>NC_090442.1:627910696-630310696 GCF_031143425.1 Pleurodeles waltl
TTTTATCGTTTTGGTCTTGTTTATTTAGATAAATATTCTCTATTTGTCTAAACCTGTGTTGTGTCAATTCGTAGTGTTTTCATTAAGTTACTGTGGGGCTCATTCTGAGCCCGGCGGGCGGCGGGCGCTGCCCGCCGGGCGGAAACCGCCGAAAGACCGCACCGCGGTCAATAGACCGCGGGGGTCATTTTGACTTTCCCGCTGGGCCGGCGGGCCATCGCCAGAAGATCGCCCGCCGCCCCAGCGGGAAAGCCCCTGCAACGAGGAAGCCGGCTCCGAATGGAGCTGGCGGAGTTGCAGGGGTGCGACGGGTGCAGTAGCACCCGTCGCGATTTTCACTGTCTGCATAGCAGACAGTGAAAATCTTTGTGGGGCCCTGTTAGGGGGCCCCTGCACTGCCGATGCCAGTGGCATGGGCAGTGCAGGGGCTCCCAGGGGCCCCACGACACCCGTTCCCGCCATCCTGTTCCTGGCGGGTTTTACCGCCAGGAACAGGATGGCGGGAAGGGGGTCGGAATCCCCATGGCATGGAGGATTCTCTGGCCCAGGGGAATCCGGCGGGAAGCTGCCGGATCCCCTTTTCTGACTGCGGCTTTACCGCTGCGGTCAGAATGGGCACAGAAGCACCGCCAGCCTGTTGGCGGTGCTTCCGTTGCCCGTGACCCTGGCGGTTTAGGACCGCCAGGGTCAGAATGAGGGCCTATGTGTGTTGGTACAAATACTTTACACCTAGCACTCTGAAGTTAAGCCTACTGCTCATGCCAAGCTACCAAGGGGATAAGCAGGGGTTAGCTGAGGGTGATTCTCTTTAACCATGACTAGAGTGAGGGTCCTTGCTTGGACAGGGGGTAACCTGACTGCCAACCAAAGACCCCATTTCTAACAGGTAGGTTGACTTGGGCAGTAATAATTAGCCTACTTTTGATACTCATTTTACACAGACCACAGACCCTGGGACTGGTTAGCAGTACCCAGGGCACCATCAGAGTCATGAAAACACCAGCATAAATTGAAAAATTGGAGCAAAAGATTAGGGAGCCTCTGCAATCAGCCCTGGTTTCTCACAGGTATGGGCTGTGTACCTTGTTTCAACTTTATCATATGGCTTGTCACATCATTATATGACACAAGGGCCACAATGAGTGAAAGACACACCTAGTTATTTTCTCTCACATAGTTACCCTGGAATGAGAATGGATATATGATTCAGATCCGCCGCCTAGATAGGCAGACAACCATAGATCTCTGTTGTCAGTTGAGGCCAGATCTCATGTCTGTCGTTATCCTAATGGCATACTAACCATTGTACAAGTCATAACAATTCTGCTCTTCCTGGCCACTGTCTCCTTCCAAAATACAGTGGCCCTAGCTGCAGGGATGTCCCAGCCTATGTTCAGTCTGGTCTTGAAGGCTGTACTGTCTGGATTGTTACAACACCTGGACAGCTACATCCAATTTCCACCACAAGAGGATTTGGCCCATGTGAAGGATGATTTTTATGGTTCAGCACACATTCCACATGTAGTGGGAGCCATTAATGGTACCTATGTAGCCTTGGTTCCCCCACATGGCAATGAACAGGTCTATCGGAACAGGAAGAACTTCCATTCCATAAATGTCCAAGTAGTCTGTTTGGTAGACCTCTACATTTCCCAAGTATGTGCACGGTACCCAGGTTCAATCTATGATGCCTTCATCATGTGGAACAGCGGTATTCCACAGCTGATGACACAACAGTACCCAGAAAGGGCCAGGCTGGTTTGTATGTCACTTTTGTCATTTGTGTTATTGTGCTATGTCTGCTGCAAAAAGTAATGATGCCGTAGACTAATGTTTGCACACATGTAACAATTACTTACAGTGTACCCTGGCTACCCAAACCGTCCCTGGTTGTTGACACCAGTGAAGTACCCAACCACACCAGGGGAAGTCTGCTTCAACAAGGCCCATGGAATGACACAGCGTGTTGTAGAGTGGACTTTTGGGCTCCTGAAGGCAAGATTCTCTAGCCCTGCTAAGTCTGGCAGAGCCCTACTCTACCGCCAAAGTGTGACACATCATTGTGGCCTGCTCCATGCTCCACAACCTCGCTCTTAGGTGTCAGATCCCATTCATCCCAGATGAGGGGGAGCCAGCAGTTCTACTGGATGAGAATGCGGAAATGCCAAGTGAGGATGACAGTGATGAGGATGAAGGTGGAGACATCCGGGCACATCTCATCAATCAGTACTTCACCTGAATGTAAGTATGTGATAGTTTGTCATTTGACTGACTAAGCGGGGTAGTGTGTGGGGTCAGGAATGTTTGAGATAGGTTGTTGTGTGACCATCAGCCTGGTTATTTGTTGCTTAGCAGTATCCAGCTCAGGTTTCTAGGCAAATTAGGACATAGAGTTGTGACTCTTGTGATGATCTCCTTTGTTAGGGGCAGTCAAATGCACACTCTGAGAAACCATTGTATTTGGAACATGTATGTCTAGGTAATGTTTGCCTTTACCTGCCTAAAATCATTGTTCCCAACTGTTTCCTTACAGATATTACCACAATGCCGTCCTCATGTGGACATTTCTGAATTGTGTCACTGGCAGGTGGATTTAGCTGGTCTGACATGTGAAGTGGACATGGATTGATCCAGGTACTGTGTAACATATTTTTGGTGGTGTATGAGTCCCATGGCCAGGCTTTCAGGACAGTGGGATGGCAGTGTTATGTTCTACATAATAGACCTGTTTGCCAGGTTATCTGGGTCCAGTGGTGTCATGTGTGTGATTATGTGCCATTGAATCATGTCTTCCTGTGAATTCGGTTCACTCAACCTTCTAATTGTTTTGGTAAATATAATATTTGACTTCCATGTAGCTGACACTGTGTTGAAGGCTACTGTACATGTGTATCAAGACAGACATGGGTAAGTAGCATGACTACCGATACCTGACCATGCTAAGTGGAAGGTTCTCTGTCAGTTGTACTGACCTCTGTCTATATAATAGGCTATGTTAATTTGGTTGGCATGGTATAGACATGTGACAAGGGTTTAGCTGATGACAATTTCCACCAATCTGTTTGCCTATTCAGATGGACAAAGTCTGACTTGTTCATTACTTCAGTGGCATATGGGATGTTAAATACTGATACCTACGCAGATGCAAAAAAGGTATAAGACTCACTTCTCTATGAGATCTCTGATAGTTGGTCAGCCTATGTGCAGCACAGTGCAATAAATGGGGATGGATGGTTCTCCATTTGTGTAATTGTGTTTGTATTGAACCCAGGCATGACAGTACCTGTGAAATGTCCCTTTTCACATTTCCCCCAACTGAGGCATTCATGTGCATGCAAGATATTTAAGAGTTAGATGTTTAATTACTCTAATTCATATTTTGTGTTTTTGTTGTATTTATTTACATGTGCACAAGACATTGGGATGAAAGTGAGCAAATAAATAAAGTTTAAAAAGTGAAGGTTTCAGTCATGGTGGATGTTATCATTAGGGTAGCTTCTACATTATTTGAAGTCCCACGTCCAGTGTCCTATGAGACAGTGAAATTGGAAAGTGGTTGTAGTAAAGTCAACAGGGTGCACCAGAGGCACAAAAAATAAGAATCTATCAGTTGGGGGTTACTTCCTGCCAGTGGTTGTTGTCTTGGCATCTTGACCTCCTGGTTGTTTGGGTGGACGTCCACCCTTGCGGATGGGGGTCTTCAGCTACATAGAAAGGAGTTTCTGATAAATGTCATTACCCTGGTGGAACCTCCATTCCTTTGGCTTACACAGGTATTGAAGAGGCTGGTTTTACTTGGCAAATTGAAGGAGTCTGCTGTTGTGGACATGCCCTGCTCAGGGTGGTGTTGAGGTCTCCCAGCACCCCGTTAGTGAGACCATGCTGGTAATGAAGGCTTCCCACTGTTGTATTACTTCCTGGTGATTGTCCCTCTGCAGCTGCTTGATCTCCCCCATCATGGCACGTACCTGGCCCATCATGCCGATGGATTCTTGGTAGGCTCCCAAGACTTGGGAGATGGTGTCCTGGCCAGATGTATTCCTAGCAGCCTCAAACCGCTGGCCCACACCATCCCCCCCCCATGCACCCTACCTCCACTTGCCTGCTCCCTTGGCACAGTTTTCCCACTGCCACTGATGGCAGGTCCTTTCTTGTAGGGGTGTTCGAGTTGTGACTCCGGTACCTGTACTCAGGGGCACATGATGGTTGTAACTGTCCTTGCAACACAGGTCTGGGGGCGACTGGTTGCCTGGGATGTAGATGCAACAGGGCTAGGTGGAGTCGATGTGGGCAAGGTGAGGCTGATGGTTGTGGTCTGACCAGGTAGCCTAGATGAGCCAGAGCTGTCCTCACTGTCCACACATCCAGGAGTGCTCTCCTTACTGAGGGCTTCCTCCAGGGGGTAAGTGGCTGCCTCAGGTGTGCTTTCCATTTTCCCAGTGGCAAGAAGACCTCTTGAAGATGTGGAACAGACAGATACAGGTTATCATGTAACATGTTACCAAATTTGACAGGGAGATATGTTTTGGACCATGTACAGATTGGCTTTGCTTGATCCCTTCATGTGACAATATCACATGCTTTCAATGATGGATACCTTATCTATGGGGTACAGACAATTCCTATTTGAGTCACATTGCTACAGGGTGTCACATTATCCTGGCAGTTGGATGTCTGTTCATTGACTAAAAACTTGGCAGCTGTGTAGTTTTATTTGTTTAATGGTACCTCTCAGTTGGCAGTACTACATTATTGAGTCAACAGACAGCAGCACAGTCTTATGTGGACACTCACCTGGCCATCAGAGTGGGAGAGACCATTCTACCTAGCCACATGTGCCAGGTTGCACCACGTATAGCACACTGCATATATGTGAGACACCCCTATTGAGTACAGTCCAAGAGGTAATGGGAGGTAGAAGGGACAATTTAGCAGAGGACACAGTTGTAGCTGTGTGTTAGTGGTATTGTAGTGGCAGATGTCCATAGCATTGCTGTTATTGCCACAGACAGTCTAATTGTGGAGCATTCAGGTGGGTTTACTCCATTGTTTAGTTGGCATGCAAGGCAATTGTAATTGTGGTACTCTGTCTGGTTTATGTAATGGGGTAGCAGTGCCTGCTGGGAGTTGTAGTATTGCCAGTCCCTGTAATACACAAGCTAGACACAGAAACTGTGCCCCCATGTGAGTTAAGTTCACATGTGAGATGCCGGACAGGTGTATTAGGGCAGTTGGACACAGGGGTGGTGAGTGGGTAGGCTGCTAAGGTGGCAAAAAGTGATGCATGCCAATACATTTTGGTGACAAATTTTTGTGTTCTGACTTACCTGACTCAACTCCTTCAGGTATTCCTGTCAAGCCCTCATGATGCAGGACAGGCAAGACTTTCTCCTCCCATGATGTAAACATTGGTGGTGGAGGTGGGGGACCACTGCCAGTCTTGCTGACTGCCAGCTGGTGCCTGACAGCCATGGAATGAATCGTTCCCCTAAGGTTGTTCCACCTTTTCCTGCTGTGCTCCCTTTTGTCTGGATAGCTGCCTGCAGGATTCACCTTGATAACTATTCTTTGCCACATTTCCATTTTCCGAGAAGTAGTAGTTTGATGGGCTTGAGCTCCAAATAAGTGTTGCTCTAATCTGATAATTTCGTCAACAATGACCCTTGACTTGTCGTCAGTGAAACAAGGATCTTTCTTTGGTGACATGGTGGTGGTCGACAACACAGAAAAGTAAAACAATGGATGATGAGGTGTGGGTGATTTGTTCAGAGGGGGTGCCGGTTGATGTCTGATGTGTAGCGGTACTACATTGTCGGGTGGGTGTGTTGTGCGGGTGTGGGATGAGTGCTATGTGAAGTGTGAAGGGGGGCCTAATCTATGGTAATGTGTGCCTCTGCTTTTTGGCTTTGGCTTCTATGTGTAGCGTTGTCAATGCAAAGGATTATGGTGTGTTTTATAGTGCAGTTGGTAGGCCTGTTGGGTGTGTGAATGTGTGTCAGCTGTGTGGTATTTTAACTATCCAATGTTGTGTTGTGTGTTACTGTGGTGAACACCGACTGCCATGGTTATCATCGCCATTGGAAGAACCGCTACTGTGATTTGTGAGTCATAATAGGTTTGGTGGTTGTTTGACAGGCTGGCGTGCTAGTGGTAGGACTTCCTCTTTCCCTTCTTTTAGAGTCCTGGCAGTGTCAGCTTTTTGACTGGCTTTTGGCAGTCCTGTCTGTGTAACTCGCAATACAGCGGTCTGTATGACCACCAACATGGTGGTCTTTTGGTGGCCGCCACCATGGAGGTCTGGTAGTCAGACTTATAATGAGGGCCTAAGTGTTGTAATACTTTCTCCAGCCCTCAGATCTCATTGGTTCAGTCTCTAGTCTCCCCTTCCTAATAGTGTTTGGAACAAAGGACAACCTCAAGGGGCAGTGATCAGATATACCTATATCCACCGACACAGTGTTATCTATATGCATAAAAACTGGAGGTGAACAAACAGTTCAATCTAACGATTGAAGCACATGCTCCCGAGCAAAAGGAATAATGCCAGGCGTCTTAATGTGAGCTCCTCCACAAGTCTTTCATTCCCATTGCTGCTACAAAACCAATACATTTCATCATGCTACCGCTGTTCCATGCTGGACTCCCAATCTGCCCAAGTTTCCATTCATCAACACACTAAAATCTTCCACACTAATTTGTATTACTTAATGGATCTTTAGGAGTACCATTGCTTGGATTAAAGGAAGCAATTAAATACATATCAAAAACATTTTCTCAACATTCCATGTGCACATAACTGCGGCATGTATCTCAGTAAGAAAACCCATCACCACCCACCTTGCATTCATGTAAAACCAGATATAGACCAGCAAGATATATTTGCCCTGCCCTTTTTTACATCTATTGAAAACCAGATGAGTCTTCTGGAGCAACACCATTTGGGGCCTGTGTCTCTCAAGTGCCTGAAATAATCAAAGTTAACATTTCACTCCAAAGACTATTCATGTTTCAGATGAGGATTTTGAGATGCATTTCCATTGTGTTTCCATACTGAAACCGTCCCATCCCACACTCCAACTCCGTTCACTTTACATTCAAAACAGATTGTGCCTAATTCTCTTTTAACCCACCCCCTGGCCATATTTCTTGAATTCATGAAACTAAACATACTGACCAGCCCAAATCCTCACCTCTCAAACTAATGCAACAGGGATTGGACTTAATAATTGCCAATGCACAACGTCTTTTGTTGCCTTAACAAACTCATACCTCTATGTTAGTATTGTAGCACTGTAAATGGTTCAACACATGAGAGGGTTGGGAGGAAGTTATCACGATCTCTTCAGCCTGCTTCCTGCCCTAGCTAAGCATGTAGCATGTACCTAACAATTAAAGACAACCAGACCAGAACAAAAGAATGTGATCTACAGAGGGGAAGTCCACAGAAGTTACCTCCCCCCTTATAATCATGTACATAAATTACTTTTTTTTTTTAATTAAGCTGAGTCCTCACCCAAGCTCAGTGGTGCACTTTGGGTCTGTTTCTCATGCCACAACATTTGCATATGCATGGAGACAACTCCTATAATAGGAGGATCACTTGTGATTCTACAAGTGCAAGTGTTCCTTTATGCATCCCTCAGTTGACTTAGGTTGACAGCCAATGTATTGATGTCAATATACACCTTCAAACATGTAATTTGATGTGCTACAATGAACTCCTAATTTCTAAATTGTCTAGGAGAAAGGAAGTAAACATTGTTCTTTTTCAGACATTTTTGTTTCTTAAATTTGGGTCCCTTTCTCTGCATTGCCTTAATCTAAGACTGAGACGGACCAAAATGAAATATTTGTTGCTTTCAAATGATATGTATTAGTTTTTAACTTTTAAAGACAATGGGGGTCATTACAACATTGGCGGGCGGCATCAGCCGCCCGCCAAGATCTGACTGCCACGGCCCAGCAGGGATCACGGCCGCAACATAGGAGTTGCACAGCAGACAGTGAAAAGCCGCATGGGGCCGCCAGGGGCCCCACGACTCCCCGTACCACCAGCCTTTTCCTGGCGGTTCAGAATGCCAGAAAAAGGCTGGCGGTCGGGGACTCGTAATCCCCTGGGCAGTGCTGCCCTGGCGGATTACATCCGCCGGGGCCATTGTGGCGGTAAACCGCCGGCCCCGGCGGTGCAACCGCGGCGCTACCACTGCGGTCAAAATACGCCAGGAGGCACCGCCAGCCTGTTGGCGGTGCTCCCGTCGTTTTGGCCCTGCGGTTATAATACCGCCAGGGTCATAATGACCAACAATGTCATAGGTTTAACTAGTTTCACAGGTTTTCCTAAGGACCATACCATTCAGACCTCACAACCAGGAAAGTCAGAATCATACCGTTTAAGGGTAATACTTATGGTATTGCGATTATACAGTTCTAACCAGGACTTCCAATATAAGGGTTTGTTTTGCATATGAATGTATGGAGTATTCCAGAGATGAAACTTTGGGAACCTTGTGTAAATAACACCTATGTCTTCTTAAGCCTTCTCGATGCTGATCTAGTGAGGCCAATACCATTAACGAATAAATGTTGATTCCTTCGCAAACTCACAAAGAGGAATTTATTAAACAACAGCACTTTTCTAGCCTTTCTTTTATATCAATCTACTTTAGAGTCTCTACAATATTTTATTTGAATAATATCTGAAAAAAGGGTATAAAGTAAATGATTCTCTTAAGTTATGAAAACCAGAGCCTTCTTTCTCAGAGGGAATGTTCAATATACCCAAGGTTATTAGGAATGTTTTCTTCAGGGTCTAGAGAAACTGAAGGATTACATTTTCAAGTTTACAATGTAGCATCAATATTTGGAAACACCAATATTTCTCTGTAGAGTGTTCACTTTTTAATGATAATTTCACCCCAAATGCCTAAATTAAATGAGTATCTTCATTAAAGTTATTTATGTTCTCTTCATGGTCTTTTTATTTGTTATTTGCAATGCAGATTCCACTTCCATACTTATTTCCTGGTTAGTAATGTATTTTATTTCCCTTGTATCAAGAACATTACCCAGTCTTTTTTATTTCTTATCCCATAAAATATAATTACAGTGGATTTTGACAATTTTATTTTGTATTCAAATAAGAATCAAAACCTATCAACCAATTTCGTAATTTTGATATGGACTTCAGTTTAGAAGCCAACATCAGCAACGTGCGCTAAGTAAAAAATGAGCACCTGTATTTCTTGTTTCCTATTTCAAATCCAGAAGTGGCATTACCAGCCCTGAAAGCGATTGCCAGAAATTTAAATAACTGAAATTATGTACAACATCTTGTTTAGTCTCTTTTAATAGGTTCAATAGTCAGGACAATGAGCCATTGGTGTTAAGGCTAGCTGCAGCCACTTTAAACATTCTCTCCTCGGTCTAGGAAGTATCTGATGTCATCTATTGCGGTGATGAGGGCAGCTATGGTGCTGTAGTTGGTGCAGAAACCACATTGGGAGGTGTCCAGTAAAATGTATTTTTCCAGGTGTTCCGAGAGTTGTTGGTTGACAGCTTTTTCCAGAATTTTTGCTGCGAAAGGGAGCGGCAAGATGGGTCGATAATTTTTGAGTTAGTTAGAGTCAGCCTTGGGTTTTTTAATGAGTAGCTCAACTTCAGCTTGTCTCCAGGTTTCCAGGTTTTATTTGTTCATTCGTTGCTGCCACCGGTTTCAGGATTGGCAGCCAGGCTAGCTTGAATCCAGTGACGAGGTGAGTATGGGACCCACTACACCTAAGTTGCAAACTACTTAGGCTGCTTTCAAAATCCCTCTTTTCACTCTCAAGCAAGAGCTGTCCACGAACAACACATAATCAGGCACTTCTGGAATTTCGGGTTTGGAGTTGGCACACATTTATGTAAGGTCCAGTTAATCATGGTCAAACCCGTCATCATTTCCATTAGTAATAGGCAATGAGGGCAATGTAGCAGGACTAAGACAGGAACACCACCACAGAGTAATGTTCTTTGCAGTGAGGGAACCCTGCTCACCACAAGTCAGTCTAATGTTTCCAATGTACTGTGTACTAGCGCGGGTAAGAGGAATCTCGACAGAATGTGAAATATAATAACCCATGACTGTACCCTAACTTTGCTGCTTGCCGATACTGCCTTTAGACAACCGGTCCATGCTGCAGCTACTGGGTCGACAGTGACTGAAAAATACACAACAGGACATTGGCCCTCAGTATTACCCTGGCGGTCGGTGATAAAGTGGTGGTATTACCTCCAACAGGTGGGCGGTAACTACCGCCAAATTATGACCATGGTGGAAAGATCTCCGAAAGACAACCAATGTACATCACCGAGTACCAGAGCGGAAACAACAGCCACCACGGCGGTAGCCGCCTATAACCAGGTGGAAGTCAATGTTCCGTCCACCATATTAAGACCCTGGAAACTGCCACCTTTTCCAGGGCGGTACCAACAACATCAAAAGCCTGGTGGAAACTTAGCTCCAAAAGGAAAAGACTCACCATTGGAGACAGAGGGAAGATCCGCGTCGCCATGGAACCTGAACTTTCTGTCTTCCCAATGATATTCTATGTTCTGCTCCGCCACAAACACCAACGCCGGCGAAGACGACAACGGTGAGTACAGATGCTTAGCACACAAGGGAGGGAGGGAGGGAGGAAAACAAGAGTGACACACACATGCACAACACACACCCCATACACACACACACCATACACACAGCCAGACGCATTACAAAAACAATTTTACCCTGTAACTCGGCTGAATAATGCAAGGACAAAACGATTTTGCAAAAGTGAATGTAATGAAATCAACACAGTATGAAAAATAAGTTAGGCAAGATAATAGGTATATACATGTGTACAGAAAAAGGGACACAGCCCAGTCCACAATTTGCGTAGGCCACATGGCCACAGGGCAAAGTCCAAGGCCACACATGTCACCTGCTTCAACACGGAGAGAACACTGCAGGGGCATCAGTTGGTAAATAGGCAGGCACTTCAGGGGGACGGGGAACTGGGGGGAACCTCAGCCAGGAGATGTAACAAGGCCACTAGTTCTGGACGAGGCAACATGCCCTGTGCTTGGTCCTGTGGAGTGCAAGGTCACAGTCTCTCATGTGGGTGTCTCACTCACTGATTCTGGAGGGGGCAACCTGCTCTGTGCTTCATCCTGGGGAGTGATGGGCCGCAGTGTCTCAGGTGGGTGTCATACCCACTGGTTCCGGAGGGAGCAACCCACCCTGTGATTGATCCTGGGGAGTGATGGACCACAGTCTTTCAGCTGGGTGTCATACCCACTGGTTCTGGAGGGGGCAACCCGCCCTGTGCTTGATCCTGGCGAGTGAGGGTCTCAGTCTCTCAGGTGGGTGTCATACCCACTGGTTCTGGAGGGGGCAACCTGCCCTGTGCTTGATCCCGGGGAGTGATGGGCCACAGTCTCTCAGGTGGGTGTCTTGCCCACTGGTTTTAGAGGGGGCAGGCCGCACAGCAGCCCATGGAGGCAGGATTACATACCGTCCGCTGGCGGTGACGGCTGCACAGTGGTGGTGCTGCTGGTGGGGGGAGGCTCCTGCCCATCCCCTGCAACCTCAAACGGCTAAATATTGGTGGTGCTGCTGGTGGGGGGAGGCTCCTTCCCATCCCCTGCAGCCTTGGATGGCTGCACAACCATGGTTGGTGGTGGGGACTCCCCACAGTTCCTGGTCCAGGCCCCTTGGTCTTCCTGCCTGGTGTGCCAGGCTCCATGGTCTTCCTACCTGCTGGGGCAGGCTCCTTGGTCTTCATGCCTGATGGGGTAGGCTCCTTGGTCGTCCTGCTGGCTGGGGCAGGCTCCTTAGCCTTTTGGGTGGCAGGTGCAAGCTCCTTTCCCTTCTTGCCTGCTAGGGAGTCTCCTTCCTCTTTAGGCTGGCTGGTGCAGGCTCCTTCCCCTTCAGGACATGTGGCCTGGGACCCTTTCCACCACGAGTGTCTGCGGTGACGACTGGGCCCATGGACTGTGTGGCTGAGGTGCTTGGCTGGATCCTTCCTACCTTAGCCGTACGTGCAGGACAAAGGGGAGGGGCATGGAAGAGGTCAATGGTGGATAGGAAATTTTTTTAGGGACATTGGGGTGGGAAGAGAAAGAAGGAATGGGAGTGGAGGATGATGGAGTGGTTGTTGGAGGAGTCTTTCTGTTGCTTTTGGGTGCAGTTGCATGGCTGTATGCTGTTGTGAGGTGGATGGCTATTGGGTGTCCGAGCACTTGCGTTTGAGAGACACAGTGGGAGAGGACAAAGGGGACATGTGCATGGCTGTTGTGGAGGTGTCTGCCAGTGAAGTGTGTGTTCTGCTTGGTGTGGTGATGCTGGTAGTGGATGCTGATGTAGTGCATGCAGGTTTGAGTGTGGACGTAACTGGGTGGGAGGTGGAGGAGGAACAGGAGGAGGGGGAGACAGTGGAAATAGTGGATGTTGTTGTGTCTGCACTGGATGGTGTTTGTGTGAGTGCCTATAGGATGAAGTGTGGTGCTTGTGTTTGCCTGTGACACTCTTATGTGTTGTCTTGTGTGGATGCTCGTCTGTATGTGTGCTTGGGATAGGTTGGGATTAAGGGGAATGGGACTGGGCAGTGGAAGTTGGAGGGGGGACGTTCGGGAACAAGGATAATGCCTGCCTTCAGAGATGAGGCCAGAACCTGAATCGATCTCTGTTGGGCCTCCAATCCAGTGTGAATGCCCTCCAGGAATGCATTAGATTGTTGCATCTGGGCTGCCAGCCCCTGGATGGCATTCACAATTCTTGACTGCCCAACAGAGATGGATCTCAGGAGGTCAATAGCCTCCTCACTCAGGGCAGCACGGCTCCCTGGGGCAGGGCCTGAGGTGCCTGGGGCGAAGGAGATGCCCACTCTCCTGGGTGAGCGGGCACGGGCAACTCAATGAGGGGCTGCTGGGAGGGCAGTGCTGGAACAGGGATGGCGGCTGTACCTGTAGCTGGGGTGGTCACCGAAGTATCCGCCACCACCAGGGAGCTTCCATCGGAGGAGGTATCTGTGTCAGCACTGTCCCCTTCAGTCTCTGCCATTGTGCTCCCCTTGCCCTCCATCCCACTGTTGCCCTCACCGTCGGTGGACTCTGCCTCCTGGGTCCTGTGGGGTGCAGCTCTCTCCATGGCCGGTGCCTCTGCCTCCACCAGATGATACTAATGCACATAAGGACAGGATGATAAAACAAAAAGTAGGGAAGAGACAAAAGATACACTGGGTCAATGGCTGCACCAACACCACCGTTGGCGTACACAGCACTGTCACACACAGGGAACAGCTGCACGCAATATGCACCAGAGAAATGGTTAGCTGCCAAGGCAAGGGGAGGGGCACACACAGCCAAATGCAGCACACCTGGGACCCAAGCAGCCCTGACCAGTAGTGGATGCCTACGAGCTAGGTTGCAAAATTTTCCCTTCCTAACCCTAGCCACCAGGGGACCTATGCTGCAATGTCAGGCCTGGCCTAGGGGCAACCACTGACACACATCCCCCACCCGGATACCACCCTACCATGCGTAAGTTGTAATGATGGGCACTGTACTCATCCCCTTGTTGCTGCTGTGATGCCCTCAAGAGCCCAGACAGCTCAGGATAGGGCACCACCAGTATGGGGCCATCAGGGGGGTCAGGGTTTGACAGACACCCCTTCCTCATTGGGAGGCCATCTCCAGCTGGGCCTCCACCGTCTTCCGTGCCCAGCATCTCAGGTCCTTCCACCGTTTGTGACAGTGGGTGCACGGCCTGGCATAGACCCCTAGGGTCCGCACCTCCTTGGCGATGGCACGCCATATACCCTTCTTTTGATGGGCACTGACCTGCAAAGGCAATACACACAGGAAAAAAGATTTAGTCAAACAGTCCTGCCTGTTACACATATGGCCCACCATACCCGTTTCCATCACCATTTACACATACATGTCCCAGCACACAGCCTTTATGCCGCCCAGAGGACATCCACCCACCCCCTTGCACAAGGCCTTCACATACACAACTCCATCAATTCATGCCACATGCATTGTGCTCACAGTGTACTCCCCTGTTGGTTTGGAGACCCATACAGCAGTCCGTCCAGTCTCTCCAACTCCTCCGAAGTGAAGGCTGGGGCCCTTTCCCCCGTCACACGGGCCACAGTAGGTTCCAGACACAGGTCACAGCAGCACATGCAGTGTAGGTCCTCTCCTATTGACGGTCATGTAGCAAGTGAGGAATATGAAAGAAAATGGCGGTCACGTCCACAGCTGTGCATACCGTCACTGCTGGCGTAGATCACCATTGGCCACTGTACCCCACAGGGCCCAATTATAACCAATGAGGAGTTACATTGCGGTTCCCGACCGCCACCCGCAACAGTGCACAACCTCATCGGAATCACCTCAATTCCACCTGTCCCTCTACACAGGACAGACGGACGCCATTTCAAGGGGGGCAGGCCCTGGAATGATGCTGCGTCACAGGAGATATAAGGACATACTGGACAAATCACAATGACCTAATACATGTTTACAGGATGCAAAGTTATGTTGTAGCTCCATTGTTCAGTTTGTGACCGGATCCTCACTCTTATGTCCCTTAGATTGCTACCGCTGCAGATGAATAGGAGATGGAGAAATACCCCTGTGTACAGACCCCTGGTGCACTTGGAACACTGGAGTACAGGAACTTTATCCTCAGCTATAGACTGGACAGGGCCACAATCACAGAGCTTGGAGCCTGATCTGATATCTGATATCCGTCACCCCACTGGGATCCCCCCTCTTGTGCAAGTGCTATCTGCACTCCATTTTCTGGAAACTGGTTCTTTCCAAGTGACAGTGGTTTTGGCAACAGGAATGTCACAGCCAATGTTCTCAAACATGTTGACAAGAGTGTTGTCTGCCCTGATAAAACACATGTGCAGCTACATTGTTTTCCCCCAGGTTGACGATTTGGTCACAGTGAAGGCCGAGTTCTCTGCAATGGAACATATCCCCAACATAATTGGGGTGATTGATGGAACACATATTGTATTTGTCGCCCCCGCTAGAGTTTACAGGTGTTCAGGAATTGGAAGAGTTTCCACTCTATGAATGTACAGATGGTGTGCCTTGCGGACCAGTACATCTCCCACGTCAGTGCTAAGTATCCTGGGTCAGTGCATGATGTCTTTGTCCTGAGGAATAGCAGCATCCCAAATGTGATTGCCCAACTAGAAAGGCACAGGGTGTGGCTAATAGGTGAGCCCTGGTTCCCACCCAGTATATGCTGGTGTATGGGTATAGTGTGGGCCATGTGGGATAGTGTGTGGCTAAATATTGTCCCTCAATATTTCAGGTGACATTGGTTACCCCAACCTATCATAGCTGCTGACCCCTGTGAGGAATGCCAGGACAAGGGTAGAAGAATGTTATAATAAGGCACATGGGTGAGCCAGAAGGATAATTGAAAGGACCTTTGAACTCCTGAAGGCCAGGTTCCGGTGCCTCCATCTAACAGGTGGATCCCTGTGCTACTCACTAAAGAAGGTCTGCCAGATAGTGGTGGCATGCTGCATGTTGTATAACCTGGCCCTCAGATGCCATGTCCCATTCCTGCAGGAGGAGGAGGCTGGAGATGCCCGTATGCCAGCAGTGGACCTTGTTGACAGTGAGGATGAGGAGGCAGAGGATGAGGACAACAGAAGATCTGCGATCCGACAATATTTCCAATGACACACAGGTAGGACAGTGTTACTTCACATTTCAATTACATTTGTTTGAATTTGTGTGTGATGGCATTCCCACTGCTATGCCCACTTACTGTTCCCTCTGTCAATTCATTTTGAAGATGTTAGTGACCTGACATATACTTCTGGTGTGATCACTGCTGCCAGCTACAGGTCATTATCCTATGCTCATTTTCTGTACAGTTGATTTGCAATGTTTGTACCTGTTTCAATTAATACATATTTGATATACATGGCATACTCCAAACTTCTGTTTTTTTTCCAAGGGTGTTTATTGAAGTGCTAAAACCTGGAGGGGCAAGTGCAATGGGATGGGGTGATAATGGAGGAAAGTCCAGGGTATTGTTCCAGTCTGTTTGTAGCACAGGTGCATTGTCCAAGGGGACATAGGAAGGGGAGCAATGGCAGTTCAAGGTGGACAGGGTGACAGGGTCGGACATAAGGGTGACAATCACAAGAGTCTCATTTCCTGGCAATGGTCTTGGCAAATGTCTCTGGCTTCTGTCTGGATCACAGAGAACGTTTGCGGGGTGGTTCACCTTCTGCAGGGGGAGGGGTGCTGGTGGCCTGTGAGTCCTGTGGCAGGGCCTCCTGACCACTAGCGGACGTGGAAGGATGTTCAGATGTCTAGCTAGTGGCAGGGGCCCACTGGTGTGAGACTTCCTCCCTCATAATATTGGCCATGTCTGCCAGCACCCCTGCTATGGAGATCAGGGTGTTGTTGATGGCCTGCAAGTCCTCTCTGATCCCCTGGTACTGCCCCTCTTGCAGCCGCCTGTTCTCCTGCACATTGTCCAGGATCTAGCCCATTGTGTCCTGGGAATGTTGATAAGCTCCCAGGATCTCTGCAGTGCCTCCTGGAGAGTTGGTTCCCTGGGCCTGTCCTCCCCCTGGCACACAACAGTCCTCCCAGTTTCCCTGTTGGCCTGTGCTTTTGTTCTCTGAACCATGTGCCCACTGTCACTGACCCCAGCTCCCTGATTGTCTTGGGTATGAGGTGTGGCCTGAGGTCCCGTTAGAGGTGTACACACTGCTGATTGACGTGTCCTGGGGACAAAGGTGTGGGTACGCTCAGTGGGTACTGTGGTGGTGTTTCCTGATGGGGGAGGTTCTGTGGTGGTGTGTGACTGGGCCTCGGTAACCGGCTGTCCAGTGGCCCCTGATGGGCCAGGTAGGTCATCTAGATCCTGAAGACCAGAGTTGCTGTCATCACTGTGGGCCTCTTCAGTTGGGGGACTGGACAGTGCTGGCACCTCATCTCCGCTGACATTGGCTGGGGTACCTGTGGGGATGCAAATGATGTGTTATGGTCTCCGCGTCTGACATATTGTGCATATGTGGCTTGCCCTCTTTGGTTGGATTTGCCCTTGCAGCTTTCACTTGTGTACGTTGGTGTATAGTAGGATTGTTAGTTCTCTATAGTGTGCATGCTTTAGTGATGAGCGTCCATGCAGGGCTGTGAGTGGTGTCCATGCATTGGTAGAGCATGCAGGGCTTGGCATTGTGATGAGTGAGATTGGGTGTGTGGGAAGTGGTGGAGTGATGGGGGTGAGGGTGAAGGTGGGGGTATGTGGTGGCATGCAGGTAGGGGGGTAGTGGTAGTAGAGAGTTGACTTATCAGAGTCCAGTCCTTCTCCTACTCAGGCCAGGCCCTCAGGATTGCCAAGACTTGCTCCTCCCATGCTGTTAGTTGTAGTGGAGGAGGTGGGGATCCACCGCCAGTACCCTGGACGGCGAGCTTGTGTCTTGCTGCAACGGAACATACCTTACCCCATAGGTCGCTCCACCTTTTCCTGATGTCATCCCTAGTTCTTGGGTGCTGTCCCAGAGCGTTGACCATGTCCTCGATTCTCCGGCATAGCTCCATATTCCTAGCTATCAGTATCTGCTGCACCTGTGCTCCAAATAACTGTGGCTCTACCCTGATAATTTTCTCCACCATGACCCTTAGCTCCTCCTCTGTGGTGTTGTGTGAGGTGTGTTGGTGAGGGTGTGTTGGGTAATGTATTGGGGTGTATCATGTGTGGTGCATGAGTGGTGTAGAGGTGTGACTAGTGTGTGGCTCTACTTGTGTCAGTGGTTTTGGTGTCTCTATGCTGGCAATGGTTTGAAATGGTAAAGGGTTGTGGGTAATGTGGGTGTGTGTTTTATAGTGGTGTGGGTGTGTGGGTGTTGTATGTGTATGGGTGCCAGGTGTGTTTTATTAGAATTTTCCAATGTGGTGTTGTTTTGTTTGTGTGTGTCCATTTTGAGCGCAAAGGTATGTACCGCCAATGGTTTACCATCATTGATGGTCCGCTGTGGTGATTTGTGAGTCATAATGTGGTGGGCGTTGTTCTGTTGGCATAACGGTGTGGGTTTTGATACCGCCAATTTATTACTGACCTTTGGGCTTTTTGATTTGTGTATGTGGCTCAATACTGACGGATTGGTGTGTTTGTGTGTCATAATATGGTGAAGAGATATCCGCTGCGGCAGCGGTAAGTTGGTGGTCGTCATCGTGGCGGTAAGTGGGATTTACCGCCAATGTCATAATGAGGGCCACAGTAAGTGAAATGCATATTCAGCCTCTAAAGAAGATAAATGATGTAAAATACCATCATTATCATTGTGTGCCATTTAATTTATTTTCCTGGTGCACCCTACATATTGTAGAATGGTTTTAGGTAGCAGGGGGATGTCTTTTAAAATAACATGTCTAGTGTTGTGCTCTTTCAAACCCATGTACCGATCTAAGGATGGTATTATGGCATAGCAGGTGTGTCTACAAACTGACTTTACCAATACACGTTTCAAGAGTTGGAGAGGGAGCACTGTTGATTTATTGGCTAATATTGACTACTGTTCTTCAGTTTAAATGTATTTTTTACAATAATTAGATTAAATTATCTATATAAAATAACAGCTGTTCCAGATTTAAAAATACAGTAAAATAAGAGTGTCGTAGGTTAACCATAAGGATAAAATAATAAAGGCTAATATTTAATTACAAACAAAGCGAAACTCCAATAAAAGGAGAGGGTCCAGAGCACTAGCTCCCTGTATGGATTGCCTGGATAATATGACTAAGTAGTAAGTGGGGACTTAACCGGAGGACATTGGACCCTAATCCTCCTAAATAAAAAGTGTTTAAACTAGAATTATGGAAAAGTCCCTCTAAAACAATATGGTGAACAAAATTAAATCTTTGTTGATCCACTGGATTCCTTATTTATAGTGAGCAAAATAATTCCAATGTTGATAACATTAATAATAAGTCCGTAACAATGCCATAGAAGTATCGGCCAAGCATCAATAATGAAGTCCGTAGCAACGACACAGAGGCGTCAGCCTGATCCTCTAAGTTTCTTATTTATTGTGAGCAAGATAATTCCAAAGTTGGTAACATCAGTGATAAATCCATGATGATGACATAGAAGTATCAGCCAAACATCAATAATAAGTCTGTAACAACAACACAGAAGCGTCAGCCAACACGTGTTTCGCCCCTAGAGGCACGTAAGCCGGGGCTTTCTCAAGGATAAAAGAAAAGTAAAACAAAATCCAACTAAGAATGATATGCATAATGATACAGATCTTAAACTACACCTTACACCAAGGGGTGAAAAGTTCCAGTGTGTATACTTAGTGATTAGTGTTCCATAATTGAAGTGGTCCCAGAGAAGAGAGAACAAAACGTCATTATTGTCAAAGATGGAAAAAGCAAGAGAGAGAGAGTAACTAGTTACGCGACCCCCAGGTTTGTCAGTCTCTATACATCAATTAAACACAGTGTTGGTCTAGCGGCAGTCAGTAAATGTCTTTCCACTAAATCAGTCCAACACTTGGCACGGAATTCCATGATATTGGATATGCTCAACTTTAGTCTTGAAAATAATTACTTTCTCTTTGATGGCCAATTTTATTTACAACTCCAAGGTACGGCGATGGGGGCAAAATTTGCTCCCCCATACGCCTGTATCCTCATGGGAGCAGTAGAAAACTCCTGGCTTTGGGCTGACCAATCTGAGCAATTTACCCAACACATAATATTTTTGGGTCGCTATATTGATGATATTTTGCTAATATGGCAAGGTCAACAGGCTCTCCTTCATCAATTTATCCAATCTTTAACACCCAATATCTGGAACATTGATATCACTTATCAAATTTCCAACTCCTCAATTGAATACTTGGATCTGCTAATATTTATAGAAGATAACAAACTACAGACCAAGTTTTTTCGGAAAACCACAGCAGCTAATTCTATTCTTCACGCCACCAGCTGTCACCCTTCCAGTACCATTCGAAATATTCCAAAAGGGGAACTGAGGAGAGCTAGACTTAACTGCACCAACATTTCTGATTATGATATTGCTTCCACCCAAATCATCGACAGATTAACCACTAGGGGCTATAATCGTAATTCATTAAACACTACCAAGGCATTTCTGAGGGACATGGATCGCAATCAATTGCTTAACAAACCAAAACAGACCAGTAAACAGCAGTCAATTAGATTTATCACAGTATTTCACAATGGTCATTACCGGATTCGTAAACTATTAAGAAAACATTGGTATTTATTACTAAATAACCCTTCCATCAGCCAATATATAACTGATTCTCCTCAAATTGGGTTCAGACGGGCCCCCAACCTCCGGAACAAACTTTGTTCATCCTTTTATCAAGGAAAGTCAGTCTCCACCTTTTTACCATCCAAACCGAAGGGGTTTTATACCTGCACAAAATGCACCATCTGCAAGCTGGGCCTCTCCAAATCCAAAAGTGTTTCTATCAACAATCTAATTCATCACATTCATGACTTTATTAACTGTGACACCTCTCATGTTGTCTATGCCATTTGGTGTCCATGCAATCAAACCTATATAGGTAGTACTACCCGGTCTTTAAAACTAAGGATCCAAGAACATTACCGAAATGTACAGAAACTAGACAGTAACGCTCCATTAGTAGAACACTACACTGAATTCCATTCTCAACAACGTACTTTCACTTTCAGTGGACTCCGTCACATCACATCATCTCAAAGAGGCGGCAACAAGGTTTTAAGGATGCGTCAGGAGGAAAGCCGTCTCATCATCAAACATGACACAGTTAATCGAGGACTCAACAAAGATCATGAATGGCATATTGGCTGATGTAACTTTGACAAAGAACAGCATCTATCTACTTCAGTTAGAGTACAAATTTCCTCCTAATGTTGATTTAATATAAGGTTTCTATTGTCTATTTTCAACTTCTAATGTGGATTTAACATAGAGTATGAATGGCATTCCTTTGGTTCATTGTAACTCTGGCATGTGCTGTATTCTTTACTTCACCCTGAGTATACAGGCTTTATCTCATTGTGATTTAACACATTGCTTTCTATGTTTATTTATTCTCAATAGTAACCTTTATGCTTGTATCACCATTTTCTATCTATTGGCTTCTACTATTATTACTTCTTAGATTACTATTAGCGTTTGTCAACATAACGTACTTATTATGCTTATCAATTGTTTTCTTTGTTCTCTGCTACCCGATTTAAATCTTCGTTTCACCTTAATTTTGAACCGTCAGTGTAACTCGGCCTGACTTTATAATGACGCCACCTATTTATGCCCAAAATTAGTCCTTTTACACTTTTTGCACCTCGTCATAATCAACGAGGTAGGACTAGTAGTATTTCCCTATCCGGTGGCATAGTCTATAAGTATGCCAGCGGCGTCTTCGCGAGCGTCCCGGTTTTTTACTCGGGAGACGGACGCGTTTCCTGATAATGTCCCTGTCCTTTTGAGGTGAGTCTGGTGGCCTTAACCTCTGCACCACCGTAACCCTATCTTTGCTTTTTTCTTGATTTAAATGAGGCAATAACTCAAGCCTTTTTTCTCTCCTCGATACACATGGTAATAATACAACTATCTTCTTTTATTGGTTAATGCGGTAGCCTTTTGCTAAATTGGGACTTGCAAGTGTTTTGCATTGGATAAGTCTTCAGATTTCAATTCCTTATGTTATGTTTTATTTAAGTTAGCATCTTACAATTAATTGGGCACATTATTAACTATTTATGAATTGTTACATTTTGAATTCATTGTTATTCATGTACTGATATTCATTCCACACAGTGTATATCTATTTGCATGTATTTTTTGTGCATTTTTTACAGATTAAGAACTCACACATTGTTTATTCCGTATTTTTTACATTGCTGCACTTCAATGTTTCCTCAAGTCCTTCCATAGCTTAACTTTAAATTCTCTGTTTCACACATCAAACTCTTTGTTTCATATATCAAATCCCTTAGTCTGCATGCGCAGTTCACTTTTCTGCAGTAGGCAGATATAATCTTATAATCTTATATTTTTTAATTATAGTACCTTATTTGTCTCCACTGTTAATACACCTTCACATTTCATACATTTGAACACTCTTATCTCCTCTTGTATCTACTGTACGGGCTTCACACTTATAGGGGTCCCCCTTTATATGCTCTCTTGAAATTATGAGCCTACTATAATTTTCACATTTTGACTGCTGGCTAGCTAATCATCAACTAGCAATGTGTGCATTGGTCTTTTTCTCCCTTGTTTTTCTCCTGGTTACTCTCTCTCTCTTGCTTTTTCCATCTTTGACAATAATGACGTTTTGTTCTCTCTTCTCTGGGACCACTTCAATTATGGAACACTAATCACTAAGTATACACACTGGAACTTTTCACCCCTTGGTGTAAGGTGTAGTTTAAGATCTGTATCATTATGCATATCATTCTTAGTTGGATTTTGTTTTACTTTTCTTTTAGCCGTGAGAAAGCCCCGGCTTACGTGCCTCTAGGGGCGAAACACGTGTTGGCTGACGCTTCTGTGTTGTTGTTACAGACTTATTATTGATGTTTAGCTGATACTTCTATGTCATCATCATGGATTTATCACTGATGTTACCAACTTTGGAATTATCTTGCTCACAATAAATAAGAAACTTAGAGGATCAGGCTGACGCCTCTGTGTCGTTGCTACGGACTTCATTATTGATGCTTGGCCGATACTTCTATGGCATTGTTACGGACTTATTATTAATCTTATCAACATTGGAATTATTTTGCTCACTATAAATAAGGAATCCAGTGGATCAACAAAGATTTAATTTTGTTCACCATATTGTTTTAGAGGGACTTTTCCATAATTCTAGTTTATACACTTAATATTTAATTACAAGGCTGCTCAAAGAAAACAAACCTGTTTGAGAACAAATAACAGTAAGAGATATTAATTCCCTTAATATGGAGGACAAACCAGTGACGTCGTCTGTGCTGTCTCTGTAGAGAGAGGTCCATTAGTTGGTCATCCTTCTGGGGGCCATGAGGCAGAGTCTCTCTTTTGCAGTGATGCCTTTTTGAACCAGATCCCTGCTCACGGATCTTGGGTAGACTGTGATCCATAAGCCAGGATCCCACTAGACTCCAGGGATTTCTTTTTTTTTTTTTAAAGGGGCCTGCCGCCCCTCCATGGCTGACACTAGTGGTCAATATAGTAAATTTGGTAATTTCCTCTTCCATTGGGGTGGTGATGTGACCCCGATGGGGCTATATTGCCCCCCTCCCAGAAAGGGCAAATGAAACTGCCATTCCTTTACATGTGTCTGTGACTTTTCGGGTTATCCCAGGAAACCAGAAATTGTGGGAGTTCCCCCTCCCCCAAGCAAGCACAAGTCGACCCCCTCCCCAGGGAGTCATTATATTTTATTTGATAGTTTTCCCTTCTGTGGGGGCACACATTGTCCCCCTCATGGAAGGAAAAATAGGTATTTTTTATCTGTAATGTTCTAGTTTTTTGTCACTCCTCAGGCACTTAATTTGGAGGGAGAATGAGATCTGTCTTCCTTTGCATGGGGAAAACCACTCATGAAAACTTTGTACTTGCTATTGGCCTGGGGCTTTTAGGTGCCCCCCTCACTGGGCTGCATTGTCAGGCCACTAATGCCATTGATTAGTTATTGTGCTATTTATATCTTATTTCCACCCAGCACAACATACATCACAAGGCAATGGTGAGCCCACTTCAGCTACTGATCAGTTATTCAGCCTTTCACATTTTGCTATGGTTGTGATATTTAAGAGGCAATGGTGGTTGGGCTGTTGCATTGTCCTAGTCTGTGGTGGGCAGCATCAGAATGTATAGAAGTGACCAGTGGCTGAAGTGAATGCACCCATTGCCCTATGAGGTATTCCATGTAAGGTAGAATTACTATGTGAATGCACAATAACTTATAAATGGCTGAAGTATGGTCTCACAGTTCCCCAGTGATATATACTGTCCTGGGAGGAAGTAAAATGTAAATGAAACAATAAATGCCCTAAACTGTGGAGGATTCAAGCAGAGATGCAAATGGCTAACTTCATTGTGAGTCACCTGCAATGTGCTCCTTCACAAGGAGGATGTCTCACAAAGAAGTTTCTCCTGGTGTTGGGGACAAATGTGGGTTATGCATTTTTGGGTATGTTAGAAAATGAACTATTTTTTCATGCTTCTCTCTTATCTTTTTTTGGAGCTGTTCCTGGCAGTGTTGGATCTTTGGAGAAGTTATTTGAGTCATAGAAGTGCACATTTTGAGACTGTTACTGTTGTGAACACATTCATTTTGCTTCACTTTCACAACATTGCAATCAAATCTTTCAGTTCATAGCACACCTCCCCCTCTCATACACACAGCATGTATTTCTATGAGTACCTCTGCACTCTACTTAGACTAGAAAGTTTTCGTTTGAAAACAGAGATGGCAGCTCGCTGGATGACTGCTTCTGAGGTTCCATTTATAATAATGGAGGAAAGCTCTGAAATAGGGACTGAAACTGAGGCAGGATCAGAGTGAGAGGGTCATTGAGCAAAGTCTGGGAGAATATTGTTAGTATGAGGTCCTTCTGATGATGTCTTATGTCCCAGTGAATCAAACAACAAGGCCCTGCTAGTCATGATATCCCTTCCCAAGAACAAACGGTGCAGTGAAGAGCTGGTAATAAGGTAGCCCAATACAGAGTGCAGGCATGTATCAACCTCAGTACAGGCAGAGAGCTCACTTGGCAGACTCCTAATTCAGAACAGCCAATAGTTTCTCCATGCACTGGAATGCTAGCTGGATGAAGAGTCAGTATAGCACATTTCTTGGGTCACAAATGCATCCTCAGACACCTCCTAATTACTTCCACACACTGGAAGGATATTGTGGGGGTGGAAGGCAAATGGTTGAAACATACAACTCACTGTACTTTCTTCTAGTCTTCCTCTGTCAGAACCTGATGAATATTCTGGCTGCTGTATTAATAATACGTTTCATTTAATGCAGTGCACATAATGGTGGACAAGACATGCACCATATTTTGACTCAGTACCCTGTCCACCAAGCCTTAATGTCCTTACCTTTTCCAAAAGTGCTGTTTAAAGAATGTGCCCAAGAATGTTTAGCCCCATTTTCAAAGGTCTATCAGCTTACACTGTACGAGCAATGGGCACACATGCATCCTCAGGCGGGGTCTTACTTTGAAAGACTGAACGGAGATGGATTTAGTTCCCTGAGTGGCTGAAGGTGCAATAAAGAAAGGGATTTATTAGATTTATCAGGCTTTTAGTGTGAGGCTCTAGTAAAAGTGCACCTGGCATCCTCATGGTATTAAGATCCCGAGTGAGATAGACATTAACTGGGATCTTGTGTAGGTAGAAGGCAGACGTTCATGGTCAAAGTGAAACTATGGTAAAACTCTAATCCAGTAGTGGCTGGAGCAATGTGTTACTGTTGGCTGGCGGAATGTGTGGCTATTGGCTGGTGGAATGTCTGCCTGTTGGCTGGTGAAATGTCTGGCTATTTGGCTGTTAGAATGTGTTTCTTGGCTTTCTAGATATATGGTTGTATAATGCAATGACTGATAAGTGGTTGAGTAGCAGTTTGATTGTTGCTCCAGTCCTGTTGGCATATGAATGTGATGGGCCCTCAAATGGCGGTAATTTGTTGATTTTAGTGTTGTGTGTGTTGGTCTTGTGACTTGTTGTGTGAATGGCTTTGTGTGTGCATGAAAGCCAAGTAAATTAACTGTGAGATGGTTGGTGCTTTGAGATGGCTTTACAGCTCACTACCACTAAGTGATGGGTTCAATATTGACATACCGTTATTCACATTTATGTTTTGACCGTTTTATAATTGGTAGATGCAAAACCAACCCTTTGTGAATTTGTATTTTAGTTATGGATAGGCTCTAAAAGAACAATATATGCCCTTTTTATACACACAGCTGCTGTCATGGTGCACAGGGTGTCACAAGGTAACTGAAGGATGGTTGGAGGGTGGCAAAACACATCCAGATATAGATCACTGAGGGTCATGGACCAAAATCACTATGATTCAAGGAAATGAGAGGAAGAATAGAGCTGCAATAGGTTGTATGCATAAATTAGCACAGTTGCTCTCAATTTCCATTTATATAATTTCTGGACTTTAGCCTCTTCTCTTTTTGCTAATAGACAACTTTGTACCACCCTTGGATTTTACACCTGTAAACCACTGTTACTGGGTACATGTATACATAGTTGCACTTATGTAGCCAACGAAGCTGTATTCATCCTTTATCTGCTGAGGCTTTTCTACACCTAGGGCTGTTAACCCCTTTATTTGGCATTTTGGGTCCTTGGCATTACACATTAATAATGTTTTTCCACATGACGTATCCATATAAAATTCATACGCCTTCTTTCCTGGCATCCTGGGTATTCTAAAAGTACCCAGGAAATGTAGATTCCTCTGGAGGGAACTGAGAAAGTAGCAACAATATGACATTTTTTTTTTTGTTTGTAGAAAATGGGATAACAAACTGTCATCAATGAAAGTTTTGCTGAACTAGGATGAATATGTTCCCAGCTTTCAGGAACAAGCAGAGCTGTAGCAAAAAATATTTTTCACCAAAGTTTTTGTATGTTTTAAAGGTAGTCTATTGTTACTCTATTTTATAGTTTCAACCAACTTGCAGATTGTGGTAGAATCAGGTGTAAAACCCCTGGGCTGTTGTGTAACACTATACATGTCTGAAGAATAGACAAACTGAAAAAATAGACAAAATTCTGAATTCATCAAGTGGTCATTTGTAGAAATCCCTCAAGGTTTTCCCAAAGAAACTAACCATTGAAATAAGAAAGATGAAAATGAGTAGAAAACAAACAACTTTATGACAAAATGTTCATCTGCAACATATTGCCGCAATAGATGGTTTACAAAAGCAATGCACCATTACGTCCAGTAGACCCTTCTGGTTGAGGGGATACATAGGGTCTCTAAGTTCTTTAAAAACATGTGATACCTAGATCAGACAACTGATCTGCATGTTAGAGTTATTTCCATTGTGTACTCACTATACAATGTATGTTGTAAAATATATAGAATGAAAAAAGGGTATGAAGAAAACTGAAGAATTTCTGAAATGTACACAAGATACTGAGTTTAGCAACAGTTATATTTGTATACCTCTGAATTTGTGGTTTGCCATACTATCATGTGATTCAGTAGGCATTTTTCCAAAATGGTTTATTTCTTGCACAATGGAATACATTTGGGAGGCACAAATCCAGAGAAATCCCATTGATAATAACAGATGCTCTGCTATTCTGTGTGCTACATGTCTCCTGATAAGATCACTACCCCAAAACGTGACCTGAAGACAATGGTGGTCATTCTGAACATGGTGGTTAATGCCGCCCCGCCGGCCGTGGGGGTAGCTACTGCCAACATGCTGGCGGTGCGGACCGCCAAATAATGAAGCACATGAGAAACAAGTAGTGGTCCATCCACACCCCCCATCTTTGTAGTCCCGATGAGAATGGCGGAGGAGGCCCCCAGGCCGGCGGAAAGGACCTACCCGCCCACCAAGTAATGAAGCACAAGACCGCTGGCAGTTCCGGGGTGGGAACCACCACCACACTTTGCGTGGCAGAACAAACAAAATAAAAGGAAACACTCACCGGAGGCACACACAACACACCGATGCAGACATGGAGAGAGAACTGGAAATAATGCCAGTGCTGCTCCTTGCCATATACCTCCATGACCATGACCGCCGATGAAGATGACAACGGTAAGTACCGCAACTTAGTACACATGGGAAAAAAGGGCACAATTACACCCCCACCCACCCTGCAACGCACTCTCAACCCCTCCCACCATCCTACACCATACACACGAGAACAAGATGTACTTACCCGACACAAGGCGAGAAAGACCTGCACCAAAGTACACACATGTGCACACCTCACCCCAACAGTGAAATGATGAGCAATGTCGCTAAATTGTGGCAACAGCACTACTATGCACTCAATGTTTATTAGCAACAAAGAACAATACTGTCTGAATAAGGCCATTAGCCAGTCAATGTGGAAATACTGAAGTCCCAATATAGGCCGAACTTGACTCCCACATGTGCACAGGGTACTCTACTGTAAAGGGGCATCAATGCGACAGCCAGGCACCTCAGGGAAGAGGTGGCGGGGGTGGGGACTTACATTTGGAAGGGGGTCTTTGGGCTTAGGTTTGGGAGGTAGACATGGTTTGGGCTTGGCCTTGGAAGGTGGAGGAGTGGGCTTGGACCGGGGGGGTGGCAGAGGGACCTGGGGCAACACAGGGCTTCTTCCTCCCTGGGGAAGGGGCACGGGAATGGGAAGGGTGGACTGGGGTGGACTTGGACGTGGAAGGAGTGGACTTGGCAAGGCGATGTGCACGTTTAGGGACTGGACGGGGAGGGCCAGTGGGTTCGAGCAGGTCAATACGGGGGTGGAAAAGCTTTTATGGGCAGTTGGGAGGGATTTGGAGGCAAATCTGGGAGTTGAGGTTGAGGGAGTGCTTGTACCAGGTGTAGGTGTGCCGGACGTGGATGCTGGTGCCTGTAAAGTATGCTGATGTGTGGTGGATGTGTCTGGTGTAGATGTCTGTGAATGTTTGAGTGTTTTGGGAGGAGGGAGGTTGACACAGTGGGACAAGACAGACTGCCAGAGTAGATGTATGGTGATTGGGTGTCTGCAGGTCTGGTGAGTGTGCTGCAAGTGTCTGTCAATGTAGTTGTGGTGAGTGCAGGTGTGGTGTTTGGGGTGAAAGTTTGGATGCCAGATGTTGTGGTGACTGCAGGAATGGGGGCAGCAGCAGTGACTGAGGGTGCAGTGCTTGTGGGTGTGCATGGTGAGGTGACAGACAGGGAGGCGGGGGAGGTTGACACAGTGGGGGAGGTGGATGTTGTTGTGTGTGCTTTGGTATGTTGGGTGTGTGCCTGCCTGTGGTGGGAAGTGTGGTGCATGTGTTTCTCTGTGTGTTTCTTGTGTGCTTATCTGTGTGCATGACTGTCTGTATGTGTGCTTGGGATGGGTGGAGGGAGTGGGGTTCTGGAAGGGGCAGAGGTGGTGGGAGGGTGGACGGAAAGACCAGGGACACTGGCTGCCATCAAAGAGGAGGCCAGAGCCTGAAATGATCTCTGTGGGTCAGACATGGCACTGTGAATGCCTTCCAGGTATGCATTGCATTGCTGCATCTGGAATGCCAGCCCCTGGATGGCATTCACAATGGTTGACTGCCCTACAGAGATGGATCTCAGGAGTTCAATAGCCTCCTCACTCAGGGCAGCAGGGCTCACTGGGGCAGGGCCTGAGGTACCCAGGTCAAAGGAGCTGCCCACCCACCTGAATGAGTGGACACAGGCAACTCTGAGAGGGGCTACTGGGTGAGGGGTGCTGGTACGGGGTGACAGCTGTACCTACAGCTGGGGTGGTCACAGAGGTGTCCGCCACCACCAGGGAGCTTCCAACGAAGGAGGTATCTGAGTCTGTGTTGTCACCTCCTGTCTCCGTTGTGGTGCTCCCCTCGCCATCTGTCCCACTGGTTCACTCGGCGTTGGTGGACTCTGCCTCCTGGGTCCTGTGGGATACAGCTCCCTCTGTCACCGGTGCCCCTGCTCCTCCCCCAGATGATGCAAATGCACACATGAACAGGATGACAGAAGGGGAAAGGGGGAGGGAGAGAAAGGGAGCACTGGGTCAGTTATAGCATCAAGACCACAGTTGGCAGACACAGCACCGCCACACACAGGGATCAGGCTTGAGCACTATGCATTGCACTGGCATTCAATTGGCTATATGCAACAGCAAGATGAGGGCCAAACACTGCCAATTGCACCCCTCCTTGGACCCACAAAGGCCATGACTGACATGGAATGCAACCGAGCTGGGTTACCTGCATTTGCCATACACCCATTAGTGTTGAGCTGGCTCACGCTGCAATGGCTGTACTGGCATTAAGGAGCACCCACTAACTCACACCCACCACCAGGATCCTATGCCACCTACCAATTATTAGAGTAATGCCCACTGTACTCATCCCCTTGTGGTTGCTGTGATGCCCTCAAGCGCTCATCCAGCTCTGGATAGGCCACCGCCAGTATGCGGGCCATCAGTGGGGTCACGTTCCGACGGGTACCCCTTTGTCATTGAAAGGCCATCCCCAGCTGGGCTTTCGTGGTTTTCCGCGTCCAGCTTCTCAGGTCCTCCCACCGTTTCCTGCAGTGGGTGCTGTGCCTACTATAGACCCCCAGGGTCTGCACGTCCTTGGCGATGGCATGCAACAATCCCTTCTTTTGATGGGCACTGACCTGCAGAGGTAATACAGACAGGAGGACAGCATTACACATACAATCTAGCCTGTCACACATATGGCCCACAAAGCCCATTTCCAGTTCCATTTGCACACACATCACCTGGCGCACAACATGCACACTACCACCAGACACCCCCCCACAAATGACACAATGCCTGCACACACATCTCCATGCAACCTTCCCACATGCATCGTGCCCAGGGTGTATTCACCTGTTGGTCTGGAGGCCCATACAGCGGTCCGTACTGGAGTAGGACCCCATCCACCAATTGCTCCAACTCCTCCACAATTAAGGCAAGGGCTCTTTCCCCGGTCACACAGGCTATGGTAGGTTCCAGACACAGGTCTCAGCAGCACACACAGTGTAGGTGTTGTCCTGTGGAAAGTCAGAAATCAAGTGAGGTTATAGACAGAAAATGGCAGCCACGTCCGCGGCGGTGTATACTGTCACAGCCGCTGCTGATCCCCATTGGCCATTGTACTCCATAGATCCCATATTAGCCAATGAGGAATTGCACGGCGGTGCAAGACCACTTTCCGCCACGATGCCCAACGTCAACAGAGTTACCTCACTTCCACCTGTACCTAGATACAGGACAGCCGGTCGCCGTTTCATGGTGGTGGACTACATTCAGATCTTCCATAACTGCGTCATTGCAGAAAATTGCACATACATTGCCTATCCCACTGTCCCATCATATTAATGCTGTATGCACAGTGAAGTGGTGGATCCTTTGTTCAAATTGTGACAGCCTACTCACTCTCGTGTCCCTTAGATACCTACCACTATGGATGAATAGGAGAAGGAGACAAATCCCCGTGTACAGACCCCTTGTGGACTTGGCTACACTGGAGGAAAGGAACATAATACTCACCTATAGACTGGACAGGGCCACAATCACAGAGCTGTGTGCCCAATTGGAGCCTGACCTGATATAAGCTTACCAGCATCCCACTCAGATCCCCCCTCTTATGCAGATTCTATCAGTGCTCCATTTCATGGCAACTGGTTCTTTCCAAGTGACAGTGGGCTTGGCAGCAGGAATGTATCAGCCAATGTTCTCAATCGTGCTGGCAAGCATATTGTGTTCCTTGGTGAAACACATGTACAGGTATATTGCTTTCCCCCAGCTGGAAGATTTTGCCACTGTAAAGGCAGGATTCTATGCAATGGGACATATACCCAATATTACTGGGACGATTGACGGAACACATATTGCGTTTGTCCCCCCCCCCACCAGAATGAACAGGTTTTCAGGAATCATAAGAGTTTCCACTCACTGAATGTGCAAATTATGTGCCTGGCGGACCAGTACATCTCCCACGTCACTCCAAGTATCCTGGGTCGGTGCATGCCTTCGTTCTGAGGAATATCAGCATCCCAAATGTGATGGCCCAACTACAGAGGCACAGGGTGTGGCTAATAGGTAAGCCAGAGTCCCCACCCACTGCATGTCAGTGTATGCCTTCAGGTGTTATCCCCATAGCATTGTGTAAGGCTAATGTTTGTCCCTCAATACTTGCAGGTGACTCTGGCTACCCAAACCTATTGTGGCTCCTAACCCCAATGAGGAATGTCAGGGCAGGGGCTGAGAGCCATTATAATGATACACATGTGAGACAGTGGAACTGACCATAACTCTGACTATTGATTTATCCTTGTGGTTATAGCATGAAGGCATTCACTTCCTTTGCATCTCAACTTACTGTCATCTATGGCTTGTCATGTGTTTACTACAGACAGCTACAGACCATTATTTGTATGCTATCACACTGTTCAGATCATTTGCACTAGATGCGAGTGTTTCCATAAATGCACATTTTCAACACATAAAACAGTGTCACTCAAGTTGTGTTCAAGGGTGGTTATTGTAGTGCAAATGATTGAGGGAAAAGTGCAATGGAATGGGGTGATGGTAGAGGAAAGTCCAGGGTATTGTTCCAGCCTGTTTGTAGCACAAGTCCAGTGTCCAAGGGGCCATAGGAAGGGGAGCAAAGACAGTTCAAAGTGGACAAGGTGACAGGGAGGGACACAAGGGGGACAATGAGGAGAGTCTAATTTCCTGGCAGTGGTCTTAGTCTTGGCAAGTGTCTCTAGCTTCTTTCTAGGTCACAGGGAACATTTGCGTGGTGGTTCACCTTCTGCAGGGGGAGGAGTGCTGTTGGCCTGTGGGTCCTGTGGTGGGGCCTCTTGCCCACTAGCTGCAGCAGAAGTAGAGGGCTGGTCAATAGACTGGCTAGCGATAGAGGCCCACTGGTGTGCTGTCCATTCCCTCATGATGTTGGCCATGTCTGCCAGCACCACTTCTGTGGAGATCATGGTGGTGCTGAGAGCCTGCAAGTCCTCCCTGATCTCCTGATGGTGTTCCTCCTGCAGCCGCTTATTCTCCTGCATGTTGGCAAGGATCTGGCCCATTGTGTCCTTGGATTGTTGGTAGGCCCCCAGGATCTTGGTGAGTGCCTCCTGGAGAGTCGGTTATCTGGGCCTGTCCTCCCCCTGGCACACAACAGTCTTCGCAGTGTCCCTGTTGCCCTGTGCCTGTGTCCCTCAAACGGTGGGCCCACTGCCACTGACCCCAGGTCCCTGATTGTCTTGGGGGTGTAGTGTGGACTGGGTTCCCAGTGCAGGTGGGCACACTGCTTATTGACGTGTCATGGGGACAGAGGTGTGAGGATGCTGGGTGGGGGCTGTGGTGTTGGATACTGATGGAGGAGGCTCTGTGGTTCACTGAGAGTGGGCTGGGGTGACCGACTGACCAGTGGTCCCCGATGGGCCTGGTAGTTCATCCAGATCCAGAAGTCCAGAGCTACTGTCATCATTGGGGGCATCTCCTGTTGGGGACAGGTTTGACATTGCACCTCCTCTCCGCTGACATTGGCTGGGGTACCTGTTGGGATGTAAGTGATATATTATGCTTCATGACTGTGACATATTGTATATCCCTAGCTTCACCTCTATCATTGCTGATTCCCTGCCACCTTTGTTTGAGTATGGTGATGTGTGGGGGGGTTTGTTAGTTCGCCTATGCTGTGCATGCTTTTGTGATGGGTGTCCATGCATTGGTGTAGGATGCAGGGCTTGGCATTGGGGTTAGTCATCTGTGTAGGTGCACTGTGTGGGATGGAGTGGAGTGACAGGAGTGAGGGTGATGGGGGTGAGATGGGATGGGATGAAGCTATGGGGGTGATAAGTAGTAAATATTGACTCACCAATGTCCATTCTACCAGCTACTCCATTGAGTCCCTCAGGATGCAGTATTGCCAAGACGTGCTCCTCCCATGCTGTGAGTTGTGAGGGAGGAGGTGGAGGTCCACCGTCAGTCCTCTGAATGGCAAGCTGGTGCCTTGCTGCCACAGAACGTACCTTCCCCTGTTGGTCATTCCATCTCTTCCTGATGTTGTTCCTTGTTCTTGGATGCTGTCCCACAGCGTTCACCCTGTCCACGATTCTCCGACATAGCTCCATCTTCCTTGCAATGGATATTAGCTGTACTTGTGCTCCAAACAGCTGTGGCTCTACCCTGACTGTTTCCTCCACCATGACCCGCAACTCCTCATCTGTGAAATGGGGGTGTCTTTGTGGGGACATGGGTGTTGTGTGGTGTGTGCAGGTGTTTAGGTGTTGGGTACTGTGGTTGGGTGTATGAAGTGGGGTACGTGAGGGATGTATGAGTGCATGTGGTGTGTGCATCTACTTGTCGCAGTGGTCTTGGTGTCAGTCTTGTGGCAATAATTTATATTCATAAAGGGTTGTGGGTAATGTGGATGTGTGTTTTATAGTGCTGTGGTTGTGTGGATGTGTGAGTTTGGTGTGTGTATTAGTGTCAGGTGTGTATTTTTGGTATTGGCAAATGTTGTGTGGTTTAGAATTTGGGTGTCCAATCTGAGTGCGCTGGTGTGTACCATCAATGGTTTACCGCCACTGAATGTCTGCTGTGGTGATTTGTGGGACATATTGTGGTGGGCATTCTTTTGTTGGCGTAACGGTATGGGTGTTCGCCTCTGCGGTGGTATGTTGGCAGCCATTACCATGGCAGTAAGTGGGATTTACCACCAATATCATGATGAGGGCCTATGTGTCGTACTGCATGCGTAGTGCAACATGGTAACATGGAGGCCAGAGTTTGGCTTTTTAGGGTTACCACGGTCTCTCTAGATATGACACACTGTGGTGGAAGGAGGTGGAAGATTTCACCAATAATAGGACACTGACACACATATGGACAACACAACACATATTTGGAATGGCTGAACCATCAGTTTCAATTGAATATTACAATTACCAGGCCCCTGAGCCACAACCTAAGATTGTCATGTCCATCAACACAGACCTATGAAACCATTTTACAAAACAGGGACACACACTACACCAGAAGCACGTCTGAGTCATCACTCCACCTGAAACTAACAATTGTATGTACATATCAAACCACTATCAAGCATTACCAACACATCTTATCTCATTCCTTTGCAGCCGACCAAGGTTTCGGCATACAGCCTTGGGTGATGACTCCATTTGGCAATCCCACGATGGTGGAAGTGCATGCATATAATGAAGGGCACAGAAGAACACAAAATGTGGCAGGGAGGACATTTGGGCTTCTGAAGTCAAGGTTCAGGTGCCTGGCCCTGATAGGAGGAAGCCTGTTGCATGCACCACCACTGATATGTAAGGATGGGGATGAACAGGTAGATGTCCCCAAAGTGGAGGCGGATGACAGTGGTGTAGCATATTTGGAGGGGGAACTACAAAACACTACTGCAGGAGGTCACAGGAGACTACTAATTTACAGAAATTCTACGCATTGTCACCGTACAAATATAATCACTTTGTAAATATCACCAATAAATTACTTGCCACCTGAATCTCCATGGTATGCTCATTCTCCACTACATATACCATTGGAATGTAACTTACACCTCAGAGAGCAGTAAAGAAACACAATAGTTACAAGTAGGGTTGCAACATAGTTTGTGATGTAAGAGGGTCTAGTGACTCTATGTCACACATCAGTGTCACATAACTCACGGGCATGTGGCTCTTGAAGGCCTAGATCCATGCACCACAAAATAAAATGTGCTATTCAGTGGCCAATGTGAAAATTCCTAGCCCTTTCCCAACATTATCACCACTCCTGGCAGGATGTATGCAAGGGTACATGCATAAGGTAGGAGCTGTTATCAAATGCTGTTAAAGTAATGTCAGAACTGAGCAATGTCACATCTCTGTCAGATTGTTGCTACATCAGCACTGTGCATGTGTGACAAGGGTGGACATCATTGGTAACTATGGACCTTCATTTACTGTTCAGGCTTAGTAACCAATGTTAGAGCCAGAGCCTGCACTGTATATTAATGGGCTTATGCCCTGGCACTGCCATTGGGACCAACCCTGCCATATGGTGCACTGTACCTCACTTTTGGCACACACACGTTGGCTGTGGAGTGCGCTAAGGATTTCAAGTCAAATGAAGCATCAATGAGTGCTGAATGACTATCCAAATATGTGGTTCAAGATTTAAGAATTAAATGGGACAATGAACCACCAAATTAATGTCTGGGCAGAATGTAAGCAGAGTGTGTTTCACTCCCTATGTACACTCTATACACACCTGTCACACAAATCTGCTGTGTTAACACATGCCTACAGCACATTCGGATATACATGTGAAGACTGATGTACGGGTGTATGGCCTAGGTAGCAAAGGCTTTGCAAGTACCAACAATAGTTGACATGTTTCAGCAAAGTAACCTACTATAGTCTGTATTACACCATCACACAGCACATATCAATACACATCACTCATTGTCACTCACATGCCAGATCAAGAGAAAGTTACCAACAGTGACAAAATTCTCTAATATGTCTAGGTCTCCAATGTGCCAATCAGGTGTGAGATGTCCCAAAATTGTCCAGCAATGACCAGGCAAGTCACAGATCCATTTAAAAATGAATGGGAGTAGAAGTAGACCGAAATGTTGCATGTGGCTAATAAAAAAAAGCAGCACTTACATGATTTCACACACTAACATCATGCACTCATGGTGAGAGTGGCATAGGTTGTGGGATGTAGGAATAAATGCATACCCATGTTCAACGTAGGATGTGGTTGGACAGCTGAGAGATACCCACAGATACTTAGAGATACAACATGGGAGGTCACTTGGAGATGACAGAAGTAATGGGGCAGGTATAATGTCATGCTTGTGTGGAAGTCATGTAATCTCACAAAGCCAGGCAATGGCACAGTAATTATCATGTAACCAGTAGTAGAAGATCTATAGGTATACAATTTACACGATTCACACGTTGCATCCTGCCCATGTATGACCGGACAATGTTGCTGTAGAAGATGTGTACAAATTGTATGCAGCCTAAACATTGGCAGCAATGTAGGACGCAAATTATTTCGAACAAGTTATGCATTAGAAGGTAGATAAGGTACACACATAGACCAATACTGACTATGCAACACATCAATGTCAACATGTGATCAGCCAACATATGTACAGAGTAGATGGCTGGGTCAGTACATAACCTACTCATGTTTGCCACTACAATAACCTGTTAGTTGCCCATTGCATACCAATACAAACTATCTCCTGGCACTTTCCTAAATTAGAAGTCACAACAGAGATATAGCACCTAGCCAAGCTGCCCATGGAAATTACTAAGGACATAAAATCATGTCTGTCAGACCATGCCAAAAGATGAGACATGTCCTACATATGCAAGTAGCCGGGCCTCAGTACATGATAGGGGAAGGCTGACATGAAGTACCCCAGAGGAAAAATTATATCTCAGGCCTTTGGGTCACAATTGTGCATGTATCTTTCTACAGGAAGGCAGTGCATTGCTCTGCTGGAGAGCAATTATGTAGAGTCTAGATCCCCTTCCCAAAACACCCTAACACCACTGCTCAGGCTACATAGACTATTGACATTGTCAGGGGCCTGAGGCATGTGCACAGTGGACTGAGTAGTGTGGGCCTCCATAAACCTGTGCCTAAACATGCAATGATGTATCTGTGTGGGCATAAAAACTCCCACAGTAGTGCTGATGAGTAGGCTGCCATCTTCGCCAGACTGCAACACTGCTACACAGTGATTTGCCATTGCATGTGACAGTCATAACAAACATGTTGTGGTTGATTGTGAGTACCTAGTTGGAGGCATGCGCACATAAGCCAGATATTTCCTCACACATGTACCACTTAAATGGCACAGGCCTGGTAATGTGTATTGGGGTGTGAAGAAAAGGCAACTTTCCCCAAATGTAAGTGCACATCATTGACACAAAAAAATGACCTTCACATGTGTTCCGACATACGGAAACATAGGTGGCACTGATATGACTACAGAGGCATTTGTCAAAGTCCAACATGTGTCCACGCAGGAAGATAGATATGTGAGGTTTCACATCCCATGAACACACTGTTGTGGTCATACGTTACTGAAATGACATTACACATATCTTTCCACACACAGCACATACCAGCCTTCATTGACACGTGTGTAAACCATTTCCTGCAACTAAGATGCTTGTGTTACTATATGTCACATGTGCAGCAGAGCATCATGAAGGCTGAACCTAACAACACAACACAGAGTGGACACACATGTACATGTATTGCCAGGGGTAACGTGATTTAAATCCAGTATTAGTCCACTGCATTCTCTGAGTATAATTTGTCATGGCCGTCACATGCTCTACCATGTATTAGACATAGCCCATCATATCTATTGTGTTGTTAGTATAAGTACATTTGTATATCAGACATTACAATGTGGCACACCCCCAAATATGTTTTAAAACACACATGTTCACTCATAGTACACATGTGCTAACATGTATCTAGACACAGTGCAGCTACACATATGCACAAGGTATCAGTCATTGCATGCATCACACACATACAAACATATAGGTATAACATACCGATGTCACCATCAAGATATGAACGGACATGCACACACATGTAGCCATACCATACTGACAACATAATTGCATAGCCCCTTTGAGATGTTATGTGAATCTGGGTGCACTGTAAGCCTTTCTAAATAATTTCCATGAATTCCCGTCATGTGTCAAAATATTTCGACACAAACAGCTAAATTACATACTCCGGAAGCCCAGAAAAATGACTCCTTGCCCCTGCTTGTCAATCGTACGGCCACAGGCTTTGTCAGGCTGTATGGGAAGTGATACCACGCATTACCATCATGCGTCAAAAATTTAGATGCAAACGCCAAAACATCATATTTTCCTATGCAGAAAAATGACGCCTGGCCCCTGAGCATCAATCACAAGTCCACAGATCTTGGCAGGAACAATGGGAAAAAATTGACACATGACCATCATGCATCAAGAAAGATGACGCATATCTGAAAATGTGATGCACAGGCCCAGGAAGTGATGAAACAGGACATCCTGCCTGCATACATGGTAAAGTGAGTTCACTTTCATTTTCACTACAGTCTTATTGTCTGTGACTGTGTGAGGGTGTGTGGAGCTGGTGCTGTTGATGGATTGGAGTTTGTGGAGTGTTTGTGTGCTCTGTCCTGTTGCTGTTGTGTCATATGTCTTTTCATCATTCTTTTCTGGTGTTTTTTGCATTGTCTCTGTCATTGTAATGTGGGGTGTTTGTCTAAGGCTAGTATAGTTTGTTGGGTATTTGGAGTAGGCAGGGTTGTTTTATGTTTACTTGTTTGTGCTATTTCATTTGCAGGCTACAACAACTGCATTCTGTTGGGAAAGGGAGGATGTCAAAGATGATGGCTGATGAACTGAGGTGTCTTTGTATGGCTCATGCAGCATTACCTACCAATGATGCTGGTTTTGGGTGGCCGCATTATCCAGGGCTACCTTACAGAGACCAGGAAGCTGCAGTGGGCCAGGGTGCTCCACAATCTAACAAGAATAAACACTATTGGGCTGACATAATCTCAAGGGAGCAAGACCTACTGGATCACCTGGATATTGAGACTGATGAAGCAGTTGGTAAGTATCCCATTTGCATAGCAGCTCCATTATTTGCATGTGCATGACAGGCAGAGATAAGGTTGTGTGCAGCATGTTTTGTCAAGGGATCGTGACAAGTTGTATTGGGCCTTATTAAGAGCCCCAGGGCCACCTTAGGGCTGCCATTGTGATTAACATTAATGAAGTAGAGCCAGGGTAGAAGTACCATCTTCCCTGTGCCATAATAACAAAGTGGTGTGATGCATGCATAGGGCCACTCAGTTTAGACAGCACAACATGAGGCCTGAGCCAGGCATCATGTATGGGAGGGGGGCCCTACCTGTGTATGGGGGGCTAAAGCACATGGGTCTGGGAAATATGATGCATTTCCTATTGCCATATTTCCTGCACTTTGAACGGCTTCTCAGAGCAGGTGTGAAAAGGGGGGATATCATTGTATATGATCGGCCCCTATGTACTCAGCAGAAGTTGTGCTAATCTTTTTCTTGCTACTCCTGCTGAGTACATCAATTTGCGTCCATATAAATTGATGCAATTGCTACCTCCCTGCATCATGCATGTTTCATAAGGCGCACACATGGCGGGGAAAGAGGTGCCCTAAGGGCCACAAAGACTGTAGTGATGTACTTGGTGAAGCACCACTTTCCTTAAATCCGCCCCTTTGTGTCATTGACCAACATTATTTAAGGGATCTTGTCTATGCACTGGGTCCAGACTACTAGCACTTTCCTCTTCCTATACATTGTGTATCACATACACCCCAAAATGTGTCTATTACCCCACACACATGTGCTAAATTTGTACCACAGGCCTGCCACATCTTACAGACAGTATGGGGCTGACCTGCATCTGCACCTGCACTAACACATTACTCAGAAACCTGCACCAACCCAGGCATCCTTGGACCACAGAGCAAGTGTGTCTGTGTTGAGGCGAATGTCTATGCGCATATTGGTGTCCCCTCCTGAAGAATAAATGGTATACCATGGCAACAATGGCTGGCCATGAGGTATTGGCAATACATCTGTAATGTCACTCAGTCAATGTGAATGTAGGAATGACTAAATGGACATAAGTAAACTGCCATGGCATAATAGCTCAAGTGTGTGTTCCTTGTAATGACACACACATATTAGAACCAAGAAACAAGGATGTATCAATGCATTCCTCAACACTTTGCAATACTCACATAACCCCTGAGCAATAATCTGTCTTTTTGCGATGATAATAAGTTAGATGTCTTCATCATCTGGGGCAGGGTCAAAAGATATGAGTGTCAAAATGGGATGGCCACTGCGACAACAATAGCATGCCCTTCAGATGCAGACTACTGTGTCATGCAGACCCATATGATCATGGAGGTGTAAAGCAGCAAATCACCTACATGCACCACACTTGTATCAGGGAAAATGATGCTTCGTAGGTACCAGGGTCTCCATTATCTGACCCTATGTCTGACTGACAGATTATAGATGTTTGCAAATCTACCACTAGGTTTACTTGCTCACTCAGCTTAAAAAGTTGATTTTGAAACTGTCATCCATGCACAGAAATGTCCAAATATCACAAAGCTATGTTTTCCTTTCTTGGGCCTCCACACTACACCAGTGGAGAGGTGTTCAGGTTTGAAGATCCTAATTTTGCCAGTACTTGTCACCTTGTGCGTCATGTGTGGCATTCCAGTGAAACAGTCTGATGTGTGCAATGCAATGATTAAAAGTGTTGCGTGACCAATGCTATGAAATCATCTGAGTCAGGATGTTGACATCATGTCTGATGCAATGTTGAGCATTGAGAATTGTTGCACGTGACAAAGTGTGCTGCTATGGAATTGTGGTTGTTAGGAAATGGAAAGCATGCCCACATATACATTGATGTCAATCATGATAGGTGTCAGAGCTGCTGTTTATGTGATTAGCATGCCTGTAGTCAACCATTTTTTCACAGCACATTTGACAGCACTGTGTGCCACACGTAGCTTACAGTTACTCACAAAACAGTACAGATGGAGGAAATGTAGTCGGGCAAGGAGCTGTACTGTGCTGGGCAACAGTCAGTAGAGCACACAATTAGTATACAACTCAGCTCCAGATGGTTGTGGGAAATGTCTATGGTTGTACGAAGCTAGATCTCAGCAGATTTAGCAACATGCTCTACTCATCATGATATTTGTGAGTGATCTTGGTCACATCACATGTGCATTTAATATGAATGCTGAGTGTGTACCTGGTACTTTGGTGATATCTGACATGTATGTGCACACTTTGTTCAATAGATAGGAATACTGTAGCAGCACCCAGTGCAGTACCAATCTTACTGTGACTCTAAGGGCACCCATACAGCCACCATGTATGTGCCCCATTACACATTATTCACAACATAGCAGAGGGTAGGGGGCAATAGTTTCTGAATCATTAGACAACTTTGCTATGCTGTTCAGGCTTTGCTCAAACTATATTGGTACTTTGCATTATTTGTAAATGTGGGCACATCATGAGTAATTATTTTCCCCCTTGTAACATATGCTCAGAGCTGATCTTAAACCAGGACACATGAATTAAGCTTTACCAAACTTTAGAATAGCAGGTAGGAAGTTTCCATCCCCCCTGCCAGATGACTCTACATTATATCCATGATACCCGGGCAAGGCGTGATGTAGCCCCAGAGGTGTCGAACTGGTGGATTGCATACAAAGCACCACATATTAACAATGGCACAGGGAATCTAGACTTGTTGGGCCACTTGATTCTCACTAGTTTGTTCACACAAATGCTCAGCAAGGACAAAGTAGTCCACTCCCCTCTGAGCCCTGATGGTCAACAATGGATATTGTTATCCCAGTGACATGTACATGATACCGTAGATGGCTGGAAGTAAAATGGTTATAGATTTGGAGTCAGTCATAGTTGTGGAATGTGTGGTGGTGTCACTTGTGGATGCTGTGTACATTGCATGTCTATTCTACATCCGCCCAATGCTGTATTTAATTTTTTATTCTCCTCATATTTCAACTGCCAATATGACCCCAGCAGAACAACATGCTTTCCACAAGGGGGCAGATAGGTGCAGGCACATATTGGAGGTGAATGCAGGTACCCAACGATGGAGAAGAGATTTCGGAAGGAAAAGGCCACAGGAGCATGGTTTGCATTCCCACATGGGGGACCTCTGCAGGAGCCAAAAACAAAGCTGGCCACATTGGGAAAGAAATCTGGGGTCCGGGGGCCTCTGCAGGTCCGACCCCTCTACATCAGCTGCACCTGTCTTAAGACAGGCACCCCTACAGCCACCTCATCAAACTTTGATTCTGACCTGAAACTGGACATGGCCGCCACGATGGCCAGATTGGAACGGTTGGAGAATGAGAGTGCCAAAAATCATAAGTTGCTAAAGTATTGTAAAAAAAATCACAAAAATGTGGTGTCAGTGCTATGACTTCCCAGTTCCATCCCTCTCCATTTTACAGTATAGGATATTTATATTAGGTTTTAATTGGGTAGTGTTAGGTTAGTGAAATTGTGTAGAGTAGGCATAGGTTAGAGTAAGAATAGTTAGGGGGTGGGTTTTGGTACATTTTTTATTTTGGGGATTGAGTGGATGGTTATGTTGGGATCTATATGTATATAAAAATATATATGTAAGATTTTTTTTCTAAAAAATAGGGCATAGGTTAATTTAGTACATGTGTTGCCTTAGTTTATGTTGCGCTATTTGTATCTTGTCTCTTAAGGGGTGTGGGGGGACAACGTTTAGAGTGTGGTGTTACATGTGTAAGATTAGCTTAGAATAGGTTAGATAGGTGTAGGTGTAAGTTAAGTTAGTTTAGATAAGTGTAGTGTAGGGTAGTTTTTAGGATAGGTTTAGGCATGAAGTTTTAAATAATTTTAAAGTGTTTGTATTAGACTATTTTTTCTCCATGTTGATAGAGTGTCTGGGTGTTCTCATGCGTGCACTGGCCAAGTATGAGGAATGGCTTAGGGTATGCTTCCTGTCTTTATTTTCATGGATTACCATGTGCATTCACTATGACCAAGGAACTGCAGATTTCCTGCTAAATAACATCAACTAGTCAATACATTTGTCATCCACTGTTCAGGGCCATTCACGTTGTGTATGTATATGTTATGTTGGACAGGTTAGTATGGAACTTCAACTGTCATTGGTGGGGTCTAGCAGTATCATTGTTGAAAATTGTGGCACATATGACAATAGCCAAATTTGGGACTGTATCCTGCAACACTGACAGCTGCCCATCACTGATTATGTTACACTTTTGTTTAACACACAAATTAGTTCTACTAGTGCTCCCATATGGGTAAATTACCATTGACTTGTTTTTGACTCATACATGACATTTGTCAACTTTCAAGGATTTCTGTTCAATACATGTATTACACACTCTGTAAGTTGGTTGTAGCCCACAACGCCATTATTCACCTTTTTCATATTATGATCCTAGTGTGTGGGTTTGTGTCTGACAGTAATGCACTCATGTAAATATGTTGTGTACTCTTTGACATGGCTTCACACAATGTGTTAATTTAGCTGAGTTGATGGATCACAGTGAAGTAGAAATGTTACATGTGAACAAGGTGCTTTATTTAAAAGTATAAGTGTATTTTCCAATGCTTTACAATGTCCAGTTCACAGACCCCATGAGAGATCCTTAGACATTTGTTGAACAAACCGAGTCCAGGGGTGAGGGACATGTAATGAAACATGGTTAGAAGAAGTGTGCATTAGTGAAGAGGTGTCCAAATTACCAATAGGTAAGATTTGAGACAATGACAGTACATTGCAGACATGTCAACAGTGGTTGAGTGAAGAGGGCATATTGCCTTCTGTCACAACACTAGCATGATCTTAAGCACAGAAATAATTAGATACTTTCCATGTGGCACAGACTGGTGCTACCGGGTGGTTTTCCTTGTGAATGTTGTTCCTTCCACATCTTCATGCTCTGATGTATGTGGTGCCTCCTGTGCCATGGGTGGTGCTGTTGTTGTGGTTGAGGGGGCCACACACACATCAGGGGATAGAGATGTGGAAACAAAGGTCCCGGCAGCTACCATTTGTGGAAACACATAAGGCATCACTGCAGCAAGGAGGAACTGCTGATTTCTCAACACTGCAGCAACATCACGGTGGTAGGCAGCCATGTTTTCCCTATGGGAGTCCACTTTCCGATGTATGGACTCCAGGGTATTGTGAATAGCTCCCAGCCTGTTGTCTATCATACTGCTGCCACTTTGGAAGGGCAATTGTTGAAGCATCTGCCTCATGACAGCATCTATGTCCTTCAGGGACTGCTGGAGTCCATGTAGCGGGGAGTGGGTGCCTCTGATGGCAGCTGAGTTGTCCTTAATTGGACTGAGGCACCACTGCACTCCCTCTATGCTGCCTGCCATGGTCTCCATTCCCACCCGCAGCTGCTTGGTCAGCTACCGCTGGACTCCTACCACTGTCCTCTTTAAAGTGATGTCTGAAGCAAGGCAGTATCATGACTGGCTGGTGCTGTTTGTTGGTAGTTGGGTGGTTCATGCGGAGACCCCGCAAAGCTGTGTGTCCTCCCTTTGACTGGAGGTAGTGTTTGGAGGGAACCAAGGACATCCTGGAGAGTCTCTTCATTGATAGTCGGCAGCTGATCATCCATGTCATCTGTAAAATCCAGGACAGGCAGGTCGGCAGGCGGTAAGGCATCATCGTCTGCAATGAGATAGTAAAATGTCAATCTTGGATTGTGGTGGCTGTTTACATGACGCATCAATTACTTGCCACTTGAGTCTCAGTGACATGTTACAGACCCAAGGTTGTAGTTGTTTAAGTTGTTTATTGTGTGTAGGATTGTGTATCACAAGGTATTTTGGGGCATATTTAGGAGCTTTCGTGATGATCTGGTGGCGCAATACCCTGTGCCGAATTTACAAGGTGGCGCTGAGCCCCACCTTGTAAAAAGGGCCCCTTCACAGGCAGCACATTAAGTGGTAGGGGCATGCAACAGGTGTTGCTGTGGGCATGCCACAGCAACACCCATTGCATTTTGACAGTGCCTCAGGTTTATGAGTTTTCGTAAACCAGAGGAATTGCCAAAATATAACACCACCCCAGGGGTGGCGTTGGCATGGAGCAACAAAGTTAAATGCAATTTTTTCTCCTCATTTGTAACTTTTTCTATGTGTACTGCATTTTGCAACACACATATACAGAGCTAATGTCCTTTTAAGAATGCTTTTGTGCAGAAAGGTGTTCTTGCACGAAAACAATCACCCCCTCAATGGAGCCATCCTTGCACTATGGTGCAAGGGTTGTTGCATTTGCCCACGTCAGCTAATTTAGCGCCGGCACAGGGAGTAACATAGGGGTGCCCCGTATTCTAGTAAATAATGGGCATCCCTCAGTTTTGAAAATAACGGTGCACAACACTGTCAAATTAGGGGACGCACGGCACACCACCATTTACTATTACATCTGGCCCTTTGTGCTTTGGTCCCACACCACCTGCATCCTTCACCCTGTCACCGACAACATGGTGGCATGTAATTGGCCTTCCTATTCACCATAGTAGATGTTGCCACAGTAATGTAATGTGTGATGTCACTCGTTTGGAGCTATGATGCATTGGCACCATGAATGATGGGACTAGTGCAGCATAGCACAGGTAGGTCCATTGCATACAATGTTTTTGTTAAATTCTCATCTCCCTGTAGCAGACCCCACATATGTGCTAATTGGAATGGACAGTCCAACCATTATGGACTGTCTGTCCCATTAGATTGTCCCTTCCTACATTTGGAACATTTCCTTCCACACAACATATCAGCAACAGGCATGTATTGGTGAAGGGTGTTGAATGTAGATCAAAGCATGCGTTTTGTGATTTTATTGATGAGGCACAAGGGGAATATGCAGCTTGGTTTCGCATGGGCTACTATTTGAATGATGATACAGTTGCATTATGGGCTAGTGACATTGTGCCAGTGGTGCAACACTACCTGTGGCCTCCAGGCTACAGACTGGCTGGATTGATGCCACTTGTGCCAGTTCTTACGCATGTTGATTGTACCATTAAGCAGTACACCAACCACTCACAAAACACACTCTATTTTGTCAGATGGTGAGATTGCAGCTACTTGTACAGCTGCACACATGATGTTCACAGACATGCCCCAGTGTTGTATGTGTTAAATTTTGTGGCCATTCCCAAATGACCCATGGAATTATGTGAGAGTTGTTAGTTCACCCTGTGTGGTTTGCGTTCCACAGTTTGCACACTTTAGGCCTGATTTTTGCTCAAGTGGCACAGCTCAGTGCAGCAACAATATGTTTTGCACAACACTGCACTGGCTCAGAAATGCAGGGATGTGCCATGTTCACTGGGATACGGTAGAGCCCTGCAATTCCCCATGTACCTATGCAAGTTTTTTCTCCCTGCACCAACCCAGGCATTGTTACAGCATGATAAAGGGGTACCTGCGTTGAGGAGATACATTGTTGATGTGCAGAGAGGTGTCCCTTACTGCACATGTACAAGCTATTTTTGATAGTGGCATTTCAATGTATGCTGAAGGATGCAGCACACATGAGAAGGGCAATGACACAAGGAGAAAGGGAAGCATTTTGCACTATTATGCCATCCTGACACCACCTCTAGGGTGGTATTGACGTCAGTCCCAATCTCTGATGTAAAAGTTCTGTTGGATCAGGGGCTATGACAATATGCAATGGGTGTTGTTGTGGCACAGCCACACTAATTGCACGTCACTTCCAGGCAATGTGCTGCATATTTACATGGTGGAGTGTAGCCATAGTGAGTGGCTTGTGTCTACAGTGTTTATATGTCGAATGCACGCACAACCAGAGCGTCAGTACAAATGTGGCTTTGGTGGTGATGGGGCATTTTGATTCAGGGCCTATGTGTCCCGATGCAAACCTTTAGTAGCCCCCCCTGCAACTTAGCCTGCATTTTTGGTAGCAAGTCTGTGCTGTCCTGTCCTGTGATTTCTGTGACCAGCTCTTCCGGGATGATCACTGCAACCATCTTCTCCAGCTCATCCAGGTCCTCCTGTGGTGCAGAACTTCCACCTGCAGTCTGCAGTGTTGCCTTTCGGTTCCTGGCCAGTTTCTCCTTAGTCCTGACCCTGCAGTCATGCCAGCGCTTCTTGCAATCAGTGAGAGTTCTCCTCACCTCTGCCACGCTGTTGACTTTGTCTACTATTGCCTGCCATATGGTGTCTCTCCTACCAACTGGCAATTTGGAGGTGACGAAGAGCTGGTGTTTTTGCTCCGTCACCTTTCTGACCAGGATGTCATGCTCCTCCTCACTAAAGAGGCACTTCCGCTTCCTCTTCCCCTTCTCCTGGGACTTTGCTGAATCCTCCTGGCTGGTACTTGGGTGATTAGGGTCAACATGGGGTCTTTTCTGGCCTGTATTCTCTATCTTGTCTTTCTAAATGTTTTTTTCTTGTGCGTTTTGTTTTACGCTAATGCGGTTAATTATGGCACTAACCCATTTTGCGTCAAGTACGTGCTGCAAAACAGTCTAGCGCCACTTTTGTAGTATTAGCATAATTTTTTCTCACGGCATGTCACAATGATTAGCGTACTTTTTTCCCTAGTGCCATCATGCATCATTCTTTAGACATGGTGCACAGATGGCGCTAGAGAATGACAGTAGGTTGTGTTAAACATTTTAACGAACAACTGCACAAGCGCAGTTGTGCGTCATTTTCCATAAATATGGGCCTAATTCTGATACATGCTGGAGCTCTATGTTATTGCTTCAATGTTATAGCTTTTTTTTTTTAGGATAGTCTTCAGCATATTTTTCTGCATGAGAAAATAAGCCTGTTTGATGAAGAGCTTTCCTTTAAAAAAAAAAAAAAAGTATGTTTTCAATAATTAACTTTGAAGAGTGAGGCCTAATTTGTGAACATGGTGGACACTTTCTAGCTGAGTTCTTGCCGTTGGCCTCCTTAGATCCACAATCATACTTGACTTATGCTATCCATTATTTTTAACTGATGATGTGCCATCTTGCCAGCTTGCCTAGACTCCAGCCTCTCTGCATAGGGACCTACATAGATGCAACACCAAGTTGTGTGTGGCAGCCAAGGACTGTAGCTGCGTGTGTCAAGGGATGGTAATAGCCTATTGCGCCTGCTCAATTCCTCAAGGAGGCAGTGATACTGAAAGTGGTAGGAGCAGTTTCCTGGCAAGGACGCTTATTAGAAGCAGGAAGAGCTGTAGCTGAAAAACTGGAGTCACTGTGAGGCTTTTCAGACATCCCATGCATCACTGGACTGAGCCATTACAGTTGTGGTCTATGAGTGAAAGCCAAGGAGAGAATCAGCCTGTGGCTACTGGCTGTTTAAGGCCTCTCCTTTGTCTCTGCAGCCAACCTCATTGAAGGGCTACACCCTTCGGCCTTCAGGCAACAGACTGGCTGGATTAATACTCCCGATAGCTGGAGATACAAAGCAATAAATATTCAGTGGTAATCCGGGCCTGGGTCTGTGGACTTCATTCCTAGTGCCTCACACCTCAGACCCCTCCATGCTACAAAATTGCTGCACCTGGATACCAGTGTAGCATGCAATCTAACTTTCACAACAGTATCCTTTGTCTTAGGTACAGTGCAGTAAGCAATAACTCCTCAGGAAACCCTGTACTACACTACTGTAGACACTGCTGCTGCTCGTGGGTGACCCTCATCTTGGGTGACATCCCAGAGATTGCTTCCTTGCTGTGCTGACACTGGCTACAGGCCATTTCCTATTTCCAGGAGCAAGCAAACAGTGTTAGAGCAGTCTGCATCACTCTGCAACACCTCAGGAAAGTCGATGTATTGGTCATAAATGCAGAGAGTAAAGTGCCCAAATAGAACTGGAGGCATTGCTGTCACTGCACCACAAGCAGATCTGCTAGGAAAATAAGCTTTGGGAACTGTAGGCGGATGCTATGTATCTCAGAGATCCACTTTGGGCAAAAAAAGATGCCCTGTGAAACGTCCTATGAACATGCAGTGACCAGTAACAAGTCAGAAGAGAGGTCCTCCCTGCTGGGCACCAACATGGGGGGCAATGCCAAACAATATGGAAGAACAAACCAAAAAGTAACTGACAAGGCAAGACACTCAAAAGACACTTGAAGGCAAGATTGAGAAGGTAGCGATCAGTGTAGGCCCATTATCAGTTGACCACAAGGTGATGGTAGTCAAAGTTGCAGCCTTTGAAGCTAAAATTTCAATCATTGAGCAAGATGTAGAAGGCAGGGTGTGGCATAGAGCATCAATTACATGTAACACCAATTTCTAAATTCTGATCTTTTACATCATGTTTGTTGTCATACCATTTCTTGTAATTATTTTGGTGCAAATGTACTTTTTCTTGGGCCATGACAGAGTCTACTTTCACACTCTTGCCTCCTCCCAACTAATTAGGAATCACTTTAGTGCTTGGTTGTCTGCCTTAAGTGCTTCAAAACTCCTTTTGTAATATCTCCATATTCCTGTAACCAGGTTAGTTGTCTTACAAATGTCCCTGCAGTAGTGAGTTACACATAGGGGTTATTCCTTATTGATGCAAGTACTGGTATAATATGTAGGTAGATAACCTATAGTTTTTTTTACTTTGTTCATGTGCCTGTCTACTTTCCCCTTTTTTGACTTACCGTCTAGTCTCTCTCTTACCTCCGCTTACATATTCACCACACCCTGTTCTCTCTAGCTCGGTGTTCTTTCTGTCACAGCTCTATACTATTTATACCATGTGGCCTCTCCCTTAGTGGAAGCCTTTTCTTTCATATTTTCTACATACCCTTACAGTGCGACATATTTATCAGAAAAGGTTCTTCCTCCCATTGTCCTTTTTTGACCCATTTTTTATTTCCATATACAGCACTTACGCTACATTCATCAAAGCCTCTTTTTTCACTCTTTAAGATGGCCCCCAATATCCCCCGGGGCTTCAGTTACAGGTTATTTTTCCTCTCGTTTCGTCCTTCTTCGATGTCTACCTTAAATATATATATGATGCAAATGGCAGGGCGCTGTGTTCCTTCTGATCACAGCGCACGCACGCCGAAATCGGTCTCTGACTCTCAGGGACCTCGTGGGTACGGGTAAGTTTTGCTCGCGACAGTTCTTTTGTCCCGCACTTTCTGTTTTGTATTATTGTTGACATTGCTGTATTTTAAGACCACTTAACTACTTTGGCTGCCAATACACATCGCTGGTTGGTACTTGTTCCACCGCCTTATCATGTTGGTTCACATTTCCCCTTTTTTTGTGCTATCTACATGCCGATATGCTTTAATTCTCCTCTCAGTCTATATAGAGACATGCTTTCGTTGCCTGTGGCGTTACAATTGTCACAGCCGTTATTATTCTTTTTTATTTTTTATTTTTAAATAGCTCTTTTGGACCATTTTAAATACCTCATATCCTTCCGTTTCTAGTTACAATGCATTATTATGGGGATCCTCCCATTTTGACTGTCCCCTTAGCTCATATTATTCGTTTGAACAAGTGTCGGATCCCTGATTTTTAGAGCTGATAATTTCTGATCTTACGCCTTGTGCATGCTTATGTTAACCTCTTTTTTTAAATGTTTGTTTAGTGTAGAAGTTGGTCTACCTTACGTTGTATTTCCAAATTCTTGTTTATAGGTCAATGGGCTTATCAGGACCCTCCACTGCCCACAATACTTAGATTCATCGAGTGCTGCTTCCATGGCTTCAACGTTTTCCATATTTCAAGAATCCTATGATTAGGAAATACTACCAGTTGCTTCAGGATTTCATTCATCCTTATGGTTGTATTTGGATACATCCCTTTCTCTATAATTTTGGTATGTTTCATACTATACATACCTCCCTCTTTAAGGGCTAATGAATATTCACCAATTAATTTTAATGTAATAATTTCCACCACAGGTATAGCTTTCTGCTTATTATGTGGCTATGTATGGCCATTTGCACATTTTTTGTTTGTTTACATTTCTGGGCGAGGCTTCTCCTCGCTACCACGTGGGGTTTTCCGCATGTCTTTCTCACATTCGCCCGAGCTACCTGGTATCTATCCTTTCTTTAGTTCAACTTTCAGAGTTTTACTCTGAGTCCTTTTTATAAAAGTAAAATATTTCACTCTAAGTATATTTCTGGTTTTGCCTAGTTTCCATTTCACAAATTCTCACTACTTTTGACTCCATTCTTGCACTATTTGTTGGCACAATCTAGGAGAATCTGGTTTTCATTCTGCATGAGAGAATCTCAAAATCTTCTTTGACGTTTTCTCTGTTTTTTCTAGCTTGTTACCCTCTCTTTTTTCTGTTGTATAATTATACAAAAAAAAATGTTTTCTATTTTTCCTGCCTTGAAAAAGTCCTGTTGGACGAAACACGTCTTGGCTGCATTCTGGATAAATATGTGTTATGTTTAACATAAGGAATTAAAGTTTACTGCCATGTGAAAACTATCATCTGGAACGTCGGACTCTCATTTATTGTGGACTACTTTCTGGAGTGCCCTGGTATCTCTGTATGGAAATTTACTTTCTAGCACAGCTCAAAATACGTTTTCCTTTGATCTGGTGCAGTTAATACCCTTGGTGGTTGGGTATTTCTACCAGGTGGCACCCATTCAAGGACTCATTGTATTGACTATTGGACATTACTCTTTTGTGGTCAGATGTGCGAATGCTAAGCACCAACCACCATTTTTCGTAGTACTATTCCTGTAACCATGTAACCAAGTCAGATGCTAAGATCAGGAAGTAAAACAAAGCCAAGCAGGGAGCCATGCTTCATTCTGCTTTTTATAGCCAATCAGGAAAGCAGTTGAGTTTCCACATGTGGATGAGTCACCACACCCAATTAGAAGCACATGTCTACACCTGCTCACATTAGCAAACAAGCATTGGTAAAACAAGCATTGATAAAACCAATTGGGTAACACAGCACATTATGCTTACTTAGAAACATGAAGGTTTGACCAAGAAGAGAGATATGATTTAACCCTAATCCCTGGGGATGCTCACAGATAACGCAGGAGGGACCTTGGGGATTTATGACACTGGGATCCTGTTAACCAGGACCCCAGTGATTATGCTCTCTTTCCCAAAACTCTGTATTTCACCCACAATTGGCATACTGGTGCCCCCTTATAAGTCCCTAGTATATGATACCTAGGTACCCTGCTGAATTGGGGTCCCAGAGGATCCCTATGGGCTGCAGCATATATTTTACCACCCATAGGGAGCCCATGCAAAGGCTGCTGCAGGAATGCCATTGCAGCCTGTGTGAAAAGGTGCAATCACCCATTCCCTGCCATTTTTACTACACCAGGTCACTTCTAAGTCACCCCTATGGCAGGCCTTCCAGCCCAGAGGGCAGGTTGCAGAGTACTTGTGTGTGAGGGCACCCCTACACTAGCAGAGGTGCCCCCATGAACTCCAGGCCCATTTTCCCAGCCTTTGTGAGTGCAGAGATGCCATTTTATGCATGTACTGGACATTGGTTACTACCTTTCCCCAGCTACACAATGGCAACTCTGAACATAGGCATGTATGGTATCAAACATGTTGAAATCATACCCCAAGGCTTTTGCAAGCATTGGTTGTATGATTCCATGCACTCTGGGGGCTTCTTAGAGGACACCCGGTATTGCCTTTTCAGCCTTCTGAGAGTTTCCAGGCAATCCAAGCTGCTGCTATCTCCCAGACAGATTTTTGCCCTCCTGTTGCTTGAAAGGCTCAAGCCCAGGAAGGCAGAACAAAGGATTTCCTTGGGGAGAGTGGTCTTACACCCTCTCTCCCTTTGAAAATAGGTGTTACAGGCTGGGTAAGGGGTAGTATAGTCTATATGTTATTTTTGGTATTTGTGTCACCAAAATAAAGGACCTTTATTTTTGTAACACTGAGTTTTTTCTTTCATGTGTGTAAGTACTAAGAGGCATAATTATACTCTGTGATGGATTTGCATACATTTTTTAGACACAAATCTGGCACAAACTTAACTCCATATTTATATTTTGATGCTAAACCTGTGTAGCTTCAAAATATTGGAGTTAACGTTATTTTTTTACTGTGAAAAACCTACCTTGTGTCAATGAGATGCAAGGTAGCCGTTCCTGGGCAAAAAGATGCCTTATTTATCCTCCTGTGCAAAAATCATGCACGGGAGGAGGAGGGCCTTAAATAAGGGCAGGCGTTAGGGGACCTGTAGGCTCATTTCCATGGTCGGAGACCATGGGAGCAGCCCACAGATTCCCTTCCCTGCCCCCAGTGACACCCCTACCCACTCCTACCCACACCTGGAGGACGCCTAAAGATAGGTGGACCCATCCCAGGTAAGTACAGGTACGTTTTTTTTATTTTTTAAAGTGCCATAGGGGGCCTACCTTAGGCCCCCCTATATGGCACTGTGCCCAATGGCCATGCCCAGGGGACATAAGCATTGGGCAGGGGGGCATAACTCCTGTCTTTACTAAGGACAGGAGTCATGTCCATGGGAGTTGTGCATCAAAAAATTACATTCTTCTCACTCTAACTTGACTAGCGCCATTCTTCAAAGCACAACCTCCTGTTTCTCTTATGCCTCCCCAACCCGGTTATTTATTTTGCCGCTAGCCGGGCCTTACCTCCGGCTAGTGTCATTACTTAAATATGACACCTGGCTGGCGTCCAGGAATGGCGCTAGCCGGCGGTAAACGTTTTGACGTAAACCTGCGCTAAGGCCTAAGTGTGACTACAGTGATATTGCATGAGCTTTGCATGTCTTCTAGATAAGCCTTGACTGCTCATCCACAACTACCTCTTGAGAGTCTGGCTTCTAGACACTGACTACGCTACACTAATGGATACCTGGACCTGGTATAGGTGTAAGTACCATAGGTCCCCACCACACACCAGGCCAGCTTCTTACATTGGTGGTGCAGTGGTGGATAAGTACTTGCAACTGCCTTATCATTCTGTCACCTGGTGCTTTCCACAGGAAAGACTACTCCATACCTAGAGACAATACATAGTACCTAGTGCAGGAATCTAGGGCCAGATGTAGGTAAGTTTGGGTTTGCGACTCGCAAATTGCGAGTCTGAGTGACTCGCAATTTGCGACTCGCAAACCCATATGCAGGATGGTGTCCCTGACTCCATCTGCAAATCGCAAGGGGGTCGCAAAGACCCACCTCATTAATATTAATGAGGTGGGTCACAATTTGCGACCCCCTTGCAATTCCCTGCACTCACAGGGATGGTGGCCTGCTGGAGACAGCAGACCACCATGTCTATGACTGCTTTTTTAATAAAGCAGTTTTTTTTTTGTATTGCAGCCCGTTTTCCTTGAAGGAAAACGAGTCACAATACAGTCGAGAAAATGAAACTATTTTGTTTAATTTTTTCAGAGCCATTCACAAAGGGGAAGGGGTCCCATGGGGACCCCTTTCCTTTTGCAAATGGATTAGCACCCACTTCACATGGGTGCTAACTGTGAATTGCTTTGCGGCCGCATTCGCGGTCACAAAGCAATTCTGCATCGCAATGCAAATCGCAAATAGGAAGGAGAACACCCCTTCCTATTTGCGAGTCGCATTCCCATTTTGCGAGTCGGTAACCAGGTTACCGACTCGCAAAATGGGAATGAGCATTGCGATGCACGTTTTGCATGGCGCAAACAGAGAAATTCGCTGTTTGCGCCATCCAAAAAGTTTTGTACATCTGGCCCCTAGTCTCTAATTTTCTTTCTGAGAGACTAGAGGTTAGGTAGGTTAGGTACTCCCTACACCACCCTAACCCACACACCATGTCTGCAGCTGGACCTACCTCTGAGCGCATGGACTCTCAATATGAGGCCATGACCTTCAAAGAATTGAAGGGGCTGTGTTCAGAGAGGAAGCTAGACATGGGGAAGAATCATAACAAGAGGTTACTTTAAGCCTCCTTCTTCAGGATGACCAAGAACATGCTGGTAGCCAGAAGGAGGAGAAGGAAGAAGACTCTAACCCCACTGAGTTAGAGGATAATCTTCTAGGCCTAGGGGAGGGTTCTTCAAAGGATCTTGTTCCTAGCAGACCAACCAGTGTAGCTGGTAGTGAGAGGGGAAGTCACTCAGAGGACAGATAGCTAGGATCACTAAGACTAGGGAAAGATCCACTACTGCCCACTCTCATGTCACTTCAGTGTCTGAGGGGTGACACTGCACAACTCCAGGGGATGACACTATAGATAGAGAGCTCAGAAAGCTGAGACTGGAGGAGGCGAGGATGAGTCTGCAGCAGCAACAGCTAGCCCTAGATAAGGAGGCCTTGGCAGTGGAGATGGGGAGGCAGGGGTTGGGGTTTGCACCCCATGGTGGAAACAGCAATAGTTTCAGCGATTATAGAGTCAGTGAGGACTGCATAGACTCCAAAAACATGCACCAAATTGTTCCCTCATGCAAGGTGGGGGAAGACATCTACAAGTTGTTTGCTGCACTTGAGAGGGCCTGTAAATTTCAGAGGGTCCCTCACAGGCAGTGGTCTGCTATTCTCTAGTTGTGCTTCTCTGACGAGGGGAGGGATAGACTTCTTACTGTCAGAGAAGAAGATGTGGACAACTTCAATATTCTAAAAACAGTACTCTTCGAGGGTTTTGGTCTCACCACTGACCAACACAGAATCAAGTTCAGGGAGACTAGAAAAGTGGCCTCACAGGATTGAGTTGACTTTGTGGACTGATCTGTTAAACTTTAGAAGGCTGGTTACATGGCAGTGAAGTGTCTGACAATGAGGGCTTGTATAATCTGTTACTGAGAGAGCATATTTTGAATAATTGTGTGTCTGACTTGTTACACCAATTCTTGGTAGACACAGATCTGACCTCTCCCCGAGAATTGGAAAAGAAGGCAGACAAATGGGTCAGAACAGGAGTGAGCAGAAAAGCTAATACAGGGGGTGACAAGGACAAGAAGAAGGATAGCAAGTCTAATGACAAAGGTGGGGACAAAGATAAAAGTAAAAAGTCTTCATCAGGCCAACAAAACTCTTCTGGGGGTGGTTCTAAATCCTCTTAACATCGCAATCAGGATAAAAATCCTTGGTGCTATATTTGTAGAAACAAAGGTCATAGGGCAGGAGACAGTTCTTGCCCTAAGAAAAGCACCAAATCTCCAACCACCACTACCCCCACTGCTACAACTTGTGCCCCTAGTAATAGAAGTGGTGGTAGGAAAACCAATACTACAAATAATAAGTCCAACGGTGTAGCAGGGCTCACTCTCGGAAATGTAGTGGGTGCTGCTTTCGTTAGGGAAACGAAAAATATACATAGTACACTGTTCCATAAATGAAAAGGAATACAGATATATACAGGGCTAATGATAGTCAGTAGTTAAGGAGAGCCCTCACACACCCAATAGGATGTCAAGCTTCATTACTGGGCAATCTCCTCGTCAGACCGGTGCTGCAATGTTCCTATTAAGGTGATGGTACTTAACTGGAGATCATCTGGCAGACTTGGTCAGACCTAGGAAGAATACTGGCTATCAGTATATGTAGGAGAGAGAAAAAAATGAAAGTAAAAATTGGCTCAGAACCATAGACATCAAATTTAATAATTCAGGAAAAGGTTAAGGCCAAGATTAAAAATGAAGGGAGGAGTGCTGATGGAGATAAAGCTCAGCTGCACTCCACTCAAGGAAAATAGGTAGTGCCCCAAATCCTGTGATACCAGGTCAACATGTTTTGCATCTAAGTGGTCATTATTGATCCCGTGATGCTTCTTCAGGACCGCTACTACTACTTCTCCTATACTAGTGCAAAAAAAGTAAGTACTGGTCGGTCACTTACTTATGTAGACTGCCCGTCATAGTCAGTTTGGTTAGCAAGTCGCCCTGCGAAAAAGTGAAGACAAGGCCCTTGAAACATAGGATTAACGAACATCGGAGTAACATTAGCTGTTCTCGTATCACTACAAAATTGAGTTCTCATTTTTTTAAAGCACAACATGGTCCGATGATCTATGGTGGGTTGTCTTACAAGCACCGAGACCGGTTAACAATGACCCCACAGCTCTGTTCAGGATAAGGATGTAATATGGATAAGTACAAGCAACAACCCCTAATAAATGCTGTTCAGGTTGAAGCCTACAGGGACACAAGTGCTAGTGTCACCATGGTGACTGAAAAACTGGTGTCCCCTGAGCAACACCTACTTGGTCACCAGTACCAAGTGACTGATACCCACAACAATACTGTGAGCCACCCCATGACAGTTGTTGATCTCAAATGGGGGGGAGTGGTTACTGGTCCTAAAAAAGTTGTAATACCCACAGCCCTACCTATAGAGTATCTATTAGGGAACAACTTGGAGACTTCAGCTTGGGCTGAAGTAGAGTTGGAGGCCTATGCAGCCATGCTGGGCATTCCTTTGCTTTGACAAGGGCTCAGGCCAAAAAACAAAGGGAACAGGGAAACTTAGATTCAGTATGGACCAAGAACTTCCCAAAAGCAAAGCTAGGAAGGGTAAGAAATTATCCCTGTCCCTCCCTCCACTGATGATTCCCCCTTTGAGGAGGAGGAATCAACTCATTGGACAGAACCTACACCTGAAGAGCTTTAAGCTGACACAGCTGAACTCTTAGGTGCAGGGTGGTCTGGCAGGTTAGAGTTAGGTGTGGCTCCGCAAACTTGCCCCACACTTGAGGGCTTGAGGCAGCAAGCTGTCAAGGAAGAAGCAGGGGATGTCAGTGGCACCCGCAGGTGTACTGGGACAACAACCTCCTGTATTCAGAACCTAGGGAACACAAACTTCGTGCTATCAGAAGATTGGTCATCCCTCTGCAACACAGAGTTTTTATTAACTTTGGCACATGACATTTTAATAAAACACTCAAAGGCATGATTATGGGACTCTCTGAAAAACTCAGGAAGAGATGGGATGTCCTATTGCCATGCCTCCTGGTTGCCTACAGGGAGGTGCCCCAAAAAGGATTGGGCTATAGCCCCTTTGAACTTCTCCTTGGTCACCCTGTTAGGGGTCCACTTGCACTTGTAAAGGAGGGTTGGGAACAACCCCTGAAGCCCTCTAAACAAGATATAGTGGATTATGTACTTGGCCTCAGATCAAGGATGGCTGAGTACATGAAGAAGGCCAGCAAGACCCTTCAGGCCAGCCAAGAGTTGCAAAAACAATGGCATGACCAGAATGCAGTCCTGACTGTGTACCAACCAGTGCAGAAAGTGTGGGTCCTGGGAGCCTGTGGAACGAAGAGCACTCCAAGACAGATGGAGTGGATCACACATCATAGTGGAAAAGAAAGGTGAAGCCACTTATTTAGTAGACCTTGGCACTCCAAGAAACCCTCCCAGAGTACTTCATTTGAACTGCCTAAAGCCCTACTATGACAGGGATGACTTAACCCTGGTCATGGCCACTGATGAGGGACAGGAATATGAGAGTGACCCTCTCCCTGACCTCTTTCCAAATTCTGCAGCTGATGGCTCAGTTGAAGGGGTAGTCTTAGCAGATTGCCTTTCTGAGTCTCAAACGGAAGACTGACGAATCCTCCTAGGGCAGTTCTCTGAACTGTTTTCCCTTACAGCTGGTCAAACCACACGGTGTGAACACACCATTGATGCAGGGGACAGTCTGCTTGTCAAGAGCAATATCTATGGGCAACCTGATTATCTAAGGGGACTTTATCAAAGCAGAGGTACAAAAGATGCTTGACCTGGGAGTATCGAGCTCCCAGAGAGCCCCTGCAGTAGGTCAGTGGTACTAGTACCAAAGCCACACTCTCAAAATGGGAAAAGGGAGATGAGGTTTTGTGTTGACTATAGAGGGCTCAATACAGTAACTAATACAGATGCTTATTCTATCCCAAGGGCATGTGAGCTCATTGATGCACTGGCATCTACCAAGTATCTTAGCACGTTTGACCTTACTGCAGGCCATTGGCAGATTAGGTTGTCAGAAGATGCTAAACCTAAAACAGCGTTTTCAATCATTGGAGGGCACTACCAATTCACAGTAATGCCCATTGGTCTGACAAATGCACCTGTCACTTTCAGAGGTTAGTGAATACAGTCCTCCAAAGTCTGGAAGCCTTCAGTGCAGCATATCTAGATGATATAGCTGTTTTTAGCTCCACTTGGGATGACCACCTGGTCCACCTATGGAAGGTTTTGAAGGCTCTGCAGAAAGCAGGCCTTGCTATCAAGGATGCAAAGTGCCAGATAGGGCAGGGGAAAGTGATTTATCTGGGACACTTAGTAGGTGGGGAACAGATTCAGCCACTACAGGGGAAGAGCCAGACCATTTTCGATTGGACTCCCTCTATCACAAACCCAGGTCAGAGCATTCTTAGGTCTCACTGGATATTACAGGAGGTTTATTAAGAACTATGGTTCCATTGTTACCCCTTTTAATGACCTACCCTCCAAGAAAATGCCTAGAAAGGTATTATGAACAGCCAGCTGTCAAAAAGCTTTTGAGGAACTCAAACAGGCCATGTGCTTTGCACCTGTTCTAAAGAACCTAAACTACTCCAAGAAGTTCATAATTTAGACTGACGCTTCAGAGGAAGGGGTGGGAGCAGTTCTTTCACAGCTTAATATAGGGGGCCAGGATCAAACAGTAGCTTTTACCAGCAGAAGGTTGACCCCCAGAGAAAAGTGCTGGTCAGCCACAGAGAGGGTCTTTGCTCTGGTCTGGGCCTTGAAGAAGTTAAGACCATACCTCTTTGGTACTCACTTTATTGTTCAGAAGGACCACAAACCTCTCTTATGGCTTAAACAGATGGAAGGAAAAATCCCAAAATTGTTGAGGTGGTCCATTTCCCTACAGGGTGTGGACTTTACAGTGGAACATAAACCTGGGAGTAACCACTCCAATGTAGATGGAATCTCCAAATATTTCCACTTCGGCAATCTAGGCAAGATTAGCCTTCTTGTCCCTCGTTTGGGGGAGTTGTGTAGGAAAGTTTCTATACAGTGCCAGCAGGTGACGTCAGAGCCCTCCCCGGGTAGGTGTTTACCTGGTTAGGTGTCATCCCCCTTTCAGGGCTCGTTAGGGTCTCTCCTTTGGGTGGTTCCTCAGATTTAGGTTGCAAGGCTCCAGAAGGAATCCTCTGCATCCTCCACTTCGACTTCTCACTGAAGAAAGTGCATATGGACCCTCCAGGAATCTACAAGCTGTAGCTCCGGCTCCTGCCATACTACTACTACTACAGGTTCCCGATCATGCATCTTCAGAGGACAGCCCATCTTCAGCCTGCATCAGAAAGAAGGAGGAATCTCCCTTGAGGTGAAGGAGTCACTCTTCTGTTTTTGCAAGCACCAGATGTGATGACGACTGGCTGCATGGATCACGGGTGGTGGACTGAAGTGGTCCCAACATTCCTTTCTTACAAATGTCCCATTTTGATGGAGGTAAGATCTTGCATCCCCACGCAAAACAGTACACCCAGGCACAGTGTCTTTTGCAGCTGACAAGGCTTGTCGGCATTCTTCCTCCAAGTCCTTTCTGCATCTTGAAGCTCCAGCCCCCAGCACTCTATCCTGTGTTGCACAGCTTCCTGAGTGGTTCTCCTGTGGCGTGGGAGCCTTTGTCATAGTGCTGCATGGGCCTCTTCTGCATCTTTCTGGTTCCTTTGCTGTGGGACTCCTGTATGTGCTGCCTGGTCATCTGTGGCCTCTCTGAGTTGCTGAGGTCCCCCTCTGACTCCCTCTCTTGGGTAGAGTTCACCTGGTCCTTCCTGGTTCTGGGAAGCGCCATTTCCATTAACCGTGAGTTTTGCCTGTGTCAAGGCTTGTTGACAGACTCTGATGATGCATACCTGACTTCAATCCTCCATCCGGCGTGGGACATCACTTGCATCCTCCAGTAACCCGACTCGTCTTCATGGGTGTAGTACTGACTTTTCTTCTCCACCGATGGTTCTCCTTTTGCATCTTCATCCGGGTTAACAGGGGCTCCTGCTCTTCCTAGACTCTTCTGTGCTCCTTTGACTTGGTCCCCTTCTTTCATAGGTCTTCTTGTGCAGGAATCCACTGTTGGTGTCTTGCAGTCTCTTCTGGGTTTTTCATATTTTTTTTCTCATTTCTGTGTGTGATCTGGGAAACTTATTGTGATTTACTCCTGTTTTCCTGGTCGCTGGGGTGGGTTGTGATACTTACATTTGGGCTTTTCTATTGCTCCAAGCTCCCCTCTACACACTACACCTGCGTAGGCGGGGGACCGTATTTCGCATTCCACTTTCTTAGTATATGGTTTGTGCTCCCCCAGGCCCATTTCTAACTATTGTGATTTTCACTAATTGCACTGTTTTCGAAATGTTTTATGCCTATTTCTGCATACTAGTGTATAATTTGTGTGTTACTTACCTCCTAAGGGAGTATAGTCTCTATGGTATTTTTGATATTTGTGTCACTAAAACAAAGAACCTTCATTTTTGTAACACCTAGTGTTTTCTTTCGTGTGTATAAGTACTAAGTGTGACTACAGTGGTGTTGCACGAGCTTTTCAGGTCTTCTAGATATGCCTTGGCTGCTCATCCACAGCTACCTCTAGAGAGTCTGGCTTCTAGACACTGACTACACTACACTAATAAGGGATACCTGGACCTGGTATAAGGTATAAGTACCACAGGGACCCACCACACACCAGGCCAGGATTCTACAGTCAGCAACCTAGTTTTCTTCTCCTGGCACATATTCTATTATAAAGCAATAGTTTTCAATGTCAAGAATCTATTTGGCTATACAAGGTGTGATGCGTTCAGCTCCATTAATAGAGACATGGACATTAGTGGCTTATGGTCAGTGCTTACAGTCAATTTAATGCCCCATGTATAGAATATAAAATGTTTTATCACCCAATAGTAGGCTAAGACCTCACTTTTAATCACAGAATAATTACTTTCTGCTTCAGATTAACATCTAGAAGTGAAAGCAATTATTTTCTCTCCTTCTTCACCTTTTTGAGAAAGTGTGCCTCTCTAAACCTTTATTACTAGCATCAGTAGTGGTTGTCTTCCTTGGGTCAAAAGTGCCTAAAGCAGGCACATTAATGCCTTCTTCCTTTATATTGTCAAACAATTATTGATGTCCCTCTTGTATAATGTAATGAGACACCATGGAATTGTTTATGTCCCTCTTCCCAAACAAATTACTTATTTTTTTTCAGTAGAGTACATAGGCCCTCATTCTGACCTTGGCGGGCGGCGGAGGCCGCCCGCCAAAGTCCCGCCGTCAGATTACCGTTCCGCGGTCGAAAGACCGCAGCGGTAATTCTGACTTTCCCGCTGGGCTGGCGGGCGGTCGCCTTCAGACCGCCCGCCAGCCCAGCGGGAAAGAGGCTTCCACGATGAAGCCGGCTCGGAATCGAGCCGGCGGAGTGGAAGCTGTGCGACGGGTGCAGTTGCACCCGTCGCGTATTTCACTGTCTGCGCAGCAGACAGTGAAATACATGTAGGGGCCCTCTTACGGGGGCCCCTGCAATGCCCATGCCAGTGGCATGGGCACTGCAGGGGCCCCCAGGGGCCCGAGACCCCCCCTACCGCCATCCGGATCCCGGCGGTCCGACCGCCGGGATCTGGATGGCGGTAGGGGGGGTCGGAATCCCCGCGGCGGTGCAGCAAGCTGCGCCGCCGCGGAGGATTCAATGGGGCGGCGGTACACTGGCGGGACCCCGCCAGTGGCGCCGGTCCGACCGCGGCTTTACCGCCGCGGTCGGAATCCCCATTGGAGCACCGCCGGCCTGTCGGCGGTGCTCCCGCGGTCCTCCGCCCTGGCGGTCAAAGACCGCCAGGGTCAGAATGACCACCATAGTTTCTTCTCATCAGAGAATGTTCTCACATATTTTGACATGTATTCAATAAGACCCATGAAGAATCTTAATTCATTCTTACTTTGAAGGTAAGGTGCATTTTCTGCTTAACTAGACTGGTTTTTGGTCTAAAACGTTTTTTCAAAATTGTTTATCCCAAGTAGTCAAATGAAGCAACTCTTTTCTGTCATGTACTTCTCTTCACAGTGGCACCCGCATCTCTTAACCGTTTGGAAACATAGACTATCACTTAAGCTTACCAATATTTGCTGCATGATCTTTTAAAAAATAGCTGCCATTGAGGCAAGCCCAAATAGTATCCTTGAAAACATATAAGCTCCCACTGAAGTTATGAATGCAGTTATTGATCTGGAGTTCGGATGGAGATCTACTAGGTGATAAGCCATTGACAAATCAATGACACTGAAATATTTAGCCTCTCCCATAGTACTTAGCATTTCGTTTATGTGCAGAAGTGGGTATCTTTTGACCCAAATCATCTCATTCAAGCCACGTAAATCTACACATGAGCAATTGCCTTCTCCATTGCTTCTGGACACAATGACTATAGGAGCTAACCACTCTGGTGAATCTATAGGTTGGATAACACCCATTTCACATAATTTGTTCAATTCCTTTTTTAAAGGCTATTTTAGCATGTTGAGAACAGGAATGAGTTTGTGCACTAAAGGTTTAGTTCCTTCTTTTAATCTAATCTTGTGCTGATAGTCTCTTAATTGATCAAGTTTGTCTGAAACTAAATTTGGAAAGTCATCACAGATGTTCATACTACCTACAGCTCTGCCTACAAGGAGCACTTGTTCCTTATTATTAGGATCAAGGGTTATCCCTAACCATTTTTGATATTGTCATCCTAGTACATTTGAAGCTCTTTCAACAATATAAATGTTCCCAATGGTGGACTTGTCTTTGAAATCCCTATATGCATCTTTACCATGCCTACAAGAGGTTTAATTTATTTTGTTTAACCCTCAGGAGATATGTCTGTCCTTTCTAGTATAGTTTTATAACACTTTTTCAAACTCTTCCTGATTCAACAATGTGAAAGAGGAACATGAATCAGCATGCATATCTACTGCATTACCATTAAGATATACTTTGCATTTACTCTTCTGTGTCAGTTAGCTGAAAAACATCATTTTTATGCTCATCACCCGGTTCCGCATTTTTAATAACTTTTACTTGCATATTTTCGCCATTTCTAAATACATGGGCAAATGCCCTCTCCTATTGCATTTTTTGCAAGTACCATTCCTGGCTTGACATTGTATGTTGTTAGCTAAATGGTTACTATTACCACATTTAAAAAAAAAAATTCAATCTCTTCTTTGCTCACTCTGGACAAATTTTATTTCCTTACTCACTACTTTACATATTTTTACTTTCTGGATCCTTTTCTTGACATTTTGCAATTTCAGTTGGTACCTTCATCTCTTTGATACAATTTGCAGTATGTGCTATAGCTTGTCCAATGTCTATTGCTTCTCTTAGCAAAGGATTTTTAGTTTTTCTTGAAACATGTATTATTTACACACCTTACCAACTGGCCTCTTATCAGTGAGTCTGTTAAATTCCCAGAATCACATAATTGTGTTAAACCTCTTAGTGTTGCAATGTAATTTGTGATACTTTCCAGTTTCTCTTGTATTCTATTAACAAATGTATGTCACTCTAAAACTACATTTATTTTGTCTCCAAAATGAGCCTCAAGTTCATAAAAGTTATTTTGTAGACATCATAATCCTCTTGTTCACCTTCACCACCAACAACAGTATGTGCTCTTTGTGCACCACACTAAACCTCCTGCTAACAACTGCTACCAAATAAGATTCAAATAACTTTACCCAAACCTTCCAATATATTTCAGGATCTCCTTTTTTATTTAAGAAAGAAGGAGGCTGATTCATGCTCCCTGCAGTTACTGTTATACTAATTTGTACCTACAAGTACTACAAAAATGTTGAATGATAAACGTAACTACTGGCTGTACCAGTTTACTCTATTTAACAACATGGAACACCAATTACACAGTCTCTAGAAAGGTCATACAATTCTTAAGAAGTTGCTTGTATTTTGAAAATCAATTAAACTGTGTGTGTGTCACTGACGTTCTAAATATGTTAGCACACTCTAGGATTACAGAGGTGTGTGTCACCATTGAATAAATACAAAATAGGTTAAAGATCTTCAACACACCATGTATACGGCCAGATTTAGAAATTGGCGGAGGGGGTTGCTGCATCACAATTGTGACGGATATCCCTTCCATTGAAATCTAAATCCAATGAGAAATAATGGTATTTAGATTTTGACGGATGGAATATCTCTCTCCATTGTGATGGAGTAAGCCGTCTGCCAACATCCATATCAGGCCCATAGCCTTTAAAAATACTATCTGTTTATTAAATCTTGCAGCAATTTTGTATATGAACATAATGGCCCTCATTACAACATTAGCGGTAAATCCCGCTTACCGCAGTGCAGAAGACCGCCAACACACTGCCGCCGCGGAATTCCGCCACAGCTATTATGACCCACAGCTCGGACACCCACACAAGTCCGCCACACCAAAGGTCAGTGATAAACTGGTGATAACAAAACCTACACCGTCACGCCAACAGGAATACGCCCACACTATCACGACCCACGAATCCACACAGTGGTCTTTCAACAGCGGTAAACCATTGGCGGTACACACCGCCGCGCTCAAAATACACACACATTTACAAAACACAACCACATTGGACAATTTGAAATATACACACCTGATACACATACACACACCACTCCCACACACCTACACTGTTATAAAACACCCGCCCACATCACCCACAAACCCTTACTACCTAAAATATTGACGAAGGCCAGAGGGACAGCATAGCAAAGACAACACTACCATACAGAGGCACACAACACCATCATACATACACATCCATGCACAAAACACCACACACCCCTAAACATCACCCCACACATCACAACACACACCACCTCAAACAACACCCACACCACCACGTGGCACCACAAAGACAACCCAGCTTTTCTGAGGAGGAGCTCAAGGTCATGGTGGAGAAAATCATCCGGGTAGAGCCACAGCTATTCGGATCACAGGTGCAGCACACATCATAGCTAGGAAGATGGAGCTATGGCGCAGAATCGTGGACAGGGTCAACGCAGTTTGACAGCACCCAAGAACATAGGATGACATCAGGAAGAGGTGGAACGACCTATGGGGGACGGTGCGTTCCGTGGTGTCAAAACACCACATTGCGGTTCAGAAGACTGGCGGCGGACGCCCACCTCCTCCCCCACAACTAACAACATGGGAGGAGCAGGTCTTGACTATACTGCATCCTGAGGGCCTCACAGGAGTAGCAGGAGGAATGGACTCTGGAAAGTCAAATCTTTCACTACTTCATCCCCCACCCTACCGGCATGCTATCACAAACCCCCACCCTCGCCCTCACCCCCATCACTCCAACTCCTCACGGATGTCCCACTATCACAAACCACACATCCCAACACCAGGCCCTGCATGCAACAACAAAGCATGGACACCCATCACCAATGCATGTCCACTGCACATACCCACACAGACCCCTAAACAATTCGCACACAAGGTCCTACACAGGAATGCAAGCACTGGGGTACAGGGTCACCCACCCACCCCACACCATGGCACACACAGATACTAAAACTATGTCTTTACACCCCTGCAGGACCCCTACCCAACGTCACCGGACAGGAGGTTCCAGACATGTCCACTCCACCCACAGAAAAAGCACACAGTGATGACAGCAGCTCTGTCCAACTGGATCTAGATGACCAGCCCGGCCCATCTGGGACCTCATGACAGTCGGTTCCCCTAACACTGGCACAAGCCACAACTGAGCCTCCCCCCTCTGGAAACACCAGCACAGCACCCACCCAGCAGGCCGATACCTCTGTCCCAGGACACGTCAAGCAGCAGTGTGTCCACCACTACAGGGAACCCAGGCTTACCCATCACCCCAAGAACAGCAGGGACCTGGGGGCAGTGGCAGTGGGCACACGGTTCAGGGGACAGAGGCACAGGAACACAGGGGAAGTGGGAGGGCTGCTCTGCGACAGGGGGAGGACAAGCCTAGGGAACCCACTCTCCACAAGGCACTCTCCAACATCATGGGAGCCTACCACCATTCCCAGGAGACAATGGCAACGGTTCTGGCCAAGTTTCAGGAGACCCAGCGGCTGCAGGAAGAACAGTATTTGGGGTTCAGGGAGGAACTCAAATCCATCAATACCTCCCTGGGCACCATTGTAGGGGTGCTGAAGGAACTCGTGAACACCAGGAGGGACACTGTGTCACAACAAGGGGCCCCTGACACTAGCCTGGACGATGAACTGCCCAGCACCTCCGCTAGTGGACAGGAGACACCGCCACAGGACCTCAACACCCTCACCCTACCCCCTGCAGATGGAGAACCACCCCGCAAGTGGTCCCTGAGATCCAGGACAAAGACAGAGAACAATGCCAAGACCCCCGCCAAGAAATGAGAACACTTTGATTGTCATCCTTCTGTCCCACTTTATCACCCTGTCCATCCATCAACTGCCCCAGCTTCCCTTCCTATGCCCCTTTGGACAATGCACCTGTGAAACAAATAGACTGGACTCTGCCGTGGACATTCCTCCACCATTACCCCTGACCATTTTACAACCCCCTCCACTATTTAGCACTTAAATAAAGACCCTTAAATCACAAAACTATCTGGAGTCAGTCTGTTCTTTCACAAATGTGTATTTGCAATAATTGAGGAAAATAGCAATATCCATTGTATTGTTAACATACCTATGTGACACAGCTCTAGTCCATGAGAAAACATAGCTGAGGTCACACAGCGGGACCCACATCTGTGAAATCGAAAGGGAAAGTGACAAATCAGGGTCCATACACTGGGTGAAAGTGACAGACAGATGAGAGGTAGAACAAATGTATCAGATGTAGCAGGCAGTGATGTACTCTTACCTGTGTCTCACTGGAAGTATTGATGAATCACTGTGTTTCTGTTGTCAATATCCTCTTCTTCTGCTTCCTCTTCACTGTCCACAGGATCCACAGCTGCCACACGACCTTCTTCAGGACCATCCTCCTGCAGAAAAGGCACCAGTTGTTGCAAAGCCAAGTTGTGCAGTATACAGTAGGCCACGATGATCTGGCATACCTTCTTTGGTGAGTAGAATAGGGAACCACCCGTCATATGTAGGCACCTGAACCTGGCCTTCAGGAGGCCGAAGGTCCTCCCTATAACCCTCCTAGTTCGCTCATGTGCCTCATTGTAGCACTCCTCTGCCCTTGTCCTGGGATTCCTCACTGGGGTCAGTAGCCATGACAGGTTGGGGTAGCCAGAGTCACCTGCAAATGTCGAGGGACAACTGATAGACACACACTAACCCTTTGGGACAACCACAGACCTAGATAACTGTTCACACTGTATAGAGTCCATGTCCTCACCTAATAGCCACACACAGTGCCTCTGGAGTTGCCCCATCACATAAGGGATGCTGCTATTCCTTAGAATCTAATCGGCCAAACACATCATCTGCACATTCAGAGAATGCTAACTCTTCCGGTTTCTGTACACCTTTTCACTCCAGCGGGGGGGGAACCAAGGCCACATGTGTCCCATCAATGGCACCTATGATGTTTGGGATATGTCCCAAAGCATAGAAGTAATCTTTCACTGTAGGAAAATCCTCCACCTGAGGGAACATGATGTAGCTGCGCATGTATTTCAGCAGGGCAGACAAGACTCTGGACAACACGTTGGAGAACTGTAGGAGGCTGGACTGGCTTGTAGTGAGTACCAAGGGGTACTTACACCTTGCACCAGGCCCAGGTATCCCTTATTAGTGTATAGGGTGTCTATCAGCTTAGGCTGATAGATAATTGTAGCTTAGCAGAGCAGCTTAGGCTGAACTAGGAGATGAGTGAAGCTCCTACAGTACCACTAGTGTCACTTACACAATATCATAAGAAAACACAATACACAGATATACTAAAAATAAAGGTACTTTATTTTTTATGACAATATGCCAAAGTATCTCAGTGAGTACCCTCAGTATGAGGATAGCAAATATACACAAGATATATGTACACAATACCAAAAATATGCAGTATAGTCTTAGAAAACAGTGCAAACAATGTAAAGTTACAATAGGATGCAATGGGGACACATAGAGATAGGGGCAACACAAACCATATACTCCAAAAGTGGAATGCGAACCACGGATGGACCCCAAACCTATGTGACCTTGTAGAGGGTCGCTGGGACTGTAAGAAAACAGTGAGGGTTAGAAAAATAGCCCACCCCAAGACCCTGAAAAGTGAGTGCAAAGTGCACTAAAGTTTCCCAAAGAGCACAGAAGTTGTGATAGGGGAATTCTGCAGGAAAGACACAAACCAGCAATGCAACAACAATGGATTTCCAAACGAGGGTACCCGTGGAACAAGGGGACCAAGTCCAAAAGTCACAAGCAAGTCGGAGATGGGCAGATGCCCAGGAAATGCCAGCTGTGGGTGCAAAGAAGCAACTACTAGGCAGTAGAAGCTAAGGATTCTGCAGGAACGGCAAGGGCTAGAAACTTCCCCTTTGGAGGATGGATGTCCCACGTCGTGAAGAGTCACGCAAAAGTATTTTCCCGCTGAAATACCGCCAACAAGCCTTGATAGCTGCAAATCATGCAGTTAGTGTTTTTGGATGCTGCTGTGGCCCAGGAGGGACCAGGATGTCCCCAGTTACGTCAGGGGACAGAGGGGGTGCCCAGCAAGACAAGGAGCCCTCTCAGAAGCAGGCAGCACCTGCAGAAGTGCCGGAACAGGCACTACGAAGAGGAGTGAAATGGTGCTCACCCGAAGTTGCACAAAGGAGTCCCACGCCGCCGGAGGACAACTTAGGAGGTCGTGCAATGCAGGTTAGAGTGCCGTGGACCCAGGCTTGGCTATGCACAAAGGATTTCTGCCGGAAGTGCACAGAGGCCTGAGTAGCTGCAAAAGACGCGGTACCCAGCAATGCAGTCTGGCGTGGGGAGGCAAGTACTTACCTCCACCAAACTTGGACTGAAGAGTCACTGGACTGTGGGAGTCACTTGGACAGAGTTGCTGGATTCAAGGGACCTCGCTCGTCGTGCTGAGAGGAGACACAGGGGACCGGAGATGCAGTTCTTTGGTGCCTGCGGTAGCAGGGGGAAGATTCCGTCGACCCACGGGAGATTTCTTCAGAGCTTCTAGTGCAGAGAGGAGGCAGACTACCCCCACAGCATGCACCACCAGGAAAACAGTCGAGAAGGCGGCAGGATCAGCGTTACAAGGTTGCAGTAGTCGTCTTTGCTACTTTGTTGCAGTTTTGCAGGCTTCCAGCGCAGTCAGCAGTCGATTCCGTGGCAGAAGGTGAAGAGAGAGATGCAGAGGAACTCTGATGAGCTCTTGCATTCGTTATCTAAGGAATTCCCCAAAGCAGAGACCCGAAATAGCCAGAAAAGAGGGTTTGGCTACTTAGGAGAGAGGATAGGCTAGCAACACCTGAAGGAGCCTATCAGAAGGAGTCACTGACGTCACCTGCTGGCCCCGGCCACTCAGAGCAGTCCAGTGTGCCAGCAGCACCTCTGTTTCCAAAATGGCAGAGGTCTGGAGCACACTGGAGGAGCTCTGGGCACCTCCCAGGGGAGGTGCAGGTCAGGGGAGTGGTCACTCCCCTTTCCTTTGTCCAGTTTCGCGCCAGAGCAGGGCTGAGGGGTCCCTGAACCGGTGCAGACTGGCTTATGCAGAAATGGGCACCATCTGTGCCCATGAAAGCATTTCCAGAGGCTGGGGGAGGCTACTCCTCCCCTGCCTTAACACCTTTTTCCAAAGGGAGAGGGTGTAACACCCTCTCTCTGAGGAAGTCCTTTGTTCTGCCTTCCTGGGCCAAGCCTGGCTGGACCGCAGGAGGGCAGAAACCTGTCTGAGGGGTTGGCAGCAGCAGCAGCTGCAGTGAAACCCCTGAAAAGGCAGTTTGGCAGTACCAGGGTCTGTGCTACAGACCCGTGGGATCATGGGATTGTGCCAACTATGCCAGGATGGCATAGAGGGGGAAATTCCATGATCATAGACATGTTACATGGCCATATTCGGAGTTACCATTGTGAAGCTACACATAGGTAGTGACCTATGTGTAGTGCACGTGTGTAATGGTGTCCCCGCACTCACAAAGTCCGGGAAATTTGCCCTGAACTATGTGGGAGCACCTTGGCTAGTGCCAGGGTGCCCACACACTAAGTAACTTTGCACCTAACCTTTACCAGGTAAAGGTTAGACATATAGGTGACTTATAAGTTACTTAAGTGCAGTGGTAAATGGCAATGAAATAACGTGGACGTTATTTCACTCATGCTGCAGTGGCAGGCCTGTGTAAGAATTGTCAGAGCTCCCTATGGGTGGCAAAAGAAATGCTGCAGCCCATAGGGATCTCCTGGAACCCCAATACCCTGGGTACCTCAGTACCATATACTAGGGAATTATACGGGTGTTCCAGTATGCCAATGTAAATTGGTGAAATTGGTCACTAGCCTGTTAGTGACAATTTGGAAAGAAATGAGAGAGCATAACCACTGAGGTTTTGGATAGCAGAGCCTCAGTGAGACAGTTAGTCATACCACAGGTAACACATTCATGCACACTTATGAGCACTGGGGCCCTGGCTGGCAGGGTCCCAGTGACACATACAACTAAAACAACATATATACAGTGAAAAATGGGGGTAACATGCCAGGCAAGATGGTACTTTCCTACACAACCCCCCCCCCCCAAACGAAGGACAAGAAGACTAGTCATTACCTGATGGGTCTTCATTGTCTAAGTGGAAATATCTGGAGAGTCCATCTGCATTGGAGTGGGTACTCCCAGGTCTATGTTCCACTGTATAGTCCATTCCCTGTAGGGAAATGGACCACCTCAACAATTTAGGATTTTCACCTTTCATTTGTTTTAGCCAAAGTAGAGGTTTGTGGTCTGTCTAAACAATAAAGTGAGTGCCAAACAGGTATGGCCTCAACTTCATCAGTGCCCAGACCACAGCAAAGGCCTCCCTCTCTATGGCAGACCAACGCTTTTCTCTAGGGGTCAACCTCCTACTAATAAAAGCAACAGGTTGATCCTGGCCCTCAGAATTAAGTTGTGATAAGACTGCCCCTACCCCTAATTCAGATGCATCAGTTTGGACATATCATTTTTTAGAGTAACAGGGGCTTTTCAGGACAGGTGCAGAGCACATTGCCTGCTTCAGCTCCTCAAAAGCTTTCTGACAGTTTGCTGTCCATAATACCTTTTTAGGCATTTTCTTGGATGTGAGGTCATTAAGAGGGGCTGCAGTGGAGCCATAGTTCTTTATGAACCTCCTATAGTACCCAGTGAGGCCTAAAAAGGCTCTCACCTGAGTCTGAGTAGTAGGGGGAACCCAATCTATAATAGTTTGGATTTTCCCCTGAAGTGGTGCAATCTGTTCTCCACCAACCAGGTGTCCCAGATAAACCACCTTTCCCTGCCCTATCTGGCACTTTGAAGCCTTGATAGTGAGGCCTGCCTTTTGCAAGGCCTCTAAAACTTTCCATAGGTGGACCAGGTGATCATCCCAGCTGGAGCTAAAGACAGCTATATCGTCCAGATATGCTGCACTAAAAGCTTCCAGCCCTTGCAGAACTGTGTTCACCAACCTTTGAAAAGTGGCAGGTGCATTTTGCAATCCAAAAGGCATTACTGTGAATTGGTAATGGCCTCCAATGGTTGAAAATGCAGTTTTAGCTTTTGCACCTTCTGATAATTTGATCTGCCAATACCCTGCAGCCAAGTCAAAAGTGCTTAGATACTTGGCAGATGCCAGTGTATCTATTAGCTCATCTGCCCTGGGTATAGGGTGAGCATCAGTTTTGGTTACTTGGTTGAGACCTCTGTAGTCTACACAAAACCGCATTTCCTTCTTTCCATCCTTGGAATGAGGTTTTGGTACAAGTACCACAGGAGAGGCCCATGGACTTTCAGAGTGCTCAACCACTCCCAGTTCAAGCATTTTCTGCACCTCTTGCTTTATGTAGTCTCTGACATGGTCAGGCTGCCTATAGATCTTACTTTTGACAGGCAAGCTGTCTCCAGTGTCTATAGTGTGCTCACACCAAGAAGTGTTACCTGGCACAGTAGAGAAGAGTTCAGAAAACTGACCCAGGAGATTTATGCAGTGGTCTTTCTGCTCAGCAGTAAGACAATCTGCCAGTACAACACCTTCCACTAGAGCATCTTGTTCTGTGGAAGAGAAGAGATCAGGGAGAGGGTCACTCTCTTCTTCCTGTCCCTCATCAGTTGCCATGAGCAGGGTGAGATCAGCCCTGTCATAGTAGGGTTTCAGGCGATTGACATGGAGCACCCTAAGGGGACTCCTGGCAGTGCCTAAGTCAACTAAGAAGGTGACTTCACCCTTCTTTTCAACAATTATGTGGGGTCCACTCCATTTATCTTGGAGTGCTCTTGGGGCCACAGGCTCCAAGACCCACACTTTCTGCCCTGGTTGGTACTGAACCAAATCAGCCTTCTGGTCATGCCATTGCTTCTGGAGCTCTTGGCTGGCCTGAAGGTTTTTACTGGCCTTTTTCATGTACTCAGCCATCCTTGATCTGAGGCCAAGTACATAGTCCACTATGTCTTGCTTTGGAGCTTTTAAAGGTTGTTCCCAACCCTCCTTAACAAGTGTTAGAGCACCTCTCACAGGGTGACCAAATAGGAGTTCAAAGGGGCTGAAGCCCACTCCTTTCTGGGGTACCTCCCTGTAAGCAAAAAGGAGGCAAGGTAGAAGGATATCCCATCTCCTGCGGAGTTTTTCAGGGAGTCCCATAATCATGCCTTTGAGAGTTTTGTTAAATCTCTCCACCAGTCCATTTGTTTGTGGATGATAGGGTGTGGTGAACTTGTATGTAACACCACACTCCTTCCACATGGCCTTTAAGTAAGCAGACATGAAATTGCTTCCCCTGTCTGATACCACCTCTTTTGGGAAGCCCACCCTGGAAAAGATTCCAAGGAGGGCCTTTGCCAATGCAGGAGCTGTAGTGGTCCTTAGAGGAATTGCTTCAGGATATCTGGTGGCATGGTCCACTACCACCAAGATAAACCTATTGCCTGAAGCAGTAGGAGGGTCAAGGGGGCCAACTATGTCAACCCCTACCCTTTCAAAGGGAACCCCAACCACAGGCAGTGGAATAAGGGGTGCCTTTGGGGTGCCACCTGTCTTGCCACTGGCTTGACAGGTTTCACAGGACTTACAAAATTCCTTTGTGTCCTCTGACATTCTAGGCCAATGAAACAAGGGAACAAGCCTGTCCCAAGTTTTCATTTGCCCTAAATGTCCAGCTAAGGGAATGTCGTGAGCAAGAGTTAGGAGGAACGTTCTGTACTCCTGAGGAATCACCAATCTCCTGGCAGCTCCAGGTTTTGGATCCATTGCTTCAGTGTACAAGAGGTTGTCCTCCCAGTAAACTCTGTGAGAGTCACTGACATCCCCATTTGCTTGTTTGACAGCTTACTGTCTTAGACCCTCTAGCGTGGGACAGGTCTGCTGTGCCACACTCAGCTCCTCCCTGTCAGGCCCCCCTTCACCCAAAAGCTCAGCAGTGTCTGCTTCCAGCTCCTCTGGTGTAGGTTCTGCACAGGGTGGAAATTCTTCTTCCTCAGAAGTAGAATCCACTGTAGAGGGAGGGATAGTAGGTAGTGATTTACCTTTACTAACCCTAGCTTTAGTGAGCACTTGGTCCATTCTTCCAGGATCCAAGTCACCCTGTCCTTTTTGCTTTTTGGCCTGAGCCCTGGTCAAAGCAAAAATATGCCCTGGAATGCCCAGCATTGCTGCATGAGCCTCCAACTCCACTTCTGCCCAAGCTGATGTCTCTAAATCATTCCCTAATAGACAGTCTACAGGTAAATCTGAGGCAACCACAACTTTCTTTGGGCCAGTAACCCCCCCCCCCCAGTTGAGATTCACAACAGCCATGGGGTGGCTAAGGGTGTTGTTATGAGCATGGGTTACTTGGTACTGGTGACCAAGTAGGTGTTGTTCAGGGTGGACCAGTTTTTCTATTACCACTGTAACACTGGCACCAGTGTCCCTGTAAGCCTGAACCTCAACACCATTTATTAGGGGTAGTTGCTTGTACTTATCCATGTTAAGGGGACAAGCAACCAAGGTGGCTAAATCAATAGTCCCGTCAGAGACTAACACAGCCTCTGTGGTCTCCCTAATCAGACCAACCCCAACTAAGTTACCAATAGTGAGCCCAGCTACTCCCTTGGATAGGCTATTAGTAGGTTTGCTCCCACTACCACTGCTATTAGTAGGGACACTAGGTGTAGCAGTAGGGGTTGTACTGGTAGGAGGCTTGGTGCTTTCCTTTGGACAACTAGGATCTGTTGTCCAATGGTCTTTTATTTTACATAAATAGCACCATGGTTTCTTTTCTTTGTTTTGATTTGAAGAGGATTTGGGCCCACCACCCCCACCAGAGTGTTTTTGTGGGCCTGATGAAGACTCATTTTTAGATTTGTCCCCACCCTTGTCAGAAGACTTACCATCCTTCTTCTTATTGCCATCTTTGTCACCCCCTGTATGAACTTTTCTGTTCACCCTTGTTCTGACCCATTTGTCTGCCTTCTTTTCCAATTCTTGGGGAGAGGTCAGATCAGAGTCCACCAGGTACTGGTGTAACAAATCAGACACACAATCATTAAGAATATGCTCTCTCAGGATTAAGTTATACGGCTTTCATAATCAGTAACTTTACTGCCATGTAACCACCCCTCCAAGGCCTTCACTGAATGGTCAACGAAGTCTACCCAGTCTTGTGAAGACTCCTTTTTGGTCTCTCTGAACTTCATCCTGTACTGTTCAGTGGTTAAGCCATAACCATCCAGGAGTGCATTCTTAAGAACTGTAAAATTATTGGCATCACTTTCCTTTACAGTAAGGAGCCTATCCCTACCCTTTCCACTAAATGATAGCCATAGGATAGCAGCCCACTGCCTTTGAGGGACATCCTGTACAACACAGGCCCTCTCAAGTGCAGCAAACCACTTGTTAATGTCATCCCCCTCCTTATAAGGGGGAACTATATTATGTAGATTCCTAGAATCATGCTCTCTTGCAGGATGACTATGGTGAATACTGCTGCTGCCACCATGGGTTTCAAACCCAATTTTCTGTCTTTCTCTTTCTATCTCTAAGGACTGCCTATCTAAATCCAGCTGTTGCTTCTTGAGCTTCAGCCTGGATTCCTCCACTCTCAATCTATTGAGCTCCCTTTCTAACACTCTGTCATCAGGGTGGGTGGGACGGACATGCCTAGAAACAGAAGTATGGTGAGAATGAACAGAAGGAGACCTGTCCCTAACAGATGGCACCCTAACAGCTTGGCTAACAGAAACAGCACTTCTACTATGATGAAAAGGAATACTCTTACTGTGATGTGAGACCACACTATCTGTATGATGTGACTCAACATCAGTACCAGCTATGCTAGGTTGTCTGCTAATGGGCAGGCTAGGAAGTTTCCCTTCTAAATCTTTTGCTAGGGGTGCCCCAGGGTCAGATTGGGAACCATCAGCTAACTTTTCAACAGAAGTGCCACCTCTGGCCTTATCCTGTTCAACAAGCATATTCACCAACAGTTCTCTAGGGGGATTCTTCCCTACACTTAAACCTCTTTCTACGCAGAGACTCCTTGCTCCTTTCCAGCTAAGGTGATCATAAGCAAGTTTGGACAGATCAACAGTTTGGCCTGTGCCAGACATTTTAGAAAATGTTTAAGTGACAGAAAAAGTGAGAAAAAAGTTTTTCAGAACTTTTGGAAAGACAGAAAAAAAACTTTTACAACTTTTTAAGAACTTTTTAGAAAGTTTAGAGGTACTTTTCAGCACTTAGAAAAGAAGTGAAAAGAGGAAATGCAAAACTTTTTGGTTAGGTGTACATACACTGAACTTGGTTTGTATATTTTTCTCTTATGAAAAGTACAGTGACAAAAGTGGTAAGTAGTTGCAAAGTACTTATCCCACCGCTGCACAACCAATGTAGGAGGCTGGACTGGCTTGTAGTGAGTACCAAGGGGTACTTACACCTTGCACCAGGCCCAGGTATACCTTATTAGTGTATAGGGTGTCTAGCAGCTTAGGCTGATAGATAATGGTAGCTTAGCAGAGCAGCTTAGGCTGAACTAGGAGACGAGTGAAGCTCCTACAGTACCACTAGCGTCACTTACACAATATCATAAGAAAACACAATACACAGATATACTAAAAATAAAGGTACTTTATTTTTTATGACAATATGCCAAAGTATCTCAGTGAGTACCCTCAGTATGAGGATAGCAAATATACACAAGATATATGTACACAATACCAAAAATATGCAGTATAGTCTTAGAAAACAGTGCAAACAATGTATAGTTACAATAGGATGCAATGGGGACACATAGGGATAGGGGCAACACAAACCATATACTCCAAAAGTGGAATGCGAACCACGAATGGACCCCAAACCTATGTGACCTTGTAGAGGGTCGCTGGGACTGTAAGAAAACAGTGAGGGTTAGAAAAATAGCCCACCCCAAGACCCTGAAAAGTGAGTGCAAAGTGCACTAAAGTTTCCCAAAGAGCACAGAAGTCATGATAGGGGAATTCTGCAGGAAAGACACAAACCAGCAATGCAACAACGATGGATTTCCAAACGAGGGTACCTGTGGAACAAGGGGACCAAGTCCAAAAGTCACAAGCAAGTCCGAGATGGGCAGATGCCCAGGAAATGCCAGCTGTGGGTGCAAAGAAGCTACTACTAGGCAGTAGAAGCTGAGGATTCTGCAGGAACGACAAGGGCTACAAACTTCCCCTTTGGAGGATGGATGTGCCACGTCGTGAAGAGTTGTGCAGAAGTGTTTTCCCGCCGAAAGACTGCCAACAAGCCTTGCTAGCTGCAAATCATGCAGTTACGGTTTTTGGATGCTGCTGTAGCCCAGGAGGGACCAGGATGTCGCCAATTGCGTCAGGGGACAGAGGGGGCGCCCAGCAAGACAAAGAGCTCTCTTAGAAGCAGGCAGCACCCCCAGAAGTGCCAGAACAGGCACTACAAAGAGGAGTGAAACAGTGCTCACCTGAAGTTGCACAAAGGAGTCCCACGCCGCCGAAGGACAACTTAGGAGGTCGTGCAATGCAGGTTCGAGTGCCGTGGACCCAGGCTTGGCTGTGCACAAAGGATTTCTGCCGGAAGTGCACAGAGGCCGGAGTAGCTGCAAAAGACGCGGTTCCCAACAATGCAGTCTGGCGTGGGGAGGCAAGTACTTACCTCCACCAAACTTGGACTGAAGAGTCACTGTACTGTGGGAATCACTTGTACAGAGTTGCTGGATTCAAGGGACCTCGCTCGTCGTGCTGAGAGGAGACCCAGGGGACTGGTGATGCAGTTCTTTGGTGCCTGCGGTAGCAGGGGGAAGATTCCGTCGACCCACGGGAGATTTCTTCGGAGCTTCTAGTGCAGAGAGGAGGCAGACTACCCCCACAGCATGCACCACCAGGAAAACAGTCGAGAAGGCGGCAGGATCAGCGTTACAAGATCGCAGTAGTCGTCTTTGCTACTTTGTTGCAGTTTTGCAGGCTTCCAGCGCAGTCAGCAGTCGATTCCGTGGCAGAAGGTGAAGAGAGAGATGCAGAGGAACTCTGATGAGCTCTTGCATTCGTTATCTAAGGAATTCCCCAAAGCAGAGATCCTAAATAACCAGAAAAGAGGGTTTGGCTACTTAGGAGAGAGGATAGGCTAGCAACACCTGAAGGAGCCTATCAGAAGCAGTCTCTGACGTCACCTGCTGGCCCTGGCCACTCACAGCAGTCCAGTGTGCCAGCAGCACCTCTGTTTCCAAAATGGCAGAGGTCTGGAGCACACTGGAGGAGCTCTGGGCACCTCCCAGGGGAGGTGCAGGTCAGGGGAGTGGTCACTCCCCTTTCCTTTGTCCAGTTTCGCGCCAGAGCAGGGCTGAGGGGTCCCTGAACCGGTGTAGACTGGCTTATGCAGAAATGGGCACCATCTGTGCCCATGAAAGCATTTCCAGAGGCTGGGGGAGGCTACTCCTCCCCTGCCTTAACACCTTTTTCCAAAGGGAGACGGTGTAACACCCTCTCTCTGAGGAAGTCCTTTGTTCTGCCTTCCTGGGCCAAGCCTGGATGGACCCCAGGAGGGCAGAAACCTGTCTGAGGGGTTGGCAGCAGCAGCAGCTGCAGTGAAACCCCTGAAAAGGCAGTTTGGCAGTACCAGGGTCTGTGCTACAGACCCGTGGGATCATGGGATTGTGCCAACAATGCCAGGATGGCATAGAGGGGGCAATTCCATGATCTTAGACATGTTACATGGCCATATTCGGAGTTACCATTGTGAAGCTACACATAGGTAGTGACCTATGTGTAGTGCACGCGTGTAATGGTGTCCCCGCACTCACAAAGTCCGGGGAATTTGCCCTGAACTATCTGGGAGCACCTTGGCTAGTGCCAGGGTGCCCACACACTAAGTAACTTTGCACCTAACCTTTACCAGGTAAAGGTTAGACATATAGGTGACTTATAAGTTACTTAAGTGCAGTGGTAAATGGCTATGAAATAACGTGGACGTTATTTCACTCAGGCTGCAGTGGCAGGCCTGTGTAAGAATTGTCAGAGCTCCCTATGGGTGGCAAAAGAAATGCTGCAGCCCATAGGGATCTCCTGGAACCCCAATACCCTGGGTACCTCAGTACCATATACTAGGGAATTATAAGGGTGTTCCAGTATGCCAATGTAAATTGGTGAAATTGGTCACTAGCCTGTTAGTGACAATTTGGAAAGAAATGAGAGAGCATAACCACTGAGGTTCTGGATAGCAGAGCCTCAGTGAGACAGTTAGTGATAACACAGGTAACACATTCAGGCACACTTATGAGCACTGGGGCCCTGGCTGGCAGGGTCCCAGTGACACATACAACTAAAACAACATATATACAGTGAAAAATGGGGGTAACATGCCAGGCAAGATGGGACTTTCCTACAAGAACATAGGCTGGGACATCCCTGATGCTATGGCCACTGTCGTCTGAAAAGACCCACTTGCCAGGAAATGGAGTACTGACAGCACCTGCACTAGAGGGGGTATCCCTGTGGGATGGCGGATAGCTGACATCAGGTCCAGCTCCAACTGGGCACGCAGTTCATGGATTGTGGCACGGTCCAGTCTGTAGGTGAAAATTACATTTCACTCTTCCACTGTCGACAGGTCCACCAGCCGTCTGTCCACTGGAGGTTGCCGCCATCTCCTCACCTGCCCCAGCGGACGTGCTCTATGGAGGAGAACAGCGAGCAGAGGGTCAACTGAGGTACGAAAACACAACTTTATTGCACACATTTTTCAATCCGCTATGTGCCTGTCTTAGTGTGTATGCAAGGCCTAGATATGTGTGACACATTTAAAAATAATGCCATGTGGCCCCCTGAAATGGCGGCTGCCTGACCTGTAAGGTGGGACAATGGGATATGAGGTAACTGCACTGGCATTGTACACCGTCGCTGTAGGCGGTCGAAGACCGTGGCGCAATCCTGCATTGGTTAACATTGGGCCCTATGGGTCCCAGGAGCCAATGACGATGTACTCCCGCGGTGACGGTATGCACCGCCGCGGACGTGACCGCCATTTTCTATCTGTTCACTCACTTGATACCTGATCTTCAACAGGAGTAGACCTACACTGCTAGTGCTGCTGTGACCTCAGTCTGAAAGTGACAATGGCTCATGTGTCTGGGGAAAGGGCCCCTGCCTTCACCACGGAGGAGTTGGAGAAACTAGTGGATGGGGTCCTCCCCCAGTACATGCTACTCTACGGTCCTCCAGACAAACAGGTAAGTACACTGTGAGCATGCTGTATGGGCAATGCCTCTGTGGAGTGGTGTGGATGGATGATACGGGGTGTAGAATGAGGCGGCATGAAACAACGGTGAGTGTATGGGTGTCATGGCAAGTGTAGGAACGCGGACCAATGACTGTGATGGTCTGCGCGGTTATATCTTCTCCTTTTCCCCTGTACTATTCCTGTAGGTCAGCGCCCACCAGAAGAAGGATATTTGGCGTGCCATTGCCAAGGAAGTCTGGACCTTGGGGGTCTACCACAGACGGAGCACCCACTGCCGTAAAAGATGGAAGGACATTTGTCGCTGGAGCAAGAAGACGGTGGAGGCTCAGCTGGGGATGGCCTCCCAACGTGGGAGGGGTGCCCGTCGCACCATGACCCCCCTGATGTTCCGAATCCTGGCTGTGGCGTAACCGGAGTTGGATGGGCACTTGAGAGCATCACAGCAGTCACAAGGGGGTGAGTGCACTCTCATTCAGCTGAATCAGCGCGCATTGGAGGTTTCTGGTTGGGGGAGGTGGGATGTGGGTACCCATAGGCCAGGGCGAGTTTTGTAGGCAAGGTCCCTTCATAAGGCAGGCCATGTGGCACCCCACCCCACCAGTGTTAAGAGCCAACTACACCTAGTCGGGCTCCTGTGACTTCTATGTGTGCAGCAATCGGGCATAGGCCTTGTACCCCATGGCCCTGTGATGAATTATGGAACTCTAAGTGCATGGCGTAATGCAGAGGGCTGCTGTGTCTGTAGTGTCCGCCAACGGTAGCGGTATTGCATGCACTGAACATCTTTCTTCTGTCTCCCCCCCCCTTTTTGTGGACCACCTGTTCTTGTGTGCAATCGCATCATCAGGTGGAGGAGCAGTTGTACCGGAGCAGATGGGAGCTGCATCCCACATGGCCCTGGAGGGCGAGACAACGGAGCCTGAAGGCACCACCAGTGGGACGGAGGGTGAGGGGAGCTCCACGGCAGGGACAGGAGCCGAGAGCAGCGACACGGACTCCTCCTCTGATGGGCGCTCCCTTGTGATGGCGGGCCCCTCTGTGCCCCCCTCATCTACAGGTACAGCCGCCACCCCCCCTACCAGCACTGCCCTCCCAGCAGCCCCTCAGCGTGTTTCCTGTGGCTGCTCACCCAGGAGGTTGGGCATCTCCTTCTCCCCAGGCACCTCAGCCCCTGCCCTTGTCAGCCCTGCTGCCCTCAGTGAGGAGGCCATTGACCTCCTCAGATCCCTCACTGTTGGGCAGTCTACCATTCTGAATGTCATCCAAGGTGTAGAGAGGCAGTTGCAACAGACAAATGCATACCTGGAGGGCATTCATTCTGGTCAGGCAGCCCAACAGCGATTTTTTTCAGACTCTGGCCTCAGCACTGATGGCAACCATTGTCCCTGTGTCCAGTCTCCCCCCTTCAACTTCCTCCACCCAGACCCAATCCCCTGTACCTCAGCCTATACCAAGCACACCGTCAGAACAGCATGCACACATGTCAACACACAAGGGTAGATCTGGCAAACATAAGCACCACACATCCCACAGGCACTCACATAAACATCATACACATGCACACATACCAACATCCACTGCCTCCACTGTGTCCCCCTCCTCCTCGTCTCCCTCCTCCCTCCCTGTCATGTCTCCACTCACACCTGCATGCACTACATCTTCAGCTACTACGTCCATCCCCAGCACGCCCATCACCACCGCTCAAGTGCACTCACCACCCCTACTACCATTCACAAATCCCCTGTGTCCTCTCCCAGTGTGTCTGTGAGCCCACCTCCTAAGGTACACAAACGCAGTCACACACCCACCCAACAGCCATCCACCTCACGACAGCCTCCAGCCCATGCACCTTCACCCAAAGTCAGCAAACGAACACCTCCTACAACCAGTACCTCTTCCTCCACTCCCAAACCCCCTCCATCTACCCGTCCCAGTGTGTCTAAACAACTTTTCCTGTCAAACCTAGACCTCTTCCCCTCACCTAGGGCACGCCTTTCCAGGTCCCAGCCCAGCTCCTCAGCCACCACATCACCGGGAACAGTGGTGTCAGCAGTAACCAGCTTCTGGAGTGCGCCAAGCAGCAGAGCAGCCAGTGTGCCAAGGAGCCAGACCATGGACAGTCCTCCACCTCAGAAACATAAGAAGTTGGCCACAGCCCGGAGGGAGAAGGGCAAAACATCTGCCACCAAGGGCTCTCCCAGGACTAAAGTTGGGAGTGCAAGACAGCTGCGCCAACATCCAAGGTGGGGAAGGGGCACAGAAAGAAAGGGAAGTCGCCGCCAACCTGCACGGCGGACAAGACCGCCACCAGCACCGCTTCCCAGGACACCACCGCCACCAGCACCGCTTCCCAGGACACCGCCACCACCAGCACCGCTGCCAAGGACACCACCAGAACCACTTTCCAGGACACCGCCACCACCAGCACTGCTTCCCAGGACACCGCCGCTACCAGCACTGCTTCCCAAGACACCGCCGCCACCAGCACCGCTGCAAGTGACACCGCCGCCACCAGCACAACTACCAGTGACACCGCCGCCACCAGCACCGCTTCCCAGGACACCGCCGCCATCAGCACCGCTGCCAGTGACACCGCCACCACCAGAACCCCTTCCCAGGACACCGCCGCCACCAGCATCGCTTCCCAGGACACCGCCGCCACCAGCACGCTCACTGACCCACCCACCAGCACCACAGGCCAATGAGCGCTGCAAGCACCGCCGCTACTGAGGCCGCCACAAGCACCGCCAGTGGCCACGCCACATCATGTGCCAGTGGCACCACCGCAGACATGGCTGCCATCCCCAGTGGTCAGTTGTACGAAGCTGGTGGTCAGTTTCAGGGGCCTGGACAGCTTCCATGTCGGCCCACCGTGAGTGGAGATTCACATCCACTACCTCAGATCACATCCACTACTTCAGTCCTTGGCAGGCTGAAGCACTCTGGGCACAAAGCCCCCTCCAGAACCAGTGGAGAAAAGCATCCACTACCCCGGTCCTTGGCAGGATGAAGCACTCTGGGCACAAAGCCCCCTCCAGAACCAGTGGAGACTGTTATTCACTTGTGAGACTGTGGCTTTGCACTCCCCAGGATGCAGCAGTGGGCAAACCACCCACTGAAAAGACTTGTGAGACTGTGGCTTTGCACTCCCCAGGATGCAGCAGTGGGCAAACCACCCACTGTAAAGACTTGTGAGACTGTGGCTTTGCACTCCCCAGGATACATCAATGGGCATGGAGCCCCCTCGTCAATCTGGTGTCGTGCACTCATCCGGCTAAGGTGCCCCCCCTTCCCTTCCCCCTGAGGTGCCTGTTTTATTTCGATCTGATGCCCCTGCAGTGTTCTCTCCATTTTGATCGGGTATCTTGTGTGGGTCTCGCCCATGCATTTTGGGCCTAGTGGTCCATGGACTATGTATGAGCAGTACATTGACTTTAATTCTTGGTGTATATATTTGTTAATAGTGTATATATATTTTTGAGTACTGGATTTTTATTGATTACAATCGTTACAATCATTTCCTTTTGTCCTTGCATTCTTCCAGGGGGGGTTAGGGGATGTAAATGTAATGTATCAACATGTATTTAGGTGTGTGTTCTAGTGGTTGAGGGTGGGGGTGTTTCGTGTTGCGTGTGTATGTCACTCTCCTTTCCCTCCCCCGTCCCCACCCCCCTGTGTCGTAGGTGCAGTACTCACCGTGGTCTTCGCCGCTGGCGTTCGTGCTCCTGGTAGAGGAGCAGGAAGACAATGGCTGGTAGAATATGGAGTTCCGGCTCCACGGCATCCTGGTTCCTCGTGGGGTGTGTAGAGGTGAGCATTTCCCCTTTCTGTCTTGTTTCAACTGTGTTTTTGTTTTCGGTGAATCCACCCCGAAAAAGATGGCGGACTGGCCTCTCATGATACTGTGAGCGATACATTGTCTTCCGCCTGTCTGTTGGCGGTGACCACAGCAGTGTTTGTTTGTACTGCCGTGGCGGTCGGAGTGTTAAAGTGGGTGTCTATGTTGGCGGTTTCCACCACGGTCGTGATTCCATTTTTTTTACCCCCGGCCTGTTGGCGGTTTTACTGCCGCTTTAACACCGACCGCCAGGGTTGTAATGGGGGCCTATGTGCCAATCAAAGGTGTGTGTGTCAACGATGAAATCCACAACTGGTAACACACTTAAAATAATATTGGTATCTGTGTCACTGTCATAGAATACTACAGTTCAACAATGAGATTATGGTGTTTATGAAACTCTGGTGTTGTTTAACTGCTATGAGATTTATACTGGAAAAGCTGATAGTCACTATATTATTTGACCAAGGAATAATCAATCTACCATTTGTATAGCACTGCTTATCACCCCTGGGGTCTCAAGGTGCTGTTGGAGGGGAGCCAGTCAACCAAAGAGCCAGGACTTGAGGTCCTTCTCAACTTGATTCAGTGAGGGGGCCTGATTGAGGTTAGATTGTAGTGTGTTCCAAGTCTGTGCTCCGAGATAGGAGAAGGATCTGCCTCCCACTGAGCCAGTGCAGGTCTCTAAGGTGGGCGGAGATGTGGCTGTGGCGGGGGATGTCTAGGATGAGTCTGTCTAATGCGTTCTGAATTCTCTGGAGTATTGTTTGGAGCTTCTTCAAGATTCCGGCATAGAGAGCATTGTCATAGTCGATGATGAGGATCACAGTCTTGTTTGAGTTGAGCTTGAGGCAGCTGTTTTTCATCCAGTCGGTGATTGCTCTCATTCCACTGTGGAAGTTGTTTTTGTCTGTTGATGGTTCGTCGGTGACGTAGAGAATTAGTTGAGTATCGTCAGAATAGGAGACTATGTGGAGGCCGTGCTGTCTGATGATTTTGGCGAGCAGAGCCATGTAGATATTGAAGACAGTTGGGCTCAGGAAGGAGCCTTGGGGGTACTCCACAGCCATTTTCTGTTGGTTCTGAGATGAATGGAAAGAGTCTGATGCTCTGGGTCCTTCCGGTGAGGAAGGAGTGGATCCACTCCAGGGCCTAACCATGGATGCTAGCATAGTGAAGTCTGGTGCATAGGGTGGTTTGCAATATCGTGTCGAAGGCAGTGGAGAGGTCAAGGAGGATGAGGGCAGCCCTCCCTCCATGGTCCAGTATGGTGCAGATGTCATCTGTGGCTGACCTCAGAGTTTTACAGCATGCTGTTTGGGTAAACTTACCTTTAATGGAGTCTCCCACCTGAAACTCAGTTACTCACGATGAGTACCTCCTCAAATGCTCAAGGCTGAGTGCATGAGGACTGTTCTCTTCTTCATGATGCTTGATGCGTATCTGGGTTGAAATGCTCTGCGCAATGCTGATTCCCTGTGCCAGCTGCCTGGATGGCATACTGTCAATGGGAAGAAATTCTGGCTTGCCTGCAGCTTATGGTTAAACTACAGTCCTGGCTAGAAGATGCTGGTCCTCTGTTGATTCAAAGGCTCCAAAATCTTCCCAAAATAGGCATGCAGACCCCATGGAAACTTGAGTTTGTGCTTTGTTGAGGCAACACAATCACAAGGTGTACGCTGGAACAAGGTTTCATTTAAGGAGAGTATCTATATCGACTTTGGCAAAAGTAGTTTTAATGACAGTTAGATGGACATGAGGTGAATTTGAAAATGGAGAGAGCATTGTAATTTCAAATGAAATCTGGGAGACAAAAGTATGAGGAAGAATCTTTTATATTTAGCCATCCACTCTTCCCAGCTGCACTTCTTCAACAGTCATATTTGTCAACATTCTAAATCAAGCTTCATTTAGAAAAGGCCATTTAGCACTTGCTAGGGGTGGTGTGGAATGTTTAAATTGATAAGAATTACAATTATACATAACATTTAATTGTTTAGATGTACATTTACAATTATACAACTTCAAAAAATTATAACAGAAAGCCAAGGAGGCTCCCAAGGGGACATCCAGGGTGGTGGCAGTGGAGATGATTTGAGACAGTGATAGCTCACCAAAAATAAACAACATGAGCCCAGGTCACTCAATGACAGGAGAATACTTAGGTAATACAGACACTCAGGTGGTACAATGGTCCCACCCATGTTATACACCATTCCATAAATTACACAAGAGGTAAAAAAGAGACTAGAAGTCCAGGGTCAGATACAACTTTACAAAACATGAGTACTCTACACAGACACATTTGCAAATCACCAATACGGCTCAATGGGATGTCAATATATTTTTGCTGTGCTTATATCCTTTTCTGAAGTTAAGAAGCTAGTAAGGTAATTCTTCAGTATTATTAGAGAAGACAGTAAATCAGCCCTAAGGCAGTCTTTATATGAACGTTTGATGCTTGTACAATGTAATAAGACACCAGGCACCCTTGAGGGAACAACTATTGTGTGCAGCAATAGTCCATTTTTTTGTGGATTTTAGAATGTTTAGTAAACAAATTATTCAATATTGTATTTAGGTGAATGTAGGCTTTATTTTAAATCTGTGTAATAAGCCATTTTGGTGCTTAGCATGATATCACTCCACGGTTGTGCAATAGGCACAAGTATACACAAGTCCACCACAACTTTAAATACCTAGGTACCCATATTTATAGTGGGTAAAAGAATAGATCGCAAAAATCTATAGAAGAGTAACTGTGGCAGTCTACGGGTTCAGACTGTTCTAAAGAAATCTCTCAATATCAATTCTGTGCTGGATCACCATGGAAAAAATTGAGCTACTTACCAGCCTGGTCTATTATTTTGAAAATATCCCCCTGATCATAACCACAAAAACTCTTCAAAGATATGGACATCCTGCTCTGTGCTACAATTATGCTATAATGAAAAGCAGTGAGCAACCTTCCAAACGTTGTAGCAGCCCTCATTAATTTGGACGGCAACTACCTTGCAGTTCAAGTACAGTGGGTGGCAAGTGGGGCAGAAACATATTATTCCAGAATCCAAAAGTGTAGAGTAATTTATCTATTGCTGCTGCACTCTTGAGTAACATGATACTCTCAGGTCCCAGTCCCCTGCAGGTGGGGCTGATAGCAAAATTGTGTTTGACTAGATACCTTAAGAAGACCAATCAAAAAATGGGGTACGTCCTTGCCCTGCCACTGTGGGCAGTGCCTGGTTTTCATTCAGTCACTGTGGTAGCCATTTGAGATTAGTAGGCAGTGAAGGCACACCAAATGTAGATCACTTATGGTGGGCGGGACATGTATCTTCTTTGGAGAGTTTAACATAGCACACAACATAACCTGGGTACAATTGCGTTATGTGTAAGGTCTGAGTGACTGGTGGACATGAAACTAAGGAACTGCCAACAGAAGGTATGCTGTATATTGATGGGGTAAACGGTAATCTGATCGCTATACAAAACAATCTCTTACACCCCTGCCAGTCCAAGGGGGCTGCTTAGGTCCAGTAGGGAGGACTACCTACATGTTTCTGTTTCTCTCAAAGACACTGAATGGGAAAAGCACATGTTTGCCACTAGGGTTGCTGAAAAAGCTTGCTGCACAGAAAGCCAATTCCCTTCATCAAGCTAATTCCTTCATTTAGCTTACTCAACGTCCAAATGGCTGAAAAAAATATATCCCCAAATGCCAGGCACCTGTCCCAGATTTAGGACATAAGAAATTATTTTTTTACATATGGTCTGGGCTTGTTCAAGCCTTTGTGACTTTTTAACAGAAACCATAGACACTCTGTTTGCCCTGACAGGGAAGACAGGACTCAACACACCCAATAATTTCATACAGGGACTCATTTCAGGCAGCAGTCTCTGACAGCCTGAATGTAAAGTTGTTGATCTGGTTTTGCTTCTGGCTAAAAAGAAGACAGCATTAACATTGAAGGCAGTGACACCTCTTGCCACTTCAGGATTGGTGACAGAAACTGCACAGAAGTAGATACAAACACCATCAGAAGAGTTAACAAACACATGGACGATAATGGAGTAGCAGTGAGCTAGGAATTCCAACATAGGCAATTCTCTGTAGAGAAACCTCAAACACTGGGACCTCAACTCATATCAGGAATGGTTATAATTGGACCATACAGAAATAATGTGAGGTGCCAATGGAGAGAGGGGACAAAAATCACACAAAAATTAATACTGGGGTGAGCAATGGGCTGAGCGCACAGATTTGAAAGCACCTATGACACATGCAGTAGAACCAGGAATTGGCAGTGGAGTTAGTTGTTTTTGAATAATTTACAAATGCCTGCTAGTCAGTGCTGGAATTGGAAAACTTTACTCTGCAACCCAAGCATTTGGGGTTAAGGTATGGTGACAAAAAGGTGTTGGAGTCACAAGTGGTAGAGCCAGGAAAAGCAGTCTGATGGTCAACTTATACATTTCCTTTCTAAAACCTCTGTCATAAGAAAATTGGCAACAAGAAGAAATGCAGCAGCAAATCAATTCTAGCTTTATTGGTTTCAAAGGCTGCATTCTAAAATATTTTATGGGGTTAAAACATCTGCTGTAGAGAACTCTGTGCTCCCAGTAAATGTCAGGGATTGATCACACTTGTGGCTAATCCACTTGTTGGAGAGGTCTATTTTTTTTTTTCATGTCAGTTTTGAATCATGAAGTAGCATGGAGGGTCAGTGTGTTTCCTTAAAAGCCCCTCATGAAAAAAGGATGACAGATTTTAATTTTAGGTAGATAGGTAAGTGGCACATTGCTGTTGACATAGAGATCCTTTTGTTTCTTGCAGTTCATAAATTGAAATCCTTCTACTAGAGCACAGTGAGCTATGAACCTGCACAGAAGATCTGCATGCAAAATGCAAGGCATAGATTTAGAACCCAATTTTTCTTATCAATGTATTTTTGTTATAAATCTCCTGAAAATTATTTATTAAGCTAGGAAAAAGGTCATACTAGTACAGATAGCAACCAAGCACTGCTGTACATTTTACATCCTGACTGTGTTTATCCTGGCCATGAATTCGTAACATATAATGCCTACCAGTAAAGTAGGTATGTGACTCCTACAGCTTGTAACCCTCATTGCCTTATGTGACACCTGTAGATTTGATTTACTCTCTTGTATGATTTACTGTCAATACATAACATGTGTGCATGATGTAAAACACTCTGACATCCTACAGTGGGATGAGTTGTGCTCCAAAAGAATTAAATGAAAAATAGTAAGTGGTATTTAAAATGTTAATCATATAAATACTCATACAGATCAATATATTAAACATGCTTACAGTGGAGGAACTGTGCATACACATGGATTGAACAAAGTAATAAGCTTGCCTCCATATCGTAGTGTCTCTTATGTACTTTTAAAGTGAAAAATCATGTGCCTTTTGTTTCCCGTCCATTGCACTGGAAGTCTAGGTATTAGACTCCAGATAACTCCCAGCCAGGTTTATGCTAGGCAGACAGGTGGCCCTTTAAATTTGGCCTTTGTTTTGGCTCCAGTTTGAAATTAAAATAATAAAGTCCCCTGGTTGTCTGGGCATTGCTGTCCTGCTAGAAAGCAGACATCTTGTTGGAGCTGCTGAATTCTGTCTAGGTGTTGGCAAATTACACTGGGACAAATCCAACAAATTATATTGAGGCCAGATGGATCCTCTGTCTAGCCTTAAAATAGCTGCCAGTGGGCCTGGCCTTAGTATTGGAGGTGCCAAGACTGAAAATATATAATGGAAACCTTTGTGACCTCCTTCTGAATGGATTTCCTCACTCTCACCAACTACTGGTGCCCCTCATCCCTCCTTTTTTTCACATTTATTAATTTTACAGCGCTACTCCCCCAACTAATTTAAGCTATAATTGAAGATAAGCTGGCAAGAAGATGTATAAATCCACCTCATACTACTCACAGGATAAAGCTGGAATGGAATTCCCTTCGCAGACTGTTGCCATACCATACAAGCTAGTTACCAAGTCCCGGTTATTTCTGGAATATTTTGATTTGCAGACATGGCCTATGCATTCCTGTTTGTAGAGTATGTTGAAACTGAAAACCATATATGTGCAATTGATCATCTGAGTCTGGCTTGCCTTTGGACAGAATACTTACCTGCTGCCATTTGTGATCTTTAAGTTTCAGTATACACTAAATTGAATTTGGATTGTTGTGTTCTGAAAGTGGACTTAGCTTTTAAATTTGGAATGGGGTTTTTAAAGGAAGAAGTGATGCGATCTCAGTCCCCAATGGTTTGGTTGTTAAATATGTCAAACAGCTGTAGAGCAGCTGCTGTTTTCCATAGTGTTAGTCTAACTGCAGTCAGCAGATCCCTGCAACAATCTTTTGCTACCACTGTCATATCTGGGATATTGGTTGAAAGAGGTGGAAGCCTCACACAGACAACAACCACAATCCTTGTCAGGGTCAACCACAAAAAGGGAACTAAGCTAACCTGTGCTTAACCTTCTGGCAGCTTGGCACAAAAGCAGTCATGAGTAACTTAGAGAAAATGTGTAAAAAATGTATGCAGCACACAAACAGTAATAAATGAAAAACTGCCACAAGAACAATCCCAAATCATTTTAGATAGAGTCCAGATTAATACAAAACATAGACATTGATTTTTAAAGTTGTTTGTGAAAATAGCACCTAGATGCTTAAAGTGCCACTCCTGGTCATCTGGTCGCTCTAGAACGGGGGGAAATTCAGGTCAACAGCGATGGAGCATGGGCCGGGATATATGGACCAAGTTAGTGCCACTGAAAAGTTACCTTCTCAAATCCTGGCATGCAGAGTTCCATTCACTTTGGAGGAGACACTGATGGTGAGATTTTCTGTATAACGTGCAAAGATCTGGCAAGATGGCCGCCGCGACGGATGCTCCTCGAGGAGCTCCTGAGGGACGGGATCACTCTTTTGTGTAAATCCCGATTTTTCCCCTGACCGGCGTCCGTTTCTCAGCTTCATCGCTCCCGACGGAGATCCCGAGAGCAGCGCTCCCGTCGGTGAGCCTGGTCTCCCGCGACGAGGGAATCAGCGCACCCGACGGTCGAGCCCGGTCCCCCGCGGCGAGGGGCGCAGCGCTCCCGACGGAGAGCCCGGTCTCCCGCGACGGGGGGAACAGCGCTCCCGACGGAGAGCCCGGTCTCCCGCGACGGGGGGAACAGCGCTCCCGACGGTGAGCCCGGTCCCCGCGACGAGGCGAACAGCGCTCCCGGCGGTGAGCCCGGTCCCCGCGGCGAAGGGAGCAGTGCTCCAGACAGAGAGCCCGGTCTCCCGCGACGAGGGGAACAGCGCTCCCGACGGTGAGCCCGGTCCCCGCGACGAGGCGAACAGCGCTCCCGACGGTGAGCCCTGTCCCCGCGGCGAAGGGAGCAGTGCTCCAGACAGTGAGCCCGGTCTCCCGCGACGAGGGGAACAGCGCTCCCGACGGTGAGCCCGGTCCCCGTGACGTGGGGAACAGCGCTCCCGACAGAGAGCCCGGTCTCCTGTGACAAGGGGAGCAGCGCTCCCGACGGAGAGCCCGGTCTCCTGCAGCGAAGAGAGCAGCGCCCCCGACGTTGAGCCTGGTCCTCGTGCGCCGTTCCGAAGTTTCGGATCGCATCAGAGGAAACGTGAGGAAGCGTCCTCTCCTGGAGCAGTCGGTCATCCGGGATTGTGCCGGGACCCGACATTCGCACGCAGCCTCCATCCATCTGGCCGAGGTAGGCACCAGACACAGTTGAACATCGGGGAGTGATTCAGGTTCAGGCCTTTGTCCCTGGTACGGCCAGAGGGAGGGCTGGGTTTTCTGGGAAAGCCTCTCCGGATCTCCAGTCCTTTCAGTCCTGGGGTGGCACCCCTTTGCTTGGGGTCGTAGGTCCCTGGATCCAGCAGGGCACTGAAGCTGTTGCTGGCCCTGAGTCCTGGTGGTGTGGAAGACCCGCCGCGGGTCTCCGTGAGCCGCCGTTCAGGGGAGGGCGGAGGACTGCTCTGCATCTTCTCCTGGCAGCCAGAGAGGAAGGCTGCTCCTTCGGGCTTGTAATCTCGATATCGCCCTGGCGCTGTTTCCCTTCAACTTCGAGCTGCCTCTCCTTCCGGCCCTCTGTCAGCCCCTTGCCCTTTGGGGTGCCCCCCCCCCTGGGTATATGATTTTCACTGCTGATCCTGGCAGCTTTAACAAGATGGCCGCCACGACGGACGCACCTCGAGAAGCTCTTGAGGGTTGGGATCATTCTTTTTTTTTTTATGTAAGTCTTGATTCTCCTCCTTCCCTCTGGTGACCATTTCTCACCATCTTTGCTCCCACTGGATGAGACTGATGCTGGACCTGATCTCCGCTCTCCCAGAGCCTTGTCTCCCTCCGCAGTTGATCTGTCTTTGCTCTTTGGCAGCTGAGGGCATCCTTTTCAGTGTCTTTGGTCCCGCCGGGTGAGTCAGACTGGTCTAAGTCTCCGCTCTCGCCCCGTCCTCTGAGGAGCTGTTTTCGCCAGCTCATGCTCGTGGGATCCTACCCGACCGCCTTATGTACTGAGACGGCAATTGGGCATTCTCCTGCGTCCCTGATCCCACTGCCGGGCTACGGGCGTTCTGTCCGCCCTGAACAGCCTGGGTCTAAGGCAGGACCGGACTCCCACCTCCCGGAGTCTCATCTCTGGCTCCAACGGTTAAGGAATCTCCTCCCCCGACTCTGACCCGCGTAGAGCCGCCTGACTACACCGCCCCTAAAGGCCCCCACCCTGGGCTGGTCTACTAAAGCCCCTTCCCTGGCCCAGCCTTGGAGGTGCCCCCATCTCCGGTCTTCACCCATGAGGAGCTGCCCATCAACCATCTGTGCCGACGCTGAAGACCCCTAACCTGGGGTAGCCCTCCTGTTGTCCTCATCCTCCTGATGTCGCCCCCCACAGGATACAACTCCTCTTCCATTTCCCCCTTCCTCAAACCCCATGGGCCCAACTCCTTCTCCATTTCCCCCCCTAATCACCTCTCCCCCTCCGCACTGAAAAACTTCAAACGCAAACTTTCCAGGCAATATCCGGAGCTGCTTCTCGTGGACACCTATTTTACTGCTCATAAAGGCCCGAAAAAGACTGATCTCATCTTCTTCACTAGACGCCCGGCTAAATGGAACACCCTCCTCACTACTCACCTCCACCCCTTCAAGTCTACTAATATCCCTTACGGTTGCAAACTCTCTATCTCCAGCTCCCCGGCTTTCCAGGGAAATCTCATCATCTCCATCTTCAGAAATGGAACCATCATGATTCAAGCAAATGACTCCAACCTCCGTGCCTTTGAATCCTTATTCCCTGCCCTTAAGTCCACACTCCCTCCCCCCAATCCACCCCCAGCCCTTTGACACCCCTCCCCACCCCCATTACTCCCCTTACCACCACCCCTTGCACCCCCCCGGCTCCCAGTGCCGTCAACCCCACCCTGTCTGTCCCATCCATCCCCACTTTCCCCTCTCACCTTAATCAAGCCTCTTACTCCCGCAACCTCAATACCCCCAGTTACTACGCCCTCCCTGTCTCCTCCTCCTCTACTCCCCTGATCCTCCCCCACATCACCTCTCCTCTCCCCGAACCCCCCTTCGACTCCCCCCCTCTATCGCCCCTCATTCCCACCCTCTCCCCCGGATCTCCTCTAGACCCAACTTGTTGACCTGTAGTAACTTTCTTACCAAGCCTGCCTCCCCTTTCCCACCTTACCCTTACTCCGACTCTAACTCCTCCCACTCCTCAACAGCCTCCCTTAACCTTCTGCCCAATGATCCTATATCCCATCGTAATCAATCCCCCCAGCCCCTTCCTAAGAAGAATTTTTCCTCCCACTCCTTCACCCCTAATTTCTCTCCCTCCACCAACATTAATTCACGGCTCTCCAACCTTGAATCCCAACTAAAACTCATCACTCAAGGCATTAACAAACTAGCGAGAAGCCTTGACTCACTGTTCCCCCCTGTGCCGACCCAGTCTCTCTTGCTTCTATCGGCCAACAACTCTTCCCAGTACACCCACTGGCCCTCTATTCCCCTTCCTCGTAACACCCCGAGACCTAGAAGAACCAGCCCTCCTCTATCCCATAAGGAAGCCACCATTCTCGCTCTCTCCTATAACCCCCCCCTCCCCACACCGCCCCCCCCCTCCAACATTCCAGTCATCACCGGTCTCAGGAGACAGCATATACAACCTCCCTCTCCCAGACTCCCTGCCCAACTCGTCATTATCCCCCCTCTCCCTTCCAATCCCGAGCCTAAGATCCATCCTCGCACCAACTGCATGCTCATCAACTGTAGATCAGCAGTCAAGCACGCTACGGATCTTGCTGACGCTATCCTCAGCCATAACATTGACATTGCCTTCATCACAGAGACCTGGCTAACTGAACTCTCTCAACCAATCCTGGACACCCTTGTCCCTCCCGGCTACTCTATCTACAACAAAGAGAGAAAGAACCGACGGGGGGGGGGTATTGCCATCATTCACAAAAATACCATAGAAATTGATTTCAAAGAAACTCTCATTTTCAATTCCTGTGAACACTTGAACGCCTCCTTAAAGACCAACGCCAACTCTAAGGTGTCCTTCCACCTTCTCTACCACCCCCCGGGTAATACCCAACCTTTTGCGGATCACCTAGCTGACCTAATAACTCACTGCTCCCTCTCTGACCCCAACTTTATCATCTTGGGCGATCTCAACCTTCGCTGGAATGATGAGAACAATGCACTCATTCAATCCCTACATGACCTCCTTCACAGCAACAACCTTTCTCAACACTGCAAGGGCCAAACCCACAGCAAAGGTGCTATACTAGATGCGATCATAGCACATAAAGATTCCCTCAAGGTCGTTGACATCCTTCCTGTCGACTGGTCAGATCATCACATCATCCTTTTCCATCTCAACTTTATCCCCCAACCCACTCCCCATCCCCAAAAATCCTTTAGTTGGAAAAGAAATGTCAGCCAAATCCCCTTATCTACCCTTAAAGAAAAAATCACCTCTCTTCTTCCCCCCCCCTCGACCATCCTCTCCACGACGGACTTAACCACCCACTACAATTCAACTATAACTACCATATTGGATCAGCTTGCCCCTCTAAAACTGAAAAAACTGCGAAATATCCCATCTAGAGCTTGGTTCAACAATGATCTCAACTCTGAGAGAAGACAACTCAGAGCCACGGAAAGACTTTGGAGATCTGACCCCTCCTCCACCCACTTAGATCAGCTCAGATGTGCACGGAGAAGGTACAAAAAACACATATATAATGAAAAAAGATCCTTCTTCCAGAATACCCTTGACAGAGCCAAAAACCGTCCGAAAGAGCTCTTTAACATCATTAAACAACAAACGACCAAACCTACTCCCAACCCCTTACCCACCACTGAGACCACCTGCGTTAACTTTGCCAACTTCTTCAACGATAAAATCACTGAGATTGAACGTTCTTTAGCAAGGGACTCTCCCCCCAACATTGTGCCCCTCCTCCCATCCACTGTCAATCTTACCCCCACTCTATACCCCTCTGACAACTCTTCCCCCCTAACCGAGATCACTCTCCCCATCCGGTCGCATCGGCCGGCCCCTGCCAACTGGAGTTCTTTCCAACCCCTCCTGGTATCGGACATCTCCAAACTCATGTCCTCCTCCAAAACCTCCTCCCACCTAGCTGACCCCCTCCCTTCCTCCTTGGCAAAAAAACTCCACCAGTCCCTCTCCCCTACTTGGACAATGATCATCAATAGCTCCCTTCAGACTGGCGTGTTCCCTGACTGCCTAAAACTAGGCCAAATCACGCCAATTTTGAAGAAACCAGGAGCAGACCCGAACAACCTCCACAACTACAGACCTGTCTCCAACCTTCCCTTCCTGGCCAAAATTCTCGAAAAATGTGCTCTCCAACAATTAACCCAACATATAGACTCCAACAGCCTCCTAAACCCTCTTCAATCTGGCTTCAGGAAAGGCTGCAGCACTGAATCCGCCATCCTCAACATTGTAGATGACCTCCTCATCTCTCTTGACTCTGACAGACCCTGCCTACTCATTCTCCTTGATCTTACAGCAGCCTTTGACACTGTCGACCATAAACTCCTTCTCGACTCCCTCCAAAAGAGAGTTGGCATTGAAGGCACTGTCCTCCGCTGGTTTTCCTCCTTCCTACAAAACCGTACACAACTAGTAAAGCTTCTAAACTCGACCTCGCCCACCTCCCCCATTACCAGAGGGGTCCCCCAGGGTTCTGTCCTCTCTCCAACCCTCTTCAACATCTACATGGACCCTCTTACCACTATCCTCACCCGAGCTAATATCCCCTTCCACCTCTATGCGGATGACACGCAACTCTATATTGAACTATCTTCCTTAGATGACATCCACCACCTGAACAATACCCTTAAAGAAGCCCTTTGCTGGCTCTCTCATAACCACCTCAAACTCAATCATGAAAAGACGGAAATACTCCTCCTCTCGAAATCTAACCAGCTTCCTCAACTGCAAGAATGGCTAAAATCTATTGACGCCCTTAATTGCACTCTCTCCCCATCTACCACGGTCAAATCCCTGGGAATCTCTCTGGACTCTAACCTGACCTTGCAGGACCATATTAAGTCAAACGCTAATAATGCCTTCCGCAGCCTTAAACTTCTTCACAAAATCAAATCCTTCATACCCCACGATGACCTCAAACAGGCCACTCAAGCACTGGCACTCTCAAGACTAGACTATGGGATCTCTATCCTCACTGGCACGGCCAAATCCCGACTCGCCCCTATGAGGTCCACTCTTCATGCAGCAGCTAGACTAGTGACAGGAACTAACAAATTTGACCATATCTCCCCAGCCCTGAAGAACCTGAAATGGCTCTCGATTGAGGCCCGCTGCCTGTTCCGCACTGCCTGCCTGACACACAAAGCCCTTCACACTGGAAAACCTGAATACCTCGCTAACAAGCTAGTGAAAGCTGGTCAAACCAGATCTCTGAGAAGCACAAACTCTCTCCTCCTCCTCCTTCCGAAACCCAACAAGCAAAAAACTCGATCATGCTCATTCTCTAACAACGCTCCGAGAATATGGAACTCCTTACCCATCCACATCAGATCTAACACCTCCCACCTGTCCTTTAAGAAACTACTGAAAGAATTCCTCCTAAACCACCCCTCTCAGTAATAAGGATCCCTCCCTCTCCACCCCCCCTTCCCCGAACTGCCACCCTTCTATCTGTGAGAACCCACTTGTACCCCCATTGTACAAAATGACTCTTGTCTTGTTGTGTTTCTTATGTTTATTCTTATGTTTATCATGTTTATTCTTATGTTTACTTCCTGTCATGCTGTAAAGCGCTCTGTTACCCTCTCGGTCTTGCTAGCGCTATAGAAAACTCTTAAAAATAAAAAAATAAAATAAATAAATCTGGACTTTTCTAGAGCTTTGTGGTGGTGAATAGTTGCAAACGGTCACTGTTGGCATAACGTGCAGGTCTTGCTTTGCCATAGATCATGGGAAGTCACTGTTGGCACTAAGAGCAGGTCTCGCTGGAACTTCACATTGACAGTAGTCAAAGGCAACAGTTTTTTTGCCGAAATGGGACCATTTGTAGTTGTAAGGAGCCCAACTTCAGGATTTCCATCTTTTCATTAGGTGTATGCACTGATGCCAACCAAGGGACTACATCTGAAGGGAACCTCTTCAGGATCAGGACTCACTTCAAGCAGAGGTCAGACTGATGGTTAAGGCAGATCCACACAGGTCTAGTTGATGCTGGTCAGCTGGGCAGTTGGGGGGAGGCCCATGAAAGCGTGTTGTGTCCTTGTAGCTCACACAGGAAGCCAACCATTTGAAGACTTTTTGGTGATCCTGAGTTCAAGGAAGTAACTCCAGTCTTCCTTCCTGAAACAGTAGGGTGGTAAGGCAGTCGTTTTAACAGCAGGGCCGTGGGACAGCCCTTCTTCTGAATCTTCCACATGTCTAAAAGTGGTATGATTTGGAGTCTGTGAGTGCCACCTTTTATCCCCAGTGCCAATCTTTATGTGGGGGGCAACCCCTTCTCCCCTCCCAAACTGGTTATGTCCAGTTCACCTGTCCTTCCTGGGTTTGGCTTCTAACTGTCTTGAGTGACAAAAACAAGGGCAGGCCTGGTGTCAGGTTCATTTGTGTGTGTTGCAGGCATGGCCCTTTGAAATGTAATCAAGGCTGGGTACAACTCATTCCCCAGCTATACCATCCATAACTAAGATCCCATGTCCCCATGTCTGGAAGGAAACAACAACCCATCACAGGGGGATGCCAGCCACAGTCAAGTGACCATGTTCACTGGCAGAAAGCCACAGTTGGTTTGGGCACAAATAAGCCAGTTTTCTAAAAGAAGCATTTTTAGAATTATAACTTAAAACCCCACATAACTGTTAAAGAGGTTTTTAAATAACTATAGTTCAAAAGAGTACAAGCAGTATTTATTTTCTCCCAATCTGAAGTTAACACTTTATTATGTGTAATGAGGTAACCTAGTGTTAGCCTATGGGAGAGATAGGCTCACAAGCAGGGAAACATAACCTTAGGATTTCATCACTTCCAGGACGTGGAAAATAAACCCACATGCCCTACGTTTTAAATATCATGCATGCTGCTCTAGAAGCTTTTAGGGCCTGCCATGGGGGTGACTTCTAATTATCAAAAAAGATGGTTTGGGCCTCGAAAAATGGTTTGTTTCTCCTTTTCGAAATGTCAGTTTAAAAAAGCTTTACAGGCTGCTGTGGCAGGCTGCGACATGTCTTAAAGTGCTACTTTAGTGGATGGCACAATGAGTGCTGCAGGCCCATTATCAGCGTTTATTTACATGCCTTAGGTATATGTAGTGCTATCCACTAGGGACTTAGAAGTAGATTAAATGTGCCAGTTAGGTATAGGCCAATTGCACAATGCTTTGGAGAGAGAGAAATATCACTTTAGCACAGCTAGCAATGGTAACATGCACAGAGCCAAAAATCCAGCTAACGCAAATTTAGCAAACAGGAGGGGTGAATGCAAAATGTTTGGGGGACTACCACATAAGGGTGTTACGTCTAACAGTTGTGTCTTCTGGTATGACCATAATCTTAGGCATCTGATCATGTTTCATCCTGTTCAAGATTCTAAAGTCTACAATGAGAGTTAATAAACTTAATGAAGCAAAAGTGTAATTAAACACCCATTTGCGACTTTTAGAAAACGTAGCAAATATTTCTATGTAAGGCATCCAAAACACTTCCTCTCAGAGGCCCCTTCTTTGAGTCAGCACCGAATCCTCTGCGATGTCCCATCTTATTCTGTTGCACTAGCCAATCCTACTCAACTGATCTTAAAGTAATGCTTATATTGTAATCGCCTGTAACAATACGTTCATCTGTTCATAACTGCAATATCCTATCAAGCAATGAGTGATAACACCTTTTGTGTAGGTTATGGGTACATATATACAATAACAATTACATAGTTCAACTCCCCTTGGTTCCATCATGTGTTCAATCTCACTGCCGTGATGCGCGGTGATTTTAAGTTGAAAAGGTCAGCTTTAAATCAAAATGTAATAATTAATAGCCAGACAGCTCACCGATTTCAACGTATTACTTATTTTAATAGCCTGTATTCACGGACGTCAATTAACAGAAATGCCAGGAGTAGTCGTGACATCACACGCCCCTTGACCTTAACTTTCACTCACACATATACACAGTTCATACTTCAATACGCTCTTTCTCGCATAAACACACTCACCCACAAGCACGCACACAACATACATTTAAAACCATTTTCTACGTACCTCAGCTTCCATGAACTGGCATATTCTAGCTAAATATACTACGTTTTTCTTAGTCTAATAGTGAAAATATATTTTAAATGATTCACTGTTAGTGTAATGAAAAATTGCCCGAATACTAAGCGAGTAGAGCTCAACCGACGTCCACGAGGACGAGCTGCCTCTGTGCACCTGGCACTAAACTAACATCTACAAGGTCAGGGGTCGAAAAGACAGTGCCAGGGGTCGCAAAGAGCAAGCCAGGGGCCGCAGCAGCGACCCCTGGCGACCCCTAAATGACGTACATGGCTGCATTCAGTAAATGTTAATAGCCTGCTCTTGGCAGTTGGTTTGAAGATCAATTTTCCTGCATGTTAGTTACTTGAAAAGAAAACAAATAGAGCATGCACATATATGGCACTTATTAGTCAGTCCCAACCAACAGCATGCGAGAAGCATATTTTCAGACATTGAGAGAGGGCTTTCTGAGTTGAAAAAAGATTCCTAGGACATCCTAGAGTTAGTGAAGCTTATAAGTTCATTTTGATTTCACCGCGCCTGGGCCACTGTTCAGGACAGCTTTCAACCAGCTTCATTCAGCCTCGTATATATGGGGTTTAGCCATTCATAAACTGTAATTCTAAACTACAAATTAACCACCTAAATATAACTGATAAAACGAGTATCCTCCGGCGCCATTTTCCATCTCAGTACTCTGAGGTTCATTTTTTAATATGTGAGTCATGTTGGGTCTAGCGAGCTACAACAGGCAGAGCTCTTTAGGTTGTTTATTGACTGCTGTCCATCCCCCAATCTACAAACACTTCTTTATAGTTACAAACTAGGCCAGCATCATCTTTCCTGTCCAAAATGACTTCTGTGCTTTCTTACACTACACCTTTGAAAGGTGGGCAGTGGTAACACTAATAGTGGCTTCTGTTCCCAAGTCCCTAATGCTGCTAAGCCTTTTCCACGCTTCTGTGCTAAGCCTTTTTTGTTATTTGGGGCAGTTCACTCTTAGGCTCTCATAACTTTTTCTCCACATAAGCTATCCACGCCAAATGTGTGTGCTTTTTTCTGATATCCTAGGGAATCTAAAGGTACCCAGGGTTTGTGGTTTTCCCTGATGGGGACCGATAAATTAGCCAAAAATACAGCTAAAACTTGGGGTTTTTGGAAAAAATGGGAAAAAAGTGTTGACAAAAACATGTTTTTTTCCCTGCAAATGGCATCAATGAAGAGTTTGTGATGCTAAAACCACCATCTTCCCAGCTTTCAGGAACAAGCAGACTAGAATCAGAAAACCAATTTTTTCAACACAGTTTTGACATTTTGTGGGACATACCCCAAATTCTGAATTCAGCAAGAGCTCATTTGTGTAGATTCTTCAAGGTTTTCCTATAGAAAGTAACAGTTGACATGATGAAATATTGAAATTGAGTTGAAAAAAACATCCATTTCTGTTTACGTTTTCATCTGTAACTTTTTCCAGATTTGGCATAAATTCCTAAGCAATATACAGTTACATCTGTCGGACCCTTCTGGTTGCGGTGATCTATAGGGCTTGTAGGTTTACCAGGAACTCAAAATACTCAGTGCTAGTAAATGAGCAGCACCTTGCAACAGGTTTTCATTGTGTACCAGGTATACAGGAATTCATTTGGTGAAATATAAAGAGTGAAAAAAGGTATCAAGGAAACCTATGCATTTCCAAAATGGGCACAAAATATAGAGTTTAGAAACAGTGGTTATTTACACATCTCTGTATTTGTGGGTACCCATTCTACCAAGTAAATAACAGGGCATTTCTCAAAATGACTTCTTTCTTACATACTGTGTTACATTTGGAAAGAGCAAATGGAGAGAAAGACAATAGGTTGCAACAATTGTTCTGCTATTTTGTGTTCCCCCAGGTCACCCGATAAAAATGGTACCTCACTTATGTGGATAAGCCTAGTAACCACAACAGTAAATGCCACAAAATGCAACGTGGGCACATTACATTTTTACACTGAAAACTGACACGTAGTTTGTAAAGTGCCTAGCTGTGGATTTTGGGCTCTAGCTCAGCCGACACGTAGGGAAACATAACAAACCTGTAGATTTTTGAAAACTAGTCACCTAAGGTAATCTAGAATGGAGGGCACTCCATTCTAGATTACCAGGTTCTGTCCCCCAGAGTCCTTTGCAAACCTCAAAACTTGTCTAAAAACACATTTTTGTCAAATTTCGGCGATGTAAAGTTCTGGAATCTGAGGGGATCCACAAATTTTATTCTACCAGGCATTCCTCCATATCCCCCAATAAAATGGTACCTCACTTGCGTGGGTAGGCCAAGTGCCAACATCAGGAAATGTACAAAAACTCAGTGTGAACACATCACATTTTTCCACAGAAAACTGATGCCCTTTGCAAAGTGCCTAGGTGTGGATCCGGGTCTCTAGCACAGGTGGCACCAAGAGAATCCTAGCAAACCTGTACATTTTTTAAAATTAGACACCTAGGGAAATCCAAGATGGTGCGACTTGTAGGGGAATCCAAGATGGTGTGACTTGTGCCCGTGGCAGAAAACACCACAAAACGCAACATGGACACATCACATTTTTCCACTGAAAACTGGCACGCTTTTTGCAGAGTGCCCAGCTGTGGATTTTGGGTTCTAACTCAGCCTGTACCTAGGAAAACCTAGCAAACCTGCACATATTTGAAAAATAGACACCAAGGGGAATCCAAGCTAGGTGATTTGTGGGGCTCCCACCAGGTCCTATTGCCCAGAATCCTTTGCAAACCTCATATATTATCTAAAAAAGAGTTTCCTCACATTTTGATGAAGCAAAGTCTGAGAGGAACCACAAACTTCCTTCCATCCAGCGTTCCTCCAAGTCTTCTGATATACATGGTACCTCACTTGAGTAGGTCAGCCTTTGCCCACAAGAGGTAATGCCTCAAAATGCAACGTGGACACATTCACATTTTTCCACTGAAAACTGAATTTTTTTTGTGAAATGCCTAACTGTGGATTTTAGGCTCTAGCTCAGCTGGCACTTAGGGAAATCTAGCAAACGAGTACATTTTTGAAAATTAGACACCTATGGGAATCCAGGATGAGATGACGTGTTGGACTGTTACCAGGTTCTGTCACACAGAATCCTTTGCTAACCTCAAACTTGCCTAAAAAGACACATTTCTTCAAATCTCTGTGATGCAAAGTTCTGGAATCTAAGGGGAGCTACAAACTTCCTTCCACCCAGCATTCCCTCAAGTCTCCTGATAAAAATGGTACCACACTTGTGTGGGTAGGCCAAGTGTCCACAACAGGAACCACCCAAAAACGCAAATTTTTCCACTGAAAACTGATGCATTTTTTACAAACTGTTTAGCTGTGGATGTTGGCCTCTAGCTTATTTGGCTATTAGGGAAACTGAGCAACCTATACATTTTTTTAAACTAGACACCTATGAGAATCCAGGATGGAGTGACTTCTGAGGCTCTCACCAGGTTCTGTCACCCAGAATCCTTTGCAAAGCTCAAAACTTGTTTAAAAGGACACATTGTCCTCACATTTCAGTGATGCAAAGCTGTGGAATATGCAGGGAGCCACAAACTTCCTTCCACCCATCGTTCCCCCAAGTCTCCTGATAAAAATTATATAAACACTTGTGTGAGTAGGCCCAGTGCCCGTGGCAGGAAATGCCACAAAACGCAACACGGACACATCACATTTTTCCTCTGAAAACTAACATACTTTTTGTAAAGTGTCTAGCTGTGGATTTTGGCCTCTAGCTCAGCTGGAACTTAGAGAAACCTAGCAAACTAGACCATAGAGGATTACAGGATGGAGTGAATTCTGGGGCTCTCACCAGTTCAGTCACCCAGAATCCTTTGCAAACCTCAAAACATCACTAAAAAAACATTTTCCTCACATTTCAGTGATGCAAAGTTATGAAATCTGAGGGGAACCACAAACTTCCTACCACCCAGTATTTCCCCAAGTCTTCTGATAAAAATGGTAACTCACTTTTGTAGCTAGGCATATTGCTGTGACAGGAAACTGTCCAGAATATATTGTGGAGACATCAAAATTACCTTTCACAAAACAACCTAGTTTTGCAAGGGAGTAACCTACGTTATAGGTCCTGGGTTCGGCAACCATCTAGGGACACCTACGAAACCCAGACATTCAGAAAACTAGACATTCTAGAGAGATCAACGATGTGTGCCTTGTGTAGATCCTCCAACATTTAGGCACCTAGAATCCCTTGCAATCCTTGCATTTAGCTAAACAAATCAAATTTCCTCACATTTCTGTGTAGGATCACTGTGCAGGCACAAATTTACTACCACCTAGCATTCCCCTAGGTCTCCCGATAAAAATACATATGGGGCAGAACATTAACACCAAAATTACACAGTATTTGTTTCATGCAAGCTCTAAACTACATAGCACTGTGACAATATACACCATCTTGTAAATATTTTTTGAATTATACCCCAGTCATGGCTTTGATGAACCCTAGCAATATTATCCATGGGGGTGGCACTCCCAGCTAGATATTGACCTGGAAGTGTTCTCTCCCTTGGATATTATTGTTCATCTCTGTCACTCACAATAAGTGCCTTCTATCAATATGAAATGCTTTGTTTTTTCTTAAGAATGTTGCCTTAGAAGGTACATAGCCAGCTTTCAAAGAATGAAATGAAAAGGATGAATTTATAGCATTTCAATGCTTATAGATTGTAAAGAGAAATACTTGTAAGTGGCTTTTATTGATTGGCTGGAACACAGTTTTCTTCACAACACAGCTGATTTTTTAGCATCATGGGCATAGGAGTGGGGGCACAAAACTCAACACATACAGCTAATCTTGATGAACACATTTCTATGTAACAAAGTAGTAAGTCATAAGAGGGTCAATCAGAAAGTTGATTTCTACCATTTAACAAACTATTTAACTAGCATGACAAAGCGAAATTTGAAAAAGCTCTTTCAATTAGTAAGGCTTCCAACATCTTAGCATAATCGTAACAAAATATTAAGACTTTTAAACAACTCAGGAATACCATGGAGCACGATGGATTCAAGTAGAAACCAGGCAGTGGCCAGTTGCTTACAACAATTTTTTGTCGATTATCCGTTCATTTTGCAAAAAATATATACATTAAATTATTGTCTTAGACCTGGCATCCTTGCCCCAGTTTCTCCTAGCTTTTGCCCTTTGACCTCCTGTTTTTATTACTAATTTTTGCTGGCTTTTGGGAATCTGTGCACTTTACCACGGCTGACCAGTTCTAAATGCAGGTGTTATATACTCTAAAACATGGCAACATTGGCTTAATCACAACCGGCGTATTTAATTTACCTGTAATTCCCTAATAAAGTGCAATACATGTGACCAGGGACCATAAATTAAATGCTACTAGTGGGCCTGCAGCAGTAATTGTGCCATCCGCTAGAGTAGGATTCCAAACATGTCTCAGGCCTGCTACTGCAGAGCCTGTGGGTGCAGGTTAAACTACTATTTTGGCTGGCAGGAGTACTCACTTACAAGGCCCAAACTGTCCTTCTTATTACGTATGTCACAACTAGCGTAGGAACTCTGCCTTAAGGGCAGGGTGCAGTGCATTCAAAATGTTGGGCATGCACTATTAAGTTTAGCATGTCCAGATAGTGAAAAACTCTTAAATACATTTTTCACTATTGTGAGGTCCATCTCTTCTATAGGATGGCATTGGAATTACTTAAAAACATATTTTAAGTGTAATCTCCTATTGAGAAGATAATAGCAATTTGGAGCTTGGCGTCTCTGGACTCATAGTTTAAAATCGTAACTTATGGTAAAGTCCGATTTTAAATTGTAAGTCTGAAAATGCCACTTTTAGAAAGTTGATATTTTCTTACCGTAAACCATTCTGTGCCTTAGGCTGTCTCTGAATACACGTCTGGGTTGGACTGGGTGACTGCTACCCTTTGTGAATTACCTCTAGACAGCCACAAACAAAGAACTCTCAGCTGCACCTCCATACATCTGCATACTGATGGCTCTTCCTGGACAGAGGGAAGGAGAGGGCTTGACACTTACATGTCAATAGGTGGTGGCCCGGCTCAACACAAAGGACTGATCACCCCCCACAGGTAGCCTGGCAGACAGAGCTGGGATGAAAAGGGCCCTTGTGCCCTTCAGTGAATTCCTTTGAAGTCTCCCCCACATCAAAGAGTTTAAACATTGGAGCCCAATTATAATCCAATATGTGTTTTATGTTTGTTTTCTTCTATTAATGTTGCTTGTTATTTAACTATGTGCCTGGTGGGCACTTTTGTGTAGGCAGCAAATGTGCTTTTAGGCCTGCATGTATTCTATGTGTGCATGTCTCCTTGCTGGTTGTTGCTGGACCATGTGACTGGAAGCCATTTTGTGTAGGCAGCCAGTGGGCCTGCATGTGTTCTTCTTTGTAGTGGTGGCCATTCTTCCTTACTGATTGTTCTTTGACCATGTGGCTGGTGGCCATTTTGTATAGGTAGCCAGTAGGCCTGAATGTGTTCTTCTTTGTTATGGTTGTTGTTTGATCAAGTAGCTGGTGACCATTTTGTGTAGGAAGCCAGTGGGCCGCCATGTGGTCTTCTTTGTTGTGGTGGCCATGCCTCCTTGCTGGCTGTTGCTGGACCATGTGGCTGGTGCCTGGCAATCATTTTGTGTAGGCAGCCAGTGGGCCTGCATGCATTCTTCTTTGTTGTGGTGGCCATGCCTCCTTGCTGTTTGTTGTTTCACCATGTGGCGGCGGCCATTTTGTGTAGACAGCCAGTGGGCCTCCATGTGTTCTTCTTTGTCGTGGTGGCCAAGTGTCCTTGCTGGTTGTTGTTTGACCATGTGGGTAGTGCCTATTGTGTGTAGGCAGCCAATAGGCCTGCATGCTTCTTCTTCATTGTGGAGGCAATGCCTCCTTGCTAGTTGTTGTTTGAATATGTGGCTGGTGCCTGGTGGCCATTTTGTGTAGGCACCCAGTGGGCGTGTATGTTTCTTCTTTGTTGTGGTGGCCATGCCATCTTGCTGATTGTTGTTTGACCGCGTGGCTGGAGGCCATTTTATGTAGGCAGCTAATGGGCCTGCATGTGGCCATGCCTCCTTGCTGGTTGTTGCTGAACCATGTGGTTGATGGCCATTTTGTGTTTGTAGCCTGTGGGCCAGCATGTGTTCTTCTTTGTTGTGGTGGCCATGTCTCCTTGCTGGCTGTTGTGTGACCATGTGGCTGGCAGCCATTTTGTGTAGGTAGACAGTGGGCCTGCAATTTGTTCTTCTTTCTTGTGGTGGCCATGTCTCTTTGCTGGTTGTTTTTGTTTGACCATGTGTGAGAAAACAGGGCTGATTGCAGAGGCCCCCTAACATTTTGCCCCCATTTTCCACTTTTTTCTGGTGCTTTCCTGACTCTGATGGTGCCCTGGGTACTGCTAACCAGTCCCAGGGCCTGTGCTCTGTGTAAAACCAATATGCAAATTAGGCTAATTATAATTGGCTAAGTCAACCTACCTATAAGTCCCTAGTATATGGTAAGGCATGTAGGTTTAGGGACCACAGCATAGGTAGTGCACCCATAGGTGTACTGCTGAGGTGCCCAGTGTCATTTTAAAGGCAGGCCTGCCTTGCTGGCAGCTTTTAAATTAAAGTTATATGCAAATTCGACTTTGGAATTAAAAGTAGTTCCAAAGTCTTAAACTACCTTATTTGTATATATAGGTCACCCCTAAGGTGTGCCCTATGTACCCCTGGGGATGGGTGCCATGTAACTATAAGCAGGGACCTTATAAAAGTAGTTTTATAAGCCCTGGTGAGGTAAAAACAGCCAAATTAATCTTTCCCTTGTTGTAGTGAATGGCCTTAATAGGCTAGATTGGGGAGACTTTATTTTAATTTTTAAAGTCCCCTTAAATGACAGATACGAAGAGTTTAGTATCAAATTAATTGTTATAATAAATCCCACAACTTCCAGTTGTGGGATTTAATATAACTCGTTCAGGTAAAGAGTTTTAAACTTTACCTGAAAAGTTGCCAATTTCAGCCCTGCATTGTTTTTGCTGCTGTGCCCTGATTGGCCCATCTCTGGCAGCCTGGCCAGGCTGACTTGATGAGGTGTGAAGTGGCCTGGCATCACACAAAGAGATGTGCCTGTGGGAGGGGATTTCCCCTCAGCAGATGGTGAGGCAGGAAGGGGGAGGGCTGCCAAACTGGTCTTCAAAGGCAGAGAAGGACATTTGGAGCAACCCAGCAACACCCCCACATCCTGCAACCCCAGACAACTAGGTGCCCCCTTGATTAGATTAGGAGAGGGCAGGAGAGGGGTGTGTTTATCATTTTTAGCCACACCAGTGGGTGGGTTCTGCCAGATGTAACCTCCAAAAATCATTTTCAGCCATGATGGATTTTTGAAGAATGTTGCCTCCTGGGATTGATTTTAGCCACACTTCCCAGGAAGTGGTCATCACAGGGGGAAGGACCCTGCACCTGATATTGACCCAGGAGCAAGGATAAAACTGGCACACCTGCACCCACACCTCAGTTCCCTACCAGATCCCCATCAGATTCCAACAAGGAAGAACCAAAGAAGAAGAAGGACTGCCCTGCTGGACCCCTGGCCTGCACCTGGAACCTGCTCTCAGAAGGACTGCACCAGCTGCACACTTGGGCTTCACCACAAGAAGGACTTTGCCTGGCTTCAACTGGTTCAAGGAGGGACACCCTGTTTGCTACAGGTGAAAAATTGCTAACCAGAGTCCCCTGCACCAACTACTGAAGAAATCAACCAGGTGACCACTGACCAGTGGCCAAAAAGGAGTTTGCGGCAGGTGCATTCTGGGAGTTGTAGTCCACACCTCCAAGGATCATCTCAGAGCTTCTGGACCCTTGTGGTGAGTTGTGGACCCCAAAGAACCTTAAAAGAACATCTGGGAGAAGACCCAGAAGTTTTGAGAAGATTGGAGAACTTTTGAAAAAAAGCTCCATAAAGGGACCGACCCGCCACAGCAACTCTAGCCGGCTTGCCCAACCGCGACCCGGCCTGATTTGCCGGTTCGTCCTGGTGAAGAAAATCTCCAAAAAAGAGACTAAGTCCGAATGTACAAAGTTGACCGGGACCTTCCAGCCAGCGTATCCGAGGAGGGCTCCAAGGACGTTGGATCAAGATCCAGGTTTACCCCGGTCGAAGGATTTTCACATCAAAAAAATGATTAAGTCCGAAGGTAAAAATCTCCACCGAGGATTCCCGCAACGCATATCTGGAGAAGGGTTCCAGGAGGTCGGATTGGACTAGCAGGTTCGTCCAGCTGAAGAAAATCTTCAGAAAAACGACTGAGTGCGAAGGTAAACTTTTGACCGAGGCCTCCCGCGGGCTGTAGCTAAGTCGGGCTCCATCACGGTTGGCCTTAAACTTTGACTTTGCCCCGGTTGAGGTGCAACCAGATGACCCAATTGGCACTTTTTGTTTCTAGGCACTAAAAAAATAATAATTCTTTAAAAATTCATATCTCCGGTTCCCCTTATCCGATTTTATTCATTTGTGTGTCATTTTAAAGATAAAAAAATAATCTATTCACATGAATTGGTTTCGGATTTATAAACTGTTTCCTGTGTTTCATTTAATTACTGTCTTGTGATATTTGACTGCTTTACACTCTGTCTCCTAAGTTAAGCCTTGTCGCTCGTTGCCAAGCTACCAAGGGTTGAGCTGGGTTTAATTTACTGAGACCTAACTGGACCTAAGTGGAGGATAGTGGCCTATTGCTAAGTGTAGGTACTTACCTGGCCTTACCAATAACCCATTTTCCACCACCATGTGACTGGCAGCCATTTTGCGTGTGAAGCTTAAGGCCTACTAGACCAATGCTCATTACTAAATGTACTGTGTGAACAGTGTTTTATATTACATTACATTATTTTTTTGCATTTTTCACCTGCACCAATTCCTGCCTCCTAAATCCCAGTGTTTTTTCATGGCTGTCCCCGCCCCCAATACATCACGAAATTGTATTTTTTACATTTTTTAAAAATAATTTGTTTCACAAACTTTATTTAATTTAATTTAATAATCATTAATAATTTATTGATGTATTTTTTATTTTTGTTTAAAAAAAAATACATTTCATTTTTCTTATTTTTTTATTTATATTTTAACCATCAGCCCCATGTCTGCCATAAACTCACAGCTGCACAACACTATTAAAGGTTAATGCCATTTGTCACCCGCACCTCCCTGAATGCCACTTGCCAACTTGATGCACAAAAAGCTAACAGTTGCATTCTGTATGCTGTAGCTGTTACTCTTTCCTATCCTTCCTGAGTTTACATGATGAGGAAAGTTAATGTTGGTGTGGTGCTTTTGAATGGATACACTGTATTGTTAATTATTTATAATTTAAGTAACCACTAAATGATATTGTTTTTACTACAAATTCAACTGTAACAATGCCATGTTTCACTGATGTTCTTCTTGCATGTTTGCTTTTAGGTTCACAAAGAGAAAGAGACATCACCGACAGTTCTGCCAGACAGAAGGCCTGTGCATGATGTACTGTGTGACCACACTAACAGCACAGACATCTCTTCAGCTTGTGAAGCTAAGTGCTCCTGCCATCTGACAGTTTCAAATGGCCACAAAGAGAGGTGCTATCAAGAAAGCGGCCGGTGAGAAGAAGGAGCTTCCCACCACTGGTATGTTGCCCCGGACACTTTTCAGGCAACAATGTATGCCTGCCACACCAGCCTCTGGGTTGCAAGCTGGGAACAGCACTCCTGCATCAGCGGCCCACTCCAAACTAGGACCAAGTCCATTGCTGGCACAGAGGCAGCCTATAATCAACGCCAACGAGCAATGATGTTGAATTGAACTTATCTCTTTTTCAAAGTAGTACCCAATCATTGCCGGAATCTCAGCTCAGTGGACAACAACAGCCACAGCCAGCACTAGTAGTTCCTCCAGAAGTAGGAGCACACCAGTAGGATATTGAGCTTCATGCAGAGGACGTCGAAGAAACCCCTCTTTCATAAGATCCACTGTCTTCCAGATCTCTGCCATCTTCTTCTTCAAGCTCCCTTTCTGATGAACAAGACTCCACTTGTACGCCATCTCAGTCTGAGACACCCCATGAGAGGCAAGGAGAGAGAAAAGGAAGGTTCCTGGAAGCCTTAGAGTTATGGATGAAGAAGAAGAGGATGATGAGCCTGATAACGAGCCAGTCATCATGGATATTAGCCCAGCTCCAGGAGAGTCCAATGTTATCTGCCTTTTCAACCTGCTCTGAGGAATGTGGCACAGATACCATCACCATCACCACCAGCTTCCATATTTATAACAAGGCCCCGGCTGTGACCTACACCCACAGCCACCTCAGTAGATATAGTCACTGTAGAGAGGCACCTGTCATCAAAACACCCACCTACTGTCACTTCTTCCGATATTGTCAGTGGCACCGGTGTTAGAAAGTTGACCTCCCTAGTTTGGGACTTCTTCACGGTTAATGAAAAGGAGCTGATCATTGCCGTGTGCTTCATTTGCTGAGCAAGTGTTAGTTGAGGTAAGCTTAGGAAGGTGAAGGTGAAGAAGAGGGTGACATTTCTGTTACACAAATCAGCCCTGTACCCAGCAGTGCAGTAGTATTGTTGCCCACAGCAGCAACATCACAATGGCACAAGAAAACTCAGAGTCAGGCCAGGACCCCAAGGCAAGAAGTTACAGTGGCTGCCCCAATGAGACGCACATTGAGCCTACCACCACCTTCTGTTCTCAAGAAGTCGCCTGCATCAGTGGTACCATTAAAGTAAAAAGTCCAGGATACTGTTACTGGCATGTTAAGCAGGAGAGGCAATACAAACGCAACCACCCAGTGGCACGCTCATACAATGGGAAGCTGGCTTAAATGTTAGAGTTGGACCTCCTCCCTTTTTTTTGTGGAAGGACTTGGTTTTCTAGAATTTGTGGCAGTTGTCTACCCGAAATGGAAGGTTCCCAGCCGAACCTATTTTGCCAGAGTTGATGTGCTGGAATTGGTTGGACAAGCTTTGCAGCAGAGTGTTGTCCACACAATCCACCCAGCGACAGACATGTGGACCAGTTGCCAAGCCACTGATTGTGGGGGTTAGAGAGATGATTTCTGGATGTTTTAACACTGCTGAAATTTTTGCCATGGAGAAATCATGTATAGCTGCAAACATCCTAGATTACTTTAATAACAAGATCTTTGAGTTGCTGCACCCCAGAGGTCTTAACATTGGATTTGTTGTCACAGACAATGGTAGTAATGCAATTAAGGCCATGTCAGATGGTGGCTTTTTCAGGGTCCTGTATTTGGCACACTGCATCAACATCATTGTACAGGACTTTCTAAAAAAACAACCATCAGCAACTTACTGTCCACATGCAGAAGAATCTGCAGTCATTTCAGCCATTCTTTTAAAGCCCCGAACCTGTTGAGGATTATACAGCGTGATAATAGAATGCCAGTTAAAGCACTCATACAGTAGGTGCCAACATGTTGGAATTCAACTAATTACATTTTGCAACTTCTGAATGAGCTGATTAATGAATATGTCATGCAAAGAGGGGATGCAATTGTGAAAGGCATGATGATTGAGATGGACCAATGGGGCCTGGTCAAATGCCTGATGGAGATGCTGCTTCCTTTTTAAAATGTTCACATGGAAAGTAAGCAAGGAAAACTGTAATATGGGCCAAGCTATCTCATTGTTGCATATGCTGCCGAAACAGCTAAAAGAGGTGTCTGAAATGTATGCAGGTGTGCATGAAAAAACAGATGCACAGGAGTTGGCGGAGAGCCTAATCCTTCACCTGTCTGTTAATGCAAGGCTTCAAAGAGACATAGGTGCATATTTATAGTTTTTGCCGCAAAATTGCGCTAACACAGTTTTGCATCAAATCCCTTAGCGCCGGCTAGCACCATTCCATAGCACCAGTCGTGCCCCATATCTATGGAATGGTGCACGCCGGCCTAAAGATAGGCTAGCATCTAAAGAAAAGACGCTAGCCAGGGGGGACTGGAGGTAGGGTAAAAGGCGCTAGTGGGCCAGAAACCAGCCTTGCGTTATTTTCTGAATCACTAGCACCTACAAATGAGTCTTGTTTTTAGTAAAGACCGGAGTCATGCCCACCACCCCAAAGGCAGGCCCGGGGGAGCAGTGTCCCCTGGGTAAGAAAAGGAACTGCTAGGAATTAGAGGTCCACTCATTGGCTGAAGTTTTGGGTGCATCCCACAACTTCCATAGAGCCTGAAGACAGTGTTGTTGGCTCACAGCAGCCAAAACCAACACCAGCAACAACAGCAGGAACAGGAGCAGCAGCCCCAAAATCTGCATTTGTTTGGTTTCTAAAGGCAGGGCTTAAATCCACTGCAGAGGTGAAAGCAAAAGAGGCTGAACAAAGTGGAGCATCAATGACAATTGAGAGGCTGTTTCAGGCCTTCCTGGATGACCCAATGGAGGTCAGTCTGGATAGAAACCCATTGGTGTATGGGTATGAAAAGAGGAGCCAATGGCCAGTGCTCAGCAGGTTGGCAATAAAGTATCTGACTTGCCCTGTAGGCAGGGTGTCTGCTGAGCGTGTGTTCAGTGCAGCTGGTGCAGTTGTCACAGTGAGAAGGACCAGAATGTCAAGAGGTTGACCATGATCAAAATGAACCAGCACTGTATACCCCCCCCCCAATTCTAGCATACCTGAAGTAGAACAGGAGGTGAATGAGGGTGATTGGTCAGACTCAGGTCATGGTAGTGTGGTAGCTGACCAACTTCTGGGCTGACCAACTGAGTTTGAGGGCGAACTATACTTCCCTGACTACTGAGTACACCTGAGGCACCATAGAATTTTCTTCTTTTTTCTATTGACAAACTGCTTTGAGAAAAAAAAGCTATAGCTAGCTGGAAGAACATTAATATTTTATATTTTTGTTATTTCTGTTTCAATGACTAATGAACCACAACTGTTTTAGGCACATGTATGGCCGGATTGGAGTTGGACCAGTGAGCAGTGAAGAAGCCCCCCACCACCTCCAAAATCACTTCAAGGACATTTGAGAGACAATGCCTGCCTTCATCATGTGCCTATACTTTCCTTTATCCCCAGTAGGACTGCCCCAGATATTTGATTTACTACTTACTGGCCAGTGTGTGTTTCATTTTGTGAAGGGACAGGTAAGTAATGCTATGCCCTGCGTGATATGAGGGATTCTTGTTTCAATGTTGAGATGGTTCATGTGACTCATGTCTAGTGGTGGCAGGTCGTGAGAGTGGGTGTTTATTGTTTAACTATAATTATTACGCTTGATTGTGTTTGTGTCATGATTGATTTACAATGCTGGTGACCTAATGGGTGATCATTTTTTTCCTGAGGCTGAATTTGTTTCCTTTCCCTTTGACACTTAACACGATTTGTTTGCTGGCTGTTTCAAACTACTTTCTTTTCTGGTGCTTTGTTTTCTGATTCGCATTCCTCAAAGACCCGACCAGTCCATTTAGCTAATAAACACAAATTTAGTCTACAGAGAAAAAAATACTCAATGTTTCTCTTGTTGTTAAATACAGCTATGCACTATAGGTTGCTCTACCTCAATTGGGTCAGGAAAAAGTGTCTCTAAGGAGGAGTTTGTACGGAGTTTGACATAATCTTTAATCAGAGTCAGGAGGATGATGGAAGGACTCAGAACATGAATTGACAACTTACACAGCTGCCAGAAGAAGGAAGTTATCAACTTCATGGAAATCAACATGGATGATGAAGTGTCTAAGAGGCCTATTCCATTCTGTGGACTGGTGAGAGGTATGTTGATTACTTGATTTGGGAAATGCAATGCTGCTGGGTGTATGTGCTGGCTGGGACAGATTCGAAACTATGTGGTTTGGTGGGAGGCCTTCTGTTGTAGGTAACTGGAGGAGATAGACATGCGATAGATAATGTCACATTATGCATGTGCTCTAGGCTAAATGTTATGATGATTATCACAGTTGCAAATTTGATCATCTGGATACATGCAGCCACTTGGCTGTGATTGTTGGTTGTTCTAATTGTTCTCAATTAACTGATCGCATACCAGCCATAAAATGAATGACTGCAAAGGACTTTGTTCTTGTTCTGCCACCTCTGAGTCTTCTTGGTAACTTACTGCTCATGAAGCTTACTTTCCGTTCTATCCTTCTTGATTCACCAATATCATGATAAACTTGTCTGTTTTACAATCTGCAGGCCTTATAATTGCTTTTCTTGCATCATAACATGCATGCTTACCTTATCAGACTGCTTCAGGCAGGGATTCATTTTTTTTTTGTTGTAATTTTTTTGTTTAGAAAACCAACAAGACATTACATAGTCCTTCCACCATGCAAATTATATGAGACTGGCAGTACAAATACAGCAGTTCAGAGATGTAAAATCGCAAAGTACAGAAACACATGAGGATTCCATCAGGTAAAGAAGATCACAAGAATCCAACATGGCCTGTAACAGATCAGAGTCTCCTTGGGGTAGCAGGTGTGATGAGACCTAGCGCTTTGCGCGGTGTTTCCCTAGCTCCACCTTGCAGTCAATCTAAATGTGGTGCAAAGTTCCCAAGAAGCGGGGAACGATGCTGTCAATTGACCCGCCTCAGAACCACACGAGGCTCTGTTGTGTTTTGTCTAGACCCAAATGGATTTAACAGGGTTGGAACATACTAAGAAGTAGTCATATTGTAGAGTGGTGATCCAGCCCTCCAAGGGTCTCTGAGTCTATAAGGGTGGGGATGGGCAATAGGGGGGTTCTACATATGCATTTCGTGGGGATATTCGCACCATACCATAGGTTCGCGGTAGTTAGGGTCGTGATCCAGCAGCGGCTAAAAGAGCCAGGGCAGTATAAGGAAGGATATAATAAACCAACAGGAGAAAGAAGGAGGGGGAGGAAAGGGGGTAAGAAAGGAGGAAGAGTCGGCAGGGGATGCACAGGAGATCAGGAAGGGGGGAGGGAGAGGGGTTCAAGGGAGAGAACCAGAATGTTGGAAAGACAGGGAAAAGTTCAAGGGGGGAGAGGGTGGGAAGAGAAGGGGAATGCTAAGCAAAGGATAAAGGCCACGGTGGTCTTATAGTGTGTTGCGGGTGAGTGTGAAAGGATAATACATGATGCAGTGGCGGTAAGGGAGAACAGGTGAAAGATGGGGGAGGGGAGGAGCTAAGAACGAGGGGGGTAGCAGGAAGCAAGAGTACTCGTCTATAGGTGGTCCATAGTTAAGAAGAAGGAGGGGAGTAGTAGAGTGGAGACGGGTGTGAGAAGGGGATAATAAAGTGAAAGTCTAGATAGAAAAGTGGAAAAGAAAAGTGACCGAGGGGGGCATTGCAGGGAAAAATAAAAGGGGGAGGGAAGGGGAAAGGTGGGATTTGGGGGGAGGAGATGTGGAAGCTGCCTGTGATGAGGTAAGGCTAAGCCCTTACGCAGCCACGTGTCTAAATATATTCACAAATTATGTTACAGTACATTATATTAATTTATAGCGGGTGCGGTGGGATTTGCGCATGTATGTGTGTAGCTTCCGAGTTGGAGGAATCGGCGCAATGTACCTCAGGGCAAGCCAACTATAATGTAATGGAGTGCTCAATCTAGCGGTGTTGAGAGGAAGGGGGTCCACGTCTGAAGGAAGACCTCTGTCCTGCAGGGTATAGATAATCCGTTCATGAGAGGAAGCTTGAAACATTGCAGTGATCCATTCCCCATGGGTAGGGGCAGTTTCCGAGCGCCAATGTCTGAGGATACACAATTTGGCCACCGATCTCCAGAAGGGGTTGATTACGGGGCAATCATGCTGGATGTGAGGTAGGTTGCAGCAAGCGTGAGGGCACCGCCAACAGGATGTGTGGGGTATTAATCCTGCAGACTGAAGTTTCTGAGGGGTCCAGTACTAGTTGTGTAGGGTCTTGAAGAGACTGAATTTTAAGCGAGCCTCTCGAGCCCCACGATCTCTTGCCTCAATCAGATCCACCCAGTCTTCTATCTCATATTCTGTCTCCCACTTGTCCTTGAGAGAGACCAAAAGGGGGAGGGAGAATATATGACGGTTCAGTATGGGATGCATTCCAGAAATGACACCTCGGAGAAGGCCCCAGGTTTCCAAGAAGTGAAGCACTGGGGATTGGGGAAGCCGCCAGGGAGAAGTCCCCAAGCGTCTCCTAAGACAGTGTTTGAGCTGCAGAAAATGTCACGAGTGATGGGCGGGAGGTCAAATTCCTCTCAGAGAGCTGCAAAAGATTTTAGTTGGCCATCAGTTATAAGTTGATCAGTTTGCAAGAGGTCAATCGATCTCCACTCCTCCCAAACAAGAATGTTTCCCCCATCCTGAAGCCTGTGTTGCCCCAAATCAGGCACGATCGTGAATCAGAGGATCCACTTCCAATAGGCAGTGCACTTGCCACCAGAAGTTCCGCATGGCTCTAATCATGGGGTTTAACAGCTGAGAGGGCAAACGTCCTGAGTTGTAGAGCACATTGAGGCTTGGTAGGGTGTGCAAGAGTGTCCGCTCCATCTCCACCCACAGCGGTGGATCCTGTGCTCCCGGAAGAAGGAAGGTCAGTTGCGAGATGTGTAACGCAAGGGCAAAGTGTTCCACGGAGGGGAGACCCAGCCCTCCACATCCCAGTTGGGCGAGAAGTGTAGTCCTGGATAATTGGGGGCATAGTGTCCCCCAGACAAAGGCTTGGATGCAACGGTCTGTCTCTCTGAGGAGAGTCAAGGGGATCTGCTGAGGCAGCATGTCAAGAACATAAAGGAATCTCTGCAGTATCACCATGCACACCACCTGCGCTCTGCCCCACATAGAGAGACCCAAATGTGGCCATTTATCTAAATCTCTTTTCATGCTGGCAAACAGCGGATCCAGGGTATCAGCCACCATATTCTCCAATCCTCTGTTGATGTGGATGCCCAGATATTGTAGATGCGACTGCTTCCACTTGACCGGAAGGCCCTGCACCGACGCACATACTGTCACAGGGGACAAGGGCAACCCCCGCTCCTGTCCCAGTTAATCCTGTAACCTGAGAGGAGTTCATAATCAGTTAAGATGGTCCAGAGTGCCGTTAGGGACTTAGCCAGGTCAGTGAGAGTTAGTAAGATATTGTCGGTATAAAGTTATATGGTGGAACTACCGCCTAGTATGGGCACTCCACTTATAAGACTCGATCTACGGATCACTGCCGCCAAGGGTTCTATGGCTAACAAAAGTAGTAGTGGCGATAAGGGGCAGCCCTGAAGGGTCCCTCTCCTGATGGAAAAGGTGTTGGATAGAAAGAAGCCGCATTTCACCTGTGCTGTTGGTTGGTCATATAACAAACACACCTTGTTGATAAAGCTCGTCCCAAGGCCAAATTGTTTTAGAGTTTCGAAGAGGTGCCACCACTCTATACGATCAAACGCCTTTTCGGCGTCCAGGAAGAGAGCAAGGGCCTCCTCCCGGGAGTCCTGTGTCACCCAGAGAGCATGTAGCAAGGTACATAGGTGATTCCTTGAAGATCGGCCAGGTACAAAGCCCACCTGGATATAATGTATGAGGGAGGGGATGACCTTCTTAAGGCGGGCCACTAGAATTCCCGCCAATATTTTGACGTCTCCGTTGAGGAGGGATATAGGGCGGTAGCTGGTGCAAAGGAGGGGGCCCTTACCAGGTTTGAGTAATACTATTATAGAAGCTTTGTTGGAGAGGTGGTGTAGAGAGCCCGACTGATCTGCTCCACGGAAGACCTCATATAGGGCCTCGATCGTGTCTGTCCCAGTCCATTTATAGGTTTCACTGCAGTTACTGTAGTCTTTTGTTAAGCATAGGTCTTCTCTAACCACTCATTTAACTGTTGTACCGTAAAACCTTGCAATGAAATGTTCCCTGCGTGCATCATTGGCGACTGTGAAGCATTCGTACTTATTGTCTGTGGGGTTAGCACTCCTAGCCCTGCCTGTCTTATTGCCTCCAACGGTGCTTCAACCGGATTAAGGTCTAACAAAGACCTAGGTTTTTCGACCGCTTGCTCTCCTGGGGCCATTAACTGGGGAGTTCCTATGGACCCTCCTCTTATTGCATCTTGGGTCATTACTCCCTGATCACATATACCAGGCTTACCTTGTGCATACAATTGCACCGGTGGACCAACAGTAATTGGCAATGATATTGCAGCTGGTGTCTGACCTGGTCCCAAACCCCGTGGTGCAGCGACTCCAAAGATCTGATTCTCTAAAGCCGGGGCAGGTATTAATGGAGGTCCTGCTGCTGGATTATATCCCGGTATCAGTTGTGGCTGGGGCAGCAATTGTGGAGTTGGCTCAATCTGCACTAATCTCGATTTTGTATATATCGGGTCTGGCGGCACTATCAGATTTGTAGTAGTCTCTAGCACTGGGACGTCTGGATAGATTCTCTGTATCTGCGGTGGAGGTTGCAACTGTATCTGCATGTCTGGCGCTGTGGGTACACTGACACCATTCTGTATCGAACCCGTATCACTAGTCTGTGCTGTATCAGTAACTCCCTTCTCCTGCGTCTGGTTCCCAGGATCCGCACTAGTGCTCAGGACATTGTTGCTTACCGCATAAGGTGGCGGGCGATCATGTAATAACTGATTTAGAAATTCTTCATTATCTGAATAATCTTCTTCTTCCTAAGATCTCTTAGTTTCTTTAGGCTTACTAGAGTCTTTATCTGTTTTACAGGTGGCTTTCTTCCCCTGCGTCTCATCTCCCTGTGATATTGCTGGGAATAATTTGAGTCTGCCAACTATTCCCCGTCTCCACATTTTACTCTCGTTATCCCACCTAGCTTCCGCTAAAGTCTTTTCTGCCCTTTTAATTCTTCTTTGGAATATTTCTTGTCTCTGTTTCATAGCCATTAAATCCCAAATTGCTAAAGCCTCGTACTGAGCTGGCCTTGGAGGTGGCTTCTGTACACTTAACATCCATCTTAAATTCTCTAGAACTCTCGTATTGAACGTTCTGTGTTCCGGAAACGCTAAACATCCCTCCTTTTCTGTCAATTTGTGCCACTGTTTCATCCATAAACAAGGTGCAACACCTTTTTTTCTCCATGACTATATAAGCTGGATTACCCTCAAGCGGTGTAGGCTCCCCTTCACTCGCCATAATGTATGCGTCTCCTTTCAGAGAGCTCTTAAAAGCTTTGAGAAAATTTATCTTTGCGTTGTTTCCTTTGTTTGTATTTTATCAAGAAGTGACTTTAATTCCCAGGACACTCTTCACCCACCTTTCTCTACCTATTGCCTCTTCACGGACGGCAGCCAATCCGTGAGCGGCCCCTCTCAACAAATAACCTATCTCAGTGCGGCACCACTGACGTCACACTCACACACTGCAGCTGACAAAGTCTTGCGGCTCGTCCGCCCCTCACTGGATTCACACCAAACTAATGTGAAAATTACTGCGAGCACCTTAACAACAACTACAACACAAATTTGCTGGTTTACTACAGGAAGGGTAACACTTTCGCTTCAGAACTTTACAGAGATTTCACTTGAAGCTTCGGCCGCTACTCTCTCCTTCTCAGTTCCTGCATACGCAAGCAGAATTCGACCCGCAAATCCTACTCTTGACTTGTCAATGTTTCGTTCTAGTGCACTTTTAGAACTTGCCATACATACAATTTTAACTCAAACTCGACTTGTCAACCACACCCGACTGACTTAATTAAACCGCACAAATCACAACATAAACCCAAGTGTCTCCTACACTTGTCAATATACTCCGGAGTCTTAGACCACGACGGGTCCGTACATGAACAACCAACCACGTGGATAATTTTGATCACAAAGCGCCACACTCATATGAAGTATGCCGACTTCCCTACTCTCATATTGTGGAGTACTCCCACTCCTACTAAAACAACATTTCCTTACCTAAAGACACACAAACTTCACAAATCCCCTCCGAAATGCATAAGCTGAGCAAGCGCAAATCCTACACCACACATACTATGACGCCGAGAACATTCCCAACTCACTTAGGCAGGCTCGGAGATCCCGGGAAAGTCAAGGTGATTTTAAAAACACATCATACCTCCAATTTGCATTATCTCAGAAAAACAGTCTAAACAATAATTCTCCGTCTTAGGGCCCCAAAGGGCCAAACCGTCGCTCTGCTACCAGAACTGTTAACGCGTCCCTTTATGATAATTTATTACACATCAGGACTCGTTTTCGGCCAATGAATCTTTTGACCCAGTTGAGAGACACCTTAGGATGAGATAGCTAATCAATATTTCAATCAATACGTCAATAATGTCATCAATATTTATCATAATAATACATTTCAAAGTCATTAATCAATTCAAAACTCTACCATGACCTCGCAGCCATGAATAACCACATCAGTTTAGTAGAATTTTTATAAGTTTTATTCCCTATTGATTACAAATCTAAGAACAGATGCGTCAATCTCAAAACCAAGAAACATAATAGCATAGTCACGATATGCAACTTTGGTAAGATTTCATTAAGGTGAGAATCACAAACATCAGAACATAACACGGCGTCAACATAGATCAGTTTAGCAGAGTGTCAATAACGCGTCAGTTCCACAAAGCATAGATTTGGTCGTTTGTCCATTTGCGTCAGTTTAGTGAACACCTGTCCTACCCACTGATTAGCATTAGCATGTTGGGCTTCATGCAAAACAATTTAGAACACCAATTTGGAAAACATCTAACTCTGGTCTCTGTCAAAAGTAAGCAGTTGGTACCTAGAAAGGAAAAGCAAACAGACAAATCACAATTGCATTGTCATAATTACCCTCCAAAGTTTAGGTCAGCGCACAGGTTCAGTCTTCGTCTTCAGGCCATCAGTCAAATCGCCATCAGTCAGGACTCAGCTCCGGTGCAAAAGGGCACTTCCCTCATAAGGAGATAAAGTGTAAAATGGACATATCTAAGGGCGAGGATGGTTTTAAGTAAACCAACAAGTCACCAAACAGAGTGACAGAGTTTCTGGATAAAATCAATAGCATTCCCTAACCCACCTAAATGACTCCCCGTGACATGGGTTTTTATCCCTTTTTCTTTGTACATTCCCCCAAAATTCTATTTGACATTTGTTATACCCCACTATCTTTAACCTATCAGAAAATACATTAGGTCACCTAACTCTTCACCCCAAATTATTTTACAAGTCTTTGATTGGTTCCCTTATTCAATGTCTTCAGAGGTGGCACGTATGATTTCATCCTTCTGTAATTCTTTGCACATCTTTTGGTCAGTAGCTCCATTGTCTTGACCTTGTACATTACATTAATCTACACTGTTTCATTTTGTTTTATTATCATCATACAAGCAATGGAAAAATTCATGGGAGCGGATCTAGCATGGTTACATTCGTCTTCTAGTTTGAGGAAAAAAACAAAGGTCATGTCCTTTTGTGAGTTGGCACACTGCAAGATAGGAAAAATACATTTAATATGGGAGCCAAGCAGCTAAACTTCGGCTCATGCTAACTTAAGGCCTATAAGGATTTCAGCACAAATTCAACAATACAATTATTAATAATTAGTATAAACTTATTCAATATAATAGTAATACATAAACATTTTAGCCATCATTATTAGTCCACGTATACATTGACGGCCACTCCCCGTGGTCACATTTCAGGTGCACGTTTAAGCAAAATGATTATTGCAGTTTTTATGCATCATTATCACACATTAATTCATAAGCATTTCATGTTAATATAGATTATATAAGCTACGCTCTCTCAGTATAAAAGAACATCAGATACCAGAAGCGTATCCCAACATCCTTCTAAAGCCCAGAATGTCCTTGCGACCGCTATAACAACTTAAAAGGCACAATTTAAGTGAGTTCTTTCTACACCACCTTGAATTAAATGCCACAAACCCAACTTTAATATTTTAGCTTGCTCAAAATAAATATCATTTAACATAATAATCGTGAGAAAATATTAGCAGTTTTGTTAGTATGGGGAATGCTGAGTCCCCAAATACATTTTACTAAGGGGACATTGACTTTGTAAAACAATGACTTCGGGTATCCTCCTCCGTGACCGATTATACAATTTCTTCCATTGCTGCTGCTTTAGTCTCACACTGTCATTCTCTGCATCATATGTTATTTTTTGGGTGTTGCCTCTGGTTCAGTCCTTTTAAAGAACCTGGCTTCACTCCTGGACACTTCTTTTATTCCATACTTTTTTAGATGTGGACGAAGCATTGCAGGATTCTAAAAGAGCATCAGCTGGGACAAAGCCTCCCACTGAAATAGGAGCTTGCTGCTTTTTCATGGCCTGATTAATCCCATCTGCCTGAGCTTTGGCAGCTGGAAGGCAAGGAGATGAGATTTTCATGAGTTAACGTTAGTTGGACTGACCCGAGGGCCGTTGATTAAATCCAAACTCGGTTTACCCTTCTCTATTAGTAAAGAAGCTACTATTTATAGAGTGTAATGGATTATTGTGTGGCCGATGCAGTTCTTGCTTAGAGTAAATTTCTATTGCATGATTATTAAAGGCCGCTAATTTAAAGAGATAGAGCACATTTGCACATGAAACGAAGATTCATTGTTCAGATAATTGAATCTCGGCACTTAGTAGAGATGAAAGGGTCGGAACGAAGCAGATCTGCACACTACACCAGGTGCGCCAAAAGATGCTTTCACTTGAATTAGCAGGATTAGTCCCATTACCTTCATGCTTTTATTCGTGGAATTGTTGATGTTTATCTCGTGGCTTTCATAAGGTGTGACCAGCAGCAACTTTAAAAAGTGAGTCTCCGCTAGCAACTTTGTGGTTTATGTCTTCTGTGTTAGTGTCGCTTGCTTCACTTACTCTCTGAAATAAGTGCGTTGCCTTATTTTTCCGTTCTGTAACTTCTGAAAGTAAAGCTGGGCGTTTGTCACAATCCCCAGCGAAATCATAACAAATTAGTGGCCAAATATACGAATTCTTATTTTGCGACTTTCAATTGGCGATCCGTTTTGAAATCGCAAATTGCGAGTAGCAAAACAAAATGTACAACAGTGTTTAGCACACTTTTAGGGATTTAGGCAAAGACCGACCTCATTAATATAAATGAGGGAGCTCGCAATTTGCGACTCCATTCGGAATGCCCGCACTCGCAGGATGATGGCCTGCTGAGGACAGCAGGCCACCATGTCTGTTTCTGCTTTTTAAATAAAGCAGTTTAAAAAAAAAAAAATGTCATGCAGCTCGTTTTCCTTAAAGGAAAATGGGATGCATTTCAAAATGCCTGCTCTGAAAAAATATTTTTGCTACCATTCACAAAGTGGAAGGGGTCCCTTAGGAACCACTTCCTGTTTGCAATAGGGTTAACACCAATTTGAAATTGATGTTAACTTGAGATTGTTTTTCAACTGCATTCATGGTCACAAAACAATCATACATACCATTCAGATTTGGTATTAGTAAGGGATGCCCTGAACACGCCCCTTCCTAATACCGAATCACAATGACCAAATTGCGATTTGACAACAAGTTACCCAATCACAATTTGAGCTTTGTACATTCCAAAAAAGCATGTTTCTAGTCACAAACGGGCAGATTCTGTGAATCGGGCCATTTGCGACTAGAAAAATGCTTTGTACATGTGGCCCTATGTCATAGAAAGTCCCAGTGTCACAAAGTATAGACTGTACAGTAAAGAAACAAATGCCTTTGACGGGATTCAAGAAAATTAATGCAATACATTTTTGTGATATGGAGAGAGATAAAGAAGAACATAGTTCAGTTAAATAAAAGAAAATAAAGGCCAACAACATCCCTGTGAGCAGATGTGTAGCTGGAATGTCAGGAGATGAAACAAGATGCTTTATATCTTTTGCTGCTCTTCTGGGACGGGGAATGCAAAAACAATAGAAGATGGACGGAATGCAGAACAAATCAAACATTCACCCCCAGTCACAGATCTGGGTTTAATCCATCAGTTTTTTTGCTTGCCATGCCATTCTACCTCAGACCCAGCCATATGCAAATCAGTCTTGACCCTGTTCCCCATGGGACCAGTCCAGCCCGAACTGCCAGGCCAGGTCCTCCCTGGACCAGAAACAAGCATCCTGGGACCGGTTTCAGTGTATCACCCTTCATCAGCCAGGCTAGCTTGAATCTGGTGGCATAGCAAGCACGGACCCACGCCTGGGCATACCCTTGCCACTTGGGGCGACAAATGCAAAAACAACAGAAGATGGACGGAATGTAGAACAAATCAAACATTCACCCCCAGTCACAGATCTGAGTTTAATCCATCATTTTTTTTGCTTGCCATGCCATTCCAGCTTAGACCCAGCCATGTGCAAATCAGTCTTGACCCTGTTCCCCGTGGGAACAGTCCAGCCCGAACTGCCAGGTCAGGTCCTCCCTGGACGGAAACAAGCATCCTTGGACCAGTTTCAGGGTATCACCCTTCATCTGCCAGGCTAGCTTGAATCTGGTGGCATAGCAAGCACGGGACCCACGTCTGGGCATATCCTTCCCACTTGGGGCGACAAATGCAAAAACAACAGAAGATGGATGGAATGCAGAACAAATCGTCCCCAGCCACAGATCTGGGTTTACTCCATCTGTTTTTTTGCCTGCCATGCCCTTCTGGGATGGGGAGCATAACAAACTGAGGGTAAATGTTTATCAAAAATGTGCATGATTGAATGATTACATAGAAAGGAGGTGCTGATTCACCCTCAGTGATTCTTTTGATACTGCGGAGGTAAATGGTGCATTTTTGAAGACATGAACATTAACCTTGGCTTAAGCTTAAAATGATTTAGTGACTGCATTACTAGAGGAGAAGAGGACTTTAGATAGCATAACACTGGTGCTAGTGATCCACTTTGCAATATGTTTTGCTAGAAAGTTCTTGTAGGTATATTGTAGCAGGTGGGGGGGAGTCTGATCTGATCGTCCAGTGCCCCTACTGTAAATGTCCTACCCCTCCCTCTTGTGCTCTACCCTTGGTGACAGGTGTAGCCAGCAAAAACAGACAATGCCTTCTCAGCCTGGGAACAGCAATGTCGTTCCAATTTACATTTCACGTTTCAATTACTGGTATTGTGTTGTGTTTCTTTAGTGTATTTCATGCAACATGGTACTGATTGTTGGACTTGGCCCACACTACAAGGTCACTCCCAAACCTTTTGCCTACATCCTTCCTGTTTTCTGAACCCATTTTGTTTGCCTTTCAGAACTCTGTACACTTTACCACTGTTAACCAGGACTAAGGTGCTTGCGCTATCTCCTTTAAACATGTTAAAAATGGCTTGCACCCAACTGGCACATTACATTTACTTGTAAGTCCCTAGTAAATTGGTACTACATTTACCAATCACCTTTAAAATGAAATGCTACTAGTGGGCCCGCAGTACCTATTGTGATACCCACTTAAGTAGCCCTTAAAACAATGTCTCAGGTTGGCATTGCAGCCTGTTTATGCAGGGAAATTGTGTAGCTCCTTGCTGCACTAATTTGTTCATGTGAATGTTTGAAGGAGAACCTATCTTTACTAGTGATCAATGGCAGAAGAAATTGAAAACATACTATATTCATTGATGATATTTTCCTCTTATGGACAGGCATCAAAATAGAATTAGAAGGAGCCATCACACACTTAAACTCCGTTGATGGAGTGTAATTCACATATGAGATTAGCGTCACACAAGTTGCTCTAAAGTGTTAATGATTAACAGGCATTCAGAAACATATACATTTGTAAAATCAACAAACTGCAATGACCTATTACATTTTATAAGTTTCCACCAGTTTGCTTTAAAAACATTTGCCATATTCACAGCTATTAAAAATCAGAGGAATGACCTCAGATACAAGCACATTTGAATTAGGTAAATCAATGTTACGCAAGAAATTTATAAAAAGAGGTTACCCATTGGACATCATAGATGATGCAGTGAAGAGACAAAAAGAATAGCTGCCAAGTGGTACTAACAAATGAGCCATCCAAACAGGAGTGCAAGAAGATGATATTCAACCAGCAATGCAAAAATCAGGAAAATGATTTTGAAGTACTGGCCAATGATGCTATCAGAGCCATATTATAAAAGGTCTATTTAACGAGATACCGATATTTGTGTACAAATGATCCAATATTTGAAGGAATTATTGTATTCTCACAAAGATATCAATGATAATTCCAAAATAGCATACCGGGGACTACCCCATGTTTGAACTGCAACAAATGGAATAGTATAATGAAAGAAATCACCCATCAAAGGCACCAAAATCAGACTCAGAACAAATGCAACATGTGAAACAAAGAATGTAGCGAACACGTTGAAATGCCCATGTAACCTCGCCTATGTGTGGAAAGCAGAGCAGAAAACAAAAACAAGAATAATGGAACAGAAACGTAATATATTGAAGAAGAATGAAAAATCATCAATATCGGTACATTTCAATAAGAGTGGCAATAACGTCAGTCAGATTCACAGTATTAGAACAAGTACAAATGAGAGAAAACATTGCTAACAGGAAGAAGTTTTTAAAATGAGAACAGTACTGGGTAAAAAAAAAGTGCATTAATACCAATTCGACTGAATGACAAAATCAAATACTCTTTTTCCTATGAACATCAGAGTGAGGAATGATACATGCATTATGGAATGAAGCATAAACCAACAGATTTGGCGTTTATATATGGGGGACACAATGAATGGTGTTGACATACTTAAGGAAATATGAGATACTCAGAGGATGGCGTAAAGGGGTTTAACTGATCGGAGATTTTAATATATTTAATATGTTGATGACAACACAATGTGCACATTTGGAAGCCATGGGTTTGGTGGTGAATAGCATTGTCTACCTGAAATTTATCTGGTTTATACAGTTTTTAAGACAGATATGTCTGGACAAATATTCACATAATGCGAGCACAAGATTTTATACACTGAGATAAATACTTTGAATACATTAGACAGTGTTAGGAATGGGGTCTTTGGTTGGCAGTCAGGTTACCCCCAGTCCAAGCAAAGACCCACAATCTAGTCAGGGTAAAGAGAAAGGCACTCAGTTAATCCCCTCTGACCCCTTTGCTAGCTTGACAAGTGCAGGCAGATTTAACTTCAAAAGCAATGTGTAAAGTATTTGTACCAACACACAGAGTAATAGAGTGAAAACACTACAAAATGGACACCACACCAGTTTAGAAAAATAGAATCAAATAAGACCGAAGGGACAAAAATCCAACACACACAAGTCAAGTTATGAATTTTCAAAAGAATAAGAGTGATAGGGCCAGATGTAGGAAGCTGTTGGAAAATGGGTTATTGGTAGGGCAGGTAGGTACCTACACCTAGCAACAAGCCACTAACCTCCACATAGGTACAGTTAGGTCTCAGTAAATTAATCCCAGCTCATCCCTTGGTAGCTTGGCAACGAGCGTCAAGGCTTAACTTAGGAGACAAAGTGTAAAGCATTCAAATATCACAAAACAGTAATTAAATAAAACACAGGAAACAGTTTAAAAATCCAAAACCAATTTATAAAAATAGTTTATATTTTTATCTTTAAAATGACACAAAAACGATTAAAATCGGTTCAGGGGAACCGGAGATATGAATTTTTAAAGAATTATTACTTTTCTAGCGCTTAGAAACAAAAAGCGCCAATCGGGTCATCTGGTTGCACCTCGACCGGGGCAAAGTCAAACTTTCAGGCCGACCGCAATGGAGCCCTGCTCGGCTACAGGTCGCGGGAGGCCTCGGTTAAAAAGTTACCTTCTGACTTAGTCTTTATTTTGAAGTTTTTCTTCACCGGGACGAACCTGCCAGTTGAATCCGACCTCCTGGAGCCCTTGTCCGGATACGCGATGTGGGTTTCCTCGGTGGTGATTTCTACCTTCGGACTTAGTCGTTTTTTCGAGATGAAAATCCTTCGACCGGGGTAAACCTGGATCTTCATTCGACGTCCGTGGAGCCCTTCTCGGATACGATGGCTGGGAGGTCCCGGTCAACTTTTTACGTTCGGACTTAGTCTCTTTTTCAGATGTTTTTCTTTACCGGGACGAACCACGAAGTCAGGCCGGGTCGCGGTTGAGGCAAGCCGGCTAGAATTTCCGCGGCGGGTCGGTCCCTCTCTGGAGCTTTTTTACAAAATTTGTCAAATCTTCTCCAAACTTCTGGGGCTTCACCCAGATGTTCTTTTAAGGTTCTTTTGGGGTCCACAGCTCACCCCAAGGGTCCAGAAGTTCTGTGATGGTCCTTGGGGGGTGCGGACTTCAACTCCCAGAATGCACCTGGCGCAAACTCCTTTTTGGCCACTGGACAGTGGTCAGCTGGTCGCTTTCTTCAGGAGTTGGTGCAGGGGACTCTGGTTAGCAATTTTTCACCTGTAGCAAACAGGGAGTCCCTCCTTGAACCAGTTGAAGCCAGGCAAAGTCCTTCTTGTGGTGAAGCCCAAGTGTGCAGCTGGTGCAGTCCTTCTGAGTGCAGGTTCCAGGTGCAGGCCAGGGGTCCAGCAGGGCATTCCTTCTTCTCCTTAAGTTCTTTCTTCTTGAAATTTGGTGGGGATCTGAGGTGTGGGTGCAGGTCTTCCAGTTTTATCCTTGCTCCTGGGTTAAAAGCAGGGGGGCCCTGGTTCTCCAATCAGGGACAGGATCGTCCCCCTGTGATGACCACTTCCTGGGAAGTGTGGCAAAAATCCATCCCAGAAGGCAACAGTCTCTAAAAATCCAACATGGATTAATCTGATTTTTGGAGGTTACATCTGGCTGAGCCCACCCACTGGTGTGGCTAAAAATCATAAACACACCCCTCTCCTGCCCTCTCCTAATCTAATCAAGGGGGCACCTAATTGTCTGGGGTTGCAGGATGTGGGGGTGTTGCTGGGTGCTGCAAATGTCCTTCTCTGCCTTTGAAGACCAGTTTGGCAGCCCTCCCCCTTCCTGCCTCACCATCTGCTGAGGGGAGATTCTCTCCCCCAAGCACATTCCTTTGTGTGAAGCCTGGCCACTTCACACCTCATCAAGGCAGCCTGGCAGAAGCTGGTGCAGGCTGGCCATTCAGAGCACAGCAGCAAAAACAATGCAGAGCTGAAATTGGCAACTTTTTAGGTAAAGTCTAAACTTTTTACCTGAACAAGTTATATTAAATCCCACAACTGGAAGTTGTGGGATTTATTACAACAATTAATTTGATACCAAATTCTTGGTATGTAACATTTAAGGAGACTTTAAAATTTAAAATAAAGTCTGCCCATTCTAGCCTATGAAGGCCATTTACTTCAATGAGGGAAAAACGAATTTGGCTGTTTTTACCTCACCAGGGCTTATAAATCTATTTTTATAAAGTCCCTGCTTATAGTTACATGGCACCCAGCCCTAGGGGCACAAAGGGCACATCCTTAGGGGTGACTTATATGTAAAAATAAGGTAGTTTAAGACTTTGGAAGTACCTTTAATTCCAAAGTCGAATTTGCATATAACTTTAATTTAAAAGCAGCCAGCAAGGCAGGCTTGCTTTTAAAATGACACTGGGCACCTCAGCAGTGCACCTAGGTGTGCACCACCTATGCTGTGGTCCCTAAACCTACATGCCCTACCATATACTAGGGACTTATAGGTAGGTTAACTTAGCCAATTATAATTAGCCTAATTTGCATATCCATTTTACACAGAGCACAGGCCCTGGGACTGGTTAGCAGTACCCAGGGCACCATCAAAGTCAGGAAAACACCAGCAAAAAGAGGAAAATGGGGGCAAAAAGTTATGGGGCCTCTGCAATCAGCCCTGTTTTCTCACAGAAGCAAAATGCACTTTGCAATGCACAAAACCTGTTTTGCGATTCGGTAACCTGGTTACCGAATCGCAAAACGTGTTTGCGAGTTGCAATTAGGAATGGGTGTCCCCTTCCTAATTGCGAGTCGCAGTGCAATTCAGGATTGCTTTGTGACCGCGAACGCGGTCGCAAACCAATCGCAGTTTTCACCCTTTTGAAATGGGTGCTAACCCATTCGCAAAAGGGGAGGGGTCCTCATGGGACCCCTTCCCCGTTGTGAATGACACTGCAAACATTTTTTCAGAGCAGGCAGTGGTCCTATGTACTACTGCCTGCTCTGAAAAAATGAAACAAAAATGTTTCATTTTTCGTTTTTGTAAGGCATCTCATTTTCCTTTAAAGAAAACGGGCTGCATTACAAAAAAAAAAAAAAATGCTTTATTAAAAAGCAGTCACAGACATGGTGGTCTGCCGTCCGCAGCCGGCCACCACCCCTTATGAATGCCGCCACTCGGAAGGGGGTTGCAAATTGCGACCCACCTCATGAATATTCATGAGGTGGGCCTTTGCGACCCCCTTGCGAGTCGCAGATGGTGTCAGGAACACCATCCTACATTCCGAATTGCGACTCGCATATTGTGAGTCGCTCTGACTCGCAATTTGCGGGTCACAATTCGGAATATTGCTACATCTGGCCCTTAATCCTTAGAAAACAGTGAGAATGCTGTTGTTACACAAAGTACCTTGTTAGCATAAAAAATAAAGCCGCACAGGCAAGCGTGCGTCAGAAAAGGATATCAATGCATCAATTCCTTACTTGTAAGTGAGGCTGTGTGTCGTTTCCTTCTCTGGTCGGTTCAGCAATGCATCATTTTTCTCCCTCACGAGAGAGCGATGTGTTGATTTCCGGGCACCTCGGATCCGCGCAGTCAGGTTGACTTGGACGCCCAGGGATGATGTGTGGAAAATCCAGTTGCGCAGTGAGAGAAAACCGTGCTGGGTGGGGTTTGCGTTATTATCAGCCTCCAAAAGCGGGTGCTGCGCACTGTTTTTTCCAGCTACAATGCGTCGATCTCCCAGCCACGATGCAGGTGGTGTTTCGAGTTCAGCCGCGAAGCTGGAGGTGTGGCGTTAATCAGCTATGCCGTGAAAGGTGTGTCATAAAATACCCCGCCGCGTCATGGACGGTATGTCGTAAATTTACCCGCACGGTGTTCTGTGACTGGATTTTCAGTTCTTGTCTGCTGGCATCACCTGTCAAGGGCCCAGTGACTGGATAGGGAACCACTTGGCAGGGCAGGAGTCTCAGCAGAGAGGCCAGGTGCTGGCAGGGGGAGGTCTTTGATGGCCCTGAGACTTCAACAACAAGCGGCAACCTCAGTTCAAGCCCTTGGAGATTCTTCTCGAGTAGGAATGCACAACAAAGTCCAGTCTAAGGGCCACATGTATCAAACATTTTTGCAATCGCAAAAATGCATTTTGGTATGTAACAAGTCCAATTTGGGATCTAGTAACTTGTCACCGAATCGCAAATTGGATTTGCAACTACATACCGATTTTGTATTAGGAAGGGGCGTGTCAAGGGCGTCCTCTCCTAATACCGAATTGCAGAGTTATGTATGATTGGTTTGTGACCATGAATGCGGTTGCAAAACAATCGTAGTTACCACCTACTTCAAGTAGGTGGTAACCCATTTGCAAAGGGGAATGGGTCCCCAAGGGACACTTTTCCCTTTGTGAATGCATGCAAAAAAGTTTTTTCAAGAGCAGGCAGTGGTCCCACGGATCACTGCCTACTCTTAAAAAGTGAAAAGAAAACTTTACATTTTTCATTCTTAAATGCAGCCCGTTTTCCTTTAAGGAAAACGGGCTGCATTTAAACAAAAAAAAAGATTGCTTTATTGAAAAGCAGTCATAGACATGGTGGTCTGCTGAGCCCAGCAGGCCTCCATTCCTGTGATTGTAGCCATTTCCAATTGCTTGCAAATTGCAATTTCTCTCATAAATATTAAGGAGGTAGGTCCATTTGTGAGCCCTTGTGAATCGCAGTATGAAACTCCTGGCGTTTCATACATTCCAATAGCGATTACTTAAATGCCCTTTCACAGACATAAGCAGCAACTGCAGGATAGCCCAGCAAAGTATAGTCACAGGTAAGGCTAGTGCTTCTCCTCAGCTCTTCAACTCTTCTCCTTGGCAGAGGTTCCTCTTAATTCCAGAAGTGATCTTGAAGTAATCTAATCTTCAGGGGTTTTGAGTCCACTGCTTATACCCCTTTCTGCCTTTGAAGTAGGCAAACTTCAAAGGGAAATCTCTCTTGTTTGTAAAATCCTGCCTTGCCCAGGTCAGGCACCAGACGCACACCAGGAGGTTGGAGACTGCATTGAGTGAGGGCAGGCACAGCCCTTTCAGGTGGTGGTGACCATTCCTCCCCTCCCTCCCAGGGCAGATGCCTCATCAGGATATGCAGGCTACACCCCAGCTCCCTTTGTGTCATTGTCTAGAGGACAGGTGCAAACAGCCCAACTGTCACACTGACCCAGACAGGGAATCCATAAACAGGTAGAGTCACAGAATTGTTTAAGCAAGAACATGCCCACTTTCTAAAAGTGGCATTTTCAAACACACAATCCAAAAACAACCTTTACCAAATGATGTATTTTTAAATAGTGAGGTCAGAGACCCTAAACTCCACATCTCCATCTGCTCCCAAAGGGAATCTGCACTATAATAATATTTAAAGGCAGCACCCATGTTAACCTATGAGAGAGCTAGCCCTTGCAACAGTGAAAACCGAATTTGGCAGTATTTCACTGTCAGGACATGCAAAACACATAAGTACATGTCCTTCCTTAAACGTACATTGCACCCTGCCCACGGGGCTACCTAGGGCCTACTTTAGGGGTGCCTTACATATGAGAAAAAAGAAGGTTTAGGCCTGGCAAGTGGGTACGCTTGCCAAGTCGAATTGGCAGTTTAAAACTGCACACACAGACACTGCAGTGGCAGATCTGAGCCATGTTTAAGGGGCACAGCTGTGCAGCCACTGAGCAAACAATCTTGTACTACCTGAGGAAGGCGGAAGCTGAAACGTTGTAGTAGAAATATATTTTTGTTCTTTAGTGAGATCATCTGTTTGAGTCACTTCTTTGTTATATATGTGTATATATATATATATATATAATTAATGTTGTCATATAACTTGTGAAACTGGAATTCCTATTGACTGTCTTTTTACATTCCTTGTAGGTACAATGCTTTTGCTTGAGATTTCTCTTTCATTACGTTATCACCAGAACCTATAAATGTCTCTGAACCATGTTGACATTAAACAGTTGACAACATCCTCTACTGTATCTTCAATGTATTTTTTATACTGTTGCTCCGTGAATCTAGCCAACAACTCTCTCACTAAATCCTGCCAACCACTTCGCAGTCTGGAAGGTCAAAATACTATTTTACATTGGCCCTCTAATGTATCTTTAGAATTGCTCACATCAAGTAGTTACATAATGTCCAAACAAAACTCTCAGAATGCTGCAAGTCGCCTTATAAACATTAACTGACTTTACGTTGCCAAATTTGTCTAAGACTCACTTGAATTGTTAGTTTATTCAAAAAACGATGATGCCTTCGTCGAAACCTTTTACCTTTTACCTCTGAATGCCTGTGAACTTGGGTGCCTTCGTCGGTGATGTTCACCTCAGGATTCTGAAGTACTTTAGTGCCTTTGCCGAACTTTTACCTCAAGATATGCGCTCTGATATTTTGCCTCCGGACTCCGTGTAATATGACCCAACACAATATTCTCCAATAAGGATGCCTTCTCTGCCAATGTGGATTTCTTCTGAACTGCAAATATTTTGCTCTTCTCCCCTTCTTCACAGGACTCAACGCATTGCAAATTTGGGGGTTCTTAAAGTTTTGTAAGGCAGGCACCTGCGTTTTTGGTCCTGGGATTGGCGGCCATATATGGAAACCTACCAAACCCAGACATTTCTGGACACCCAGGGAAGTCCATAGAGTTGAGGCTTGTGTGGATTCCCCAAAGTTTTCTTACCCAGAATACCCTTCCAAGGTTAAATGTTGAACAATAACTCTATTTTTTCTTGCATTTCTGTCACACAAACTACAGGAATACGCTGGTAGCCACAAAATTCCTGCCACCCAGTGTTTCCCCTCCTGTCCTGATAAAAACACTACCCCACTTGAGTGCCTGTACCTAGTGCCTGCGTCAGGAATGGATCACCCCACGGTCAACAGTTGACCTCATATAAGGACTAACATTGACTGTTGTGGGAACCATTCCTGACACGGGCACTAGGCCTACCCACACAAGTGAGATACCATTTTTATTCAGAGACTTGAGGGAATGCTGGGTGGAAGGAAGTTTGTGGTTCCTCTCAGATTCCAGAACTTTCTATCACCAAATTTTGAGGTTTGCAAAGGATTCTGGGAAATAGAACCTGGTGAGAGTGCCACAAGCTACCCCATCCTGGGTTCCACCTGGTGTCTAGTTTTTAAAAATGCACTGGTTTGGTAGGTTTTCCTTGGTACTGGCTGAACTACAGTCGGAAATTCAAAGCTAGGCACTTTCCAAAAAACACATCAGTTATCAATGTGAAAATATAATGTGTCCTTGTTGGGTTTTGGGTTGTTTCCTGTTGCGGGCACTCGGCCTACCAACACAAGTCAGGTACAATTTTTATTGGGAGCTTTGGAGGAATGCTGAGTGGAATAAAATTTGTGGCTCCTCCCAGATTCCAGAACTTTCTATCATGAAAATCTGAGGGAAAAGTTATTTTTGCCAAATTGAGGTTTGGAAAGGATTCTGGATAACAGAACCTGGTGCGAGCCCCACAAGTCACCTTATCCTAGATTTCCCTAGGTGTCTTGTTTTACAAAAATGCACAGGTTTGGTAGGTTTCCCTAGGTACCGGCTGAGCTAGAGGCCAAAATCCACAGCTAGGCACTTTCCCAAAAAACAGGTCAGATTTAAATGTAAAAATGTGATGTGTCCATGTTGCGTTTCCTGTCGCGGGCATTAGGCCTACCCACACAAGTGCACACAAGTGAGGTACCATTTTTATCGGGAAACTTGGGGAACACAGAATAGAAGAATACGTGTTATTGCCCCTTGTCTTTCTCTACATTCCTTCCTTCCAAATGTAAGACAGTGTGTAAAAAGGAAGTCTATTTGAGAAATTCACATGCTAGTATGGGGACCCCAGAATTCAGAAATATGCAACTAACCACTGCTTCTCAGCACCTTTTCATCTGCTCATTGTGGAAATACAAAGGTTTCCTTGATACCTATTTTTCACTCTTTATATTTCACCAAAGGAATTGCTGTATACCCGGTATACAATGAAAACCCATTGCAAGGTGCAGCTCATTTATTGGCTCTGGGTACCTAAGGTTCTTGATGAACCCACAAGCCCTATATATCCCCGCAACCAGAAGAGTACAGCAGACGTAACAGTAGATTGCTTTAAAAAATAGTTGGAAAAAGTTATAGAAGAATACATCAACAGAAATGGCTCTTTTTTTCACCTCAATTTCAATTTTCTTTACTTCAGCTGTTACTTTCTGTAGGAAAACCTTGAAGGATCTACACAAATGACCCCTTACTGAATTTAGAATTTTGTCTACTTTTTAGAAATGTTTAGCTGTCCGGGATCCAGCATTAGTTGTACACCAATTTCTGTCACTAACTGGAAGGAGGCTGAAAGCACAAAAAATAGTAAAAATGGGGTATGTCCCCATCATGTCAAAATTGTGTTGAAAAATGTGGTTTTCTGATTCAAGTCTGTTGGTTCCTGAAAGCTGGGAGGCTGGTAATTTTAGCACTGCACACCCTTTGCTGATGCCAGTTTTAGGGAAAAAAACACATGCTTTCTTCTGCAGCCCTTTTTTCCAATTTTTCTGAAACAAAACAAAATATTAGCTTTTGGCTAATTTCTTGGTCTCCTCCAGGGGAACCCACAAACTCTGGGTACCTTTAGTATCCATAGGATAGTGAGGAAAAAAGAAAGCAAATTTGGCATGGATAGCTTATGTGGACAAAAAGATATGAGGGAGTAAGCGTGAACTATCCCAATTAGCCAAAAAAGGGCTTAGCATGGGGGGGGGGAGGCCCAGCAGCTAAGGGGTTAAAGAGCTCTTCAACAAACACAACTGTTTGTATTTATGATTAGTTTGTTAACAACACATAGATCATACCCTTGTAAACTTAAATTTACGTTGATGGGATATTAATACCTAACACGCATGATTCAGAATTTGGAATCTAACAATGTGATTTATTCGATGGCATGGATTTAAAAGAACCAATATGGCCACCATACTTGTACCAATGAACCCAATATACACAAGTGGTCTAATATTTAGATCTACATTCACATGGATAGCACAGCCTGAGGTAGCCTGAGAAACAAACATGGCGAACTGTGAGAATGCTGAGTATGCCAGACGCCACGTGTCAACATCGGATAATACCCAGTGAGTTTCTTTTACAACTCTCCCACAGTTATGAGAATTTTTTAAGTGCTGAAGGTGACATTGATGATCTGCTTATATATAATTTCACAGATTCCCCAAGAACAATGTAGAGAAACATTTGGTTTCCAAATGTATATAAAATTTCCTTGAAGGCACAAGCTGATGGAAGTGCAGCACACAAAATAAACCAGTTGAGGCATTTATATGACCCCGGTATGCAACGCTTAACTTTATTTCACAAAGATTTTATCACAAGACCAGGGGCTCATATTATGTTTTCTCTTCTTACTTTAACTAATGCAGCAGCCAAGAAACATCAATACCCAGAAATCCCAGGGGTAAAAAACCAACAGCATTACATCATAATAGGTTAGCAAATAACACGTTGAGTATGCACATAACTATCCTGACTAAGAGCAACAATCTCTCTTTTCCTGCTGCTCGCTGTCTAAATAAGTATTCTGCTCATTTTATACAATTTTACCTTTTTCTCCTATGTGTTGATACTATATTTTGTAGTGCTTACTGGTTTTGATGAGTGTGTGCTCCTCGCTTGCGCAATGCGCGTTTGAGCATCTCCTGTCACTCGTGCACTCCCAATGGTTCATTGCCTTCCATTGTTGTTGTTGGGACGATGCACTTTGGGTGGACTCGTGCCTTTCGGAGTGACACGGCTTCTGTGTGCACAGCTCACTTCCTCTTCCCCGCCCACCTCGGGATCTCTTACCCACCTCCCGACACGCCCATTGTAGGCCCTGCCCTGCCTGACAATCTCCTTCAGGGTTTTCCATTGAAATAATCCTTTAGGGTTAGGAGTTTTTCTCAAAATAGCATTTTTCTTCAAATTAATCATATTTGCACATATAGTTAGAATATATTGCTTTTATTTTAGTTATTTAAAGGTTTTTTTAATCAAAATAAAACATTTTTTTAAATTAACTATTAAATGAATTCTAAAATATTTTCCTCACAATGTCTAAAGACAGTTTAAAGCCTTTATTAAGGATTCTGTACAGCATGTAGTGTCTGTCTCCTTGTTGGATGTTTCAAAACATGTAGAAGCCTCTATCTCTAATTGGCTTCAGGACTCTAAGAATGTTCCTTTTAAAAAAGTATAGAAATGTGCAGCACCTCTCAGTGGGCCTTCCAAAGGCATTTCTTTAAAATGTGGACTCCCACTCATGAGGTGAATCCTTCAGGGATCCCTTCCTCCCCCCTTAATATTGTTTCTATGCAGGAGACTGACAGTGATGACGTTTTAGAGGATAGCAGGCAAACTTTTATTTTCAAAGATGATTCTTTTGATAATGGGCCTTTGGAGATAAGGCATAACATTTCTCCTGCTGATACTTCATTCCAGACAGTATCCTATGGATATGGTTGGTCCATTGACCAGAATTATGGATTTGGCTGAAGAGGCCAGAATGGAAGGAGATCATGTTTATCCAGAAGATCTTTCCAGTTGGGCCCAGTGGGCAATTTGCATGCTAGAAAATGCTAACTCATGCATTTCCCTAGAGCAAAGTAAAACTCTTTTATTAAAAATTGATCCAAGGTGAAGCAGCTTTTCAATGAAAGAAGAAGGTCCCAAAGCTGAAGGACTTCACTTTGGTGATTCTTTTTTCAAAGAGATGAGCAAATACGTCCCCACTTTTGCTTCATTTGACAAGGCTCCACTTTAATGAAAAATATTTTTTCCCAATGGGTTTTTGGCAGGGCTGACAAAGGCAGGGGTCGGTTCGCCGGCCGTCATGCATCCAGAAGGCAATCCTTCAGCAGAGACTCATTTAACCAGAAGTTCCAACAGGATTCCTACCAAGGTTACAAGCCCCAGCACTACCCTCGACAATCCTGTGGTTTCTGTGTCAGGGGCTATAGAACTGAGGGAGATAATTTCTCAGGAAAGCATTTCCAGTTCTGACCCTACTCCTGTAGGGGGCAAACTGGGAAATGTTTTCGATGCTTGGTTGTCCATAACATCAGATCCTTGGGTAATTTAGACACTATGGGGCTTCTGCATAGAGCTGCATCAAACCCCTATTCAGGAATGTTTTCCTCAACCCTTCCATTTTTCGCAGGAACAATTTCTTCTTATTCAAAAATACGTGCATGATCTGCTTGCAAAACAGGCCTTTGAGCAAACTACCTTTCATCCGTCAGGTTTTCTCAGTAGCACCTTTTTAGTTCTAAGACCGAACAAGAAACATTGTCCGGTTATAAACCTCAGACTTTTCAACAAATTTGTGGCTCACCATAATTTCAAGAAGGAAACCATTCTTCACTTCTGGGACATTCTTTCTCTAGACGACTGGTTTGTCCATCTGGCTCTCCAAGATGCTTGCCTGTCGGTTCCTGTCCATCAATCTTGTAGGAAGTTTCTACAGTTCCAGTGGGGGGATTCCTTTTTCTGTTTCAAGGCCCACTGATTCGGTCTGTTCTCCAACCCTTGGTGTTTCACCAAGATTCTAAAACCATTGGAATCCTTCCTTAGAGGTCAAGGCGTGGGTCTCATAGTTTATCTCGATGATTTTCTAATCATGGCGCAGGACAAATCTTGTCTCCTAGCATATCTCAATCCTTGTCAAGATCTGTTTTCAAGGCTAGGGTTTCTCACAAGTTTTCAAAAATCCTGCCTAGCTCCTTCTCAATGACTCAAGTTTCTTGGGTTCATAGTAGATACCTCTAAAGCCATCCTGCAGCTGCCTCAACAAAAGGTAAATTTGATAAATAAGGAGATTTGTCACACCTTATCTCTTCCTCTTTGTTCCCTTGGATCGATAGATCATCTAGTAGCCCTTCTTTCTTCCTCAATTCAGGCCATCTTTCTTGGTCCACTTCACTGTAGAGCCCTTCAGACCCCGCAGAGGGTTTGCTTATTCAGATTCAATAGTGTTAGATTCAGAGTCCAAAGAAGAACTCCTTTGGTGACTGAGTCACTTAGATTCTTGGAACGGGAAAACTATTTTCTCTGTTGCCCCAGATCTTGTCTTAGAATCAGATGCAAGCAAGTCAGACAGGATGGGACGCAAGATCTGGTCATCTCCCAACTTGATATCTATGGTCCGTTCTGGAGTCATCACTGCACATTATTTGTTTAGAGATTGTTCAAAGATACTTGCAGGTTCCTTTGCCATCCAGTCCTTTCTGAAAAACAGAACAAAATTCACTCACAATTCTTCTTCGTATGGACAATCTGTCAGATACATAAACAGATTGAGAGGCACAAAGTTCAAGCCTGTAGAAACATTAGCCAGGAGTCTTTGGGAGTTTTGCCTCACAAGAAACATTTTGGTCAAAATCAGAGTATCTCCCAGGCAAGTTGAATGTAGTGTCTGACTAGTTTTCTAGACATCTATATGATTCAAGCGATTGGATGCCTTACACTTCTGTTCTCAATCTGCTTTCTTCGATCTTTGGGAGCATGCCAATAGACCTGTTTGCTTCCCGTATCAATACTCAACTCCCCTCTTTCTTCCATTGGAGACCGGATTCTTTGGCCATCACCACAGATGCTTTTCTTCAGTCATGGCCTCAGTCCCCTCTTTATGCCTTCCCTCTGTTCCTTTTCATTGCCTGAGTTCTATGTCAGGCTTGCAGACAGCGATCATACCTAGTTTTCATCACTCATTTCTGGCTGTCTCAACCTTGGTACCTTACATTGCTGGAATTAGCCTCAGACTTCCCAGTCCTTTTTCCCCCTTTCCCAGATCTACTCCTCAACTCTCAAGGCCTTCATCACAGCCTAATTTTGGAAGGCTCCCTGTACCTCATAGCATGGAGGATTTTGGGGATTCCTGGAGAACTCCTGGAATTTCGGAAGAAGCTGTAAAATTTATCCAGCAATCCTGAGCCCCGGGCACAACTAAGGTTTAAAAATCAGCCTGGTTGGCTTGGTATAGCTGGTGTTTGGTCAAGGATTCTGATCCCCTTCCAGCAAATGTCACATTAGTTGTAAATGTTCTTACTTCCATGGCAGCCGAAGGCAAAGCACATAGTATGATTAATCCTTACAGATGCACAATTTCTTCGGAGCACATCAGAGTGAACAGAAGACCTGTTAGGGAACACCCATTGGTGTGTTGTCTTTTATAGGGAGTACCTTTTGCTAAACCTCCAATACCCAAATATTATGTCATGTGGGATGTTAACTGGTTTTACGTCTGTTTATTTCATGGTCAGGCAATACTAATTTATCACTTAGACATGTATCAGCCAAATCAATTATATTGTTGTGTTTGGTTTCCACTAAACGTGTTTCTGGTGTAAGAGCTCTTGATATTTCTTCTTTCCATGATTCCTCTTTAGGAGTGTATTTTCCAGTTAACAGGCATACCAAAATGAATTTATCAACTGTTCATTACCTTTTTTTCCCTTCCCAACTAAGTTGTGAATTGGTAATTGCTTAAAGTCTTATGTTTCTCGAGCTGCAGATCTCAGAAGTTGCTCATCTTCCCAAAACCTTATCTTCTTTCAGAAATCTCAGAAACCTGCGTCTGCTCCCACTTTAGCCTGGTGGGTTAGATGGGTCATGTCCTGAGCTGGCATTTCTACCTCTTCTCTTGAAGCCCATTCTATTAGAGGAGCTATGGCTCTAGAGCTTTTTGGGCAGGTTCTAACTTACATGACATTCTCAGATCTGCAGACTAGTTTAGAACTTTTTATTGTAAACCGGTTAATCATCGATCTCAATCTGTGATATCCTTGATTTGAACAAGCATTAATATGTCCATACTCAACATGTTATTGGTTAACTTATTAAGATGTGATGTCGTAGTCTTTTCCCAGGTGTTTCTGAGTATTGCTGTTTCTTGGCTGCTGTATTAATTAAAGCAAGAACAAAAAGCAAAACACTTGCCTCTCCATGTCTTTAATGAAATCTAGCCTTTCAGACACCAAGGCTAGGAAATTCAATTCAATTTCTTTCATGAGCAAACATCACCAGGATTTGCAGAGTTCCACGGAACTAGTTTGACACTAACTGGGACCAGTTATCTGATGATACTTCACTGTAGAGTCAGTTAGGGTGTCTTTTAAGCACTGCTACTTTGTTTTCTTTCTTGCTTTGAATCTTTTATAATTGTCTTCGTAGTTTGGCTTTATATGTTACTTTGGGCAGTGTGTTTGCTGTTTTGCTAACCTGCATTGGGGGGAACTGGAGTCTTTTAATTGTGGTGATTTTATTCTCTCAGCACATCAGGTGAGGCACATGTGTTCAGGTGGCCTCACTCATCACTTTTTTTTTGCTCAGTTGCCATCTTTGGAGTTGTGAGGGAGGACCTAGTTAGTGAGCTAGTCTTTCGCTTCTCTCCCCTACATTAAGATGACCACAGCGTGGACATGCTGAGAGAGGTGGGGTGTATTTTAAGCACTGCTACTATGTCTTATTTCTTGCTTTTTATCTTTTATAATTGCCTTTATAGTTGGGCTGTTTACTCTCCTGTTGGCAGTGTGTTTTCTGTGTTGCTAACCTGCATTGGGGAATTTTAATTGTGGTGGGATTTTAATGGTGGTGATTTTATTCTCTACGAGCACACTGAGTGGCACACTTGTTCAGGTGGCCTCGCTCATCACTTTTTTTTTGCTCAGCTGACATCTTTGAAGTTGCGAGACGTGGCCCGGTTAGAGGGCTAGTCTTTCATGTCCCTCCCCCACATTAAGATGCCCACAGTGCAAATGCACTGGCAGAGGTAGGGTGTCTTTTAAGCACGGTTACTTTGCATTCATTCTCACTTTTAATCTTTCATAATTGCCTTTAAAGTTGGGCTATTTACGCTAATTTGGGCAGAGTGTTTACTGTGTTGCTAGCCTGCACTCGGGGGAGAAACAGGACCATCTAATTGTGGTGATTTTATTCTCTCTGAGCACATCGGGTGGCCTCACTTGTCACTTTTTTTGCTCAGCCGCCATCTTTGGGGGTTGCAAGGGGCAATCCTTTTAGTGGGCTAGTCTTTCGCCTGGCTCCCCTACGTTACGATGGTCACAGCATGAACTCCTGTAGTGGGTGCACCGCGGGAGCGTTGAAGGCGCACCTAAGGCAAGCCCGTATGTGCCCATCTGAACCTGAATGGGATCGGGGGCCAGAGATTCTGCCCTTTCCTTTTCAATAAAAAGGACTTTCTCATCCTCACAATTGAGAAACCTTTGGCCTTTGTGCCCTGAACCTTTTCGAGCCCGGCTAGATCCTACAAAGGCTATATTAATTTGCACCTTCTGCAACTGTGCTTTGTTGCCTCATGCCTTCCTGCCACATTCTTCCTGAGGATACTGCTTCTCTTGAGTTTTGCCTGCAAGTAGCAAGGCTGTAACTTCAAACTCAGGGCTCAATTACAATAATATTTTTTATTTTATTTGCCACAATGTGCTTACCTAGACACCAGCAACATTTTAATGACTTTGTGGTGCACAATGCCCTGGATGCCGTGTTTCTTACTGAAACCTGACTCCAAGATGCATCCTTGCCAGATATCATTGTGGCCCTCCCACATGGCAATTTCATTTAGAGGAGGGATAGATTAAAAAAAAGTAAGTGGGGGAATCACTAAAGTATTTAAAAAAGTCGGCACAAAACTGCCAATTCAGGAATTGGCTATTCCAGTCTGTGAAGAAGTCTCTTTTTGATGGAACTCACTCCCAACTTTACCATATCTGGTGCATTCTTATATCGCTCCCTGTTGTATGCCAGCAATTGGTGTATGATGTTGCCAGATTTGTAAGAGCCTTTTATCCTCAAATCTACTAACTTTATTCTCATAGAAGATTTTAATGTTCTCTTTGATGACAGTCATTGCAATCTCACCCAGACGATGACTGATGATGTACAAGCCCTGAATATGACCATCTTTAATGCTACCCCAACTCACATGGCAGGCCACCTCTTTGACCCAATTTTCTCTAACCTAATACATTTTACTACGGCCTCAACAGTGCCATTTCTATGGTTAGACCATCATGCAGTTCCTTCACCATGTGAAGAATACCGACTACACTAAAAAAGAAGGCCAGACCATTACATAAGTTCAGAGTCTGGTCATGACACATCCCCCCTTAACCATGAATTGAGGAGCCCGAGGCCCAGTATAGCTCAGTTTGTTGAGCTTTATCCGCCAGTAGTTGGAATCTGGTTACAGTACTCCCTGGATACAGTCCTGCCTGAGAAATCTAACTTTTGGCAAGGATAAATCCTCCTGTCTTTGGTTTACTGAGTCACTTCACACTGAAAAAACTAGATGCAAAGACATAGAGAGAGCCTGGAGACTCTCCTATAATGACCATGTCAAACTCAAATATAAAAAGCACTGGAAATTTATCATGGGCTTTGCCGAACAACTCGAGACACCTTTTACTCCAACCAAATTAGCATAACCCAAAATAGTCCCAAAACACTTTTTATGGTAGTGCAAGAGCTATCTGACCCTAAGTATATCTTGTCTTCCCTCACATTGTCTCAGAGTGAGTGTAATGAAGTGACACTTTTCTTTATTTAAAAGGTGGAGGGCATTCAATATGTGTTACAGATGAGTGCTCACGACAATGGACATCCTATGGAGTCGCATGAAGCTCTGTTAACATTGCCTACCCACTTGCCCTACATTCTGCCCTCTCAGAAACTTGAGTCTTGGGATTTGATTGACCTTCCACTATTCATATCTTTGGGACAGGACATAAGATCGGGCTCCCCTAATGACACTCTACCTCCATCGAAGCTCAGTACCCTAGTCTCTGATATCCTGGAATGTTGGTAGTTCTTCTTAATTCATCCCTACAGAGGGATACATTCACCAGCCCTGGAAAATGCTATGGTGCTGCCCCTGTTTAAGAAACCCAGGCTGGATCCTTTGGAGTGTTCTAAATACAGACCTATCTCAAGACATGAAAATCATGGTGAAACCTGTTAATCGACAAATAACAGCATTCGTAGAGATCCATAATATACTTCATCATTCCCAATCTGGTTTCAGAACAGACTTCAGCACTGAATCTACATTATTAGGAATGACAGAACATCTCAGGAGACGTCTAGATGAGGGAGAGACTGCAGTTCTGATTCTTCTTGACATCAGTGCAGCCTTTGATACTGTGTCATGGAAAGACTTGCCTGCATTAGCTTATATGGAACAGATTTAGCTTGGCTGACATCTTTCCTGTGTGACCGAACATTTCAGGTCTCTTCTGGGCCGGCCTCTTCTCCATGCTATGCCCTCACCTCGGGGGTGCCTCAAAGCTCTAAGCCCTGCTTTATTTAATATCTACGTAGGACCTCTGGTTGACTTGGATGAAAGCTTTGGGCTGACTTTATGTTCCGATGCAGAAGATACACAAATTATTCTTTCTTTGTCTTCCACACAGGTACCGTATATAAGTCTGAGGCTTTGAATTCTTGTTTGATAAGGATGGCTTCTTGGATGAATTCAATTTTTTTAAAATTCAAGGCGGAAAAGACTGAGGTTCTGGTGCTGTGAAATAAACCCTTCCTTTTGGGCATTGGTCTCAAAATCTTGGCTCTACGCTGGTGCTACCCCAAAAAGTGAAAAAACCTGGGCTTCTTGCTGGACAATGAGCTGCACATGAAGCCTCGGGTTACAAAAACTGTTGCCACTTGCTTTGCTGTACTGAAATGGCTATAAAGAAGTCTCTGGATTCCAGCTCAAAGAACTGTTATCCAGGCACTCATTATCTTGAGACTGGACCATAGTAATGTCCTTTACTTGGGAGCTGTCAGAGCCCCTATAAACTCCAAGCAGTTCCAAACGTGGCAGCCGGGATGCTTTATAGAGTCCCAGTGATTGTGCCAGTCCCTTCTTTTTTGAGGGAGCTGCACTGGCTTAAAGTGGAAAAAAGGATTCAGTTCAAGGCCTTATGCTTTGTTCACCGAGCTAGATCAGGAGGAGTCCCTCACTACCTGCATGATATGGTGAGATTGCACAGGCCCCCTCGCAACTTACGATTTACTGATCTTTATCTCTGCACAGTACTGAGTGTCAAACGCTCCCGCATGGGAGGCCCGTCCTTTGGCTTTTTGGGCCCTAAGTTATGAAATGGCCTCCAGTTATATTTGAGAAGCTGTGCTTCTATGTCTTCCTTTCCAAAACAGCTGAAGATTTGTTTGTTCTAAGATGGTAGGCTTTACAAGATCCCTTGTTGTCTTTTAAAACCAGGAAACCCCATGTGGGTAGCTGAGCGCTTAATAAATTATAATATTAATAATAATTATAATAATAATAATAATAATAATAATAATAGGAAGAAGAAGAAAAATAGAGGTAATACCGTTAATACATGCAGATCTTATTGTATTCAGAAACAAACACAGAGAAACATCGTAACATTTAGCAATCACACTCCTGGAATAAATGGAAAACACTACAGAGGACATTACTGAAAACGTGAGGCGATTTGAAAGTGCTATCCTCATTTTTCTCAGACATGAGCAGTACACATATACTGCTTTGAGTGATGTGATTTTATGAAACTGTTTATACTTGAGTTGCAACAGTTTTGAATGTGAACACGCTGATCTACTGTAAAATGAAATCAATCATAGTTATTTGCGCAGAGGTGAACACTGAGGATTCAACCAATTATTTATAGCATACAACAGCCTTGATAGGAACACAAGGTCCCCTTAGTTATAAAGGACATGCAAAAGACAGATTTCAAACTGCCGTTTTTTTTAATGTTGCCTGTAAAGATTCAGTTAACATAACGCTACCCTGATAATGTAGGCAATGTAGACAGAATTATTATGACCCAATGATATTAATGGGTATGTTATTGTACTATTTTCTTTTGTTCCACAGCACTTAATCATCTCTTGATGAAGGACAAGGGGTCCGATAGTGTAGGGAGCATTTTTTATGTTTTACACAATGTATAATTGAATATTTGTAGGACGGAACCACAACAATTTAACCGTGTTCTAAAGCAATGAAAAAAACGCAAATAAAGCTTCAATGAACATCCATATTTGTTTGTGATTTTTTTTGTTTGTTACCTTTTGAAGTCAGTGCATACATTGATTTAAAAAGTTGCCAATTAAGAGAGGAACCCACATTGAGACCATACGGAGCATGAGGAGAGATATTACACCAGAAGCAGTAAAGCGCATTCATAAAATTTTTGAGGACACCCAAGAACAGTGGACATTGCCTCATCAGCAACCAAAATGTTTATTTGCCTACTTACTTGGATCAACATGGGTGTGCACGGATACATTTACATTGACTTTTAGAAAGTTGCCATTTTATTGGTGCTAACGATTTGGTGACTGCAGCTTGTTCCTGACTCACATGGCTAGATGTAGTTGGCAGTTGTTCTTTATTGTATTCCTTCCTGACAGTATCACAATTCAGCATCTGGATATTGGCAGGATGGTCCACCTCTGGCAGGGTGGTTGGCTGTAGCTGTCACCTACCACACTTGCCCCTCAAAGGTACTGGCTCAGCTCATACGCAAAGGACTTCACACTAACCTATTGTGATCCCCAGCCAGGCTGCACCCAGGACAAGGAGGAAGAAAACTCATGACATCTCTGAAGGGGAAAACTCCAGGAGCTACTATCACATCCTAGTGGGCACCAGGTATTAAAAGGGTACCCTCAGTCCCACTCCTCAGTACACTCCTAGACCTGTGAATACTACAAAAGAAGGACACTCCGCTGACCTCATGCATGATCTCGCCCTGCCCTGCATGCTGAAAAGGAAGACTGGACAAGCACCCTTCATCCCAGGATGAAGTGTTCCAAGAGTCAGCTGACTGACCTCCTGTTCTGAGCTTACTGGATACAACAAGTTCCAGAGGCCTCTCTGCAACCGTCCAGCTGACCTCTTGCAATCAGACCTGCCTGGTCCTACAACTGGACCTGCCTGACTTTGCTGGAGTGAGTTCCTGATCCCCAAGATGTGCCTCCCTGGTCCTGGACCCTTGTTCTGGCATCAATTGATCTCATCATGAAAGTAAAGAAGAAATCCTGACGTTTTGGGCTCTTTGTGACCATGAACAGGCTTGTTCGTGTCACTATCATTTTAGCCTGCAGTGACCACGAACATAAATCTCCAGCAATGACCATCCCCAACACCCAACTGAATCTTTGATCTACAGTGATAACCGTCCTCAACAACCAGTCTCCCCTTTGTGCTACAGTGACGAGCATCTGAGATGCTCTCCCTGCTCCATGCGGCCTTCTTCCCTAGACTTTAGAGAGTAACTCTTTCAGCAGGACTAACCTGGTCCCTGTATCTGGATCACACCATCTCATGGCCAGCCCAAACTTGTGACTTTCACCTGGTTCCGCACGACCAGGTAAACACAAGTGTTATATTCTGCTGTTAGGCACTATACCTACTTGCAGTCTTAAAATTACATATTTCAGGTTCTACTGATTGGATTTTTGTTGCATTCATTCTAAAAATGTATTGAATTTTACTTTATTCTTCTAAATTGATGTGGGATTTTTTATGTTGTGTTTGCGCTTTATTACTGTTTCAGTAATGCATAAATACTTAACACGTTTCATCTGAGTTAAGCCTGACAGCTTTTGTGCCAGGCTATTAGAGGGTGTTAAGCACAGGTTAATTTGATTACTTATTGTGGTTCACCGTGACAAGGATTATGGCTTTTGCTTAAGTAGGATTTCACCCCCTTCAACTAGCAGCCCAAAATCTCACACTGATATACAGTGCATAGTATGAAGAAAGTAATTCATATGTAGCTGTGTGAGTTCATGTTGTGGGTGACGGACGATTGAGAGCTGTGGTTTTCAGGCCAAACACAGAGCAAATGTCTCACAGTGCCTCTCAGTGGGCCATAAAGGAGTTAGAAAAACATGCTAATTTAAACCTTGCCATCTCTGCAGAGTGACAAGAGCAATGGTGAGGACTGGCAGTTATAATTGTGACTATTTGCAAAAGCATGTGGAGAAAGTGAACACCTGCTGAAATATTGACAGGGTGAAAATTAAAAGAAAACACACTATATACATGTAGGTGGGTCCATTGTGTGTGTTGAAAATGAAAGAGATGAGGTGTGAGATATTAGGTTTGAGGGTTTCAGAAATCTATGAGGAGAAAAAAAGACATAACAAAGAGAAAAAGAGCATTTTCGTGACTTAGCCATTTGGTGCCTGCAGCCTGCTTCTGGGTCACATGACTGGGTGTAGTTGAAGTTAGGCTTTGTGTATTCCTTCTGGACAATGGCAAACAATTGGGAACCTAGGTGTGACTGGATGGACCATCACTGTCAGGATGGAAGGGAGGAGCTAGACCCAGCCTAACTTGTACTTGAATGGGCTGTGTCCTGTCGCTACACAAAGGCTATAAACTCCATGTAGTTAGTCTGGTGCTAGGGTAAGCTAGTCACGGCACAGGTGCACTTCAAAGGCATGCCACTAGAATCTTCTTCCTACTTCAGATATACAACTGGGTATGAATACTGGACCTCAGACACCAACTCTTCAGTACACGTCTGAACGTGTGGCTACTTTGCCAGAAAGAAGGATTGCTGTGCTACTGAAAGGACTGTTACTATACTAGGCTTCTGCTCTGTAGGAAATGCTGCACTTCTGTGTTGACCTGCTGCCTGCTGACCACTTGCCTGGATAAGAAAGATTGAACCTTCATCTCTTGAACCCAGAACCCAAAGTGACTGCAAGAGCTACTTGATTGGTCTCATGATCTGAAGCCAGAGGGACACAACAGACCTCCAACAACCTTGCTCTGCACCTGGACTCCGAAATCTGTGAATAAACAAGTGGTGCCACCCCAGTCCTGGAAACTTGGAAGTGAGCTTAAGGGACCCTTCCAACCTCTGCAGATCCAGTGGAACTGAAGCATATCCTCTGTTGCATGACACAATACCAGCAGAACCAATGCTTCCCACTGCTGTGTGGAATGGACCCATCTCAAAGACTCACATTGCCACTGAAGCCCAATGGAACCACCACTGAGTGAGATATCTTTGGCACAAGCCCTTGCTCTCTCACCAGCAGCAGCCTCGACAATGGACTCTGCATCACAGCCTTGCAGCTCTTTGTGCTCTGACTAGAAGCCGCATCCTCAACACTGGACTTCACATAGCAAGCCTGTTGAAGGGATCCTGAATGACAACACAGGCCCTCGCATTGCAGCCTCTTAGCATCTTAGAACCAACAAACTGCTACACCTGTGAGGTTCATCTTCCAAGCAAATCCGTGCAATGCTCCGAAAAAGAGGTTTAAGGTACTCTGTTCAGCAGACCTTACTGAGACCTTGTAGTTGGCCTGCACGCTATCACAGATAGCCTGACCTTGTGACTTTGTGCCGGCCATGCGCAACTAGATATCCACACTTTCTGCTTTTTGGTGCACCTTTCACTGAAATTTATAAAATTGAATATGTCTAATTCTACTGATTGGACTTTTGTCATTTTGGTCTTGTGTTATTTAATAAAAATATTTTACTATCTTGGTGTGGGATTTTTTATTTTGTGTGGTGTTCTACTTTACACATTGCCTCTAAGTTAAGTCTGACTGCTCTGTGCCAAGCTACCAGAGGGTTGAGCACAGGAGAGTTTAGGGTTGGCTTGTGACCTACCCTGACAAGGATTGTGGCTGCTGCTTGACTGAGGCCCATACCCCAGCCAACCAACAGCTCAATTTCTTTCAAATATTACTTATAAATATATCCAAAGGACCAACATTTTTAAAGAAAAATGTAAAAGAACACACAACATAATCACCTCATTCAATATATAGAACCATATCCAAATAGCAAATATAACATTGTTGCCAACCAAAATATCATGAAAAATAAATTAAAAAACTTATACTGAGAATCCATCAAACTACTATGTTGAAACACTGTAAGTTTAAAAAAAACACACCAAAGCATTCAAAAATAATTATTAAACATGTAAATACAAAAAATATTTCTTGATGTTTAATAGAATTTATCAAACTAACATTAAATGCAATAAACTGAAAGTAGCATTAAAATAACATGAAACCAAAATTATAACAATAAACCAAGCAATACAACACATAAAAATTATTTATATATTAAAAGAATATACACAAATGTGTATAAACATTTCAATAAATATAACTTCAAATAAAATTTATAACGTGAACACATAAACACTAATTAGTCTCCAGAACATAAGGACTTAACCACAATAAAAACTCAAATACAAAATAAAACAACTAATAAAATTAAAATTTTAATCCTATTCAACTAGACAAACACTTTTCATCATTTAAAGGCGACAAAAGAATGCACTCATATATACGAAAAATACCAACATTCCCAGAAGCAACATAGAAAAATGAAGACAACCATCCAAATAAAAGAAAGCCAACTTAAAAAAATGTATAATACATTTTATTTTTATGTCTCTATTATAGTAAATACCAATACAGCAAAGCTCAAAATTAGAAGACAAAAATATGTATATCATCTTTCCAAACTCCACACTCAACAAGCATTGCGGAACCACAAATAGGGATAGTAGGAGCTATGGAAACATTGCAATACAATACACATAATACAACAATCATCAATAAGTAAGCAAATATAATTTAATGTAAACCCAAAGCACTATATCATTTCAAAATAGACCTAAAATATTTAAAGCCATAAAAAAAGTATTGTTCTAACAAATTTTCCTTTTTAAACAGGAAAAAATCATGCAGCTGTCCCACTGTGTTTCAATAAAAACAAAAATCTTAAGAAACATCTTTACAAAAGGAAAGAACATCAAATCTGTCAGTGTTAAACCTAAAGAAATGCAATTTGTGTTAAAATATTATTCCTACTTACCAAATATAGCTAGTGCAAATATATCATTGATATGCCCTTTTAAATACTAGAATTATGTCGGAGACAGCCTCTTACATCAGAACTCATAAAGTTAAACTTTTCTTGATTCTTATGGGACATACTTGCATTCAAGAGGCACAACTAAACAAAATATACATTGGACATGTAGAAAGTGTAATTCAAATGCATGTTATGTGAGGGTTTGACTAAAAACAAAAATGTGCAAAACATGACAGAGCTTAATCACCCATCAAAGGTAACGACCTTGCAGTTAGAAATGTGGTAGAAGTCTTTAGTGAAGTGAAGCCAACACTAGCTCACAGGAACCCACTGGAACTATTTTGGAAAAACTATTATTCCAAAAGTTCCTGACTATACTATGGGGCAAATAATGGACATCCCAGACTTAAAAGACTGAAAACCCTTGTTGCCACTCAAAAATTAAAACATATCAACATACTAGTACTTTAACCAAAGTACATATCAAATAATGAGCAACCCTTCCTTATATATGGCACAAAGTGTAATTATTTATTAATAAAATATTGCCTTCCAATATTCTCAAAAATAAACACATCCATTGTGAGTAGCACATCATAAAGATATCTATTTTACTCACATTTGCCTAAAAAAGAAAGTGAAACAATATCATGAACTACTAACTCAAATAAAATACAAATTTAACAACTATTATCCCCCAAAAAAGAATACTTGACTTTAAACGAGCAATTATTATTTCCCTTTTAGAAGTATACCAACATACAGCTATACAAAGCTGTTAGTATAATTTTAACCATAGTATATGTAGACACATAAAAAAATCTGCAAGTTTGGAGTACTCAACAAACACTCAAATAGCTAATGAAATAAAAAAAATATTAATTGCTGTATCATTTTTCCCTGTAACAGATGTAGCAAACCACTATGACCTCCCAATAGAGTCACCCTGCCACACAAAGACAAAGTAAGTACCCAAATTGAGTATTTTGAAGATATCTGAGGTGGCAGACTACAGGGTCCCCATCACAGAAGCCTACCAAAGTATAACTAACCATAGAGGATCCTATGCCACTATACAATATCACACCAAGAAGAAAACATACTGCAGTAGAAGGGTGGCACAAAGCCTTTCAAGGCACACTACACTTTCCAAATTTCTAGAAATTGAAGAACAACGCTACCAGTAACTTAGAATAGAGCAATCTGTGCTGTAATTAGAACCAAATGTATCAATTAAGCTAAACAAATGTGTGAAGTAGTACACTTACAAATACCCAATGACTACTATACCTAGAATCCATAGCAGGATCTCTGCTCTAAAAAATCCAAGCATTCTAACTAAAACTAAAATACAACTGTAAATAACATAAAATAATAACAGTGATATATGTATTATGTGTATTATATGTATTAATCACAATAAAATGTTTACTAATCAGTCAAACATTTACATTTTATTAAGAACGAAAAGACTGAGAAGTAAATGCTACTAAAAAAAGTGTTGATAATTACGTTAATATACAGTGAACCCAGTAAACACTACCTCTACAGCACCTAAAACCAATTTGGAAAAGAAATACATAACACAATAATCCACAAAACAATAACTTTTGCAACCAATAAACATTTCTCACATATTAAAATGAAATACAACTTGTAGTTGTGTTCCTGATGGCCAAGATCTCAATGGAATCGACCAAAAGCAAATCCACAAAAATAGAGTAAAAGAAATCCAAGAAATGTAAAACATTCAAAATGCAAAAAACACTTATCCATGGGTAAAATAGCATTCCTTTGGAACCATCCAAAACCAGGAAAATTAAATATAAAAAACACCAAAGGTAGACCCAAAATAAAACAAGTTAAAATTATTATTGATTAATATACAACCTTCCTTATTTCTGTAACAATAAAAATACATTAAAAAAATAGGAAAAAATGGTTTTCAATAAAAAACTGTAAAAAAAGTAACTGAAAAAATCCCCACCCACACAGTACAAATGACCCATTAAACCTAACAATATAAATAATAATTTTTTGAATAGCATACATATATTATTCTGCACAAAAACATCAGGTTCAAACCTTTATAACACACTAAGGATGGGGAATTGCATGTCTAATTCTAGGGGCTTAATTATGAGTTTAATGGTCGAAGAACCGCCAAACCTGTGGTGGAGGTCGGACCACCATACTCCTGGTGGTCTGACCACCAGATTATGACCCTGGCGGTCGTATCACAAGGGGACCGCCACCAGGATCATTGATCCCTATGGGGTGGTGGTGGTCGGAGTCGTGGTTAGCCACAGTGGCACTGAGTTCAGCAACGCTGTGGTGATCATAAGTCCTCTTTTCTCAAGCCTTTTCATGTTGAGGTACCCTCCATGAAAAGGCTGGTGGAAAGCCAGTCCAAGGGCCTCCTGCCAGCACCATCGGAATGCGCATATGTCTGCACTGTAGACAGTGTGCATTCCAAAGGTGCTGTTGTGTTAGGGCATTGGCCTCGACTTCCTTAGGGGAGCTGAGTCCAATGGCGGGCACTGTTTCTTGCTTGGCTGAGAGGCGGAACTAATGTAATATAATGCTTCTGCCGGTCACCCTGGAAGAAACATCATTCTACGACTGGGGGGTGGACGCAAGCATGAGGGCAGGCACCTACCTGCCCCTTTGGCGATTGGCAGGTCTGACTGCCAAAGTCATAATGAGACCCTCGACTGCAACCTACCGTTTTATCAGTAAACTACAACAACACATTGATGTTAACTAACTATATTAAACAAATCTCCTTAATGGCAATCCTCAAAACGTGACTTAAATTTAGTCTTATCTGCTCTGTAGAGCAGGTTCAGGGACCAGTGTCAGCATGGAGGCTGGAATGACAACAATACAAGGTTGATAGACAAAAAAATGAAGGTAGCAGTAAATAAGTGGCTGCTGACTCATCATAAAAAAAGTTAACCTGTCCATAGAAAACAATGAAAAATAAGAAGGTTTTCTATGTTGGAAAACATGCAATAAAAATGTTCAAAAATGTTATATAAAATTGCAAAATATACCAAAATTATCAAATGAAAATATATACAAATGTACTGTCACAATTATAATTTACAATACCTAATAGTATATACAATTATACATGTGTTCCTCAAAATGTTGTAATAAATATTTTTGTGAAAAATATATTTTTAGAGAAAAATGTATTGCAAAGAATTTGTAGTAAAATGGTACCTTATGTAAAAATGTAAAACATATGTGTAATTTGTTGTTTGAAAGTGAAAACATGCAACAAAGGTATAAAAAAAAAATCATAAAGTGTTGAAAACAGTAAATGTAAAAATAATTGTTATAAAAAAGGAAATAGAAAATGAACAAGTGTAAAATTTAATAAAATGTATTAGTGTCAGTACAAAAGAAAACTGGTTCTGTGAAAATAAAATGTATGTCAAAAAACAATGTTTTACAATTATTTGTTTGAAATACAAATACAGGGCACCCTAACCTTCACGGGGAAAACTGGAAAACTTCAAGGAATTTCCATTTACTATTCCCACTGCAAGCTCAGCTACATTGGGAAAAGTGTTGGCCACTGAAGATGTTAGATTAACTACTCCCTCTCCAATCTAAACTGAATTGGTAAAACATTGGACATTGAGGAGGTTAGGTTTCCTATTCCCACTCATGTATAAGTATTCAGGAAACTTTTGGACATTGAAGAGGTTACATTTATATTCATTTTTCAATTTATCCTAATTAATCTACATTGGAAAAACTGTTTGACTTTAATGTAAACCATACATTAAGAACAATGCATATGTATTATAAAAATCAGCAAAAATAAAAATTGTATTTATTCTTTTAAATTGTGCAATAAATAAAAAATTTTATAAAATATTTTTTTAAATGTAATAAAAAACAGAAAAATCAAAGCCAAGTCCTGTACTGGATGATCTCTTCTTGTAAATGTAGCTCAGTCGGTGGCAGTTGCTGATGGCTTCTACTGTGGGACACCAAGGACTTTGAGTAAGAGACAACTATAGTGAAAGTAAAATAGTACAACTAAAAATACAGAACAACAATGGAGATAAAGATACAGTCAAAGAGTTTTAACCATCCTAGTGGCAGATGTCGCTGTTGTGGGAGGAAACTTATTACAAAACAACATTGACCCCTTAGGAACTAATTATAACCATAATCATAACATCCCTCATACCTAACATGCAGCATAGAAACATACTCATTCAGGAAAACATCCTTTATTATAAATACAAAATATATTCTTTACTCATATACAAAAATCTCCCATTGTATCACCACAAAAGAAGGACAATACAAAGTGCAATGGATCAAGTGCTTGTGATTTAGAAAAGAAAAACTATAGTCAATCTCCTGCTAAACTAATCAAAGAAATGAACATAAAAAACATCAGCCTGTTGGTTATTCATTTTCCCACATTGAATCAAAACTTATTTTAAACAGGATTCAATCCCCAATTTAGTCCTTCATAAATATAAAAAAATAGAAATCCAGGCTAAAGCATCTTCGTTGACGTTTTGACCCCCTCTAGCTCGGCCAATTCCAGGCTCCACAACGGGCCTTCCTCAGGACTAATAGACAGGGGACATCTAAAATCATCCAAAAGGATACATCAGCCTTCATATTATCCTCTCAACTTCCTCACACCTACGCTGCATTACCATCCTTCTCAATACTCACCCACATTTCTCCTTGTTACATTTAACATCAGTCTTCACCATCATCACTTGAATAATCCACCAAACTAAAAAATAAATAAAAGACACATGCCAATCAAAATACTTACACAGAAAACACTAACAACTCATTCTTACCCCAAATTCACATGATTCATTCTCCCAATTGTCTTATTCAATCCAATTCACACCAGAATAATTTCATGTATCATTTCTTCCAATCTTATTTCTTCCCTTAAATAGAAATAGACACGTCTCATTTGTACATCCTTTAAGACCAACTCCAGCCTATATACACATTAAGGCTTGGTAGCTTCATTATAACTCCAGCTTACTAGAAGGCCACAATTACTGACCCCTCATTCGGTCAGATACCTCACACTCCACAAGCATTGCCTCATTTAAGATAAGACCGAAACCCAATCCAAAATAAACCACTGAAACCCTTTCATCAGGAAAACATCTAACATCCCCAAAGGACCCATTACGTTTCGCTTGCCGGATTTACTCTCGTCAGTCTGTGAGGCCTCTCTCTGTGATCTAAAGACGTGGCGAGAGAAAAGCCTGCGTTTAAATATCCTTGATGGATGAACATGCATGCGTCATCTGCAAAAATGCCAATAATGGCATTTGTCTAGACTTCAGGAACCAGAGGCATCATTCCAACTGTCAGCATTTCTCGCTCGTGTCACCTTCCTCTGTGTACTAATTATACCCCAACAACTAAGTGGAAAAAACATATGTGAAAATACAGAACATTCAATTTACAGCACAACTTATGCATTTGAAACTCACTACCCCACACATAACGCGTGGTGGTTGGAAAAAGCTGACTTAGAGAGAGGTAAAAGGGCAGAATCAACACAGCCAATATAGGGCACCTCTTATTCATTTAAGACTCACTACACTACGCATAACGCATCATAATTAGAAACCCTGACCTACAAAGAAGTCAGAGAGCAGAATCATCACTTCTTAAATCATAAATGAGTCTATTTTCAAATTAGCGCCACTCAACTTCAATCTTTTCACTTATCCTATTTAGCCCCAAGTTCTTTAGGAGGAATATGTACCTATCTGAAAACTGGACAACCAATTTCCACATGGTACTCGGCTACAGACCTTCAGTAGTAATATGAAATATTATTACTAGTACCACTAGGGCAAACCTGCTGTCCCTTGGTATCCGCCATATCATCTATCAAATTAGCCATGACCCAATCTATCAGCATACGTACTTCAAAATCCAGCACATGCTGTCTCAACCGTTCGATAGACTGGCTGTTTGCCTCGCTATTTCCTCATATTCATTTAACCCCTGAAGGAAAGAGTTCAGAAGATGAATCCAGTTACATTCTTGTAAATTAAGACTATCTGATACACTCCCCCCTCGTTGGTTGACATTGATTTTGTCAATTACAAACCATCTCAATGAATCCACTGAATGATTCAATGCAGTGAAATGATCCACCAAAAGAGCACCTTGTATTTTACATCTAATCCGACTACAATGTTGCATAATCTGCACCTTTACTTTCTATTTTGTCTGCCTGACATATATTAAATCACAAGGATATTTAATTACATAGATTACATTGTTGCTATTGCAATTAGTATGTTCTTTAAATGTCACAGACACATGCCTATGTTTAAATGTTAAAAAGAGGGTCTTGGAGGTTCCTCCAACAAAGAGCTAACCACCCAATCCTTGATGTTCTTGCCCCCTCTTAAAAGCATGCATGGGAGGATCGTTTACTTCAAGTTCATCTGAAAGTAAGGTCCATTATCGGTTAATGATCTTCCTTATTTCCGTACTTCTAGTGCAATATGTTGTGGCACAAATCATCCTGTGTATTAGAGAGAGTGGCCTGATTGCAACTCCCAGGAGTTCTTGTGTCTGTAACTCCAACCACCAGCCCAGGATTCACTTGCACAATTACCCTTGTTTGTTAACTTACCATTGAAGTGTACTCACCTGGGAGGATACCATTTGTACAGTGTGTATAGGAGAGGGAGTGACATGAGTGCAACTCCCAGTAGGCCTTGTTTATGTTACTTTAACATCCAGCCCAGGGTTCACTTACCCCTGTTTGTCAGCAACAAAATGAAGTTTACTCACCTGGAAGGATACTATTTGTCAAGTGTGTGAGGACGAGGGAGTAACCTGGAGGCTTTGTGTCTGTAACTCCAAACACCAGCCCAGGGTTCACATTCACAATTGCCCTTGTTTGTTATCTCACAATTGAAGCGTACTCATCTTAGAGGATAGCATTTGTACAGAGTGTGTAGTAGACAGAGCAACATAACTGTAGTTCCCAGGAGGCCTTATTTCTGTTACCCCAAACACCAGCTGTGTCTACTGTCTGTCAACAGCAGACACGGCTACCACTGTGTGTCAACTTCCAAACAAAGTTTACTCACCTGGGAGGATACCATTTGTCTAGTGTTAGCAGAGGGACCGACCTGCCTGCAAAGCCTAACAGGCCCTGTTTCTCTAACTCTAACCATCAGCCCAGTGTTCACTTGCCCAAATACATCTGTAAGTAAGCTCACAAATGATGTTTACTCACCTTGATGGGCGTTTAAGGGGAGCACAGCAGCCACAAGGGGGTGAATACAGGGCACATTCCTGCCTGTCACATTCCCAAGTTAATGTGTTAGGTTCTGACATATCCCCCTGACAATTAGAGATGAGCCATGTGTGACACAGTAGATGAGTAACTGCTTGTGTAAATATGTAATGTGGTGCATACTAATTTGCCTTGCCTATTGGCCCAGGGACCTAGAACACACCTGTTTACAATTCACAAACAATTTTCTCTCCAGGGACTACATATGGTAGTGTACATTGATCAAACAAGTAATGTTTGTTGTTGTGTGTGTAATTTCTATGGTACAGACCACTACTCCTCAGTGTTACAGGCCAAGGAAAAGAAGTGATGGATCACTGTCCTCAGCCATGTGTCTGGTCTAATGAGAAAATTGGCATCTGCCCCCAGAGACCACTTGTCTTTAGTGTGTGACGAGGGCTGGTGCCTCACTACTGTCTGTAATGTGATGATGGCCATAATACATGTGACAGAGCATATATTGTTCGTTGGGTCAGCTACAGATCAATAATAGCTCTTGGGAAGCAGGGAATGTCCATTGACATGATGTATATGCCATCACTGTTGCTAACATTCCTTGTGCTTACATGTTAGCATGTGCCCCTTTCTGTTTTGACAAAACATGTACACTGCTGTTTCATGCATGGTCTACCTGTGCTCATGGGATGATTTCTGTATTCCCTCATATATATGAAGATGCCAACCTGTGTTTGGAATAGAGCATTTGCAAAGGGGCTACATTTCATGTGGTTCCACAGACAGGAGTGTGTCACCAATGATTGTTGACTGACACATACCCTCACCCATCATAGCATGTCAATTGGCATGTACAATTGCAGTTGCAATGATTGACATGACAGGGAGGACTACAGTTTTTACACACAATGTGCATTTTCATGCTATTGATGTGGCATCATGTAGAACAATGCACTGCATTTGTGTAATGGGTAATGTTTGTTACCTGACTGTTGGCATGCATCATGGAGTGGTTTGCAGTTATGTTGGAATCATATGTGGTTGGGTACAACCATACAGCCACAGTTACTGGGTTTGAAAGTCCAAAATGAAGACAGTGATGTAGCCTCTCATTGGCAAAACATGTTGAGGGCATCCTACAAGTACTTGCAAATCTCTGTGCCTCCCTAATATACAAAAGGCTACTGGCATTACGGATGCAATCAGAGTATGTCATTGTAAGGATTCATTGTGTTGTGGATTTTAGAGACATGGCTCTGTGACATTTTGCACATTTTGTCTACAGTATACAATTCAAGTCTACATTTCCAAGCCAAATGTGTAGCATATCTGAGCAACATTAGTACTACCTCCATGACTCAATTAGGACAAATTATACATCGTAAAGTATGCATTCCTCATATGTTTCCAGTGGGACATGAATATTTCAATGTTACCTGCTCTAGGCTACTATATTGGAACACCAGTTCTTAATTTGTTATTATGTATATGACAAATAGATGTCTGCATGACCTTGTGTGGGTTCGGTGGGAATTAAGTTGGCATTGGCATACTATTATATGACAACAGGTAACTGAGGTATGCTCTGTGAGACAAAGCATTGAAGGTGAAGTGGTCTCCTACTTCTTCAATGGATACTGTGATTGCATATCTTCAGCCATGCAATTGTAGTTGTTTGAGATACTGATTTTCGTGTGGGCAACTGTTAACAGTTCAGATGGCATGCTTATGGTATGGTACATGTAGGAGGCACTTTGATGTAGTTTGTTGCTGGAGCCTAATTAACACCTTGGAAATGGTTGCTAATCACAGCTGTTGTTCAAGTGTGATCAGGAACATGTGGTGCCCCTTTTCCTCTTTGTATGTGCAGCATCAGTTCAGGTGATTGCAGGAGATGGGTCATAACTAAATGGGGAAGCATCTGGCCATGGTACCTCCAGTCATGACACCTCTGACACGGAGGTACCCAGTGACCCAGAGGGTGAGCGGAGTATCATGGAGAAGACAGGGTCAAAATCATTATCAATGGATTCTACCTCCAGCGGCCACTTCCTTTTGGTGGTGGGCCCACCAGGACATACTCCTGTACCATCATTATCCACCACCCCCAGTTCTATCGCCAGCCTCCATATGGCTCCCCCCCAGTTGACTGTGCCCACTCACAGAAGAGGGTCAGTGTTTCCTTTGCTGCAGACACCTCTGCCCCAGTCCCTCGTACCCCTGCTGCCCCAAGAGCAGAGGCTATTGACCTCCTGAGGAGCATCTGTGTGGGGCAGACTGCCATTGTGAATGTCATTCAGGGGTTGGCCAGCCAACTTCAGCAGATCAATGCTTTATTGACAGACATTTATAGTGCCATATCTTGCCTACAGATACCTGTTTAGGTTCTGGCCCCCTCACTGATGGCAGCCAGTCACCCCCCACATTCCTCCCCCTTCTAGCTCCCTCTTCCCAATCCAAATCCCCTATTCACCCACCTGTCCCAAGCACACAGACTACTGCACTGCACGTACCCACCTCAACATACACAGACAGCACACATCGACAAAAACACCACAAGACACACCAGCATACAGGTACTCAACATACACTCAACATACGCCCAGAAACTCAACATCAGCCACCATATCCCCAAGCACCCCACTAACCCACACACCACATCTAGCCTACCCACACACACCACCACAACAGCCAGTGACATATCCACCACACCCATGATACCTACAGACACCATCACAACACCCACAGACACATCCACCACATTCAGCATACCCACAGACACCACGCTAACAATTACACATACATCCACCACATCAAGCATACCTACAGACATCACCCTAACAGACACACACACATCCACCATTCCATCACCTAGCACATGTACCTCCCAGCCCCACAAGTCACACAAATACCCACACTCACAAATGTAAAAGACACCACTCAGACAGAAGCATACCTCACACAGGTACACACCTAAGACATCCACACCCACAAAACAGACAACCACTCCCTTAAGCTCTAGATCCCCATCCCATTTTCCCAAGGAGAGTTTCCTTTACGAGCTTACCGATTCCCCTGTACCTTCTACCCCCTCCAAAAACCAAGTGGCCCCCACATACATCCCAACCTATCCCTTCCACGTCAAAGTGCTCCCCGTAACACCTGCCCCTTATGCAAGCTTCCGTGCCCCTCCCCCAAGAAGCCCACCGCTCCAAAGAAAAAGCCCCCTTCCAAACCCACCCATGCCAAATCCGAACTCACCCCACCAAAGGATGATCCCTGCCCACTTGATGCCCCTTTCTGTGGAGGTTTCCTGGCAGCTATTGGAGTCAAGTGTGAGCACAGTGATATGCATGGGCAAATCTCTATGGACTAGCTAATGATCTTCGCTCTTATGCATTTTGATAAAATGAACCCAAGTTATTGTTTTTTCGGGTACATATTTGTCGGGCAATCCCTTTTCTACTTTCATGTTGTTCCTGAATAATTTGCGTTTTATGTCTCCAGTTCTGTGTGTTTCACCCTGCTTGAGTATCCATTAACTGTTGTTTATAATATCTGACTTTGTGGGCAGTGCTGTGTCACCCAAGACAAAGGTATATGATGACTGTATGGATATGTGGGTGTTAATCCAAATGCAGTGTTATTCCATTGTGGTATATTTGGTATGGTAAGTGTTTCATCTTGTCTTGTCCAATGTCAGCATGTATGGTGTTAGACTTGTCCCCCTAAGATGGATTGTACATTCATCTCATGTGTGGAAGCTTGAGTTTTGTTGTCGATACCTGGAGGTGTTCACTTGTGCTAGCTTCCTTTGCATGTGACTGCACATGTGTCTATTTTAATGTGTGTACCTTGCAGCTACTTCATCTAGATGTATGGCCCATGCTATTGCAGTTGTATTTGCTTTCATGACTTGCACTTTCACATTATGCAGATAGGCATGTCACTTGGATGTACTATTGTTTGTCCCAGAGATACCTGAAGAGCCAGTTCTTGTGCAAATGTTGTTTTGGGAACATGTAATGTAATGTGTCCCCGGGCGGCATCCTTCCCCATGTGCTACTGATGCTCACATTCCTATTGTGCAGGGTATTGCTTGCATAGTGAGCTTTTAATATTTGTTTTTCAAAATATTTTGCATCCCATGGTCCTTCCATTCTGTTTCAATGTGGGTGATGTGTGGGTCCATTGCGGGGCTGTTTTATTGGAGGGGTGTTTGTGTTCCATGATTCATCCGTACATATGTGTGTTCAGTCTGAAGACAGTCCATGGCATGTGTGCAATGTGAGGGTGTCAGTTGTATGGGTACATGTGATGTTGATGTGTCGCTGTTCCTGTGCCTGAGATGGGCAGAAGTATGTTTTTGTGGATTATGCTGTGCAGTGTCAGTGACCTTCCCAAAGGGGGCGTTCAATAGCTGTGAATGAGTCATTCTTTGTGGATACAATGACACGTGTATTTGGTGCCCTAAGTGTGGGCTCCATATCACGTGGATGATGGCACAATAATCTTTTGTTAAGGTTAATGACACAGGTACGGGTTTGTACTCACCGTCAGTTGCGCCCACAGCAGTGTGGATTTTGGGCACCTTCGATGAGCAACACCAGTGGCAGGACATGTGTGATGGGCTTCATGGGAGCACAGGACATGGAACACTCCCTGCAGGTGAGTTTCTTCCTTTATGCCTTCTGTTTCCAGCAGCTTTGACGTGGTAGTTTGACTGCCACGGTCACGTTGGTGTGCAACATCATAATGAGTCTGGCGTAAACACTGGCTCCATCGGCCTATTTATCCTGCCTCATCATTGTGGCAGTGGTCTTTGCTCTATAGGCCTGCCAACATCGTAATACAGTGGTCCAACTGCCAAGCCGATGGTGGTTGGACCGCCACCGCCGCCATGGAGGTGCACGAACTTCTAAACTTGTAATCAGGCCCTTCGTGCTAGTAGAATCTCGAAGTACCCCACACTTCTATAATGGCAGAACACCGCTTCTGACTGTTACATTTTCATCAGCACTGAACACATTTAAAATTAGCAATAGCTCTCTAAAAGCACTTTAAAAAATGATTTGAATTTTCTTCAGGATTGACACAAAAAAATCATGTTATCTCTGCCTTCCAAAGAGGATCCCTCTGGAGGCTGCCAACAAGTAACTGAGGGCCTGATTCTGAGTTTGGAGGTCTTGGTATCACCGTGGGGGTGGTGATCGATACCCAGCCACAGTGTTGATAGTCCTACTGCTGTATTACTATGCATGTGATTGCATAGACAAAAGACCACCACGGTCCTGCGCACAATGCCAGCAAATCTAGACCAGGGCAGCGGAGGGATAGGCCAATGCACCTGTTGGAGGGCAAACTCCCAGTGTCACTGCCAAACCAATTACAAAATGGCTTCCCACTGACGTGACTGTGGTGGTACAGCCACCAAATCTGAGCTGGCAGGAAGGGAGGGCTATGAGACTGAAACTTACCTCTACTCAGCTTCACACAGTCTGTGCCACCATGGAGCCAACCGTACATATACGTCTGCTGCTTGTGCTGCTCAATTACACCAAAAAACCAACATTGTTGTGGATAGAACCAATGGTAAGTTAAACACTTACCCATTTCCATCACCTCCGCAGCAAATAGATGACCCGCCATAAATCTTGCATGGGGTTTGTAGTCCCTGGCATGTACATATATTTTGGGCCCAATGCAATGTGAGCCCAAATTGGGTTACATCCCACATATCCATTTATTGAAAATGTCCCTTTGTCCTAGGTGACTCCAACACTGGTTCCAAAGTCAGATAATACCAACTACATCAAATGGATCATCAATCAGGGTGAAACAAACACAACTGTGGTCATAAATCCCAAAGTATCAATGAACATCAAAATAGTAGAAAAGTAACAACAGAATGTGTACAAAAGCTAGCAATTTATTTTTTTATTGAAAAAATAAACACATGTATTAAAGGCCAATGGCCAGTTCAATAGTCTAATAGATGTTTCATTAGACTGCTGTGCCATTAAACATGCCTTTCAGAACACAGATGTGAGTGTGATGTCTGGGGGTACAGTGGGTGTGGTGGATGGGTCTGTGGGTGCAGGTGTGGTATCTGGTGGTATGTTGGGGCAGTAGATGGGTCTGTGGGTATTGCCTCTGGGAGTTTATTGAGGGCAGTGGTGGTTGTGAGAGAGGTAAGTGTCTAGTGAATGGTTTCATGTCTGTGTGTTTTGTGGTGTTTCTGTTTTCATGTGCTCCTCAGGGCTGTTGAGGTGTGTGCATGCTTATGTGTAAGTGTGCTTGGGACAGGTATTGGAATAGGAAAGTTGGATGGAGAAGAGGCAGGAGGTGGGGTGGAAGTTTGGGATGGTCATAAGGCTGTCATGAGGGAGGAGGTCAGAGTCTGAATCAATCTCTGTAGGGCAGACATATAACTGTGGATGCCTTCCAGGTAGGCCACCATATGTTGCTGATGGCTGCCCTGCACCTGAATGGCATTCAATAGTGCCATCTGACTCACAGAGATGTTTCTCAGTAGGTCAATAGTCTCTTCACTTAGGGCAGCAGGGGAACAGGGGCAGGTGTGAGGTGCCTAGAGCAAAGGAGACCACATCCTTCTTGGGTGAGTGGGCCCGGCCAACTGAATAGGGAGCAACAAGGAGGGTAGAGTTGGTGGTGTGGGTGGCAGACATGTATGGTGTAGGAACTGGTCCTTTATGAGCTGCCAGCACTAGGGAGTGTCCACTAGAGCTTTACTCGGATGACAAAGACATTGAGTCTGTGTCCTCTGTGACACTCCCCTCAACCTCTGGGCCACTAGGTCAGTCTATGTCTGAGGTGTCATGAATGGAGATAACCTGGCCAGCTGCTTCCCCGCAGATGTCACCCCTTTCTCCTCATCGTGCCTAAGGTGATACTGGAATTACAAATACAAATAGGTTCATTGCATGAGCAAGAACACACTTGACCATCAGATTTGATCACTCCAACATTAGTTATTTGACCTGTGAACAGCATCCTACAGTAAAATCTGAATCGCAGACAGCTCCAATTGTATGAGTGAAGTTGTCTACTCAGGTTCATAGCATGCTCAAGAACACACTTGACCAACAGCTTTGATCACAGTGCATTAATATAATGCACTACAGACCCCAGCTACAAGGCCCACTTGTACATGTACAAGTACTTGTGTACTTGTACAAGCCTATGCTACATGACCTGTTAACAGTTGCCAACAGTAAAGTCAGAAAAACAGACAGCTCCAATTGCATGAGTGAAGTTGACAATCACAATACCCATTTATCAGGTAGTAGTATGTATCAAGTATCAAATAGGAGACCTCATCACCTTGAATGGTTTGACTCTTGTAGCATACCTCAGTAACCTGATTCCATCAAATAGTATGGCAATGCCTATTCCTATAGATTCCACACAAGGCCCTGCAATTCGCAAATGTTCATGTTCCTAATACCACATGAAGATGAAATGATGGTCAACTAATACAGCTATGAAGCAGCAAGATGTTCAGTAGAAGGAATAAGCTTTCATCCAAAACCATTGCTAAAAAGTATTTCTTTTGGAGAATTTTTACGTACCAGACATAATTGCTCTAAAGGCAAAGAGATGGAAGTTCAGTTTACAGATGTTAAGCAAGGATTTATTCGTAGAAGTTATCCACAAACACACATTGAAATGGGTGCCACATGGGCCAAATCTACAACTCGGCAACAAGGTTTGGTAGAAAAGCCATTGCAAAACATTGAAGACCATAACGACATTCCACATCATATACTCAAGTACAGCAAATAAAGCAAAGACATCATTAATATTTCAAAAACCTTTGGAAAGTATTGAAAAGTGATCAGGACATTGCTACAATTGTGGGTCCGAGGCCCTTGGTAACCTATAGAAAATCAGTTCACTCAAAGATAAGTTAGTAAAAAGCCACTATGTAGCGCCTAGCAAAAATTATACTTTACCCTACACGGTTAACCCTGATCCTGACATGATTGAGGAATGGATGTCAAATAATCACAAATGTTCAATGGGAATGTTAAAGGTATTAATTAAGTATGCTCGGAAAGAAGTAGAGAAATTGGCAGTACAAACATATAAAAGTACTGAAACATTAAAGGAGAAACGTACCCTAGAGGAATTTGAGAGTGAAACAACAAGACTAAATGAACATTGAAATAAATTGGAAGAGGAAATAATGGCTAAGAAACAACGTACATTCCAAAGAGATGAAGTAGACTATGAGATCTGTCGAATCATGATCTTTGGGCGAAAATGTGACTATTTGAGGAACAGTAGCGTGTTACAAGAAGTCAATCAATCTACAATCAGACAACAGACTACAACAGTTCAAGCTGGGCAGGCATCAACCAGTGGAATGGAAACACAACAAGAAGCCAGTAGGAGTGACCCAGGTGAAAGTGATGTGTCTAACCAATCTGATGTGGCATCAGTAAAATCCAATGCTTATGAGTTTTAGGGAATTGAAGGAATTCGGCCTAATGGGATAGAGACAGAAGAGCTATTATATCTTGTCCCCGGAATGGAGTGGGGAATAATTTCAAGGAGCGTCATGTTAAGTATTATTAACATATAATATATTTTCCTTAATTGTTTTTATTAATTATGTTAATGATATGTCCTGAGGCACCAACTTACAATATTGCAATTAGCTGTGTGACCAATAGTAGGTAATTATTTTGGTCACATTGATGCGCAAATATCGATAAGAAATGTTTTGATGTATAGTGATCAGTACACATTTAGGCTGTAGAATGAGTCCATTCCAAAATCGCCGACACGTTAAGTGAAGAAAACTGTGAATGTGTTACTTTAGTCCTTTTTCTATTGTTATGTATTGGGTTGGGAAAAGATGTCCATATGAAGTGTGGATGGAAATCCAAAACGCTTTGATTGATTATACTTGTGAACAAGGAGCTTGTGCTCTGAAACGCATTGAGTTTTTCCTGCCATTTGGTGAAATGAACAAGTTACGCTGAACTATTGAGCCGTGGTACGAGGTCTACTATTTCAGAAATTACAAGTAGTGGGCACCGTTTTTTGTTGGAATATATATATGTATATATAAGCATTCACGATCTTGTCAGATTAGGTTAAATGAGAATAGCAGTTTCAGCATTACAATGAAATCATACATTGATATCTATATTTTTCTTTTTAAATTTATTTTAATATTGTTCTGTACTACGTTATCCAGAATGCCTCATTAATGGCAGCTTGGATTAATCGTATATAGGTGGAAAGGGTAAAGGTACTCACTACAGTGAACAAGAATCTAGATGAGTTGAAACGTGTTGGTGGCTGTTCAATTTAATTAAAGATCGTGAATTTGGACTTCGCCGAGTGCTTTGGATCTTTTCTTTGAATTGAATATTTCCGAGGTTGGTCTCCTTCGTCACAAACACCGGCAGATGAGTGACCCACTTGAGCAAATGGCCATTTTGTTTACTTATATATATATATATATATATATATATACTGTATATATATATATATATATATATATATATATATATATATATATATATATCTATTCCAGAACAAACAGTTGAGAAGAACTGCAACACTGCACTCCAGGAGAAAAACTTAACTCTGGTGGTGATGGTTTGGTAACTTTTTTTAACTGTAAATAAAGAAAAGAGTAAATTTTTTCTCCTGGAGTGTAGTGTTGCAGTTGTTATCAACTGTTTGTTCAGGAATTATTGGGAGAAAAGGTCCATTCCTCAAGACTGCACCAGCATGAAACAGCGCACCATAAGGAGGACCAGTTTATTTGTGCTTGATATATTTATATATATATATATATATATATATATATATATATATATATATATGTATTTATACTTAGGAATTTTTAATGGGTTGGTGTGTATTGAAAGTCTGCTTTTGTTTTGCGTTTTTGCCGCATAATCGCGAATATTGTAACATTGTTGTGAATATTTTGAAAAATAAAAAACACACAATTATACAGAAAATGTACAATAATTTTGGGGAAGAGGGTGACCCTGACAAGAGCCTTTGTATTCATTGTTACTATAACATAGTTACATCTAAGACTAGATGCAGAGTTTCAGGCTTGAAAGAAAAACTGTGTTGCCTTCATCTGTGAAATGCACACCTTCACTTCTATACATACCATTCATATAAAAACGCAGGTTGTTGTTGTATATACAACCAATGTTATGGTCTCAGAGGGATGCAGAAGCAGTTTTACAGTTTTCTGACTTAGTTTGTGGACAGAACTGAGTTGACTACTTCCTGTTCTGCCTTTGGCATATATAGGAGTACATTAAGACAGTGTTAGGGGAAAAGTGTCATCAATTGTACAAAGGTATCCATCATTAGGACTTCCAGTCCTACTGTAGTCAATATACCTAGGTCATTACTACCACAGTGCACAATCATGAGGTTAAGGGGGTGGGAATCCACAATGCTTTAAACCAAAGGGAACAATTGTTCCATTTTAAGCCTTTCTGGCCAATCCAATTAATGTCCACATTAGCCAAACCCAAATAGTGTGAATATGTGGGTGAGTGAAATTAGGTGGTATCTTGGAAGGGTAAGTGCGTATTTCTTTGACTGGCTGTAGTATACATAAAATGAGTACTGCAGATTAAGATAATGGCGGTCATTACAACATTGGCCTTAAAAGCCACTTACCGCCGTGCAGAAGACCGCCAACACACCGCAGCGGAATTCCGCCACAGCTATTATGACCCACATCTCAGAATCTGACAAAACTCAGACACCCACACAACTCCGCCACACCAAAGGTCAGTGATAAACTGGAGAAAACAAAACCGACACCGTTACGCCAACAGAAATACGCCCACAGTATCATGACCCATGAATCCACGTGGCGGTCTTTCAACTGCGGTATTCCATTGGCGGTACACACCGCCGCACTCAAAATACACACACTTCTACAAAACACCGCCACATTGGACAATTCAAAGTACATACACCTGATACACATACACACACCACTCCCACACACCCAATACAATATAAAACACACACCCACATCACCCACAAACCCATACGACCACTATTACAGAGAGAAGGCCAGAGAGAGACACCACCATCCACAAACTAGCATCCACAGGCACTCAACACCATCACCCACACAACTTCCACGCACAAAACACCACACACCACTACATATCACCACACTTATCACCACACACTCCACCCCACACATCACCCACACCACCCCATGGCACGGCAAAGGCACCCCAGGTTCTCAGAGGAGGAGCTCAGGGTCATGGTGGAGGAAATCGTCAGGGTAGAGCCACAGCTATTTGGAGCACAGGTGCAGCACACCTCCATTGCAAGGAAGATGGAGCTATGGCGAAGAATAGTCGACAGGGTGAACACAGTGGGACAACACCCAAGAAATCGGGACGACATCAGGAAGAGGTGGAACGACCTACGGGGGAAGGTATGTTCCGTGGTCTCCAGACACCACCAGGGGGTTCAGCGGACGGGCGGCGGACCCCCACCTCCTCCCCCACAACTAACAACATGGGAGGAGCAGGTCCTGGAGATTCTGCATCCTGAGGGCCTCACGGGAGTCGGTGGAGGAATGGACTCTGTTAAGACAAATCTTAACTATTACATCCCCCACCTTACCTGCATGCCAGCACATACCCTCACCCTCACCCCCAGCACTCCAACTCCTCACAAATGTACCAATATCACAAACCACCCATCCCAACACCAAGCCCTGCATGCAAAAACAAAGCAGGGACACCCATCACTAACGCATGCCCACTGTACATACCCATACAACCCCCTAAACCATCATCACACAAGCTCCCACACAGGAATGCCAGCACTGAGGTACACGGTCACCCACCCATTGCACACCATGACACACACACATGCAATAATCATGCTTTTCCACCCCTGCTGGACCACTACCCAACGTCACCAGACAGGAGGGTCCCGATATCTCCACCCCACCCACAGAACAGGCCCACAGTGATGACAGCAGCTCTGTCCACCTGGATCTAGGTGACCAGTCCGGACCATCGTGGTCCTCGGGACAGTCAGTTCCCCTCACACAGGCACAGGCCACCACAGACCTTCCACCCTCTGGTAACACCAGCAGAGCACCCACCCAGCGGGCCTATACCTCCGTCCCCAGGACACATCAATCAGCTGTGTGTCCACCACTACAGGGAACCCAGGATAACCCACCACCCCAACAACAACAGGGACCTGGGGGCAGTGGTAGTGGGCACATGGTCCAGGGGACGGAGGCACAGGAACACAGGGGAACTGGGAGGGCTGCTGTGCGACAGGGGGCGGACAGGCCCAGGGAACCGTCCTCCACGAGGCCCTCTCCTCCATCATGGGAGCATACCACCACTCCCAGAGACGATGGCAACGGTCCTGGACAAGTTTCAGGAGAACCAGTGCATGCAGGAGGAACAGTATTTGGAGTTCTGGGCACCATCGTAGGGGTGCTGAAGGAAATACTCAACACCAGGAGGGACACTGTGGCACTCCAAGGGGCCCCTGACACTAGCATGGATGATGAACTGCCCCCCCCCCGGCGCTAGTGGACATGAGGCACCACCACAGGACCACCACACCAGCACCCCACCCCCTGCAGATGGAGAACCACCCCGCAAGCGGTCCCTGAGATCCAGGAACAAGACAGAGCATGATGCCAAGACCCCCGCCAAGAAATGAGACCACCCTGATTGTCAACCCACTATCCCACTTTGTCACCCTGTCCATATTGGAACTGCCCCAGCTCCACTTCCTATGACCATATGGGCAATGCAACTATGAGACAAATAGACTGGACTCTGCCATGGACACTCCTTCGCCATCACCCCTCACCATTTAACTTCCCCCTCCAATTTTTTTTATGTAAATAAACACACCTAAAACACCAAAAGATCTGGAGTCTGTCTGTGATTTCGAAATAGTGTATTTGCAATTACAGTGATAAAATTTCCAGGAAATAGTAATGTCAACATACCGTTGTCACACAGCTCTAGTCCATGAGGAATCAAAGCAGATGACACACGTTGGGACCCACACCTGTGAAACCGTAAGGGAAAGTGACAACTCAGTGACCATACACTGGGTGAAATCAACAGACAGGAGAAAGGTAGAAGGGTAAAAGTACTTGTAGTAGGCAGGAATGTATTCTCACCTGTGTCTCACTGGAAATATTGCTGGATGACTGAGTCCCTGTTGTCAATGTCTTCTTCCTCTGCTTCCTCCTCATCACTGTCCACAGGCTCCACAGCTGCCACAACACCGCCATCTGGACCATCCTCCTGCAGAAAAGACACCTGTTGTCGCAAAGCCAAATTATGAAGCATACAGCAGGCCACGATGATCTGGCACACCTTCTTTGGTGAGTAGAATAGGGATCCTCCTTTCATATGGAGGCACCTAAACCTGGCCTTTAGGAGGCCGAAGGTGCGTTCGATCACCCTCCTAGTGTGCCTCATTGTAGCGTTCCTCTGCCCTGGTCCTGAGATTCCTCACTGGGGTCAGTAGCCATGCCAGGTTGGGGTAACCAGAGTCACCTAATAGCCACACCCGGTGCCTCTGTAGTTGACCCATCACATAAGGGATGCTGCTATTCCGCATGATGTAGGCGTCATGCACTGAGCCAGGGAACATGGCATTCACTTGGGAGATGTACTGGTCTGCCAAACACACCATCTGTACATTCATGGAATGATAACTCTTCCGGTTCCTGTACACATGTTCACTCCTGGGGGGGGGGACCAAAGCCACATGGGTCCCATCAATAGCACCCATGATGTTGGGGATATGTCCAAGAGCATAGAAATCACCTTTCACTGTATTCACTTTCACAAGTCCTCCACCTGAGGGAAAAAGATGTAGCTCCGCATGTGTTTCAGCAGGGCAGACAACACTCTGGACAACACGTTGGAAAACATAGGCTGGACATCCCTGATGCCATGGCCACAGTTGTTTGAAAAGAACCACTTGCAAGGAAATGGAGCACTGACAGCACCTGCACTTTAGGGAGGATTCCTGTGGGATGGCGGATTGCTGACATAAGGTCTGTCTCCATCTGGGTACACAGTTCCTGGATTGTGGCACGGTCAAACCTGTAGGTGATGACCACATTTCTTTCCTCCATTGTCGACAGGTCCACCAGCGGTCGGTACACCGGAGGATTCCGCCATCTCCTCACTTGTCCCAGCGGACAGTGCCTATGAAGAACAACAGCGAGCACAGAGTCAAACAACTCAGAGGTATGTACCCACAGTCTAGACAGAACACGATTCATACACAAATTCTGGCCTGTATGTGTGTTGAGAGTAGGCCTAGGTATGTGTGACGCAGTTGGTAATTAGGCCATGTGGTCCCCTGAAATGGCGGCTGCCTGACCTCTAAAGCCGGACAATGGGATGTGAGGTAATAGCGCTGGCGTTGTATACCGTCACGGTAGGCGGTCGAAGACCGCTGCGCAATGCTGCATTGGTTAACATTGGACCCTATGGGTCCCAGGAGCCAATGACGATGTACGCCGGCGGTAATGGTACGCACCGCAGCGGACCTGACACCCACGGACGTGACCGCCATTTTCTAGCTGTTGAATCACTCGATACCTGATCTTCGACAGGAGAGGACCTACACTGCAAGTGCTGCTGTGACCTCAGTCTGGAAGAGACAATGGCTTGTGCGTCTGGGGAAGGGGCCCCTGCCTTCACTGCGGAGGAGTTGGAGATGCTCGTCGACGGGGTCCTCCCCCAGTACACGCTACTCTACGGTCCTCCAGACCAACAGGTAAGTACACAGGGAGCATGCTGTATGGGCTGTTCGTGTGTGGAGAGGGCTGGTTGTAAGAAGGAAGGGGGCAGAGTTCTGCGTGCATGAAAGACAGTGGGTGCATGTGCCACATGGCAAGGGTAAGGATGGGGGCCACTCACTTTGACGGTGCAGTTGGTAATGACTTCTCTTCTTCCCCTGCACATTTCATGTAGGTCAGCGCCCACCAGAAGAAGGATATTTGGCATGCCTTCGCCAAGGACGTCCGGACCCTGGGGGTCCACCACAGACGGAGCACCCACTGCCGGAAAAGATGGGAGGACATTCGCCGCTGGAGCAAGAAGACGGCGAAGGCTCAGCTGGGGATGGCCTCTCAACGTGGGAGGGGTCCCCGACAAACCATGACCCCCCCTGATGTTTAGGATCCTGGCGGTGGCCTACACTGATTTGGATGGGTGCTTGAGGGCATCACAGCAGACACAAGGGGGTGAGTACACTCTCATTCTGCTGACTTTGCGCGCAGTGGAGGTACCTGGGTGGGGGAGGAGGGCTGTGGGTTTCCCTAGGCCAGGGCGAGTTCCGTAGGCTAGGCCCCTTCGTAAGGCATGGCCCTGTGGCCCCCCACCCCACCTCTGTAGAGTGCCAAGTACAGGTATTCATGCCCCTGTGTCATCTATGTGTGCAGATGTCGTCCATAGCCTTGTAGGCCATTTCCCAGGAATTGCAGTGTAGAGCCCAACAGCGCAACGTAGTGCAGGGGGCTGCTGTGTCTGTCTTGTCCGCCAACGGTAGCGGTAATGCATGCACTCAACATGTCTTTTTTCTATCCCCCCCTTTTTTTTGCGGTCTCCCTGTTCTTGTGTGCATTAGCATCATCAGGCGGAGGTGCAGTGGCACCGGAGCACGAGGGAGCTGCATCCCACATGGGCATGGAGGCCCACACTATGGACTCAGAATACACCAGTGGGTCGGAGGGCGAGGGGAGCACCACGGCGGTCACAGGATCTGCAACCAGCGACACGGACTCGTCCTCCGATGGGAGCTCCGTTGTGGTGGCGGCAACATCTGTGCCCCCCACTTCAACAGGTACAGCTGCCACCCCCCCTACCAGCACCACCCTCCCAGCAGTCCCTCAGCCTTCGCCCCGTGCCCGCTCACCCAGGAGGGTGGGCATCACCTTCACCCCAGGCACCTCAGCCCCTGTCACCTCTGCTGCCCTCAGTGAGGAGGCCATTGACCTCCTCAGGTCCATCACTGTTGGGCAGTCTACCATTTTGAATGCCTTCCAGGGTGTAAAAAGGGAGTTGCAACACACAAATGCATTCCTGGAGGGCATTCATTCTGGTCAGGATGCCCTTCATCGAAGCGTTCAGACTCTGGCCTCAGCACTGATGGCAGCCATTGTCCCTGTGTCTAGCCTCCCCCCTCCAACTTCCTCCACCCAGACCCAATCCCCTGTACCTCTGCCTATCCCAAGCACACCATCAGACCAGCCTGCACACACCTCACCACACAAGGGAAGCTCAGGCAAAAATAAGCACCACACATCCCACAGGCACTCACGCAAGCATCACACACATACAGACACACCAACATCCACTGCCTCCACTGTGTCTCCCTCCTCGTCATCTCCCTCCTCTCTCCCAGTCTCGTCTACACTCACACCTGCATGCACTACCTCTACAGCCACTACGTCCCGCACCAGCACACCCAGCAGCACACCCCGCTCACGTGCAGTCACCACCCCCAGTACCATACACATGTCCCCTGTGTCCTCTCCCAGTGTGTCTGTGATGCCCCCTCCCAAGATACACAAACGCAGGCACACACCCACCCAACATACACGCACCTCACGACAGCCTCCAGCGCATGCACCTGCACCCAAAGCCACAAAAGTTACACCTCCTACAACCACCCCCTCTTCCTCCACTCCCAAACCCCCCCAGCTACCCATCCCAGTGTCTCCAAACAGCATTTCCTGTCCCCCCTTAAGCTATTTCCCACCACCCCCCGTCCAACTCATAGGTCCCGTACTAGCACCTCAGCCACAAAATCACCGAGACCAGTGGTGCCTGTTGTCACAGGTATGTGGAGTGCACCGGCCACCAGGCCAGCCAGTCTATCACGGAGCCAGAGCACAGCCAGTCCCCCCCCGTGAAGCACCAGAAGTTGGCCAGTGCCAGGCGGGAGAGGGGGAAGACTCCAGCCACTCAAGCCGATCACAGGGGTCCCCGGGGGAGTGTGGACTCTGCTGTGCCTCCTCCCAAGGTGGGAAGGGGCAGAAGAATCCCGCAAAGTGTGGGAGGATCAGCATGGTGGAGAAGACCGCCATCATTCCCGCTGGGCAGGAGGGCTCTGCCAGCCTCATCGTCGCTGCCCAGGAGTGCCCAGCCAGCCACAGCCCAGCTGCCCAGGAAGGCCCCGCCAGCCACAGCCCAGCTGCCCAGGAGGGCCCAGCCAGCCACAGCCCACCTGCCCAGGAGGGCCCCGCCAGCCACAGCCCAGCTGCCCAGGAGGGCCTCGCCAGCCACAGCCCAGCTGGGCAATGAAGGACCGCCAGCCCCAGCCGAGCTGGGCAATGAAGGACCGCCAATGCAAGCACGGCTGAACAGGGCAAGGGCCGCCAAGGCAAGCACTGAACAGGACAAGGACCGCCAAGGCAAGCACCGCTGAACAGGGCAAGGACCGCCAAGCAAGGCAAGCACCGCTAAACAGGGCAAGTACCGCCAAGGCAAGCACCGCTGAACAGGGCAAGCACCACTGAACAGGGCAAGGACTGCCAAGGCAAGCACCGCTGAACAGGGCAAGGACCGCCAAGGCAAGCACTGCCAAGGCAAGCACCGCTGAACAGGGCAAGCACCGCTGAACAGGGCAAGGACCGCCAAGGCAAGCACCGCTGAACAGGGCAAGCACCGCCAAGGCAAGCACCGCTGAACAGGGCAAGCACCGCTGAACAGGGCAAGGACCGCCAAGGCAAGCACCGCTGAACAGGGCAAGGACCGCCAAGGCAAGCACAGCTGAACAGGGAAAGCACCGCCAACTCAAGCACCACTGAACAGGGCAAGCACCGCCAAGGCAAGCACCGCTGAACAGGGTAAGGACCGCCAAGTCAAGCACCGCTGAACAGGGCAAGCACCGCGGACACAAGTACCGGTAGCCCATGAGCGGCAGGGGCAGTGACGCAACAGGGACCGTCACGGGGTGAGTGATGCACTCTGGGCACCATTCCCCCTCCAGAACCAGTGTAGACATGCATCCACTCCGTCTGTCCTGCACAGGATGAAGCACTCTGGGCACCAGTCCCCCTCCAGAACCAGTGGAGACATGCATCCATTCCATCTGTCCTGCACAGGATGAAGCACTCTGGGCACCATTCCCCCTCCAGAACCAGTGGAGACTGTTATCCACTTGAGAGACTGTGGCTTTGCACTCCCCAGGATGGTACAGTGGGCAAACCACCCACTGGAGAGACTTGAGAGATTGTGGCTTTGCACTCCCCAGGATAAAGAAGTGGGCAAACCACCCACTGGAGAGACTTGAGAGACTGTGGCTTTGCACTCCCAAGGATGGTACAGTGGGCAAACCACCCACTGGAGAGACTTGAGAGACTGTGGCTTTGACCTCCCCAGGATAAAGCAGTGGGCAAACCACCCACTGGAGAGACTTCAGAGACTTTGCACTCCCCAGGATGGACAGTGGGCAAACCACCCACTGGAGAGACTTGAGAGACTGTGGCTTCGCACTCCCCAGGATAAAGAAGTGGGCAAACCACCCACTGGAGAGACTTGAGAGACTGTGGCTTTGCACTCCCAAGGATGGTACAGTGGGCAAACCACCCACTGGAGAGACTTGAGAGACTGTGGCTTTGACCTCCCCAGGATAAAGCAGTGGGCAAACCACCCACTGGAGAGACTTGAGAGACTGTGGCTTTGCACTCCCCAGGATAAAGCAGAGGGCAAACCACCTACTGGAGAGACTTGAGAGACTGTAGCTTTGCACTCCCCAGGATAAAGCAGTGGGCAAACCACCCACTGGAGAGACTTGAGAGACTGTGGCTTTGCACTCCCCAGGATGGTACAGTGGGCAACCCACCCACTGGAGAGACTTGAGAGACTGTGGCTTTGCACTCCCCAGGATGGTACAGTGGGCAAATCACCCACTGTAGAGACTTGAGAGACTGTGGCTTTGCACTCCCCAGGATGGTACAGTGGGCAAATCACCCACTGTAGAGACTTGAGAGACTGTGGCTTTGACCTCCCCAGGATAAAGCAGTGGGAAAACCACCCACTGGAGAGACTTGAGAGACTGTGGCTTTGCACTCCCCAGGATGGACAGTGGGCAAACCACCCACTGGAGAGACTTGAGAGACTGTGGCTTTGCACTCCCCAGGATAAGGAAGTGGGCAAACCACCCACTGGAGAGACTTGAGAGACTGTGGCTTTGCACTCCCCAGGATGGTACAGTGGGCAACCCACCCACTGGAGAGACTTGAGAGACTGTGGCTTTGCACTCCCCAGGATGGTACAGTGGGCAAACCACCCACTGGAGAGACTTGAGAGACTGTGGCTTTGACCTCCCCAGGATAAAGCAGTGGGCAAACCACCCACTGGAGAGACTTGAGAGACTGTGGCTTTGCACTCCCCAGGATAAAGCAGTGGGCAAACCACCTACTGGAGAGACTTGAGAGACTGTGGCTTTGCACTCCCCAGGATAAAGCAGTGGGCAAACCACCCACTGGAGAGACTTGAGAGACTGTGGCTTTGCACTCCCCAGGATGGTACAGTGGGCAACCCACCCACTGGAGAGACTTGAGAGACTGTGGCTTTGCACTCCCCAGGATGGTACAGTGGGCAAATCACCCACTGTAGAGACTTGAGAGACTGTGGCTTTGCACTCCCCAGGATACATCAATGGGCATGGAGCCCCCTCGTGGATCTGGCGTCGTGCACTCATCCGGCTGAGGTTCCCCCCCTTCCCTTCCCCCCTGAGGTGCCTGTTGTATTTCTATCTGATGCTCCTGCAGTGTTCTCTCCGTCATGTTCGGGTATCTTGTGTGGGCCTCGCTCATGCATTTTGGGGCCAGAGGTCCACGGGCTATGAATAGTGCAATACATGGACTACTATTTGTGGTGTATATTTTGTTAATAGTGTATATATGTATATATTTGCTTACTCTATTTTTATATATTACTATGGTTCGACTCATTTCATTTTGTCTTTGCATATTTCCAGGGGGGTTGGTGGGTGTTACTGTAATGTTTGGATATGCATTGGTGTGTGTGTTGTAGTGGGTGAGGGTGGGGGTGGGGTTGTTGCGTGTGTGTGTCCCTGTATTTTGCCTCCCCCCTCCCCTGTGTCGTAGGTGCAGTACTCACCGTGGTCTTCGCCGCAGGCGTTGGTGCTCCTGGTACAGGAGCAGGAAGACTAGTGCAGGAAGAATATGGAGTTCTCGCTCCATGGTGTCGTCGTTCCTCGTGGAGTGTGTAGAGGTGATCGTTTTCACTTTGAAATGGCTGTTTCCGCCGTGTTTTTATCCGCGGTGAATCCGCCCCAGAAAAGGTGACGGATTGGCCTGTCATAATAGTGTGGGCGGTACATTGTCTCCCGCCTGTCTGTTGGCGGTGACCGCCACGCTGTTTGTTTGTACCGCCGTGGCGGTCTGAGTGTTAATGTGACTGTCTTTGTTGGTGGTTTCCGCCACAGTCGTAATTGCAAAATTTTTACCCACGGCCGGTTGGCGGTCTTACCACCACTTTAACACCGTCCACCAGGGTTGTAATGACCCCCATGGTGTTTAATCTGTACAGTAAACCACACCTGCTGCAACTCATTTTGTAACTAGTATGTTCCTTCTAGAATGTGCTGTGATCTTGTGACCTACTGCTTCTAGTGGGTTGCTATGGACACTGTGCTAAAAGTGTAGTGGGGAAAGGGTCTAAAAGACAGAGTTCCGTCTTTGTTCAAATTAAAAGGGTTTGTACTAAATATTCTGTGATAAGGGTTTACTTTCCCAAGGGGCATTGCTAATGATGTATAGTATACTCTTGAAGAAATAAAACTACCAAGCTAAATATGTTTTTGGACACCCTTTTTTTTCGGGATTTCATCGGGATAAAAAATGCCCACAGCACTGGGCTTCTTCAGAAAAGTACATGAAAGGGTTAACACATACTAACCATTCAGAATTGGGCTTACAACGTAAAAAATGGAAGATATGTTTCTATGCGTTTACATCTCCAGTATCACACAGTGCAAAGTTGAAAAAGTTGCCATTTATGGTTGCTATGTGTAAGAGTGCTGACACATTCTTATGCTTAGTTTTGACAATTCTTGAGAGTATTGAATCTACCTGATAACAGCAAAAATGAAAAAAAAATATTTCAGCAGCGTACTCAATTTTCTGGTACGTCACTTACTTTTAATTTTGAGAGAAAAAAATTGATTAAAAATGGATGTGTCTATCTGACATTGTTAAAAGAGAGTATGAAATATATAGAAAAGTATTGAAAGTACCTGAGATGATTTATGTGTGGTAGTGTGAGAGCTTTTATATATTTATTAATAGGTGATTATGATGCGATTTCTCTGAGGTGCAAATTAAGGCCCTCATTATGACCCTGGCAGTGAGTGACAAAGTGGCAGTAATACTGCCAACAGGCTGCCGGTAACTACAACCAAATTATGACGATGGCTGTGAGAACTCCCATAGACAGCCAATGTACTACACCAACCACCAGGGCGGAAGCAATGCTCTCCACGGCTGTAGCCATCAACAGCCAGGCAGAAGACAAAGAACCACCCACCAAATTAAGACACATCAATCTGCCATGTTTTCCGGGGCGGCACCAACGCTATCAAAAGCCTGGCAGACACGTATCACTGAAGAGAAAGGACTCACCATTGGAGACACAGAGAAGAACAATGCCGCCATGGAACCTGAATTGCAAGTTTTTCTGATGCTCTTCTATGTTATGCTCCAGCTGGAACACCAACGCCGACAAAGACGACAACAGTGAGTACAGCTGCCGACCACACAAGGGAGGGAGGGAGGAAAACAAGAGTGACACACAGACGCCCGACACACACCATCCACACACACACACCATACATACAACCAGCAGCACACGGAAAACTATTTGCACCCGATACACAGCAGAATAATTCAAGGACAACAAGAATGGACTAAGGTCAATGTATTGATATCAACAGCTAATAAATAATTGAATTGTCGGTGAAACAGATATGTATAAATGTACACAAAGGGCCACTGCCCAGTCCAATGTACTAAGGGCCCACATGGTCACAGGGCATAGTCCAAGGCCCAACTTGAATCCTGACTTCATCCGGATAGAACTCTGCAGGGGCATCAGTTTGCAAGTGGGCAGGTACCTCAGGGGGATGGGGGGTGGGGGGCACCTCAGCCAAAGTCAGGAACAAGCCCACTGGTACTGGTTGGGGGTCCATGCCAATTTCTATCTGCTAGGAGTGCAAGGCCACAGTCTCTCAGGTGGGTGACTTTCCACTGGTTTTTGAGGGGGCTCCTTGCTCATTTCTCTCTGCTGGGGAGTGCAAGGCCAGAGTCTCTCATGTGGCTTACATTCTCACTGCTTCTGGAGGGGGCTCCATGCTCATTTCTCTCTGCTGCGGATTGCAAGGCTACAGTCTCTCTGGTAGGTGACTTGCCCACTGCGTCTGGAGGGAGCTCCATGCCCATTTCTGTCTACTGGGGAGTGCAAGGCCACAGTCTCCCAGGTGGGTGACTTTCCCACAGGTTCTGGATGGGGCTCCATACCCATTTCTCTCTGCTAGGGATTGCAATGCCACCGTCTCTCAGGTGGGTGACTTTCTACTGGTTCTGGAGGGGGCTCCATGCCCATTTCTCCCTGCTGGGGATTGCAAGGCCTTAGTCTCTCAGGTGGGTGACTTTCCCACTGGTTCTGGAGGGAGCTCCTTGCCCATTTCTCTCTGCAGGGGAGTGCAAGGCCAGAGTCTCTCAGATGGGTGACTTTCCCACTGGTTTTGAAGGGGGGCCCTCATACAACAGCCCCTGGAGGAAGGCCTACTTGGCTTCTGCTGGTGGTGATGGCTGCATATGGAGGTGCCTCCTGGGCAGCCTCTACTGGTGGTGATGACTGCACTGTGGTGGCAGATGGAAGTGACTCCTGGGCAGCCTCTGCTGGTGGTGATGGCTACTGTGGTGGCAGATGGAGGTGCCTCATGGGCAGCCTCTGCTGGTGGTGATGGCTGCACTGCAGTGGCAGATGGAGGTGCCTCCTGGGCAGCCTTTGCTGGTGGTGAGCGATGCACTGTGGTGGGAAGTGGAGGTGCCTCCTGGGCAGCCTGTGCTGGTAGTGAGGTATAAATTTCTTCAGCTGGCAATGGGGGCCTCGTGATCATTGGTGGTACCTTTCCTGGCAGAGGTTGAGGGCTTCTTCCCCTTCATGGCATGTTGTCCATGTTCCTTAGCCTTCCGGGCAGGAGTAGAGGGCTTCTTCCCCTTCAAAGCAGGAGGTGCAGGCTCCTTCCCCTTCATGGCAGGAGGTGTGGGATCCTTCCCCTTCTCAGCTGGTGGAGTGGGATCCTTCAATGACTTGCCACCACAACTAGGTGGTGCCACCACTGTCTGCATGGACTGTTTGGCTGAGGTGCTGGGCTGGGTCATTGGGACCCTGCTCTTACAGCAGTTTGGGGGGATGGGGAGGGAAGAGGTCAAGTTGGGCAAGGAAAAGCTTCTTAGGGATGGTAGGGTGTGAGGAGGGTAGAGGGATGGGAGTGGAGGTTGAGGGAGTGGTTGTAGAAGGTGTATGTCTCCTGGATTTGGGTGCAGGTGCATGGGCAGTATGCTGATGTGAGGTGGATGGCTGTTGGGTGTGTGAGTGCTTATGTTTGTGTCCTTGAGGGGGGACAGACAGGGTGGGAGAGGACACAGGGGAAGCGTGCATGGATGTTGTGGAGGTGTCTGCTAGTGAGATGTGTCTGCTACTTGGTGTGGGGATGCTGGTGGTGGATGTTGGTGCAGTGCAAGCAGATGTGAATGTGGACGTGACTGGGCAGGAGATGGAGGAGGAGGGGAAGACAGTGAAGTCAATGGATGTGGTTGTGTCTGCAACTGTCTGGTGTTTGTGTGAGGGCTTGTGGTATGAATTGTGGTGCCAGTGTTTGCCTGTGCCACTCTTGGGTGTTGTCTTGTGTGCCTGCCAGTCAGTATGTGTGCATGGGATCGGTTGGGGTTGAGGAGACTGGGTCTGGGAAGAGGCAGTTGGAGAGGGGATGGTAGAAACAATGACAATGGCTGCCATCAGAGAGGAGGCCAGAGCCTGAATCGATCTCTGTTAGGTCGCCAATCCACTGTGAATACCCTCCAGGAATGCTTTGCGTTACTGCATCTGGCATGCCAGCTTCTGGATGACATTCACAATGGTTGACTGCCCTACAGAGATGGATCTCAGGAGGTCAATGGCCTCCTCACTCAGGGCAGCAGGGCCCACTGGGGCAGGGCTTGAGGTACCTGGGGCAAAAGAGATGCCCACCCTCCTGGGTGAGCGGGCACGGGCAACTCACTGAGGGGCTACTGGGAGGGCGGTGCTGGTATGGGGGTGGTGGCTGTACCTGCAGCTGGGGTGGTCACAGAGGTGCAGCCACCACCATGTAGCTTCCATTAGAGGAGGTATCTGAGTCTGTGTTTTGACCTCCTGTCTCTGCCGTGGAGCTCCCCTGGCCCTCCGTCCCACTGGTTCCCTTGGCGTCAGTGGACTCTGCCTCAAGGGTCCTGTGGGCTAGAGCTCCCTCTGTCACCGGTGCCCCTGCTCCTCCACCAGATGAAGCTAATGCACACATGGTCAGGATGACAAAAGAAAAAGGGGGGAGAAAGAAAAAGGAAACACCGGGTCAATTACTGCACCATCATCACAGTTGGCATACATAGCACCGTCACATACAGGGATCAGGCTTGAGCACTATGCATTGCACTGCCAGTGATTTGACTAGATTCTAAGGCAAGATGAGGGCCACACACCGCCAACTACACCCCTCCTGGTACCCACAAAGCCCTGATTTAAATGGAATGCTTACAAGCTAGGTTACCTGCATTTGCCATACCACCATTACCCTAGAGTTGACACATGCTGCAATGTCTGGTCTGGCCTTTGGGGCACCACTAACTCACATCCACCACCCATATCCCAGCCCACCTGCCAAATTTTTTAATAATACCTACTGTACTCACCCCCTTGTTGCTGCTATGATTCCCACAAGTGCCCATCCAGCTCTGGGTAGGCCACCACCAGTATGCAGGCCATGAGGGGGGTCATGTTCCGATGGGCACCCCTTCCTCATTGGGAGGCCATCCCCAGCTTAGCCTCTGTGGTCTTCCGTGCCCAGCGTCTCAGGTCCTCCCACCATTTCCGACAGTGGGTGCTCCACCTGCTATAGACCCCCAGGGTCTGCACGTCCTTGGCGATGGCACGCCATAATCCCTTCTTTTGATGGCCGCTGACCTGCAGAGATAATACAGACAGGAGAACGCCATTAACCAAACAATCCAGCCAGTCACAAATATGGCCCACCAATCCCGTTTCCATCACCTTTGGCACAAACATCACCCGTCGCACACCATGTACACCACCACAAGACATTCGTCCCTGCCCCCGATGACAAAATGCTTGCACATACACCGCCATTCATCCTTCCTACATGCATCGTGCCCAATATGTACTCACCTGTTGGACTGGAGGCCCACACAGCAATCAGTACTGGGGAAGGACCCCATCCACCAGTCGTCCAACTCCTCCGAAGTGAAGGCAGGTGCTCTTTGCCTGGTCACACGGGCAATGGTAGGATCCAGACACAGGTCACAGCAGCACATGCAATGTAGGTGTTCTCCTGTTGAAGGTCAGGAAACAAGTGAAGAATCAGACAGAAAATGGTGGTCACATCCGTGGTGGTGTACACCGTCACCCCCAGCGCAGATCCCCATTGGTCACTGTACTCCTTAGAGCCTGTTATTATCCAATGAGGAAATGCACGGCGGTGCAAGGCCACCTTCTGCCACAATGCCCAACGTCAGTGGAATTACCTCACTTCCACCTGTCCCTATATACAGGACAGGCAGTTGCCATTTTATGGGCGGGACAATGGTCATATCAACATTAACTCTGTCACAGACTAGATTAGCACATTCCTCGCCATTCCCACTGTCCCATACCATAAATGCACTATAAACACTTAAGTTGTGGTTCCATTGTTCAAATTGTGACAGCCTACTCACTCTTGTGTCCCTTAGATACCTACTGCTGCGGATGAATAGGAGGTGGAGACATACCCCTGTGTACAGACCCCTTGTGGACTTGGCTACACTGGAGGACAGGCACATTATCCTTACCTATAGACTGGACAGGGCCACAATAACTGAGCTGTGTGCCCAATTTGGAGCCAGACTTGATATCTGCAATCCATCACCCCACTGGGATCCTCCCTCTCGTGCAAGTGCTATCAGTGCTCCATTTCTTGGCAACTGGTTCTTTCCAAGTGACAGTGGGCTTGGCAGCAGGAATGTCAGAGCTAATGTTCTCAATCATGCTGGCGAGAGTATTGTCTGCCCTGGTAAAACACATGTGCAGCTACATTTCGTTCCCCCAGGTGGAAGATTTGGCCACTGTGAAGGCCAGATTCTATGCGATGGGACATATCCCTAATATTATTGGGGTGATTGACGGTACACATATTTCATTTGTCCCCCCCACAAGAATTAACAGGTGTTCAGGAATCGTAAGAGTTTCCTCTCACTGAATGTGCAAATGGTGTGCCTGGCGGACCAGTACATCTCCCACATCATTGCTAAGTATCCTGGGTCGGTGCATGATGCCTTTGTTCTGAGGAATAGCAGCATCCTAAATGTGATGGCCTAACTACAGAGGCACAGGGTGTGGCTAAAAGGTGAGCCTTGGTCACACCCACTGCATGTTAGTGAGTGCCTTCAGGTGTCATCCCCAAATCATTGTGTGAGGCTAAATGTGATCCCTCAATACTTGCAGGTGACTTTGGCTACCCAAACCCATTGTGACTGCTGACCCCTGTGAGGAATGCCAGGACAGGGGCAGAGGAACATTGTAATGAGGCACATGGGCGAACCAGACAGATCATCAAGAGGACCTTTGGCCTCCTGAAGGACAGGTTCAGGTGCCTTCAACTGACAGGTAGATTCCTGTGCTATTCACCTGAGAAGGTCTGCCAGATTGTAGTGGCGTGCTGCATGTTGCACAACCTGGCCCTCAGACGGCATGTACCCTTTCTGCAGGAGGAAGAGACTAGAGATGCCCCTGTGGCTGCAGTAGACCCTGCGGACAGTGAGGATGAAGAGGCAGAGGATAAGGACAACAGAACATCAGTTATCCGTCAATACTTCCAATGACACATAGGTGAGACAGTGCAATTGACCATTCCCATGACTATTGATGTATTCTTCATGGCTGTAGCATGATGGGATTAACTTCCATTGCATCTCAACTTACTGTCACCTATGGCTTGTCACTGTGTACTGATGTGCTGACTACAGACAGCTAAAGGTCCTTATTTCTATGCTCTCATAGTGTTCAGATCATTTGCACCAGATGTGATCGTTTACATATATGCACATTTTCAAAACATAAAATACTAGTAGTCAAGCTGTATTCAAGGGTGTTTATTGTAGTGTTATGAAATTGAGGGAAAAGTGCAATGGAATGGGGTGATGATGGAGGAAGGTCCAGGGTATTGTTCCAGTCTGTTTGTAGCACAGTTCCAGTGTCCAAGGGGCCATAGGAAGGGGAGCAACAGCATTTCAAAGTGGATAAAGTGACAGGGTGAGACACAAGGGGTACAATCAGGAGAGTCTCATTTCCTGGCAGTGGTCTTGGCAAGTGTCTCTGGCTTCTGTCTGGTTCGCAGGGAATGTTTGCAGGGTGGTTTACCTTCTGCAGGGGGGGTGCTAGTGGGCTGTGGATACAGTGGCAGGGCCTCCTGCCCACTTGCTGCAGCAGAAGTGGAGGGATGGTCAATGGATGCCTAGGGGTAGGGGCCCATGGGTGTGCTGTTGCCTCTCTCATGATGTTTGCCTTGTCTGCCAGCACCCCTGCTCTGGACATCTGGGTGGTGTTAATGGCCTCCCTGATCCTGATACTGTCCTTCCTGCAGCCGCCTGTTCTCCTGCACTGTGCCAAGGATCTGGCCCATCGTGTCCTGGGAATGTTGGTAGGCTCCCAGGGTCTCAGAGAGTGCCTCCTGGAGAGTAGGTTCCCTGGTCCTGTCCTGCACAGTTGTCCTCCCAGTGTCCCTGTTGGCCTGTGCCTCTGTCCCCTGAACAGTGTGCCCACTGCCCCTGACCCCAGGTCCCTGATTGTCTTGGGGGAGAGGTGTGGACTGGTGTAGGAGGCTGGACTGGCTTGTAGTGAGTACCAAGGGGTACTTGCACCTTGCACCAGGCCCAGTTATCCCTTATTAGTGTATAGGGTGTCTAGCAGCTTAGGCTGATAGATAATGGTAGCTTAGCAGAGCAGCTTAGGCTGAACTAGGAGACGTGTGAAGCTACCACAGTACCACCTAGTGTCATATGCACAATATCATAAGAAAACACAATACACAGTTATACTAAAAATAAAGGTACTTTATTTTTATGACAATATGCCAAAGTATCTCAGAGTGTACCCTCAGTGAGAGGATAGGAAATATACACAAGATATATATACACAATAGCAAAAATATGCAGTATAGTCTTAGAAAACAGTGCAAACAATGTATAGTTACAATAGGATGCAATGGGGAAACATAGGGATAGGGGCAACACAAACCATATACTCCAAAAGTGGAATGCGAACCACGAATGGACCCCAAACCTATGTGACCTTGTAGAGGGTCGATGGGACTATTAGAAAATAGTGAGAGTTAGAAAAATAACCCTCCCCAAGACCCTGAAAAGTGAGTGCAAATTGCACTAAAGTTCCCCTAAGGACAAAGTAGTCGTGTTAGAGGAATAATGCAGGAAAGACACAAACCAGCAATGCAACAACTGTGGATTTCCAATCTAGGGTACCTGTGGAACAAGGGGACCAAGTCCAAAAGTCACAAGCAAGTCGGAGATGGGCAGATGCCCAGGAAATGCCAGCTGTGGGTGCAAAGAAGCTTCTACTGGACAGAAGAAGCTGAGGTTTCTGCAGGAACGAAAAGGGCTAGAGACTTCCCCTTTGGTGGACGGATCCCTCTCGCCTTGGAGAGTCGTGCAGAAGTGTTTTCCTGCCAAAAGGACGCCAACAAGCCTTGCTAGTTGCTAATCGTGCATTTAGCGTTTTTGGACGCTGCCGGGGCCCAGGAGGGACCAGGAGGTCTCAAATTGGACCTGAAGAGAGAGGGGATGTCGAGCAAGACAAAGAGCCCTCACTGAAGCAGGTAGCACTCGGAGAAGTGCCAGAAACAGGCACTACAAGGATGCGTGAAAACGGTGCTCACCGAAGTTGCACAAAGGAGTCCCACGTCGCCGGAGACCAACTTAGAAAGTCGTGCAATGCAGGTTAGAGTGCCGTGGACCCAGGCTTGGCTGTGCACAAAGGACTTCCGCCGGAAGTGCACAGTGGCCGGAGTAGCTGCAAAGTCGCGGTTCCCAGCAATGCAGCCCAGCGAGGTGAGGCAAGGACTTACCTCCACCAAACTTGGGCTGAAGAGTCACTGGACTGTGGGGGTCACTTGGACAGAGTTGCTGGATTCGAGGGACCTCGCTCGTCGTGCTGAGAGGAGACCCAAGGGACCGGTAATGCAGCTTTTTGGTGCCTGCGGTTGCAGGGGGAAGATTCCGTCGACCCACGGGAGATTTCTTCGGAGCTTCTGGTGCAGAGAGGAGGCAGACTACCCCCACAGCATGCACAAGCAGGAAAACAGTCGAGAAGGCGGCAGGATCAGCGTTACAGAGTTGCAGTAGTCGTCTTTGCTACTATGTTGCAGGTTTGCAGGCTTCCAGCGCGGTCAGCAGTCGGTTCCTTATCAGAAGGTGAAGAGAGAGATGCAGAGGAACTCGGATGAGCTCTTGCATTCGTTATCTAAAGTTTCCCCAGAGACAGAGACCCTAAATAGCCAGAAAAGAGGGTTTGGCTACCTAGGAGAGAGGATAGGCTACTAACACCTGAAGGAGCCTATCAGCAGGAGTCTCTGACGTCACCTGGTGGCACTGGCCACTCAGAGCAGTCCAGTGTGCCAGCAGCACCTCTGTTTCCAAGATGGCAGGGGTCTGGAGCACACTGGAGGAGCTCTGGACACCTCCCAGGGGAGGTGCAGGTCAGGGGAGTGGTCACTCCCCTTTCCTTTGTCCAGTTTCGCGCCAGAGCAGGGGCTAAGGGGTCCCTGAACCGGTGTAGACTGGCTTATGCAGAATTGGGCACATCTGTGCCCAAGAAAGCATTTCCAGAGGCTGGGGGAGGCTACTCCTCCCCTGCCTTCACACCATTTTCCAAAGGGAGAGGGTGTCACACCCTCTCTCAGAGGAAGTTCTTTGTTCTGCCATCCTGGGCCAGGCCTGGCTGGACCCCAGGAGGGCAGATGCCTGTCTGAGGGGTTGGCAGCAGCAGCAGCTGCAGTGAAACCCCAGGAAGGGCAGTTTGGCAGTACCAGGGTCTGTGCTACAGACCACTGGGATCATGGGATTGTGCCAACTATGCCAGGATGGCATAGAGGGGGCAATTCCATGATCATAGACATGTTACATGGCCATATTCGGAGTTACCATTGTGAAGCTACATTTAGGTAGTGACCTCCATGTAGTGCACGCGTGTAATGGTGTCCCCGCACTCACAAAGTTCAGGGAATTGGCTCTGAACAATGTGGGGGCACCTTGGCTAGTGCCAGGGTGCCCTCACACTAAGTAACTTTGCACCTAACCTTTACCAGGTAAAGGTTAGACATATAGGTGACTTATAAGTTACTTAAGTGCAGTGTAAAATGGCTGTGAAATAACGTGGACGTTATTTCACTCAGGCTGCAGTGGCAGGCCTGTGTAAGAATTGTCAGAGCTCCCTATGGGTGGCAAAAGAAATGCTGCAGCCCATAGGGATCTCCTGGAACCCCAATACCCTGGGTACCTCAGTACCATATACTAGGGAATTATAAGGGTGTTCCAGTAAGCCAATGTAAATTGGTAAAAATGGTCACTAGCCTGTCAGTGACAATTTGGAAAGAAATGAGAGAGCATAACCACTGAGGTTCTGGTTAGCAGAGCCTCAGTGAGACAGTTAGTCACTACACAGGTAACACATTCAGGCACACTTATGAGCACTGGGGCCCTGGGTTACCAGGGTCCCAGTGACACATACAACTAAAACAACATATATACAGTGAAAAATGGGGGTAACATGCCAGGCAAGATGGTACTTTCCTACAACTGGGGTCCCTGTACAGGTGGGCACCCTGCTGATTGATGTATCCTCGTGACAGAGGTGTGGTATGCTGGGTGGGTGCCGTGGTGTTGGATACTGATGCGGAGGCTCTGTGATGGACTGTGAGTGGGCTTGTGAGACCGGCTGTCCAGTGGTCCCTTATGGGCCAGGTTGTTGGTCCAGATCCTGAAGTCCAGAGTTACTGTCATCACTGTGGGCATCTTCTGTTGGGGGACTGGTTTGTCATGGCACCTCCTCTCCGCTGACATTGGATGAGTCACCTGTGGGGATGTAAGTGATGTATTATGCTTCATGTCTGTGCTAATTGTACATCCCTGACTTCCCCTCTATCAGTGCTGTCCTGCAACCTTTTTCTTGTGTATGGTTAAGTATTGTGTGATTGTTAGTTCCCTTATGCTGTGCATGCTTTTGTGATAGGTGTCCATGCAGGGCTGGGAGGACTGTCTATGCATTGGTATAGCATGCAGGGCTTGGCATTGGGGTTGGTCATATGTGTAGATGGAGTGTGTGGGATGGAGTGGAGTGATGGGAGTAAGGGTGTATGATGGCATGCAGATATGGGGGGTGATAAGTTGTAAATATTGACTTACCAGTGTCCAGTCCTCCGGCTACTCCAGCGAGTCCCTCAGGATGCAGTATTGCCAAGACTTGGCCTCCCATGCTGTGAGCTGTGGGGGAGTAGGTGGGGGTCCACCGCCAGTCCTCTGTATGGCGAGGTGGTGCCTTGCTGCAATGGTACGTACCTTCCCCCGTACGACATTCCACCTCTTCCTGATGTAATTCCTTGTTCTTTGATGCTGTCCCACAGCATTCACCCTGTCCACGATTCTCCGCCATAGCTCCATCTTCCTTGCAATGGAGATCTGCTGTAACTGTGCTCCAAACAGCTGTGGCTCTACCCTGACAATTTCTTCCACCATGACCCTTAACTCCTCATCAGTGAGACAGAGGTGCCTTTGTGGGGACATGGGTGTTCTGTGGTGTGTGTTGGTGAGAGTGTGTTAAGTAATGTGGTGGGGTGTGTGATGTGGGGTGCGTGAGGAATGTATGGGTGTAATGGTGTGTGTGTCTAGTTGTCTCTGTGCTATTCTTGTCAATCTCCTGGCGGTAATTGTTGTTTGTTAAGGGTTATGGGTAACGTGGGTGTGTCTTTTATAGTGATGTGGGTGTGTGGGTGTGGTGTCTGTATGAGTGTCAGGTGTTGGTATTGGCCAATGTAGTGTTGTTTTGTATGTGGGTGTCCATTCTGAGCACAGCAGTATGTACTGCCAATGGTTTACCGCCGTTGAATGTCCGCTGTGGTGATTCCTGGGTCATAATGTGATCGGTGTAGTTTAGTTGGCGTGACGGTATGGGTGTTGGTACTGCCACTTTAGCACTGACCTTTGGGCTAGCGGATTTGTGTATGTAGGAGTATTCTGTCAGACAGGTGCGTGTGTGTCATAATATGGCAAATGGATATTCGCCACCGCGGTGGTATGTTGGTGCCCGTCACCATGGCGGTAAGTGGGATTTACTGCCAATGTCGTAATGACGGTCTAAGTTTGTGAGAGATTCATTGATAAACTGTTGCCATGGAACTGTATATTATACATGTGCTGATGTACTGCATGGCTTAATTGATAACAGAACTGCATGCTAAGGGTTAAACTTATACTCAACAGTGTATTAGAAAATTTGAACGTTTAACATGTCTATATAAAATGCGCTGTTCACAAAGAATGTGTTTCTTTGACTCCTGGGACTTGTAGTCTTATTTATTTCATTTATGAAGAGGACCACAAGAGTCAGTATTAAAAGATAAAAACATGCACTGTATAGGTATGTGAAGTATACCTCTGTATTCCCTTACACAGGCAATAAGGTATTTGTTCAGCCACTTAGGTACACATTTGCACACCCATACAGGTACTAAAACAGGCACTCACAAATGGACATATGCACTACTCCATGTAGATACCTACATTTGCTGAGATATAAAGGCAAGTACTGATACAATCTTCTCTTGTATTTAGACAAATGCTGCTTTAATCATGTGTGAGGCCTAGTAGTGCAGAGCCTGTTTGTGCTCTCACTGCCTAACTAAAGTTGGCCTGCAAAACACCTTTGTCAAGTCTCAAACTCATGCTTAAGTAGAAATAACTCACCTCTGTGATCTGTTGTACGTATGCCAGAAAACATAGTGCATTGTACTTAAGTGGCTAAGAAATGTACATTACAGTTCAGTTTTAGAAACATCCTCATGTACTTGTAGACACCTAAGCCAAGCACTACACAAAGTATACCACTGACCAAGCAACTCACTTTCATATTTCAAAAGCACGGATTGTGTGCCTCAGGCAGTGACAGAGCAACTTATATACTTCTACATTCACTTACATACTCAGAAAGCAGTTATATAGGAAGCACTATCAAAAAGCCATTTTATAGAAAGTTATATACCCCTGTTTTCTGTAACAGATGGACTGAGGTATTTGATCAGCCACTTATGTACACTTTTAGAAAGCCATTCAGGTACTAAAACACAATTCCACATACAAGGAAACGTTCTAAAACAAAATTCTGTTGCTAATACGGGTGAACAGCTACATTCACACAAATGAATAGGGAAGTAGTCACATGATATACTCATGTGCCCACACAAATACTTATTTCACCATGAGTGAGGCGTACTAGTGGATAGCTTGTCTGTGCTCTGTCACTGGACACTGAAATTGACCTGTAAAACACATTTATCAAATTTTAAATTATGTTTTACTGTCTCTGTGATATGCTGTAGATATAGTATCAAGCATGGTGCAATGTGCTTCAGTAATTAAGGAACATACATTTTAGTTTTAAAAATGTATTATTGTAACTCCAGACTCCTAAGCCAAGCACTACATGTAGTATACTATACACCAAGGAAGTGACATTTATGTTTCCAAAGCTTGTATCCTGTGTTTCAGTCAATGATGGAGTGACAGAGACACTTCAAACATAGGCACTGACATATATAGACTTGTAGGCATCACATTTTCTTGTGTATACAGGGAAATACTGCTTCAATCAAGGGTAAGGCTTAGTAGTGCAGAATCTGTGTGTGTTTTGTCAGTGAGCTCTTAAATTGGCATATAAGATGACTTTCTTAAGTTTTAAAGCCATGTTTTTTTTCCAAATTAGTTATGTTGGTGATATGTTGTAGGTTATGTCATCAAGCATACTGCTTTGTGATTAAATGATTAACTTATGTACATTTCAGTTTTAGAAACTTACCCATGCACTTGCAGACCCCTAAGCTAAGCCCTACATACAGTATATCACACACCAAGGAACTCACGTTCATATTTCCAAAGCATTCATTTGTGTCTCACCCAGTCACAGAGCAGCAGAGAGAGTGCTAGATACATTCACATACTCAAAAGTACTTGTTTATGCAGCATTTCTAAAGGCAATTGCAGACACCTTCACATACCCCTGTGTTTCCAACACAGGCAATGAGATATTTGTAAAGCCACTTATGTTCACATTTACACTGCCATACATGCACTAAAATAGTCAGGCACATACAGGCACATTAACTAAAACATTTTCTGGTGCTATTACAGGTTGACATCTACATTCAGTCAGATATATAGTCAAGTAGTGACACCATGTTTTCATGTATCCAGAGAAAAGCTGGTTTAATCGTGGGTGAGGCCTAATACTACAGAGGATGTCTGTGCCCTGTCAATGGTCACTAAAAGTGGCCATAAAACCCCCTTCTACAGGTCTCAAACTCACATTTTAGTGCAAATATCTCTTAAGTATGATATGCTGTAAGTACGCTATCAACCATGGTGCAATGTGCTTAACTGATTAGGAAACATACTTTTCAGTTTTAGTGACTTGCTTATGTACTTGCGACCCCCAAGGTAAGCACTACATACAGTATACCACTCGCCAAGTGACTGAAATTCATGTTTCCAAAGTATAGCTCCTATGCCTTAAGGTCTGATAGAGTGACACCCAGACTTCTACATTCAGTCGCCTATTGAGAAACTACTTATAAATCTGTGGCACTATCTAAGGTAATTGTAGACACACTTACATATCCCTATATTCACTGACACAGGCACAGAAGTATTTGTTCAGCTACATACGTACACATTTACAGAGCCATATAAGTAGTAAAACAGGCAGTCAAATACTGTCACATAAACTAAAACATGTCCTGGGCTAGTATAGTTCACTCAGATATATAGGCAAGTAGTGACACCATGTTTTCATGTATCCAGAGAAACACTACTTTTATCATGGGTGAGGACTACTACTGCAGAGTCTGTCGAAGCACTGTCACTGCCCACTACAATTGACCTGAGAAGTCAGAAACTCACATTTTAGTGCAAGTATTTCACCTGTGTGATATGCTGTTATTATGTCATCAACCATAGTGCAATGTGCTTAAGTGATTAAGAAAGTTACCTTTTACTTTTAGAAATGCAATTATGTACTTGCAGACCCACAAGGTAAGCACTCCATAGAGTATGCCACTCATGAAGGAACTGACATAAATATTTCCAAAACATGGATCTCATGTTTCAGGCACTATAAGAGTGACACAGAGACTTCAACATTCAGTTACATATTGAGAAACTACTTATATATATGAAGCAATATCCACAAGCTGTGTGTGTTGTGTCATTGGCTACTCAAATAGGTCTTGCAAAAGCATTTTCTCAAGTCTTAAAGCAATTTTTTACTGGAAATTTGTGAGTTTAGTAATATGCTACATATAGGGTATGAATCATAACAAAGCAATTCTTTATATTGTACTTAACTATTTAAAATATTTAATATACAAGTAAATAATTCAAAAATAAATGTACTTTTTTATTAGTGTTCAGGTGGAAGGTTCTTAGCTACACAGGGTTGCAATGCTATTTATTAAAAGTGGGAGAAGAAAGAAAGACAAAAATACTACCTTCTTACAGCTGAGAAACAAAATGGAAAAATGCTGAAAAAGTAGTGAAAGAAACATGAGCTGCTGGTAAGAGAACAAAGACATTTCTTAAAATAGTATGTGGTTAATTCGAGAGACAGCAAAAATGAAGTAGATAAGAGACAAAGTTTGACATCAACTAAGAAAGGAGTAAAAGTACATGATATGAGGAGTAAAAAATCCGACAATGAAGCACAGAGTTTAACTAAAAGGCAGCACCAGCTCAAGGAAATTATAGTTAGAATGTTTTGTAGCACAGTAATTCAAAACCTAATGAGACACATGAAGAAATATAAAAGAAAGAGATAACCTGTTGCACGAAAATAAAGTGTTGAGGGTGTGGTTGAAAAGGTATTTACTCTGAAAAGGAAGCTGGTAATTCTGATTGTAAACAGAATGAAAGCACTAGATAAAATATTGTTGAGTATGAGGGGAAAAAGTCAAAAGAAAAGGTTAGTCAATAGAACTAACTTTTGAATAGTTTTCAATCGTGAACAGAGACATAATTCTAGTACTGAGCTTTCTTTAATGAAGAAAGCTACTTGCAGGAGAACAGACTAGTGCATGCAGCTGAGGAATCTGGACGGTGTTTTAAGATGAATGATGGTTGTCCTATTGAGAAAGAGATAATGGTACTTAGAAAAGGAGTGGAAGTCACAGCTGTAGAGATTCAGGGAAGGCATTGACAGGCCCCTGTATATAACTGAAATTGTTGCAGTATTTGTACTGTTCGCCAGGGATCAATTGACATAGTCAGACATTTTTTACTTACGTTTCTATGAAAAGGTGTTCAACAAAAAGTTCTATTTTGCAAAGACCGGATCAATGCAAAGTAAGAAAGTTTACAAATCTACAGGGACTTTCACTAGCATGTTTATTACAGAAAGTGTGCCAAAACACTTTTCGTCATGTTAGAATGTTAGCCATGCACCACTTGTGATTGTGAACTTTAGCTAGTAGGCTTTCCCATATGAAGACTCCTGCACTATGTTTAGAAGAAATGAACAGATCTCTTTTGCATGGTACAGTGGTAGAGGTAAAAAAAGGTCTGTGATGATGTACAGTTTTGTTTCTTTGGAACTGAACAGGACTGAAGAGAAAATGGAAACTTGGAATGTGCAGGAGATATCTATTACTATTGATAACTTTTGTGAAGAGATTAGGCAGTTTTAAACAGTCTGTTCAGAAAAACCAGACCGTATTTGCATATGTTGTAGACGCACTCACTGCAAAACTCAAACTATTTTGTTATTGTGCCATCAAAAACTGAAGAAGATAACAGTTATAAATGGTGAGAATTTACAGTTTATTTATTTGTAGAAGAACACTTTGATTTTTGCAAATGGCAAATTATATGTAAGTATTGTTATAATGAATTACAGGAGAATAAAATGCCAGCTAGAGCACTGTATAACAAGTTAGAACTAGTTTGTATTCCATAAGAACTGCAAGACTTGAATGTTCATGAGTCTACATGTATACATACATTTCAAGCAATAGTCGGTATGGAGCCAAAGACAGGAAAGTTACTTCCAACTGAGCTCCAAAAGGTCTAAAAAGTAGAGTTGTGTATTTGCCATTAGATCTTAAGCAGAATGTTGAACCTGTAGGTGTAGAAAGAGATTTAGAAGGACTTGTGATTCTAGTCAATGGTGTGCCTACTAAGAGTAAAAAAGATATGGCAAGTGTTAGTAGATTTTTGTAAAGTTTAGAAAGCAACATTATATCTTGTACAAATAACATTTCCAAATGTAGATGCTCTTCAAGATATTTCACATATAAATAATGATCACTACCCTCAAGAGGCAAAATTGAAATGGTGGATCGAACGACAATGGAAGAAATTTATGAACACTACAATATTCATCCTCGACATTCTGAAGAAATTATTGGAGATAGTACTGATCTATTTCAAACAAAAGAAGGGAAAGGAGATCCATTAAGTGTTTGAGAGAAAAGCTTAGAAAAGCTTAGATGAAAGAGATGTATTTTCCACATCTCTTTCCTACTGGAGTAGGTGGTAGGTATAATGACCAGCCTGTACAAATAACAGCAGCCGAGTACAGCTCTAATAGACTATATTCATAGGACCCTAGATTTCAACAGTTTATCCTTTATATATTTTATCTACTATTTGAGAGCGACTTGTCTGGGATATCCTATGCAGTAAATAATATTCTAAAAACAGGAGTAAGTCTCTAGAAATTGACAGCAAGGGTATTTGTTGATAAAGGTCATGGAAAAGACAAACACCTTGAATACAACTTAATCAATTTGATGGCATGTCAACATGGTACAAATGAATATTGGTATCTTAAACATGGTGAACTGAAATGCATGTGATGAATCACAAGGGTATTTGTTGATAAAGTTCATGGAAAAGACAAACACCTTGAATACAACTTAATCAATTTGATGTCATGTCAACCTGTTACAAATGAATATTGGTATCTTCACCATGGTGAACTGAAGTGCATGGTGAGGAATCTAGGATCAACTACTTGGTTTGGGACACTCAGTTGTGCTAAATATGCTTGGGATGGTCTAGTTGATTTCTTACGAGAAGTGTACTCTAATATAAAAGATGTCAATCAGAAAAAAACAGGCAAACTCTTTTCATTGAATCCTGTGAACGTTTGTAGATATTTAACCACTGATTTCAAGCAATGATGACTTACATCTGTAAGAAAACAAATCCACCTCTTGGAAAAGTCACTGACTTCTTTTGGCAGAAAGAGTACCAAGCTAGAGGTGCTGCTCCACATAGTCACATGCTTTTATGGGTAAAAGATGCATGGAAGTTTGGAACAGACAGTGGTGAGTCTGTTTTGTCTTTTATAGAACAGTATGTAATGCGTGCCATCTCAAAAGAAACTTCTCAGAATGGATTGAGAAAGCAAGAGCTATGATGTCAATCTCACAAAAGCAAAATTTCATACACTATGTCATTTTGGATTTTCACATCCTGTTATCACAGAAGAAAGAGCAAACAGCTTTTTGTCTGTAGTGAGACACACACTGACATCAAAATGTAGAAACAACTATAGCCCTGTTGGCCTAAAGATGTGGAATACAAATATCGATATACAATTTGTTGCAGATAATACTATTGCTGTAGCTGGCTACGCCACTTCTTACATAAGAAAGGCAGAAAAGACAGTGATGTGGGGAGATATTTCAGCAGAAAAGAGCCTCACCAAACAGTTGTACAGATTTAGCTTAAAAATGCTTTTGCACAGGGAAATTAGATCTTATAAATCAGCAGATAGGTTGAGCTCTGAAAGTTTGTTCTTCAAATCTAAAGGAATCGTGTGGGTAAGCTTAGGTCTTGCCAGCAGCCCGAATAGAGTATTACAATTTTTTTTCCGAAATCGAGTATCTTGCAGAAGTTGATCCTGAAAGTACAGATATTGTAAAGGCTAACATGTTGGATACATATTACCCAAGAAGAAGTGCCCATCTTGAACACGTGTTTCTGTAGGAAGTACTTCAGCATTACAAATTTAGAACTAATGTCACTGAAAACATTGAAGAAGGAAGGAAGACTTGCAGTAACTGGATTTTATGGTTGTTTCCTAAGACACAACAGAAAATCTAATTAATTACAGGAAGCTTAGTTGCCGACCTGCAGACAGAAGAAAATTGTTCTACTTGGCACTTTTGTAACTGTTCAAACCATGGTGAGCTGAACTAGATCGACTTGGACACTATGACTGTTATAATGAGTCATTCAATGCAGTAAAATACACTAGTCGGCGTTCTGTCTTTCCAACATACTTACAGATGTTGAAAGATGAGGTTCAACAAGAAGAAACTATTGCTGCTGAAATAGCTAGGGAGAGTTCACAAAGCAGCCAAAGTTAAGGACCAAACAGTCAATATCCTCCTGGAGAACCAGTAATTCAAAATAAAACAGCTATGGTAATGAAATAAGTAGAGATTGCCATGTAGCAGACAAGAGAGGAAACATTGCATTTAGAACAGTTACTGCAACAACTCAACAAAGAACAGAGAGATATTTACATTGTAGTTAAAACTAAAATAGAACATGGGTTTCTCCATGACAAAACATATGTGTATGTCCTACATATAAACCATTATTATTGCATATCAGTGGACAAGCTGTTACTGGCAAGAGCTTCCTAAATAAAGTTCTCACTAGTTACCTACAGAAGACTACTAATTCACATTTGTCATGTGTGATTGCACCAATAGGATTAGCTGTTCATAACATTAAAGGAAATACACTGCATCAACTACTAATGCTACCTGTTGAACATGACTAAAGTAAAAAAGAAAGGGAAGTTTTCAGAGAGTAAGTGGTGCTTCTGTCTGAGGTTCACCAAACCAGACGGTGCACTAGATAGGGTGAAAACCAGCAAAATACCCTATGATCAACACAATGGTTAACAAATAAACAATTGATGAAATCCAGACACACAACTAGTTGTAATTAATTCAAAATCTATATTTATATTCCTGAATAAATATATTAAATTCAAACAAAATTAAATCCTCACTGATATCGCTTCCAAACAAAGTATAATAAATGAAGTAATGTTTTGTGTATGATATAAAAATCCAAATCAACACGAGCCTTAATGACATCCTCCTCAAATCCTGTCACATCCCAGATTCAAGACAGATTGTTGCAGCATTCATAACAAGTCAAGGTCCATTGTAAAAACATTTATGATGTCCACATTGAGCACGAGCCAACATGTGTTTAGTCAGGGATATCTCCCACCCGACTTCCTCAGGGCTTCACTTATTGGTATAGCACACGTTTCAAGATGAGCGTACTCGCATCTATGGGAATGACAATATGATTGTAACTGATACATAAAGAGACAATAAAATCAACTTGTTAAAACGTATAAAGATAAGGAAAGGTGGTAATCAAAATTTGAATAATCTAATTATATAGACAACCAACGCAGACTCAAAACTAGTGCTATACCAATGAGTGAAGCCCTGTATGCTGTTTAAATATTTGCTTTGCTAGATTTTCTGCTATTTACCGACAGACAGCAGATGATGGAATCAAATCGATACAATTATGTGTAGAGTAGGCTGGATGTACTTTCCCAGGACTTGAACAATGAGGACACTCACTGAAGAGGAAGATGCAACATTTTCAATACCTGATGAGCCGGATGATGAGGACATCGTACAGTGAACTGAGAACGGCGTAATATTAGAATTCATAGATTTGCAAAAATAATATTATTAGTTAGGGTAATAACTGGTGATTGACTGAACAATTAGGAATTAGGGGAGTGGACTGAAAAACATTAATAAAAAGTCATGACAAGGGGCTAAAACTTCAGATGTGAGGGGAGAACTGATGACATCAAGAGACACAGTTCCAGACACTGTTATTGTGCGTATGTGCTTGAGAGCCTGATGCATTGCTGATTGATTGATGACCTGAAGAGAAAGACTGACTTTGTTGCTGATCCATTTGTTGGATAGGTAGCTATGACAATGTGACTGATTACCTTTGTACCTTTCTTTCTAGGTACCAACAGCGCTGTATTTATAGTTTTTCTCCTAGCAAGATGTTTTCCAAATTCACGTTTCTAAATTGTTTTGCATGAAGTCCCACATGCTGATGCTAATCTGGGTTAGGTAGAGGTCCTTTGGGTGACGTTGACAGTGACAAATGATTGACGAACTGGTTGCTGAACTCTGCTATTATGTTGATATATTCATCTTTGTTAGCTTATGCTGAAGCATTAGAGCATATGTTTTCTCAAGTTCTGATTAGATTATGTTATTGGTGGTCACTAATGAACTAATTCTGAATTGATTGAATAAAGATTAAACTAACCCGATGGTTTCGAATTTTAACTAATAGGGAAATAAAAATTGTTAAAACGTATATTGAGTTGTTATTCTTGAATTATTATTGAAATTAACAGCTGATTAATGTTTTTGCTTAGTGACTATTAATTGTGTATTAGTTATTGATTACATTAGTCAGTACATGGCTAGGATACTCCATGCGATCCAAAAGGCCTATACGCGTCACCTTGTAAGTTTACTTACTAAGGACCTGGCGTGCTAGCTCCGCTAATTAAAGAGATATGGTGAGTGCAATGCATACTATCACTTATTTGTAGTGATCCACTGTGCAGATTTTTTTTTTACAATCCATTGATTGTTTTTTTCCCCACTGTTCACAGACGATGCTTTATATAAACCATTGTTACTTGGTGAAGAAATATATAAGGTGAGAACAGTGACACAATGAAAATGATAATTTACATACATTGAACTAACGCTTTACAGTAATGCAGTCAGTGTTATTATATTTGTGTAACTATGGAGACTAAATACTAACATATGTTTATCTTTTGTTGTTGCCCCAATTGTTGCTGCAGTTGAATTTGACTATTGAAAAGACTTTTGAAGCACATAAATATTGCTGACAGATATCATGGAGACTGTTTTTAAGCATAAACAGATCTTGCTATAGCTTTCTCCTATTTTCTTTATTGCCTATTTCATGCTAAAACTTACAGTCAAATTATCGCTTCTTTCAGGTAGGTACACAGCACTTTAATGAATCATTCTGCTATTAGCTCATTGAAACAGTCACACAACTATTAATTCATACACTACTCATACACTCACTTACTCACCCATACACTGCTCATGCTCTCAGTCATCTATACACCAGTCTTGGAACCAATCACCCATAAACGCACTAATGTACTCATACAGTCAATCAGTCACCTATACAAGCACTTATACACACAATCACTTTTACACCACTCATACACTCATTAATTCACTCATACATGCACTCAGTCAACCACCCATACACTATTCATACACTCACACATGCACTCTTGCACTCACTCACACCCCCATACATACAGTCATGCATTCACTCACCTATATACACACTCATACACTCTTTCAGTCACCCATGCGCCACTCATGGTCTCTCTTACTCATTCATACAGCCACTCATGGACCCACTCACTCAGCTGTGCAGCCATTCATGCACCCATTCACTCACCCATAAACCACTAATATACTCACTTACTAAGTGATACATTAACTCATACACTGAATAAATCTCCCATACATGTATTCATGCATTACGTCAATCACCCATATACAAATTTGGCACTCACTCACATATCCATATATTGGGGGTCATTACAACCCTGGCGGAAGGCGGAGAACCGGCGGTAAGACCGGCAACAGGCTGGCCGACTTACTCTGTGGAATTATGACCATGGCGGTTACCGCCATGGTCATCCACCGGTTCTCCGTTCTGCCCGCCAGGACGGAGACGACCGCCGTGCTGGAGATCTGGGTCTCCAGCCCGGCGGCCGTCACTATACCGCCGGCGGTATTTGGACCCCACTTACCGCCGTGGATTTCCAGCGGTTTGAACCGCCATGGCGGTAAGCACTATCACTGCCAGGGAATTCCTTCCCTGGCACTGATAGGGGTCTCCCCCACCCCCAGCCTGACTCCCTCCCCTACCCCTCCACCACCCCTGCCACCCCCCAAAGGTGGCAGGGCCCCCCTCCCCACCCCGACCCCCAACATCCCTTCACCCATACCCACACGACGCGCATGCAGGCACCACCTACATACTTACACGCACACACGCTGACATACATGCTTACATCCACACACACAGTCATACATGCACACCCACATTCAAACATACACGCTCACATCCATATAGACATACCCATAGACATACACGCACTCATTCACATACACACAATACCCCCGCAGGCATACACGCACTCACACACCCCCTCCACATACACACACGCACTCCCCCACGCACCCACACAGCACACAACACCCCCTCACCCCCTTCCCTCACGGATGATCGACTTACCTGGTCCGATGATCCTCCGGGAGGGGACGGGAGCCATGGGGGCAGGTCCGCCGACACCACACCGCCAACAGAACACCGCCACAGCGAATTACAGGACGTGCTTCGCTGGGCGGTGTTCTGTTGGCGTGGCGGTGGAGGTGGAGCAACCTCCACTTCCCCGCCTCCCGCCATTCGTAAAAGGGCAGAGAGCTACCAACGGTCATAATAGGCAGAGCGGCAAACCGCCAACAATGGTGGTGCTCCGCATGGCGGTCCCTCGGCGCTCTTCAAAAAAGACCGCCGATGTCAAAATGACCCCCATTGTCTCTTGCACTCAATCAGTCACCAATGCTCCACTCATGCACTCATTTGCTTACCCATACATCCATTAATACACTCACTCAATGTCCTAAGCAACACTCATGCACTCACTCATTCATGCAAACACTCACACAGGTCTTGAGTCACCCATGCACCATGCACTCACTCACCCATGTGCACACTCATGTACCCAGTCAATCACGCATGCACAACTGATACGCTCATTCAGTCATCCATACACTACTGGTACACTCACTTGCTCACCTATAGACAAGACATGAAGTCAATCACCTGTAGACTAGTCATACTATCAATTGCTCACCTAAATATGGACTTGTGCACTCTGTCAATAACTCACAGATTGTTCATGCTGTGAGAAAGGGTCTCTTTTGAAATGTCAGCTCTGCACCTTTTGCCAGGAAAATGATGTGGTTTCAAACTGTAAGTGCCCTGGGCCACTGCTAAACTGGTTCCAAGGGCCAGATCTCGTTCTCCAAAACTGTACTATGTATTGTTACTCAAGCCACCCTTGTAAGTCCCTAGTAAATTGTATCCCTAGTACCTAGGACATAGGTACTGAAGAGGGCCCCCCAGAGTTGCAGCACTGATTGTGCCACTCTAAGAAACCCCACACAAGTCCCATGCAGACTGCCATTGCAAGTGCATGATAAGGTGTACTTAAAAGTTGCAAACTCAACCTGGCACTCACCAAGAGTGCCCTGTCCACTGACACTGCATACACTATAGGTAAGTGACCCCTCTGGCAGGCTTTACAGCCCTAAGGCAGAGTGGACTATAATGCATGTGAGGACATATGTTTGTATGAGCAAATATGCCCCTACTGTGTCTTTACAAAACCTTAAGACATAGTAAATGTACAAGGAAGCCATAGCAAATACATGTGTTGGACACAGGTCATTACAAGTTCCCCAGCTCAACGATGGCCTCTCTGAATACTGGGTTGCTTGGTATCAAACAACTCAGAATATTACACCCACACTGATGCCAGTGTTGTATTTATTATAGCATGTTCCTAGAGGGCACCTTAGAGGTGCCACATGCAAAACCTAACAGCCCCAGCAGGGTTGCTGACTTGTTTTTACCAGCCTGCCAACACCAGACAAAAATCTGAACTCCTGGGGTGGGAGTCTCTGTTTTCAGGAGCCAGAACACAAAGCCTTTCCTGAGTGGAAGTGTTAAGCCTCCTTCCCCAGGCAAGCACCCCCGCCCATTGGTCAGCTTCAAAGGCTTTACTGCCTTTGAAATCTGGCCTCTGACTCTGCTGATAGCAGCAGATGGTCACCCAATGGTTTTCCCCTACTTTTAGTAGGAAAACTGTCAAGAAAACTTAGCGTCACTCCCACACCACCCCAGGTGTGACAGGTGAGGCGACCACTCTATTTCATCTTCCTCTATCCTAGATTGCAGGAAAATAGCCAAACATGGTTAGGGATGTGACCTCTTCCCACAGGAAGTGGTCACATAGTGGGTGTAGCTACCCTAAGGTAGGTGGCCCATTGACCACTTCCAGGTACTCACTGTTTTGCTTTCCTTATCTTATCTTCTGACCGAGTTGACAAAACCTCTCTGGAATGCACTTCTTAGTTTAAAGAAGACATTTATTATTATTACTTCACCACGAGGTTCCTGAGAGATGAGATTAGTAGGTTGGAAGCACACATTTAAAAGTAGTCACAGAAATGAAAGCAAAATATGCCAAAGTACTTCTCAATTGCAATGTACACAGCAAATACATGTGATTATATTATAGCATAACTTCAAAGCAAAGAATAAAAGTCAAAATTAATCACCGTAGGGCCTATCACTGCTTGTCATCTTTTTCATGCCTGACTCCTGTTCAACTGCGAGAAAGAGATTTTCTACCCAAACGGGATGTCAGGCAGCTGACGTCCATTCCTGACTGAAGTCCTGGAAAATTCCCCCTTGCTGCCCCCCAGGGACACCGTTAAAAAGCCTGCTAACAGGACTCTTAGTCTAAACATGCTGGCTCAGTGGGGGAACCGAACAAGAGTTTGGAAAGTGGCAAAGTCTCCAAACTTCGCTAGTTCCCAGGCTGGATTTAGAGGTAAACACAAAATATATGCTGTCTTATCACGTTAGGGTTCAGTGTGAATTCAATATGAAAAACACAGCTTGGAAAAACACAGCTCATCTGCAATGTCTCAACTGCAATGTCTAACTCCACATTAAAGCCAATAGGCAGCTAACCTAAATACCAAATGTAATGTCTAATGCCATGTTAAAACCCATAGGCATCTAAATTGAATGTCCAATGCCATGTTAAAGCCAATAGGCAGCTAAACTGAATATAACATGTAATGTGCTACTGGTGAACATTGAACAACTAATATGCGCAGTGGTGAAACACAAAGTCATTGGTCAAACACAATTAATGGCATAACACTCACCTTAATGCCCACTAAGTGCAGTATTTAATAGGCATCCCTAGACTTGCAGATCAGATTCAATGGGCACAAGAAGACCAGCCACAAAGAAGACCCAAGGCTTGAGAACAGAAGTCCTGCTGCAAGAACATAAACATGCTCAAACCTGCCTGCTGCACCAAGGACTTAACAATCAGTGCTGAGGAGTCAACTGGACATCGGGCAAACTCTAAGAAGCCCCGGAGGGCCTCCAGCCCTCTGAAAAGTGCCAAGAACCACCCTCTGAGTAAAGGCATCACTCTCTACACCCTGAACGGCAAGAAACAAGTGAAGTTTAGTCCACTGACCAGCTGTTGATCAATGAAACTGAGGAAAGAGCCCAACCAAATTCCACTCGACAGACTAACAGGACAAACCCTGCCAGTGTGCCAAGTTGGGTAGCACTGCAACCTCCGCTGACTGAGACGTGCCATAGTTTGGGGTACTGGACCACCAACATTGGACACCCAGGAGAAAAGTCCACTCTGGACACTCCAAGGACCAGAAGCAAGCACCATTCAAGGGAATTCAGGACACCCAAGAATCATCCCCTAGAGTCGCCCTGCTGACCTGCAATCCACCCTCAAAATGTCGTGCACCTGTCTCCAAAGTGTGCTTGATGCACCACCCTTGGCTGACCTATTTGCACTGCACCCAGCCTCCCTGGGACCTGCATAAAAAAACCTGCTGTGCTCTAGAGGTCTCTAACCCCCAAACTCCAAGGGGATCCATCGGACTTATCTTTAAGTCCACCTGTGCAGTGTGTTTCCAAGTGGTCCCCTTTTCTGCTCTGTACGAGCTCTAAAACCTTCAGATGCTGCTCCCGCTTGACCAGGGAACCACCCAAACTTCTCCAGCTGGCTCACATGACATCTCGATGACTTCGACCTAAAAATGGAAGGTGATACTTGTAAGAGCATTGCCTGATTTTATATGCATATTTAGCTTTTCCTCTTGATTCCTGTGGTGCCTAACTACGCACAAAAAGGCTATTTTTGGTAATTTTTTTAAAATCATGACTTGAAAAGTACTTCACCAATTTTGATGATGTTGGCCTTAAAGATTTGATAAAAACTGAAGTATTTTTGTAAATTGATCTCAAGTTATTGTTTTGAGTGTGTATCCACATTTATTGATACTGTGATGACAACAAATGATGAGCACATCTCTAAGATAAGCCTAATGCTCACCCACAGTACCACAAAAACAGAGTATTAGGTGGTCTGCTTTATACCTCTGGATACCAAAGTGGGTTTGCTTGGATTCTCTACAGAGTGCACACGATTTTTGTACATTATACTGAGAACCAGCCTCCTACATTTGGTGGTACAGCGGTGGGATACAATACATTGCATTTACTGATACCACTTTGTCACTAAGTGAGCACACAAATAACTCAAAAAATTGTCTGTAGGTGTATTTTTTACAATTGGACTATTTTTTAAAATAAAATGAATTACTAGGGGCCTGGTTAGGTCCCTAAAACAAGTGATCAGAAAAGGTTTCCAAACGTTTTCAAAAGTTTTTGAAAGTTTGCAAGAGTTTTCCAAAAAGTTAAAAAGGTCCCAACTTTCATAAGCAAAATGTCTGATGCTTAGAACCTGTCTCAAAAGCTCGACTTGACCCCGTGGCTAGAGATGAAATAACCCATGTTGAGAGCTCTCTCGACAAAGGATACCAGATTTACACTGATCCTCATGCCACCACAGAAGTTCTGAGGAGGCCTGTGGCAGAGTATGAAAATGCACATGCAACAGATGAGGGGAAACCCTCAACAACAGAGAATCAAGACAGCTCAGAAGAAGCGGAGGAGGAGTAGGTAGGATCCTCTGTCTCAGAAGTAAGACCCCCCTCAGAAGCGGATAGGACTCATGCTAGGCTGATAAAAAGGCTTGCTTTAGAAGCTCAGCTTTTGGAAATAGAGATAAAAAGAAGAGAGTTGGGCCTAGGACCCATCTCTGTTGGCAGCATTCAAGTAACTAGGGAGAAAGAGAAGTCTTTCAAACTAAAACTCCCAAAAGGAGTTCCCCCACATTTAACAGAGGGTAATGATATCACCAAGTGGTTTTCTGCCAATGTGAGAGCCTGCATAGCCAGGTAAGTAGATAGAAAACACTGGGCTTTCCATTGTGGGAACTGATCTCAGGCAAGTGTAAAAATAGACTCCTTACCTTGAATGAGGCAGATACCAAGTCCTATAACCTCATGAAGGATCCCCTGATTAAGGGTGTTGGGCTGACAACTGAAGAATACAGAATTAAATTCAGGGAGACTCTAAAAACCCAGAGTCAGTCCTGGGTGGAATTCATGGATTATTCAGCAAACATGCTGGGTGGCTGGTTAGAAGATAACAAGGTACAAGATTCTGGTGGTCTTTATAGTTTACTTATGAAAGAGCATCTTTTTAGCAATTGTTCCAATGAATTCCTGGTAGACCTCTGTCTACTTTCTCCTCGGGGTTGAAGGTAGACCACTGGGTCAAGACAATGGTGACCAAAAGCAGCACTGGTGTGGGAGACCCAAAGAAAGAGTCCAAAAAGCCCTCACCCAGGTAAAGATGGGAACCAAAATAAAAAGAAAGGCCCAGATTTAAGAAAAATAACGCACAACTGTCCTAGTGCAGTTGTGCATCAAAAAATGTACCGCCAGCTAACGTCCTTCCCTAGCACTATCAGTGCCCCATATTAAAAAATGAGGCATGATGGCGCTAAGGAATAGTTAGTGTAAAAAAAAATTACACTAACCATTGCTACATGTCGTAAGAAAAAATTACGCTAATGCTGCAGAAGTGGCGCTAGACCGTTTTGCAGCATTTTATTTTATACAAAACGGGTTTTACTTAACCGCATTAGTGTAAAAAAAAATGCACAACCAAGAACTAAACTTTTGGGCAGACAAGCAGTGGACCTACCTGTGCTTTGCTGCACTTGTGCCATCATTCATGGTGTCAATGCATTATAGCACCTAAACAGTGACAGCACACATTACATTACTGTGGGAATGTCCACTATGGGGAATAGGAAGGTAAATTGCTACCTACCATCCTGTCAAAGGAGCCTGCAAGGAAGTTGGTGGTGTAGGATCAACAGCCACCACAAGCAAAGATTGACACATCACTATCTCATTGCAATGGATGATGCCTTACCTCCTGCCAAGCTGTCTGTCCTGGATTTTACAGATGACATCGATGACCAGCAGCTGACCATCAATCAAGAGACTCTCCAGGATGTCCTAGGTTCCCTCCAGAAACCACCTCCAGTCACAGGGAGGACAAACAGCATTGTGGGATCTCCACATGAACCACCCAGCTACCAACACACAGCACCAGCCAGTCATGACAGCCCTGGACCTAACCTATACACTACCCTACACTAAACTAACCTAAGCTAACTCATCTTAACTAACGTCTACACCTATCCATCCTATTCTAAACATATCTTATACATGTAACACCACACTTTAAACATTGTCCCCCCACATCCCCTTAAGAGACAAGATACGAGTAGGACAACATAAACTAAGGATGCATATGTACTAACTTAACCTATATCCTAAACAAATATATATTTTTTGTATGTTTTTTCATATTTTTTAAAACATTTTATTAACATAGAAACCCTCACATAACTCCCGTTCCAAGTCCCCTCCAAATAAATAATGTACTAAAAGCCACCCCCAACTATGCTTACATTAACCTACACCTAATCTACACTGTTTTACTAACCTAACACTACTCACCTAAAACCCACTGAAAATGTTTATATTAGTAAAAGGGAGAGGAAAGGAACTGGGAGGGGGTGGCACAAAAAGTTCACATCTTCAATTTCTTTTTGCAGTACTTAAGTAATTTGAAATTCCTGGCATTGTCTCTTTCTAACATATCCAATCTTGCCATCATGGCTGCCATGTCCCATCTCATGTTGGCCACAAAGGTTGTGGTTGTGGCTGGAACAGGTGGCTATTTGGGCGCCTGGCTGTGGATAGGTGCAGTAGATGTGGAGGGGATAGGACCAGCAGAGGCCCCTCAGACCCCAAGTTTCTTCCCTGATGTGGCCAGCTCAGTTTTGGGCAGTAGCGAAGGTCTACCATGAGAAAATGCATGCCAAGCCCTAGTGGATTTCGCCTGCCTATATTTCTTCTCCATCCTTTGCTACCCACCCTGTATCTCCATGATGTGTCTGTACCTGTCAGCCATCTTCTCAAAAGCATGTTTCTCAGCTGGGGTCATATTGGCAGCTTAAACATGAGGAGAACATGACATTAAATACAGCATTGGGTGGAGGTAGAACAGACATGAAATGTACACAGCATCTTCTGATGACACCTGCTACCCACCACACATTCCACAACTCTGACACACTCCAAATCTACACTAACTTCCTACCATCCATCTATGGTATCATGTATATGTCACTGGGGTAACAGCTATCCATTGTTGCCCATCAGAGCCCAGAGGTAAGTGGACTACTGCATCCTTGATCTACATTTGTGTTATCATATTAGTGAGGATCAAGTGGTTTTACAAGTACAGAATCCCTGTGCCATTGTCAATATGTGGCACAATGTATGCAATCCACCTCTTTGACACCCCTGGAGCTACATCAAGCCTTGGCCAGGTGTCATGGATGCAAGGTGGGCTGTCATCTAATGGTGGGACAGAAAACTTCTCACTGGCAATTCTAAGGTTTGGCAAAGCATCATTCACGTGTCCTTGTGTTAACACCTGTTCAGAGCACTCGTTTTCAAGGGGGCACACCATTGCTCACAATGGGCCCATATGTACAATTCAGGCTTAGTTCCCATATAGTTTGGCCAAAACCTGAACGGAACACCTATGTTGTCTACAGATTTTGTACCTATTGCCCCCTACCCTATGTTATGTTTTCAAATTGTGTAATGCGGCACACACATGGTGGCTGTATGAGTGCCCTAAGGGGCACAGTAAGATTGGCACTGCACTGGGTGCAGCTACAGTATTCCTATTTATTGAACAAAATGTGCACATGCATTTCAGACATCTCCTAAGCACCAGGTATACACTCAACATTCACATTCTATGTACACATGATGTGACCAAGATCACTCACAAATATCATGATGGCTAGATCATGTTGGTAATTCTGCATACATCTATTTTGTTACAATCTGTAGAAATGTCCCATAGCTGTCTGGAGCAGAGTTGTATTCACATTGTGTACTCAACTGACTGTTGCCCAGCACAATGAGGCTTCTTGCATGACCACTGCCTCACTTAAAATCTGAAGAGTAGTAAGCCACCGGCGGTGCAAGTGTCTCCTACATATGACCCCTAGAGACCTCAAAACAGGTACATCATCTGTACTGTTTCCTGAGTAACTCAAAGCTACATGTGGCACACCATGCTGTCAAAAGTGCTGTGACAAATATGTTGGCAACAGGCATGCGAATTAAATAAACAGCAGCTCAAACACATATCATGATTGACATCATTGTATATGTGTGCATGATTTCCTTTTCCTAGCACCCACTATTCCATAGCAGCACACATTGGAACTTGTGCAACAATCAACTCATTCTCCATCCTCAAAATAGCGCCAGACTTGATGTTCATATCTTAACTCAGATGATGTCATCTCATTGGTCACACAATATATTTCATCATTGCATTGCAGATCCTCTCATAGAAAGTCCTGGAATGACACATGTGACGTACAAGTTGACACTTACTGGCTGTATTGGGGTCTTCAAATCTGGACACTTCTCCACAGGTGTAGGGTGGAGGCCCTCCTGCAATACATGACAGGAAAACAGAGCTTAGTGATTTTTTTTACATTTCTGTGCATGGTCAACAGTTTCACATTCACCTTGTTAAGCTGAGTATGCAAGTCAACTTAGTGGTAGGTCAGAAAAATTGCCAAACAAAAATAATCTATCTGTGAGATAAAGGGCCAGGTAATGGAGACCCTGACACCACCAAAGGATTACTTTTGCTGATGTTCGGGTGGTGCATTTCACTGCACCATATGTACATGGATTTGTCATGCAGCTGTTTTGTTGCGTTACACTTCCATGTCCATATGGAGCAGCATGACACAGTATTCTGCATCAGATGGGCATGCAATGGTTGTTGCAGTGGCTGTCCAATTGTAAAACACATTGCTTTTGACCGTGACCCAGATGTTGAAGACACCTTACTCATTGTCAGTGCTAAAATACTGCCCAGTGGTGGTGGGAACATGGGAAAGTGTTGAGGAATGCATTGATATATCCTTGTTTCTTGGTTCTAATATGTGCCATTTCAACACTAGAGCTAGAATGCCAAGGCAGTTTCCGTATGTTCACGTAGTTGTCCCTTCCTGCACATTAACTGAATAACATTACGGATGTCTTGCCAATACTGTGTGGGCAGCCATTGTCACCATAGAAGACCATTTATGTCCAGGAAGGGATACCAACATGCGCATATACACTCTCCTCAACACAGACACACTTGCAATGTGGTCCAAGTATGCCTGTGTTGTTGCAGGCTTCTGAGTAATGTGCTAGTGCTGGCACAGATGCAGGCCTGCCCCATACTGCCTGTAAAACAGGACAGGCCTGTGGTACAATTCAGCACATGTGTGTCAAATAATAGAAACATTATGGGGTATATGTGATACACAATGTACACAAAGAAGAATGTGCAAGTAGTGTGGACCCAGTTCCTAGCTAAGCTTCCTTAGATGCCGTTGGCCAAAGACAGAAAGGGGCCGATTTAAGGAAAGTGGTGCTGCATCTAGTGTCTCGCAACTGTCCTCACACCCCTTAGTGCCCCCTTTCCCATACCATTTGCGTGCCATATTAAATACACAGCGCACCATGGTGCAGGGCAGGGGGCAATTGTATCATTTTATATAGACACAAATGATGTACTCAGCAGGAGTAGCACCAAAAATATTGCACTACTCCTGCAAAGTACATAGGGGTCCATCATATATAATGGTGTGCTCCCTTTTTGGCCCCTGCTCTGTCTGAGCAGGCGTTCAATGTGCAGGAAAAATGGTTCCAGGATATATAAAATTATTCCCTGCCTCATATTTTGCTCCCCTTACAGGGGTAGGCCCCCCTACTATACATGATGCCTGTTGCAGCCATCATGTTGTGCAAGGCTCAACAAAGTGGCACTATGCATGTACCACTTTGTTAATATGGCATGGGGAAAATGGCAGTTCGGCCCTGCCTTAGCAGTATTTATGAATTTCATAATGACAGTGCTAAGGTGGAGCTAGGAGCTCTTAACCCCTTTGCTGCCAGGCTTTTCCCCCTCCTGTGCCGAGCCTTTTTTTGGCTATTTGGGGCAGTTCGCGCTTAGGCCATCACCACTTTTTGTTCACATAAGCTACCGACACCAAATTTGCGTCCTTTTTTCCCAACATCCTAGGGATTCTAGAGGTACCCAGACTTTGTGGGTTCCCTTGAAGAAGACCAAGAAATTAGCCAAAATAAAGCAGACATTTTGTTTTTTTTCAAAGAAATGGGAAAAAAGGGCTGCAGAAGAAGGCTCGTCGTTTTTTCCCTGAAAACCTAGCTTTCAGGAACAGGCAGACTTGAATTAGAAACCCCAATTTTTCAACACAATTTTGACATTTGACTGGCACATACCCCATTTCACTATTTGTTGTGCTTTCAGCCTTCTTCCAATTAGTGACAGAAATGGGTGAGAAACCAATGCTGGATCACAGACAGAGAAACATTTCTGATAAGTAAACAAAATTCTAAATTCAGCAAAGGGTCATCTGTGTAGGTCCTACAAGTGTTTCCTACAGAAAATAACAGTTGAAATAAAAGAATGTTGAAATTGAGGTGAAAAAACCCAGCCATTTTTCTAAACGTTTTACTCTGTAACTTTTTCCTGCGATGCCAGATTATTTAAAGCAATATAACGTTATGTCAGCTGGACTCTTCTGGGATATATAGGGCTTGTAGGTTCATCAAGAACCCTAGGTACCCAGAGCCAATAAATGAGCTGCACCTTGCAATGGGTTTTCATTCTATACCGGGTATACAGCAATTCATTTGCTGAAATATAAAAAGTGAGAAATAGGTATCAAGAAAACCTTTGTATTTCCAAAATGGCCACAAGATAAGGTGTTGGGAAGCAGTGGTTATTTGCACATCTCTGAATTCCATGGTGCCCATACTAGCATGTGAATTACAGGGCATTTCTTAAATAGACGTCTTTTTTACACACTGTCTTACATTTGAAAGGAAAAAATGTAGCGAAAGACATGGGGCAATAACACTTGTTTTGCTATTCTGTATTCCCGTATGTCTCCCGATAAAAATGGTACCTCACTTGTGAGGGTAGGCCTAGCGCCCGCGACAGCAAAAGCCCCAAAACACAATGTGGACACATCACATTTTCACAAAGAAAACAGAGCTGTTTTTTGCAAAGTGGCTAGCTGTGGATTTTGGCCTCTAGCTCAGCCGGCACCTAGGGAAACCTAGCAAATCTGCGCAGTTTTGAAAGCTAGACACCTAGAGGAATCCAAGATAGGGCAACTTGTGGGGCTCTGACCAGGTTCTGTTACGCAGAATCCTTTGCAAACCTCAAAATTTGGCCAAAAAAACACTTTTTCCTCTTATTTCGGTGACAGAAAGTTCTGGAATCAGAGAGGAGCCACAAAGTTCCTTCCACTCAGCATTCCCCCAAGTCTCCCGATAAAAATGGTACCTCACTTTTGTGGGTGGGCCTACTCCCCGTGAAAGGAAGTGCCCCAAAACACTATCTGGACACATCAAAATTATCATATACAAAACTACCTGTTTTTGCGGGGGGCACCTGCGTTTTTTTGGTCCTGGGCTCAGCAGCCTTCTAGGGAAACCTACCAAACCCAGACAATTCTGAAAACTAGACATCCTAGGGAGTCCAGTGAGGTGTGACTTGCGCGGATCCCCCAATGTTTTCTTACCAAGAATCCTCAGCAAACCTCAAATTTAGCTAAAAAAACACATTTTTCCCACATTTCTGAGTGAGATCACCGCACTGGGACAAATTTCATACCACCCAATGTTCCCCTCAGTCTCCCGGTCAAAATGATACCTCATTTGTGTAGGTGGGTCAAGTGCTTGTGAAAGGGAAGAGCCAAAAACATGTCGAGATTGAGGGGGAACGAAAGGGGGTCCAAAAGGGCAGTTTGCAAAAAAAAAAATTTAGGCTGACAAGTGCAGCAGAATTTTTATCGGTATAGATGAGACCATGCTGGGTGGTAGGAATTTTGTGGATTCCTGCAGATTCCAGAAGGTTCCATCACAAAAACGTGGGAAAAATGTGTGATTTCCAGCAAAGTTGGAGGTTTGCAGGGCATAGTGGGTACAAAAATGGTGTGGGGTGCAAGTGAAACACCACCCTGGAATCACCCAGATGTTTAGTTTTCAGATGTGTCTAGGTCTTGTGGATTTTTCTACATGGCAGCCTCCCAAAGTCCATAAAGTGTAGCCCTCACCATTCCAAGTGGGACGATTTTTGAGAGTTTGCCAAGCTCTCATGGCCGAAATGTAAAACCAAAACCCAAAATAATCAAATGTCTTCTTGCTTGCTGTGGGATAAGATGTTTTAGAGTGTGAGGGAGAGCTGAAAGACTGTTAATCCCTTCAGTTTGGGTGGGCGCATAACCAGGCCCATACTGGTTACTAGACACCACCCCAATACATATATATATAAATGTGTTAATTCTCTGGCATCTAGTAGACCTTCTGCCCCCCTGGGGTATGGATCAGGGATAATTGCCTCATCTGCCCACTGGTGGGCAGAACAACTTTGGCCCCATTTATTTGGGGTGTGGGTATGGCCATACCCCCACTCTCTTATTTTGGAAAAAAAACTTCCCTGGTCTCTGGTGGGTGTTCTGCACCCCCTTGGGGGCAGATGGGCCTTCCAAAAATAGACCCATCTGCCCCCAAGAGGGGCAAATATGGCCAGCAGTAATGTGCCCCCATGGGGAACGACCCTTACCCAAGGGACTGCCCCCCTAAAGAAAACACACGCATATACGCACACCAATCCCTGGTGCCTAAGTGGTTTCTGCCACCCTTGGGGGCAGATTGGCCAAACAAAAATCGGCCGATCTGCATAAATGGTCTAAATACAATTTGTCCCCCAGGGGAGCGACCCTTGCTTAAGGGATTGCCCCCTTGTGTGAAATTGGCGCAAAAAAAAGATCCCCGGTGCCTAGTGGTTTCGGCCTAACAAAAATCGGCCGATCTGCCCCCAAGGGGGGCAGAAATGGTCTAAATACAATTTGCCCCCCAGGGAAGCGACCCTTGCTTAAGGGGTTGCCCCCCACATCTAAAAAACAAAAGAGGTTTTGGCGCCTAGAGGTTTCTGCCACCTCTGGGGGCAGATCGGCCTAATAACAATAGTCCGATCTGCCCCCAGAGGCATAAATGGTCTAAAATGAATTTTTGCCTCCACCCCCTCCGCGGGAGTGACCCTTGCCTAAGGGGTCATTCCCTTTGTGTGAAATTGGTGCCTTGGGGGCAGATTGGTTTAACAAAAATCGGCCGATCTGCCCCCAAGGGGGGCATAAATGGTCTAAATACAATTTGCCCCCCAGGGGAGCAAGCCTTGCCTAAGGGGTCACTCCCCACCTCTAAAAAACAAAAACAAAAAAATTATATATTTTCACTGGCACCTAGACGTTTCTGCCCAGATCAGCCTAATAACAATAGGCCGAATTCCACCAGGTGGTCAGAAATGGCCTAAAATAAATTCCCCCCCCCCCCCGGAGCAACCTTTGCCTAAGGGGTAGCTCCCCTTGCATGAAATTGGCGCATAAAAAAAGATCCCCGATGCTAGTGGTTTCTGCCCCCCTTGGGGGCAGACTGGCCTAACAAAAATCAGCCAATCTGACCCCAAGAGGGGCAGAAATGGTCTAAATACAATGTGCCCCCCCCCAGGGGAGCGACCCTTGCCTAATGGGTCGCTCCCCATCTCGAAAAAACAAAAACAAAAAAAAACATTAGCCCTGGCGTCTAGAGGTTTCTGCCCCCCCCCGGGGGCAGATCGCCTAATAACAATAGGCCGATCTGCCCTCATGGGGGGCAGAAAAGGCCTTGAAAAATATTGCCCCCCTGGGGAGTGACCCTTTCCCAAGGGGTCGCTCCCCTCATGCCAGTTTTCATTCAAAAATAAATCCCTGGTGTCCAGTGGGCATTTCAAAAGCCGGATCGCTTTACGATCTGGCTTTTGAAATGCTCTGAGATACTTCAAAGGGAAGGAAATTCCTTTCCTTCCCTTTGAAGCTTTTCAGGGCCCCATCACATGATCAGAAGAGAAATGCTTTGCATTTATCTTCCAATCGCACTGGAAGCTGAGCTTCCAGAGCGATGGGGAAGTGGCCTCTGTCATGACCACACAAACTTGCCAAGTCAAATCAAAGAAGTGCATGAGAAAAGCAAAGAGATATCCTCAGTGGAGAGAGCAAAGCCCAAACTGGAAGAAGGTTTGCAGAGTAATCTTGCGCTTATTTCAAAGGAAGAATCAAAAAGAGAAGATCCAAGATGGCCGCTGTGAGTCCTGAAGGTTAGTTACAGTTCTAGTCTTGCAATCGGTTGGTTGCTAGGTTACGAGCTCTCCAGCTGGAAGCCTTGCACTTCAACTGAGGTCTGACAGGAATCAGCTGTGTAGAGAGAGAGCACGCTTCGGAACAGAAACTCCTGTGAGGTAAAATTTCATTTGAAGATTATATTACAGAAAACGGAATAATATTGTCAAGGTTTATTCGAAGAGTTTGATAGTAGACCGTTCCCGTGGAAGTCGGCAAGGCTACAGAGTTAATGTTTCAATTAACCATATGTTTACAAGGTTCTTGTTTAAGATATTAAAGTCAAAGAAAAAACTAACTTTAAAAGAGCAAGTATCTACAAATGTCAAGGTTATAAACGAAGGCCAAGTTTAAAGGAGAAACAAACTGTTAACAAATAAGCATTTACAAATTCAATGGTAATAAACCAAAATAGAGTTTAAAAGAGAAACAAACTTAAATAAACAAGCATTTACAACTACAAGTTATCGACAGATGTCGAAGTAAGGAAGGAGAAACTAACTGTAATAAACAAGCATTTACAAATACAAGTTATCAACAAATGTCGAAGTAAGAAAGGAGAAACAAACTTTAATAAACAAGCATTTACAAATACAAGTATTGACAGAAGTCACAATAAGACAGGAGAAATTAAATAACATCAGCTGATTTGAAGAACGCATTATTACCAACTATATATATATATATATATATATAGCAACATAAAACCAATCTCTAACAAAGGTTGAGAAGTTCTTCCAGAATCAGTAATAAGCATTTTTTAAGAAGAGCTATAATTTATAGAGAGAAGCAAGGCTACAGAGAACTCAGTGTGAGTGAAGAAATAATAGAATTAAAGAGAATTAAGTGTTGAGAGTAGAAAGTGAAAAACTGATGTTGTATGTTCCTAGTAATTGCGACTGTGACTCTTGCAGGTGCTGTATCCAATCTTAGATGTGAAGAGGCAGACTGAGTATTGGCGTTCATCATCTCTGTGTCAGTCTCTCTACCATCCCATTCCCCTTTCCCCCTCCGGGGTACTCAGCACGAAGGATTAATATTCGTTGTGAGTAGCTCGGGTCAGGACTGAGGAGTTATCTTCTGCTTCCGAGGGAATCAAATTGAAGTATCCTGACAGATTGAAGTGCCTTCACCCTAATTTTAGGGAAAAAACAGATTTCCTCCTGAGCAGAATGGCAGAAGGAATTGATATAAAAGCATTAGCCACCGTTTTGGAAGGGTTACAGAAACAATTAAATAACACCATAGAAGAAACAGTCCAAATAAAACAGCGAATAAATGAGTTAGGGAACACCGCTAAATCAAATGAATCTGTGTTTTCACAAATCCCTAGCCCTTCACAGTCTGCAGGTATATCCACTCAAGTAATTCATGCAGTTTCCCCTATTATTCCTTTGGCTCAACCCGAGCGCTTCGGTGGGGATCCAAATAAGGCGCAGATTTTTCTGACCCAATGCTCATTGCATTTTTTATGTAGACCAGTCATTTTTTCCGAAGACCAGTCCAAAGTGGCATTTATATAGTCTTATCTGACAGGAGATGCGGCCGCATGGTCCATGCCAATAATTTCCAGAAATGATCCTGTTTTATATAATTTCCAAAATTTCAAGGAAGAGTTCTTAAGAATATTTGATCAGCGAACTGCAGCTCAAGCCACTGACAATGAACTACTGGAAGTCAGGCAAGGTAATAAAGATCTAGTAGCCTATCTGGCTCATTTCAATAAACTCATTGTAGAGACTGCCTGGTCAGAGTCAAAAAGAGCCGCCATATTTTATTGTGGACTGAGAGATGAATTGAAAGATGCCTTAGCACAAGTTCCAAATAGACCCACCGAAATTTCGGAGTTAATTGATCTTGTGTTACAGATTGACCACCGGTTAACTGAACGAAGAGCAGAAAAGAGAAGAGAGTATCGACCATTTCCCCTGAGAATTGATTGTGTAAGAAATGATCATACGAGAGCCGGAGAAGGGACAACGATAGAAGAACCAATGCAAATTGGTTCCATCCGAGGTCCTTTATCTAAGGAAGAAAAAGAGAAAAGAAGAGTGAATCAACTATGTTTATATTGCGGTGCATCTGGGCATTTTGTTAAAAACTGTCTCAAGAAACCCAAAGCTCTTCAGTCGGGAAAAGGCCAGCTTCATCAGTAGAGGGAGTTGCCCTGATGAAAGCAGAACCCAAGACAACTCCTTTAGATCAACGAGTGGCGAATACCTTACAAACCGCAGCGCCACATTTGGTACAAACAGTATCAGTTAAGACCCTTGAGAAGGAAATTCAAGGGATCTCAGTTATGATAGACTCTGGAGCTACGGGCAACTTCTGTGATATCAAATACGCTTGTAAAATGGGTATTCGATTTATCAAGAAATCTACTTTGGAAGTAGTAAGAGCTGTGGATAGAACCAATCTTTCTTCAGGACCCATTTCCCATGAGACCGAACCAATTCAGATGCAAGGTTTTGGTGGACATCAGGAGCAGATAATCTTTAATTTGATAGATGCTCCACAATTTCAACTCATTTTGGGTCTGCCCTGGCTTACAGAACATAATCCACAAATTGATTGGAGCAAAAGAACGATCAAGATGAATTCCTCTTACTGCAAAGAGAATTGCTTTCATGATGGAGTGGAAGTGTCCACCAAGTCCCAAGCGGCCTGTTTATCATCACACTCTTCAGTGATCTGTGCACTAAAGACAGCAGTAATCCCAAAAGAATATGAGGATTTAGTCGCCGTTTTTGATGAAAAGGAGGCTGAGAAATTGCCATCACATCGACCCTACGACTGCATAATTGAACTGTAGCCAGGTGCGATATTGCCATGTAGCAGAATATAGCAGAATATACGCATTGACCGAAGCAGAGAATCAACATTTAAAGGAGTATTTGGATCAATATCTTGCTAATGGTTATATTCGTCCTTCTGAATCTCCAGTGTCATCCCCACTATTTTTCATACCAAAGAAGGATGGGAGTCTTGCATTGATTATCGAGCCCTCAATCAGGTTACCATCAAGAATCGATACCCACTGCCTTTAGTGTCAGTTTTATTAGATCAAGTAAAGAATGCCAGAATCTACACCAAATTGGACCTGCGAGGAGCATATCATTTGATTCGAGTGGCTTCAGGGGATGAATGGAAAACCGCTTTTCGGACTCGATACGGATTATTTGAATATCAAGTGATGCCTTATGGGTTATGCAATGCTCCCGCTGCCTTCCAGCATTTCGTTAATGATATATTACAAGAATTCCTCGACCGGATTGCCGTGGTTTATATAGATGACATTTTAATCTTTTCCGACAATCTACAGGAGCACATTTCCCATGTTCGATCCATCCTCACAAGGTTGCAAGAAAACCATCTCTATGTAAAATTGGAGAAGTGTGCATTTCATGTGGAACGAGTTGAGTTCTTAGGATTCATTTTGTCACCAGAAGGAGTTAGTATGGATCCTGCCAAGATAAAGACAGTGCAACATTGGCCTTCTCCTTGCAATGTCAAAGAGATCCAGAGTTTCATGGGGTTCGCTAATTTTTATCGAAGATTCATATCCAATTTTTCTCAAACAGTTACACCCATTACTCGATTGTTGAAGAAAGGAGTGAAGTTTGAGTGGACAAAAGAAGCTGAAAATGCTTTTAATTTTTTGAAGAATTCCTTCGTCTCAGCTCTAATCTTGCTCCACCCCAATCCAGATGAGCCATATTATGTGGAGGCAGATGCTTCAGATGTTGCCATAGGAGGTATCCTTTCCCAGCGTCATAAAGATACAGGTCAATTACATCCAGTGGCCTATTTCTCTCGAAAATTAACACCACCAGAGATAAATTATTCAATTGCGGATAAGGAGCTATTGGCAGTCAAAGAAAATTTTCGTGAGTGGAGGCATTACATTTTGGGAGCTAAGCATAAAGTGACCGTTTACACGGACCACCGAAATTTACAGTTTTTAAAATCAGCTCGAACTCTAACAGCTAGACAACTGCGTTGGTCCCTATATTTTGCAGACTTTGATTTTGTTATCACTTTCAGACCAGGAAAAGTAAATGGGAAGGCAGATGCTCTATCTCGAATTGATACCGGTGCAGTTAAAGAGCCTCCAGAAAAATAATTGATTATTCCACAAGAGAAGTTCATATCTGCCATATTGTATGAAAATTTAACCAAAGAAATTCAAGAAAACTTAACATTTGAAGGAATGCTGAAGTGGTCCAAAGAAGGCCAAGGAAGAGAAATCAAAAAAGGTTTGCCAGACTTTAAAGGTGCACTGTATGTTCCGACTGTGGAGCTGCAAGAAAAAATTCTTCAGGCTTATCATGACGATCAATTGGCTGGACACAAAGGAATTCAAAAGACTCAAAATCTAATACAACGAGAATTTTGGTGGCCAAAAATGAAAACTCAGATAAGACAATATGTGTCAACTTGTGACAAATGTCAAAGAGGGAAATCAAATAGAACAGCTTCACAAGGTCTGTTAAGACCTTTGCCCACTGCACCCCATGCCTGGCATACTGTTACTATGGATCTTATAGTGGACCTCCCTAGTAGCCAAGGTTTTAACACTATCCTAGTTTTTGTAGACACTTTCACTAAAATGGCGCATTTCATTCCTTTGAAAGAAATCCCTCGAGCCCCACAGGTTGCACAGTTGTTTACACAACACATAGTACGCGCCCATGGTTTCCCAAAAATTCTAGTTTCAGACAGGGGGTCCCAATTTGTTTCTCGCTTTTGGAAGGCCTCTAGTAAAAGATTAGGAATTGATTCACGTTACTCTACCAGTTACCATCCTGAAACCGATGGGCAAACAGAGAGAGTGAATCAAGAGTTATAACAGTATTTAAGACTCAATTTATTCGATAAAGAGAAGGAATGGCCCGAGTTGATGTGGGCAGCTGAATTTGCTTACAATAATGCTGTTCATTCCACCACTGGGTTCACCCCCTTTTATCTAAACCATGGTAGACATCCTAATGTAATGTTGGGTAAAGAAGATGATTCAGTGCCTGCAGTAGAAGAGATGGTGAGGGATTTGCAGACCACGTTAGTTAGGGCTAGAAAAAAACATTATTCAAGCAAAAGACTCATATAAGACTCAGGCTGATAGAAAACGAAGAGAGAGCCCCATTTATTCGAAAGGAGACAAAGTTTGGTTATCCACTCGTCATTTACGTCTCAAAGGAAATCGCAAATTTCAGCCACGATTTATAGGCCCATTCAAAGTTGACAAGATGATCAATCCAGTGGCAGTTAAATTGCAGTTGCCAGCTCATCTAAAGATACATCCTGTTTTCCATGTCTCCTTGTTAAAGAACAATCCTCCAAATTTACGTCAAAACTCCCCTCCAATTCCTATCCAGATTAGCTCTGCAGAAGAGTATGAGATCAATCAAATCTTAGATTCCAAAATCCATAATGGCCAGCTTTATTATCTAATTGATTGGAAAGGTTATGGTCCAGAGGAACGATCCTGGGAGCCGCACAAGTATGTACATGCTTCAAGATTAGTGAGAAACTTTCATAGAACCTACCAAAGCAAACCTAAATTGGAGAACTGTTCCTTGAGGGGGAGTACTGTCATGACCACAAAAACTTGCCAAGTCAAATCAAAGAAGTGCATGAGAAAAGCAAAGAGATATCGTCAGTGGAGGCAGCAAAGCCCAAACTGGAAGAAGGTTTGCAGAGTAATCTTGCGCTTATTTCAAAGGAAGAATCAAGAAGAGAAGATCCAAGATAGCCGCTGTGAGTCCTGAAGGTTAGTTACAGTTCTAGTCTTGCAATCGGTTGGTTGCTAGGTTACGAGCTCTCCAGCTGGAAGCCTTGCACTTCAACTGAGGTCTGACAGGAATCAGCTGTGTAGAGAGAGAGCACGCTTCAGAACAGAAACTCCTGTGAGGTAAAATTTCATTTGAAGATTATATTACAGAAAACGGATAAATATTGTCAAGGTTTATTCGAAGAGTTTGATAGTAGACCGTTCCCGTGGAAGTCGGCAAGGCTACAGAGTTAATGTTTGAATTAACCATATGTTTACAAGGTTCTTGTTTAAGATATTAAAGTCAAAGAAAAAACGAACTTTAAAAGAGCAAGTATCTACAAATGTCAAGGTTATAAACGAAGGCCAAGTTTAAAGGAGAAACGAACTGTTAACAAATAAGCATTTACAAATTCAATGGTAATAAACCAAAATAGAGTTTAAAAGAGAAACGAACTTAAATAAACAAGCATTTACAACTACAAGTTATCGACAGATGTCGAAGTAAGGAAGGAGAAACTAACTGTAATAAACAAGCATTTACAAATACAAGTTTTCAACAAATGTCGAAGTAAGAAAGGAGAAACGAACTTTAATAAACAAGCATTTACAAATACAAGTATTGACAGAAGTCACAATAAGACAGGAGAAATTAAATAACATCAGCTGATTTGAAGAACGCATTATTACCAACTATATATATATATATAGCAACATAAAACCAATCTCTAACAAAGGTTGAGAAGTTCTTCCAGAATCAGTAATAAGCATTTTTTAAGAAGAGCTATCATTTATAGAGAGAAGCAAGGCTACAGAGAACTCAGGGTGAGTGAAGAAATAATAGAATTAAAGAGAATTAAGGGGGTCATTCTGACTCCCGCCGGCCGCGGTAACCGCGGTGCTGGCGGGAGCCGCCAGAATACCGCTGTGCGGTCAGAAGACCGCCGCGGTTATTCTGTGTTTCCCGCTGGGCTGGCGGGCGACCGCCAGAAGGCCGCCCACCAGCCCAGCGGGAAACCCCTTCCCACGAGGAAGCCGGCTCCGAATGGAGCCGGCGGAGTGGGAAGGGTGCGACGGGTGCAGTAGCACCCGTCGCGATTTTCAGTGTCTGCATGGCAGACACTGAAAATCTTTTAGGGGCCCTCTTACGGGGGCCCCACGACACCCCTCACCGCCATCCTGTTCCTGGCGGTCAAGACCGCCAGGAACAGGATGGCGGTGAAGGGGTCGGAATCCCCATGGCGGCGCAGCAAGCTGCACCGCCATGGAGGATTCCTCAGGGCAGCGTAAAACCGGCGGGAGACCGCCGGTTTTCCGTTTCTGACCGCGGCCATACCGCCGCGGTCAGAATGCCCTTGGGAGCACCGCCAGCCTGTTGGCGGTGCTCCCGCAGTCGTTGACCCTGGCGGTCAATGACCGCCAGGGTCAGAATGACCCCCTAAGTGTTGAGAGTAGAAAGTGAAAAACTGATGTTGTATGTCCCTAGTAATTGCGACTGTGACTCTTGCAGGTGCTGTATCCAATCTTAGATGTGAAGAGGCAGACTGAGTATTGGCGTTCATCATCTCTGTGGCAGTCTCTCTACCATCCCATTCCCCTTTCCCCCTCCGGGGTACTCAGCACGAAGGATTAATATTCATTGTGAGTAGCTCGGGTCGGGACTGAGGAGTTATCTTCTGCTTCTGAGGGAATCGAATTGAAGTATCCTGACAGCCTCTGATGAGGTCAGCGCGCAAATGCGCTCTGACGTCATCAGACGTCACTGGGCGGGGTCAGTGCGGTTGGGGGGGTGGGAGGGTAGCCCACACAGGGAGCGTTAGCGCTCCCTCTGAGCTCAGTGCCGAGGACGTAATAGTTACGTCCTCAGCACATGAGCACTGTGCCGGTGGATGTAACCATTACATCCCCGGCACAGAAGGGGTGAAATCAGGCCCACAACAACTTGTCCTGACCCTTGACAAAACATGTTACACTCAACCTTATGTCCGCCTGTCATGCATAAACAAATAAGGATGCTGCTAAGCAAATGGAGTACTTACCAACTGGTCCACCAAACTGAATCCCCAGGTGATCCAGTAGATCTTGTTCCTGTGCTATGAGGACAGCCCAATGGTGTTTCAACTTGTGGTCAGTGCGCACAGCTCTGAATATTCTGTGTAGGAGGTGGAGCACCTTGCCCCACTGCAGCTCCATGCCTCTGTGGGATAGCCCTGTATTACTCAGCCACCCAAAAATAGCATCAATAGCATCAGGAGAAGGTAATGTTGTACCAGTCAGATGAACCCTCCCAGTTCATCTACTATCATTTTTGTTGTCTTCCTTTCCCAGACATTATGCAGTATAAGCAATTTGCGAATGTAAGAGTAACAAAAACAAAACGTATTTAACTTTCCCAACTAACCCCAAATACCCCAACAAACTATGCTATCCCTAGACAAACACACCACAATACAATGACAAATGCAGGACAAAAATACTACAAAAGACTGAGGAAAAAGACAAAAAATACACAACAGCAACAGGACACAGCACAAAACTCTCCAACAACAACAGTCCACACAATCTCAAACAGTCACAGACACAAAGAATGTGAAGTGAATTCACTGTACCATGTATGCAGCCAGGAAGTTCTGTTTCACCACTTCCTGGGTCTGTGCGTCACGTTTTCTGATTTGTGATTTTTTTTTGTTGCATGACCGTCATGCATCAATTTTTTTCCATTGAGGCTGACAAGCCTTCAAGACTTGCGATTGACGCGCAGGGGCCAGGCGTAATTTTTTTGATTAGCAAAGTATGAAGTATGGTGTTTGTGTAAAAGAAAAATTGATGATCATATGTGGGATTCTTTCCCATGAACACTGACACATTCTGTGGACTTGTGATTGACATGCAGGGGCCAGGCATCATTTTTTGGCATAGGAGAGTTTGGAATATTGCTGTTTGCGTCACAAATTTGGACACATAATGGAAATGCATGGATTTTCTTGGAAAGACTAACAGTGCACCCAGATTCTTATATCATGTCACAGGGGCTATGCGTATATGGCTATTTGTGTGTGCATGTTTGTTTGTATCATAATGGTAACATTGCTATGTGTTACCATAATGTTTGTATGTTTGTGTGATACATGCAATGTCTAATACCTTTTGCATATGTGCATGTGTTGCTAGACGTTGTCCACATACATGTTGCCACATGTGTACCAGGAGTATACATATGTGATCTAAGATATATTTGTGGGTCCACCAAGTTGTTAAGTCTGATTTCCAAATGTGTATTTAACAACACAGCTGATATGATAGGCTATCTACAATACATGGTAATGTATGTGATACCCTTGACAAATCTTACTCAGAAGATGCAGTGGACTACGGCTGGGTTGATTTCACGTTACCCTGGCAATATGAGTGCATTTGTGTCCACACTGAGGTGTGTTGTTAGGCTCAGGCTTTATGATGCTTTGCTACACATGTGAAATATAGTTCCCTATGCATCTATGATGCAGGAGATGGAGTACTCACATGCGTCAATGAACGTTGGTTTGTGTTTCTAGAAAGACGTGTAGTGTCATATGTGTAAAATATACCACAGCGGTGTGTTCATGGGATATGAAACCTCACATATCTATCTTCCTGCATGGCCACATGTTGGACTTTGTTAAATGGCTGTGTAGTCATATCAGTGCCACCTATGTTTCTGTAAGTTGGAACACATCTGATGGTCATTTAAGTCTGTCAATGATCATGTGATACAAATGCATTTTCATTAGTGGAAAGCTGACTTTTGTGCAGACTTCAACACACAATACTAGGCATTTGCCATTTAAGTGGTACATGTGTGCAGAGATTCCAGACCTATGTGTGCATGCCACAAGCTAGGTACTTACAACTGACCACAACATGTTTGTTATGAATGTCATATACAATGGCATGCAACTGTGTAGCAGTGTTGCAGTCAGGCAATGATGGCAGCTTAGTCATCATTACAACTGTGTGACATTTTATGCTGCATATGTTATGAAAAATAGAACATACAAGTATCATCTTGCATGCCAGGGGTGGTGCATACAACAGGCTTCCTCCTGTAATGGACAGGCACCTGAACCTTGCCTTCAGGAGTCCAAATGCCCTCTCCATCACATTTTGTGTCCTTCTGTGCTCTTCGTTGTATGCACACTTTCCACTGTTGTTGGGTTGCCAAAAGGAGTCATCACCAATTGCTGAATGCCGTAACCTTGGTCAGCTGCAAAGGAATGAGAAAACATATGTTGATAATACATATTTGTGCTTTTGTATGTTTTAGGTGGGGTGAGGACTCCAACTTGCTTCTGGTATTCTGGTATTGTATGTGTTCCTGTTTTGTGGAATGGTTGCATTGGTTTTTGTTGATGGACATTACTATCATAGGTTGTGGCTCAGGGACCTAATGATTATCAAAATAAATCAAAATTGACAGTTTAACCATGCCAAATATGTGTTGTGTTGTTCATATTTGAGGCTGTGTCCTATTGTTAGTGGAACCTACCACTTCCTTGCATCACAATGGTGTCATTTGTATTGACACTATGTTAGCCCTACAAAGCCAAACTCAGGCCTCCATGTCACCTTGTAGAACTATACATGCAGTACGAGACTTAGAGACCCTTTGTGGCAGATGATGGCTATGCGAGCCATCATGTCTGCAATGGTGTGATTCACACAATTTGAGGAGTAGCAAAATTGGTGCAGTGGAATCTCCAAGGTTCCTATACATGAGTCCCTATGTACGGTGCATGAAAGGTCAGGTATGTTCTCATTACTCCTACTATGGCGTCCATTATCTTGACACTACTGCACCTACTCTGCACCATGGTGGGCCTTTTCTTGTATATACCTTACACATCGTGACGTTAGAGGGGATGCTAAGGGGCACATGTGAAGTGGCATTGGAATAGGTGCTGCATCAATTTTCATTAATCTGCCCCATGGTCTTTCATGGCTGGTGATGTTGTATTTCTATGTGTGCGGCACAATGCAGCAGACAGGTGAAGGTGCACACTACAGGTACATCAGATATGTGTAGGTGATATGTAGTTGGTAATGGCAACACATGGGTGGCATTTGATATTGTTGCTGCCAGAGGCTTGAACACCATGACAAATGTGGGGCTGTGCCTATGTGTAACTTTTTTTACATTGACATAGCCTATGCCATTCACATATTTTAGATATTCACTGTTTGGTGTAATGAGTGTGGGATCTGTATTTAGTTGTCAACCAGTGGACACTTGTAACGGTTTGGGCCCAGCTTCTATATGCAAAGGGGACATAGTTCCACCTGTCCTTCACGTGGTGTGCCAGTCAGGTTCTGGCTGTATTATGTACACATGGGTGTATGTGTGTTTGATGTGCAATGAATGCGGTGTAGTGTGGCATGTGGCATATGTGTTGTTGTTTGAACATCTGTGTTGCCCTGCCCATGTGTGTTTACTGTGATGTATGTCTTGTTTGTCCTACAGGATTAGTGTGTTGTCTCTGTACTGATTGGGACTGAAGTAGCCAAGGGCCTCCTTGGTATTTTTATCATGCTTGGCTTTCCTAAGGAGGTTGTATCAGACAGGAGTTCAAACTTCATGTCTGCATTCTTAAAACACATGTGGCAGGAAAACACAGGTGGCAGGAATGTGGAGTGACTTATAAGTTCACTACCCCATACAATCCACCGACCAATGGACTGGTTGAAAGATTTAACCAAACATTGAAAGGCATGATTGGAGGACTCCCTTAAAACTCAGAAGGAGATGGGAGATCTTACTTCCATGTCTGTACAGAGAATAGCCTTCTTTGAACAATTGTTTTGGTATCCTGTTTGGGTCCATTAAGTTTTGTGAGGGAAGGCTGGGAGAGGCCTCTCAAATAGCTTAAGTAGGACATTTTGGACTATGTAGTTGGCCTACCTTCCAGGAAGGCTAAGTACATGGACAAAGCTATCTGATACTCAAGAAGAACCAGAAATTACAAGAGAGCAGGGGCCAAATCACCTTGAGTTTGTTTGCATTGACATTAACTCCCTCATTTGAATAATTGCGTTTGTGGTCTTGTTTTGGTGGTCTCTGGTAATGAAAGTGAAACAGAATGGGAAAGAAGAAGGTGCCTGGGACCGTATATGCCTCTTCATCCGGCATCCCATCAAAACCGACCACAATTGATTGTATGCTTGAATATGGAGAGAAGACTTTCGTTGAATATTAGACAGGGGATTGGGACAGGGTCGGGGTTGATTTTATTGCATCTAGTGGAGACCTGGAAGCTGGCCTCTGGTTTTATGATCTGCATATTATTTCCCCTCTATCTGTAGGGGGTTTATGCATGTGAAAGCAGGCACACCCTCATCCACGGTTGTTCGTACTCAATCTCCAGTCCCGCCAAGATCACAAGAGATAAAGTAAGCTTGTGGGACTCCGAACAGCTGTCACTATCGAGGAGTGTACCCCATTCCTTGCCCCCAATTGCATCACTGAATAGGTATGACTTTGTTAGGGTGGTGGAAGATAGTGTTACTAGACTCTCGGCAGATCATTTTGAAAGATTAACATTTCGTCTGAAGGCAGAGTTTTCATCCGTGGTGTCACGTCTAAACTCCTTGGTGGGGGGGGAGTTAGCAACCCTTGTTATGGGACCTGGGGGAGAATTGAGTAGTTACAGGACGAGTAAGCAGAGGAGGGATGGGAGCTCATGTGCAGGAGGTAATAGGGGCCATATCAATACACATGTTTGGTTGACAAAAGGGAACTAATTAACCCTACCCCTGGAAATGAGGGTATACCTAGTGTTAAGTCAATTGCAAAGCACTGTCGGTCATGTATGGCCACAGGGAATCCCTCGGGGTGGGCATGGGCAAAGGACCTAATATTTTAAAGGAGTCAAGTAGGGCATGTTTGGGAGGGGGATCACCGACTATGGTGCCTGACAAAGTTACTGTGGATCTCCCCCCAGCAGCATGCTCATATGTGGTTATTCCGACAGGAGTCCCTCCCTTGTGACGAGTGGGATATGAGACTGAAGGGGTGCTCTTCAATAAGGCTTTTGACTGGCTCGTATGCTTTACAGGGCTGCCCATGCGCCATGCCAATAATTTTCTAATGTTCTAAAGATGCACATGGTTTGGTCCTGGCCCAGTGATATTGATGGAGACTGTGTTATTGTGAATTTTAGATTTCCTTCTCTGGCTCACAATCTTTGGTTTGGTCCAGGTGTCCAAGCCGCAGGGAGACGCAAGATCTCACTTGCACCTCTGGGCTATTTATAGAATTCTCTTGCCCTTTTCCCCAAGGGTTATTGCTCTCTCAGAAATGTAAGTTAAAATCCCAGAGTAAGGTCTATTGATGGCCATACTTCACATCTTTCAGCTTCTTGTTCTGGGAATGTAAGCCAGCATAGACATGCTGGGTTACCTGTAGGGCCACCAATATGTTTGACTCTCTCCCCTGCCGTCTCGTCATTCTATAGATGCAAAGGACTATCAGATGTAGATTGACTTCGGCCTGAACATATCATCAGTGTTGGTTCCACTTTATCGTTAGAGGAGATCACTCACAAGAATGGAGGCAAGGATGGTTTGGCTAATTATATTTACAGGCACAGCCTCAGTAACAGTTATTGGAAGGCTCGTTCTTTCTCTATATTGACTTGGAATCTTGCGGAGTTGAAGGAGAAAACCTCAAATAGGGATTGACTAGTTTTTATTTATAAATATGACATTATTGCCTTACAAGAAACTTGGGCCGTGGATTCAAAATGCTGTGAGGGGTTTGCAAGTTATTTCACTCCAGCCTCGCCCGTTTCAACAGGTAGGACCTAGGGAGGGCTTGCAATTTGGATAAGTCGGAGTCTGCAGGTTGATGTCACTGTCATGAATCCTGGGAGTCCAGCACCGCTATCTCTGTGTGTACAGGACAAATTGTCACATTTGTCTTTTTATAGTGTGAATCTTTATCATAATGAGTTTGTGAGTAGTCCTGGAATACATTTTAATGTTTTTGCTTCATTTGTTTAGGTACGCTCTTGTCAGCAGGGGCTGGAGAAGCACAGTCTTTTCTTCTTTTGTGTGGGGACTTTAATCCTAAGTTGGGGATTGTTAGACTTTTCATCCTTGGCGTGGTCTCCTTTAACTTTTTGCCTCTTTTCCTCAGGTTGCTGATGTGTGCTGGACTCTGATTTTGCTGTTTTTGTTACTCTGGGCACTTTACCACTGCTAACCAGTGCTAAAGTGCAAGTGCTCCTTTATAAATGTGTATGTAATTGGCTTATCCATGATTGGCATATTTGATCTATTAATAAGTCCCTAGTATAGTGCACTAGAGGTGCCCAGGGCCTGTAAATCAAATGCTACAAGTGGGCCTGCAGCACTGGTTGTGCCACCCACATAAGTAGCGCTGTAATCATGTCTCAGACCTACCACTTCAGTGTCTGTGTGAGCACAGTTTTAACTATAAATTTGACTTGGCACGTTTACCCACTTGCCAGGCCTAAACCTTCCCTTTTCTTACATGTAAGGCACCCCCTAAAGTAGACCCTAGGTAGCCCCAAGGGCATGGTGCAGTGTATGGTTAAGGTAGGACATATAGGCCCTCATTACAACCCTGGCAGTCAGTGTTAAAGCGTCGGTAATACCGCCAACAGGCCGGTAGTAAAAAAATGGGATTTTGACCATGGCGGTTACCGCCATCCAAGAGCGCCACTTTAACACACCGATCACCAGGGTGGTAACGGCCGCTTGGATGGAGACTTCACTTTCCAGCCCGGCGGCCGTCACAATCCCACCCTCGGGATTACAACCCTGCCCACCGACCATGGTTTTCGTGCCAAAGTTACCACCACGAAAACCATGACGGTAGGCACTATTGGTGCCAGGGAATCCCTTCCCTGGCACTGATAGGGTTCTCCCCTGCCCCACTCCCCCTCCCCAGAGTTCTACCCGCCCTCCCTCTCCCTCTCCTACCCCGGCACATATACACACCCACATGTATACCCATATACACACATGCACACACCCATACCCACCACCACCCACGCATGCACACATACTTACCCACACACCGCAACACACACCAACATACCTTGTCACACACATGCATTAACAACCCACAACACTCACAATCACTCATTCACGCATGCATCCAATGTGCCTCACACCCACATGCACAAATACCAAAACACTTCCCCCCACATACACACAACACCTCCAACCCCCTCTCCAGTCAGAGAACCCGACTTACCTGCTTGCAGGGGGTCCTCCGGCTGGAAACAGTCTGCAGCGCTGCTGTCAGCAGCAGCATCTGCCAGAAAAACACAGCCAGGCCGTATCATTGCTCATGATACGGTCCGCGGTGTTTTGCTGGTGTGGCGGTGCTGCTGTCAGCAGCGCCGCCTTACCGCCATCCGCCACCATGACCGTCGGCGGTGTTCCACCAGATTCTGGCACAATACCGTCGGCGGTCATGATACGTGTAGATGGCTGGTAGCCACGGCGGCGGTATGTTGGTGGCCATCGCCGAGTCGGTAGGTGGTCCATACCACCAATGTTGTAATGAGGGCCATAGTAATGTGTTTAATATGTCCTAACAGTGAAATGTTGCTAAATTCGTTTTTTAACTGTTGCAAGGCCTGTCCCTCTCATAGGTTAACATGGGGGCTACCTTCAAATAAGATAAAATTGTAGGTTCCTTTTGGGAGCAGAGGGACAGGTGGAATTTGGGGTCTCTGAGCTAACAATTTAAAAATACATCTTTTAGTAAAGGTGATTTTGAGATTGTGTGTTTGAAAATGCCACTTTTAGAAAGTGAGCATTTTCTTGCCTATCACATTTCTGTGACTCTGCCTGTTTGTGGATTCCCTGTCTGGGTCAGTTTGACAGTTGATCTGGTTGCACCTCACACTAGACAGTGACACAAAAGGAGCTGGGGTGTAGTCTGCATTTCCTGATGAGCCTGTGCTAGGAGGGAAGGAGGAGTGGTCACTCACCTGAAAGGGCGGTGCCTGTACTCACACAATGCAGACTCCAATCCCCTGGTGAGTGTCTGGGGCCTGGCCTGGGCAAGGCAGGATTTCACATTCAAGAGAAACTTTGCTTTGAAAAGGAGAAATTGGGTATCAGTAGGGCACCCAAAACCATAGACTTTAGAACACTTCTGGAAACCAAGAGGAACCTCTGCCTGGGGAAAAGCTGAAGAGCTGAGGAAGGAGAGCTGCCCTGCCTGTGACTGTGCTTTGTGGAGCTATCCTGCAGTTGCTGCTTCTGCCAGAGTAAGAGGGCAAAGACTGGACTTTGTGTGCCTTCCATCTGGTGAAGATCTCCAAGGGCTTGATTTAGAGCTTGCCTCCTGTTGTTTGAAGTCTCAGGGACAGCAAAGACTTCTCTCTGCCAGCACCTGGAGTCTCTGGAGAGACTCCTACTCTGCTCTGTGGTGCCCATCCAGTTTCTGAGAACCTGAAGGGAGAAGCTGGCAGCCTAAGAGGAAGAAATCCACGCTCAGAACGCTGTGCGGGGAAAAGATCGACGCAACTCCAATCTGCAGCTGAAAAATCGACACTCGTCTGCAACGCGACCGAAAAATGGTTGTCCGGGGCTGGAGAAATGGCACGCAGCATTGCTGTCGGAGGCTGGGAGATCGCAACCTGTGCTGCATGGTTTTTGGATCATCGTGCGGCTGGATTTCCGACGCAAGTACCGCTGGGCATGTGAAAACAACGCAAGGCCTGCCCAGACCCGAGAGTGCTGACCGGATCCTGCGGAGGGAAGAAACAACGCGCCCCAACCCGACGAAAGGAGAAACGATGCAAGGTCTCGCTCGTGAGTGAAATCAACGCATCACAAGCCCTTTTTGACACACACTCGCCTGTGTTGAGTTATTTTTGACACACCCAAGGTATATTTTTACACTAACAATGTTAGTGTGTGTTTAAAACTACATTTTTGCTTTTTAATTGATAACTTGACTTGTGTATTGTGGATTTTTGTCATTTTGGTCTGTTTTGTGTAGATAAATAGTCCCTATTTTTCTAAACCTGTGTTGTGTCATTTTGTAGTGTTTTCTAAACCTGCGTTGTGTCATTTTGTTGTGTCATTATGTGTGTTGGTACAAATACTGTGCAACTAGCACTCTGAATTTAAGCCTGCTGCTCGTGCCAAGCTACCAAGGCGGTAAGCAGGGGTTAGCTGAGGGTGATACTCTTTTACCCTGACTAGAGTGAGGGACCTTGCTTGGACAGGGGTAACCTGACTGCCAACCAAAGACACCATTTCTAACAGGGATCAGTAACATGGATATTGTAGCCCCATATGAGGTGTCAATTGATCGAGGCAAAGATGGCACGTGGGAGGAATTAGAAGCTCATATTTCTGCACTGGATTTCATCGATCTCATCAGTAATTTTAGAGGCGACAATTTGATCAGACCAACTTTTAGATTCCGGGGTACGAGCTCGGTCATCAACTATCATTATTTTGTGCCTTGGTTTTCTAGGGCAGTGGTGGTACAGACAGAATGGGGGAATCATAATGTCCTCTTAGGTAGGGGCACATTTCCGGCGAATAGGCATATCCGCCCGTTAAGCCTATAGCTATTATTCAATAATCTGCAAATGGATTAGGGCTGATTTGGTGCCTTAAAGCACCTAAAGAGACTCTGGATCTTATTCTCAGGGTACAGCAAATCTTTTTTTTTATTGCTTAAGTAGCACAAGTGGGGATGGTGTGCTTGATATGTATGCTTGTTTTACGCAGGCTATTAGAAATATTCTTAACCGTTAGGTTTAGTGTGGGAGACCCTCGATGGTTTGATACTCAGTGCTCTTTAGCTAACAGTAGACTGAGGATGGCGATATTGGCCACTTCTAGGGTGTTCCATGGGCTAGCACAGTAGCTTTAGTCCCAAACCTCCCTCCAAGGGAGCGAAAGAGGAAATTAGGTTATGTGTGGTCTACAGGGGCCTCAATTCACAAAAGCAGAAGCACACCCAATCGCAAGAGCTGATGATCTCATAGACAGATTAGGGGCAGCCAAATACCTCAGTACCTTTGATTTTACACCTGAGTACTGGCAGATTGGACTGGACCCGGGAGCAAAAGAGAGATCAGAATTCTCCACCTCAAGTGGGCCCTTTCAATTTACTGTTATGCACCTTTAGATTAAAGAATGCCCCTGCCACCTTCCAAAGTTTGGTGAACCAAGTCCTGGCTGGGATGAAACCCTTTAGTCCAGCATATCTATATGATATTGCTGTTTACAGCTCTACCTGGGAGGATCAGCTGATCCACCTTAGAAAGGTCCTCGAGGCCCTACAAGAGGCAGGCCTCATTATCAAGGCCAGTGAGTGCCAGATGGGGCAGGGAAAGATTGTGCACTTGGGCTACTTAGTAGGTGAAGGCCAAGTTCAACCCCTAGAATCCAAGATCCAGAAAATTCTGGCTTGGGAGCTTCAACTACACAGACCTAAGTCAGGGCATTCTTTATCTTGACTGGATATTATAGGAGGTTTGTGAAGGACTGCAGCACCATAGTGGCCCCTTTCACAGAGCTTACCTCCAAGAAAATGCCCAAAACGATCAACTGAACAGTGGGTTGTCAAAAGGCCTTTGCCACTCTGGAGGATGCAATGTGCTCTGCTCCAGTCCTGAAAGCTTCAGATTACTCCAGGCAGTTTACAGTCCAAACAGATGCCTCAGAACATGGAATAGAAGCAGTTCTAGCCCAAACCAGTGATAAGGGACATGACCAGACTGTTGCTTTATAAGCAGAAGACTACTCCGTAGGGAACACAATAGAGTGCCATAGAGAGGGAAGCCTTTGGTAGGTCTGGGTCTGATAAAGCTGAGGCCATCCTTGTTTTGGTCTCACTTCATAGTTCAGACAGACTACAGGCCTCTCAGGTGGCTTCAGCAGATAAAAGATGAAAACTTCAAACTGCTTAAGTAGTCCATATCACTACAGGGAATGGACTTTAAAGTGGAACACAGACCTGGGACTGCCCAGGCCAATGCACATGGCCTTTACAGATTCTTCCAGTTAGAGGCCTCTTTTGACATGGTAGCCCACCACATTTTGACTGGAAAATCATGTACTTTTAAACTGTAACTGCCTGGCCCTCTACTAATAGGAACTCAGGACCAGATCTCTCCCCCCAAAACTGCACTATGTATTGACACTACAACCACCATTGTAAGTCCCTAGTAAATGGTAACCCTGGTACCTAGGGCATGGGTACTGAAGAGGGCCTCTCAGAACTGCAGCATCAATTATGCCACTCTGAGAGACTCCACACCAGCCTCAGGCAGACTGCCATTGAAAGTATATGACAAGGTGTACTTAAAAGTTGCAAACTCGGCCATGCACTCACCAAGAGTAGCCCTGTCCACTAACACTGCATGCACTATAGGTAAGTCACTACCTTGGCAAGCCTTACAGCCCTAAGGCAGAGTGTGTTAAATGCATGTGAGGGCATATTTTTGCATGAGCAAATATAAACCTTCTTAAGACGTAGTGAGTGTACAGGGAAGCAATAGAAAATGCACTTGTCATTACAAGTTCCCCAGCTACATGATAGCCTCTCTGAATACTGGATTGTTGGTATCAAGTAACTCCAAATAACAAACCTAGACTGATGCACCTGGTGCAGTGCAGATAGGTCAGCTGATTTACAAAATTGTTTCCATTCAAAAATCATATCAAATGATAATTTAAACATGATAGTGGCAAATTCCTACTGTGAACCATAATGCACACTCAGGGCACTGGAATTATGCAACAGGAGGCGGTCAAAGTATGCAGTAGAGTCGAGTCCATTATGCGACAACAAAAGGCAAATTATACAGCATAATTCAGGACATTTTTTTGTAGTATTACTTCATTATGTCATCAAATTTTAACCTGGTAACATTGTTTGGAAAGAGGCTGTACCTATTTATCAACAAAAATGTGCAATAAGCATTCGAACGTTGTCGGGTCCAGCTTTGCTAAAGTGCCTTCCTTTGTGCATCAACACGTGTCACTGCATTTTTAGTAACTTTTGAACCATTTCAGCTCAATACAATTTAAAAAAAAATCTGTAGACTATGTGGCAGATGATGGATTATGTGTTAAGTATGGCAAATCTATAATTATGAAAATTTCACAGAGGCTGAGCAATCGAATAATTGCAGTGGCTCTGCATATACTATATCTATAAATGTATATTTAGAAATGCAGTGGTTAAAGCAAAATAATAAAAATTACAATTATGTTTCAGCAAATGAAAAAAAAATATATTTAATACCTTTATTTAATTCAATACAAAAATAAAGTGACTAACACTAAAACTTTATTTCAACAGAAACATCCTTTATATCTCTAATACGTAATATACATTCAGATGAAAATATTACACAAACATTAGGATCCACCAAAAAAAATGCATTATACAGATGTTATAATTAGGAAACAGAATTTTAAAAAACATTGAAATTCACAAAAAAAACAAAGTTTACAGGGATGTTATAGTTAGGAAACCGAACCTAACAAACCATAGAAATTCACTGAAAAAAACAAAGGTTACAGGGACGTTATAGTTAGGCTCACATTTTAAATGTACAAAACCAGAGAAATCCAGCAGTTATAGTTAGCTGATCTAACTACAACTTACACCCCCGCAATGCTCTGCTTTTGTGATATTACATCACTCATGACATGGTCAGTGACATCACTGATGACATCATATATATTTATATATACATAACCCAGTGACGGTTGCTACAGTGAAGTTATAGTTAGGTCAGCATTTCCATAGGAACTGAGTTTTTTTGTATTGCTTATAATTTTGGCATCATTTGAACAACCACTATTTTCACTCTTTTATGCCTAGTGTATGCATGGGGATTTTAGAGGTGATCCGTCAAGTAGAGACCGAGAAAAAAAGATGGGCCCAAAACGCAAAATCCCTATGCATTTTCCATGAACTTCTTTAGGAAACACTGCAGAACAAAATGCTGAATGTAATTACACCAAATTTGGCAGGAAGCTACAGTATATCTTCGTCAGCAGAGCGTGCTTTTTGTAATTTGATGTAAATCTGATCAGTAGATTTTGAGAAATTAAGGTTTAACAATATTTGTATACCTGGACCACTGTGTCTGTGAGAGTCTTGTAAGAGTCTTGTTGGAGCACCAGTTTAAAAACAGGGTGTTTGACTGAGGGAGCCTTTTTCCCTTGGGCCATCTCACTCCCATGGGAGTCAGACTCCTGTGGGATTGGACAAACGTATTGGCTGCCAGCAAGAAGAGATAATTGTTGCTAGCAGCCATTATAGGGCATGGAGACTTTGGCCCCTGTCCTGAAGGTTAAATAAAATTATATAAATGATAGGAATATGCTGCTCCCCCTTGGGACCATATGTTAGGGCGCTTGCACTTTGTTTTTAGGCACATTACTAGGCTAGCCCATTACCTTTGTAGCCTATTTTGTAACCTGTTTTAATTGTTGGGAACACGCCGCCCCCTCTTTCGGCTTCACATCAGGAGGACACACTGTTCTTGATTGGCTGGGGAATAACCATTCATTTGGTGGGAGGAGGAGTCTGTCAGAGCTCCTCTCCTTCTTAATGCCACTAACAGTGTGGAAGCATAGGTATTTGTTACGGAGCTTCCACTTTGTTTTTAGGCACATTGCTAGGCTTGCACATTCCATTTGTAGCTTATTTTTTAACTGGTTTTAATTGTTGGGAACATGTCGTCTCCTGTTTCGGCCTCACCACAGGAGGAGGCGCCGATCTTGATTGGCTGGGGGTAACCATTCAGTTGGCTGAAGGAAGAGTCTGTCAGAGCGCCTCTGCTCCTCTCCTTCCTAATGCCACTAACAGTGCTAACTCATTCAGTGGGCACGCCAAAGGCATACAAAAGGCAAGCCTATCTGCACCTGTCTGCGGCTGGCCAGGGCTGGGGGCTAGTAATGCTGCCTAACATCTTCTTTATACCTCTAATTAACTTAGATGACTACATTCCACAGCCTATCAGCTGGTTCCTGCCACCATACTTCTTCTTTCTGATCTAGGACTACTGAATAAACCCAGCATGATTAGCTCATGGGAGCCCTTAACCATACCTCCTTTTACAGATTCTAAAGGCATCCACCTCCTCCTAAAGAGCTCTGAATCTTCTATTTGAATATCAGGTCCATGATTAAATATCTAAGAAAAAAATTCAGTTACTGGATACAGAGAATTCTGATATTTTATTTCTAACTAAGACCTGGTTAACAGTTGAATCATCCCCTGGTATGCTTGGGTCTCTCCCTGAAAAAGATTTCATCCTTTTTACTAAGCGTCCCGCTGGCAATACTGGTGGTGGCATAGCAGCTATTATATAGAAGTACATCAAATTTTCCAGCCTTATACCCCTTGATATGCCAAAGATTGACTGCCTCATAATCAAACTCAACTATTCTATCTTCTCCCTAATCCGCATTTTAGTTTATAGGCCTGCGGGTACATGTCTCATTTCTCTTAGACCCTTATGGAACAGATTTCTTCATTTGTCATTGAGTTTTCAAAGATAGTAATCATAGGTAATTTCAATTATTGGCAAATGAGGACACCAGAAGCCAATTATCCATCAATTTCACTGATCTGCTTTACAGCTTAAATCTTATGCAACATGTTTCTTCACCCACTCACTATAAAAGCCACACTGTGGATGAAGTTTGGACTACCAACCTTTCAGTCTTTCCCATAGTTGTCTTCCCATGTATATGGTAAGACCGCTTTCTAATTAAATTTTAACTCACAGATGTGATCCCGCTTAAGCCTTAAACCAGCCCTGTCAACTTTTCCAGAAATTGGGCCAGTGTCAACATTGACTCCTTCTGTAGCTTCTTAGCTAACACTTAGGATAGTCCTGTTAGCCTGGAGGAGGGTATCCTCACTTGGTTGAGTAACACTAATGAGTTTCGTGCTCCTCTTCAAAGTGCCAGACCTTAAAGGCATCATAACACCTCAAAATGGTTCACAGATAACCTGAAGTCAGCTAAACTGGAATTACACCGTGCTGAATGTAAGAGGTGGAAAAATTATTTTTCTGATAAAACAGCAGTCTATCTGTAACTTCTCAAACAATATGAAAAGCTTAATATGCAAGCTAAACCCCCTTTTTTCAGATAAAATCACTAACTCAACTGACAAGTCTAAAGACATTTTTAAAATCATGGACCAATTGCCCAATCCTGACAGAGTGACTCTCACAAACACTCCCATGCACAAGTTTTGGGAGGCCCTGAAGTTCTTCTTTATTGATAAGATCATTAATATTAAAGCCAGCATCCCCCCTGTCCTTCTGAGACAACAATTTCTATGCCAGATCACAACTCAGCCATGTTGTCTGTTCTGTCATCAGCAAAGAGCGCCTTATAGACCTCCTTACTGAAGTACAATCAGGCCATCCAAATGACACCTGCCCCCCATGAGGTTCTAAAAATCATATTTGCTTGCTTTCCTGACCCAGCCCTAGCCTTTCTCAACACTTTTTTGAGCTGTGGCCAGCTTCCCAGCTGCTGTGAAGAGGTGATTGTGCTTCATCTATTAAAGAAAGCTGGTGATGACCCTTCCATTTAAAAAAACTATCACCTGATATCCTTGCTACTCTATTTGGCTAACATACTTGAGTCCTATGTAGCCAAAAGCATCTGCTCCTTCATTGATTCAACAAATTTCTTGACCCCCAAGCGGACATTCTACCAGTCCATTCCACTGACACAGTCATTGTCTGAGCGGTGGACGATCTTTGCGATTCGTCTGATAGAGATACCACCCAGGTGCTGGTGCTTTTTGATCTTTTAGCGGCTTTTGACACAGTCGACTATAATATTCTGATCGACTGGGCCAAAGCTAAGGGCCTTCTGGACACTGCACAAGATTATGTCAAGTCCTATTTGAAGTACCGTTCTCATACTTCTGCTCTTCTAAGGTTAGTGTGTCATGCAGTCTCCCTCAAGAATCCTCTTTGTCTCCCTACCTTTTTCATTGTATACATTTGTCCACAGGTGCATTCCTTGAATCAAAGGAGGGTCCAGGTTTAAAACTATGCAGGTGACTTTTAATTGATCTTTATCATTGACAGCTACCCGGAATGTGAACCTCCTTCCAAAACATGATGTTATTTATTTGTGATTGGATGAATGACAATCAGTGTTAGACCTGGCATCTTTTGGCATGCTTGTCCTGTCTTTTTGCCTTCTTACCCCCTGTTTTTATGGTATACTGGACTTTGTTTTTCCTGATTTATTGTCTCTGTGCACTTAACCACTGCAGATCAGTGCTAAAGCGCAAGTGCTCCCTGTGTCCATTATACTGGTGATTGGCTTATCTATGATTGGCATATTTGATTTACTAGTAAGTCCATTGTAAAGTAAAATATGTGTGCCCATGGCCTGTAAGTCAAATGCTATTAGGGGACTTACAGCACTGATTGTGCTACCCACATGAGTATCCTGTCTTAGAGCTGCCACTGCAGTGTCAGGCTATACAGTTTTAAACTGCCAATTCGACCTGCAAGTGTATCCACTTGCCAGACCTAAATCTTCCCTTTTACTACATGTGTCACCCCTAAGGTAGGCCCTGGGTAGCCCCATGCGTAGGGTACAGTGTATTTAAAAAGTGGGACATGTGGTAGGTGTTTTACATGCCCTGATAGTGAAATACTGACAAATGCAGTTTTCACTATTGCAAGACCTATCTCTCCCCTAGGTTAACATAGGGTGTAATTTCCCACTGGGAGCAGATAGAGATATGGAGTTTACGGTCTCTGGACTCAAAATTTTAAAATACATCTTTTAGTGAAGTTGTTTTTTAAATTGTAAGTTTGAAAATACCACTTTTAGAAAGTGGGCATTTTCTTGCCTAACCTTTTTGTGCCTGCCTGTGGAATCCACATCTGTGTAGCTGGTAGCTGGGCCTCTTGCATACACTCTAGACAGTCACACAAGGGAAGTTTAGGTTGTGCCTTGCATCCTGATGGGTCTACCTGGGCTAAGTGTGGTCGGAGGAGCTGCCACCTACACCTGAATAGAGCTGGACCTTCCTACACAAAGAAGGCTCCCTCTCCTGGAGAATGTCTAGGACATAGCTGAATCTTGTGAGGAGAAAGGATTTGCCTTTGAAGTTTGAGTACTTCAAAGATCCGAAGTAGTATAAATATTGGACCCAAAACCGCAAGTCTTTTAGAACACTTCTGGATCAAGTGGAACCTCTGCCAAGGAGAAGAGTGGAACAGCTGTGAGTAGGAGTACTGCCCCTTTGCTGTATGTGCTTTGCTGGGTTGGCCTGCAGTTGTTCCTTTTGCTATGGAGAGGACAAAGACTGAATTTTGCTGTGTATCCTGCTTGCGAGGTTTCTCCAAGGGCTTGAAGTGGAGCTTGCCTCCCATTGGAAGTCTCATGGATATCAAAGACTTCAGATTCATCTGCCTATAGCACCCGGAACTGTGTGTTTTGTGCTGAAACAGAAGACAAACCACCATGATGCCATCAACGATGCCGCTGCCTGCGCTGTGACCTGACAACACCACACGGAGCCATGCCCCACTTCATACCGCAATCCTGGTCTCACCAACATTGCCACCTGAAGCTGTCACTGAGCCGCTGCTTGCACTGTGACCTGTGGGCTCCACACTCCACATCGCCTTGCTCACACCGCAGCCTTGGTATCCCCAACAATTACACTCCACGCTGACACTGATGCCACTGCCTGCACCATGGCCTGAGGACACCACTTGTGAGGTACACGAAGCACTGTCACATCCTGCACCACAGCCCCGGTTCAATGATGCCAGCGCCATTGACTCCACCATCGTCAACAGACAAACCTGTCTGCACCACAACCCGTGGGTGCCTCACAGAGCCCGCCCCATGTCACACCACTACCCTGGGCCCACAGACGACAGCGCTTCAGCAACAAGGACACCGCTGCCTGCACTGCAACTTGGAGACACCGTACATTACACAGACCCACTTTACACTGCTGCCCTGGCGCTGCAGGACACCATCACTGAGACACTGTCTGCACTGTGACGTGTGGGCACCTCATGTCGCATCGATCCGCTTTGCACCGGAGCCCCGATGACATCGATGCCACCTCTCCTGATTTTGTCATCAGCTGTAACCAGCACTTGTTGTATGTTGGATAGTTCTAATTTTGGTCTTGTCTTACACAGATACATATCGGCTATTTTTCTAAAACTAGTGTGGTGTCTATTTGTAGTGTTTTCACTGTGCTACTGTGTGTTATGTGCAAATGCTGTGCCAAGCTACCACGATGGTGAGCAGGGTTTATGTTAGGTGAGTATCTCCTTTACCCTGACAAGAGTGAGGGCCCCTACTTGGACAGGGTTTAAACTAACTGCCAGCTAGAGAAACCATTTCTAACAATCAGCTTAAACTCAATTGCGATAAGAAAGGGATTGCTATTATCAAAATAATCTTGATTTTTGGAAGCCTTCTCACTTTATCCAAGAAATCAGTTAAGAGCCTTAGAGTTCTGATGGATGCCAATCTGACCATGAAACCTCAACTAGGGGCTGTGATCTCTTCATGCTTTTTACAACTCTGAAAAATCAGAAAGATCAGCAAACTTCTTTCATTTGAAGCTCTTACACAGGTTGTCATTGCACTGGTCCTTTCTAGGCTGGATTATGCTGATTCTCTGTATCTGTCTCTTCCTAAGTGCCTAAACTGCAGACTTCAATTGGTTTGAAATCAAGCAGCTAGGCTGTTGTTCCATCAACCTCTTAATTGTCACAACACCCCCTTATTGAAGAACTTTCACAGGCTGCCCATAGAACAGTATTCCATTTTTAAGGCATCTTTAATGCAGGGTGCCTTATTTTTAAATCACAAAAATATATCCTTATACGTAGTCTGAGGTATTTGCATGCTTATCTTCTCACCAACCCTGCATAAAAAAAAAGAAGACATTTTGTGGCCTCAGATGTGCAGTACTGGGTCTCTGCATCTGGAATGCTTTTCCTCCAGAAGTCAGGTTTCCTCCTGTTATACTGCATTCATAAAACTCCTAGAGACGTGGCTCTTTAGGTTGGCATATGACTAACAAGTTGTTTGATTCTATGTTTCAGTTAACATAGCTCAATGAAACAGATCGGTGAACATGTACTATAGAAATAGTTGTAACATACCATACCATATTTTGCCACAGTTGACATCACGAAAAACAAAATGGCTGCTGCTATTTTTTAATTTATTTATGGGAAGGGGTGTGAGTAGGCCCCCTCTGTAGCCCAAAGAGGTGGGGCGTGTGCCCCCAAGCCATTTTCATCCACTTGGGCCCTATCATTCAAGGCCCAGTGCTTTTATAAAGGGGAGAGGAGCGCAAAACCCTATTCCCGGGCTGTTTTTGGTCCCAGGGAGTTAATCACAGCCCAATTCATTAATGAAGCAGCAGGGTCATCAGTGATGTCAGAAAGTATGTCAAGCATGATGTAGTATGGGAGGCCATAAGCAGTGCAAGGAGTGGGTGCAAGTTATATGTAGCTGTGCTAACTATTACTGGTGTCTGTGTTATTCTTAGTTCAAAACTTTATATTTCTCAGTAACGTATTCACCTATTACATTAATTTAATATTTGTTTTTTTCAGTGAATACATATATATATATATATATATATATATATACACATATATATATACATATATATATGTATATATATATATATATGTAGATATACATATATACATGTATATATATATTCTACACCCCTACACGCATAGGAGCCCACACCTAATTATAGCTAACAATATAAGCATTCCACAATTTAAATATTTAATATTAGTTCAATAATTAGTTAAACATTAATAATTAATTATTAGTTAATTATTAATTCATTAACTTCTCACTTTAGACCCTTCCAAACGTAGCATTCCATAATTTATATATTTAAAATCAATTAAAGAACTAATTAACATTTAATGATTATTAATAGTTAATTATTAGTTAATTAACTTCTCATTCTAGACCCTTTCAAACCTAGTATCCCACCCCTAAAATATAAGTAAATATATAAGTGTTCCGTATTTGAAATGATTAATTAATTAGAAGTCCCTTAAACAGCTAATTAATAATTAAATATAAACTAATTATCACCTAATTACCGTTCCACCTTAGATGCCTACAAATCTTTCAGTCTGCAACTAAATATAGGTAAAATACATCAGTATTCTATAAATTGCATAAGTAAAAATTACCTGGTTAATTAGCAATCAACAATTAACTGTTAATTAATTATTTCTCATGTAACTTCCCATCCTGTACCCCTACAAAACCAATGACTCACTATGACGCTATGAATAATTATTAATAACTAAATAAAAAAATCAAGATCACTTTAAATTACAAGTTATATTTTGAAAAAATAATAACATTTATTAAACAATAGAAACACATAAAATTAATATATCAACTAAACCACATTAAAATAATCAATATGTTTTGCAACTATTTTATTGAAAACAATATGCAAATCAATATAAAAACTTTAAAAGTACATTACTTGCCTCAAAGAATTATATTTTTTTCAATCATATTAGTGCATCATAATTTAATTTCTGATATTCATATTTCTTGATATTTTAAACTCAATATTTTATTTAACACACCTCTGAGTCTATCAATCACAATTCGTTTATTAGCTGACAAGGTTCATATGAACAATAAAAACATCATTACATATTATAAAATAGGGACATTTCTTACCACTGGATATTATATAGAAATTTTCAAATATCAATTTGCATATTTCTTTCCAGTAATACATTGTATGTAACACTGTAAATATTCTTTATATATTATTAAGATGCACCTTCAGACATTTTTCTATGACCCCTCAGGTCTAGATGAATTACCCCCTAAACTGTGTTCAAATAAACTACAATTTTCAAGATATTTCTCAAATGTTTTAGGTGAATTCATACTCTAGACAGAGCCATACTTATTGAGCAAAGGAAGTAGTGGTGCCTGTCCTTAAAAATAGCCCATCATAGATTACTAATGACTTTGTTAGTTTAACCTGTGAACTTCTTAGAGGAAACGATGAAGCTTCACATTCTCCACTGAAAATAGGTTGAGATATCTGGCAAAGCACGGCTTGACAAGACTGGATACTTTCTGTGCAAGATCCAGCTGAATCTTCTTTCCTTGGGACAAAAAGGTCTAAGCAGGGTGAATCAGAAATGCTTTTCTGCCGAGGTCTCAAAAAGACTTGGGGCCTTGCTGAGGGCTACTAGGGGTCAGAGAGTTTTCTGTATTACAGATCTTTATAGGTGATGGATTTCCTTCTACTGATTATTCCCCAAGCTCCCAAATATTTAGAATACCACGACATAGATAGCAGGGGGAGACAGGCTTGATCATTGTCTTTTGCAAGAGCTCTAGCACAGGTCCCATTGCCCCGATCTAGTTTTTCACATGAAATATACACTCCTTTTCCTTTTTTGGCCGTGGAAACAGAGAAGTCAGGCTGTTGTAACTCATGAAAAGCACCTCTACATCTTGGGTGCAAGGAGAAATCAAGGTAAAGAAGTCCTGTCTACAGGAACATGCATGTTCTTCTCCTTCTGATCTGCACTAAGAACAGTTGTAGTCTTAAGTGTTAGTAGTGCGAAGCCTTTCATATAATGGGCAGTATTTAGCAACAGGTCCTAATACTATGCCCTGAAAGTGTCCAGAGGTATGCCAGCCCTCTTTTTCAATACTTCTAGTCACATTATATTAAATTTGCTGCAGAAAGCTCTGATTCCTGGGTCTTTTTTAAGATGGCCGGATCGTAGAGCCTCTCTGTGGGGCTTTCTGTCCACACCTAGCAGATAACTTAGCAAAACCAGGAAACACCATTGCAAAATTGAACTACTCTGGTTCTGATCCCAGGCCATCCACAATACTGACATGAGAAAGCTTGCAAGCAGATCATTGGTACTCAGCTATTGCAACACAAACACACCCGCAACCCTAGTGACCACCACCTTCTCGGGGCTTGATTGCAATTGTGTGCGGGGAGGGCCACGTGGCCCTTTTGCAGCCCCATGAACTGCCACTTCCCCGGGGCTAATTACAACAATAATCATGCATGGGGGTCATGCAGCCCCCCCAAGAACACTAGGGTCCACCACCTTCCCTAGGCTTGATTGTAATTGTGTGCAGGGGCCATGCAAACCCAAGCAACCACGGGGACCAGCACCGCCCCTGGCTTGATTTTAATTTGATGTGGGGGGGCCATGTGGCTTCCCAATAGCCCCAGAGTCCACCACCTCCCCTGGGTAGAAATAGAAGAAGGAAGGGGGTCTGTTGCAGGGCCCCGGGGACCACAACCTCCCCTGGCCATATTCCTAGTTGGAGGGGGGTCACATGCCCCCCAAAGAGTCATATATGGACCTGGGGACTGTCACCCTTCAGGGCTGGCTCCTGCTATGTCCCAGGGTACCCAACCCAGGGACACAGCTGTTTGCTCTGACTTGGCAGCAGCTTTCACAGCTGCACAAAACTCAGAGGAAACACTCCGCTCACAGTGAGAGAGAGAGCTGTCAAACAGCTCTCCCTCGCTGCAAGCTAAGGTTTCTCTGTTTCCCTGCCCGCTGAGAGGCAAGCAGGGAAACAGAGGAAACATTGCAGCTCCCTCTCTGTTATAGCAATGCTGGCTCCCGCAGGAGGTGGGGAGCCAGCGGGGACTGTGGGGGCCTTAAGGCTCCCCCTGAGGTCCACAAATATGGTGACATGACCAGGCCCCAGGGGATAGAGTCCCTGGGACCGAGATCGTCCTAGGGAGGGGAGCCCATGACCCCATTCCACCAAAAACATGAAATGGCCTCTCCAAAAGGAAATAAAATGATTAGGCCGGGCCCTGGGGGATGGGATATTGAGGGCCAAGATCGGCCTGAGGAGGGAGGCCGGGTGGCCACCTCCCAAAAAAATTAATATATTAAGGCCAGAGCTTGATGGATTTGGTACCTGGGGCCGCAATCAGCTGGAAGAGGAGGGCCGTGTGGCCCTCTCCCCCAACAAAATTTTTTAGAAAGCCGGGCCCTTAGGGATTGGGTCCCAGGGCCAAAATCAGCCAGGGAAGGGGGGCCATGGGGACCTGAGGCCAACTTCATCTGAGCATTGACAAAGCCTGTGGGCAGATTGTGGTTGGGTGGTTAAAGGGTTTGGCCACAGGATCTGGCTGCAGGCCAGGCTCTGCGGTCAACCCCACTGCACACACCCGGAGGCCGTGCAAGACGCAAGGTTGGGTGGTTATAGGGGGTTGGCTGCAGGCTCTGCGGCCAACCCATACAACACAAGGCCAAAGGCCATGCACAGCGGTGGTTGAGCTAACATACAGTAATAAAAATCAATTTACGTTAAAAAACATAGAAATTCACTGAAAAAAACTAAGGTTGCAGGGACGTTATAGTTAGGCTCACATTTTAAATGTACAATACCTTAAAAAGTCATCTCAAGTAACTATTACTCATGCCCTAAGGTAACTATAACTCATGCCTTATAGTAACTATAACTCTCATCCTCACCATGCACTGCTAATGTTAGCCTAACTATAACGCGCCTGTAACTTTTGAATTTTTAATTGAATGTCATGTTTTTTTTTAAATTCTATTTCTTAACTATAGCGTCCCTGTAACCTTTGTTTTTTTTCAGTGAATACATACATACATTTGGCAGAAAGGTAGCTTTCCCTGCACAGATGACACTGATCACATTATTTGGAGAAAATCTGTTCAGCAGTTATTTAGAAATTTGAGGAAATTCAAATTTGTATGTCTCTGGACGCGATGACTTTGCAAATAATGAAGAGCTCATGTAGAGAACTACAGATCTCTGATTGGCTGTCAACTCTCCAACCAGGAAGATGGCAGCCAACTTGGGACTCTGCTTCAGCCGAGTTCATACAAAAGTGAGAAAAAAGAAAGAGGGCCAGGGTAGGGACACCCTGATTCCTTAGCTCTAGTGCTGGGGTCTCAGAGGCAACCCCCAAGGCAATAAAGTAGCTTAAATTCACAAAAACTTCAACAATTTGCGTTAAAAAAAATATATTTTTTTAAAAAGTGTGGTCTCTCTCACTTGTTTAATCAAAGCTCCCGGGTGGACCTGGTCCCAGAGACATGTTTAAAATAAAGGAGCTTGGCATACTCTTCCCCTTCCTAGAATTATTCCTGCCCCGGGAACCACCACCTCCCTGGGGCTTTTTTATTCATATTATGCAGGAGGAGAACGCATCATCAAAAAGTTTTCTGCAAATATTCCATGGATGTTATCAATGGTTTATCGAAGGTGCCATGAGTGCTGTAATTTCTGAGATAAATAGCAGGGCATGTTGAGGGTGCGAGTTATAGTTACCTTAGGGCACGAGTTGTAGTTACCTTAGGGCACGAGTTATAGTTACTTGAGATAACTCTAACTATAACAGGTGAATTTCTATGATTAGGTAGGTTCAAAATATAAGCCTGGCTGTTGGAAATTCGGTCTTTAGTTGGCAGTCAGTTTATACCCTGTCCAAGTAAGGATCTTCACTCTAGTCAGTGTAAGGGAGATACACAGCTCAGAAAGCATCTGGTATACATCAAAAATAAAGCTGCATGGTTGAGCGTACACCAGAAAAGCAAGCAATGTGCTGATTCCTTGCTTGCAAATGAGGCCATGCATAGATTTTTTCTCCACTGGGTAAGCGATGTGTTGGTTCCCACACAAGCAGCCTCGTGTTTGTGCAGTGATGTTGAAGATTTTGATGCCCAGGGTGCGTGGAAAATCCGAATTCATAGTACCAATCACTCTGCGCTGAGCTGGCGATGCATCAATTTCACTGGTGCTGCGGCGATTTTTCAGTTGTGGTACAGGCACTGTGCTGATTTTTCTGCCGCTCAGCTCCGGTGCGTGGATTTCCACCCAGGTTCTGCCAGCTTCTCCTTCCAGGGGCCCAGGGACTGGATGTTGCACCACTTGGCAAGTCAGGGGGTCTCAGCAAGAAAGTCCAGGTGCTGGCAGATGAAGTCCTTGAGACTTCTTAACAGAAAGCAAATGCAGTCAAAACCCTTGGAGAAACTTCACAAGCAGGATACACAGCAAAGTCCAGTCTTCATCCTCTCTCAGGCAGAAGCAGGAACTGCAGGCCAAACCAGCAAAGCACACACAGCAAAGGGGCAGTACTCCCTTTCACAGCTCTTCAGCTCTTTTCCTTGGCAGAGGTCCTCTTGATCCAGAAGGTTTCTAAAGTTGTGGCGTCAGAAGTCCAATACTAATTTCTGCCTTTGAAGTAGGCAAACCTCAAAGGAAAGTCTTTTTATTGCAAGACCCTGACTCTCTGTGTCCTGGTCACAAACACACACTAGAGGGTTGGAGGCTGCATTCTGTGAGAGCAGGCAAAGCCCTTTCAAGTGCAGGTGTCAGCTCATCCCCCTACTTAAGCCCAGGAAAACTCATCAGGATATGCATGACAAACCTCAGCTACATTTGTGTCACAGTCTAGTCTGAATTCACAAACACCCCAACTGTCAGTTCTGACAGATCCATAATCATGCCTGTCAGGGTGAGTGTTGAACTTGTAGGTTACCCCACACTCCTTCCACAGAAACTTCATAGAGGTGGAAATGAAGTTGGTGCCCCGGTCAGCTACCACCTCCTTAGGGAATCCCATGTGGGTAAAAACCCTCATCAGTGCATGGCCTGCCACGGGGGCTGTCACTGACTTCAGAGGGATGGCCTCCGGGTTCCTGGTGGCATGGTCCACCAAGACCAGGATAAACGTGTTGTCCATGGCTGTCTTGGGGTCCAGAGGCCCCATAATGTCAATTCCCACCTGCTCAAAAAGTGGCGCTCAGAATAGGGAAAGGTTGAAGGAGAATCTTGTATCTCCCCCCACTCTTGCCACTTACCTGACAAGTCTGGTTAGTCCTACAGTATACATCAGAGTACCTGCACGTTTGGGGCCAGTAAAAGTGGGTGACAGTCCTCTCAAACATTTTGTCTTACCCCAAATGTCCTGCTAAAGGCACATCTTGAGCCAGACCAATAGGAAGATTCTGAAGTGCTCAGGTACCACCAGCACTCATGCAGCCCCAGGTTCAACAACCTTAGACTCACTATACAGAAGGCCATCTCCTAGTAAATCCAGTGTGATCCAGACTGCTTGCCAGCCGCATGGGCTTCAGCTTGCTGCTGCAGACCCTTATGAGATGAGCATGCCTTCTGTGCCTTGCAGAACTCCTCCCTGGTGGGACCCTCTTCCTGCTGCCAATGGGTAAGCTCAGGCACATCCACCAGTTCAGCCACTTGTTCCCCTGTAGGCTCTGGGGCAGCCCCCTCAGGTTCAGCCTCCTCCCGGACTGTGAGAGCTTCTGGAGTAGGTTTCCAATGCCCCTCCCTTTCCAGACATGCACCTCGGCCACTCTTTCAGGCTCTAGGTCCTCCTGATCACCCTGACTGGCTGCCATTGACCGGGTGGTCAAGCATGCTGAACCAGGCAAACCCAGCATCTCCAAGTGTGCCCGGCATTCCACCTCACACCAAGGGGAATCCGCCAGGCTGTTACCTAGCAGATAATCAACATGAGTGGTTGGACTCACAGCAACCCTCAAGGAACCTGAGACCCCTCCAGTTCAAAGGTAACCTGAGCCACCTTACGAAGGCACTCAGAGTGGTCTTCAGCATCTACTTGGTGAAGCACATAGGGGACTATCTCCTCTTCAGTCACCAGCTGACACCTGACAGTAGTCACACTGGATCCAGTGTCTCTCAGAGCCTCTACCCTCTGTCCATTGAAGGTCACCCACAGGCTGTACTTCGTAGTGTTCTCAGGCACGAGGGTCCTCTGGACCATCTCACTGTCCCCTAGTGAGACAAGTGTAATTTCAGCTGGCTCCCACCTTTCTCCTGGAAACAACTCCTCCCCAAGAGCTACACTATCCAAACCCTGTGACTGTGCACCAGTGGGTGCCGGTGTCTGCTTGGGACACTTGGGATCCCCCGTCATATGACCCTCCTGACAACATACATTACACGTGTTCTGACCCTTCTCTGCAGGTTTCCCTGTAGAGATCCAAGGCTTCTTCTCACCTGGGGGATGGGAATCCTTACCCTGCGAACTAGGTTAGGACCCTTTAGTGAACTCCCCCTGTTTACCCTCCCCCCCACTCTTCTGATGGAGACCCTGCCCACTCTTGGCTGAGTCTTCCCCACACCTCTTTTGGATGCTGGTACTCTCCCAATGGTCTGCCTCCTGGGCAAACTTCTTGGGGTCAGTCAGCTTGCTGTTAATGAGGTGCTGACACAGCTTTGGAAAGCAAAGGCTATACAAGTGCTCCCATGTAATTGAATTGTACTGCCACTCATAAGTTGTTACCTTGCTGCCCTTCACCCACCCATCCAGTACTCTGCAAATAGAATCAACACACTCCATCCAAGTCTGAGAATATCCCTTCTTATACTGTAAGACCTAAACTTTTCATAGTACTGATTTGGAGTGAGACAATACCTAGTGGGTAGGGCGTCCTTCATGGTAGAGTAGGAAATCCCCTGAGGATCCCCCAGGGCTATCAAGGTGTCCCTCCCTTCTGCCTCAAAGTCCTTCCACAGATCTACCCCCCAGTATATTTCATGGACCATTTTCATGTGAAGAGCTGACTCATCCCCGTGGAACAACAAGTAAAAGTCATCCTTCCTCTCATAATCCTTCACTAGATCGTTGGGAATGTGCACCCTCCTTTCAGATTGCACTTTGGTACTGCTGACATCTGTGCTGGACCTGCCCCTCAGGTGCAGCTTCTTCAAACTCAGCTCTTGAGCAAATATTAGTTTCTTCTCCTCCATGGCAAGTTTGTCTTTTTCTTCTTCCCTTCTTATTCTAGCCAGTTGCAGCTCCCTCTCATGCTGGAGTCTGACCTTCTCCATTTCAATGCTTTCTGTTTCCCTGCCTGTCCTCCAGTTCCTCCTGGGTGAGGCCTGTGGAAGAAATACTGCTGCCTGCCCTGGACGCCCTCTCTCCAGTGAGGTCCTGGTTATCCAACAAAACATCATGTATGTTCTGTACCTCTCATCCACAGCCATATCCTCCTCTGCTGTGTGCTTCTCAGTCTCTTTTGCTGCCAACCAGGCCCTCAGCGCCTTTTTCAGCTCCTCCTTCTTTTGATTGGACAGTTTAACTCCTTGCAAAACTGCTTGAGCTGGGCTATTGAGTAATCCTCCGAATTCCCCAGCTCAAACACCACATTTGTAGCAACTGCTGATGGCTCCCCAGACTGAGCCATGCTTGGGGATGAGGCTCAACAAAGGTACAAAGTTTTAGAAGGCAAGGAAAAACCAAGAAGAAAAAAGAAAAGCAAAAATCCAATAGAAAAAACAGTATGTGGTTGTGTAATGGTCTGCACTGAAACAGTAGTGTACATCAATCACTGTATGTCAAGTACAAATACACGTTCTATCCCACCACTGGCAGCAATGTTAGAATTCAGGTCTCTAGTTGGCAGTCAGTTTAAACCCTGTCCAAGTTGGGACCCTTACTCTGGTCAGGGTAGGGAAGATGTACAGCTCGGATAACCCCTGCTCAACCCCTTGGTAGCTTGGCACAAGCAGTCAAGCTTCTCTCAAAGGTAATGTGTAAAGTATGTGCACAAACACATACAGTAACACAGTGAAAACACCACAAAAGGATTCCACATGAGTTTTAGAAAAAAAAGCCAATATTTATCTAAATCACACAAGATCAAAACAAAACAAATCTAATATACACAAGAAAGGATATACATTTTTAAAGTTAAAAAAGTCCATAAGAATCAAAGGATGTGTTTTTTTAGTAAAAAGTACCAGGTATGCATCAAAAATAAAGCTGCATGTTTGAGCAAGCATAAGAAAAACAATTGATGTGTTGATTCCTTCTTGCAAGTGAGGCCGTGCATCAATTCTTTTTCCACAAGGTAAGCAATGCATTGATTTCTGGACAAGCAACCTCGGGTCAGTGCGTTGATTTTGAAGATTTTGACACCCAGCGATGATGCATGGAAAATTCAGACGCCGGGCAGTGATGAATGCACACTGAGCTGGCGATGTATCCATTTCACTGGTGATGGGGGATTTCAGTGTTGTTGCGTTGATATTTTTGCCTCAGTGCAGGCGCTGCTTTGATTTTTCTGCCACTTGGCCCTGGTGCTTGGATTTCCACTCAGGTTCTCCCAGCTTCTCCTTCCAGGGGCCTAGGGACTGGATGTGGCAACACTTGGCATGTCAGGTGGTCTCAGCAAGAAAGCCCAGCTGCTGCAGATGAATTCTTTGATGTCCGTACGACTTATTAAGAGGAGGCAACCTTAGTCCAAGCCCCTGGAGAAACTTCACAAGCAGGATACAAAGCAAAATTAAGTTGTTGTCCTCTCTCAGGCAAAAACAGCAATTGCAGGCCAACCCAGCAAAGCACACAGAGCAAAAGGCTAGTACTCTTCCCCACAGCTCTTCTACTTGGCAGAGGTTTCTCTTGATCCAGAAGTGTTCTAAAGTTGTGGGGTAGCAGTCCAATACTTATACTCATTTCTTCCTTTGAAGTTGGTAAACCTCAATAGGAAAGTCTTTGTAGTACACAAGACCCTGCCTTTCCGTCATGGCCCCAGACACACTCTAAGGGATTGGAGGCTGTATTTTTTAAAGGGCAACACAACCCTTTCAAGTGCAGTTCTCAGATCCTCCCTCCCACTCTAGCCCAGGAAGACTCATCAGTATATGGAGGACATACCTCAGCACCCTTTGTGTCAATGTCTAAAGTGAATTCACTAACAGCCCAACTTTCTGTCTGCCTCAGACGTGGATTCAGCAGCCAAGCAGAGGCACTGAATAGTTGAGCAAGAAAATGCTCACTTTCTTAAAATGGCACCTTCAAACAGACAATCTGAAAATCCGCTCTACCAAAAGATGCATTTTTAAATTGTGAGTTCAGAGACCCCAAACTCCAGATCTCTATCTGCTCCCAATGGGAAACTGCACTTAAAAGATATTTAAAGACAATCTCCATGTTAACATGTGGGAGAGACAGACCTTGCGATAGTGAAATCAGAGTTTGGCAGTATTTCAGTATCAGGACATGTAAAACACACCAGTACATCTCCTACCTCTTAAATACACTGCACCCTGCCCATGTGGCTTCCTAGGGCCTACTTTAGGGGTGGCATACATTTAGTAAAAGGGAAGGCTTAGGCCTGGCAAATAGGTACACCTGCCAGGTGGAATTGGCAGTGCAAAGCTGCACACACAGACACTGCAGTGACAGGTCAGAGACATGTTTACGAGGCTACTCATGTGAGTGGCACAATCAGTGTTGCGGACCTACTAGTAACATTTGATTTACAGGCCTTGGGCACCTCTAGAGCACTTTACTAGGGACCTACTAGTAAATCAAATATGCCAATCATGGATAACCAATCATAATCACAACTTAAACAGGGAGCACTTGCACTTTAGCAATGGTCAGCAGTGGTAAAGTGCCAAGAGTACCAAAAACCAACAAAAACAAAATCCAGCACACAGTCACAAATTCAGGAGGCAGAGGAAAAAAGACTGGGGAAACCACACCAAGGATGCCAGGTGTAACACCAACTATAGCATCCCTGTAACATTTGGTTTTTTAAGTGAACTGTTTAGTTTTTTTAAATTCTATTTCCTAACTATAACGTCCCTGTGACCATTGTTTTTTCAGTCAATTTCTATGTTTTCTTTTAACATAAAGTAATTTTCATTACTATTTCATAATTCAACCCTTGCCATGCATGGTGGTTGGTCAAGTGCAGTGGCAGCTGGCCACAGGGCCTGAGGCCAACCCCTATAATAACCCAACCCCGTGCTGTGCCTGCAGCCAACCCCTATCCTTCATGACTTACCTACAGCACATTATACATGTGTACACAAGTGGTTAAACAAGTAACTCAGTGTCTGTGTTAGTGAATACAGGGGAATGTGTCTGAAATTACTTTTGATAGTGCTGCATGTATAAGTGCTATCTGAGCATGTGAGTGAATGCAACAGTGTCTCTGACACTGTGTCACTGGCTGAGACACAGGATCCATTTTTTGGAAACATAAATGTAAATTCCTTAATGAGTGGTATACTCTATTTCGTGTTTGGATTAGGAGTCTCCAAGTGCATAAATATGTTTCTAAAATTGAAAAGTATGTTTCTTAATCACATAAATAGATTGCACCATCCTTTATATAGGTGAAATATTTGCAACAAGAGTTTGAGAATTGACAAAGGTATTTTACAGGCCAAATTCAGTAGCTAGTGCCAAAGCACAGGCAATCTATTTAGTAGTAGGACTCACTTATGATTAAATAAGTATTTCTCTGCATACATCACTAGACAGTGGCACTACATGCTTATATATATTAGTGATCATAGGTGTTCACCTGTGTTAGCAAAAGAGCTGTTTTACTTCATGTGTCAGCTTGTATGTGTCTGTTTTAGTACATGTATGGCTGTCTAAATGTGTATGTAAAAGGCTGAAGACACACCTTATCGCCAGTGTTAGGTAATATAGGGGTGTGTGAGTGTGTCAGTAATTGGCTTTGATCCTGCTGCATACTTAATTCGTTTATGAATAAATCCCTGAATATACTAATCTTTCCATAACTTTCTGACTACCTGTCAAAAAGGCTCTATAATTTTTTCATGAACATGTATTTCATTTACTTTTTGGGTGGCACACTAGATATAGTACTTCAAATAGGAGCAGGCTTTGAGGGTCACAAAAAGGAGAACATATATTGGGTGATAATTGCATGGAAGACGTATTAAATAACTGCATGAATAACATTAATTTCAAAAGCAGATCTCTCATGTTTTCAGCAAAAATCAAAATAGTTTATGACATACCCACAGCATATCTCTGAGATAAGTAATATCTACTAAAACATGCAGTTGATATTTGAGAAATAGATTGTCCATGCAATCAAAATATGATAGTGTAAGACCATTAACATCATGCACACTAGCAGACCTCATCCATGTTTAAGCACTCTATCTTATTTACACCTACGCGTCTTTTACTACACATCTGACTATTAATTTAAAGAACATAAGTTACCATCAAAGTACATGGCAACCTTCCCTATATTTTACCAACAGGTACTCTAACGGGCATCTAGTACATAACTGTCAACTTTTTGCACACTAATGGTTTGCATACACCTGTTGGTAATTTTGTTTTCCTTTCAATACTCAGGAAGTCATTACAAGTGAGGCGGGCCTCGGACCACCACAGTGGCAATCGCCGTCGCACAGCCGCCGGCCCAGCGGAAAAGACAGCCATATTATGGGCATTTAGGTGTTCCCAATGAAACACAGCAAATTCACCATCAGTACCGTCAGTTTGGATGGACCGCTGCAACCGGCGGCAGGCAACTCTAAGCTGGCGGAGACCATGTTTCTAGTGAACATATTACGAAGTTGCACACCACCAGGATTTCCGGGGCAGTCGCACCGCCATGAAAAGCCTGACGGAAATGAACAATGTAAAAGGTGACACTCACATTCAGGAACACAGACACCTCTGTAGCCGCCATGGAACCTGAATTTGAAGTCTTCCCACTGCTCTTTTTGGCCATACAACTCCAGAACCAATGAAGACAACAACCTTAAGTACACCCACCTAGCACAAACTGCAGGGAAGGCGATTAGTACAGACTCACACACAACACACAACCCCGGCACGGCTAGTGACTGCCACATGCACATGCAAACATACACCCGTACCAGCACACAAGCACACCTACATATAAACACTCACACACAAACAATACACACCATTGACAACATACATGTGCCATACACACACCACACCGCACACACACACCACTGCCACTGTCAAACACATCCACACACAACACCACCCAGTCACACAATGACAACACCATCAGAACCACATAAACGCATCGGTAGTGAGGCACAACGCACACCTCCGCAGGACAACACATACTGGCAGCAACACGTGACAACAGCATACAACCAATCCAAACCAAAACACTGCCAAACAACATGTCAGATCACATGTCACATCTACCCAACACACAAAGCCCATCACAGACGCAGCATCACAACACACACGGGTGCATACACCACTACCACACTATGCCACACAACACCATCACAACATATCACAAGTCCATAGCACAACTCACTTACACAACTAATGCTGCTACACAAACAGATCACATACACAGAATACACACACCAAATCACACATATACAACACATACATGTGGAAGGAAAGCCAGGACAAGTTTGTCACCCTTGACACCAATGGTTCTCTGGTGCAGATATATTAAATATAAATTATATGAATAAAACAAAACTAAGTACCACATAGGCCAATGTCTCTTGGCCCAACGTGACTCCTAACTGCCAAGTAGCTTCCACATGGCAGTGGCATCAATGGGGCAGACAGGCACCTCAGGCGTGAGGGAGGGCTGAGGTGGGAGCTTGGGTTTGGGAGGGGGTCCCTTGGCTCAGGTTTGGGGGTCCTTTGGTTTGAGGTTTGGGGTTGGTGGGGGTAGAAGACTTTGCTGGGGGAGGAACATGGGCTGCACCAGGGGGGCCATGGGAGATCTGGGAGGTGGAAGGACTAGGTATGGGGAGGGTAACTGGGTGCTTGGGAGGCACAGGGACTGGGCCAGTGGGAGGGAACAGGGAAAACTCATACAGGAATCTTGTTTTAGGAACATAGGTGTGGTCATGGAAAAAACATTTGGTAGTGGAGGGAGAGGGAGTTGTTGAGAGGTGTGTACATGTAGGTACCTTGGGAGCTGGTGCGTGGGTGGATGTCATGTGTGTGCTGGGTGTCTGTTGGGTGTGTCAGTGCAGGAGTTTTGGTGTACTGGGAGGAGGGGGAGGAGATGCAGGGAGAGTACTACACCACTCAAACCAGCTATCACCACATCATCACTCCCAGATCCAGCCACAAGTCCCCTCATGTCCACCATCACCACAATGACAGGGTGGATTCATGAGTGTCTTCTGGGGTGGTGTCTACAGATAAGGTGGATGTGCTGCATGTGGGTGTGTTAGTAGTCATGGTTAGTGCATATGTGGTGTATGGTGTGGATGTATGGGGGTCTGCATCGTGAGGACCTTTGGGCTACTGAAGGCCAGATTCTGGTGTCTACACGTCTCAGGAGGTGGCCTGCTCTACAGTCCACTAAAAATCTGCCTGATTGTTACAAGGTTACACAATCTGGCCCTGAGATATCACATCCCATTACTGGATGTTGCGGAGGTGGCAGCTGGACCAGTGGCTGATGATGGTGACATGGAAAGTGATGAGGAGGCAGAAGATGAAGATGCAGCTAACTCTAGAACAGAGTTGATCCACCAATACTTGCAATTAAATACAGGTATGTGTTAACTGTTTTGCATGGGCACTGTACTCCTGTCTGCCTTGTGACATAGCTCCTCCTGGTGTGTGCCATCAGTGGAGGTGTTAAATGCAGCTCTCCCTCTGTGTGGGTTTTGGGGATAAACATATTGGCCATCAGGGGAGGTGGTACTCTTCTTATATCAGAGCACTTTTTACTATGCTTATGTCTAGCATCACATCTGCAAAGGATTGTACATGTTGTATGTTCCCTGTACTGCTATGTCAACTGCAATAGGACTGCCAAACATAGTAGTGTTATTAGTTTTGCTACTAATCCTCACTGTACACAATGGAAGAATATGGTACATGACTTTTACTGACAGTGGAACTTGCCTTTCGTTGGCTAATGTCAGCTGTGAGGGATGGACCATTGGGAATACATGTTTGGTAAATATGGATCTGCCATGGTAATATGTGTTGACATTCCCTTGCCAATTCGCACTAGGGAAATCCACAATGTACTGCATGTGTGTTGAGTGGCCAACAATGACTCCTGTTGTCCCTGTCTTGGTCTATTTGCAGGTCTATTGGGTGGTGTAACTCTGGTTCCTGGCTTGACTGGTGGCTCCCTTGACACATGATTTCAGAATATGGCTGTTCTATGTTCATACTTGCTGCACATTGCTCCTCCTTCTGTCCATCTTCCAGACCTTTAATGGTCAATGGGTTAACTGTACTTACATATTGTAATTTTGAAAATCGTACTTGTTACAATATAGACAGGTAAGCACTAGCTATGCTCAATGGTGTTCAATGTGATACACAAGTGCAATGGGTGAATAGTGGGGTTGTGGTGGATATAATCATTATAGTAGTTGGGCCAGCTGTGGGTAGTCGAGGTCCAGTATCCAAGGGGGCATGGGAAAATGGAGACATGACAGTAGACATTCAACAGGGTGTTTCAGTGGTACTGTCGTAGTTTGGACTCTTGCTCTGAGCAAGACTGCTGGTCTCAGGATGACAGTACTTTCGTTTGTAGGTGACTAAGTTCCTTCCTACAACTAGTTGTAACTGTTGTCCAAACCTTACCGGCTTACTAGCAGTACCTCACCCGAAACATAATAGTATAAGGTGATTTGTAGCAGTCGCTTACGCATGGACTCAGAGTAAGATCTCTCAGGGTTGTCGTGGTTAAACGGAAATTACCCTTTTCTCACAATTTATTATGTCTCATACAAACAAAGTCAATAACACAGATGCAGTGAAGTTATAATAGTTTTTATTCAACATAACTGCAATTTGCGATACGTTGCATGAACTGCAATGATTAGGATAATGAATATACCAAGCAACAGTATTGTGAAGAAGAGAGTCATTGTTATAAAGACCCCCACCATTATGCAATATATGAAAGAAATATATGTATATGTATAAAATGGAATAAGCCCTAATACCCTAAGGAGATTAAGTCTAACCTCCTACCTATAAAAGGAGAGCTGGGTTCGTTAAACCTAATCTGCCAAAACTGTGTCCATGAGAGAAGCCCCCAACCCTCGTTACCTTGGAATGAGTTCTCTAGCTCAGACTCCGCAGGGACAGGAAGACTGGGTCAGCGTCAAGGTGACTGTAACATCGGTATCAGCGATGGTGGCGATGCCCTCTGGTCGGAATCCCTCTGATTATCTGTCTAAAAGTGTGTTGTATTTATACAGATTTACAAGGTCCCCTGACATAAATGTTATTCATAACAATAGATAACAGGCATGCTTGGGATGGCAATTAATATCAACAATCCCTCGAAAGTATAGAGAGGGAAAATCCCTAAGTGTGAATGCCTACTGTATGTTTGTCTTTCGTGCTTGATCTTGACGCCTTGGCGAAGTGACACTGATAATAGAACCCATAACAAGTGGCCTAACTATAAACAAGGCCGCCATTTTAAAGGAAATAAATAATTAAATGGACTAAGACAGAGCAAGCTAAGTAGGTTAAAAGTCACTGGGTGACGGGGGCACGAGTTTACAAGCCTACGGCTAAGCTAACTCCTGTTATCCCGTTAAAACAAACTAGGATCCACTACACCCTCCCCATTGCCGTAACAGGTATGATGAAGGGAAAGAAATCTAAAATGCTAAAAAAGCTGCTACTGAACTAAAAAGCCAAAAAACAAAAATGAAAAGTCAAGAGAAAATAATTTCTGTGTGTAAAAATTCGTCCAAAAAACATACAGTGATTTTAATATCAACCATGACAAGTAAATCAAACGTTAAATATAATTGCATATTTTAGAACCGGGAACTGGTAAGCAAATTTTATCAAATTATGTGCTATACGCAGGATCTTGAAGAATGTCATCGAAGTCACCATTCAAGGATCTCAAAAAAGAGACAACATCGTCTGATGTGAAATTGAGAGCTGGACGGACAAACGGATCCACAGAGCAGAAGTGAGCCACATTCATCGGTGTATCGACACTCGTTGCAGCGTCCTCGTCCATGATAGATTGTATAACAGAAGGCTCATAGGTGGCCTCGCGGAGCAACCGTAGTCTCAAGGGGCATGACCGTGTATGAACCCTCATCGGGGACATCAGCAGTTCGTGGTCCACAGGAGATGTAGGTGCAACAGCAAGACAGACCATAGGCATATGTTCAAAGAGACACCATATGCAGCGGAACACCGGTTGTACACACCATAGTAGAGGCCGAAATGACAATGACCAGTCAAATTCCAGTTCCACCAGCAAAGGCGTACCGAAGATCCGAACCATGCGTTCACGGCACAGTGGTGTTGACGGGAGTAGCTCCATTGCTCTGTGTCGCTGGAAAAAAACAACCACCGCGAATCAGAAAAAATAGCAGTAGTAGTCCGCCAATTAAAGCCAAAATAATTGGAAAGCCACCAAACACACTGGAAAAGAGAGAATGGATGGCTGATGGGATGACTCCGAAGACAGTCTGGAAGATGGACACAAAACCAGACCCGACAGCCTTAAAGAAATGAACAATCCCAGTAGTGCTCGAAGCATTGAATATTCTGGATACCAACTCTCCAAAGTGTTTGGGGAAATCGGTATTTAAAAGGGATTGTATCTCGGCTGATGATCTCGCAATCTGGAGAGCATACGTCTCTTTTGCGGATGTCAAGGCGACCTGTTTTTGAAACAATAGCGCCTTCAGTCTGCTCAACTTGTCATAGTTCACATTAATAGTATCAATGTGGGGCCACATTTCAGATACTTGTATCTCTCGTGTGGGGGGAAACAAAACAAGGCCACAACACGTAACGACCTTCGTGACTGAGATCGCGTAGGCAATTCCAGGTCGCAAGCCGCAACAGCTGTCATCGCTCAGTAGAACATAACTCCCATTAGAGAGTACATGAAACACTGAACGAATCAAAGGGACGGGAGTACCCTTCAGAAAACAGGCCAAATTCACGACCCCTGCATTGCAAAGACCGTGAAGAGACACCTGTTTGCATGTCATGGAATGACGAACAGTAGTCTCACATTCACTTCCGCTAAGAAAGACCTCCTGTTCGCCGTTCAGACATCGATACTCAAAGGGCAACTCCCACTCTTCCTTAACCCCTTCGCTGCCAGGCCTTTTCCCCCTCCTGTGCCAGGCCTTTTTTTGCCTATTTGGGGCAGTTCGCGCTTAGGCCCTCATAACGTTTTGTCCACATAAGCTAACCAAGCCAAATTTGCGTCCTTTTTTTCCAACATCCTAGGGATTCTAGAGGTACCCAGACTTTGTGGGTTCCCCTGAAGGAGGCCAAGAAATTGGCCAAAATACAGGGAAAATTTCATTTTTTTCAAAAAAATTGGAAAAAGTGGCTGCAGAAGAAGGCTTGTGGTTTTCCCCCTGAAAATGGCATCAACAAAGGGTTTGCAGTGCTAAACTCAGCAGCTTCCCAGCTTTCAGGAACAGGCAGACTTGAATCAGAAAATCCAATTTTTCAACACAATTTTGGCATTTTACTGGGACATACCCAATTTCTTGTGCTTTCAGCCTCCTTCCAGTCAGTGACAGAAATGGGCATGAAACCAATGCTGGATCCCAGAAGCCTAAACATTTCTGAAAAGTAGACAACATTTTGAATTCAGCAAGGGGTCATTTGTTTAGATCCTACAAGGGTTTACTACAGAAAATAACAACTGAAAAAGAAAAATATTGAAATTGAGGTGAAAAAAACATCAATTTTTCTCTACATTTTACTCTGTAACTTTTCCCTGCAATGTCAGATTATCGAAAGCAATATACCATTACGTCTGCTGGACTCCTCTGGTTGCGGGATATATAGGGCTTGTAGGTTCATCAAGAACCCGAGGAACCCAGAGCCAATAAATGAGCTGCACCCTGCAGTGCGTTTTCATTCTATACCGGGTATACAGCAATTCATTTGCTGAAATATAAAGAGTAAAAAATTGCTATCAAGAAAACCTTTGTATTTCCAAAAAGGGCACAAGATATGGTGTTGAGGAGCAGTGGTTATTTGCACATCTCTGAATTCCGGGGTGACCATACTAGCATGTGAATTACAGGGCATTTCTCAAATAGATGTCTTTTTTACACACTCTCCTATATTTGGAAGGAAAAAATTTAGAGAAAGACAAGGGGCAATAACACTTGTTTTGCTAATCTATATTCCCCTAAGTCTCCCGATAAAAATGATACCTCACTTGTGTGGGTAGGCCTAGCGCCCGTGACAGGAAACGCCCCAAAGCGCAACGTGGACACATCCAAATTTTTGAAAGAAAACAGAGGTGTTTTTGCGAAGTGCCTACCTGTAGATTTTGGCCTCTAGCTCAGCCGGCACCTTGGGAAACCTACCAAACCTGTGCATTTCTGAAAACTAGAGACCTAGGGGAATCCAAGGAGGGGTGACTTGCGGGGCTCTGACCAGGTTCTGTTACCCAGAATCCTTTGCACACCTCAAAATTTGGCTAAAAAAACACATGTTCCTCACATTTCTGTGGCAGAAAGTTCTGGAATCTGAGAGGAGCCACAAATTTCCTTCCACACAGCGTTCCCCCAAGTCTCCCGATAAAAATGATACCTCACTTGTGTGGGTAGGCCTAGCGCTCGCGACAGGAAACGCCCCAAAGCGCAACGTGGACACATCCAAATTTTCGAAAGAAAACAGAGGTGTTTTTTGCGAAGTGCCTACCTGTAGATTTTGGTCTCTAGCTCAGCCGGCACCTAGGGAAACCTAACAAACCTGTGCATTTCTGAAAACTACTGTAGAGACCTAGGGAAATCCGAGGAGGGGTGACTTGCGGGGCTCGGACCAGGTTCTGTTACCCAGAATCCTTTGCAAACCTCAAAATTTGGCTAAAAAAACACATGTTCCTCACATTTCTGTGGCAGAAAGTTCTGGAATCTGAGAGGAGCCACAAATTTCCTTCCACCCAGCGTTTCCCCAAGTCTCCTGCTAAAAATGATACCTCACTTGTGTGGGTAGGCCTAGCGCCCGTGACAGGAAACGCCCCAAAGCGCAACGTGGACACATCCAAATTTTTGAAAGAAAACAGGAGGTGTTTTTTGCGAAGTGCCTACCTGTAGATTTTGGCCTCTAGCTCAGCCGGCACCTAGGGAAACCTACCAAACCTGTGCATTTCTGAAAACTAGAGACCTAGGGGAATCCAAGGAGGGGTGACTTGCGGGGCTCGGACCAGGTTCTGTTACCCAGAATCCTTTGCAAACCTCAAAATTTGGCTAAAAAAACACATGTTCCTCACATTTCTGTGGCAGAAAGTTCTGGAATCTGAGAGGAGCCACAAATTTCCTTCCAACCAGCATTTCCCCAAGTCTCCCGATAAAAATGATACCTCACTTGTGTGGGTAGGCCTAGCGCCCGCGACAGGAAACGCCCCAAAGCGCAACGTGGACACATCCAATTTTTTTAAAGAAAACAGAGGTGTTTTTTGCGAAGTGCCTACCTGTAGATTTTGGCCTCTAGCTCAGCCGGCACCTAGGGAAACCTACCAAACCTGTGCATTTCTGAAAACTAGAGACCTAGGGGAATCCAAGATGGGGTGACTTGCGGGGCTCGGACCAGGTTCTGTTATCCAGAATCCTTTGCAAACCTCAAAATTTGGCTAAAAAAACACATGTTCCTCACATTTCTGTGGCAGAAAGTTCTGGAATCTGAGAGCAGCCACAAATTTCCTTCCACCCAGCATTCCCCCAAGTCTCCCGATAAAAATGATACCTCACTTGTGTGGGTAGGCCTAGCGCCTGCGACAGGAAACGCCCCAAAGCGCAACGTGGACACATTCAAATTTTTGAAAGAAAACAGAGGTGTTTTTTGCGAAGTGCCTACCTGTAGATTTTGGCCTCTAGCTCAGCCGGCACCTAGGGAAACCTACCAAACCTGTGCATTTCTGAAAACTAGAGACCTAGGGGAATCCAAGATGGGGTGACTTGCGGGACTCGGACCAGGTTCTGTTACCCAGAATCCTTTGCAAACCTAAAAATTTGGCTAAAAAAACACATGTTCCTCACATTTCTGTGGCAGAAAGTTCTGGAATCTGAGAGGAGCCACAAATTCCCTTCCACCCAGCGTTCCCCCAAGTCTCTCGATAAAAATGATACCTCACTTGTGTGGGTAGGCCTAGCGCTCGCGACAGGAAATGCCCCAATGCGCAACGTGGACACATCCAATTTTTTGAAAGAAAACAGTGGCTACCTGTGGATTTTTGCCTGTAGCTCAGCTGGCACCTAGGGAAATCTACCAACCCTGTGAATTTTTTAAAACTAGAGACCTAGGGGAATCTAAGATGGGGTGACTTGTGGGGCTCGGACCAGGTTCTGTTACCCAGAATCCTTTGCAAACCTCAAAATTTGGCTAAAAAAACACATGTTCCTCACATTTCTGTGGCAGAAAGTTCTGGAATCTGAGAGGAGCCACAAATTTCCTTCCAACCAGCGTTTCCCCAAGTCTCCCGATAAAAATGATACCTCACTTGTGTGGGTAGGCCTGGCGCCCGCGACAGGAAACGCCCCAAAGCGCAACGTGGACACATCCAATTTTTTTAAAGAAAACAGAGGTGTTTTTTGCGAAGTGCCTACCTGTAGATTTTGGCCTCTAGCTCAGCCGGCACCTAGGGAAACCTACCAAACCTGTGCATTTCTGAAAACTAGAGACCTAGGGGAATCCAAGATGGGGTGACTTGCAGGGCTCGGACCAGGTTCTGTTATACAGAATACTTTGCAAACCTCAAAATTTGGCTAAAAAAACACATGTTCCTCACATTTCTGTGGCAGAAAGTTCTGGAATCTGAGAGCAGCCACAAATTTCCTTCCACCCAGCATTCCCCCAAGTCTCCCGATAAAAATGATACCTCACTTGTGTGGGTAGGCCTAGCGCCTGCGACAGGAAACGCCCCAAAGCGCAACGTGGACACATTCAAATTTTTGAAAGAAAACAGAGGTGTTTTTTGCGAAGTGCCTACCTGTAGATTTTGGCCTCTAGCTCAGCCGGCACCTAGGGAAACCTACCAAACCTGTGCATTTCTGAAAACTAGAGAACTAGGGGAATCCAAGATGGGGTGACTTGCGGGACTCAAACCAGGTTCTGTTACCCAGAATCCTTTGCAAACCTCAAAATTTGGCTAAAAAAACACATGTTCCTCACATTTCTGTGGCAGAAAGTTCTGGAATCTGAGAGGAGCCACAAATTCCCTTCCACCCAGCGTTCCCCCAAGTCTCCTGATAAAAATGATACCTCACTTGTGTGGGTAGGCCTAGCGCCTGCGACAGGAAACGCTCCAAAGCGCAACGTGGACACATCCACATTTTTGAAAGAAAACAGGAGGTGTTTTTTTGCGAAGTGCCTACCTGTAGATTTTGGCCTCTAGCTCAGCCGGCACCTAGGGAAACCTACCAATCCTGTGCATTTCTAAAAACTAGAGACCTAGGGGAATCCAAGATGGGGTGACTTGCGGGGCTCGGACCAGGTTCTGTTATCCAGAATCCTTTGCAAACCTCAAAATTTGGCTAAAAAAACACATGTTCCTCACATTTCTGTGGCAGAAAGTTCTGGAATCTGAGAGCAGCCACAAATTTCCTTCCACCAAGCATTCCCCCAAGTCTCCCGATAAAAATGATACCTCACTTGTGTGGGTAGGCCTAGCGCCTGCGACAGGAAACGCCCCAAAGCGCAACGTGGACACATTCAAATTTTTGAAAGAAAACAGAGGTGTTTTTTGCGAAGTGCCTACCTGTAGATTTTGGCCTCTAGCTCAGCCGGCACCTAGGGAACCCTACCAAACCTGTGCATTTCTGAAAACTAGAGAACTAGGGGAATCCAAGATGGGGTGACTTGCGGGACTCAGACCAGGTTCTGTTACCCAGAATCCTTTGCAAACCTCAAAATTTGGCTAAAAAAACACATGTTCCTCACATTTCTGTGGCAGAAAGTTCTGGAATCTGAGAGGAGCCACAAATTTCCTTCCACCCAGCGTTCCCCCAAGTCTCCCGATAAAAATGATACCTCACTTGTGTGGGTAGGCCTAGCGCCTGCGACAGGAAACGCCCCAAAGCGCAACGTGGACACATCCAAATTTTTGAAAGAAAACAGGAGGTGTTTTTTTGCCAAGTGCCTACCTGTAGATTTTGGCCTCTAGCTCAGCCGGCACCTAGGGAAACCTACCAAACCTGTGCATTTCTAAAAACTAGAGACCTAGGGGAATCCAAGGAGGGATGACTTGCGGGGCTCGGACCAGGTTCTGTTACCCAGAATCCTTTGCAAACCTCAAAATTTGGCTAAAAAAACACATGTTCCTCACATTTCTGTGGCTGAAAGTTCTGGAATCTGAGAGGAGCCACAAATTTCCTTCCACCCAGCATTCCCCCAAGTCTCCCAATAAAAATGATACCTCACTTGTGTGGGTAGGCCTAGCGCCCGCGACAGGAAACACCCCAAAGTGCAACGTGGACACATCCAATTTTTTGAAAGAAAACAGAGGTGTTTTTTGCGAAGTGCCTACATGTAGATTTTGGCCTCTAGCTCAGCCGGCACCTAGGGAAACCTACCAAACCTGTGCATTTCTGAAAACTAGAGACCTAGGGGAATCCAAGGAGGCTTCGACCAGGTTCTGTTACCCAGAATCCTTTGCAAACCTCAAAATTTGGCTAAAAAAACACTTGTTCCTCACATTTCTGTGGCAGAAAGTTCTGGAATCTGAGAGCAGCCACAAATTTTCTTCCACCCAGCGTTCCCCAAAGTCTCCCGATAAAAATGATACCTCACTTGTGTGGGTAGGCCTAGCGCCAGCGACAAGAAACGCCCCAAAGCGCAACGTGGACACATCCAAATTTTTGAAAGAAAACAGAGGTGTTTTTTGCGAAGTGCCTACCTGTAGATTTTGGCCTCTAGCTCAGCCGGCACCTAGGGAAACCTACCAAACCTGTGCATTTCTGAAAACTAGAGACCTAGGGGAATCCAAGATGGGGTGACTTGCGGGACTCGGACCAGGTTCTGTTACCCAGAATCCTTTGCAAACCTCAAAATTTGGCTAAAAAAACACATGTTCCTCACATTTCTGTGGCAGAAAGTTCTGGAATCTGAGAGGAGCCACAAATTCCCTTCCACCCAGCGTTCCCCCAAGTCTCTCGATAAAAATGATACCTCACTTGTGTGGGTAGGCCTAGCGCCCGCAACAGGAAATGCCCCAATGCGCAACGTGGACACATCTAATTTTTTGAAAGAAAACAGTGGCTACCTGTGGATTTTTGCCTGTAGCTCAGCTGGCACCTAGGGAAATCTACCAACCCTGTGAATTTTTTAAAACTAGAGACCTAGGGGAATCTAAGATGGGGTGACTTGTGGGGCTCGGACCAGGTTCTGTTACCCAGAATCCTTTGCAAACCTCAAGATTTGGCTAAAAAAACACATGTTCCTCACATTTCTGTGGCAGAAAGTTCTGGAATCTGAGAGGAGCAACAAATTTCCTTCCACCCAGCGTTCCCCTAAGTCTCTCGATAAAAATGGTACCTCACTTCTGTGGGTAGGCCTAGCGCCCACGAAAGGAAATGGCCCAAAACACAACATGGACACAACATATTTTTTCACAGAAAACAGAGGTGTTTTTTGCAAAGTGCCTACCTGTGGAGTTTGGCCTCTAGCTCAGCCGGCCCGGGGGGGGGGGGGGCAGAAATGCCCTAAAATAAATTTGACCCCCCCAAACCCCCCCTGCCCGGGAACGACCCTTGCCTACGTGGTCGCTCCCCCTGCGTGACATTGGCGCCAAAAAACAAATCCCAGTTGCCTAGTTGTTTCTGCCCCCTTGGGGGCAGATTGACCTAAAATCGCCCAATCTGCCCCCAAGGTGGGCAGAAATGGTCTAAATACAATTTCCCCCCAGGGCAGCGACCCTTGCCTGATGGATCGCTACCCATCTCTAAAAAAGACAACAAAAAAAAACATTTGCCCTGGTGCCTAGAGGTTTCTGCCCCCCCCCCGGGGACAGAAATGCCCTAAAATAAATTTGCCCCCCCAACCCCCACCCCCCCCGGGAGCGACCCCTGCCTACGGGGTCGCTCCCCCTGATTGACATTGGCGCCATAAAACAAATCCCAGGTGCCTAGTGGTTTCTGCCCCATTGGGGGCAGATTGACCTAAAATCAGCCAATCTGCCCCCAAGGGGGGCAGAAATGGCCTAAATACAATTTGCCCCCCAGGGGAGCGACCCTTGCCTGATGGGTCGCTCCCCATCTCTAAAAAAACAAACAAAGAAAAAAAAAACACAAAAATAATTTTCCCCTGGCGCCTAATAATAGGCCGATCTGCCCCAGGGGGGGCAGAAATGGCCTAAAATAAATTTGCCCCCCCAACAACCACCCCCCCCTGGGAGCGACTCTTGCGTACAGGGTCGCTCCCCCTGCGTGACATTGGCGCCAAAAAACAAATCCCAGGTGCCTAGTGGTTTCTGTCCCCTTGGGGACAGATTGACCTACAATCGGCCAATCTGCCCTGGTGCCTAGAGGTTTCAGCCCCCCCCCGGGGGCAGAAATGGCCTAAATACAATTTGCCCCCCAGGGCAGCGACCCTTGCCTGATGGATCGCTCCCCATCTCTAAAAAAACAGGGGGGGCAGAAATGGCCTAAAATAAATTGTTGCTCCCCTTGCGTGAAATTCACGCAAAGAAAAAACTCCCTGGTGTCTAGTGGTTTCTACCCCCCTTGGGGCAGATTGGCCTCATCAAAATAGGCCAATCTGCCCCCAAGGGGGGCAGAAATGGCCTAAATATAATTTTCCCCCAAGGGGAGCGACCCTTGCCTAAGGGGTCGCTCCCCACCTAAAAAAATAAAAAAGGCCTTCCCGAAAACATGCCCCCCCTGGGAGCGACCCTTGCCCAAGGGGTCGCTCCCTTTATCACAATATCCCAATATATATTGGTAGGCACAGGGGAACTGTAGCCTTGGACAAGATCATCTCGTCCAAGGCACAGAACAGGTTAATAAAGCTATCTCCCAGCCGCTCATATCGTCCCACTGCAAGATGTTTCAGGCAGTTCGAGAAACGAAAGGTCGAAAACGGTAAATTATTTATGCCGTGCAAGAGCCAAATAGTTGAAGGACTTTCTGCTACCGTGAAGGGCAACTCATCTAATTTATCTACTTGAAGCAAGGTGAAACGAGCCTCCCTTTTAGCCATTGTCTCTTGTTCCCTGGAAAAATTAAAAGCAGCGAATAGTTCACTTCTATTAATATATTTCCATGGAATGTGGCCACTTCTCAGTGTCTGTAATGCCCAACCCAGCTGCATGATGGAACGTAGCTGTGTTTGCCCATGATATAACCGGGACAAATCAGTCTGAGTGATATCAATAGCAGATGACACTATATTTGAAAGTGAATAAATCCTGTTGGATAGCGTGTTCATGCCATTGTCGACAACAGCCAATGATTTTTCTAAATTCTCCTTATCAAGTTGCCGTAAACGTGCAGCAGCCTCAATCTGAGAAAGTTTCCAAATTTCATTATACATAGCATATAAAAAACGTTTTGAGCGCTGTTTCCTAGGACCTAATAGGAAATCTTGTAATTCTATACTATCAGAAAGAGTGTTCAGGTGTTGTTTTACCGCTGTTAAAGTGTTCGTCTGTACCCATTGCTGGCACAGCTTACCCACACTGTATGTTGTAATTATACCAGTATGTTGACCTGACAGAAAGCGAGGGTCTGGCCTATGAATGGAAAAAAACCCCGAAGAGTTCAAAAAACGCCTTTGACAGTCATCAGTGTCCATGGGCCATACCAACCATCCCCCGGGACGGGAAAGTGAATAATTATAGGCACCAGCCTTAACCAATGCATCTAGCCTTTCTTCAGAAACATTTAGATACTGTTGCCAATCTTTAAATTTTGTCTGTGTAGGAATATTGGGTGTGTTTAGATCCTTAATTTTTGCTAATCCCAGACATGATGTCTGCTCAACAGTGTCATTCAAAAAAATCATATGTATAGGAATTAAGCAAGCTCGAAACAAAGCCTCCCTACCCTGTATTTGCCAATCTTGTGTCCCCCATGCACTCTTCAAATCGACAGTGTTCTTCCAATATTCATAACCCTCAATCGACAGTCGGGAAACAAAGCGATCTGAATAAATCAATTTTGTGTCAGTTAGCAATAATTTTCTAAATTGTGTGGTAGGTAATTTAAAATAATATGATTCAGCTTTCTTTGTATCATGCCCAGAAAAGTATGTGAATTTGTCACCGTAATACTTTGGACTTCCCACCGCTGGTGTTGAACAGTGTTCCCATTGTGTGTAGTTAAAGAGAGGCCGATATCTAGTTGCACGGTGCAGGTAGTGATGTCCCCAATTATTATAGCAGAACATTTCACCATAATTCATTGTATAATCATATACATCATCACTTCCAAAAGCAGAGTAGTCCTTCATTTCAGTTAGCATGGAATCAACTGTTTGGACATCCCAATCATCAGAGACAACATTAGGTATAATAACATCAGACATAGAAAATTTGAATACGTATGGTATTTGAATTATCTCTGTAGGCCCGTATATATCGAACGGAACTTTGTCCCAAACAATCCCATCAGGAATTGGAATAGCTGTAATATTGACAGGGGACAAATCACGTCGGACCTTATGTGATGAATGATGTGGTGTTAAAATTACATTAACAGGCTCCACTGAGGTGCGATCAGCAATATAGTGACCATTAATTAGTAAAAAGAAAACAGTCACAAAACCAATCCATAAAAATCATGCAATAAATGTCAAACAGAACCAGAGATAGTTCCATGGATATATAAAATAGTTCTTCTTAAGCCATTGATAGAATTTGCAACCTCTCGAAAGTTTGTCAGTCTCAGTTGAGGATGAATCTGAAGAAAAATCATCAATGTCTACAAAATAACCAGAGGAATTCTCCACAAACACCAGACCCATCGAAGTCTCATCCACTGGTTGTGGGAGTTCTTGATAGACAACGTTATTAGTCGTGGAAGTGTTCGTGTAGAATACAGCCAAATCCTGTAGCGGGGTGTTCTCCGAAGTTGTTACTGGAACCAACAAAAGTTCATTTTCCGCCCTCCCCATGGTCGAGAAAGTGTCCGGAACAGCAGCTGACATAGGGGGTCATTCTGACCCCGGCGGTCTGAGACCGCCGGGGCCAGGGTCGGCGGGAGCACCGCCAACAGACCGGCGGTGCCCCGCAGGGCATTCTGACCGCGCCGGTTCGGCTGCGGTCAGATGCGGGAAACCGGCGGTCTCCCGCCGGTTTCCCGCCACCCTGCAGAATCCCCCATGGCGGCGGAGCACGCTCCGCCGCCATGGGGATTCTGACACCCCCTACCGCCATCCTGTTCCTGGCGGGTCTCCCGCCAGGAACAGGATGGCGGTAGGGGGTGCCGCGGGGCCCCTGGGGGCCCCTGCAGTGCCCATGCCCATGGCATGGGCACTGCAGGGGCCCCCGTAAGAGGGCCCCACAAAGTATTTCAGTGTCTGCCATGCAGACACTGAAATACGCGACGGGTGCCACTGCACCCGTCGCACTCCTGCAACTCCACCGGCTCCATTCGGAGCCGGCATCCTCGTTGCAGGGGCATTTCCGCTGGGCCGGCGGGCGCTCTTTTGGAGAGCGCCCGCCGGCCCAGCGGAAATGTAAGAATGGCCGCCGCGGTCTTTTGACCGCGGTGCGGTCATTTGTCGGCGGGACTTTGGCGGGCGGCCTCCGCCGCCTGCCATAGTCAGAATCAGGGCCATAGTTGCATAGTCAGTAGTAGCGATAGTCATCCTACTATGTAGAGGGATATCCTGTTGGGTAGTGAGAGGGGATCGGGAACTACCCAAGGGACCTCCTGGTCTACTGTGAAGAATCGGCCACATGGTGTAATTTGATGTCATCAATGGAGATGAACCTGTTTGATTTGGAACCAGACAAAGGTGGAAGGATGACAGTCCTGGTGCCTTTTGTTCCCAAGACCGGTACAGGTGCTCTGTATGATGGACCAAACTCTTTTTTCACAGCGATCTTCTCACAAACCAGATCCCCAACGTTAGGAATCCAGCCAGTCGAAGTTTTCACCAAGTCCCTTATTCCCAAGGTGGCAGCACTTGCAGATGATTTATCATCACGGAATTGTTGAAGCTCCTGTAAAACAGTGAGACGTTCTTTTATGTCAAATGGTGTTTCTGCTGCCACCATACCAGGGGCATCAAGGTCGGGGACATACATAGGTGTCCCAAAGAGAACCTCACATGGAGACTTTCCCCCCAAGGACCATCTTGGCAGATTATTCAGTGCTCTCTGGACCCCATATAGGTGATGTAACCAACTGCGGCCTGAACCTAATACTCGAGCTGTTAAGGACTGCTTTAGATCACGATTCCGCCTCTCCACAACCAAATGTCCCTCAGGATGGTATGGTGAGGAGTAATGGAGTTCAACACCCATCGTCCTCATGGTGTCCCTGAAAGCCTTAGAGGCAAATGCAGGGCCCTGGTCCGAATGGAATGCTGCAACCGCATATGTACCGATAAAGATCAGCAAATCTTTTATAACAGTCCGGGCGTCAGCCGACCGCTGTGGCCATACCCACAGGAATCTAGAACAGGAATCTACAGCCACTAAAATGTATTTGTATGCACCATCAGGTTGTAAGGGACCACAATGGTCCAGGTACACACAATGGAGTGGCTTGTCTGACACTAAGAGAGATGTCTGTGGAGGGCGTTTGATATTTGAGCCCTTAATCTGCTGACAAATGTCACAGCAAAGGACATACTGTTTAGTCCGTCTGCATAGACCAGGCCACCAGTATCGTTGTTGTAAAATGGTGATAGTGGCCTCTATACCAGCATGTGCAGAAGCGACACCCTCATGTGCAGCTGTAATCAGCTCCAATCTTTGGTCTTCATTTGGGATCACTCGATCACCAACATCAGGAATTGTTGCAAAAGCAACATTCTGTGCACTGATATGATAGCTATAATTTGTAGGGTATCCTTTCGGAATGGTCTTGCCTGGAGCCGAGGCTTTAACGGCAATCAGTATTTCATTATACAACCTCGCCCGAGAACGAGTCACTGCAGCCACAGAAGCCGTAGCTACTGATGCTTTGGCTGCTTCGTCAGCCAATGTATTACCGGCAACATGTATTCCTGCACGTTGGTGCCCTAATGTATGAACTACATGGACACATGGCAGCTTATCCTTAAGAGCTTATCTTGTGTTTAATGGTGTTCCCTTTAGAATCTCTAAACCTGTTCATCTTCCAATGATTGAGGTATTGATTGTATGACTGAACACAGTAATATGAATCACAGACGATCAACGTCTGTGTCCCTGGCTCTGAATGTTCGAGCGCTAGAAGAAGAGCCTTAAGCTCGGCCAACTGGGCTATGCAGTCCCCTAAGGTCTGCGTGTAGGTATTATGAGGATGGAAAACTCTGTCTTCCATTACCCCGCACACGGCTGCGCAAGCTGCCGAGTATTGATATTTAGTACCCACAGCCGGTTGTGCCGATCCGTCAGTATAAATGATGGTATCATAACTGTCTATTGGCAATATGTGTAAAGGAGCGGGGTACTCCTGTTCATACTGGAGAAATTCTTGCGTCTGAAGTCTTGGGTCAAACACATAATCAACATCAGTGGCGGTCAGAGACGTTGCCCATTGAATCCAGCGTGGATGTAATGCCTTAGCGTTTGGAACGCTCGCTTTAGTGACAGCCTCTAAGGCCGGCACCGGGGAGACAACAATTATGCGCTTCCCCTGGGCAAGTGGTCTCTCCTTTATGACGGCCATCTGAACTGCTGTCAGAATTTTTTAAGTAGCAGCAAAACGTTTCTCTGCATTGGAGTACAAATGTGATTTGTATGCTATTGGCACTGTGTCACCCTCATTAAAGGTGACATATGTAAACCCAAGGGCACCAGCTATTATTCTGATGACCAAGTTTTTTTTGTAGTCACGTGTGTACAAGTGTCTAGCTTCCAGCATGTCTCGTTGTATATCCCTAAGGATGTGTGTGTGTTCAATTGTCCATTGCCTGCTAGAAAAATTGGGCTGTATTAAGTCATATAGTGGTTTGATGCGTTCAGCATAATCTGGAATGTAGGTTCTGCCAAAATTAAAGAAACCCAGTAATGACTGTAATTTCTTAAGCGTGTTCGGAGGCTGTAGCTGAGCACATTTTTCTAGGAAGTGCGGGGCCAGGCTCTTCCCCTCGTTTGATAGCTCATATCCCAGGAACAATACACTAAGATAAGCTATCTTGCTTTTCTTAAAATTAAATTTATATCCAAAGGCAGCAAATCCCACAATTATCCGATCGAGCCTTGCAAGATGAATGTCAAGGGTGTCATCAGTGAGATAAATATCATCCACATATGATAATGCCTCGTGATTTAGCTCATGCAATATTGATGTTACACGGGCCGAAAACAGCCCTGGGCTGTTTTTATAGCCTTGGGGTAAACGACAAAAGCGTTTCTGAGAGCCAAAGGAAAATGCACTCAGGTCTCTACTTTCATGTGCTAAATTCTGGCAGAAAAATCCATTAGATATATCCAATGTAGTTTTGTATTTTTTGCGCACTATATTATTTATCAGCGCTGTGCTGTGTGAATTTTGTATAGCATATGTGCGTGTATGACTATTCAAGTGTCTATAATCAACCACTATTCTATATGAATGATCAGGTTTCGCAACGGGAAATAGCGGATTATTCATTGCCGATGTACAGGGCTCAATTACTCCCTGGTATTCAAGTTGTGACAGTATCTCCATCACTGGAGCTTTCGCTTCATGTTTAACAGGGTATTGTGGCTGCGGGTGTGGTGTAGACCGAACGGGAATAACATGACAAGGAGAGTCCTTGTCCCAACCTACATGATTACGGTATAATGCAGGTGCCTGCGCTAAAGCCCATTCAGCAGCATAAGCTTTTTTGTCTGTCTCTGAAACAAGATCGGAGAAAGAAGGCAAAACGACATCTTCCCCATGCGGGAGCTTGCGGACATGTTCAGGTGGCCAATCTCTCTCGGCCAACAGGATATCACTAGTAAGTTCATCCCAGAATATTACACTAATAATGCGTTCCACGTCTCCCTCTATCTGAATTGTTAAATCATAAACCCGATCGGGTGGGAGAACGCGGCCATCCGCTGTTTCAACTGCGATGTAATTGCTAGTTGCTGTCACAACCAGATGATCTTTCAGACTCTGGCGACATATCGTGACCTCTGCCGCGCTGTCCAGCAGAGTCACTGCCCACCTCTTGTTCCTCAACAGCGTTCTCAATACTACTGGCATTTTTAATGGTCAGTGCTGCCACTTTCTTCTTTTTAAATTGTGGCTTTTGCTGAGCAGTCTTTTCTTCTTATTTAAGGGTAGACTGCGGCGAGTCTTTCTTTTCTTTCACGTATTCCGGACGTCGATCTTGACGGCCCCCTCTCTCGCTACGTCTATCCGGTGCGTCCTGAAAGGAACGAGAAGGACGTGAATCAGTATATCTGTCTGGAGTTCTAATGTTATCCCTATTCCTGAGATTATACCTCCTTTCGGAGTACTCCGGATGTGGAGAATCAGCTCTTTTATTTCTCCTATCTTTGAAATCTTTTTGTTTGTCCCAGCGCTTTTTAGAGCCCTCTTGTGCTTTCTTTGTACCTTCCTTATGGGTGGTACTTGGTACGTCCAATTTTTTAGGTTTGGCTCCCAGCCCATCCCGTCCTATACTAGTATAGGTATCAGATATTATTTTCGGTAGCTGTCTCTCCTGTTCCACATGTGGAGTTTCCCGGAGATGCTGGCGTATCGCCAGTGCCACTGCTTCCCCTTTAATATTACTTAATATTATCGAGGAGACTGCGTCAAAGTTACGCATCAATTTCATCCCCAGATCTAGGGCCGGTGCAGCCCCATGCTCATTTTGTATTTGTTTCAACACTTCCGGTAAATTGGCAAGCGTAGGGGTACCATGTGTGGTAGTATAAACGGCAGCGAAGACTGTACCCCAAGTGGCACATTCATCCACCGAGGGAACCATCCCAAACGGCAAGCACATAGTAAGCAATCTATGTTTCTCCTGTGGCCCCGTATGGGGGAACACAGCTTCCAGCTGATTTGTTTTCTGAGCAATCCAGAACGGTATTTTTTCTCGATCCGAGGGCACTTTACCCATAATGGTATGCACTGTTTGTGGATTAATCCCAGTAGCCAAATGATATCCACCAGCAACTGGTGGTGCTGGACGCGCTGGTGTAGTGTTCGATGTCCGCATTACGAACTGAACCAAACGTCTATATAATGCCACTAATTCATTATATAATATCCTTAAATCTACAACCGGCATAGTCTGTATGCCTGGATGAGGTGTATATGTGGCAAACATAGGCCAAGTAGGCCCTTCATTACTTAAGGGTCCTAGCCTCACCCGTCATAGTACATGTGGAAGGGCGCCTTCAAACCAGTTCTGATGCTCTTGATATGTGAGCGATATTTCATGATACTGGTATGCTTCGTATCGTACTGGTACGTCCGCAATGTCATATGTGTGAAATGTGTGCGTTCGTTGGTCAGCCTCAGGAAAGGCAACCCAACAGTAAAATGTTTCAGTTTGGTATGCTTCAGTTGCTTCTATAATCAAAGTAACCTCCCCGCCCTCTTCCGTAAGGCCATGCACTAATAAATGTTGTGTAAGTGCATGTCTAGCATTTGCAGGAATGTCTATGGTATTAGCCATAGTTGTTTAGAGAAACGCCATTCCAAAAATAAGGGAAGTTTTTCCTTTTGTGAGTTCGAGCTCGAACAACCTACAGCCTAATTAGGGGTTACCTGTTCGGCTGAGGAGGATTCTCCCAAAGACCACGGACGTCTCCGTATAATGGTACTGAGGGTACCTGTTGTCTGTGAGACAGTGATAGTCAGGGTATCTGTAAATTAGTGCCTAAACACCATCGTTGGTGGTGCCATGTCGTTGTTTGGACTCTTGCTCTGAGCAAGACTGCTGGTCTCAGGATGACAGTACTTTCGTTTGTAGGTGACTAAGTTCCTTCCCACAACTAGTTGTAACTGTTGTCCAAACCTTACCGGCTTACTAGCAGTACCTCACCCGAAACATAATAGTAAAAGGTGATTTGTAGCAGTCGCTTACGCATGGACTCAAAGTAAGATCTCTCAGGGTTGTCGTGGTTAAACGGAAATTACCCTTTTCTCACAGATTTATTATGTCTCATACAAACAAAGGCAATAACACAGATGCAGTGAAGTTATAATAGTTTTTATTCAACATAACTGCAATTTGTGATAAGTTGCATGAACTGCAATGATTAGGATAATGAATATACCAAGCAACAGTATTGTGAAGAGGAGAGTCATTGTTATAAAGACCCCCACCATTATGCAATATATGAAAGAAATATATGTATATGTATAAAATGGAACAAGCCCTAATACCCTATGGAGAGTAAGTCTAACCTCCTACCTATAAAAGGAGAGCTGGGTTCGATAAACCTAATCTGCTAAAACTGTGTCCATGAGAGAAGCCCCCAACCCTCGTTACCTTGGAATGAGGTCTCTATCTCAGACTCCGCAGGGACACGAAGACTGGGTCAGTGTCAAGATGACTGTAACGTCGGTATCAGCGATGGTGGCTATGCCCTCTGGTCGGAATCCCTCTGATTATCTGTCTAAAAGTGTGTTGTATTTATACATATTTACAAGGTCCCCTGACATAAGTGTTATTCATAACAATAGATAACAGGCACGCTTGGGACGGCAATTAATATCAACAATCCCTCGAAAGTATAGAGAGGGAAAATCCCTAAGTGTGAATGCCTACTGTATGTTTGTCTTTCGTGCTTGATCTTGACGCCTTGGCGCAGTGACACTGATAATAGAACCCAAAACAAGTGGCTTAACTATAAACAAGGCCGCCATTTTAAAGGAAATAAATAATTAAATGGACTAAAACAGAGCAAGCTAAGTAGGCTAAAAGTCACTGGGTGACGGGGGCACGAGTTTACAAGCCTACGGCTAAGCTAACTCCTATTATCCCGTTAAAACAAACTAGGATTCACTACAGTACACAAGGGGGAATGTTCAGGAGAGAGGCACTTCCTAGCAGTGGTTTTAGTCTTGGCATCAGGTCCTGCAGGATGTCTGGATGGACGAACTCGTATGCGTGGGCGTTCTTCAGCTTCAGTGGGAGGGGTGATGGTGGACTGCAGGTCCTCTGACAGGGCCAACATTCCACTAGCTGCGGTAGAAGTGGATGGCTCAGTTGGTATGTAGCTTGTGGAAGGGGCCTGCTGGTGGGTGGAGGACGCATGCAGGATGGCAGTTAGTTCCTTCAGCACCCCTGCAATGGAGGCCATGGTGGCATTGTGAGCCTTCCACTGCTGCATGGCCTCCTGATGGTATTCCCTCTCCAGCCGCTGGTTCTGCAAGGTTGAGAGAATCTGTCCCATCTTGTCATTGGATTGCTTGTATGCTCCCAAGACTAGGGAGATGGCCTCCTGGCCAGTTGTTTCCCTTGGGGACCCCATCCCTTGGCCCACAGGTGCCCTCCCACTGGTCCTAGGCCCCTGTGCCTGTGCTTCTGGCACAGTGGGCTCACTCCCAGTTACACCAGGACCTTCATTGTCTTGGGTGTGAGGGGTTGACTCTGGTCATTGTACTGTGGGGCATTGCTAATTTAACAGTCCTTGGAACACAGGTTTGGGGACGAGGGGTTGGATGTGGTATTGTTGCCACTGGGGTGGGGGACTCAGAGGTGGGCAGAGTGGGGCTGGTGGTGGTGGACTGACCAGTTGTCCCACATGAGCCAGATAGTCGTCAATGTCCAGACATTCACTGGGGCCTTCATCCTCGGAGAGCTGTCTGACTCTGGCAATTGTCTGCAGGGTGGCATGGAGAGGGAGAAAGTTGCATTGTGGCTGTGTACTTGTTCATATCATAGTCTGATGCATAAAGTGGCTTGACTTGCTTCCCAGTGATGGCAATGACAGATGCTGTACTACAGACATTGTTTGTGGGTGATGGATTGAGACATTGTGTCCAAGTTTCATTGAGTGTTGTGGATAGTGGATAGCATTGCTATCATTGCCATGTAGTTGTACGCAGTTGAATCATCTAGTATGTGTTACGTTTGCAATGGTTTTACATGCAGGTGTTCCACTATGAGGTGGCAATGGCATCTTTTTCGTGTGTAGGGAGTGATGCACTGTGGGAGTTGTGGTGCTTGCCATTGTGAGTGCTAGCTGTGTGGGCATAGTGGGAGTTGGGTGGTGTGGTATGCAGGGGAGGGGCATCAGGTGTTTGGGGGCAGAAGTTTGAGATGGGGTGAATTGGGGGTGATAGGGTGAGGGGGATGCATGCTGTTAATATAAGAGTTATTGGTGCCAGGGGAGTGTTGGTGACTTACCAGAGTCTAGTCCTCCCGTTATTCCAGTCAGATCCTCTTGATGCATGAGGTCCAAGACTTTCTCCTCTCACAATGTGAACTCCGGGGGAGGAGGTGAGGGCCCACCGCAAGCCTTGTTGATAGTATCATGATGCCATGAAACGCACCTTCCCCCTGAGGTCGTTCCACCACTTCCTGATGTTCTCCCTTGTGCGTGGATGGGTGCCCACTGAGTTGACCTGTCAACGATCCTCCACCATACCTCCATTTTCCTGCCTTTGGATGTCTTCTGGACATGTGCTCCCAACAGTTGTGACTCTACCCTAATGATTTAATCGACCATGACCCTCAACTCTTTGTCTGTGAAGCGTGGGTTCTTTTGAGGGGACATGGTGGTAGTGAAGTAGTTTGGGGAGTGTTGAGCACCAGGGTGGGGTGTTTGGGGCTTGATGAAGTATGCGGGTTGCTTAGTTTTATGTGCTGATGTGTTGTGGTGTTTGTGTGCAGTTGTGATGTGTGTATGGTATTGATGGTGCAGTTGTGTGGTGTGTGAAGTGTGTATGTGTCTATAGTGTATCAGTGGTTAGTAATGGGTTTGTGGGTCATCGCTGTCTGTCTGTGGTTGTATTTGCAAAGGATTGTGGGTTGTATGGGGGTGTGTTTCATAGTGGAATGTGTAGGTATGTGTTGTGTGAGTATTTGTGTCAGGTATGGGGTATTCATACTGTCCAATGTGGTTTTGGGTTCTGGTGGAGGTGATATTTTGACCGCGGCGGTTCACACCACCAATGGTTTTCCACCATGCAATGACCTCTGTGCTGATTTGTGGGTCGTAACATGGAGGGTGGGATGTTATCGGTGTGGCGGGGCTGGTGGTGGAATAACCTCTCTCCCACCCTCAGTCAGCCTGGTGGTGTCATATTGGTGGCTGTTTTTGGGCGGTGTTCATTATGTGACTTGTAATATGGCAGTCAGGATACTGCCATCACTGGTGGTCTTTTCGTGGCCTCCACTAGGGCAATCTCCACTAAAGACCACCACATTCGTAATGAGGGCCTTGGTGTTGTAGTTCTATTTTAAAGTAGAATAAATAGGACTACAGGTCCCAGAATTCTAACAAACACATTCTTGGTGAGCAGCACATCATTGTTAAACATATGAAACTACCATATCTTGTAAAACATTGTTCAGTTTAAGTGTAAGACTCAGCGTGCCTTTTTTGTCTAGCTTTAGAGCATGGAGTAAAACAGCACATTTAGGATATTCAGTTCCATGGAAACACATTGTAAACCAATTTCACAAACAGCTACTCTCTACCACAGAGAAAACGTGTGTTTGTTATCTATTAATAAAAGTATGAAACCACTCTCACTACCACTCATAGGTCATCTCATGTACTCTGAAAACTATACTCCCTTTAACAAACTCACATAGAGATATACATTTTAAATATTTTTTCTCACTATTAAATATATGTCACATACCTGTAAGTGAAGTTAGTTGGTGAAACCACATTTTTTGCTCTTATTAGATAGATTTATTAGTTTCAGGAATTGTAAAAAACTAAGCATGAGAATGGGTCAGCACTCTTACATAGCAATCATAAATGGCAACATTTTCAACGTTGCACTGTGTGATACTGTAGATATGAGCAAATAAAAAGATACCTTACATTTTCTTACTTTTGTAACTCCACTCCTGAATGGATAGTATCCATTAACCCTTTCACACACTTTTCTAAAGATGCCCAGCATTGTAGGATTTTCATCCATAATCATGGGTTAATCGTGATTTGCTCTGTGAATTTGCAAAAAAAAACTGTCCAAAAACATATTTAGCTTGTTAGTTTGAAGCCTTCATTAGTATTGTACACTTTATTAGAAATTCCTCTCTAGGAAATTAAACAAATATCAAACATTAACAAATACAAATTCTTTTTTATTTATAGTAGGAGAAAAGACTCTCTTTAACTTTAACACACTTCCCCCAGTACACTCTTGGCATAGTTTCTATAGTAGCCCACTATAACTAGTAGGTCACACGTTTGCAGTACATTCTGGAAGAGGTAAAGTAGTAACGAAATGAAATACAGAAGGTGCGGTTTGCTGTACACAATCAAAACCATATCCAAGTCTGCATTACAATTTGTTATTTATACCACAGCCATTCAAAGATCTACTTACTAATCCTTTTAAGACACTACCCAATTTCATTCACCTCTATATTTACAGTGTCAAAATGAAATGTTGATTTTTTAAAAGCAGAAGCCCACCTCCATTTTAACTACCTCCCACTTTCAAATCTGCCTTATTCAGCTCCAGCTTTCTCCTGACTGCTACTACTGTTTCACTTCAAAATGGTTAGAGTGTGTTAATGTGCACAGCTATGTTTTGGGCTAGAGAGGCTGCTAGAAAAAGTGGTATTGACAGGGCCTTTGGTTTGGCTAATATGGATATTAATTGGATTGGCCAGAGAGGGTTAAAGTAGCGTAAACCACTACCTTTGGTAAAAAGCATTAATGACCTAAGCACACTCACTGGTGTAGGTCTTGAAGTCTTAATGAAGGACACCTTTGCACAACTGATGACACTTTTCCCTCACATTGTCTTGATGTATTCAAACATATGCCAAAGGCAGAAATGGAAGTAGTCTACTCAATTCTGTCCATAGATTGATAAAACCAGGAAACATGTTAAAGAAACTGTTTCTACATTTCATAGAGACCATTACATGGGCTGTTTCTACACCAACAACTTGTGGTTTGATATGCATGGTCACCAGTAGGTAGTTATAGTTAGGACCTAGTTTCCAAAGGAAGAACATTTTTTTGACTTGGCTATATCTTTGGCACTGTTTGGCAAATCTTTAGTCCAAAAAACGATGTAAAGGTGGATCTTGTTGTGCTTAGAATGTTTTGGCGTGATCCATTTGGGAGTAGGGATACATAAAAGTATGTTTGCCAGAGACTTAAGACACCACCGTAGCCTGAACCGCTGAACAGAAATTAATCAAATTTGCAGGAAGATAACTCTTGGTCCAGAAAGTGTCTTTTTTATTATTTGGTGTAAAGTTGTTCAGTAGTTTTTGAGATAGCTATAGAAAACCAAATTTGTATATCTGGGTGGAGCCTAAGCACACATCTCATGGTGATAGCCATCTTCAGACCAATACAAAAGTGCTTTGTTGCTATGGGAGAAAATATGTCCTCATTTTAGTTTTTTAGAGCATTAACCATAATTCCTATTGGAATAAAACCCTCTCATTTTTATAATTTGAAAAGGAACTACATTAGGTATTACAAATTTGATTACATACGGTCGACCTCAGGTGTGACACATTTTTTGAATACATAAAGAACACTAGCAATCTAGTTGTCGTTAGAATACTGTGGTGAGGCAGATGTCAAGGGCATGGACTCAGATAATTGAGGGCAGGGAGAAGAGTGCAGAGGCAAAAAGTTAACCATGCTGGGCAGGCAGGAGGGACAGTGGTAGTACAACGGACCATGAGGGACAGAGAAAAGATGGCAACAAACATGCAGGACAGGTAAGAGAGGCTGTGGCAATAAAAAAGACCAATTAGGGCAGAAGGAAGATGCAGTGGCAATACAACCATACATTTCAAAAGATCCTATTCAGGTAGGAGACTCCTGATTTTTTTTAGCCGCAAAAGGGCTTTATTTTATCTGCCTGCTGCCTAAAATCTCCTTTTTTCAATGTAAGTCAATGGGGAAAAACAATTTCCCAGGTTTATTTTGAAAATCTCCTTCTTACCAAGTTGAAAATGTTGGTACATTGAATCAATTAGTGCAGGAGGAATGGGGTAGGGACTTGGAATACAGAGGTCAGGATGGAGATGTGCATGGGTACCAAAATGACCTTAGGATAGGGCCATGTGCGTTAACAACAGAAAGCAGAGGGGAGAAAGGCAAGGGCTGCAAGCTGACCTTATCGGACAGACAGGGGGGACAGTGGCAGCATAACAAACCAGGAAGGGCAGGAGAGAGGGGGCAGTAGCAGTACATCGGACAATGTAGGGCAGGAGGAAGGGGGTGGTGCATGGACCAGACAACACAGGATAGGGAGGAGGTGGATAGGGCAGCAAGGTAACTATTCAGGGCAGGCAGGAAGGGCAGTGGTAGAATTACAGCCACACAGGGCTGTTATGAGGGAGTAGGGGCATAGACTTGGACAATGGAGGGGGGGCAGGAGCATTAAGCTTGGGTGAGTGCATCACATTACCAGGCCAGGCACTGCGTCCAACACTTCCACCATTGCAATGGGCATCTTTCTTAATGTTTAAAAAAACTAGAAATTCACTGAAAAAAACATAGCTTATATGGATGTTATAGGGATATGGAATTTAAAAAAAACTTAGATATTCACTCAAAAAACAAAGGTTACAGGAATGCAATAGTTAGGTTCAGATGTTTAAAGCACAAAACCATAGAAATTAAGCTGTTATAGTTAGAGTTGTTTCAAGTAACTATAACTCGTGCCATAAGGTAACTATAACTCATGCCCTCGGTGTAAACTGCTAATTACTAGGCCTGAGCAGAGTTTGCAGAGTTCTGCTACATGGAACTCCACAAAGTGCTGAAAAAACTCTTCCACGCTACGCGGAGTTCCGCGAGAGTGGAGGTTGGGTAAGTTGCGCTGTTTGCGCTGATTTTCAGTGCCAGGAGTATCTCTTGCACAGTTAAATCAGTGCGAACTGCATCACACAGCATGCCAGTGGGCGCTAATTTCTTCCTGCAGCTCCAGTAGATTTTCTACTTGAGCAGCAGCTTCCTCAACATGAGCAGCAGCTTTTTCAGTGCTTGGGCAACCTTCAGTGACCGCCCGCGTTCAGAAATCTCACTCACTTGAGCTCACCAACTTAACGTTGTCGAGCCACGCAAGAGATAAAAACATTGCTGCGTGTCACTTCACAGAATTTTTTAGAATGTCACACTCCAGGCAGAGAGTGGAGTGGGTGGAACGGAATTGTTTGCCCACCCCTACTAATTACCCCAGTTATTACATCTCCCATGACATCTTCTTTGACATCATTGGGAATAACACTGTGGGAAAACTGTGCTGATTGCTGAAGCCCTCTCACTTTTTGCCCCATTTTTAGCTGATACTGGTGTCTTCTGACTCAGATGGTGCCCTGGGCACTGCTAACCAGTCCCAAGGCCAGTCGTCTGTTTAAAATGGAACATGCAAATTAAATCTCATTGTAATTGGCTCTAACAACCTAATTATAAGTACCTAGTATATGTTAGGGCATGTAAATTTAGTGACCTCACTATAGTTAGTGAAGTGTCATTGGAAAGGCTGGCCTCCTTGTTGGCTACTTTTAATTTAAAATTAACCCCACATTCGACTTTGGAATTAAAAGTACTTCCAAAGTCTCAAACTACCTTGTTGTTGCATATAGGTCACCCCTAACAATGAAGTCCTATTTCCAATAGAGACAAGCTAAATATAGTTTGGCATCAAATTAAATGTTATAATAAATCCAATAACTTTCAAAGGTTGGGTTTATTATAACTTACACACAGAAAGAGTTTTAGAACTCTTTCTGAAAGTTACCAAATTCAGCCCTGAATTGCCCTTTCCTGATTAACAGCCTCTGGCAGCCTGAGCCAGGTTACCTTAATGAGGTTTGAACTGGCCTGAGATGAGACAAAGGAAGCATCTGGTGGGAGGAGACCAGCTGCAGCAGATGGCAGAGCAGGAAGGGGAAAGAGTAGCCAAACTGGTCTTCAATGGCGGGAAAGCCACTTGGGACAGAAACTGGACCTTCCCCATTTCATGCTTCCCCAGGCAGATGGGAGTCCCGATGATTAGATTAGGAGAGGGGTTGGTAGAGATGTGTTAAGGGAAACATAGCCACACCAGTCGGTGGACAGAGCCAGATCCAACATCCAAGGATGAAATTTTGTCATATTGCATTTTTACAGTTTTATGTTGCTTTCTGGGATTGATTTTTGCCACACCAGGGGGTGGTGGCCTGCACCCCACTTGGCAAGAGTACACCCCTGCATCCCACCACAGGAGCAAGGATAAATAAGGCACAGCTGCCCCACAATTCAGATCCCTCCTGGAAAAAGATACTGGAGAAGAAGGACTGCCTGTTGGACCCCTAGCCTGCACCTGAAAAACTACACTGACAAAGGACTGCATCAGCTGCACACTTTGGGCTTCACCAAGAAAAGGACTTTGACTTGCATCTGCAACCCCAGGATTGGGCTCCCTGTAAGATACAGGTATAAAGGAGCTGACCAGAATACCCCAAGTCCTGCAAGAAGAGCCCAGGTGACCAGCGTCCAGTGGCCATTTGAGTATTCTGAACAGGTGCATTCTGGGAACTGTAGTCCCAACTTCCAAGGAGCAACTCAGAGCTTCTGGAACTTTGGATCAAGTTTGTGGATACTTCAAGAACCCAAAAAGGACATCTGGAATAAGATCTATATGTATTGAGAAGCTTGGAGCAACTGTTGTAAAAATTTCCATAAGCTGAAGATGTGCACTGTGGGAGTTGTACTCTCAGAGCCGAGAGGCAAAACAGATCCTCTGAACCATTGGCTGGTGCTGTTGAAGACTTTCCTGAATCAAGAAACACTTCTGGGAGTAAGTGTAACAGTGTTACATCGTGGTTAGCCTGAACTCTGAACTTTGTCCCTTTCAAGTGCGACCTTCTTTTTTAACCTATTAAGCGCTATTTGCTTCTAAGTGCTAGTTTTACTTTTAGTCTTTGAAATTCACATCCTTGGTTCCCTACATTGGATTTTTGTTGTTTTGGTGTCATTTTAAAGTTAGCACTATTTCCTACTGTTATAAATTGGTGCTGTATTTTTATTGTGTTTTACTTTTTCACTGTTTTGTTGATATTAAGGGGCTGAATTAAGTGCCCCTTGCGCCACATTAGTGTCATTTTTTTGGACGCTAATGTGGCCCAATGAGACCAAACTCGCTGCGCCAAATTTACAAAGTTGTGCAACCCATGTAGTGTGCCACTTTGTAACCCTTTGTACTGAATTATGCCTGCACCATACCCCTGTAAAATAGATTGGTGTGGTCAATTTACTCAATTTACTGTGATCAAGGCTACTTCTGAAATGTGCTGGTGAGGACATTTTGTTGCTAATAAAGAGTAATTCACTGAATCCAGGGAGAGTCCGAGGCATCATTTGATGTGCTTGAGGAACGTGAGAACGTGAGTGTGATATATATATATATATTCACTGAAAAAAACAACTGTTTACCTATACAAAACCATAGAAATTCTTCAGCAGTTATAGTTATACTTTTATTAAGAAACTATAACTCATTGCCCAAAGTTACTTTACGGCATGAGTTATGGTTACATCAAATAAGTATAACTGAAAGTATAACTGTAATGCTGAATTTCTATGGCTTTGTATGAGTAAAATGTCAACCTAACTATAATGTCCCTGTAACCTTTTTTTTTTTTGTGAAAGTCTACCATTTTTTTTTAATGCTCACATTAATATTTCCGTCAGGGCCTTGCTTTTCCCCTCGATTTGAGGAGGATCCATGGATCAGCTGAAAAAAATGGGCAATTTTTGCCCATCAGGGCTCCCTAAGGGACCTCTCCATGCATCTTATGTGGTCAGGATACCTGCATCCTGACCTCTTATATGTTTTTACACTGTTTTTCCCACCTCAGATGGAAATTGAACAGCAGTCCTGCAAGAACAGCTGATTATAATTACAACAAATTTGACAGAGAACTAGATCTTGGACCAGGCACGGTTTGTGATTTGGTGCAATTCCGTGCAATACTTTTTGAGAAATTAAGATTAAGAAATTTTGTATAACTGGATGGCTGGGTTCATGCAGACATTCAACTTAAAAAAATATAGTGATCCATTTGGCTGAGGGAATTTTTTATTTTCCCATCAGTCGCCTCACTCCCGCAAGAGCAAAAGGCTCTTGCAGGCTGCAGAGGGAGCACTCACCGTTATTGGTTGGTGCAACATGAAGGAAAATATTGTGACTGTCATTTTAGGACCGGGGGGCCCCATTATGAGTTTTGTGGGCGATGGAGGCCATCGCCAAACTTGTTAGGTCAGAAGACCACCAGTTTAGTCTTCTACCCCCTGGCCCTTAATGAGTTTCCCGCTGGGCCAGTGGGCAGAAACAGAGTTTCTTCCCGCTGGCCCAGTGGGAAATTACCTACAACATTAACGCCGGCTCGTAATCAAGCCGGTGGCAATGTTGCGGTGCATTGGGTGTGAGGGCCCCCAGTGCCCCATATCCATCAGCCTTTGCATGGCAGTAAAACTGCCATGCAAAAGCTGGCAGGCACAGGAGTCGTAATCCCCAGGGCAGCGCTTGCAGATTAAGACCGCCGGCACTGCCAGGCCCTCTGCTGGCGAAAAACTGGCTGTGCTGGCAGTCGGACTGTGGCGCTTTTGCCACTGTCATAATGTGGCTGTCGAACTGCAGCTTTGGAGGCAGTCCGACTGCACTGTGAGTCTGACGGTCCTAGGACACCAGACACGTAATGAGGGCCTTGGTCTTGGTCCTGAAAATTTTAAAATAAACAAGGTATAAGGTGCAGGGTAGGTGTACCCTGATTCCATGGCTCCCTCGAATTGTGTTTTTTTGGGGGTTTCATACTGGACTGTAGGGGCCACACTGGCTCCCAAGAGTGTCTTACAAGACCAGAAAAAAGGTTGGCAGGGTCTCTGTGTTTGAAGTGGTTTGCCGTGAACAAGCGAAGGCCATGCATAGCGAGGGGTTGGCTGCCCACGGGGCTGGGCATTGGCCTGGCCACACAGGATGATGACTTTCTGCAGGGGTTGGTTTCAGGGCCTGGCCCAAGGTTAAAGTGACTTTATAGATAGGAAAAAATGTCAGTGTAAATGTAACATTTTAAACAAAAAAATACTGTTTTGTGACATCATCGTTAACATTACTGATGACAACTGAACTAACTTCATTGATGACAACACTATGTATGTCAGAGATGTGAGATATAGTTACTTGAAATAACTATAAATGTTGAATGTCATTTTTTTTTAGTTTAAAACAAGTTTGAAATTACATTTTCACCTAACTGTAATGTGACTTTGACCTTTGTTTTTTCAATGCATTTCTGAGGTTCTTTTTAATGAAAAGTAAGACATTATTACCATACCTGACCATAATGTCACTTTAACCTTTGGATTTTTTCAGTGAATTTCGAGTTTTTTTTAAATGTAGATTAATATTTTATCACCATACATAAGGCCAACCCCCTGCAAAAGGCCAGCCAAAAGCTATACAAATATATATCACCGAGGGGCAGTCACTGCTGGGTAGTTATAGTTAGGACCACATTTCTATAGAAAAAACTGTTTTTTGATTAACTAATAACTTTGGCACAATTTGATGAATCTTCACAAAACGTCCAAAAAAGTCTCACTCTCAGCTCTTTTCTGGACACTTTTGGGGTCATCCACCAAGCGGAAACTGAGTAAAAAGGAAGGGGTCCGTAAACACATTTTTCAAATTTACTTTACATAGGAAAATTAAACACAGCTAAAACCAAAATGACGAAACTGAATAGCACCAAATTTGGCAGAAAGCTAGCTCTTGGCCAGGAAAATGTGTTTTTTTGTGGATTGGTGTAAGTCTGTTCAGTAGTTTTTGAGAATCTATGGGTTTTTTTGGGGGGTAAGGGGTGTCAGGCCATCCTCCCTGAGCTGTTGATCCAGCCCTAGGTATCCCATTTGCATGGGGCCCCATAGAGCTACTTGTCCCAAAGGCCTCATCCCGGGTGGGCACCTGTGGGTGGGCACAGGGGCTTTCACTTCTGAAAGAAATTGTTAGATCCCTAGCACCCAGGATGGGTGCTGGCTGGGTAGATAGCTGGACTATAGAGGCCTTGGAGCTCCCGAATGCTCCATAACAATTTTGTTGATCTGGGTGCCCAGAGTGTTCACTGAGGCACCCAATTAAAAAAAAATGCAACAAATTATATATAACAAATGACTGGCACGAGACATTATTTTATTATTTACTGCTCAGTGAAAGGAGCACCCCATAATGCCCTCTGGCTTTTTTGAAAAACATTTTGTGTTCCTAGTGGTGCCCCTAGAAGCTCCCTAGTAATATCAAAAACATAATACGTCTCATGTGTCACTGAATTGATGACTCCAGGAGAGCTTACCATATTTGTCAAAGTCATGCAGCGAGACCAATATGCTCTTCAGCTGGAGTGCAGGACCCCTTGTGGTTGGTTCTATGGCTGCACTTTGGGGCTTAAAAAAAGTTAAAAAGAGACACAGAAAACTCATTTTTTAAAGAAAATGCTTCTTAACAATAATTTGAGACAGGCACCATTATTAAACATTGCAATTTGTGAATTTATGAAATATGTTATTGACAATAGTAATCAGTAACTTTCGGCAAAAATAGGTCTGCTTTATATCTTTTTATGTGCTGACCCCTTGATAAAGCCAATAGCCCACCGTTTTTGGTATTTTGACCCATTAAGGAAGAAAGTAAGACTGCAGGCTGCAGTCTAGGCCCCCCTCCCAGCCCCATGCCCAGCAGCCAAAGGCCACAAGCTGCAGGAGGCTGTGTGCATGTGGGGTGTTCAGGCACAGAGTCTGGTTGCATGAGTAGTGGTGGGGGGTTGGCTGCCAGCAGGGTATTGGTAGATGGTGTAGGGTTGGGTTTTGGGCCTGGCTAAAGGTCATGTGCTGCAGGGAGTTGAGCACCAGTGATCCCATGCACCATAGTAGACATCTTCAATTCCATTAAAAATATAAAAATTCACTGTAAAAAATAAAAAAAACAAAAGTTAATTGGATATTATAGTTAGGGTTTGCAATAATACGTTACTGTACATAACAAAATACCCTAGGAAATTGGTTACTTTGATAAGTAACTAATTTCTTAGCTGAACATATTTAAAAAAAGTGTTCTTTCACTGGCAAAAACATATTTGTAACCAGCCATAGGGTTTATTATTATCTCCATGTATGAGATCTCTAATTGTAGATATTCCCCCCTTGTTTCAGATTTTGCCTTCTTTAAATATATTGAATGGTCGAATCTAAAAGCAAACACACACCTTTCATATTGTTCAACCATGTGAACCACAATAGTTGTCTATAACGCTTGCTCACTCAATTTCTTTTTTCATCTCACATAAATTGTATTAATGATTAGGGGAGTAAATTAAGAAATGCTTGAGAAAAAAGCTTAGACGGATGAAAAGGAATATACATTAGGGATGTATGGGCAACTTAAAAAAATGTACAATTCCATTAACTAAATGATAGCCTGTTTCAAGGTCTGAATTAATTCCTAACCGGAGCTAATGAAGGAATATAGCTTACATGTATAGTTTAATTTACCAACACCCACAACAATCTGTATGCCAGATACCTAATAAAGTGTCGGGTCTGCTAACGTTGTTCCTCCTGGAACACCTATGGTTAGTGAACAGAGCCATGTGTTAGAATATGATTGACAAATCAACCAGAAGAACTCTATCCAAAATAACCCTGAGGAAATCACACCAGAAATTATTTAGCCCCACTGCATGGGACACTGTTATTGAGGATTTATGGGGGGTGAGAAAAGATACTATCTTTCCCACAAGTCACAAAGGTATAAAGAATGCAAGCCATTCCTATCATAATTGAGCTCTACATAAGCACAACTTTTAACACCGCTGCATGGGGCTCTTTAATGAGAACTTCTAGCTGTGCTGTTGGGGGCGAGAGAAGGGACCATTTATCTTACAAATCACAAAGGAGACAGGACCTAAACACCATCAGCAAGCTCCATTAAACACAACCTTTAAGCCCACTGCTGGGACGCTGTTACTGAGGACTTCTTAATAAGGGAAGTTGAGGGACTACTTGAGCCATAAGTTATAAAGGAGGTGGGCCCTTGACACAATCAGCAAGCACTACAAAGCATCACCATTAACCTTGCTGCATTAGACACTATTACTGAGGGCTTCCGACACTGCCCCTTGTTTGGGTGAGAGAAAGGACCACCTCTTCCACAAGTCACAAAGGAGGTGGACCCCTTACTTCATCAGCAACGGCTTCAATGTACAATCTTTATTCCCACTGAATGCCATAGGCACTGGAAGTAAGGCTGCTGGGGGAATTGCAACACTCCAAAAATAGGCATGTTGGAGTTCTAAAAATGAATGAGCAATAAAGAGTCCTTTACATTTCGTTTTTATCCTATCACATTTACTGTGTGTTTTGAAAGACAAAGGTCAGATGTCAGGTTGTGTTTTCTGACAAACAGCTGCTTTTTCTTTTAACACAGAAATTAGCATTCACTGATTTTTCTCAGACTGCAAAGTGAGAGGATTTTTTAAAATGAACTATGAGCCTAATTTAGACTTCGGAGGACGGGTTACTCCATCACAGTGGTGACAAATATCCTGTCTGCCGAAATATAAATCCCATAGAATAAATTAGGACTTATATTTTGGCAGACTGGATATCCGTCACCGTTGTGACAGAATAACCCATCCACTGAAATCTAAATCAGGCCCATTGTGAAAACCTCATTGGTGAGAAAGGAAAGCATGCAGTATGCAATATTTGCTAACACACAGCAAACTTTAAATACCTGTAAATGAACTGTGCACATATTTCAGAATGTATCAGCAGTTAAGAAAGGACAAACAAAGCACTTTTTGTAATTTTTGTAAATCTGAAGTGTGATAGAAACAAAGGTTTTAATAGGATCACAACAAATCAAGACACTTTACTTGGTGATGCACAAATGACAACTATTCACTGAAATCTGATTTCCACATATTATTGTTTGCACAATATATATGTTCATTAGTAAAACTGTTTGTCTTCAAAAATGTAATGGTCATTTCAATAGAGTAGGTACTGTCCGTAAATTGCAGTATACTACCACCATGCTTTAGTGATACTTTTGTGATAGTGTGCTCCAAAATGCAACCCCAGCTACATAGTAGGCCTGGGCAGAATCACAGAGTTTTGCTCTACCGAATTATGCAGAGTTACAAAAAAACTCCACAAGATTCTGCGGAACTCCATGAACGGATGGTAAAATACTCTCCTGTACTGTTTTTTTCACACCAGTAGTGCATTTCACACTGAAACTCAGCACGAACAACACCACATTTTGTTTTTGCTTTCTCAGGTGTTCTCTGCAATATGCTGGACTTAGTTTTCAATCTATTTTAAATCTGTTTCAATCCTCCCACTCATTCACCCCTCATTTATTTTTTCTTATCAATGAGTGACTTTATGTATATATTACTTTTTAGTGACTTTTTGTACTTTTTTTGTTTTCGCTTTCCACTTCCTTCATTTCTTCCTTTCTGCTTTATGTCCTTTTTTCACCTGCCCACATGGCAGAGTAGCAAGCGGTGGAGCCAGTGCCCCCAGTAGCCCTACACCCTGTGGGTGCCACTCAGGAGTGTAGCCCTGCCCCATTTTTACAGAACTAGAGGTAGCTGCAGTGTTTCTTTTGGGCCAACACCACCTCCTCTCATGCTGGCAGCGCGTGACAGGCCTTGGAGATATTACGAACTGTGGAAGCATCAGCTGCTGTGGGAGACAGTGTATCAGTGCGTGCAATGCACCACACAGAAGCTTAAGCACCACTGAGTGGACATCACTGATAGGGAACAGAACCTGCTGAGGGTCAAGGTTGTAGGCCTCAGTGAGTAGCTAATAATTATTTTTTGCTTTCTAAAAATGCTCATTTTTTTCAAATAGCATGCTGCTCACACTCAGAGGTAGGTTAAGTTTAAGTTATGAATAATATCTGATCCAGCATGAGCTAGCTAGGTGCTCAGTGCTACCTACTCAGTGCTTGTTTGGGTTGTTTATTTAAGAAGTGATACAGGCTTCTCTGTTGTGTCACTAAAATAATTATATATCAGTGAGTTGGGGTTCTCTGTGCCTTTCTTCATGTAGCTTGTACAGTCCGTGATGTATAATATGGACTGAAAAGAGAGACTGGATTGGCCTATCAAAGAGGGTGGTAAAGCAAATATCATTTGTTGCAATGCAGTGGTAGTTCAAAATTTAGTTTAGGTTTAGGAAATTAGGAATAGGGTTTAGGTTTAGAAAATTCAGAATAGGGCAATAGGCTATTTGATTTAGAAATGTAACAGTACTGTGTCTGACTGTCAAATAATTTTTTTCATGTTTAATTGTGCCACTAATCTTTGTTTATGATTTGTATTTGTTACGTTAGTACCCAAGGGCAAAAGGGCATTCCAGGAACAGGGCGAAGGGGCTGTCACCACCAGCGTTGCCCCAGGTTTCACAGATGATTCTGCTGGCCCCAGTAAGCCTTGTTTTTTATTATTTCCCTACATTTTACCTCTCCCCACTAGTAAACAAATGTTGCCTTGTGTATTTTATTTTTTATAGTCTCCTTTTTTCCAACTCCTCTATCTAATGTTTGTTAAATTCTTGTTATCCCTGCATTATCATTTTTATCTATATTTCTGGTTTCTATAGCTGACTTCCTCCTGTCTGTAGCTTTCCTCTGCTCTTTTAGTAAACTTCTCCTCTCTTCTTATATGTCTTATGGAACTGTAAGACTAAGAGAACATATTTTTCATTCTGTGAAGATTGCAGACCCAAGCAAACTATTATTCACCACGAATATTTGTTGAGGAGGCTTTCTTGCTCATGATCAAATAGCCAAAGCAAGAGGGTTGCCATGTTCATGGACCTCTCTCAATGGTATCTTATCATTCATTTACACACTATACCAGCTAGCAGTTTCCATGACAGGAAGGTAATGACTAAGATCCCACTGCATTTGCCAACCAAGACTGCATATCCCTCATTAACCAATCCACCCTTTCATTGGGCTTCAGTGACTCCTCATAGGTCTGCCCCTCCATTACGAGAAAACATTTTGGTTGGCTTAACTACCTGGCTTTACTAACATGTCAACCAAAAAACCTCCCAAAGTGATAGTTGTGCTAGAGGAAATACTGGTAACCCGACTGTAGTGAGCTATTGCTGTTGTACTTTGTTCAAAATAATAATAATTAATTAGGAGGCAAATCACATTTTTCTGGCCAAATGATTTATGTGTAGTTGCCATGACGGATTTATGCCTGTTCAAACTTATTTTTCCCTTTCCTCACTTATCAACTACATTGACTGCTTTGCACATGATGATCAGTGACACTGCACTATTCTATGGCAAAAGAAAAACCTCCACCTAGCTTAATCACTTTAACTTACCTTGCAGTAGAGCAACTTTCCTTACTGCCAAATGAAGATATATGTTGAAAATTGTTTGTGGTGGAGGGTGAGGCCAGCTAGTAAAGTGATAGTTTTGTGGATTGGATAGTCTTTGACAAATGTGCCAAATAAAACATATATATATCCTGTTCCCTTCCTTGTAGTCCATTGTTTTTTACACTGTCTACTTATGGAATACAAAATATCCTCATTATACGAGTCATATGTGACGTAGTATTATTATCATTCATCTGCTTCTCTGATGTCAGGGTAGAATTGAAAGACAGCCAGAGAAGAGCAGGGCCACTGGAACTAAAGGAAGTTAATAAATTGTCCATTACAGCTGCCCATACAACATGCTGCATACTGCAGAGTAGCAGACCCAACGCTAGCATGCCTCCATAAATGTTGAACACAAATACTATTTATTGTGGTGCATATATGCCATAGACATTAATGAGAGGTAATCATTTTTCTTTTTACATACAAATTGTCTGATTAGTTTTTACTATGAAGTCCTTCAAACAAAACAAAAAATACACTCCTGTTCTGGTGCTGTTCTAGTTTAATTCCTTGCAGTCAATGTTTTATGTCATACATGTGTGTGGAAAACTTAGCACTCTTACTAATCAAATCAAAAACTCCATTAGCCCTAGGGGACCAAAGTTGTAAAGACCTCTTGGACTAGCGTTAATCACCCCTGTTTTAAGCTTCATTTTACATTTTTATATCTTGTCCATTTTTGGTTTGCTGTTAGTGATGACATTTATGTGAATTTCTTGCTGGATATGTACCTAGGAATTTGTAGCATGCGTTGATTGTTTATTTAAACTTTGCATAACTTGTATTAAGTATTTTAGCCTTTGAAGGCTAAGAACACTGTGCATGATATGCTAGCTTGTGTTACCCACTGGAGATTTCTTCTAACACCTAGACACAGCATTGCCTTAGGACTGTACTTCCAACACATTGACCCTCATTACAACCCTGGCGGTCGGTGTTAAAGCTGCGTTAAAACTGGCAACAGTCCGGCGGAAAAAAATGGGATTACGATCACGGCGGAAACCGCCAACATAGACAGCCACTTTAACACTCTGACTGCCACAGCGGTACAAACAAACAGTGCAGTGGTAACTGCCAACAGACAGGCGGAACACAATGTCCCACCCACCCTATAACAAGATGCCAATCCGCCACCTTTTCCGGGGCGGAACCAACACGATCAAAAGCACAGCAGAAACAGTACACAGAAGGGGAAATCACTCACCTCTCCACACCCCACGAGGACCCCGGACGCCATGGAGCCAGAACTTCACATCCTGCCGGCGATTGTCTTCCTGCTCCTCTATTAGGAGCTCCAGAGACGGCGGCAACGACCACGGTGAGTACTGCACCTACAACACAGGGGAGGGGGGGAGGGAAAAGAGAGTGACACACACACGCAACAGGCAACACCCCCACCCCCACCCCCACCCTCACCCACAACACCATACACAAAAATACATGCTGTAACATTTCATATACACCCCCCCCAACCCCCCTTCAATAACGCAAGGACAAAAGGAATTGATTTGAATGAATGTAATCAATAAAAATCCAGTACTCAAAACTCTAAATACAGTATATACAATTATGCACACCAACTACACAAGTCCGGATAGTGCACCAATCATTGTCCGTGGACCACTGGGCCCAAAATGCATGGGTGAGGCCCACACTTTATACCTGACTCCAAACAGAGAGAACACTGGAGGGGCATCAGATTGAAAATAAACAGGCACCTCAGGGGGAGGGGGGGCACCTCAGCCTGATGAGCGCACAACACCACTGCTCCACGAGGGGGCTCCATGCCCACTGCTTTATCCTGGGGAGCGCAAAGCCACAGTCTCTCAAGTCTTTCCAGTGGGTGTTTTGCCCACTGCTTTATCCTGGGGAGTGCAAAGCCACAGTCTCTCAAGACTTTCCAGTGGGTGGTTTGCCCACTGCTGTATCCTGGGGAGTGCAAAGCCACAGTCTCTCAAGTGGATGTCCTTCTCCACCGGTTTTGGAGGGGGCTTTGTGCCCAGAGTGCTTCATCCTGCCAAGGACAGAGGTAGTGGATGTCTTTCTCCACTGGTTCTGGAGGGGGCTTTGTGACCAGAGTGCTTCATACTGCCAAGGACAGAGGTAGTGGATGTATCTCTCCACTGGTTCTGGGGGGGGATTTGTGCCCAGAGTGCTTCATCCTGCCAAGGACAGAAGTAGTGGATGTCTTTCTCCACGGGTTCTGGAGGGGGCTTAGTGCCCAGAGTGCTTCATCCTGCCAAGGACAGAGGTAGTGGATGTCTTTCTCCACTGGTTCTGGAGGGGGCTTTGTGCCAAGAGTGCTTCATCCTGCCAAGGACAGAGGTAGTGGATGTATCTCTCCACTAAAAGTGATGCATAATCAGCTCCACCACCAGCCTCGGACGACTGACCACTGGGGATGGCAGCCATGTCTGCGGTGGTGCCACTGGCTCATAATGTCACCGGGCCGCTGCTTGCGGCAGTGGCAGTCGCGGCGGTGCTTGATGCGGACTCTGTGGCAGCAGTGCTGGCGGCAGGCTCTGTGGCAGCAGTGCTTGCAGCGGGCTCTGTGGGAGTGGTGCTGGCGGCAAGCTCTGTAGCAGCAGTGCTTGCGGTGGGCTCTGTGGGAGCGGTGCTAGAGGCAGGCTCTGTGTGAGCGGAGCTGGCGGCAGGCTCTGTGGCAGCAGTGCTGGCGGCGGGCTCAATGACCGTGGTGCTGGTGGCGGGCTCTGTGGCAGTGCAGATGGCAGTGCAGGCGGCTGTCTTCTCCGCCATACAGGTTGGCGTCAACGTGCACAGAAGGTGTGACACTGGTCCCTCAGTCGGTGCCACCATGCCCTCTCCTGACCTGCCCTTCAGTTTTTGGCCCTTCCCCACCTTGCGAGTTGCTATGATTCGCAAATTGCAAGTCGCAATTTGATACGTACCTACATCTGGCCCTAGGTCCATATAAGTCATTTACAGGTATCTCTTCTTCTTCTAAAGCAGCAAACATCACAATTAAAAACTCCTGTGCATGCACTTGAGTGTTTTGAGTAAACTGTTCAGATTCACTACATAGATCTCCAGTGTCTCAAATTACTGATGTAGAATGTATTTTTGTTCTCTCAGCACACAGACTGTTCAACAGACTGTTGTCTGCCCTGCTGAAACACATGTGCAGCTACATTGTTTTCCCTCAGGTGGAAGATTTGCCTACAGTGAAAGGTGACTTCTATGCCCTGGGACATATCCCCAACATCATAGGTGCCATTGATGGGACACATGTGGCCTTGGTACCCCCGCAGGAGTGAACAGGTGTACAGAAACAGGAAGAGCTACCATTCAGTGAATGTGCAGATGGTGTGTTTGGCCGACCAGTACATCTCCCTTATGAATGCCAAGTGTCCTGGCTCAGTGCATGACGCTTACATTCTGAGGAATAGCAGCATCCCTTATGTGATGGGGCAACTCCAGAGGCACTGTGTGTGGCTAATAGGTGAGAACAAGGACCCTATGCCCTGTGAATAGGTGTCTGGGGTTGTCCCTACGGGTTTGTGTGTGTCTAACAGTTGTCCCTCGACATTTGCAGGTGACTCTGGTTACCCCAACCTGTCATGGCTACTGACCCCAGTGGGAAATCCCAGGACAAGGGCAGAGGAACGCTACAATGAGGCACATGGGTGAACTAAGATGATTATAGAAAGAACCTTTGGCCTCCTGAAGGTCAGGTTCCGGTACCTCCATATGACGGGTGGTTCTTTCTACTACTCACCAAAGAAGGTGTGCCAGATCATCGTGGCCTGCTGTATGCTGCACAACCTGGCTTTGCGAAGCCAGGTGCCTTTTCTGCAGGAGGATAGTCCAGCTGGAGGTCTTGTGGCAGCTGTGGAGCCTGTGGATAGTGAAGAAGAGGAGGCAGAAGAAGAGGATATCGACAACAGAAACAACATTATCCAGCAATACTTCCAGTGAGACACAGGTAAGAAGATATCACTGCCACACACATCTCATACTATTGTTTGAACTATCATAAATCTGTCACTTTCACCCAGTGTATGGACCCTGACTTGTCACTTTGCCTTTCCATTTCACAGATGTGGGTCCCACTGTGTGACCTCTGCTACGTTTCCTCATGGACTAGAGCTGTGTTACATTGGTATGTTGACAATAATATTGACATTCCTATATTCCATAGTTATTGTAATCAATCATGTGTGAAAGCACAGACTGACTACAGATTGTTTTGTGATTGATGTGTGTTTATTTTTGTGCAAATAAGTGGAGGGGGTTGTAAAATGGTCAGGGATGATGTTGGAGGAATGTCCATGGCAGAGTCCAGTCTATTTGTTTCACAGGTGCTTTGTCCAAAGGGGCATAGGAAGTGGAGCTAGGGCAGTTTAAGGCGGTGCCTCCTGTCCACTAGTGCTGGCGGAGGTGGTGTGCTGTTCATCATCCAGGCTAGTGTCAGGGGCCCCTTGTTGTGCCACAGTGTCCCTCCTGGTGTTGACAAGGTTCTGCAGCACCCCTACAGTGGTGACCAGGGTGGTGTTGATGGACTTGAGTTCCTCCCTGATCCCCAGATAGTGTTCCTCCTGCAGCCGCTGGGTCTCCTGAAAGTTGGCCAGTACCATTGCCATCATCTCCTGGGAATGATGGTATGCTCCCATGATGTTGGAGAGGGCCCCCTGTCACACAGCAGTCCTCCCAGTGTCCCTGTTTTCTGGTGCCTCTGTCCCCTGAATCGTGTGCCCACTGCCACTGCCCCAAGGTCCCTGATTTTCTTGGGGTGGTGGGTTTGCCTGGGTTCCCTGTAGTGGTGGACACACTGCTGCTTGACGTGTCCTGGGGACAGAGGGATGGGCCCACTGGGTGGGTGCTGTGCTGGTGTTTCCTGAGGTGGAGGCTCTGTGGTGGCTTGTGCCAGTGTCAGGGGAACCGACTGTCCCGAGGTCCCAGATGGGCCGGGCTGGTCATCTTGATCCAGTTGTACAGAGCTGCTGTCATCACTGTGGGCCTCTTCTGAGGGGGGAGTGGACATGTCTCGAACCTCCTGTCCGGTGACGTTGGGTAGGGGTCCTGCAGGGGTGTAAAGGCATGATTATTGCATCTGTGTGTGCCATTGTGTGCAATGGGTGAGTGACCCTGTACTCCAGTGCTTGCATTCATGTCTAGGTCCTTGTGTGATATTTGGTTTGGGGTCTGTGTGGGTATCTGTAGTGGACCTGCTTTGGTGATGGGTGTCATGCTTTGGTGTTCCATGCAGGGCTTTGTGTTGGGATGGGTGGTTTGGGATAGTGGGACATATGTGAGGTGGTGGAGTGATGGGGACGAGGGTGGGGGTATGTAATGGCATGCAGGTAGAGTGGGGGATATAATAGTTAACAGTTGCCTCACCAGAGTCTATTCCTCCTGCTACTTCTGCAAGGCCCTCAGGATGCAGTATAGCCAAAACTTGCTCCTCCCATTTTGTTAGTTGAGGGGGAGAACGTGGGGGTCCACCGACAGTCCTCTGCACTGCAATCTGGTGTCTTGAGACTACGGAACGCACCTTCCCCCGTAAGTCGTTTCACCTCTTTCTGATGTCATCCCTAGTTCTTGGATGCTGTCCCAATACATTGACCCTGTCGACGATTCTGCGCCATAGCTCCATCTTCCTAGCAATGGAGGCGTGCTGCACCTGTGATCCAAATAGCTGTGGCTCTACCCAGACGATTTCCTCCACCATGACCCTGAGCTCCTCCTCAGAGAACGTGAGGTGTCGTTGTGGTGCCATGATGTGGTGTGGGTGATGTGTGGGGTGGTGTGTGTTGTGATGTGTGAGGGGATGTGTTTGTGTGTGTTGTCTGAGGTACGTGGATGTTGTGAGAGTGATGATGTTGTGTGTCTGCGGATTCTAGTGTTGTTTCTAGTGGTGTCTCTCTCTGGCCTTCTTTCGCAATTTTGGTAGAAAGGGTTTGTGGGTGATGTGGGTGTGTGTTTTATATTGGATTGGGTGTGTGGGAGTGGTGTCTGTATGTGTATCAGGTGTGTGTATTTTGAATTGTCCAATGTGGTTGTGTTTTGTGAATGTGTGTGTATTTTGAGCGCAGCAGTGTGTACCACCAATGGAATACCGCGGTTGAAAGACCGCTGCGTGGATTCGTGGGTCGTGATAGCGTGGGCGTATTTCTGTTGGCGTGATGGTATAGGTTTTGTTATCGCCAGTTTATCATTGACCTTTGATGTGGCGGACTCCTATGGGTGTCTGGATTTTGGCAGATTCCGAGCTGTGGGTCATAATAGCTGTAGGGGAATTCCACTGCAGCAGCGGTGTGTTGGCGGTCTTCTGCACGGCAGTAAGCAGGATTTACCGCCAATGTTGTAATGAGGACCATTATGTTTTATTATATAAACTGTGCACTGACCCAGAAGGGACATTCTGCACATTCTGCACATGACCACTGTGGGATGCATGCTGTGCAACAAGCAGCTTGCTGGTACTAATCAAGCAGTCTTCTGAGAGTATTGCCGTCTACACCACAGGTTGACTCCTGACACTTTCTCCAGGAATGGGGTTGGGGCTAAGTCTGAAGGGTACACCCACTATCATCTCAGCATAGACTTAGGGTTAGGTAGGAACCATTAGAAACTCTTTAACTTCTAGCACCACATACACCATGGTTGGATTGTTTATCTTTTTTAGCATGTTTTATTGCTGTTTATATTGCTTTTTTCTTCTTCCTAATTATCACAGCTCTCTTTCTATATGCTAGATTGCGATTGTTTCAATAAGTGTTTTGAAAACCAATCTCGCATTTTGTTATGTCTCGCCTCGACATACATGAGTAGTATCACGAAAAGGATAATAGTTGTTTCCATGTCTTCCCTGGGGAGTCAGAGTGTCATGTTGAGGTTGCCTTAATCACCTTCCGCCATGGTGGGTTTGGGGTTTCAGCTGAGGCACTGTGAGGTAGCCAGGACTAGGGCTGACAATTACTGATGGTGTGGATGGACTCAGTCTCCCATATTCTGAAATTCTACCATCTTAAATACTCAGTCATGTTATCTGAGTAGGAAGCGTAGAGCACAAGCAATGCACTGCTAGTGGAGAAAGAGGTGGAGACACCTGCCACTGCCCTAATTCCCTCTGGCCAGCTGCCAGTGCCTCCATTCCAGCCAGGTAAAAGAAGATCCTGCAATGAGATGATGTCGCTTTCACCACATCCACCCCACCAAGAGTGTTATTCATTTATGGTGTAAATTCATAAGTCACATCCCAATATATCCCACAGCCTGGGACAAGAGGGTTAGGGGTTTGATGAATGGATAGGAACTGTAGTTTTGGTAAGGTGTGACAGGTGTGATAAAGATAAACACTACACAACAAAGCTCTTCAGGTCGACAGGCAGCACATCATCATTTGTGGAAGGAAATAAAGGAATGCCAGTTCAATTAAATGCGCTTGAAACAGTCCTTCAGCTCCAGAGACCCACGGTATTATATATCTAAATATTTAGGTTTGAAAAATAAAAATTGAGAAGGAGTGAACCAACACAGTTCCAAAAATTATGATTGTTAAAAGAAAAATTATACTGTATGTAAATGCCCCATTGGGCGATGCATATGGATTCTTCTCAGAATGTCTGTCTTGGGTTCCTTGCTGACCCAGTCAGGTAAGGTAAGCAGGAGTGTTATGGAGTTTTTGCCTTTTGTGCAGGAGAATAGAAGGGTTGAAAAACAGAAACAATACTGTGGTGTCAAGGAGAAAAACAGAAGGTAAGCTTCAATCTGGCAGACCCGTCTCACAAATGTCATAACATTTAGCCAATTGCGTCCATCATGTAGTGATGTGATCACTTGTCTGTCTCCAGTTACAGCACCCTCAACCACAACCACATAATAGAGGAGTTTGACATTTTAACCAGCACACTACTCACCATTTCCCAAATCAACACACCTCTCTCAAGATCAGAGATCTGAATAGGCCTCGTAGAGTCATCATCATGTTGGTTTCCCTTTGAAGTAGATAACTTCCTTCTTCTGGCTCTTGAGGTAGTACTGACTCTATGTAACAAATGAGTCAGACTCCGAACCCAAATGAAATTGAGCAAGATAGGCTTGCAGTGTACTGCTGTTGAAGAAAAAGAAGAGCAAAATAATGTGAGCATTTATTTTGTATAGATTTGTATTTGTTAACTAAACTCTCTGGTCTCTGAAGAACCAGAAAAAAGTGCATCAAGGGGTGAACCATGCAAGTAAATCTAGCAGTGTGTGAAAGAGCCAATCACCTTTATGCAAAATCACCCTTCAGCTACCAAATAATACAAGTTATTCAAATCAACTTTACAAATTAGTTGAACACCCTCAATGTCTGCTACCACCTGAATCATCATCGCTCACTCTCACTCAATAATATATCACTGCTTGGTGCAATATTTACCGGTTCCAATCCAAAAACAGTGGCACACAATTGTCATATTGCATTTCCACTTTTCCCATTGAAGCAATACATTGGTAGTCTAGTAATTTAATGTTTGCTATTGGGCAGCCCTACAAGGGTATGAAAGAAAGAAGAATAGGCATGAGACGGAGGCAGGCATTGTCTCCAATGTTCATGAATGGAATGAGGAGGCTTCTTCACTGCACAGTGGCCTATCCCCAATCCAGCCATACACTGAAAAGAAATATTTGGTTGGGCTTCCTAAGTAAGACACAAACGTAAATGTAGACGTTTGGTCTAAACTTAAATCAAACAGTTCTATGGTGGCCTACTCAGTTAGGGAAGTAGATTTCAGCCACAAACACAGATTGTTCACCCAGAAGTTGGTCAGCTAATATAACTGAGTCAGACCAATCATCCTAATCCTCCTCCAGTGATGTTTCAGGACAAGTGTAATTGTGTGGTATGAAGTGGGTTGATTTTAATCATGGTCAATCCCTCCAGGTTTGAGGAGAGAGACTGGCCCTTCTAACTATGACACCTGCACCAGCTACACTGAACATATGCTCAGTAGACACACTGGCTACTGGACAAGACACTTACATTGCTGCCAGGCTGCTGAGCTCTGGCCATTGGCACATCTTACTATACCAATAGACCAATGGGTTTTGGTCCATATAGACTTCTTTTGGGTCATCCAAATAGTATTGGACCATCCTCTGAATGGTCATTAGTGCTTCCACTTGCTCATCCTCTGTTGTCATAGCCTCTGCACACAGCTTAAGCCCTGCCACTTGAAACCAAGCCATTGAAGAGGTGGGTCCAATTCTTCTGTTGTTGCTGTTGTTGCTGGTGTTGGCTGCTGAGAGACCTCAGCACTGCCCTCTCTGGAGGTTGAAGACTGCATGCCAGAACGTCTGCCTGGGACTCTACCTTCCAGTCGTTCCTCTTCCAGGTCTCTCTTTTGCTCAACAATCCATGTCTTGTATTGTGAAATATCATCTTATGAAAAGGGGATTAAGTGATTGTTAGAGACTGGGTATTTGTTGCGGTAAGTACACGCCTACCACTAGCAATACACCCCCAACACAGGGTGGTGCCCATTCAAAGTCCCACAAAGTAGTCCCTGGCTCAACCCCTGGTAGCTTGGCAATGAGCAGTCAGGCTTAACTCAGGAGACAGGTATGTAAAGTATTTAAAAACACCAATGCAGTAAGTAAGTCAGACACAACACAATAAGAATCTCACACCAATTTGTAAATAAGGTAAACATTTTTTCTTTACAATTGCACCAAAATAACAAACTTCTAAACTAGGGAACCAGAGAATTTTTAAAATGTAAAAGTAAAACTAGCACTTAAAAAGCAAATAGCTCTCAAAGGGAAGGTTGCACTGGACCAGAACATAGTCAAGCGTTCCAGCTGCCTGCAATGTAACACTTTTAAAATTACTCCCGGATGTTTTTTTGATACAGGAAAGTGGGCCACAACCCCAGTCCAAGGTTACAGAATCTCTGAGTTGCTCATTAGGACATTGGGACTTCATTTGCCACATTTGCCACAATGCACCTGGCCAAATCCCTGTATGTTCCCTGGATGCATTCTGGGCTGAGAACTTTTGTGGAAGCTGGAGCAGGGAAGTTCTTTTAACCTATTGCTTCCAGGGAGTCCACTGATGAGTCCTTTGAAAAAGAAGGCAAAGTCTTTGGGGTTGTTGTTCTAGTGTGCAACAGGAGCAATAATTCAGTATGCAGCCCTCTGCATTGCAGACTGGGGTTCCATCAGGACAGTCCTTCTTCTTCTTGCGGTTTCAGACAGCAGTACTTTGGGTGTCCACAACAACAACCCAAGGGTCCAGAAGCTCTGAAATGGGTCTTGGGCTGTTGAGACTATGCTTTCCAGAAAGCACCTAGCCAATTTCGTCAAATTACACTGGAGGCTGTCCAGCTGGGATCATCTTAATGGATATGGGCCAGGTGAAGCTCTGTTAAACAGTTGCTTTCAGGGAGTCCACACCTGAGTCCTTTAAAAAGCAAGGCAAAGTCATTTGGGCTGTTGTTCCAGTGTGCAACAGGAACAATATGTCAATATGCAGTCCTCTGGGTGGGTTGCAGACCAGAGTTACAGAAGGGCAGGCCTTCTCCTTCTTGTGGTTTCAGGCAACAGATCTGAAGTCCAATGCAGATCAGCCATTTTTAGTAAATCATCAGGGTGGCAGTCAGTGGGCATCCTTGTCCAATGACCTGCAGGATGCCACCCAGCAGTATGACAACTTCCTCCAAAGAGTGGTATTGTTTTGTACCATAAAGCACTGCACTTTAACATTCCAAGATGGATGATTTTCCTCACGAGGAGTAAGATCTAGCTACACTACCCCCCCCCGTTACAGCTCATTTTCATTAGCTCTCATTCTGGACATCTACAAATTCCTTTTCTAAGTCCACCATCTATCTGTGGGGTACTGCGGTTAGGGTGCAGTCCTAGCTGTATTGCTTTCTGACTGGCTTCCTTTTGAAACCCCAGCTTAATTAACCCATCCCCCTTCCTGGCCTGGCTTCACCATCTGACTACCTCCCCCAGCAGATAGCCTCTGTGCAGTGCAGCCCACTTATCACCTCATCAAAGCAGCCTGGCCAATACTGCTAGGGCTGAGCAATCAGGAGAAACCACTAGCAGGCTGGAATTTGGATTACAGTAAAGAAAGTCTCATAACTTCTTTTCTGTGTCAGTTATGATAAATTCAACAATGGAAAGTTGTTACATTTATTATTGCCACTTATTTATGGCTATTTGAGTCCTTTCATTATACTTTTAGTTATTTCCTAGCCATACTTAAGCTTATGGAAAATATTTCCATTTTAGCCTTTGGAGGTAACTTGGTATGGTTTTTCCCTCACCAGGGCAGATAAAACATCTTTTAAAATGTCCCTGCTTATAGTTATATGGCACCCCACCCCTGGGGCATTTAGCGGAGACCTGGGGTTACTTGTAAATAAAAATTAAGTAGATATTACTTTGGAAGTACCTTCAATTCCAAAGTTGAATTTGCATGCATTTCACTTTTTAAAGATGGTCTGCAAATCAGGGCTGCCTTTGAAAATTCTAGCAGGCACACAGCAGTGCACACTCCAGTGCAGGAAATTTACTGGGCCTCTAAACTTCCCTGCCCTATTGTCTGCTAGGAACTCATAGGTAGTTTGAATCCCCTTTGCCCTTTTGTCTTCTAGGGACTTACATGGGTCTGTCATGCCAATTGGAATTATAACATTCAACCATATTCCTTTAATTGAAACCACTGGCCCTGGGCCTGTTTAGCAGAGCCCAGGGCATAGTCAGGGTCAGTTACCATCAGTATCAGTCAGAAACATTTGAGTGAGCAGGCTAAAAGAGTGACTTTCTCACAGTGGCCAGTATTTTTGATACCGTAGATAAGGTATTGTGGCACAGATGAACTTGTTGGAGGACACAACCTCTGTTTGCAGCCTTGTATCAAGAGCCAACTGAAGAATTAAGCTATTAACCAACTCATGGGCTTTTTCTCTGCCACTCACACCGGCAAACTTTTGCAACACCTTTTTTAACTGTTCCTATAGAAGATGCAACAATTGGATATTTTGGTTCATTGCACTGTCCTCCTTGCTGAATTTCCAAGCTGCTATTACAGGATGTTTAGGAAGAAGGGGCCCTATGAATGCAACCACCAAATGGAATGTTTGTACAATGAAAAACTGGCTAAAATATTAAAGCTGGACCGCCTACGTTTTTCTTTTGTGGAAGGAATTGGATTTTTTGATTTAGCGGCAACCATCTGCCCAAAATGGAAGGTTCTCAGCTGGGCCTATTTCACCAGACTTTCTGTTCCAGCTCTCCATCACAATATACAGCAACTGATTGGATAAGGTTTACAGCAGAGTGCTGTTCATACTATGCACCTGATGACACACATGTTGACCAGTTGTCAAGCAACTGATTACATGTGTATCAATGCACACTGGATATATTTTGTGGGGGTTAGGCAGCTATCTGCAGGTCTTAGTGCTGACAAAACATTTAAGGGTGTTTGGCAACATGCAACAGTAGTGATGTACTCCACGGAAAAATTCCACTCAGCTGGAAACATCTTGGAACACTTCAACAGCAAGGAGTATGAATGGCTGTGACCTAGACCTGCTCTGAGAGATGTGGCACAGACAGCACCACCAGCTCCCAAATTTGTAAGGCCCCAGCAAAACCTGCATCAACCTGTATCTCAGTAGAAGTATGCACTGTAGAGAGGCAATCAATACACCCACCTAACTCCAGTTCTTCTTCAGGCATTGGCAGTGGCTCAGTAAGAAAGTACTTCTCCCAAGTTTGGGAATTTTTTTACGATTATCATACGGGGGAGAATATTGCTGTATGCTCAATTTGCCACACAAGTGTTCATTAAGGTAAGCCTGGTTCACATGATGGTACTGGAGGCCAGACAACCTATATGAAAAAAATCACACAATCCGGTGGGAGGTGCACCTTAAAAAACTACTGAACGTGGTTGCAGTGGTGAAAATGAATACAGCCTGGAAACATCAGCTATAACTGGTCAAACCACAGTGGAAGATAAGGAAGAAGAGGGTGAAATCCTCACTAAAGTAGCCCTGTCCCCAACAGTACACCAGACTCACCAGCCTCAGTGACCTCACAATGGCATAGGAAGACTCAAAGTCAGGTGAAGACACCATGGCATACAGTGACTGCACCAAGATGCACATTGAGTATACCACCACCTACATCTCAAAAGTCACTTGCAGCAGTGGCTTCACAAAAGAAGAAAATCCAGGCTACTATTACAGACATTTTCAGGCAGAAAGGGCCCTTACCCACAACCACCCAATGGCACGTTTGTACAATGGGAAGCTGGCAAAAATGTTAGTGCTGGACCTTCTCCATTTTCCTTTTGTGGATGGTGTGGGATTTGTAGAGTTTATGGCAGCCATCTGCCCGAAATGGGAGTTTCCAAGTCGTATCTATTTTGCCAGAAATGCTGTAATTGGTTGGAGCTGGAAAAACTTTCCAGCAAAGTGTTGTCCACTCTATCCACCTGATAAAAGACATGTGGACCAGTTGTCAGGATACTGATTACATATGCATCACTGCCCACTGGATCTCTTTTGCAGGAGTCAAGCACAAGCTATCTACAGGCCTTGGCCCTGAAGAGATTTTTAAGAGCATTTGGGGGCATGCAACACTACTGTTCACCATAGAGAAATCACACACAGCTGCAAACATCTTGCAAAAATTTAATGGTAAGGTGTCTGAATGGCTTCGACCCAGAGGTCTCAGAATCGGATTTGTTGCACTGGCAATGGCAGTAATATAATCAAGGCCATGGCAGACAGTGGATATTTCAGGGTTCTGTGTTTGGAGTATTGCAATAACCTGATTGTGCAGGACTTTCTCAAAAAGAAGACCTGGGTGATCATTACAACCCTGGCGGTCGGTGTTAAAGCGGCGGTAAAACCGCCAACAGGCCAGCGGTAAAAAAATGGAATTACGACCATCACGGAAACCGCCAACATAGACAGCCACTTTAACACTGTCATCGCCACGGCAGTACAAACAAACACCGCGGTAGTAACCGCCAACAGACAGGCGGTGGACAATGTACCGCCCACAGAATTACAACCCACCAATCTGCCACATTTTCTGGGGCGGATTCACTGCGAACAAAAACACGGCAGAAACAGGACTTCGAAGGGAAAACGCTCACCTCTACACATCCCACGAGTAACCAGGACGCCATGGAACCGGAGCTCCAAATTCTGCCAGCCTTTATCTTCCTGCTCCTCTATCAGGAGCACGAACAACGGCAGCGAAGATAACGGTGAGTACTGCACCTACGACACAGGGGAGGGGAGTGAAAAAACAGTGACACACACATGCAACCCGCAACACCCCCACCCCCACCCTCACCCCCTACAACACACACACAAGTACATGTTGATACATCACAGTTACCCCCCCATCCCCCTGGAAGAATGCAAAGACAAAAGGAAATGAGTCGAATAATTGGATATATTCAAAGACATGAATTGAAAATATATACAAATATATAGATTTATACGATATACACTTATATACTCCAAGAACACAAGTCCAAGGGATTCCACCATCATAGTCTGTGGATCACTGGGCCCAAAAGGCATGGGCGAGGTCCACACTCAATACCCGATCAAAATGGAGAGAACACTGCAGGGGCATCAGATAGAAATAAAACAGGCACCTCAGGAGGAAGGGAGGGGGGCACCTCAGCCGGTTGAGAGCACAATGCCAGATCCACGAGGGAGCTCCATGCCCATTGATGTATCCTGGGGCGTGCAAAGCCACAGTCTCACAAGCCTCTACAGTGGGTAGTTTGCCCACTGTTCAATCCTGGGGAGTGCAAAGCCACAGTCTCTCAAGTCTCTACAGTGGGTGGTTTGCCCACTGTTCAATCCTGGGGAGTGCAAAGCCACAGTCTCTCAAGTCTCTACAGTGGGTGGTTTGCCCACTGTTCAATCCTGGGGAGTGCAAAGCCACAGTCTCTCAAGTCTCTACAGTGGGTGGTTTGCCCACTGTTCAATCCTGGGGAGTGCAAAGCCACAGTCTCTCAAGTCTCTACAGTGGGTGGTTTGCCCACTGTTTAATCCTGGGGAGTACAAAGCCACAGTCTCTCAAGTGGATAACAGTCTCCACTGGTTCTGGAGGGGGCCTTGTGCCCAGAGTGCTTCATCCTGCCAAGGACAGAGGTAGTGGATGTATCTCTCCACTGGTTCTGGAGGGGGCCTTGTGCCCAGAGTGCTTCATCCTGCCAAGGACAGAGGTACTGGATGTATCTCTCCACTGGTTCTGGAGGGGGCTTTGTGCCCAGAGTGCTTCATCCTGCCCATGGCGGACTCAGTAGCGTCAGAATCATTTGCGCTGACTGGCCTGCGGGGCTACTGGCGGTGGTGTCCTGGGCAGAGGTGCTTGTGGCGGTGTCCTTGGCAGCGCTGCTTGTGGCGGCGGTGTCCTGGGCAGCGGTGCCTGTGGTGGTGTCCTTGGCAGCGCTGCTTGTGGCGGCGGTGTCCTGGGCAGCGGTTCAGCTGCTGGCGGTCTTGTTCTGCCCTGCGGGGCTGCTGGCAGCTGTGTCATGGGCAGCGGTTCAGCTGCTGGTGGTCTTGTTCTGCCCTGCGGGGCTGCTGGCGGCGGTGTCCTGGGCAGCGGTTCAGCTGCTGGCGGTCTTGTTCTGCCCTGCGGGGCTGCTGGCGGCGATGTCCTGGGCTTCGGTTCAGCTACTGGTAGTCTTGTTCTGCCCTGCGGGGCTGCTGGCGGCGATATCCTGGGCTTCGGTTCAGCTGCTGGTAGTCTTGTTCTGCCCTGCGGGGCTGCTGACGGCGGTGTCCTGGGCAGCGGTTCAGCTGCTGGTGGTCCTGTCTGTGGCAAGGGGGCTGCTGCTGGCGGTCGCTTCCTGGGCAGCGGGGCTGCTGGCGGTCCTGCCTGTGGCAGCGGGGCTGCTGCTGGCGGTCGCTTCCTGGGCAGCTGTGCTGCTGGCTGTCCTGTTTGTGGCACCAGGGCTGCTGCTAGCAGTCGCTTCCTGGCCAGCGTGGCTGCTGGCGGTCCTGTCTGTGGCAGTGGGGCTGCTGCTGGCGGTCGCTTCCTGGGCAGCGGGCTGCTGGCGGTCCTGTCTGTGGCAGCGGGGCTGCTGATGGCAGTCACTTCCTGGGCAGCGGGGCTGCTGGTGGTCCTGTCTGTGGCAGCAGGGCTGCTGCGGTCTTGTCCGCCGCGCTAATCTTCCCAGACTTGCCGCTTTTACTGTGCCCCTTTCCCCCTTGGATGGTGTTGCAGCTGTCGCCACACTCCCAACTGGACCCCTGGGAGTGGGTTTGGTGGCTGGTTTCTTTCCCCTCTCCCGCCGGGCACTGTCCAACTTTTTATGCTTGACAGGTGGGGGACTGTCCGTGCTCTGGCTACTTGCCACACTGCCTGCCCTGGTGCACTCCATAATCCGGTGACTACTGGCACCACTGGTTCCGCTGATGTTGTGGCTGGGGTGCTAGGTTGGGACCTGGAGAGTCGGGCCCTAGGAGACTGACGGGGTGGGGGAGGTGAGGGAAAGAGGTCAAGGCTGGCCAGGAAAGGTTTTTTAAGGAACACTGGGACGGGTAGCTGGAGAGGGTTTGGGAGTGGAGGAACAGGTAGTGGTTGTAGGCGGTGTACGTTTGGTGACTTTGGATGAATGTGCATGGGCTGGAGGCTGTCGTGAGGTGGATGGCTGTTGGGTGGGTGTGTGGCTGCGTTTGTGTACCTTGGGAGGTGGCCTCACAGACCAACTGGGAAAGGACACAGGGGATGTGCGAATGGTAGTAGGGGTGGTGAGTGCACGTGAGCTGGGTGTGGTGGTGGGTATGCTGGTGATGGGCATAGTGGCTGAGGATGTAGTGCATGCAGGTGTGAGAAGAGATGAGACAGGGAGGGAGGAGGGAGACTAGGAGGAGGGGGACACAGTGGAGGCAGTGGATGTTGTGTGTCTCCATGTGTGTGATGTTTGCGTGAATGCCTGTGGGATGTGTGGTGCTTATGTTTGCCAGAGCTTCCCTTGTGTGTTGAGGTGTGTGCATGCTGGTCTGATCGTATGCTTGTGACAGGCTGAGGTACAGGGGTGTGGGTCTGGGTGGACGAAGTTGGATGGGGGAGGCTAGAGACAGGGACAGTGGCTGCCATCAGTGCTGAGGCCAGAGTCTGAAAAGCTCGCTGAAGGGCTGCCTGACCAGAGTGAATGCCCTCCAGGAATGCATTGGTTTGTTGCAACTGCCTCTCTACACCCTGGATGGCATTCAAAATAGTAGACTGCCCAACAGTGAGGGACCTGAAGAGGTCAATGGCCTCCTCACTGAGGGCAGCAGGGGTGACAGGGGAGGGGCCTGAGGTGCCTGGGGCGAAGGTAATGCCCACCCTCCTGGGTGAGCGGGCACGGGGCAAAGGCTGAGGGGCTTCTGGGAGGGTGGTGCTGGTAGGGGGGTGGCGGCTGTACCTGTAGATGCGGGTCAATAGATGGGGCCGCCACTGCAAGGGAGCTCCCATCAGAGGAGGAGTCCGTCTCGCTGGTGTCAGCTCCTGTCCCCGCAAGTCTCGTCCTCCAGGGCCATGTGGGATGCAGCTCCCTCCTGCTCCGGTGCCACTGCTCATCCGCCTGATGATGCTAATGCACACAAGTACAGGGAGACCACAAAAAGGCGGGGGACAGAAGAAAGACATGTTCAGTGCATGCAATACCGCTACCGACACGACAGACACAGAATCCCCCTGCACTACGCCGCGCACTTGGGGTCCACTATTCAATCCCTGGGACGTGGCTTACAAGGCTATGGCCGATTTCTGCACACATGGATGTCACAGGAGCCTGACTAGGTGTAGTTGACACTGTACACAGGTGGGGTGGGGTGCCACAGGGCCTGCCTGAAGTAGGGAACTTAACTAGCAAACTTGCCCTGGCCTAGGGGAACCCAAAGCCCACCTCCCCCACCCAGACACCTAAAATGCGCGCTGAATCAGCAGAATGAGTGTGTACTCACCCCCTTGTGGCTGCTGTGATGCCCTCAAGTGCCCATCCAACTCCGGATACGCCACCGCCAGGATCCTGAACATCAGGGGGGTCATGGTGCGACGGGCACCCCTCCCATGTTGGGAGGCCATCCCCAGCTGGGCCTCCGCTGTCTTCTTGCTCCAGCAGTGAATGTCCTCCCATCTTTTCCGGCAGTGGGTGCTCCATCTGTGGTAGACCCCCAGGGTCCGGACTTCCTGGCGATGGCACGCCAGATGTCCTTCTTCTGGTGGGTGCTGACCTACAGGAATTGTACAGGGGAAAAAGAGTAGTAATTACCAACTGCACCGTCACAGACATTGGACCCCATCCCTAACCTTGCCATGACTCACATGCACTCACGGTCGTTTCATGCACATCTCATTCTCACCCCCCTTATCTTTCATCCACCCCACTCCACACAGGTATTGCCCATACAGCATGCTCACAGTGAACTTACCTGTTTGTCTGGAGGACCGCAGAGTAGCGTGTAGGGGGGGAGGACCCCATCCACGAGTTTCTCCAACTCCTCCGTGCTGAAGGCAGGGGCCCTTTCCCCAGACACACGAGCCATTGTCTCTTCCAGACTGAGGTTACAGCAGCACTTGCAGTGTAGGTCCTCTCCTGTCGAAGATCAGGTATTGAGTGATTGAACAGATAGAAAATGGCGGTCACATCCGCAGCGGTGCGTACCGTCACCGCCGGTGTACATCGTCATTGGCTCTTGGGACCCATAGGGCCCAATGTTAACCAATGCAGAATTGCGCCACGGTCTTTGACCGCCTACCGCAACGGTGCAGAACACCAGCGCAGTTACCTCATATCCCCCTGTCCCACTTTACAGGTCAGGCAGCCGCCATTTCAGGGGCACACAGGGCATTATTTTTGACTGCGTCACACATACCTAGGCCTTGCCTGACCACTCATACAAGCAAATTTAGATTTATGAATATTTTCAGAGCAAGCTGTGTTTACGTACCTCAGAGTTGGTTGACTCTCTGCTCGCTGTTCTCCTCCATAGGCAGCGTCTGCTGGGGCATGTGAGGAGATGGCAGCATCCTCCGTTGTACAGACCGCTGGTGGACCTATCAACAATGGAGGAAAGACATGTGATCATCACCTACAGGCTTGATCGTGCCACAATCCAGGAACTGTGTGCCCAGTTGGAGCCAGACCTGATGTCAGCTATCCGCCATCCCACAGGAATACCGCCTCAAGTGCAGGTGCTGTCAGTACTCCATTTCCTAGCAAGTGGGTCATTTCAAACAACAGTGGCCATAGCATCAGGGATGTCCCGGCCTATGTTTTTCAACGCGTTGTCCAGAGTGTTGTCTGCCCTGCTGAAACACATGCACAGCTAGCTCGTTTTCCCTCAGGTGGAGGATTTGCCTACAGTGAAAGGTGACTTCTATGCCCTGGGACATATCCCCAACATCATAGGTGTCATTGATGGGACACATGTGGCCTTGGTACCCCCACGCAGGAGTGAACAGGTGTAAAGAAACCGGAAGAGTTACCATTCGATGAATGTGCAGATGGTGTGTTTGGCAGACCAGTACATCTCCCATGTTAATGCAAAATTCCCTGGCTCAGTGCATGACGCCTACATCCTGCGGAATAGCAGCATCCCTTATGTGATGGGGCAACTCCAGAGGCACCGGGTGTGGCTATTAGGTGAGCACCTGGACCCAAATCAGTGGGAATAGTTGTCTGGGTCTGTGGATGTCCCTATGGGTCAGTGGGTGTCTAACAGTTGTCCCTCGCTATTTGCAGGTGACTCTGGTTACCCCAACCTGTCATGGCTACTGACCCCAGTGAGGAATCCCAGGACAAGGGCAGAGGAACGCTACAATGAGGCCCATGGGTGAACTAGGAGGGTGATCGAGAGGACCTTCGTCCTCCTGAAGGCCAGGTTCCGGTGCCTCCATATGACAGGTGGTTCCCTATTCTACTCACCAAAGAAGGTGTGCCAGATCATCGTGGCCTGCTGTATGCTTCACAACTTGGCTTTGCGACGGCAGGTGCCTTTTCTGCAGGAGGATGGCCCAGATGGAGGTGTGGACCCTGTGGACAGTGAAGACGAAGAAGCAGAAGAAGAGGACATCGACAACAGGAACACGATGATCATGCAATACTTCCAGTGAGACACAGGTAAGAAGACAACACTGCCTGCTACATCTGATTTTAATCCACTACCTCTCTACTGTCTGTCATTTTCACCCAGTGTATGGTCACTGAGTTGTCACTTTCCCTTATGATTTCACAGATGTGGGTCCCACAGTGTGACAACTGCTTTGTTTCCTCATGGACTAGAGCTGTGTGACATAGGTACGTTGGCATTACATTTGAAAGAGCATTTTGCCACTGTAATTGCTAATACACTATTTTGAAATCACAGACAGACTCCTGATTGTTTTGTGCTTCAATGGTGTTTATTTAAGTGCTCAAAATTGGAGGGGGTTGTAAAATGGTGAAGAGTGATGGTGGAGGAATGTCCATGGCAGAGTCCAGTCTATTAGTCTCACAGGCGCATTGCCAAAGGGGCATAGGAAGTGGAGCTGGGGCAGTTTAAGGATGGACAGGGTGACAAGGTGGGACAAAAGGATGACAATCAGGGTGGTCTCATTTCTTGGCGGGGGGTTCAGGCATTGTTCTCTGTCTTTGTCCTGGATCTAAGGGACCACTTGCGGGGTGGTTCTACGTCTGCAGGGGGAGGGGTGCTGGTGTGGTGGTCCTGTGGCGGTGCCTCCTGTCCACTAGTGCCGACAGGGGGGGTGGGCAGTTCATCCTCCAGGCTAGTGTCAGGGGCCCCTTGTTGTGCAACAGTGTCCCTCTAGGTGTTGAGGAGTTCCTTTAGCACCCCTACAATGGTGCCCAGGGTGGAATTGATGGATCTGAGTTCCTCCCTGAACCCCAAATACTGTTCCTCCTGCAGCCGCTGGGTCTCCTGAAACTTGGCCAGTACCGTTGCCATCGTCTCCTGGGAATGGTGGTAGGCTCCCATGATGTTGGAGAGGGCCTCGTGGAGAGTGGGTTCCCTGGGCCTGTCCTCCCCCTGTCGCACAGCAGCCCTCCCAGTTCCCCTGTGTCCCTGGGCCTCTGTCCCCTGAACTGTGTGCCCTCTACCACTGTCCCCAGGTCCCTGGTGTTGTTGGGGTGGTGGGTATCCTGGGTTCCCTGTAGTGGTGGACACACTGCTGCTTGACGTGTCCTGGGGACAGGGGGATGGGCCCGCTGGGTGGGTGCTGTGCTGGTGTTTCCAGAGGGGGCAAGCTCTGTAGTTGCCTGTGCGAGTGTGAGTGGAACCGAATGTCTGAGGTCACAGATGGGCCGGGCTGGTCATCTAGATCCAGTTGGACAGAGCTGCTGTCATCACTGTGGGCCTCTTCTGTAGGTGGAGTGGATATGTCTGGACCCTCCTGTCCGGTGACGTTGGGTAGGGGTCCTGCAGGGGTGTAAAGGAATGATTATTGCATCTGTATGTGCCATGGTGTGCAATGTGTGGGTGACCCTCTACCCCAGTGCTTGCATTCCTGTGTAGGACCTTGTGTGATGATGGTTTAGGGGGTGTATGGGTATGTGCAGTGGCCATGTTTTGGTGATGGGTGTCCATGCTTTGGTGTTGCGTGCAGGGCTTGGTGTTGGGATGGGTGATTTGTGATATTGGGACATGTGTGAGGAGTAGGAGTGATAGGGTGAGGGCGAGGGTGGGGGTATGTAATGGCATGCAGGTAGGGTGGGGGATGTAATAGTAAAGAATGGACTTACCAGAATCCAATCCTCCAGCTACTCCTGCGAGGCCCTCAGGATGCAGAATAGCCAAGACCTGCTCCTCCCATGTTGTTAGTTGTGGGGGAGGAGGCGGGGGTCTGCCGCCAGTCCTCTGTACCACGATGTGGTGTCTTGAGACCACAGAACGCACCTTCCCCCGTAGGTCGTTCCACCTCTTCCTGATGTCATCCCTATTTCTTGGGTGCTGTCCCACAGCATTGACCCTGTCCACTATTCTTCGCCATAGCTCCATCTTCCTAGCTATGGAGGTGTGTTGCACCTGTGATCCGAATAGCTGTGACTCTACCCGGATGATTTCCTCCACCATGACCCTGAGCTCCTCCTCAGAGAACCTGGGGTGTCTTTGCCGTGCCCAGGGGTGGTGTGGGTGATGTGTGGGGTGGTGTGTGTTGTGATGTATGGGGTGATTTTAGAGGTGTGTTGTGTGAGGTGCATGGATGCTATGTGGGTGATGGTGTTGAGTGCCTGTGGATGCTATTGTTCTTTCTGATGGTGTCTCTCTCTGGCCTTCTGTCGCAATTACTGTCGTAAGGGTTTGTGGGTGATGTGGGTGTGTGTTTTATACTGTATTGGGTGAGTGGGAGTGGTGTATGTATGTGTATCCGGTGTGTATATTTCGAATTTGGTCAATGTGGTTGTGTTTTGTATATGTGTGTGTATTTTGAGCGTGGAATACCGCGTGGATTAGTGGGTCATGATAGTGTGGGCGTATTCCTGTTGGCGTGACGGTGGAGGATTTGTTATCGCCAGTTTATCACTGACCTTAGGTGTGGCGGACTTGTGTGGGTGTCTAGATTTTGGCGGATTCCGGGCTTCAGGTCATAATGACCGTGGCGGAATTGCACGGCTGCTGTTGTGTGTTGGCGGTCTTCTGCACGGCGGTATGCAGCTTTTACCGCCAATGTTGTAATGAGCCCCATATCAGCAACATACTAACCACCCGCACAGGCATCAGAACACATTTCAGCCATTCTTTTAAAGCTCAGAAGCAGTTGAGAATCATTCAGTGTGCTAATTGTGTACCAGTTAAAGCCCACATATAGGATGTGTCAACATACTGAAACTCTACCTATTAAATGTTGCAATGTCTGTTTCAGCAGTACAGACCAATCACCGACTATGTCATTCAAAGATGAGGGAATGCAACTGGGAAAAACATGACCAAAGAGATGGAAATATGAAGTCTATTAAATGCCTGACAAAAATGCTACTTCCTTTTCAAATCTTCACATGGGAAGTCAGAAAGGAGGACAGTACAATGAGCCAAGCTATCCCGTTGCTGCATCTGCTACAGGGTCAGTTAAAAAAGGTGTCACAAGGGATTGTCACTGTGAACAGAGAAGCACATTAGTTGGTTGAGAGCTTAATAGCCAACACAACAAGAGAAAGTATTTTACAACCTCCAAATGATGTATGAAAACTGTCTCTGTGTCCCCTACCCACCAACCTAGTTGGTGGCATGCTTTATCATAGGGGTCACACCTCGGGTGCCAAGTACCTCCGGAGTGTGATACGACACCATATTACAGTGGAGGGAGTAGTTCTTAACAGCCAGTGCACTTAGACAGTGGTTAGTGCATAAAGAGAGCTTAATCCTTCACTTGGCTGTTAATCCAAGGCTGCAAAAGGAGATTGTGTCCTCCCAAGAGTGCATCTGTGCCACAATACTTTCATTCCCTTTTCATAAGGGGATGTTTCAGTAGACAAGTTGTGGATTGTTGAACAAGTGAGAGACATGGAGGAAGAATGGCTGGAAGATGGAGTCACAGACAGAAGTCCTGGCATGCAGCCTTCAACCTTCAGAGAGGGCAGTGTTGTTGTTTCACAGCAGCCAACATCAGCAACAGGACCAGCAACAACACCAGCAGCTGGGGAATTGGACCCAATCTGTGCAATGGCATGGTTTTATGTGGCAGGGCTTAAGTTGAGTGCAGAGGCAGCAGAGGTCGAGCACGTGTCAGGACCAATGACCATTCAGAGGATGGTCTAAGACTATCTGGGTGACCCAAAAGAGGTCCACGTGGAGCAAAACCCATTGGTCTATTGGTATGGCAAAATGTGCCAATGACCAGAGATCGGCAGGCTGGAAATAAAGTGCCTGGCTTGTCTAGTATCCAGTCTGTCAGTGGAGCGTGTGTTCAATGTAGCTGGCGCAGTTGCTACAGTCAAAAGGACAAGTCACTCTCTTCAAAACAATGTGAAATAGATCATGAATAAAATGAACCAATACTTCTTACCACACAATTATACTGTCCCTGAAACACCACAGAAGGTGAACAATGGTGATTGGTCAAACTCAAGTGTGTTAGCTGACCAACTTCTGGGCAAATCCCCTGAGTTTGAAGATGAACTGAGTAGGCCTCCATAGAGCTTTCACATTATCGTCAAACGGCTTTGCAAGAAATATATAGCTAGCGGCACATCATTATTTTGTGTCTGACTTATGAAACCTTACCATTTTTTCACATGTATGGCTGGATTGCAGCTGGGCCATTATGCAGTGAAGAAGCCTCCCCATTTCCTTCAAGAAAATAGAAGACAATGCCTGCCTTCGTTCAATACCTATTCTTGTTTTTTCATTCCCTAGGAGAGCTGCCCCCGTAAAGAACATAAGACTGCTGATGTGTTGCTTCCATGGGGAAAGAGGAGATACAATGCAACAATTGTGCACCTACCAACATGCTTGGATTGATACAGGTAACTATTGTACCAATGAGTGAGTGTGAGCGATGATGATTTATGTACTTCCAGACAGTGAAGGTGTTCAACTAATTTGTAAATGTGATTTTGATGATTTACAGTGTGTGGGGGCCGATGGATGATTTTCCCTGAAGGTGATTGCTCCTTCCACACTTAGCTCGATTTACTTGCATGGTCCACTACTTGTAGTACTATTTTGGGTTCTTCAGAGACCAGGCCAATCAGTTTAGTTAACAAATACCAATTTATACAAAATGCTCAAATCCTTTTACTCTTCTTGTTCATCATCAACAGTGCACTACAGGTCCTTCTTCCTCTCAATTTCTTTTAGGTTGGAAGTCGAACTGATTTGTTACTGAGAGGTAAAGTTAGGGCATAGGGCAGGACTACCTTAACAACAGCCAGAAGAAGAAAGCCAAATTATCTACTTCAAAGGGAAACCAACATGATGATGACTCCTAGAGGCCTAGTCAGCCTGGTGGACTAGTGAGAGGTGAAATTATTTGGTAAATGTCAAAGTCCTCTATTGTTGTGGGGCTGTAACTCAACACAGCAATGTAGATTTGAGACCCCTCATGATATGATGGACACCATTTGCCAAATTATTCTGATAGATGTGTGATTGGTCATCCAGTGTACATTCAGCTACTTGTCTTTGATTGGTTGTTAAATTGCTCTCATTTATTGGCATATGAGTCATCATGAATTTTTGCAGCAGCCAATGCTCTTGCTCTGCCTCTTGGTCCACTCCTCATGAAGCTTACCTTCTGCCCTGTCTTCTCTTTGACTCTACAATGTTGTTACTGTTTTACAATCCACAGGCCTTCTCCTCTTCCGCACTAAAGGCAAAAACTCTGAAACTCTGTTGCTTAGTGCTTACTTTACTGGACTGATTCAGCCATGCACCCAAGACAGACATCCTGAGAAGAATGCAGATGCACTGCCCAAATTATTTCTGTACAGTAATATGTTTCTTTTAACAATCATAATTGTGAGAACTGAGTGGGTGACAGAACATTAAGTTATATAATTATGTGGGTGTTTGGAGCTAAAAGAGTGTTTGCAATGCATTTAATTGAAATGTGTCCTTTATTTCCTACCACAACAGATTTGATGATGTGCTGCTCATTAACCTGATGACTATTGTTGTTGTGTAATGTTTGCCTTTGTCACACCTTTCCCCAACTCCCCGTTCCCATACATTCATCAAAGCCTAAACCTCTTCACCAAGACAGTATGATTTATTGAGGTGTGACTTAATTTACACCATAAATGGGTTACACACATGGTAGCTTGGATGTGGTAAACGTGACACTATATCATTGCAGAATCTACTTACCTGAACAATACAATAGCCCAAACCAGCCCCACTTACCCACCCACGCATAAAAAGGGCAACATAGTACCACATCATCATAATGCAAAAGAGTCAGAACAATGTCTAACTCTGTGTCAATGTCCCACAAAAGTGCATACTAATCAGCATTGTTTTTTTGCATGGTGGTCTGTTCTCAGTCTTGATAATACCCCACTAATTATGTGTTTTTAGTCTAGTTGCCTGTGATGAATAAATAATCTTTCCAATGAATCTAACAGTTGGCGTTCATGTCAGTGGAACAGGTGAGAGTGGGACCTTGGTCTGTGATGTCTTCCCTCATAGCACAAGAAGAGAGCACTAATACCACCACCATTAATAAGAAGGCCCTTTTGGGAAGCCCTGCAATAAGATATGGGAAGGTATTTGGGAGGTACAATCACCTAATCAATTCAGCCAAGAAAGAACTAGAAGAACCTAGTTAAGTTGTTCTTTGGAAAGAGAGATTAATTATATTTTTGTCTATGTTGACAGACACCTACTGGGCAAAAACGTACAGGCAGTAGGACAAGGGCAGTTACCACTCTCGCTACTACTATACTATATAATTGATTGGTGGCTGGGTGCTGCAAAACCTCATCAAGTGAAACATACTTAAATTAATAAGTTTATCCCATCCTGGTTGCAGGGTACAACTGGATTGCAGAAAGAGGTAAGTAACCTACTGAACAATAATACATGGCAAGGGACTTCAGGTAAGGAAAGGTTAGATGGAACAACAGTACAGTCAACAATGCTACAATAAATTATATTATGCCAGCTAGCAATAGAAAGACAGATAACAAAAGATGACAAAGAAAAAAAGGAAAACCTATTAATTTTTAGAACTCATCCATATTTAAAATGATTAGTGGAACATGCTCCTCTTTGCAGTCTTCCTTTTCAGCTGACTGCATTTACTGTGTACCATTAGGTGCAACAAATTAGTCTTTTAACAATGATATTTTAAATGTAAATATGTCCCTTTTCAAACAAAAAATGTTATGTCTATTTCTTTGATTACCAGTGAGTCATTGTAAGTGAATAAATTGATTTTGCATTGTTGGGAACAATCCAGAATGTAGGCCATTTCTTTTCTGCGAACTGTAATTAACTTTGTGCTCTGGAGTCTGCTATTTGCTGTACCAGGCACAGAGCCAATTCCCTAAGCACTCTTGATCAATTCCATGTGAAACCAGCATAAAAAAGCAGAGTTTTTTGAGATATTCTTAGTAGGATACATTTTATAGCAACAAGAGCGATAAGGAAACACATGTGTAAAACATTTGAATAAAGAAGACGAATAAGTGAACATCCATTTCTACTTTCTCTTGTGCAGTTTTCACTTGTTTTACTTTCAATTCTGTGTGCACTCTTCAACTTCCCACAACACGTCTTTAAACTCAGTAACTGCTGAGGTTTCTCCACCTTAGTGCTGAGCTCTGTTATGGCTATTCAAGGTACTTTGTTCTTAGGTCTCCTTATCTTTTTTTCCACATAAGGTATCCATGCCAGATTTATGTCCTTTATCCCACTGTCATGAGGATATTAAAGGTACTCAGGAATTATGGATTCCCCTTAAGGGGTTCAAGAAAATAGCCAAAATATACAAACATTTTTAATTTTTTAGGAAAATGTTTCTGTTTTTTTTCCTAAAAATGGCATCAACAAAACATTTGATGTAATCACCATCTTCCCAGGTTTCAGGAACATGCAGAGCTATATCAATAAACCAATTGGTTACCACAGTGTTGGCATTTTAGTAGGAGGTAGCCTATTTAGCCCATTTTTCCTATTTTGTCTGTTTCCAACCTACTACCAGAACGCACTTTGTTTTCCCTTGGTAGAGCACAATCACGCTTCCCAGTGGAAGACACACAAACATTATCAGTCATTGGCTAATTTCACTGTTAGTGTTGGCATTCCAATAAATTATATGCCCTCTCAAGGCTTGGCATGTATAGCAGGAGGGCCACCCACCCCAAGATCATATGTATGTCATTTCACTTTTCAAAGGGGAGAGCAATGGTACCTTCACTGGGAGCACAATCAGGCCCCCTATTGCAAAACACACATTTCAAATATTAATGATGGCTCGAGGGGTTCAGCCAGTTAGCCACAGGGGCCAACCCTACCCCAAAAATTTAATCCCTGGTGGTTTAGTGGATTCATGTATGTGTATACGGGTGCATATGCAGCCCAGAAGCAGGAGTCATTGCTTCAAAGAGGACACTTTCACCTTTCCAATTATGTCTCCCTTAATCTTGAGGGGGGGGGTCTGATTTCAGCCTAAAACCTCTACCAGCTTAGGAGAGAGCACTCACCTGTTCCCTGTTCCTCCAGCAGGGATTTGTGATGTCAGCACGCCTTGTGCTGCACTGACTACTCCAGTGGGTAGGGCGAGGGATGAGGGGTGAAGGCCCCAAACTGGGGATTACAAAAAGGAAACCTCCAGTGAAAGGTTTCTATCACACTCTCCCCAGCATTGGCCAAAAGTGACTGACACACTGTGGAGGTAACCCACGTTTAAATGGTTAAGGCAATCCCAAGAATAAAATGTTGTGTAAATAAAAATAACATATACATATGCTTTGGCACGCTCAGCACATACAAAGCATGTGCACCTATGGACAGACAAGGTGATTCTCTCATGGATTGTTACATATGTTCCGGTAAAGGAGACTGTGAGTGTTTTCAATTGATTGTATTTGCTTCTAAAATGAAGCCTGATTTTAATCAGGTGTTGCACACATGTGTCATACTGCCCTTAAATCTCAGGGAAAGTAAAGCTCTGGTATTGAAAAATATGTTAGTAAAAATGTATGGAGAAAAACATTATGGAAAAAATAAAAATAACTGTTACTTTTATAGTGCATACCTTCTTCGGTTGTGAGGAGAGATCTTCAGGACCCCCTTACCACATACATTAACAATCTTTTTTTTCTTTACCACAGGGTGTAGGGAGATATGTTTGTACTCCACACAGTGCAGATTCTGCACAGGTTCATACTATTCAATGGCATGATAGGCTTAGAGCAGCTGACATTCCAGTCTGTCTGCTCTGGCAAATTCTGGGTGAAGGCAATGGGCATTACAAGGCCTGCACAATTCCATACATAAAAAACAGAGTGGAGGGGCAATAACACTGTTAAGCACCATTTCATGTGGTGAACCAGGACTTCATTTAAATGCACCATGGGATATGAGGCTGAAAGGGCGATCTGTATGCAACGGGAAAGTGCAGAGTAGATTTGTGGGTTTCTGCCAAATTGTGTAGAAAAAAATATAAATATAAATATAAATTTCACAGCGGTGATCCAGAAAATTAAAATTGCCATAATGCCTCCATTTTAGATGATAATAACACATTTAGTATAATGCATTGATGTATAGAGCATATCAGAATTATTGTCTTAAAAGGTGGAATATTATTAGGCTACATTTTTAAACCAGGCTATCTGGGGTTTGATAACAGTTCCAGCAGTTCAAGTTCTTGCATTTAAACAAAATCATTAAAGGAGCAAAGGAATGAAATAGATAAGTCACAGAAGGCAGGAAGGTGAGGAAATGGTAGAAAAAAACTGAAAGAATATATAGTGAATTGTGAGTGAGTGTGGCTGAGAGAAGGATGAAATTTCAGGTCATGCTGTACAATGCTTTTTCATGAGTTAAATATGGTCAGCCCCCATTAGCCATTGGATCCCATGCACTCTTGATGGATTATAGTAGTGAATATCAAAGCCAAATCATTGAAGGATCACAATACTGTGACTATAATATTTAGAGGCAAAATATCAAAAGGTAAGTGAACAGAGGGAGGAATCATAACAGGATTTTAAATTTGTTTTAATATCCTCATTTTCACAATGTATTCGTGAAATCAAGTTAAATGTATGTATTTTGGAAGGGGTAACTGAAACAATGCTTCAAGAATGTGCCCCCTAACTGTCTGCTTATGTGACTTATTTAGTAACGCACCTTCACAAAAACTATGTGTTTTTTAGATGTCCTACATAAATATTGCTTTAAAATAAGCACAATGATGTTATGCCACCAAAGACTTGCCTATGTTTGACCTAGACTTGCATAAAAAATAAGACGTATTGACTTTGACAATGTTTGTTTTACGACACATCAGAAGAATAGCTTGGCCTAGAAAATACATTCTTTCAATTTAAGCAGAGTATAATTATACAAAAGTAAAAAATTAATCAGCTACTACTGCAGTGAGCAGATTCCTCTAAATAGTTTTTAGCATAAATCCATATACATTGCCCTCTGTACAAAAACATCTATGCTTACGTTCACAAGCATTATAAATGTAAACAATTTAACAGATCAGGTAGTTATAGGAATAGGTTTTTCTTTATTTGTTTATGTTTTGGAAACTTGACACAAGATTATTCAAGTATTATTTTGTGATTTTTTAAGATAATTTCAGCAAGAAATATACATAATGTATATATTACCTACTGATGCTAGGCAGTAGGCAGTTATGGTTAGGACCAACTTATCCAATGGACAAAGCATTTTTTTTTTGTTAATAACTATTGCCCCTCGAAATTTTCATGGTGATTTGTCAAGTGTCACAAAGTAAAAGGTGGGGGGTGTCCCACAATGTTTTTTCCCCATGCAATGTCTGTAGGAACTTTTAATTTTTAGACATGGCTACAACCCAAACAGCTGAACAGAATTACACCAAATTTGGCAGAATGCTAGATCTTTGTCCAGAAAGAACCTTGTTGTAATTTGGTGTAAATCCGTTCTCTAGTTTCTGAGTTATTAAAGGAATAGAAATATAGAAATCTAGGGACTCAGGTACCCAGTATCTGGAGATCCAAAGCCCAATGGGAATAAAACCTGACAAACTCACATACCATACCTCTGCTGTGTATGGCTGAAGGCTGTGCACAGTGTGGGGTTGGGTGTATGTGGGGGGGAGTTGGTTGCAGGGTTGTGCATGACAGTGGTTGTAACAATGTACAGTGATTATATATAACTTTATGTTTAAAAAAACAAAGCAATTCACTGAAAAAAACCAAAGGTTAAGGAATGCTATAGTAAGGTTCACGTTTTACCTACATAAAACCATCAGAATTCAGCAGTTAAAGTTATAGTTAACCTTATCTGAAGAAACTCTAATTTCTGCCGGAAAGTAGGGCACGAGTTGTAGTTTCCTCAGAGAAATATAAATATAATTATAACTAGAATTGCTGAATTTCTATGGTTTTGTGTGGGTAAAATGTGAACCTAACTATAACATCCTTGTAACCTTTGTTATTTTTTTTCTGTGATTTCTGATTGGCTGCTAGCAACATGAGAAGAGCCATTACAGCCACTTAGTTCCCTGGCCTGAAGCTATAAAAAATATAACGATATATGGGGCCAGGGTAGAAATATCTTGACCCCCAGGCCTCCTTGGGGGGACCCAGATGGACCAAGGAGTAAAAATAAATGGCAAAAAATGCTGCAATCCTTCAAGACTCTCGCAAGATTGGAAAAACCACAAAATTACAGGTGGGCCAATTCATCAAGGGGAGTGGTCTGCGTGGCCCCCTCCCTGATCATCCAGAGGCCCCCGGGTTGAACTTTGTTTAAATCGGGAGGGGGCCCAATTAGTCCATCCACCAGGGCCGAAGATACTTTAAATGGGGCGTGGAGCCATGTGGCCCCCTCCCCAAGCCTCAAAAGGCCCTAGGACGCCCACCCCCAGAGTCAAAATTTAAGAAAATGGGGATCGGGCCCCACAGATTCTCTCCCTGAACCCCAAGAGGCCCTGGGGAGCCTTACTTTAAGATAGGACTCCACATGGCCCCGTTTTCCTGAGCCATTAATGACCTTGGGGACCGATCCCCAGCGGCTGTTTTAGATGTTCTATCCCAGGGAGCCCACCCCCAGGACATAGCTGTTTCTCTTCCTGTAGTGGTGTATTTAGGGAAACTCTTGGCAGGAACATTTTAAGTCTCCCACCAAGATGGGGCAAACACTAAGGCCCATATTTATACTTTTTTTGCGCCGCATTTTCAGCATTTTTTTACGCAAATGCGGCGCTATCTCACAAAATACCTCTTTTGCGTGAAAAAGTGACACAAATGTGGCACAAAAAAGTATAAAATATGGGCCTAAGTGCGTCATTATAAGTCTGGCGGTCAGTTTGACTCGCGGTGAGGAGACTGCCATGAAGCTGGCGGTCTCCCCACCACACCCATTCAAGGTTTCCACTGGTCAGTCCAGTGAAAACTGTGCAGCGGCATTGGTATCAGCTCCACGTGGAGCTGAGGCCAATGCTGTCGCACAGGTGAGCCCCCCAGCACCATTGCAAAACAGACAGTGTGCATGTCAGTGGTGCTGGGAGGGGGGCCCCTCCACTGCCCATGCCATGGGGCCCCTACATGGAAAGGCTGGCGGACAGCTAAGTTGTATTCAGCCAGGTGGCTCTGAGTTCAGTGCCGCCCTCGCTGAGTACAACCCCAAACGCCGTCACACTGACAGGAATCATGTTGCGACGGTCTGACTGTCACCAAAAGGACTGTCAGCACTGTAATGGGACCCTAAGTCTGCTCCCAGCGGTCAAGAGGTTTGAGATTGCTACTGCCTGCTGGGAGTAGGTGTTTGATCTGTTTCTCTGCCCAGGATGAAAACAGATCAAATTATTGCTCCTGCCAGGAGGGAGCAGCATTAGGAGCTTCTGCATGCGAGCAGGAGCAATGCTGGCTCCCATTGTATCCAGAGAGCTGGCTATGGCAGCAGGGTCCTTTGGGCCCCCCTGCAGTTCCAATGACAATATGATGGGTGCCCTAAGTAGTCACCCACCTTAAATGATAAAATGCTCCAGGGATGGGTCCTGAGGGCCTAAATCCTCCCCCTAAAAATTTCACTGGGGGAGTTGAGATCCCTGGGGCTGGAATTGGCCCCCACATGCCTCTCCCCCTAAAAATGTTTCTGGGACCCAGGTGATAAGGTCAACAAGGCTGAAATTAAATTAGCCTAGGGAGAGGGTCCATGTGCCCTCCTACCCCTTAATGTCAAGCCTGGACCCAGAGATGGGGATTCTAAGGGTCAAAACCAGTCCAGGAAGGAGGGCCATGCCAGCCCACCTCCCCTTTATTTAAACAAGTGCGCCTGCTTGAATTAGATCCCCAGGGTCTAACAAGGCTCATGGAGTGAGGCCATGCAGCTCTCCTTCCATTTAATAAAAAATAATTTGCCTGGGACATGGTTTCCGAGGCCTTAATAAGGGTCTGGGAGGAGGGCTGCATGGCACTCCCTCCATTTTATCATAATTTGTGGCCCTCGAGAATGGGGTCCCCAGGGCCTAACAAGGCTCAGGGAGGGGGAACACATGGCCCCCTTCCCTTTCATAAACAACAACAGCCCTGCAAGATGAGGTCCCCAGGATTAGTAGGCTTGAGGAGAGGGGCTCCACAGGCCCCCTCTCCTTTAATCCAAAAAACAGCCTTGGGAGATGGGGTCCTAGGTCTAATAAGTCTCTGGGAAGAGCTCTCGCAAGAGCCCAGCGGGGACCCACCTTCTAATATTTGAGCAATCATAATGGCCAAGAGGCTTTTTTTTGCTGGCCATCTCACTCCCACAGGAGTGAGAGGCTTCCGTGAGTCCTTTGGGAGCTCGTGCTTTGATAGGCGCACGTCTATCACCATCTAACTGTATCTTAAGAAAAAATAGTAACTCACAGAAAAAGCAGAGCTTAAAGTGATGCTATAGTTAGGAATTCTAACAACACATTACTTAATGTGTAGTTTTATGTGGGGTATTGGCTGTAGACCTGGTCGTGCATGGCAAAAGTTGGATTTAAGTATCATAATTAAATATTACTTTGTGGTAAAAAGACCTTAGAAATTGAAATAGTTATTTTTAGGTATGATAAATATATCTTTAAAAAAAAAAAAAAAAATTCACTGAAAAAAAGGTTAAAGAGATATTCTAGTTAGGTGAAAATGTCATTTAAATAATACCATTTTAATAAAACAAACCCACTCATATTCACCAGTCATAGTTATCTCAAACTGTATCTCATGCCCTCGCCATGCACTGCTAAATACCTCCTATATTACAGCAGTTCTGACATGGTCTATCACATCATTGATAGCAACACTGCAACATTTGAAATTACATCATTCACGACAACACTGTTCATGGCAGGGATGCAAATTATAGTTTGTTTGAGGCACAAATTAAAGTTATTTGGGATCACTATAATTAGTGAAATGCAGTGGTTTTGTTCAGTTAAACTGGTATGTTTTAAAAAGTATGTTTTAACTGATATATTCAGCTAACTATGACACCTCTTTAATCTTTGTTTTTTCAGTCAATATATAAATATATACATGTTATATAAGTATATTTAAAACACTTCCCACCCAACTCCTCTACACAAAAAAATACATTAGAAAAAAATCTTAATTTATGATACACATACCAGACGGACTTTACACTAAAAACACTAACATAAATAATGTACATAGTGAATAAAACGTTAATTAAAAATCTGTTTAACTAAATAAAATGTTTCCAATTACTTAATGATTTATTAACTATAATAACACTTCCCATCTTACTCACCTAAAGATTTAACAACATGCCAACATATAAAAATGTAAAGTTAAATAAATTGTCATTTGTTAAATAACACTCAAACAAATATAACATTTAAGAAAACACAGTAGTAATATAATATATACAACTTTATTAATCATAATAACATCAAATACTTGTTTCTTATTAGGAACATAAAATAAATGATATTTTGATCAGCAACATTACGGCCCACAATATTCTAGATATCACAATAATTTTTTTGCAATATTAAATACCAAAAATATTTTTCAGACGTGTTAGACCTGTTAGTGTTAGTGTGGTCTTCCCCTTAACATTTTACCTGGGTACCTCCTCTTTTTGATGATTCTTTTGGTTGGCCTTAGGACTCTGAGCACTTTACCACTACTCATCAGTGCTTAAGTTCATGTGCTTCTCCCCTAAAACATGGCAACATTTGTTTATTCACAATTAGGATATTTAATATATCTGTACATTTCTAAAAGAGAGCCCTACCTGTGCCTATGGCCTATAAATGAAATGCTATTAGTGAATCTACAGCAATGATTATGCTGCCCACACTAATAGCTCTTTAAACATGTCTTAGGCCTGCCACTGAAGTGCCTGAATGTGCAGTTTTACTAACATGTCAACTTGACATTTAAAACCTTTGGCAAGTTTTAGAACACCTCTGTTATTATACATAAGCCACCCCTAAGGTAGGCCCTAGGTAGTCCATAGGGCAGGGTGCTGTGTTAGTAAAAGGTAGGTCATGCACTTTGCATGCCTTGGTAGTGAAAAACACCTACATTTGTTTTTCACTCCTGGGAGGCCTACTCCTCTCATAGGTTAACATAGGGAATCCATTTGTACACTTTTAAGCTGTAAACCCTGAAGACGTTGTGTTTCATATCATTGGAATGTCTTTGATAAATCATCCTTGCTGGCAAAGTTGGATTTAATATTACTATTTTAGAAATGCCACTTTTAGAAATTTGGTATTTCTCTGCTCTTAAAGCTCTGTGTCCCTATGGCCTGTCTCTAATGGACGTCCGAGGTAGGTGACAGCTTGACTTTGTGCATTCCCTCTAGACAGCCACACACAAAGGAAGGGTAGGTGTGTCTATGTGCCAGAGGAGCTGACACGTACACCTGAAACGGCAATGTTCAGTCCTAACACAAAAGGCTGATTAACCTCTGTAATGAGTCAGGAGCCAGTGCAAGGAACAAAGAACCTCTGTGCACCTCAAAGACCCTTCTTTGAAGTCACTCCTACTTCAAAGGAACAACTGGGTATAAGTACTGGATCTCTGACCCCACCAAATCAGACACTTTTGAACATGGAAACAACCTCTGTCAGATCGACTGCTTTGCTGCTACAAGGACTGTCACACTGTTGGACTGCTGCTCTGGAAGAGCTGCTTTTCTGCTATGCTGCCTGTTGGAAAATGGGATATTGGTAAGGGCTGGTAAGTACCTACTCTTACCAACAGGCCACTAATCTCCACTTAGGTCCAGTTAGGTCTCAATAAATTAACCCCAGCTGAACCCTTGGTAGTTTAGCAATGAGCGACAAGGCTTAACTTAGGAGACAAAGTTTAAAGCATCCAACTATCACAAAACAGTAATTAAATAAAACCAAGAAAACAGTTTAACAATCCAAATCCAATCTATATAAATAGGAAATATTTGTAGCTTTAAAATGACACCAAAACTAATAAAAACGGGTAAAGGGAACCTGAGATATGAATTTGTGAAGAATTCATGCTTTTTAGCACTTAGAAACGAATAGTGCCAATCTGGTCATCTGGTCATACCTTGACCAGGGCAAAGTCAAAGTCTGAGGCCGACCGCGATGGATCCCTGCTCGGCTACAGCCCTTGGGAGGCCTCGGTCAAAAGTTTACCTTAGGACTTAACCATTTTTCTGGAGATTTTCTTAAGCAGGACCAAGTCGCAAATCCTATCTGACCTCTTGGAACTCAAGGAAAGTTACTTGACATTGGATCACCAATCTGGATTCAGATGAGGCAAATAGTCAGCATTTATATCTATATGGGATTACTTAAAACTCACAATGGACAAGAACAGAGTGGTTGCCTATCGTTTCTGGATTTATCTGCAGCTGGACCTACTGAGATTATTTTACATTAAGGGGGGTCATTTTGAGTTTTGGAGGCTGAAAAGCCTGCCCACCAAACTCCCACGGTCAGGTTGCCGCCAGTGTGGGCTTCTTCCCACAGGGCCCATTGCAGGTTCCCTGCTAGCAGACAGTGAAAAGAACAATGGGGCTGTCCATGATTGCCCCTGAACTGCCCATGCCAAGTGCATGGGCAGCGCAGGGGTCCCCAGGTGGCCCTCTGCACCTCGTCTCCACTTTAATATGGTGGTGCAACTGCCTTATAAAAGCTGGCAGAGACAGGGCTCGTAATCCCCAGGGTGGCGCTGCATGCAGTGCTGCCCTGGTGGATTAGAAATACCAGCACTGCCAGTCCCTCCAGTGGAGGGAAACAGGCTATGCTGGCGGTCCGACCATGGCCGAATCACCATGGTTATAATGTGCACGGTTATAATGTGGCGGTCTGACTGCTGTCAAAGCCATCAGACCACTGTTTTGTCCTAATGACAGCCTATATGTCACAATTATGGAGCTGATACACAAATGTTTCTGTATGGCTTAGCAAACCTCTTCATGTCAAGAGTTACTGAAAGTCTTCATGCCTTAGATGCACGAATGATGACAAATCACCTAAAGTTCAACACAGCAAAGACAGAGCTCATTGCTTGTGGTCATTGAAACAAACACCAGCCTAAGAATATATGGTGCAAGGAACTTGGGCCCTATGCCATACCACATGCATAATATACTGCATGTGAGAAAGCAAGGATTATATGGGTTCAGTTATGTTACTGATCCTACAAACCACTGAAGTCTACAAAGAGTATGTTATACATTATAAAAGTGCTGTGATGCATCTTCCCATACCTTGGATACGAGCAAAAACTACCAGCTATTCACACTCTTATGATCTACAAACTGAACTATTCCATCAGTCTATGAATTCATGTCCCTACTTCATTTACACACGATTCAACAAATTCATAGTGCTGCATCAAGAATCCTCCTCTACCTTTACTCCAGAGAACACAATGCCAGTTGCACTGACTACCTCTAGCTAAATATTCAGTGTTCAGTTTCAAACACTTTGCATAATCCACATATCCTCCTAAAGAAAAGAACTAGGATACATACTAATCACATGTGAACAATTCAACAAAATATAAACAAAATAAGACGCACCATGCTCGAGGTGAGCACTAGGCCAGGGTGTAGAACTCTGCACCACCTGCGGAGTTTGCAGAATTCAAGCACTTTGCACTATGCAGAGTAGTGTGAAGTTCACAAATTCTGCAATCTGGTGTGGAGAGGAGTTCTTTCACATGGGCAAAATTTGGTTTTGGTGGTCATGCCAAGATACCTTCGGGCCATTAGCCAGCTCACACAAACCTTTGCATTTGCTCATTCTGCTTCTGGCCGCGCAAGACTTCAGGTTTACTCACGCTGCTTTTGGAGCTCATGAGCGCAAACGCACATGGAGTAGATTGTCTGCTTGAGCCGCATCTAAATCTAGTCAAAAATACATTTTTGAGTGGATTGTCGTCTTTAATGGACCCTTCCAGTTGTCTTTTAGTTTGAAAAGCCTTTTTTCCTTTTAGTTTTTTCGAACTGAAAGGAAGTTCCCCAGAGACTCCATCTTCCTTTTTCCTATCCATCAGGCTCTTCCCAGTGCTTTGTTTATCTTCTGGTCACTTTTCACTTGGAATTAGAGGTAGAAGGATCACTCTCTGTCTCCTGGATATACGTTTGGATTAAAGGACTTTTGTTTTTGTGAAATCACACAAGTAAGTTTAAAAACCATTGTATGAGGGTGGTGTTTGTTTGGGCATGCACCAGGATTTCTTTGTACTTTAATGTGATTTTTAAATTTTATAGTGGTGGGTGGCCTGGAGTTTAAGTATTGATTTTCACCTTTTGTAAAGTAAAATTGCTACACAGCCCATTCATTTTTCTACATGTTTGTAACATTTGCAATTTTATTTTACTATGTAGCCTTGGTTTCCAGAGATCAGTCTAGCCATAGGAGCCAGTATTAGTAGTCATCAGTGTAGGAAATAAATGTTTCAGTGGTATATGTTTTTAAAACGCCATTTAGAGCAGGGATGGCATTAGATTAAATTAAAAATGCTGCCTATTGCTTGCATTTTATGTCCTTTTTGCAAAAAGTGTATATGTTGTGGGGTAATACTTGATGGCTTAGGATGATGTGTTTTGTGAAATTTTTATAGCTCAATTAATTTTCGTGTTTGCATTGTTGAATTAATGTTAGTGTTTTTTTCAGTGTTACCACCATGCCTCCTTACGGCCAGTGTATGTGTGTATGTGTGTGGCTATGTGTGTGTATTTGTCATTGTCTACCATTTGTCTTTGTTCTCCATGCTGTGTGGTCAGGGGCCTTTTTGGATAGTCTATGTCCACAGGTTTGCATGTGTTCTTTGTTCTGCATGCTTCCTTGTTCACAGTTTTTGTTTGACTATGCGGCTGGTGGCCATTTTGCACTTCCAGCCATGTGATTTTGGCATAGGCTTGCATGTATTCTTTGTTCCTCATGCGTCCTTGCTCGCTGTTGTTCTTTGACCATGTGGCTTGTGGACATTTTGTACATCCAGCCAGTGTTCATTTGCCATAGACTTGCATGTGTTCTTTGTTTGCCACACTTCTTTGCTCCTCGTTGTTGTTTGACTATGTGGCTGGCAGCCATTTTGTACATCTAGCCACTGTCTCTTTGCCATAGGTCGTGCATGTGTTCTTTTTTATCCTCATACCTCCTTGCTCTTTGATGTTGTTGTATTGTCATTTTGTGCACACAGCCAGTGTCCCTTTGTCATAGCCTTGCATGTGTTCTGTGTTTGCCATGCTTCCTTGCTCCTTGCTGTTGATTACCCAAGTGGCTTGCAGTCATTTTGTGCATCCAGCCAGTGTCCCCCTCCCATAGGCTTGCATGTGTTCTTTGTTCCCAATGCCTCCTTGCTCCTTGTTTTTGTTTTTTAAACATGTGATTGGCAGCCATTTTGTGCATCCAGCTGGTGTCACTTTGCTATAGGTTTGCATGTCTTCTTTGTTTGCCATGCCTACTTGCTCCTTGTTATTGTTGTTGTTTGACCAGGTGACTTGCAGTCATTTGAGCATTCAGCCAGTGTCCCTTTGCCACATGCTTGCATGTGTTCTTTCTTTGCCATGCCTACTTGCTCCTTGTCGTTGTTTGACCATGTGCCTGGAAGCCATTTTGTGCATTCAGCCAGTGTCCCTTTCCCATATACTTGCATGTGTTCTTTGTTCCCTATGCTTCCTTACGCCTTGTTGTTGCTGTTGTTTGAAAGTGTGGCTGGCAGACATTTTGTGCATCCAACCAGTATGTCTTTCCCATAACCTTGTATATAAACATCAGCATTTGTTGATCATCGTATTTCTTTAATTTAAGTAATTTTTTATTTGTATTTTTAATTTAAATTTCATTTTATGTTTATTATTAAAATGTTTGATTTCATTTTATTTTAAATATAATTTTATTTTTATTTTTAATGTTTTTTTTTATTTCTTGATTTCTTCTTTGAATTTTTATTTTAGATTTTTGCAAATTCCCTTTTTCCTTTAATACATTTTTAATGTATTCCATCTTATTTAATTCAGCAATATGCCTTGTTTTATCCATCCATTCTTCCATCCATCCATCCACCAAAGCACACAGCCACCCTGCTGCATTCAGTTCCTTTATGAGTATATAATTCCATTTCCTCCTGGACACCCTGGATGCAGTGCACTGCAGACACATCAGCAGCATAATTAATTTTGTCATTGATTGTTCCCTTTCCCCTGGACCACCTTGCCACCATAGGCTTATTAAGGATTATTCCATTTACCCATGCACCTCTCTCTCACTACCATAGGTGTCTTCTTTAAAACAGATGGAGGTAAAGTAAAAAGCTATATCTGCATGTTGTGCTGCCTGATTTGAAATACAATTTTATGGTGCGGTGGTGTGGTTTGACTTTACAATGTTTGATTCAATTGGTATTTATTACATAAGTAACCAACCGCACTAATATTGCATTTGTCTGTACTATTTCAACCTGCAACATTGCAACATTTCGCTAACTACATGTTTTTATCCCTTGGTTGCTTTTAGGTGCACAAGAGATGAGATGTTACATCACCCACAGTACTGCCAAAGAGAAGGCCTGTACAGTTACGTCAGTCCTCTAAACTCTTCAGCTTGTGCATCTTAGTGCCACTGCCAGAGCTTAAGATGGCGCCAACAAAAGTTGCTTCCAAGAAAATTGTTAGTGAGAAGAAGCAGCTTTCCACCAGTGGCATGTTGACTGTAACTTGTTTTTGGAGAATGCGCCTGCCACAACAGCCTCCAGGGTGAAACCTAGGAGCAGCACGCCCACATCAACAGAATCATACCTACCTAAGCCCAAGACCATGCCTGTCAATGAGGCAGCAACTGCAATCATGGTGACGCCGACAAGCAGTGACTTTGAATTGGATTTTTCCCTTTGGCAAAGTAGTACCAATCATGCTAAGAAACAGAAAAGTGGACAGTAGCCGCAGCCATCCATAGTAGATATTCCTGAAGTTAGAGCAGAACAGGAGGTTGAGCTTCCTGCCGTGCAAGAACCTCCTCTTTTGGAATTAATAGCTCACAGATCTTCAGCAAGAAAAAGGAAGGGTACTACTCCACCTTCTTCTCCAACCACCACTTCTGACGTTGATGATAGGGACATGGAGTGGGCCCTGGGAGACTCTTGGAGGCTCCAGGAAAGGCAAGGGAAAAGAAAAGTTCCAGAAAGCTTGAGAATCATGGAAGGGGATGATGATAAGGAGGTAGATGATGAAGAGCCAGTCATTGTGAAAGTTGCCACAGAGAAGTCCAACACAACTATCCAACCTGCTCCAAGAGATGTGGCACAGGCAGCACCACCAGGTCCCATATTTGTAAGCCCCCAGCAAAGACCTGCACCAACCGGTACTGCAGTGGAAGTATGCATTGCAGAGAGGCAATCAACATACCCACCCACCTCCAGTTCTTCTTCAGGCTTTGGCAGTTGCCCAGTAAGAAAGTTTGGGAATGGTTAACGATTAGCATACAGGAGGAGAAGATTGTGATATGCCCCATTTGACATACAAGTGTTTGTCCAGGTAAGCCAGGTTCACATTATGGTACTGGAGACCAGACGATCCATATGAAAAAACATCACACAATCCGGCGGGAGTTGCACTACAAAAAAATAGCTGAATGTGGTCGCAGTGGTGAAGGCGAGGAGAGTCGGGAAACATCAGCTACGATTGGTCAATTCATGGTGGCAGGTGAGGAAGAAGAGGGTGACTTCTTCACAGTAGTGAGTCCTGTCCCAAACAGTGCACCAGAATCACCCGCCTCAGCGACCTCACAATGGCACAGAAAGACGCACATTGAGTTTACCACCACGTACATTTAAAAAGTCGCCTGTGTCAGTGGCCTCACAAAAGAAGAAAGTCCAGGCTACTTTTATGGACAGGTTCAGGCAGGAGGGTCCTACAACCGCAATCAGCCAATGGGCCATTTGTACAATGGGAAACTGGCAAAAACTTTAGTGCTGGACCTTCTCCATTTTTCTTTTGTGGAAGGTGTGGGATTCGTAGAGTTTACGGCAGCAATCTGCCCGAAATGGAAGGTTCCAAGTCAATCAGTTTTGCCAGAATTGTTGTAATTCATTGGAAAAGCATTCCAGCAAAGTGTTGTCGAGACTACCCACATGACAAAAGACATGTGGACCAGTTTCAGGTTACTGATTACCTATGCATCACTGCGCACTGGATGTCTTTCAAGGGAGTAAAGCTAAAGCTATCTACAGGTCTTGGTCCTGGAGAGATTTTTAAGAGTGTTTGGCAGCATGCAACAGCAGCCATGTTCACCATGGAGAAATCAAATATAGCTGCAAACATCTTGGGAAAATTTAATAGCAAGGAGTCTGAATGGCTGCAACCCAGAAGTCTCTTAATTGGATTTGTTGCCATGGACACTAGCAGTAACATAGTCAAGGCCATGGCAGATGGTGGCTATTTCAGGGTCCTGTGTTTGGTGCACTGCATCAACCTGGTTGCACAAAAACTTATCCAAAAGGAAGACATGGTCAGTAACAGGCTGACCACCTGCAGATGAATCTGCACTCATTTCAGCCATTCTTTAAAAGCCAAAAAACAGTTGTGGATTATTTAGCGTGGTAACAGAGTACCAGTTAAAGCCATGATACAGGAGGTGCCAACACGTTGAAACTCATCCTTTAATATGTTGCACCATCTGAACAGCACAAACTGATCAATGACTATGTCATTCTAAGAGGAGGGAATGCTCCTTGGAAAGCTGTGACCGTAGATTCGGACCAAAGGGGTCTAGTCAAATGCCTGACACAAATGCTGATCCCTTTTGAGGTTTTCTCCACACAGAAAGTTAGCAAGGAGGACAGAATGATGAGCCAAGCTACCCCGTTGTTGCACCTGCTACAGTACCAGCTTGGAGAAGGTATCTGAAAGGTTTGCACTCAGAGAAGTCAATAAAAACCCAGAAGTGCATGCCTTGGTTGAGAGCCTAAGTTATCACTTCACTTATAATGCGAGGCTGTAAATTACATTACCTCATTCAAAGAGTGCATCTGTGCCACTTTACTTGATCAACACTAAAAAATTAGTTTCCTCTTTCATTCCTTTTTCTGAAGTGGATGCTTCAATATACAAGAAGTAAATTGTTGAGTAAGCTAGAGCTCTAGAAGAAGAACGGCTGGGACACAGAGTGCCAAACCAGAATTCTGAGGTGTCACCTTAAACTTCAAGAGAGGGCAGTCTTGACTCACAGCAGCAAACACCGTCAACAGGAACACAGGCCAAAACATCATCAGAAGGATTGGACCCATCCTCTGCATTAGCTTGGTTTCAAGTGGCAGCTAATAAGTCCAATGCAGAGGTGAAGGCAAAAGTGGTTGAGTAAGTGGCAGCACCAATTACACTTTAGAGGATGTTCCAGAAGTATCTGGCTGAATCAAAAGGGGTATAAGTGGATCAAAACCCAATGGTGTATTGGTATGAGAAGATACACCATTGGCCAGAGCTCAGCAGGCTGTCAATAAAATATCTGGCTTGTCTTGTAGACAGCGTGTCTGCTGAACATGTGTTCAGTGCAGCTGGTGCAGTTGTCATGCTGGGAAGGACCAGTCTTTTGCCTCAAAATGTGAAGATATTACCCATGATCAAAATGACACAGAAATGTATACCATGAGATTACACTGATCATGAAATATTATAGCAGGAGGAAGAGGATGATTGGTCAGAATTGAGTGTGTTTGCTGACTAACTTCTGGGTGAACCATCTGAGTTTGAGGATGAACTCTGCTTCCTGGGCTGAGTATATCAGTGTCACCATAGAACATTTTTAAATATTTCTCATTTAACATCTTTCTTTCTTACTTTGCAAAAAAAATAGTTGGATATGTGAGTAGTGAAGAAGCCCCCACATTCCCTTCAGGACATTAGAGATAACGTCTGCTTCCCTTACTTGCAATTTCCTATCCCTTTTTTACATCATCTAACAGGGCTGCCCAAGAAGATCACTGAGTAAAAGACTGCCAGTGCCAAAGCCAATTTCCAATGTGTTGCCACCATCAAAGAGAAAATAATATTTTGTATTGAACAAGTACTGGCCTGGATTGGAACAGGTAATTAATAACTATTGCACCAATGAGTGGTGATATATTGAGTGATTGTGAGTGATGATTGATGATGTATGTGGTGGCTGACAGTGAAGGAGGGAGTTCAACAAATTTGTAAACTTGATTTTGATGATTTGACATGTTTGGAGGCTGGTAAACATTTTTTCCTTAAAGTGATTGACCTTTCAAACTTAGCAAAATGTACCTGTAGGGTCCTCTACCTTTTTCTGGTTTCTCAGAGACAAGACCAGTCACTTTTGCTACCAAACACAAGTCTTTCTCTATTTGTTCTTCAACAGCATTGCACTACACAGTGCTATCTAAATTCTTTTGGGTCTGGGATGGAGTTATTCAGCATCAGGAAAAGACGGAGGAGGATGGAAAGACTCAGGGCAGGACTACCTCAACAGCTGGAATCAGAAAGTGATAGACTTAAAAAAGAAAACATGATAATGGCGACAACTCTGAGGCCTAGTACTCACTCAGTTCTGTGGACTGGAGAGAGGTGCATTGATTTGGGAAATGCTGCTGAGTATGTGTTTGCTGCATTGCTGGCTCAAACATGAAACTCCTCTTTATGTTCTTGCTGTGCCTCTGAGTCTTCTTGGTACACTCTTGACTCCTCATGAACCTTACCTTGCTTCCTTTTGTCCTTCTCCTTTACTCTGTAACACAGTTACTGTTTTTCAGTATGCAAGCCTTCTCCTAGTCCTCTCCTGCACAAACAAAATGTGGTAAAAGCTCAACACTCCAGCTTTACTACCAGACGGGTTCAGTCAGGCACCCAAGAGTGACAGACATTCCAAGAAGAATGGAGATGCACCTCACAATTTGGCAACACAGTATAATTTTCATTTAAATTATTTAAACAATCATATTTTTTAGACCTGGGTGAGATAACTTCAATCCTCCATAATTTGTACTTTTCAAACCTAGAAGGCTTTACATTTAGAGATATAGGGCCAGATGTATCAAGATTCCAGGTAGCGATTTCCAAATTGCGAATTTTAAAAAATCGCAATTTTAGAAATGCAAAACGTGATGTATCAAATTTGAAAATCGCTAATAGTGGTTTCTTAAAATTCGCAAACGCTATTTGCGAGATGCAAATACCGAATCGCAAAAAAAATTGCGATTCGGAAACTGAAAATCGATAATAGTGAAAAAGCAAACCGGAACAGCCTGATGACATCACAAGCAGGAAGTGAGTCAGCCCAGGCTGATTCCAGATGCCACACCCATAGGAGCAGTGAGAGAGACACAGCCCAGCACCAGGGAGTCAGCATTGTGAGGAAGCCAGGATCAAACTGCAAAATGGCCAATGCTGGCAACGGGAAGGAGAAGGAAGACAGGAAGAGGAAGCTAACATTCAGTGAGAAAGAATTGGAAGTGCTCATTGAGGAGGTTGTTGGGAACCATGATAGACTCTTTGGCTAAACCTTACTCCAAGTACCAGCGAGTGAGAAGCGGAAACTCTGGCCTGACATCCATACAAAAATATGCACAGTGAGTGTTGCGCAGTGTTCTTTGGAGGGGATACGCAAGCGATGGTACGACTTGCCATCTCGTGCCAAGGAGAGGGTGGCCAGCAGGCTTAGGGAGGCAAGGAGCACCAGAAGCGGACCATCCACTCACACACCGTCCACCCCTATGGACATTGCTGGCAGAAGCTTTCAGTGATGTAACTGACATTGACACCTCAGGGACACCCAGCACCAGCAAAGGTAAGGCCAGTGATTACGTGTATCCCCACATGTGCATGTACACATGCTCCTTATGAAATAGAACATAGCTTGATGCACAATGAAAAGTAGTCCATATCACATCTTACATACAACACAACAGTTCCTTATGGGAGTGGTAGTACACAACCCTAAGGTGAATACACAACATACATAGCAAGATAGTGGTCAGACACATAGAGAAGCACCACAAACAACTCAGGGTGACACCATTTAATTGTGCATTTAAAGCAACACTGTGGAAATCTGTGACAAATGCTAGAACTGACATGCTGCACATTATCCTTGCAGATGACTCGGTCTCTGCTGCTGCAGGATCTGAAAAAGTGGGAGAAGCAGAAACACAGCCACAGTCAGACTCAAATACTAGTGAGTCCTACAGCATTGTTCCGACTAGACGCAGGGCAAGGGTGTTACCACTGCCAGAGTACAACCTGGACTCAGATGAAATGCCAGAACATAAACTCACACCACCACCAGAGGTGAGTCCCACAGGAAGACTGCAGTCCTTGCATCAGCACCAGCGTCTGTCAACTCCCCTCAGGAGGCACCAGGATGCAGGCACACAAGGCACAGAAGAAGGAGTGGGCCCATCAATCTCTGGCAGCCTGGAAGCTTTCATGCTGAAGGTGCAGGACCTGCAATGCAAACATTTGAAGTCACTGCACAGACAGTTTGTGTCTCACAATAGTAATATAGGGTTACAAAACATGCACTTGGAGACACTGATTGAGGGACAGCAAAGAGTTGCTGAAAACACCAAGGAGTTGACACAGGCCATTGTGGAACTCTGCACTGAGATACGACAGGAGCGCGTCAGCCAGCGCAGGCGCCATCACAAATATTTGGGAAAGTTTGATAGCTTCTGTAGATCGGCTTGCAAGTTCAACAGCCCGGATATCACGGCATGCTGTAGCCACACACGTGGAGATGGCACATTGCAGTCGGAACATTGCACAGGGACTGGTGCAAATTACCAATGTAGTGGATGCCATGCAAACGGCATGCAGTGCCACAGCCAGCGAACTGGGTGTTGGTGACAGTGAGGAGTCCTCTAGCCTCAGCAGTCTGGCAGTCCCTGTGATTGATCCTAGGCGTTGAAGTGCCAGACAATGTACTGCAGGTGAACCTGCTACTAGAGGTGCCAGCGAGGGCACTGAGCACTCAAGTGGAGTGCGTGGACGTAAGAAGTGATGTTGAGTGCTACAGGGGACCACCTCAACATGTCGAACTAAAGTTATGCTGTGATGCTAATAGTGTGACACTGCTAATAGTTCATGTCTGCCCATTGTGAATAGCTATGTCCTAATGACACATTGTTTACCTGAAGTCAAGGTAATAAAGATGCTAACTACTGAAATACTTATTATTGAAGTAGATTTGTCATTACTTACATCATAAATGGTTGCGCGTGATGTCAGCACGTCTTTGCCTGCCTTCTGTTGCACTAGTCCTGTCTGCTGGTACAAAAGGTGGTAAGGGATCATCATCCTCATCTGAGACTGGCTCTGTGAGTTCCACTGGTATGCCCTTAGTGGTTGCTATGTTGTGCAGGATAGCATATGTGGCCACAATTTTGCATGTTGTCTCAAGGCTGTACTGTAGTGCACCTCAACTCCTATGGATGCACCTGAAACGGCTCTTCAGCAGCCCAAAAGTGTGCTCCACCACATTGCGGGTAGCCCTATGTGCAGCATTGTACCTCCTCTCTGCTGGAGTGGCAGGGCTCAGGTAGGGCGTTAGCATATAGGTTTGCACTGCATAGACACTGTCTCCTGAATGCACAGAGAGTAAAATGAGTACATTGGCTGTCTGATATCATGCTTACATCAATGCATTATTCTGAACTATCAAATTACCTAGTAGATATCCTTCCCCAAACTCCCCAGCTAGCAGTCTTGTGTGTATCCCGTTGTGGCGAAATATGTAGGAGACATGTGTGCTCCCTGGGTATCTGGCCATGAGATCGGTAATGATGTAGGAGGCATTGCATATCACCTGTATGTTCGTAGAATGATGGTTTTTATGGTTGCGATACACATACTCGGTGGCGGATGGTGGACGGATTGCTACATGTGTCCCATCAATGGCACCTAGGACATGTGGGAGCTGTGCTATCCGGTAAAAATTAACTTTAGTTTGTTGTAATGCCTGTGGGGTGTTGGGGAATCTTATGTACAGTTGTATTCTGCTCAGCATGGCATTGAGAAATGTGTTGAAAAATCTAGAGAGGGCACTCTGTGATACCCCTCCAGCTGCTGCTATGACCCCTTGATAGCTCCCTGAAGCTAGTAGGTGCAAGGAGCATAATACCTGCACATGTGTGGGTATGCTATTGGTCCTGTGTGTTGTGCGCTGCAGTATGGGTTGTAGCTCAGCTATCAGTTCAAGTATCATGACTGAGCTTAACCTGTACTTATCATAAATTTCCTCCTCAGTCTGCTCAAAAAGGGTTATGCGCACTCTGAAAATGCGCTCCTGTCTCCTCCTCTCTCTCCTCATACCTGCCAAGATCCTCATTCTCCTCGCCATGATGTAGAGTACAGCCATTGTGGAAGAGGGGCTGAGGCATTTTTGGGCCTCTTTATATAGGTTGCACCTGGTTACTACCTGGTTTCAGTTTGTGGTAAATTGCATGTGCAAACGGCCATTCTGCGAATCATCGCAATTTGCGATTTTTTGCTACATCGCATTGCGAATCCGTTTTTGCGTGTCGCAATCTGCATCTTGCAAATAGCAGCACAATTTAGGAGATCGCTATCTGCGATTCGCTATTCAGTACAAAAAGCGATTCGGTAAATCATATCGCTATTTGCGATACACTGTTTGAGACACGCTAATTTGTGTCTCATTCGCAAAAAATCTAAATTTTTGCGATTTCTTATTTTCCCACTGTGAATGCCTTTCAGACATCATAGAACACATTTTTGCATTCGCAAACGGACATTCGTACATCTGTCCCATACTTTCTTGGGTCTCTCTGAAGCATAAGGACTGTTTGCAATGTATTTTACTGAACTGTCTCATACTTATCCTTTCATTGTTCCATTCCACAATAGATTGATGATGGTGTCCTACTCAGCTCCCCACTGAATATTGTTGTTGTTCCTTTTCTGTAGTGTTTGTCTTTGTCACCTTTCCCCAAATTCCCTTTCCCATCTATACATTGAGTCCCTAACCCTCTTCCCCCGGGCTGTGTGATTTATTAAGGTGTAATTAATTTGACATAAAAAATGGATCACACACTTGCTGGGGTGGATGTGGTGAAAGCGACACCAACTCATTGCATGAACTTCTATTACCTGAGCAATATTCCACTCAGGCAAGATCATCATTAAAGCATTTTACTTTGTGCTGCATAAAAGCTTAACTTTGTTCAGCCACTCCTGACTCTGAGCCTACTTCTCCTGACTTGAGGATTTTGTTTCCTAAGATTAGTTTTTAAATACCAGCCCGCTATTGCTCAGAAGAAGTTGATGTTACTAGTTTTCATTATCATATCAGGTCTTCTTGTTGTGTGTCAAATATTGTCATTGTGGTAGTCTGGTCTAAAGCCCTCATTACGACTTTGGCGGTCGTTTGCAAAGACCGCCAAAGCTGTGGGTGCAGGAAGACCGCCACTGCTGGTGGTCTTCTGCCCACCATATTATGAGTTCTGCAGGATTTGCACCACGTTTTGGGCAGAAATCCTGCAGTAGTCGTGCTGGTGGGCAGAGGTGCATGGGCGGTTCCACCACCGGCCCAGTCACCAAAAGGACTCCACCATCCATTTTGCAACCTGTAATAAGGCCTGGCAGTATCCTGATGGAGGGGTGATGCCAATGGTGGAAGTTCTGTTCCCTGTGTGAGTGGGTGTTGTCTGAGTGCGTGCATGTAAGTGTGTATGCGTGTGTGTATGCATGTTTGTAAGAGTGTGTGTATGCATGCTTGTATGCGTGTTTGTATGTATGTTTGTATGCGTGGTTGAATGTTGAAGTGAATGCGTATATGGATGCATGTGAGTGAGTGTGTATGGATGTATGTGAGTGAGTGCGTGTACGAATGTTGAAGTGAATGCGTGTATGGATGCATGTGAGTGAGTGCGTGTATGAATGTTAGAGTGAATGCATGTATGGATTCATGTGAGTGAATGCGTGTATGTCAGTGTTGGTGAATGAATGCATGCAGAGTATATGTGGATGTCTGTGTGCGTGTATGAGGGGCTGCTTGTGCTAGGAGGGGGTGCTGTACTGGGGGTGTGAGGGTATTGGGCTTGCTAGCGGTGTGGGGAAGTCATCTGCCAGTGACAGGGAAGAAATTTCCTATCACTGGTAGCCGTTCCGGTAGGGTTTTCGTGGCAGTGCTACCACAGCGGAAACCCTGGTGGAAAGCCAGCTCCTGATACCCCCGGTGGTCTTCATTGGACTGCCAGGTAAGAGATGCTAATCTCCGGCCCGGTGGGTCCAACCACCCTGGCGGTATGAATGGGATGTGCCGCACACTCATAATGTGGTGATCTTCACCGCCAGCCTGTTGGTGGTGGGAACGCCACCGCAAGTCTGGCGGTCATGAGACTGCCAGACTCATAATGAGGCACGTAGGCCCTCATTATGACCCTGGCAGTCGGCGGTAATATGGTGCAAAGTACTGCCATCATATTATAACATTGGCGGGTTGGCTGACGCCAAACCACCAATGTACCACACTGACCGCCATGGCGGTAACAGCTGGTGGGCTGGAGATATCCAGCCTGGCAACCGTCACTGTACAGCCAGCGGGATTATGACTCCGCCTATCGCCATGTTTTTCATGGCTTCCTTACCGCCACAGAAACCATGGTGGTAGCCACCATCAGTGACAGGAAATTCCTTCCCTGTCACTGATAGGGATCTTCCTCACCCCATCCCCCCAGATCCTCCCCCCCCTCCTTCCTCTCCAAACACCCCCTACAGTCACGGCCCCTTCACACACACACACATACACACAACCATTCTCACATGCATCCACGCATGCATACATCCTTTCACACACACATCGGCACACACTTTTATTCATACACGCAGACATGCATTCACATAACACAAAATACACGCACTCACGCCTCCATACATGTACACCCATTCAACACGAAACACACTCCCACATATACACATGCACAAACATTCACACACATCCCCACACACACACACAACACCCTTCTCCCCTGTCAGAGCACCCACTTACCTGTGTTCAGGGGGTCCTCTGGCAGGAGATAGGAGGGGACACTGCTGTCAGCAGCAGCGTCTGCCAGAAGAACACCCGCAGGCCGTATTATGGGTCATAATACGCCTGGCGGCAGTCTACTGGCGTGGCGCTTGTGGTGGCATCAGCGCCACCTTACCGCCATCCGCCGGCATGGCCACAGCCAGATTTCCACCATCCTTCTGGCGGAAATCTGGCTTTGGTCATAATACGACGGATGGCTTGTAGCCGCAGAAACGGTCTTTTGGTGACCGTCCCCTCTGCGGTAGACGGTTTTTATTGCCAATGTCATAATGAGGGCCATAGTCTTCCTAAAGTTATGATATATGACCCATTAACTCTCTGTTTTCTTTCAATTTAATTGATAGTGATGGATAACCCTTTATTTAACTCTACAAGGTGGGAGTGACACCTTGTGTCTTACCTGTTAGCGTGCTAGCCTGCTACTCCTTCTACCATCCCCTTATGTTGGGATGCCACCTTGGGAAAACCCGGCAGCAAGAAGTCTGAGGCAGAAGGCAGTAGATCAAGGGTTTAAGTAAATGACACACACCTTTTTAGCAGATTTAAAAAACAGACTACAATAAAAGACAGCAGTGCAAACTACAACACCAAAATAAATATTTGAAGCAAAAATGAAGTAAAGTAATTTTCCTTTTTTATTTTTATCAAATAGGAAAACCCACCCTTTCTACCTACCACTGGCCTACCACTCTCCCGAAACAAATAACCCCATCCCCAAAAAGTCCAACAAAAGTCCAAAGTGAAACCAAGTCCCAACTCCTTCCCCACTCTCTCAAACCACAAGTCCCTCCCACCAAAAGAAAAAAATTAAAAAAAGGATTAGAAGAGGGCATTGTCTATTTGGGACTGGAGCTGGTCAAGGCTCTGCTTGATCCTGGCAAGTTGGCTGTCCATATGGTCCATCCACTGCAGGATACGCTGGAGTAATGCCCTGTCAGAGTGGGAAGGGGCAGCAGCAGGTGGAGTCAGGGCTCTTGACAGATGGTGGTGATGTGATGGTTGGGGCTGGTGTGCTGCTTATGAACTGTGCCCGGGGATGGAGGAAACAAATTCCACCTCTTCTTCCTCCTAGATCCTCTGCCGTTGAAATTCTGCCAGGATGGCCTCTAGCCTCTAACACAAACTAGCTCCTGTCTGGTGGTGGGTGTGCTGGTCGACCAAGAGTAGCTATATTGAGAGAAACACATGCCTCACATACAAGCACTGACTGACTGGTAAAAAAAAAACAGATTATTACCAGATTAAAAAAGCAGTGATTAGATTTTTTTCTTCTAAAGGCTTTCCTACTAACTAACAGACACTTTTAGTGGGAAATATATAAAAAAGTCCTCTCATTTATTAGTAAGGCATTATGCGCTATGGAGTGCAAGTGGTTGTGCCAAAATAATGTAGGCATGCTAGGCAGCTCTTTGGGTACTTTGGTAATGTCTGCAGCTGGGGCAGCTGTAGTTGACAATTATCTATCTTTACTTCCAATGACTCTGCTCTTCTCCAAATGACTTTCAGTTTGTTCCTACCCTGACTCCATATAGGTAGATGACTAATAAATAAGATACTACATCACACACATCACATATTAAATGCAGATATATTATCCTGTCTGCTGTAAGTAAATGGTGGGGAAAACGATGCACTGTACTATAGGGAAAGGAGCAAGCTATATAGATGGTATTTGACATGTTTGTCAAAGAGTATCCCTTATGGCAAACTTGAAATCAAATCAGGCACTTACTAGTACCACTTTACTCACTGGCCTCATCCACCACCACAACTTATTTCCAACAAATTAATTCGGTGGGCAGTAAGGAAAGAAAACTTGACATACTCTACTACAGTGTAAGGCAAAGGTATTAAGTGGGTAGACAGAGCTTTTGCTTTAGAATAGATGGGTGTCAATCAATCAATCAATCAATCAGATAATTTCTTAAGCGCACTACTCACCCGTTAGGGTCTCAAGGCGCTGTGGAGAGTGTGAGGGGGGTTGCCGGTTACTGCTCAAAAAGCCATGTTTTAAGGTGCTTTCTGAAGGTTAGGAGGTCCTGGGTCTTGTGTAGGTTGGTGGGGAGAGAGTTCCAGGTCTTGATGGCGAGGTGGGAGAAGGATCTGCTGTCGGAGGTGGTGCGTTGGATGGGGGGACTGTCGAGAGGTCGGCGGAGTGGAGCTGTTCAGTTGGTATGTGGAAGTTTACTCGTTCGTTGAGGTAGGCCGGTCCAGTGTCGTGGAGGGCTTTGTGAACGTGGACGAGGACTTTGAAAATTATTCTTTTGTTGATGGGCAGCCAGTGTAGGGATCTGAGGTGGGTGGATATGTGTTTGTGGCGAGGGAGGTGGAGGATGAGACGTGTGGATGCATTCTGAATTCGCTGGAGTTTTCTTTGAAGCTTGGCTGTGGTCCCTGCGTAGAGGGCGTTGCCGTAGTCCAGTCTGCTGCTGATGAGGGCGTGGGTGACTGTTCTTGTTTCTAAAGGACTCCATTTGAAAGTCTTGCGTAGCATGCGAAGGGTGTTGAAACAGGAGGATGATATGGTGTTGATATGCTGGGTCATGGAGAGAGATGAGTCTAGAACGATGCCAAGGTTGCATGCGTGGGTGTTGAGGGTGGTCCGAGGGAGGTGGGCCACCAGGAGTCATTCCATACTGTCTTGTTGGGGCCAAAGATGATGATCTCTGTTTTGTTTGAGGTTAATTTGAGGTGGCTTGCTGTCATCCATTTGGCGACATCGAGGAGTCCGGGGTGCAGGTTATTCCTGTGGCTGTGTTCCTGGTGAGGGAGATGATGAGCTGGGTGTCGTCTTCGTATGAGATGATGGTGATTCCTTGGGGGCGATGGATGTTGGCGAGAGGAGCCATGTAGATGTTGAAGATGGTGGGGCTGAGGGAGGATCCTTGGGGTACCGCACAGATGATCTTGGTGACTGTAGACCGGAAAGGAGGGAGGCGAACTCTTTGGGTTCTTTTGGCGAAGAAGGAGGTGAGCCAGTCCAGGGCCTTGTGTTGAATTCTGGCATCAAAAAGGCGTGCGCAGAGGGTTTGGTGACAAACAGTGTTGAATGCTGCAGAGAGGTCTAGGAGGATGAGGGCGACGGTCTCGCCCTTGTCCACTCTGGTCCTGATTTTGTCTGTGCAGGCGATGAGGGCAGTCTCAGTGCTGTGGTTCTTGCAGAATCCAGACTGGGAGGCGTTGAGTATGTTGTTTACTTCTAATAAGTGAGACAGTTGAGCGTTAACTATCTTCTCAGCCACCTTTGCAGGGAAGGGGAGAAGAGAAATGGGACGGTAGCTTGTGAGGTCTTCCAGGTCTGCTTTGGGTTTTTTGAGAAGAGCGTTGACTTCGGCATGCTTCCAAACGTCTGGGAAGGTTGCGGTGTTGAAGGAACTGATGATGACAGCACGGAGCTGGGGAGCAATGATTTGGCTGGCCTTGTTGAAAATGTGGTGGGGGCAAGGGTCTGTTGGGGAGCCTGAGTGGATGGAGTTCATGGATTTGCCGATTTCTTCGTCATTGGTGGGGGTCCAGGTATGTAGTTGGTTGGTGCCGGAGGGTGTTGTAGTGTTGGTTGTGTCGGGGGTGGTCATGGTGGGTGCTGATGCTGTGAAACTGTTGTGTATGTCTGCGATTTTGCAGTGAAAGTAGTTGGAGAGGGAGTTGCAGAGGTTTTGGGAGTGCGGAGGGTCGATGGTGCTGGATTTGGGTTTGGTGAGTTATATGACAATGGCAAAGAGTTCCTTGCTATTGTGTGTGTTGTTGTCTATGCGTTCTTTGTAGAAGGACCGTTTGGTGGTCTGGATGAGTTGGTGGTGTTTGCGCATGGATGTTTTGAGGGTGGAGAAGTTGCTGATTGAGGGTTCTTGGTGCCAGGCTTTCTCAATTTTTCAGCATTCTCTTATGGAAGCCTGGAGTTCTGTGGTGAACTAGGAGGCGGTCTCGACAGTGCAGGTGTTGTTTGTTTTCAATGGGGCAAGGGAGTCTGCGCAGGTTGTTAGCCATTGTGTGAGGTTGTGAGCAGTGGTGTTTGGGTCGTTGGTGATGGGAGGTGGAGCTTGTGTGAGGTTGGCGATCAGGTGTTCTTTGGAGATTTTGTTCCACTTGCAGTAGGGTGTAGTGTGTTGTTGGTGGTGGGTGGGGGTTTCATGAAGGAGAAGTGGACGCAGTGGTCCAGTGGAGTTCGGTGGTGTGAGTGAAGGTGATGTGGCTGCTGTAGGTGAAGATGACATCTAGGGCGTGTTCCGCTGAATGAGTGGGTGAGGCGACCAGTTGCTTGAGGCCGAGGTTCATGAGGTTGTCTAGCAGGGCTGTGGAGTTGCAGTTGTGGGTACTTTCCGGAGTATGTAGTCTGTGGAGGTGAGGGCGTGGGAGCTGATGGTATCTGCAATGGTGTCGCAGAATGGGGGCGGGGTCCTGGTGGTCTGTAAATGAGGGTTCCTCTAAGAGTGGTGTTGGCGTTGATGTGTATTTGAAAGTGTAGGTGTTCTGCGTTGTCTAGGGTGTTGTTGGTGTTGGTGGAAAATTTGATGGTGATTTTGTATATTATGGCGATACCTCCACCTGGTTCATTTATGCAGTCTCTTCAGGTGATTTTGTAACCTTCTGGGATGGCTATGGCGATGTCGGGTTCTGATGAGGGGTTCATCCATGTTTCAGTGAGGAAGACAATGTCAGGAGAGTATGTTGTGAGCAGATCCCAAAGCTTGATGGTGGGCTTGTGGACGGAGCAGGCGTTAAGGAGGATGCAGTTAAGGTGTTGCTGGTGTTAGTGTGAGTGCAGGAAAAATGGCATGAGTAGCATGTGACTGGTCCATGTGTGTGTTTGGGGCTGGCCTGGGCGCAGGCGGGGTGCTGGCCCGGGTTGAGGGCATGGACTTCTGTGGAGGATTAGTGGTGCTTTGGGGAGATGGAGAAGCATGGACCAGGGGGACAGTTGCTGGGCGCGGTCCAGGCGCGGACAGGCGCAGACGGGCTTGCCTCTGGCACGCCTCTGGCACAGCGGCCACCATTAAGAAGGGGAGGTGGAAGGGAGGAGCAGCTGGGAGGTGGGAGAGGAGTGATCAATGGGGGTGTGAGGGGGGCGGGGTCGCAGGGGACGCAGCAGCAGGGTCGGGAGAACCGGCAAGAGCCAGATATGAAAATGGGCAATAACACAGTGGGTAAAACGAAGCAGAGCAGAAAAAGGGCACAGGTACAGTCAAAAACAGTGCATGAAACAAAATACGATTTACAAAAAACGAAATACAAAGTGTAAAGCACACTAGATACGTCTACCACTAGGCACCAGGGATGAGGTGCAGGCAGGTGCCTGCGGGTGGTGGAGGGCCTCGAACTTCCTTACAGCGGCAAACGGCGGGGTCAGGGGCACGGAGGCAGGCTGGTGGAGCCAAAGTGTACTTCTGGCCTAAAGCAGGTCAGGGGGTCACACTGGGCTCCGCCAGCGGCTGCCATTAAAAAGTGGAGGTGGGAGGGAGGAGCAGCTAGGAGGCGGGAGGGGAGAGAGACCAATGGGGGCGAGAGGGGGGTGGGCCGCAGGGGACACAGCGACAGGATCGGGAGAACCGGCAAGAGCCGGATAAGAAAACGCATAATAACACAGTGGGTAAAACGAAGCGGAGCAGGAAAAGGGCACAGGTACAGTCAAAAACAGTGCATGAAACAAAATACGATTTACAAAAAATGAAATACTAAACAAAATACAAAGTGTAAAGCACACTAGATAGACCTACCACTATGCACCAGGGGTGAGGCGTCAGTGATCATCCATTCATCATGTGCCTAAACTTTGGCCTATTCAGTCACTGTAATAGACGAAAGTCTAAAGGGAAACATCTGAACAGGCATAAAATAAATCTGTTAGGGGAAATCATAAAATATATTTTGGAAACACTTTACAAGGCCATAAAATTGTGGCACATGCCAAAAACTGAATTTTCTATTTTGTTTTGGTGTGTTGGGACAAAAGAACTTAGGAGAGAATAAAGGAGTGAGGTACTCTAAGAGGTGACTGAGTGGGCAAAGGGAAAGACACTTTGGGGGTCATTCCGACCCCGGCGGTCAAGGACCGCCGGGGCCGGGGTCGGCGGGAGCACCGCCAACAGGCTGGCGGTGCCCCGCAGGGCATTCTGACCGCGGCGGTTTGGCCGCGGTCAGAAGAGGAAAACCGGCGGTCTCCCGCCGGTTTTCCGCTGCCCGACGGAATCCTCCATGGCGGCGCAGCTTGCTGCGCCGCCATGGGGATTCCGACACCCCATACCGCCATCCTGTTCCTGGCGGTTCGCCAGCCAGGAACAGGATGGCGGTATGGGGTGTCGTGGGGCCCCTGGGGGCCCCTGCAGTGCCCATGCCAATGGCATGGGCACTGCAGGGGCCCCCGTAAGAGGGCCCCACAAAGAATTTCAGTGTCTGCTGTGCTGACACTGAAATTCGCGACGGGTGCAACTGCACCCGTCGCACCTTCCCACTCCGCCGGCTCCATTCGGAGCCGGCTTCCTCGTGGGAAGGGGTTTCCCGCTGGGCTGGTGGGCGGCCTTCTGGCGGTCGCCAGCCCAGTGGGAAAACCAGAATGGCCTCCGCGGTCTTTTGACCGCGGAGCGGCCATTTGGCGGTTCCCGCCCGGCGGGCGGCTACCGCCGCCCGCCAGCCTCAGAATGAGGCCCTTTGTGTGTTCGATTTGCAATCTATTGAAAACTTTGTAAATGATGCATTAACTGAAACAGATACACATTGCACATCCAACACTGCAGTCACAAATTGAACCATACTGTAGTTCTTTGGTCATGGGTGACGAAATGCCATGGGCAGGGAGGGGGTTGATGAATGATGATGGGTGGGATACATATCTGCTTTGTTTAACAAATACAGAGAGTCAAGGGATTAGAAGAACCCAAATTAAAATAACACACACTTTGAACCATAGCTTTGAAAACAAACCATAAAACAAAGTAAGTGACGTAGGTGAGTGGCATGCACCTCTCCAGAAGAACTTCCTTGTTTATTCATCTAAGTAATTATTCATTCATCCTTTCTACTACATTCTCCTATGGCCACCATCATTTAAGCTTCACTTTCTCTCATCCAGTCTTTCACCAACATTTCCTATCCATTATCCATCCATTTAATATCGACCCTTTCTTTCAATCCTCCTTTTTCCCCATCCATCCATTTACCCAATCCTCACCCAAGCATCCTTTCACCCACCCTCGCTTTCTTTCCTTTTACTCATTTCACCCATCCTTTCTTTTAAACTTCCGTTCTTTCCTAATTCCATCAAGCCAACATTTTTAGCATAAGTTATGTGAGCTTTTGATAAGTTGCAGATAGAAGAGACCATGACTCAACCACAGCTGTAGCTGGTAATGCGGAGAGTTCACGAGTCACACAACACCCGTGTAGATAGTAAATATAATAGTAATTGTCAATAGGTAAGCAATGTGACTTACCATCACCCATCCCTGCCGCGGCTCCTCCCTCTGCACCTTTTGCTCCTACAGCAGAAGTTGAGCCAGCAGCACCCTGTGTGGCAAGAAAGAAACATTGTACATTTTTTAGATGCCATATACACCTCACCTTAATATTTTTTATCAACAAATGCAACAGCAATAGATCAATTCAGTTTAGTTACCACTGCAGTATCAACAATACAAATCTGGGTATTTTTGTGGTTCACAATGTTAGAAAAGCCAGGTAGTCAAGCCAACCAATGGAGGGGCAGAGCTATATAGCCTATGATGATGATGAGTCTGAATCATATAAGTGTAATGAAGGGGTAGAATAGTAATGGTCAACGAAAGACCTATGGTGTTGGTTGGCAAATGCAATGGGGCCTCATACTTTGAAACCATGCTGCACTGTCATGAGAACTGTTGGGATACTGTATACATTAATTAAACAGCACAACTTTGCAGTTGCAGGGTGGTCTATGGCCAAGACCACTTTCTCATTAACTGTTAGAGCATGAGCAAGACAAATAAAGCCTTCTCAGCAAACAGATGATTATTATTAATAATACCATCTTACATCTGCCTGCAATCTTCAGTACCACAGGATTTATAGGGGGGAGATTACCATCAAAGCAGAAGAAGTCTACAGACTAGTACAGACTAAAAAAGTCACTTGCCAAAAGAAAACATGAAAGGAGGAAAAAAGCAATAATGCAGGAATATCAGGAATTAAACAGAAATTGGATAGGGGAGTAAAAGTTCAGAAAATAATAATGATAACAATTTAGGACTTACTGGGGTGAGCAGAGCCCTCAGCAGAGGCACTGGTGGTCAGCGCCTCATCTCCAGTTCTTCCCAGACCTGCCTCATTGCTGCCCCTCTTCTATCCCTTGAGTGCTCATGTAAGAAATAAAGAAGATAAAAAAATAGATCAAGGGTACCTTTAATCTCCACAAAATTATTATAACAAGCAAACACAGTAACATTGTACTTATCTAAATCATATCGCCCATGGTACTAGTATCAACAATTGTTGGGTTGGCTATACTTATCCTAAAATCCCTATTCCAAATTTCCTTAACAAAAACTACATTTGGAACTAATGCATTGCAATAAATGATCTTTGATTCTATACTCATTTCTCAATCCTCTTATTGGACCCTCTCCCTTTTTTGCATGCATAGATGCATACTAGTACTACACATCACTGTGAAATTACTTGGGACTGTACAAGCTTCAAAAAGAAAGTCACAGAGAATGCTAACTCACTGATATCACTAACTCAAATGGTGACAGGAGTAGAGAGGAGTCAGCATTGTAATGGCTTCTTAAATAATCAGCCAAAGCGAGCAATGACGAGTACGATGAGATAATAGTGAGCACCTGCCTAGCTCTAGCTGGATCACATAATACTATTCTTAGTATAAACTAAACAAAACTTACCTCTGAGTGTGAGCAGAATGCTATTTTGGAAAAACACAAACACAATAATATAAGTAATACTCACTGAGACCCAGAAACTCCATGCCTAGCAGGTGAAGAAGGTCCTGCTCACGGTCAATGATATCTGCCGAGTGGCGTGTCAGCTGATGGGTGGCGCCTTGGGCCTGTGTGAGGGTGCCAAACACATCTGCTCACCCTCTCCCAATACAGCTCATGTTCCTGCATGGGGTACCCACTGCAATTCTGCTACCTACTGCCAGCATGTATGGTAGGTAGCGCTGCATGATGAAAACCAATGCTGCCACCTCTGCCTCAAAGTAGATGGGCATGGGCTGCACCCCTTGGCAGCACTGCCACCCGCAAGGTAGATGGCTGCTGCTGGCTGTTCGGGAAGGCCTGGAGCTACCGCTCCCCTGTTTGCAGGCGCCACCCTGCTCTACCAAAGTGTTGGGGGGTGGGGTGGGGTGGGGTGAAGAAAAGAAACAGGAGAAGGAAGGGAGGAAGAAATAACTAAGGAATTAAAGGGAAAATAAACACAAATACAAAAAGTCAATAATGCATGAAAAAAATAAAAAAAGTAAAAATGCAAAAAGACACACTAAAACAATAAATAAAAAGGAGGGGTAGTTTAATTAGCGGGTGGAGGATTGAAAAGAATATTAAGGGATGGAAAAAACAAGACCAGCACCAGAAACAGAATAAAAAACAAGGTGACTGAGCCTATGTGAATCAAGTGACGCAGTTCGCACCCGATTTTGAAAGCAAGAACATACTCTGCATTTGTTTGACGTAAAACACAATGCGAACAGGTGCGATAGGGATTCTCCGCCCATCTGCAGAATTCCACGTAGATCAGCAGAGTTTATTTACCACTCTGCAGAGTTCTGTAGCACAACTCCGTCCACCACTAGTTAGCACCATAACTCATACTACCATAAAATAAGAAATCCATAAAAGGTTCCATTTTATCAGTACAAGCCAACAAGCCCTGAAACATTGAACCCAAATATTTGAAGCATCCAGAGCATTTTAAGTTTAGAAGAGAGGTTTTCCCATTTTAAATATATCAACTGTTGACCCTGGGATGGAGCCAAGAATTATAGGTTTTCTTCTAATGTAAACAACCTTGAGAGGTATGCAACACTATGGACCATCAGACCATATCAAATGGAAGGACTTAGCCATTCTACACAAATTGGAGAGGTCTACTCAACATAACCTCAGAATGACCTTGAAATGCAGATGGAACATAACTTTGCCTCTTAAAGCACTTGCTGCCACTCTGCACTTGAAAACCCTCCACCTGCCTGACAACATGTAGAACTCTAAGCATAGCCCACCTCCACACTTCACAGACATAGGGGGTCATTATGACCCCGGCGGTCAGTGATAATGTGGCGGTAGTACCGCCAACAGGCTGGTGGTACATACCACCACATCATGACATGGCGGTAGCAGCTGCTGGGCAGGAGATAAGAATCTCTAGCCCGGCAGCGCTAATGTACCGCCGCCGGCATTTTGACCCTGCCTACCGTCATGGTTTTCATGGTGTTCATAATGCCATGAAAACCATGGCAGTAGACCCTACCAGTGACAGGGAACTCCTTCCCTGTCACTGATAGGAAGCCCACCCACCACTCCTAACACTTCCCAAATGCCCCTCACCTGCCCTCCATCCACGCTCCCCCTTCTAATCCTCCTACACATGCATACTCGCAGACACCCATCAGGCATACACACACTCACTCACACATGCGTACATTCACGCACACATCCGTACCACATTCACACTGACATGCAGACACGCATTCACATTTCCATTCATACACACATTCTCACACATTCATACACACAATCAAACAACAATACACACACCTTCACATTCACACACACACTCACACATTCTTGCACACACACCCCCACACACACAGAACATCCCCCCACCCCCCCATCCCTGTTGGAAACCCAACTTACTTGCATCCAGGAGTGGCTTCCGGCAGGGGACAGGGCGCTGCTACTGCCAGCAGTGCCTGCTAGCAGAACACCACCAGGTGGTATTATTTTTCATAATACGGCTGGCGGCAGTCTACTGGCGTGGCAATGCTGGTGGTAGCAGCACTACCGTAACTCCATCTGCCAGTATGGCCACAGCCAGCTTTCCGCCCTTCTTGTAGCGGAAATCCGGCTGTGGTCATATTTTGGCAGATGGATATTACCCGCGGTTCTTTTGGTGGCCGTCGACGCGGCCAGTAGGTGGCACTCACCGCCAATGATGAATTGTGCCCCTTAGTAATCTATGTCTACTCTACATTCTAGCTATAACCACAAGAGGGAGGATCATGATTTTATTCTTGTAGTTTGTGCTATTTTAATTGTCAGTATTATTATCACTACTATAAACGCAACCATAGATCAGCACTTTCTGTCCAGCCTAGGATTGTGCATCTTATAGTTGTTTCTTGCAAAGCACCCTTCAGAGGTAAACTATTGGAAATGCATTTTTGCATCCCACCAGATTCTTTTTTATTTTGAGCAAGAAATCTAGCATTAAGTTGAAAAATGCAGGGTGATTTATCAAGGAGCATGTTTGTCAAATCGCCCTTACACCTCGCAAAGGGGGATGCAAATACGAAATTAGATCTATCAAGCCATGCAAGGCTTCCTTGTATGGCCCTGAGTGGCTGATAAATCTAGAGTAGCGCAAATCACTGTGTTGTGTTGATCTGCCCCAGGGAGAGTTTTCCCACACATCCACCCATTGATTTTGGTGCATTCCCAGATTTAGCATTACTGGTAGACCTGTGAATGTGTCAAAATTCTATGCCTCCCCAGGTGAGGCGTAACAAGAAGAAATATCTTCATTTCTCCTCATGTTTTCCCCTTTCTATGTGTGCTGCATTCTGGAGCACACAGAGAAAGAGAAACATTCCTCTCAATATTGTTTTTGTGCAGGAAGGTATGAGGGCCTCCAATGCAGGCACGCTTGACCTACGTGGTTGGCACTAGACCGCACACAGTCCAAGGAAATGACAGGAATGCAGCGTATTATGTTAAATGCAGTGCATTACTGCCCTTTCATGCAGCACAGCAGGGGGACTTGCTGTGCTGAGCAAATTATTGATAAATGTACCCCGCAACTGTATTTCTCCCTTCCCCAAACTTTACAGTGATTTCACATTCTAAACCATAAACATTTACTTCATCATGGCTTTTGATTGTAATTAGGTGAAAAAAATTTAAATTAAAAGGTAGACTTAAAAAAGGTTGTGCCAATGTGTGTTTGCAGAAATAGGAAATGAGGAGGTAATAAAATGTCTTTGGTAATAGGTGTCTGTTGAAAATACAAAAATGCAATGATTAAAATGTTACATTTGTGAGAACTGTACAAAGATGCACCAAAGTTACTGGATCACTGTTATTTCATACATTGATATTTACATTTTCACTCTTACACCAAGATATCTATGCCCACTATTGGAAGATACCCGTGTACTCTTCATAGCCACTCCTCTGACACCGTTATTAAACCCTTATCCCACACCTGTTTTATTTTGCACAAGTCCTAAACATACCAGACCGTGTACCTGAATCTCAACCCTTTCCCCAATCCTAATACTAACACTTACTCCAACTTTAACCAAATCATCTTCAATTTCATTATCCCTAACTAATTAGAAATTAGTGGTAACATGGAGCTGGGAAATAACCTCAACAGACATGCTGTAGCCCCTTGTCATTCTTCAGTTGCAAAGGGCAGCGGAATTCTTTATCCCGGCTTCATATTTTACTTTAAAAATGTGTATCTATTAACCCTTTTCCTAGTGTGATAGTGTTTGACTTAATCCCCTGGGCATCCCTTCCCTTTTTGGGAATATTGTTGACATTTTCATGGGGAGTAGGTAGTGTTCCTGAGGACCAGTGTCTGCTTTCTCTGTGTGTTTTTTCTCAAACAGAATGTAACCCAGCACCAGCTCCTTTAAGGAACAAGGGCTGCTCTAAAAAAAATTTGCAAATGCAAATACAACTATGGTGGTCTGCTGTCCCTTGCAGGACTCCATATCTGTGTTTTTAGCAATTCAACAGCAGTTGCAAATTACAACCTGCCCAATTAAGAATAATTATACAGGCTGTTCTATGACTCCCCCTAATACAGTACATAAGTCGGTTCACAAAATCAGATATGGGTCACAAAAAGTCGGTGCACATTTTACAACTGTCTACGACCAGTATATTAGTACATTTAGGGGCAGAGTTATCAAGATTCCAGTTAGCGATTCTCAAATAGCGATTTTTAAGAAATCGCTATTTAAGAAATGTAAAAAGCGATGTATCAAAATTGAAAATCTCTAATAGTGATTTCTTAAAATTGGCAAACGCAATTTGCGAGATGCAAATACCGACTCGCTAAAAAAATTGCGATTCGGTAATTGAATATCACAAATAGCCAAAACGGCAAACCGGAACAGCCTGATGACATCACATCCAGGAAGTGAGTCAGCCCATGCTGTTTCCAGGAGCTACACCCATAGGAGCAGGGAGAGAGACACAGCCCAGCACCAGGGAGCCAGCATTGTGAGCAAGCCAACACCAAACAACAACATGGTTAATGCTGGAAATGGGAAGGGGAAGGGAGACAGAAAGAGGAAGTTCAAAATCAGTGAGAAAGAATTGGGGGTGCTTACTGAGGAGGTTGTTAGGAACCATGACAGACTATTTCACAAGAACTCACTCCAAGTACCTGAGAGTGAGAAGCAGAAACTCTGGTCTGACATCAAGACAAAAATATGCGCAGTGGATGTTGCGCAGCGCTCTGTGGAGGAGATACACAAGCGATGGTATGACTTGTGTTCCTGTGCCAAAGAGAGGGTGGCCAGCAGGCTAAAGGAGACAAAGAGCACCGGAGGCGGACCATCCACCCAGACACCGTCCACCCCCATGGAAGACCTGGTGGAGTCCACATTCCTTCCAGAAGCTGTCAGTGACGTTATTGACATTGACACCTCAGGGACACCCAGCATCTGCAAAGGTAAGGCCGGTAATTATGTGTATCCCCATATGTGCATGTACAAATGCCCCTTAGGAAATAGCTATTAGCTTGATGCACAATGAAAAGTAGCCCATGTCACATCTTACATACAACACAACCATGCCTTATGGGAATGGTAGTACACAACCCTAAGGTGAATACACAACATAAATAGCAAGATAGTGGTCAGCCGCATGAAGAAACACCACAAACGACTTATGGTGACACAATTTAATTGTACATTTAAAGTAACAATGCAAAATTCTGTGAAAAATGCAAAAACTGACATGCATCCTTGCAGATGCCCCGGTCCCTGCTGCTGCAGGATCTGAAAAAGTGGGGGAACCAGAAACACAGCCACAGTCTGACTCAAATACCAGTGAATTCTACAATATTGCACCTACTAGACACAGGGCAAGGGTGTTACCACTCCCAGAGTATAACCTGGACTCAGATGAGATGCCAGAAGATGAACCTACACCACCACCAGAGGCTAGTCCCACAGGAATACAGCTGTCCCTGTGCCAGCAACAGCGACAGTCAACTCCCCTCAGGAGGTGCCATGATGCAGGCAGACAGTGCACAGATGAAGGAGAGCCTTGAAGCTTCCATGCAGAAGGTGCAGCACCTGCATTACAAACACATGAGGTCACTGCACAGTTTGTGTCTCACAATTACAGTATGAGATTACTACACAAGCAGTTGGAGACTCTGATTGAGGGACAGCAAACAGCAGCTGAAAACACCAAGGAGTTCACACACGCCATTGGGGAACTCCGCACTGAGATACGGTAGGAGCATGTCAGCCAACGCAGGCGCCATCACCAATTCTTTGGGAGGCTTGATAGGTTCTGTAGATCCGTCAATCGGCTCTCAAGTTCAACAGCCTTAATATCACAGCATGCCGTGGCCACACAGGAGTAGATGGCACATTGCAGTCAGGACTTTGCACAGGGATTGGTTCAAATAACCAACGTACTGGATGCACTGCAAACAGCACGCAGTGCCACAACCAGCGAACTGGATGTTGGGGATGGTGAGGAGTCCTCTAGCCTCAGCAGTCTGACAGTCCCTGTGATTGATCCTAGGCGTCTCAGTGCCAGACAGAGTACTGCATGTGAACCTGCTACAAGAGGTGCCAGCGAGGGCACTGAGCACTCACGTGGACTGCGTGGACATAAGAAGTGATGCTGAGGGCTACAGGGGACTACCTAAACATGTAGCAATACAGTTATACTATGATGCTAATAGTGTGACACTGTTAATTGTTTATGTCTGCCTATTGTGCATAGCTATGTCCTATTGATGCTAACTACAGGAATACATATTATTGAAATGGAGTTGTTATTACTTACATCAAAAATGGTTGCACGTGATATCAGCACGTCTTTGCCTGCCCTCTGCTGCACTGCTCCTGTCTGCTGGTTAAAGGGGTGGTAAGGAATCATCATCCTCATTTGAGTCCGGCTCCGTGAGTTCCACTGGTATGCCCCTGGTGGTTGCTATGTTGTGCAAGATAGCACATGTGGCCACAAGTTTGCATGTTGTCTCTCGGCTGTACTGTAGTGCACCTCCACTCTTATGGATGCACCTGAAGCAGCTCTTTAGCAGCCCAAAAGTGCGCTCCACCACATTGCGGGATGCCCTATGTGCAGCATTGTACCTCCTCTCTGCTGGAATTGCAGGGCTCAGGCAGGGCGTCAGCATATAGGTGCGCACAGCGTAGGCACTGCCTCCTGAATGCACAGAGAGTAAAATGAGTACGTGTGATATCTGACATCACACTTACATCAATGCAACATTGTAAACTATCAAATTACCTAGTAGATATCCTTCACCAAACTCCCCAGCTAGCAGTCTTGTGTGAATCCCGCTGTGGCGAAAGATGTATGAGTCATGTGTGCTCCCTAGGTATCTGGCCACAAGATCGGTAATGATGTGGGAGGCATTGCATATCACCTGCATGTTCATAGATTGATTGTTTTTACGGTTGCAATACACATACTCGCTGGCCGATGGTGGACAGATTGCTTCATGTGTCCCATCAATGGCGCCTAGGACATGTGGGAACTGTGCTATCTGGTAGAAATTAATTTTAGTTTGTTGCAATGCCTGTGTGGTGTTGGGGAATCTCATGTACAGTTGTATTCTGTTCAGCATGGCATTGAGGAATGCATTGAAAAATTTAGAGAGGGCACTCTGTGATACCCCTCGAGCTGCTGCTATGACCCCTTAATAGCTCCCTGAGGCTAGTAGGTGCAGGGAGCATGATACCTGCACATGGGTGGGTATGCTATTGGTCCTGTGTGTTGTGCGCTGCAGCATGGGTTGAAGCTCAGCTATCAGGTAAAGTATCATGGCTGAGCTTAACCTGTGCTTCTCATAAATTTCCTCTGAAGTCTGGTCAAAAAGGGTAATGCGTACTCTGAAAATGCACTCCTGTCTTCTTCTCCCTCTCCTCAAACTTGCCAAGATCCTCATTCTCCTCGCCATGACGTAGAGTGCAGCCATTGTGGAAGAGCAGATGAGACATTCTGGGCCTCTTTATATAGGTTGCACCTGGTTTCAATTAGTGGTAAATTGCATGTGCAAAAGGCCATTTTGCGAATAATCGTAATTTGTAATTTTTTTATTTATCGTATCGCGATTCGTTTTTTGCGTGTCGCAATCAGCGTATCACAAATAGCGGCCCAATTTAGCGGATCGCTATCTGCGATTCGGTAATCGGTGTCGCAATTTGCATTTCGCAATTAGCGATTCGGTAATTCATGTCGCTATTTGCGATACGCTGTTTGTGACACGCAAATTCATGTCTCATTCACAAAAAAAACGCTATTTTAGCGATTTCTTATTTTCGCACTGCGAATGCCTTTCCTACATTGCAAATGGCATTTTTGCATTTGCAAACGGACGATTTTTGCGATTCGCACCGTTTGCAAATGCAAAAATCTTTGATACATCTGGCCCTTGGCTCAGAATTTTTAAGTTGGTGTTCAAAGTTGTGATATTCCGAAGTTCTCTTTTGATTTTATTCTTTTAACTGTTATCTCAAATTTGTGTCATTGCTGCCCTGACAGGGACCTTGGTTGTGTCCCAAACAGCATGAAGTCTGACAGATCTTATCAATATATTCCTTCCTTCTATATGGCCTACATAAGAGGCTATTGCTCAGCCAGAATTGTTCATTTTTAAAATTTACAATTTTTAAGTGTGGAGTATAGAAATGAATGTGAAGAAGCAGTCAGAATTAACATTGTAGCGATCACTCTATATATGGACTTAACTAGTAAATATTAAAGGGCATAGGTAACTAAATACCTCTTAAGATCTAATTTTTAAAACTGAAATCAAACAGTGCAAATAATCAAACTCCACTCCCAAACCCATCCCAACTTAAGCTTCTGCAAACATTACAAAAACACCATATATCAAATAATGGTTTGGCCACATACATACGGTTATATTTATCCACTACAATAAAGAAAAAGTCTTGAAACTATCAATCTCAGTTCTGCAATTTATAGACAATTGTGTTCACTTTTTTCTGGATGTAAAAGCCATCTCAGAAAAATACAAAACAACCAACATTACATTTTGTTTCTATACATTTACTTACACCTAATATAATGATCATGTTTTAAATGTAAATTTTGAAACATTGTAAAATGTTAAGCTATTTAACTTAAAACCAATCCTCCTACACCATGCTCCTGACAGAAAATAGTAACTCAACTCAAGAAACCCAATCCAGATTCCAATCACTGGACAACCTCTCAATTTGTTTGATGTGGCAGGCAGTATCGAGTGCCTCATCTTGCTATGTATACATATTCATCACAGAATTGTCATACCACAGAATGGTGATGCAACATGCATCCTTTATATACGTACTATACTATGAGAAAGAAAGGTCATTTTTTTCTTGACAATGACAAATGATGGCCAGAATAAAATGTTTATGTTTTGTCTTAAGGGTTAATTCCTCAAAGTGACCTGGACATGTCTATTTCTTGGAAGTGGTTTGCAAGCAGGTTAGCCCATAGCATGTGGGTGATAATTAGGATAGACTGTGTATTTGCTGGCAGGTCTATGATTATTATTGAATTGGATTAACGCCTACTTGAAAATGTATTTTTATTTTGCAGAGTGCTGTCTATTGAAGCATTGTCATTTCACTGTGCTGGCAGCAAAAAATTTATCAATTCGATTATAAATTTGATAGGGTTCAAACTCTTTACAAGGGGACATTTTCCTTCCTTAAGTGAGGTAGTCCTGACATTTCCATTGACGGCTGGGAATGCTTCTTTGAAGGTACTTGCTTTCAATTGTTTTTAAAGAGTCTACAGTGTTCCAGAACTGATCTCCCACCACACAGTGCGATCTCTTACCTTGGGTCTTTAAGTTGAATCTGGCCGCCATAAAAGAAAGTTGCATTGATGGATCTCAGGTTTTGCTTTGGTTTCTAGTTCATGAACATGTCCATATTACATACAGTCCTTGTAAGATTGCATCATAGCAATGATACAATATGGTACTGCATTATATACAAATGGGAAAGTATATTTATTTTTCTAAAATCATTAATTAAAACAATCATCTTATATAACTGATGAATTTAGAAAACTAAAATTATTTTTACATTTGTATATACAATTGCCAATGATTTTGTGATTGTTTCTAAAATAAATTCCACACATATATTGTATCATCTTTGTGATGCAACTTTCCATGTAATGTGAAATATTGGTTGGCTTTGAGTATGCCTGGGTGAAATGTAAATTATGCTGTGGTAATTCGTGTAATTTCACAAAATTCATGTTACACTTATTATGCAAAATTAGTCCTATACAGCACTTCGTATAATTGCATTATGCTGGACGCCGTAGGATGCCGTGAGCAAGATCAGAGGGGACAGAGTCACTGAGCACAGGGGCCGCACCACTCGAGCTGTTCCACGGGCTGCTGTGAGCAGGTGTGTGAGCAGACGAGGGGGTTCGAACTTTGTCCCCAGCCTCCCTACCCCACCCCCACCAGGCCCCCCAGACCTGGCTTTGGACTGTTTTCTCCTCATTTCTTGGTTTTGGCAGTTCTTGGCAGTTTCTGGCGGTTCTGACCACTCCAGTGATAGAGGGCACATGGCTGGTCTTGGGTCTGGCATAGTTTGACCACCAAGACTCTGTCCTAGATTATAGAGCGCTCTGGCTTGGCGCTAGATGATCCTCTCAGGACCGGATCAGCACGACGAGCTGAAGCCTAATTGGGCCTAAGGCAAGTGACTAGTGGCATTGCAGGCAGGGCCAAGGGGGGGGGGGGGTGGTGGCGAACAGAAGCTGAGGCTGCAAGTAACCAGTCTCTGACGAAGGCAGCTGGCATTAGGCTACTGCGGCTTGTCACGGCTGTGCTGCCATGCATCATCTCGCCCCCTCACTTTAAATTTGGCTTCCAACTCTTCTCCAAGCTTTCACCCAGCATTCTGATATTATTATATAAGAGCTGCTAAGTGCTATTTTAAGGACTCCACTCACATTGGGCCACATGTAGCAAGCTTTTTGCACATCACAAACAGCGAATTTCGCTGTTTGCGATGTGCAAAAAGCACATCGCAATGCAAAAACCCCGTTTTGTGATTCAGTAATCTGGTTACCGAATCGCAAAATGGGCTTGCGACTCACAATTAGGAAGGGGTGTTCCCTTCCTAATTGGAGTCGTAGTGCAATGTAGGATTGGTTTGTGACCGTGAACGCGGTCGCAAACCAATCGCATTTTGCACCCTTTTCAAATGGGTGGTAACCCATTCGCAAAAGGTCCCCATGGGACCCCTTCCCCATTGTGAATGGCATTGTAAACATTTTTTCAGAGCAGGCAGTGACCTAGAGACCACTGCCTGCTCTGAAAAAATGAAACAAAAACGTTTCATTTTTCGTTTTTGTAATGCATCTCGTTTTCCTTTAAGGAAAACGGGCTGCATTACAAAAAAAAAGAAAACTGCTTTATTAAAAAGCTGTCACAGACATGGTGGTCTGCTGTCCGCAGTAGGCCACCATTCCTGTGAGGGCCACCATTCGCAAGGGGGTCGCAAATTGCGACCCACCTCATGATTATTCATGAGGTGGGCATTTGCGACCCCCTTGCGAATCGCAGATGGTGTCAGGGACACCATCCAACTTTTGGAATTGCGACTTGCAAATTAAGAGTCGCCCTGACTCGCAATTTCTGGGTCACAAATCTGAATGTTGCTACATGTGGCCCATTGACTTTATTACTTTTTGCCCTAAATTGACTCAAATTTGAAGAAAGGTGTGTGGGAATTGTTTACAAAATGAGGTCTGGCAAAGTAAGACCCTAACCTTCAAAAACTTAAGAAATGCGCCTTCCAATTCAATCACGGTGGCATCTTCTTCATTGGCTGTTGATCTGTCCAACAAGGCAGTTTTGAACTCTCACCTTCCTGCCGCTAATCCGTAGTACTTAAGCTCCTTGAAATCTCGTGAGTCTTTTCTTTTGGCCTGTTTAAGAAGAAACTTAAGCTGGAATGTAAGGCGAATGATAGGGATATCAAACCGGTGGCAGATCTGGGTGAAACCCCGGCATCTGTAGTTACGAATGCCTCATGACCTCAGTGTCTGGATCTCTGACAACAGTTGTGCTAATTCATCGTCCTGTTTCACGGGTATCTTTGTGAAATCTCAGTGCTCATCAATCTCCCATGAGGTAGGGGTCCTTGCCGTCCCTCAGTCTGCTTCTCAAAAAGAAGTGAGCCATTTAACATCACATGAGGGCCAGTCAACTGCAATTCCTTCAAAGCATGAGCTCGCTCCAATCATTACCTCAAGTGACCACTCCTTTGATGCCAGAGAGTGGGTGACTTCTTTAGCTGCTTACCCAGCAGCTTCTTATCGGCAGGATGAGCAGGATTGCCCCCCAACCAGTCCCCCAGCAGCACAATGGACCTGTAGTCCAACTGGCAGCATTCGCCCGATGCTACCCACGAGGTAATCTAATTGGGCCAGTGACACCAGCTCTCAAATTGAGTTCTACATGGGCGAGCTCAATGATCAATCGCTTCTTGCTCTTTCCTGCCTTCAATCTGAAATTACGGGTGGTGCCGAGAAGGAACCCAATTCTCTGCTTCTCTCCAAGATGGCTGTAAGTGGCTCCACTTGGCCACAGCTTTTGCAAACCCTCCAATCCACCATGCTGGCTGTGAACTATCACTCCGATAAGTTGGATATCCAAGTTGATTTGTTGGACACATTGGTCACTTATGTAACTGGGATTGACCACAAAATAGAAAATGTAAATCAGCTAATTACTAGAGCCCAAACAAACTCCAATTTTGTTTCAGCAACATGTTCCTGTAACCCAATTATTGAAAGTCTATCATCGCTGCCTACCTTTTTGAGTTTGGTTCTATCTGAAATTAAGAGGTTCCCTGCAGCTCCTGTGCCTCTGGTGCCCCTGTGAATCCAAGGTCCCATCCTGATTCAGCTCGAAAATCAACCAAACTGAAAACATTGGACGGCTATGTTTTCCTAGCAAAGAGTACAACAGTCACCATCCCACCCCGGCCTGTTGTTTCTGGAGTTTAGAAGCATGACACTTTGGCCAACTGTGTTCATAAGAACTCCCTTCTACCTAGATTCGATCTTATGGAGCCTGTACTCTCACATCACTCTTGCATTGCACCTTAACCTGATTCAATACATTCATCCACTCCAGGAGCTGATCATGCAGTTTTGCACCCGTTGAGTAAGAGGGAAAAAAAACAGCTCCAGAAACAGCGGAATAAAAGGCAGAGCCTACCTCCCCAAGGGTCCCCAAATAATGTTCAATTGTTGGTTCGACTTGATGCACAGCAACTGCAGCAGTCACAGGAGGTCTCCCACTCGATTCCACTGACCAACCCTCTGACTGCCATACAGGGCAGCTCTTAACCATCTAGTGAGCGTATGCAGGTTCCCTCGGCCAGTTCCATTCTGCAGGAAACTGAATTTCCCCCCAAGAAGCCCTCGATTTCTGCAGAGGATGGCAAAATTGGCAGTGTGTTTGATTCTACTGTCTCTCGCAGGGGTGGGGGGAGGACCATTCATACTGCAGTTACTCTGTCAAACTCCAAAGCAGCCCACGGAATTACTGATGGTGAGGTTTCAGGCTCCGGTCCCCCTATTTTTTATAAGTTGCCTTTTGATAGTAACTGGAACCAGTACTCAATCTTGCCATCATGCCACCAAATTTCTTCTATTGACACACCGGCCCAGGGGTTGGGATCCCTTTGGGCCCGCTCAACACAGTGAAACGGTTACAGCCCAGTTCTTTCTTGTGTGCCCCAAAGGCCTCATTGGTGTGTACAACTACTAAACTTGTGTTCATACCAGAATATCTCTCAAGAGGCCCCCATGATATTTTGAACAAAGTGAACATCCTACGACTGTTCAAGGCCATCTTGGAACTGAGTAATATTGGTTCTACTGACATTGCCTCTTTTTAATTTCTTGACTCAAGAGGGTCTCAAGCTGGGGAATCTAGCCTGGTTTCTTGAATCTCTGTCCCAATAGCTCAGTCCATTCTTGCCAAGAAAGATAAATTCCACTCTTGTGGTATAATAATTATTCCCTACAAGGAGTCGGGCTATCCTGTGCTGTTATTTAAACCCAAAAGTTCAATGGCGCCCATAGCACTGAAGCCTTTTTCAATTTTGAAAAGTGCTCTGGGCAGCACCTCTACCATCAATGGCACTAGCAGCACAGCTTCCGGCTCCCAGCTGTGATCAATTGGGATTGGCTTCCCTCCCCCTTTTTGTATGGGCACCCCTAATGACTCCCATGGATGGGGGGATTAGCACCTACTTTTGAATGTTTGTCCCTATATTCGTGGAATATTAACGGGGTTGTGCATAAGTTTCATTCGGGTGATTTAATATCTTTTTAGACAGTTATGATGTAGAATGGTCGTGCTAAGGGAGGGATGGCCACCTATGTCACTGTTAAATTAAAAGGGTGTATTTTGCCATTGGTTTGGGATGACAATCAGGGGATTGTGATTAGGAATGGGAGTTTGCAGCAAACTCTCATAGTAATTAATGTTTACATTGCTCCTGGAACAAAGGACAAAAGGGGGAGGCTGTCCTGACTGATCCAGATCTTGGCTGATATAGCTGGGAAATATCCATGTGCTGATTAGCTTATAACTAGTGATGTTAATACAAATCTGTTTCAGGAGATGTTAATACAAATCTGTTTCAGGACACTGCAGAAGCTCTTGAAGGCCCTGATATTTGTAACCGCCAGTTGGTCCTTGAACAACTGAGGCCCCAGGGTTGCCTGCATTGTCCGCTGGGGAAATACATAGTAAAGCATCTAAATAGCATGGGCTTTAAAGTTCTGAATGGCTGTTCATTCACAAGATAATGCCCCTCTTGTTCGACAAGATCAGACGGATTATCTCACTCCTATTTGGACTACACCATTTGTAACATCAAATTGTTCCCTCTTATTGAAAAGTTCTTGATTTCTTCCTGGAGCGAGAGTGATCACCGTCCCCAAATTGTAACGATGAAATCCAGTTTTCAAATTCATGATGTCATGTGGGTGGCAGCATTTGTTCCGAGTCACTAAAGCATATAAAATAGAAATCTTCTATTAGCTCCACAGTATTGGTTGAATGTGTTCATTTTTTTGACTCAGAAGGATTTGGTTGTACGTCTCCAAATTAAGCTATGGGATACATTTTCTTCCTTCGTATGGTCAGGGTTTCATCAACCCGTTCATAATTGCACCTGATCCCGGCCATTTGCTATTTCTAGGGGAACTAAGAGTTTAAACAAAGCACATGATAGACTAGCAAGGGCAATTAGGAAGAGCCCTGATTCTGACTGTCTATTAATTAGATATAAGGAACTGAGGAAAAAAATGTTGGTCCCTCATTAATAACCTACAAAGTAATCAAAGGGCACTGTTAATATTTCTGAAGGGGCTTGGACATCCTACTTGATTAGCCATGTCTCTGCAATTGAACAGGATATGAAGTTGAGGGAGCTTATTGCACCACTGCTGCTCTGGTCCAGTCTTGTTCTCAGCCTCCTGTGTTTACTTTTCCTCCTCATGGAGAGAAGACTCCGTTTCAATCACGTCTCTTTTGCATCATCTGTAGGGCAAAGCGAGATGGAGCCCCATGTCCCAGTGGCCTTCCACAGGTGCTGTTCAAACAGGATTCCTCATTTTGGGCAATTCATCTTGCACATCTGTTTGAGTATTGTCTTTTGATCTCAAGAATCCCTGAGGCCTGGAATTGTGCCATTCTTCATCCGCTATGTGGTTCATGGTTGTATCCTGCTAATTTTAAGGTGATAGCCCTGTCAACCAATGAGACCAAGTCTTATGCCAGTCTTCTGCTGCAAGATCTTCGTGCCTGGGCTGAATCAAAGGGACTAATCCCTATTGTTCAAACAGGGTTCTCCGCTGCTTCCGGCACATTGATGAACCTATTAGCCCTTTCTATTTTGATGGATAGGTCGATTCTATCAGGCTCCTCGCTGCATTGCTGTTTTGTTGACTTCAAGGCAGCAATTGACCAGATCTCTAGGAGCGTCCTGTGGGCCAAACTACAAAACTGGGGTATTCCTCCAGCTCCTGTGTGCCATTATAGAACTACATATGGACACTTGGGTCCATACTAAATTAGATGATGGGTACTGGTCATGGTGTGAACTGGGCTGCGTGCTTGCACCCCTTCTTTTTCATCTGTTTGCAGATTTAACATTGTCTCTTAGCCATCTGCTTTACGCTGATGATCTTGCATTGTTCAGTTACACCAAGATTAGCCTTCAACGACTGCTTAACCAACTCGCATCTTATACTCCTGCGAATCAATTAGAAGTCAACTTGCTCAAAACTAAAGTGGTCTCCTTTGGAAGAAAAAAACACTTGGGACCCAGTTGGTATTCCAAGAATAGTAAACTCATTTCAGACCACTCTTATAAATATTTAGGGGTGCATTTCGAGTCTAGGGGTAGCTTTGTCAACCATAAGAAGGAGATTGAACTTAAAGCTGAGGCATTGCAGGTGGCCTTTCCTAAATTATTTAAAGTTTTAAAGGGGCCGAAACTCCTCCCTCTAGTGGAACTTATGAGAGCAAAGATTATCCCCTCATTGTATTATGGTCAGGAAATCTTGTTGGGTAAAGGCTCTTGTTTATTAAATAGGCTGGATAATAAGATCTATAAGAGAGTTTTCTACATATCGCATCTCACTTTCTCTGTGCAAGTGCGGTTGGAATTTGTGTTTCTGGATCAACTGGCAGTTGGTGCCGCCGTGTTCCTGAAGCTTTGTCATAAGCTGCGTTGAGCTAAGGAAGGTCGATTGGAGGCAGTTTTGAGACAGGAAATCAGAGTGTCAACAACTAATGGCTCTCATTTTTATTTTTTGGTTGAGTGTAAACGGCGATTGGAAGGGAATCACCTCTGGGTAACCAACACCCCCATTCCTTGTTCAAACTGGGTGGTATTCGTATCATACGGATTGCTCCCACCTTGCTAAACATAAGCATGCCTGGTCGGTAATTAATTACTTTAAGCCAAACACCCCATCTAGTTATTTCTCCTGTCCTTACGGGTTTTGTTTCACAGAGGCCTTTGTGGCTCTAAGGCTGGGTGATTGTTTTTTTTTTTTAAACATTTACCCTTATGGTGGTTCACTCTGGGAGAGGAAGTGATGTGCAGGGGTTGTGGTAACGTGGAAGGAATAATTGAACATGTGGTTTGTTTGTGTCCGGCTTTACTTAAGGAACGTAGATCTCTGCTTCTGAGTAAGTGGAAGGAACTGGGGATTCGCTCCTGTTGACATGCCATTATTAAGTCCTTGGATCCTGCAAATTTAATGTTGAATGTGTTACTTACTAAATATATTGGAATTGCCCAATCCAAATTTAGGGCCACAGCGTGCAGTGGATAATTATGTTTGGAATTTTCATCCAATCTTGCCTCTTTGGTTTCTAGTAATTTGTCAGGTTGCTGACCCTCAATGTTCCATCCTAGGTTGTGATTTCTTTGGTATCTAACTCAATGATCAGTTAACGCTCTAAAGCACTTTAGGGCTTTGAGCACTGTGAGTCCCTCTGTTTATTATACAATATGTCGGGTTCCGGGCTGTGGTGGTCCCGCCTTATTTTAACTGAAGGTTTTATATTATTATGTAGGAATGTTTGCCACTGTGGTATGTGTATTTAAATCATGGAGTGTTTTTAGTATGTATTTAACATTCAATGGTAAATGTTTTATCGATTGTTCTTTTTTTTGTTTTAATTGTATTGGATTTTATTATCTGTACAAAGAACTATTCAACAATAATTGCATGGCACTCATGGTAAAATGTTTTCATGACTGCATTATTCAAGATAGAATTCCGCAGTGACTAAACTAGAGCAACAGAATGCGAGTGGCTTTTGTTCACAGTGCTCTTGTTTTTATGCACTATTTTTCAGCACAAAATGTTAGGACGCATTGTGTTCTCAAATATAGCACTAAATGAATATTTTGCATTAATACACATCATCTCACATAATTGTGTTGAAATTGGCAATAATGCATGAAAGCAAATCACATGAATCTTGCACACCCCTAGTTATAGGGATATCCAACCAGGTAGCTTTGAGTCTCACACAAAAGTTGGAGAAAGTTGGAGTTGGATGGGCCTGCAGACATACAGGTGAGTAACTGTGGGCACGATGCATGTGGCATGAATGCATGGAGCTGTGTGTGAAGGACTCGTGTAAGGGGGGTGGGTAGATGCCTTCTGGGCAGAGTATTGGCTGTGTGCTGGGCCATGTGTGTGGAAATGGGGATGCGAAGGGGTATGGTGGGCCATAAGTGTGACAGGCAGGACTGTTTGACTAATACTATTTTCCTGTGTGTATTTCCTCTGCAGGTCAGTGCCCATCAAAAGAAGGGTGCATGGTGTGCCATCGCCAAGAACGTGCAGACCCTGGGGGTCTACGGCAGGCAGAGCACCCACTGTCGGAAACAGTGGGAGGTCCTGAGACGCTGGGCACGGAAGAGGCCCAGCTGGGGATGGCCTCCCAACGAGGAAGGGGTGCCCGTTGAACCCTGACCCCCCTGATGGGCTGCATACTTGTGTGGCCTATCCAGAGCTGAATGGGTGCTTGAGGGCATCACAGCAGCCACAAGGGGGTGAGTGCAGTGCCCATCATTACAACTTACACATAGTAGGGTGGTATCCGGGTGGGGGATGTGTGTCAGTGGGTGACCCTAAGCCAGGCATGGCATTGCAGCGTAGGTCTCCTGGTGGCTAGGGTTCTGAAGGGATAATCCTGCTACCTAGCTCTTAGGCATCCACTACTGGTCAGGGCTGCATGGGTCCCAGGTTTGCTGCATTTGCTGGTGTGCACCCCTCCCCATGCCTTGGTGGCTAGCAGTATCACTGGTAGTGCAATGGATAGTGCGTAGGCCTGTTCCCTGTGTGTGATTGTGCTGTGTACACCAACTGTGGTGTTGGTGCAGCCATTGAACAAGTGTATCCTTTGTCTATTCCCCCCCTTATTGTTTTGTCACCCTGTCCTTATGTGGATTAGCATCAACTGGCAGAGGAGCAGTGGCACCAGCAATGGAGGGAGCTGCATCTCACAGGACCCAGTGAGTGCACCAGTGGGACGGAGGGCGAGGTGAGCACCATGGCGGAGACTGAAGAGGACTCAGATACCTCCTAAGATGGAAGCTCCGTGGTGGTGGCAGACACCACTGTGACCACCCCAGCTACAGCTACAGCCGCCACCCCCGTACGAGCACCTCCATCCCAGCAGCCCCTCATCGCGTTGCCTGTGCCTGCTTACCCAGGAGGGTGGGCATCTCCTTCGCCCCAGGCACTACAGGCCCTGCACCAGTGAGCCCTGTTGCCCTGAGTGAGGAGCCTATTGACCTCCTAAGATCCATCTCGGTAGGGCAGTCAACCATTATGAATGCCATTCAGGGGCTGGCAGCCCAGATGCTACAGACTAATGCATTCCTGGAGGGCATTCACACTGGCTTGGAGGGCCAACAGAGATCGATCCAGGCTCTGGCTTCCTCTCTGATAGCAGCCATTGTCCCTGTTTCCACCTTTCCCCCTGCAACTTCCTCTTTCCAATCCCATTCTCCTCAACCCTAACCTATCCCAAGCACACAGGCAGACAAGCATGCACACAAGACAACACACAAGAGTGGTACAGGCAAACACAAGCACCACACTTCATCCCACAGGCACTCACACAAACACCATCCAGATGCAAACACATCTACATCCAATATGTCCACTTTCTCCCTCTCCTCCTCCTCCTCCACCTCCCTCCCAGTTCCGTCTACACTCACACCTGCATGCACTACATCATCATCCACTACCGGCATCACCACCACACCAAACAGAACACACACCTCACTGCCAGATACCTTCACAACAGCCATGCACATGTCCCCTGTATCTTCTTCCATTGTGTTTGCCCCCCCTCCTAAGGCACTCAGACACCCAACAGCCATCCACATCACAACAGCATCCAGCCCATGCACCTGCATGCAAAATCAGCAGACAGACACCTCCAAGAACCACTCCCTCTTCCTCCACTGCCAAACCTTCTCCCTCTTCCCACCCCAATGTCACAAAAAAACTGTTCCTATCCACCATTGACCTCTTCCCTACCCCTCCCACCCCATCCTGCGTGTCTGGCCAGGGTGGGAAGAACAGAGCCAAGCACCTCAGCCACCCAATCCACGGGCCCTGTCGTCACCACACACACTCATGGTGGAAAAGAATCCAGGACACATTTCCTGAAGGTGAAGAAGCTTGCAACAAGCAGCCTCAAGGGAAAGGAGCCTGCCCCAGGTGCCGGAAAGAGCAAGGAGCCTGCCCAAGCTGCTGCCAGGAAGATAATGGAGCCTACCCCAGCTACTGCCAGGAAGACAAAGAAACCTGCCTCAGCTGCTGCTGAGAAGGGAAAGGAGCCTGCCACAGCTGCCAAGAAGACTAAGGAGCCTGCCCCAACTGCCAGGAATAGCAAAGAGCCAGCACCAGCAGGCAGGAAGAGCAAGTGGCCTGGGGCAGGAACTGTGATGGAGCCCCCACCACCAACCTTGGTTGTGCAGACGTCCAAGGTTGCAGGGGATGGGCAGGAGCACCCCCCATCAGCAGAAGCAACACCACCTCCACTGAGCAGCCGTCCGAGGTTGCAGGTGATAGACAGGAGCTTCCCCCCACCAGCAGCAGCACCACCACTGATCAGCCATCACCGCCCGTGGGCGGTATGTAATCTTGCCTCCATGGGCTGTTGTGCGGCCTACCCTGCAAAGACAGTGTGTATGACACCTACCTTAGAGACTGTGACCTTGCACTCCCAGGGATCAAGGGCACAGGGCACAATGCCCCCTCCAGAACCAGTTGGTGAGACACCTACCTAACCCAGACTCCCCAGGATCAAGAGCACAGGGCACGATGCCCCCTCTAGAACCAGTGGGTAAGACACCCACCTAATCCAGACTCCCCAGGATCAAGAGCACAGGGCATGTTGCCCCCTCCAGAACCAGTGGGTAAGTCACCCACTTAAGAGACTGTGGCGTTGCACTCCCCAGGACCAAGCACAGGGCATATTGCCCCCTCCAGAGCAAGTGCGCAAGTCACCCACTCGAGTGACTGTGGCCTTGTACTTCCCAGGACCAAGCACAGGGCATGTTGCCCCCTCCAGAGCAGGAGGGCAAGTCACCTACTTCAGAGACTGTGGCTTTTTACTCCACAGGACCAAGCACAGGGCATGTTGCCCCCTCCAGAACCAGTGGTCTTGTTACATCTGCCGGCTGGGGTGCCCCTCCGTCACCCGTCCACCCGAGGTGCCTGCCTATTTCCCAAATTATGCCCCTGCAGCGTTCTCTCCGTGTTGCCATGTGTGGCCTTGGACTTTGGCCTGTGGCCATGTGGACTACATACATTGTAGACTGGGCTGTGTCCCTTTTTGTGTACATATGTATATATCTATTATCTTGCCTCACTTATTTATCTTGATGTGTTGTTCTTATTCAATTCACTTTTTCAAAATCGTTTTGTACTTGCATTATTCATCTGAGGTAAAAATATTTTAGTAATGCAGCTGATTGTGTGTATGGTGTTGGAGGGGGTGTGGTGCATGTGTGTGTCACTGTCATTTTCCTCCCTCCCTCTCTTGTGTGCTAGGCGGCTGTACTCACTGTCATCGTCTCCACTGGCATTGGTGTTCGTGGTGGAGCAACATGGAGAAAATCATGGGGAAGACATGCAGCTCAGGCTCCATGGCGGCGTGGTTGTTCCTTGTGTCTCCAATGGTGAGTCCTTTCCCTTCTGAGGTCTGTTTCTGCCAGGCTTTTGATGTCATTGGTACCGCCCCGGAAAAGGTGGCCGATGGTCTTGTCATAATATGGTGGTCGGAACATTGACTTCCGCCTGGCTGTAGGTGGCTACCGCCATTGCGGCTGTTGTTTGCGCCCTGGCTGTTGGTGTTTTACATTGGCTGTGTATCGGAGATCTTTCCGCCATGGTCATAATTTGTCAGTAATTACTGCATGCCTGTTGGCGGTATTAACGCCACTTTAACACCAACCCCCATGGCTGTAATGAGGGCCTTTATCTATAAAGATTCATATCTCCGGTTCCCATTATTGATATTTTGTCATTTTGGTTTCCTTTTAAATATGAGAATACAATCTATTTTTATAAATTGGTGTTGGATTTTTATTGTGTTTTGAGTTTTACTTATTTACTGTTTTGTTGATATTAAATGCTTTACACACCTGTCCCTTAAGTTAAGCTAACTGCTCATTGTCAAGCTACCAAGGGTTGAGACAGGATTAATTTATTGAGACCTTCACTAGCCCTAGTGGAGGTTTGTTGCCTATTGCTAAGTGAAGGTACTTACCTGCCCTTACCAAAAATCCACTTTTCAACATGGACCCTATAGTTCTGTTGGTGTTAGAACCCTGTGCACTATACTCCTGCTTATAAGAAGTAAAGTGACTGTGCTCATCCTTTCAACATGATTAAATTGGTATACTCCTAACTGGTATATTTAACTCACATATAAGTCCCATGGCCTTTAAGTTAAATGTCAGCAGTGGACTGCACCAGCTACGGTGCCATCTACTATAGCAATAGTGTGAAACATGCCTCACACTTACCATTGTAGCCTGACTGTGGCAGTATGAACACTGCAATTCAACGTGCCATAAAAAAAAACCTTTTTAAAAGTAAGGCACCTAAGAAATGCTAACATGTCCTTACAGTGACTATCACCATGTGTCAGGCCTAGCTGTCCTATGAAGAAAATACAAAGTACTGGTTAACAATCATATTACTGTATCCCAGGAATTGGACTAGGTAGAACAATAATTAAAAAATAATTTTAATAGCTATTAAAACTCTAATTCAATGATGCAGTTGGATTTTAACTAAATATTAAGGAAACATTACTTTTAGAAAGTTGCCATTTCCCTGCCTGGTGCTCTTGGAGCCCTATTTGCATTTGCTGTCGGACTTCTAGCCACTGATTGGTTTTGAAAAGGCCTGAAAAACGTGTGAAATGCCTACTAGGTGCAAACATTAGGCTGACCTGAATGGCAGAGATGACTCCTCTAACCCCTTCCTGGCTATGTAGCATCAGTGCTATGAGCACCCTTTTTGACATTACATTGTCATATTCTGATTGAGTGTCAAAGCCTGCTGAAAGGTCTCCTGGAATTACATATAAGACTTTGAGGCACACTTGAAAGATGGAGAACAGGATGCCAAGATAATTCTTGTGCATCTACTGTCTGGTTCCTGAAGGACCTACTTTTTCATACCAGACATCTGCCTCTTGCTTTGTACATATAACAATGGGGGCACACTTGAAAACTAGGGATGCCAAACACTGGGGGCCAACATGAAAAGTGGGGAAACAGGATGTCAAAACTAATCTTGTGTATCATCGTCTAGTTGCCAGAAAACCTTTTTTGTACTACCAGACTTTAGTCTCTTTTTTTTTTTTTTGTAGAATAGCTGCCCAAACTGGACTTTAGTGTTAGATGTGGGAAGACACTAGGATTACCCTCGTGCACACTCCCCCACATAAGCCCAAGCCTTGGATGCCAAGTTTAGTGTGGTTGAAGACTTTAGCCATTTTAAAAATGCCCAGACTAGTTAGGGTTGACCCTGGAAACTTTTATCCCATTAGTTAGGGCTTGCACAGGAGTCATAACAACCCCCTAGGTCATGAATGGCATAAATGTGACATCTGCAGGCACCATCTTCAGAACACTTCCAGGACCTGTGATCAGAAGAGGACTAGACCTGCTGCTTGTGACCTGAGACGAGCCCTGAAGGATGGAACCTGCTTTCTTTTGCATACAGGACAAATAAGTGGATTCCAAGGCCAAGCTTGACCTCCTGTTAAAGTTACAGGGATGTAACAAGCTACAAGGGGGCTGTTCCTTCAAATTCCCAGCTGGTCAGTGGCAACTGAACGTGGGTGGACCCTGCTCTTGGCCTCTGCCTGACAACATGTGAGTGTCTAAGTACATCTCCTGAGATCCTTGAGGGCTTTAAAACTCCTGTGGTGGATCAGGATTTCAAGAACTGAAATCAGAAGGTAGAATCTATGACCAGGATGAGCTGGTTTTTATATTTGATCACCATCAAATTATGCCTCGGTTCTGGTAGCGACCCACCACAAATAAAAATCGAATTTCTTACACAGGCAAAATGATCACTTGTGACCACAGAACTCTGAATCAAAATGTATAAAAATGAATGGCATAAAGTAAGGTGTCGGCTCTTTGTTTCAGTCCTAGCAATCATTTAGTACAACCTAAAGAGGAATGTCACATCTTCTACAGTTTGGTGGTTCATACACACCAACCTCCACTTCATCCAAGACATACAATTGGTTAACTCCACCTCTTATCTCATTCTGCCATGCAACAATTCTTATTTTACTGATTTTACTTGGGATACTCAGTATATTCTCTGGGCCTCATCATGCTGACATCTGAAGCACTTTTAAGTCTCACAACACAGATGTGTTAGACACTGAAATATTCTTTCTGGGACAACATTAGCTTGCACTCTATTTTTGGGAAGAGAATCCTTAAACTTAACAACACTTTGAGCCTATTTTGCTTGTTTTTATTACATAGGTTTTTCAAGAATATGTCATTAAATGAGAGCAATAGCCACACCTCCATACCCATGTTATTAGGGCCTTAAACCAAGTAAGGACTAGACATACAAGTGGCTTCAACCTGGATTACTATGGCAATTTGCAATGTCCCAGTCTACTGAGGAAAGTTGTAACTGCTAGACCAGTTCACCAGATTCTCCTTATAAAGATCACAATTTTGGAATTTAGGGCTAGTTCTATGTACTAACAGGCCTCAAATCCTGTTCGAAATTTGCGACCAGTTTTTTTGTGATCAGAAATATTTTTTATGAACAGACCTATGTATGAATAGGTCAGTTTTCCCAAAAAAGATTTGGAGTGTCTCTCAATCTAGCCTATCGCAAAAATATTTATGAGCCATGTTGCCAATTGAGATATCTCTGACCCTTGGTCAGCGTGAGACCCGCCCCGCACAGTGCCACCTGTTGCCCCTGCTGCCTTCATCCTCAGAGCCTTCCCTTTTCTGAGGTGTTTGAGGCCCTTCTCTACCCGCAGGCACTGCCTGTGCCTCATCTCTGGTGGCCAGTGGTGGCCTTCTGTCTGTCTGCTGCCTTTCTCTATTGTCACTTCTGCTTTTTTGCCTTTCTTTCTACTTCACTTCCTTCTTTGTGCCTCTTTCCACTCTCTCTTCATAGTTTCTCCCCTTTCTCTGCACCCTCAGCAATCCCCGCACTCCCATGCCCATGGGGCCAACCCCCGTCCCAGCTCCGTGCTTTTCACCCTCTAGCCTCCCAGCTGAATGACCCCTCCCACCTCCTTCTCCTTCCTAATGGCGGCCGATGCGTGACCGTGCCACTGATGCATGGAAAGGGTGCCAAGGGCAAGCCCATCTGCCCCCTTCTACGAACGTCAATGCCCGGATTGCTAGAGAAGCACCACGAACCTTGTTTCCCACACCATCCATCAGTATGATGCAAGCACCCTGCACACCTCAACTCTAGATGCTCCGCCACCTGCAATCGCACATCAACCATGGACACTCTTGCCCCTTTTTCCAGCCACAACTGAAGCTTCACCTGTCGAGGTACACTAAACCCTCCCTCTGCTGAACCACCTGGAAACCTCAGATACATAGTACTCAACACCCGCTGCCTCATGAAGAACGCAATAAAAATTTGGGGCCTCCTTAACTCCACTGCCCCCAATGTCACCTTCTTCATTGAGACCTGGATCACTACCTCCTCATCACTGGACATTGCCACTGCCATCTCTGACGGATACAAAGTCATACATCAGGATTGCATCAACCGACCAGACGGAGGTTTTGCCATTGTACACAAAAACTCTCTCCACCTCACGACCAGGGTCAATGTCCAGACCTCCATCGCTGAACACCTGCACTTTCAGATACAGACAAATCCAAGGACCTCCCTCCTTGGCACCATCATCTACAGACCTCAGAGACCCTGCTCACCCTTCTGCAACAGCCTGGGTCAATTTCTTTGCTTCCCATGCTCTCACCTCATCGGACTACATATTCCTCGGTGACCTCAACTTTCACCTCGACAACCACATCGACCCAAACATATCAGCCCTCATGGACAAATTCGCCACCCTCAGACTCAAGCAACTGGTCAACCTCCGTAAGCACTCTGCAGGGCATACCCTCAACCCCGTCTTCTCGGCCTGAAACCACATCACCTTCTTACACTCCTCCAACTCCTCTGGACTGATCACCACTGTGTCTACTTCACCAAGAGAGTCAAACAGCACCATGCACATCACCCCCCTCGCAGGAACTAGACCAAAGTCACTGGTGATCAGATCACCACTGCTCTCTGTCACCCCCCACCACCTGACACCTCAGATGCCAAAGTCTCGGCCCATAACCTCCACCAATGGATCACCGACTGCGCCAACACTCTAGTCCCCCTAAGGAAACCCGCCTGCACTCAATACCACAAGAGACCCAACTGGTTCTCCCTTGACTTCCAAGAATCCAAGAGTACATGTAGACAACTCAAGAGAAAATGGAGAATCAGTAAAAGCCTAACAGACCACAAAGCGTTCAAAGACACCATCACGACACACCACCAACTCATCAGAGCAGCTAGAAAACCTGCTATTCAGGAGAGAATCAACATCAGCACACAAAACAGTAAGGAACTCTTCATCATAGTCAAGGAATTCACAAAACCTGCCACGGACTCCACAACATCCTGCCATACCAGGAACTCTGCAGTAACCTTGTCACCTTCTTCCACAGAGGATACAAGACATCTAAGAGGGATTTGCAAGCAAAGGCCTGCCCCCCACCCACCAGCACCACCACAGACCCCAGGTGCCAACCCCTGGACCCTCCTCACCTCGGAGGACACGCTGAAGCCCATGAACACCATCCACTATTGGGCACCCTCGGACCCATGCCCCCACCACATCTTTAATCAAGTCGGCACATCCACTGCTCCATTGAGACCGCCACATTCCCTACACCTGGAAACACACGGAGATAAATCCCCTACCGAAGAAGCCCTCAGCAGACCCATTGGATCTGAAAAACTATAGGCCGATATCACTGCTCCCTTTTCCAGGCAAGGTATTTGAGAAAGGGATCAATGCACAACTCACTGACTTCATCGAGACCTACCACATTTTCGACTCCTCCCAATCCAGATTCAGGAGCAACCACAGCACCAAAACTGCACTCCTAGCAGACACAGATGACATCCTCTCTCTACTGGACCGTGCGAGACAGCAGCCCTCCTCCTCCTTGACCTCTCGGCCTCCTTCAACACTCTATCCCACACCACCTTGTGCACCAGACTACATGACGCCATTATCTGCAGCAAAACCCTGGAGCGGATCCGATCCTTCCACACTGGCTGAACCCAGAGAGTCAGACTCCCACCCTTCATCTCCAAGCTGACAAAAAAAACGATGCTGAGTGCCACAGGGATCCTCCCTTAGCCCCACACTCTTCAACCTCTACATGACCCAGCTCGCCAAAATTGTCAGACACCATGAGCTCAACATCTTCTCATACACCAACAACACACAGCTCATTCTCTCCTTCACCAGCAAAATATCAACCGCCAAAGAGAACTTTCACAATGTAATGAAGGCAATCACCGACTGGATGAGAGACAGCAGCCTCCAGCTCAACTCGGACAAGATGGAGATCCCACCACCACTGCATAGGACGACTCCTGGTAGCCCAGCACCCTCAGAAGTGTCCTCTCTCCTGCCGACCATGCACACAACCTCAGCATCATCCTCGATTTGTCACTTTCCATGACCGATCAAGTCAACCCCATCTCATTTGCATGCTTCAACACTGTTAGAAATGGGGTCTTTGGTTGAGAGTTAGGTTACCCCCTATCCAAGCAAGGACCCTCACACTAGTCAGGGTAAAAGAGAATCACCCTCAGCTAACCACTGGTTACCCCTTTGGTAGCTTGGCAGAGCGGTAGGCTTAACTTCAGAGTGCGAGGTGTAAAGTATTTGTACCAACACACACTGTAACTTAATGAAATCACTACAAAATGACACAACACAGGTTTAGAACAATAGGAAATATTTATCTGAACAAAACAAGACCAAAATGACAAACATCCACAATACACAAGTCAAGTTATCAATTAAAAATCAAAAAGAGTCTTTAAGTAGTTTTAAACACACACTAACACTGTTAGCGTGAAAATGTACCTTGGGTGCATCAAAAATAACCCCGCACATGCGAGTGTGTGTCAAAAAGGGCTTGCAATGTGTCACTTTCACTCACGAGCAAGACCATGCGTCGTTTCTCCTTTTGTCGGGTCGGGCGCGTCGTTCCTTCTCTCCTCAGGAGAGCGATGCGTCGATCCGGTCAGCACTCCTAGGTCCAGGCAGGTCTTGCGTTGTTTTTACATGCCCAGCGGTGTTTGCATCAGAAATCCAGCTGCACGATGATCTGAAAACCACGGAGCACGGGTTGTGATCTCCCTGCCTCCATCAGCGATGCTGCCGGTCGTTTCCCCAGCTCTATGCATCGATTCTTCGGTCGCGTTTCCAGCGAGCGTCGATTTTCAGCCGCAGAGACGGCGGCACGTCATTTCTTCAGCCGCAGATCAGAGTTGCATCTGTCTTTTCCCCGCACGGTGCTCTGTGGGTGGATTTCTTCCTCCTAGGTTGCCAGCTTCTCTTTTCAGGGTCCCAGGAACTGGATGGGCACCACAGGACAGAGTAGGAGTCTCTCCAGAGACTCCAGGTGCTGGCAGAGAGAAGTCTTTGCTGTCCCTGAGACTTCAAACAACAGGAGGCAAGCTCTAAATCAAGCCCTTGGACATTTCTTCTCAAGATGGAAGGCACCCAAAGTGAAGTATTTGCCCTCTTACTCTGGCAGAGGCAGCAACTGCAGAATAGCTCCACAAAGCACAGTCATAGGCAGGGCAGCTCTTCTTCCTCAGCTCTTCAGCTCTTCTCCAAGCAGAGGTTCTTATTGGTTTCCAGAAGTGTTCTAAAGTCTGTGGTTTTGGGTGCCCTTCTTATACCCAATTTCTCCTTTGAAGTAGGCCTACTTCAAAGTAAAGTCCCTGTTGAATGTGAAATCCTGCCTTGCCCAGGCCAGGCCCCAGACACTGACCAGGGGGGTGGAGACCGCATTGTGTGAGGATAGGCACAGCCTTTTCAGGTGTATGTGACCACTCCTCTCTCCCTCCTAGCACAGATGGCTCATCAGGAAATGCAGACCACACCCCAGCTCCCTTTGTGTCACTGTCTAGTGTGAGGTGCAACCAGCCCAACTGTCAAACTGACCCAGACAGGGAATCCACAAACAGGCAGAGTCACAGAAATGGTATAGGCAAGAAAATACCCACTTTCTAAAAGTGGCATTTTCAAACACACAATCTCAAAATCAACTTTACTAAAAGATGTATTTTTAAATTGTGAGCTCAGAGACCCCAAACTCCACATGTCCATCCTCTCCCAAAGAAAATATACACTTTAATCACATTTAAAGGTAGCCCCCATGTTAACCTATGAGAGGGACAGGCTTTGCAACAGTGAAAAACAAATTTAGCAATATTTCACTGTCAAGACATATAAAACACACTACTATATGTCCTACCTTAACCATACACTGCACCCTGCCCTTGGGGCTACCTAGGGCCTACCTTAGGGGTGTCTGACATGTAAGAAAAGCGAAGGTTTAGGCCCGGCAAGTGGGTACACTTGCCAAGTCAAATTTACAGTTAAAACTGCACACACAGACACTGCAGCAGCCGGTCTGAGACATGATTACAGAGCTGCTTATGTGGGTGGCACAACCAGTGCTGCCGGCCCACTAGTAGCATTTGATTTATAGGCCCTAGCACCTCTAGTGCACTTTACTAGGGAATTACTAATAAATCAAATATGCCAATCATGGATAAAACAATTACATACACATTTTGTAAAGGAGCACTTGCACTTTAACACTGGTTAGCAGTGGTAAAGTGCCCAGAGTAACCAAAACAGCAACATCAGAGTCCAGCACATCAACAACCTGGGGAACCGACACAAAAAGTTAAGGGAGACCACTCCAAGTATGGAAAGGCTAACACATGTCCCCCCCAGCTGAAAGTGGGAAGCAACTACCCAACCTCATGGGAGTTCTCATCACTAAGGTGTAAGAACCTGGACAGACCATCAGCATTGGCGTGCTCTGGACCAGGATGGTGTTCTACCGTAAAGTCCATCCCTGTAGGGAAATGGACCACCTCAACAGTTTTGGATTCTCACCTCTCATCTGCATTAACCATCTGAGGGGGCTGTGGTCGGTCTGAACTCGGAATTGAGTCCCAAATAAGTAGGGTCTTAGCTTCTTCAGTGCCCAGACCACAGCAAATGCTTCACATTCTATGGCACTCCACCTACGTTCCCTGGGTAGTAAACTCCTGCTAATAAAAGCTGTGGGTCGATCTAGGCCCTTTTCACTAAGCTGTGAGAGTACTGCTCCAATACCATGCTCTGAGGCTTCTGTTTGCACAACAAGCTCCTTGGAGTAGTCAGGTGCCTTCAGCACAGGTGTTGTGCACATGGCAGCCTTCAGGGCATAAAAAGCGTTCTGGCAAGCCTCTGTCCAGATCACTTTCCTGGGTTGCTTCTTCAAAGTTAACTCAGTTAAGGGGGTAACAATGGTACCATATCACTTCAAAACCTCCTGTGGTATCCTGTGAGACCTAAAAAGGCTCTCACTTTAGTCTGGTCTTGGGAGGCTCCCAAGCCAGAATTGTGTCAATCTTAGGCTGTAGGGGTGCCACCTGGCCACTGCCCATCTGGTGTCCTAAGTACACCACAGACCCCTTCCCTATTTGCCACTTTTCGCCTCAATAGTGAGGCCTGCCTTCTGCAGGGCTTCTAACACTCTCCAGAGGTGACATTTTCAACCACACCAAGGATGAAAAGTCTGACAAACATGCTTCGCCTATTCGGGAAGATCTTCAATTGGATACCCATCGACGCAAGAAGGACAGTCATCCACTACTCGTCAGCAGTAAACTCCACTATGGCAACGCTCTATATGTTGGAATCAACAAGAAACTCCAAACTAGATTTCAGAGAATACAGAATGCCTCAGCCAGACTGATTCTGGACATCCCCCACCACAGCCACATCTCCGCCCACCTGAGAGTCCTACACTGGCTCCCTTCAAGAAGCACATACTTTCTTGCTCCTGAGACACGCATACAAGGCCCTTCACAACATCGGACCTGCCTCCCTCAACCACCGCCTCTCCCTCTACACACCCTCCAGGCAACTCCGCTCTGCTCAGCTGGCCCTCGCCACCATCCCCAGGATCTAGAAGAACACGGCCGGAGGAAGATCCTTCTCCTACCTCACCACTCAGGCCTGGAACACAATGCTGCTCCACTTCAGGCAATCCCACTCACTGGCTCAGTTCAGGAAGGGCTTCAAGACCTGGCTCTTCTACTGACCTGTGTTCCCCAGCTAGTGCCTTGAGACCCCCCAGGTGACAAGCCACACCTTATAAATGCTGACTGGTTGATTGATTGCAACTGAAGAAAATCACATGAATGGCGGCCTGCTAGGGTCAGCAGACCACCTTGCCTGTGAATGGGTCTAAATACAATAAATTTTGTAAAAACAGTCCACATTTCTGAAAATAAATAGGGCTTCTCAAAAACAAGTTTTTAATGTTATGTTTGAGAGGTGGCAGTGATCCCCTAGATCACCACCTACTCATCCACAAACTTGTCCCAACATTCACATAGAAGAGGTCTCAAGAAAACCTCTTTGCCTCTGCAACTGTGTTACAATACCACCTCTTTGAGGAGTCTGTAATCTTTCAATGGTTTGTGACCTAAGTTTTAGATGCAAATCGTTGATACGTTTGGTCCACAATAGCTATTTAGAATGGACACCTACAACATGCCACCTCCAAATAGTGATTTGGAAATGGTTTCAAATCTCATTTAAGGAATCGTAAATAGCTTTGGGGATTCAGAAAATGGGTTTATAATATAGGGAAAAAATCTCTAGTAGGAGCAAACACATTAATTTAGGAAATCACATGGTTTGTGACTGCTTAAACGTTTAGTACATTTAGCCATGCTTTAAAAAAAACGATATATATATATGTGTGTGTGTGTGTGTGTGTGTTTGTGTGTGTGGTATCAAATACATTGAGCATTAGGTTTATACATACCTCATTTGTTATTGTTGTATAACAACGATTGGAGGTAGAGCACGAATCCTGACTCATCTGTTGCGTTGTAGTATAGCACATAGTATCTGTGCTGTCGTTTTGTGATATTTCCCAGAGGTTATCTAAAAGCACAACACAGAATATGCCATGTGCAGCACTGAACGTTCAGTCTAATCCAGAGCAAATCTTTTAACTTTACTCTGTCTCTGCTTCCTACATTTTAAATTAAACAAACAATTCACACAGACCTTTTATTTTCATCATCTTCTGATAGTGTAACCCTTAGCTTGGGCCTCGTGTACTGTAAATGACACCCTTTTTTGTGATTAGTTTTAGGAATCTAATTAAAATGTAATTAATTTCATGCTTAACTTGCTTTTCAGATCTTTATTATAAGAAAGGTTTTGGATCTAACATGGACATTTTTTCTTAAATTATGAAAGTTTTATAATTCTTGCAACTTTTTGCAGAACAAAGCATTTTTGCAGAACACAGCAACAAAGTACTTGAATTTTTTTTAATGAATGTTGTGTGTGCATGTCCTCGTATACACTGAATACAAATTGCTAGTTAAATAATGAAATCAGTTCAATGGATTACTAATGCCGTGTGCCTTCTTTGCAGACTCATTCTTCCTGCCACCTAATAATTCAGCCCCAGACTCTTAATGTGAGGCAGAGGCATATTATGCACCCCTTTCCTTTGTGTCTAACAAGCTGTCATAGCCAATACGGTGTGTCACTCATTTTCTTGGCTGACGCTTTGTTTTGGGGTCTCTACATGCCCGATCTAATTTTGGTCCGCTTTTTGTTCGATTTACATCCTTCATATTGTACTTTTGTATCTTATTTAACTCCGCCAGATATGCTCACAATTATTAACAACACTAACCTTTTAATTTACTAACAAACCCAGCTGGTGCTCCTACTATTTCAAAACAAGTCGGCATTTGATGAACTTTTAGTCTAATATTGCTTTATTGAAAAAATTAGCATACACTGGTACAATCGAATAAATACATTGTAACTAGAAGAAAAAACAATAAAAATCATAATCATAATGATAATTATATCTATAAGAAACAATTTGTATACACAACCAGACTATAATATTGTACTGTAGAATAATAGCATTTTTTGTTATGTTTTAGTAAGGAAAGAAAGAAAAGAGAGAAAGGAAAGAAAAGAAACATTGCAAAATATAAATCACAGAATTACAATAGAGCAACAATTAAGTATTAACAGTAGTATGAAAGGTCTGGTGTCGAGAAAGGAAAGAGGTGAGAGGAAAACAAATCAAGTCCCTTTAAATTAACAGTTGAGTAGTATTAGCATTTGCTCGATCCATTCTGTGATTATAACAGATCAGATTCCACCAAGTTACAACAGATATTTTTGTAGTATCTTTCCAATTAGAAGTTATAATTTGCAGTGCACTAGCAATGAGCAAATCAGCCAATTTACCAAGCAGTGGTTGGGAATACCAAATAGATGAAGTACTACCCAAAAAAATATGTAATATATTGAAAGGTACATTGATGGAGAAAATCTGATTAAGTTTATCCCAAACTTGTTCCCAAAAAGAATGAACTGCAGAGCACTCAAAAAACATGTGCATATAATGACTGTGTTCTTTAGAGCATGACCAACACTTGCTCTCTGTAGTAAGTTTAAATTTATAAAGGTCTATAGGATTATAATACAGCCTATTATAAAAGTAAAATAACATTTGGGTTGTAGATGCTGAACGGGATGTTGTATGGAGTTTGGACCATATTTTTTTCCATATAGACATAGGAATGTTTTGATTGAAATCCTGTTCCCATGCTAATTCTATTTTAGATTTTGGTCCCCAAGACTGGTATATGTAAGGGTTCTGTATACAAAAGACGCTGGGACTTGTGAGGAAAAATTATAAGGTTGGGAATTAGGCTGTGCAGAAGAGGAAGAGTCCATAGATTGAGACAATAAGTTATAGAGGATAGCAAAAAGAGTTTGATATTGCACAGCGTAATAAGAGGAGATATGAAATGTCCGTTGAATATCTTTTAATTCAAGTACAGCATTGTCTAGAATTAAATGATTCAAAGTTATAATGCCTTTATGCATCCACTCTTTCCATACCAAAATTCTATTGTGAAATTGAATATCATAATTGTACCATATGGGAGTTTGGCTAAGGTTCTCATATGAGGAGTGAGAGGCAAGAAGTAATGACCTGGCAATAGAAACAGAATGAGTTATTATTGGAGAGAAAAGAGATTTAGGAGGTTTTGAGAGCCGAACTGCATCTCTAAATGTAAATGGTGTAATTTGTGAGTGTTCCAATTGACTCCATAGAGAGGTCCCTTTATGAAAAGTGGGAGAGAGGGACAACCATACTTGTTTTAAAACAAATGCAGAGTGATATCTTCTAAGGCATGGAACATTTACACCTCCATTTAGATTCCTGCAGTTTAACCAGAGATATACGAGATTTACATTTGTTCCATAAAAATTTCATAAATAATGCATTTATAGTTTAAAAAAAACTAGAAGTAAGTTTAACTGGAGCATAGATAAATAAAAAAAATTAATGGGCAACAACATCATTTTAATTGTGGCCCGTCTTCCCCGCCAAGTTAAATAAAGAGGATACCATCTGTCAAGCAATTTCAAAATCCTTGACTCTACCTCTTTGAGATTAATTTGAATAGTGTCTTTAAGAGAGTTGTAATAGAATATGCCCAGACATTTGATATGCTTAGAATTCCACGTAAACCCAGTATCTTTAAACATGTCTGGTAGACAGTAAGCATTTAATGGCAAAACCTCTGATTTATCTACATTAAGCTTATAACCAGAGACACTTGAGTATTCTTGTAATAATTTAAAAAAATCCTGAGTAATCTTCTGAGGATTAGAGATAAAAAGTAAAATATCATCAGCGTAAACTGTGAATTTAAATCTCAGTGTCTTTATGCTTAAAACCATGAAAATCAGATGACCTACGTATTGTCTCTAGGAGGGGCTCAAGGGCTAATATAAATAACAGAGGTGACAGAGGACAACCTTGTCTAGTACCTCTCTGCAGGGGGAAGTAATGGGATTGTTTACCATTGAAGAGTATAAAAGTCTAATAAGCTTAATAATATGAGGACTAAAACCATGCCATTTTAATGCTCCAAACATAAAGTCCCAACATACTCGTTCAAAGGCTTTTTCAGCATCTAGAGTTATGGCAGATATAGGATCCCTGGATTTAGAGGCAAGATGGATAACACTGAGAAAAGTTCTAGCATTATCCGATATGTTTCGCCCCTTAACAAAACCTGACTGATGAATGTCTATTAAATCTGGGATAAAATGATTCATCCATAAGGCCAGAATTTTTGCAAAGATTTTACAGTCAACATTAATAAGGGATATAGGTCTGTAATTACCGCATTTGGATAAATCCTTATCCTTTTTAGGAATCAAACACAACATAGCTTCAGAAAAAGTGCCCTGTGCTTGATCTTTTGATATGAAATACTGTATAAGTGTTAATAGCTTCGGAACTAAAATAGATGCAAAAGTGGAGTAAAATTCTATTGAAAAGCCATCTGGGCCAGGAGCCTTGTCCTTAGGAAGCTTGGTAATGGCATTTTTGATTTCTGTTTCAGATAGGTCAGAGTCTAATGGTGACAAATCTACGTTTTGCTTCGAAGGAATAGAGTGGAAGAAGGTATCTACTTCAGTCATATTAGGAGTTTTTTGGGAAGTATATAATGTGGTATAATAATCGGCAAAGCTTTCCAGGATTTTTGAATCTTTAGTATGTCTGTTTCCAAATGTGTCTGTGATAACAGTAATATTAGACTTTGGTTTTTTGATCTTTAAATATTTTGCCAATAGTTTACCCGCTTTATTTTCCCCCCGTAAATTTTTTAATTTATTTTGAGTAAAGTTCCACATGCACTTTCCAAGGAATGCTTATTGTATTGTAATTTAGCATCAATCAACCTGGATAAGGTGTCTGGTTTGTTAGATGAGAAATATTCATGCTCAAGACATTTTATTTGTGTGAGCAGTTGAGAGGAAACTTTAGATTTTTCTTTCTTTTTAATGGCAACATAATCTATAATAAAGCCTTGAGCAGTAGCTTTAAATGCATCCCATATAAAGTTAATCTGAGTATCACAAGGTAGATTGTGCATAAAAAATTCTTTAGAAAACGTTGTAAATTGTTCAATAAATAAGTGATCTTTCAATAAAGTGTTATTAAACTTCCAGCGATTAGAAAAGGAGGAATTTCCTGGAAAGCTCATATCAATTATTACTGGGGCATGATCTGATAAAATAATAGACCCAATATCAGCATGTGAGACTGTTTGTATAACGCTTTGTGTAGCAAATATATAATCTATTCTAGAATATGAGTGGTGTACTGGAGAATAAAAAGTGAATTTGAATCCATCTGGGTGAGCAATTATCCATATATCATGTAAACCTCTGGAGGAGATTGCTTGATAAAATGTTTTCTGCATTTTATTAGGGATATAACGAGTATGAGAGCGACGATCTATAAAAGGATCCATAAATTGATTGCAATCACCTCCTACCACAAGATTGTCAGAGTTGCAAGATAATAATAAAGAAGAAAAGTTAACTCAAAATTGAGGCTCTACTCCAGTTGGACCATAAACATTGCACATGGAAAACAGTATACCATTTATCTTAACTGTCAGTAAAATCTATCTTCCTATATCATCCTTAATCTCCTCCACAACTTGTATTTGTAAAGATCTATGAAACAATATTATTACCCCATTCTTATTATGAGCTGCAGGGGAACCACAAACATGACCAACCCAATTTCTATTCAAACTTTTAAAGTCCTGCTCTTTAAGATGGATTTCTTGTACAAGAGCAACTTGACAGTTCAATTTAGAGAGATGTTGAAGCACTGTTTGTTTCTTAACTGGATTACGTAAACCCTTAACATTCCATGAGATAATACGAAGACTGGTTAACTAGTAGAAGACATTTAGACAACAGAACCTTGTCAAAACCTAAGAGACAAACAGAATGTGAATCATAGAAGAAGGTGAAAAGGAAACTTATGAACATATATCTAAGTGAGGTTACATGGTTATGCCAATCTTGCATTGTAAGACATGAAAAATAATAAAAGAAGAAAGAAAAGTAGAAAGAGAAAAAAAACAGAGAGAGAGAAAAATAAAGTGGTATCAAAGGCTACCCCTTGATAACAGAAAGAAAAAAATGACAAAAAGCCAAGAGGCTTGAGTCAAAATTGTCTTAAAGAAAAGAGACATACTTTGCATGGGAGAAAGGGAGGAGCAAGAAAAGAAAAAGAGGCCAATCAGCAACAGTACCCCCGAGGAACTACAATGATTGGAGAACAAGAGAGAGTAGAGATGAGTAAACAGAATAAATACATTACAATATGAACAACTGATGACGTGACTTACCAACAAGTGAAAAAACACTATGATGTCGAGATATACAGGAATATAGACACAATCGGAAAGGGGATTTTCTCAACCTGAGATTTCAACGGTTTCAATATATGTAAAGAAGAAATAAATAATTTAAGAATTTCACATTAACTAATCAAGTCTTTCTTAGTTCCATTGCCTCCCCTTTGTGAGTATATATAAACTGTTTCAGATCAGAGGGATTTTCAAAAGTAGTTGTTCTGTCCCTGAAGGTGACCCTAAAGAAGCAGGGGTGAATAAGGCCAAATCTAGCATTCATAGATCTTAAGGCTGGTTGGAGATCCAGAAATTCCATCCTTCGTTTGGCGGACGCAGTGGCCACATCCTGGCTAAAGAAAATCTTTTGGCCCGACCACAACATTTGTTTACTTTGTTTGGTGGTATTCACAACAGTCATTAAATCTGAGTACTGCAGGAAGTAAGCAATAATTCCTCTTGGTTTTGATGGAGAAGAGGGACCAATTTGATGGGCTCTCTGGATGTTGAGAGCAGTAGCATTCTGAAGACCAACAATCTTTGGAATATGAGTTTGCAAGAATGTTATCAAATCTTGGCCTTCTGACCCTTCTGGAATGCCATAAATGCGAAGATTATTTCGCCGATTGCGATTTTCTAAATCTTCTGTCTGTTTTTTAAATTGTATGACTTCCTTAGTCAAGTTATCAACTTTAGTAGCAGTATCTTGTATGTCACTGATCCTCTGTTCCACCTCAGAAAATCTAGAATCCAGACGTGACCATTTCTCCTCAATTCGCTGTATCGCAATATTTGTCTCCATAACAAAAGGCTTTATCAGCTTAAGCTCATCCATAATGTCATCTAATGTGAGCGGCAATGGAGACTTAGTTGGACAGGATGGGTCTTTTGTAACTCTTTTGTGGGCCCCGGAGTCTTTACGACCATTAGAGTTAGAGACAGAGGATACAGATACTTTGGAAGTATGAGGGGCTTCCATTTCAGCCATACAGCGTATTTTTGATGCAATAGTTTAGTTAATGTTCCTGCAACAATGATTTAGTCACCTCAGAGGACAAATATTGAAAATTATAGGAGAAAATTCCGAATAAAATGACTATAACAGCTTCAAGGGTGGCATCCAAGAGTGTCAAAAGTATATTAAGTGATCCATATTGATTAAAGTAGCCAAAGACAAAAAAATTAAATATTTTTAAGGAATAAAAGAAAAAAAAAATCCTCTTAAAATGGAGGCCGCATTCCTGTCAGAAAGGGAGCAGTAGGTTGAAAAGATCAAGCTCTGTAAAATACCAGAGTTTTAAAAAATGAAAAAACTCACCATACTGCTCCCTGTTTGTTCCAACATCAAATTCTGGAAAAAGAAGTGTTCAGCTGTCAAAAACGCCTCCCTCCAATAAAAAAAACGTCCTCGGCAGCTCAGGAGCTTCGTTACTGAGCGGCCATCTTAGCTGCTTCGGCGTGTGATCTCAAGGCATTTGATGAACTTGACTGGCAGTTTTTATGGTTGTCTTTGTTTGATCTTTGATGGTGGAGAAATAGGCTCTGGCTTTGCGTGCTTACACTTACAGGCACGTACCTTGCACTAGTGACTATGTAGATCTAATAGGTTCAGAGTACAGAGTATACAGCAGTGGTGCTTTACCAATTTTCACAGTGGGGGTGCTGGGAGTTAGCTATACATTGCATGATTAACAATATCACACCCAGTATATTGACAACTATATTGTTAAGGTACGTATATATGGAGTTCATAGTAAATAGTAAAGTATAGTAATAGTAAATCTATACTTCCTTAGATACTTACCTTATATAGTTGATATTTGATATAGTGATATAGTTGGTATAGTGGATGCTATAGTTTTTTGAGTGCTTTATTACTGACCTCAATTAAGTGATATACAACTGCACAGGTGTATTAGTGTCCACTCACTAAGGAACATATTTATACTTTTTTTGCGGCACATTTGCGTCATTGTTTGACACAAAAGCGGTGCAAACTTACAAAATACAATTGTATTTTGTAAGTTTGCGCCACTTTTGAGTCAAACAATGACCCAAATGAGGCGCAAAAATAGTATAAATATGGGCCTAAAATCGTAGAGGCTCTGAACAATCAATCTGTTTGAATTAATTGAGATTTGAAAGTCCTTTGATATGCAGTGGACATATTAATAGCAAGTCATTACATAAGAGGTGTCAAGTACAAAATTGTAAGGTTGCACATAAATTAGCGGCTCATAGATCGGGTGAAATTGAAAGATGGGTTTGCAGAATGCTATTGTCAAAATACTAGTACAGAAAATCTGCTAACATTTTTTGAATAGGGATTTGAACATCCCCTTTATTGCATCTTAGAGTTTTAAATCATATATCCCCAAAAGTAGTACTTTAAACTGGGCAAGGAGAGTGTGAAAGTAAGTGAAATTTGTATTTTGTGGTGCTTATAAAGCGCAAAAAACCTGTAGGTATAGAAGCACCGAGCTGGAAGGCAATATTGAGGAAACTGACGCTAGCAGGAAAAGCTGATCTTCTGAATGCTTAATTTGAGAATAGACAGGTTTTCATCTGTCTCTGGAACATGAGGAATTACTTTAAGCTCCTAATGATTTCTGAGAGGGAGTTCCAAAGCCTGGCAGCTAGCACAGAAAAAATCCGATCTCCCCACCTAACTTTCCTACTCCTGCGTATTTCCAACTTTCTGCATTTTACTGATCGTAGGAATCTGCTCAGAACATATCAATAAAAGGCCATTCTCAAATGAATCAAACCCTGAAGGTGAAGAGCCCTATGTGTCAGACACAGGGCTTTGAAAACTTCCATTTATTTATCAGCAGCCAGTGAATTGATCTCAAACCCTCCCTGACAGAACAGAATATGGGCCAAGCCAAAACCAGATCAGCAGCCGCATTCTGAATAATTTGAAGCTGGTTCAGTGAATACTTATTGGTGTTAAGGTATGGTGCATTTCAAAAATTCAGGCAGGATGTGATCAATACAATGATAAACTCTATTCTAAGCTCTTTGGGGAGGAAAGGTAATATTTTATTCAGAGTCTTGATAATCCAGAACCAGGAGCTAACTGTCTTATTAACCTGGGTTTCCAAAGTCAGCTTGTCAACAAAGATTACACCCAAAGGTACAGTTTGGTTCAGGTATTGGACACACTGGAGTCACTGTGAATGCAAGAGATTGTCACACAAGACAAATACTAAATACAACTCATGGTCTCTTGACAGAGGCAGTAAATGTAAATTATGGACACCCTACAGACTTCTATCACTGCAGTAAAGTAGGGGTACAGCATAAGAGCACATTTTAGATCTCAGGTAGGAACCTGGGCAGCCTCCGAGCCTCAGCTTACCTGCTCCAGCTCAGCTTATCTGCTCCTGTGCCAGGACATGATTTTTTCTGCCTACATGCCTTGTACCTGCATGGCAGCTGCCTGGTTCCGGCCTCCCCATTTTCCCATTGATTACTAGCCTTGCCCAAAACAGGACCTTCTTAATGCAGGCTGCAGTGCGACTAAACTGACGAGGCACCTTGGCACCCTGTGAGACTCAGCTCACCTGCTCCTGCTCAGATTACCTGCTCCTGTGCCAGGCCTTATTCCTGCTCCTGTTTCTGCCTGATTGCCTTGTGCCAGCATCACTGCTGCTGCTGCGCAGTTCTCATCTCCCCATTTTCCCATTGATCCCTAGCCCCGCCCATCCCAGGCCACAAAGGCAGTAACAATCCTGTCAGTGCCCACCCATGCCTGGACGGTGCCCAGCATCAGCAACCCTAGTCCTCAGGGCACCAACAGATCCTTCCCAGAGGAACTCATGTGACTCAACCCTGGATGACACCAAGACTGCTGCTGCCTCTACTCACCCCAATCCACAGTTGGTCCTTTCACATGCTTACACTGCCGCTTCACCTGCTGCCTCATTCTTGTACCCTCCAAAAACACCCACTCCACAGCACCTCTCCTTACTCCTCCTCCCAAACCCACACATCACACAGCGCTTCACCATTAATCACTGACATGCATGATCCTTAGCACCCGTTCATTTAACAAGCATGCCACTGAGGTCTGTAACCTCATCCGCACCCATGCACCTGACCTTGTCTTCCTCATTGAAACCTAGCTCAACCCTTCTTCTGCCCCTGATGTCATCAGCGTCATCCCCCCCAGGACACAAGATCCTGCACCAGGACCAAACAATTAAACCAGGAGGTGGCATCATTATCATCCACAAAGACACCAACAAATCCACCTCTACCAATGACCCAGGAACTATTTCCATAGAACACCTACATTTCAAGTTCCAGACAGATGGCAAATCTACCATTAGGGGGATCCTTGCATTACGGCCACTGGGATCCCCGTGCAATTTCAGCAACTTCCCTGCTGACCTTGTCAGCCCCTTCACCATTTGGGGCCAGGGTCAGGGTGACTGTATGTATTTTTAAGATAGGGTCGGAAACTAGATTTGTCAATATTCCAAACTTTGATTTGCAGGGAACACATATTGTAAAAAAATGCAAATCTAAAACCAATATGTTTAAATTGTGTTGGACTTTGCCCTTTCTGCAGGGTCACCCCAAACTTTTTGTCTTCACTCCTCTCAGTTTTTGCTAAATTAGTGTTTGCTGGAATTAGGGCTCTGTGCACTTTACCACTGTTAACCAGTGCCAAGGTGCTTGTGCTTCCTCTTTAAAACATGGTTAGGTTGGCTTATACCCGATTGGCACATTTATTTTACTTGTAAGCCCCTCGTAAGAAGACACTAAGGGGGTCATTACAACATTGGCGGGCGGCGGCCCGCGGTGCCCATTACAACATCCCCGCTGGGCCGGCGGGCGCAAACCTAGTTTATGCCCGCCGGCCCAGCGGGGATGCGGCCGCAACATAGGAGCCGGCTCCTAATGGAGCCGGTGGGGATGCGGTCGCAACATAGGAGCCGGCTCCTAATGGAGCCGGCGGTGTTGCGGCTGTGCAACGGGTGCAGTTGCACCCATAGCGCTTTTCACTGTCTGCTATGCAGACAGTGAAAAGCTGCACGGGGCCCTGTTAGGGGGACCCTGCACTGCCCATGCCAGTGGCATGGGCAGTGCAGGGGCCCCCTGGGGCCACAGGACTCCCCTTACCGCCAGCCTCTTCCTGGCGGTGGAAACCGCCAGAAACAGGCTGGCGGTACGGAAGTCATAATCCCCAGGGCAGCGCTGCTTGCAGCGCTGCCCTGGAGGATTATCACCGCCGGGGCTAAAACGGCAGGAAACGGCCGGCCCTGGCGGTGCGACCGCGGCGCTTCCGCCGTGGTCGAAATATGGGTCTCCGTACCGCCAGCCTGTTGGCGGTACAGACGCCACTTTAGCCCTGGCGGTCTCAGACCGCCAGGGTCGTAATGACCACCTAACTGTTCCCAGGACCAGTAAATTAAATGCTACTAGTGGACCTGCAGCAATGATTGTGCCTCTCACTTAAATAGCACATCAAAATTGTCTGGGGTCTGGCATTGCAGCTTATGTGTGCTGCTTAGAACTGTCAAATCAAGCTAGCAAAATAAACCTTTTGCCGGGCCCAAACCTACCTTTTTAATACATATAAGTCACCTCGAAGGAAGGCTCTGGACAGCCTAGAAGGCAGGGTGTAATGTATTTTAAACGTAGGGCATGTACTTTTACCATTAAAGTTTTTCATGTCCTGGTAGTGGAAAACTCTTCCATTTACTAATAGTGGGTCTGCATCAATAGTTATGTCACTCACTTAAGTAGCACTTTGAACATGCCTCTAGCTTGCCATTGCAGCCTGTGTCCAGTTTCAAACTGCCATTTTAATCAGGCAAACTAAACCTTTTGCCGGGCTTAAACCTTCCTTTATAATACTTATAAGTTACCCCTAGGGTAGGCCCTGCACAGCCCAGAGGGTAGGGTGCAGTGTATTTCAAAGATGGCCATGTACCTTTAAGTATTGCATGTTGTGGTGGTGAAAAACCCTTAAATTCCTTTTTCACTAATGCAAGGCCTAACTCTTCCTTAGGGTAACATTGGAGTTACCTAACTGCATTTAAAAAGCTTTAATTTCCAAATGGGAGTAGGTAACCAGTTAATGTTTGGTGTCTTTTGAATTGTAATGAAAAATCCTCTGACATACTAAAGTCGAGTTTCGAATTACAACTTAAAGTTGGCATTTTCCTGCTTTAGCCGTGTAGTACTGTAGTCTGTCTCTGGGTCACAATGCTGGATGGAGCTGACAGTTGGGATTTGTGTAGTCCACACTCTGGATGCTCTGCCAGAAAGAAGGACTGCTGTGATGTTGAAGGACTGCAAGTCAGCTGGGCTGCTGACATTATCTGTTAAGCCCAGAACCCCAAAGTGACCCCAAGGGCTAGTTGGCTGGACTCCTGACTAGAGTCTCAGGGACAGTAGGCTTTAACAAACTTGAAAGCAGGACTTGGACTCTGCTGTCTGTGAGTCTACCCTGTCAAGTGATGCCACCCCAGCCTGGACCCTTGAAACTGGGCCTAAGATGTTCTGCCAACATCTGTGAATCTAACAGAATCAATGCATCTCTTCTGCGTGCCACTATCTTGAGCAGAAAGGATGCATCACCACTGCTTCTTGGATTGGACCTGTCCAAAGACCCTTATTTCCTTTGCAGCCTCTTCAGAACTGCCACTGCATGATTCATCCTTAGTACAAGCCCTTGCATCTCTCATTGATGGCAGCCCTAACAAAGACACCAGACTCTGCATCGCAGCCTTGCAGCTCCTCAGAGCTGAAGCAATGCCCCAGACTATGCAGCACATTATTGATGCCAGATTTTGCATCCGAAGCCCTAGTTGACAAGATCCTCAATGATGACCCAGGACCTCATATTGCAGCCTTGCTGCACATCAGAACTGATGCATTGCTTTGCCTGCACAATGCAGCTTTGACATGGATCCTCACAATACTCCACAAACCTCGCAAACCAGGATTGAAGGTACTTTGCTCAATGGGCCTAAATAGGATCCCTTAGCCTAAACGTATGACTTTGTCCCAATCCCACATGGCCAGATATTCACAGTTGGTGCTTTGTGCTTTTAGGCTTTAATTACACTAAAATCTTTAAAATTGCAAATCTCTGGTTCTACTGATTGGATTTGTTTATTTATTAAAATTTACTAAATTTTTTCTAATCTGGTGTGGGATTCTTTTTTGCTGTGTTTTCACTGTGTTACTCTTTGAAGTGTTGCGCAAATACTTTACACATTGCCACATTAAAGTTGGCTTGTGATTTCATCCTGAAAATAATTGTGGTTGCTGCTCGACAGGGCTTTCAAGCCCTTAACCAGTAATCAAATTTCTTACAAATTGGTACTTTCCTTCACAGAGATATATTGTGAATTTCCAATGCACACTAAAACTAACCTTTCAGTAAAGTCATGCTGATATGGAGGTACAGATCAGAAATTAGGTAACTTTTGAAGCAATAAGCACGCACCCTGTTTCTTACCAGCTGCAAGGCATTTGGATTTATCCAGGCTACACCAACAAACATTTTCGTTTGTATTCATGTCTGTGAACCACTTCTCTTTCCTGTAAGTAAAGAGGTGGCCTGGAGGCTTAGCCAAAGACTCCAACCTATACAACCTATTTATATGGTTTAACTCTAGTTAGAAGTCATGCTGGTGAAGCTGCTGAGCAGAGTTAACGTGCCCTAAGAATAGAATGTATTACCTGCCCCTATTCATAGATAGCACTTAGGAAGAGCTGCCACACCAATAATCTGCTCCCCATTCTATCACATACTTGTGCAGCTCCTAAAGTGGAAGCTAGCAGGGCTGCATAGCTGGACTAGCCCTGAGATTGATATCGGTGAAGGTCAGACCTTAGATATCAACACATAGCAAATTAGGTCAGGCTCACATTCTGTAAGTGCATGTGTGCTAATAAAAGTGATGACAGCGTCTGAGTTCACATTTGAGATGTTTATCCCAATACTAGGCTCTAACAAAAATGGGTCCCACCAGGCAAGCAAGATGATTGAGGTTGCCTAAGAGCACTGCCTGCAGCAGGAGGATTTTGCAAACAACATTTAAAGACCCGTCCAATTTATCCTTCATCCAGCATACTTGTGCACAGCAGCACTTTGCTTCACACCCTGCAACCAAGGTGTTCCTCTTAGGACAGCACAGCAGAAATTGGGGTGTGGAAGTGCCCCCCTCATATACCTACTTCCTACAGCTCTGGTCTTCATCCACCAACTATGCCTTTGTATAGGTTTTGTTTCTACAATGACAGTAGGCTGTGTTAAGTAAGAGGGACTGCACTCACACCATTCGAGATTTAATGTGACAAAGTAACCTGTCTACCAAACCCTTAGTCTGGCCATTCTATTATGAGCCAGACCGACATTCAGTTTTCCAATGGTAGTGCCCCCCGTTGGCTCTACCATCAGAAAACTTAACCTAGCGGCTCTACAGATTAGAGGCATTTTTTTTATAAGGCTTTGAAACTGCCTTCCCTTTTCAGAGCAGAAGGTCTGACGGGCATCCTTTTATTCTGTCCACCAGAGAGGTAAAACTTGGTGGTCATGAACAGAAAAAAAAACTCCACATCCAGGGACTTTTTTTTTCAGAAACAAACTCCTGCTTTAAAAGTTTATTTATATAAAACAAAAGGTTTGGTGTATGTGAGAAAGTAGCCTCTTTCTAGCCTTGTTACCTCCACTTTTGGCCTGTTTGTGAGTATATGTCAGGGTGTTTTCACTGTCCCACTGGGATCCTGCTAGCCAGGGCCCAGTGCTCATAGTGAAAACCATATGTTTTCAGTATGTTTGTTATGTGTCACTGGGACCCTGCTAGCCAGGACCCCAGTGCTCATAAGTTTGTGGCCTATATGTATGTGTTCCCTGTGTGATGCCTAACTGTCTCACTGAGGCTCTGCTAACCAGAACCTCAGTGGTTATGCTCTCTCTTTACAAATTGTCACTAACAGGCTAGTGACCAATTTCACCAATTCACATTGGCATACTGGAACACCCTTATAATTCCCTCATATATGGTACTGAGGTACCCAGGGTATTGGGGTTCCAGGAGATCCCTATGGGCTGCAGCATTTCTTTTGCCACCCATAGGGAGCTCTGACAATTCTTACACAGGCCTGCCACTGCAGCCTGAGTGAAATAACATCCACATTATTTCACAGCCATTTACCACTGCACTTAAGTAACTTAAAAGTCACCTATATGTCTAACCTTCACCTGGTGAAGGTTGGGTGCTAAGTTACTTGGTGTGTGGGCACCCTGGCACTAGCCAAAATGCCCCCACATCGTTCAGGGCCAATTCCCCGGACTTTGTGAGTGCGGGGACACCATTAGACGTGTGCACTATACATAGGTCACTACCTATGTATAGCGTCACAATGGTAACTCCGAACATGGCCATGTAACATGTCTAAGATCATGGTATTGTCACCCCAATGCCATTCTGGCATTGGGGAGATAATTCCATGATCCCCCGAGTCTCTAGCACAGACCCGGGTACTGCCAAACTGCCTTTCCCAGGGTTTCACTGCAGCTGCTGCCAACCCCTCAGACAGGTTTCTGCCCTCCTGGGGTCCAGCCAGGCCTGGCCCAGGAAGGCAGAACAAAGGACTTCCTCAGAGAGAGGGTGTTACACCCTCTCCCTTTGGAAAAAGGTGTCAGGGCTGGGAAGGAGTAGCCTCCCCCAGCCTCTGTAAATGCTTTGATGGGCACAGATGGTGCCCATCTCTGCATAATCCAGTCTACAAGGGTTCAGGGATCCCCCAGCCCTGCTCTGGCGCAAAACTGGACAAAGGAAAGGGGAGTGACCACTCCCCTGACCTGCACCTCCCAGAGCTCCTCCAGTGTGCTCCAGACCTCTGCCATCTTAGAAACAGAGGTGCTGCTGGCACACTGGACTGCTCTGAGTGGCCAGGGCCAGCAGGTGACGTCAGAGACTCCTTCTGATAGGCTCTTACCTGTGTTGCTAGCCTATCCTCCTTCCTAGGTAGCCAAACCTCCTTTTCTGGCTATTTAGGGTCTCTGCTTTGGGCAATTCTTTAGATAACGAATGCAAGAGCTCATCAGAGTTCCTCTGCATCTCTCTCTTCACCTTCTGCCAAAGGATCGACCGCTGACTGCTCAGGACGCCTGCAAAACCGCAAAAAAGTAGCAAAGATGACTACTGAAACCTTGTATAGCTGATCCTGCCGCCTTCTCAACTGTTTTCCTGGTGGTGCATGCTCTGGGGGTAGCCTGCCTCCTCTCTGCACTAGTAGCTCTGAGGAAATCTCCTGTGGGTCGACGGAATCTTCCCCCTGCAACCGCAGGCAACAAAAGACTGCATCACTGGTCCTCTGGGTTCCCTCTCAGCATGACGAGCATGGTCCCTGGAACACAGCAACTCTGTCCAAGTGACTCCCGCAGTCCAGTGACTCTTCAGTCCAAGTTTGGTGGAGGTAAGTCCTTGCCTCCCCACGCTAGACTGCATTGCTGGGTACCGCGTGATTTGCAGCTGCTCTGGCTCCTGTGCACTCTTCCAGGATTTCCCTCGTGCACAGCCAAGCCTGGGTCCCCGACACTCTAACCTGAGCTGTCCTCCGGCATCGTGGGACTCCCTTTTGTGTCTTCGGGTGAGCTCCAGTTCACTCCTCTTCGTAGTGCCTGCTCTGGGACTTCTGCGGGTGCTGCCTGCTTGTGTGAGGGCTCCCTGACTTGCTGGGCACCCCCTCTGTCTCCTCATCCAAGTGGCGACATCCTGGTCCCTCCTGGGCCACAGCAGCATCCAAAAACCCTAACCACGACCCTTGCAGCTAGCAAGGCTTGTTTGCGGTCTTTCTGCATGGGAACACCTCTGCAAGCTTCTTCACGATGTGGGACATCCATCCTCCAAAGGGGAAGTTTCTAGCCCTCTTCGTTCTTGCAGAATCCACAGCTTCTACCATCCAGTGGCAGCTTCTTTGCACCCTCACCTGGCATTTCCTGGGCATCTGCCCACTCTCGACTTTGTCGCGACTCTTGGACTTGGTCCCCTTGTTCCACAGGTACTCTCGTCCGGAAATCCACATTGGTTGCTTTGCTGGTGTTGGTCTTCCTTGCAGAATTCCCCTATCACGACTTCTGTGCTCTCTGGGGAATATTGGTGCACTGTACATCTACTTTTCAGGGTCTTGGGGTGGGCTATTTTTCTAACCCTCACTGTTTTCTTACAGTCCCAGCGACTCTCTACAAGCTCACATAGGTTTGGGGTCCATTCGTGGTTCGCATTCCACTTTTGGAGTATATGGTTTGTGTTGCCCCTATACCTATGTGTTCCTATTGCAATCTACTGTAACTTTACATTGCTTGCATTACTTCCTTTTGCTATTACTGCATATTTTTGGTATTGTGTACATATATCTTGTGTATATTTGGCATCCTCATACTGAGGGTATTCACTGAGATACTTTTGGCATATTGTCATTAAAATAAAGTACCTTTATTTTTAGTACATCTGTGTATTTTGTTTTCTTATGATATTGTGCATATGACACCAGTGGTATAGTAGGAGTTTTGCATGTCTCCTAGTTCAGCCTAAGCTGCTCTGCTATAGCTACCTTCTATCAGCCTAAGCTACTAGAAACACCTCTTCTACACTAATAAGGGATAACTGGACCTGGTACAGAGTGTAAGTACCCCTTGGTACCCACTACAAGCCAGGCCAGCCTCCTACAGTGTGTGACTGTCATAAACATGTCAGATGCACCAAAGTTTTGTGCCTTCACAGAACTTGCTGTGGTGGCAGGTGCTATGAAGGGCAGATGGTGATCTCTTCATTCGACGGGTGGCAGTATAACCGGGGTTGTGGTGGAGAGGATCTCTGCCACCCTGTCAGACACCAGGCTACTGTCCAAGGTCTTAGTCAAACAATGCCGAATATTAAAACAAAATAATTTTGTCATTCAGAAGAGGAACCATCATAAACGAAAGTATTGTCAATAATATCATAATTTTCTCAACTCAAGTCTCTTAATTCAGACTTATTCACAGGGCCTTTGGAAATATGTGGAGGAGGACCAAATCATGCAACAAGGTTGGCTAAATCATGTAAACAAGAAAAGGCAAATTATGTTGCATAATAGAACACATGTTGTCCCTTTTACGTATGAGAATATTGTGCAATAATGTCATCTTCTTAGTACTCCTTTTAACAACCAAATAAAACAATAAGCAACTGAAAGATGACTAGTGAACATTTGCATGGAGTCTTTCACATTGAATGAATGCATGTTGCCAGGTTTTCAGTGATTTTTTTTATCTGTTTGAGCTAGGAACAACCAAAATCTGCAGATTAAGCAGCAGATGATCGACTATGTGGCAAAGGCAGCAAATCCATAATTATGTGAACAATGCCACAGAATTGTTTAACTCCTGTGGCTTGAGTTATACAGGCCTATTCAGAAAGGGAACCTACACTTGTGAGTAAATTTACAAGCACAATTTACAATTACTCTTCTGAGTAACTTTACTATTTTTGGCTATTCACCGAAAGTTTAAACTTACATCTCTCCGACCTCCTCAGTTTAGTGGTGGAGCCAGATCAATTGTAATTTACAACCATATAGTTACCTTGTGCAACTTACAACCATATTATGGGCCTGATTACGACCCCAGTGATATTCAGACCGCCAGGGTCGGGGTGGCGGTCTGACCACCACATTATGACTGTGGCAGTCATGCCATGTTGGCCCCCAGCACAGCCAGTGCACCTCCACAGGAGAGGCTGGCGGTGCTGGCAGACCTAATCTGCCAGGGCAGCGCTGCAAGCAGTGCCGCCCTGGGGATTATAACCCCCCTCTCGGCCAGCTTTTACTTGATGGTACCACCTCCATCTAAAGGCTGGCAGAGACAGTGCCCCTACACTGCCCATGCACTTGGCGTGGTCAGTGCAGGGGCCCCCCTTTGCAGACAGTGAACATTGCAACTGGTGCTGGTGCACCCTACGCACTACAGCATTGCCATCAGCTCTATTATGAGCTGGTGTCAATGTTGTAGGCTGTTCCCCACTGGGCCAGCAAGCTGAAACACTGTTTCCCCCGCTAACCCAGTGGGGAACTCTTAGTGGGGCCCGCAGGAAGGTGGCCGCACTGGTAGCAACCACACCTTGGGACTTCAGCGGATGGTTGAAGACCATATGCCAAGTTGTAATGACCCCTATATGTCTAGTGAAATTTCCACACTCATCACAACAAAGCAGAGACTTCCACATTTCAGCGAATAGCAGACCTCTGAATGGCACTTAACCACTTTTGTGTGGAGGACAGCTTGGATCCTTACTCTGAAACAGTGCTTGTTTGCCAAAGACTGCTCAAAGCCATCCTGACAAATGAGGCAAAGAATCCCTCTGCTGTGAACAGCCAAGGGATTTCCTTTGTTTTTAGCCTCTGGAGTTGAGGAAGAGCTTTCCCAGGAGCCCAAGGTAATTTTTTTTCAACGTATTGAAGATGGCTGCACATGGCGTGCTGACATCATTACATTGAAAGTGAAATGAGTTGATTGGCTCATTTCATTCTCACTGCTTCAGTCCTCAGAGTATGTCTCAGCCTCCCAAGCACTGAAGAAGATGGGAGAGGTATTGTTAGAAACGGGAAAATCTCCCCTTCCCAATGGTACCTTTCCCTAATGGATCCCTGCTTGGGGCTCACCACAGGAAGATAATCACCAAGCAGGAATCCACCCACTAGACACCAGGGAGGGGGGAGAGGTCCTTTCGGCAAGGGCCTGTGCTCCCCCCTAAAAATTTAAATATCACAGTCTTTCTGCCCGCCTGGGGAGTAGATGGGCCAATTACTCATTTGTCCCGCCAGAATGCCCAATAGACACTAGGGATGACTTTTTTTTTTTTTTTATGTGGGTGTGGGGTCTTCCTTGCATGGATATGGGGATGGTCATGCCCCCCCAGAAAGGGAAACAGTCTTTCTGACCCCTGTCGGGAAGATGTGGACAATTTCCCCATATGTCCCCAGGAGGCAGAAAGCCCACTAGACACCAGTGATTACTTCTTTTTTTAATTGTAGGGGCAGGCGCTGCCCAGCATGGTCATGCCCATGCCCCATCATGATAAAAATGGGGAAACAGTCTTTCTGTCACCACAGGGGCAGATGGGGTCCATTACCCCCATCTATCCCTCATTGGGGGGGCACTAGACACTAGGAATTACTTTTTGTTTTAATTGTTAACTGAGGGGTTGGGCCTGCCCAGAATGGGCATGGTCATGCCCCACCTCTATTAAAATGGGGACACCGTTTTTCTGCTCCACAGGGGGGCAGATGGGGTAATTACCCCTGATGTGCCAAAAAGCCCACTACATGGGAGCAATGTTTATTTTTTATAAAAATAATGGGGTGTGACTTTCCCAGCCTAACATCTGCCCCACCCTCACCCCTAAAGCTCAGCATTCTTTCAGCTCCCCTACAGACTAAAGCATCTCATCCCACTGCCAAGCAAAGGGACAGTTGATTCTTTGTGGTGTTGTTTTTTAAAAATGGGCCAGGAGAGTTTGGCTAAATCCCAGTATCATCCCATGTGCAATGGTGAACAGCTGCACTTTTTGGGCTTGGGTAGGCGGCCGCCTGTAAAAACCTACCTGTCCCACATAGGTCTGAATACTAGACATGTGGGGGAGTCCAGCGTGGTGTGCTTTGCATGCATCCCACATCTTTTTCTTACCCAAAATGCCCTGCAAACCTCAAACGTTGATTGAAAACACATAAGGGGTTATTCCAACTTTGGAGGAGGTGGTAATCCGTCCCAAATGTGACGGATTTACCTCCAGCCGTGTTACGAGTTCCATAGGATATAATGGACTCGTAATACGGCTGGTGGTATATCCGTCACTTTACCGTCACTTTTGGGACGGATTACCACTTCCTCCAAAGTTGGAATAACCCCCATATTTTCCTCACATTTGTGTGATGAAAACTTCATAAATCCTCAGGAATCTGCAAAATTCCTACCACCCAGCATTGTCTCACTTGTGCTGCTAAAAATGCTGCACCACTTGTGTGGTAGGACCTAGTGTTAGTGACAGGAATGGATCAAACTGAGGTCAATTGGAGTCCCCATGCAATGGCTCCCATTGTTCTTGGTTTGATCTGTTCCTGTCACGGGCAGCAGGCCTTGCCACACAAGTAGTGCAGCATTTTTATTGCCACAAGTGGAGCAATAATGAGGGATATGAATTTTGTTGATTTCTGCTGATTCAGGAAGTTTCCATTACAGAAATGTAAAGAAAATGTGCTAATTCAGGCAAACTTTGAGGTTTACCTGGCATTGTGGGTAAACAAAGCCTCCTGGGATCCATGCAAGGCACGCCTTCCTGGATTCCCCTAGGTGTATAGTTTTAAAAAATGAACAGCTTTGCTAGGTTTTCCTAAGTGCTGGATTAGCTAGTGCCCGAAAATCACAGCTACTCACTTACCAAAAAACTGGCCATTTTTTAGTAGAAAAATGTAATGTATCCATGCTGCCTTCTGGGTCATTTCTACCCATTGGTAGTAGGCCTACCCACAATAGTGAGGTACCATTTTTAGCTGAAGATTGAGAGAAATGCTGGGGGGATTGACGTTTGTGGCTCCATGCATTTTCCAGAATTTTCCATCACATAAATGTAAGGAAAATATGGGCCTGATTTAAGAAATGTGCGCTGCACCAAGTGCAGTGTCACTTTTCTTGTGCCCCTTAGCACCCCCTAAAGCCACCATGTGTGAGCCATATCTCAGAAATGGCACACAATGGCAGTGGTTAGGGAACTAGCATCAGAACTGTTGCTGCTAGTTCAGAGATTTACAGGATTAGCGTAAAAAATGTTGACGCTAATCCTGCAAAGCCTATTGAGGCCCATTGTAAACAATGTTGTGCCTCCTTTTAATGCTTGCTTCGAGCAGGAGTTAAAAGTGTAAAAAAAAATGATGCAACGAAATCTCTTTAATTTCTTTGCCCCATTTTTTCGGCTCGCTAACAGGGGAATGCCCCCTTTGCATACATTATGCCTAGCGCAGGAATAATGTAGCACAAAGAGTTACAAAGTGGCGCAATGCATGCATTGCACCACTTTGAAAATTTGGTGCAGAGATTTTGGCCTCATTGGGCCACCTTAGCATTTAAAAAATGGTGCTAATGTGGTGCAAGGAGGTCCTAGGGGCTCTTAAATCCCCCCTATATTTTGTAGTCAAAGTTTGAGGTTTGCTAGTGTTTCTGGGTAAAGCAACCTCGTAAAAGCCACACATGTCATCCCTTTCTAGATTCCCCTGGGTATCTAGTTTTTAAAAAAATACACGTTTGTGAGATTTCAGTTGGTGTCAGCTGAGCAAGACCCAAAAACCACAGCTACCGACTTTGCAACTAACAGGTCAGTTTTCTGTGGAACAAATGTGATATATCTACATTTCATTTTGGGTTGTTTCCTGTCATGGGCAGTAGACCTACCCACACAGGTGAGGTACCATTTTTAACAGAATACTTAGGGGAATTCTGGGTGGAAGGAACCTTGTGGCTCCCTGCACATTCCAGAACTTTCGATCACAGAAATATAAAGAAAATCTGTCAAAGTTTGAAGTTTGCAAGGGATTGTGGGTGAAACAACCTGGTGAGATCCATGCAAGTCACCCCTTCATAGATTCTTCTAGGTCAGTGGTTCCCAACCTGTCATCTGGGGACCCCTGGGGGTCCGCAAAGCCTCCTCAGGGGGTCCCTGACTGGTTAGAAAATGTAATAATTTCAACAGATTAGGTCCTCTGCTTTGCATAATGACTTAGTGGGGGTCCCCGTGTTCCAATCATGATTCAGTGGGGGTCCCCGGGTTCCAGTATTGATACAGTGGGGGTCCACAGGAGTCAAAAGGTTGGGAACCACTGTTCTAAGGGTGTAGTTTCCAAAAATATACAAGTTTCCTAGGTTTCCCTAAGTACCGCATGAGCTAGGGCCTGAAATCCACAGCTACCCACTTTGCAACTAGTCGGTCAGTTTTGAGACAAAACATTTGATGCATCCATGTTGCTTTTTGGTCTTTTCCTGCTGCGGGCACCAAGCATACCCACACAAGTGAGGTAACATTTTTATCAGAAGACTTGTGGGAATACTGTGTGGAAGGAAATTTGTGGCTCCTGCAGAGTCCAGAACTTTCCATCACAGAAATTTGAGAAAAATATGTTTAAGTCAAAGATTGAGGTTTTCATGGGATTCTGGCTAAAACAACCCAGCGAGAGCCACACAAGTCACCCCATCCTGGATTCCCATAGGTTTCTAGTCAGAAATGTACGTTTGCTTGGTTTCCTTAGGTGCCAGCTAAGCTAGGGCCCAAAATCCACAGCTAGACACATTAATAAAAAGGGGTCAATTTTCTGTGGAAAAATGTGATGTGTCCATGGTGCATTGCGGGTCCTTTCCTGTCACAGGCACTAGCCCTACCCACAGAAGCATGGTACCATTTCTATCGGAAGACTTATTACCAATTTTATTTTTCTGCATTTGTGCCTTTCAAATGTAAGCCAGTGTGTAAGAAAGAAGACATTTTGAGAAATGCCCTCTAATTCACATGGATGTATGGGTTCCCACAAAATAGTAGATGTGCAAATAACCATGGCTACTAAACTCCATATCATGTGCCCATTTCGAAATACATAGGTTTTCTTGATAGCTATTTGTCACTCTTTATATGTTACCATGTGAATTGCTCTATACCCAGTACACAATGAAAAACCATTGGAAGGTGCAGCTCAGTTGTTGGCTCTGGGTACCTCAAGTTCTTGGAAACCCACAAACCCTATATGTCCTCACAACCAGATGGGTAGAGCAAATGTAATGATATATTGTTTTTGTAAATCAGCCTTTGTGGTAAGAAGTTACAAATGAAAATGTTGTCACAAGTGCCTGTTTTTTTAAATTAAATGTCAATATATTTTTATTTCAACACGTTGTTTCTTTGGAAAAACCTCGAAGAATCGACACACATTACCCTTACTGAATTCAGAATTTTGTCTAGTTTTCAGAAATGTATAGCTTTCTGGGATCCACCATAGGTTTCACAACAGTTTCCGCCAAAAACTGTAAAGAGGTTGAAAGCACAAAATATGTGATATTCTAAATTACCTCTGCTTGTAAACTAGGAAGATAATGATTTTAGCACAGCAAACCTTTTGTTGATGCCATTTAAGGAAAAAACAGACACTTTTTTCTGCAGCACTTGTTTTTATTTTTTCCCAAACCACCCAAAATCTGCCTATATTCTTGCAAATTTACTGGTACCTTCCAGGGAAATCCATAAACGCTGGCTACATTTAGAAAGGCCATGATGTTGGGAACTAAAGGGTGTCAATTTGGTGTGGATAAGGTATGGGGACAAAAATGTATGGAGGCCTAAGCTTGAACTACCCCAAATAGCAAAAAAAAAAGGCTTAGCACTGAGGGGTTAAACGCCTAGCACTGAAAGGGTTAATAAGAAAATGATAAGCATCTGAATGAAATCAGGCACACATTCCCTAAAAACCCCATAAATACTACCCACACCATAGTATCTGGTTCTTTCTGCTTTTGGGCAGCCACCACTGTATCTTAGAGACTTCACATTGCTGCCTGTGTTGAAGAGGAAGAAGCATTTAAATGAGAAGGTGGCCCTTGTAATTACATTTCTGGGTGCAAACTTTAAACAATTACTTGTGCTCCCTCCTTTCACCCTCAGTGAAACTCAGAAAGCAGCCTTGGGGCAGGAGGTCTATGACCCGATTAGTTTATTGGGGAAGAAGGTCTGGATCATGGGGACATTGAAAAACAAATGGCAGACAGCAAGGAGGGGGAGAAGTTCCCCAGAGTTGAGGTGGCTAAAGTTTTTTCCTGGAGGAACAACCGGACCGCAACTCCATCTCAACCCTTCGAGAAAATCTTCTCTCCACCATGCACCTACACCAGCTATACAGGCTACCACTTCAGGTCTACACTATCATGGTGAAGGTAATATAACACCCCAATCCTCCTACTCTCCATAGCTGGCATGTTTTCCATGTCCACACATGACAAGGTAAAGCTGGATTTTTTTTCTTATTATGGGATTTGCAGCCTTGGTTTTATACTGAGTTAAATATTCTCATAAGTTCCATAATTCTAAGAAAAAAGGGCACTGCCCTAGCTTGTGACATGGTATGGAAAACTAGGCAGCTATGATGCTCCATATCTGTAAAAACAAACCCACAAGCACTCACCTACATATGTCCTTCTCACGCATACCTGTATAGTCAGTCGCACATCATATATATACACTTCCTAAATGTCCTACACTTCCTAAATGTCCAGTAATACTAGCTCTAAAATGTATACATGTTGTGTTAATGTTTATTTTACTACTCTTTATACAGCTAAATGTATTGCTTTAGCTAGGGGAGAGGTCAGTGTCATCACAGCGACAAACAGGGCCGGTCTTACAATAAAATCCACATACACAGAGGTGTATATCCCTCTGTAAGCAAGTTGGCTAAAACACTAAAGAGGATTGTTCTCACTTATTTTTGTATAAAAAAATAAATCTTCATATGTGTATTGTAATAACAGCCTATAGAGATTTGTTCTCACTTGTTTATGTTATCCAGTACAGAGTTGTCAATATATGGTTTGCCCTGTCTTTAATTGTTCCTAAAGTTTACCTTTTCATCTATACAGGTACACTAATATATAGTAATGTTTTTCTTTTTAATTGTAAGGCCATGAGTGTAGAAAGGAAATGACACAGAACATACACATTGTCCCAATGTAAATCGCAGACACATTCATGGAGGACTGACCTCAAATGTACACAGTGCTTGAAATTGAAATATACATGTGCAGGTACCCTACATAGGAGTACCTACTTAATTTTGAGAAGTGCTGCTACTCTCCAATTTAAAGTATTGCATATCTGTTGAGAAGTACTGGTACACTCCTTCTCAAAATAAAGAAGAGCCGGCACTCAGTCAGGGACCATTTAGAGCGCATAACTTCCAAGTTCACAGGTCCATGCGTGATGTGTTGCTCCAGTCCAGATTTTTTCTTTTGAATTCTGGGACCTGTAGTCCCATTTTATAATGGGCTGATAAGGCTACAAGTTCCAGAATTTCAAAGAAAAAAACCTGGACTGGAGCAGTATTTCAAGCATGGACCTGGGAATCTTGGCAGGGCTCCTGACTTTACACATTTATACATGTTTCTCCTTTCACTGCAACCAATACTGAAACAGAGGAAATGCACGCCTTAGCAGCTAGAAAAAAACAAACCAAGCAAGTAGTACATTAAAACAAAGCTGGGTAAAGATATGTTTTATTGGACAAAAATGTCAGTAATTGATGGCAAACTTCAGCTATATGGCTCAATAAATTGTATTCTGATTAACTGCAGGGGTTGGCGAATATCTGGATAGAAAGCAAATACCAAAATTAATCATGTTTTACTAACAAATAGACTATAACATCTGCAGATTCCTTAAACAACAAATTGCAAAGTGCTTTTCTGCAACGTTGTTCAGTCTCCCTGTTTAGCCTTGTTCCTTACTGAGCTTCCAGTGTACCTGCAATGGGCTTTACATCGAACAGGAGCATTTGCATTAGAAGGCCAACTGCCTTTGAACATAAGGCCACAAAACAACGTGAATAGGTTACAAAATATATTTTGGAGAGGAGGGGACTGCAAATGAACTCATGGCCCCACAATTTGAAGACCACTGATTTAGAGGGAGAGAAGCAATTTGCTCTCCCTAAGATCACAATAAGATCACAGCATGTTCTTGTATCACTCCTGTAAAGGCAGGAAAATAAAGTGCCTCACCAAGGTATCTCCAAGAGTCAGAAGAAGAGCCAAAGGAGGAATGGAAATAAGGCATGTAGAATGCCTTACCAAGATCATAGACCACAGCAAGATTCAGCATAGGGCAGGGTGAGAATACTCTTAAGTGAACAATACAGTGAAACTGCAAGATCACACCAGCAGTAAGGAACAGGGCTTGTGTAAGAATGAGAGTAAGCAGTAAAGTGACAAATCAAGCTCATGCCACAGTTACCATCATAACAATAGGTATCACTTGTTGCAAACATGTTGCACTCAGGTTTCTGCAGCAGTTGCCTTTGTCAGTTGCGACGTCTTACCAGCAGTAACATAGTGTCTTCTTAATATTGTTAATGCCCACAACCTCCTTTAAAGGAAGTGAGAAATAATGAGAAAAGAAAAAAAAAAACTTGGACTGGACCAAGGTGCAATGCAGTGCTCTATGTCAACATTGTGTACATAACTGGCTCTTTCAAAGTGTAAGCATACACCCAGAAAGGGTTATGATGCCACTTTCTTCTTCTATGAGGACCTTTGATGGTAGTATAGAGCAGCACACATGCCATCTCCATTGCACTATTCTGTGTGGACATCTATTGGAAATATAGTGCAACTGCAGCTATTCACCTCCATTGTGCTTGTCTGCAAAGAACTTGGATGGTAGTACAGTGTAACAACAGCTTCACATCCCTATTGTGCTTTTCTATGAAGACCTCTGTTTATAGTAGTTTATAGTATAGTGCAATTTCAGCTTTCAAGTGCACTGGTATTTGCCTCTGAGAGAGAAATAAATGTTTGCAGTACCGTGCAACAAACTTCCTATCTCCGTTGTATTCTTCTGTAGAAAAATATGTAGGCTACATAGTGACACTTCAGCTTTCCATCACTTGTCTGAAGCTGTGGAGAGCTTGAACCTAAATGAAGGGCAGTGCTGTATACATTTTCTCAAGAAGTCAGCTTTGTCAGTGTGAACTCATACTTTTGTTTTGCATGATGTAAGCATAGTTTCACATTTACAAAAAGTAAATGTTTTCAGAAGCCTATATATGAATAGTGCGTGAAGGACAATTGTATATATTCTTTGGTCTGGTACTGCTTTACTGTGTGCAGTTAATAATAAAAGATATTAAATACCAGAATACAGGGAAAAATATGAACTGGGTAATCCACTTAATGTTCACAGAGGAAGAGCTGTGACACTCATAAAGTACATCCATCCTCTGAATGTTATGCCTTTCTTGCCCTCCTTAGACATTATTCAAAGGGACTGTTTAGAAAAACTCCAGGTCTCTATCCTCCCTACATTATAGTTTTATGTGAGCATACGTGGCTTTCCTTAAGTACACCTGCAGTCCTCCCTCTTCTAGTAAGACATCTGTGTGTAGCATAATCCAATTTCAACTTTCCATCTACATTGGGGCCTTCTGTATGGGCATATTTTGGATATACAGTGTGACTTCAGCTTTCTAGCAATGATATTCTCTTTTGTAGACATCTGTCAGCTGTGTAGTAAAACTGCAGTTTTACTGGTCCTAGCTTGGTTGCAAGTAGCAGCCTCATGGGGCTCCGCGGGAAAGAAGGAACAGCTTTTAACATATTTGGATTGTGTGGAAAAGTATGTCTACTAGTCTTTGAATGCTGCAAGCCAATAGAATATTCCTGCTGCAGTGCAAAACAAAAACAAAAAAATATTTGTATATGCAATTCATGAACAAGATAAATAATTGAATGTGAGTCTGCCTTTCAGGATAAGAAAACCTTCCCTCATATTTTGCCCTAAAAGCAAAAGAATACATCTAACTAATAGAAAGACACAAGAGTAAAATTCTTCTGATAGAGGATTCAAGAGGGGTTTAACAATGTCTCAAGCCAAGAGTGGAAGAAGGCTAATATAATATGTTTCTCAAAAGGGTACAAGCACCATTACACACCACACCTAATACAGGTGCAAGCCTCATTTCATGTGAAAACTAAAAACATACATAAATTGTCATATTTTTGTTAAATTAGTAATGCATACAAGACACTAGGCTTATTTGCATTGCCAATGTGTGTTAACTTTGTTTCTTGGTCCCTTTCTGACATTATGCACACATTTACTATGCATCTCAAAAGAACTTCAGGGAAGCCTCTAAGACTGGCAGTCATCACAGTAAGGGTGGATCAAATGAGGAAGCAGGCCACCTCAGTGAGTGAGAGCATTTTCAGAGAAGACCATTAGAGTTGGGTCTCACGATTTTGTTTCAGAACCCTAAGTAAAAGAGGTCCCACACCCAGTATTCTGTGACACACATTGCAGTGATATATGTAACTAAGTGAGGATACCATACCAGGCTGCAGCAATTCTTTCTTTTCCATTCCCCTTGCTTGTATGTTAGTAGAAGTGCAGTGAAAGAAGACAGCTATGTTCAGCAAGTGGTGCACATGGTCCAGTCCTATGTATTGTTCACAAATGGAAGAAGTCTCACATTTTTCCATCACAGACTCTTCAATTTATTTTGCCTCGCACTGATTTTGGACAACTTTGCTTTTCTCCAGCTAGGAAAGAGAAGTTGACATTCAATCTGGGACCTCTTCTAGGGAAACCCCAGGCCGCAGGGAGAGACTGGTTAAGGGTGCAAGGGGAGATCGTTGCTGCACTAACAGTATTTCCATGGTCTCAAAGTCACATGCAGCACTGGTGCAGCATTTTCTAGCCAAATGGCTGCTTGTCTCCCAAAAATACAAAGTTATGATGCCAGTAACTCTTATAATTCAACAGGTACTCCAGTGGTGACAGATTACCAAAGAATTTATGAGACAAATCTCTAGCCTCACACCTTCAATGATTTTAACAACAGATGCAATCATTACGGGTTGGGGCAATACTGGGTAAGTCAGTACTTGGTGATCTCTGGACTCAATATTTCCAAATGGAGAGAAATGACAGGCATTTATCAGTCTTTTATTCACTTTCAGTGCTAGTATTAAGGTCAGGAAGTTGATTTGAGGATGATCAGATCATTAGCCAGGTCAAAAGCAATTAGCAGTTGAGCTACAGAAATCCTCTTCTGGCTTACTTGACTTTAGAGTTGTTCTGTGTGTCAGGAATCCCCAAGGTGCCTCCTGTGTTATCTGTCAGCATCCCCAAGGAATTAGGGTTAAATCATATCTCTGTTCTTGGTTAAACATTCATGTTTCTAAGTAAACATAATGTGTTGTGTTACACAGTTGGTTTTATCAATGCTTGTTTGCTAATGTGAGCAGGTGTAGACATGTGCTTCTAATTGGGTGTGGTGAATCATCCACATGTGGAAAATCAACTGCTTTCCTGATTGGCAATAAATAGCAGAGTGAAGCATGCCTCCCTGCTTGACTTTGTTTTGCTTCCTGATCTCAGCACCAGACTTGGCAGTCCAGCCCCTGCTGTCATCCTCGTATTCAGGACTTTTGAGGCAATTATTTTCTTCGTTCCTGTATCAGCTGACACCAGGCATTCCTCCAGCACTTTGGAAAAGACTGCAGCTAAGTGACTAGTATTCTCCAGGGAGTTTGTTCTTTGAGCGCCGCGCTTTCCTAGAACAGCTGGTGTAGTTCAGACCTCGTATTTTGGCAGAGTGCTTAAAGAGACAAATGCATTTCTGAACATTCTACATTATTATTGTAGTTACTTGCCTAAATGTGCTTCAGGAAATCTGCTTGAGCTCGAGTACTACAAAAAGCGACAGTGCAATTTTAAAAGAGCATTTAAGTGACTTTTCTTTCTCTAACAGCATAACTCTTGGATTTAAATTGTGTCATTCATGCCTGTGTTTCAGGTTTGAGGAATTTGCTTTTGAAGGGTTTTTCACACACACAGTGAAAACAAACCAAACTGTGCCACCCTAACTGTTTGAACCCAGAGTGAACATTTCTATTTCTTGGATTGTTTTTGTTCCTTTTAGTTTAACCCTATGCATGCAGGAAAGTAATATGTGATATAATTAATGTCCCTATTTGTCTTTCTTGTGCATGATAAGTGTAACCACAGTTCTAATTGTAGTGTGCAACAGTGAATCTCTGTGAAGCCAGCCCTACTGTCGCAGTAGTTATTGTTATGGTACTCAGATTTTTTTTGCTAATGCAGTGTTAATAATTGTGCCAACAGTTATTATTATCCAAGAAAAGTGCTGGAGCATCCCTGTGTTCTTCTACTGCTCCCGTGCCCATATCAGAAAGAGAGATTCAGTTTCAAGGACGTTGAGTGCACTAACTCTACTATCACTCTGTCATCAATGGCCTCTTTCTCTTCCACTCCCCCTTTACTTTTGGGACACCTACCGAGGTTTCTGTGTCCACCAGGAAGTGCCAAGAGGTGTTCCAGGAGGTCGGGGCATACCATCGCCCCCGCAGATATCCTGCTTTTCAGGTGAGTGGCCCTGCCTCAACACTGTGGTGGAATCCAATCCTTTATCTCTGACAGACGTTTATCTGCTGGGGAGGGAAGAAGAATAGATCTGACAATAAATTAAGTCAGATTTTTTTAACCTTGATTTATCTGATTCATTCTTCTCTGCTATTGCAATAGATTGGATCCCATAGCTTGAGCTTTGTTGCCTCAGGAACACAGTCTCCTTCCCAAGACGTTATCTCTGTGTCAATCTCTGATGTCTTCAGGGATTGTAGCCTTGTCTCTCACACACCCAGAATCACTATATACATTCCCTCTGTTTCCCTGATTGGCAGAGTACTAAGGAATATTCAGGATGATTGGGCCAAGTTCCTCTTGTGGTACCTTGTTGTACTGGGCATCCTTGGTACTCACTTTTGATCCACTTGTCTGTTTAACCCAATTGGATCTTCCTAGTCAAATCATCTCCATTCTGAGATCCAACTCTCATTGCAAACTCCCAAATGACTTTGGCTCTGGGTTTGAAACATGGCAAGTGGACCTCAGAGGCTACTGGGTATTCTACAAAGTTTTCCCATTGTATTGGGCTCTTCCATAGGGCAGATACCATCAACGTTATGTTAGACATTGGCAGAACTTTGAGTCCTGCTATCCTTCTCTGGGTCTCATGAAAATCAGCCTTGACCTGCTCCAATGGAAACAGTTGTGCCTGAACTTCTGAGCCGCATTCTTCCTATACTGGAACAAAAGCAACACAGGACCTTTTCTGACCTTGTTATGGTACTTACTATGGGTTCATTAGTCAGGTATAGCCAGTCCTATGTTACTTGTATTCTGGTTCATGGAGGACCTGGCTTGGCAGTTCAAGCTGGATTGTTCTCAATGGAGCAGGCTCAAGGCTGATTTGCATATGGCTGGCTCCAATCTGAGGTGGTTTGGGGTGAAAAATTATAATTTGGAATGAGGCCTGAGAGATTGCCAGTGGATGAGATTAATTCAAGCATACTATCTGTCACTTTGTTTTTTTGATGCCCATAACTGTAAGATGAAAGTACAAAAATTCAGGAAAATTAGCTACTTCTTAGAAAAATGTCAAAACAGTGGTAATAACATGATTTTCCCAACCAACTCTGCATTTTCCTGAAAGTTGGGGCTCTAACCACAGCAAACCTTTTAATTTATGTGTTTTTTTAGGAAACAGACACTTTTTCGAGGAGCATCTTTTTCCAATTTTGTTCCTAAAACTCCCTCATTTAGGCATATTTTGGCGATTTTCTCAGCCCTTATATGGAAATCCACAAGTCCTGGGTACCTTTGAAATCACAATGATACTGGGAAAAAGGACTAAAATTTGATGTGCATATATCATGTGGAAAAACATTTATGGAGGCTTAATTGTAAACTACCCCAAATAGCCAAAAAGGGATCAGTTCTGGGGTGAAAGAGCCTCATCAGTTAAGGCTCTAATGTTGTATGGGACTACTTGAAATGAATACATATTTCCCTGGGGAATAGCCTGTTGCTTGAGTAATAGCTATGAGGAGTACTCAGAGTTTTTTTAAAAATATTTTAGGGAATAACTAGACTGGGCATAATTCACAAAGGGCCTCCGCAGAAGCAGTTAAGGCCCTGTAGTCACGGCAGGGTCTTGCATTTTGGCAGGATCTCTGCCATGGGAAACTGCTGGTCAGAGGACCCTCCACAAATGCGGGATCCCTGCTGCGACTGCCGGGCCTCTACCGCATCCTTCTATCTGTCTTGCCTTTTGGAGAAAGCTTTCTCCACTTCTGAGTTTAAAGTTTTAGTTTTGTGAATGTACACCACTTCCACCTACCTCTATAGTCCATATTTGGTACATAGATCTGGCAAAATGGTACATGAATGTCTTGATGTGCCTGGGTGTTGGTTACATTTGAGCAACACGAAGGACAGCGTTTACAACATTGCGTACATTTGTGAAATGGTCAATTAAAGTCAAAACAAGACTGCTTGTGGCCCACGTTTGATTGGCACACCTGCAAATGTGAACTTCAGGCACCCGTAATTTTAGTGCAACTGCTTCATTTGAAGTATTGACCTGTCAGGAAAATAGAGAAAAGCAAGTTAAAGATATAATCATCATATATTAGGCATTACGTCCATTTTACAGCTATAGTATTCCTTGGTCGAAAAAAAACACAAAAGGGATGAATAGAATGGTTGCAGAAAGTCTAACTCGCTCTCATTTTCTATGGTTTCCATTCTAATCCGTCGTTTTTACCCCATTGTGCCACCACAGGAGCTCATGATGGTCGTCCTGGGAACAATCCTTGGTGAACTGCTAGGCAACGCCTTCTCCGGAAGTAGTGTGCTCCTACAAATATCATTATTAGGGTGAAGGGATGAGTTACTCGCTCATATTTAAATGATGCTTGTAAGTTTCAAGGAGCTATCAACTGGAAGGAATGTATTCACTTAACTGTCCTATTAAAAATACAGAACATTTCTTTTGTACAACCTTTCTATCCATATCTACCACCACAGTATTATTGTAACGTAGCATTCAATTTCAAGCAGCCGAATCGTGAAGGTTCAGAGATTTTTTGCAACCTTTCCCGTGGCACTTATCAAATTAGACAAGACAATCGCCTCGGTTAACGTATGTATTTACTTCTTGAGCGTCCACGTTTGCCGCCCGAACATTAGAATTAACAAAAGTTTATTTTTACAATAAAATTCCTAATCAACTAAGTATTCAAATTCATCCCATATAGGAGGCTATCAATCATATTAAGTGCTCCCTACCCGTTCAAAAGGCACACACATGATGTATCTTCTCCAATAAACCTAAACTGAAAATGTGAGAACGTCGTCTGAGCTGTAACAACACCTTTGTATGTGCTAGATATAATTCATTCTCAGTTATCAATTTATCAACAAATATTCCTTTCTCGCTCTTGACAGAGATGAAAAATTGTGTATCCAAGAAACTGAAAGCATTTAATATGTTGCTATTTTTTAAAAGGTAACGTGTTCTCGTAATTTGTGCTTTAGTGCTCATTTCTCTCAGTTTGCTAATATTAAACGTTGTCATGAATATAAATCACTCATCAAGTCGGTTTCTCTAAGTATACCAGCATAATCTAATTATGAGGTTTAGGATATCAATATTCTACTTTCTTACCTGGGGATCATTAAAAATACAATTATACCGGTAGATAATTGATGACTGAATTACTCTTGCTGTTTGCTTTGACAGTAGCCAACAGGGTGGTTTACATTAAATGAATTAGATCTTGAAGGTAGAATGAAAAGAATGACAGAAGAAGACGATTGAAGGATGACGGAAGGAATGAATGGAGCAGGAAATTAACGGATTTTGGGGTGGTAGTTTAGAATTTAGTTATGAAAAAATACACGAAGGGAGAGGAGACAGCAAAAGGAACAGGGAGAGAGCTTGAAAATTACAAAAAGGGCTATAGAGGTGGGAAGGAAACAAGCTGTGGGGCTATAGAGGTGGGAAGGAAACGCTGGGAGCAAAAGGATTGAGAGAAGAAAAGTGAAAAATACGAGAGGAGAAGAACAGAAATTGATGGGATTAGTGACAGAGAACGGGGAGTCGACCTGGAGGAGCGGAGAAGAGAGTAGAAGGAAGGAATGAATGGAAGGAAGGACGACCAAAGGAAAGATTAGAAGGAAAAGGAGCAGAAGAGTTAAGAAGGAGGCAAGGAATCAAGGACAAATATAAATATAAAAATATATATACATGCACATTATGTCGGTAGAGTCAATGTTATGTTGAGCTTTCCATAGGGAATTGAAAACTCAGTTTGAAATCCAGGCAATATCAGGTGGACTAGCCTGTAAACCCCAAGGGCCAGATGTATCAAGGAGGCCTTTTGCGAGTCGGAAATAGCGATTTTTAAGAAATCGCTATTTCTGATTCGCAAAATGAAATGTATCACATTTGCGAATCGGTAATAGTGATTTCTTAAAAATTGCAAATGCTATTACCGAATCGCAAATTGCGATACCGGCCCCATTCGCACCTATGGGCCTGTAGGCCCATATCTGCAAATTTTTTGCATTTCCAAAATTGCGATTTCTTAACCAGAAATTGCAATTATGGAAATGCAAATCCCCAGGGTGCTGGGGGCCTAAGGCCCCCTCTGCTGCACCCCAAAATAATTTTTTGGGAACATGTAATGTGCACACATGCCAAAAGGGCATGTGTGCTTTACATGTACATTTTAAAAATGCATTTTTTAAATTTGCACATGGTTACCACCAAGTTTAACTTGGTGGTAAATAGCGATTCCTAAATGCCCAATTCGCATTTAGGAATTGCTTCTTACATGTGCTTAGAAATTGCAAATAAGGAATTCTTATTTGCTATTTCTTATTTAGAGAGTCGCAATTTGCGACTCGCTAAACAGGGTCGCAATTTTAAGAAATCGCTATTTTAGCTATTCCTTAAAATTGCGTTCAGAATGTCTTTCATACATTATGAACTGGCTTTTTGCATTGGCAAACGGGCATTCGCACTGTTTGCGAATGCAAAAAGCTTTCATACATCTGGCCCCAAGTCTCCCCCTGCCTTCCCTTTCCCATATAAAGATGCAGTGAGATTCATGGTTGCCAACGTAGGACTCCAGGCCGCATGCAGGGCAAAATGCACCCATCATGACTTTCTGAATTGGCCAAACTCACAAAAGGCAGTATGTCCGAGTTGGACGACATCCTGGTAGGCGAATGAGGAGGAAGATTGGCTCCCGCCTCCCATAGTGGGCATCTCATGAAATAGCAATGAACATCTGTATGACTCAGTATAGCTTAAAAAGGACTCCATGTCTGGAGGGGTACATTGAGGGAGCACAGAGGCCTGTGTGGAGAATGGGTCATAAGGCCCACACCCCCTCCAACTAAAAAGTGATGGTTCTGGGCTTGATGGTCTAAATTGGAGCTGAATTGCGGGCCCTTCTTTAAAGAAGGGGAAAATAAGATGAGGTGGGTACGTCTGTTAAAATACAAAGGGAACCATTGTCTTTAGGATGTTGCCGAAAATGAAGCACTGTAACTGGATTTTTGGGCTGATATTGGCTCAAAATTTTGTGGTGACATTTGGAGACCCTGGTCCCTTGGCTGAATGCCCCTCAAAAAGAGGCACATCAGGTGTGATGACTGCAATCAACTTATTGGCACAGAAAGTAATGCTGAGGGCAACATTTAGGGCAAGAACACAGCCCATGCCTAATATAACGAGATTGCTTATAACTGCCTGTGTGAACATTGCTGTGAGTGGGCACAGGCAACATACTATGAGACTCTGGAGCTGGTCAGCGGGGTTACGGTGGTGCATATCAAAAGAGGGACTCTGATGAAGGGCTCTTCTGAGGGTGCTTGAGGCATCACATGGTTGTTGATGGATTATGTGGAAAAGTGGTGTTACAAAGGAATTTGGAGAGACCTGAACAACAGTATTCTTGAGGAATGCAAGACTGGGACCCTGAACTTGTGGCAAGGCTGGCATCAGCAGGGTAAAAACGAATAAAGAGTAGAGTGCCACCATGGTGAACTGAACTCAAAACCCCGAGAGTGAGAAAGATCAAGTATAGTTCTTACGGGAACAGTGATCACCACCTCAGGACAAATTAGACAAACTTCTTGAAGCCATATCCACTGAAAAAGTAGACCCTAGAGTCAAAACCGACATAGTTGCAGTGGGCATGTAATTCCCACAGGACAACCAATGGAAAATGGCAGACAGGGTGAAGTTATCAGAAGAAAATGAATTCCTGCAAAAAACTAAATCTCACATAAAGGGTGAGTGTGTGAAAACTGGGCTGATTACGGACACCTCCTAACCTTCTGCCCCATTTTTCACTTATGCTGGTGTTTTTGAACTCTGATGGTGCCTTGGGCACTGATAACCAGTCCTAGGGCCTGTGCTCTGATTAACATAATTATGCAAATTAGGCTAATTATAATGGGCTGTGTCAACCTACCTGAAAGTCCCCAGGATATGGTAGGGCATGTAGGTTTATGGACCCCAGCATAGGTAGTACACCCATAGATGCACTGTTGTGGTGCCAAGGGGCATTTTAAAGGCAGGCCCACCTTGCTGGGTGATTTTGGGGTTAAAATTATCTCCAAATTCGACTTTGGAATTTAAGTACCTCCAAAGTCTTAAACTACCTTATTTTATATATATAAGTCACACCTGAGGTGTGCCCAAGTTTCCCCCAGGGTTGGTAGCAGTGTAACTATAAGCAGGGACTCTATAACAAATGTTTTATAAGTCCTGGTGATGGGGAAAATAGCTAAATCTGTTTTCCTTCATTATAGTGGATGGGCTCTGTAGACTATCATGGGAAGAATTTATTTTTAAATAATAAAGTCTTTGATGGAGCTAAATATGGCAAGTTTGGTCTCAAACATATTGTTATAATAAATGCAACAACTTGCCATTGTTAGATTTAATATGACTAGTTCAGGGAAAGCATTCCAGAACTCTTCCTAAGAGTTACCAGTTTCAGCTGTGTAATGCCATTCTCTGATTGAGCAGCCTCTAGCAGTCTGGCAGTCTGGCCAGGCTGCCTCGATGAGGTGTGAAGTGGCCTGCGCTGAACACAAAGGAAGTGCCTGGGGGAGGAGAGCTGCCTCAGCAGATGGTGAACCAGGATGGAGGAGAGCAGCCAAACTGTACTTCAAAAGAGGGAAGGACATTTGGGCCAGCAATTGGACCATCCCCAGTTTCCTACAAAACCAGGCCTAATTAGATTAAGAGTGGGCTGGAAAGAGGTGTGTTAAGGGAAACACAGCCACAGCAGTGGGTGGACTCAGCCAGATCTAACCTTTGAGATTGAATTTTTGCCGGCTTGGATTTTGGGAGAATGTTGCTCCCTGGGATTGATTTTTGCCACACTTCCCAGGAAGTGGTCACACAAGAGGGTGGTGGCCTGCACGCGATTGGCCAAGATGCCCCTCCTGCTTTCCAGCCCAGGAACAAGGGTAAAATATGGCAGAGCTGCACCCCCACCTCAGATCCCAACAAGGAACTAGATAAAGAAGAAGGACTGCTCAGCTGGACCACTGACCTGGACCTAGACACTGCACCATGAAGGACTGCACCAGAGGCACACTTGGGCTTCACAACTATAATAACTTTGCCTGTCTTCAACTGCATCAAGAAGGGACTCCCTTTTTGCCCCAGGTAGAAAATAGCTGACCAGAGTCCCCTGCATCAAGCCCTGAAGAAACTGATCAGCTGACCAGTGGCTAGTGGCCATTTTTGGATTTGAACCAGGTGAATTTTGAGATTTGGAGTCGTAACCCTCAAGGAGCAGCTCAGAGCTTCTGGAACCTTGGAGTGAATTGTGAAGTCCTAAAGGACCTTCAAAGACCTTCTGGAAGAAGATCCAGAAGATTGGAAAACTTTTGGAAAAAAGCTCCATAAGTGGACCAACCCGATGTTGTGAGTCAAGCCCACTTATGGTAACATGGCCTGACTTGCAGGTTCGTCTCCCTGAAAAGCTTTGGAGCCCCAGACTTCCAGGATTTCCCCAGGCATTTGTGGAAAGGCAATCTAACAACACTGACTCAAAGTCGGTTTGCTGTGGGGGGGTCGTCCGACTTTGGAGATGAAAAACTCTAAAAAAGGGATAAAATCTGAATGTGAAAAGTTGACCGATGCTTACAGCGCAGCGTATTTGAAGAAGGCTCCAGGGAGGTTGGATCCAATTTCAAGTAAGCCCCGGATGAAGATTTCTGTCACGAGAAATCATCTAAGTCAAAAGGTAGAATTCATCCCAGAGGTCTCCTGCAATGCATATCCAAAGAGGGCTCCAGGGAGGTCAGATCCAACTAGCGACTTTGTCCCACTGAAGAATCTCATCCTGAAAAAAAAAGATTAAGTCAGGAGGTATAACTTTGACGGAGGCCTCCCACTCACTGTAGCGTGCAGGGCTCGTTCGTGATCAGCCTCAAATTTCGAGTGCGACCCGATGTGCAGATTGGCGCTTTTAGTTTCTATGTGCTAAAATAATTTCATCTTTAAAAATTCATATCTTCATTTCCCTTTATTGGATTTTTGTCATTTTAAAGATAAAAATATAATCTATTTTTATGAATTGGTATTGGATTTTTATTGTGCTTGGTATTTTACTTATTTACTGTTTTGTGACTTTTAAATGCTTTACACACCTGTCCCCTAAGTTAAGTCTATCTGCTTGTTGCTAAGCTACCAAGGGTTCACCTAGGATTAGTTTATTGAAACCTAACTGGACCTAGTTGGTGTTAGTTGCCTGTTGCTAAGTGTAGGTACTTACTTGCCCTTGCCAATATTTCACTTTCCAACAGTGAGGTTCCTAAATATTGCATACCTCACAGAGGACTCTGAGGGCCACAACAGACATATTGATATCTGTGTGGATTGTCTACTAGAGAATATATGGAGAGCCAGGCATGGTGGTGCACTTGAAGAACTGGCTGAGCACAGTGGTGGCACCTCAGGTTTCTCCCACAGAAGAGAACCCAGAGGGTCCCAGTGAGGAGAATGAGGTCAGGCACACACCCCACCAGTTAGCCTATTTTGAGGACTGTCCCTGAGAAAGATAGCTCAGGAGTTCTTGAAATGATCTGTAAACTTGCAGATGTGTGGAGGCAGTAACATAATCGAGTATTCAATTTTCCTATCTGAATGAGCTACATTTGAGGTCAGAATGTGTTTTGTGTGTTGTGTGAGGTTCAGGAGGCCTAGGCACATTTGTGACACATTCTAGATATCTTGAGCAGTCTTATCATAACTCCTTAATACTGTGACTAAACTGAGGTGACAAACTCCACCAATTCCCACCTGGAAAATGCGGGGGGCTATATTGAAAGACAAGATGCTTAAGGAATTTCTGTAGGAGACAATTAAGGACTATTTTGGAGAAAACCAAGATACTAAATTGAATGGTTCAGAATTGTGACTTATGGACAGTGGTAGGGGTTGGGAAGTCTTTTGAACGTGACCTGAATGCTATAGATGGAACCAGAAAGAAACTAGAATAAGAGACAATAATCACCCCCTCATTCAAAAAATGGTTGATGTTGGAGATGGAAAATCTACTACAACAATTTAAAGACAAAGATGCTTTAATTATACAGAATATATGTTAAAATATAATTTTGAAGGAGTCAGAGCCAAGGAAATATTAGGGTGTTATTTTGACTGATATTGGGGCGTACCCCTCTAATGTTAATAAGGACTAGGTTGCTGCAACTAGTACATTTGCAGCCAGATATGCTTTCCAAGACTATTTTAGAAATCTTTACAGGAAAACGTTGGAGGTACCCAACAGCGCCATAAAAACCTACTTAGGGCCACATGTAAGAATTTTTGGAATTGTGATTTCCTAATTGCCATTGCATGCGAATCGCAATTAGAGAATCGCAATTCCAAATATAAGAAACTCCATTTAGTTTCTTTAGAGATTCCCAATGGTTCCCAAATAGACTTGCCTCATTAATATTAATGAGGTAGGTCGCAATTTGCGACCCACCGGGAATCGCAAAAATCACAGGGATGGTGGCCTGCTGATGTCAGCAGGCCACTATGTCTGTAATTGTTTTCAAATATAATAAAGCAATCTTTTTTTATTTAACGCAGCCCGTTTTACTGAAAGGAAAACAGGCTGCATTTAAAAAGAAAAAAAATAATTTTTCAGTTTCATTTTTTAAGAGCAGGCAGTGGGACCACTGCCTGCTCTTAAAAATAGTTTTCGCATGCTTTCACAAAGGGGAAGGGGTCCCTTAGGGACCCCTCCTCCTTTGCGAAGTGGTTAGCACCAATTCGAAATTGGTGCTAACTGCGATAGTTTTGCGACCTCATTCACGGTCACAAAACAATCGTACATACCATTTAGATTCGGTATTAGGAAGGGACGCCTTGGACACACCGCTTCCTAATACCAAATCGCAAAACCTAAATTGCGATTCGGTAAGAAGCTACTGAATCGCAGCTTGTGCTTTGTGCATCCCAAATAGCATTTTTCCAGTCACAAACAGGCTGATTCTGCAAATCGGCCCGTTTGCAACTAAAAAAATGCTTTCTACATCTGGCCCTTAGAGTATTGCTAAAGAGTTACAGGGTCCTACACAAACAGAGTAGTTCACCAGTCTGTCTCTGATCAAGTATTACCTGATTGGCCTTAAAGTGAGATGGAAGTTTGATGAATCCTTGAAAGAGATGGCCAAAGGTAGAACCTCCAGAACAGATGGGTGCCAATCAATCAATCAATCAACCAGAATTTGTAGAGCATACTAATTACCCGTAAGGGTCTCAAGGCACTGTGGTGGGGTCGGTACTTTCTGCTTCAGTCGAAGAGCCAAGTCTTAAGGTCTTTCTGGACATGAGGTAGCAATGGTGACTGCCTGAGGTGAAGAGGTAAGGTGTTCCAGCCCTTTGCCGTAAGGTAGGCAAAGGATCTTCCTCCAGCCGAGGTCTTCCGTATGCAGGTATGGTTGTTAGAGCCTGTTGAGAGGAGCGGAGAGGTCTGGCAGTGGAGTAGAGGGTGATGCAGTGGTTAAGGTAAGTGGGTCCTAGGTCATGGAGAGCCTTGTATGTGTGAACTAGGAATTTGAAGTTGATCTTTCTCGACAGGGAGCCAGTGGACATCTCTTAGATGTCTGGTGATTTGTTTGCATCCGGGGATGTCCAGGATGAGTCTGGCAGAGGTGTTTTGGATGTGCTATAGTTTATTCAGGTTATTGTGGATGGTGCAGGTATAGAGGGTGTTGCCATAGTCGAGTCAGCTGGTGACCAGGGCGTGGTTTACTGTCTTGCGGCAGTCGTTTGGGATCCATTTGAATGTCTCCCAGAGAAGTCAGAATGTGTGGAAACAGGAGGATGCAACAGAGTTGATTTGGCAGGTCATGGTGAGCGATGAATCCAGGATGAAGCTGAGGTTGCGTATGTGTGTTTTTTGGGGCACGGGGACAGAGTGTAGCAGGCCACCAGGAGTCCTCCCAGGCTGATGTGGAGGGTCCCAGGATGAGGACCTTGGCTTTGTCAGAGTTGAGCTTGAGGCAGCTGTCCTTCATCCAGTCAGCAACAACTTCCTTCCTGTTGTGGAAGTTCTTCTTGGCAGTTGTAGGGTTTTCGGTCAGTGAGATGATCAGCTGGGTGCCGTTGGTATAGGAGACAAAATTCAATCTGTGGTTCCTGACGATGTAAATGTTGAAGAGTGTGGGGCTCAGGGAGGAGCCCTGGGGTACTCGGAAGCTGATCTCCATAGGTTCTGACAGCTATGGTGGGAGCCTGACTCTCTGTGTTCTGCCGGTCAAGAAGAAGCATATCGGCTGTAGGGCCTTTCCATGGATGCCAGCTGTGTGGAGTCTGGAGCAGAGGGTGTGATGGGAGACCATGTCGAAAGAGGCCCATAGGTCAAGTAGGATGAGGGCTGCTGTTTGGCCTCAGTCAAGGAGTGAGCGGATGTTGTCTCTAGCGGCAAGGAGAGCAGTCTCTGTGCTGTGGTTGCTCCTGCAGCCTGATTGGGAGATGTCCAGGATGTGTTTGGGGAGCTGTGAGTTGATGGCTTTTTTGATGGCCTTGGCTGGGAAAAGCAGTGGAGAGATGGGAAGGTAGTTCTTGAGGTCTTGGAGGTCGGCCGTGGGATGTGTCAGGAATGGAAGGATCTCAGTGTGGTTTGAAAGATCCAAGCTGGAGGGTTGTTGGTGGGCTAGTAGAGTCTTAGGGTCTGAAGCTATAAAGGATTTCCTTGATTATTTGATGAAAGAAAGTGGTTAGTCTATTGCAGAGGTCCTAAGATAGACTGATGTTTGCAGTTTCCGATTGGGGGTTTGGCGAACTCTTTAGCCACTCTTTGCTGTTGTGTGCGGTGGTGTTGATATGGTCCTGCAGGATGGCTTTCCCACTGAATCTGATGAGGTGGTGGTGGGATTTGATGGCGGATTTGGAGGCTGCAAGGTCTTTTAGGGACTTGCTGTTTCTCCATCTTTTTGCTAGATGCCTGCAACTGTGCCTGGAGCCCTGGAGTCTAGGGGAGAACCAGCTCGATTTCTTGAGGATGTGTTCAGCTGAGGTCATTCGGAGTGGTGCTAGGGTGTTGGTGCATTCGGAGATCCATAGGTGGAAGTTCAGTGGTGAAATGTTTGCATAAGTGGTGAGAGGAGGAGGTGACTTGTTGAGGGTGTTGGTGAGCTGTTCCTCAGTGATTTGGTTCAATTTACTACATGGGGAATGGAGAGTACAGAAGTGAACAATAGATGTGGTGATGGAGAAATTAATGCAGTGGTGGTGAGTCCAGTGTAGCGTGGAGGTGTTGGTAAAGGTGATGTTTTTGGGGGTTGAGTGTGTGTCCAGCGATGTGTGTTGATGAGGTGACCAGTTGCTTGAGGCCTATAGTGGCGAGGTTCTCGAGCATGGAAGCGGTGTTGTAGTCATTGCAGTTGTTGAAGTGGTAGTTGAGGTCTCCAAGGAGAAAGTAGTTTGTGGAGGTGAATGCAAGGGGAGATATGCTGTCGACGATGAAGTCACTGAATGCTGGGAAGGCTGCTAGGCTGAGTTTTACCAGGCATCTGCTAATATATTTGCCATACAGCTGATCAAGATGTAAGCAGTGGTGTAGAAACAATACCGTTTGCTAGCCACTGTCAGGAAGGCTTTATTAATGTCTGTGCTCAAACCACACCTAGATGCAACTGACATTACTTCTAATAAGCCACTGTTCTTGCTTGACCTTGGCTACAAAATACTGAGTAAAATGCTTTCAAAAAGAATTTATCCCCCTTTATTGACCTCATACACAACATTTATCACTATTCACTAATAATGAAGGTTTAGGAGCCACAAGCGTATTAAGATTTTGAGTTTGTAGTGGTGCATGGCCTCTAAGTAGGAATCAATCCAGCCCTGACGAAGGCCACTGATGCATATTGGCTTCAACAATAGTGAATTATGTTGACAATAGACTGTAGATGTGTGAAACATTGATTTGTAAGATATCCCACACAATTCAATTTTGAATTGTACCGGGGTATTCACCTACTAAAGAGATATAATTTGCTTTTACTCCAAATTATTTTTATTATGTCTTGATTCCTACAATTAACCAGCTCATTCTTATGCTGAATGCCCTCAAAAGGCTGAGTGCATCCTGGTGGTATCTATCCAAGGGGAGAAAGACACATTTGATGATGCATACCACAGAAATGTGGATGTGGTGTCCTGACCTATTATCTTTTGACTAGAGATTTGATAACAGCCATTTGTCTCACTATCAGTTGCATTTTGTGTGTTGGTAGACATCGATAGGTAGGCCGTTCCCCCCATTCCCATGCATTTTAGTATTGACACAAATATCGGCATCAGCGTTTTTAAAAAACTTTTCAGGATCCCTTCACGCTTGTGCATATATGCACAATATGGATAATGATATTCCGTATATTGGAAGTTTTTGGGTATGTGTTCGCTTTTGATATTTTGACACGTATTCTTCTTCCCACTTTCTCACACTTTGCGGTTGTGATTGGAATTCTCACCTTAGTGGCGGTGAAATACTCTTTATTTGTCTAGTTTCGACAACGTGAATCACAATTTGTGCACATTGGACTATGGGATCTTTAGGATTCTTTCTTTAGTTTATTTATTTTTCCCTTGCTGGTTCTATTCATCACATAATGTTTTCTCTACAAAATTGGTTGTAACCTTACAGTATATTACAGTATTTATTTTTATATTGACTTTCTTGTTAATTTGGTGTGTTTGTACTATTTGATTCATGTTATTATATCATGTCATTTGTCTCTATGGTTATATGTTATATTGCAGCCCTGAAGAAGCCCTTGTGTATAGGGCGAAACGCGTTGGCTGTTTGTCCTCCTGAATTTTATGATGTATCAAATTCTCCATATCAAGTAAAGTTTCATGGATGAAACCAACAGATCCTTTGTATCATTATTTGCCTGATTACATTGGACTTTTGGCATCTACTGTTATTTATTTGATGCATTGAAGTGGTGCACCCCCATATTGTGTTAAGTTATCGGGTTCCATTGTACCCTTTAGGCCCCTTTCGTGCAGCAGTGGCCTCGGTGGAGTTGCACACCACACGTGTTCTAACTGGATATCGTTACTACGTATATTGAATAATAATAGGGATTTGTGCATTTTCTTCTGGCTTGCTGCACTCTGTTTGTTTAATAGATAGACCATATCTCCTGTTACCCTCAGTTTGGTGCTAACAATACTTATTATATTATTATTTGCAAATGGTATGCTCCTATTCCTTAAAATAGAAATACAGTACTGAATCTGATGATAGAATATCTGGACAAAATTGGGACTATATCTGGCCTTAAAACAAACTGGTGAAAGACTTGGGTATTGGCAAGAGCCCTAGATAAGTTTACTAAGTCACTACCCTCAGATGTCTAAAACAATACATTGGAGCAACACACAGTTTGCTCTTTGGGGGTAAAGGTCTACCCTCTGGAAGAGGATCTTAAAATAGTAAATCTAGGCATGACACTAAGGTCACTAAAAGGGCACATAGAATTCTGATAGACACTTAAACTATCCATAATGAGCCGAATAGCCATGACCAAGATGGTCATGCTGCCCAGGCTTTTCTCCTTTTTAGATAATTTGCCTGTATGGGGTGGGGGGTAGCTGGAGCTCACAACATGGTATCAAATCAAATCATTAACATTTATAAAGCGCGCTACTCACCCGTGCGGGTCTCAAGGCGCTAGGGGAAAGGGGGGGTTACTGCTGCTCGAATAGCCAGGTTTTTAGGAGTCTCCGGAAAGCGGATTGGTCCTGGGTGGTCCTGAGGCTGGTGGGGAGGGGGTTCCAGGTCTTGGCCGCTAGGAAGGAGAAAGATCTCCCACCCGCCGTGGAGCGGCGGATGCGAGGGACGGCAGCGAGTGCGAGACCAGAGGAACGGAGGAGGCGGGTGGGGACGTAGAAGCTGAGGCGTCGGTTGAGGTATTCCGGTGCCTTGTTGTGGAGGGCTTTGTGTGCGTGGGTGAGAAGTCGAAAGGTGATCCTTTTGCTGACTGGGAGCCAATGCAGGTGTCTCAGGTGTGCGGAGATGTGGCTGTTGCGGGGTACATCGAGGATGAGGCGTGCCGATGCGTTTTGAATGCGTTGCAGGCGATTTTGGAGTTTGGCTGTGGTCCCGGCGTAGAGGGATGGGCGGCTCGTGACGAGGGCGTGGGTCACGGTTTTTCTAGTGTCGGCGGGGATCCAGCGGAAGATGTTGCGGAGCATGCGGAGGGTGAGGAAGCAGGCGGAGGACACGGCGTTGACTTGCTTGGTCATGGTGAGAAGAGGGTCCAAGATGAAGCTGAGGTTGCGGGCGTGGTTTGTGGGGGTCGGTGCGGTGCCGAGGGCCGTGGGCCACCAGGAGTCGTAACAGGCGGACGGGGTGTTGCCGAGGATGAGGACTTCCGTTTTTTCAGAGTTCAGCTTTAGGCGGCTGAGCCTCATCCAATCTGCGACGTCCTTCATACCCTCTTGTAGGTTGGTCTTGGCGCTGGCGGGGTCCTTGGTGAGGGAGAGTATAAGTTGGGTGTCGTCGGCGTAGGAGGTGATGATGATGTCGTGCTTGCGAACGATGTTGGCGAGGGGGCTCATGTAGACATTGAAGACTGTCGGGCTGAGCGATGAGCCTTGAGGTACGCCGCAGATGATCTCGGTGGGTTCTGAGCGAAACGGAGGGAGGTAAACTCTTTGGGAACGGTTTGAGAGGAAGGAGGCAATCCAGTCCAGGGCCTGGCCTTGGATCCCGGTGGAGCGGAGGCGGGTGATTAGGGTGAGGTGACAGACTGTGTCGAAGGCAGCCGAGAGGTCGAGGAGAATGAGGGCGACTGTTTCACCGTTGTCCATCAGGGTTCTGATGTCGTCAGTGACTGAGATGAGGGCGGTTTCCATGCTGTGGTTGGTTCGGAATCCGGTTTGTGAAGGGTCGAGCAGGTTGTTGTTTTCCAGGAAGGTGGTCAGCTGTTTGTTGACGGTCTTCTCTAATACCTTGGCTGGGAAAGGCAGAAGAGAGATGGGGCGGAAGTTTTTCAGGTCGCTCGGTAGACTTTTGTTATGAGCTACTGACCAAGGGATCTTAACCTGCCAACATCTTGATCATCATGAGTATGTCTGTGCTGTTTTTGAACCCACAATTGCCCTGGGAGCTGGGCTCGGGCCTGCAAGGGGATGAGGAGCAGTATGGATAATTTAGAGCAGCCTGGGGCCTCGCAACTGAGGAGTCAACTACAGCCCGGTGGTCATTCCCTCGGGCCTCTCGGAGTAGGAGCAAGGCCCCAAAGATATAGATGACCTACTCGGGAGCCTGCCAGGGCTTACCTGCAGCCGAACGTCTGATGCGCAAAGGCGAGGATCCAGCAGTGGTGGGTTGCGTCCCCCACATCTGGGCTCTGCCCTGGGCCTATTAATGCATGGCTTGGCTGAGATTTGGTGGAGCATGGTTAGGTCCTCTTGCAGAAGGTGAGGATGCAGCGCATGCTGTGTTGGCCCCTGGAGTCTGAGGTTGATGTTGATGTCTGTGGCCTCTCCCGGGCTGTGTGGAGCACAGGACCCAGGGAGAATTGGCAGGGGTGTGCGTGCTGCCTGATCTCAGGGCAGGTGGCCCTGTTGCCTAAGATCCTTATGCTCTTAGCCCTCCTCTTCAAATGAGGCATCGAGCGCCCCTCCTGTCTTCACACACTTGGTCTGGACCTGGCCCAAGGACGTGATCATAGGGGGCTGTGAGGCATGGAAACTGTGTTCCAGAGGGCCTCCGGACATATTAGCATCAGAGGGATTCAGCACAGGTGATGGGGCTACACGCACAACCTGGTTGCAGGGCTATCAGACTGTCACCTTGGATTCTTCTGCTCTCTCTCCTCCTTGCCAGTTTGGGGGATTGTGGTTCAGGGGAAGCCCCCTCCTAAATGCTTCTACCAGACCTAGACCCTGGACTCAAGCAGGGGGTCTGTGAGGCACGGGGATTGTGACCAGAGGGGCCCCCGTTAATATTGGCCCTAGAGAGAGACAGGTGAGTTAGATGTGTGGCCCATGGCGTCTTGGGACTCTCCGGCAATGCCGGAGGATGTTGCCCAGGGCGAAGTGGTACAACCAGATTTTGATTGGAGAGGGGGGCTGCACATGCCTCCCAGTCTGGCGGGGCTGGGGCCAGTTCTTGTTGGGGCCCCTTTCTCCCGCACTGTTGAGCATGCACATACCTTCAGATGAGGTGAAAATTTAGACCCCTGACTCGCCGCCTATGTTTAGGGTGATGATGAGTAAGCGGTGGCATGACCTAGGCAGGTTAATCTGGACGAATTCACTAGGGTGGTGCCAAAGTAAACATAGAGGATGGGGCTGCTCTACTGAAGGTGGGGTGGTGGTGCTCCTGCTGAGGAACCAGGTGCAAGGAATTTCAGCAATGTCTTCCAGAAAGCGATAGTGGACACTAGACAGGCCCAGGAGTCACAGGTCTGCTCAGTTGGTAGTGTATGTCACTTTGCTATAACAAGAACTCCATCAGGTTGTCAACTGGATCTGAAAGGCAGAAGGATGCATTTCTACCTTAAGGTATGAGGTTGAGTCCACACAAATAGATCTTCTCAAACTTAAAAGGACAATATCAGAGCTGTGTGCCCGCTTGGAGAATGCAGAAGGGTGATCTTGCTGCAATAATTTGAGGTTTGTGGGTTTCATTGAAGGGATGGAAGTAGATGAGGCCATGAAATTCCTCGAGCAATAACTAAAGCAATATCTCCCAGACTTGTGGTTCTCCACCTGTTTCCTTATTGAGAGAGCGCACAGGGTATTGGGACGGTGACCATCTCCTGGGGTGCCGCCGCGCATAATAATTGCCAGCTTGCTCTTTTAAAAAGACCATGATATTGAGCAGTGCTCAGCACAGTTGAAGTGAGAGATTTGTCAAAAATCTACAAATCTCCTGATCTTCCCCGACTACATGCAAGTAAAGTGAAAAAGAAGATCCCTTGATCTTAAGGTAAAATTGAGAGCCATTGATCTGCTCTGTAAGTTGCTTTTTCCTGCTGTACTAAAAGTCCTGTTTAACAACAATTCTAATTTCTTTGAATAGCCAGCACAAGTTTGAGTGTAGGCGGAGGAGTTGCTGTGGACCTCTGGGGCTGTGGTCTCGGAGACTCGAATGCAGCAGCCCATGCGTACCACAAGGGAGCAACACAGGTGTGCATATCAATCTTACCCCAGGAAGTCCTGTATAGTGGGCCAACAACATGTGGATGGAGTACATGCCCAAGGCCATTAGGAGGAGGGAATGAGTACAGGGAGGAAAAGGAGCCTAAAAATCAGGGCTCAGATGTGGAATTATGAAACAAATATGGAGGTGACAATTGTGTTGAAACAAGTAACATATACATGGAATGTGCTTGTCTCTCTTCCCAGAGATAAATCCTTGGACTACATGGGCACCACCTGGGCAAGGTTGGGTATCAATTCTTCTGCCATGTATTAGGTGTACTTTTGATTCAGAATTCAAAGTGATTAAAATTAGTTGGAACCGACAGATGTCGTGGTGAGCCCTCACCGAGTGACTCACTGTGCTGTCCTCTTAGAGCTAAAAGGTTTTCTTTTTCATTTTCCTATCATTACCTGAAGGAATGGTTTGTTCATACAGGGGCAACAGATGCTTCAGGGGTTGAAGTATAGGGTGGGGAACGTTAGAGGGATAAGTTATGGATTTGGTATAGTTTGCTTGGTTTTAGCTTTTGCTCACTTGATAGCAGAAATGAGAGGTTAACAAATACATAATGCTCGTGATAGCTAAATCAGCAGATGCACACAGGAGAATTTAGCATAATGTCTTGGAATGTAAATGGATCAAATGGCAAACATAATCATGGGGCGGTCATGTTAGATGCAAAGCACATTGCCCCAGATGTCCTTCTCTTGAAGGAGACTTACTTATTGGGCACATTCTCTGGGTACTTGGGTTGACAGGGACACACCTGGTTTTATCACTTGGGATTCAATAGGGGCTCAAGAGGTGTGGTGATTCTGTTGCATCAGTGGAGCAGGTCTTTATGGATGGCCAATGGTGATATGTTATGGTTGTTGGACACCTAGAAGTGAACCCACAGTCTAATGTAATTGTTTATTCATCCCTTTCTTCACTCAATGTTACGCTGTATGCCCTTACTCAAATTATGACTGAAACCACAGCTTGCATGACTTTCATAGGGACAGACTTCAATGCAGTCGACTTCATCCTACCTGACACCCCACTTGTCGCAATTGGTTTCTACACCGGGGTTAATCAATACCTGCCATATTCACCAGAGGACCACTAGACAGTTTAATGGACAATGTATGTATTACTCCCCAGCACATGCTACCCATACCTGAACTGATTATTTATTTGTCCCGGTGGTGGAGCACCAAGCAATGACAGCTACATTAATTATTCCTCAAGCTTTACCAGTCCACTCCTCCACACAGATAAACACACAACAAGCCCACCAAGTGAGAATGAGGATATGGCAATTCAATACCTGGTGGTTGCTAGAGAGCATATTGCAGAATATGTGTGGAAAAGGGTCATCAAATACTTTTGGCTAAATATACATTCTGTACCCTTGGCTACAACCATTTGGGAAGCTTTTATGACAATAACTGTAGCTTTGCCATGAACTACATTGGGATGAGCGAGACAAGAAGGAGACAAGACATACTGACTGACCCCAGACCAAGAATGTTTACTTCACTACGCCAGATTAGCATTGAGTTCATTTAAAAATATGCTATCTTGCTGACACCACATCTAATTGCGTTGTTCAGAGACGCATATGAGTGCTCATGGTTTCCCTAAGATACAAGAGGGCTGATGGTAGAAGTTTTACATAAATGGACTTGAAGCCCCCAGAATTCTGCACTTAATTGCAGACAATCTCATTAACTAACTGAGGACAAACTTCTAGTACAGAAACCTGGCACTGAGGCTGCACATAGTTATATGATCTGTGATCCATGAGGATCAAAATGGGTTTATGCCACATAGAAGTACCATCACTGTCTTAGGTGTCTGCACAATATATTTGACAGAGTGCAGGAACTGCAAGGTCCCACAGCATTGCTCTCCCTAGTCCTGTCCATAGGCCCTGTTTTGCATCACGTGCTAAATCTAATGAACTTTGGCCCTCATTTTATTCAATTTGTAACCACAATGTATACAAAATTGGGGGCACAAGTGAGGATTAATGGTATATCATGGGCCTCTTCCCAATAGAGAAGAGCACCAGACAATACTGCCCCTTCTCACCCTTATTATTTGATCTCACAACAGAACCTTTAAAAGAATGGATCCGCATAAATGCTCAGATCAGGGGGTGAAGTAGAGACCACAGCATGAGGACAGAATATCATTATATGCAGGTCACATGGTGCCCTATGTACAGTAACCAGATAACTTGTTACTAAGAGCAATAGTAAAATTTATGAATTTCCCTATTATAGGAGACATCTTCTCAGCCTTGGCTATCCCACAGAAGCAAGTAGAAACACACCATTCCAGATATCTGGTCTTGGATCTAACTACTTCCCATTCAAGAAGTAGGGAAGAGAATATTGCCACCCATCGGGGTATGAAACATACGCTGAGATCCTGGGTGCTTCTACCCCTCTCCATGATGGGCTGTGTAGCAGTTTTTAAAATGGTATTCCTCCCCCACCTGTATGTATACTCCAAAACTACCTTTTTACTTACACACACACACACACAAACACACACACACACACACTCAATCAAAGTCTCTTGGCTTTCTGTGGGAAGGGCAGTCAGCAGGACTCATGAGTGAAGTGCTGCCATTCTCCAAATGAGGCTATTCTGAGCTGACAGGATATACAACTTCACTATTGGAAATGGCAGATGATCCCATATAATAATTGACTTTACAGTCATCAATTGGGCACCCTGCAATTGTTAGAGCACTCCTGTATAAAATGAGGCGGACTGCTTCACATACTATCTGGGGGCAGGGTCCCTAGCTCACTCCCCAAAGTCACTAGGATACCCTTATTCCACTGGAATGCCCATCAGGTGCCATAACACCCTCACCCCCACTATGGCTATGCTATTATAGCACAACACAAATCTCTCACCAGTGGGGCACCTACAGGGCTTCCAGAAATCTGATTTCAATACTGGGGAGAAATGGTAACGTGACAGGATGAAATCTTTTCAAGTCTTACATGCAGAACTTTCACTGCATGCTTCCCAATTATATTGCTACCTCCAGATATGATATGCTCTGATATGGGGACAGACTAGAAGCACTCCAGGACAGCACTTCCCTAAATGGAAAGGTAACAATGGCAAAGCTGGAGAAGAAAGAGATCTCACAAATTTACCAATCTCTGTCACACAATGCCCCTGATACCTGTGGTAAATAAGCCACATAAATCAAGATACTTTTAAACAAAGTGTAGTTTATTCGACCTACACAAGCGGTGCGGTGCCCGCAGCTTCTCCTTTTTCTACCAAACGTCTTTTTTTCAATTCATAAGCGCGTTCGGGACTCGAGTAACGCTCGAGCTCCCCTCACGCGCCCACACTAATATTACACATCCCCTTTCGTCATCAGATTTTTTTTTTTTTTAGAATACAACAATAATAACCACATATTCAAAAATCATAAACTGTTCAGATTAAACAAGAACATAAAAAAGAATTAACCAATAGCTCGACAAAAGGTAAGAGAAATACGTTCAAGCAAGATTACTATTTTTTTTTTTTTTTTTAAATAAAACATAAAAATTAACTGTAACTCAAGAGAGGAATACATTTCAGACACTATAAAAAAAATCAAAAGTTTTCAATTCAATTTCCCGCCATCTCTCACGTAGTCATTCAGATAAGCAGGAGGTCTTCTCACTCTACCACTTCCCTTCTTAAATTCTGTCTTATTTTCTTCATTCTCCACACCAGTTTGTCCCTCCAAAACCTCCATGTTATTGTCATCCTCATGCGAAGTGTCAGCATCCGGTGAATCCGCTCTCTCACCACCTCCCCCAGATAGCATAAACCCACTGCAACCTCCATCTTCATTAGTAACGATTATATTTCCTGCACTTCCACCACCTCTCTCATATAAGGCCACCCTCCTTTTGTTCCATATAGTGCCATTCGCCAAAACAACACTGAAATTTCCTACGTGTTTAACCTCAAAAGGACCGCGAAACTTTGTCCAACCTGCACCCACTCGTCCATCCTTGACTTTCACCCAATCACCAACTTGTATCCCAGAGTAACCTCCTGTCAGTGACGTCTCCCTTTGATTCCCTGGTTTGATTCGATCGCCCTCCAACCAACCAGGCACTAACTTTGATCTGGCCTTACGCCCTCTCATGAACTCAAAAGGTGTTCTACCCTTATCTCTCAGCTGCGTGGTGCGATGAGCCCATATCGCCTCTTGCAAAACAGAACTAACACTTTGGTTTCCTTGCACCGCCAACTGAATTGTACCCTTGACCATACGATTCATGCGTTCCACAATACCATTGGCTTGTGGATTGTAGAGTGCAGTACGTTTATGGGTGATACCATGGGTCAACAGAAACTCTTTCATCTCCAGGGAGATCAACTGTGTACCATTGTCAGTAATGAGTGTATGGGGACACCCTTCTCTTTGAAAAAAACCCTTTAATACTGAGATAGTACTTCTTGTCGACACTTCCCTCATAAACTCAACCTCCAACCATTTAGAAAACACGTCCACTAGGACTAAAGCACATTTTTTTTTGTGTCCCAAACCAGGGTATGGCCCAACAAAATCCATACAAATAGTGTGCCATGCTTCCCCTGGATCCTCAATATGTCCCATCCAAGTTCTTTTCCCCAGCTTTAACCTTTTTTCACTTTCCTTACACTGAACACACTCTTCCACCCATTGAGCAGTTTGCAAATCGACCCCTGGCCACCAAAAGTTTTCCTTAACTCTTCTTTGAGTCAGTGTTTGTCCTAAATGCCCTTCATGTGCCAAATGTATGATTTTTCTCCGTAACTTTTCCGGAGGTACAAATCTATCACCCCTCATTATTACACCTCCATCCCCCAACGACAACTCATCTAGAACCTTGATGTAGGGCCTTACAGATACCGCCACAGCACTCTCTCTTCTTCCTCCCTCAACAATCATTTTACTCACGCACTGCATTACCGAATCATCCCTCAATACTTGCAACCACTCCTCTTTGGAGAAAGCTGCCACACCATGTTGTAACAATTCCTCCATCAATGCCACCGCTCCTTCTTCACCCTTCAAGAATTGTGCCTCCCCATCAACCAACTTCCAATCCACAGCCATGCGTGAGAGAGCATCAGCTTGTATGTTCCTCCAACCCTGAATGTATTCCACGTTGTATACATACTCCTGCAAGCGAGCTGCCAATCGGGCCAATCTCGCAGAACCCTTACCCGCACCACCAGCTGATAAAACCTTGACTAAAGGTTTGTGATCAGTTCTTAACTTAAAAGAAACACCCCACAAGAATGTTCTAAAATATTCTACAGCCCATGCAGCTGCTAAAGCCTCCCGCTCAATCACAGAGTAGTTCCTCTCACTCTCAGTAAGAGAGCGTGAAGCAAAAGCTACCGTCCTCTCTTCACCACAGTGAACTTGAGACAGAACTGCACCTACACCAGACACACTAGCATCTACAGTCAGTATAGTGGGAGAAGAAGTTTCAAAGGGTACTAAAATCTTTGCAGTACACACCTCTTGCTTAATGTTGTCGAAACATTCTTGCTGCACATTTGACCACACAAAATTACAACCTTTGCGCAACAATATTCTCAACCCCTCCGTTTTGTCAGCAAAATCCTGAACAAATTTGGAGTAATATTCAATGAGACCCATAAAGGACCTCAACTCATCTTTGTTCTTTGGTGACGGAGAGAGTTTGATCGCCTCCAACAAATCTTTCTTTGGTTTAACTCCTTCACCCGAAATGGTGTGTCCCAAATATTCAATCTCTTTGGTCAAGAAAACACACTTCTCTTTTCTTAACGTTAAACCCACCTCCAAAAGTTTCTTTAATACCTTCCTCAGAATTTGGTTATGTTCCTCAACAGTTGACGCAAAAATTAAAATGTCATCCTGAAAAAATAAGACATTAGTGAAACCCTCAAAAACATTTGTCATCATACGCTGAAAAACACTTGCAGCTGAAGATAATCCAAAGGGCATTCTAACAAAACGGAAAGTACCATCCATGGTGATAAATGCTGTAACATCGCGTGAATTGTGGTGTAGTCGTATCTGATGATAGGCGCTTTTGAGGTCTAATTTTGAAAAAAAACCTCCTCCATTAAGTAACATAATGAGTTCATTGATGTTCGGTAGAGGGAAGTTGTCTGTCACTATGTTTTGATTGACACTGCGGAGGTCCACACAAAACCTCAATTGCCCATTAGATTTCCTCGTAATGACCACTGGCGAAGTCCATTCTGGAGATTCAACCGGTTCAATGACTCCCTCCTTCAACATATCTTTCAACATCTTGCTCACCTCTTCCCTAACAACAATAGGTACTTTCCTCACTTTGTGTTTCACGGCAACGGTACCTTGTTTCATACGAATCTTATGAACATAACCCTTTAATTCTCCTAACTCCTCTCGAAACACCTCCCCCACTTCCTCCAGAATCGCATTGACATCTCCATCATCCACTACCAAGATTTGTTCCTTACCTCTGGGATTCACAATTATATTCAAGTCATATTGGTGCATCCATCCCAAAATTGGTGGCCCAGACTCAGCCACATACACTTTGCCGAAGGTATCTCTTGATTTGAAGCCTATGGCGGTCGGAAAGAAACCCAAGATCTCAATTTCCTCCCCTTGGTAGCCCCCAGGACATATGTCTTTAGACTTCAATACAATCTGAGGCCAGTTCTTCATGAAGATATCTTTGGGAACTATTGTGTACTTAGATCCAGTATCCACCATCAGCTCAACCCTCACCTTTCCAACAGTGAACCATGCTTTGGGCCTACTTTCTCTCTTACCGCAGTAACCTTTATCAACCTCACCTAGGCTAAGAATGCGGTCCACCATCTCATCTCTCTCCTCACACACCGCCACTCCTTTTGACTTTGACCACTCAACGCACACACGCACATAATGACCTTTGCGCCCACACTTTCTACATTCCTTCCCCACTGCAAAACACCCCTTAAAATCACTACTGTGTAAACTACTACCACATCTGTTACACTTCTTCTTATTCGCACACATTTTCTGAGTTTTCAGAACATCTTGTGTTTTCTTCTCTACCAAAGCCACACTGTTGCTTTTGTTTCCTACATCTCCCACAACCTCCTGGAAGACTTGTTGCTCCCTACCCCCATTGCCATATCTTCCCATCTCCTTCATGCAAAGTTCAGACTCTTCCACAACTTTTGCCATGTCAACAGCATCTTTTAAAGAAGGATTCTTAGCAGCCCACAGCCTTTCTTGAATCTTTCTGCTCTCACATTGAACCATTAATTGGTCCCTAATCATCTTGTCGCACATCTCCCCAAATTGACATTTAACTGACAACTCCCTTAATCTGGATACAAATTCTTCAATAGACTCCCCCACTCTCTGTGGTTGTGTATAAAACTTGTACCTTGCCAAAACCACATTGGTTTCTTTAGCAAACCTGTTGCTCAATCTTAATCTAGCCTCCCTAAACTCATCTGGAATGCGTGCCCCATTGTCTGTAGCCACTGGCATAAATTTGAACAACCTTTGCGCCTCTGATCCAAGACAGTTCAATAAAATCGCTTTTCTACGTGCAGGAGAAAACTCTTCACTGTCCAACGCCAACAAATAGTTGTCAAACATGTCTATCCAGTCCTCCCACTGGATCGCTGGCGTACCTGGATGTGTAAGAAAACAAGGTGGTGCAGTAATTGAGACGTGCTCCATTGCTCACAAAAAAAAATGAGACCAGACGAGATCTTTGCAATGCTGTGAAGTGTTTTACGCTTATCCACGTTGATGACTCCAACAATCCAGAATATCTATTACTGCTCACCGCTAAAATCAAGTCACATAACAACAAAAAATACACGGAAATTCTCACCGCCAACAGTAAGAGTTTTAGAGATAACTTCTTCCTTAATTCTTCTTCCTTCTTCCTTAATTCTAAGGAAACCAGCAGGAAAAACTTCCAATTTCTAGGGTAGCTTCCCCCTAAATTTCTTGCTGGTAACTGGTGACTTTTCCTTTAAAATCACCAGCAGCAACTCGTAGATCCAGGAGTGACTTCACCTTTAAAACACTCCCCTTTAAGAAATTCACAGCAGCTCTTAGCAAAACGCCACACCTCTTTCTCCTGAAAGAGGGCGTTGTTCCTGGAAGACCTTCGTCGGACATCAGCCTGCCTGAAAAACGCCGCTCGGTAGGTCGATATCGTCGTTATCCTCGTTGCCAAAAGAATGTGGTAAATAAGCCACATAAATCAAGATACTTTTAAACAAAGTGTAGTTTATTCGACCTACACAAGTGGTGCGGTGCCCGCAGCTTCTCCTTTTTCTCCCAACCGTCTTTTTTTCCAATTCACGAGCGCGTTCGGGACTCGAGTAACGCTCGAGCTCCCCTCACGCGCCCACACTAATATTACAATACCCTTCTACAACTCTGGCTGAGATGGGAACAAACTATAGTGATGATTGAAGGGAGGAGCTGATGGATATGCAGTGCTTAGCGGTGTCCTAAAGGCTGTGCCTCATCCAACTACTACTATACACTAAAATGTCTCTGCCACATTGGTAGAACGCATACTCCTAATTGTAGTTGCTGGCATGCTACTAATGACGACTTCTTTCATGTGATATATTCCTGCACCCCCATAGAGCAGTACTGGTTGGCCATATGCTCCAAGTTGAGAGAAGTGATTGTTGGGCTGCCCCAGTTGATCCTTGGATGGTGATATTTGGCCTGTTGGAAGAATGGATGGTCCTAGCTGTGCCAGACTTTGTGGCCATGAGATTCTAGGGGGCCAAGAGAGACTTGGTCTGGCACTGGAGAGATGCTGCAGTTCCTGCAGTGGCTGAATGGATCAGAGGTATGGTCATCTGTGCAAAGGTGAAGGAATGTATCTTTATGGCCTAGGGAGTGAGTGAAAAGCATAAGAAAATATAGGAGAATTAGTGGGCCCATTCCCAATGCTGAGATATTCCTCTTCCAGTACAAACTACGTAAAGTGATGGATAGGAATACTCTGAAGGGTATTTAGATGTGTGTATTGTGAGACATTTTACCACTTTTAAACCACTTCCTGTCAGTGAGCTGTTTGATGTTGATTTTAAAAATGGGAACCCAATGAAACTTATTAAAACAATAACTTGCCAGTATGGATACCCTGGAATGGTTTAAGGAGCTAAAGTCTCTCCTTGGGGATTTGGTGTTAGGCAATGGCAGGCACAGAGTAGCATTAAAAGTGATGATGATCTCAGTCCTAGGGGGCAGCCTCTGGGCCCTGGACTTCGAACTCTATTACTTGACAACCCAGATTCAGTGGGCAGCTAGGTGGATGGGCAATGTTAGCCTTCTTACTGAGAAAAAATTACAGACACACCATCAGCCTAAGCTATTTAGGATATGCCTAAGCTATTTAAGATATCACTAACATGCTTTAAAAAATACCCCACTGTAACACTGTATGATGTGCTATGACACTGAGAGGGCTTCCTTAGTTCCAAAAGGATAAAAGACTGGTAGGAATAATCAATGCAAGTGCAGTATGAAGCAGGAGAGATGAAAACCCTAACATATGTGGTTCTGAAGCTCCTGTTTATGATAGAAAATTGGAATAGGTTGGTAACGTATATGTATAAAGCCCTGGTAGCAATGCCTAAGACAGGATTAGGAAAATGGAGATCAATTTTGTGAAGACAACTTGGGGAGAGAACGGAATGATGGAGCATGGGCTAGAATGCTTGAATATGGTGTAATACAACTAGAAACACTAGGTTTAAACAGCCCTGATTGAATTACCTACTATACTTATTTGCCTCACCCAGAAATGTAAACATAATGATTGGATCTAAAATAATGAAATGCCACATATGTGATCACATAGATGTTGATTTATTTCAGAAGGTATTGATTTGTTATGTTAGTGGTTGTTTATGGAAGGGAGTCACAGAGTATTTTAAAAGGTCACTGGATACAGCACAAGTAGAGTCTCCAGACAGTTGCTTTCTTGGGATAGTCTCACACCTGAGTAGAAGAAAACAGATAATAGTTTCCTGGATTAAGTGTATGTGCTTGCCAAAAGAACAATTGCAATGCAGTTGAAAGCAAAGGATGGCCCCTCTCACAGTAAATGAAAAGAAGAGATGAACAAATTGGCCAGAAACGCACAGGGAGAAAAGGAGAGGAACATGCGGAGTTCCAAAAGTGGGTTTATGAGATAAATGTTTACACACATTTGAAGAACCCAGCATGGGAAAGTGGAAAGCAGCAAGAATATTGAATTAGAAGGTGTATACTATACAGAATAAAAAGAGTGCATATAAGGGAGACATGGGCAAGAACAACAGGGCACTGCAACAGAGCCCAAAACCTGAATATCTGAAAGATTTGATATCTATGTTGTCCAATTGAAATGGAGCCACCACTGTCAATCTTGTTACTCACTTCAATAGCCAACATATTACCAGAATACAACAAAACCAAGAATCTCTTCTGACCAGAGAAACAAAAGAGTTTGGAATTTATAGAACATACATTGCTATAATATTTCTTTGATAATGTTAAATGAAATTTGATGTGAATAAAAATGATGCTGGGATGCAAAACAAATAAGCAGATTTTAAAATAAAAATGTCATCCACCATAGTACTTACACGTTGTAATAGCACGGAACTGTTGCCATCAAAGTGACCAGGTTTAACATGAAAACTGAATCAACTTGGAGATGATCTAGAGTTTGGCAGACAGGATACTCTACTGAAAATTCAAAAGGACACAGTACGTAAAAATGATGGCCCGCCTGTCCTATTTAAGGTTGGGTGGACCACTGTTTCCTATAAATGCAGTCCCTGTAGACCAGAGGTCTTCAAAGGGGGGGGCGGGCCCCCTTTGGGGGTCCTCAAGTGATCCCGGGGGGGAGGGGGCGCCAAACTCTGGCCAAAAGAAATATTATACAGATAACATGCCTTTGTTTTGAGCAGAAGCATGTTATTGCAGTTTTAAAAATGTAACAGTGCTTAACTGCAATGTTTAAATAGATTTAGACATATTTAAGCATTGGCATCTTTCTAAAATAATTGCGAAAAATTCTGAAGGGGGGCCCAATGATTTTTATTTTTCAACTGGGGGTGCACGGCATTACAATTTTTGAAGACCACTGCTGTAGACTCTGTCAATGGAAACTTCCTGTGATGGCCAGTAGGGGGTCATCCACATACAAGCATTACTGGAATGCAGGTGGCAGTCAGGAACAGAAAAAATAAAATAATGCCCCCCACAACAGGGAGAAAACTCCTTGGTTGTGAAAGTCATTAGCTTTGTGTTTTTCAATAGCAAAACTTACACTTTGGGGCTTTGTTTTTGAAAAACACAAAGTTTGTAAAAGTTTGGTGAAAGACATTCAAAACTGATGTTTCTGCCCACTAAATATTTTGAACCGTGACAGGCACCACCATGGTGATTTTTCCTGAAAAGGTACTGGTGGGTATTAGCAAATTGGGGAGAAATATTCCTCTTCGTTTTTTGCTTTTTCTATGTGTACTGCATTCTGCAGCACAAATATAAGAAGAAAAATGCCATTGATGGTTGTTCATGTGCAGAATGGTGTCCCTTCCTGCACATACACAATCATTCCAAAATTATGCTTTGATACTTCTATGTGTGCTGCATTCTGCAGCACACATAGACATGCCAAATCGCCATTGTAGATTGTTTATGTGCAGGAAGGTACACTTTCCTGCACATAAACAATAACTCCTTTCAACGCACACACCCTTGCACTATGGTGCAAGGTTGCCTGTGTTGGCGCAGGAAGCTTAATTCAGCCCTGACCCTGGGAAACACCGGGCTGTGCCATATTCCTGTAAACACAGTGCAGCCCTGCATTTCAAAACTGGTGCAGCGCTGCTGATTTTCATGCAGCACCACACTGCACCAGATTCTTGTAAATCTGGCCCTTTGTTTGCAAGACTTCCCACCAGCGCTCCCTATATTTCCCTCAACCAAGCCACTACAGTCCCATTTACTGTTTGTATTCGAATTTTTCAACTTTGAATGGGAATTTACCATTTTTTTCATATTACTGTCTTTATCATCTCGTGACCCAAGCATGCTTGTTATCCTCCTGTCCTGCTCCATTCTTGCCCAGTAGCCAAATGTGTACTGTCTGTTGTCTGTGTTAACCATATGTTGCTGATTTGTGCCCATATCACTTAACCTATAGTAGAAACGTCTGCATTCAGCTAAAGTGGGGGCCATCATGTGTTATTCTTTTTTTCTGTGAAATTAGTCCTTAAGTATTTTTTAAATTGAATTCTTTTGTGTTTGAGATATTTGCAACATATTCAACTGTGTTTTTCAACTCATAATATTTGTCTTACTTTTTTACAATATGGGCCTATTCTTAAAGTGTGCTCTGTATCTCATAAGAAGACTACTACACTTGCAACACACTTGACAATGAAAAGAGTAATTGTTCTGAACCCCACCACCCCTGTACGGGTAAAACACATTTCAGCATCAAACAAGTGCATCAGGTTAGCCACATAGGAAATTACCTCAAGCATCAAGCACATTTTCAGCCTTCAACATTTAGATGATTGTATCTATTGGATTTCCTCCCATTTTGAGGAATTCATATTTGTGCGAGAGAGAGAGGGAGAGAGAAGTTTTACAAGCAAAGGATCAACATCTTTCGGATGTCCAGGAAAGCAGTCACCGAAAGATACCACCTCTTACTTGATGTGATTCTTAACATAGTTGCAGACAGGGAGCAGCCTGCTTCCAGACTATCCCTGGTCATGTCAAAATACTGGTTGCACCCCACTTCATACCCACTGCATCTTTCCTGAAGGTTAGCTCTGACAACATAGGAATCTCACAGCCAAGCCAGTGGTGATATGTGTACCAGGTACTTACATGAATCACCAAAAGGGAAAGCACAAAAGACATATGTATCTTTCATAATTTACCTCTTACATGTTGCTTGGTTGTTGGGATTTGGTGGCCATGAGGCTCATTGATAAGTAACAACATCTCACATTAAGCCATTATTCACAGTACACATGCATTACCTTGTAACCCACTGCATGCATATAGGCATAATGTATTACATATAGAATAGACCCCCCCTTTTGAGAAATTTCACATCTTGCAGCTAAGTATGCTCTTTCTTCATATCTCCTCACACCTTACAGACGTCTAACTACACTACCTCAAAGAAAAATACAAAAAAGTATAACAGAACGCACATTCATACATGAGTATTTATTGAACACACTTTTGGATACTTAAGTCGTGATTCAGAAGTCTTGACTGTACAGGGGAAGTACTGGTATACTCCCCAGTAGTTGTGTGCACGATTTTCATAATCAGTTGCATGTTGTACAACATCACCATGTCACAGGGCTTACATTATGGTCTTGACTCTGATCTACCTCAACCTCCAGGTTCCCAGGGCGGGACACAGAATAGGGTTAGGTTTCCATGGTGCTAGATCAACTTGTTGACTCACTGTTTTCTTGAGCTGCTAGCTTAGTTTCTTCATTTGTGTGTTTGGAAAGTCTCTTTTAAAAAATGAATGGTGGACTATCACACTGTCCATACATACTATTCTGAGACAACTGTGTTTCCTTTACATAATGTAGCAGCAAACGTGTTATGCTCTCATAATCAATAAAATGCCACTTCATTTTCTATAGTATTCAAAAATCTTTTATTAGCAGCTCTTAAGTGCACTCTTTGTCATTGTACACTCATATATTAGATCATAGATACTCCAAAACATACTTGTGGAAAATAAGTGACATACACAATCAATTTTGGTCATCGTTTTTGGACACCTCTAAATTTGCTGGTGTTCTCTAGATGCAAGAGTCTTCGATCTTTATGCAAAGGTTCATCCTCCGCATGCAGAGGATTCCCTCCCATGTGCTGACATTTCTGCCCCAAATACGGGGTGGGGATCTATGCAGTCTGAGTTGAAATGTTTCCGAACTCAACAAATAGGCAAATACATAAGGGAAGAGGAAGTCAGTCATTTCCTAATCATTCTAAGGCATACTTTCACCACAACAGCATTCTCAATCCTGCTGTGAGGGGATCCTACAAAGGTACCCTCAGCTTTTTGAGGGGACCAGAGACCCAGCTCGTTAATGGAGAGATACTAGGCCCAAGTTTTGAGGGACAAAAGCACATGCTGTGCTGCAGCGGATGTCCACCAATGGGGGAAAGACTTTCGTAAGCACTAGGAGGCCCTTTGCCACTGGGACAATATTAAGGCCCAAAACCTTTTGGCTGTATCAATACTGACACATTCTGGGTATCCTAACATGATTACACTGTACAGTAGGGTCCTTAGTACAGCCTTAACAACTCTCTATGCTCAACCAGAAGATTTTCAGAAGCAAACAGGGGCTAAGTGTATTGTCCGTAAAATCACTTAAGAGCACATAGGTTTTGAGGGTGGTGTACAGTCATTTGACGGGCCAATCATTTGTTCTAACATTCCATGTTGTACTTAACCTGTGTTATTTGGGTGCTTTGAAAGGAATGACAGCAGCACAGTAACAAGCGGCAAAACCTTCCCTGCATATAATAATGAAAATAATGACAGAGGAGTAATAATATGTGAAACTAACTGAAACCTACCAACCTTAACAAAGAGCAACACATGGATGATGATTGGGGGGCACATTCAAATCCTGCTTTTCCCCGTTTACTCAAATCTATATAGTACTCAAAAAATTACAAAAGACAAAGGCACATATGGTGCATGCACTTTTACCAAATAAGCAAAGTGCAACATATCACAAACTACTAACTCGAATTAAAAAAATAACTACTATCTACACAAAATAATAATTAACTTTGAATAAGAAATGTTTTACAAGAATTAAAATATATTCACACAAAGTGTAATTAAAGCTTGTGGTGAAACCTGCAGAAATCTACACTGTGTTTAGAATATTCTATTAGCTCTTAATTTGAACAACAAATACATAATCCTTAACAGTTTCAGCATATATTCCTGCAATAGAAGTCACGAAAAATCATGAAATGTTAATAGAATCACCTTGCTATCAAAGACAGAAAAATACACTGGCCTCAATAATTGACTATTTTGAAGATGCTTGGGTTGGAAGGATGCACAGATCAGGTTACAGAGGCCAGCCAAAGTATTATATGCCATGGTGGAATGTCTACCGTAGCACCATGTGTAAAGAACCAAAACAATTCAAACAATGGAAGGATGGCACAATTCCTTCCATGGAACAACAGGACAAACCCACCCTGCACTTTGTAGTCTAATAGCTAGAAAACTGATTGGCATTTGCAGCTCAGGGCTGTTTTGAACATCTAAATACATGGTGTGTAGGTATTTTCAAGATGTGAGAGGCTGGATTCACATGTGCATGCTGTGGAAAATGTAACTGAAATCAACAGTACAATCTAGCTACAAGACTATAAAACAGACTCATGAAGAAGCAAAGTTCTGACCTACACTGACCTAGAACATCAGCCCTCCTGGACTTCTAGAATTCACTATAGGCCAACACGACCTGGATCAGATTTACTATTCCGACCCTAAATGAAGTCACATTTAGTGTTGAACTTTAGGGGGGTCAGGTTTACTATTCCTACTCCTAAGGTAGCCATACTAGGGAAAGTGTTGGACTTTGAAGAGGTCAAATGTACTATTCCTATCTCAAACTTGGTCACTATGGGAATGTTTTGTATTTGTGGGGGTAAGAGGGGGTTTCAGATTAATTTTCCCACTCCACATGTAGCCACATTGAGGAAGCTGTTTGACTTTGAAGGTCAAACTCACTATTCCTACACTAAAATTTGCGACACTAGGAAAATTGTTGGGCTTCGGAGGTACAGACTTAGCCACATTGGAGAAAGAGACTTTGGAGGGATTAACTGTACTATTCTGCTTCAAAAATAGTACAATTCATAAATTACTGCACTCCACATTATACAAATTGCCCATCTACCTAAAAATAATACCTACATTAATGTAATCAGTTTTTCAAATACAGTGACTAATATTTTCTTGATATTTTTTTAAAATGTGAAAAGTATGACAGTTTATTTCATAAATTTTATTTTTAGTTTCAAAAATCATAATTGAATCATTTAATGAAAACAAAACATATTTCAAATACTATTGAATTAAAAATGAAAACAATATTTTTGAATACATAGAAAAAAAGCCCTAAATAAAAGATCTGTATTGTTTATTATTGTACGTATATAATTTAAAAAATAAACTAAATTTACTACAGTTAAGTTAATTATACTCATGATTAAAACATTTAAATTATTTTTGAGCAAAAACATATACAAAATAGTTTTGTAATGTACAATTAAACAATAAAAAAATTATCCAAATGTCCATAAAACCATTTATTCTGTCATTTTCATTTTTAAATAACAATATATTAAAAAAATAAGTAAACTGTACTTAAAATAGTTTCTTTGTTTAAAGAAATTTAAAAATCTTATCTTTAAAACACTTTCCTCCCCAATCCCTTATAAGCCCTACTTCTCCCACCTATACATATAGACCACTATAAAACATACATTTTCAAAGTTTTCTGAGTCAACATACTTATATAAACATTAATTAATAATATGACACTGCTGTTATATAGAACAATATGATGTGCAACAGCATTAAAAAATACTTAAATGATATCCTTACCTGTGATAGTTTGTTGCACAATATTTGGACTTCAGAAAATTACTGTAAAGGTACTATAGAACCACAATATTTTTCTTTGATATTAAGGTAAAACACTCTTACTGTAATGCATAGCGATAGAAAGTAAGGCATGTAAAAATCTATACTGCTGTAAATAATAATGGAAGGAGCACCATCAATACCTCACAGAAAATTGTTTGAAAATGTCTGCTGCATGCAGAATTGTTGACATTTTTCCTGTGGTATTTTCTAGTTCCTTAAAGTACATCTTGTATCTGGTTTTAAATGTGTGAGAAATACGTATTGCTGTCACATGAAGCTATATTTTTCTAAACTGGATAATGAATTGTGGTAGCTTTTAGGCTCATGAAAGCTTGCAGGATGCTTTAATTTGAAAGAAAATTGTTCACTGTTTTTCTGGGGAATATTCGATGTCTCTGCACCCATTATATTGTCAAGTCATTTCTTCATGACCTTTTCCATTAAATACACAACTTAAATGTAGACAGTATCATCATCCATTGTAAGCAATACAATTGCTTTTGCCCAGAGGAAGACCTCTTTAAACTCCGTCCCTTTCATCAGAGGCCTAACTGTGTCAGGATGTTATTCATGAGGAGCACAGTGACATTGAAGGTATGTTTAAAATTGCAATAAAATAATCAGTGGATTATTGGAGTACTCATCCAGTACAATGTCAATTGTTTCTTTAAAGATACTATATATGAGAGGACAAGTCATACAAATACTGTTTGGGACATTTTCCAGGTAGATTATGAATGAATACTATGCAAAAGTAGATGAGATGTGTGTGTTAATGTACATCTTGTATCTAATACTGTTTGTGAAAATGTAACATATTCTAAAATTGAGGGGATCAGAATAGTATCCATTTATCACACTTGCGATTTTGCTACTCAATAATACATGTACAATGAGTAGACTTAATAGGTAATGTTACACAGAAGTTTGAAGAAAATCCTTGTGTTAGAGGGGTAAAATATGTTCATGAATATATGGCGGGGGAGGGACATTATTGTAATTTCATTAATTGGATTTCTCTCTGATGGACCTTAAGAAGGTCACTAGAAAGATATTCATAGAAAGTCCTGATGAAGACTTCAATAACACCTCATTCAGTACTATAGAGGTCACAACATGTCAGCAAAGTCCTGGAGATTGAATATTACACCAAAAGCTGACACCACCCCTATAATCCTAAACAGAAACAATGCTATATAATTAAGGAATACATACAGGACCCTCAGTCTGATTTGGATCTCGGCAGAGGAGTTACTCTATCGCAACGATGACTCATATCCTGTCAGCCAAAATATAGATGCCATTGTTTTCTATGATATTCAGATGTCAGCAGATGGGGTATCTGTCACCGTTGCAACTGAGTAACCCCTCTGCCGAAACCTACATTAGGCCCTCTGTATTGTACCGCCAGGAGAATTATTGGGAACACTAATCTGTTTAACAATAAGAGACCTTGACTCTAGAAACACTGAAAGATTGGAAACAATTTCCTGACTTTGAATCCAGTACATTTTATTGGTTTAATTATTTTTAGTTGGGCATCAGTTATCATGTGAAGAAACAGGTTCACATGAGCACCTTACATGTCTGTTCACATATAATCAAGTTCTGCTTCCTCAAGTCTTACGGCAAATTATAATTGTTTCTATAAATGGTGAAAGGAAATGTGTTAAAGTCAAAACAGTGTATTAAATATGGATATCTAAATAAGACCTGAAGTGAAAAAAATAGTTACATGTCAGATCTCGAATTGGTATTGATCTCTAGTTAATTGGGGTGTTCATATTTCAAGTATTATGATTATTGTCCCAGCTTCTATGGTCTTTACGGGTACACCACATCTAGGAATCTTAGGGCTACGTTGGCACCATGTTAGTTGGTCTCTCAGTGCATCTTCTTTGCTCACTGTAAACAGAGAAATGCAATCAGAAGAGCTGGCACCACAGGACCACACATAGGACTACCACCTGAGTTCTTCATTTGCCTTTATGAGGTCATATACATACCTATGCTAGTAAAACTCATGAAGGGAATGGAAGTTGATGTAGTTTTATTTAAAAAGCAAACTTAGGTAAAATCCTCTTCAACCATCTGTACAGATCTCATGGTGGGAGAGACACATGAAGCCGAGACTGAGCGTCCTAGTCACAAACAATAAAATGGATAAGAACAGATATGTATGCCCATGCCTGCTACTTTTCCGTGGCATTTATATTCACAATAGACCCTATTCACCATTTTTACAATGGACATGATTTCACACAGGGATTACAACTAGGTATATATGCATTTATTAGGTGGGTTTCTCTGCCAAGTGTACACAGAAATGAGCAGTAGTAAATCCTACTCAAAAGGTAGAAAATCAGCATTTCCAGTTGTGGTTTGCTTTGAAAATTTAGGATTTCCCACAAACATGTACAGGTGTGGACATTCCCGAAATCCGCTCTGACTGCCTCCAAAGCTGGAAATGGCTGGAGATTTACTCTAGTCAAGAACACATAAACAAGGTAAATTTGGTCCTAAACATATATTCAGGAGTCAATGGGCCTTCTTCAATGGGCTGTGAGAGGAAACTGCAGTACTCACAGGCTCATGGATGTCTATTAGGGGTAGCCACTAGAAGCAGCTGCTACCGGTGAATGTTCCTGGCGCTGTTCCTAGTAGCTACCCGTGGCTGTTCTTGACACTGTTGTTAGTAGCCTTAACCTTTCAGGAAAGCAAGTATGTAAATGGAAAGGACACAACACTCCAAGAGCTTTGTTTGCTTTGTGTAGTTTCTACTCCTTGTTATTCCCAACAAGGCCTAAGTGTGGAACAAATGGGATAATCATGTGAGGTCACTGGGTGTCAAAGAGTGCATGATGTCATATGTGCTACCCTCAGCTTTTTTAAGAATAAATGCCCTTGTGTCGGATCTCATAAACCTAATTTGACCTGCATGGGCTAATTGGATACTACTCACAAAGATCCTATAGAACCAAGAACACATGCATGGCCCTCTGTCAGTTGCAGTGTCACCCAATATTATGTTTTCTGGCCAAAAAGAACAGAGTGAGGTATGTAATGGTAAAGTTTATTTTGGGATATAAGATTGCCAATGTACAAATTTGCAGGGGCTGATATAATGCCGTCTGGTTAACTTTAAAAGGCCAGTGACATCTCTTTTAAACATAAGTTTACAGTTCAAAGTGTTCGACTACAATGCTGATGGTATGATGAGGTGTTGTAACTCACGCAGTTTATGATACTTAAGCAAACACTCTCTCTGTTATACAGGCACCACAAGATGATAGCATAGTATAAATAAGCAAGAAGGGCGAGTGGTATATTGAGTGAAGAATGTAATTTGTTATAGTTCTTATAGATCGTGTGCAATATCGTCTTGTAATCCCAAGAGGCAAGCAAGAACGTACAAGGCTGCTAAAGTGATATTGTGAGCTTCATTTAGAAAGTGATGATGGTCAGGAAAGAAAGGAGTACAACAGGTATTTAAAATGTAGTGGTTGAACTAGCTAAATGTCGCTTGCCATGTTATGGTGGAATGGATGTGTAATTATATAGGAAATGATAACAACTTAAGTCATAAAACAACGGCAGTAATGCGGGATGTGACTGTTCCATGAAGTCTCTGCACTTTTTACAGTTTTTAAGTGCAAATCACATTCACTGTAGTAAGTGTTTTTTAAGTTAAAAAGGTAAATATTAGGCGGGTAATTCGTGCTACCCTCACCCCCCGTCAAAGTACTTTTTAAAATCCCACCAGTAAAAGCTGTGCTCCTCGCGTCCTTGTTACACACATGACATAGATGCCCTTCCAGCTAGTTCCTAGTGGTCGAGGAGTGTTTATATTCTTGCTAATTCACTGCACTATTTTTGACTGTGCAGCCACCACTACCATCGTTCCGTGTGAGTAACGTAGCTGGCTAAAATAAATGTGCTTCCAGCATTCTTTGACGTATTTCTGGTGCTGTGCCCTAAACATTGATCATTATGGTCAATCACTTCAGCTGTCAAGGCTTTCAATTCCTCAGAGAGCCGTTTTCTTGCTCCTGCTTTATTTTCACTAAATAAAATCATCTGGGAATTCGGATTTTATGAGGACAGTTATAAATAGACGCATGACACTGCCCTGGGTAACACAGAAGGACAATCCCTGTATAAGCAGACATTAACACAGCTTGCTACATAAGCTAAATGAACACATGGACATCAGCGTTGCTTTTGTTAGGCGTCATGTATGTATGGCCCTGACATGTATCCATATATACTATTGCATTTTTCAGGATAGTGTACGCAAAATGTCATGCATAAACAAACGTTCGATTCTTATAAAGCAGACATGTTTAATGCAAGGTAGAACATGCAGACTCCCACTGTTGAAAATCCAAAGATTCACCTGGTTAAGAACGATTCCGATTTATTCTCGCAATCTATTTAAAATGTATAGAATGAGGCATTCCTTTAGTTAGGCCAGTCACTCTTTCTCGAAGATCTAAAGCTGTAACTTCACAAAACTGGTTCTGCTTGTTAACCCATAATGTTATATTAGTCATGGTGTCTTTACCTCTCTCCTCTTATGGTTCTTTAAGTGTTAAATTTCCTATGATGTCATTGCCCCTGTGTGTCTGACCATCTATGTCAGTTTACCCATGGTGTCATTGCCTCCGCATGCCCCCGAAACTTTGAAGGGAAATAAGCCGTCATTGCCTCTACATACTCCTGAATTTTAAGTGTGAAATTAGCCACACTATTATTGCCATTGTGTGACTCTAAAACTTCAAGACCCAGATTTATACTTGGTTTGCGCCGAATTTGTGTCATTTTTTTTACACAAATTTGGAGCAAAACTAACTCAAAATTTTTACTTTGTCACTCGACCCGTTCAGCGCCAAAGTTTTGGAGTTAAAGTCATTTTTTTGCTAGCCGGAAACTACCTTGCAAGTGGGGGGATTTCAAATTTTATAGCTGCCAAGGTCCTTGCCTGGGGAGGGTATTTTTCACTCCCAAGTTCAGTCAAAACTTCTACCGTCAGACTTAGGCCCATAGTTATGGGCTTTGTGGTGGAGGGCAGAACACCAAGTCGTCTTGCTTTGCTGTCCTGCATCACAGGGAAAGGACAGGAATGCACCGTATTTATCCAGTACAGCACATTCCTGTCCTTTCTCTCAGCGCTGGTGTCCTTTTGACAGCCTAGCTCCATGCTATATTGTTTTTGTGCAGGAACGGACATCTTCCTGCACACAAACAGCCCTGAGAGGTATGTTCCTCTTTCTATTTGTCATGCAGCATGCAGCACACATAGAAAAAGGAAAAAACAAGGAGAAATAAACATATTTCTCCTTGTTACGCCTCTCCTGGGAGGCGTATATTTTTGGCGCATTCCCAGGTTTACAAGTTCTTCTATGTGTCAAAATCCATGGATGTTGCATGTGAACACCCACGCAACACTCATGGAAATGACTCCTTGGAGCAGAGTAATGTAACGTACCGATTTGCACTGTGTTACATTACTTGAGATTTATGAAGCCTCGCAGGGCTACACAAGGTGCTTGGCATGGCTTCATAAATCTCACATAAGTTTTGTGTCGCCCTTCCACCACATTGTGTGGTGCAAGAGTGATGCAGACCAGGCCATAACCATGGCCCTTTTTCATTGATCTCAAATGTTTCCAACAGACAAGCCTGAAGCTGTATCAAATGAAGTTGCTTCAAATGTGAAAACTCTTGTGCTAGAATACCGCTAATGCTCAAAAGGTCTTGGAAGTCCAAAAGTTTTTTTAACTCCCAACTTTTCAATTATGGGGCAGATGTTCCTCATCACTATTAAGGCTCCTAGGGCCTCATTAACTGCACCTAGGAGCCAAGGTTCACTACAAAAGAGGCTACCAGCAGGGCCCAGTCTAGGTCCAGTTGCTGCCGGTCAGCTGGGCACTTCATTAAAAAAGGTATCTTGCAGCTTATGTATCTGATGCCACCCATGAGGTAGCCACCTGACACTTGGAATTCACTTCTCTGTTCCGGGTGCAAGTGGGAGCAAATTCAGTGTTTCAAACTTCCACGTAGGTCTCAAATAGAAGGCAAACTCCTCACCTGTTTTCCCGCATTCCAAAGAGTGTTCTGATGAGCTGTGAGTGAGGTGCCAGCATTGTAGGCCCTCCTAGCCAGTAGTTGGCTATGACTCCTTGTCACCCACTAATCAATGAGAAGAAAGTTTCCAGGGGCAACCCTTCCCACTTTTGCAGCACATCCTTTTTGCCTTACAGCAAACTATCTCACAGTGCACTGTTCTTAGGCACATCCAGCATGACAGAAATGTTCTCCAACAGACGGGAGTTTGCAGTCCAGCCGGGGGTGTGTTATGGGAAATGAGGTGTCACCGCCTCTTCAGCTACACAAAATTGGTTTTGGGTTGATGCAAAGCTGCAACAGAGGGCCTACAGAACAGAACAAAAGGCTTCTGTTCGGAAGCACTCAGGTTACACTTAACTATGAATGGGCAGGCCTCATCTTTGTCCTTTTAAAGTTAATGAAGTCACTGCATCCTTGCCAGTTGTCCTTTCTGAATGTATATCTGCCACATACCACACTGCCAGGTGTTCCTTTAAAAAGACATTAGCCATTATTCCTATTCTGAGATCATTTGTCATGCCTTAATAATATGAAGCACAGGTGGGGTAATCTGCCACCAGATAAGGCTAATTATAGCTTGCTGGAGACTCATGCAGGAAAAGTGTAGCATTTATAAGCCACCTTTCCTAAATATTTATTAAACATTTGACATCACCATTGAATTGGACTTGAGTTGGTGATGCACTGCAACGAGAGATGGGCACTCCAGGTTCCAGCCTGCTGTGGGGACTAATTCTGTGCAAATTCTGTGCACCTGGTAACGCACCTGGTGGCGCTCTTCAAAAGAACATCAATGCTCCTGCATCGTGGGTTGGTGACGTGCTGTAACGAGAAAAGAGGACTCCAAGTCCCAGCTTGCTGTGGGGCGTATTCCACGCACCTGGTAACGTGCATGGAGGCACTCTTTAAAAGAACATTGGGGCTCCTCCTTCACGGGTTGGTGACGCACTGCAACGCGAGAAGGGGAGTTGAGGTCTGCATGTTGTGGGGGCTAATTCTGTGCACATGGTAACATGCCTGGAAGAGCTCTTTAAAAGAACATCAGCGCTCCCGCATCGTGGGTTAGTGACACATTGCAACAAGAAAAGAAGACTCCAGGTCGCAGCCTGCTGTGAGGGTTATTCTGTGCACCTGGAAAAGTGCATGGAGGCACTCTTTAAAAAAACATCAGTGCTTCTGCATCACAGGTTGGGGATGCGCTGCAACAAGAGAAGGGAACTCAACGTCCCAGCCTGCTTTGGGGACTAATTCCGTGCACCTGGTAACATGCCTGGAGGCACTCTCAAAAAGAACATCAGTGCTCCCACATCACATGTTGGTGAGGCGCTACAATAAGAAAAGGGGACTCCAGGTCCCATCTTGTGGGGGGTAATATTATGCACCTTGTAATGCACCTGGAGGTACTCTTTATAAGAACATCAGCGCTCCTGCATCACAGGATACGTGCAGGACAGACCCGGTGCATGCCCGGGCACAGACTGGGCCAAGAGGGGGCCTGTCTGCAATCGCAGAGCCAAAAAGAGGTTGGGCTGGTGTGAAAGAAGGCCTCTTTTTGCGTGGTCAGCCCCCACTTTTTGCCTGATGCTGATGTGTCTAAGAAGTTGTAGTGCCCAGGGCCATTGCTAACCAGGTACCCTGGGTCAGAGCTCTTTCCCTAAATCTGTTGTGATGCTTGGCACACTTGGATACACTCTTACATATCACTGTAAGTCCCTAGTAACGGGGTACCCCACTAGTCAGGGCTTGGGATATTAAGGGTAGGCCACTGAGGGCATCAGCACTCATTGTGCCACCCTCTAGGGCCCTGCACCCACATGTACCAAGCACTTCCATTGCAGGCTGAGTGTAATGGAGCAAACTTAAAAAGGCAAACTCGACATGGCATACTCCCTGTGTGCCCTGTCCACACTACATTACATATGGTATGGGTAAGTTACCCTTCTGGAAGGTCTTACAGCCCTAAGTCAGTGTGCACCCTACTATATGTGAGAGCATAGTTGCATGAGAAATATGCCCCCACTGTGTCCTTGCCATACCTCGGACACAGTGAGTGAACAGAGCAGCCATTTAAAGTACCTGTACCGGACACTGGTCAAACATGAGTTCCCCAGTTACATGATGGCCACTCTGTACCCTGGGTTGTTTGGTATAAAACAACTCAGAATAGTAAATCTAAACTGGTACCAGTATTGTATTTATCCCTAAATGTACCCAGGGGTCACATTAGAGGTGCCCCTTGCAAAAGCTAACCTAACTGGCATGTTTTCCGACTGGTTCCATCCAGCAGGCCACCTCCAGACAGCCAATATACAAACCTGGAGGAGAGTCCTGGCTCTCTGGTTTGTAAAACAATGCTCTTCCTCGGTAGAGGAACTAACATTTCCTGGTGGTGACCTTCAAAGGGCTACCGCCCTTGAAACTTGAGCCCCCGGGCCTGCTGCCTGGAGCAGTTGGCTTCCCCCTTTGTCAACTCCCACTTTTGGTGGGAGAAAAAAGGCGTGAAACCACACAAAGGGTTGGATGAGGGGTCTCACTGAGCATGCACCACCCCTAGGGGCTTGCAGGCTAAGTGGACCATCCATTTTATTTTCCTCCCTATTGGATGGCAGGAAAATAGCCAATGAGGGTTAGGGAAGTGACCCTTCGCACAGGAAGTGGTCACTGTAGTGGGTGTAGCCACCCAAGGGTAAATGTCCCATTGGACACTACCAGGTTCTCCCTAAAACGCCCACTAAATTCAGCATTTAGTAGGCTCCCCTAGACCAAGAAACTAGATTCATCAGGAAGAAAATAAGACAGCACCAAAGATCTCGATCGGACGAGAACAGAGGACCTCCTGCACCAGAAGAGGCTCCAAGACCCCTGCTTGCTGCACCAGAGTCCAGTCAAACGTCGCTGCAGAGGAGCTGACCACTGGACCAACCTCAAAAGTTGCTGAGGACCTCCATCCTTCACAAATAGGCCAAGATCTCCCTCCTGAGTGGAGGCACCACTCAAGAAGCAAAGAAACCTGCAAAAAGTAAGCAAACCACTGAGTGTCACTTCACGGACTGGCTGATATCTCCGCAACCAGGAGTTGCAGCCAGGCTCGATGACACACCAATGACAGCCCAGACAAGACTTACAAGTGTGCCAACTTTGGTGGCCTAGCGCCTTCCCGTGGCCAAGTTGTGTCAATGCACCAGTGTTGGAAATGGCCTCTCTGCATGGTCACCCCTAAACTTTTTGCCTTCCTCCTTCTCTTTTTCTGACCTCATTTTTGCTGGATTTAGGACTCTGCATACTTTACCACTGCTAATCTGGTGCTAAAGTGCATATGCTTGCTCCCTAAAACATGGTAACATTGGTTCATACCCAATTGGCATAGTTGATCTACTGTAAGTCCCTAGTAAAGTGCACTACATGTGCCCAGGGCCTTTAGATTAAATGCTACTAGTGGGCCTGCAGCACTGATTGTGCCAACCACATAAGTAGCTCCCTAACCATGTCTCAGGCCTGCCATTGTAAGGTTTGTGTGTGCAGTTTCACTGCCACTTCGACTTGGCATTTAAAAATACTTGCCAAACCTTAAACTCTCCTTTTTCTACACATAAGTCACCCCTAAGGTAGGCCCTAAGTAACCCATATGGCAGGGTTCTGTGTAGGTAAAAGGCAGGACACATACCTGTGTGTTTTATATGTCCTGGTAGTGGAAAACTCCAAAATTTGTTTTCCACTGCTGTAAGGCCTGCTCCTTTCATAGTCTAACATTAGGGCTACCCTCATACTGTTTGAGTAGTAGATTCTGATCAGAAAGGGGTAAACATGTCATATTTAGTGGCCAGAATGGTAATACAAAATCCTGCTTATTGGTTAAGTTGGATTTTATATTTCTTTTTTAGAAATGCCACTTTTAGAAAGTGAGCATTTCTCTGCACTTAAAATCCATCTGTGCCTTACAGCCTGTTTTCAATCCATGTCTGGGCTGGTGGACAGCTCCCTTGCGCATTTCACCCAGACAACCACAAACACAGGATACTCAGTCACACCTGCACTTATCTGCATGCTGAATGGGTCTTCCTGGGCTGGAAGGGTGGAGGGGCCTGACACTTTAATTTCAAAGGCTAGTGGCCTGCCCACACACAAAGGACTGCCAAACCCACCTACTGGGACTCTGGTAGACAGACCTGTACTGAAATGGGACCTTGTGCACTTCAAAACAACTCTTTGAAGTCTCTCCCACTTCAAGGGCACTTTTGGGTATTTAAACTGGGTCCCTGATCCCACCAACTCAGACACTTCCTGGGACAGACACTCTGAACCAGATCCTGCAACCTGCCAAGAGGAGCTGCCTGACTGCCCAAAGGACACACCTGGACTGCTTTGCTGTGAAGCACTGCTGCCTTGCTGTTGCCCTGCTGCCTTGCTGGCCTGTGGCTCTGCTGAGAAGTGCTCTGAAAGGGCTTGGATTGAGCTTGCCTCCTGTTCTTGAAGTCTCAGGGCCAAAAAGACTTCTATTCTTCAAGGAAACTCCTTGCGTGGTGAAAATCGACTCACAGCCTTCCGGAATAGATGCACAGCCTGCCAAGCAGTGAAAGAACCATTGCATCGCCGAACCGAAACAACACAGAACAGATCCCAGAGTGGAGATCATCGCAGCGCCTGTGTTGCGACCGGAACTTCAATGCATAGCCATACCAGATTGACGCATTGCCAAGCCAGACTGACACAGCCCGACTTCCTGCATGAGAAATTGACACAGTGCCTGCAGTGCGACAGAAACTCTGACGCATCATCACACCGGATCGGCGCAGCACCTGTGACTTCATCCTGCACATCCAGGGTTTCCATGCTTCGTACCGGGGCATCAAAAACCACACATTGCAGTGAGGATCTAAAGACTGCACGCAGGAAACTGACGCAAAGCCCTTGCCATGTGGAAAGAATCAACGCATCATCTGTGCATGTCAGGAAATCCAATGCACACCTTTCTTTCTTCATGCATCTTCTCCTCTGCGGTCATTGTGCATGTAATTTTGACGCATACCAGGTACAGAGACATTTGTTGATTCTTAAAGATGTAAGACTCTTCTTATCATTGCAAAAGTGATATTTAAACTTGTGCTTCTCAAATCTTGATCATTTTGACCTACCTTAATTTACTCAGATAAATATCTTATATTTTTCTCACCTTTATGGTGTATTTTTGTGGCGTTTTCACTGTTATTACACAAATACTTTACACATTGCCTTCTAAGTTAAGCCTGACTGTTCAGTGCCAAGCTGCCAGAGGGTGGGCACAGAATGATTTGGATTGTGTGTGACTTACCCTGACCAGGATTGTGGTCCCTACTTGTACAAGGGTGTATACCTCTGCCAACAAAAGACCCCATTTCTAACACCCAGGTACCAGTCAGTGCACATCGGACACCATTAAAAATAGCTCACCCAGAGCTGCAACTGGACTAGGAGGAAGCCCCAGTTGAGGGACTTCAGAGACACCCTGGACCTCCCACCAGAGCACCCTTGTCATCCTGCAAGGCCCCTGGAAGAAGAGTTACCTCCAGCTCCAAAGGGTTCCATTGTGCACAACCTCCAAGACCTTCAACTCACCCTGCAACAGGCCACCCTGATCCCTGAATTGAACCTGCTGTGTGTCCCGGGTCGGGTCCCTATCCCCTTGCAACCTCTACAACCTGAGGAGACCCAAAGGCACCATCTTTAAACCAGCAAACCACCTCCTTTTCCAGGTAGTCCCTCCAAGTGGCCCTGTGACCATGCCAAGAGACTTTCCAGCCCTGTTCCTGCCGGAATCGGGAGGCGCCCATGACTCTCCAGCTACAACGGTGTGCCAACCAACCACATTGACCATCCTGAAAAAGAGGAGACTAGTAACTCACCTGTGTGATTTTATATGCATTTTTCTAGGTGGCCTTCTATTGATTCCTATGGTGCGAAATTACACACAGAAAGACAAATTTTATTATAATCTTGAATAGTTGTAACTCAAAAAGTACTTAACGTACCTTAAAGATCTTGGTCTTAAAAATTATGTAAAAGTCTGAAGTATCTTTTATAAAGCAAAAACAACAAGTGATGGACGGAATGCTGAACATTGTCAAACGCTCACCCCCAGTCACAGATCTGGGTTTAATCCATCGTTCTTTTGCTCACCATGCCACCCCAGTTTGGACCCAGCCATATGCAAATCAGTCTTGACCCTGTTCCTCATGGGAACAGTCCAGCCTGAACTGCCAAACCAGGTCCTCACTGGACCGGAAACAAGCATCCTGGGACCGGTTTCGGGGTTTCACCCCTCATCAGCCAGGCTAGCTTGAATCCAGTGGCATGGGAAGCACGGGACCCACGTCTGGGCATACCCTTCCCACTTAGGGCAATAAAGCAAAAACAACAAGTGATGGACGGAACGCTGAAAATTGTCAAACACTCACCCCCAGTCACAGATCTGGGTTTAATCCATCATTCTTTTGCTCACCATGCCATCCCAGTTTGGACCTAGCCATATGCAAATCAGTCTTGACCCTGTTCCTCATGGGTACAGTCCAGCCCGAACTGCCAAGCCAGGTCCTCACTGGACCGGAAACAAGCATCCTGGGACCGGTTTCGGGGTTTCACCCCTCATCAGCCAGGCTAGCTTGAATCCAGTGGCATGGGAAGCACGGGACCCACGTCTGGGCATACCCTTCCCACTTAGGGCGACAAAGCAAAAACAACAAGTGATAGACGGAATGCTGAACATTGTCAAACACTCACCCCCAGTCACAGATCTGGGTTTAATCCATCGTTCTTTTGCACACCATGCCACCCCAGTTTGGACCCAGCCATATGCAAATCAGTCTTGACCCTGTTCCTCATGGGAACAGTCCAGCCTGAACTGCCAAACCAGGTCCTCACTGGACCGGAAACAAGCATCCTGGGACCGGTTTTGGGGTTTCACCCCTCATCAGCCAGGCTAGCTTGAATCCAGTGGCATGGGAAGCACAGGACCCACGTCTGGGCATACCCTTCCCACTTAGGGCAATAAAGCAAAAACAACAAGTGATGGACGGAACGCTGAAAATTGTCAAACACTCACCCCCAGTCACAGATCTGGGTTTAATCCATCATTCTTTTGCTCACCATGCCACCCCAGTTTGGACCTAGCCATATGCAAATCAGTCTTGACCCTGTTCCTCATGGGAACAGTCCAGCCCGAACTGCCAAGCCAGGTCCTCACTGGACCGGAAACAAGCATCCTGGGACCGGTTTCGGGGTTTCACCCCTCATCAGCCAGGCTAGCTTGAATCCAGTGGCATGGGAAGCACGGGACCCACGTCTGGGCATACCCTTCCCACTTAGGGTGACAAAGCAAAAACAACAAGTGATAGACGGAATGCTGAACATTGTCAAACACTCACCCCCAGTCACAGATCTGGGTTTAATCCATCGTTCTTTTGCTCACCATGCCACCCCAGTTTGGACCCAGCCATATGCAAATCAGTCTTGACCCTGTTCCTCATGGGAACAGTCCAGCCTGAACTGCCAAGCCAGGTCCTCACTGGACCGGAAACAAGCATCCTGGGACCGGTTTCGGGGTTTCACCCCTCATCAGCCTCATCACCCCTCATCAGCCAGGCTAGCTTGAATCCATGGATTAAACCCAGATCTGTGACTGGGGGTGAATGTTTGACAATGTTCAGCATTCTGTCCATCACTTGTTGTTTTTGCATTTGTCGCCCTAAGTGGGAAGGGTATGCCCAGACGTGGGTCCTGTGCTTCCCATGCCACTGGATTCAAACTAGCCTGGCTGATGAGGGGTGAAACCCCGAAACCGGTCCCAGGATGCTTGTTTCCAGTCCAGGGAAGAACTGGCCTAGCAGTTCGGGCTGGACTGTTCCAATGGGGAACAGGGTCAAGACTGATTTGCATATGGCTGGGTCCAAACTGGAATGGCATGGGCAGCATAAAAACGATGGATTAAACCCAGATCTGTGACTGGGGGTGAATGTTTGACAATGTTCAGCATTCCGTCCATCACTTGTTGTTTTTGCATTTGTCGCCCTAAGTGGGAAGGGTATGCCCAGACGTGGGTCCTGTGCTTCCCATGCCACTGGATTCAAACTAGCCTGGCTGATGAGGGGTGAAACCCCGAAACCGGTCCCAGGATGCTTGTTTCCAGTCCAGGGAAGACCTGGCCTAGCAGTTCGGGCTGGACTGTTCCCATGGGGAACAGGGTCAAGACTGATTTGCATATGGCTGGGTCCAAACTGGAATGGCATGGGCAGCAAAAAAACGATGGATTAAACCCAGATCTGTGACTGGGGGTGAATGTTTGACAATGTTCAGCATTCCGTCCATCACTTGTTGTTTTTGCATTTGTCGCCCTAAGTGGGAAGGGTATGCCCAGACGTGGGTCCCGTGCTTCCCATGCCACTGGATTCAAACTAGCCTGGCTGATGAGGGGTGAAACCCCGAAACCGGTCCCAGGATGCTTGTTTCCAGTCCAGGGAAGACCTGGCCTAGCAGTTCGGGCTGGACTGTTCCCATGGGGAACATGGTCAAGACTGATTTGCATATGGCTGGGTCCAAACTGGAATGGCATGGGCAGCAAAAAAACGATGGATTAAACCCAGATCTGTGACTGGGGGTGAATGTTTGACAATGTTCAGCATTCCGTCCATCACTTGTTGTTTTTGCATTTGTCGCCCTAAGTGGGAAGGGTATGCCCAGACGTGGGTCCCGTGCTTCCCATGCCACTGGATTCAAACTACCCTGGCTGATGAGGGGTGAAACCCCGAAACCGGTCCCAGAATGCTTGTTTCCAGTCCAGGGAAGACCTGGCCTAGCAGTTCGGGCTGGACTGTTCCCATGGGGAACAGGGTCAAGACTGATTTGCATATGGCTGGGTCCAAACTGGAATGGCATGGGCAGCAAAAAAACGATGGATTAAACCCAGATCTGTGACTGGGGGTGAATGTTTGACAATGTTCAGCATTCCGTCCATCACTTGTTGTTTTTGCATTTGTCGCCCTAAGTGGGAAGGGTATGCCCAGACGTGGGTCCCGCGCTTCCCATGCCACTGGATTCAAACTAGCCTGGCTGATGAGGGGTGAAACCCCGAAACCGGTCCCAGGATGCTTGTTTCCGGTCCAGGGAAGACCTGGCCTAGCAGTTCGGGCTGGACTGTTCCCATGGGGAACAGGGTCAAGACTGATTTGCATATGGCTGGGTCCCAACTGGAATGGCATGGGCAGCAAAAAAAACGATGGATTAAACCCAGATCTGTGACTGGGGGTGAATGTTTGACAATGTTCAGCATTCCGTCCATCACTTGTTGTTTTTGCATTTGTCGCCCTAAGTGGGAAGGGTATGCCCAGACGTGGGTCCTGTGCTTCCCATGCCACTGGATTCAAACTAGCCTGGCTGATGAGGGGTGAAACCCCGAAACCGGTCCCAGGATGCTTGTTTCCAGTCCAGGGAAGACCTGGCCTAGCAGTTCGGGCTGGACTGTTCCCATGGGGAACAGGGTCAAGACTGATTTGCATATGGCTGGGTCCAAACTGGAATGGCATGGGCAGCAAAAAAACGATGGATTAAACCCAGATCTGTGACTGGGGGTGAATGTTTGACAATGTTCAGCGTTCCGTCCATCACTTGTTGTATCTTTTATAAATTCTGGTCTCAAGTTATTCATTGAGTGTGTGTGCTGCATGATTGGTTTTGTGAGTACAACAAATGCTTAGCACATCTCTTGGATTAGCCTAACTGCTCAACCAGCTACCTTAAAAATTGGAGCATTAGGTGCTCTAATGTTTACCTCAGAAAACCAATGTGTGGTTGCCTGGACCCCCTGCACTGTATGCCTAGCTTTGTACACTACATAGAGGGTAAGCCTCCTACAGCTGGGCCTTGTCTCCTGGCCCCTGGTCTCCACGAGCAAGCTCAGGATATTTGATTAAAATAAGTAGGTCTGAAGCTTTATTTTACTTTGCACTGTTTATTGAGCATCATATCAATGGGAAAGCGAAAAGACTGTCACCTAGTCACAAATCCAAACAAAGGGGATGCCGGCTCTAAATTGATAACCAATTACCTATCCACTGTCATGGGGGCTATTGAAACAGAGATAGGTCAGATGGAAGCGAGCATGGGCTCGACTTTGCGGAAGTCTGGCCTAATGAAGGATAATGTTTCAAAGTTTACAACAGATACTATGGCATTAGCGTAAGAAGCATTGGTTATGGAGCCCACTAGAGACAACCCAGATCTAAGAGGTACAGCATGTCCCTGTAAACCAAGACCCCCTAAAGTCCCCTGCGTAAGCCCAACAACCTTTGTGTTGTTCAGGACTCTCAAATGCTAACCGTGCTTGAGTCCCCAACATTTATTGTTAGTACACCTTTAAAAAAAGTAGGGGGTACATGCCCACTGGCACAGAGAACACTAGCCTTAATCCCTCACTGATCAGTGCTAATGTCCTGCCAACTAAATGGCAGAAAAGCAAAAAACCAGCCAAGAAAAATATATCAACAAGAGCGTCTAAAGAAGAAAGTAATGTTAAGAATCTTTCTGATGTTTTTACAGTGAGACTTGGTCAAGTAGGAAGCCACCTAAACCCCTTAGCTGCTGGGCCTTTTCCCCACCAGTAGTGAGCCCTTTTTTGCCTGTTTGTGGTAGTTCTCACTTAGACCCCATAACTTTTTTGTCCATATAAGCTATCCATGCCAAATTTGTGTTCTTCTTTTCCAACATTTCAGGGGACAGTAAAGGTACCCAGAGTTTCTGGGTTTCCCTAGAAGAGACCAAGAAATTAGCCAAAACACAGCTAAATAGTGTTTTTTTTACAAATTGGAAAAAAAAGTGCTGCAGAAGAAAGCATCTGTATTCTTCCCCTACAAATAGCACCAACAAAGGGTTTGCAGTGCTAAAATGACCATCTTCTCAGCTTTCAGGAACCGTAAGACTTGAATCAGAAAACCAAATTTTTCAACACCCTTTTGACATTTTACTGGGACATCCGCGATTTTTTCTAAATTTTTGTGCTTTCATCCTCCTTCCAGTTAGTGACAGAAATGGGTGTGAAACTAGTGGTGGATCCCATAAAGCTAAATATACCTGAAAGGTAGACAAAATTCTGGTAATTTCTGTAGATCCTTCAAGAATGTTTTTTACAGAAAATAACAGTTGAAATAAAAAATATTAGAATTGAGCTAAAAAAACAGCCATTTCTGTCTACATTTTTTTTTGTAACTTTTTCCAACAATAGTAGATTTTTAAAAGCAAAATACCATTACATCTCCAGGGTCCTTCTGGTTGTGAGGATATATAGGTTTTGTAGGTTCACCAAGAACCCAAGGTACCCAGAGCTAATAAATGAGCTGCACCTTACAATGGGTTTTCATTGTACACCAGGTATACAGCTATTCATTTGGTAAAATATAAAGTGTGAAAAATAGGTATCAAGGAAACCTTTGTTTTTTCAAATGGGCACAAGATAAGTAGTTTAGAAGCAGTGGTTATTTGTGCATCTCTGAATTCGGAGGTCCCCATACTAGCATGTGAATTACAGAGCATTTTTCATTATGACTTCTTTCTTAAACACCGTCTTACATTTGGAATGCAAAAATGTAGAGAAAAACAATTAGCAATAACACTTGTTCTTCCATTCTGTGTTCCCCCAAGCCTCTCAATAAAAATGGCACCTCACTTGTGTGAATAGGCTTATTGCCCATGACAGGAAATGCCCCAAAATGCAAGATGGACAGATCACACTTTTCCTTTGAAAACTGACGTGTTTTTTGTAAAGTGCCTAGCTGTGGATTTTGGGCTGTAGCTCAGCCGGCACCTAGTGAAACATAGGAAACCTGTACATTTCTAAAAATTTGACATCTAGGGGAATCCAGGATAGGGTGACTTGTGGGGCTCTCACTGGGTTCTGTCACCTAGAAGATTGGGATAAAAAAAAAACCGTTTTCCTTGTTAAAAACACTTCCTCACATTTCGGTGCTGCAAGTTCAGGAGTCTGAGGGAGCCACACAGTTCCTTCCACTCAGCATTCCCCGAAGTCTCTCAATAAAAATGGTACCTCACTTGTGTGGGTAGGCCTACTGCCCGCAATAGAAATTTCCTCCCAAAACACAGCAGGGACACATCACATTTTTCCAATGAAAATGGATGTGTTTTTTATGAAGTGTCTGGTTGTGGATTTTTGCCTTTTGCTCAGGCACCTAAGGAAACCTAGCAAACCTGTAAATATTTTAAAATAAGACATCTAGAGGAATTCAGGATTGGGTGACTTTTGAGGCTCTCAATGGGTTCTGCCAACCAGAATCCTTTGCAAACCTCAAGATTGGGCTAACAAAAAACACTTTTTCCTCACATTTCGGTGCTGCAAAGTTCTGGAATCAGAGGGAAGCCTCAAACTTCCTTCCACCCAGCATTCCCCCAAGTCTTCTGATAAAAATGGTACATCACTTGGGTGGTGAGGCCTAGTGCCCACAACAGGAAATGCCCTAAAAGACAATGTGGACACATCTCATTTTTCCAATGAAAACGGATGTATTTTTTGCAAACTGCCTAGCTGTTGATTATGGCCTCTAGCTCAGTGGGCACTTAGGGAAACCTACCAAGCCTGTATGTTTTTTAAAATGAGACATTTCGGGGAATTCAGAATGGGGTGACTCATGGGGCTCTCACTGGGTTCTGTCACCCAGAATCTTTTGCAAACTTCAAAATTTGGCTAGAAAAATACTTTTTCCTCACATTTCGGTGCTACAAAGTTCTGGGATCTGGGGGGAGCCACAAACCCCCTTCCACCCAGCATTCCCCCTAGTCTCCCAATAAAAATGGTACCTCACTTCTGTGGGTAGGCCTAGTGCCACAACAGGAAAGGCCCTAAAACACAACACCTGAAAACTGATGTGTTTTTTGCAAAGTGCCTAGCTGTGGATTTTGGCCTCTAGCTCAGCCAGCACCCAGGGAAACCTACCAAGCCTGTACATTTTTGAAAATTAGACACGTATAGGAATCCAGGATGGGGTGATTTTTGGGGCTCTCACTTGGGTCTGTCACCCAGAATCCTTTGCAAACCTCAAAATTTGTCTAAGAAACACTTTTTCTCCCACATTTCGGTGCTGTACAGTTCTGGAATCTGAGGGGAGCCACAAATGCCCATCCACTCAGCATTTCCCCAAGTCTCCTGATAAAAATCATACCTCACTTGTGTGGGTAGGTCTAGTGCTCGTGACAGGGAATGCCCAAAACGTACTGTGGCAATAATGATAGCTGAGGTGAGTGTACTAATTAGTCCTTGGATATGGAACCATTTAGGTAATCCTACCAAACCCAGACATTTCTAAAAAAAAATAGACACCCATGGCTGTCCATGGAGGTGTGGCTTGTGTGAATTCCCCAGAGTTTTTTTTTTTACCCAGATTAACCTGAAAAATGAAACATTGAATAAAAGCAGTATTTTTCCTTGCATTTACATGAGGTAAACTACAGGAATATGCAGAGATTTACAAACATTTTACCATCTAGCATTACCGAACTTGTCCTGATAAATATGCTACCCCAATGGTGTGTCCGGACCAAGTGCCCGAGACAGGAATGGATCACACAAAGGTCAATGGTAGTCCTTGCATGAGGGCTAGTGTTGACCCTGGAATGATCCATACCTGATGCGGCCACTAAGAAGAGGCACACAAGTGGGGCTGTGTTTTTTTCAGGTCAAGTGGGTGGTAGAAATTTTGTGGATCCCTGCACATTCCTGTAATTTACGCAACAAAAAAGCAAGGAAATATAGGGGGTCATTCTGACCCCGGCCGGCGGCGGAAGCCGCCGGCCTGGCTGGAACCGCCAGAACACCGCTGCGCGGTCAAACGACCGCCACGGGTATTCTGGGTTTCCCGCTGGGCTGGCGGGCGACCGCCAGAAGGCCGCCCGCCAGCCCAGCGGGAAACACCCTTCCATGAGGATGCCGGCTCCGAATGGAGCCGGTGGAGTGGAAGGGGTGCGACGGGTGCAGTTGCACCCGTCGCAATTTTCAGTGTCTGCATGACAGACACTGAAAATCTTGGTGGGGCCCTGTTACGGGGGCCCCTGCAGTGCCCATGCCCCTGCAGGGGGCCCACGACACCCCATACCGCCATCCTGTGCCTGGCGGCCAAAACCGCCAGGAACAGGATGGCGGTATGGGGGTCGGAATCCCCATGGCGGCGCAGCAAGCTGCGCCGCCATGGAGGATTCCCCAGGGCAGCGGAAAACCGGCGGTACACCGCCGGTTTTCCATTTCTGACCGCAGCTGTATTACCGTGGTCAGAATGCCCAAGGGAGCACTGCCAGCCTGTTGGCGGTGCTCCCGCGGTCGTTGGCCCTGGCGGATTTTACCGCCAGGGTCAGAATGACCCCCATAGTGTTTTTAATCAATGTTTCACCTTTGCAGGGTGTTCTAGGCAAGAAAAACTTGTGGAATCCAAACATGCCACACTTCAATGGACTGACCTTGGTGTGTACTTTAGTAGGTTTCCCTATATGGCTGCCGAGCCCAGGACCAAATACACAGACGACTGTCTCACAAAAGCAGGCTGTTCTGTGGTAGGTAATTTTGATGTCTCCACAATCCATTTTAGGCATTTCCCTACTACGGTCACTTGCCCACCCACACAAGTGAGACAACGTTTTTGTCTGGAGACTTAGTTGAACAGTAGGTGGTAGAAAATGTGTTGATGCCTGCAGATTCCAGGACATTCCCTCACTGAAATGCAAGGAACATGTGTTTTTAAGCAAAAGTCTGTGATTTCAAGAGGATTCTTGGTGAAAGAAAACTGGTGAGAGCTACGCAGTTTCTGCACCCTTGGACTCACATGGTTCTAGTATGTTAAAGTTAATCCAGAACTCACACTAGTTGGATTTAGCACCTCCAGAAATTATGGTTTCAAAGGATGAATACTATACTATACTAATAATTATCTGAGAGCAAGATTACGACCTTGGCGGAGGGGATTATCCGTCCCTCCGTCCCAAATGTGATGGATATATGTAATATGGCGAGCAGGATATCTGTCACGTTTGGAACAGAGTAATCCCCAAACACCAGGCTTGTCTGACGTTCAATTTGGATTTTTGCCCAGGCTTTGGCACATTAGAACAGACTCTGAATTTAACCTTTATTATGAAAGACTATACAAGGCAAATACAAGGCTTGCCCTCATGGATTTAACATGTGCCTTTGATACAATGAATAGATCAATGCTATTGGTCATTATGGCAGTACTGGAAATTGATAGTGGCATCATAACTCACCTCAGGAGACTCTGAGCACACACCTCTGCTAAATTCTGATTTATTCAAGAGGGCAATCTGACGGAGGAGTTATCATCTGTTAAGGGATGAAGCAAGAGTGTGCACTAGCCACCTACCTCTTTCTTCTTTATATTAAAGGCCTGGAGGATCGTTTGCGTAGCATGGAGAAAAATCAACCAATTATTAACTCACGGCCAGTCCCCGTGCTACTTAATGCAGATGACACTGTCCTCATAGCAAGGACAGCTAATGACTTCAATTTTTGCTGGACGCCTTTGACATCTTTATGGAAAATTTAGGCCTTAGGACAAATAGATTTAAGTAGTTAATTATGGTGCAGCCCAAAGTTAACCAAAACTAAAAAAATCGTGTTTGATGGCTTGGAGGTTTTAAAAGTTCCCCGTTTCACATATCTCGGTGTGCTACTAGATGTGGGGCTTAACTGGAAATTTCTAATGAGAATCCACCTTTTACAATTTCAAAGATCTACAGATGCTGTTTTTAGGTTTGCAAACAAATTGGACCATAAACCGATGAACTGCTTACTGTTTTTGAAAGTAAATGTTTATCTTTTGTTTCTTTTGGGGCAGGTATATGGGATACACAAGTAATAAAAAGTCTTCCGATAGTGGAAAGGAAATCTTTAAAACAGCTGCTTGGTGTCCCGCTCTCTACCCCATCAACCTTTTACCATACAGAAGTTGGTATGAGGCCCATAGATGACTAAATTAGATTGCAGCCCCTGCTTCTTTGGCTTTAAGTATGGAGGACTCTTGAAGCTCACTTCTGTAGAGCAGTGCTTATGGACTGTCTGGCTTTGGATCAAGCCATCAACATACCCTGGCTAAATTATGTTAGAAACAGTTTTGCTAGCCTGGGTGTTGTAAAGAACTTCTCTGCTCCTTATTCCCTACCTGCCTCGGCTGTAGTAAAACCACAAGGATTATTTCTGCAACATGTCTATGATTTGCGTATGAAGTGTGTGTACTGAGGGGTGGCAATGGATTCACAGAACCTTTCTCTGTATCCTGCCATGTATCTGCAGATCATTTTTGGTGAGTGGCATGCGTTTTTATTGACCAGTTTCCATTTGAAAACAATACATTCTTTGGTAGCATTTTCTGATTAGGGTACATGGTTAGATCTCTTCCCCCCTGCCCTTGTGATGGTCTCACTCCTCAGAGTACAATGCACATATTTTTATTCTGTAGTTTGCATGTTGTGCCAAGGATGCTGTTCCTATGCTCAGTTCTCCTGTCTTCAGGTATTAGATCTAGTTTTTTGGCACTCACTTATATGAGTGATCTGGGCAGTGAAGTCATTGTTCACGTTGTGTTAAACTTTATCTTGAGCACCCCACAATTTTGCAACAACTATTAATGATGATTTCATATGATATCCTTTTTATGTATTTATAGTTATCTATTTTAAGTATTTTAATGTTTTTGTTTGATTGAATGTATGCTCTGATTTTTGTTTCTGATGTCAATTTTTATGGTTCTAGTGAACCAAATAAAGTATTTATGATGATGATGATGACTTTTAATAAACATCAAAATAGTGTTACAAATATTCCAGTAACTTTTCCTAAACCAGGGATAGCAAGCTTATGATTTCATAGTTCACCTATGGCCTGTTAAAGTGGAAACTGCTTTTGGGTTTTGGATGCTAGTCACTGTAGGCACATTGCCAACATTAAATTCTTGCCTGTACCACTTTTAAACACTAAGGCCCTCATTACAACCCTGGTGGTCGGGGATAAAACGGTGGTAATATTGCTAACAGGCCAGCGATTACAAAAATAAAATTATGACCACGGCAGAAACCACTCAGACAGACAGCCACTTTAGCACACGTACTGCCAGGGCGAAACCAACAGGCACCAAGGCGGTAACCGCCAACAGCCAGGCGGAAGACAATGTACCTCCCACAGTAATATGACACACCTATCCACCACCTTTTCCGGGGTGGTACTGACGACATCAAAAGCCTGGCGGCAACAGAACACAGAAGGGAAACAACTCATCTCTGGAGATTCAGGGAAGAACCACGCCGCCATGGAGCCTGAGCTGCATGTCTTACCCATGCTCTTCTACCTTCTGCTCCATTACGAACACCAACGCCATTGAAGATGACCACAGTGAGTACTGCCACCTAGCACACAGGGCGGGGGGGAGGAAAAAGAGAGTGACACACCCATGAAACACGCAACACCCCCATGCCCAGCACCACACACACAACCAGAATCAGTAACATAACATATACAACCCGTACCCTTCAGGAATAATGCAAGGACAACTATTAGAGTGTAAAAAGGCTGTAATAAGATAAATATAGGTGAAATAAATGCATCCAAATCAAAAAGTATATACATATTTAGAATACAAGGGACTCTGCCCAGTCTTCAATGTCCGTGGGCCACAGGGCCACATCACAAAGTCCAAGGCCCAACCTCACTCCTGCACGGAGAGAACAATGCAGGGGCATCAGGTCAAAAATAGACAGGCACCTCAGGGAGACGGGGAATGGGGGGGCACCTCAGCCGGAATATGGTACAACGCCACTGGTCCTGGAGGGGGCAGCTTCAAGACAAGACATGCTATAGGAAACTTTCATATAACCCGACAGTTGAAATACAAAAGAAACTGTCTGAACGATTGGAATACTGGCATTCTTGCCATACTCTCTCCAGCTCCGAAAAGACTGCCCTTTTTCTTCAATACCCCACCATTCCGACCCTGTACCTTTTACCCAAAATCCATAAAGCAGGTCATCCTCCGAAGGGCAGACCTATTATCTCTGGAGTTAACTCCATATGTTCTAAACTGAGATCCCTTATTGACCAAGAGCTTCAACCTTTCATGACGAATCTGTCATCATATGTGAGAGATACTAAAGACATCTTACAAAAGCTACAAGATATCGAGTGGCAATCTGACTTTTTCCTTGCAACTATTGATGTTGTCAGTCTTTATACTTCCATCAAACACACTGATGGGTTAACAGCAGTGAGCAGATGTTTGTCTACTAGATCAGTTCAATATTTGACACGTAATGCAATGATCTTGGATTTTCTTAAATTCAGTTTACAAAACAACTACTTTCTTTTTGATGGCAACTTTTATCTACAGCTCCAAGGAACTGCGATGGGAGCAAAATTTGCTCCACCCTATGCTTACATCCTGATGGGAGCTGTTGAAAACCATTGGCTCTGGTCAGACCGTTCCGATCAATTTATCAAACATATCATCTTTTGGGGACGGTATATTGACGATATTTTGCTCATTTGGCAAGGTTCAGAGGCTCACCTTCATAAATTTATTCAGTCCCTAACACCTAACCCTTGGGAGATTGAAGTAACCTATCAAATTTCTAATTCCTCCATTGAATATTTAGATCTATTGATCTATGTTGAGGATAACAAACTGCTGACAAAGTTTTTTCGCAAAATGACATCTGCCAATTCGACTCTTCATGCCACCAGTTGTCACTCGGCCAGTACCATTCGGAATATACCCAAAGGAGAATTCCGACGAGCTAGACTTAATTGCTCCAATATCAATGACTATGACAGAGCGTCCTCTGAAATGACTATCAGATTAGTTTCCAGGGGGTATAATCAGGCCTCTCTTAACACTACCAGAAATGAAGTGAGAAATATGGATCGAAATTCCCTGCTGAATAAACCAAAACAAATTAACAAGAACACGACCATTCGCTTCATCACGGCCTTTCACAACGGGCACAAGTATATTCGCAAATCACTCAAAATTTTTTGGTTTTTACTGGTAAATAACTCTTTGATCAACCAACATATCACTAGTTATCCACAAATAGGGTTTAGGAGGGCACCCAGTTTACGCAATAAATTGTGTCCTTCATTCTTTCAACGCAAGTCTCCCACTACTTTCCTACCACCCAAACCTGAAGGCTTCTACATCTGCAGCAAATGCTCTATATGTAAGTTAGGCCTGTCCAAATCTACAGCAGTAAGTATTAACAACTGCACCTATCGGAACACCGACTTCATTAACTGTTCCAGTACCTTTGTTATTTATGCCATCTGGTGTCCCTGTAACTTGACCTACATTGGCAGTACGATTCGGCCTTTAAAAACTCGAATACAGGAACACCTTCGAAATATACACAAGTCTGATACCCAAGCACCTATGGTGGAACATTTTATCAAGTGTCACCAACACCAACGTACCTTTACTTTTTGTGGGTTAAGACGTATTACACCCTCCCCTAGAGGAGGCAACACACCATTGCGACTACGCCAGGAAGAGAGCCGCTTAATAATTAAATGTGATACTGTTAACAATGGGCTCAACAAAGACCATGAATGGCATTTTTGGTTAATGTAAAGAACCTGTAACTCAGTGTCTTTTTCCTTGTTCTTCTTTCATTTTTCTTCTTTTTTCTCTTTCTTTCTCTTTTTCTTTTTTAGTATCTGTTTTTACATTGCCCTTCAGGTTTCACAACAAGTATACCTTTTGACCTTATGTTTAATCTAATTTCAGTCTGTTTGGTGAAAATGTGACTGTTTGATTTATTACTTGTATTTTCCTTATTTTTGGCAATTGTACAGTCTCTCATCTTGCATTGTCTATTGTTACAAACACTTTTATATTATATAAGATCCTGCCAAATCTGGCTCCGTAAGACGGAACTTTCTGCATTCATGTATCCATTTGACTCTCAGGACAGCTATTTATGCCCATTCTCTAACAAAATGGCGCTGCCTAGCGCATAACATGTGAGTCCTTTCTCCCTGTTTATTCTATTCATTCTGACACGGGCTATTTAAACGCGACTTTAGACGCAGACGCGTCCGTCCCGTTCCCCGTGTTCCACTTTGCTTCTGGCCGTATTTGCACGGCACTTTGACTCCGCTAACGTCGAGGTAAGGGCTTGGACTATTGATGTTTTATAAAGCGAAAGTTGGCTCTCTCTGAATGCTGCAACTTTGTGTTTTTTGTTTGTTTTCTATGAAGGTGGACCTAATTTCCACACATTGTGACCGCCATACTGCCGTATTCAAATTACGCTCTTTATATAATGCGATTGTGCCTTGTAAACTTATGAATTTATTGATCGATATTAGCCGCCTTGTACTATTGTTTCTGTCCAGTATGTCATATTCAATAGATTACCATGCAGCACTTTTCTTTTCTTTTTTTCATTTGACTTAGCTCCCCAGACGAGTTTTCTTTCTTGAACATTCTAATGTAATCCTTGTATTTTAAGATATATAGGCCCTCATTCTGACCTTGGCGGGCGGCGGAGGCCGCCCGCCAAAGTCCCGCCGTCAGGTTACCGTTCCGCGGTCGAAAGACCGCGGCGGTAATTCTGACTTTCCCGCTGGGCTGGCGGGCGGTCGCCTTCAGACCGCCAGCCAGCCCAGCGGGAAAGAGGCTTCCACGAGGAAGCCGGCTCGGAATCGAGCCGGCGGAGTGGAAGCTGTGCGACGGGTGCAGTTGCACCCGTCGCGTATTTCACTGTCTGCGCAGCAGACAGTGAAATACTTGTAGGGGCCCTCTTACGGGGGCCCCTGCAATGCCCATGCCAGTGGCATGGGCACTGCAGGGGCCCCCAGGGGCCCCGCGACCCCCCCTACCGCCATCCGGATCTCGGCGGTCCGACCGCCGGGATCTGGATGGCGGTAGGGGGGGTCGGAATCCCCGCGGCGGTGCAGCAAGCTGCGCCGCCGCGGAGGATTCAATGGGGCCGCGGTACACTGGCGGGAGCCCGCCAGTGGTGCCGGTCCGACCGCGGCTTTACCGCCGCGGTCGGAATCCCCATTGGAGCACCGCCGGCCTGTCGGCGGTGCTCCCGCGGTCCTCCGCCCTGGCGGTCAAAGACCGCCAGGGTCAGAATGACCACCATAGTGTTTTCTTTCTACATTTAAAGTATAAGTACAATTTAGCTTAAAATGCTGTATGTACCCCTTAACTCTGGTTTATCAGTTGCTTTATTAGTTGCAACAAACTGTAAAATACTTTCTTATATACTTTTGTCAAACTCTGAATGTTTTAACTGATAGACTATTGTTGTCTTACAGAAAAGGACTATTACATTTTGTAATTAATACATGTCTGCCTCATTTCGCGTGGTATGTTTGTTAGCATCTTAGCACTCCTATCTTTCAGTCTCGAGCACTAGCTAACTTAGGGGATACCTTAGCCTTAATCTGGCATTTGGGTTTCTGGAAATATTTGCGGACTGTTTGTTCTATATCCCACCGCTTCTCCTATCATTAGTCTACCTTGGGAACACGAATGTAATGCCACTGGTTGCTCCTCTGTTTTCTTGGACTTTCAAATACATCTGGGACTGACTGTATTCACCAATTGCACTTACGTATCAACTTTTCTATTAAGTATTTGGCTCCAATTATCTCACATCTTGACTGATTACACTCTCAACGACCTTCGCATGGGATTTCCTTTTATGTTCACTTTCTTGATGGTGGTTTTAATGACATCTCATCTATTCATATGAATAATTCTGAATTGCAATTTGTTATTTATGTTTATTTTCAGCCTTGAGAAAGCCCTGGCCTATATATAGCCAGAGGGGGCGAAACACGTGTTGGCTGATCCTCTATTCATCCTTTGGTTATCGTATTTGGATTTTGGACTCTGTTTACTATCCTATTAACCAGTGACTGATTGTAAAACTGGGACTATAATGTCTATACAACAATAAAATCAAGAACTTTCAGAGTGGGACTTCACCTTTTTGTATACGGCAACGTGCCCTGTGCCTGGGGAGTGCAAGGCCACAGGCACTCAAGTAGGTGATTTTCCCACTGCTTGGTCCTGGGGAGGTCCTGAGGAGTGCAAGACCACAGTCTCTCAAGTGGGTGATTTTCCCACTGCCTGCTTCTGGAGAGTTCAAGGCCACAGTCTCTCAAGTGGGTGATTTGACCACTGCTTGGTCCTGGGAGTGCAAGTCCACAGTCTCTCAAGTGGGTGACTTGCCCACTGGCTCAGGAGAGGGAAACATGCCCTGTGCTTGATCCTGGGGAGTGCAGGGTCACAGTCTCTCAAGTGGGTGACTTGCCCACTGGTTCTGGAGGGGGCATTGTGCCCAGTGAGCTTCATCCTGGGAAGGATGGGGTTAGTGGATGGCTGCTCCACTGGTTCTGCAGTGGGCATTGTGCCCAGTGAGCTTAATCCTGGAAAGGATGGGGAGAGTGGATGGCTTCTCCACTGGTTCTGGAGGGGGCATTGTGCCCAATGAGCTTCATCCTGGGAAGGATGAGGTGAGTGGATGGCTTCTTCCACTGGTTCTGGAGGGGGCATTTTGACCAGGGAGCTTCATCTAGGGGAGGATGGGGTGAGTGTATGGTTTCTTCATTGGTTCTGGAGGGGGCACTGTGCCCAGTGAGCTTCATCCTCGGAAGGATGGGGTGAGTGGATGGCATCTCCACTGGTTCGGGAGGGGGCAACATTCCCTGTGACGCAGATCTTGAGGAGTGCAAGGTCACAGTCTCTCACCTGGGTGTCAGACCCCCAGGATTTGCTGGGGACAGGCCACACTACAGCCCATGGATGCAGGACTACACACTGTCTGCTGTCAGTGATGGCTGCTCAGTGGTGGCAGTGGTGGTGCTAGTTGTGGAGCTGGCAGTGGTGGGGGGAGGCTCCAGCCCTTCCCCTGCAGCCTCGGACGGCTTCCCACTGGGGCTGTTGCTGCTGGTAGTGGTGCTAGTGGTGGTTCTGGCCGTGGTGGGGGGAGGCTCCAGCCTTTCCCGTGCAGCCTCGGACGGCTTCCCTTTGGGGCTGCTGCTGTTGGCAGTGGTGCTGGTGGCGGTGGTGGCAGTGGTCGGGGGAGGCTTCAGCCCTTCCCCTGCAGCTTCAGACAGCTGCCCTCTGGGGCTGCTGCTGCTGGCAGTGGTGCTGGTGGCGGTGCTAGTGGAGGTGGGGGGAGGCTCTAGCCCTTCCCCTGCAGCCTCGGACGGCTGCCCACTGGGGCTGTTGCTCTTGGCAGTGGTGCTGGTGGCGGTGCTGGTGGTGGTGCTGGCAGTGGTGGGGGGGAGGCTCCAGCCCTTCCCCTGCAGCCTCGGATGGCTGAACCACCATGGTTGGTGGTGGGGGATCCGACTGAGTCCCAGCACCAGGCCTCTTGTCCTTTTTACCTGCTGGTGCAGGCCCCTTGCCCTTCCTGCCAGCATCTGGGAATAGCTCCTTGCTCCTTTTGGCAGCAGCTGGCGATTGCTCCTTGCCCTTCCTCTCAGCAGGCGGGACTGCTCCTTGCCCTTCCTTTTACCAGCTGGGGGTGCCTCCTTGCCCTTCCCTGCAGCAGCTGGGGGTGCCTCCTTGCCCTTCCTTGCAGCACTTGGTGCAGGCACCCTATTGGTGTGGCTGTCTGGTAGCCGGGATCCTCTCCCACCTGATGTAGCTGTGGACACTTCTGTGCCCCTGGACTGGGTGGCTGAGATGCTTGCCTGGGTTTTGACCACCCTGCCCTGACTTGAGGGACGGGGGAGGGCTAGGGAAGAGGTCAATGTTGACGAGGAAAAGCTTCTTATGGACATTGGGGTGGGAAGACGGAGATGGTTTGGGAGTGGAGGAAGAGGGAGTGGTTGTAGGAGGTGTCAGTCTGCTGTGTTTGGGTGCAGGTGCATGAGTTGTGAGGTGGGTGACTGTTGGGTGTCTGAGTCCTTGCGTTTGTGTACTTTGAAAGGAGGGGGCACAGGCACAGTGGAGGGGACACAGGTGACGTGCATAGAAGTGGGGCTGGTGACTGGCAGTGAGGGGCGTGTGTTGTTAGGTGTGCTGGAGATGGGGGTAGTGGATGAGGATGTAGTGCATGCAAGTGTGAGTGTAGATGCAACTGGGAGGGAGGTGGAGGAGGAGGAGGAGGGGAGCACAGTGGAGGCAGTGGATGTTGGTATGTCTGCATCTGGATGGTGTTTGCGTGAGTGCCTGTGTGATGAAGTGTGGTGCTTGTGTTTGCCATGTCCACTCTTGTGTGTTGTCCTGGCTGCATGCTCATCTGCCTGTGTGCTTTTGATAGGTTGGAATTGAGGGGAATGGGACTGGGTAGAGGAAGTTGGAAGGGGGAGGCTAGAAACAGGGACAATGGCTGCCATAAGAAAGAAGGCCAAAGCCTAGATTGATCTCTGTTGGGCAGCCATGACAGTGTGAATGCCCTCCAGGAATGCATTTGTCTGTTTCATTTGGGCTGCCAGCCCCTGGATGGCATTCACAATGATTGACTGCCCAACAGCGATGGATCTCAGGAGGTCAATAGCCTCCTCACTCAGGGCAGCAGGGATAACTGGGGCTCGGCCTGAGGTGCCTGGGGCAAAGGAGATGCCCACCCTCCTGGGTGAGCGGGCACTGGAAACTCGCTGAGGGGCTGCTGGAAGGGCAGTGCTGCTACGGGGGTGTCGGCTGTACCTGTAGCTGGGGTGGGCACAGAGGTGTCCGCCACCACCAGGTAGCTTCCATCGGAGGAGGAATCAGTGTCTGAAATGTCCCCTCCTGTCTCCGCTGTGGTGCTCCCCTCGCCCTCCGTCCCACTGGTGCCCTCTCCGTCAGTGGATTCGGCCTCCTGGGTCCTGTGGGAAGCAGCTCCCTCCATTGCGGGTGCCTCTGCTCCTCCACCAGATGATGCTAATGCACATAAAGACATGGTGTCAAAATAAAAAGGGGGGGAGAGACAAATAATACACTTGGTCAATGGTGGCAAAAAAAACACAGTTGGCGTACACAACACTCACACACAGCAAACAGCCCTATGCACTAGGCAATGCACTACTAGTCACAATGCTACTCACCAGGCCATGGATAGGGACACCTAACATCAATTGCAGCATACCTGAGACCCACAGACCCCTGCCCAGTAGTGGATGCCTACTGGCCTGGTTGGAGGTGTTTTACATCAGAACCCAGCCCAACATGGGACCTACTCTGCAATGTCAGGCCTGGCCTAGGGGCACCCACAGATCCACATCCCCCACCCGGATACCACCCCAACAGGGGGAAGTTGTGTATAGGGGCACTGTACTCACCCCCTTGTGGCTGCTGTGATGCCCCCAAGCGCCCATCCAGCTCCGGATAGGCCACCACCAGTATGTGAGCCATCAGGGGGGTCAGAGTTCAACAGGCACCCCTTCCACGTTGGGAGGGCATCCCCAGCTGGGCCTCCGCTGTCTTCCGTGGCCAGCATCTCAGGTCCTCCCACCGTTTGCTACAGTGGGTGCTCCGCCTGCCATAGACTCCCAGGGTCCGCACGTCCTTGGCAATGGCATGCCATAAACCATTTTTCTGATGGGCACTGACCTGCAGGGAAATAGACACAGGGAAAGGTATTAGTCCAACCGTCCTGCCTGTTACACTCATGGCCCTTCATGCCCGCCCCTCCCCATCCCCATTAGCACACACATGGCTCACCATACATGCTGCACGCTGCCCAGGGCCCATCCACCACCCACCCTCTACATGAGGCCTTCACACACAGCACTCCATGCATTCATGCCCCATGCATCGTACTCACGGTGTACTCACCTGTTGATCTGGAGGTCCATACAGCATTCGGTATTGGGGTAGGACCCCATCCACCAGTCTCTCCAACTCCGCCGAGGTGAAGGCAGAGGCCCTTTCCCCAGTGACATGAGCCATGGTCAGTTTCAGACACCGGTCACAGCAGCACATGCAGTGTAGGTCCTCTCCTGTTGAAGGTCATGTAGCAAGTGAGTGAACAGATAGAAAATGGCGGTGACATCACTGCCGGCGTACATCACCATTGACCACTGTACCCCATAGTGCCCAATGTCAACCAATGAGGAGTTGCACAGCGGTTTCGACTGCCTCCCGCAACGGCGCACAACGCGAGTGGAATTACCTAATTTCCACCTGTCCCTCTAACAGGACAGGTGGATGCCATTTCAGGGTGGTGGTGCAGGCCATGGCTCCTAACTGCGTCACAGTACACATATGCACCATTTGGACCTCTCCTTCAAAATACTATTTCAATCACAACATGCATTGAAGTGTAGCGGTTGTAAAAAAGAGATAATGATCAGCTGCTCACCATTTTGCCCCATAGATTGCAACTGCTGCGGATGAATAGGAGATGGAGACATACCCCCATGTACAGACCCCTGGTGGACTTGGCAACAATGGAGGACAGGCACATCATTCTCACCTATAGACTGGACAGGGCCACAATCACAGAGCTGTGTGCCCAATTGGAGCCTGAGCTAATCTCTGCTATCCATCTCCCCACTGGGATCCCCCTCTTGTGCAAGTGCTATCAGTGCTCCATTTCCTGGCAACTGGCTCCTTCCAAGTTACAGTGGGCTTGGCAGCAGGAATGTCTCAGCCAAAGTTCTCAATAGGGCTGACCAGAGCGTTGTCTGCCCTGATTAAACACATGCGCAGCTACATCGTTTTCCCCCAGGTGGAGAATTTGGCTACAGTGAAAGCTGACTTCTGTGCAATGGGACATATCCCCAACATCATTGGGGCAATAGATGGAACACATATTGCATTTGTCCCCACCTCGGCAAAATAAACAGGTGTTCAGAAATCGAAAGAGTTTTCAATTCATGAATGTCCAGATGGTGTGCCTGGGAACCAGTACATCTCCCACGTCAATGCAAAGTATCCTAGGTCTGTGCATGATGCCTTTATCCCAAGGAATAGCAGCATCCCAAATGTGATGGCCAACTCTAGAGGCACAGGGTGTGGTTAATAGGTGAGCCCTGGTTCCCACCCAGTAGATGTTGGGTGTATGGTATGGTGTGGGCCCTAAGGGTGAGTGTGTGGCTAACAGTTGGCCCATGAAGGTCTGCCTGATCATCGTGGCATGCTGTATGTTGCACAAACTTGCTTTGTCTTGCTAGGTGCCTTTTCTGCAGGAGGAGGAGGCTGGCGATGGCTGTGTGGCAGCAGTGGATGCTGTGGACAGTGAAGATGAGGAGGCAGAGGATGAGGAAAACAGAAGTGCAATTATTCATCATTATAGCCAATGAGACACAGGTAAGACAGTGTTAGTACATATTTAATTGACAGTGTGATGTGTGACATTGTCACTGGCAGGTTGTGTATTCCTACTTCTATGCCCACTCACTGTACCCTTTGCATCTCTTTTTGCAGATGTTGGTGCCCCACTATTGCTCCTGGTGGGTTCAGTGCAGCCAACTACAGATCTTTCCAATGTAACCAATATTGTACAGTTGAATTTCAATGTTTGAACCTGGTTAAACGAATACATTTTGAAAACATTTGACATACACCATAATTGTATTTTATCAAAGTGTGTTTATTGCAGTTCTCTGAAGAAGAGGGGGTAATGGAATGGGCTGGGGTGATGATGGAGGAAAGTCCAGGATAGAGTCCAGTCTATTTGTATCACAGGTGCATTGTCCTAGGGGGCATAGGAAGGGGAGCAAAGGCAGTTCAAGGTGGGCATGGTGACAGAGTGGGACACAAGGGTGACAATTAGGAGAGTCTCATTTCCTGGTGGGGGTCTTGGAAATAGTCTCTGGATTCTGCCTGGATCGCAGAGAACATTTGTGGAGTGGTTCTCCTTCTGCAGGGGGAGGGGTACTGGTGGCCTGTTTGTCCTGTGGCAGGGCCTCCTGTCCACTAGCAGCAGCGGAAGTGGAGGGATGTCCAGTGGTTTGGCTAGTGTCAGGGACCCGGTGGTGTGCCACTGCCTCCCTCATACTGTTGGCGATGTCTACCAGCACCCCTGCAATGGAGACAAGGGTGGAGTTGATGTCCTTCAAGTTCTCCCTGGTTATCCCTTATTAGTAGATTAGTAGTGTTCTAGCAGCTTAGGCTGATAGAGGTAGCTATAGCAGAGCAGCTTAGGCTGAACTAGGAGACATGCAAAGCTCCTACTATACCACTTATATCACATAGCACTATATCATAAGAATCACAATACTCAGAGTTACTAAAATAAAGGTACTTTATTTTAGTGACAATGTGCCAAACATATCTCAGAGGATATACTCCCTTAGGAGGTAAGTAAAATACACAAAATATACACTCAAACCAAAATCAGGTAAGTAAACAGTTAGAAAAGTAGTGCAAACACTGTAGAATACAATAGGATGCAATAGGCCTACGGGCAACAAAACATATACTAAGAAAGTGGAATGCGAACCACTTAGGGACCCCGGGCCTAGTGTGGTGTGTATAGAGGGTCGCTGGGAGTGTAAGAAAACACTAAGGGTGCCCAAGATACCCCACCCCAAGACCCTGAAAAGTAGGAGTAAAGTTACCCTACTTCCCGAGAAACACACTAAAGTCGTGATAGAAGATACTGCAAAGACAACAACTGACTGCAAAGCACTGAAGATGGATTCCTGGGCCTGAGGATCTGCAAAGGAAGGGGACCAAGTCCAAGAGTCATGAAAGTGTTCAGGGGGGTCAGGAGCCCACTAAACCCCGGAAGAAGCTGCCTCTGGTTAGAAGAAGCTGAAGATTCTGCAACAACGGAAGATGCCAGGAAATTCTCCTTAGCACAGAGGATGTCCCACGGCGTGCTGGAGGATGCAGAGTTGTTTTCACGCAGAAAGACCGCAAACAAGCCTTGCTAGCTGCAAAGGTCACAGTGGAAGAAAATGGGTGTTGCCCGGGCCGAGGAAGGACCAGGAGGTCGCCCATTGGCGGAGGAGACAGGGGGGGCGCACAGCAGCACAGAGAGCCCATGCCAAAGCAGGCAGCATCTGCAGAAGCACTTGAACTGGGGTTCAAGAGAACTGAGCATCTCAACACTACAAAGGAGGGACCCACGAAGCCGGTGGTCAACTCAGCGAGTTGAGCAATGGAGGATGGAGTGCTGGGGACCTGGGCTATGCTGTGCACGAAGGAGTCCTTGCAAAAGTGCACAGATGCCCTAGCAGTTGCAGTTCACGCAGTACACAGGATTACTGTCTGGTGTGGGGAGGCAAGGACTTACCTCCATCAAATTTGGACAGAAGGACCACTGGACTGGGGGATTACTTGGATCCAGCTCCTGTGTTCCAGGGACCACGCTCGTCGAGATGAGAGGGGACCCAGAGGACCGGTGAAACAGATGTTTAGTGCCTGCATTAGCCGGGGGAAGATTCCGTTGACCCACGGGGAGATTTCTTCTTGGCCAACGAACATTGAGGACTGGGCAGTGTTCCTTGATTTGTGAACATGTATATACTTTTTGATTTGGATGCACGTATTACTAATATATTTATCTTATTACACTCTTTTTACTCTATTTTGGTTGCCCTTGCATTATTACTGAGGGGTACGGGGAGAATATTTATTGTTAGTGTATTTGCTTGTGTGTATGGTGTTGGTGGTAGGGGTGCTGTGTGTGTGTGTCGCTCTCTTTTTCCTCCCCCTTCCCCTGTGTGATAGGTGTCAGTACTCACCGTGGTCGTCTTTGCCAGCGTCGGTGTTCGCAGTGGAGCAGAACGTGTAAAAGCATGGGGAACACATGCAACTCGGGCTCCATGGAAATGTGGTTTTTCCTTGAGTCTCCAGAGGTGAGTGTTTCTGCCAGGCTTTTGATGTCGTTAGTACCGCCCCGGAAAAGGTGGTGGATTGGTGTGTCATTATACAGTGGGTGGAACATTGTCTTCCACCTGGTATAGGCAGTTACCGCTGTGGTGCCTGTTGATTTCACCCTGGCGATCGTTGTGTTAAAGTGTCTGTCTGTCTGAGCAGTTTCCACCGTGGTCATAATTTCATATTTGTTACCGCCGGCCTGTTGGCGGTATTACCGCCACTATATCACCGACCGCCAGGGTTGTAATGAGGGCCTAGATGTTTTAGGTGGTCATTACAAGCCGCCCTCCAAGGTTGGACCGCCGGACGGCCGCCAACGCGGCCGCACTCCCACCACAGCCATAATGAGATCCCCGCTGGGCTGGCGGGCGGACACCTGGTTTTCACTGTCTGCACAGCAGACAGTGAAAAGCTGCACGGGCCGTGGCAGGAGGGCCCCGCGACTCCCCTTTCCGCCAGCCTTTTCATAGCGGTTCTTACCACCATGAAAAGGCTGGCTGGAGGGGCATTCGTAATCCCCTGGGCAGTGCTGCAAGAAGCGCTGCCCTGGAGGATTACTCCCGCCGGGAGAAAAGTGGCGGGAAACTGCCCGTCCCGGTGGTGCGACCGTGGCGCTTCCGCGGCGGTCCTAATCCCCCCTGGAAGCACCGCCAGCCTGTTGGCAGTGCTTCCTCCAAAACAGCGACCACCAGGGTTGTAATGACCCCCTTAAAGGCTTTTACCAAAAGCCAAACTACTCCAGAATATATGTCAAGTAATTCATCATCAACACAAGCTTTATTCGGTCAGTTAACCACCAAAGCTTCACAATACATCATATAAGACCTATGCATTCCTCAATTAAATCAAATAAATAATAAATACTTTTAAAAAAATACCAAATTACTCATGTTAAAACCCACCCAATCATTCTTCATGCCACCTTAGTTACAAAGGAATTGCGTATGGACCATACTGCCACTAAAACCTTGCTAATGGCAAAAATTAGCACATTAGATCTATGGCTTTTTAAAACCCTTAATGCTATACTACATTTACTCATATTCATTTTACGACATATTTTACAAATCCATTTTGACCGTGGGGATGTATAAGCAGGGCAAAAAAAGCATAAAACGTTCAACTGTTTCAGAGGCACCACCACATACTGCCCATATGTCGGAAGTGGCAATTGACCACCAACTACTCGTCAGAGACTTCAGAGGCAAGGACCCCAAACGAAATCTAGCGTATAAACCTTTGCCCAATAAATCAGGTATGGTGTCTAAGTAAGGTTCACACTGCGGATACCACGTAAGATCAATAAAAAGGTTAGTTAATCTGCCATGAGATTTACGACAAATATAATAATTTCTTACATAAGACCAGTATACAGATTTCAAAGCATTTTTGTGGGATTTCTCTAATTTGGGGGGATTCTCCCAGTAATCTCCCAAACCCAAGGTGCGGAACCAATTGGACATATGCCTAACCCAAGGAATAGTAGCAGTGTTCGGTCTCTTTAATAAATCGAGAAGTGAAGTCTTGTAGCTATTCATTTCGGGGACAGTCCAAATCCTTACCCAATATAATAATGGTCTTAGAGCGATTAAATCGGCTACTCGGTTTAAGCCCAAGTCAAAAAACATAGGAATCAATTGTGTACTATAAGGGCACGCAATCAGAGCCCTCACAAAGTTGTTCTCACCCACAGCTAATCTATTGCTGTTGGAGGATCCCCATACCTCCGCACCATAGACAACAGCTCCCTGCGCCTTGGTCACATAGATCTTAATAGCTGGGGATACAGCTTTTGTAGTCATACTCTTATAAAAGAGCAGGAGAGATTCTGCTCTATGTTGTAGAAGTCCCACACTTTTGCTAATCTGGTCTTCCCAGTGTAATTAACTTGTTAACCTCACTCCCAGATAGTCTATTGAGCTAACCTTGCTCAAGGGGGCTCCATCCAATGTGATAGTGCATTTCTTATAAGGTCCAGAATTGAATACCATCAGTTTTGTTTTGTTAAAATTCAGCTCCAAACCATAATTCCCGCAAAATAAGTTAAATCTGTCGACAAGAATTTGTAGACCCATTGGGGTCTTTGAGATGAGAAATGAATCATCAGCAAAAAGAAGAATGGGAATTTTCTGAGCATTCAAAGAAGGGGCACCATTCTGACATGAAATCAGGGCCTGCACCACCTCGTTAATAAATAAGGAAAACAACAATGGAGCCATCACACAACCCTGGCGAACTCCCCTATAAATAGGATTTTTTTCAGTCAGCTCACCTTGATTGCCCCATCTCACTTGCGTGTATGTGTTTTCATGCAACAGCTTAAGTATTTGAATTATATTAACTGGGGTCCTTAATCTGTGCAAAACTTCCCATAGTTTCTCTCTTGGGACCAATTCAAAAGCGGATCGCAAATCTATGAAAACAACATTCAGAGGTTGCTTGGAAAGAGCTACGTATTTCCAATATAAGACAGCCAGCCTGAAGACCTGGTCAACCGTACTAATTTTTGGGCAGAACCCCGCCTGGAGAGGAGAAAGGATCTGATGATCTAAGACCCAGCTGGTTAGTCTCCCTAGAAGCTGTTTTGCAAAAAAAATTTTTTGTAAATTGTCTATAAGATAATCGGTCTATAATTAATTAGAAAATTTACATTGCACTTTTTGTAAATAGGGATAATTTCAGCCCCTTTCCACGTGATAGGAATTTGACCCCCTTTATCAATTTTATTTGAAAGTACATTTATTTACCAGAACCATATAACTGGTTCAGATCTGTAAAGGTCTCCAGGGAGCTTATCCGGCCCTGGAGCTTTACCTGGTTTAAGAGAGTTGATTGCATCAAGGGTTTCTTCCACAGAAAAGAAGATATGATCCTCTGGGTCATAGACTCCCTCCTCTAATAAATCAATGCCAGGATTTGCATCCAACGATGATGAAAGGGACTGATTTCCATCGTAAGTATCAAATACTAAAGGATTCCCAGGTATGGCATAAAGGCAAGAAAAATGATCCACCCAGCTTTCTGGTTGTATATGGTTCCTAATGCTGCTCCTGCCCCCTCTTTGTTGTTTAAACAGCAATTCCCAAAACAGCATATTATTGTTTAGTTTTGAAGCGTCCAATAATTCCTGCCAGATGGAATCTTCCCATGATTTTTTCGCTCGTGATATAGCCTCCTTGTATAAACGTCTAGCTTGTTGTATCTCCCCCAAAAGCCCAATCATAATAGCATTTTTTTTAGCCCAGACTTTTCCCTGAAACAGGCTTCATTAAACCATCCATTGCTTACCAATTCCCACCGGATGTCTCAGCCCAACCTTTTTGTAAAAGAAACTTTGCTTTTTTAAAGACAAACGGTCATGTATACTAAGAATAGGAATATCATCGGTATCCTGTTCTTCGTAAACTGCCAAGTCGTCTATAAACAATTGGTAGATCCCACATATCAAATAAGGGTTAGACATCACCTTTGGCCACCCAACCTTCATGGAGTTGTTGTTCAAACTTGGGGAATGGACCACAGTGTGATGATTATTAGATGTCCTCCTAAATACAACCCCAGAAAGAGTGAGAAGCAGGGAATAGTGATCACTCTCGCATCTTAAGTCCACCCTCACAACCCTCAGCAGGGTCCATAACCTCACATCCACCACTTTGCACTAGGCATTTGCTGCTACATATATGGTTTAGGACCTGGTTGAAATTAAGTTGCTCAATACTGGGTTGCACGTTGTTATTTATTATCTATATGATGCTGCTGTGTTCATCTAAAATAGGGTTTTGTTTCTATAAATAGAAAAAGTGTTTTAACACCTTTATGGTTGATATTCCTGTTAAGATATATTGATGATGATTAATTTATTCTGTGCTCTATATGTAATGCATGTTTTCCACATCCTGCTCAATAAAACATATTGGGATAAAAAGAGAATCATATGAGAGGCCAAGGTGAAAGCACTGCCTGTTCATCCCGAAGTTTCCCAAAGTGGATCATACTTTTTAAAGCACCACCTGTGCCTTTAAAAGACAAAGGTAGGGAAGGAGGTCTGCTGTGTCTTGCAGGGCTCCACCCCTGCATTGGAAGCCATTCAAAGTTGTCATTAGGCAGAACATTTTGCAACCAACTGCAATTAGACAAATTGTGATGCAACCTCTTTGTGCATGTTGGACTTTTTTGCTTATGCAGGGTCCTCTCCAATCGTTTTGCCCCCTGCCTCCTCTTTTTTCTGACCTGTTGCTGTTGGCTTTTGAACTCTGAGCACTTTACCACTGCTAACCAGTGCTAAAGTGCATATGCTCTCTGTGTAAATTGTATGGTTGATTGGTTTATCAATGACTGGCATATTTGATTTACTAGTAAGTCCCTAGTATGGTGCACTAGAGGTGCCAGGGCCTGTAAATCAAATGCTACTAGTGGGCCTGCAGCACTGGTTGTGCCACCCACATAAGTAGCTCTGTAATCATGTCTCAGACCTGCCACTGCAGTGTCTCTGTGTGCAGTTTTAACTGTAAATTCGACTTGGCAAGTGTACCCACTTGCCAGGCATAAACCTTCCCTTTTCTTACATGTAAGGCACCCATAAGAAAGGCCCTAGGTAGCCCCAAGGGCAGGGTGCAATGTATGGTTAAGGTAGGACATATAGGCCCTCATTACAACATTGGTGGTAAAAGCCGGCTACTGCCGTGCAGAAGACCACCAACACACCACTGCGGAAAACCGCCACAGCTATTATGACCCACATTTCGGAATCCACCAAAATTCAGACACCCACACAAGTCCGCTACACCAAAGGTCAGTGATAAACTGGCGATAGCAAAACCTCACCGTCACGCCAACAGAAATACGCCCACACTATCACAACACACAAATCCACGCGGCGGTCTTTCAACTGCGGTATTCCATTGGCAGTACACACCGCCGCGCTCAAAATACACACACATTTACAAAACACTGCCACATTGGACAATTCAAAATACACACACCTGATACACATACACACACCACTCCCACACACCCATTACAATATAAAACACACACCAACATCACCCACAAACCCCTACGATAAAAAATCCAGAAAGAAGGCCAGAGAGAGACACCACCAGCAAGAACAACAGCATCCACATGCACACAATACCATCACCCACACAACTTCCACGCACCTCACACAACACACCACCACATATCAGCACACTTATCACCACACAATCCACCCCACTCATCACCTACACCACCCCATGGCATGGCAAAGACACCCCAGGTTCTCGGAGGAGGAGCTCAGGGTCATGGTGGAGGAAATCGTCCGGGTAGAGCCACAGCTATTCGGATCACAGGTGCAGCACACCTCCATTGCAAGGAAGATGGAGCTATGGCGCAGAATAGTGAACAGGGTCAACGCAGTGGGACAGCTCCCAAGAAATCTGGAGGACATCAGGAAGAGGTGGAACGACCTACGGGGAAGGTGAGTTCCGTGGTCTCAAGACACCACCAGGTGGTTCAGCGGACTGGCGGCGGACCCCCACCTCCTCACCCACAACTAACAATATGGGAGGAGCAGGTCTTGGCGATTCTGCATCCCGAGGGCCTCGCAGGAGTAGGTGGAGGAATGGACTCTGGTAAGTCAAATCTTAACTATTACATCCCCCACCCTACCTGCATGCTATCACATACCCCCACCCTCACCCCCAGCACCCCAACTCCTCACATATGTCCCAGCATCACAAACCACCCATCCCAACACCAAGCCCTGCATGCAACAACAGAGCATGGACACCCATCACTAAAGCATGCCCACTGCACATACCCATACAACCCCCTAAACCACCATCACACAAGCTCCCACACAGGACTGCAAGCACAGGGGTACACGCTCACCCACCCATTGCACATACAGATGTAATAACCATCCTTTTATAACCCTGCAGAACCCCTACCCAACGTCACCAGACAGGAGGGTCCACACATGTCCACACCACCAACGGAAGATGACAGCCCACAGTGATGACAGCACCTCTGTCCAACTGGATCTAGATGACCAGCCCGGCCTGTCGGGGAGGTAGGGGCCCGGCCTGTCGGGGCCCATACCTCCGTCCCCAGGACACGTCAATCAGCTGTGTGTCCACCATTACAGGGAACCCAGGATAACCCACCACCCCAACAACACCAGGGACCTGGGGGCAGTGGTAGTGGGCAAACGGTCCAGGGTTCGTAGGCCCAGGAACACAGGGGAACTGGGAGGGCTGCTGTGCGACAGCCGGCGGACAGGCCAAGGGAACCCACTGTCCACGAGGCCCTCTCCTCCATCATGGGAGCCTACCACCACTCCCAGGAGACGATGGCAACGGTACTGGCCAAGTTTCAGGAGACCCAGCGCCTGCAGGAGGAACAGTATATGGGCTTCAGGGAGGAACTCAAAACCATCAGCTCCACCCTGGGCACCATCGTAGGGGTGCCGAAGGAACTCGTGAACACCAGGAGGGACACTGTGGCACTACAAGGGGACCCTAACACTAGCAAGGATGATGAACTGCCCACCACCTCCGCCGGCGCTAGTGGACAGGACGCCCCACCACAGGACCACCACACCAGCACCCCACCCCCTGCAGAGGGAGAACCACCCCGCAAACGGTCCCTGAGATCCAGGACAAAGACACAGCACAATGCCAAGACCCCCGCCAAGAAATGAGACCACCCTGATTGTCATCCTACTGTCCCACTTTGTCACCCTGTCCATACTTAAACTGCCCCAGCTCCAGTTCCTATGCCCATTTGGGCAATGCACCTGTGAGACTAATAGACTGGACTCTGCCATGGACATTCCTCCGCCATCACCCCTCACCAATTCACTACCCCCTCCAATATTGAGCACTTAAATAAATACACTTAAAACACAAAACAATCTGCAGTCTGTCTGTTATTTTGAAATAGTGCATTAGCAATTACAGTGACAAAATGCTCTTTCAATTGTAATGTCAACATACCTATATCACAAGTCCATGAGGAATTAAAGGAGATGTCACACAGTGGGAAAGTGATAACTCAGTGACCATACACTGGGTGAAAACGACAGACAGTAGAGAGGTATTAGTGTTTAAGTACATGTAGTAGGCAGGTCTGTACTCTTACCTGTGTCTCACTGGAAATATTGCTGGATCACTGAGTCCCTGTTGTTCATGTCTTCTTCCTCTGCTTCCTTGTCTTCACTGTCCACAGCCTCCACAGCTGCAACAACACCGCCATCCGGACCATCCTCCTGCAGAAAAGGCACCTGTTGTCGCAATGCCAAATTATGAAGCATACAGCAGGCCACGATGATCTGGCACACCTTCTTTGGTGAGTAGAATAGGGATCCACCTGTCATATGGAGGCACCGGAACCTGGAATCAGGAGGCCGAAGGTCCGCTCGATCACCCTCCTAGTCCTCATTTTAGCGTTCCTCTGCCCTTGTCTTGGGATTCCTCACTGGGGTCAGTAGCCATGACAGGTTGGGGTAACCAGAGTCAACTGCAAATGGCGAGGGACAAGTTTTAGACACACACTAACCTGTAGGGTAACCCCAGACCCAGACAACGATTCCCACTGTCTTGCTTCCAGGTACTCACCTAATAGCCACACACGGTGCCTCTGGAGTTGACCCATCACATAAGGGATGCTGCTATTCCGCAGGATGTAGGCATCATGCACTGAGCCAGGGAACTTGGCATTCACATGGGAGATGTACTGGTCTGCCAAACATACCATCTGTACATTCATAGAATGATAACTCTTCCGGTTTCTGTACACCTGTTCACTCCTGTGGGGCGGAGGACCAAAGCCACATGGGTCCCATCAATGGCACCTATAATGTTGGGGATATGTCCCAGGGCATAGAAATCACCTTTCACTGTAGGCAAATCCTCCACCTGAGGGAACACGATGTAGCTCTGCATGTGTTTCAGAAGGGCGGACAACACTCTGGACAATACGTTGGAAAACATAGGCTGGGACATCCCTGATGCTATGGCCACTGTCGTTTGAAATGACCCACTTGCTAGGAAATGGAACACTGACAGCACCTGCACTTGAAGGGGGATTCCTGTAGGATGGCGGATTGCTGACATCAGGTCTGGCTCCAACTGGGTACACAGTTCCTGGACTGTGGCACGGTCAAGCCTGTATGTGATTCTGACATGTCGCTCCTCCATTGTTGACAGATCCACCAACGATCGGTACAGCGGAGGATGCCGCCATCTCCTCACATGTCCCAGCGGCCGGTGCCTATGAAGGACAACAGCGAGCACAGAGTCAAACAACCCAGAGGTACGTATCCACAGTTTACACAGAACACCAATCATACACAAAAGGTGGCCTGTATGTGTGTTGAGTCTAGGCCTAGATATGTGTGACGCAGTTGTAAATGAAGTCATGTGGGCCCCTGAAATGGCGGCTGCCTGACCTCCAAAGTGGGACAATGGGATGTGAGGTAACTGCGCTGGCGTTCTACACCGTCGCGGTAGACGGTCGAAGACCGCAGCGCAATGCTGCATTGGTTAACATTGGACCCTATGGCTCCCAGGAGCCAATGACGATGTGCACCGGCGGTGACGGTGCACACCGCCGCAGACGTGACCGCCATTTTCTATCTGTTCAATCACTGGATACCTGATCTTCGACAGGAGAGGACCTACACTGCAAGTGCGGCTGTGACCTTGGTCTGGAAGAGACAATGGCTTGAGTGTCTGGGGAAAGGGCCCCTGCCTTCACATCAGAGGAGTTGGAGAAGCTCGTGGATGGGGTCCTCCCCCAGTACACGCTACTCTACGGTCCTCCAGACAAACAGGTAAATACACTGTGAGCATGCTGTATCAAATCAAATCATTAACATTTATAAAGCATGCTACTCACCCGTGCGGGTCTCAAGGCGCTAGGGGGAAGGGGGGGGTTACTGCTGCTCGAAAAGCCAGGTTTTGAGGAGTCTCCGGAATGCGGAGTGGTCCTGGGTGGTCCTGAGGCTGGTGGGGAGGGTGTTCCAGGTCTTGGCTGCCAGGAAGGAGAAGGACCTCCCACCTGCCGGGGAGAGGCGGATGCGAGGGACGGCAGCGAGCGCGAGGTCAGAGGAACGGAGGAGACGGGTGGGGGCGTAGAAGCTGAGTCGACGGTTGAGGTAATCCGGTCCCTTGTTGTGGAGGGCTTTGTGTGCGTGGGTGAGAAGTCGGAAGGTGATCCTTTTGCTGACTGGGAGCCAATGCAGGTGTCTCAGGTGTGTGGAGATGTGGCTGTTGCGGGGTACGTCGAGGATGAGGCAGGCCGAGGCGTTTTGAATACGTTGCAGGCGTTTTTGGAGTTTGGCGGTGGTCCCAGCCTAGAGGGTGTTGCCGTAGTCCAGGTGGCTCGTGACGAGGGCGTGGGTCACGGTTTTTCTAGTGTCGGCGGGGATCCAGCGGAAGATCTTGCGGACCATGCGGAGGCTGGGAAGCAGGCGGAGGACACGGCGTTGACTTGCTTGGTCATGGTGAGAAGAGGGTCCAAGATGAAGCCGAGGTTACGGGCGTGGTCTGAGGGGGTCAGTGCGGTGCCGAGGGCCGTGGGCCACCAGGAGTTGTCCCAAGCGGACGGGGTGTTGCCGAGGATGAGGACTTCCGTTTTGTCAGAGTTCAACTTTAGGCGGCTGAGCCTCATCCACTCTGCGACGTCCTTCATGCCCTCTTGTAGGTTGGTCTTGGCGCTGGCGGGGTCCTTGGTGAGGGAGAGTATAAGTTGGGTGTCGTCGGCGTAGGAGGTGATGATGATGTCGTGCTTGCGTACGATGTCGGCGAAGGGGCTCATGTAGACATTGAAGAGTGTCGGGCTGAGCGATGAGCCTTGAGGTACGCCGCAGATGATCTCGGTAGGGTATGAGCGAAACGGTGGGAGGTAAACTCTTTGAGATCGGTTTGAGAGGAAGGAGGCAATCCAACCCAGGGCCTGGCCTTGGATCCCGGTGGAGCGGAGGCGGGTTATTAGGGTGCGGTGACAGACGGTGTCGAAGGCAGCCGAGAGGTCGATGAGGATGAGGGCGACTGTTTCACCGCTGTCCATCAGGGTTCTGATGTCGTCTGTGACTGAGATGAGGGCGGTTTCAGTGCTGTGGTTGGTTCGGAATCCGGTTTGTGAAGGGTCGAGCAGGTTGTTGTCTTCCAGGAAGGTGGTAAGCTGTTTGTTGACGGTCTTCTCTATTACCTTGGCAGGGAAGGGGAGGAGCGAGATGGGGCGGAAGTTTTTCAGGTCGCTGGGGTCAGCCGTAGGTTTCTTTAGTAGGGCGTTGACTTTGGCGTGTTTCCAGCTTTCGGGGAAGGTAGCAGAAGAAAAAGAAGAGTTGATGACGGCCTGGAGGTGCGGGGCGATGATGTCGGCTTTATTGAAGATGAAGTGAGGGCAGGGGTCCGATGGGGCGCTGGAGTGGATAGAGTTCATGGTGGTTTTGGTTTCTTCCGTGTTGATGTGGGTCCAGTCGTTGAGGGTGATGGCCGGGGGTGCGGGTTCGGTGATGCTTGGTTGGGTCTGGTGTCCGAAGCTGTCGTGGAGGTCGCTGATCTTGCGATGGAAGAAGGTGGCTAGGGAGTTGCACAGGTCTTGTGATGGCGTGACGGCGTTGGCATTGGCGTTGGGGTTGGAGAACTCTTTGACGATGGTGAAAAGTTCTCTGCTGTTGTGGCTGTTTTTGTCCAGTCTGTCGGTGAAAAAGTTCCTTTTGGTTGCGCGGATCAGGTGGTGGTGTTCACGGGTTGCGTTTTTGAGGGCGGTCATGTTGTCGGCGGTGTGGTCCTTGCGCCAGGCCTTCTCGAGGGCGCGACATGTTTTCTTTGATTCTTTGAGGGTGTCAGAGAACCAGAGAGGTTTTTTGATGATGGCCTGTTGATGCGTGCGTCTGAGGGGAGCAAGGTTGTCTGCGCAGTTGGAGATCCAGTTCGAGAGGCTGAGGGCTGCGTCGTTTGGGTCGGTGGTGAGGGTAGGTTGGTTGATGGCGAGTGCGGAGAGGAGTTGCTCTTCGGGGATTTTGTTCCACTGTCCACGAAGGATGGGTTGAGTGCGGAGGTGGCGGGTCTCGCGTCGGAATGTGAAATGGACACAGCTGTGGTCGGTCCAGTGTAGAGCGGAGGTGTGGATGAAGAAGACGTGTTTGCTGGCAGATAAGATAGGGTCAAGCGTGTGTCCGGCGATGTGGGTGGCGGTGTTCACCAGTTGCTTGAGGCCGAGGTTGGCGAGGTTGTCGAGCAGGGCGGTGGTGTTGGGGTCGTTGTTTTGTTCCAGATGGAAGTTGAGGTCGCCTAGGAGGATGTAGTCTGGCGAGGCAAGGGCGTGCGGGGAGACGAAGTCGGCGATGGAGTCGCTGAAAGGGGCGTGCGGTCCGGGCGCCCCTTTCAGGTCCTGTATGGGCTATGACTGTGTGGAGTGGGGTGGATGAAAGATTGGGGGGAGATTGAGGCGTGCATGAAACGATGGTGAGTGCATGTGCATCATGGCAAGGGTAGGGATGGGGGCCAATCACTTTGACGGTGCAGTTGGTAATAAGTACTCTTTTTCCCCTGTACATTTCATGTAGGTCAGGGCCCACAAGAAAAAAGATATTTGGCGTGCCATCCCAAGGACGTCCGGACGCTGGGGGTCCACCACAGACGGAGCACGCACTGCCGGAAAAGATGGGAGGACATTCGCCGCTGGAGCAAGAAGACGGCGGAGGCTCAGCTGGGGATGTCCTATCAACGTGGGAGGGGTGCCCGTCGCACCATGACCCCCCTGATGTTCAGGATCCTGGCGGTGGCCTACCCGGAGTTGGATGGGCGCTTGAGAGCATCACAGCAGACACAAGGGGGTGAGTACACTCGCATTCTGCTGACTTTGCGTACAGTGGAGTTATCTGGGTGGGGGAGGTGGGCTGTGGGTTTCCCTAGGCCAGGGCGCGTTCCGTAGGCAAGGCCCCTCCGTAAGGCAGGCCATGTGGCACCCCAGCCCACCTCTGTAGAGTGCGAAGTACACCTAGTCATGCCCCTGTGTAATCCATGTGTGCAGATGTCATCCATAGCCTTGTAGGCCATTTCCCAGGAATTGAACAGTGGAGCCCAAGAGCGCGGTGTAGTGCAGGGGGCTTCTGTGTCTGTCGTATCTGCCAACGGTAGCGGTAATACATGAACCCAACATGTCTCTCTTCTGTCTTCCCCCCTTTTTGTGTTCTCCCTGTTCTTGTGTACATTAGCATCATCAGGTGGAGGAGCAGTGGCACCGGAGCAGGAGGGAGCTGCATCCCACATGGCCTTTGAGGGCGACACTACAGACTCTGAATTCACCAGTGGGACAGAGGGCGAGGGGAGATCCACAGCGGGGACAGGAGCTGAGACCAGCGACACGGACCCATCCTCTGATGGGAGCTCCCATGTGGTGGCGGCAACATCTGTGCCCCCCGCATCTACAGGTACAGCCGCCACCCCCCCCTACCAGCACCGCCCTCCCAGCAGCCCCTCAGGCTTTGCCCTGTGCCCGCTCACCCAGGAGGGTGGGCATCGCCTTCACCCCAGGCACCTCAGGCCCTGCACCAGTCACCCCTGCTGCCCTCAGTGAGGAGGCCATTGACCTCCTCAGGTCCCTCACTGTTGGGCAGTCTACCATTTTGAATGCCATCCAGGGTGTAGAGAGGCAGTTGCAACAAACTAATGCATTCCTGGAGGGCATTCATTCTGGTCAGGTGGCCCTTCACTGAGCTTTTCAGACTCTGGCCTCAGCGCTGAAGGCAGCCATTGTCCCCGTTTCTAGCCTCCCCCCTCCAACTTCCTCCACTCAGACCCAATCCCCTCTACCTCAGCCCATCCCAAGCACACCTACAGAGCAACATGCACACATGTCAACACCCAAGGGTAGTTCAGGCACACATAAGCACCACACAACCCACAGGCATTCATTCAAGCATCACACACATGCAGACACACCAACATCCACTGCCTCCACTGTGTCCCCCTCCTGCTTGTCTTCCTCCTCCCTCCCAGTGACGTCTACTCTCACACCTGCATGCACTACCTCTACAGCCACTATGTCCCTCTCCAGCACACCCACCATCATACCCCACTCATGTGCAGTCACCACCCCCATTACCATTCACACGTCCCCTGTGTCCTCTCCCAGTGTGTCTGTGATGTCCCCTCTCAAGATACACAAACGCAGGCACACACCCACCCAACAGCCATCCACCTCACGACAGCCTCCAGCGCATGCACCTTCACCCAAAGTCACCAAACGTACACCTCCTACAACCACCACCTCTTCCTCCACTCCCAAACCCCCTCCAGCTACCCGTCCCAGTGTGTCCCAAAAACATTTCATGTCCAACCTTGACCTCTTTCCCACACCTCTCCCACCCCGTCCATCTCATAGGTCCAGAACTGGCACCTCAGCCACAACATCTCCGGGACCAGTGGTGCCTATAGTCACCAGAATCTGGAGTGCACCGGCCACCAGTGCAGCCAGTGTGGCACGGAGCCACTGCACAGACAGTCCCCCACCTGTGAAGCATCAGAAGTTGGCCAGTGCCCGGCGGGAGAGGGGGAAGAATCCAGCCACCAAAGCCGCTCCCAGGGGTCCCGGTGGGAGTGTGGAGTCAGCTGTGACACCTTCGAAGGTGGCGAAGGGCCACAAGAAACTCAGCTAGTCTTGGAAGAGCAGCATGGCGGAGAAGACCGCCATCATCCCCGCTGCCCAGGAGGCCACCGCCAGCACCAGCCCAGCTGCCCAGGAGGCCACCGCCAGCACCAGAACAGCTGCCTGGGAGGCCACCGCCCAGGAGGCCACTGCCAGCACCAGCCCACCTGCCCAAGAGGCCACCGCCAGCCCAGCTGCCCAGGAGGCCACCGCCAGCAAAAGCCCCGTTGGGCCATGAAGGACCGCAAGCAAAAGCCCCGTTGGGTCATGAAGGACTGCCAGCAAAAGCCCCGTTGTGCCATGAAGGACCTCCAGCAATATCCCCGTTGGGCCATGAAGGACCACCAGCAAAAGCCCCGTTGGGCCATGAAGGACCACCAGCAGCTGAGACCCTGCAATGGAGACCGCCATCTCAAGCACCGCTCAACAGGGCACTGCCATCTCAAGCACCGCTGCACAGTGCACCACCGTCTCAAGCACTGCTGCACAGGGCACTGCCATCTCAAGCACCGCTGCACAGGGCACCGCCGTCTCAAGCACCGCTGCACAGTGCACCGCCGTCTCAAGCACCGCTGCACAGGGCACCGCCGTCTCAAGCACCGCTGGCCCATGAGCGGCAAGGGCACTGACACAACTGAGTCCGTCACAGGGTGAATGATGCACTCGGGGCACCATGCCCCCTCCAGAACCAGCCGAGAGATACATCCACTCCCTCTGTCCTTAGCAGGATGAAGCACTCTGGGCACAAAGCTCCCTCCAGAACCAGTGGAGCGATACATCCACTCCCTCTGTCCTTAGCAGGATGAAGCACTCTGGGCACAAAGCCCCCTCCAGAACCAGTGGAGAGATACATCCACTCCCTCTGTCCTTAGCAGGATGAAGCACTCTGGGCACCATGCCCCCTCCAGAACCAATGGAGAGATACATCCACTCCCTCTGTCCTTAGCAGGATGAAGCACTCTGGGCACCATGCCCCCTCCAGAACCAGTGGAGTAAGGCATCCACTTCCTCTGTCCTTAGCAGGATGAAGCACTCTTGGCACAAAGCCCCCTCCAGAACCAGTGGAGTAAGGCATCCACACCCTCTGTCCTTAGCAGGCTGAAGCACTCTGGGCACAAAGCCGCCTCCAGAACCAGTGGAGAGATACATCCACTCCCTCTGTCCATAGCAGGATGAAGCACTCTGGGCACAAAGCCCCCTCCAGAACCAGTGGAGTAAGGCATCCACTCCCTCTGTCCTTAGCAGGATGAAGCACTCTGGGCAAACCACCCAATGAAGAGACTTGAGAGACTGTGGCTTTGCACTCCCCAGGATTGAACAGTGGGCAACCCACCCACTGTAGAGACTTGAGAGACTGTGGCTTTGCACTCCCCAGGATTGAACAGTGGGCAACCCATCCACTGTAGGGACTTTAGAGACTGTGGCTTTGCACTCCCCATGTTGTAACAGTGGGCATGTGGCCCCCTCGTGGATTTGTCATCGTGCACTCAAGCGGCTGAGGTGCCCCACTTTCCCGCCCCCTGAGGTGCCTGTTTAGTTGCTGTCTGATGCCCCTGCAGTGTTCTCTCCGTTATGGTCGGAGATCTTGTGTGGGCCTCGCCCATACCGTGTGGTCCCAGTGTTCCACTGACTTTCTTGGAACACTATCTGGACTACTTTGCTTGGTATATATTATGTACATGGTGTATATATCTATTTCTGCCTACTTGCTTTTAATATTTTACAATGGTTACACTCATTTTCTATTGTCTTTGCATTCTTCCGGTGGGTTTGGGGGGGTGTAACTGTAATGTTTCATGCTGTATTAGTGTGTGTGTTGTAGTGGGTGAGGGTGTGGGTGGGGGTGTTGCGTGTGTGTGTCCCTGTTTTTTCCCTCCCCCCTCCCCTGTGTCGTAGGTGCAGTACTCACTGTGGTCTTTGCCGCCGCCGTTCGTGCTCCTGGTAGAGGAGCAGGAAGACTATTGGAGGAAGAATTTGGAGTTCCGGGACCATGGCGTCCTCGTTCCTCGTGGGGTGTGTAGAGGTGAGCGTTTTCCCTTTGGGATTCCTGTTTCCGCCGTGTTTTTTTCCACGGTGAATCCGCCCCGGAAAAGGTGGCGGATTGGCCTGTCATAATAGTGTGGGTGGTACATTGTCCTCCGCCTGTCTGTTGGTGGTGACCACCGCGCTGTTTGTTTGTACTGCCGTGGCGGTCGGAGTGTTAAAGTGGCTGTCTTTATTGCCAGTTTCCGCCGTGGTTGTAATTGCAAAATTTTTATTGTCGGCCTGTTGGCGGTCTTACCGCCGCTTTAACACCGACCTCCAGGGTTGTAATGACCACCATAGTGATGTGTTTTATATGTTGTGACAGTGAAATATTGCTAAATTCGTTTTTCACTGTTACAAGGCCTGTCCCTCTCATAGGTTAACATGGGGGCTACCTATGAATCTGATTAAAGTGTAGATTCCCTTTGGGAGCGGATGGACATGTGGAGTTTGAGGTCCCTGAGCTCACAATTTAAAAATACATCTTTTAGTAAAGTTGATTTTGAGATTGTGCGTTTGAAAATGCCACTTTTAGAAAGTGAGCATTTTCTTGCTTATACCATTTCTGTGACTCTGCATGTTTGTGGATTCCCTGTCAGGGTCAGTTTGACAGTTGGGCTGGTTTTACCTCACACTAGACAGTGACACAAAAGGAGCTGGGCTGTAGTCTGCATTTCCTGATGAGCCATCTGTGATAGGGGGGAGGAGTGGTCACTTACACCTGAAAGGACTGTGCCTGTCCTCACACAACGCAGTCTTCGACCCCTGGTGAGTGTCTGGGGCCTGGCCTGGACAAGGCAGGATTTCACATTCAGAAAAGACTTCACTTTGAAGTAGGCCTACTTCAAAGGAGGAATTGGGTATAAGAAGGCACCCAAAAGCACAGACTTTAGAGCACTTCTGGAAACAAGAGGAACCTCGGCCTGGAGGAGAGCTAAAGAAGAAGAGCTGCCCTGCCTGTGACTGTGCTTTGTGGAGCTATCCTGCAGTTGCTGCTTCTGCCAGAGTAAGAGGGCAAAGACTGGACTTTTTGTGCCTTCCATCTTGTGAAGAAATCTCCAAGGGCTTGATTTAGAGCTTGCGTCCTGTTGTTTGAAGTCTCAGGGACAGCAAAACTTCTCTCTGCCAACACCTGGAGTCTCTGGAGAGACTCCTGCTCTGACAAGTGGTGCCCTATCCAGTCCCTGGGCCCTTGAAAGCAAAGCTGGTGGAAATCCAAGGAAATCGACTTTGGATGACTTCGGACCGATGCCGCTCCTGATTCCGGTGACGCCGCCTGCAACCAACTCCGTGATCTTCGCTGGAACGCGATGACTTTCGCAGGCCCGATGCCACTGCAGCCCCAATGAAGTCCACGACTCCGTGAAAGTCGCTGCACCACATCGTGACCGATGCCGCTTGAAATGCGTGGATTCAACGTTTCGCACAGACGACGTGATCCCCGACTTCGCACATCGACTTGTTTTCACTCTTCACCAAAGGTACTGTACTTAGGGGTCTACGTGACTCCGTGTCCGGCGCCGCTGGTGTTGGCTTGTTTGGAACGACTCCGTCACGACGCCGTGTTAACACCTCATCGAAGCATTTTGTGTTTCTAAGCGCTATTTTTGAGTTTGATCTTTACAAATTCATAACTTGACTTGTGTATGTCGGATTTTTGTTGTTTTGGTCTTGTTTTGTTTAGATAAATATTTCCTATTTTTCTAAACTGGTGTTGTGTCATTTTGTAGTGTTTTCATTAAGTTACTGTGTGTGTTGGTACAAATACTTTACACCTAGCACTCTGAAGTTAAGCCTACTGCTCTGCCAAGCTACCAAGGGGGTAATCAGGGATTAGCCGAGGGTGATTCTCTTTAACCCTGACTAGAGTATGGGTCCTTGCCTGAACAGGGGGTAAGCTGACTGTCAACCAAAGACCCCATTTCTAACAGTACATAAGTCACTTTGCATATTACATCCCCCTTTGCAAACCAGTCAGTGTGCAAAGTTGCATCCCAGGTATTTGAATGGGAATGTTACATCATGGTTTATTTGTCAAGGCCTTCCGATAATGCTAATTAAATTGTGCCATTGAGGTCATGAAAGTAGAGGAGCAGATGTAGCAACATTTAGCTTCAAATTGAACCATGAGTTTCCTAGCCATGAGGGCATGGAAACCAGAGTGTAATGGAAGACTTAGTGGGAAATAATGATTTTTGACATAGTTGAAAAAGCAATAAATCTTCGTAGAGTCGCATATTAGTATTAACGTCTGTATCCGTAATCAAATGGCAAGATGGACTATTTGATAGAGAAGGTCATGCATTTATTTCTTTACTATATTTGCCTGTGCTATGCATCCCTCCTCACATGGATTGGAGGGGCTTAGAGAGAACCAACTTCAAATTAACCTGCAAACATTATTGAAATGGGTAATTAGGCGCTAAATTACCAAACCTTGAAGGTCTGGCATCCTTGTAGTGGGGTGGGACATTTCGATTCTTGGAGCCTAACGCCCTCATCCACACGCCGAGCTGCAATCATCACTATGTAGAGGCTGTTTCGTACCGGACCTATGCCACCAAATGGGGGGCGTATGGGGGACTTTCAATGAGAATTCATCACTTCCCCTTGTCCTTCTCCAGTGCTCTGTAAGAGGTATTTAAATCCACGGCTGGGTTCAGTTGGTCATCTAGTCAGCAGCATTTTATATTCTTGTATGCAAGATCTGTCCTTTCGGCATCACTGCTGATTTTTAATACCGAAATGTGATCCTTATTATCATTCTCATCGATTGAGGCTGCAGGGTGAGGTGCCTTGCACAATGATTGCTCCTAAACTACGTCTCTGGAACACTTACTATAATAATGTAGTGACTTCACAGTTTTAGGAATGGCTCTCCTTGGCCAGTCCGGTTTCATTCAGTCAGCAGCTCTCTCTTTCTTAATATGTAATTTCTCTATTACATAAAGATTCGTTTTTGATTTGCACTTGCACTTTATCATAGTACGGGAATTGTTTGAGGACGTCGCCTGTAAATATAGCTTAGAATTAATGAATGTTTCAGAATGCTTTTAGCTGTTTTTTATGCTTTTCTGACTGTTATGGCATAATTGTTAGTAAAAATAAGTAAATTAAATCGAATCACCCTTGTAGTGGAACATTCAGAAAAAGGGGAAACTAACTGCAAGACAAAACGAAAGCCTCTAAGTGTAGCACAAGTGATACCAAAGCTTTCAGCTTCAGAAGATTCTAAAAAGTTTGCATGACATTTTTTTTCTCTTTCATTGGTTTTTCTATAAATGTAAAATTCTTTGTAAATTGTAGAAAAACATCTGGCCATGGCAATCAAAGAACCGGCAGTGAGTGCGAATGTTATGCGTTAAGATAAAATATGTAGAGGTCATTTATGTGAGAGCATCTCGGTGTTACAAACCAGTTTAACTTGTACACATCTTCAAATCACCATATTTAGAGTGATAAAAGCTCTTCCTCAATGTTTTGCAGTGTTTTGCAGAAGGCAAGTGAGAGGTACTTCCTCAATACAACTGGTTGGAAGAATTCCACAACTTAGCTGCAGTTACCGGCCAAAATGTTCCTTCTGCCATTGTGAGCCTCTGCCAAACCTTTTAAGGCTGGATGAAGACAGTGCAAAAAGGGAGAAAAAAAACAGGTTACAGAGACGTTACAGTTAGACTCACACTTCAAACGTACAAAGCCATCACCTGTTAGAGTTATCTAAAGTAACTATAACTCGTGCCCTAAGGTAACTATAACTTGTGCCCCCGCCATGCACAGTTATCTGATCAATTCTTTTATTGCAGATGTTACAGTAATATTATCAATGATGTTAATAAAGATGTCATGAGTGTTGTATTTTGGGGGAAAATTAGCAGTGCATGGCGAGAGCGCAAGTTATAGTTACCTTAGAGCATGAGTTATTGTCACTTGAGATAACTCTAACTATAACAGGTGAATTTCTATGGTTTGGTATATTTAAAATGTGAGCCTCAATATAATGTTCCTGTAACCTTTGTTTTTTAAGTGAATTTCTAAGTTTTTTAATTCCATTTCCTAATTATAATGACCCTGTATTTTTGGGTGTTTTCAACAAATTTCTATGTATTTTTTTAGGGGTGGTTGGTGAACTCTGCTCCGCTCACAGCGTTTTTGGAGTTTCCCCACTCCACACTCCGCTTAGAGTGCAGAGTTCCAAAAAACTCTGCGGAGCAGTGCAGAGTTTTTTTTCCTCATTTGCACTTGCCAACATTAAGTTGGCAAACGCGAGTGAGAAAAATGTTACTCAGACTACCTCCGAGCGAGATTTCTCAACGTGGGCGGCTGCGGATGGTCGCAACTGCTCGCCTTGAGAAACCTTCTGTTCTCATTGAGAAAGGTGCAGCTTGAGTAGAAAATCAACACGAGTGGCAGAAAAGAAGCAGCGCCCTCTTGTGCTGCATGTGGTGCTATTCACACTGATATTTCAGCACAGGACAAACACCCAGTGCTAAAAATCAGCACAAATACTTCATATAGTGTGGCAGAGTCCTGTCGGAGGTGCTGTGCTGCGGGTGGAATACGTCAGAACCCATCCCCTCCTGGACAACCACCACACCTGAAAAGGTAAGCTGATCGTCCGAAAGGGGGGAGTGATGGGTGCATGCATGTGGTGTGCCCATGTGTGTGTGCCTGAATGGGTGTGTGTGTGTGCATGGAGGCTGTGCGCATCTGCATGTAGGTGGAGGGGGTGTTGGGGTGCGAGTGCGTGTGTGTTTGCATACAAAGTGGTAAGGGTATCTGTCTGAGTGTGCTTAGGTGTGAGAATGAGGGTGTCTGAGTGCGTGTATGTGTGCGAGTGGGGATGTCTATGTGCAAGTGTGCGAGTGAGTGCGGTATCAGTGTGCAAGTGTGCGAGTGAGTGGGGTTGTCTGTGTGCAAGTGTGCAGATGAGGGGAGTGTGTGCAAGTGTGCCTATGCGGAGGGGGAGTGTGTGAATGTGTGCATGCATTGAGGGGGTGTGGTGGGGTGTGCATGAATGTGGAGGGGTGGGGGTGTGAATCATTTTGGAGGGGGAGTGGGTATGTGTGAGTGTGAGTGAGAGTGTATTATGTCAGTGTGAGAGCGGGTGGTGGTGTTTGTATGGATAGCTGCAGTTGGGTGGGGGTTGTTTGCAATTGTGTGGATGGGTGGGTGGGTGCATGGGGGTGTGTGGATGGGTGGGAAGGGTGCATGGAGGTGTGGGGGCATGTATGCATGTGTGTACCAGTGACAGGAATGGGGATTCCTGTCACTGGGTGCATGACGACCAGGGTTTTCGTGGCAGGGTGACCACCACGAAAAGCCTGGCAGTCTGCTGGCTCGTATTCCAGCTGGCAGGCAGAGGCCTGCCGCCGGCTTGGAGCAGCTCACCGCCTGCAGCGTCGGTGTGACTGCACCAGCGGGCCAGGCTGTGTTGTGTCAGTTTGGCTTTGGCCAAACTCCACAACTTATAATGCGGCGGTCTTTACCGCCTGGCCCATGGCAGTGTGACCGCCACCTCCACCATGAGAGGTGTGTGAGAGTCTGAGTGGGTTTGTGAGTGGGTGTGTAAGTGTCTGAGTGGGTCTGTGAGTGGGTGCATGATGGCATGAGTGGGGTTGTGAGTGGGTGCACAAGGGTTTGAGTGGGTCTGTGAGTGTGTGCTTGAATGTCTGAGTTTGTCTGAGAGTGGGTGCATAAGGCTGTGAGTACGTGTGTGAGTGGGTGAATTAGATTGAAAGAGAAATTGAGAGAGAGAGAAAGAGAATGATAGAGAAATAGACAGGTTTTGTGAATGATATACTTAGAATGAGATATTTCTGGACAAATTGAAAAGAAAAATGTATCTGTCATTTAAAAAGAGTGAGATCATCTTTCAGTATGAACCTTAAACTGTTTGAAGTTGAAAAGAAATTTAAGTGGGGAACAACCACAGACTAGAATCCTTATCCTTCAGTGTGAGTCTTTGAGACCCTAACCATTAGGCCACAAGCGACTCATTTCTTTTGAGTTTCTAGACATACCTATGACACTCAACCAACACATTATGACGGCAAAGAGACTTAAATATTGCATCATGAGACAGGTTTGACAGTCATAGCACTAGTAAATGAACAAACACACTGCCATGAGAATCTAGGCTACAAATCTTCAACCTAATGAGTGACAGTCCAAGAGATTTCCAAGTCCAAGAGAGGCCAGAAGTGACTCTGGTCTGCTCTGCTTCAAAATGTAACTAAATCATTAATCCCAAACATCTTTGAAGTCATTGCATGGAGAAACCATCATAAAGACAATCTCTCTCTCTCTCTCTCTCTCTCATCCCATTATGGGATGGAAAAGAGAGAGACAAAGTGTGACAGGACTGTGGAGGGAGCCTGAAGACCCCTGTGGTCCTAATCGTCTCCCCACGTCCTGTGGGAGCCAGCATTGCTCCACAAAGCAGAGAGCTGCTTTTAATAGCAGCTCCCTGCTTACAGGAGCAATGTTACCATCTGTCTTCCCCACATGCATATTTGCTGTTGGACAGCTCTCACTTGCAGAAACCAAACGCAAAATGCTATGTCCGGGGGTGAGCACTCTGGGACATAGCAGGAGCCGGCCCGGGGGGGTGGCGGTCCCCAGGGCCATCAGTGGCTCCATAAGGGGGGCGAATAGTCCCCCTCCAAAGAACATTGCCCTGGGAAGATGGTGGTCCCTGGCTCTCTGAAATTTACACCCTCCAACATTGAATTGGATAATAGCCCCGGTGAGCTGGCAGTCCCCAGGGCTTCAGGGGGGATTCATGGCCCTGCATTAAAATATGAATGCCCCCAGGACTTGGCCACCTGGGGGCTACAAGTAAACAAGCACAGGAACCCCCGGTGTTTAGCTCCGGGGGTCCCTTTGAGGCCCCAGCACCAGAGCGAAGGGGTCAGGATGCCCCTACCTTGTCCCCTTTAGTTTTTTTTACACTTTTTTCTGGGACTTGTCTAAAGCAGAGTCCCAAGATGGCTGCCAACACTTCCTTGTTGAAGTGTTAGAAGTAATCTGATCTCAGCCTGAGATCAGGAGGATTTGCGTAGCCTATCTCGTCTCCATATATACAAATTTGGATTTGTTTAAATTTCTTCAAAACTACTGAACAGATTTACACTAAATAACAAAAAGGCCTCTTTTTGGACAAAGTGCTACCTCTTTGAAAAATTTGGTATAATTCCGTCCAGTGGTTCAGGCGCTATCTCTCTTCAAAAGCCCTACCGAAAAATCAATGGAGAAAACGCATTTTGGGACCCCCCTTTTTTCTCTGCCCCTGCTTGAAGAATCACCCCAAAACTTTCCAGACAGCAGCTGAAGAGACCACCATTTTTCGGGAGATATTTTTGTGAAGATTCATCAAACAGCACCAAAGTTATTAGCAAAACAAAAAATGCTTTTTCTATTGAAACAAGGTTCTAACCATAACTACATACTGGCAGCTGCCAGTAGGTTTATATATATTTATGAATATATATATATATATATATATATATATATATATATATATATATATATATATATATATATATATCTTTACATTTTGTCATGATGAAGTTGGGTGCTGATAAAGAGTGAGCCACTGTAGCCTCTTCATAGTTTCATTCTTGCATATTCATGTGAGGATCCTGGCAAACGTTTTGTACTAGCTGCTATCACTTCATCATTTTCATTGGGCCTCCAATTAGTCACTATTGCCATAACTGAAATGTGACTAAAGAGGTCCAGTGACCAGTGAAATATGCAACCGTGGAACTAGGAAATACAGGATATGTCTCTGTGTTTCTAGGTGAAACAAGCTTGCACTTGAGATTGAGGCAGGCCACCTTTCAAAAAGTCGGAGTTTCATTAACTTTCATGCCTGGATTCTTCACTGCCTTTGATGGTATAAGACAGGGTCCCATAAACAGTAACCATAAGGCACTGCCCTAGGGGAGATAATTCTGATTTGTTAGTAAAACCTCAATTTTTCTTGGTTAACATTTCGGAGATTTTTCCAACATCCACCATTTAATAATAGACTTATGGACACATCTGCAGTTTCAGCTTACTTTCACCAGATGGGTCAGGTAGTCCCAAGTGGGAGTGGGCACACTGTGCCAGGGTGTTATGCTATTAATTGTGTTTGACCAACGACCTTGTGTTTCACCACTGCGCATATTAGTTGCTCAATGTTCACCAGTAGCACATTACATGTTGTATTCAGTTTATCTGCCTATTGGCTTTAACATGGCATTAGCCATTACATTTGGTATGTAGGTTAGCTGCCTATTGGCTTTAACATGGCATTAGACATTACATTTGGTATTTAGGTTAGCTGCCTATTGGCTTTAATGTAAAGTTAGACATTGCAGTTGAGACATTGCAGATGAGCTGTGTTTTTCCACGCTGTGTTTTTCCACATAGTAGACCAAGCTGTGTTTTTCAAATTGAATTCACACGAACCCTAACGTGATAAGAGAGAGTATATTTGGTGTTTTCCTTTCTGCTCAGCCTTGGGAACAGGAGAGGCCTAGGAGATCTGGCCAATCTCCAATGGCTTGTTTTATTTCCTGAGTCTGAGAGGAAGGCGCATTTTTTGTAACGGTGGCCCTGTGGCAGCAGCAGGGACAGATCTTTCAGGACTTCAGTCAGGAGCAGACGTCAGCTGCCTGGCTCCCATTTGGGTGGAAAGTCTCTTTCTCGCAGTTGAACCGGAGTCATCAACTTGAAGATAGGACAAAGATGACAAGCAGTGATAGGCCCTACGGTGATGCAATTTTGACTTTTATTCTTTGCTTTAAAGTTATGCTATAATATAATCAATGTGTACATTGCAATTGAGGAGTACTTTGATATATTTTGCTTTCATTGCTGTGACTACTTTTAAATTTGTGCTTCCAACCTACTAATCTTGTCTTTCAGGAACCTCGTGGTGAAGTAATAATAATAATAAATGTCTTCTTTAAATGAAGAAGTGCATTCTAGAGAAGTTTTTTAAGCTTGGTCATAAGATAAGAGAAGGAAAGCAAAGCATTTTGGTGTTAGTCGACAGTCTGGGAGTCAAGTTAGAAATTGGAAATGCACTATTTTAAAGTGCAATTGTTTTTGTTGTTTAGAGAATTAAAGAAGCACGGCAGACCATGTTTGAAAATGCATGTGAAGTTAAACTGCCTTATGGTGCTGTAAGAAACATGTTTTCTTGTTTATCAGGACTTTGTGAGTCTTGGGATGAGTGCTTTGATAAAGCAAAAGTGTTTTCATATGTAGAAAATGTGTCTTTTGAAAGAAATGATGTTCCTTTTGTTCTTGACAGAAGGGTTTGGATACTTTTGTCTGCTTACAGAAAAATGCAGGAGAGATGTAGGCAGTTAGAACATGAAAATAAGAATTTAAGTAAGCAAATTAGCCTGAACTCATTATTGCAAGATAATGCTGAAATCTATAAAACTGTAGTAGTAGAATCTGGCTTTTCTCATTCCAGTAATGAGGAGGTTAGAAAAGGTGGGGGCCAGTGTATGCCTCTTGAACAGAGCGTAGATCTTCAGAGCAGCCCACAGTTGTCGGCAGTTGAAGTGCATTCCTTAACAGATTACACTGAGAACAAAGTTGAGAATGTAATTTTCAGACTGCTTTTGCAAAGTACGATGTTTAAAATTAATTCAGACAAAGCAGCAGTATTGTCGCAAAATGTGCAGTTTCTGGGAATTCAGTGGAATCCAGAAAATAGACAGATGTTGTCACAGGTAAAACAAAAGATTTTAGAGTCTCTTACTATTTTCACTAAGCAAGGGACATTGAGTTTCGCAGTGCAAGAGGGAAACACTGATCTACATGTAAATCATGAACAAGGGAGGACAAGAGTGCCCCTGGAACTTTGGATTAGAAAACTATCTGACTTTGTGGAATGCTGTACTCCTTTTGAAAAACAGCTTTTGACTTGTTATTGGGCTCTAGTGAATACTGAGCAAAAGACATTAAATGATAATGTAATTCTGAAACCAGAAATATCAAGCATGCAGTGGGTGATGAGTTCACCTAAATCTCACAGTATAGGACAGGCACAGGAGGCTAGTATCATACACTGGATCTGGTACATACAAAACAGGGCTTGAGTCACTGCAGCCCTACATGAACATGTGTCACAAACCCCTTTACAGGATGAGGAGAGGGAGCAGGGAGTACCACAGGTAGTAGAGTTACCAGTGAAATTGAGTGCACCATTTGAATTCTTGTCCCCTGATGATAAAAAGCGTGTTTGTTTGACTAATGATTCATTGAAATGCATGAGTACTAAAAGACAATGGAAAGCAGTGTTATACAATCCAGTTACTGAAAAGTTGTTGTCTATCACAGGAGAAGGAAAAAGTAACCAATATGCAGAGTTGTACAGTGTGTGTCAGACTTTAAAGCAAGAGCTGCTTAAGATGTATCATTTTTACACTGATTTTTGGTTCACTGTCAATGGATTAGCTGTTTGGTTTTCCACATGGCTTGTACATAACTGGTTCAATTCCCTTGCAGATGTTAAAGACAACATTTCAGAGACAGAAGAGTCATCCCAGAATTCTGACTTAGTGGGGATGGGTTAGTGGGTGCACCAGAAATGTGGACATCTGGGAGAAAAAGCCACTTTCAGGTGGGCAGTGGTTAGAGGGATGCACATTCCCCTAGAGTTGATAAAAACTGTGATTTTGCAAGCTATGTCACAAGGCAGACAGGAGTACAGGCCACATACTGAACCATTTACATATACCTGTTTCTGATTGGAAGTATTGGTGGATCAACTCTGCACAAGAGTCAGTTGCATCCTCATCATCTGCCTCTTCATCACTTTCTACGTCATCATCAATAGCCACTGGTCCAGCTGCCACCTCCTCTATATCTAGTAATGAGATGTGGCATCTGAGGGATAGATTGTGTAGCATGCAGCAGGCAACAACAATTTGGCAGACTTTTAGTGGCCTGTAGAGCAGGGCACCTCTGGAGACATGTAGACACTGGAATCTGGCCTTCAGTAGGCCAAAAGTCCTCTTGATGACCACTCTGTGGGCCTCATTGAAACGGTTTTTACTATCTGTAGTCGGACATCTCACAGGTGTCATCAGCCAGGGAAGGTTAGGATAGCCAGAGTCACCTGTGTGCAGAAAGTGTCGACCCATCTCAATACCGGTAGAGACAAAGGGCAGAATGTGAAGAGAGGTAAGATTACAGGGGCACACATACTATTGTATATATACAGATGAGCCAGGCCCTCTCCCTCTGTAGTTGTGCCATCATGTGTGGGGTGTTGCTGTTACTCAAAATATAGGAGTCATGCACAGAACCAGGGAACTTGGCCATAATTTAGGAGGGCATGGCTTGTACCAGGGGACCAGGGGAAGACTGTGAGGTGGAAGGCAAGGGTATGGGGTGAGTGACAGGGTGCTTGGAGGAACAGTGACTGGGACAGTGGGAAGTAAGCAGCATAATTCCTGCAGGAATGTTTTTTTAGGGACACAAGGTTGGTCAACGGAAAAATGTTTGGGAGTGGAGGGAGGGAGGAGTGTTTGAGAGGTGTGTACGTGTAGATGCCTTGGGTGCAGGTTTGAGCGTGGATGTCATGTGTTTGCTGTGTGACGGTTAGATAGGTGAGTGTGGGCTGTAATAAGAGGGGGAGACGTTACAGGGAGATGGCAGGATGGATGTGTAAATGTATGTTGTGGTGGTGTCTGCAGGTAGGGTAGATGTGCTGCATGTGGGGGTGTTGATAGTGGTGAGGAGTGTATATGCAGTGTATGGGGTACATGTATGGGTGTCTGCTATTGTGTTAATGGTGGGAATGAGGGCACTTGTGGCAGGATCTGGGATGACACAGTGACTACAGGTATTAGTGGTGTAGTGTCTGTGAGGGGGAAGTGGTGGTGGATGCTCTGTAGGGAGCGGATGATGTTGTGTATGCATGTGTGTGTTGTGTGTGTGCATGGTGGTGGTGGCTTTTATGGTGCTTGTGTTTGTCCTTGCAAATTATGTCTGTTGATATGGATGCATGTTGGTATGAAAGTGTGCCTTAGATTGGAGACCAAGGTGAGCGCGTGTGTCCGTGCTTCTACTGCTGCTTTTACTACTTTTGTTTAAATATCTGCTTTATTACGCTATTGATATTATTGTGAAATTGAATCTGTGTCCTAATCATTTTTTAAAGTATTGAGAAGCCGGTTTTCAGGCTCTTCTAGATAGATACCTTTTACTCCCACGTACCCTTCACATTTTAGCTAAAACTTTTATTTAGGCATTTTTACCTGGTTGTCGTTTTCTTGAGGGCGGTTGGGGATCACATTTTCTCGGGCCAGGGGTCTTTTCAGTTTTTTCGGTCCCGTTTTCAGGAAGTTTGGGCCTGTTAGAGCCCACTTCCGGTTTCCCCGGCAGGGACCCCGGTTAGCTATCTAGTTGATCTAGCTTCACTAGATAGAGGGGGGATAAAGGAAGGCAGCAACACGGCCGCACAGCGGGCACGCCGCTGGCGCGCCAAAGGTGCGCCAAAAGCAAGCCTGTCTGTGCCCGTCTGCGCCCGTCCGCGCCAGAACGGGCCTGAGGGCCAGGGACCCCACACCTTGCTCCAGAAGGAATAGGTATGCCTTTTCTGAACTTAAGAGTCTCGCAGGCCTACACTTATTCCTGGCATTTTCTATGGTGTGTCCAGTATGCCTAAAAGTGTGTCCAGTGCAACTGGACGGCGCCTACGCCACTTAAGGTGGAAGAACAGAGAACCCGGGGAGCCTGGGGAGAAGGAGATAACAAGCCAGAACATGCTCCTGGTGGAGGCATAAGGGACTTTAGAGTTGTGGGCTCCTTTGCCCTCATTAATGCCAGATCCCTCCCCAAATACAAATTCGAAATTAGGGAACTCATTTCCACCTATAATATAGACTGTCTCTTCTTAACAGAAACTCGGGGGAGGCCGGACTCGGATCCCGACTTCATTGAGGCAGCTCCCGTCAGCTTCTCTTTCCATAGAGTAGATAGGACCACGGGCAGAGGAGAAGGCCTGGCCATTATCTGCAGGTCCGACCTTATCTGTATCTGGAGCAGCACGAGCTGCACGTCAGAGGCCTGTGAAACTATGGCCTTTAAACTCTTTTACAGCAACTCCCTGATCTCAGAAGGCTTGCTAATTTATCGCCCCCCGGCCCCCTTCCTAAGTTCCTCTCTACATGGACTTTCCTGTTGGAACCCCTTATCATGGCCCCTAAAGCAATTATTTTAGGAGATTTTAATATTCTCTTTGATGATATGAGCGACCCGCTGGTTATAGAATTTGTTAACCTCATGGCGGTTTTGGACTGGGTTTTAAAGGAAGGGTTGGCCACTCACAGAGCAGGCCATACCCTCGATGGGATTTTTACCCGTCCTGAGGAGGAACTTAAACTCTCGACTACCCCGTTAGAGTGGACTGACCACTCGCTCCTGACGTTGACATTTCTGGTTAGCCAGCCTCTTCCGTCACCCTTTTCCCCGAAAAAGCTGATAAGATCTTGGAAAACTATTAAGGCTGAACCTTTGGAAACGGCATTAAAACAGAGTTGGAAATATCCTAAGGTGTCTACTCTGTCACCGCTTGCCAGGTTCAATCAGGGCATTACTCTGGCAATGGACTCATTATCGCCGGCGAGGGCCTATGCTCCACGCACTGGGAAAAAACCAAGCCAACCATGGTTCTCTCAGTACCTCAAAATATTACAGAGGAAATACTGACAGAAGGAGCGCTGCTGGAAACTGAATCCTAGGGACAATGAGAGAGCAGATTTAAAATTAGCCTTAATATTTATAAAGAGGCTTGTTTCATATCTAAATCAGATTATTTCACACTCAGAATCAGGGAGGCAGCTAATTCCTCCAGAGAGCTATTCAGAACAATAAATGTTCTTACTACTCCCTTAGGTATACCTACAGTGGAGAGCTCCCAAGATTTTTGTAATAAAATAGCCAAATTCTTTGAAAGTAAAATTCTTAACATCTATTCTAGTTTTACCCCGGATAAGGCACAGGTGAATTCTTCTCGCTGCTCCCTGGGGTAGCATCCACTGTGGCTCTAGACAAGCATTGTCTACTTTCTAGGTTTAAAACGCCATCTCAAGAGGTTATTTGCAAGCTGCTTCTTGAATGCAAATCAGGTTCCCCACTAGACCCTTTTCCCCCCACCATTCTTCAACTGGCCCCGGAGTTGGTTACATCCAAGCTGGTCCCGATTTTTCAGGAGGTCCTTATGACTAGCATATATCCTAGGGCATGGAAAGAAACCATCATTTTCCCCTTAAAAAAGAAGGAAACCGGTAAACCTGATGATCTGACTAATCTACGCCCAATAGCTTTGCTCCCCTGCCTAGCCAAAATTCCTGAAAAATACATTAATAAAGAACTGATCGACTTCCTGTCAGACTCAGGGGGCCTCGACAGCTCGCAACACGGTTTCCGGAAATCCCATAGTACGGAATCAGCTCTCATCGCCTCATCCAATACTATACGCAGACAGGTTGATGAGGGTCAGGGGGTCTTCCTGTTGCTATTGGACCTGTCGGCAGCATTTGACACCATCGCCCCACATATCCTGCTAGAGCGTTTACATCAGGCATTAGAGACCAAGCTCTTAAGCTTATTGAATCCTTTCTATCTGATAGATGGGCAACAGTCAGCAGTGGTGATTTTAGATCCCCTGCCTACCTTCTGCCATGCGGGGTCCCCCAGGGCTCTTCTCTTAGCCCAACGTTATTTAACGTGTACGTGGCCCCACTGGCAGAACTAATTCGCTCCTTCGGTTTTATCCTGACCTCCTACGCAGATGATACCCAGCTTATCATCCCGATTAACAAAGACATGGAGGAAGTGGCGACCCGCTTTAATGCCTGCATGATAGCGGTGAACAGCTGGATGAAGGGCAATTGGCTAAAATTGAATTGCGAAAAAACTGAGATCCTGTGCTTTGGGATCAAGAGGGAATATTGGTCCTCCATTTGGTGGCCCAAAGAGTGTGGTTCTCTCCCTGTGCCAGGGTCTACCTCTAGGAACCTAGGATTACTGTTCGACGATCAACTGTCCTTTAAACCCCAGGTTAATCAGATAATTAAATCCTGCATGTGGACTCTGAAGAAATTATAGAAAGTCTTTCCCTTTATCCCACAACCTTGGAGAACTACTGTTACTCTGGCTCTGGTCATTTCCAGATTGGACTACGGGAATGCGCTTCTGCTCAACCTGGACAAAGGATCACTAAATAAGCTGCAGCTGATGCAGAACACCGCTGCTAGGCTACTATTGAAGCTGCCTCGCACAGCCTCTGCTAAGAAGTGCCTCAAAAACCTGCACTGGCTTCCGGTAATCCAGCAGATCTCTTTCAAAGCCCTCTGCATTACTCACAAAGCCGTCCATGGGATTGGGCCCAAGGCCTTGACTACTAAACTGCAATGGTATAGACCTAAAAGGTTGTTACGCTCTGCCACCACCTACCGAATTCAAACTCCCCGCACTAAAAAGGCGAAGTGGGGTGACAGAGCTTTTACTATTGCAGCTGCTAAAGCCTGGAACTCACTTCCGTTGGAACTGAGGAAAGAACACAACTATGTGACTTTTAGGAGACTGGATAAGACCTGGCTCTTCCCGCGATAAGACCCGGAGTCTCCCACTTAGCGGATACAGCCTCACCCTAGTTAGCGATTCGATGCCCTCAGGCCGGAATGCGCTTTATAAATACTCAATACATACATACATACAAATATATCTCCACCAGCAATCCGTTGGTGTAGACGATACCAAACGTGTCCTGGTTTCCTTCCACATGTGTGTTTTGAATATGTGTGATTTGGTGTGTGTGATTTGTGTGTGAGTGTGTGTTTGTGTGTGTGTGCATTGGTATGGGTGTTTCTTTGTGTGTGTGTGTGGGTGTGGCTAGCCGTGGCGGGGATGTATGCTGTGTGTGGGGTTGTACTAATGTCCTTCCATCCAGTGTGTGCTAGGTAGGTGTACTTACAGTTGTTGTCTTTACCGGCATTGCTAGTTCTGGAGTTGTGTGGCCAGCAGGAGCAGTGGGAAGACTTCCAGTTCTGGCTTCATGGTGGCTGCGGATGTGCCTGTGTTCCTGAAGGTGAGTGTCCCCTTTTATGTAGTTCGCTTCTGCCAGGATTTTCATGGTGGTGCAACCGTGGTGAAAATCCTGGCGGTGAGCAACCTCGTAATGTGGCCAGCGGGAACATGCTCCTCGCCAGCCTGGAGATGCCTAAAACTTTCCGCAATGGTCCTTCTGCACTGGTGGTACTGGTGGTATTTTGGCTGTGGTCTATTGGGAACACCGCCGTGGTCGTAATATGGTGGCCTTCACCGCCGCCCCCACAGTGGTGTGACTGCCATCGCCACCCTGGAGGCCCTCGGATCACCAAACTCATAAAAACACCTTAATCTTACAGCAAACAGTCTATCTCAAAACCACAAATGAGATACACGTGTACAATAACATCACATTCCTCATGCAATTTATAGACTGAATTGTCAATACCTTGATATACTTTTGATTGCTACTGATGTGGTCACGAAATATTTTTTGTTATACTCACGGAAATGCTGCGGTAGTCCATTCCATGCTATCTCCATCTTGTATCATTACAGTCCTCTAAGGTCCTTGTCTTTACCACTATACTGTACCCTAAGGTTTCCAATGCAAACGGGGATACTTTGCTGATAGCCGCGGGAGGCGGGGCTTGCGCACCACTGTTACCAGCAGCCCATGCAGCAGGGAAGCTGCTCCTGTCTACTATTGCACCCGGAGGCACTTTTTAGGCAGCAATTGACCCACTGAGCAGGATTCTGTGCTGACAGCCCGGGAGGGGGGTGCGCACCACAGTTACCAGCAGGCCTTGCGGCAGGGAATCAGCTCCTGTCTACTTTCGCACCCAGAGATGCTCTTTAGGCAGTAATTGACGCAGTGCGTAAGACGCATATGGGACACACACAGGCGTGTGACCGGGCGAAGACCGAGCCAAGACAGGCCCTTCTTAGCCTGTCATAGACCGGCAGAGGCTCAGCCAGACCTACCCTCTGGCAAAGTTTTATTCACTCTGTAAGTGCCTGGGGTAAGGTGGTTCATTTTCTGTGTATCCACTTGTGCCCTTCCTTGGGAAGCTTGGCCACTATGGGTTAAAGGCCTTGGACTTGCAAACCCATCCACGGTCCTCAATTAACAATTTCCTAGTGCAGGCCATGGATTTGGTATCCAACACAAACTAGCAGAGCGACAACTCTCTCTAATGGTCGAGGACATTGAAACTATGTCTCTCTCTAAGGCAATAAGGCCCTCAATACAACCCTGGTGGTCGGTGTTAAAACGGCGGTAATACCGTCAACAGGCCGGCGGTTACAAAAATGGGATCACGACCACGGCGGAAACTGCCAACACAGACAGCCACTTTAACACACTGAACGCCACGGCGGTAGCAACAAACACTGTGGCAGTCACCGCCAACAGACAGGCGGAAGACAATGTACCGCCCACACTATTACAACCCGCGAATCCGCCAGCTTTTCCGGGGCGGTACCAACGCTATCAAAATCACGCCAGAAACAGTCTTTGGAAGGGAAACCACTCACCTTACGACAATCAACGAAGAACCAGGACGCCATGGAGCCCCAGCTGTATGTCCTCCCCATGCTGGTCTACCTCCTCATACACGACGAATATCACAGGAAGTGGCAGCGACGACCACGGTGAGTACTGCACCTAGCACACATGGGAGGGAGGAGGAAAAAGAGAGTGACACACACACGCAACACACAACACCCCCACCCACAACACCATACACACAAACACATGCCTCAACATTACATTTACACTCTGTTACCCCCTGGAAGAATGCAAGGACAAAAGGAATTGAGATAAATCAGTGATATTTTTGAAATAGGCAGATATACTTAACAAATAGAAAAACAGTATATACAAGTATATACAATATGTACAGAAGGTCGTACACTGTCCTTTGCAAATGTCTACGGCCCACTGGGCCAAAACTCATGGACCAAGCCCACACTTGACTCCTGCCTCAATACAGAGAAAACACTGCAGGGGCATCAGGTCAAAAACACACAGGCACCTCAGGGGGACAGGGAGGGGGGGCACCTCAGCTGGAAGATGGAATAACACCTCTGCTTCTCGAGGGGGCTTCATACCTACAGCAATGTCCTGGGGAGTGCAAAGCCACAGTCTCTCAAGTGGGTGGGTTGCCCACTGCTTGGTCCTGGGGAGTGCAAAGCCACAGTCTCTTAAGTCTCTCAAGTGGGTGGGTTTCCCACTGCTTGCTCCTGGGGAGTGCAAAGCCACAGTCTCTCAAGTGGGTGGGTTGCCAACTGCTTGGTCCTGAGGAGTGCAAAGCCACAGTCTCTCAAGTGGGTGGGTTCCCCACTGCTTGCTCCTGGGGAATGCAGGGCCATAGTCTTTCAAGGGGTGGCATCTCCACTGGTTCTGGAGGGGGCTTTGTGCCCAGTGTGCTTCATCCTGTCAAGGATAGGGGGAGTGGATGCATTTCCCCACTGGTTCTGGAAGGAGCTTTGTGCCCAGTGATGCTGCACTTGAGGTGTCACATTCCCTCACCTGGGTGTCTGAGGAACAAGATTTGCAGGGAACAGGTAGCATGATACTCCATGGAGGAAGGGCCAAACTCCATCCTGCGGCGACTAAGGCTGCATACTGGTGGTAATGCCAGTGCTGGTGTGGGTGCTTCCAGTGGTGGTGGGAGGATCCAGGCTGTCTCTTGCAGCCTCAGACGGCTGCCCACTGGGGATGCTACTGCAGACAATTGTTGTGGCAGCGGCGGGGCAGGTGGCGGTACAGGTGGCAGTGCCTGCAGCAGGGATGCTGGAGATTCTGTCCGTGGTGCAGGTGCTGGTAGGGGTGGAGGGAGGCACCAGCCCGTCTCCTGCAGCCTCAGATGGCTGCCCACTGAGGATACTGCTGCTGACAATTGTTGTGGCAGAGGCGGGGCACGTGGCGGTGCAGGTGGCAGTGCTTACGGCGGTGCTTGAGGCGGTGTTTGCTGTGGTACAGGTGGAGGGGCTGTCGGTTCTGATGGTGGGCACCAGGCCCTCACCTGGAGTCTCCGGGGCCTGAAGTGCTTTGCCTGAGCTTTTCAGCCCCTTCCTCACCTTGGCAGATGCTGCTAGGACCTTGGCACTGGCAGCTTGAGTTTGGGAGGAGGCCTTGCTGGGTGGGTGGTGCTCCTTGGCCGTGCTGCATGCTGGCCCCTTTTCCACCTTGGCAGGTGGCGGAATGGGTTGGTCCTCTGCAGGGGTCAGTGTAACACTGCCTGGCCTGACGGGTGCCCCCTTTGATCCTCTGGGAGTTGCAGGTACCACAGCGGATGCCGACCTGGTGACTGAGGTGCTGGCGTGGGATCTGGAAACCCTGGCCCGAGAGGAAGGACGAGGGGAGGGATAGGTAAGAGGTCAACATTAGCCAGGAAACGTTTTTTAGACACATTGGGATGGGAAGATGGAGAGGGTTTGGGAGTGGAGGAAGAGGGAGTGGTTGTAAGAGGTGTCTGTCTGCTGAGTTTGTGTGAAGGTGCCTGGGCTGGATGCTGTTGTGAGGTGGATGCCTGTAGGGTAGCTTGTGTCTGTGTACTTTGGGAGGAGGGTTCACAGACACACTGGGAGAGGACACAGGGGACATGTGCATGGTTGTGATGGTGGTGACTGCCAGTGAGGGTTGTGTTGTGATAGGCGTGCTGGTGATGGAGGTAGTGGATGAGGATGTAGTGTGTGCAGGTGTGAGCGGAAATGATACTGAGAGGGATGTGGACGATGAGGAGGAGGGGAACACAGTGGAGGCAGTGGATGTTGGTGTGTGTGCATGGGCATGGTGTTTGTGTGAGTGCCTGTGAGATGAATTGTGGTGCTTATGTTCGCCTGAGCCACCTTTGTGTGTTGATTTGGGTGAATGCTGGTCTGAAGGTATGCTTAGGGATAGGCTGAGGTTGAGGGGATTTGGACTGGGTAAAGGAAGTTAGAGGGGGAGGCTAGACACAGGGACAATGGCTGCCATCAGTGCTGAGACTAGAGCCTGAAATGCTCTCTGTTGGGCTGCCACACCAGAGTGAATGCCCTCCAGGTATGCATTTGTTTGTTGCAAATGTGGCTTGACACCATGGATGGCATTCAGAATGGTTGACTGCCCAACAGAGAGGGATCTCAGGAAGTCAATAGCCTCCTCACTGAGGGCAGCAGGGCTGACGGGGGCAGGGTCTGAGGTGCCTGGGGTGAAGGAGATGCCCACCCTCCTGGGTGAGCAGGCACGGGAAACACACTGAGGGGCTGCAGGGAGGGCGGTGCTGGTAGGGGGGTGGCAGCTCTACCTGTTGTTGGGGTGGGCACAGAGGTGTCGGCTACTGCCAGGGAGCTGCCATCGGAGGAGGATTTGCTGTCTGTGGTCACCCCTCCTGTACCCGTTGTGGTGCTACCCTTGCCCTCCGTCTCACTGGTTCCTTCACCCTCAGTGGGTTCGGCCTCCAGGCCCATTTGGGATGCAGCTACCTCCGTCGCTGGTGCCTCTGCCCCCTGGCTGATGATGCTAATCACACAAGGACAGGGTGACAAAACAAAAAGGGGAGGGTGAGACAAAGGATACACTTGGCCAATGCCAGCAACAACATCACCGTTGGCGTACACTACACACAGGGAGCTGCCCCATGCACTACCAGTTACACAGCTAGTCATTAGCCCATGGGGTGCAATGCCTGATGCCAGCATCTGCACACCAGAAACCCACAGAACCCTGCCCAGTAGTAGATGGCCACTTACACTATTGGGGTAAGAGTGCTCCAGAGCCTGCCCAACAAGGGACCTACCCTGCCATGTTCACCCTGGCCTAGGGGCACCCACAGCCCACATCCCCCACCCGGGTAACACCTTAATGTGTGCAAAGTCATGATTCTGAATCTATACTCACCCCCTTGTGGCTGCTGTGATGCCCTCAAGCGCCCATCCTACTCCGGATAGGCCATGGCAAGAATGCAGAACATTAGGGGGGTCATGGTGCGACGGGCACCCCTTCCACATTGGGAGGCCAGCCCCAGATGGGCCTCCGCTGTCTTCTTTGACCAGCAGCGCAGGTCCTCCCATCTTTTCCGGCAGTGGGTGCTCCGTCTATAGTAGACCCCCAGGGGTGCTTAACCTGTGGAAGAACCCTGAGGTCCGCACCTCCTTGGCGATGGCACGCCAAATACCCTTTTTCTGGTGGGCACTGACCTGGAGGGAAAAGACAGCAGAAAAGGAAATCACTCACCGTCAGGACCGTCATACTCATTGCCCACCAGTTCCCCTGATGCACATACACTGACCACCTTACATTCTGCACTCTAGCCAGGATGCCTTAGCGCCGCCCAACATGTGGCTTACATCCACAGCACTCCATACATTCATGGCCCACGCATCATGCTCACAGTGTACTCACCTGTTTGTCTGGAGCACAGTAGAGTAATGTGTACTGGGGTAGGACCCCATCCACCAGTTTCTCCAACTCCTCCGCAGAGAAGGCAGGGGCCCTTTCCCCAGACACATGAGCCATTGTACCTTTCAGACCCAGATCACAGCAGCACTTGCAGTGTAGGTCCTCTCCTGTAGAAGGTCAGGTAGCAAGTGAGTGAACAGTTGGCACATCAACTGACTCTCTAGTTCACATGCTGCTTCTGTAAAATAAATTATTCAACATTAGTGCAAAAGATGTGGAAATAAGACCCTCTACTCACCTTTAATAGGCTTCAACCTCTGAGGCAGCATATCAGATGGCAGCATCCTCAGGTGTACAGACCCCTGGTGGACCTTGCGATCATGGTGGACAGTCACATTATCATCACATACAGACTTGATCGTGCCACAATCCAAGAACTGTGTGCCCAATTGGAGCCGGATCTGATGTCAGCTATCCGCCAGCCCACAGGAATCCCTTCTCTAGTGCAGGTCCTGTCAGTGCTCCATTTCCTGGCAAGTGATTCCTTCCAAACAACAGTGGTCATGGCATCAGGGATGTCTCAGCCAATGTTCTCCAACGTGTTGACCAGAGTGTTGTCTGCCCTGCTGAAACACATGCGCAGCTACATCGTGTTCCCCCAGGTGGATGATTTGGCCACAGTGAAGGCTGACTTTTATGCCCTGGGACATATCCCCAACATCATTGGTGCCATAGATGGTACACATGTAGCATTTGTCCCTCCCGGAGAAATGAACAGGTTTACAGGAATAGAAAAAGCTATCACTCGATGAATGTGCAGTTGGTGTGTTTGGTGGACCAGTACATGTAGGAGGCTGGCCTGGCTTATAGTGGGTACTTGATGGTACTTACACATTGTGCCAGGTCCGGTTATCCCTTATTAGTAGATTAGTAGTGTTCTAGCAGCTTAGGCTGATAGAGGTAGCTATAGCAGAGCAGCTTAGGCTGAACTAGGAGACATGCAAAGCTCCTACTGTACCACTTATATCATATAGCACTATATCATAAGAAAACACAATACTCAGAGTACTAAAAATGAAGGTACTTTATTTTAGTGACAATATGCCAAAAGTATCTCAGAGGATATACTCCATTAGGAGGTAAGTAAAATGCACAAAATATGCACACAAACCAAAATCAGGTAAGCAAAACACTTAGAAAAGTAGTGCAAAGTCTGTAGAACACAATAGAATGCAATAGGAGACAAAAGGTCTAGGGGCAACACAAACCATATACTCCAAAAGTGGAATGTGAACCACAAATGGACCCCAGGCCTAGTGTAGTGTGTAGAGGGTCACTGTGAGTGTAAGAAAATACTTGGGCCCATATTTATACTTTTTTAGCGCCGCGTTTGCGCCGTTTTTTGACGCAAAATTACACAAACTTAGTGCCGATTTTGGGCCAAAAACGACACAAATGCGGTGCTAAAAAAGTATAAATATGGGCCTAAGAGTGTACAAGGTACCCCACCCTAAGACCCTGAAAAGTAGGAGTCAAGTTACCCTACTACCCCAGAAAGACAGTAAAGTCGAGATAGGGGATTCTGCAAAGACAACAACTGACTGCAAAGCACTGAAGTCGGATTCCTGGACCTGAGGACCTGCAAAGGAAGGGAACCAAGTCCAAGAGTCACGCAAGTGTCCGGGGGGCAGGAGCCCACTAAACCCCGATGAAGGTGCAAAAGGACTGCCTCTGGGTGGAAGAAGCTGAAGATTCTGAAACAACGTAAGATGCCAGGAACTTCTCCTTTGGTCAGAAGATGTCCCACCGCATGCTGGAGGATGAAGACTTGTTTCCATGCAGAAAGACCACAAACAAACCTTGCTAGCTGCAAGAGTCACGGTTAAAGATAATGGGTGCTACCAGGGCCCAGGAAGGACCAGGAGGCCGCCCCTTGGTGGAGGAGACAGAGGGGACGCTCAGCAATAGAGAGAGCCCATGCAGAATCAGGCAGCACCTACAGAAGCACTTGATCAGGCTTTCAAGAAGCCTGAGCACGGCGGTCAGCTCAACACAACAAAAGAGGGTCCCACGAAGCCGGTGGTCAACTCAGCTCCTGTGTTCCAGGGACCACGCTCGTCAAGATGAGAGGGCACCCAGAGCACCGGTGATGGAGAAGTTTGGTGGCTACGTTAGCAGGGGGAAGATTCCATCGACCCACTGGAGATTTCTTCTTGGCTTCCAGTGCAGGGTGAAGGCAGACAGCCCTCAGAGCATGCACCACCAGGAAACAGTGGAGAAAGCCGGAAGGATTAGTCGCTATAATGTTGCTGGTAGTCGTCTTGCTACTTTGTTGTGGTTTTGCAGGCGTCCTGGAGCAGTCATCGGTCGATCCTTGGCAGAAGTCGAAAAGAGAGATGCAGAGGAACTCTGGTGAGCTCTTGCATTCGTTATCTGATGACAAACCCACAGGAGAGACCCTAAATAGCCCTCAGAGGAGGATTGGCTACCTAACCAGGTAAGCACCTATCAGGAGGGGTCTCTGATGTCACCTGCTGGCACTGGCCACTCAGAGGTCTCCATTGTGCCCTCACATCTCTGCATTCAAGATGGCAGAGGTCTTGGACACACTGGAGGAGCTCTGGGTACCACCCCTGGGGTGGTGATGGACAGGGGAGTGGTCACTCCCCTTTCCTTTCTCCAGTTTCGCTCCAGAGCAGGTGCTGGGGGCTCCCTGAACCGGTGTAGAGTGGCTTATGCAAGGAGGGAACCATCTGTGCCCTTCAAAGCATTTCCAGAGGCTGGGGGCGGCTACTCCTTCCCAGCCCTTAACACCTATTTACAAAGGGAGAGGGTGTAACAACCTCTCTCCGAGGAAATCCTTTGTTTTGCCTTCCTGGGACTGGGCTGCCCAGACCCCAGTAGGGCAGAACCCTGTCTGAGGGTTTGCAGCAGCGGTACCTGCAGAGAAAACCCCAGAGAGCTAGTTTGGCAGTACCCGGGGTCCATGCTGGAGCCCCGGGGATGCATGGGATTGCCCCCCCCCCATACCAGATTTGGCTTAGGGGGACAATTCCATGATCTTAGACATATTACATGGCCATGTTCGGAGTTACCATTGTGAAGCAAAACATAGGTATTGACCTATATGTAGTTCACACGTGTAATGGTGTCCCTGCACTCACAAAGTCTAGGGAAATTGCCCTTAACAATGTGGGGGCACCTTGGCTAGTGCCAGGGTGCCCTCACACTTAGTAACTTTGCACCTAACCTTCACTAGGTGAGGGTTAGATATATAGGTGACCTATAAGTTACTTAAGTGCAGTGTAAAATGGCTGTGAAATAACGTGGACGTTATTTCACTCAGGCTGCAGTGGCAGTCCTGTGTAGGAATTGTCTGAGCTCCCTATGGGTGGCAAAAGTAATGCTGCAGCCCATAGGGATCTCCTGGAGCCCCAATTCCCTGGGTACCTAGGTACCATATACTAAGGAATTATAAGGGTGTTCCAGTGTGCCAATCAGAATTGGTGAAAATAGTCACTAGCCTGCAGTGACATTTTTTTAAGCAGAGAGAGCATAAACACTGAGGTTCTGGTTATCAGAGCCTCAGTAATACAGTTAGGCACCACACAGGGAACACATATAGGCCATAAATTATGAGTACTGGGGTCCTGGCTAGCAGGATCCCTGTGACACAGGCAAGAAAAAACTGACACACAAGTAAAAATGGGGGTAACATGCCAGGCAAGATGGTACTTTCCTACAGTACATCTCCCATGTGAATGCCAAATATCCTGGCTCTGTGCATGACACATTTATCTTGAGGAATAGCAGCATCCCATATGTGATGGTCCAACTCCAGAGGCACCAGGTGTGGCTAATAGGTGAGTCAAAGTTCCCCACATAGTATATGTTGATGTCTGGGTATGGGATTGCCCCTAAAGGTTAGTGTGTGTCTAACAGTTGTCATCCTATATTTACAGGTGACTCTGGTCACCCCAACCTCTCATGGCTACTGACCCCAGTGAGGAATGCCAGGATACGGGACGAGGAACATTACAATGAGGCACATTGGCGTACAAGGAGGATTATAGAAAGAACCTTTGGCCTCCTGAAGGCCAGGTTCTGGTGCCTCCATCTGATAGGTGGCTCCCTGTACTACTCACCCAAAAAGGTGTGCCAGATCATCGTTGCATGCTGCATGTTGCACAACCTGGCCTTGAGACGCCAGGTGCCTTTTCTGCAGAAGGATGTGCCTGGAGATGGTCTTGTGGCAGCGGTGGAGCCTGTGGACAGTGAGGAAGAGGAGGCAGAGAAAGAAGATGTTGACAACAGAACAAAGATAATAGAGCAGTACTTCCAGTGACACACAGGTAAGACGCTCTAACTCCACTTACTATTTCAGTAATCTGTTGGACATTGTACAAGTCAGCCTCTTACCCTATGACTCTGGCCACAGACTGTTCCCTTTGGATTCTCTATTTTTAGATCTCTGTGCCTCATTCTGGCTCCTGTTATATGTACTGCTGCAAACCAAAGGTCATCCTGTCGTATATTTTACTGTATATATAAGTTCCAATGCTTTGATAATGTACTTTTGTGAATCATTCGACTGACTCCCGTATTATATTATTATTAACAAACTTCCCAGTTTGTTAATAATAATATGTCCCAGTCTGCAAGCCACCAGAGTCAACGGTTTCTAGAGCATACTCAGTGTCAGCTCCCTGTTAGTGATCTGTCCCCTGCTTCATGTCACTATGTTGCTATTTTGGATGATGTGCCCAGACTTCAAAGCAGTACCATTGAAACAATCACAGATCTAAATAACAAAGATATTTTTTGCTTAAACACAAATGTATGCTGTAAGTGGGACTTAATAAAGAGATTTTGTTTGTGCGATGGGTGAGAGGCATAGGTCCCTTGGCGAGGCAAGCCCTTGGTGACCTTGTGATTATTATTTTCTGTGATCCTGGTGTCACTAGGAAAGTGCTTGCATTAGCCAGAGCTGGCATGGTGAGATTTAAACAAATTAGAATATTACCTCTTTTTTTTATAAACATCTAGCTCCTGCTCATATGGCTGACACTAATGAAAATTGAAATCCCCAATATGCCCCTGTATTGGCCTCCCCCTACTCACTTCCCACTCAGTAATAGATATTCTGCCTTGTTGGGGCTGGAAGGTATTGATTGACAATCATTCACAATTCCTACTAATGGGGCCACTGGACCTGTCTGCAGGAGTGCACAGGTGCTTGGGGGGCACCACTGATATGCAGTCTGAGATTAATTCCCCTTTACCAGCCTCTTATGAAATAGTGCATCTGGCCCAAGATTCTTTGGCTGTAAAGTCACCTGGAGAGGCTTCAGTTTTGCCTGTTGGTACCCAACCTCTCATTAGCAAAATGCCAAACCTGGTATGTCTTAGCATGAATGCAGCTGGTTTGGCATCAGAGTTAGAGATGGTGGTCATGTATATCTAACTTTGATATTGTTTTCATGCAAGAAACCTGGGCCATGTCTAAAATAGTTCTTGATGGGTATAATAGATTTAGCCATTTTGCTATCTCCTGAACCTCAGGTTGTGCTAAAAGGGGTTTGGGACCTGGTCCAAGTTAAATATTGGGTGCAAAATCCATCCGGTAGCAACGGATATGGGGGGGAGTGCAGGTGTTCGAGGTTTGTTGGAGTGGTGAGTTAGGAATAATAATGACTTCTCATCTAAAAATAATTCTACCTTTCTAGGCCTCTCTGCAATACTTGGCTCTTTAGTTGGTGAAGCCCATTCTAGATGGGTTATTTAATCCTTTACTGGCAACGGATTTCAATGCTAAGTTGGGGGATATGCCTCTACGAGTGGATTCTCCTTTTGATCCAGTTAGCTGTGAAGTGGATCAGGCTGAAATGTACTTGAAGGAGAGGCACTTATATGGTTTTTTGCTGACACATGACTTAGCCAGTCCTGTTATCAGTTCAGGTAGTATTGCCTTTCCTACATTTTTTGGGCGGAGCTGTAGTTCGATTATCGACTATGTGTTCGCCTCTTGGAATCTTCTAGCATTGATTCGTGAGACTGAGGTGATACCATCTGTCTATCATGACCCCAATGCCTTAGCCATACCTGTTTAAGTTCCACCGCAGGCTGGACAAGTGTGCTCGGCCCTAAACAGACACTAAGGATAATGACAGGAGGATGGTCTGGCGTTCTGTCAACTTAGCGCTCACAATGACCAAGGTCCAAAATGGTTGGTCTGATGTGATAACATTGTATTTAGCAGAATGTGGTGCTGACGCTTTGTCGAGTTCTTGTCTTGTATTAGGGACATGTTGTGGAGACCCACAAAGAAAGGTCAATCAATTGATAGTTCATAGTTCAACAAAGAGTGTAGGAAGGAAAATGGCACTTTACATCAAGCTCTCAGGTGAACTCCTAGGGATAAGGCTGCTGTATCTGCCTGTAGAAAGGCTTACGCACGGCCCTTAAAGAAGCAGAGGGTCAAAATCAAAGAGTAGCAGTGAGAATCATTTGTGGCTGCCTGTCAAAAAAAAGATACTCGGGCCTTTTGGCAGGTGATTCAGGCAGGCTTAGCTAATGGCATCTCAACGGACATCGTTATGTCACACTTTACCCCTGAAGCTTTGATTGACCATTTTCCCAGCATTTATGGGTCAGATGACGTAAGGGTTGATGAATCTCAAGTGAATTTGCCTTTGCATTTTAGCCCCCTTTTTTGGTAATAGAGGTTTAAAGGCTATCCATGACAGCATCCCCAATAAGGCCCCAGGGGCAGATGGGATTCCACTAAATCTGTTTATGAAGAAACCAGAGATTTGGTCTGCACTTTTAACTAATTTTTTTAATTCTGTGTGTGGGATAGGGCCCCAATGTCTTGGCGGACATCTGTAGTGGTACCAGTTTTTAAAAAGGGCAACATTCTGGAATGTAAGTATTATCACCCAATTTCCTTGTTAGATTCTTCCTCTAAATTAGTAGATTGGATCGTGTTAGATCACCTGATTTCTTGGGTGCAAGAAACCAAACTTCTCTCTTAGCTCCAATATGGCTTTAGGAAGGATTTGGGCACAATAGAACAGTGTCTTAATCTTCACCTCCTTATGGCTAAATATACATTTTTGAAGGACGCACCAATCCATTTGACATTCATGGATTTGTCAAGTGTGTTCGACTTTGTTAATAGGCAGGAGTTGTGGGGAATGTTATTGTCAATTCACCTTGACGTTGGGTTGGTTAAACTTTTGAGACTTTTACACCAAGATCTTAGGACAAAAGTTAGGTCTGGGCTAAATGGTGAAACCACTTTATTATTGAGAGTAAATCGTGGTGTGCGACAAGGGTGTTTTCTCGCCCCCATTCTATTTCTTTCGCACATTAAAGGTCTAGAGAGAACATCAGTTTCTGTAGGAGCTGACGTTCTGAATTCCCACTTTACTGTATGTGCTGGCAGGAATGGCCAATGGGCTTAAGCACTTGGTAGTCAGCTTTGATGAATTCATGAAAGATCTGGACTTAAAATTAATTGTATGAAAACTTTTGTAATGGTTTGCAGACCTAAAAATACTATGACCCGCCCAGTGCACGTAGGAGTGCACTGGCTAAAGTAAGCTCATTTCAATAGCTGGATTTTCATGAGCCTTGTAGTTGGCTACCCTGTTTGAAGGGCAGGGTCCCTCATTTTCTATGTAGAGTGGGAACTACCTTCTCCCTAGCTGCTAATATAAGGAGAGAGCCGGTTGCCCCTATAGTGGACGTTTACAAGAGAAAGTGCTTACATGCTGTGACTTATGGTATGAGGATGTGGGGCTATAAAGAGGACCCTGACCCCCCCAATGGCCCGCATTTTGGTGGTGGCCTACCCTGAGGTGGATGGGCACATGAGGGCAGCACAGCAGCCACAAGGGGGTAAGTACACACTCACACCTCAATAATGTAAAGCTTGTATGACCTTTGGGTTTCCTAACAGTGGGAAGATGTAGTGTAGATCATTGGTGGATGCATGTCAACTATGTGAAGCCCCCCTGGCAGGATTGATATCAAAGATGTGTGCCTATACCATGCATACAGTGACTTATGGGGGTATTTACGTCCAATTTGGGATTTTTGTGGTCACCCTTAACAATGTTTGGGAGCTCAGCTCCTACCATCATCATCAGTATATCTGAGGTGTCAGGGCATTGCCATCGGTAACAGTATACCACTGTGACAGAGGTGATTAGTGAGTCCTCAGTCAACTGCATGGTACTGTATGTGTAGATAGGCACAGTGGACCCAGACGCTACTGTGCAAATTGTTAAAGGATTTGTGTGTGTAAGTGTGATTTGGTGTGTGAGATTTGTGTGTGAGGGAGTGTATGTGTGTGTGTACATTGGTATGGGTGTTTCTTTGCGTGTGTGTGTCTGTGTGGGTGTCGCAAGCCGTGGCTTAGTTGTATGCTGTATGTTGGTGTGTACTAATGTCCTTCCTTCCAGTGTGTGCTAGGTAGGTGTACTTACGGTTGTTGTCTTTACTGGCATTGCTAGTTCTGGAGTTGTATGGCCAGCAGGAGCAGTGGGAAGACTCCCAGTTCTGGCTTCATGGTGGCTGCGGATGTTCCTGTGTTCCTGAAGGTGAGTGTCCCCTTTTATGTAGTCTGCTTCCTCCAGGCTTTTCATGTTTGTGCATCGGTGGGGAAAATCCTGGCGGTGTGCAACCTCATAATATGGTTGGCGGTAACATGCTCCCCGCTGGCCTGGAGATGCCTACCACCTTCCGCAACAGTCCATCTGCACTAGTGGCACTGGTAGTATTTTGGCTGTGTTCCATTGGGAACACTGCCGTGGTCATAATACGGCAGCCTTCACTGCCGGCCCCACGGCGGTGTGACTGTAATCACTACCTTGGCGGTCCTCGAACCACCAAACTCATAATGACCACCCTAATCTTATAGCAGACAGTCTATCTCAAAATCACAAATGAGATACATGTGTGATAACGTCACATTCCTTGTATAATTTATAGACTGAATTGTCAATACCTCAATATACTTCTTATTGCTACTGATGTGGTCACAAAATAAAACTTTTGTATTTATACATGAAACAAAAACAAATATACTCACGGAAATGCTGCTACCCTCTGACAAAGTTTTCTTCACTCCATAAGTGTCTAGTGTAAGGTGGTTCATTTTCTGCGTATCCCTTGTGCCCATCCTTGGAAAGGATGGCCAATATGGGTTAAAGGAAGGCAATCACTGGATCTACTTCGGCCTTGCAAACCCATTCATGGCCCTCAATTGACAATTCCCTAGTGCAGGCCGTGGATTTGTTATCCAACAAAACCAAACAAGCAGAGCGACGACTCTCTCTAGCCGTCGAGGACTTTGAAACTATGGCCCATTTTTATACTTTTTTAGCTCCTCATTTGCGTCATTTTGTGATGCAAAAGTGGTGCAAGCTTACAAAATATACATTTTGTTACCTTGTACCACATTTTCATCACAAAATGACACAAACGTGGAGCTAAAAAAGTACTAATATGGGCCCATGTCTCTCTCTAAGGCTTTAAGCCTTTAAGTTATTCTGTATTTGTGGCCCTTAGCCAAACCTGCCTCTCTGAGCCTGGCGGAGCTGTTGTAGGCGATTTAGTGGCAGAGGAAAGTCCGGTTGTTATTGACTGTTCTTCTGTTCCAAGTGTCACTTAGGACTCTGGCCCAATAGCGAAAAGGCGAAGGAGGGCCCTGAGAACTAAACCAACTCGACCAAAGCAGACCTTGAAAATTGATAATTCAGTAAATCCTGTATCATCGTTCCTACCCAATGTTAACTCCTGGGCCTCATTGAAGATATGGTTTAATGATTTACTGGACTGTAGGCTGCAACATATACATAGACAGCTAGCCTCAATAGAATCTAGCCCGAGTAATTTACTGTCTGTGGCAGAGAAGGGCCCTGTACATTTACAGTCTTTGATGACCCAGACAAAGGAATTGGATTGGTCTTCTTCCATGCTAATTACTTCTGGTCCTAGTCATTCTCCTGCTGTAGTTGCCCATAGTTTGTTTTCCAGGACATCAGATGGTGGCCGCGATGATGGTTCAGATAATAAGATGGCCACAAACGCTATAAATCTCCAACCACAGGACCTAACTTCCCAGTTTGTTAATAATAATATGACCCAGTCTGTAAGCCACCAAAGTCAACGATTTCTAGAGCATACTCAGTGTCAGCTCCCTGTTAGTGATCTGTCCTCAGCCTCATCCCTATGTTGCTATTTTAGATAACGTGCCCAGGCTTCAAGGCTATACCATTGAAACAATTACAGATCTCAAAAACAAAGTTATTTTTTGCTTAAACACAAATGTATGCTGTAAATGGGACTTAATAAATTGATTTTGTTTGTGCGAGGGGTGGGAGGCAAAGGTCCCTTGGCGACCTTGTAATTATTATTTTCCGTGATCCTGGTGTCACCAGGGAAATGCTTGCATTAGCCAGAGCTGGCATGGTGAGATTTAAACAAATTAGAATATTACCTCTTTTTTATATAAACATCTAGCTCCAGCTCATATGGCTGACACTATTGAAAATTGAAATCCCCAACATGCCCCTGTGTTATCTATGGGAAACCATCCTCCCCCTACTCACTTCCCACTCAGAAATAGATATTCTGCCTTGTTGGGGCTGCAAGGTATTGATTGACAATCACTCACAATTCATAATAATGGGATCACTGGACCTGTCTGCAGGAGTGCGAAGGTGCTTGGGGGGAGCACCATTGATATGCAGTCTGAGGTTAATTTCCCTTTACCAGCCCCTTATGAAATATTCTTTGGCTGTAAATTCACCTGGAGAGGCTTCAGTTTTGCCTGTTGGTACTCATCCTTTCATTAGCAAGATGCTAAACCTGATATGTCTTAGCTTGAATGCAGCTGGTTTGGAATCAGAGTTAGAGATGGCGGTCATTTATATCTACCTTTGATATTGTTTTCATGCAGGAAATCTGGTCCATGTCCAAAATAGTTCTTGATGGGTATAATAGTTTTAGCCATTTTGCTACCTCCTGAACCTCAGGTCATCCTAAATGGGGTTTGGGGCCTGGTCCAAGTTTAATATTGGGTTCAAAATTCTTCCGGTAGCAACAGATATGGAGGGGAGGGGAGTGCAGGTGTTCGAGGGTTGTTGGGGTGGTAAGTTAAGAATTTTCATGGTGAACTACTATAATAATAAATTCACATCAAAAAATAATTCTACCTTTCTAGGCCTCTCTGCAGTACTTGGCTCTTTAGCTGATAAAGCCCAGTCTAAAGATGTTTTTTTTAAATCTTTTACTGGCATCGGATTTCAATGTTAAGTTGGGGGACATGCTTCTACATGTGGGTTCTCCTTTTGATCCAGTTAGCTGTGAAGTGGATCAGGCTGATATGCACTTGAAGGAGCGGCACTTATCTGGTTTTTGCTGACACATGACTTAGCCAGTCCTGCTATCAGTTCAGGTGGTACTGCGATTCCTAAATATTTTGGGCGGGGCTGTAGTTTGATTATCGACTACGTGTTCACCTCTTGAAATCTTCTAGCATTGATTCGTTGGACCGACGTGATACCATCTGTCTATCATGGCCACAATCCCCTAGCCATACCCTTTTAAGTTCCTCCACAGGCTGGACAAGTGTGTTCATCCCTAAACACAAACTAAGGATAATGGCAGGAGGATGGTCTGGTGTTCTGCCAACTAGGTGCTCACAATGTCCCAGGTCCAAAATGTTTGTTCTGATGTGATAACATTGTATTTAGCAGAATGTGGTGATGACGCTTTGTCGAGGCCTTCTCTTGTATTAGGGATATGTTGTGGAGACCCACAAAGAAAGGTCAATAAATTGATAGTTCATGGTTCGACAAAGAGTGTAGGAAGGCAAATGCCACTCTGCATCAAGCTCTCAGGTAAACTCCTAGCGATAAGGCTGCTGTATCTGCCTGTAGAAAGGCTTACGCCTGGCCCTTAAAGAAGCAGAGGGTCAAAATCAAAGAAGAGCAGTGGGAAGCATTTGTGGCTGTCTGTCAAAAAAAGGATACTCAGGCCTTTTGGCGGGTGGTTCGGACAGGCTTAGCTAATGGCAACTCAACGGACATCGTTATGTCACACATTACCCCTGAAGCTTTGAGTGACCATTTTTCCAGCATTAATGGGTCAGACGACATAAGGGTTGATGAATCTCAGGTGAATCTGCCTTTGAATATTAGCCCCCTTTTTTGGTAATAGAGGTTTAAAGGCTATCCATGACAGCATCCCCAATAAGGCCCCAGGGCCGGACTGGATTCCACTGGATCTGTTTATGAAGAAACCAGAATTTTGGTCTGCACTTTTAACTATTTTTTTTTTATTCTGTGTGTAAGATAGGGCCCAAATGTCTTGGCGGACATCTGTAGTGGTACCAGTTCTTAACAAAGGGCAACATTCTGGAACCTAGGTATTATCACCCAATTTCTTTGTTAGATTCTTTCTCTGAATTATTAGGTTGGGTCGTGTTGGATCACCTGATTTCTTGGGTGCAAGAAGGCTTTAGGAAGGGTTGGGCATAATAGAACAGGGTCTTAATCTTCACCTCCTTATGGCTAAATATACATTTTTGAAGGTCAGCCCAATCCATTTGACATTCATGGATTTTTCAAGTGTGTTCGACTTTGTTAATAAGCAGAACTTAGGACAAAAGTTAGGTTTGGGCTAATTGGTGTGACCACTTTATCATTGAGAGTAAATCGTGGTGTGAGCCAAGGGTGTCTTCTCGCCCCATTCTATTTCTTTAGTACATTAATGGTCTAGAGAGTACCTCATCTGTAGGAGCTAATGTTCAGCATTCCTTCTTTACTGTATGTGGACAACACAGTCCTGCTGGCGAGAACGGCCAATGGGCTTACGCAGTTGGTAGTCAGCTTTGATGAATTCATGAAAGGTCTGGACTTAAAATTAATTGTATGAAAACTTTTGTAATGGTTTACAGACCTATGAATACTATGACCCGCCCAGTGCACATAGGAGGGCATGAAGTAAGCTCCTTTCAATATGTGGGTCTGGAGTTTAATGAGCCTTGTAGTTAGCTACCCTGTTTTAAAGGCAGGGCCCCTCATTTTCTGCATAGAGTTGGAATTACGTTCTCCCTAGCTGCTAATATAAGGAAAAAGCCAGTTGCCCCTATATTGGAAGTTTACAAGAGGAAGTGCTTACATGCTGTGACTCACGGTCTGAGGTTGTGAGGCTAGAAAGAGGTTGGGAGCATCCAGGTGGAAGAAAATCGATTCTACTGCCAATTGCTGAGCGTTCCGCCATCTACACAGCACTCCATTTAGCAGTTGCGTTTGGAATATTTACAGGATAAACGTCGCTCACTTGGAACTCTGGTGTGCGATTTAGATCAACAAGGAGTCTGTTCTCAACCAGTTGATTGTTGAGGACTGCCTCACTAGTGATCTTGTCTGTTTGATCCCGTGGCTGAGGTATATGAAGGCTAGTATGGCAGCCCTAGGCTGTCCTCATTTCTTTGGGAATCCGCATTTAATATCTAATAAGGATAAAACTTGGGTTCGAGACTGCTTCCTCAAAAATAGACAGGCAGCTCAGGAGACTATCAGGGTAAGGAAGCCACCAATTAGGGAGTATCGTGTGGTCCAAATGTTAATGGGGCTTGCGCATTACTTGTTTTATGTTCATAATGTGTACAAATGAATGTTACTGACCCGCTGCAGGTTGGGGTCCCTCCATTGGATGCTGTATTTTCCCCAAGGGCAGTTCTCCCCTGGAGATATCTACGCCTGTTCGTGTGATGAACATCCCCACAAGCACAGTTGCACTTTGTTAGTTCTGCAAATTTTATAAGATTTTTAAGAAACGTTCTTTGGTACCTCCATTCCGAAAAATGAATTTCACTAATTGTAGGGCAGCATTGCTTTCTCTCCAACAGTTAAATGACTATGATGTTTGTTGGTTGCTTTTTAAAATGTGGATTGGCTTTGCACAGGACGCTGTTGATTTAGCAGTCCTTGCATATAAATGATTTGCTCTGTTTTCTTGGGATTAGCTACATGATTTTTAAATGAAAGTTTTATTTGTAAATATGTTTTATTTTTAATGTTATGTATTGTATTTTGATTCTTTTATGATCTATATTTATATGATTGAATAAAGGGTTATTGACTGACTGAAATGGGAATAACTAATTCCATTTGGAAAGTCAGATCTTCACAGGGGCAGTAACAGACAATCTGAGCCCAAATTATCCATGAATTTCTCACCTCTATCTAAATAATAATCAGATCACAAAGTGACCTTTCATTAAAACCTTCCCTGATTCCATCAAGAAGGTATTTACAGTACCTAGAGTTTTATGAAAACTGTTGGGAAGAATATTGTTCTGAACAATTTGTAGGATGTTAATATTGTAATATTTGTAAAATGCATGTATTGGACATCAAAAAGGCTAGATTTAGATTGTTTTCGTTATTGGACAAAGGAGTTTCCAGTTGAAGATGGAGTTACTTACCTGATATGACCAGTTTGTGTGAAAGTTATGTTGAACCTCCAAAATGGATCATATTATCTTAAGTGTAATGCATGCTAGCTTGAAGATAATCTACACCTCAATTGGAAGCCGTTTAGGGGTGATCAGATTAGGAGTAATGTGATCAAAGTTTCTTGTAAATGCTGCTAGCATGATAACTGCATAGTGTCAAGGAACCCATGAAATGTCACTTGATCCAAAGGCAATTCCTATGTTCCCTTAACCTCTGTGATGACTGAGAACTACAGTCCCAGCGAGACAGCAAGAAATACTGGTCCGGAGTTGCAGATGACATGTTTGAAGCTGAATGATCTTGAAACAGATTGTGTTCTATGGCTCAGACTGCACTTCTATATGAGAGAGAAACTTACTACAAACATAACAATGGTGCACCAAGTAGTCACAATCAAGCACAAGGGAGGACAAGAACGAACCTTGATCTCTGAGGTGGGTGAGCATAGTCTGGAATACAGCAAAGCAGATAAGTGAGAAGGAAGAAGACAACAAAGTGAAAGGATGCAAAGGCAGAGTGTGAATTAGAACAGCAAGTTCTGATCAAAGGAAATCTTCACCGTTTATACTGTCTCTACCCAAGATGATCAGAAAAAGATCCAACAAATTGAAAGCATAAAACTATGTGATAACACACATTCACTTTTAGTCTTTACTCTCCCACATATCAAGCCCCTTCTGCTACCTATGACCCTATGACAGAAACCTCTTATCCTAACAAATTGCACTTGCCCTTTATTTTGCCTGTTGGTAATATACATTGGGGAAGAATAAAAAAAAGTGGTGCTGCACCCAGTGCAGCACCACTTTTCTTGTGCCCCTTACCAGTCTTCCATGGAAAGGCTGGTGGAATGGGGGCTCAGGGAGGCATGGGGGCCCCTGTACTGCCCATGCACTTGACATGGAAAGTGGAGGGGCCCCCATGCACAGCCATGTTGCGAATTCCACTGGCCGAATTACATTAGGAGCTGGCTGCAATGTTAAGGCCCCACGGTAAACTTCTAATAGGGCCAGCGAAGATCAGGCCACACAGGTGGCTTGATGGCAGGAAGAGTTTGGCAGCCGGCCTCCGCCGTTCGCCGAACTCATAATGAGGCCCTGAATGTCCACAAGAGTCTGGTTGAAGAATTCAATTTCATTCACAGAGACCACTTTCCTAATAATTTATGTGTCATTAGTGTAAACATAAAATACGATGTTGGCTATCTGAGGAGGAAGGCAGGAGGTTTAATATATAGATTAAAGAGTATAGATCACTGAGACACCACTTGTAGAAGATTTTGAAAACAACAAAAACATTGTTGCAGCCAGCAAGACATTTGACACAAGTGAGGCTTTGAATCTGTCTTTAACACAAACCTGCAGAGCATAAGGGTTAGGTGGTGTATTTAGGCTATAGGACCAGATTTGTTGACACTCTAGACAACAACATCTTCTACATCTGCTTCACAGAAGCTGAAATGGAGTTTGATTGCCCTTTGTCTTCCTTGTGCCATTCAAGAGAGACCGACTCTGTAGTGAATGATATTGACATTGTCTTATTTCATGTGTTTCAATATGTACCTGTCTATAATATTTATCTGTTAGCAGATCTACAGTGCTTCAATCAGAGCAGTTACCATGCACTGCAACTAAATTGTTATAATGGATTCCTAAATTCAACTAATTGTTAATGTGAAATTTAAGTTTAGACGATGAGCCTTAGGTATAAGTATTTTCCCATTTGGGATCATTTGTTGAGACATTTCAGCAACACTGTGCCAATTCCATCTGTTTTAGTATACACTCCATGTTTGTGGGACAAGTGATTTAGCACTGTGTCATCTGAGTTTTGTTTAATGTATTTCAATACTTATTTTCTTAATTAAATGAGCCACTTAATTTAATAGGTCACAATGAAATAAAGTACTTAGTGGAGTTTGTTAAAATTAACAATTGGCAAAACTTTCCACTGAAAGGCCAAGTTGGCCAATTCTGTCTGTCCGTGGACCGAAATTTATATTGGAAAACTCCCAAAATTTAAAAAAGGCAGAAATGTTGTGTTAAGGCTGCTTCTGCTTTTATGCATTGCAAAATATTGAACAGTTAGGCATAGAGTAATCACAACTATTCGTATTACCTGTCTTATTACCTGCCAGTAGAAACTCAGGAGGATCCTAACACAGAGTCCTTTTATCAGTTGAAAGTGTGACCAATCAGATTTAATAAAACATTAAGGCACCCATTGAATGAGAATAGAGGCCTGTGCTAGGACTATTCCCATATGAATAGCTCTGGTATGGAGTTATTGTGTATCATGAAAAAGGTAAACACTCTTGCTGTAGTCCATGACTTACAACAGGCTACCACCTGCAGTTTGCACTCTTTTGTGTGCAGAATGGATCATGGAAAAGGTACATTCTGGAATCACTTCCACAAGCTACAGACTGAAAAATATTTTTATGCAGCTCCTAGTTGAAACACAGAGCTGTAAGCATAGAAGGAAAACAGAGCTATAAACACCAGACCAAGGCAGCTTTGATCCAGACAGGAGGTGCGAAAGGTCCCTCCACAAAAGCCTGTAGTCCTATCTGAAGGTTTAAACTGCATATCACTACAACATATTAGTCTGATCCTCTGATTAAGCATGATACCTGTGTAGGTTTATGAGGGTCCGGCTGATATTTTAAAGAACACAAAAGCCATGCATATTAAATAAGGTTGACTCTTTTCACATAGGTTATTCTGTTAGAACATTCTTCACATTATGCCCAGGTAATATGTCCTTTATAGCGGTTAATATTCAGGAGTTTGGTAAGCTGGGTACCCCATCCTCTCCTTCCCCTCTTTCTTTTTTAGTTTGGAGTATCACTAGCTCATGGCAGGATCTTGAAGTCCAGGCAAAAACTAGTCTGTCTTTAAAAACATACAATTGGACTATATTTTCATAGAGAAAGTGTGAAGGGACAGGGAAAACTTTGGGTGACTTATCTTGGAGACGTGACACAGGTCCTGTGCCACTGTGCTGGTAGCAGTTGAAGAAGCTATAGAGAGATTAAAGATCCAGAGTTAAGAGAGAGGACGGGAAAGGGCAGAGACTGACAGCAAGATGGAAGGGAAGAACAGATTAATTTTTTCAGGTGTGGTTATGGCAGAGATTGAAAAAAAGGTGGAGAGCAAAATAAGACTCATTCTCACAGGAGTGGGGTGGAGAAAACAAAACAAAAAGCCACTGGAATATTGAGGAGAGCGACATAAAGGAGGTAGAGAGGCGAAGAAGACAAGAGGACACAATAAGAGACAGGAGAAGAGGAGGACAACTGAAGGAGGTAACACCACCTCTATTGGAGACGGGGAAAAGCAGGAAGACGGTGACTAAAAAAAATTCTAGCTTTGCTTCAAGAAATTAGATTCTACTAAGGACAACGGAGGTGAGGATTATACTTTCTCCTTCTTTACTACTCAATGATAGCAGTTAATCAAAACATAGCAAAAAGTAATAACAAACATTACATATACCATGAAACATGAAACCACCACAGTCCACCAATCATCTCTTCACAGAACCCCTAAAACAGTGAGACACCATCTTGACTGCCTCTTTCTTTGCCTATCTTAAGTCCAACTAAGCATAATGTGAAACAAAACTGTGGAACCATATGAACTGAGCAAAATTGGAAATCTTCCAGAAGGACTTCAAACTTTGTCCAGAAAGATGGAACTCCAAACTCTTCCGATAGGACTTGAACAAATTGGACTCTCTCCTGTGTCTGATCGAATCCTAAAAGCAAAAACATTGCTTGAAACCAGTTCTTCAATTTAAGTGTGGGAAAAATTATAAACCATACCATCAGGATCATTTCAGAGTCAAATGACAATTTAAGCTACTAGGCAAAGTCTCATTCGAACTTACTTATGTAACCCAAATAAGAGGGAAATTACTCACCTCAACTTAGATTCACAAGAATCTAAAATTCTTGTTGCAAAGCTAGAAAATGTTTTTTTAATGTCAGGACAGGAGGCTCAGATTTTGTTAGTTTAAAGAGGATTTACCACAACAGAAAAAGCATGAATAATGGGTTAGTAATAAAGCTGTTTAAACATAGAATCTGATTACCAGTCAGTCACACAAGGAATATCCTCCAATCTGGAACTCAACACAAAAGCTTTAGAAGCCATAGCTCCCCTGGTTGAATGAGAATGGTACATGGAAATATCAATACCAGCCTCCACCATGACACATCTGACCCACTGGGCAAGGTAGCGTCTGGCTCAGGTTTAAAAGGTTTCTGCAGAGACAACAACCACTGACTAAAAGGATCTGTGTGACAATCAGGGGTTCTTATAAGTAATTAAACCACACTTAATTTTAGGTCAAGAGTAAGCGTACGACCTCTTGTTTAGTTTTAGTATACTTACTTTTGTGGGTTTAAAGCCATTTTGTTTGCTCGTTTCAGTGTTATTTAAAAATCCTTGCGTGCCAGTAGTCAGTCATGCCTCTTCGTCCCTCCTTTTTCTCTTTGGGAGCAGGGAGCAACTATTGTTAACTCCTGTGCCACTGTGGCCGCTTGCCCTGTGCCCCCTTGTTTTTTTGTTTTTTTTGCATCACCGCTTCATGCGTATGGCGGTATGTTGTTTCTTCCTCTCTCTTGTTTTTGGGCATCTTGCTGTTTCTTTGCAATGTCGGTGGGGTCTTTTTTTTTTTTACAGTTTTCTGTAGTGGAAACTCAATACAAAGGTATTAGAGCACTTTTGTATTTTTATATAGCTTGAACTTGATACAAAGGTATTACAGTCCTTTATGTGAGCATCAGCTACATTACACAAGAACACTTTCAATTGTGGTAGCAAGGGGAGTTTAAGTGATTTGCCCAAAATCACAGGATATTGAGCTGGTGTTGAGACTCAAACGGGGTTCCCCAGCTAAAAAGTTGGCAGCTCTGGCCCTTACGCTACATCCTCTCCCCTAGGGTTCTTTGTTCGGTGCATGTTGGGGCAGTCTATTAATAACTCTGTTTTTTCATATAGTGCTTGGCAATACAGGTTCTCCCATTTCATAGCAATGTAAAGCAGGTGCCATTCTTAACAAAATCACTATAATTCATTTGCATCAACCTTGCAGAGATGAGGAATTGAAAAAGCTATGTCAGGTGTAATCTGTGACATTGTCGTTCTGTCAAGACCTCTTCAGTTGGTGCATTAACCAACTGACTTGAGTAGAGATTAACACTAGGTGATGACACGTGCTCTTGATAACCTCCGGAGGGTCACCAACCAAGCACATAGGTTAGTTCTAGGCAAGAAGATGGTGAAAGTTGTTGTCACCAAAATGGTGAAAAAGGAGTCATGACTCCAAACCCAAGCACTTAACGGCCTCAAGCTTGATAGCAAAAAACATCTAGCCTTTGGTTGTACATTGGGCCTCTTCGAATACAGTTCAATAAGTAGAAGCATCCATTTTCCTAACCCTGTAGTGCAAAGAAGTGAACATAAGGGTGCCACAGTAAGAGAAGCAGAGTATCATAGGGCACAAAAGTGGAGCAAACTCCATCACTTCCTTCTCTCATAATTCACTGGTGTCATGTCCTTGATGACAGTCCCCTCACATCTACTGCAACTTTGTAGTTGCCACTTCCGGAAGCGCTGTCTAAAACAGCTCTCGAATAGCACTGCTTATTGTTTGAAGACGCACAATCTCAAATACCCCTGACAGTCGCTGTCACAGGCGCAGATCGTTTCTCCATCACTTTCTGTACTCCTGTGTATAATGATCCACGCATTGTCTGTCACAGTCATGTCGATTTTAACCTGCTTTCCTCTATTCCAACCCCAGGCTCCATAAAACCACTCTACTAAGTTTCCATGCACCAATTGATTTAAACTCTATGCATTATTTCTGATTGCCGTGGTTACCAAGTACATGGAAATTAATGTCAAGAAAATATCTTTCTGACCCTCTCAAGTTGCCCTTTCCTCACTCTTACTTTACTGGTGCTTCATCATGCCTCCTTGTGTCTACAGGAATATACTTGTGTTTGTCAATCCTGGGCAGCAACAGTAAAGACTCCATGGGCAGGAGATGTTTTAAACAGCAGAACTGTTGTTTCACAAACTGTGGTCACCTTGACCAGCCACTGCTTGTACTTATATAACTCACATGGGTCTTTGTGACTGAAGTCTTTTTTGTATAAGACGACAAACAGGAAGGATTCATGTCAGGCTTTCAGAGTAACCACTATGTCAATAAGTTCCATATAAATTATTTTTACATAATTTATCTTATGTGGGTATCAAAAAACTCTTCAGTGATTCTGGACCTATCTCAAATTTGCCAAAATCATACATTTGAGCCCTGTTCATGGCCCATACAAATTCCCTTGAACCAGCCCTGTAGAAGCCTCACTGGGCCCCACTGGTCTAGCTAAATTCATCCAAAGCCAGGCTTCCCACTCAATTCTGAGTGGTCTAGATGGCAAGGCCAAGACTTCAAATTTTGGGTAGCCACCCCAACAGAGATAATTCTGACTTCAAAACCATCAGCCAGTGCACAAATGTATGCACTGAGAAGGCACCATTAAGGCCTAGGAGATTCAGGTACACATATCTGTTCTACAGAGTCCAGTCCTGAGCTGAGGGCTGTCAGAGCATTAATTAATCCAAGGCAGTGTTTTAAATGAATACAGAGTACCAGACCTTCTGTATTTCCATTTAAAACACTGACCCAAGGTCACAGATGTCACACTTCTGGAACCTATCCTGTCATCCCATCTACCACTGAAGCTCTGTTTCACCAGTCTACACACACTTGGAGCCTCCTGTTCAGTTAATGAAGTTACAGAAAGTTCTGGAATCTGAGAGGAGCCACAAATTTCCTTCCACCCAGCGTTCCTCCAAGTCTCCCGATAAAAATGGTACCTCACTTGTGTGGGTAGGCCTAGCCCCCACGAAAGGAAATGGCCCAAAACACAACATGGACACATCACATTTTTTCACAGAAAACAGTGCCTACCTGTGGATTTTGGCCTCTAGCTCAGCCGGCACATAGGGAAACCTAGCAAAACAGCACATTTCTGAAAACTAGAGACCTAGGGGAATCTAAGATGGGGTGACTTGTGGGGTTCTGACCACGTTCTGTTACCCAGAATCCTTTGCAAACCTCAGAATTTGGCTAAAAAAACAAATTTTCCTCACATTTCAGTGACAGAAAGTTCTGGATTCTGAGAGGAGCCACAAATGTCATTCCTTCCAGGGTTCCCCCAAGTCTCCCGATAAAAATGGTACCTCACTTGTGTGGGTAGGCCTAGCACCCACAAAAGGAAATGGCCCAAAACACAATGTGGACACATCCCATTTTTTCACAGAAAACAGAGGTGTTTTTTGCAAAGTGCCTACCTGTGGATTTTGGCCTCTAGCTCAGCCGGCCCCAGGGGGGGCAGAAATTGCCTAAAATAAATTTGACCCCCCACCCCCGGGGAGCGACCCTTGCCTACAAGGTCGCTCCCCATGTGTGATGGCGCAAAAAAAAAGATTCCTGGTGCCTAGTGGTTTCTGCCCCCCTTGGGGGCAGATTGACCTAAAATCAGCCAATCTGCCCCCAAAGTGGGCAGAAATGGCCTAAATACAATTTGCCCCTCCAGGGGAGTGACCCTTGCCTAAGGGGTCGTTCCCCATCTCTAAAAAAACAAACAAACAAACAAAATAAAACACAAAAAAAAAATTAGCCCTCGCGCCTAGAGGTTTCTGCCCCCCCCGGGGGCAGATCAGCCTAATAACAATAGGCTGATCTGCCCCCGGGGGGGGGCAGAAATGGCCTAAAATAAATGTACCCCCCCAGGGAGCGACCCTTGCCTACGGGGTCGCTCCCATTGCCTGACGGCACAAAAAAAAAGATCCCTGGTGCCTAGTGGTTTCTGTCCCCCTTGGGGGCAGATTGACCTAAAATCGGCCGATCTGCCCCCAAAGCGGGCAGAAATGGCCTATATACAATTTGCCCCTCCAGGGGAGCGACCCTTGCCTAAGGGGTCGCTCCCCATCTGTAAAACAACAACAACAACAAAAATCCCCGGTGCCTAGTGGTTTTTGCCCCCCTTGGGGGCAGATCGGCCTAATTAAAATAGGCTGATCTGCGCCCCTGGGGGGCAGAAATGGCCTAAAATAAATTTGCCCCCCAGGGGAACGACCTTTGCCTAAGGGGTCGCTCCCCTTATGTGAAATTCACGAACAAAACAAAAACTCCCTGGTGTCTAGTGGTTTCTGCCCCCTTGGGGGCAGATTGGCCTCATAAAAATAGTCCAATCTGCCCCCAAGGGGGGCAGAAATGGCGTAAATATAATTTGCCCCTATGGGAGTGACCCTTGCCTAAGGGGTCGCTCCCCACACCTAAAACAAAAAAAACCAAAATTATCCCTGGTGCCTAGAGGTTTCTGCCCCCCATGGAGGCAGAAAAGGCCTTAAAAAAAATGCCCCCCCTGGGAGCGACCCTTGCCCAAGGGGTCGCTCCCTTATGACAATTTCATTTTGTAAAAAATATCCCTGGTGTCTAGTGGGCGTTTTGACAGCCGGATTGCTTTCAATCCGGCTGCCAAAACGCAGAGAGAGACTTCAAAGGGAAGGAAATACATTTCCTTCCCTTTGAAGCCTCTCTCGGCCTCCCCCATGTGATCGGAAGAGAAATGCAAAGCATTTCTCTTCCGATCGAGGCTCTGTGACTAACAGCGCGCACGCTGATGTCACGGGGTGGGGGGGGGGGTCGGGTGGAAGGGGAAGGGCTTCCCCTTCCATTCCTGCCTATGGGGTGGTGGGGGGAAGCACACAGAGGGAGCGAGAGCGCTCCCTCTGAGCTGTGTGCCGAGGACGTAATGGTTACGTCCTCGGCACAGCAGCACTGTGCTGCAGGACGTAACCGTTTCTTCCACGGCACAGAACCGGTTAAGCAATTTGCAAACTAAATGTTGCATAACCAATAGCTTACCATCCACTGGAGCATGACCAGCAGATAAGGCTGATGTAAAATAGTTTACTGACCTATAAAACATACCAGAAGCACAGTCCGAGAGGAAAGTGTTATTATCATTTCACTCTGATTCCACAGGATCCAAACCTTTCTTGAGGGCACCAACCCACCTATTTTCTCCAAGCTGAAGCATATCGCTTGTGAGTGGATGGAGCCCAAGCTTGTCACATAAACTAGGAGGCACCCTTAGAAATTCCATTGATTTGTTCATGTCGCCTGAAATTTTCCAGGCTAGGAGTATTAATTGGTTCTGTAGAAGAAGGGGGTGAACCATCCCTGGCAGATCCCACAAAGACTCCGGAAACACCGGAAGATGGAGAGGGAGGTTGCTTGACATCTGCTGAAGAACCAGGAACCAGGACTGAGCCTTCTGTACTGGGGTTACTAGGGCCAGCTTTGCTCATTGTCTCCTGTCCTGGGCTGTCACTCTAAAGATCATAGCTGGAGGATGAAACGCATAGTGCATTTGTGTTGTCTAATCTTGCAGGAAAGTATCTATTGCTAAATCCACTGGATCCGGTCTCCAGCTGAAGAAATTCTTCAACTGATGATTCAACCTGGAAGCAAACAGGTCTATATGACAGAGACCCAGAGTCCATTGAATCATTTGGAAAACTCGAGGATGTAGTTTCCAATTGTTGTGATCCACCAGGAATCTGGAATTCCAGTTCACAATCCGATTGTCCTTGCCCAGAAGGTAGTCCACCACCACTGTGATCCGCTGTTGAAGGCAAAAATGCCACACGTCTTTGGCTATCTCCACCAACAGGCACGACTTGATGTCCCTCAGATTGTTGATGCAATAGAGTGCGGAGACATTGTCCCTCCGAAGAAGGGTGCAACAATTGGTCTTCTTCGCCGATAGGGACTTGATCACAAATGATCCTGCCAAAAGCTCAAGACAATGGGTGTGAAGGCTGAGTTCAATGGCAGACCACTGACCTCCAAAGGAAAACTCTCCCCATCTGGTGCCCTAGCCCCAATGACTTGCATTGGATTCTATGACCACATCCAGGACTACTCTGTCATTCCACACTTCCATGTGTTGTAACCGCCACATGAGTTCCACTCTTGCGTTCTGAGACAATGTGACTAACAGTTGACAGTCAAGTCTTGATGAAGGTAGCGAATCTTCTAATGTTGGAGAGCCCTTTCGTGAAGGGGTCCCAGGGGGATCACTTGAACAGAAGAAGGTAAGAGACCCAATTGACGATCTACCGATCTCAGTAATACCATCTGTTTGCACAATGCAGACTTGAGCACTTGTTTGATGGATTTCATCTTGATGGTAAAAGAAGTTGGGCCTTCATGGAGTAGACCTGGAAGCCTATGAATTTCATCACTTGCGAAGGTACCAACAGTGACTTTTTGTAATTGATCAGAAACCTCAAATGATGAAGAAGGGACATTGTCCAGGAGAGATACAACTGGAGTGTATCCTTGGATTGAGCCAGGATGATCATATCGTTGAGATAGATGATCATTCAGACTGCCAGTTCTGTCAACTTTTAGGTCACTGATTTCAAAGGTTTGTGAAAGCCTAAGGGGCTGAGGAGAGACCAAATGGAAGGGCCTGGTACTTGAATCATTGGGATCTCCAAACTTGAAACTAAAAAGAAATTTGTGAGGGGAACAAATTGGGACTGTGAAGTAAGCGGCTTTGAAATCTAAGCAAACCAGACAGTCCTTTTCTTGAAGGAGATCATGAAGGAGGTGAATCTCTTCCATTTGGAAGTGGCAATAAACCACCCACTGACTGAACTGCCTCAGGTTGAGTACTAACCTCTGACCCCCATTTCATTTCTGAACCAGAAAAATAGTACTGCAGAAACCTCTGGGTTGAGGGAAAGACAGAACAACAGTGTGCTTTGCCAGCAGTTTTTGAATCTCTGAGTCTATAAAGCTAATTTCTTGTAGGGAAAAATGGAGAAAGAAAGGCGAGGTCTGAACCGGGTTCTGAATACCCTTGAACAGCCTCTAAGACCAAGGCATCTGAAGATATTTTGGCCCAATTGCAACTAAAATGACAAAGTCTGCAACTAAAGGAATATCTGGACATTGATTTACCTACAAATTGAGAGGTGGATGCTTGGGTACCTTGAGTTATACCTTTATTGAAGCAGATCTGGAAGGTATCTTGAGGGTAAGAATTGAGCTTGGAGGTGTCTTGTCTGGATTCTCAGCGTCGAAAAACGTAACCTCCATGAGGTCATTTGGAGAAAGCTCGGCCAGCCAAAAGTCCTAAGCCGGTCCTCCAAATAAGTGATTGGAACACCTTCTTCAGAAACAACAGGGCTTTGTCAAAGACATTAAAGGTGTTAACAAACTTGCCAATGTCTTTAACAAAGTATTCTCCAAAAGATTTACCCTCAGCTGGAGGACCAGCATCAGACTTGCTAGTTTAACAAACTTAAGGTCGATCCTCATTAAGACTGGTTTGTGTCTCTCTGAAGCAAGGGTGCAATTGGCTAACAGCAAGCTAGCTTCTGGGCCCACCCAGTGAGGATGTCTGCATTCACACTGGGTTCATCTTCCTGTGCATGAAGCGCCAGTTCAAGTATCTTATCCTTGCAATCCTTTGGACTCTGTTGATGCCTTTTTTTGGGATCACAGGCATACTTTTTTAGAAAGATCATGATAGGAGCAATGTCCAGGGTATCCGCCATTTTGTGAGGGAGATCAGGATGAGGACATTCAACCCAAAGGCGATTATGGACCTATTTGTGAAAGCTTTTGTGCAGATGGGCCTGTATGCATTTGGCCACCGCCCGGTTTAGAATCCGGCTAGAGGATCTAGGATAGACAATTGAATCCACTTTAAGGTTGGCAGGAGTGTGGGTAGCAAAGGAAAATTAACCGCCAGGGAGGGGAGTTAAACAATCTCTTTCATTTGGCACAGGAGGGTCACCTGAGATCAGAAATGGGAGAAATTGTGTTGAAGTCTGAATAAGGAGAGGTATCATGATTACCTGTCCAAGGAGGAGACTTTGAGTTGTTGGTGTGTTCCACAGGACACTCTGAGAAAGTTTGGCAATAGGTTCAGTATGAGGCCAAGTGGAAGTCTGGGTCCAGCGGGGGGGGGGGGGTTGGGAGGTCCCCGAGGGTAGGGATGAGTGGTGGAATCAGAACGGTGGCAAGCAAATTTTTCAAGACGTTTAGTTATGAGTTGAAGTGCCTTGGAAGGTCCCTAGAGCGTTATACAGAATGGTCAATAACCTCAATATGGCCATCATGAATGTAGTAGTCATCTTTGCCATCTTCAGGGCTGTAGACCTCATACTCAGGGTCCAACTGTGCATACTCAGACATGCTGAGGGCACATGGGAATAAAGTAAAGGTTTACGGAGTAGTCCCCAGAGGGAAGAAAGTATTTGTAAGGAATCGACAAATTCCAACTTGGCCACTGTTTTTGCAGCCTGAGGAGGAGCTGAGTCCTTCTCCGCTCCGAAAACTCCAGTGTGGAGCTACTGAGTGTTAAGAAAGTGCTGAGATTGTACTAGAAATAGCACTATGTGCGAATAGCCCAACTGGGCTACTGTGCATGGTCCTCGCTACCGAGTCGAGCTGCCGAAAGAGGTCCACTCCAAAATGTATGGGGGGGACAACATACGCCAAAGGCAAAGGGAAAAGTAAAACTTTTTTAAAGCCTAAAAAATGCAACTAAAAGCAATTGTGAGAAGCGCTTCATGCAATGGAAAGCAAACAAAGAGGCTTTAAGATGGATCATCAGTAAAGGTATATTACCAATAACTAGAAAAACAGTAAAACATTTTGCACAGTACATATTATTAATAGCAACAGTGAGGCACTCATCTTGACTGTGGAGCAGCAAAGGAAAAGGTAGTCAAGCCGGTGTCCCACTGTTTTAGAGGTTCCGTGAAGAGATGATTGATGGACTGTGGTCGGGGGAATGGTTTTATGATTCAAGGAATATGTAGTGTTTATTACTTTTTTCTACATTTTCATTGGCTGCTCTCATTGGGTAGTGAACATGGAGAATGCATAATCTGAGCCTCAGGTCCTGACATAAAATCACAGGCAAGACGGACTCATAAGGGGACGAGGATGTGATGTGAGTACACTGAAGAAAGAAGCGACGCCGAGAGTAACAAGGAGTCAGACTTCTGGATAGAGGAGTGCTGGATGCCACTAACAGTTGTTGCAAAGCCCACCACATTTCAGGATTGTTGTGGCTGCCTGGGTGAGTGATTGTAAACCCGGTGCAGGGAGAAGTGGTGTTTTTTTTTTTCCTTCTTTTTCCTCCCGCTTGACATTTCCCTAAAGTTAATATTCCTTCTTCAGTGTTGCGTTCTTGATTATAACCTCAATAATTGCCACCATAACTTGGATAGCCAAAACATAATTATTACAGGACACATTTGGGTATTTCTCTAAATGCTGTTGAAGGGGCCTACACCCCAATGCCATTAGGGCATTACCAAGAGGGCCATCTGTATCAGGGCTAAGAACCTAGGGAGCCCCAGCGAGGATAACAAAGTCACATCATGAAAAAAGCAAATCCGACAAGGCTCTGAAACCGTATTTCCAAACATTCCTCCACAAAAAGTTACAAACATTTCAACAGAAGCACACCCTAGCATTCTTGCATTCTTCTGGCGTCCTTGGTGACAAGCATGTTATCAGTGAAAAAGTTAAGAATCTTTTCTACACATAGCACTTCGAAAAAGTGGATTAGACATCATTTTTTGCATCACGTTTATGAATGGTAATGAGGGAAATATGCTCAAAGTTGCATTTTTCATTTTTATAAAGCAGGAATATACATTCGCATTGGAAGGGGTGTCAGTGTGTGCAGTCAACTGAAATCAAATCTCATATTCAAAATTCCCCAGTGAAAACCTACTCCTCTGATATTTTACCAACCAGCAGAAGAGAAAATGCATCATCCAGATGTGGTATGTCTAATAATACTAAATACAGATTTGTATTGGTATATTCACTATTGAATACGGCCGTTGGCACAAAACGAGAGAGAGGAACACAACACATTCAGTGCATCATTTTAATATATTTCGTGCCGTGTATCTTCAAAAATGCCTGAACCACGTTGTTAGCATTTTGGTAACTGAAGCAGAAGCAGACAGTCCCTAGGCAAGGGAGGAAAGTCACTCACTGGAAGCTGTGGAGGAAGGAATTCTGAATTGTCAGAAATTATTTTGCTCAAAGCAAATTGTAAAATTGCTTCATGGCATTGCAATTTTATTTTAATTAACAAGAAATTTCAGCAGTGCCAGTTTTAAAGTCAGATTGATTCGGAAATGTGCTGACAGCACAGATTATTTTCCACAGAGATTATTGCTAGGCTATGTAGTAATGTGTTCAGTTTACTCAAAGCTATATTTTTATTATCATATGTTGTCTTTCCTGCTGGAGTTGGGGAAGTTCATCTTGATTACATAATACAGCGCAATACTCCTTTCAAAATGTTGAAATTAAATGATTAAAAGTACCAGAGAGAGAGAGAAATTAAAAAATTACTGCGAACAATTCTGTTATCCTCAATCAATATAATAGCCATTTCATAAACGTTTGGATCGCGCTAAACTGTTGAAGGATAAAGGCGGGATTTTTTTTGTATAGCAAAATATATTATAACAATATAGCAAAAACTGATTTAACTCAGTTTGCATACTGTATATAATATATCTAACGAATTAATGATACCTGAGAAGGAAAACTTCTTATAAAAACGTTGTTGTCTGACACTAAACGATTTAGTGTATCAAAGCCTGCTAACAACTACAGTTAAGACTTTCCGATCATTAAAATATACTTTCCTATTTAGTGAACCTATTTAGTGATTCGGAAATGTGTTACTTAATCGTTAAATTGGTTTGCAAATGGTTCCTAAGGCTTATATGTATGAACCAATTTTGCATTTCTTAATGGTCCTAATCGCTATTTCGGATCATTACGAAATGCAAAACTGCCTTTCGGTATGTAGGAAAGGCATATGCGGCATCGCAAAATGTGATTTCTACCCAGTAGAAATTGCATTTTGGAAATCAGAAACAGGGATTTCCTACTTACGATTAAGGAACCCCATGTACATAGCATTTCCTAATTGCAACTAGTAGCAAAATGGTCATTTAGGAAATGCAATAACCATTGTGTGAGAAAACAGGGCTGATTGCAGAGGCCCCCTAACTTATTACCACCCATTTTCCACTTTTGGCTGGTGTTTTCCTGACTCTGATGGTGCCCTGGGTACTGCTAACCAGTCCCAGGGCCTGTGCTCTATGTAAAATCAGTATGCAAATTAGGCTAATTATAATTGGCTAAGTCAACCTACCTATAAGTCCCTAGTATATGGTAGGGCATGTAGGTTTAGGGACCCCAGCTTAGGTAGTGCACCCCTAGGTGCACTGCTGAGGTGCCCGGTGTCATTTTGAAGGCAGGCCTGCCTTGCTGGCTGCTTTTAAATTAAAATTATATGCAAATTCGACTTTGGAATTAAAAGTAGTCCCAAAGTTTTAAACTACCTTATTTTTACATATAAGTCACCCCTAAGGTGTGCCTTATGTGCCCCTAGGGATGGGTGCCATGTAACTATAAGCAGGGACCTTATAAAAATAGTTGTAGAAGCCCTGGTGAGGTAAAAACAGGCACATTCATTTTTCCCCCATTACAGTGAATGGCCTCTATAGGCTAGAATGGGGAGACATTATTTTAATTTTAAAAGTCCCCTTAAGTGACAGATACAGAGTTTGGTATCAAATTAATTGTTATAATAAATCCCACAACTTCCAGTTGTGGGATTTAATATAACTTGTTCAGGTAAAGAGTTTTAAACGTTACCTCAAAAGTTGCCAACTTCAGCACTGCATTGTTTTTGCTGCTGTGCTCTGATTGGCCAGCCTCTGGCAGCCTGGCCAGATGCCTTGATGAGGTGTGAAGTGGCCTGGCTTCACACAAAGAGATGTGCCTGTGGGAGGGTATCTCCCCTCAGCAGATGGTGAGGCAGGAAGTGGGAGGGCTGCCAAACTGGTCTTTAAAGGCGGAGAAGGACATTTGGACCAACCCAGCAACATCCCCACATCCTGCAACCCCAGACAACTAGGTGCCCCCTTGATTAGATTAGGAGAGGGCTGGAGAGGGGTGTGTTTATGATTTTTAGCTACACCAGTGGGTGGGCTCAGCCAGATGTAACCTCCAAAAATCATGATGGATTTTTGAGGAATGTTGCTCCATGGGATTGATTTTTGCCACACCTACCAGGAAGTGGTAATCACAGGGTGAAGGACCCTGCACCTAATTGGAGAATCAAGACCCCCCTGCACCCACACCTCAGATCCCTATCAGATTCCAACAAGGAAGAACTACAGGAGAAAAAGGACTGCCCTGCTGGACCCCTGACCTGCACCTGGACAGTGCACTCTGGAAGACTGCACCAGCGGCACTCTTGGGCTTCACCACTAAAAGGACTTTACCTGTCTTCTACTGCTTCAAGAAGGGACTCCCTGTTTGCTACAGGTACAAAGGAGCTGCCCAGAGTCCCCTGCATCAAGTCCTGCAAGCACAGCCCAGCTGACCAGCGTCCAGTGGCCATTTGAGGATTCTGAACAGGTGCATTCTGGGAATTGTAGTCCCACCTCTCAAGGAGCAATTCAGAGTTTCTGGAACCTTGGATCAAGTTGTGGACACTTCAATGATGACTCAAAAAGGACCTATGGAAGAAGATCCAGAAGTTTGGAGCCATTAGGAGCAACTCCATAAGTTGGAGAGGTCCATTGTGGGAGTTGTCGTCCCAGACCCCAAGAGGCACCCCATAGCCTCTGAACCCTTGGCTGGTGCTGTGGACCACTTTCCTGAATCAAACACTTCTAATAGTAAGTGTAACAGTGTTACCTTGTGGGTGGCCTGAACTCTGGACTTTGAATGCTTTACACTCTGTCTCCTAAGTTAAGCCTTGTCGCTCGTTGCCAAGCTACCAAGGGCTGAGCTAGGTTTAATTTACTGAGACCTAACTGGACCTAAGTGGAGGTTAGTGGCCTATTGCTAAGTGTAGGTACTTACCTGCCCTTACCAATAACCCATTTTCCAACACATTGATTCTGAACAGGTGGTAACCAGGTGCAGACTATGAAAAGTCACCCAAAATGCATCAGGCTCTTTCACAATGGCAGCTTTGTACATTCTGGCAAGGAGGATGAGGATTTTGGCACAAAGACAGAGAAGGAAGAGGAGACTGGAGAGGATGTTTAGGATAGAGTCACCCTGTTTGAAAAGATTGAGGAGGATATTGAGGAGGATATTATTTAAAGGTATAGACTCGGTAGTCAGGTAATACTTGTTAAAATTCTGAGTTAGAACCTCAGATGCAGGGCCCAACATACAGAAGTATCGCAATCCCACCACATGTGCAGCTATTGTGTTGCCTACATATCTTACCAGGGAGTCACAGCAGTGATGAGGGGTGTCACAAAGTGCCCTGTCCAGGTTCTTTCGCAGGTTCCTAGACATCATGGTGAGCAAAATCAACCATTACATATCATTTCCCAACACCCGCCAATGTTCAAAACAAACAAAACTGATTTTCGACAGGGTAGCACAATTCCCCAATGTTACAGGTTGTGTTGCTGGCACACATATTGTAATATGCCCCCCTAGCTAATGAATTCATTTACAGTAATGGCAAAAGCTCACATTCACTCAATGTGCAAATAGTGCGTGATGCCTCCTGTATCATCACAGACCTTGTGGCCAGAGTCCCAGGCAGCACCGATGACTACTTCATGTTCCACCACAGTGTAATACATACTGGACTGGTACAGGGTGAATTTGGCGATGGCTCCTACTAGGAAAGAGAATCGCAGACACAATGCATGCAATGTCAAGGATGATATGTTTAATGTGACCGAATGTTTATCTTCTTATGCCCTTAAGAAGACAATGCATTTGCCTTATGTCCCTGTATCCTCACATATGCATGGGAGATTGAGGATCCTCCACCTGTCCCATGTCCCTCTTTCATCCTGCTGGCCAGCCTCTCCCTGGTACGGGACCGCAGGTCATAACAATTCTTGGATATCTCCAGGATGATCCTCTGTGTTACTCATAAAGTGTTCCAGGATTCCATTCCAGATCTGCATTTTCTGGGCCTCAGGTACTGAAAAGGAGGCCTTCCCGAACAGTTGGTCAATGCTGGAAGCACATTCCTATATCAAGACCTCAAGACCCCTTTCAGAGAACTTTACCTTTCTCTTTCTGCTGCTTCCAATGTCCTTGTTTCCCACTTCAGCAGCCATGGTGTTCACTGAAGATGGCATGTTGTACTGGCAGCAGTGATGGAAGGGCACTCCCTGCTCCCAGTAGCTTTTCAGGCCTCTGGCTTGTGGCCACACCCTAAATTATCCTCCACCTGTGCTCTGACATCATCCTCCTGCTGCCAGAAAGCTCTTTTTCCACAATTGTGATTTCCTATTAGGAAAATGCAATTTTGCGATTTCCTAATTTGTGATTTCCTAATATTGACTGTGAAGCTGTAAGAATCCCTTTCAGGAAATCACAGGTTACGTACATTCCAATTGTGATTCAGTGGATTCACTACTTGGGAATTTCATACATATGGGCCTAAATTTCTATTTGTTAGAGAAGTGTCTTGGGATCACCATCCAAACAGCAATTCAGACCCTAATGTTAAATGGTTTGCAATTATAATACTAGTAACAAAATTATGAAAGGTTGATGACCGCCAATTTGAGGTGGCAACTTATCTGCAAACGGGAAGGGAAGTTATTAATATTTTGGACATACAAGACCTCTAGAGATCGAGAAGTACCTCACAGCTAAGGTGACTTGATAGGATGTCATCAGATACACCTTCCAGGCTTGCCAAGCTGAAGAATATTGAGCTAAAAAAAAGACACAAAGACTGAAGGTAGAAATCTTGACAGGGCAAAGGCATGAAAAGTATCCAGCTGAGTATTGGACCTCAGTGGGAGCAAAAATGAATTTTTCATGCTTGAAATTTCCTGCCAAAACTAGCTACTTCCATGGGCTATCTGGCGTTGACAAGACTTCATTTGGTACAGCACTCAACCTTGCCCCACTGGAGAATTTCACTGTCAACGTTTACCTTGTTTATTGAAAATCCATGTGCCCAGTTCCTCTTATTATATTTTAATAATGTTCTGTCATTTTCATAATTAAACTTTTCTCTATTTTTAGACATGGGTAGTGGGAGTTTTATTATGTTCTGTTTTGACTTTTTAATTATTTTCGAAATGCTAAATACTTTCCTCACTTTTCCCTAAGTTTCGTTTTTCAGCTCTGTGCATAGCTACAAACAGTTGAAACCACGTCTATTTTATTGAACAGATATGTTTTCCTAACAGGATTTGGGATATATAACTTTTGAAGTACTCATGTCCCCTCCAACTAATAACCCATTTTATTAAAACCCATATCTATGTAGCCAGATGGTGTTGCCAAATTCCATGCATGCAATATGGGAAAATTGACGATTGTATTGCCCAATTGGAAGTATGTGTATGAGGTAATTGAGATGCTGGAGCCATAGCGTCCAAAAGATGTATTTAACCAAATTAATTGTGAGGTGTTGGCTGAGTGTTAACTTAGTGCTGATTTTGTGTGGTATGTGTTGTTGAGTAATAAATGACATATGTACGCACGTCTGATATGAGCTCCTCTTTTAGATGCTTTAAGGCGTTTCTAAGCTATGCTTGTTATTCTCTCTTAATGTACTCTGTAGAGTTGCTTTGGATGGGTATGCAGAGTGTTCTGTCTAATGTGTTATGCAAATGCTTGTGTATTGTTGCTTGTAAGGTAGTGTGTCTGCCTGCCACTGTTGGTGCACTAATAGCCAAATAACATGTGTATCTGTAATATATATTGGATGAGTGAGAGTCAGACTTTTTAATGTTTCCTGTTGGATATAGGAACTAGGGGCCTGATTTATACTTTTTTAGCACTGCATTTGCGTCATTTTTTAACGCAAAAGTGGAGTAAACATACAAAATATAATGGAATTGTGTAAGTTTGCGCCGTTTTTGCATCATAAAATTATGCAAATGCGGTGCTAAGGTAGTATATATCAGACCCTAGGTGTTCTGCATATGAATATCTGCTGGACTTACGGTTTTCCTGTGGATGGAAAAGTAAAACAAAAAATGTATAGTCCTCTAACTAGTGGTAATCTAGCCAAAGTTGCTTTGATGAACTGAGGGCCATATTTATACTTTTTGACGCACAACTGCGCCAACGCAGTTGTGCGTCAAAAATGTTAACGCCGGCTAACGCCATTCCAATGCGCCATGCGGGCGCCTTATTTATGGAATGGCGTTAGCCGGCGGAGCTGACTGGTGTGCGTCAAAAAAAATGACCCACACCAGGCAGCGCCGGCGTAGGGGAAAATGGAGCTTGGGCGTCAAAAAATGGGGCAAGTCGGTCTGAGGCAAAAAATCTGCCTCAACCCGATTTGCGCCTTTTTTTTTACTCCCACCCTCCATTGACATGACTCCTGTCTTAGCAAAGACAGGAGTCATGCCCCCTTGCCCAATGGCCATGCCCAGGGGACTTATGTCCCCTGGGCATAGTGGCATGTAGGGGGGCACAAATCAGGCCCCCCTATGCCACAAAAAAAAAACCGGAAAAATATACTTACCTGCACTTACCTTAATGTCCCTGGGGTGGGTCCCTCCATCCTTGGGTGTCCTCCTGGGGTGGGCAAGGGTGGCAGGGGGTGTCCCTGGGGGCATGGGAGGGCACCTCTGGGCTCCTTCCGAGCCCACAGGTCCCTTAACGCCTGCCCTGAGCAGGCGTTAAAAAATGACACAAATGCGGCTGGACGTCATTTTTTTTGACCCGCCCACTCCCGTGCGTCATTTTTGCACGGGAGTTTAAATAAGGCGCACAGGCCTGGGAGTAATTTTTTAGACGGAAACGCCTACCTTGCATATAATTAACGCAAGGTAGGTGTCCACGCTAAAAAATGACGCAAACTCCAAGGACTTTGGCGCTAGACGCGTCTAACGCCAAAGTATAGATATGGAGTTAGCTTTGCGTCGGATTTGCGTCAGAAAAAACGTCACAAATCCGGCGCGAACAGAGTATAAATATGGCCCAGAGTGTGTTACACAAAAGAAGCTAAGGTGCAATAGTCCAAGTGTTTTTGTCCTTACGTTATTTATTTCTTAAAGAATAGCTATGCACAGTAATAAAACAAAATCCAGAGCTAACATGTGCAAGGCAAGCAATAGAACCAAATGAATGAAATGATGCTGAATGAGTGAAATAATATTGGGAGCAGCAATCAGAATTGTTGACATGACAAGTAGCTAAAAACGAAAGCATACAGTCAACTGGTATACATATATGCCCAATAAGTGGGATAATTTAAAGATCAATCAAAGCTGTTAAAATGAACAACTTTCAATGTACATAGTCTGAAAGAGGCAAAATGTTAAGCAGTAGTTTACAACCCATCTGCTCTCATGCTCCTGAATTCGTCCTAATCTGCATTTTCAGCAGTCAAGTGATATTGTCAGGTCTTTGCTCAAAAGTTCCCACACGAGGGTCAGTCACCGAGCACTTGATGATTTGCAGTTCAGAAGACATCACTGATTTAGTCCCACCACCCAATAGCTGGTCTCTTGTTTTCACTACTTAATGCAAGCAGAAATTGCACTTTACATTTAAGAGACAATTACTGCTTATTATTTACAAGGCATCCTTCTGAACTTCTACAATTTAGACTCACCTATGCCATGCTTATGAAATCTATTGTATAAAATATACATCTTAAAAAGGGCTTACATCCCACCCTTCCTTTTCATTGGTTTGAATGCTTGCCACTTACTTTTCCTCTTTCTCTATTAGTTGTAGCATACTATTTTCTGTTGTTCTTACGGTGTTCTTCCTATTAGTGTCCCAAGCCCAAGTAGTCGCTTTCAACTGTGTTTGTAGAACTTCTTTCTACTTTCTGAGCAAGCGCGCCAGGGCCCTTGCTTGTCTCCTCCTCCCCTGACCCTTTCCTCAGGTACAGCCACTTGACCTCCTCTCCTGCTCCTCTCACAGAGTCTTATCTTGAAGGCTCAGTGTTAGACCTGACAGCCTTAGGATGGTCATCCCCCAACTTGTTGCCTTCCTCCCTCAACTTTTCTAACACTGTTGTTGCTGGTTTTAGGACTCTGCACACTTTACCTCAGCTAATCAGTGCAAAAGTGCATATCCTCTCTCCCTTAAACATGCTAACATTGGTTCATTCCCAATTAGCATATTTGAGTGACTCGTAAGTCCATAGTAAAGTGTGCTGCATGGGCCCAGGGCCTGTAAATCAAATGCTACCAGTGGGCCTGCAGCTTGCATTGTGCCACCCACATAAGTAGCCCCTTAACCATGTCTAAAGCCTGCCATTGCAAGGCCTGTGTGTGCAGTTTCCCTGCCACTCTGACTTGGCATTTAAACGTACTTTGCCAAGCTTTAAACTCCCCTTTTTCTACACATAGGTCACCCCTAAGGTAGGCCCTAGGTAACCCATAGGGCAGGGTGCTATGTAGGTAAAAAAATAGGACATGTACCTGTGTGTTTTATATGTCCTGGTAGCGGAAAATTCCTAAATTGGTTCTCCACTACTGTGAGGCCTTCTCCTTTCTTAGGCTAGCATTAGGGCTACCCTCCTGTACTGTTAAAGTGGTAGATTCTGATTAGAAAGGGGTAAACAGGTAATGTTTAGTATGGCCAGAATGGTAATAGAATATCCTGCTTATTGGTGAGGCTGGATTTTATATTACTAATTTTAAAAAGCCACTTTTAGAAAGTGGGCACTTCTCTGCACTTAAAATCCATCTGTGCCTTACACCCTATCTTCAATCAACGTCTGGGCAGGGCTGGTTGACAGCTTCCTTGTGCATTTCACACAGACAACGGCAAACAAAGGATACTCAGTCACACCTGCACTCATCTGCATACTGAATGGGTCTTCATGGGCTGGAAGGGTGGAGGAGCCTGGCACTTTCATTTCAAAGGCTAGTGGCCTGCCCTCACACAATGGACTTCCAAACCCCATACTGGTACCCTGGCAGACAGACCTGTACTGAAAGGGGACCTTGTACACTTCAAAACCACTCTTTGAAGTCTCCCTCACTTCAAAGGCATGTTTGAATATATAAACTGGATTCCTGACCCCACCAACTTAGACACTGCTGGCCTTGAATCTGCATCCTGTCAAGAGGAGCTGCCTGGCTGCCCGAGGAACTCACCTGGATTGCTTTCCTGCGAAGGACTGCTGCCTTGCTGTTGCCCCGCTACATTGCTGGCCTCTGACTTTGCTGAGAAGTACGCTCCAAGGGCCTGGATTGAGCTTGCCTCCTGTTTCGGAAGTCTCAGGGCCAAAAATACGTCCTCTCTTCACAGAAACTTTTTGTGCACCGAAAATCGATGCACATCCTGTCAGAAACAATGCACAGCCTGCCCTGCAACGAGAAAATCTCTGAACCGCCCAACCGGAACGATGCAACCTGACTTCCCGAGTGAAGATCGACACAGCGCCTGCATTGCGACCAGAACTTTGATGCACAGCCCTACCGGATCAACACACAGCTGAGCCGGAACAATGCAGCCTGACTTCCTGAGTGAAGAATCGATGCAGCACCTGCCGTGAGACAGAAACTCAGACGCATCGCCCACCAGATCGATGCAGCCCCTGTGACGTCGCCCCACACACCCAGGATTGCCACGCATCATCGCTGGACGTCAAAAGAACCCCGCATCACAATGAGAACTCAAGACTGCACTCTGGAAATCAACGCAAAGCCCTTGCAGCGTGGGAAGAAATGACTCATCGTCTGTGCCCCATCGGGAAATCCGACATACACCTTCCTTTTTCCACGCTTCTCCTCCTCAGCAGTGTCCATGCATGTCATTTTGATGCAAACCAGGTACTTTGTGCACACAAGAGACAGCTGTTTTTAAGACTTAAGTCTCTTCTTAACATTGCAAAAATGACATTTCAACTTGTGCTTATGGAATCTTTATTGTGTTTACCTTAATTTAATCAGGTAAATATCTTATACTTTTCTAAAACTGTGTGGTGTATTTCTGTGGTGTTATCACTGTGTTATTGCATTGTTTATTGCACAAATACTTTACACATTGCCTTTTAAGTTAAGCTGACTGCTCAGTGCCAAGCTACCAGAGGGTGGGCACAGGATAATTTGGATTGTGTGTGACTTACCCTGACTAGGATTGTGGTCGCTGTTTGGGCAAAGGTGTATACCTCTGCCAACTAGAGACCCCATTTCTAACACTCAGCAATCACATTCTCCTCAGAACTCACTGTGCAGCCCAACCTGCTCTGCCTGCTTACATTATATCCCACGCCACGACCTTTGCTGTCAGCAGTGAACCTGTAAATACTGCTGCCAACTTGTGTTCCAAGCAAAGCTTCCAGGCAGCATTGGCCTTCTTAATCAGGTACTTGCCAACATTTGGCAACTCCTGAGAAGGAATACACGATGAACAAGCGAGAAAGCAATAAATTTTTCTTTCATGATATATACCATTTTAAGAGAATCCTGCACCTCCCACAGACTCTTATCTTGGACTCTTGGCTTCAGCATTACCCTCCACCCTCACCGTACAGCCAATCCTGCTCTCCCTGCTTGCATTGGATACCACCCGACCTCCCTTGCTGTCAGCTGTGAACCAGTAAATACTGCTCCTCGCTTGTGTGCTAAGCAAAGCTCCCAGCAGACATTCTAAAGAAACTACGTTTAGGCCGAGCTTGGTAATGTAGACATTCTCAACTGTTTACAAAAATCCCATGAACAACTATGAGTCAGAGCACTCCCATAAACTATCTTAGACAGTATATATCTTCACGGTTCCACACTCAGAATGCATCAGCATGGCACACGCAGGATGCACAAGCAAGGCCTTTTTCCATTGGGTACGACTTGCTGCACTTGTTTTTACAGTGATAAAATATTTTATCCTTTTCACCCATCAATCAATCAATCACAATATTTATAGAGCGCACTACATACCCGTTAGGGTTTCAAGGCGCTGAGGGGGGGGAGGCTGCTGCTACTGGTCGAAGAGCCAGGTCTTGAGGAGTCTCCTGAAGGTGAGAAGGTCCTGGGTCTGTCGCAGGAGGGTCGGGAGGGTGTTCCAGGTCTTGGCGGCGAGGTAGGAGAAGGATCTGCCGCCGGAGGTCTTGCGTTGGAAGCGGGGAACGATGGTGAGGGCGAGGTTGGCGGAGCGGATTTGGCGGGAGGGGCGTAGAAGTTGAGTCTGTTATTCATGTAGGCTGGTCCGGCCTTGTAGAGTGCCTTGTGAGCGTGGGTGAGGAGCTTGAAGTGATCCTCTTGTCCACGGGGAGCCAGTGGAGGTCTTTCAGGTGGTGGGAGATGTGGCATCGGCAGGGTACGTCGAGGACCAGTCGGGCGGAGGCGTTTTGGATGCGTTGGAGTCGTCGGATGTCTTTTGCTGGGATGCCTGTGTACAGAGCGTTACCGTAGTCTAGTCTACTGCTGACGAGGACCTGGGTCACCGTTTTTCTGGCTTCCATCGGGATCCATTTGTAGATTCTACGGAGAATGCGGAGGGTGTTGTAGCAAGAGGAGGAAACTGCGTTGACCTGCTTGGACATGGTGAGGGCAGAGTCGAGGATGAAACCCAGGTTGCGTGCATGGTTGGCTGGCGTTGGGGGGGGGGGTCCTAGCGCGGTGGGCCACCAGGAGTCGTCCCAGGCCGAGGGGGTGCGTCCGAGGATGAGGACCTCCGTCTGGTCGGAGTTCAACTTCAGGCGGCTATTTCTCATCCATTCGGCGATGGACTTCAATCCCTCATGGAGGTTGGCTTTGGCGGTGTGTGGGTCTTTGGTGAGGGAGAGGATGAGCTGGGTGTCGTCGGCGTAGGAGAGAATGTTGAGGTTGTGCTGACGGGCCAGTTGTGCGAGGGGGGGCCATGTAGACGTTGAACAGCGTCGGGCTTAGAGAGGAGCCTTGGGGTACGCCGCAGATGATGTTGGTGGCATCGGAGCGGAAGGGTGGAAGTCGGACTCTCTGGGTTCTGCCGGAGAGAAAGGAGGAAATCCAGTGGAGGGCTTTTTCTTGTATTCCGGCTTCGTGGAGGCGTGTTAGTAGGGTGCGGTGGTAAACCGTGTCGAAGGCTGCGGAAATGTCCAGGACGATGAGGGCTGAAGTTTCGCCGTTGTCCATTTGCTGTCTGATGTCATCTGTGGCGGCGAGGAGAGCAGTCTCGGTGCTGTGGTTGCGTCTGAAACCGGACTGGGAGCGATCCAGGATGGAGTTGTCCTCGAGGTGGTGGGTGAGCTGAGCGTTGACGATCTTCTCGATGACCTTCGCCGGTAAGGGGAGGAGGGAGATCGGGCGGAAGTTTTTGAGGTCGTTGGGGTCTGCCTTGGGTTTCTTGAGGAGGGCGTGGATTTCGGCGTGCTTCAAGCTGTCCGGGAAGGTCGCGATTTCGAAGGATAAGTTGATGACCTTTCGAAGTTGGGGGGCAATGGTAGAGTCAGCTTTGTTGTAGAAGTGGTGGGGGCATGGGTCTATAGGGGATCCTGAGTGGATGGAGTTTATGATCTTGCAAGTTTCAGCGTCATCTACGTGGGTCCAGGCGGTGTAGCGGTTGGCACAGGTGGAGTTGTCGGGGGTGGGGTCTGACGGAGGCGTGGTGTTGAGGCTGTCGTGGATGTCAGTGATCTTCTGATAGAAGAAGGTGGACAGGGCGTCGCAGAGTTCTTGGGATGGTGGGATGTTGTTGACGTTGGCGCTGGGGTTGGAGAGCTCTTTCACGATGCAGAAGAGTTCTTTGCTGTTGTGTGCGTTGTTGTTCAGGTGTTCTCTGAAGTGGGAACGTTTGGCGAGTCGGATTAGCTGGTGGTGCTTTCAGGTGGCCTCCTTGTGGGCTGCCAGTCTGTCGGGTGTGTGTTCGAGGAGCCATTTCTTCTTTAGTTTCCGGCAGGTGCGCTTGGAGGTGAGTAGTTCGTCAGTGAACCAGGCTGCTTTTTTCTTACCTTGGTTGTCGGTGGACCTCTTGAGTGGTGCGAGGGTGTTGGCGCAGTCGTTGATCCACTGTCGTAGGTTGAGAGCGGCGGTGTCTGGGTCGGTGGAGTCGGTGGGCGGGCTCTGGGCGAGGGTGCTGATCAGTTGGTCTTCGGTGACTTTGCTCCAGCAGCAGTGGGTGGTGGTTGGGTGCAGTGTTGTTCGATGTGCTTCTTGAATGTGAAGTGGATGCAGTGGTGGTCGGTCCAGTGGAGTTCGGTGGTGTGGCTAAAGGTGACGTGGTTGCTTGCGGAGAATATCGGATCGAGCGTGTGGCCGGCGGTGTGGGTGGGTGTGCTGACCAGTTGTCTGAGGCCGAGGCTGGAGAGGTTGTCGATCAGGGATGTGGTGTTGGCGTAGTTGTTGTTCTCTCAGTTTCAATCTTTTGTAAACTTCGTCTTGCCATATATCTGCAGCATCGCAAACTATCTTCTGTCCAGCCACAGCTGTTTTCTTTTCCTTAGGATTAGTTTGTCATATGACACATTTTTCTTTGTTGAAGGATTCCTCCGATTTTGTAGTTAGCAAAACGCTGTCAGGAGGGAAAGATCCTCTGCTACCATCTGCTACCCTCATGTTTACAAATTTGTATCAATGGAAAACCTTAAACAAAAACATTATATGAAAATAAATTACCAATATGATGGCTAAAACACATCAATATAGAGCAACTGTTTTGGAAAATGGTGGAAGGATTGTTTCGAGGAATTATTTTTTGTCTCTGTAAGACTACTTGAACCCGATAACCTATGTTTTGACACAAAAAATGAATTAAATAGGTCTCATAGTTCCTGAAATATTACATCATCACTGCAAAACATCTGCCATATTTTTCCTGGATCAGCAATGTCTACCCAAACTAAATGACTTCTGTAATGATCCAAATCAAAAATGAAAATCTCTGGACAGCAATTTTTTATGGAGGTATATCGGGGGCAGGATTATGCTTGTGAACTGCCTGCATGCCTATCTACTTGTACTAGAAAATACTCTGCTCATTACTTGCTGTACAGTATGTAATTTTTATTGATGCTGGTTTTGGCACTTACAGAAACAGTATATATATTGCAGCAAACCTTTCCGAACTATCCATACCAACCTCTACCTTCTATTCAGTTCTCCCCTATTATGTTATTATTCCTGCTAATTTTGTGTGTTCATCCAAATTTCTGTTTTGTGAAAGTGAAGCTGATAAATGTGCACATGTGGACATTAACAGGATCCCTGCATTTAAACTGTTTCCAGATTTCACGCTTATCACTTCCGGCCAGCTAGATCGCCCAGGTTTAGTCCATATGGTGCTGATTCAGCTGCTAGTTAATGCCTTGTTTTATTTGGTATCTAGCACTCCGTATGAGTATGCTCTTCCCACATGGTTCCTAGCTCCCTCCCCAACCACTGTTGTGCCCTCATTATTGCTTCCTCTCTCCCTCCCCATGGCTTACTCATCCCACATCCCCTCCTACCTTGCTGCTTAAACCTGTCTTCCCACTCATTTCTCCAATCGTTGCTTGTACTTGAGAGCTCCTCTCACGCTCCGGTTCTTGAAACCTGTAGCAATATTCTCCATTCGGCCTGCCCTCTAAATAACAAGGCTCTCATCATCTTGGGTTGGTTGTATTATCATGGATTTTTAAGGTCCCCTCTGCACCTTCCCTCATCGTTCAGCCCATCCATCTGAAAGTTTAAGGCATATTACAGTAAGGCACTGATGACAGGCAAACTTTAGCAAAAACTGTTTTCGAACATGCGCTGTCTGCCTCTTCGTACTAAAAGTCTCATATTGGTATTTCGGAGCGTTAACCCTTTTTACTGGGACCCAATTATAGAGTATATCGTTTGCATGTCCAGTGGTACTTTTATTACAGATGAGCATCAATTTAAAGGTCAGATGTCTCGTGGCCATCCAGTAGCATCTGACAGCAGGTCTTCCTCGATGACACTCGTTTTATTGGGTAAAACAAATAATAATACAGGTACATTTTATATATACCAGTTTTATACTTCATCGATGAAATGCAGCTTTACAAGAGCTCAGCTGCTTCTTGTGTTTGCAGATTTGGGCCATATTTATAGAAAGTGGTGCATCACTAGTGATGCGTCACTTTTCTTGCAGCTCTTAACACTGCCATGGTATTGTAAATACTGTGCACCATGGTGCATGTTAGGGGCTATAGCTTAGTTTTTTTGATGCTATTGTAGCACTCTATGGGATTAGCTAAACTAATTTACGATAATCCAGTATATTGTTAAGAGGCCCATTGATATCAATGGGAGCCTCATTTTAACGCCTGCTTGTAAACCTGGCCCTACGTTTTATAGCAGTTGACATCTCCAAAGCAACATTTCGGCCTACACAGTCGAAAGATCCACTTCCATGTGGATTTCTCGGTTGCGCAGAATATTTGAGACAATTTATGCTTGTATAATGATGGGCACATCTTTGGAGGTTGTGTTAACCTAATAACATTTTTTACTGTTTACTATAGTATTTAATCAGGACGTCCACATTAAGGGCTGCCTTTTGATGAGTGCCATTGTGATTTGTAATATTCAAACTTTATATTAATTGCACTACAGAACTGACAGCTAGTTCTAAGCTAAAAAATGAGTTCCTAAAAGTTACATAGGCAGTGTAGCACCTATGTATGCCGTATGTGATTTGTAAATCTTGTCCAAGTTTAATATTTCATCACGTTTTGTTTAATGCTACCAAAGCATGAACGGTGCAAGTGCTCTCTGATAAATGCAGAGAATGGCCTTTTACTCATAACTATGTGCTGCAGGCACATATTTAGTTAACTTATTTCAGTGATTTCAAAATTATTTTCTTGTGCTTGGACATTCATTCTTTTTTATGGATTATATTTTTCTGTTTTTAGATAGCTGGGGTCGGCGGAGGCTTTCTTTAGGAGGGGTCTAATGTCTGCTTATTTCCATTTCTCTGGAAGGTAGCTGTGGAGATGGAGGTGTTGAGGATGCTGGTGAGTTGCGTGCTGATTGGGTTTGATGTGGATTTATAAAGGTGGTGGGGGCAGAGGTCCGTGGTTGCCCCGGAGTGGATCGAGGACATATTGGCTGATATGGTCAGGGTGGTGAGCGGAGACCAGGTAGTAATGATTTGGCTGGTGTTATCTGTTTTGTTGAAGTCATTGGGGTTAAAGGTGGTGTGTTGGAGGTTGAAACTGTTGTAGATGTTCGTGATCTTGGTGTGGAAGTAGTCTGAGAGGGTGTCACAGACTACTTGGGAGGGGTGGATGGTGCTCTCTATGGCTGCCAAGTTATCAATCAATCAATCAGAGAATTTGTAAAGCACGCTACTCACCTGTGAGGGTCTCAAGGTGCTGAGGGGGGGCTGCTATTGCTTGAACAGCCAAGTCTTGAGAAGTCTCCTGAAGGTAAGGAGGTCCTTGGTCTGACAGAGGTGGGTGGGAAGAGTGTTCCACTTCTTGGCAGCGAGGTGAATGATCTGCTGCCAGTGGTTGTTCTGGGGATGTGTGGGACGGCAGCTGTAGATCTTCTGAAGCATGTGGAGGATGTTGAAGCAGGAGGAGGAGATGGCGTTGACTTGCTGGGTCATAGATAGTGAGGAGTCCAGGATGAATCCCAGGTTGCGTGCGTGTTGGGTGGGTGTCGTTGCGGTTCCCAGTGTGGCAGGCCACAAGGAGTCATCCCATGTGGAGGGGGTGGAGCCGAAGATGAGGACCTCAGTCTTGTCAGAATTCAGTTTAAGGCAGCTGTTCTTCATCCATTCGGTGATGGCCTTCACTCCTTCATGGAGGGTGGTCTTAGCAGTGTCCTTGGTGAGGGAGAGGATCAGCTGAATGTCATCGGTGTATGAGATGATGTTGAGGTTGTGAGATCGGGAGATGTTAGCGAGCAGAGCCATGTAGATGTTGGAGAGGGTTGGGCTGAAGGATGAACCCTGGGGCACGCCGCAGATGATTTTGGTGGCTTATGAGCGGAATGGTGGGAGACAGACTCTCTGAGTTCTGCTAGTGAGAAAGGAGGTGATCCAGTCTAGGGCTCTGTCGCAGATTCCTGCGTTGCTGAGGCTTGTGCGTACGGTGTGGTGGCAGACAGTGTCGAAAGCATGTGAGAGGTCAAGGAAGATGAGGACCGTGGTTTTGCCATTGTCTAATATGGTTCTGATGTCGTCGGTGGCTGCGATGAGGGCAGTTTTGGTGCTGTGGTTCCTGCAGAATACAGATTGGGATGGGTCCAGAGTGCTGTTCTCCTCGAGGAAACGGGTCAGTTGTTTGTTGACAATTTTCTCTGTGACTTTTGCTGGGAAGGGGAGCAGGGAGATGGGCCGGAAGTTCTTGAGGTCCTTTGGGTCCGCCTTAGGTTTCTTGAGGATGGCGTTGACTTCGGCATGTTTCCAGCTCTCCGGGAAGGTGGTGGACTAGAAGGAACTGTTGATGATCTTCCGGAGTTGGGGTGTGATGACGGAGCTTGCTTTGTTGAAGATGTGGTGAAGGCAGGGGTCGGATGGTGAGCCTGAGTGGATGGTGTTCATGATTTCGATGGTGTTGTTGTCGTTGACATGGGTCCAGGAGAGCAGGAGGTTGGTGGGTGGTGAGGTTGTGGTGTCGGTGGTTGACGGGGGGGTCTGAGTGTTGAAGATGTCATGGATGTCTGCGATCTTGCAGTGGAAGAAGGTGGCTAGGAAATTACAGAGGTCTTGTGATGGCGGGATGTCGTTAGCGTTGGAGAGATCCTTCACAATGTTGAAGAGCTCCTTGTGGCTGTGTGCATTGTTTTTGATGCATTCTTTGAAGGCGGTTCTCTTGGCGGTTCAGATGAGTTGGTGGTGTCTGCGGATGACTTTTGTGTAGGCTGTGTGGTTGTCCAGTGTCTGATCTTGGGGCCACTTCTTTCGAGTCTTCGGCATGTTTGCTTAGATACTTGCAGGTTGGCGGTGAACCAGAAGGCCTTTCTGTCGGTGCATCTGTTGGAAGGATTTTTCATCGGGGTGAGGGTGTTGGCACAGTTGTCGATCCATTGCCTCAGGTTGCGGGCAGCTGTGTCAGTGTCGGTGGTGTCGATGGGTGGGTTCCAGCAGTGGTTAGAGAATTATTTTACTATTTTGAAGAGTTCCTTAGTGTGGTTGGCTGCAGAGCTGATCTAGGTGGTGGTGGTTGCTTTCTTGGTTTCTTCGATGAGCCAGTGATACTTATTGAGGAATGTTTTGTGAGCTGCTCTGTCAGTGGGGTTCTTGCTGGTGCGCCATTGTTTCACCAGGTGGTGGCAGTTAGGCTTGGTGGTCCTGAGTTCTGGGTTGCAGCAGCCGCCATGTTCTGAGGTTTTGTTGGATTTTGTGGGTTTCAGCAGTGCAACTGTCGGTGCTGTCAGTGATCCAGGTGGTGAAGTTCTGAATGGCTGGTCGAGGTCTGTTAAAGTCTCAGGTTGGGAGATGTTGAGGGCCTGAAATCATTGAGTTTCAGTGACCTTGCTCCAGCTCCATTGGGAGGATATCTGGTGCTGGGTGATGGAGTGCTGGGTGTTGGTGAAGTGTACGATGGTGTGGTCAGTCCAGGTGTGTTCTAGGGTGCGATTAATATGATTCTGTTGCTGGAGGTGAAAATGGGTTGAATGTGTGTCTGGCTTTTATAGTTGACTTCGGTGACCACTTGGGGAGGCCAGGCTTGCTCAGGTTCTCCTGGAAGGTGATGGAGTTGGCATTGTTGGGTCATCGATATGGAATTTAGGGTCACCAAGTACAATGTAGTGGTGAGAGTCGATTTTTGGGGGCGATGAAGATGGGGATGGTGTCGCAGAATGTTGCTCGGGGTCCCGGAGGCCTGTAAGCGAGGGTGCTTGTTATCGTGATATTTGTCTCTGTTTTTGTAGTTTGTGTTCCATGAGAGGTTTGAGGTTGTTGTGGGTGATGGTGCATCTGATGGTTTTCTTGAAGATAATGGCAACACATCCGCCTTGTTTGTTAGCATGGTTTCTGTGTATCATCTTGTAGCCTTCATGAGTGGTGGTGGTGATGTTGGGCTTGGAAGAGCGGTTGAGCCAGGTTTCTGTGATGAAAGCTATATCTGTGGAGATGGTGATGATGGTGTACCAGATTTCCGTGGCGTGTTTACAGAGTGAGTGGGCATTGAGCAGGTTGCAACGGAGTGGTTGTGGGATGTTCTTGGTCTTGTGGGCAGGAGTGATGCTGGATCTTTTGTAGGGTGTGTCACAGGAAAAGTGGCAGTGTTGGCAGGCGAAGGGTCCTTTGGTGGATTGTGGGGATGCGCTGATGCATATGTTGTTTCAGCATCCGTGGTCCATGTTCACAAGTCACTTGGTAGTGTACTGTTGGGAGGTAGAGGGCTGGTGCTGGGAGTTGTCCAACCAGTGGAATGTTGTTTGTGCGCTTGCTGTGTGCAAACACAGCATGTCCATGTGTCAGCCTCTATTAGTGGTCCTGGTCGGTGGGCCTCTGGTCCCAGGTGAGAACATGGAATGTGCAGTATGGGGACAGGGACAGCAGGCAGCGCAGGGATGGCAGGCAGAGCAAGGACAGCAGGCAACACAGCACAAGGACAGCAGACAGTGCAGAGACAGGGGCAGCAGGGAGTGCAAGGATAGCAAGGACAGTACATTAGGCAAGGGTAAGGCAAAAGAGGGGTGGCCCAACCTCCGCTGGGCTCTGATGGGCACAGTCAGGCCTGCCCTTTGCCTGGGCTCTGCCCGTGCATCACCTGAGTGCGTCTTATGATGCAGATACGACTGGAGATTTTTATCTGTCACTGGGAGGCACAAAAATGTGCAGACCAGCTAGCTCCACCTCTGGGGCTGCTGGGAATAGACGTCCTGGTGAGATCCTGTGATGGGAGGGGGCTAGAGTGCTCCATAGCACAGGCAGACAGGGAAAGGAGTAACAGGGAGCACACCTCTAGCAGGTGAGAACATGGGTGAGTTCCCTTCCTCTCCTCTCCTCTGCCTCTTATCCCACTGACTCCTGTTTAATAGTCCTCTTGCTTCTGCATTCTATCTTTCTGCCTTTCCCATCACCCTTTATTTCCTGATCCCTAGTTCATCGCCTCCTCCCTCATTCTTGCTGTCCCACCCTTTTGTCTCTTTCCCTCTCCCTACCTCTCTGTCCCTGCTCCCTACACCCTGTCTCTCATGTTCCTTACTCTAACTCCTTCTCTTGCCGCTTTGCATCCTGCTCTACATCCCCCTGCATCACACACCTCTTTGCCCATGCTGTGTTTTTAAATATTGCATAGACAAGTCACAACACTTTAGCAGAATTTCAGTAAGCTACAACTTACAACACAAAGAGTTCATTATTAATCACATAGGCGAAGCCTATTGCATTTACCAAAGCTTGTTATTAGAGGAGAAAATGTAATTTCAGGGAGAAAACACCTACAAGCACACAGAGGACAAACTAAACATGGCTAAAGAAGGCTTCTATTGCTTCCAACATATATGGTAAGGGGTCATTGTTGAACTCGGCCATCTCTGCTGGGTCACCCCCAAAGATTTTGCCTTTTTCTATCCATCTGTTTGCTTAATTAATTTTTGCTGGCCTTGGGACCCTGTGCACTTTATCACAGCTAACTAGTGGTAAACTGCTTGTGCTCTGTCCCCTAAACATGACAAAATTGGTTTACGCTTGATTGGGATATTTAATGTACTTATAAATCGTGGTTTATTTAATTTACTTATAAATCCATTGTACACTGTGGTACCATATTTCCAGGGCCTAAAAATGAAATGCTGTCAGTGGGCCTGCAGCACCTATTATGTCATCCACGTAAGTAGCCCCTAAACCATGTCCCAGGCCTGCCGTAACAGCCTGAATGCAGTTTTAAAGTTTGGGCTATCCCATCCAAGTGCTTTAAGGGTTCTGTTGTAGATGGACGAGGCAGCCGACAAGAACTTTGAAATAGCGCTTACAACCCCCGTGGGTGCATTACTTTTACAGATTCTGTATGCATTGACATGGTCATGTAAAAGTAATAATTTTCAAAGTGTAATAATCCTTTTTTTTCCGGGAATCTTGTACTTGGGGCGAAAAAAGAGAAAGAGTTCAATTGATTACACTCCTAACTGGCACAGTTTACATTTGTTGTCATCGACTATTGGGCAGTAAAAGCATTAACTGGAAGGGTGCCATATCTGAACTGAAGGTTTAGAGAGTGGGCAAGGGCAGGTATGGTCAGGTCAAAAAAGTGTTCAGCCAGTGGCTCCTGTTTGATAGATACAAATTTTGACACTAAGCAACCCAACCCACTGCTCTGAGAGATCTGATCATTTACCTTCCTCCAGTAACTATGTTTAATAAACTTGGCCGCATTAGCCGGGATCGATTCAGGGTACCCCCAAAAGAGAGGGAGACCTAAATTGGTCCAAGCCGATTTAATTTCCCACAGACATTTGACCCTATCCAGGTAATTTGCACACACAAGCAGATCTCTAATACCCTTCCTAAGAGGCTCCAATTCCTCCATCTTCCGGAGTCGAATCCAGTATAAAAGTTGTTTCAGTTTGACGTTGTCAACAATCTCATTTAACCCAAGATCTTGTCTTAGAGGTACTAGTGGTGTACCCTTCCCTAGGATAGCTATGTATCTGGTAAAGTTATTTTTGTTAATTTGTAATATATTCAACTTGCTCTCAAAACCCCATAATTGTGCCCCATATAGGGCAGCACCCCTAACCTGGGCCTTGTATATTTTCACTATCGGGTTCAACTGAGGACTTACAGCTGATTTAGCTTTGCAGCCCAAGGACCCTACTCTATGACATATTAAGCGTGCACTTTTGTTAATGTGTGCATCCCACTTGCCAGAGCCCATCAGTCTCACCCCCAGATAATCAACTTCAATAACTCTGTCTAAAATAATAGAGTTCATTGTTGCACTTGCCCTCATCTTTATCCTCCCCTGAGAACACATCATACATTTTGTTTTTCCATCGTTTACCTCAAGGTTAAAGTCCTTACAGAAGAGACAGAATTGGTTGACAAGATTTTGAAGTCCCATGGGGGATTTTGCTAAGTTAATAATGTCGTCTGCATAGAACAGTCTTGGGATTTTCTGATCAGCCAACCATGGTGAATCATTTACACAGTTGTTAACGTACTTAATGCAGTTGTTTAGATATAAGAGAAAGAGGGTAGAGGCAAGGACACAACTTTGCTGCACCCCTTTGTCAATTATCACTGTTCCTGCCATATCTGATTCTGGCGAAAGTCCCTTTGTGGAGTTGAACAATTAGGTCCAGGAGTCCACTTGGAACTCCCATTTTACTCATTATACTCCAGCGCTTATGCTTGGGGACCAGGTTGAATGCTGCTCGGAGATCGATAAAGGCACATCCAAGTTCCCTCCACTGATATCCACTGCCTTCCATCTAATTGCCATAAACCTCAACACTTGGTCAATTGTACTAACTACAGGCCTAAATCCTGGCTGTAGACTCAAGATGGCCCTACTCTCCTCAATCCACTCTTCCAAACGGTTCAGAATATGCTTTGCAAAAATGTTCTGAAGATTATCTAACAGACTTATAGGCCAATAGTTGGATGGATTACTGGGATTTCCCTTTTTGTACAGGGGGCTATTTCTGCTCCTTTCCCGGTACAAGGGATGGGTGCACCACCAGTCACTGCATTATAAACCTTGATGTAAGGAGCCCAAACATCAGGATTTGAGTTATAGAGGTCTTCCGGTAACTTATCAAAGCTGGGAGATTTGCCCCTTTTGAGGGAAGATATTGCTACCTCGGTCTCAGCGAAGGAGAATACAATTGGGAGAAGACTCCCTTTCCTCACTGGGGGGACTGGATCTTCACTCCTAGAGTAAAGAGAGCTAAATGATTGATCCACTCATCAGGAAGAATTGGTACCCTAATTACCGGTTGAGAATCCTCACTGCCATTTAAAACTAATTTCCGAAACTTACTAGTGTCCTTATTTATTGCTGCCTCAAGAATGGCTGTCCTGCACTCCTTAATAAATAGCTCCCCCCTAGTAATCAAATAATTCTAGGTGTTCAGCAAGTATTACTTCCCTGTCCTGCCCAAATTTGAGCATAAGTTCCATTTGATTTGCCAATAGGCTATACATAGTTGCAATTGGACACAGGGAGGAGTTAATGGTTTCCCACCTAACATTCCATCTATTGTTTGTCATAAATCAAATCAAATCAAATCATTAACTCCTCGCTCAGCCCGACACTCTTTAATGTCTACATGAGCCCCCTCGCCGACATCGTACGCAAGCACAACATCATCATCACCTCCTACGCCGATGACACTCAACTTATACTTTCCCTCACCAAGGACCCCGCCAGCGCTAAGACCAACCTACAAGACGGCATGAAGGACGTCGCAGATTGGATGAGGCTCAGCCGTCTAAAACTGAACTCTGACAAAACGGAAGTCCTCATCCTCGGCAACACCCCGACCGCATGGGACCACTCCTGGTGGCCCACGGCCCTTGGCACCGCACCGTCCCCCTGAGACCACGCCCGCAACCTCGGCTTCATCTTGGACCCTCTTCTCACCATGACCAAACAAGTCAACGCCGTGTCCTCCTCCTGCTTCCTCACCCTCCGCATGCTCCGCAAGATCTTCCGCTGGATCCCCACCGACACCAGAAAAACGGTGACCCACGCCCTAGTCACCAGCCGCCTGGACTACGGCAACACCCTTTATGCTGGGACCACCGCAAAGCTCCAAAAACGTCTACAACATATTCAAAACGCCTCCGCCCACCTCATCCTCGACGTACCCCGCAACAGCCACATCTCCGCACACCTGAGACACCTGCATTGGCTCCCAGTCAGCAAAAGGATCACCTTCCGACTTCTCACCCACGCACACAAAGTCCTCCACGACAAGGGACCTGAATACCTCAACCGACGCCTCAGCTTCTACGCCCCCACCCGTCTCCTCCGTTCCACCGGCCTCGCCCTCGCTGCCGTCCCTCGCATCCGCCGCTCCACGGCGGGTGGGAGGTCTTTCTCCTACCTGGCAGCCAAGACCTGGAACACCCCCCAGCCTCAGGACGACACAGGACCACTTCGCATTCCGGAGACTCCTCAAGACCAGGCTTTTCGAGCAGCAGTAACCCCCCCTCCCCCCTAGCGCCTTGAGACCCGCACGGGTGAGTAGTGCGCTTTATAAATGTTAATGTCCAATAGTGTTACAGCTTTTCGTTTGCCCGTCTTTCCCCAGTCTTTACTCTAATGATGCCACTAGCTATTGGAAGCTACATAGTGTAAACCCATGTATTGAGAACAATGTCACTTACTGTAAGTTTGAAGGTGCTTTAGCCACATTAGGGAAGTGACCCAGCCAAGCCTCTTTCAGGTTGATGATGGGCGAAGACGGGACCGCTCTTGGCTTGGTCTTTGCCCGGGATACGTAGTTGGAAGTGATGTCACAAATAAGCACCGCCATGGCTCCTGCCACTGAGGAAGTTGGGGGCTGTGGTCCTCCGATTCCCCCTCGGAACTCAAATACCTCCCATTTGCGACCGTGCAGCAGGAAGCGCTGTCTTTTATTTAATAAGTGCTAATTTCTGACTGGGACGAGAAAAGCTCTTCATGACTGATAATTATCAAATTCTATTTGAAAATCCATTTTAAAGTTGGATTTCAAATTGCAGTTTTAAAATTACCACTTTTAGAAAGTTGGCATTTTCATGTCCTTTGCCATTTGGTGTCTGCAGCCTGCCCTGGGTTTGTATGGCTGGGTGTAGCTGGCAGTTGAGACTTTGTGAATTCCTCCCAAACAATCATACAATAGAAGGCATAGTTGTGCCTGAATGTGCCATCTGAGGGCTGGATGGAGGCAGAGCTGGGCACACCTCCCCTTGCATCTGAATAGGCTCTGCTTTGTCTTGACACAAAGGGCTCATCACAGCATTGTCTCTGCAGCCAGCTTTGAGCCAGGTAAGGGGATTCAGGAAATTCCAAACACTTCAAAGAGAAACCTCTAGAAACTTTGACTACATCAAAGAAGACACCGGGTCCAAAATAGGGCCCTCAGATCCACACTTACGTTCACTTTTTGGACTTGCAAAAGGACTCTCAGGGGACTGTCTGCTCCTGTGGTCTGCTCTGTACTCCACAAGATTGCTTTGGTACACCTGGAATGACTGCTTTGCTGCCTGGAGCCTGATTTGAATCCTCAGAGGTCTGCCCTGCTATTGTGCCCTGCATCTCCACCTGACACCAGGACTACTACAGTGACTCCAAGAGCTAGTTTGATGGCCTCCTGTTCAGAGCTAAAGGGACATAACATATTCCCACCATCCTTAACCCACACTTTGACCATGCCTGCGTGATTTCTATCCCATCAAGTGGTGCCCCTTAAGTCCTGGACCTCTAGAATTGGTGCTTCAGGCACCTAGATAGCCAAAGTCGAAAATCTTGGGGCTTATAAAATTTTTAGCTAAAAACTGCTCTGGGAGCTGAGGGAAGACCTGGCAAACCAGCTTGTTGATCCACCCGAGGTGCAATGCAGTTGGCCTGAATTTGCGGTAGCTCCAAATATGTTCTAATCCACAGCTGCTCATCATGTTTAGTGGTCCTTTGCCCATGGAGTCTTTGGCCTCCTGGAACTCTCAGCGGCTACAGCCTCTTGCATCATACTGATGTGGAGATTTTCAAGTTCAGAAAAAGTGACTAAGTCCAAATATGGAAATCTTCACCACAACTTCATCCAGTGGCCCCTCCGACCATGATGCTCCTTACTTAGACACCGCCTTCTGCCTTGCCCTGCTCAACTTTACCTTCACAGAACATTTTTCTTGAAAATTGCAAGTTCGAAGGTAAGCTTCAATCAGGTCGAATACAATTCTTTTATGTGACCCACACTCCATCGATATTGGCCATGTTTTTCCACTTTGATCCAGTCTCACATGGCTAGAAGTCTGCATTTGGAGCTTTGATCTTTTAGGCACTAGGGTTTACCTTAAACTTTGAATATTCATAACTCGTGTTTGTTGTCAAATAATGTATTAACATGTATTGTATTTTTTGTGTGTTGTGTTTTCACTTTATTACTGGTCATGTGGTACAGAACTATTTCAGACCTCGCCTCTAAGTTAAGGCTTGCTGCTTTTTGTGACAAGATACACAGGGGAATGCGCAGGTTAATTCAGTGACTTTTTGTGGTTCACGCTGCCAGGCGTTGTGTTTATTGGTTGACCAGGGCTAACGCCCCATTGACCAACAACCCAATTGCTCACACTAATTATTTCACTCGTAATCAAGCTCTACTGATAAAGAAATATCCCCTATACATGGCAAATATTATTCATTTTTAACTCCAGGGTTTGCTAGTGCGGTAGTTGTTGTTGAAAAATGGTTGCTGCCTACATACTGAGAGTGAACTGTATAGTTAATTGAACAAATGATTACATTTCTTCCAGGCTTAAAATTTCACAAAGATTTGACTTGAGGAATGTGTTGCTAACAATGACATAATACAGCATTTTTCCTTGCCACCTTGCTGCAAGAATTGCAATGAAAAATGTTGTTCTATGTATCTCACCCACAAATACAGTGACACCTGCTTTGTTTCATGGCTACGCTGTGACCCATTGATCGTAAAAATCTATCTGGTAGACAATAACTCTACACTAAGTTCAAGAGAGCTATCTAGGGGGTTGTTCTTTCTGAACTGAAAATTGCCAATGTCTGTCTAGATATGGAATCGGCCTTCGGGTGCCCACAGCAAGTCACACATATATGGCATATATGCACATTTGCACCATGCACGGAACAAGCAGGACTGGCCAGTCAATTGTAACCACCAGGGTATATTGCTTGTATGGGTGATTTTTTCTAATAATCATAATGTTTTGTTGGTTGATCCCAAACAAGTTGTAGAAAGGGTGGTGGGAGACAACCTACATATGTTTATGGAAATACTTTGGCTGATACCCCTAACCCTAAGGAAGTTATGGATGCAGTAAATGTAGTAAATATAGCAGTTGGAGATTGCTTACTCTCAACAAGTAGCCGCCCTAGTAAGCGCAGAAGTGGGTGGTTTGATAAGGCCTGTTATGATGCTAGGGCAGACATTAAAAACGGCCCTTAAGAAATAATCTAGAGATAGGGCCCTTGTGAAAGAAGCAGCGTTAAGTATAAAATTGCTCTGAGGGAGAGTAAGTTAAAACAGAAAGAAAAACCTTCGGCTAAGTTGGATCCGGCCACAGTCTTGAAGGATCCTGGTTTGTTCTGGAAGGTGGTGAATAGAGGTTCTTTTGCAACAGAAATATCGGAGGGCCTGGGTTGCAATATTGCCCCGGAGGCCTGGGTAAATTACTTTTGCAGAACTTTTGAGGGGGTACCCGTAAGAAATAACCGGGAGAATGAGTATGATGTGGCTCCTAACCTAGCGATCAGGTTTTCACTCCAGGAGGTAATTGATGCACTCCAGGGTAGTGCTAGTAATAAAGCCCCGGGCCCGGATCTGATCCCCATGGATTTATATAAATCCTGCCCTCAGTTATAGGTACCTATTCTTTTAAATGTCCTTAATGCGGCAGTTACTGGGGGTATTCCTGCCTCCTGGAGCCTGGCTTGTATTGTCCCAGTTTTTAAAAAGGGTGACCGGAATGATCATAAGTCCTTTCGCCCCATTTCCCTTCTTGATTCTTCTGCGAAGATTCCGGGGCGGATCATCCTAAGGCGCATTGAGGCCTGGATGGCAGAAAATGAAATTCTTAGCCGGGACCAGTATGGATTCAGGGAAGGGCTTGGCACGCGGGAACAGAGTCTTAACTTATTGATGATGATTGGGAAATATACGCAAGCAAGGAAGGGTACCCTCTACCTGGCATTCATGGACCTTAGTTGTGCCTTTGACAAGGTAAATCGGACTATACCGTGGGAGAGGCTAAATCAGTTAGGGGTGGGTCCTAATATTGTAGAGCTGCTTCGGTATCTCCACTCAGGAACGATTGCAAATGTGAGGGTGGGGATACATGGGGAATGTTCAGAGGCTTTTATGCTCACAAGGGGCGCTCACCAGGGATGTGTTTTGGCTCCCACTTTGTTTCTTTTATACACAAATGGATTTTCGTACTTCTTGATGGAACATTTGCAGGGATGTCCCTAAGGTGCATGGTATTAATGTTCCTGTGTTGACGTATGCTGATGATGCGGTCCTTATGGCAGGCACAATGAATGGCCTCCATGAAGTAGTTAGAGCTTATGCTTCCTTTATGTCAGACCTGGGCCTAGAGATTAATTACAGGAAATCACATTTCATGGTACGTGATAGACCCCTCAGTAGGGTGGGGGACCTAAGGATTGAAGATCAAATTATTAGCAGGCTCCATGAGTTCCCATATTTAGGGGTCATCTTTGACAATAAAGGTTCTTGGAAACCCTATATTGCCAGAAGGGGTATGCTGTTCCATTCCACAGTTGGTGCTACATTTGATTTTGCTGTAAGAGTAGGAAGTAAACCTATCAAGCCCTTGCTTGAAATCTATAGGCGAAAATATCTTCCTGTCCTGCTGTATGTTGCAGCACTCTGGGGGTATGTGGATACTCGAGTGCCTATTGTAGAAGAAAATCGTTTCTGTAGAAGGCTATTGGTAGTTGGCCAAAACACTTCTGGTTTTTCCCTTCATTTGGAATTAGATCTTGAGCTTGTACAACATACTTTCCAGTTGGCTCCCCTCCTGCTATGGATTTCAATTTGGAGGAATGAACATGCTACCTTTACTAGAGAGATTTTAAGGGACTGTTTGGCCTGTGACAATGTAAAGAATATTCCCTGTCTGACGTATATAAGAAAGACGGCCCAAGCTTTGGGGTGGACTGATTTGTTTGATACTCCTGAGGGTTTGACTAGCCGTGATAAAAATTGGGTTAAGGATAATTTTCTGAGAATTCAGGGGGCAAAAAGAGAGGGTGAGGTTTTAAGGAAAAAATCGGTCAGGGATTTTATTATGTTAAAGATGGGGATGGGCCCTGAGCTCTATCTTTTAGAGATGAATGATGTGAGGGGACTGTCTCCTATTACTCAATTTTGTATGGGGGTCATCAGAAATAATCTATGTTTTCCACTTGGCCAGCATGGTGAAATATCTATTAGACCTTGTCCTTGTGACAGAGTGTCCCTGCAGACTTATTCTGTGTTTTTTATGCACATTTTAGATCTTGTTTTTTATTACCCTTGTTGAGGCCCAAGGTCTTTGTGCAATATCGCCCTGCCTTTATGTGGCTGCAAATGGCCTCAGATGCATGTGTATGGAGAGGGCTGGGATCGTTTTTGAGGGGGGGGCTATTACTTGGCGTAGCAATGTAGAGTTTTTTAAGATTCTTTCTCTATCTTTTTAAGAATTAGGTTTTTATCTGTTTTAATCTGATGGATTTTTTCTGACGATATTGTTTTATTGTTATTGGGCTCATGTAGTGTTGTTTATATGTTTTAATGGTTGAATTATTTCATACCGAATAAAGTACAAAGACTGGCCAGCAAATCACTTCAACTACCACTTTGGAAACTTTCTTGGGGTGCCAGTCTTGTGCACTTATTCTGTGACTGTGACGGTCCAGTGTTGGATCTATCTGACCTGTCCTGATGTTGTCATCATCTGATGGAGGTCATTTTTTACTCAAGTGGCGGGGCTACATCACAGTGTTTCTATGTCACTCAGATGGATGTGCGGGCACCAATCAACTTTTTCTTGTGTGAAATGGTTGATTTCAAGGCTTTTTCTGAGAGCAAGGTGGCAAGGATCAAGATTTGTGATGTGGAACCGCGAACACAGTTTGGCAAGCTGACTCCATCTACTGATTTGACTTTTTTTGTTTGTTTTCTTATTCGTTCCGAAGCAGAGATCCAAAATATACCACTTTTGCATAAAGAAGCAGAGAAGTCATGCTCCACGCCCAGAGCTTTTCAATGTTTGGCTGAAAGGGCCACCGGGATGCTAATAGGCATATTGCTCTCACCTGTAGGATAATGACAGCTTTCATTTACCTATCACTCTCTATGGGACCTGCCTGTGGCACTGTTCCAAAATGCATGGCAACCTAAATAACACAGTTTATTGTCTACAGCTGTGGGCAATAACAATTACATATTCCCCGGAAGAGAATGCATTCATTTAATAGTGGAAATAGAAGGGTGTGATCACCAGCAGTGGCTTGCATTATTTGGTTCAATGGGCTGGTTTATAGCTTTTAACGCATGGGTCCACACCCTTGGCTACTGATTTAATGAAATAAAGGAGAAAGTGATCGAGGGTATTAAACAGTTCACTAGAGCAAGAGGATTAATAGAGAACAACCTTTGGTGTGTAAAACGTGAATGGGGTAGTCTGTCACCGTTGCTGTCTCTTCATTTGAACAGGCACAGCAATGACTCGTGGGGGCCCAGGATGAAGCTAGCATCCAGAACGTTGCACTGAGATGGAAATGCAGTTTACCATATCTTCAAACTGAAAGTTAAGGCAGCTGCTAGATAGGCATTAGCTGGGTTTTGTTACACATCAATGTAATCAGTAGAGTGACGGAAGAAAATATGCAAAAGAATGTGAGGGAAGAAACAGTCAAGAAAGGAGTTAGACAGATGTAACTTGCCTTGATGTTGTGCATTGTTGCAGCAAATGTTGAGAGGAACGAAAATGAAAGAAAATAAGAAGCACTGGCAGCGGGTTTTCCTAAGAGCGTCTCATGCATCGAAGAGGGATATTTAGGCGTTCCGTTTGTTACAGGTGGAGAGCAGGCACTATTGCATTGCTTGTCACCATTCTGTTAATATAGGAACACATGAAATTAGACATTCCGGTAATTTGAATTGAGAAACACTTTTAAACAGATTTTGTGTCTATTAGTGGACTTGTCGACCTCCCTGCTGATTCTTTCACCAGCATATTTAATAGAGATATTTTTTCTGTCTAAGAGCTATTATTGGCAATGGTTGATTAAAAAATAAAGATTGGAGACTAAAGGGTGCCTGACACTGTTAATCTTCTATAGCTGGGAAACATATGTAAGTGTTCAATGTGAAAATTGACGGGCCATCCACGACCAGCACACCTTCACAACTTCTGCCACAGTACAGAAATGGCAGAGGTGATGGAGTCTCATTGCATCCATGAAAATCCTTAGGGTGTAGTAGACGAGCAATTACTGGGGATTTATGGTCAAATGTAGACACATAATGGCTCTGTGATTGTGGTCAAGTGTTTCCGAGCCCACACTGGGTGGATCATTTACTATTATTTCATGTAAGGGGGAGCAGGAAGGGACGTTGTACTGCATTCTGAAAGGAGGGAGCAGAAATGCTCCATATTTACAAAGATATTGAGGCTTTCTGCTCCCTCCTTGTGCTGGTGCATTGTACCACCAGTGCAGGAACCCTTACATCATAATGAAAGGGTGCCTGTGTTATGGGCAGGATTGTTTTTGTGCAGGAACTGAGTAACTTCCTTCACAAAAAGATTCAAAAGAGCATTAGGAAGAGGGAATAATGTGTAAAAAATATTTTTCTTCTTGTCACACCATACTCTGAGAGGCATACCGATTTGATGCAATAATTGGTTAACAAACCTTTGTAAATATTTAAGTGCATTGAATCCAAGAACAGATGCACAGGAATGCTATTGCTCCACCAATGGAGCCTGCATAGCTCAAAATGTAACATAAAGCAGAACAAGTTGCTGCTTGCATTACATTTCTTTACAAAGCCACATAAAGCCGAAGTTAATCACCCCTTGCATGGCTTAGTTGATATTACTGAAGCCTTTGCATTGTCCTTGTGTTGACTTGTGAAATGCAGGGACAATGCAAAGGATTAGTTAACCTGGGCCTAGGAGTGCATAGCTGACATTGTGGGAACGTTAGCATGTAGTTCCCTCAGCCTGGTCAGAGGAAATGGAGGTCGATGTCTCGCCAACCTCTTCCACTTCAAAGAAAGCAAAGTTTACTCTGCCTCGGAGGGCCATTTCTTCTAATGTGGATCTTACTTGCACATTTTAAAGTACAGTGCTGATATCAAGGCTTGCTTCAGCACCTCATGTTTGAGCAAACAATTACATTTATTTCAATACTTCGAATAGCTGGAATTTGAAACTACTGAATTGCATTGGATAGTCCAAAGGCAAAAAACAAATTACCCAGTCATGGTTTGTCGAGCAAACATCAACAGCTGTACCATCGCCTTCTATCTTTATAAACCATGTGAGTAAAATTGCATTGCAATTGCAAAGAGAAGAGTTTAAGTCGAATTTTTCACAACTCCTTTCATTTACCACTAATCAAGTTGTTGTAATCATTTTTATGTGACCTTTAATTTAAGCTTGAGTAAACATGTTCCTCATTTTTGCAATGTATTTAAATAACCCTTAAGCACTGAAATAATCAACACAAAATAATGAGGCCACCCGTGGTGTCATCAAAAATCTGACTACGATAACTACATCATAACTGCTGTCCCACGACCTATTACTAAATGTGTGTGAATACAGTTATACCTATTATGTATGACATTCAAAAACATTACTTATTGGAATAGGTTTGTGCCTGAAGCAACAAAAAGATACCGCTTATCTCCAAGTAAATATACATTTATGAATGCACAGTTAGGTAGCTTAAGTAGAACCAGTTCCGGGTTATGTAAAGTATTTTAACTTTATGGGCTAGTTCTATTTAGCTGCGTTCAACCAAAATAAATATGTTTTCCCTTTGCATATAAACTTATTTTCCGAACAGGTCTTGGGAACTACTGCTATGAAATGGATGGTGCACCCATACACACCTCAACAAACAATTGAGAGGGCGATTCCGGTGGTGACTTGTATGGCTTGCTGCAGGCATCCCACAGCGCCGCTGTATCCAGTGAAAACATAAAAGGTTGCCCTGGCTAGGATCATTCAAAACCTTTTCTTCAGGCCTGCTAAGAAAAGGGAACGTGGAATAAATTAAGGGGAGTAACAGGAAACTGAAGCAACACTCCCTACTCAGGGAGTAAGGTTCAGATTGGCTGGAGGGTGTCAAATCCCATTTTGACGATTGAAAGAAGTGTTGAACATTTCTGCCTTATCTTGTGCCTTGGGTATTAATGAAGGGATCCTCGAGGGCCCTAGGGAGGGCTGCCTTACATTGTAATACTAAATTATTTCTGTGCCCCAACTTTTCTGCCATTTTAATATCCTTCTACGATTATAACACTCCTGACCATTACCTGGCTCAATGTACTTTCATCCAGTGGTCTAATGGGACTGCATTTATAGAAGCTCGGAATGAGTTAGCACAATGTATAACAATGACATTAAGTGAGGTTGGAGAGGAAGAATTTCAAAGGAGGCACAGAAGCCAGTTACAAGGGTGTCTGTTTAAGAAGTGTCAGAACCTCAGCAGGCACTGATGAGCTTCACTGGTTTCCTTTCCAAGCAGCCAAGTGCGAGTGCATCAATGCCATGATTCACCCACATCAGCCTCAGTTGCTGCTGGTTTTGGTGGCGATTTTGCAGCTGTGGGGGCGTTCGGTGGTAGGTCTCTGGTGGCATCGTTGTTCAGCCCAATGGAATCTTGCTCAAAAGGTCGCAGCGCCATGATGGTTCTGATTTGTGTTTGCCAATCCATCATTTCTACCTTTTCTCGATTGAGCAATCTTTCTGCTTGCAGAACTCCTTTCTGCTTACTGATTCCCTTCCCGATCAAGGCTAACCATTTAAGCTTAGATTTGAATGTACAGAGTGCATAGCAAAGCTCCAAGATTCAAGGTCGGCTTTGCTGTTTAATTATTTTCCTGTGACCTCTTCATCCTAGTCACCTTTTGAGTCCTGGTTTACTGTATACCATGAAACCTTCTGGAGGTTTTTTTCTCTGTGGCGCTTTTCTTCATAGTGTACTACCTCAGCATGGTGTCATTTATTCACTTTCTGAAGGAGTAGCTTCCAGCGGAGATTGCCCCTGCTTCAAGTGAAAGTCCTGAACATATTGGCAGGAAAAGCACTCTGCATGTCCAGCACTTCATGGAGCGTGATGTCAACATCATCTGACCAAAATGTATCCTCCAAAAGGCGTGCACGCTACTATTTCACAGTTGGGGAGCAGAATTGGAGACATTTACAATTAAAACAACATTCTGTGCCAAGCTGTAGCCTCCAGGGTGCCCTCTGAATTACCGCACGGTACTGCTGGAGCCTTGCACCTTAATTAAGATCATAACAAATTGAAATAATTGTTGTTTTCTTTAACGGACCCATTTTGCATTCCGTCCCATCCAATTTTTTCTTTACAACTCTAAAGTGGAATATTTAGTCAGTTGCTTATCTGGGCCTTCCCTGGCTTGAGCACCCCATTGTAGACTTCTTCTGACCCAAGTGTAGACAACTATTCCTTGTAGTTTTTGGACATATGTTTGAAAAACGGACCTCTAAAATTAATCAAAAGAGGCCTTAAGTGAAATTCAGCAGGGGCCTCTGGACATGCTGACCCATATAATCCAAATTGTCTGGCAGCCGAAACAACACGGTTTGAAAGTACATCCCACTCAACATCTACCTGCAACATTATTGGATGATAGAGTCATGGGCTTGTTTATGGACAAGGAATAGGCTTTAAAACATAACTTAATATGTCAAGCTAAAGATAAAGTGGATTTATTTCATACCATAGATGGCACACCCCTAGTTTATGGGCCAGTAACACAATTAACAGTTTGCAAAGTTTAATCATAGTGAAGAATTGTCATTCAACTTGGTTACAGCTCCCAACCATCCAGTGATATTTGAAGTTCCTTGGTTGATCCAACACATTTCATATATTGGTTGGTCCACATGACCCCTGGTGCTCAGCTCTGAATATTGTGTGCAAAACTGCAGTTTGGGCAATTAAGGTGCAGTTCAAGGAAAAATCAGTCCCTCAGGGGGATCTGAAAGATTAGTGGCTAACTTTTCATTAGTTCCAAAGCAATATCAGAACCACAAAGCAGTTTTGATAAAACTCAGAAAGTTTCTTTACTTCCTCATCAATCATATGTGGGAGTTATTTTATTTCCCCCCTTTATCAAACACAATATGGACCTCTTTACAAACCTGGCGGTCGGTGTTAAAGCAGCGGTACTACAGCCAACAGGCCGGTGGTAAAAAAAATGGAATCAAGACCATGGCGGAAACCGCCAACATAGACAGCCACTTTAACATTCTGACCGCTACAGCGGTAGAAACAAACACCGTGGCAGTAACCGCCAACAGACAGGCGGAAGACAAGATTCCGCCCACTGTATTACAACACGCCTATCCGCCACCTTTTCCGGGGCGGTACCAACGCCATCAAAAGCACGGTGGAAACAGTACTTCGAATGGAAAACACTCACCTCTCGACACCCAACAAGGAACCAGGACGCCATGGACCCCGAGTTACAGGTCCTGCCGATGCTGGTCTACCTCCTCTTGTATCAGGAGCAGCAAAGACACTGGCGATGACCATGGTGAGTACTGCACCTAACACACAGGGGAGGGGGGGAGGGAAATGAGAGTGACACACACACACGCAACACGCAACACCCCCACCCCCCACCCTCACCCACAACAACAACCACACAAATACATACAGCAACATTACATATACACCCAGTCACCAACTGGAAGAACGCAAGGACAAAATGAAATGATTGTAACAAGTGTAATCATTGAAATATCGGATAGGCCAAATTCAAATATCAGTATATACAAATATGTACACCAACTACACAAGTCCGGATATGAATGAAATCATTGTCCGTGGATCAGTGTCCCAAAATGCATGGGCGAAGCCCACACAAGATACCTGACTCGAAACGGAGAGAACACTGCAGGGGCATCAGATAGAAAATAAACAGGCACCTCATGGGGAGGGGGAGCACCTCAGCCGGATGAACGGACGATGCCACTACTCCACGAGGGGGCTCCACGCCCACTGATTGGTCCTGGGGAGTGCAAAGCCACAGTCTCACAAGTATCTCCAGTGGGTGGTTTGCCCACTGCTTTATCCTGGGGAGTTCAAAGCCACAGTCCCACAAGTCTCTCCAGTGGGTGGGTTGCCAACTGATTGGTCCTGGGGAGTGCAAAGCCACAGTCTCACAAGTCTCTCCAGTGGGTGGGTTGCCCACTGCTTTATCCTGGGGAGTGCAAAGCCACAGTCTCACAAGTCTCTCCAGTGGGTGGGTTGCCCGCTGGTTTATCCTGGGGAGTGCAAAGCCACAGTCTCACAAGTCTCTCAGGTGGGCGGTCTGCCCACTGCTTTATCCTGGGGAGTGCAAAGCCACAGTCTTGCAAGTCTCTGCAGTGGGTGGGTTGCCCACTGCTTTATCCTGGGGAGTGCAAAGCCACAGTCTCACAAGTGGATGTCAGTCTCCACTGGTTCTAGAGGGGGCATTGTGTCCAGAGTGCTTCATCCTGCCAAGGACTGAGGTGGTGGACGTGAATCTCCACTGGTTCTGGAGGGGGCTTTGTGCCCAGAGTGCTTCATCCTGCCAAGGACTGAGGTAGTGGATGTGAATCTCCACTGGGTCTGGAGGGGGCTTTGTGCCCAGAGTGCTTCATCCTGCCAAGGACTGGGGTAGTGGATGTGAATCTCCACTGGTTCTGGAGGGGTCTTTGCGCCCAGAGTGCTTCACATGCAGTGTGGCAGGTCCCATTCCCTCACCTGGGTGTGTGTGCCACGAGATTACGTGGGAGCAGGTAGCATGATACTCCATGGAGGCAGAGACACACTCCACCCTGCTGCGACTTCGCCTGCCACCTGCAGGTACAAACAGTGCTGGGTGTCATGCCTCATGTACATTGTGCAGGGTCCAGGATGTCTCCTGCAGCCTCGGACGGCTGGCCACTGGGGATGATTACCATGTCAGCTGTGGTGGCACTGTCTGAGTACGTCACGGGCCTGGTGGCTGTTGCAGCAGTGTCTGCGGCGGAGGTGCTGGCGGTGGTGCATGTGTCTGCACCTGTTGAGAGACACAGCAGAACGTCTCCTGCAGCCTTGGACGGCTGCCCACTGGGGATGATTCTGGGGACTGTTGCTGAGGCAGCAGACGTGCACGTGGCGGTGCAGATGGCCATGCAGGTGGTGATGCAGGTGGCGGTGGAGGTGGCGGTGCTGGTGGCAGTGCAGGTGGCGGTGTCCACCGCTGTGCAGGTTGATGTTCTTGTTGATAGAAAGGGTGACTCTGGTCCCTCAGCCGGAGCCTCCGTGCCCTGTCCTGACCTGCTCTTCACCTTGTGTCCCTTCCCCACTTTTGATGTCACTGCTGGTCCCTTGCCACTGTCCCCTTTTTGCTTGGAGGAGCCCTTGCTTGGTGGTAGGTGTGGCTTCTCCCTCTGGCATGTGGGCACCTTCTTCTCCTTGGCAGGTGGTGGAATGGCCTGCTCCTTGACCTCACTAGGTGGCACACTGGCAGCCCTGATGGGTGCCGCCTGCAACGTGACCGGACTTGCTGGTACCACTGTGCTGGATGATTTGGTGGCTGAGGTGCTGGGCTGGGACCTGGACAGCCTGGCCCTAGGGGAAGGACGCAGGGGGGAGGTGTAGGGAAGAGGTCAAAGTTTGCGATGAAACGTTTTTTAGACACAGTGGGATGGGAAGATGGAGGGAGTTTGGGAGTGGAGGAAGAGGTAGTTGTTGGAGGAGGTGTACGTCTGCTGAATTTGGGTGAAGGTGCATGGACCGGAGGCTGATGTGAGGTGGATGGCTGTTGGGTGGGTGTGTGCCTGCATTTGTGTACTTTGGGAGGAGGGCTCACAGACACACTGGGAGAGGGCACAGGGGACGTGTGAATGGTAGTGGGGGTGGTGATTGCACGTGAGTGGTGATGGGCATGCTGGTGATGGATAGTGGATGATGATGTAGTGCATGCAGGTGTGAGTGGAGACGAGACAGGTAGGGAGGAGGAGGACGTGGAGGAGGGGGACACAGTGGAGGCAGTCGATGTTGGTGTGTCTGCATGGGTATGGTGCTTGTGTGAGTGCCTGTGGGATGTGTGGTGCTTATGTTTGCCATGTCCACTCTTGTGTGTTGATGAGTGTGCATGCTTGTCTGATGGTGTGCTTGGGATAGGCTCAGGTACAGAGGATTGGGTCTGGGTATAGGAAGTTGGAGGAGGGAGGCTGGACACAGGGACAATGGCTGCCATTAGTGCTGAGGCCAGAGCCTGAAATGCCAGAATGAATGCCCTCCAGGTATGCATTTGTTTGCTGCAAATGCCTCTCAGCACCCTGGATGGCATTCAAAATGATTGATTGCCCAACAGTGAGGTCAATAGCCTCCTCACTGAGGGCAGCAGGGCTGACTGGGGCAGAGACTGAGGGGCCTGGTGCGAAGGGGATGCCCACCCTTCTGGGTGAGCGGGCACGGGAAACTCGATGAGGAGCTGCTGGTAGGGGGGGTGGCGGCTGTACCTGTTGATGCGGTGGGCACAGAGGTGCCCGCCACCTCAAGAGAGCTCCCATTAGAGGAGGAGTCGCTGTCGCTGGTGTCTGCTCCTGTCCCCGTCGTGGAGCTCCCCTCGCCCTTCGTCCCACTGGTGCCTTCTGACTCCGTTACTTCACCCTCCAGGGCCATGTGGGATTCAGCTCCCTCCTGCTCCAGTGCCACTGCTCCTCCGCCAGATGATGCTAATGCACACAAAGACAGGGTGACAAAACAAAAAGGGGGGGGAATGACACAAGAGACACATGGTCAATGCCTGCAACACCACTACCGTTGGTAGACACAATACACAGGGAGCAGCCCTATGCACTGAGCCTTGCACTGCCAGGGCAGAGTAAAAGCACATGCCCATGGGGAACTCTGTCGAGAACCATTTCATGCACAGCTGGAACCCATAGGAGCCTGACTAGGTGTAGAGGGCATATACCACCTTTGGGGTTGGAGTGGGAATGAGGCTGCAAATCAATGGACCTACCTTCGCACGTCTGCCCTGGCCTAGGGGAACCCACAGCCCACCTGCCCCACCCAGACACATCGTCAAGCATGCAGAGTCAGCTGAATGAGAGTATACTCACCCCGTTGTGGCTGCTGTGATGCCCCCAAGCACCCATCCAACTCAGGATATGCCACTGCCAGGATCCGGTACATCAGGGGGTCATGGTTTGACAGGCACCCCTTCCACGTTGGGAGGCCATCCCCAGCTGGGCCTCCGCTGTCTTCTTGCTCCAGCTGCGCAGGTCCTCCCATCTTTTCCGGCAGTGGGTGCTCCGTCTATAGTAGACCCCCAGGGTCCGCACTTCCTTGGCGATGGCACGCCAAATCCCCTTCTTCTGGTGGGCGCTGACCTAGAGGAAAAATGAAGTAAGAATGAATGTTACTCCCCTGTACATTTCTTCGCACACATTGGCCACAAACCTCCCACCCTGGCCTGGAAATGCATACACACACCATCCTCACATGCTGGCCTGTCGCCCACCCCTGTCTCTTCCATCCACGACACTCCATACAATCAGGTGCCATCCACCATGCAGAAAGTTTACTCACCTGTTTGTCTGGAGGACCGTACAGTTGCGTGTACTGGGGGAGGACCCCACCCACCAGTTTGTCTAACTCCTCCGCAGTGAAGTCAGGGGCCCTTTCCCCAGACACTGTAGCCATTGTCGCTTTCAGACACAGGTCACAACAGCACTTGCAGTGTAGGTCCTCTCCTGTTGAGGGTCAGGTATCAAGTGAGGGAACTGATAGAAAATGGTGGTCACGTCTGCAGCGTTGTGTACCGTCACCGTCGGCGTACATCGTCATTGGCTCCTGGAACCCATAGGGCCCAATGATAACCAATGCTGAATTTGGCAGCGGTCTTTGCCTACCGCGATGCAATGCCAGCTCAGTTACCTTATTTCCCCTTGTCCCACATTGCAGGTCAGGCAGCCGCCATTTCAGGGGGCCACATGGCAGGCCAACTAACTGCGTCACACCTATTTAGGCCAGGAATACAGACAGACAAAGGCGCATAGAGGAAATTTTACGATTGTGCTAAACAGCCTTGTGAAACCTATGTGGTGTATGACCCTCTTCTCACTGTTCTCCTCCTTAGGGCATGTCCGCTGGGGCAGGTGATGTGATGGTGGCATCCTCTAGTGTACAGACCCCTGTTGGACCTGTCAACAATGGACGACATACACATCATATCACTTACAGACTTGATTGTGCAACAATCCAGGAACTGTGTGCCCAGTTGGAGCCAGACCTGATGTCAGCTATTCGCCATCCCACAGGAATCCCCCCTCTAGTGCAGGTCCATTTCCTGGCCAGTGGTTCCTTTCAAACAACAGTGGCCATGGCATCATGGATGTCACAGCCAATGTTCTCTAAGGTGTTGTCCAGAGTGTTATCTGCCCTGCTGAAATACATGCGCAGCTACATCGTTTTCCCTCATGTGGAGGATCTGCCCACGTGGAAGGTGACTTTTATGTCCTGGGATATATCCCCAACATCATTGGTGCCATTGATGGGGCACATGTGGCATTTGTCCCCCTGCAGGAATGAACAGCTGTACAGAAACCGGAAAAGCTACCATTCAATGAATGTGCAGATGGTGTGTTTGGCAGACCAGTACATCTCCCATGTGAATGCCAATTATCCTGGCTCAGTGCATGACGCTTACATTTTGAGGAATAGCAGCATCCCTTATGTGATGGGGCAACTCAAGAGGCACCGTTTGTGGCTAATAGGTGAGCCTAAAGTCCCCACATAGTTTTATTTGCTGTCTGGGTATGGGAGATTCTTGCAGGTGACTCTGGTTACCCCAACCTGTCATGGCTACTGACCCCAGTGAGGAATCCCAGGACAAGGGCAGAGGAACGCTACAATGAGGCACATGGGCGAACTAGAAGGATAATAGAGTGCACCTTCTGCCTCCTGAAGGCCAGATTCCGGTGCCTCCATCTGACAGGTGGATCCCTATACTACTCATCGAAGAAGGTGTGCAGATCATCGTGGCCTGCTGTATGCTGCACAACCTGGCTTTGCGACGCCAGGTGCCTTTTCTGCAGGAGGATGGGCCTGATGGTGGTCTTGTGGCATCTGTGGAGCCTGTGGACAGTGAAGAAGAGGAGGCAGAAGAAGAAGATGTAAACAACCAAAACAACATCATCATGCAATACTTCCAGTGAGACACAGGTAAGAGGATGGAACCGCCTTCCACATCTCATACTATTGTAGGACCTAGCATAAATCTGTCTTTTTACCTCTGTGTATGGACCCTGACTTGTCACTTTGCCTTTCCATTTCACAGATCTGGGTCCCACTTTGTGCCCTCTGCTATGTTTACTGCTGGCCTACAACTGTGTAACATTGGTATGTGAACAAGTACATTGGCATTGCTATCTTTCAGAGAGGTTGCAATTACACATTTGTGAAAGCACAGACTGACTCCAGATTGTTTTATAATTCAAGGGTGTTTATTTCTGTGCTAATAAGTGGAGGGGGATGTGAAATGGGCTGGGGTGATGGTGGAGGAATGTCCATGGTAGAGTCCAGTCTCTTGGTCTCACAGGTGCATTGTCCAATGGGGCATAGGAAGGGGAGCAATGGCAGTTTAAGGTGGACAGGGAGACAAAGTGGGACAGAAGGGTGACATTCAGGAGGGTCTTATTTCCTGGTGCGGGGCGGGTCTTGGCAATGTTCTCTGTCTTGTTCCTGGATCTCAGGGACCGTTTGCGGGGTGGTTCTCCTTCTGCAGGGGGTGGGGTGCTGGTGGCCTGTTGGTCCTGTGGCCGTGTCTCCTGTCCACTAGCGCCGGCGGAGGTGGGGCGCTGTTCATCGCCCAGGATAGTGTCAGGGGCCCATTTGTGTGCCACTGTGTCCCTCATTGTGTTGACAAGGTCTGCCAGCACCCCTGCAGTGATGACCAGGGTGTTGTTAATGGACTTCAAGTCCTCTCTGATCCCAAGGTAGTGTTCCTCCTGCAGCCGATGGATCTCCTAAAACGTGGCCAGTACCGGGCCCATGGTCTTCTGGGAATGTGATGGCATGCATGTAGGGTTTGGGGGATACAGTAGTAAAGATTTGACTTACCACAGTCCAGTCCTTCTACCTGCGAGGCCCTCAGGATGTAGTATTGCCAAGACATGCTCCTCCCGTGTTGTTAGCTGTGGGGGAGGAGGTGGGGGTCCACCGCCAGTCCTCTGTACAGCAGTCTGGTGTCTGGATACCACTGAATGCACCTTCCCCTGTAGGTCATTCCACCTCTTCTTAATGTCATCCTGTGTTCTTGGATGCTTTCCCCCTGCGTTGACCCTGTCGATGATTCTCCACCATAGCTCCATCTTCCTAGCAATGGAGGTGTGCTGCACCTGTGATCCGAAAAGCTATGGGTCTACCCGGATGATTTCCTCCACCATGACCCTGAGCTCCTCCTCTGAAAACCTGGGGTGTCTTTGAGGTGCCATGGGGTGATGTGGGTGATGTGTGAGGTGATGTTTATTGTGTTGTGTGAAGTGTTATGTTGCTGTGTGTTGTTTGAGGTGCGTGGATGTTGTATGAGTGATAGTGTTGTGTGCCTGTTGATGCTGGTGTTGTGTTTGATATTCTCTCTCTCCCTGCTTTTTGAAAAAATGTTGTTGTAAGGGGTTGTGGGTAATGTGGGTGTGTGTTTTATAGTGTTGTAAGTGTGTGGGTGTGGTGTGTGGATGTGTCTCAGTTGTGTGTGTTTCGAATTGTCCAATGTGGTTGAGTTTTGTAAATGTGTGTGTATTTTGAGCGCGGCAGTGTGTACCGCCAATGGATTACCATGGTTGTAAGACCGCCGCGTTGATTCGTGGGTCATGATAGTGTGGACGTATTCTTGTTGGCGTGACGGTTTAGGTTTTGGTATAGCCATTTTATCACTGACCTTTGGTGTGGTGGACTTGTGTGGGTGTCTGTATTGTGGCGGATTCCGAAATGTGGGACGTAATACCTGTAGCGGAATTTCGCCACCGCAATAGTATGATGGCGGTCTTCATCACGGCGGAGAGCGGGATTTACCGCCAGGGTTGTAATGAGGGCAAATGATCTTAGGCCCATATTTATACTTCAAACACTGCAAAATGTGCAAAGGAGCCCCAAAATGGATTCCAGAAGCTATGAGAGATCCCAGGAAGATGACAACTGACCAGGAACCAGCCAGAAAGACCCACACAAGACCCAGGAGAGGGAAAATAAGAAAAATAAGTGTTGGTTCAGACCAGAGGAGCATTAAATACTGGTGAGAGAGGTGACGGAACACCAGCACCAACTATTTGTCACCTCTAAATTCCCAATTGGGAGGAGAGAGGCAATTTGGCAACAAATTGTCGATAAGATCAACAGTGTGGCAGCAGTACGGAGAACAGTCACTGAGTGCAAGAAACGCTGGCATGACTGCAAGCGCAGGACCAGGGAAAAGATGGAAAGGAACAGGAAGGAAGCACTGCAGACCGGAGGTGGGAGTCCAGCACCGCAGGAGGCCCTGGACCACATGGAGGAGATGGTGGCTGCTGTCATCCCAGAGGAGATCATCACAGGGATTCAAGGACAGGACAGCGCAGACTACCAAGAAACCACACAGATGCAGGGTAAGTGGCATGGGGAACTAAAATGCCTAATTGTAAACTGCAACCGGGGGGGGGGCATACCTACTACACAATGCATGTACGCCATGATAATCAGGTATTGGAAAGGGCAAAGGGGCATGGCACGGGGGTGTGGGCTGTGCTGGGCAAACCTGGGGCACAGCACAATACTACACCAATAACTTTTGCATGGGGGTATGCTGCCATGCCAAGGATGTTTGAAAGGCAAAGAAAGTAAAACTGGCCTGCTGTCACAGGACAGCTGGTATTGTCGTATTTTGTAACTAGGCCTCAATTTCCCATCTCATATCCGCAAGTGGAATTTAACATTGACAACAGTTGCCACTTCCACCTCCGCTGTGTGTGCAGATCAAGTAGCTTATGGCAGTAACGTGCCCATGAATCAAATACACGCAAATTAGAGGGTTTAGGATGACAACATTATCAATCCCCGGTAATCAATAAAAATGTGCTAGTCCTGTCAAATGTTAATGTCCATAGTCGCTACAAACATCAGGCACTGTCATAAACATTATGAGGTACACAGTAGTAATGTCATACACATGCTACCCATGTCAGGCTCTACCCTGTGCCTGGGTCACAATAGCTGCATATGCACCATGCAACATCCCAACTGTCATACTGCTAAGACAACAGCATTGAGGGGGAGGACATATGTTTCTGCCTAGTGAAACACACCGCACAGCCAGAAGAGGAAATGGAACACTGCAAGGACCGTCAGTGCAATCCAATGTAGCACACATTCCCCAACATCAGCAGTACATACTACCAATGCTGACACCTGTATTGTGCCATGCCAATGCTATACATAGTATATGCTAGGTATCAGCAACATATAGCTGGATGTGAAATATCTGAGACTGGGTCAGTTCCAGATTGTTAAGTGTGGTGCAAGTGCCATCAGAACACCCACAGCCATTGCAAGGCCACATCATGGTAATGGACGTAGACAGAGGGTTGGATAGGACTAGAAGGTGGCAACATACAATTTGGAAAGAACCTACACCTAGAGGATGTGACGCAGACATTTCCTCAAACTGCCCACAGTTGTGACATGCAGGTGGGGCATAGGCCTGGGAGAATGCTAATATTGATGACAGGAACAACGAACAGGAATCAAGATCACAATGTGCAACTAATAGGAACTCAGGAAACTCACATTACAAATGCCACAACACAGACACACTAATTGCACAATATCTCATTGCAGAGGACAAAGTCTCTCCTGGGGATATGCCTGTCCTGGACTTCCCTGATGACATGGATGATGAGCTGACAAACATCAGCCAGTAGACTCTCCAAGATGTCCTTGGAACCCTCCAGACCTTGTCGCGTGGGCTCTCATTATCCTAAATGAGACCACTGGATTTCTAGGCAGCAGGATCATTCACAGTGTGGGGGACTGAGTCTGACCCACTTAGAAGGACCTCTGTCACCCTAAACCCGGTTTTGCTCCGGCTAACTAGCAGTGCCTCATTTCTCCAAAAGGGAAGAGATGATTTGGCAGCCGAGCGCATGACATCTTTGGAACTTCTCAGGGAAGTCGTGGTCACTCAGATCCAAACCAACTCTCTCATTTACAGTATGATCTCATATACAAATGACAAAGGCAGTATAAGTTTTATATAATGTTTTAATAAAACGACTGCATTTTAGATAATAAGGCGTGAGCCGCAATAACCAGAACCATACAACACAGTAGGATTGAAATAGTCACGAAGAGAGTGAAACATAAGAACAACGCTATCATGGTGTTTAATAATTTCTACTCTCCCTCAGCTAGTTCTATTTCGAGCACAGCATTTTAAGCTTCTAACTTGCCTTTCTGAATCCCTTGGGAGACATCAGCCCTCATACCTGAGCAAAGGCCTGTGATCTGGTTCAGCATCTGCAACGAGGCAGTCAGCGTCTAGTTGTGGTTCCCTGGTCGGAATCTCCCTCTTCCGTGTATTGGGACAAGGAAGTGTTTTTATAACTAACATGTCAGCATGATCACAAAATGTCCCTACGCAGTAATGCCAAAGACTAAACTCCTACCACGTCTATCGGCAATGTACCAGACTGTATCCTTGACTGAAGCACAGAGTGAACAGGAATGTGTTTATGGAGAATTCCAGTGCTGAAGTAGGCTAAACAGTGTGATATAAAAAATAAAACAAGACCGTAGAACTGGCTATTTGAAAAATAACAGTACGAAGCCGAATAAAAGCATCTAGAGCAAAGTGCACAGAGGCTCTAAGCTATGAGCAAAATAATAAAATACATCCAGGGCAAAATGCACAAAGGCCTAAAGCCTGAAGCTAATGTGCAAAAGATACGTAAAACTGACCACACTACAACCCCACCTTCAGTTACAAGGAGGACCACAGAAGTAGGAACAATCACAGAGGACCCACCCACCACCCCAATTGTATGGCCTGCCAGCTCCAACCCAGCTGAAAACTCTGTCAACACTGGCACCAGCTTTGAGAGGACTGTAGTTGGAGTACAGCGGGAGCTGGCCAAGGAGGTGTGGGTGGGAATGCAAAATATGGCAGTCAGCCTTGAGGGGATACGTTCGTGCATGATGTAATCTGCAGAACATGCAGCAGCCATGAAAGGCGAACATCTAGCTTGCAAGAACTTCAACAAAGTGTGAAGGAAATCAGCACAGCCACAACACCTCGCACACCAAACCTTTCACTGCGTGCACAAATGTAATATTGACCCCCTCAGGGCTGACCTGGCTGCCTACCACAGTGATGTAGCTGCTATACTTAAGAACCAGCAGCTCCTCCTTGCTGCAGTAATGCCCTTAATAGCCCCACAGTTGGCAGCTACTGGGATTTCTGACTCCACGTCTTCAAACACTGAAGTGTGTGTTGCCCCTTCAGACCCACCACCACCAAGGGCAGAGGAGACGACACACATATCAGAAGATGAAGACGTGGAACAGATCATCTTCACCCGTAAGAGTTCCTGGTAGCACAAGTCCTTGGCACATGGGCACTTATATCCTAGGTCCTGTGCTTCGTAACATGCCAGTCTTGCAACAGCTGCTCATATGCACTGCTCTCCAGTCCACTGTTTACCTTAACACTATGCTCAGTGATTGTCTCTCACTACCTCATTGGCAATTCATGTTCCTCTTCGCTGTATGACACTTCAACCCAGCATGTCCAATGACATGACCTTTTTTACTTGTGTAGTATCACAATAGAAGGTGTCACACTAATGGACTCACAATCCTGGACTATATAAATATAGTACTACAGCACTTTAAAATAAATAGCACTTACACAACCAATTTGTCTCTGTGTAATGTGACACCTCAACCGTGTAGGAGATTAGTGATGTTTGCCTCATGTCAATGGCCATAGAATGTCAGTACAACTGTCTTGAAAGATTGCGGGCTGATATCTATGCACTGGGATCTGGAGTGTACCATCATCTGCCCTTCCTGAGGGTTATTTCTGAAGTACATAGAACAATTACAGTATAATGCTGTGTTGGACAGAATAGGTCTGCTTCAAGGGATGTTTAAGCAGAAAATCAATGTCTTCAAATTTGTCTTCTAAACAATATTTAGGTATGTGACATTTGACTCTATGGATGTGTATGAGTGTACAGACAAATAAGTAACCTCTCAGTACAATGTAAGAAATGATAGGTGTGAGTTATGTATACTGTACTGCATAAGATTATACCATCACTCACCTTGTCAGGGTTCACATGAACATCAGGCAGCAGGCAGACATACCACAGTGTCTCAGAGACAAAATCTGGTCTCAAAGTATGACATTGAAAACATACATCCAAACTTAACAACACATTGGGAACCATAGTAACCTTGAGTGGTGGGTGCAATGGATGGCAGATGCATAGAGAAGTAGTTTTGGTGTAGCTGCCAATGTGACAGCTCAATTGGGATTTGGATGCAAGATGTAATACAAATGCAAATACTAAATTGACACTGTTCACCCATGCCAAGGCCCTGATCCCCAAGCATATGACACATACTGTAAAGGAGTACCAACATATTTATTTAACTGTAAACAAGATTAATAAAACTAGGGGAAACACCTTAACTAACCTAACCTATCCTAGCTACACATTACCCACAACTGGCCCTAACTACCCCTAGCTAAACTTACTTATCACATTTAACTAAACACTCTAAACATCAACCCGACACCCCCTTATATGACGGGACACATGGAGGACAACATATACTAACCTAAACACATACTATCTTATCCTAAAAAATTATATATATATATATATATAATTTTTTTTAGATATATTTTTTTATATATATATATATTTTTGATTTTATTTTTTAATACACAAAAACCCCAACATCATCCGCCACCCAGCCACCCACAAAAAACATGTAAAAATATACCCTCCACCCACTTATACTAACTAAACTAGCCTATTCTAACCTAACACCAAGGGCCAGATGTAGGAGCGAAAAAATTTGCGAGTCGGAAATCGCTATTTCTGACTCGCAAAACGATATTCCTGTAAAAATTGCTATTCCAAATAGCGAGTCACAGCTGAGTTGCACTGCATTTTGCGACCTCGCTCTTAGCGAGGTCGCAAATTGCATGAAGAGTGTGGTCCGGTGTCGCAAATTGCGACTGACTCATCAATTGCCTGCAGGTGGAATTAAACTTTTGAAATACCCACTTCCTGGTTCAGAGTGATGACATCAGAACCAGGAAGTAACCACATGGAACAGGGAGGAGGGAGGAGCCCACCCAGCCCAATCTGCAGAGCCACACCCAGGTGAGAGGAGCTGTAGCAACAATGGCTACACAGGAGAAGGAGACACCCAGTGGAGGCAGAAAACGCAAAATCAAGATTTCTGACAAGGAGTTGGAGGTGCTGACCGAGGAGTGCTGCCTGCACCATGAAGAATTATTTGGCAAGACAGCAATGAGTGTCCCTGACACCCAAAAAAGAAGATCTGGTAGGACATCCAGAACAAGATAAATGCCATTGGTGTAAGCCACTGCTTACTGCCACTGCACCCTGGATGAAATACGCAAAAGGTAGTATGACCTTCGCTCCAGGACCAAGGAGAGGGTGGCGGAGCGCATGAGGGAGATGCATGGCACTGGAGGAGGGCCATCTACTATTCCACCCCCTACAGCAATCGAAAGCATGGTGGAGACAACTCTGGAGCCGGAGGCTGTACTGGGCATTGAAGAAGTAGACAGTTCTGCACCAGGAACATCAAAAAGTAACTACCAAAATATATGCATTCACACCCGCATTTGCACTATGCACACAATCCCAGTACACATCAACAGGCACCTCCAGACTAGCTCCAGTCACAGTTTAGCAACCTATAGAATAGTGCATTATGGGCAATATAGTACAGTAGACAAAATATAGGCAAATGTTTATTTTGAGGCATCAAACATATGTGCAAGACTGACAGTGTATCCCCTATGTCCCACAGGTCTCCCACAAGGCCCCCCCATGAGTGCCACTGTGCAGGGAGAGGAACATGGCACAGACACACAGGAGGAGACTGCCACAGACACCGCAGGGGAGTGCAGGACAACACCTCCTGTGGAATTGGCACAGGAGACCATGGACGATCCTGCGCTGGGTATGGAGCCAGCCATTGAAACACCAGGGCCAATGCCTATGGAAAAGCAAACACATGGGTCATCACGCGCAGTGTGTAGACAACGCCACACAATGCAGTCTGTGCGCAATGAGGATATGTCAGATGTAGATTTTGCAGGAGATGTGGCACTTGGACTTGGCCGCATCAGCCATGTGGTGGATCTGCTGGAGACCAGACATGCTGCAGGGGGCATTGGGGATACCCCGCAGGACAGTGAGGAGGGTTCAACTGTGAGTAGTATGTCTGCCACTGATGCACATGTGTTGCAGAGTAGCAGTGCACGGCAGGACTCAGGGGACCAACCTGGAGTGAGCCATGTTGGCCACGGTCGTAGGAGGCTGTGAGTTACTGACACGTACTGTTACAGAGGCAAATGGACATAATGTGTCTGATTTGACAGTTTTTTCCATACTGTAGCATAGTTCACAATGATTTCAACTTTATGGTCCTGCAATAAAAGGGTTAGTTTGTTTGACTATACAACTGGGCTCTGTGTGTCTTACTTTAGTGAGTGTTATAACGGTTGCCGCGTACCTGACAAAGTAGTGGGTTGCAATGTGGTTCTGTCTCTGTCTGCCCTCCATTGAGATGCTTCTATCCCCAGGCTGTCCGTGTGGTAGCTCTTGCTCCTCATCCTCTATATCTGTGTCTTTAGGGGTGAGATATAGCCCATGTCTGGTAGCAAATTTGAGCAGGATGGCCCAGGTGGCAAGTATCTTGCATGCTGTTTCTGGGGCATACTGAAGTGCTCCTTCACTTTTGTGGAGGCATCGGAATCGTGACTTCAACAAGCCAAAGTCCTCTCGACTACAGTTCTGGTCCGCCAATGTGCAATGTTGTATCGCCTCTCATTCTGATTGCCAGGTGTTAGGTATGGGGTGAGTATCCATGGTCTCAGGGCATATGCACTGTCACCTGTTTGACAAAAGAGGCAAAATTAGCAGAGCATCACAGGGTTACACAGTGACCTGTATGTAAGGCTTCAGAGTGTACTAGCCAATACCTAATAAATATCCTTCTCCAAACTCCCCACGTTCTAAGCATTGGTGTATCCCTCTGTGCCTGAATATGTATGCATCATGTGTACTCCCTGGATATTTAGCCACAATGTCAGTAATGGCATTATGGGCGTCACATACCACCTGGATGTTTAGTGAGTGGGTAAATTTCCTATTGCGTAACACATATTCCAGATTTGCTGGTGGGCAAATTGGTAAATGTGTTCCGTCCACACACCCTATTACATGGGGAAAGTTGGCAATTCTGTAGAAGTCCAACTTGGTGCTGTTCATTTCTGCCTCATTTCTGGGAAGGTCTATATATCTGGACATGTGTGCGAGTATGGCATCTAGGAAACATCTAAAGAATTGTGAGAGGGCACTTTGGGATATCCCACCTGCCACAGCAATTACCCACTGGTAGCTACCCGAGGCCAAGAGGATGCAGTGTGCATAGCACTTGCACATGTGTGGGGATGGCACTGCCGCGCATTGTCTGCCATTCAAGGTGAGGTTTCAGCAGTTCAATTATCTCTAAGATAACAGCGCTGCTTAGTCTGTATTTATCATATATCTCCTCCTCAGTTTGTTGAAATAGTGTCTGCCTGGTTCGATAGATACTCTCCTGTCTCTGCCTCCTCCTCCTCTACTGGGCAGCCTGGACTCTCCTCCTCCATGCAATCACATATAGTGCAGCCATTTTGAGTAGCCCAGATGCCTTCTGGGTCTCCTTTTATACTTTGGTTCTGGTTACCACCTGCTCTGAATCAGTGGTAATCTGGGTGTGCAAAACGGGCTTTTTGCGACTAGTCGCAATTTGCAACTGGCTTTTGCATACGGTTTGCGACTCGCAATTTGCAACTTCCTAATTGCGGGTCGCAAAATCAGGTCACAATTTTTGCGAGTCGGTAATGGGTCGCATTGCTATTTGGTACTCCGAAATGGGATTTGATCATCCCATTTTGCATTTTGCGGGGTCGCAAATAGTGCTGCAAGCCGTTTGCGACTCACAATCATTTGCTACATCTGGCCCTAAGTCCCCTAAACGAACTAAATATAAGAACCCGGAAAGAGTAGGGAGGGGAGGGAATAATGGCTGAGGGTCTCAAAGTCACAAGTTTGCCCTCCACAGGATCTTTCTGGGACACCTCCTGCTGCAGCCTGTCCATTCTGCGCAACATCCATTGCATGTCACGTTGCATGTTCCTAAAATCAACATTGCCAATGACTGCAGCAGGGGTGGTCTGTGTGCCAGTTGTGGTTGGTTGTGCTGTTGCTGGTGCCATGCTTGGAGGGGGAGGTGCAGGGGCTGCTGTCGGTGGTCCAGGAGTGGAGGATGTTGAGGGACCTGCAGTGGTGGCTGTCATCCTTGGTGCCACTTGGGATGGAGTGGTGGTGCTGGTGGTGGCAGCTGTTGTGGACAGGGATGGGCTCCCTTAGGCAAATGCCCTCCAGACCCCTGTGGCTCTCTCATGGCGATAACGCCGTGCCATTTGGCGGAACCCAGACTCAACATCCAGAATGTGGCGGTAAGGCATCGCCCTCCTCTGGAATTTGCGGATCTGATTGGCATCCATATTGATTGCTGTTAAAAAAGATGAAGCCAAACATTAGTTACATCATTGTGTGATACAGCTACTGATGATATTAAAAAAATTACTCAAAATTAGCTTAAACAGGCCAGATCACAGTACAGATCACAGATTTTCCCTGAGGAAGTACATGCCAACGCAGCCTACACATGTCCTATATAACAGAACAGCAATGCTCAATAAGATGTGTACCTACTTAAAAGATCTAAGCATCATTGTTCTGCCATTAGTCACATAACAAATGCTGCAAGTCCTCCACATGTGACAGGCCAACTAATGACTATCTTCTGGGTGACAATCAAGGGTCACAAGATCTGTGATTTGTAAGTGGAATTGCCAGGATGGTATGCAGTTGCTAATCATGAATGGGTATCCTAGGTTAGAACAAATGAATTGCTAAATAACGTCTGTGTACTACACTTGGATCCTCACACCTAGGTACACATATTTCATAACCGTAACCCTGTGCCTCAGGGGGGATTGAACATGCAACACATACTTTCAAACATCAAGGACAGCCAGGAAGCTTTAGACAGCTGTCCATGGGTTTAGTCAGTCCACCACAGGTAAGGAGGGTGTCCAACTAGGATAGACACAAACATTGTACAATCACATCCACATTTATGTTCCTAATTGCGGACAATTTTCAACATCATTTGATATCACCAATAACTGTTCTACAACAAGCACATAGATGCAAGCACCCATCTGGGCTTGAGCTGCATGCACACCTATGCCATTCTACTCAAGTGCCACATAAACGTAGCACAACATGTGGAGCTAGATGCTGCTAGGAAGTCAAACATACATTCCTACATGTTCATTAGTTAACAGGAGGCTCAGGTCTGTGGGTAATACTTCAGCATCCCTGCTCTGTGTGATTCAGGGTATGACTTGCTGACTAAATCATGAAAATGGCTACCTCCAAATTTTTCATTTCAAGAAATGTAACAACAAATGTCACCCTATTCACATGGTAATTCCTACAGCGCTGCACTACAATCCCAAAGTATGACTCAACGTCACTGATTGTCCAACTCAAATATGGCAAACAAAACTCAAACTCCAGTCAAGTCACATTTCAGATCAAGTTCCAGCATATCATACCTTGCTATGTGTCCAACACACAGGAGTCCATCATGCAACAGCTGCAAACACAACACAGAACTAAAATATCAACATTAACTGGATATGTCTGGGTGTGCAAATCGAGCCACTTCTCCAATTGTGTAGGGGACAGGACCACCTGTAAAGCATGGAAGGGTGAAATATGCTCAATGTCTGTGCACTGTACAACACTTTGAAGAAATAATTAGTGTGTGTGACATTATATCTGCTAGTCCAGCCCCTCAGGCATGATGACACTCCATCAGACATACCACTGCAAACGTGTATTGACTTTGTCAGTCCAGTGAGTGATACACACACATATGCACACATGCAGTGGCCCTAACAATCATGTGGTGACAAACATGAGTCCTCAATTGGTTGCAGATTCACGTATAGAGTGTACTCCATGTATTCATTTGTTGTTATGAGAGACATGCAAAGCCACGTTCCTGGTGCACTGCAATACCAGTCACTCAGGTATTGTGCCTTGTGCATTGAGGGACAATCAGTTACTGTGTGATGCTCATGTGGGCTGAGTTTAGCTCATGAATTATTATGCTTTCTATGGTCCATTACATGTGGGCCTGTGTTGTCTGTAGGTTGCACATGCAACATTGCCAGTGTACCCTGAGCCATGACACTACAATGGCAGGGATCCTGTGTGTTACTTAATGACAATCTGACACTAAACATGGATTGGCTGCACTAGATCAGCAGGGGTGTACCAAACGTAAGTAGTATTTGGGCACTTTATATGTATGATGGAATCCGTCAGGGGTCCCTTGCACAACATCATGCAAGTAATGAATTGTGACCATGCAATCACCAACTTCAGGTATCCCATGATGACCCAATAACGTATGAGAATTGCATGGCTATAAAGTGACACAGATGGCAAATGGATCAGCTCTGTTCCAGCTATTGTGCCCAAGGCAAATTAAAACACATAGGGACAATGAACAGAGGGCCAGAGATATTTTGTATTCCTCAATTTATAGCATTTGCTTAATATTTTATGCTACAGCAATCGAAAGTAGCACCAAGCATGTAGATATAAACCTGTGTGCATTACTTTGGCATCCATTTCTAATTTAATTGCAACACAAACCAAGTCAAAGCATCAGCCTAAGATATTAACTGAGGTTAGGAAGAACGTTGTACGCATGGCCAGGAATACAGTGCAGACATGTATTCCAAATAATTTGGGACCACATTAATTCCTTGCTTTAGCTCGTGAAATACATCTCTTTCTTGGTACACTTACAGACCATGAATGAAACATATGTTTGAGACGCATTCCCAACATCTATTGATGTCAAAGCAGCACTAATTTACAAGATCAAGTTGTGTTTTGTAAGTTTATGCAGCTGTTGCATCAACAAATGACGGTAATGTGTAGCAAATATTGTATAAAAAAGGGCCACTGTATATTTAACTTGCATTCCACATGTCCACGAACATTACACGCAGCATATCAACAAATCTGCTACTGTCACTACAGAGCATTTATATGTGCACATTATTCTGAATTGTACTCACCAACAGGACCACCAATCACCACACCCAGGTGGTCCAGCAGGTCTTGCTCTCTGGCAACAAGGTCAGCCCAGCGGTGATTGAGTTGGTGGTCATTGTGCTGTGTGTTGAAAATTCTCCTCAGATGGTACAGCACCTTGGACCACCTGAGCATCCTCGCCTCCGTGTGATACCCCGGTATCACCCTGCCACCAGCCTCAATCATCAGAGGGAGGAAGTGGCACACCAGCCAAATGAATACCCCTAGCTCCTCTTCACCCATTCTCCCCAGACACACCCTACCCAACATGACCAAAATAACAGTCATAGGAAAGGGTACAGAGGAAAATACAGGGAAAGGAGGGAGGAAAATGAAAGTTAAGTAACCCACAAACAGCCCAACAATCCCAAAACTAACAATACCCACTACACACTCCCAACAGTACAAAGACAAAATTAGACACCAAATATGACAAAAACACACTTACAATGAACAACTGAGACAATTACTAAAACAATAGATGACAAATAGGATGGCACACAGGAGACAAAAGCACAATTTGGACAGACAAAACTCTCAGCACAGCCACACCGTCTAGAAAAATCACAGACTGCAAAGTGAAAGTGAAAGTACACCCACTGTACCATTTCTGCAAACAGGATATCCTATTACATCACTTCCTGTTTAAAATGCGGAGCATTTTTATTATGATGCGTGAAAATGTTATGGCGCTTACGGGCTGTGCGTCAAATTATTTGGACGCAAATGCTTCAAAATTCCCCCACTTTCATAGTTCCAAATATTTTTCATTGGTAACCAATTTCGTGGGGGTACAGTGTAGGAATTACCGCTTGGGCCCAATGGATGTATAATAACTGTGAGTGTCATTTTTCAACACATATGCGGCAAATTTTGGCGCATATGCGTCATTTTTGACGTGTTTATGTCAAAATATCTATCTTTTACTGTGTTTGTGTAATTTCTCTAATTTTTAACATACATGAAAGCTGTAGCAGTACAGAGATAGGCTGTTAGGGCCTTCAATGTGTATTATAGTGTGTGACAGACCACACTGCTGTGGACCATAATACTCATGTTGTTGTACCGGATGAGCACTCTTAACTGACACAACAGCTACCCAAACATTTTGAATGAAAATTGTTATTACCCAGTTTGAGCAGGTTGTGCTTCAATAGGGGATAGCAAGGCTACGCAATACATTCACTCATGGCCAGTGTGTTTATGCCTGTGAATTGGCTATTTCAATTGTTGTTTGGCCTCTGTGTGAGTGTCACAAGACATGCTTCCATTAATGTGCGTGTATGCATGTTTTGTAAATGTGGATAACCATCAGATGCTATTCAGTGTGGAAATGAGTCAGGATATGTGTTTGTCATACACATAGCATCTAATGCTGTGTGAACTTCTCTGACTTTTGGGACAAAACATCTCCCATGACAAACTATGCACAGGATAGATAGAGGACGGTTGATAATGGCAATGAGTAAGCCATCACATGTACTGGAATATTGGATACCACTTCATGGTCACTTGTTTGTTTACTACCCATGAGTCATGCATTTGAAAATGCTATGTAGGTACTTTGTTTGTGACACAGGGTCCCAAAACCAATCCAAATATAAAGTCACTCCACAGTTTGAGTCATATGTATGACCTATGTTTCTCTTGTGGCAGTGGAGGACCAGCAGACCAAGCTGCATGTGTTCACACATTTTCAGTGGTTAATAGCACAAAGGTGTCCAGTTCACAGGTGTGGCCATGTGTAACCTGTGTCATTATTGGCCTACATGTTGTCACAGTAACGTGCAGGTCTAGTCGTGAGTCTGTGGAGCCATTCCCTGCATTAACAGAGTATCCTTCAAAGCAGAATTGACTGAAAGCTAAGGAGGAATTGACAACACACATGGGGATAGTCCAGCTACGGCACTGCAGAAGTTTTATGAGGCTGACAACAGGGCAACCTTGGTGTGCTCACAAACGTAATGGATCAGTAAATAGAAACCAGTAGGTTTCATCAAAACATTTGTACACAGGATGGCCTCTAAAATTTCCACTACAACAGGGAACGTCAGTGGCTCTGTGCTGATTAATCTCACGGCTAGTCACCATGCAAGCACCATTAGTGGGTTGTAGTCAATGTGAATCTGTTTGTGGACCGTCAGAGCACAAACATGTTTTGTCCTTTCATGCACATTAGCAAACGTTGTTTGTTGTGCTAGAGGCACCATTCCCAATCCATGCATACAGCCATAGTACACTGTCACTCATGCATACATGAAACCCAGAAAAGGGATAGGACCAGGATTAGGCTATTTGAATACATGTCCCAGACCATGATTCAATAAGTAAACTGATTACAGTATACAATCTATTTGTGGATTCATCATAGACCTACCAGGCACAATACCCCAGGAGGAAAGTGAGGGCATGGAAAGCAACTATGAGACAAATGTGGCCATAGGGAACATCTATGGTAACACAAAGACAGGAACCAATCAGTCTAACAGGATGCAGGCTCTGTCAGGAAAAAACATGAACAAGGCAAATGCACAGTAGGCAGACTCTGACTGGGAAAAGCTGGAACAACACTGTGGAAAATAAAAACTGTATTTGTGCTGTGGGCTGCAACGTTACACAATAACCCAAGGGCTGTGTTACACAAGTGATTTATACGGCAATGCACAACAAGTATATACATAAAAGGGTAGCTTCTAGGCTGTTCCAGGCAGCAGCAATGGCAGTGCAGGTTCAAATGGCTGGTCTGCATGGAAGTGCTCACAGGTGTGTGCAGCTTCAGTCTCTCACAAGTCCTGTAGGTGAGAATCAAGTTCAAAGGGCCAACAGTACCTTTCACATGGGAAGCAATGGACAGGTGATTACAGGTCCTATAGACTACCAGGCAGTGCATTTTCCGACCAGAAGTAGGACTATGGCACGCCATACTAAAGAGAGAAGCACACTGGAGTCAGCATGTGAGTCTGGGTGTGTGTAGATGAAGGATTATCAGGGTACAAATAGTCCAGTTACAGGGCCCCCTAGAGAAGGGTGGGGAGAGACTGAAAACATGGCAGTTGCAGGACTTATAACCTGGGATGGCATGCACAGGGCATGTCTTGTGAGCAATGCTTGTCACACCTGGGGCACTTGTGCTATCCATTTGCAGCTTACATGGACTTCTTGTCACACATGCTCCTTGCAGAGATAGCTGATGTCACACTTACTGCTATCAAGGGTCTGGTCATACATTCCTGTTACCAATGCAATAGCACATCCACAGCCTCATGTATGAAGCAGTTTTTTAACTTATGATTGATGGTGTCTTAGTTGTGTGCCATATGCTACAATGAACCCTGTTGCCAACATGGATGTGTGCCATGGCTGTGCTACTCTGATATTGCCCTTCAAAAGTGAAATGGGCATGATATATGTCATTTACACTGTGTGTGAAGTTGGGTGTACATTCATACCAATCAAATGTGATGTGGCTTCTTCAGTATCCTAATCTGTAAATCTGCAATGCTCCATGAGGCTAAACTCTGATTGTGATTCCTAGGGATCATGTGATGCATAAATAATTACTCAGACCATGATTTAGTGATGAAATGAGGTGTTGAATGACATATGGTAAGACAGTGTTGATGGTTACTAGAGTTAAAAGAAGTTTTGTACAATGTGTTGTCTCCGATGTAATCCAGCTGCAGTGTTTGGATGGTCCCCCTCATGTTGATGGACAGCATCCTCCTCTTCCTCCTATTCAGGCATTTGTGGGTCTGGTTCATAGAGGGGAATGTTCCTTCTTTCACATATATTGTGCAGGATGGCACAGGTCAAAATGATCCTGCAGACCATTTCCGGTGAATATAGGAGGCTGCCTCCGGTGATGTTGAGGCACCTGAATCATGACTTCAGGATGCCAAAAGTCCTCCCTACTATGGTGCATGTCCTCCGATGTGCCTCATTATAGGCACGCTCTGATGCTGTGCTTTGGTTGGCAAACGGGTCATGATCCATGGCTGGATCCCATAACCCTGATCAGCTGAAAGAGAAAATGAGTGAACATTTTTTGATGGAGCTTGCACCATGATTATCAATTTGCATGGCAGTTGTGATCTTGTGTTGTCTGTGACTCATCTGTGTTTGTGTTATTGTGAGGAATCCTAGGCTTCTAGGATGTACCATCAGCATTGGGTTGTTTCATTATATAAACTGGTGTTTGGCTGATTGACCGGATATCAGGGGTATTTTTGTACACTTGCAGTACATTGTGTACTCCCATGCATTATGTTGTGTGAAAGAAGTGTCCATGTGTCTTCACTGGGGGTGACATGATACTTCAACACACAGAATGGATTCCACAGTGGTGGTAACACCGTTGCACTATGTGGCCTGAAGATCCCATCCAATTCAACATATGTAATAGCATGTGAAAAACAACAGTGAGGACCTTTGATTTGGCTAGGTGACAATGTAAAACACATCTCCATACGTTGGCAGCACTGAAGTGTTGACAATCGACAATGCAAAAATAATCCATGTGTGACAAATTCTCAGTCATCATCATCATCATGCTTTGTGGCTCATGGTGTTTGACCTGCAGCAAAACACATTACACACCCCTTTCACAGTACATATTGGTTGAAAGGGTGTGTGATTGAGTGTTATTGATGTGATATTGTAAAATTCATCTTCCAAGCTGTACTGCCAGTTAAGGCCCTATCATTGTCACTGCGTGGTTTTAAATTGGTACCTTGTGTCTCTGGAGTGTCATCTGTTGTTTTCTGCATCTGTCATTTGTCCATAGGTGTGTATCCCATTGGGTCAGGACGTCAAACATGACTGGCAGTGTCAAAACCTCAATGTCTTCTGGCCATGTGTCCATGTAGTGGTGTATTTGTTGTATGTCCTACAGGGTTGCTGTGCTGTGTGTATATAACTAGGTTTCTGTACTTACCAAGAAGTAGGCCATTTCCATATTGTCCATCCTGGAAGTGTTGATTGATGGTGCAGTGGCGGAAGATGAATGAATCATGTACACTCCCAGGATACTTTGCCACGATGTTGGTGATCAATCCCCGGTGTTCCATAATGGCCTGCACATTGATAGAGTGTGTGTGCTTCCTGTTGCGGTATAGATGCTCGGTTGCAGCAGGTGGTACAATCCGTACATGTGTGCAGGCAATGGCACCAAGCACGTGTGGGAAGCCGTTGATTTGGTAGAAGCCCTGTTTGGTCTCCTGCTGCTTCAGCTGTGTTTTGGGGAAGCTGATGTGGCGGGGTGTGGGAAAGATGATGGCATCCAGTACCTTGGGGAGGAAGGCAGAGAATGAGGGCTGTGAGATCCCGGCAACCAGGGCACCAGTGGTTTGAAAAGAGCTACTTGCCAACATGTGGAGGACAACTAGCAGCTTGGTCTCTGGTGGAATGATGTGGGGTGTTTGCAAGCTGGGTGCCAACTGTCGCTCAATGTGGCACAGCAGCTGCTGTATGGCTTGCCAGTTTAGTCTGTACCTCTGGATGATGTCATGTTCCCTGAGGGCCAGAAGGGTTGTCCTGGTCCGGAATATCCTCTCCTGCCTTCTGCGTTGCCTTTGGGGTCCCTGCTGGTGTGGTGGAAGCTGCTGCTGTTGGCCCTGTGCTCTGCGTCTTCGTGCATGCTGGATGAATGGCACCTCCATGTCTTCCTTTTGGAGCTCTGATGTTGCTTCTGTGTGTTTTCCTTAAGTACTGGTGTGTTTGCCCCATTTTCCAGCTCCTCCTCCCAGCCGTGCAGCGTGTTTAAGTCATTTATTGGACGAAAACGCCTACCTTGCATGTCATTAACGCAAGGCGGTTTCACGAATCCAGAAAATGATGCACACAGCGGAATTTTGGCGTTCGTGGGGTCGGGCGTCAGATTATAAATATGGTGTTAGGTTTGCACCAAATGTGCGTCAAAACAATGATGCAAATCCAGCTCAAGCAGAGTATAAATATGCCCCTAAGTGTATCCTAATTTAGATTGTGTTTACACTTTCCTCCATCTTGCACAAATGTCACATTACACCACAAGATGACTGATGCTGTATTTACGTTCTAAATAATGCATTGATGGGTTCTCACAAATAAACAGAGAGTGTTCCCAGAGACCTTGTGTCTTTGTAACCAAATCATGGACATCAAAACTATCCCAGACTATTGCTAAACAATGCATCAGTTCAACTGCTCAAATGAGCTGGGAGATTGACTAAAAACAATGTATTACTACTACAAGAGAATCTTCAGATGCATTCTGTATTAAAATGTTTCTTCTTGTTTGTTCCCTGTTGGTGAAAATCCTGAGAATCATGTTTTCATCTACAACGGATGAATGTCTTTGCTTAAATACAGAATTTTGTAACTGATAAACTATTTTTCCCCATATTTAAAAGGCAAACCTATGCAGGGTTTTTTCTTACAACTGTGCAGAGTTCTTTGTACTTATGATTGTCATGGTTTGCTGCTAAGATTACTTATTCCATTTTTATTGTAAACTGCTTATAAATTCTTTTCATAAAGCTTTGAAACGACAATCCTAATCTGTCATTCTTACAATAAAGGTTAAGGATCTTCATTCACATTTAAACAAATAGATATAGCAAGGGTCCCATTCGGGGCGCACCAGAGTCCCAATTGGGACCACACCGCTCCCGGTCCTGGCCATTGGCACGCCTCATGCTTTGGATTTCAGGATAAGTTTGGGACTGACACATGTGACAATGCTATTAATCTTATTCCTGGAGCTGAAGATCCTTATGACAGAATGTATTCTTTATCCCAGCCAGGGAAGTAGGTATGAAGGAAACACCTTGATGAGAATTTGCTAACTGATTAATAGTATCATCAGAATCTCTTCTTTGCTCTCAAAAATCAAAAGGATTAAGACCTTGCATTGATTTTAAAAGGGGTTAACACAGTTATAGTCAAGGACTGTAACCCTTCACCTTTTATCAGTTTTCACTGAGATCATCCTTAGAGGACCCCATCATTTGCTAAGGATAAAGGCTGGAATCAATCGGAATTGGGGGTCTTGCCACCATTCAGCCATTGTGAATACCAGGTTCGGCCTTTTGGGCTAAGTAGTGCTCCGGCTGTATCTGTATTCTAATGGCTCTGATTTTCTGAAGAAATATTCTTCAAGAACGTTGACTGCAGCTTATCGAGGGGCCAAAATATTGTGGCAGAAATATTGAGGAGAAAAATATTGTGAAGTTAAGTGCATATAGATGAGCACAGGTTTACTATATTAACCCCTTCGCTGCCAGGCCTTTTCCCCTTCCTGTGCCAGGCCTTTTTTTGCCTATTTGGGGCAGTTCGCGCTTAGGCCCTCATAACTTTTTGTCCACATAAGCTAACCAAGCCAAATTTGCGTCCTTTTTTTCCAACATCCTAGGGATTCTAGAGGTACCCAGACTTTGTGGGTTCCCCTGAAGGAGGCCAAGAAATTGGCCAAAATACAGTGAACATTTTGTTTTTTTTAAAAAAAATGGAAAAAGTGGCTGCAGAAGAAGGCTTGTGGATTTCCCCCTGAAAATGGCATCAACAAAGGGTTTGCAGTGCTAAACTCAGCAGCTTCCCAGCTTTCAGGAACAGGCAGACTTGAATCAGAAAACCCAATTTTTCAACACAATTTTGGCATTTTACTGGGGCATACCCCATTTTTGCAATTTTTTGTGCTTTCAGCCTCCTTCCAGTCAGTGACAGGAATGGGCATGAAACCAATGCTGGATCACAGACACCTAAACATTTCTGAAAAGTAGACAAAATTCTGAATTCAGCAAGGGGTCATTTGTGCAGATCCTACAAGGGTTTCCTACAGAAAATAACAGCTGAAAAATAAAAATATTGAAATTGAGGTGAAAAAACCATCAATTTTACTCTACGTTTTACTCTGTAACTTTTCCCTGCAATGTCAGATTATCGAAAGCAATATACCGTTACGTCTGCTGAACTCCTCTGGTTGCGGGGATATATAAGGCTTGTAGGTTCATCAAGAACCCGAGGAACCCAGAGCCAATAAATGAGCTGCACCCTGCAGTGGTTTTCATTCTATACCGATTATACAGCAATTCATTTGCTGAAATATAAAGAGTAAAGAATTGCTATCAAGAAAACCTTTGCATTTCCAAAAAGAGCACAAGATAAGGTGTTGAGGAGCAGTGGTTATTTGCACATCTCTGAATTCCGGGGTGACCATACTAGCATGTGAATTACAGGGAATTTCTCAAATAGATGTCTTTTTTACACACTCTCCTATATTTGGAAGGAAAAAATGTAGAGAAAGACAAGGGGCAATAGCACTTGTTTTGCTAATCTATGTTCCCCCAAGTCTCCCGATAAAAATGATACCTCACTTGTGTGGGTCGGCCTAGCACCCGCGACAGGAAACGCCCCAAAACGCAACGTGGACACATCCCATTTTTTTTAAAGAAAACAGAGGAGTTTTTTGCGAAGTGCCTACATGCAGATTTTGGCCTCTAGCTCAGCCGGCACCTAGGGAAACCTACCAAACCTGTGCATTTCTGAAAACTAGAGACCTAGGGGAATCCAAGATGGGGTGACTTGCGGGGCTCGGACCAGGTTCTGTTACCTAGAATCCTTTGCAAACCTCAAAATTTGGCTAAAAAAACACATGTTCTTCACATTTCTGTTGCAGAAAGTTCTGGAATCTGAGAGGAGCCATAAATTTCCTTCCACCCAGCGTTCCCCCAAGTCTCCCGATAAAAATGATACCTCACTTGTGTGGGTAGGCCTAGCGCCCGCGACAGGAAACGTCCCAAAGCGCAAAGTGGACACATCCAAAATTTTGGAAGAAAACAGAGGTGTTTTTTGCGAAGTGCCTACCTGTAGATTTTGGCCTCTTGCTCAGCCGGCACCTAGGGAAACCTACCAAACCTGTGCATTTCTGAAAACTAGAGACCTAGGGGAATCCAAGGAGGGGTGACTTGCGGGGCTCGGACCAGGTTCTGTTACCCAGAATCCTTTGCAAACCTCAAAATTTGGCTAAAAAAACACATGTTCCTCACATTTCTGTGGCAGAAAGTTCTGGAATCTGAGAGGAGCCATAAATTTCCTTCCACCCAGGGTTCCCCCAAGTCTCCCGATAAAAATGATACCTCACTTGTGTGGGTAGGCCCAGCGCCCGCGACAGGAAACACCCCAAAGCGCAACGTGGACACATCCAAAATTTTGGAAGACAACAGAGGTGTTTTTTGCGAAGTGCCTACCTGGAGATTTTGGCCGCTAGCTCAGCCGGCACCTAGGGAAACCTACCAACTCTATGCATTTCTGAAAACTAGAGACCTAGGGGAATCCAAGATGGGGTGACTTGCGGGGCTCGGACCAGGTTCTGTTACCCAGAATCATTTGCAAACCTCAAAATTTGGCTAAAAAAACACATGTTCCTCATATTTCTGTGGCAGAAAGTTCTGGAATCTAAGAGGAGCCACAAATTTCCTTCCACCCAGCGTTCCCCCAAGTCTCCCGATAAAAATGATACCTCACTTGTGTGGGTAGAACTAGCGCCCGCGACAGGAAACGCCCCAAAGCGCAACGTGGACACATCCAAAATTTTTGAAGAAAACAGAGGTGTTTTTTGCGAAGTGCCTACCTGTAGATTTTGGCCTCTAGCTCAGCCCGCACCTAGGGAAACCTACCAAACCTGTGCATTTCTGAAAACTGGAGACCTAGGGAAATCCAAGGAGGGGTGACTTGCGGGGCTCGGACCAGGTTCTGTTACCCAGAATCCTTTGCAAACCTCAAAATTTTGCTAAAAAAACACATATTCCTCACATTTCTGTGGCAGAAAGTTCTGGAATCTGAGAGGAGCCACAAATTTCCTTCGACCCAGCGTTCCCCCAAGTCTCCCGATAAAAATGATACCTCACTTGTGTGGGTAGGCCTAGCGCCCGCGACAGGAAACGCCCCAAAGCGCAACGTGGACACATCCAAAATTTTTGAAGAAAACAGAGGTGTTTTTTGCGAAGTGCCTACCTGTAGATTTTGGCCTCTAGCTCAGCCGGCACCTAGGGAAACCTACCAAACCTGTGCATTTCTGAAAACTAGAGACCTAGGGAAATCCAAGGAGGGGTGACTTGCAGGGCTCGTACCAGGTTCTGTTACCCAGAATCCTTTGCAAACCTCAAAATTTGGCTAAAAAAACACATGTTCCTCACATTTCTGTGGCAGAAAGTTCTGGAATCTGAGAGGAGCCACAAATTTCCTTCCACCCAGCGTTCCTCCAAGTCTCTCGATAAAAATGATACCTCACTTGTGTGGGTAGGCCTAGCGCCTGCGACAGGAAACGCCCCAAAGCGCAACGTGGACACATCCAAAATTTTGGAAGAAAACAGAGGTGTTTTTTGCGAAGTGCCTACCTGTAGATTTTGGCCTCTAGCTCAGCCGGCACCTAGGGAAACTTACTAAACCTGTGCATTTCTGAAAACTAGAGACCTAGGGGAATCCAAGGAGGGGTGACTTGCGGGGCTCGGACCAGGTTCGGTTACCCAGAATCCTTTGCAAACCTAAAAATTTGGCTAAAAAATACATGTTCCTCACATTTCTGTGGCAGAAAGTTCTGGAATCTGAGAGGAGCCACAAATTTCCTTCCACCCAGCGTTCCCCCAAGTCTCCCGATAAAAATGATACCTCACTTGTGTGGGTAGGCCTAGCGCCCGCGACAGGAAACGTCCCAAAGCGCAAAGTGGACACATCCAAAATTTTGGAAGAAAACAGAGGTGTTTTTTGCGAAGTGCCTACCTGTAGATTTTGGCCTCTTGCTCAGCCGGCACCTAGGGAAACCTACCAAACCTGTGCATTTCTGAAAACTAGAGACCTAGGGGAATCCAAGGAGGGGTGACTTGCGGGGCTCGGACCAGGTTCTGTTACCCAGAATCATTTGCAAACCTCAAAATTTGGCTAAAAAAACACATGTTCCTCATATTTCTGTGGCAGAAAGTTCTGGAATCTAAGAGGAGCCACAAATTTCCTTCCACCCAGCGTTCCCCCAAGTCTCCCGATAAAAATGATACCTCACTTGTGTGGGTAGAACTAGCGCCCGCGACAGGAAACGCCCCAAAGCGCAACGTGGACACATCCAAAATTTTTGAAGAAAACAGAGGTGTTTTTTGCGAAGTGCCTACCTGTAGATTTTGGCCTCTAGCTCAGCCCGCACCTAGGGAAACCTACCAAACCTGTGCATTTCTGAAAACTGGAGACCTAGGGAAATCCAAGGAGGGGTGACTTGCGGGGCTCGGACCAGGTTCTGTTACCCAGAATCCTTTGCAAACCTCAAAATTTTGCTAAAAAAACACATATTCCTCACATTTCTGTGGCAGAAAGTTCTGGAATCTGAGAGGAGCCACAAATTTCCTTCGACCCAGCGTTCCCCCAAGTCTCCCGATAAAAATGATACCTCACTTGTGTGGGTAGGCCTAGCGCCCGCGACAGGAAACGCCCCAAAGCGCAACGTGGACACATCCAAAATTTTTGAAGAAAACAGAGGTGTTTTTTGCGAAGTGCCTACCTGTAGATTTTGGCCTCTAGCTCAGCCGGCACCTAGGGAAACCTACCAAACCTGTGCATTTCTGAAAACTAGAGACCTAGGGAAATCCAAGGAGGGGTGACTTGCAGGGCTCGTACCAGGTTCTGTTACCCAGAATCCTTTGCAAACCTCAAAATTTGGCTAAAAAAACACATGTTCCTCACATTTCTGTGGCAGAAAGTTCTGGAATCTGAGAGGAGCCACAAATTTCCTTCCACCCAGCGTTCCTCCAAGTCTCTCGATAAAAATGATACCTCACTTGTGTGGGTAGGCCTAGCGCCTGCGACAGGAAACGCCCCAAAGCGCAACGTGGACACATCCAAAATTTTGGAAGAAAACAGAGGTGTTTTTTGCGAAGTGCCTACCTGTAGATTTTGGCCTCTAGCTCAGCCGGCACCTAGGGAAACTTACTAAACCTGTGCATTTCTGAAAACTAGAGACCTAGGGGAATCCAAGGAGGGGTGACTTGCGGGGCTCGGACCAGGTTCGGTTACCCAGAATCCTTTGCAAACCTAAAAATTTGGCTAAAAAATACATGTTCCTCACATTTCTGTGGCAGAAAGTTCTGGAATCTGAGAGGAGCCACAAATTTCCTTCCACCCAGCGTTCCCCCAAGTCTCCCGATAAAAATGATACCTCACTTGTGTGGGTAGGCCTAGCCCCCGCGACAGGAAATGCCCCAAAACGCAATGTGGACACATCCCATTTTTTGAAAGAAAACAGTGCCTACCTGTGGATTTTGGCCTGTAGCTCAGCCGGCACCTAGGGAAACCTACCAACCCTGTGCACTTTTTAAAACTAAAGACCTTGGGGAATCCAAGATGGGGTGACTTGTGGGGCTCGGACCAGGTTCTGTTACCCAGAATACTTTGCAAACCTCAAACTTTGGCTAAAAAAAACATTTTGCTCACATTTCTGTGGCAGAAAGTTCTGGAATCTGAGAGGATCCACAAATTTCCTTCCACCCAGCATTCCCCCAAGTCTCCCGATAAAAATGATACCTCACTTGTGTGGGTGGGCCAGGTGCCTGCAACAGAATAAGGCCCAAAACTTGAAGAGATAGAAGGGATAGCACAGTGAGTTTATAAGGGCATATTCTTTTATACATCTTTAGACGGACTCTGCTTTGGGGACCCACATAAGTGAGGTGTCATTTTACTTGGGAGACTGTGGGGAAAACTGGGGAGTAGGAATTTTCTGCTGGAGCGGTGATCCTACTAAGAAAAGTCAGGAAAATATGCTTTTTTATGCAAATTTTGAGGTTTACAGAGGAGTCTGGGTAAGAAAATGTTGGGGGAGCCACGCAAGCCACACCTCCCTGGACTCCTTGGGGTGTCTAGTTTTAAAAAATTTCTGGGTTTTGTAGGTTTCCCTAGATGAAAGCCACACCCAGGACCAAAAACATAGGTGGGCCCTCCCCCCAAAAACAGGTATTTTTGTAATATATCATATTGATGTGTGCACATACGTCCGTGATGTGCCAAACACTAAAATTGTGAAAAGAAACACACTTAGGTTATGTGAAGAAGACCCCTCACCCACCAACCAAGTTGGTGGCATGCTTCATCATCGGGGTCCCACCCGAGGCACCTAGCGTGTCACAGGTGTGCTGCAACGCCTGATTACAGCGGAGCAGATTTTGACATTTTTACCACACATACTGGTTGGATTTGGCACGACGGTGAGTGATGGTTCAGAGGATCAAATTTTATTAACAAGAGATTTCACAAAAATGAAATGCACTGCTAATAACTGAAAGGCAAAAAACTGAACCAATGACTCACAGCTCGTGAGCTGTAAAGCCGCGACAAGGCACCAACCGCTTTACAGTCCATTCACACACCTTTCATACATGACACGCACAAGACCATTCACACCGCCAGCCACAGGCCCAGCACATTACAACACTCACATCGACAGACCGCGCCACTCAAGGGCTCATCACTTACATACGCCCACATGCCTGATACAAGAATCACACCAGCTGATGGGAGTGTGGACTGGCGTTTGGCTGGCACCGCCAGCCAAGCGCCACCCCAAGCACACCGCCAGCCAAGCGCCACCCCACGCACACCACCAGCCAAGTGCCACCCCAAGCACACCGCCAGCCAAGCGCCACCCCAAGTACACTGCCAGCGAAGCGCCACCCCAAGCACACCGCCAGCCAAGCGCCACCCCAAGCACACCACCATCACTTTTTTTGTTTATAAACAACAAAGAAACCACTAATTATAAAATACGCACAAAACTACAAAGCACAAAAGCTCTAACTAAATACATGACAGAGATGCCAACCGTGAAACATATGAAAATATAAAACAGACAGCTTACGCTCAAGGTATTTCCCAGAAATTTTTGGGGGTATGGTAACTTCTGTAACAGCCGGGCACACACAGCCCAGGCTTTGAAGGGCATTCAGGGCAGTACATCCGGCTCTCCCTCCGGATTAATCTCCGAGCACATACTCTACATTTCTTTGTGGGCATGTCTTTTTTGGGAGTGGGAGAAATGTGATCTGGAAAGTGCCGATCTTTCAATCTAGCCACATCCTCCACCACTTCTACTCTAGGAACTCTTGCCGGTTCAACCACAATAAGGCTTTCTATCACCGACTCCTGAAATTTAACAAATGTCATCCTTGACTCAGGTGAACAATCCTTGTATACAATAAAGGCATTAAAAGTTGCCAAATGAAATAAATGTAGGGCCAACTTTTTATACCACACATAAGACTTACGAAGAGCAGTGTAAGGTTCCAACCTCTGATCTACTCTATCAACACCACCCATGTGCCTATTGTAGTCCAAAATGCACGCAGGTTTGCGCGCTTCCGCAACCTGACCCCAAACAGCCACAGGGGAAGTACTCTCATCATAGATGGTCGATAGCATGTACACATCCCTCCTGTCTGAAAATTTCAGAGCTAGCAGCTCATTATTCCGCAAGGCACTGCACTGTCCCCTCTCAAGTTTTTTACAAACAAGCTCCCTTGGATAGCCTTTCCGGTTAGAACGGATTGTGCCACAAGCAACAGGGTCCACCCTAAACAACTCCTTGAACAACTGCACTCCAGTGTAGAAATTATCTACGTACAAATGGTGACCTTTGTTAAACAGCCGTCTAGCAAGTTCCCACACAATTTTTTCACTAACTCCAAAAGTGGCCGGACAACCAGGAGGGTCAATACTGGAATCCCTACCAGTGTAGACCCGGAAATTATACACATATCCTGTTCTGCTTTCTGACAGCAGATACAATTTAATCCCATACCGTGCCCTCTTACTAGGAATGTACTGCTTAAAAACTAAACGCCCCTTGAAAAGGACCAAAGACTCGTCCACACTTATCTCTTTGCCTGGAACATAGACCTCTGAAAAACGATCCACAAAATGATCAAGGACAGGCCTAATCTTAAAAAGGCGGTCACAATCAGGGTGATCTCGTGGCAAGGCTAAAGCATTGTCTACAAAATGCAGCATACAAAGAAGAAGCAAATACCGATTACGTGTCATAGTTGCAGGAAATATAGCAGCTGCCATCAAGGGACTAGTAGACCAATAAGAAGCCAGTGACAGCTTCCTGATCAACCCCATCAAAAAAGACAAACCTAAAAACCTTTTCATCTCTTCCAGATATGTGGGAACCCAATGAGTAGCTCTAGACTGAGGCTTAAGTCTGGCAGCGTTGTCCCGCAAATATTGCTCTGCATACACATTTGTCTGCTCCACAATCTCTTCCAAAAATACATCGTCCATAAACAAGTGAAAGAAATGGACAGGCAGAAAGTTTTCCGTATTAACTCTACACCCTGGGAGACCAGTAAATGCAGGTAACTGTGGCTGCTCCATGTTTGGGGCAATCCAGGTGTCAGGTCTTCCAATGGGAAACCCTTCAGCCCCAGGCTGCTGCACTCTTGGCACATCAATGTCCTCCTCTAACACAGGCCCTTCATCTGCACTGAGAGTAGCTTCCTCATCAGAAAAATACTCTCGGACAGAAAACTCACTTCCAGAATCTCCAGCTTCCTCCTCTGCCTCAGATGCAGAGTCAGTGTCATAATCATGGTATGAAGACGACTCAAAGAGCATGCGAACAACCTGCTGAGCGGTCACTTTGCGGCTAGCCATGATCCTAACAACAAATGGATTGCCAACAACAACTAGCACTAAAATAAGTAATAAACAAAGTGTAGCTTTATCACAAAGAGTTATGCACTACAAAAAACTATACCACTCAGTTGCCTGAAATAGCTACTCACCAAGCAACTACTCTGCACAGACACAGCAATCACCAATGATATCCCACAAAAAAAAAAAAGAAAAAAGCAAATTAGACATATGACAACACAAACATCACTGTGCTCAAATCTAAGGACAATGTCAAACACACAATACTGCATTTAGTACACCACCTACAAACATGTCATTCATGCATGTCAACAATACTCCTTTGGAGTAAATTGCTTTCACTTACCTAAAACATGCAACTATGCAAACCACAGGACAACTACTGCCAAAACCGCAAAGATCCACAGCAAAGGAAGCAAAAGCGTTGAACTAGAAGAAAAAGAAGAAATAAATTGTTATAATCACAAATACAAATACTTTGCAGTTGACAAACACCCCACCACCAAGAACTTAGATGTTGTCCCTGGTACCTAAGTGGATCCTGCCCCCCTCGGGGGTAGATGGGCGTAAAAAAATTGGCCAATCTGCCCCCAAGGGGGGCAGAAATGGGCAACACCTCTGTGCCCCCTTTTAGGGGGCGACCCTTCCCAAAGGGGGCACCCCCAGCACAACACAAAACAAAACAAAAAAATCCCTGCCATATTGGTGGTTTCTGCCCTCCTTGGGGGCAGATGGGCCTACAAAATTAGGGGCAGAGATGGCCAATACGAATTTTCCCCACCTTAGGGGGGCGACCGTTGCCCAAGGGGTGCCCCCAAACACACACCACACACACACACACACACACACACCACACAATCCCTGGCGCCTAGTGTGCTTCCACCCCCCCGGGCCCAGATCGTCCAAAAAATGGCTGGCCTGCCATCGGGGGGGCCGAAACAAAAAAAAAAAATAGCACCCCATGGGAGCGACCCTTGCCCAAGGGGTTGCCCCCAAAATAAACAATAAAAACAAAATCCCTGGTGTCTAGTGGATTTCGCCCCCCCCCCACCTCCCTGGCGGCAGATCAGCCCAAAAATTGGCAATCTGCTCCCGGGGGGGGGGGGGGGGGGGGGAAATACTAAAAAAATAGCCCCCCAGTGGGGCACCCCTTGTCCAAGGGGTCGCCCCCCAAAAAAACTTTACAATAAAAATAAATCCCTGGTGTCTAGTGGTTTTCGCCCCCCCCCCCCGGGGGCAGATCCGCCAAAAAATTGGCGGATCTGCCCCCAGGGGGGGGGCGAAATACAAAATAAAATTGCTCCCGGGGGGGGGGCGACCCTGGCCCAAGGGGTCGCCCCCAAAATATACACAAAATATAACATCCCTGGTGTCTAGTGGTTTTCGCCCACCCCCCCGGGGGCAGATCTGCCGAAAAATCGGCAGATCTGCCCCCAGGGGGGGGGCGAAATACAAAATAAAATTGCCCCCGGGGGGGTGGCGACCCTTACCCAAGGGGTCACCCCCAAAATACACATAAAACATAACATCCCTGGTGTCTAGTGGTTTTCGCCCCCCCCCCCCGGGGGCAGATCCGCCGAAAAATCAGCGGATCTGCCCCCAGGGGGGGGGGCGAAATACAAAAAAAAATTGCCCCCGGGGGCGACCCTTGCCCAAGGGGTCACCCCCAAAATATACAAACAAGAAAATCCCTGGTGGCTAGTGGAGATTCCTGCTCCACTATCGCGGGCCCTGCCCGCGATCGTGGAGCAGGAATCTTGTGAAAACAGGCACAGGGGGAAAGGAAAAACCCTTTCCTTTCCCCGGTGTCTGTTTTCACCACCCCCCACCCCCAAAAACGGAGAGGACTCACCTTATGCGTCCTTCTCCGAAGATGCGCTGGAAACAAATGGCTTCCAGCGCGCCCGGCAACACTAGATGACGTCAGCGCGCTGTGCGCACGCTGACGTCATCGGATTGCCATGGGGGGGGCGGGGGTGGAAGGGGAAGGTCTTCCCCTTCCATCCCCACCTGGGGGGGAGGGGGGTGCACAGGGGGGCGCGCTAGCGCTCCCCCAAGTTCCCCTGTGCCTAGGACGAGATGATCTCGTCCAAGGCACAGGAGAACTGTAGCCTTGGACGAGATCATCTTGGACGAGATCATCTTGTCCAAGGCACAGAACCGGTTAAGTCCACATCTATGTACCTTGGCAATATGCATATTGTCAAGGTAAGTGATGTGGAGTTGAGAATAGTAAACCTGTACTTATCTATGTGCATTTTCCATCTCAATATTGTTGTCATCAATATTTTGGTCCCAAAAATTTGTTATCCTCAATTTTCTGTCATGCAGCCTCCGAACATTTAAGTGATCATTTACCTGGATGATATTTTGATTTTCTCCAGGTCTGTGGAAGAACACTGCAATCATGTTTGGGAAGTATTACAGCAATAAATATATATGATTTTAACCTGCAAACCTGAAAACTGTATATTTGAGCAGCCGGAAGTTGAATATCTGGGGTTCATCTAGCCTCCTCAAGATTTGTCCATGGATCCAGCAAAGATTAAGGCAGTGTTAATCTGGCCATCCAGTTTGTGTGAAAAAAATACAAACTTTTTTAGGATATGCCACATTTTATTGGTAGTTTGTCTAAGGTTTCTCTGAGTATTGTTGCAGCATTTCTAGGCTCTTAATGAAAGAGAACCTGAAATCAGGATTTATTTGAGATAATGTAGCTGAGCGTTCTTTGACAGCCTTAAAAAGAGCCTTCACTTCTGCCCCAGACCTTAAACAGCAAGATCAAGCTAAGGGGTAAAGGAGTAAAGTTACTTACTGGGGGATAGATATGCACTCCTGCTGTGAGTGCCACAACTGTAATAGTGGCAGGATTCCTAATTCAAATTTTTATTGTCCTACACAAACATTGCTCATGTGTGTATGCCACAACAAAGGTCTTTCTCACGGATTGTGGTCTTGTTGGACTGGGAGGGGTACTTAAAGCACTACCCTTTTATTGGTGAAAGGCTATTGCCTTTACCAGGAGTTAAACTGCATGAGAGCAGTGGTGGCAGCCTATCGGGTAGTGATTAGTAAAGTGAACAGGTCCTTCTTATCTGCGGCACTGGAGTGAGGCTTCCAAGTTCACTCTTTTAACGTTATGCTGCTATGTACTTAACTCACCCTTGGCCTACATTGGTTTGGTGTGTAGTGCAGCACGGTGCATTTGTGGTAACCATGCACAGCTTTTATGTGTGCCCGTGAATGGTGCAATTCAAGGATAATGCAATACTGTGCAGTGCTTTTAGCTTGTGTGCATGTGATGTTTGTATCTATGCCTGTGACTGGTGCAATTCATGGAGGACTCTGGGTTTCATTTTGGGAGACCCAGGGCTACATTGTGAAATATCAGGAGAGGGGGAACAGGAATCCCCCAGGCAGATTTGTAATTGCCACGTTCATGTAAGCTGGGTGGGAAACACTGGAGGAAAGGAGAGCCTGGTTCTCCAGTACACTTCAGAGGGTGCTGTTTAATTCAGAAAGGACACAAGGAAGAGGTCTGGGAACATCTAAAAAAGGAGATGGGAATATTAGGGGAATCATTAAGATTAGAGCTGAGGCTCAGGAGTAATCCTTTCATACACTTATCACTGTGTCTGACATCCAGATGTGAACCTCTGGTAATCGCCATGATGTGTGTTGAGAAGCTATCATATTTGAATTGCTCCTGTTGTGACAGAAAGAAAGGAGTAATGAGCATTGCAAAAGGAACTAGACCAACAACATAAACTTGAAAGACTCAGATTCTAAATCACATTTGCTGTCTGGAAGTGGACTGTAAGAAGGGAATCTTCCAACCTCAAAAATTGTAGACTGTGAAGCAGTGAGTCAGGCTGAATGAGGAGCAGAAGCTCTGCAAGTCTTCTACTTTTGATCATGACTGGCGACCAAGGCCTGCTAGAATCCCAAATGGGGGAGAAGAAATTACCCAGGGAATCCAAGAACACCTGTCTTGGAGCTTGGAGCACCAGCACCTTCCTGCTTGCCAAGGCCAATATGCCCTGAGAGGAAGAGGAGAGTGGGAGTAATGTCCAGTGGGGAATCCTGGCAAGTGGATCCTCAGAACGAGGTATGGGGAGATGGCCACAGCACTGATCAGGTCATTGCCTGTGTTCATGGCAAGTCTGTGATCCTTGTATGTCAGAGCAGGGCTGCCTTAAAGTGAGTCATGATCTTGTACTGAACAGGTTATTGCCCATGTGCAGTGTGAAGTCGGCAACTCTGTAATGCCAGGTGGAGCCACTGTGAAGAGTATTGCTGTCCTGATTGGGCCACAGCCTGCATGCAGTGCTAAGCTGATAACCCAATATGACATGTGAAGCTGCTGTGAAGAGAACTTATGCGCCAATCGGGTTGCTGCCCAAGTCAGAAACTATGACCCCCACATGCTAGAGAGAGAGCCTCTGGGACCCAGAAGAGAATAGCTGTGCTGATCGCGTCAGAACCAATGTGCAGTGCAGAGACAGTGACCCTGCATACAAAAGGGGCCAATGAGACCAAGCAGAGAATTGCCGATCAGGTAGGAGCCCTTGTGCAGAGGGGGCCAGCTGGACCAAGCAAAAAATGAGACCTGTTTGAGAATGTCGCTGAGGGAGAGAAGTCACCATGGTGATTTTAGATGGCCTGAATTGTTACTGAGGAGCAGTGCAAGAACCTCACACACCTCTCCTCTACCCATGGGAAGAGCTGTAGGACTTTCCCAGATTGAAGAAGCATATAGAGCACCTCCGCAGCTCTGAGGAATTCATGGACAGCTGAGAGCAGCCTGCCTGGGCTATACATGTGAAAGACTTGCCAGAGACAGTATCAGCAGCTTCAGATTTTGCCGAGGGGTTGCTTTCAGAGACTCTGGTGGCTCCAATCCTGCTGACGCAGGTAAGTCTTATTTCTAGCCAGACATTCTAAGGTGAATTGGCTTCTAGATAGCACTTCAGAACTGGAACACTTTGACTTTAATACAGAGTCAGAGTGATACTCCTAAAACTTCGACTACTAATGGGACTAAACTTGAAATTTGCTGACAGTGAATGGGAATTAACCCTTACTGCCAGCTTGAGAGTAGTGGAACTCAGGGACCTACCTATGAACCACTAGAGCCTTGACCTCAGGAGTCTCTGTGTATTGTTTGTGGATGTCGTATTTTACTTTGTAGCAGTCGATAAATACTTATTTTATCACAAAAGCAAGTATTTTACTGGAGAATAATGTATTACTGCTGCTGTGCATATGTTGAGTTCTGAGCCTGTGTTTAACCCCCGTCTAAGTCTGCCCACCCATTTTTGCTGCATCTTCAATATCATGACATCATGGAACAGCATATCTTTTACTACTCCAGAGCTTTGTTTCCATCAGAACAGAATTATTCTGTCATTGAAACAGAATTACTGGGCATGAAGGAAGCCTGTGTTGAGTGGAGACACCTTTAACAGAGATCTAGGCGTCTTTTTAAAACAGACCGACCATCACAATTTTCAAATGTTAATCTCCGGCAGAGAAACAGCGGCCAGGTTCACAATATCAGTTTGTGATCATGTATATTCCAGGTCCGGACAGCATCTTAGCAGGTGCCATGTCCTATCTCCAATTATTACCTGACAAGGGTTACTCCTTAACAAGCAATAGATCTTGAACGTATCATACATTAAGTTGCTTTTTACATAGGTAAGGTAAGTAAACGTATGGCACCATGGATCAGAGAGGATTACTAGATCGTTGTGAAAATTCTAAAGTAAGAAACGATATCAACTATTTATTTTCCAGAAAGCTTAGTTCATCCCTTTATTAGACTGACAAAGAATGCCATTAACTCTATGTCATGACTCTCAGTGTCCAGGGCATGGAGGTGAAAGAAATACTCAGGATCTTATTTTGAGATCATTATGGTGGCCAACTGTGGCTACTAATTTATTTGTGGATATAACCATTTGCAATTGCAACGTCGCTCTCATGGTCACCGTGAATACCTTTTCTAAAATGAGTATAGACAAATAAGAGCAGTACTTTTGAAGTACCTCAGCCATCCTGTTTTTTGTTTTTGCAGTTCAAATGGGGAAGGATTCCTTTACTTAGAACTCTCAACCGCACACCACTGTGTGGCATGCTTCATTCCTCAAATCCGGTTCAAATACTGTTGTCTAGTACCCCTAGATGAGTTTAAACCTTATCCTTTCACAGACGGGAAGGATAGCTATTTTATATATATTTAATGGGATCCAGTTTCGATAAAATATTAAAATAGACCCCTAATAATACTTGTATTGTCTGGAGTGGCTATGTGTGTAGCAAAAGCTGTATTTCTCAATGTAAGCGGGTAAAAATGCATAGCTGGATTCACAAATGCCCTAAAGGTCAAGCGGCTTTCTTCAGGACTATAAAGGATCCTTCTAGATTAGGCTCTCTTTGAGTTCTACATCCCTACACACTGGTGCATTCGAATGGAATACGTCATTCACACATATAAAAACAAACACTTTAGATGACTGTGCTTCAATCAATCAATCAGTGCTTGTAAAGTGCAGCTACTCACCTGTTAGGGTCCCAAGGCGCTATGTGAGGGGGAGTGTAGCGTATACCGGTGAGGTGGTTTAAAAAAGCCATGTCTTCAGTTCCTTTGTGAAGCTGAGGAGGGAGGTGGTTTGTATGATGTGGATAGGTAGGGCGTTCCAGGCGGTGGCTGCGAGGTAGGAGACAGAGCGTCCTCCTGTTCTGGTTTTCCTGATGTTGGGTACTTCTGAAGGAGAGAGCTGGGCTGAGCGTAGGGCCCTGGGGGGTACATGGAAGTTGAGTCGCTGGTCCAGGTAGGCTGGTCTGGTGTTGTGGAGGGCTTTGTGTGCATTGGTGAGGAACTTGAAAGTGATTCTTTTCTCTATGGGGAGCCAGTGCAGTGTACGTAGGTGTTGCGAGATGTGGCAGTGTTGGGGTAGGTCGAGGATCAGTCTGGCGGCGGTGTTCTGGATGTTTTGCAATTTGCAGGTGAGTTTTTTGTTGATTCCGGAGTGTAGTGCGTGGGTATAACCTCTGAAAAATAAGGGGACAACATAAACATATCAGCGCCTAATTTGGGTAACCATGTACCACTGCACACTGTAGTTTTAAGTCCATAGTCTGGCCATTCTGGATTCAAAAGTCTTGAAATGCTATCCCTATATTGACATTATTCTCCAGTATGTGTTATGTGTCATACCAAAGGAGCTCACATTCAAATTTGTGTGTGTTCTATTACAATATTTTGCGGTATGTGCTTAGGCAAATAAAGCACTCACACCATTCATAAAAAGGGGCTGTAGTGGTATTATATGTCTTAGTACACCCTATTATGTGCCCCAGTCCCACTGGCAGTCTCGGCTTATAAAAATATATGGGATATAATCATAGGTGCAAATATATAAATAAATTTAATGGAGCTGCCTATTACTTCATATGAGAGTGCAGGTGGGCGGATCAGGTCACAACTCTGTAAGGGAACATATAAAATAAAAAACAAACTGATTCACCAATAATGAATGTTTCAGTTAGATTTAGTCCACCAATCTCTTTATACTAACTTTTCCATGGGGTTGCCTGGCTTCTTCACCTATGTCATCCCTGCACCTTCTGGCATCAGCAGTATTTAGTTCATGGGAGAAGCAGTTCCTAAGTCTTTGTGTGTCAGTGTTTCTTCCATGTGTTGTAATCCTGCTCAAGAGGAAGTAAAATTATAATCATGTCATGGTCATCTGGCCGAGGGGGTTGATGGAAGTTGTAGTTCTGGAGCTATACTCAAAGTGCCCAGACATTGAAGAAATATAGCCATTGTGATTGTGGAAGACTAATCAGTGGCCCATACGGTTTTTCTTGCGTAGTCATGTAAAATACACAGACTGGGGTCACTTTATATTTTGTGGCAGCTACTGGATAAGCATACTACAAATAACAGTGGATTGTGGGAAACGTCGGGGTTTTGATTATACATCAGATTTTCTGCATTAAGTGTATCCATCAAAGGACTATCGCTGTCTGTGTGTTCTATTGGCTACTTATGGTTGACCAGGAGACTTCATGATTCAAACCTACAGTATTTGTGAACAGCCTATAGACCCATCTCTGTTCCTTATGGGTTTTCCTCTTCAATATTCACTCCTGACAGTTGTTCCAATATACTCCACTTGAAATCATTTGTTGTGTGGCCCACCATGTAGTGGGTGCAATCCTAGTGCTACAACTCTTGCACCATAAATCACTCCTACGTTCTCCAATCTAGAGATTTAACATGAAGCTATCCGTGCCAATTAACCTGAAGCCACAGGGGCAAGGGATCAGCTTTATGGCAAAATTAGAAATGCAGTTGGTATGGCCTGATTGCACCCATTCTTTTCCTACTCCCAACTCTAAATGTTCATCACTTTTGTTAAGTGGCAAACACTGCACCTCCCATATAAATAATGTCCTGTACCCTCTGGGTGTTTCCACAATGTGATTGTGTCATTGTCAACCTTCTTCCTTTTCCATGGTCTGGTGTGCACCAAAGTATCCTTCAAATTACTTTCTGTCCTCTTTGCAAACAAAGGTTTTTCCAGGTCATGGTTTCCTGTGGTGTAAATTCTCTAGTTTTTGTTCATTATTTTCTTAGCCTGATTTGCAATGATACTGTAGGTCGTTAGACACACAACCTTCTATTTCTTTATGTCATTATTACAAATTCCTATCAGGGGTGTCCATATGGATAACCTGCACTAGGGTCACATGTGCTCCCCATCTATGTTCTGTGTACCTGGAGGTACACAGAGCATTCCTGGAGAATATGTGTGAGGTTCAGGCGAATGCACTCAGACCCAAAATGGTTGGGATATTATGTTTCCATTTTGCTAGGAAGAGTAAAGCTTCAATTGCATATAGCATCTTATCCTCTGGTAAGCTGGCGTAAATACAGTTCACATCTATACTCACCAGCACATTGCTTTAAAGTCAAAAGCATGCAGAGTAAATCCTTTGTGTTTCTTGTACAGGTAGGATTCTTCTTCACCACTAGGTGAAAAAAATATTTGCTAAATGTTGACAAATTGTTCAAGGATTGATTTTATACCTGAAACAATTGGTCTTCCCTGTAGCAGTCTCCTTTCTTCATGAATTTTTGGGTGACTGTAAAAATATAGCATCATAGGGTTAACAGCTATAAGGAAGTCTGTTTCGCTCTCAGAGGTCCACCTATTTAACTCAGCATCCTTTACCATGTGACATATTTCAACTCTTAGGGAATAAGTTGGATCAGTCTCTAAGGGTTTATAGTTGCCCCTAGGAGAAGTAAGCATTCTTCCTGTAATCCTCAGTGTCTTTGGTCACCACTGCCCTGCTTTTATCTGCTGGTTTTATCACAAATTGGTCATCCAGGTTTAAGGACTCCAAAGTTTATTTTTCAGTCTTGCTCATGTGTTGAAAGATTTGTTTGTTGGTAGTGTGAGTTGCCTCTATTTCCTTAATCACTGTTTGCTCAAAGGTTTGCATCTTAATTGGTACTATATTTGTGGATGGAGTTAAAGAGGGCTTTTTCTTAGGGCTAGTGTCACTCGTGTCTGATTCTTGTGTTCTGCCTGAGAAAACAGCTTTCAGCTTTATCATCCTAAAAAGATTCAGAGAGCTTCCATCTCAACTAAAATTTGTCAAGTGGTGGGGTAAGAATGATGCCTAATCCCTTAGTAAACAATTTCATATGTGTCTCTGATCATTCTCTAGTTGAGAGATTAACTACTAGATTGTTGTACTTATTCCCAGTGTTGTCTCACTTGCCAGGCCCCAAGTGTTCACTGAAGCTGTTGTGTGCATCTACTGTATTTTTAGTTATGGTTGTTCTGTTTTTTTCTGCCTCTTACTTCCCCTGGCCTATACCTAACAAAGGAAATCTGTTTAGTGGCTTGGGAAAGCTTGGGTCAAAGTGTGGTGAATTGGGGTGTCACCCAAAGAAAGGAGAGTGTTGATGGGGTCTGTGGTAGAGAGGGGATATGTGTTGTACTGTGTGCTGTGATAGTACCCTCCGTGTGTTTCGATATCTGTTCATTCCTCTCCTCTTTTGATCTTCCCCATTATTCCAGAATTCCGAGTCAGAAACCAGTTGTCCACCGAGGACATGACTGACTTGTGGGTTGATTCTTCCATTGTCTTCCTAGTGTAGCCAGTAGTTGAGTGTGGATAGATTTTCCCATGAATCAATCAATCACCAAGCCCTCTTTAACTCCATCCACAAATATAGTACCAATCAAGGCAACAAAGTTCTCCAAGTCTTTCTGGAGTTTTTTACATTGTGCCAAACACTCCTTATAATCTGACAAGTGTTTATTTCTTCTAACTTCTTTTTGAAAGTAGTGACTTGTGACTAGTGACTTGTACTGTCACTCTTGTCATTCTTGTCACTTAGTTGTCACTTAGTTGTCTCATGACTAACATCCCCTCTGACAGTTGTTTGGCTGTTTTTATTATTAGGTCAAGCCAATTACATGTGCATTGCAACGTGATCAAAACCTATGCTTTTCTAAAAAGTGACATTCTTTAGGAAAATTCTTTGTTATCTTGAAACCAAAAGCCCCAAAGGGGCAGCTTTGCCTCTGAGGTTCTCCGTCATTATAACGCCATGTAAGATGGTTTTAATTTGGTTTCTTTTCAAGCCAGTTAGAAATTCTAAGTCATCAAAGTTTGCCATAGTTTGGGAAATATTAAGATCCCTGAGAAAAGGAGAGCCTGAACAGATAGAGTTCATCTCCTCTTCTGTAAAGGTAAGTCCGAAAAGTAATTGGGTGACCCTTAGGCGGTGCTTGTAAAATGTTCTTGACTACTTCTCAAGTATGTTTTTCCACTAAGTGTTTTTCTTCTCTGAAGAGTGCTACTTTGTCTTCCAATATGTGTTGTTAATGCCCAAATTGTAGTTTTGTAGGTGAATTAGTTTTGCCTTCATAAGCATTAATTGACTCTGAGGGATGTCCACACATTGTTCAGATTTTCACAGAACCCCTTGATTATGATTTCATGACTTGTCGTCTTTTTAGACTGAGAGCATCACTTCATTGAGCTCATTTGGCCAATAATGACTATTTGGGAGAGAAAAAAGAGAAACTGATCAGGTGATAATGTAAGCAGTCCACTTTGAAAAGAGTGTCAGGCTATGACATTCCTTCTTTGGCAATAGGCAAACCAAGTGGGGAACTTTCATTTGAGTGATAGAGAAACATAGATGGAGGACATCATTGTTGAGAAGGAAGTGTGATAGTTGCACACCCACTTTGTAATTTGCGTATGTCCCATCATGGTTAAATTTCTCTATTCGGATGTAGTTGGTGGTAGAGTTTGAGTTTTTTTACTGTTAGAAATTAGATCTCTAGTTGGCATAGGTATGCACCCTATTGAATTAGGGACCACAATTCTAGTCAGGGTAAGTCAGTTACACACCATAAATTAACCTGTGCTCCCCTCTGGTAGCTTAGCGCAGAGCAGGCAGGCTTAATGTAGGAGGGAATGTGTAAAGTACTTGTGCAACAGTTAAATCAGTAAAACAATTTAGAAAACAATCATAAGTTAATGAACAAAACAAGAAAAATATAATGAGTAGAAGGTAAAATATGACTTTTTAAAAAATATCTGGAATTCTGCAATTCTAGTGCCTAATAGCTTAAAGCAACAATTGGGGCTATCTGGTCATGCTAGACCGGAGTAAATCCATAGTTCAGGCTGACCGTGATGGAGCATGGGCCAGCTAAAGGGACCAACCTTGTCTGGCTGAAACAGCACCTCGTCGAATGGTTGCATAGGCATCAATGATCCAATGTGAGGGGTAGAGGAGGCAATACAATGCTGATGTGTCGGTTCTGATTCACCTAGTCACATATGCATTGTCATTGAGCCATGCAGTCGCCAATCTTCAAGCAGTGGTCTGGCATGAACCCCTTGTGAAGAAGATGATAGATCGTCATCAGGCAGTGCAGAAGGTGATGCAAAGATGTTGCATTGGGGCTGATGGCAATGCATAGATACAGAGCTCCGCATTCGGTGATGCAATACCCTCTTCCGCAACAGCGATGCTTTTCTGTTGATGTAAAATGCGGCAGTTCAGATCAGCGCAGTGACAACAATGAACAGATTTAGGTAGAAGACAGATGCAGAACCCAATTCCAATGGCCCAAAACTGGATTGGTATCACTTGGCAGGGTACAACTCACAGTTGGCAGAGTCCAGCATCTGTAGCAGAGCTGAGTGAAGTCTTTGATGCATCTAAGACTTTGGAACAGGAGGAAAACCAGCAACCCCTTTGAGTCATTTTGTTTCTGGCAATATTGAGAGGCAGGTCTGGTCCTGATCATTCTCAGGCAGGGAAGGCAGCAGGCCTCTGGGCAGGCACAGCAAGGCAGGAATCCAGAAAAGTTCAGAAGAGTTCCAGCGGAGTGATAGTCCCTTCAGCAGCACAGTAGACATTCTTCCTCGCAGCATGTCCTCAGGTCCAGAAATGTACTGATTTGGTAGGGTCAGGAGTCCAGTTCTTATACCCTTTGGTGCCTTCAAAGTAGGGGAGACTTTTAAAGAGAGGCCTTTGAAGTGCACAAGGCTCCTGCTCTTCCTGCCCTGTCTCTGGACACCCTGCAGGGGGTTATGCAGCTCTTTGTGTGGGGACAGGCACAGCCCGTTCAGGTGCAAGTGTCAGCTCCTCCCTCTCATCTTTCCCAGGATGACCCATCATGGGCCATCAGGAACACCTAAGCTCCCTTTGTGTGTGGCTGTCTAAAGGAATGGACAAAGCCCAGCTGTCACCCATCACAGATGTGTATTTAGAGACAGACAGAAGGCTGAAGATGATTTTAGGTAAGAAAATTAGAACTTTAAAAAAGTGGAATTTTCATAATTACAATTTCAAATCCAACGTTATCATAAGTTAATTGCTATTTGAAATTGTTATTCCAGCGACACCAAACTTGGGGGTCTTATCTCTTCCCAATTAGAAATGACACTTATAAAATGTAATAAGGTAATCCCTATGTTAACATGAGGAAGAGACTGCAGTAATGAAAAACAAAATTAATAGTTTTGCGCTAGCTGGAGATGTAAAACTTAAAAGTGTCTGTCCAACTTTTTAGAAACATTGCACCCTGATCTTGGGGCTGTCTAGGGCCTCCCTTAGGGATGACGTATATGTATTTAAAGGAAGGTTTTTGGCTTGGCAAGAGGGTTAAATTGCCACATCAACATGGCAGTTTAAAACTGCACATACGGGCTCTGCAGTGGCAGGCCTGGACATGCTTAGAGGGCTACTAAAGTGACTTGCGATTATCAGTGCTGCAGGCCAATTAGTAGCATTTAATTTACAGGCCCTGGTCACATGTAGTGCACTTCATTAGGGACGTACAAGTAAATTAAATAGCCCAATTATGGACAAGCCAATGTTACCCAACTTATAGCACATAGCACCAACACTTTTCAGCAGTGGTGAAGTACTCAGAATCCTAAAGCCAACGAAAACAAATTCAGCAAGCAGTGGAAGGAAAAGGTGAAAAGTCTGGGAATGACCCCGCAGAAAGGGTGGGGTCCAACATCTATCATAAGCTCAATACATTGCTCTTTAAAGAAAATGCTGTCTATCAGAGGGTGATAAGTTTAATGAAACTTGGTGTGCTATATATTAGAAGATTCAACTTCCTCTGTATGTAGTTTAACTCCTGGAACCTACTTGAATTTCTGAAGATGAGTGTCACTCTCTCTCCTATTTTCTATTCTCTGTCATTGCATATTATTTGGAAGACAAGTCTGAAGGCAATGACCAATATTAACTGTGAGTACCTGTTTGGGCATGTTTCTGTTAGGAATAAAATGCCAGGCTTTTTGTTGAAGATTAGGTCCACAATTTCAATGCGATGTTTTAATGCCAAGAGCCAATTTCTGAAAAGCAACCCAGAAAGGAGATTTGTTTTGCAATGTCAGTAGGGAAGAGATCAGCGCCTGGATGTGATTTTTAGGACAAATGCCAGTGTTGATGGTGGTAGCATCTGTGTAGTTATAGGTAGACCAGCATTTCCATTTTGTTCTAATGCTAACATTGGTGCCAGTTAAAATCTACACAAATCCTTCCAAAAAAAGTTTATCCACTTCATCTCCTTCTGGGAAAGTTTTACACTGATCTGTTAAGGGGTGCCAAGGAAAAAGGAAGCGTCCCTAAACATTGACTTTCCATGTCAAACCCCCAGGAAACTTTTGGGAAGTGATACAGTGAAAACAGCTGAAAGGAATTCACCAAATTTACCAAAAAAATTAAATTAACACAGAAAGCGTGATTTTCATTATTTGGTGCTAAACGTTTTTTGAAAAGTTCACATTTAAAAGGGGTAAAATGGTGTGGTCATGAAGGGGTTAAAAAGATATTGACATGTGAAATGTTGGTTTTCAGGTATGGTCTGATTGACCATTTTAATGGGGACGTGTGTAAGAGCGAATTCAGAATTAACAAATGGTGTGTGTTTAGTTAAATTATCTCTATTTCACAAAACACACAACTTTGTTGATAATTGCATGTGCCCTCTCAAATCACCAAAGGAGTACCATGATAACAATGCAGGTTGGTGGTTAATCAGGTGATAATGGGAAACTAGGGCACACAATTCACATAATACGGGACATTGCAGGGATATAAAAAGTATTGATAACGATGGATCAGAAAAGGAGGGACTTTGAGAAGCGATGGGCACCTTGTTTGAAACTCCTGCCAAGTGATCTCACTGAGCTAACCTGCCCCACATACTTTAGAGTTATGTGGTGGACCACCCCAATGAAAGTGAGGAAGGAGGTACAGATAAAGGCTCTAGCCTACATTAAATGGGTAGTCTCTGAGATCTATGGGGGGAATAGGGCATTTTGCGGTTGTAACAGAGTGGCTGGGGGCATCTTGGGTGTTGGGGTGATATTTCATTTTTTTTCCTGCTGGCCAGTTTTATATAGGCAGGTTTATGTCTTCGTTTAGTAACTCAAATAAATAGAATGCTGCAGAAAGTTGAAATGACTAGGCCTCAAACCTATTAACATTGTTTGCACGTTGTACATTTTAAAATTAACATGCCTTATTATTTCTTCATCCATTCAAAAATGGAAAGTTAAAATGTGTTCAGCATTTTGTAAAATACCCTTTATTGAACAGTTTTAATTTCTTGTTTAGATTGTATCTCTGGCTAGTGGAGGTTTTGACTTTGTGTTGATCTATGTAACTAATCACTAGTTCATAGGGGAAAAGTAATTGTTCTTTAGTAATACAGGAAGGTGTTCTTATAGTCCATCTGATGTGGTTAATATTTTGCTAATGAATATTGTGATGTATCATTTGTTCCACACCCTGGCAACAGTATGGTTTCTCAGTTTGAAAAACTATACAACTTGCTGTTTTTGATTTGATACCAGTTCTTTATGGCTTTCCCTAGATAGTGGATTCTATGCTGGTCTGCCTATTGACTCAATGCTTAAAATACCTCTGAGAGCTTTGCTTTGACTTTTCACTGAATTAATGTTATGCCTCTCCTTTTGCTAATACTTTAGTTTGCTTTGTTCTAGATAATATCTGATTCTGGCTACTTAACTAAAATAGAGTTTGAGCTCTATGCTAACTCCCATCTAATTGTAATTTGAACATTTATGTGTTGTTTGAACTGTTTATGTCTTCTGTAGTGATTCTAAAATTTAAATAAACCTTCATGACTTTGGCTTTAAATCTTGCCTGGCAAACATTTGACTTGATTTGGTTTATCACTGCTCTGGTGTCATGATCCTTTAGGACGCACTCAAGGCCTCTGATCACACAAATGAGCACTTAAGGACTTGGCCCTTTTCACAGGGCATCCAAATCTTTTTGCCTTCACCATCCTGTTGTGTGACCCCTTTATGTAGGGTTTTAAGTCTTGGTGCACTTTACCACTGCTAACCAGTGCTAATGTGCCTGCACTCTCTTCTTTTAACATGGTAAAACTGTTTTACCCCCAATTGGCAAATTAATTTTAATTAAAACATTTTTATTTAATTTTACTTACACATCGCTAGCACAGTGGTACTACATTCACCCAGGCCCGGTAAATTAAGTGGTATTAGTGAGTCTGCATCACTGATTGCGCCGCCCACTTAGGTAGCCTTTTTAAACAAGTCTCATGCCTGCCATTGCTGCCTGTGTGTGTAGTTTCAAACTGTCATTTTGGCAATAAAAATCCGGCCACACCTAAAACTTTTATTTTAATACAAATAAGTCACCCACATGATAGGCCCTAATCAGCTCATAGTGGAAAAGTTGATCATGTAATTTCAATGTTCACAAGTCTTGATAGTAAAAATCGATTATGTATATTTTCTCCTACTACAAGGCCTACCTCTTTAATAGGATAACATTGGGTGATGTTATTACATTTAATTAGTGATAACTTTCAATTGGGAAGTGTTAAGCTACGCAACTCATCTGAAAGTCACACGGTCTCTGCAGGAGTGAGGCCAGTCTGCCAAACTCTTTTGTGCACAACTCTCAGCACGGATACGCAAAACTGGTCCAGCCAATCAGCCTCAAAGGGATAGCGTGTTAGAGAAGAGAGCAAAAGAATAGTCACCTTCGATATCTCTCTCTGGGGTTTCGCTCATATGGATAGGATATTATTCCTGACTTCGACTGGTGGTGAGGCTTCTCTTTCATTTGTTGCTTTCTGCAGCTAAAAGGCAAAACACATCACTTTAGGAATACCACTGGATAACTCTCCAACAGTACTTCAAAGATTTTCACTATCACACTCACCCAACAGGAATTAAAATGTAATTGAATTAAATTAAGTCATGAAATGTTATTCCACCGGTTTTAGATCAATAATTGTTCTAGGCTCTTTCTTCCTATGAACCCTAAATGCTGATTAGTCATTTGAATTTCTCTATTAAAGAAGTCAAATGGTTGTTGGCACCACAACTAAAGAAGTGAGATGTATTCGCAGTTGCAAGTCTCAAAGTATTGTCAGAATTTAACTCTGATTCTCCTGTGCTCATAAACCAGTTAACTAGTCATTGATGTATCACTAGTGCGCTAACCTTTTTGGTTCTTTGTCCAGAGTACTGATTCTTGTCTTTGTGTTTTTATTAGGTTGAGGCATTCCGGCAGGAAGAGCTGATGAGCAGTGCAGATCAGCATCTAGGCAAAGTCCAGGTGTCTGGTTGAAGAGCGGCTTTGCAGGCAGGTAAGGTGTATGAGGATGAGGAGATGATCGTTCTTCCTCAGGAAGTAACAAAGCCAAGCGTTACCTTGTGGCTGGGGCATGGCATTTCCACCGGCCCCAGTAAGTATGGCCACTGGTCACATGAGCTACTGAAATCCACAAGATATCGCAAGATTTCACTCATGAGACATTTGCTCACTTCTAGAAGGCCAACGGTGAAGGAGGAGCATGCTGGGCCCATAGAAGGGGGAAATGGACAGTTCTCTAGGTGCCAGTTACCAAGAAGGCATGTAATGAAAGGACTGGAGCCTTTCTAGGGAAAAATGTGCATATACTTTGGAAGAAGGGAGGTAAGGGACACAATGAATGAGTACACATGTGGTTCTTTGGAGAAGGCTGAGGTAGGGGCAGGGTTTGGAGGGATGTTGTGAATAGAGCAGGTGAATCAGCCGTGGGGCATGAATGGTGGATGCCCATTCCCATGACTATAACCTTCCCAGTTGATAAAGTAATACAATTTACCACATACATATGTTTAATATCAAGTACCTGGTGTATTTCGTATTCCCATTGCAGGGGAATTTTGACAGGAGGTGGGCTTTTGTTTGTTCTTCTGCAAGGTTTGTAGGGACATAACAAGAAAAAAAGCAACACAGGGAGATATTTTTAATCCTCAGGTAAGACTAACTTAACTGAGACTGAATTCTGGAAGTGGGACATGGGGCTGTGACCACCAAATCTAAGTTGACATTTCTGAATGCCTTCTATAGGCACATTTTTCATTGATAGGGTACCAAGTATCCAACTTTGTAGTTTGGGAATGGAGACCGGTGTTTATCAGTTTTTATTTTATGTGCTCCTGGTACTGGGAAAGATTTCTTATTATCTCCTTCAAGGTCCATGCCAGGAGGGAATGACCTTCATGGGAGGAGTAGTAATGGTTAGAAGAAGAAGGAATTTCTATAGGGAGCATTCTAGGGTGACACCCAGCGATGCAAAAGAAGGGAGAATAACCAATTCTATCATGGACCATGTTATAGTAAACACATTCTACTAGAGGAAGTGCCTGATCCTACTCAGTGGTTAAGGTAGTCAATATGCATTGTACAATATGTTCCATGAATTGGTTGACTTTCTCTGCCTGCCCATTGAACAGCAGATAATAAGCTGAGGAAAAATGAAGTTCCATATTCAAAAATGCACAAAGGTCCCACCAAAACTTGAACTCAAGTTGGGAGCCTCCTGCTCCTGCTCAATGTAGGCAATGACTGTGACGTAGAGAACTACTTAAGCACTACTTTTATAAAGAACTGGAATGTGACAGGGGCCTTACAGAGTCCGAAGGGCATGATGTGTTCGAAAAGACTAGGTTTGTTCTTAAAAGTGGTCTACCACTTGTCGTCCTCTTGAACTCTGATCAGATGGTAAGTCCTCACAAATCTAATTCAGTTTAAACTATGGAATGTCAAACCTGATCTAAAAGTACAGGGTATAGTGGATATTTGTTCTTTGTGGTTGTTTTGTCGATAATACAGTAACATATGTACACCCGGAGTTTGACGTTTTTATTTTGGGAAAAAAGAACAGTGGGGAAAACATAGAAAGGTGGAGAGATGAATAAACCTTTTTCCATTGACTTATCCAGGCACAGGCATAGGTACTTGTTTTCTGGCTCCCAACAGGGCATGTATACTGCTGCTCACCAAGGGGGGGCCCAGAATAAAGTCCATACTGCAATAATATGCACAAAGATGTGGTAACTGGGAAGCTTCCTGCTCATTAAAGATGTCTTGGAAGTCTTGTTAATATTCAGGCAAGGTAGTCAAGGAACTACTTGGCTCTGACTTTTCCACTCCACAAATCAGCAGGGTGGTAAAATCTGGGGCTTCTTGATAATAGGAGTACAGACAATGCATTATATTTAAAGCGATGTTTCAGAGGGCCTAAACAATGCTATCATTGTGTTGTTGGACCGAAGCAACTCCAAAAATCACCCCAAAAATAGGAGTATCAATCAGGCCAAAAGTAATGGTCTTGGTTTGTCCATTTGGACGAACCATTACCGCTGATTCAGTTTGAAAAATTATATTGTCCAAAGTGAGAGGCTGCCTGTTGACTGCTCTCACAGGTTCTGGTATTGGTTTGCAGACTTTAAGGAACATCCCCAATCAGCTACCAAAGTGTGATCTACAATGTTTCCCGTGACTTCAGAGTACAGTACTGTTGTAAAGCGTTTTCTAGTCTGGACAGATATCATCAGTGATCGTTAGATGTTTAGGAATGGGGTCACAATGTTTACTAGATGCTGCATAATCATAGGTTTAGAGTGTTCCTTCAAGTCAATCTCGCCCCTTGAAGAGCAACTTAATTTTCCTATAGGGAAGTCTCTAATTCTAGTCCAGCTGAGGTCCTTTTTGGGACCTTTGGCCTAGCTGGACATTCCTTAGCGAAATATCCTGATTTTCCACAGTAGAGACCCAAATTCAATTTTCTTGCACAATCTCTTTCAAGCACTTAAAGGATGCGGAAGCCCCAATTTGCATGGGCTCGGGTATCTCTGTCTTTTCAAAAGGGCCTTTTTTCTCACTTTTAATCAGCACCACTCTGGGATCAGTTGGAGGATAAATACATGTTTAGTGAATAACTTACGCATGGCTTCTTTAAATTTGATAATATCATGCAAAAAATGATGACTCACTCTGTGACTGGCATGATGATCTGGGATCACCTCCAAAAGTATCTAAGGAAGTAAGAAAATTGGAATTACCATGTAATTAAAGTTAACAATGAATGCCCAAGTGGACAAATTAGCAAGATCAAGCTTCACCATCATGAAAACTCTGCAATGCATATCCCCCCCACCTGGTATATCCACAGAAGGTCGATGCTACTATCTCTCTTGAACTGTCTAAACTGGATTACACCAATTGCCTCTCCCATGGATCATCTCTCTCCACTATGGAAAGACTACAACGGATGCAGAACTCTACTGCCAGACTACTCCTACAAGTAAAGCCATACGTCCACATCTCTCCTGCTTTGAGGTCCATAAATTGCTTACAAGTTGTCAGAAGATCCACCTTCAAGCTGCTCTGTATCACCTGCAAAGTAATACATGGAACAGGGCAACTTTTCATCACGAATAAAATCACCAAATACATTCAACAAAGATTGACACCTCCTCTAAACACCTACCATACAAGAAAAAAACAATAGGTGGTACATTTTTCTCTGTTACAGCAGGCAATCTACGTAATTCATTATCCCTAAATATAAGATCCATGGATAACGATTTAGAGTTGGATTTTTCTTACATACCCACTATACTCAAGCAGCAATGTGCAGCAAATCCCTGTGTATGTAAACGTTTATAATTTGATTATATGTATATATCTAGACATGTGTATTTCTTTGTCCAAATATGTATAAAAACTATGTTGTTTTCTTGAAATATATACATACTCTTTAGGCCTGCTTAACAAATTTATACATATTACATATAATTAAATATTTATGCATATATTTATATTATTCTATGCTTAACTTCTTCATTGTCCATTGCAAACATTCTACATAAGTTGTTTGATTAGATGCTTATGAGTCTCTGTTTTATTTACCTATAACAAAAGGTAAATATTATCTTAACTATCTACAAAAATGTCACTATTGAACTATTGCGGAAATGATAAAAAGAATGTTATAAAAAGTACACAAATAAAGTACCTTCAAATACTGCAACACTTGAAAGTCTGTGTTTATGCAATAGAACTATAAATCACAGTATATTATCTTCATTATACATATGTCTATGTAATCATGTATCTCTATATTTATCTCCTTAGTCATATTGTACAAGAGAAAACAAAATAGTTCTCTCCAATGTACTACTCTGTCTCACTCTATACCTCTCTCAATCTGTCCTCTCTTTCCACTCTCTAACTCATTCCAAACCACATTCCACCACTAAGATCTCCAAAATAGCCTTCCCTAGTCTCTTCCCTCCTCCATCCCTCCAGGCTTACCAAACCTCAGTTTACTAGTATGATCTCTCAAACAACCCAACAAAATTTTCCCTCATGTATCTCTGACTCATCCCAAACCTAATTTTACTACTATGGTCACTCTAATTCCTTTCTACAGACTGGTCCCTCGTCCATTCTTCCTTTTACTTGCCCCATACCTTATTTTACTACTATGATCTCTCAATTAGCACTTCAATTCTTTCCTCTAACGAACAGACTCAAATGTCCACCACTCAAATTAACTCATATTTCCGTACACTAATAGTAAGTAGATATGAAATTACAAAAGCCACCCTGGCAGGATCATTAGGGAAACCACTAACACAAAAATTGCAGTTGACATCGATTCATGAAGATGGTGTAATTAGCAGCTTCTCCAAAGAAACTATCGGGTGGACCTAAAGTGACAGGAACCGTTGTGGTGATTGTTACTTTCAACAGTTGTGAACTAGTGGAAGAGGCCACAGGTGTTGTAGCAAAGTCATTAAGCTACGGTGGATGTATAAAGGTCCAGGTCTTGTTGGGTATAGATACCACTTCCCAACACCTTGGAGTCTTCTGAGGTTTACACCTTTGTATTTTGCTTTTTAAATCATGTTCTCTTGATGTAACATGTGCACTTCTACCTGCTGTATTGTAAGTGTCCTGGCTAGATCTATCTTGGAAGGGGAATTGTTAGTTAGACCCTGGGCCAACTCATGGGTGTCTATGTGGTCAGACTTCATCGCTCATGAGGAGAATGAACATCATGACTTGGATTTCTGTTAAGCTCTGCCACTCACCTGTAAGTCACAGTGTCTCCAAAGGAGCGAGGAAAGGCCTCACAAATCCTTTGTGCACAATTCTCAGCACTGATATGCAAATCTCACAGTGGTAATTGCCCCCCAAAAGGCAGGGGCATTAGGGAGGAGAGAGAAATAATTATCACCTTGATGTCTTTCTCTAGGATGCTTCTGGTGTAGTTGAGTTATTATTACTGATTTGGACTGTTAGCGAGGGTTCTCTTACATTTGTTGTAACATTTGTTAAAAAGGTACAATACAACACATTAAGAATAACATTGGGTACCTCTCCCAAACAATATTTCAATTACTTGGAGAGTCACGGTCACCAAATTGGAATTACAATGTAGTTGACTTATGTTAAGTCATGGACTGCTATTCTACCCTTTTTAGGTCCTTCACATAAAATGCTATAGGTTGTTTCTCTTTCACAACGCTAAAAGCTGATTGGTGATTCAAAGTTCTCTTTATAAGAAGTCAAAAGGTTGTTGGCACCAAAACCAAAAAAGTGCAATGTATTTCCAATTCCAAGTCTCAAAATATTGACGGAAATTAGCTCTGAATCTCTTATGCTCAGAAACTAGTTAGTCAGTCCTTGGTGTATTGATGTCCAGAGTACTGAATTTTGTCTTTATTTTTCAATTAGTTTGAAGAATGCTGGTGGGGAAAGACAGTGAACGGTGCAGAACAACAGCTAGATGAAGTCAAGGTTTCTGGGAGAGGAGAGGCTTTGCAGGCAGCTAAGTTGCATCAGGAAGAGGAGACAACCTCCCTTCCTCCAGGAGTAACAAAGCCAAGTATCAGCCTGGTGGATGGAGTGATGAGTTTATACCTGTCCCAGTCAATATGTCTCCTTGTCACGTGATGCTGCCAAAATCCAACAAGATCTTGCGATATTTCGCACACAAGATATGTGTTCACCTATAAAAGGAGAGTGCAAACTGAGGCCATTAAAGGGGGCAATGAACAATTCTCTATGTGCGAGTTCCCAAGGAGGCACTTAAAGAAAGGAATAGAGGCCTTTCTAACTTAGTGAAAAAAGTTCATACACTTTGAAAGAATGGGAGTTGAGGGACATAATGCGGGAATACAGGTGGTTCTTTAGAAAGGAGTGAGGCCGGAAGTGGCAAATGGTACACACAAGACAAGTGGTGGAGGTTGTTAATTGGAGCAGATAGGAATGGCAAGTTTGGTGTTCAAAGATTTGTATTTTAAAACCCCCTTTCATGGTGAAGTCCAATGTCAAGTCAGAATTCTAAAAATTACACTTTTAAAAAGTTGCCATTTTATTGTCTTAACCATTTGGTGCCTGCAACTGTATCCTGGGTCACGTGATGAGGTGCAGCTGGCTGTTGATCTTTGTGTATAGCTTTCAGGCAGGAAGACAAAGGGGGAATAGGTGTTGACAGGTTGGACTATCTTTGACTTGATATGGCAGTGGAGCTGTCACCTTCCACACATACATATCACAGAGACTGCCTGAAGCTCACACACAAACGGTTTAACACTAGTCTTTTGTGCCCCCAGGCAATTTGGGACAAAAGCAGGGAGGTAGGAGATTGCAAATACCCCCCTGAGTGGAAACCTCTGAAGCCTTCTCCTACCTCAAAGCTGGCACGAAGTATAAATATTGGGTACTTCACACCCTACTCTTCAGCACACTCCTAGACCTGTGGATAATACATAAGAAGGACAACCTGTTGCAATGCTGCTGGAGGCCTGTCCTGCTATCATGAGAAGGGAGATTGGACCTGCACCCTTCATCCCAGGCGGATGTGACTCCAAGGGTCAACTGAATGACCTCCTATCCAGAGCTACATCGAGATAACAAGCACTAGAGGCCTCTCTGTATCTGGTGAGCTGATATGTATCCTGATACCTGCTAACATTTGCTGTAGTGAGTTTCTAATCGCTATAGGTGCTCCTCAGGTCCTGGACCATTGTTGTAGCATCAGTGGAGCTCACTCCCAAATTTTAGGCTCTTTATGACCGTAAAGGGACCTGTCCACACCAAGATCTTACTGCCCGCACCGCCCACCAATGCGGAGCTCTGGTGAACTTGGGCTTTTGTGCATCATTGACCACCAGCTATGCCCAGCAATGCAAGAACTGCACTTCACGCTACAGCATCTACATGCCGTGGGAACCACTAATATAAATCTCTAGCAAAAAGGCTGAGACACCCAACAGGATCTTCACACTACAGTGTGAACCATCTGTGGCACCCCACCTCCTCTTTGTGCTACATCAATGACTACCCACAACACTCTCCTTGCTCATCGTAGCCCCCTCCATCATGAACTGAACTAGTTGCACTGGACTTTCGAAGATACCTCTTTCAAGGGACTAACCTGGTCCCTGTGACTGACTTTCACCCAGTCTTGCATGGTCATGACTAAATGACTGCAAGTGGGCTTTGCACTTTTAGGTGCTATACTTACATTAAATCCTTAAAATTGCATTTCTTCACACCTAATGAGGCTTTTTGTAATTTTGGTCGCAAACAATGCATTCAAATGTATTATATTTTTCTATAGTGGTGTGGGAATTTTCATGAGTTTTGTGTTCACTTTATTACAGTTTTAAGTGCTGCATAAACAGTTCAGACACTGCCTCTAAGTTAATCCTGACTTCTTTTGAATCAAGCTCACCGAGGGTTGAGCACAAGTATATTTGGAGTTTGCTTGTGTTTCACCTTGACAAGAATTTTTGTTGCTGTTTGAGTAGGGTTTCTCACCTCTTAACCATACTAACAATCTAGTGCTAACAATTTTTAGGAGACAAAAATAGCGATGACACTAGTCAGTTATGATTGACTCGCCAAACATTATAACTATATTGTGGCACCCATAACAGGACTAAGGGGCATGGTCCATGCATAGACCCCCAGGCCATGGGGTGAGTCCCAAAGGGACGGCTCCTTGATTGATCAGTCACCACATGGACAACATATTGTGGCAGCCATTACCGGACTCAGGAACATTATCCCCTTGAAATGCGTGACAGTGAATGCCAGGTTTTGAGGATCACATGAAAAAAGCTGTGTTTAGTCATAATGGCTTTATAAATGATGCAGATGGCTTTGAATATGGTGGGAACTAGAAGGCCTTATTTTACTTTCAATGTTTATAAATACTATATTAATATATTAATTATTTTATCGTTATTCTTCTATTATTCGAGTTAACAAAGATATGATTTTCATTGCTATTAGTAGAATTTTTCAAATAATATGTCTCATTATTTCTGCTGCTCCCATAAATAGGACTAGTATTACTAAATGGTTAGTGTTCATAACTCCTCTAAATGTGAATTGAGAACCATTCTTACAAATATAAAGCAAAATAAACCATATCACTGGAAGGGGTTGACTTAGAACGTGATACTTGTGCCTTTACAAATACGTTGAAATAGTCGCAGTATTTTTAAAGAAAGGTCATTTTCAAAACAATTAAACAAATACTCGTGTCTTCGGAACTATGATCTACTGAAGGATAACCTGCCTGTTTTCTTAAAAGTACAATAAACTAGTAAACATGGGGACAGAGGTACATTTAACAGAGTACACAAAGTTGCCACATTAGCCATGCATGGAGGGTGTTTCTGACACGTATGAGCCAATAATAGGACATGCTTGGCTCACTAGTTTTGTATGATCACTCTGGAATGTGTGAGCAAAATGCACGTCATAGGCCATATGTTTCCTCAGTCTGCACTTAATCTGCACCCATTTATTTGGCAATTCTCTCAACCAACCATACTATTCACCTCCTCTTCTAATGTCTTGGATTCTAATTGTCATTCTTATTGCCCTGGCACACCTGACACTCCTGGATTCTGATTCACTAAGAAATGGCGTGAGGGTGGCATTTGAGCTGTTTATGCCACCTGTTCAGACGCATGTTAATGTCTTCAAACACACATTCATATTAGAACAAACCACGAACTGCCTGAGCAACCAGGTGCAAACACTGCAGGATCAATGTAGCAGAAATTGTTTAGTTATTTTTCTTTGTAGCAAAAATATTTATTTGCAAAGAAGGCCCATGGCCGTGAACCTAAATTACTTAAATTGATTTTTTGTGGATTATTCACAAAAGAATAACCGGCTGCCAAAAGCAATGGAACCATTGTAATCATTTAATTTGTTGCATAAGAATTGTTAGGCATTTGTGTGCTAACTACTCTACGATTGCAGCATTTACAAAAACTCAGATTAGGAACAATCATGGTAAAAGGGGCATTCCCACGTCTAATGTCCAAAGCGTGCTCCGGTGAAAAGTGGCAATATCTTTTTTGTAGTTTTAAAAGTGCATGATCGCAATCCAAAATGATTACCATTTGAAATTTTAGTCAAATCGCTGGCATATATTATAAACTGGTACAAAAAGAGTTTCTATTTCCCTTTTTAGAATTGTTTAACTTCAAGAGTACACCTGAAACTGTGCTCCAGCTTTAATTGAGTTGTGATCAATGTCGAGGGTGGACACTGCCAGCAACTCAGCAGCAGTACTACTGTTGCACTAGGGTACATGCTTTTCAAATTGTAATTGAATATCAGGTAGAAGACCGTTTTCCATCACTGATGGCACAGTAGGTCCTTGCATTTCTGGACAAGTGTTTTTGTTTTCAATCAATCAATCAAGGATTTATAGAGCGCACTAATCACCCGTTAGGGTCTCAAGGCGAAGGGTGGGGGGGGAGCTACTGGTCGTAGAGCCATGTCTTGAGGCGTTTCCTGAATGTCAAGAGGTCTTGGGTCTGGCAAAGGTGGAGCGGTAGGGAGTTCCAGGTCTTGGCGGCTAGGTGAGAGAAGGATCTTCCTCCGGTGGTGGTTCGGCGGATGCAGGGGTTGGAGGCGGGGGCGAGGCTGGTGGAGCGAAGATTGCGGGTGGGGGTGTGGAAGGTGAGTCTGCCGTTGAGGTGGGCTGGGCCTGTGTTGTGGAGGGCCTTGTGTGCGTGGATGAGGAGTTTGAAGGTGATCCTCTTTGATACTGGTAGCCAGTGAAGGTCTCTGAGGTGGGGGGAAATGTGGTCACGGCGTGGGATGTCCAGAATGAGGCGGGCGGATGCGTTATGGATTTTTTGCAGTTTTGTTAGGAGTTTGGTTGTTATTCCTGCATATAGGGTGTTTCTGTAGTCCATTCGGCTGCTGACCAGGGCGTGGGTGACAGTTTTCCTGGTTTCAACGGGAATCCACTTGAAGATTTTGCGGAGCATGCAAAGAGTGTTGTAGCAGGAAGAGGAGATGGCATTGACCTGCTGAGTCATGCTGAGTGTGGAGTCCAAGATGAAGCCTAGGTTGCGTGAGTGGGTGGTGGGTGAGGGCGCGGTTCCCAGTGAGGTGGGCCACCAGGAGTCATTCCAAGTTGAGGGGTTGGGGCCAAAGATGAGGATTTCTGTCTTGTCTGTGTTTAATTTGAGGTGGCTTGATTCCATCCAGCTGGCGATGGCTTGAAGTCCGTTGTGGAGGTTGTTCTTTGCAGTTGTAGGGTCTTTCATGAGGGAGAGGATGAGATGAGTGTCGTCTGCGTAGGAAACTATGTTGATGTGGTGGGTTTGTGCAATGTTGGCGAGGGGGGCCATGTAAACGTTGAAGAGCGTGGGGCTGAACGAAGATCCTTGGGGAACGCCACAGATGATTCTGGAAGCTTCTGACAGGAACGGTGGCATGCGGACGCTCTGGGTTCTGCCTGAGAGAAATGACAGGATCCAGTCGAGTGCCTTGTCGCGGATTCCAGCGTTGTGTAGGCGTGTGCGGAGAGTGTGATGACATACCGTGTCGAAAGCTGCGGAGAGGTCCAGGACGATGAGTGCTGCTGTTTCTTCTTCGTTGAGCATGGTCCTAATGTCGTCGGTGGCAGCAATGAGTGCAGTCTCAGTGCTGTGTTTTCTGCGTAATCCGGATTGGGAGGTGTTGAGTACCTTGCTGTCTTCCAGGAACCGGGATAGTTGTCTGTTTACAATTTTTTCGATGACCTTGGCTGGGAAGGGGAGGAGGGAGATCGGCCAGTAGTTCTTTGGGTGTTCTGGGTCTGCCTTTGGTTTCTTTAGCAGGGCGTTGATTTCTGCGTGCTTCCATCTTTCTGGGAAGGTGGCTGACTGGAAGGAGCTGTTGATGGTTTTGCAGAGGTGGGGGGCGATGATGATGTTTGCCTTATTGAAGATATGGTGTGGGCAGGAGTCCACTGGTGATCCGGATTGGATGGAGGCCATGGTGGTGGCGGTTTCATCTATGTTGACGGGGGTCCAGGTGTGGATGAGGTGGGTGTTGCTTGGAGCGTTGGGTTCTTGAGTGTTTGTAGTCAGCTGGTGGGTCTGGGGTTTGAAGCTATTGTGGATTTCTTCTATCTTTCGACGGAAGTGGGTTGCCAGTGAGTTGCAGAACTCCTGTGACGGCAGGGGTTTGTTGGAGCAGGTCATGGGTGTGGAGAGCTCATTAATGATGCCGAAGAGCTCTTTACCGTTGTGAGCGTTGACGTTGATGCGGTTTTTGAAGTGGGTACTTTTGGTGGTGCGTTTTCCTTCCATCTTCAGCAGAAAATGTCACATAGGCTTGGTAGTGCTTAAACTGCATCATGTACTGTATCAGGTAAGGTATTGCTATAAATCACCCCATGGCTCAGGAGTCAAATGAGTCCCACAAGAAGAGAAAATCAAGCTGAGAGGAAGCACACAGCCATTAAGTCAGCATCCATTTTCCAAAAGTTTTCTGGCAGATACAGTTCACATTTTATTTAATTATTCAGAAGTACGAGCGTGTTTTCCACCAGGGCTTGTGCTTCTGGACACAAGCTTCTGGGTTCATAACTACCATCAGAAAATAACAGAAGTGAAGTGCTGCCTTGTAGTGTATCAGCGGTGAGCACACAGCCAGCATGTCAGCACCTGTTCCCCCACAGTATTCTACTAGATTCAGCACAGTGTAGTGTATAGTATTTTGAGTTACTCACAATAAGAAGAGTGCTTGCCACCACTGATGGCAGAGACATTGGCCCTCATTATGGGTTTGGCAGGTGATGGAGGCCGCCTGCCAAACTCTTCCCGCCTTCAGTCCGCCTGGGCGGCCTGAACCCCACCTGCCCTATTAGGAGTTCACCGCAGGGTGGGTGTGGGGAAACAGTGTTTCCGCCCGCTGGCCCTGCGGTGAACATGGCCTGAACATTGACTCCGGCACCTAATGGAGCCGGCGCCAATGTGGCTGTGCGGCGGGTGCAGCAGCACCTGTAGCGCATTCCACTGCCCATAATTCAGGCAGTGCAATGTGTAACAGGGCTGTGCATGGGGGCCCCTGCAGTTCAAGGGCCCCCAGGGGCCCCTGACACCCCCATTCAGCCAGTCTTTCCATGGTGGGAGATGTGTGATTGGGAACTGAAAGAGAGAGAGAAAAAGAGAGGGAGAGAGATAGAGAGTTTTTGAGGTTTTGATGAGTGATATATTTTGACTGAGATATTTCTGGACAAATTGCAAACAAAAAATGTATTGGTCAATTAAAAAGAGTGAGATCGCCTTTCATTATGAACCTTAAACTTTTGAAGTTGAAAACAAATTAAAGTAGGGAAATGAACACAGACACACCTGAACTAGAACCCTCAACTTTTTGTTTGAGGGTTTTGAGACCTTAACCATTTTACAACAGGTTACTCCTTGTGTTGTGAAGTCATTGCATGGGGAGAGTGACAGGACTACAGGTGAAGCCTCAAGGCCCCCACTGTCCTATCCGGCTCCCCACATCCTGCAGGAGTCGGCATTGCTTCCACAAGCGGGGAGCTGCTTTAAATAGCAGCTCCCCGCTTGTGGGAGCAAAGTCCTCATCTGTCTTCCATTCACACATATTTGCATGCAGTGAAGACAAATGAAAACTCTGCTTTCTGCAAGGGAGAGCTGTTTGAAAGTTCTCACTTGCACAAAGTGGACTTTGCTTTTGCTTGATAGGAGCTGTCAACAGAGCCATCTGTGGCTCCTTAAGGAGGGCCACGCAGCCCCCTCCAAATTTACATTTAGCCCCAGGAACGTGGTGGTCCCTGGACCTACAGAGGTCTGAATTGGACCCCCTTTGTTTTATTCATATTTGCCCCAGGGAGGTGTGGGTCCCCGGGGCAGCGGGGGGGGCAGGCACCCCCTGCAATTAATGTGTAATAAGTGCCAGAGGGAGGGGGTGGTCTCTGTGGCACAAGGGGGCTGGGCGGGACCCGCTGCATTTAATTTACATAGAGCCCTGTGGGGTGGTGGAATCCTCAAATGGCCACTCAATACTGGTCAGCTGGGCTCTCCTTGCAGGATTTGATGTAGGGGGCTCTGGTCAGCATCTCTTACTTGTAGTTTACAGTGAATCAACTGCAGGTGTTGTAGAAAAAAGGCAAAGTCCTTTTCTCAGTGAAGCCCAAAGTGTGCAGTTAGTGCGGTCCTTGTGGGTGCTGGGGTTGTCAGTGGGTTTTGAGTGGGTGTGTGAGAGTCTGGGTGAGTCTGTGAGTGGGTGTGTGAGTGTCTGAGTGGCTCTGTGAGTGGGTGCATGAGGGTCTGCGTGGGGCTGTGAGTGGGTACACAAAGGTCTGGACTCGAACTCTCAACACTCAGTGTGAAGTTATGTGACTTTTTTTTATTATATATTTTTTTAGCCCTTTAGGGCTATCTGGGACCACAAGGGGAGCCTCAAGGTCTCCCCCATGCACCCTTATCATTTTTTACATTTATTTTACTATAAGCCCTTAACGGGCTATCTGGGACAATGGGGGAGTCTCAAACCCTCTTCCTTGGTCTCATTGCTCCAGCAAGCAGGCAGATGCTTTTAATAGTGGCTCCCTGGTTGTTGGAATTATGCATAAATGCATGAGGGAACAGAGATAAAAACACCGCTTTTTGACAGCAAGACCTATTTGACAAGTCTAGCTGCCAGAAGGCTGAGTGATTGCTGTGACTTGGCAGCAACTGTGAAAGCTGCAGCCATTCCACAGCAAACAGCTATGATCTGGGGGTTGGCAATCCACAACACAGCAGGAGCTGGCCCTGGGAAGTGGCTCCTAGAGGGGGACCATGCGTCCCCCCTCCTACGTGCATTGCCCCGGGGAGGTGGTGGTTCCTGGGGCTAAGGGGGATCAGAAACTAACCGCCTTTCTATTTTTTTCGGGTTGCCCTGGGGAAGTGGTGGTCCCTCAGGCTATGGGGAGGCTGATGGGCCTTTCCACACAATTATAGTATTTTGTCCCGGGGAGGTGGTGGTCCCCAGGGTGTGGGAGGCCCCCTCAAATGTATCATAAATATTGCCCCGGGAGGCTGGCCTCCCCCACACAATTAAAGCATTTTGCCTTCTATGAGGTGGTGGTCCTCTGGGCATGGGGTGCCGCGCCTGCCCCATATATTACAAAAATCACCCCAGTGAGGTGGTGGTCCTTGATGTTCTGGGGGACTGTGAGGCCTCCTGCATTCAAAATTCTGAAAAACAAGCACACAAGTCTAAGCTTGTTTATTTTTATTTCCCACAAATTTGTGAATATTGCGAATCCGTAGCAATTGTTTAAAAAAAAAAATGCTTTTTTGCACCAGAGCTAAAGGGTGTCTTTACCATGACTACTTTTCTTTTTTTAAATGTTTTTTTCTGGGACTCAGCTAAAACCCCAAGTTGGCTGACAATGCTTTCTGGGTTGATGTGTTGGTGCCAGTCAAAGCTGTGCTTTTCCCAGCAGGAGCTTGTCTTTTTTTGTGAATATTTTGCTGCCAGAGATATACAATTTTGGATTTCTGTACATTTCCCGAAAACTTCTGAACAGATTTACATCAAATAAGTGAAAGCACAATCTCAAATTTTAGCTAATTCCATCCAGTGGTTCGGGCTGTAGACATGTTTAAACTAGCGGTCACCAGTAGGTAGTTATTGTAATAGCTTAGTTTCAATAGCAAAAGCTATTTTGACTTGCTTCTACCTTTGGCAACATTTAACGAATCTTCACAAAACTTTCCAAAAAATTGTGTGCCAAAGAATCTTGTGTATGGTAAGTTTCGGGGTGATCTGTCAAGTGAGGGCTGAGAAATAGGGGGGATCAAAAAAAGCGCATTACCCATTTTAATTCCAACAGGAGCTTTAAACACGACTACAAGCCCGAAACACTAGACAGAATTAAACCAAATGTGGCAGAAAGGAAGCATTCATTACGCAGATTACACTTTTTGTTATTGTTCGAAAGTGGGCTATTGGTAAAGGCAGGTATGTACCCACATCCCCCACTAGATCAAGTAAAAAGGTAGATTTCGGTACACAGATTACACTGTTTTTTATTTGGTGTAAATCCGCTCAGTAGTTTGGTAGATAATAAAGGAAAACCAAATTTGTATATTTAGAAGCACAAAGGCTTCTAGAATTCTCCAGATCTCATGCAGAAGTCTGATTGGCTGCCAACATTTACACAGGACATGTTAGCAGCCATTTTGAGACTCAGCTTCAATAGCATGCATGCAGGAAAAAAGATGAAAACATTGTTCCTGAAACAGGGAGGTGCTAATTAAAGCACCTCCCTGCTTGCAGGAGCAATGCCGGCTCCTGTATGAGACATGAGCCGTCCTGACCACAAGGGGACACATGCCCTAAGGTAGCTATAACTACCTGTACAATTTTTTTTGTAAAAAAATCTTACTGCATTATTACATTGTTATTATCAATGATGTTATCAGTGATGTCATGGTTGCAGTAATTTGTGAGGTAATTAGCAGTGCATGGTGTGTGTTAGAAATGGGGTCTTTGGTTGGAAGTCAGGTTACCCCCTGTCCAAGCAAGGACCCTCACTCTAGTCAGGGTAAGTCACACACAATCCAAATTATCCTGTGCCCACCCTCTGGTAGCTTGGCACTGAGCAGTCAGGCTTAACTTAGAAGGCAATGTGTAAAGTATTTGTGCAATAAGTCATATAATAACACAATATAGCACCACAAAAATACACCACACAGTGTTTAAAAAAATATATAATATTTATCTGGGTATTTGCAGGTCAAAACGATAAAAGATGCAATATGAAATTGTAGAGATATCACTGAAAAGTGATGTAAAGTGTCTTAAGTCTTTAAAAAGCAAACAAAGTCTCTTTCAAGCACAAAGTGTAGGAAAGTACCATCTTGCCTGGCATGTTACCCCCATTTTTCACTGTATATATGTTGTTTTAGTTGTATGTGTCACTGGGACCCTGCCAGCCAGGGCCCCAGTGCTCATAAGTGTGCCTGAATGTGTTACCTGTGTTATGACTAACTGTCTCACTGAGGCTCTGCTATCCAGAACCTCAGTGGTTATGCTCTCTCATTTCTTTCAAATTGTCACTAACAGGCTAGTGACCAATTTTACCAATTTACATTGGCATACTGGAACACCCTTATAATTCCCTAGTATATGGTACTGAGGTACCTAGGGTATTGGGGTTCCAGGAGATCCCTATGGGCTGCAGCATTTCTTTTGCCACCCATAGGGAGCTCTGACAATTCTTACACAGGCCTGCCACTGCAGCCTGAGTGAAATAACGTCCACGTTATTTCACAGCCATTTACCACTGCACTTAAGTAACTTATAAGTCACCTATATGTCTAACCTTTACCTGGTAAAGGTTAGGTGCAAAGTTACTTAGTGTGTGGGCACCCTGGCACTAGCCAAGGTGCCCCACATGGTTCAGGGAAAATTCCCCGGACTTTGTGAGTGCGGGGACACCATTACACGTGTGCACTACACATAGGTCACTACCTATGTGTAGCTTCACAATGGTAACTCCGAATATGGCCATGTAACATGTCTATGATCATGGAATTGCCCCCTGTATGCCGTCCTGGCATAGTTGGCACAATCCCATGATCCCACAGGTCTGTAGCTCAGACCTGGGTACTGCCAAACTACCTTTCCCGGGGTTTCACTGCAGCTGCTGCTGCTGCCAACCTCTCAGACAGGTTTCTGCCCTCCTGGGGTCCAGCCAGGCTTGGCCCAGGATGGCAGAACAAAGGACTTCCTCAGAGAGAGGGTGTTACACCCTCTCCCTTTGGAAAAAGGTGTCAGGGCTGGGGAGGAGTAGCCTCCCCCAGCCTCTGGAAATGCTTTCATGGGCACAGATGGTGCCCATTTCTGCATAAGCCAGTCTACACCGGTTCAGGGACCCCTCAGCCCTGCTCTGGCGTGAAACTGGACAAAGGAAAGGGGAGTGACCCCTCCCCTGACCTGCACCTCCCCTGGGAGGTGCCCAGAGCTCCTTCAGTGTGCTCCAGACCTCTGCCATCTTGGAAACAGAGGTGCTGCTGGCACACTGGACTGCTCTGAGTGGCCAGGGCCAGCAGGTGACGTCAGAGACTCCTTCTGATAGGCTCCTTCAGGTGTTGCTAGCCTTTCTTCTCTCCTAAGTAACCAAACCCTCTTTTCTGGCTATTTAGGGTCTCTGCTTTGGGGATTTCCTTAGATAACGAATGCAAGAGCTCATCAGAGTTCCTCTGCATCTCTCTCTTCACCTTCTGCCAAGGAATCGACTGCTGACCGCGCTGGAAGCCTGCAAAACTGCAACAAAGTAGCGAAGACGACTACTGCAACTCTGTAACGCTGATCCTGCCGCCTTCTCAACTGTTTTCCTGGTGGTGCATGCTGTGGGGGTAGTCTGCCTCCTCTCTGCACTAGAAGCTCCAAAGAAATCTCCTGTGGGTAGACGGAATCTTCCCCCTGCTACCGCAGGCACCAAAGAACTGCATCACTGGTACCCTGGGTCTCCTCTCAGCACGACGAGCGAGGTTCCTTGAATCCAGCAACTCTGTCCAAGTGACTCCCACAGTCCAGTGACTCTTCAGTCCAAGTTTGGTGGAGGTAAGTCCTTGCCTCCCCACGCCAGACTGCATTGCTGGGAACCGCGACTTTTGCAGCTACTCCGGCCTCTGTGCACTTCCAGCGGAAATCCTTTGTGCACAGCCAAGCCTGGTTCCACGGCACTCTAACCTGCATTGCACAACCTCCTAAGTTGTCCTCCGGCGGCGTGGGACTCCTTTGTGCAACTTCGGGTTAGCACCATTTCACTCCTCTTTGTAGTGCCTGTTCTGGCACTTCTGCGGGTGCTGCCTGCTTCTGAGAGGGCTCCTTGTCTTGCTGGACGCCCCCTCTGTCCCCTGACGCAATTGGCGATATCCTGGTCCCTCCTGGGCCACAGCAGCATCCAAAAACGCTTACCACACAACTTGCAGCTAGCAAGGCTTGTTGGCAGTCTTTCTTCAGGAAAACACTTTTGCACGACTCTCCACAGCATGGGGAATCCATCCTCCAAAGGGGAAGTCTCTAGCCCTTGTCATTCCTGCAGAATCCTCAGCTTCTACTGTCCAGTAGCAGCTTCTTTGCACCCACAGCTGGCATTTCCTGGGCATCTGCCCATCTCCGACTTGCTTGTGACTTTTGGACTTGGTCCCCTTGTTCCACAGGTACCCTCGACTGGAAATCCATCATTGTTGCATTGCTGGTTTGTGTCTTTCCTGCAGAATTCCCCTATCACGACTTCTATGTCCTTTGGGGAACTTTAGTGCACTTTGCACTCACTTTTCAGGGTCTTGGGGTGGGATATTTTTCTAACCCTAACTGTTTTCTTACAGTCCCAGCGACCCTCTACAAGGTCACATAGGTTTGGGGTCCATTCGTGGTTCGCATTGCACTTTTGGAGTATATGGTTTGTGTTGCCCCTATCCCTATGTGTCCCCATTGCATCCTATTGTAACTATACATTGTTTGCACTGTTTTCTAATACTATACTGCATATTTTTGGTATTGTGTACATATATCTTGTGTATATTTGTTATCCTCATACTGAGGGTACTCACTGAGATACTTTTGGCATATTGTCATAAAAATAAAGTACCTTTATTTTTAGTATATCTGTGTATTGTGTTTTCTTATGATATTGTGCATATGACACTAGTGGTACTGTAGGAGCTTCACTCGTCTCCTAGTTCAGCCTAAGCTGCTCTGCTAAGCTACCATTATCTATCAGCCTAAGCTGCTAGACACCCTATACACTAATAAGGGATACCTGGGCCTGGTGCAAGGTGTAAGTACCCCTTGGTACTCACTACAAGCCAGTCCAGCCTCCTACACAAAGTACCTGTTTTGGAGTGGAAAATCTCCACAAAGGGCCGCAGAGGAGGGGATATGTGGAAAAATGGTGTGTTCGTCGGTTTCGCCCCTTCACACACGGACTTGCGTCGTTACTTTTACGCGGGGAAGTTTTGCGTCGTTTTCCGGCACGCGGACAGTCTCCTTCTGTGGGTCACGGGATTACCAGATGGCCCGGGGTCTGTGCGTGGAATCCTGGGCTTGTTATCCGGCTGCGTGTTGTTCCGGTGGGCTCTGCGTGGAATTTTCTCCCTCACGGCAGGCATCGCGTCGATTTCCTCTCTAGAAGTCAGGCGGCGTTGTCCAGGCGGGCCGTGCATCAAAGTTCCGGTCGCACAGCAGGCGTCGCATCAATCTTTTCCTTACGGGGTCGAGCAGCGTCTTTCCGGATCGGCGTGCAGTGAATTTTTCACCGCGGAGCAAGCTGTGCATCGAATTTTTCAGCACACAAGGAGTCCAGTTGAAAAAGAGAAGTCTTTTTGCTTCTGAGACTTCAGGGAACAGGAGGCAATCTCTATCCAAGCCCTTGGAGAGCACTTCTGCAGCAAGGCAAGAGTTCAGCAAGGCAGCAGGCCAACAGCAAAGCAACAGTTCTTTGTAGAAAGCAGTCAGGTGAGTCCTTTGAGCAGCCAGGCAGTTCTTCTTGGCAGGATGCAGGTTCTGGTTCAGGTTTCTTTTCCAAGAAGTGTCAAAGGTGGTAGGGCAGAGGCCCTGTTTTATACCCAAATGTGCCTTTGAAGTGGGGGAGACTTCAAAGAGTGGCTTAGAAGTGCACCAGGTCCCCTTTCAGTTCAATCCTGTCTGCCAGGGTCCCAGTAGGGGGTGTGGCAGTCCTTTGTGTCAGAGCTGGCCCTCCACCCTCCCAGCCCAGGAATACCCATTCAAAATGCAGATGTATGCAAGTGAGGCTGAGTACCCTGAGTTTGGGGTGTGTCTGAGTGAATGCACAAGGAGCTGTCAACTAAACCCAGCCAGACGTGGATTGTAAGGCACAGAAAGATTTAAGTGCAAAGAAATGCTCACTTTCTAAAAGTGGCATTTCTAGAATAGTAATATTAAATCCAACTTCACCAGTCAGCAGGATTTTTTATTACCATTCTGGCCATACAAAATATGACCTTCCTGCTCCTTTCAGATCCGCTGCTACCTCTTCAATAATGTATGAGTGCAGCCCCAATGTTAGCCTATGAAGGGAGCAGGTCTCACAGTAGTGTAAAAACGAATTTAGGAGTTTTACACTACCAGGACATGTAAACTACACAGGTACATGTCCTGCCTTTTACCCACACAGCACCCTGCTCTAGGGGTTACCTAGGGCACACATTAGAGGTGACTTATGTGTAAAAAAAAGGGGAGTTTCAGGCTTGGAAAGTACTTTTAAATGCCAAGTCGAATTGGCAGTGAAACTGCACACACAGGCCTTGCAATGGCAGGCCTGGGACAAGGTAAAGGGGCTACTTGAGTGGGTGGCACAACCAGTGCTGCAGGCCCACTAGTAGCATTTAATCTACAGGCCCTAGGCAAATATAGTGCACATTACTAGGGATTTATACGTAGATTAAATAGTCCAATTGGGTATGATCCAAAGTTACCATGTTTAAAGGGAGAGAGCATATGCACTTTAGCACTGGTTAGCAGTGGTAAAGTGCGCAGAGTCTAAAAGCCAGCAAAAACAGAGTCCAAAAAGTGGAGGGAGGCAGGCAAAAAGTTAGGGGTGACCACCCTAAGGCATGTCAGGTCTAACAGTGAGGGCTCAAATTATAGTTACCTTAGGGCATGAGTTATAATTACTTGAGATAACTTAACTATAACAGGTGAATTTCTATGGTTTTGTATGTTTAAAATGTGAACCTAACTATAACATCTCTGTAAACTTTGTTTTTTTAAGTGAATTTCAATGTTTTCTTTTAATTCTATTTCCAGCTATAATGTCCATGTAACCCTGTTTTTTAAGTGAATTTGTATGGATGTCTTAACATAGATTAATTGTCATTACTATACTTTAATCCAACCACTGCTGCACATGGCGGGGGTTGGCCGCACACCCTATATGCACACCCCCTATAACCACCCAACCTTGCACTGATCATGGCCTTTGGCCTGTGGCTAGTCTTGCAGCCAATCCCTCTAACCACCCAACCCCACACTGTGCACAGCCTTTGGCCAATGCGCAGCAGGACCCAGTTAGATCTACTGAACAAAGTACCATAAATCCTGGGTTGTGGAGCTCTTTGGGGGTCCACTTTAAAGATGCATCAGGCAAACGAAGCGATGTGCCAGTTCTGAGATGCCGTGAGGCTGAGGTGCGAGGTGTGAGGTGCTGCATAACCGGCAAAGAGCCCATAAATGAGGGCTTGTGATGCAAAGTCTGAGGAGCTGCTAGGCTATGATGCGAAGTCTGGTATCATTGTCATGGATGTCTTTGATGAGGCATGCGAGGACCTGCACCAAGGATACATCACACTACATCAGTTCAGCTGAGGCATCGGGCTGCATTACTGGTCATTGTGAAGGTGCAGATCCATGCAGCAAAGGCTATGTGTCAACTCTGCCCATGGTTGTGCTGCATTGCAGAGGAGATGCATTGCTTCGTCAGGGCCCACAAAGGCTGGCAGAGTACCTTAGGCCCAGGACTGGGGAGGTACCATTTGGCATAGTAGACTCACAGATGGAAGAGACCAGGTTCTGGGTTTATGGTTGTTGCAGCCTTCTGTCTCAGAGTCCCAAGTCAGGAGGCCAGACAACTATCTTTTGAAGTCTCTCTGTGGTCCTGGGTTCAACAGATGGGGTTCTAGTCCTTCTGACCCCTTCAACAGGGCTGCCGGTAAACGGTCAGCTCAGTAGGACAGCAGTACCCATAGGCGCAGAAGTGTACAGAAGCGGTGGTGTCTGAGAACCAATATTCATAACTGGTACCCTCCTTCTGATAGGTGGGAGAAGTTTCTAGAGGTTTCCGCTTGAGGTCCCCCGGCATCCTGTCTTTCCTGTCCAGGCTCCAGACTAACTACAGGGTGTATACAACACTTTGTGTGGAGGCAGGACACATGCTATTGAAGTCTAAGTAGGGATGTGCCCAGATCTGCTCCCCCCATACTGCCAGTGATGGGCCATCCAGGCCCACCTAAGCTCCTTATTGTCTGTGTCTCTCTGGGAGGAATACACAAAGCCTGTCTGTCAACTACACCTTGCCATGTGACCCAGAGAAAGGCTACAGGCACCAAATGGCTAAGGCAGGAAAATGCCAACTTTCTAAAAGTTGCATTTTCAAAACTGTAATTTAAATACTGACTTCACCTTGAGAGAGAACTTTACATTACAATTCCAAAGACAGCAAATGCAAACTGGCTCATTGCTCTCATTTGGAGTTCATTAGAGGTTAACCCTGCTGTAGTGAAAAATGGATTGAAGAGTATTTCACTACCAGGACAAATAAAACATAATGCCCTAACTTTTAAATACACTGCACCAGGCCCTCTAGGCTGTTAAAGGCCTAACGTAGAGGTGTCTTACTTGTATTAAAAAGCAAGGTTTGGGCCTGGCAAAAGGTTTATTTGGCCATATCATAATGACAGTTTAAAACAGAACTGAGACATTGTTAAAGGCTACTTAGGTAGGTGGCACATTCTGTTTTGCAGGGCCACAAGTAACATTTAATATGCGTAGAATGATGCAACTCATCTATGTTATAGTTCATTCATTCATAGGCAAACTGTGCCTGGCACTCGATGTTAGCAAAAATATGTCTGAAGAAATCCATACACTATCTTTTTTTCTGAGATGTCACGGAGGCAGATAAATTCAAAAAGTCCGTAGCTGAATTAATAGTAACGTTTCATGAAAAATGGGTTGCGTCATTCTATGCTTTTATGCCTTGAGAAAGTCATAATAGTGACAAAACATGTGTTGGCTGTCGATGAGCAAATTGATACGAAAGACTGTTTTAACACAAATGAAATGTTTGTTTTACTGTTGGACACACATAGGAAGTGCATTCAGCTTACCCCCCCTTGTTTTGTTCACGTTCTATTATAATAAATGTTCTACTGAGAAGCAATTCAACATTGAATATGTCAATAAAATAGCTCCATCAAATATGAGGTCTCAAGAATCTCCCTTAATTTATGAAAGAGTTTTGTTCCCCTTTTATACATGTTTCAGCATGTGTTCATTTACATGTTGAAGACTCGCAGAGTTTTTCTTTGTGGCCCGTCGTTTCAGGGGCCACAAACACTTTCAACATGAGAATGCTAGAAATTCCTAATAACAGGGACTTGGGTATTAGGTACAGTGTCTACGGGGGAAACCTGCTGTAAAGATATCACAATGCCCAGCAGGTTCTTAACTTCTTTGTTTCCGTCAACAGCAACACATCTCCAAACTCTTCAAACTCCAACAAGTATCCTTTTCTGTTCTCCCAACATTCCACCTTTTTGTCTAGCATCCTCAGAGCATCACACTGAATAATTGATCAGTGACATTCCAAGGCAAGCCAATACCCCTCTTTATAAAACAGAAATACAAAAATGTTTCATCCCACAAAGAAACACCCCTATGTAGCATGTCAAAATTCTGTCAAAAAGATTTAAAAGAATTGAAAGAAAATTAATAAAGAAATACACATATATGACATCAATTTGATTAAGAATGGATTCTATTTCCTCACATTAGTAAATCACTTTATCCCCATTACAAAATGAAAATTCTATATTTAATTTTTTACTCACTTGTTACTCAAGATGTAATCATTCAGATAAGTGGGTGGTTTTTTGGTGCGAAAACTGTAGCAATTCTCCTCTGCCCCATCACTGGCCACCTCATAAGGCATGTGGTTCTTGCCATCCTGTCTCCTTCCCTCTGTAGTCCTTGCCAACCTGTAAATGCTCTCACACCATTTATCTTTACTTGTCAATGCATTTTGGACCCCAATATTTAGATTTCCCTTTGGGTATCCGCCCCAGTTTCTTCACCAGCACATAGTCCCCCACCTTCCACTTTTGTTCGTTTGTTTCTATGGTTGTCATCAAAATGCTGCTTATATTTCACATATCTTTCCACCTTTTTGGCATCCACTACTTTCATCCTCTCTCTACTCTTCAACCAAACAGGATTATGTCTGGAGCCATCAATCCTTCCCCTCAAACATTGTAAAGGTGAGACCTCAGACACAAGGTTGGAGGTATTGCGATGTTCCATAGTATCTCCCTGAGTACAGCTTTCAGTGGAATTCTTCTATCCATTGCAAATTGGACAAATGCTCCGACTAAATGATTCATGTTCTCAACCAGAGCACTGACCTGTGGTGATTATAGTGCTGTGAGTAAACATGTAATTCCTAGTTAAAACTCCTTCATTTCACTAGAAACATATTGGACTCCAATGTCTGTGAGAATAGACATAGGAATTGCCTCAGAAGTGGGCACATCTCTCAAAAATGTAAAAACAATTTTAGTAGTCACCGTGCTTACACAGCATGCCATTACCCATTTAGAGGTGCAATCAACTAATTCTAATACAAATCTCTCTCCTATTGACAACATATCAAAAGGTCCCACAATGTCCATTCCTAACTAGACTCATGGTTCCTCCAGGACAATTACCGGAGACAGTGGTGCTGTCATTAGCCGCATGTGAAATTCTGTCCCTCACCAATCCCTGAACATGACTGTCCCATCCTGGCCATCAGTATCATTCTCTCAGCCTAGCTTTAGTCAGGTGTTTCCCTAAGTGCCTCTTATGCAGGATTCAGGATACTACCATAGAAGGAACTTCTCTATCCCCTTGAAATAGATTGTCATCGTCAATCTCTAACTCTTCCCGGATATTCTAAAATGGTCTGGCCTCCACTTCAAGATCCTTGAAATTGGGCCATCCTGACACTACCTGATTTGCTTCACTGTCCCAATCTACTTTCTCGATGGCCGATTCCTTGACCCACTTGACCTGGTCTGTCACAACTTCCTCTTTGACCTTTCTCTCAGAAGGCATCTGTTATAATTCTTATTATTTTTTACTCAAGTCAAGCGACTAGAGAAGGAGATTACATTATTCAACTATACACTCTTCTCATCTCTGTCGATGAATTCATGACATTTCAACATTCTAAGGTGAGTTTTAAATGGAATGTGCTGATTACAATACTAAGGGGTGTCGGGAACATTCCAAGTGGGACATCAATAACTATATAAAGAAGTAAGAAACAGTCAAAGTTTACTGATTGAGGAAACATTACTAATTATAACATATCTCCCTCCTTTAACAAATTATAATAATTTCATTTCATAACGTTTAAGTCCTGAGATATGACGTTACAGAATAGGGAGATTCATTCTATGCATGGATTATATTTGGCAAACTTATCATTACTCCAAATGTGTCCATTGTCCAGTTGTACAACATTTTTATAAGTTTTAATTATCTGATGCTGAGGATAATACTTGGTTTGATAATGATGATCTTTAGGTTCCTCCTCACTCTCACTCAATCTCCTACTTCAAATTTCCAATCTTTTGCACCATGTTTGTTGCCATACCATTTCTTGTATTTATTTTGGTGCTGGTGTATAATTTCTTGGGCCTTTGCAGAGTCTCTTTTTCCTCCTAATAGCCAGATGGGGATCAATTTGGTGCTTGGTTTCCAGCCCTTTAGGAGAAATACCCGTAACTAAGCTAGGTGAGGTGTGATATGACCACAATAATTCATGTAGGGATGTTTCTACTTCTTCCCCATTGACTATGGGTAACTGTATATACTCCATTATCATGTGATTAACTCTTTCTACAAGACCATTGGCCTTGGGACTCTAACGTGCTGTCCCCTGATGTTTGATAATCATCATCTGCAGGAAATGCTTCATTTCCTGGAAAACTATTTGGACGCCATTGTCTGTAAGAATTGTATTAGGTATACCTTCCTTCCTTACTGAAGGCATCCTTCAAGCATTCTATTAATTCTGCTGTGGTGATGTGATGTACGAACTTTGTGCAAATCCAATGTAATGTATAGTCAACTAGAACTAACATAAATGTTTTGAAAGACCCAACACTTTCCAATGGCCCTACAATATCTATGGCTAATTTGCTCCATGGCGTAAGTGGTTCCTCTACGAGGGATAGGGGAGCTCGTTGTATTCTTTTACTTTTGTCACTGCAAGCACAATTTATACAATCTTTTATTTTCTGCTCAAGCCTTGAGTCCATTCTAGGAAACCAAAATTTCTCACGTAATTTTGTTTTAGTTATGTTTCTACTTAAATGACCTCCATGAGATAATTCAATAAGTCTGTTTCTCAAATATTCAGGTGGAATGACTCTTCCTTCTGGCACATTTTCCCTTCCTGAATCGTAGTTCATGTCTTCTAAAATGTGCTCCTTTATCTGCTTAAGAGTTACATCTTTTTCTAAGCACTCATTTCATTCCTCTTCTGGTAATGCAGGTGTAAATATAGAAAATATAGGACTATCCAGTAATTCTTCCTGTACGTTGTGTTCTATGGGTGTTCTTGAAAGAATTTTATTCTTGCCTGGTACATCTTCTAATTTGAAACAGTATTTTTTCAGACCAATATCCATTTGGCTGCACGAGTTGTGCTTTGTTCTGCTCCCTTGATATAAAACATGTACGTCAGTGGCTTATAGTCAGTGCAGACAGTAAACCTGTTTCCCCAGAAAAATAATTTAAAATGTTTTACTGCCCAATAGCAAGCTAAAGCTCTTTTCTCTATATTGTTTTCAGCTTTAGTAAGACATCTAGAGACAAAGGCTATGATTTTCTCTTCCCCTTCATTTCTTTGAGACAGCGTAGCTCGCAATCCTGAGTTACTGGCATCAGTTGTTAAAATGGTCCTTTTTTGGGTTCAAGTGCTAATAATCTCATCTTTTATATTGTCAACTATTTGTTGATGTTGTTCTTCCTATTTCAATTCTTTATTTTTTAAGAAGGTATACATTTATCACACTTATCTGAAAAGTGGTCTACATAGTTTGACATGTATTCAATGAGGCCCAGGAACGACCTCAATTCATCTTTACTATTGGGATAAGGATTCTCTTTTGCTGCTTGGATTAAGCTTGTTTTTAGTCTGAATCCTCCTTTGGAAATTGTGTGCCCTAAATAATCTACTTAGGCAGATCTTATATGACATTTATTTCTTTTTATTGTGACTCCTTCATCTCTTAACCTTTTGAACACGTTATGCAAAATCATGTCATGCTCATCAATGGATGCCCCATAGACTAATATATCATCTTGGAAACATAGCATGTTACTGAACCCTTTTAGTATATTTTGAATGATCTTCTGGGAAACGGCAGCTGCTGAGGCAAGGCCCAGTGGCATTCTCAAAAACATATAAGTTCCTATAGGTGTTACGAATGCAGCTATCAGGCTAGAGTCGGGATGGAGGTCTACTTGACGATGTACCATTGAAAAATCTACGACACTGAAATTTTCAGTCTTTCGCACTGTGTTCAACATTTCATTTAAGTGAGGAAGTGGATGTCTTTCAACCCAAATGATTTCATTCAACCTGCACAAATCCATGCATAAGCGAATACTTTGCCCATTGGTCCTGGACACAATTACTATGGTGGCCAGCCATTTAGAGGTATCATGGGTTGTGTGAATTCCATGTCACACAACTTGTTCAATTCTTTTCCTAAAAAATCTTTTAACAGGTTGGGAACAGGACGTAATTTGTGTGCCACAGGTTAGGCACCCTCTTTTAATTTCATTTTGTGTTCATAGTTTTTTAATTTGCAAGGTTATCTGAAAACAATTCTGGGAACTTATCACATATATTCATACTTCCTACAGCATGATCTACAAGGAGGACTTGTTCCTTAGTGTTAGGATCCAAGCTTATCCCTAATTCTTTTAGAGTTGCCATTCTAATAGATTTGAACCCCTTCCAACGATGTAAACCTTCCCAATAGTAGACCTGTCTTTAAAACATACATGCGTGTCTACCATTCCTATCAATGGTATGAGTTGTTTAGTGTGTCCTTCAAAAGATATATCATCAACATTTGATCTTTTCTCAACAATCCATTAAAATCTTTTTGATTCAACATTGTAAAAGGGGAACATGAATCTGCGTACATACTAACTGCATTCTCATTTAGATATACCTTACATTTAGGATAATTCACTTGTTCATTCATTCCATTTTCAGCTATTTGGAAAACATTTTTTTTGCTTATTTTTAACAACATTAATTTGTATTTCTTCACCATCTCTAAATACACAAGCAAAATGTCTCTTCCTATTGTACTTCTTGCATGTGACATTCCTTGCTTGACATTGCATATGGTTAGCTAAATGGTTGTTCCTACCACATCTAAAGCATTTTAATTTAATTCCTTCTTTGTTCTCTTTGAATTTCAATGTCTCCTTTTCACTTCCAGGACTCCTCTTGTACTTTGGCTATTACTTCACTTGGTGACGCAAGTAGCAGCATGTTCTACAGATTGCGCAATGTCTATTGCTTCACTTAGTGTAAGATTTTTAGCAAACAATTTCTCCTGCGTTAATAAATTATTTTTACATCTAACTAAATGGTCTCTTATTACAGAATCTGTCAAATTTCCAAAATTGCACAACTTAGTTAAACCTCTCAGGGCTGAAATGTAGTTAGCAATGCTTTCTTGTTTTCCCTATGTCCTGCTAAAAAAATTACTCTGTCCCCAAAGTGAGCTTCTAGCTTCATGAAGGTGCTTTTGTACTCATCATATTCCTCTTGTTCACCCTCTCCTTTAATTTGTGGTTCAAGAAATGTCTCATACATTTTAAAGCCATGGACATGCAGAAGTATATGTTGATTACAAACTGCACTAAACCTTTCTCCACCTAAAGCAATTAAATAAGGTTCAAATAATTTCACCCAATTCTTCCTATGTATTTCAGGATCACCAATTCAATTTTAAAAAGAAGGTGGCTTATGCATGTTCCCTGTTGCCCTGTTGTAATGAATGGTATATTTTAAATGAAAGAACAGAGAATTGGTAGAGATTGTTGCTTTACAATTATGGAAATAGCTCAGTAAATGTCACCTACCTATTTTTTACAATTGTCTTTTTAAGCGCTGTTTGAAAAATCTGTAACTGGAGATGTCCAATAGAACTGTTAAAGTGGTGCGCATATCACTGGAAATCAGTTGGCAACACACAAGTTGAATGGAGTGTGTGTCACCGTTAACATTATGAACTATATCGTCTAAACTTTTAGGGAAAATGTGCATCACAAATCTCAAAAGTGACTGGAATAATTTGAGACAGTTGCAATTACACAAAATACCAAACAGGGGCAAAAGGATCCAGATAATCTTTGAAACTGTTCATAATGTCATGAAATACTCACACTGGGTGGTAATATGCTCACGGAACATGGGAGATAAGATAAAATGCCTATTCATGTCTTTATTAATCAAAAGCTGGGAACTAAATTTCAGTGGCCAGAAAGAGACTCAAGAAATTTCCTGCATGTTTTCACAAGGCCATGAGGAAAATAGGCAGCTTCAAGTATCTGTTACATTATCACAGAAAAGTTGCTGGGGTATGACGTATGGATGCTCTTTTGAAGACCTCATAATCGGTTAAAAGATGCTGGTCCACCCCAACACAAACTCAATATCTTCCTTTAGCTCTTGAATCTCCTCCCACAGTCGCAGTCCAACAGTGTATAGATGACCAGGTGCTTCACGAGAAGGAAAGGCTCTGATTCTTCAGCCACTGTAAAACAACTTGTGTTCCGACAGGAGAGTTTACTGAAAGGCGAGATGGTTGAAGGTGTCCCCTGCACACCGATATCATCGCCAGTGTTATAATTCTTATTAATTATCACTCAAATCAAGAGAGTAGAGCAGGAGATTACTTTATTCGATCATCCGCTCTCCTCAGCTGTGCCTTCGAATTCATGACATTTCAACATTCCAAGTGGGACATCAATAACCATAAAAAGAAGTGTAATAATTGAGACACCATTAAAATTATAACAGCATCCATGACAAATAGTCACCTGGAATATTCATGATGCCTGGAAAATATTTGGCTTGAAATTTAAACTCCATTAAACCTTCCAACCAACTTTATATTGATGGAGAAACATTGTCAATACACCTGTAGCCCATCAGCAGCTCTAAAGGTCTGTGAAAAGTTCTGAGTATAAGTGTTAAACCCCACAATAAGAACTTAAAACCATGGGTTGCCCAGGTACAGGCCAACGCCTCACACTCAATGACTGAGTACTTTTCTTTCGAACTCTTCAATGAACGTGATGTGAAAGCCACCACCTTCTCTTCATTGTCTTTTACTTGAGGCAACACTGCACCAAGTCCCTTTTGACTGGTATCAGTTGTCCGAAAAGTTTTCTTCGTAACATAAAAATGTCTAATGGTAGGCAACTTCACAGTCTCACTCTTCTCCAATTTTAGTGCCTAATTAGCCTCCCACGACCACTCAAACGCTAATTCAAATGGCAGCCTCTTAATTCTGTATGCTCCCAAAGGCATGACAAAATGAGTGAGGGGCTTGGAGTCTTTGTGTAGAATCACCTGATGGCAGATAGATCCATCACACTAAACACAGTGCATAATTAAGTTCAGCTAGAGCTTCTGGGATGTTTGGCAGTGGTTTGTTATCTACCAATATACATTTATTGACATCTCTAAGATCTACACACCTTCTCATCTTTGAACCATCATCGTTTGGGGTAAGAACCACTGGTGCCAACCATTTTGATGCATCTTTTTCCTCAATTACCTTATTATTTAATTGCTTGTCAATTTCTTCATATGAGTACTTGATCATTCCATTGGGTACTTCTGTAGCCATGTGCACAACCAGCAATTTGTTTCAAAATTATTTTGTGTCCAAAACCTTTGAGAAGACCTAATCAATCATTAAAAATGTCTGGAAGCTCACTTACCCACACCATGTCTTCTTCAGTGGTGGCCACCTTCATTATTTGATTTGGAAAGTTAGAATTTAATATGATTCCTAAATACTCTGGTGTCTCGACCCTGAAAAGTTCCCACCTCTTTTGGCTACGTATACTTTCCCCACCATTTCTCTTCCCTGAACTTTTATCACCATTACTGTGTATCCCAAAGCATCAATTTTCATTCCACAATAGCCTTCAGGATTAATGTCTGTCAGCAGTAACCCAATGTCATTCCTCTTATACACAGTTTGCCAATTCTTACCTCCCACCAATGTAATAGAGACCCTGAATATGCAAGCCAAATGAGATTTTTAGCACCTATTTCATTGTTATGTGACTACTTTCAACTGAATTACCCACCTGCTTGACATCAATGGAAGAGGATCTCACTGTAAGACTACATTCTGATTCAGACTCTCCTGGGTTACATCCAACACCTTATCTACTTTTGCAGCCTTACACACTTGGGCAAAGTGCATTTTTTCTGCAATTGCAACATACAGAATTTCAGGCCATGCACTGAGGACTGTTGGAAAGATGATAAGAGCTCCCACACTTAGAAAAATTTGAATTTGGAATCCTTCCCTGCATGAGATCCACCATCCTTCCATGTACGTTCACCTCCAGTTTTATGGAATACGTGTTTCTGCATATTATTGTACATCTTGGCAGCTGCAGACTTGCAATCTCTACCGCTAGGTTAAGTGAAGGGTTCTTTGCTAACAGTTTTTCTTGCATTCAAGGTTCATATGTGCGCCACACCAATTGGCCTTAGATGAGTAAATTGGTTAATTCATCAAATTCACAGGTCCGTGCAAGATTTCTAAAAACAGCCACATAGTTAGCTACAAATTCCTCTTTAGTTTGGACTCTCAAAAAAACTGCACCTCTCCATCACTATATGTAGCTGTGGCTCAACGTGCTTTTTTAATATCATAGACATAAACATTCTAAACACGTGTCTTGGTTCACCATCTCCATTACCAAAGTTAATTTCCTCTAAGCTTTCATAAATATTGCATCCTTCTATTGCCAAATTATATAATAGTATGTTTTTACTACTTGCCGCCAAGAATTTCTCACCCCTAATTGCTATCAGATACTAATCAAAAAGTGGTTTCTACTTCTTCCACAGTCTCCTGACTCTGACAAAAGTTGTGGTGGTTGTAACGTATTTTCTACTGCCATGGGGATAACTATAAAGCAACTTAACACAATAAACTCAAGTTATTAATTAACATAACATTAAAAAAGTAGCTAAAAGAATAAACTAATATAAGAAGTTAAAAAAACTTATCTGGAACAATCACTTTAAATTTTGTATGAAAATGGCTCATAAATTAATAATCCATAAAAGTCACAAATACTTTGTTCAGTGCCACATTACCACCAAATGCTCTGTAGTGGTTTGTAAATCCACACAAAATAATGGTCAGCCATTTCGTTAAACTATACTAATAAACTGCTGAGCACCCTTCCTGGTTGTCTTCCTGGTTGTCTGTATCCAGGAGACAAGACGCCTCAGGGCACTGCACTAAAGTGAATGAGCATCACACTGTCCATAATGCTTAGTGTGAACAGAGCGCTTGAGATGACGCTATGAACATGACACACGTCACAGACAACTGCTCCCACAATGCTTAGCATGCAAGAGTCTGCCACATGCTCTGATTTGGCTAAAACACACTGCGATGCCATTCTATGTGTGCATGGGGTCTCGAGGTTACCATCACAGTAAGTGACTTCAAACAATGCTGCTATGCTTACTGAAGATTCCAAATATGCAGTCAACTTATTTTCCTGAATTGTGGGCAAGTGTGAAACCCATTAAACCTGTCCTCAAAGTTTCATGATCATCAGTTACATCAGTTTTATGCATTGGTACAAGTAGTGGCTACTTGAATGGCTTCTTCATTTGTGGTGAATTCATACGAGTGTTGATGAAAGGTTCCCTGCCCCTCGCAGGTCAGCACATTGTTAAAATGTTGAGATATCACAATGCTGAGCAAGTTGAGGTAACTTCTATATTTCCATCAACAATGAAACATCCGCCAGCTCCTTCTAACTCCAACAACTGTCCATTTCTCTCCCCCCAGCATTCGACCTGGCTGTCTAGCATCCTTGGAACATCACACCGAATATTCGACCACTGACCCTCCAAAGCAAGCCATAACACTTGCCTTACTAATGGTTTTTAACTCTCTTGATAGATGTTGGTGAGCAGTCATGGCCTAGCTCAAGATAGATGGTATGCGATTCAATTGAGGGGTGCCAGTGACATCATAAATCACAAGTCCAGTAGTCCAGTGAGCTGTAAATGTCACCATAACTCTAAGATGGGATTAGGACCATAGTGAACATGCCCACCTATGTATATATTTTCATATTACATGTTTCATTTGGGATAGTTAGCTTTCAAAGGGTGACTTTCAAGCACAAATGGTTGAGAGGAATACGCGACTGTTCTCGTTGAGATTTTGCAAATAACATTAAAATGTATGAATGTGGAATTGTTTCATACAAGACACTTTTCATTGTTAATGACACATTTAGTTTGTAGAAAAGATTATTGAAGCTTTTCTCTTCAAGGTGCAGCTAACATTACAATGGACATTGATTTTAATTGGAATGTTTAAGTTTCAGTAATTTATTATGAGTTGATTTTTGATAAAACAATGGACAATTGTCAAGGCCACTGGATTTATGTGAGTCTGTGGCTTCAGCGTCATTCACCACATAGATATGGATCTCAGAAAATTTCCTTCATATATTTTCAGATTTCAAAATACATATTTTTCTAGTGCCAGTGTATAAAAAATATACAGACAAAGAATGTGCCTAATACTGCTTCATAATTTGCATTTTTTCGCTTCATAAATCATCCAACTCTGCTTTATAATATGGCCTTCATTGCAGCCTATTTATAAAGGCCCTAATAATGGTGAAGCTGTGCAGAAAAAATATGGGTGGGGTAATCATTACCCTTGTTTGAACAGGGCATGTGAAATATTTTCCATAGTTCAAAATTCCCTTTACAATGCGGGAACTATACCATTGCATTTTGTGCACAGAAATCACCTAAACATGTGAATAATACATATGAAAATAAATGGTTCATCATTGAGCATATACAAACTCTGTTTATCAAAGTGACCACCCTGAAAATCAAAATCAACAGGAACAAAACATGCCATGTTCACATAAAATAACACTAGCAAATGCTTGCAGCTGTCACACATTCTGCAATTTAAAGAACTGTCAAGCATAGCAGCTGTAAAGCACTTAGAAAGAATATTATTAGGTCAGTAATGGGGGGTAGTTCTGTCCAGTATTTATTTATTTTACTTTTTTGAAACATGCCACTCTACTCACGGGAGTCAGCATACTCACAGAGAAATGCAATTTGGGAGACCATCTTGAATTTGAGTAGAACATTGGATATGTGAATTTCTAAACAATGGGATGAATAAAAACTATTGGTGAAATGGAGTACGATTGCCCTTTTTTCATCCATTGGAAACTACTTTCACTGTGGACAACCTTCTTTTCTAAATCGTGAACAGTTTTATAGATTTTTCATCCTCATTTATAACGTGGACACATTTGTACTTCTGTCCTCGACAGGAGTATATATGTGTACACACTAATGGGGTAATTCCGACCCTGGCGGTCGGTGTTAAAGCGGCGGCCAACCCGCCAACAGGCAGGCGGTAAAAAAAATGGAATTCTGACCCTGGCGGGAACCGCCAACACAGCCCGCCACTTTAACACTCCGACCGCCACGGCGGGGCAAACAAACAGCGCGGCGGTCACCACCAACAGACAGGCGGCAGACAATGTACCGCCCACCCTATCACGACCCACCAATCCGCCACCTTTTCTGGGGCGGGAGCCCCGCCGATAAAAACACGGCGGGAACAGACCACGAACGGGAAAACGCTCACCTCTATACACTCCACGAGGAATCTGGACAGCATGGAACCCGAATTAAACATCCTACCAGCGATTGTCTACCTGCTCCTCTACCAGGAGCACGAACGCCGCCGCAGGAGACAACAGTGAGTACTGCACCTATGACACAGGGGAGGGGGAAGGAGAAAAGATTACGGGCACACACATACGCGGCACCCCCCCCCCTAATCCCCACACACCAATGCAGAGCAACAAGTCAGATTTACACCCCCCAAACCCCCCGGAATAATTCAAAGACAAAATAAAATGATCATTAAAATAGAAGTATATTAAAGCATATTTGAACTTAAGTGAAATATGAGATTTTTAAAACATATAAATCACAACATGAACAATGTATACATAGTCCAAAAGTCCGGCACATATTGGCTACATGCCATTGTTCGTGGGCCAATGTGACTAAACACATGGGCAAAGCCCACTCACGAGACCCGATTCCATTGGAGAGAACACTGCTGGGGCATCAGATAATAAAACCACAGGCACCTCAGGGGGAAGGGAAGGGGGGGCACCTCAGCCACATTAGTCCACGACGCCAGATCCACGAGGGGCCTCCATGCCCACTGTACCATCCTGGGGAGTGCAAAGCCACAGTCTCACAAGTCTTTTCAGTGGGTGGATTGCCCACTGTACCATCCTGGGGAGTGCAAAGCCACAGTCTCACAAGTCTCTACAGTGGTTGGATTGCTCACTGTACCATCCTGGGGAGTGCAAAGCCACAGTCCATCTGGTGGATTACTCCACTGGTTATGGAGGAGGCATGGTGCCCAGAGTACTTCGTGAAGCCCTGCCCGACACAGATCCGGCCCTGCCAATGGGCCAGCGGTGCTTGAGATGAAGGGCCCAGCGGAGCGGTACAGAGACGGCGGGGCCCAGCGGAGCGGTGCTTGACAGGAAGGGCCCAGCGGAGCGGTGCAGAGACGGCGGGGCCCAGCGGAGCGGTGCAGAGACGGCGGGGCCCAGCAGAGCGGTGCTTGAGATGAAGGGCCCAGCGGAGCGGTGCTTGAGATGAAGGGCCCAGCGGAGCGGTGCTTGAGATGAAGGGTCCAGCGGAGCAGTGCTTGACAGGAAGGGCCCAGCGGAGCGGTGCTTGAGATGAAGGGCCCAGCGGAGCGGTGCTTGACAGGAAGGGCCCAGCGGAGCGGTGCAGAGACGGCGGGGCCCAGCGGAGCGGTGCTTGAGATGAAGGGCCCAGCGGAGCGGTGCTTGAGATGAAGGGCCCAGCAGAGCGGTGCTTGACAGGAAGGGCCCAGCGGAGCGGTGCAGAGACGGCGGGGCCCAGCTGAGCGGTGCAGAGACGGCGGGGCCCTGTTCAGCGGTGCTTCTCTTGGCGGGGCCCTGTTCAGCGGTGCTTCTCACGGCGGGGCCCTGTTCAGCGGTGCTTCTCACGGCGGGGCCCTGTTCAGCGGTGCTACTCACGGCGGGGCCCTGTTCAGCGGTGCTACTAACGGCGGGGCCCTGTTCAGCGGTGCTTCTCACGGCGGGGGCCTGTTCAGCGGTGCTTCTCACGGCGGGGCCCTGTTCAGCGGTGCTTCTCTTGGCAGGTCCCTGTTCAACGGTGCTTCTCACGGCGGGGCCCTGTTCAGCGGTGCTACTCTTGGCGGGGCCCTGTTCAGCGGTGCTTCTCACGGCGGGGCCCTGTTCAGCGGTGCTTTTCACGGCGGGGCCCTGTTCAGCGGTGCTTCTCTTGCATTCCTAGGGAACCAGATCTGGGCAATCATTCCCGCTCAGTCGCCATCCGACCTATCGCTTGCGGGGCCCTCCTGTGCTGGACTCCTGGGCCCCTGGGTGTCCTCCGTTACACCCCAAATGGGGCTGGTGGGGCCCTCCTGGGCAGCTCGCCTGCTGCCGGACTTCTTCGCCTTGCTGCCCTTGCCCTCCTTAGAAGAATCTCTGGGGCCCTTGCCTCCCTTGGAAGAATCTCTGGGGCCCTTGCCCTCCTTGGAAGAATCTCTGGGGCCCTTGCCTCCCTTGGTGGATTGGCCAGGTGACGGTGCAAGGCTGGTGTCCTTGGGGGCAGCCGTCTCAGGCCTGTGGCGCCGGCCCTTCCCTTTTTTGCTTCTTTTCCCAGGGGGTGGGCTGGCTGTCCCCTTGCTGCTGGCCGATGTTCCTGCCCTAGGAGCTGGTGGACTCCAATAGCCCTGAACGATGGTCCTAGTAGGTGCAGGGCTTGTGGTGGCTGAGGTGCTGGTTGGAGTCTTACGAGATGGAGGGGGTGGGTCAGTTGTTGGAAAGAGGTCAAGGTTGGAAAGGAAAACCAATTTCGAAAGACAGGGACGGGTAGTTGTAGTGGGTATGGGAGTGGAGGAAGATTATGTGGTTGTAGGAGAGTCAAGTGTGCTGTCTTTGGGTGCAGGTGCTTGTGACGGAGGCTGTCGTGAGGTGGATGGCTGTTGGGTGGGTGGCTGCCTGCGTTTGTGTGGTTTGGAAGAGGGGGTGACAGACACACTGGGAGAGGACACAGGGGACGTGTAAATGGTAGTGGGGGTGGTGACTGCACGTGTGCGGACTGTTCTGGTGGGTGTGCTGGTGATGGACGTACTGGCTGATGGTGGTGTGCATGCAGGTGTGAGTGGAGACGTCACAGGGAGGGAGGAGGGAGACAAGGAGGAGGGGGACACAGTGGAGGCAGTGGGTGTTGCTGTGTCTGCATGTGGATGTTGCTTGGGTGAATGCTTGTGTGATCTGTGGTGCTTATGTCTGGATGAGCTGCCCTTGGGTGTTGATGTGTGTGCAGGCTGGTCTGTAGGTGTGTCTGGGATAGGCAGAGGGACAGGGGAGTGGGACTGGGTTGAGGAAGTTGGAGGGGGGAGGCTAGACACAGGGACAATTGCTGCCGTCAGTGCTGAGGCCAGAGCGTTGAACGATCGCTGATGGGCAGCCTGACCCGAATGAATGCCCTCCAGGTATGCATTGCTCCGATGCACCTCCCTCTCTACCCCCTGGATGGCATTCAAAAGGGTAGACTGCCCAACAATGAGCATCTGGAGGAGGTCAATGATCTCCGCACTGAGGGCAACAGGGGTAACTGGGGCAGGACCTGAGGTGCCAGGGGCGAAGGAGATGGCCGGCTTCCTGGCCGAGCGGGCACGGGGTGAAAGCTGAGGGGCTGCTGGGAGGGCGGAGCTGGTGCGCTCGGTGGCGGCTGTACCTGTTGTTGCGGTGGGCACGGATGTGGCCGCCACCACAAGGGAGCTCCCTTCCGAGGACGTGTCGGTGTCGATGACGTCTCCACGGGTCCCCGTTGTGGAGCCCCCCTCACCCTCCGTCTCACTGGTTAACTCGGAGTCGGTTGCAGGGCCCTCCGGGGCCATGTGAGATGCAGCTCCCTCGTGCGCCGATGCCACTTCTCCTCCGCCTGATGATGCTACTGCACACATGAACAGGAAAACCAAAAAAAAGGGGGGGGGAGAAGAAAGGAAGACATGTTGAGTGCATGCATTGGCGGCACCGTTGGACAGACACAGAAGCCCCCTGCACTACGCCGCGCACTCGGGGTACACTACTCAATGCTAGTGACTTGGCCTACAAGTCTATGGAAGACAAATGCACACATAGGTGAGCCCGGGCCATGGATAGCTGTACTTAGCACCCTACAGAGGTGGGGGGTGGGGGCACAGGGCCATGTCTGACGGAGGGGCCTAGCCTACAGAAACCGCCCTGGACTAGAGATAGCCACAGCCCTCCTCCCCCACCCAGACGCCTCCACTGTGCGCTAATATAGCGGAATGTGCTGATACTCACCCCCTTGTGTCTGCTGTGATGTCCTCACGCGCCCATCCAAATCGGGGTAGGCCACCGCCAGGATCCGGGACATCAGGGGGGTCAATTGACGACTGGCACCCCTCCTACGTTGGGAGGCCATCCCCAACAGAGCCTCGGCGGTCTTTCTGCTCCCGCGGCGGATGTCCTCCCACCTCTTGCGGCAGTGGGTGCCCCGTCTGTTGTGGACCCCCAGGGCCCGGACGTCCTTGGCGATGGCACGCCAAATGTCGATCTTCTGATGGGCGCTGACCTATGTGACATGTACAGGGTTGAAAAATAAATATCATCACTTTTCTGCATGGTCGATGTGGGCGGCCCCCCTCCCCAACCTTGCCATGTGGCACATGCTCTCATCTGTCGTGCGTTGCACTCCTCATTCGCTCCCCTCCCCACCATCTTACATCCACCCCACTCAACACAGGCATAGTCCATACTACGTGCTCCCAGTGTACTTACCTGTTGGTCTGGAGAACCGTAGAGTAGCGCATACTGGGGGAGGACCCCATCAACAAGTTTATCCAATTCCTCAGATGTGAAGGCATGGGCCCTTTCCCCAGTCGCAGCAGCCATTGTCTCTTCCAGACCGAGTTCACAGCAGCACTTGCAGTATAGGTCCTCTCCTGTGGAGGATCAGGTCTCGAGTGATTAAGCAAGTAGAAAATGGCGGTCACGCCCGCGGCGGTGCGTAATGCGGCGGTGCGTACCGCGACCGCCGGAGCACATCGTCATTGGCTCCTGAGACCCATAGGGTTCAATGTTAACCAATGCTGCTTTGCGCCGCGGTCTTCGACCGCCTACCGCCACAGTGTGCCACGCCAGCGCATTGACCTCACATCCCATTGTCACACTTCACAGGTCAGGCAGTCGCCATTTCAAGGGCCCACATGGCTGAATTTCTACGGCGTCACACAGGCCTAGGCCTTGCATTGCCACTCATACAAGCCATTCAATGCATAGCGAATCGTGTAATGTGCAAGCTGTGGTTACGTACCTGTGGGTTGATTGACTCTGTGCTCCATATTGTCCTTCCTAGGCACCGTCCGCTGGGACTTGCGAGGAGATGGAGGAATCCTCCAGTGTACAGACCGCTGGTGGATCTGTCGACAATGGAAGAAAGACATGTCATACTTACATACAGACTTGACCGAGCCACTATACAGGAACTGTGTGCCCAGCTGGAGCCAGACCTGATGTCCCCCATTCGCCAACCCACAGGGATTCCCCCTCTGGTGCAGGTTCTGTCAGTACTCCATTTTTTGGCAAGTGGATCATTCCAAACAACAGTGGCCATATCATCAGGGATGTCTCAGCCTATGTTTTCTAAGGTTTTGTCCAGAGTTTTGTCTGCCCTGATGAAATACATGCGGAGCTACATTGTTTTCCCTGAGGTGGGAGATTTGGCTACAGTGAAGGGTGATTTCTATGCCCTTGGACATATCCCCAACATCATTGGTGCCATTGATGGGACCCATGTGGCCTTGGTTCCCCCCAGTAGAAGTGAGCAGGTGTACAGGAACAGAAAAAGTTATCATTCTATGAATGTCCAGGTGGTCTGTTTGGCTGACCAGTACATCTCCCATGTAAATGCCAAGTTCCCTGGGTCAGTGCATGACGCGTACATCATGCGAAATAGCAGCATCCCTTATGTGATGGAACAGCTACAGAGACACCGTGTGTGGCTAATAGGTGACTCTGGTTACCCCAACCTGTCGTGGCTACTGACCCCAGTGAGGAATCCCAGGACAAGGGCAGAGGAACGTTACAATGAGGCCCATGGGCGAACTAGGAGGATTATAGAAAGAACCTTCGGCCTCCTGAAGGCCAGGTTTAGGTGCCTGCATATGACAGGGGGATCCCTAATGTACTCACCAAAGAAGGTGTGCCATATCATCGTGGCCTGCTGTATGCTTCACAACCTGGCTTTGCGACGCCAGGTGCCTTTCCTGCAGGAGGATGGTCCAGATGGTGGTGTTGTAGCAGCTGTGGAGCCTGTGGAGAGTGAAGAGGAGGAGGACGACGGGGACGACACAGACAACAGGGACACAGTGATACAACAGTATTTTCAGTAGCATACAGGTACGATTCAACCACGCCATTTTACATTTACTTAAAGTCTCCTGCCTCTCTACTGTCTGAGTTCCCCCCCAGTTCCTGTTAACTGAGTTGTGACTTTCCCTTCCGTTTTCAGAGCTGTGGGCCCCACTGCGTGACCTCTGCTTTGTTTGCCCATGGACTACAGCTGTGTGACAGTGGTATGTTGTCATCACAATGTAACTGAACATTTTGGCACCGTTATGTCTAATACATTTGTTCAAAATACAAGCAGACTCCAGATTTTCTTAGTGCAAGTGCTAAATTTAAGTAACATGATTGTAAAACGGGGATGGGTGATGGTGGAGTAATGTCCATGTCAGAGTCCAGTTCTCAGTCGCACAGGTGCATTGTCCATATGCCTGTGGAAGGATGGAGCAGGGGCAGTTCAAGGTTGGACAGGGTGACAATGTGGGACAGTGGGATGACATCAGGGGTATTGTTTGCTGGCGGGGGTCTTGCAATCCTACTCTGTCTTCTTGTGAGATCTCAGGTTCCGCTTGCGGGGTGGTTCTTCTTCTGCAGGAGGTGGGGTTCTGGTGGCCCGTCGTTGTGTGGGGGCCTCCTGTCCACTAGCGCCGGCGGAGGTGGTCGGCTGTTCCTGGTCCAGGCTAGTGACAGGGGCCCTTTGTGGTGCCACATGGTCCCGCAAAGTGGTGACTATCTGGGTTAGGGCCACGACGATGGTCCCCATTGCGGAACTAATGTTCCTCAGTTCCTCTCTGAACCCCATGTACTGTTGCTCCTGCATGACCTGGATCTCCTGGAACCTGGCCAGTACCGTAGCCATTGTCTCCTGGGAGTGGTGGTATGCTCCCATGATGGAGGAGAGGGCCTCTTGGAGAGTCGGTTCCCTGGGCCTGTCCCCCCCCCTGTCGCACAGCAGCCCTCCCAGTTCCCCTGTTTCCCTGGGCCTCTGTCCCCTGGACGGTGTGCCCACTACCACTGCCCCCAGGTCCCTGTTGTTGTTGGGGTGGTGGGTCAACCTGGGTGCCCTGTAGTGGTGGACACACCGCTGATTGAGGTGTCCTGGAGACAGAGGCATGGGCCCGCTGGGTGGGAGCTGTGCTGGTGTTCCCAGAGGGGGTTAGGTCTGGTGTAGCCTGTGGCTGTCTGTGGGGAACCGACTGTCCTGAGGTCCCCGATGGGCCGGGCTGGTCATCAGGGTCCAGGGAGACAGAGCTGCTGTCATCACTAGGGGCCTCTTCTGGGGGTGGGATGGACATCTCTGGACCCTCCGTGGCGGTGTGGTGGCGTTCGGGTCCTACAGGGGTATAAGAGTATGGTTATTGCTTCTGTGTGTGGCATTTCGTGTAATGGGTGGGTGGCCGTGTCCCCCAGTGCTGGCATTCCCTTGTGGGGGCTTTTGTGAGGGTGGCTTGTGGGGGTGATGGGTGTGTGCAGTGGGCATGCTTTGGGGATGGGTGTCCATGCTTTGGGGATGCACGCAGGGCTAGGTTTTGCGATGGGTGGGATGTGATGGTGAGCCATTTGCAAGGAGTTGGTGTGATGGGGGTGAGGGTGGGGGTATGATTTGGCATTGAGGTGGGGTGGGGGGAATGGAGTAGTGAAGATTTGACTTACCAGAGTCCATTCCTCCGCTACTCCTGCGAGGCCCTCAGGATGCAGGATGTGCAAGACTTCCTCCTCCCATTCTGTGAATTCTGGGGGAGTAGGTGGGGGTCCGCCGCCAGTCCGCTGTACCGCGATGTTGTGCCTTGATACCATGGAACGCACCTTCCCCCGTAGGTCGTTCCACCGCTTCCTGATGTCATCCCGATTGCGTGAATGCTGTCCCACAGCGTTGACCCTGTCCACTATTCTGCTCCATAGCTCCATCTTCCTGGCAATGGTGGTGTGCTGCACCTGTGCCCCGAAGAGCTGGGGCTCTACACAAACTATTTCCTCCACCATGACCCTGAGATCTGCGTCAGAGAACCTGGGGTGTCTTTGGGGTGCCATGGGGTGGTGTGGATGAGGTGAGGGGTGGTGTATGTGTTGTAGAGTGTGGTGATTGTGGTGGTGTATGGTGTTTTGTGAGTGGAAATTGTGTGGGTGATGTTGTGATTTGCCTCTGTGTGATGGTGTACTCTATGCTGTGCTCTCTCTCTCTGTCCTTCACTCGCAATTGTGGTCGTAGGGGTTTGTGGGTGATGTGGGTGTGTGTTTTATAGTTAATTGGGTGTGTGGGAGTCTCGTGTGTATGTGTATCAGATGTGTGTATTTTGAATTATCCAATGTGGTAGTGTTTTGTAAAGGTGTGTGTATTTTGAGCGCGGCGGTGTGTACCGCCAATGGAATACCGCGGTTGAAAGACCGCTGCGGGGATTTGTGGGTCGGAATGGCATGGGCGTATTTCTGTTGGTGTGACGGTGGAGGTTTGGTCATCGCCAGTTTCCCGCTGACCTTTGGTGTGGCGGACTTTTGTGGATGTTGGGTTTTTGGCGGTTTGCCAGTTGCGGGTTCAGAATGACCGTGGCGGTTTACCGCGGCGGTGTTATGGCGGCCTTCTGGCCAGCGGTAAGCGACTTTTACCGCCGAGGTCTGAATGACCCCCTAAATATGTTACTGTGTCTATGGTATGAATGAGCTCCTGAAAGGTTAAATTGTGGTTCTGTACACAATTAAAAAGCCTGTCATGCCCCCACAACATCCTGGGGAAGACTTGTTCACACAAAATATTTTATGAGTGTTACTCCAGATTTTGAGATGGCATGGATTTAGTCATTAATCAAGTCATTAGCAGACCTAAGTTGGTCTGTGTGCACAAATGCCTTTGTGACTTGGGCCGATCTGTTATGGTCCACAGCTCCATATTTTGTCTTCCTGTCTTCCTGTCTTCTTCCATCTCTATACCATCTCAGGAAACAGCAAACGTACTTCCTGCTCCAACTTCTTTCTTGACAGTGGTAGAGATCTGTCTCTATTTTTTTGGTTTGTAATGTTGTTTGAAAGAGATGGGTAGGAACACTTCTCTCAGGGCAGAGACATTTTGTTCCCTGTACCTACTTATTTAAATCACTCAAATTGTTCAGGGAGTTGAAAGTGACAATGCAGCACTCTATATGACCTTTGACCTGACATCCTTCAAAGCCTAGATATGCGCAACACTGATGACAAGTTTAACACGGAGTATTTAACAACTAATTGTACAGCCATCATCTCTCAGATTCAAAAGGCGAAGCTAGTGGGTTTGATATATATATTTTTTTTCATTAGGATAAACATACCAGAATAGCCACCAATGTTTCACTACACAGTAGAACACGGGTTATGATGTATTTGAATACATGGCTAGCCATCTTCCATTAGGTTTCTGTTAACATCTTCGCTGCCAGGCCTTTTCCCCCTCAGGTGCCAGGCCTTTTTTTGGCTATTTGGGGCAGTTAGCACTTAGGCCCTAATAACTTTAAGCTACTCATGCCAAATTTGCATCCTTTTTTTCCAACATCCTAGGAATTCTGTAGGGACCCAGAGTTTGTGGGTTTCCCTGGAGGTGACCAAGAAATTAGCCAAAATACAGCAAACATTTAGTTTTAAAAACAAATGGGCTGCAGAAGAAGGCTTGTGTTTTGTTTCCCTGAAAATGACATCAACAAAGAGTTTATGATGCTAAAATCATCATCTTCCCAGCTTTCAAGAACAGGAAGACTTGAATCAGGAAACCACATTTTCAACACAATATTGGCATCTTACTGGGACATACCCAATATTTACTATTTTTTGTTCTTTTAGCCTCCTTCGTGTCAGAAATAGGTATGAAACAAATGCTGGATCCTGGACAGCTAAACATTTCTGAAAAGTAGATACCATTCTGAATGTATCAAGTTATTTGCGTAGATCCTACAAGGTTTTCCTAAAGAAAATAACAGCTGAAATAAACAAATATTCTAAGTGAGGTAAAAGAAAAACATTTCTCTCCACGTTTTACTGTGTAACTTCTTCTTACGATGTCAGATTTTCAAAAGCAATATACCATTTTGTCAGCTGGACTTTTCTGGCTGCAGGGCTATATAGGGCTTTTAGGTTCATCAAAAATCCTAGGAACCATGTGCCAATAAAGGAATTGCACCTTGAAATGGGTTTTAATTGTAAACCGGATATACAGCAATTCATTTGGTGAAATATGAAGAGTAAAAAATAGGTATCAAGGAAATCTTTGTATTTCTGATATGGACACAATATAAAGTGTTGAGAGGCAGTGGTTATTTGTACATCTCTAAATTCTGGGCTCCTCATACTAGCATGTGAATTACAGAGTATTTCCCAAATAGTTGTCTTTTTTACACACTGTCTTACATTTGGAAGGAAACAATGTAGAGAAAGACAGGGGGCAATAACACTTGTTCTTCTATTCTGTGTTAGCCCAAGTCTCCTGATAAAAATTGTACCTCACTTGCGTGGGTAGGCAAAAACTAGACACCTAGGGGAATCCAGGATGGGGTAACATGTGGGGCTCTCACCAGGTTCTGTTACCCAGAATCCTTAGCAAACATAAAAAATTGGCAAAAAAAACACTTTTTTCCTCATTTTTTGATGACAGAAAGTTCTGGAACCTGAGAGGATCCACAAATTTCCTTCCACCCAGCATTCCCCTAAGTCTCCTGATAAAAATGTACCTCACTTGTGTGGGTAGGCCTAGTGCCCATGACACATGTGGACTCATCAAAATTATCAAATACAAAACTACCTGTTTTGCGGGGGACTGCATTTTTGTCCTGGGCTCAGCAGCCATCTAGGGAAACCTACTAACAATAGGCGGATCTGTCCCCGGGGGGGGCAGAAAAGGCCTTTAAAAACACTCCCCCCAGGGTGCGACCCGTGCCAAAGGAGTTGTTCCACTTTATTGTAAATATATTAAAAAAATAAACTCCATGGTGTCTAGTGGCATTTCTGCAGCCTGATCGCTTCACGATTGGGCTGCAGAAATGCTCAGAGAGACATCAAAGGAAAGGAAAGGCCTTTCCTTTACTTTGATGCTCCTCCCACCCTCAGCCCATGATCGGAAGAGAAATGAAAAGCATTTCTCTTCTGATCCCCGCTGGAAGCTGGGGCGGCATCTGATGAGGTCAGCGTGCAATTGCACGCTGACTTCATCAGACATCACTTGGGGGATCGGGGTGGAAGAGGAAGCGATTCCCTTTACAGCCCTGCCCTGGGAGGTTTGGGGGCATGCCCTCCTGGGGAGGGCTAACTCTTTCCCTGAAGGCCTGGTGCAGGGCGGTGCTGCCCAGGACGTAACTGTTACATCCAGGGACCCGAAGGGGTTAATGAAAAGCCATTGCAAGATGGTTGTTAAAGAATCGCTATGGCTCACAAGTTTGTTTTCTTCATGATGTTTCCATTTGCATTCATCAAGACATGTGTGCTAGCTCCTTGATACACCAGCAGCCATTTAGCATTTTCAATTTACCATTCTAACATGGTGGAAGGTCTTTAAAGACAATAAATTCAAAGTGAAAGAAAACGCACATTTGTACAAACAAAGGAAGCAAGCGGCCTGATAGCACTTTACAGCTACCAGACCCTCTTAAAATAAATAATTAGAAAAAAATATTTGAACATGGGAATTGGGACGGAAAGCAAGATGAGGTGCATAAGGTGACAGAGGCAGGTAGTAAATACAGATCATGCACAAGGACAAAGAACAAGCGGGAGAAAGACCAGTTAAACACAGACTGTCCCATAGATTGCTGTAATCTAAAAAACAGAGTCCCCTCAAAGCAGCAATGGGAAGATTTAACTTGTCCAATAATTCAAAACATCAGCACAAGAAGCGGACTAGAGCATGACTGTGGTTAGGTCAATTAATTTATACAACACAAACCACTTACTTATTGGCATGTCACCTTTCTTGTAAACGTATGGCAAACGTTTCCAACTATTTCTTCTTGAAGAACATGATTTTGCCCTTGAAGAGTTATTTATTTGTGCAGGAGAGGAATTTAATGGTTCAGCATTGGTTAATTTGCAAAAATATTGATCAATAATTTAACTGTGCAAGTTTATCCCCAGGCTCCAGAAACATCTTAACATCTATTCGCCATCCAGGTCCTCCTTTTTCTCCCTTTCACAAAACTGTGATACACACCATAACAATTCTGTATTTGGAAGGGACACCCAAAACATGCTCCCTCCAAATGTCAAATCACAAATGCAAATTGAAATTTGGTAACAAGTTACTGAATCGAATTTTGCATTTTGTACATTAGAAAATTAATTTTTCAAGTCACAAACACCCTGATTTTATGAATAAGGCCGTTTGCGACTGGAGAAATGCTTTGTACATCTGGCCCTCTATTTTTAGGTCTAGCTAGTAATCTCACAGAGAAGATCCGATTCATAAATAAAAAGATGGCAATGGCTCAGGCCCTCACAGCCATTAGGAGTTGTTACTGTTCTTCATATGTTGATCAATCCTCAGCTTTTGCAATGGCTGAACTGGTTAAAGGGTAGAAAGCGCCACCTTAAGAGAAGGCTGTTGAGCACATACAACTCTGGGCAGATGGAGTATGTGCTGCACCAGCCCAATATGCACTGCCTGCTGTGGACTTTGGAAACTACTTATGGTCATTGCAGTGTCGTTTTAAGGCATGGGCAATAGTCCACAGCTGTTAGAAATTGGGTCTGTAGTTGGTAGAGGTATGCATCCTGTCCAAGTAGGGACCACAATACTGGTCAGGGAAAGTCAGTCACATTCTCTAAATTAACCTGTGCTTACCCTTAGTAGCTTGGCACCAAACAGTCAGGATCAATTTAAGAGGCAATGTGTAAAGTATTTTTGCAGCACTTAAATTACAGTAACACTATAACAGACACCACAAAAAGACTCCACGCCAGTTTAGAAAAATAGAGAATATTTATCTGTGTGAAACAAGACCAAAGCAACAAGAATCCAATAAGTAGAACTTGAGATGTCAATTTTTAAAGAACAAACTGCAAAGTAGTAATTAAAAGTTAATAGTGCTAAAAAGTTACTCGAGGGCGTGCTAGACCTAGGTAAATCAAAAGTTCAGGCTGATCACGATGGACAGTAAGTAGGTTACATGACCCTTACAGAGCACATTGTAATAGTACCCTAGATGGAGGAAGGTTCGGCATTGAAGACTCAATGCACCAATTCTAATTTACAAAGTCATGTAGATGCATTGTCGTTGAGCCCTGCAGTCGGGTCCTGGGTCAGCATCAAACCCCTTTCTATGCAGGCGATGCATGATCATCGAGTTTCAGTGATGTCCTCAGATCAGCACTGCATCGTCATCGAACCTTGCAGTAAGGTCTCACGTCTTTGTCAAATCTGCAGAACGTCGGTGTCAAAGAGTACTGCACTGGTTCCGAGTGGAGCAACAGCCTCAATGCATCATTTTTTGAGAAAAGCAGCTGCTCAAGTCCCCAGGACTGGATTGGTACCGATTAGCAGAGCAGGCTCACAGTCGCGGAGTCCAGCAGCTGGAGCAAGGTTGAGGGAAGTCTTTGATGGCCCTGAGACTTTCAGAACAGGAGGCAAGCCAAGAGGTAAGCCAGCAAGCACTTGGAGTCACTTTGTTCTGGGGGATGAAGAGATGGTAGGTAAGACCCCAGACTGCTGCAATACCATAGCAGAGTTTTTCATCAAAAAGTAGAAGCTAGTGGAGAGACGGACTACACCATCTGTTCTTTGGGAATGTGTATTCCTCCCTCAACGGAGGAGGCAGCTGAACCTATAAAATCCACTAAGTCTGGATCCCAATACAATCAATCCCTTGTCATGTGGCCTCGAGGAATCACAATGTCTTTCCCTTGCATTGTTTTACATTGCACATTTTTTCTTTTGTACTATTATTTTAAAACACACTGTAATTACACTTGCTGTGCAGCTACTTCCTATCTGGACTTTCTCAGACTGCTCAGTGGGCACAACAAGTGCTACTTGTTATTTTCTGTCCATCCAGCAATCGTTCTCAATCTTTTATAAACATAACACAGTAGCTTTGCACTGTCTCAAGCTACCGTTATAAATTAGGTCCCGTAGAGTTTATTTCTAGAGAGGAGGATTCCAGCAGAGCTGACACATCTGGGAAACAGATGCCTTCCAGGCCATGAAGCCTGTGTGAACTGGGTTTACACTTTGATTACAAGGTCCATGCAAACAGAGGTATTGTGTTCTCCACTCCCTGGGATCATAAATATTAATTAAAGCCCTCCTTTGCATACAATTACAGGGTAGGCTCAGGCCACTAGATTTGCATTATGTTGGTACTATTTGTGTTATACAGTTTTCTAACCGCTATTCTGATTTTTATAATTATTGCCACTATAGTAACCGCATCTAATTTGCTTCATAATAGACTATGTTAGTTGTAGTAAATATATTGTGTACTTTCATTGTGTCTTTTTCTTTTCTATGGATATGTATGACTGAGTTAATGTATGGAAAGTGCTCCACAGTAGCCCGCCCACTGCACACACATCTGTTCATTTCAGACAGACCTTGTGGCTGCGTTTATTTAGACCATGCAGGTCCTCTTAATTTGGATGGTGCTTTTAAATGTATCCCTCTTGCAGTCGATTCTTGCTCTAGATTCCTCTAGGTGTGGTCACACATTTGGCTGACGCTTGAACTGTCATTAAATATTTGCACGTTTTTGTCAGGACTTATGCATGCAGTGTTTTCCACTTGGACCAATGCCCTGCTATAGTTTCCAAAGGTTATGGGGGCTCCATGGCATTGTTGGGGGTACAGGTGCATTATTCTTCATAATACAAGCCTGAGGGAAGCTCTGTTGTGGAAAGAATGAACTGTGACTTAAAGCAGTCCTTGACAGCTAGAGTATTAGACTCAGGGTGCAGTTGGATCCACTACCTCTAAGGGGTCCAACATGCACTTAATAATCTCACAAAACAATCTCTGAGGCGGCAGACTCCATACCAGGCCCTCTTTGGCCTTGATGGTCCAGACAATGTTACGGCTGCCACACCCTTTGACGTAAATGATCCTTGTGCTGTCTTGCAGGATCACACACAAGCGACCAGTTGAAGGCGTCTGCCTCTGGTGGAATCAAGGAGAAACCAGAGCCTTCCAGCTGGACCCCATAAACTGGGTACCTCGTCAGAGAGAAGGTCAAAGTAAAGAAGAAGTGAAGAAGTTTGGCCCCACATTCTCTTCCCCTGTGCCAGTCCTTGGCATTTAAGGTACAAGTATTGTAATTTTGCCATGCTTGCTGGTTCCAAAGACAATCATTTTGCCTGCATTGAGCACACCAAATTACATCATGTGGTTGATACTAAATAGTAGGCCACGAGGAGTCCTTGGTAGTTACCTAACTCCTCTCGCTACCATACAGGTAATGCAGCATATGAGCATCACCAGACCTGTTTCTCTCCAGCTCTGGGGGTCCCGGAATCACTTTTGCTACTTCTAACTTCATCTGCAAATACCAGCCACAATACAGTCATGAATACTGTACTTTCTGCAGCATCTCATATTGATAATTTGTTTTCTTCAGATCAACCTCTTGGTGACTCTACCAGTTCTCTATTACCCCTTGTGGCTCCTATTTACCAAACCCATATATATATAGACTCCTTTGTTAACACATTAGCTGTACAAGGCTATAAAAATAGCAAAAAATTTTTGCTATGAAATCTATTTGCTGAACCAAACCCTGGTAGATTCAGGGAACATACACTTTGTTCAGAGTCTGTTTGATCCCTATATAAGTGGCTTTTCTGAAAGGTACAGTTCAACAGACTACATGTCTGGGCTTTGCGATGATTAAGGACATGAATTGCCCTAGTATTCCCACTATTGCCCTCTTTGACAATTTGTAGAATTTATTAAATTACTCTGAATAACAGCTCAATTAGATGTTCCAAAATGCACATTTAACTCTACTTTTGCAGGTCCAAATGGGTGGTTATTGTGGCCAAAGGACAAAAATGGTTGTAATTCTCATTTATTCAATTCCTCACAGGGATTCAAAGCAAGCAGGCCAGAACCTTGGTATTCCTCAGCTCAACACTCAGACATAGTCACCACACACTCAGTGGGGAGGTTATGTCAACAATGGCTAGAAAATTCCACACTGTCTGCAGTAAAACAACATCTTTCTCTCCTATCAGAAGACATGGAGCCCTCTGATTTATTGTTGGGTCCTAAGTCTCCACATTCAAAAACATTTATTTATGCAACCTATAATGAAATTTGGAAATTTTCGCAAATGGAAGCCATTGCCCGTTTAAGACAAATTGATCAAGATAATTTGCATTAAGTACTTGCTGTTGTTGATAATTGCATTAACACATTGTCTTCTCGAAATTACAGTTTAAATAATGTTGTGTCATCTGTCATTGATATTATGTAAAATGATATGTCTGTATAGTACCATGGGCAAAGTCAGCTTAGATCAATTATGCAGTTGAGCTGGATATACAGGTCCTTACAAAAGGATGCACACCTTGGCGATACCTTAATTTGAGTTACCTATTTCTGCAGTTTAAACTGACCCTAAACAATGACACATGGCTCAAAAAGATGCTGCTTTCACAATGTTACATATCGAGAAGTTAGACAAGCTACCCTTTACTGTTGCAGAAACACCATCTGCAGTTTGGCTAATACATGGAGTAATACTGCTCCCTATGTCAACATTTCAGTTCCAGGTCTAGCATGAAACATTTCCCCTTTGATAAATATGAGGCCCCGGGATGGAAATTTATCAATGAGATGTGTTCACTCCCCTTTGAATATCATTGTGAACGGCTGGGTCAAGAAGTGTTCATTACCGGAAAGGAGTGTGACTCTTCTGTTGGCCACTCAGTTGCATGCACAAATATTACCATTCACAACTTTTGTATTGCGTCTGTTCTAAATTTGACCTATTTTTAAAAGGAATTCCTGTTCCAGCAATTTTGCCTACTCTTATTGTTCTTTTTATTGGCAGTTATTTCAGGACTGTTGCGGAATGAAAGGTGGGGTCCCTCATATTTTTTCAGTTTCTCAACTAGTGAAATGTTGTAATAACATCCTTTTCCCTCCCACACATGCAGTTCTTGATAGTTCGTTATGACTCTCCATTCCAACTTTTAAGACAAATTTCAATAAGCTAAGCAGACTCAAAGCCATATTGTTTCAAAAAGAGGTAGCATTAACTTTGGCTAGAGAAACATGCGAACTTTAAGTCGCAAGGACATCTAGCAAAATACAGTATTCTTATCAAGAAACCTTTCATTACATTTCGGTGAAATAGTAAAGTGCATTTTTAATGCTTCCAATACTGCCGGCATAGCACATTTCCTTAAAACCATAGGCAGGGGATTAGTCAGTGCCTTGCAGCATAATTCTGGAATGATACCAGCTTTTCTTGATTCATTATTTTCCAATATTTGTGAAGGCATTCCCTTGGTGTTTTTCCTCATCAGCAGGATTTTAGTCCTATTTTTGTTACTCTGGAATAGATGTGGCTGTCCAAAGTCCACTAATGCTAGCCATACCAACAATCCAGCAGTGTCGTGGGTGCATGATCCAGCAGCTAGAAGCCCCGTTACTCCAGGAACTAGATTTTGACTGGTCACTGTTTTACCTGTGTTCATCCCATGTTCTGCTGCCTGTGGTGTCCCTTTGATTGGCCACCGGATAGCTGCCTTTCTCTGCAACCTCCTATTCCTTTAGACATAAATTGGTTGATGAGTCCCAAAAAAAGACCCATTTCCTAAGTTGTCCAATGAACTTGTACTTGCTTTGAGATGCTTGGAATGAGTTTCTTCCTACCGGGGAGATGGGTGCATCAGCACCAGGATTACTTACCTCAGACTTATATAACTTGGAGGCAGTACCACTGGCCAATTCCTCAGCATTGGATGTTAATGAAAGATAAAATCTGTTCTCTTGAGTTACTAAATGAAGCTGTTCAGCAATCAGCTGTGGAAATGGAATTTGTCATGGATTCACTAACCATTGGCTTTGTGGAAGAGATCTTGGGTGCCTCCAAACCTAACTAATTTAGCCAATTTTCGAAATTCTCACTTGTCTTTTTGTAATTTTTATCATTTTTGTGTATTACGCTTTTATTATTGTGTTGAGTTAGTTTGGCTCATAAATGTATTTTTATTTTATTTGTGTATTAGATTGCTGTCCTGTCCATGAGGGTTGGGGGTCTCATGAGGCCTGTGTATGTACTCACTATAGTTGTGCCTCATTTCTAGCACTCTAGAAATCACAATGTCTTTGCCTTGCATTGTTGTACATTGCACATTTTTTCTTTCATGGCATTGTTATGAAACACAGTGTCATTTTACTTGTTGTGCCGCCACTTCCTGTATGTACATTCTCAGACTGCTAAGTGAGCACAACAAGTGCTACGTCTTGTTTTCTCTCCATCCAGCAATTGTTCTGAGGCTTTTATAGGCATGTCACTGTCTCAAGCTAACGTTATAAATTAGTTGTAAATATTGCCCTCTCCAGGTTCCACTGAACTTGGAGAGAAAGAAGCTGTGCAATTGGGGCCTCTAAAGCTTTGAATTTCCTGACTATCAATATAGAAGCCAAGTCTAGCCTTTTAGCCTTTCAGAAAGCCTTGAAAGTCTAGCTGTTTAACATGCAGTGAGGCCTCCCTCCACTGGTACAGCAAAGCTAGTGTCAAGACACCTATGGGTATTTTAGTGCCCTATAAGCACCCCTAACATTAAAATTAACATGTCCAGTTGTTCTCACTCACAGGGTAGGAGGGCCGCAGAGATCCAGCAGAGTGGCAGTCCTTTCTGAAGCACATCAGCCCTTCTTCCTAGCAGAGTCTACTCAGGTCAAGAAGTGTACTGATTTAGTAGGATCAAAAGTCCAGTTCTTATACCCAGTGGTTCCTTTGAAGTGGGGGGGGTGACTACTTCACAAAGGAGCTTTAAAGTATATGCAGGTCATTCCTTTCCTGCCCTGACTCCAGACACTACAGGGTGTTATGCAGCTCTTTTTGTGGGAACAGGCACTGCACTATTCAGCTACCAGTGTCAGCTCCTCCTTTCCATCTAGCACAGAAAGGCCTATGAACGTGATGATGGGCTGTCAGGATGTAAATGGCATACCTTAGCTCCCTTTCTGTGTGACTGTCTAGAAAGAATGCACAGAGCCCAGCTGTCACCCAACCAGTACATGTACTGGAGGCAGGCAGCAGGCCCACAGGGTTTAAGAGCAGAAGAATTCAACATTTCTAAAAGTGGCATTTTGAAAGATAAATCCAAATTTACCATTAAAGAATATTTATTATTACAAGTTCATAGGTACCAAAGATGAGGGCCCTACCCCTTCTCAATCAGGAAATATACTTAATAAATGTATTAAGGAATCCCCAATGTGGCCCTATGAGAGGGAGTTTTTGTCACTTCCAGGACATGTAAAACTAAGTTGCACATGCACTGCCTTCTACTTACACATCACACTGTCCTATAGGCTACATAGGACCTACCTTAGGTGGATCCTGTGTGTAATAAAAGGGTAGAATAAGGCTTGGTAAGGGGTTTGAAATGCCAAGTGAGACAAAATATGCATGTTTTATTATAGATGTTTCCTTGACAGAATTTGTGTGCCCTCATTGCTTCTTTTGAAACATAATTTATTTTCATTTTGCAACACCGTCTGCTATTCAAGTACCATGGAGCATCGGGCAAAGTGCCTATAGGTTCATTAGTTGATAGCATATAATAAGCTTAGACTGTTTTGACAATCCAAATCTTAGTCTTAATAGCAATGTTTCCTTCAAAATCTTGCTGACCATCTATTCAACCTTACTCCAAGTACACATTATAAATTTCCGATTCTAACATGATTACAATGGCATTTGGTGAAAAAGATGAGTTGTTCAAATGTATTCTGTATTATTCACTAGGGTCCTAACATGACACTATTTTCTCACTAATCAAACGTGTAAGGCCAGCAGAGATGATCTTGTGCAACATATCTAACCTTTAGCTCCCACCACAGATACCTATCAGAAATATTGAGACTCATTCTAAATTTGTACAAAAATTGTAGACGTAGGGGTATCTTTATTACTTGGGTTGCATCACTCATGCAACACACAATGTGGTGCGTGCACGATGCAAGCTTAAAATGCGATTTATCATGCCACTCAAGATCAGCTTGCATGGCTCTGAGTGGATTGATAAATCGAGAATAATGTAATGCACTGCAAATCGCTTCATTGTGTTACTCTGCCCCAGGGAGGCATTACATGAGTTTTGTATGGGTTTTCTCACATAACCCCCATGGATTTGGAAGCATTCCCAGATTTACCAAAGTGGTATGTTGAAAAGTGGATTATTGGTAAGGGCAAGGCCACTAACACCCCACTAGGTCCAGTTAGGTCTCAATAAATTAAACCCAGCTCAACCCTTGGTAGATTGGCAATAAGCGTGAAGGCTTAACTTAGGAGACAGGTATGTAAAGCATTTAAAAATCACAAAACAGTAAATAAGTAAAACTCAAAACACAAAACACAATAAAAATCCCACACCAATTTATAAAAATAGAGTATTTTTTTAATCTTTAACATGACACCAAAACAATTAAAACTAATGTTTTATAGTGCATAGAAGCTAAAAGCACCAATCTACTCATCTTGTCGCACTACACCAGTACAAGGTCAAAATTTGAGGCTGACAAGGGTGGAGCCCTGCTCGGCTTCAGCAGGTGGAAGGCACCAGTCAAGAGTTTAGCTTCAGGCTTTATGCCCTCGTTATGACTTCAGCAGTCTTTTTGAAAGATCGCCGTCGTCGTGGGTGCCCAAAGACTGACAGTGTTGATGGGTCCGGAGAACCACCGTATTTGGAACCACCCAAGAATTTCCACCCATTTAAGGGCAGAAATACAATACCATTGGCCTGACCGACAGCAGGGGAGAGGCGGTTCCACTGCCAGCACCTCCATGTCAAAAGGACTCTGCCCGCCGTATTACGAGATGTAATACGACACTGTGGTTCCTGCACAGCAGTGCAGCCCTAGCGGTGGTAATGCCAACACCCATCCCCTCCTGGACTTCCACCTCACCCAGACAGGTAAGTGAAGCGACCAAAAGGGTGTGAGTGTGTGACACGTACATATGTATGGTGTGTGCATGTATGTGTGCGAGCATGTGTGTTTGTGTGTCAGAATGTTTATGTGTGCGTGTGTGCATGTATGCGGAGGGGGGAGTGTGTGGATTAATGTGTGCGTGGAGGGGGAGTGTGTGAATGAATGCGTGTGTGGAGGGGTAGTATGTGAATGAATGCATGCGTGGTTGGGAAGTGTGTGAATTAATGCGAGCGTGGGGGTGTGAATGAATGCAGAGGTGGTGTGAATGAATGTGGAAGGGGTGTGAATGAACAAAGAAGGGGTTGCGTATGTGTGAGAGCGACTGGGGGTGTGTATGTCAGTGTGAGAGCGAATGGGGGTGTGCGTATGTCAATGTGAGAGTGAGTGGGTGTGTGTGTATGTATGCGTGTGGTTGGGTGGGGGTGTTTGCATGGCTGGTGGTGGGGGTGTTTGCAAGTGTGTGGATGGGAGGGGGGGTGTTTGCAAGTCTGTGAATGAGTGGGGGGATGTCTGCAAGTGTGCCGGCGACAGGAATGGAGATTCCCAATGCCTGGTGAGTTATCACCAGGGTTTTCATCGTGGGGTGACTACCACAAAAAGCCTGGCAGTTTGCTTCCTCCTAATATGGCTTACAGTCTTAGGCCTGCCACTGGCTCTGAGGAGCTCATCGCTGGCTGCGACAGTCCGACCGGACCGACGGGACCGGCGGCATTGTGGTAGTTTGGCTTTGGCCAAGCTGCACAACTCGTAATGTTGCCATCTTTACCACTAGGTCTGCTGCAGTTAGACCGCCACCATGAGTTTGGTAGTTGCAAGACCGCCAAACTCGTAATGAAGATTTTCTTCAGTGGGACGAAGTCACCAATCCAATCCGACCTCCCTGGAGCCCTCTTTGTATTCATGTGGCAGGAGACCTCCGTGAAGAATTCTACCTTCTGACTTCTCAGGACAGAAATCTTCATCCAGCCAAAGCTGAAACTTGATTCAACGTCTCTGGGGTCCTCCTCGGATACACTGCGGAGAAGTCCCGGTCAACTTTTTACGTTCGGACTTTGTCACTTTTTTGGAGCTCTTTCCTTCCAACAGGTATAAACCCTATTCAGCAAGTCAATTTCAATGCAAGATCGTTGTATTACTTTTCCAGGCTCTCCAGGTGAAATCCTGGAAGTCTGGGTCTCTGGAGCTTGTCAGAGATCGAACCTGCAAGTCAGGCCGGGTTGCGGTTGAGGTAAGCCAGCTTGACTCACCACAGTGGGTCGGTCACTTCATGGAGCTTTTCCCAAAAGTTCTCTAAACTTCTGGATCATCTTCCAGAAGGTCTTTAAATGTCATTTAGGAGTCCACAGCTCACCCCGAGGTTCCAGAAGCTCTGAGTTGCTCCTTGAGGGTTAGCACTTCAACTCCCAGAATGCACCTGGTTCAAATGCACAAATGACTACTAGCCGCTGGTCAGCTAGACAGGTCCTTCAGGTTTTGAAGCAGGGGACTCTGGTTAGCTATTTTTCACCAGTAGCAAGCAAGGAGTCCCTTCTTGAACCAGTTGAAGACAGGCCAAGTCCTTTTACTGGTGAAACCCAAGTGTGCAGCTGGTACAGTCCGTCAGAGTGCAGTGCCCAGGTACAGGCCAGGGGTCCAGTAGGGTAGTCCTTCTTCTTCTCATGTTGTTCCTTTTAGGGATCTGAGGTGTGGGTGCAGCTCTGCTACATTTATCCTTGCTCCTGGGGTGAAAAGCAGGGGGAGCAACTGTCCAATCACAGACAGGATACTGTGACAGGCCATATCTTGGATGATCGCTTCCTGGGAAATGTGACAAAAATTAATCCTAGGGAGCAACATTCCTTAAAAATCCAAAATGGCAGAAACTGAATTTTGGAGGTAAGGTATCTGAGAGCCCACCCACTGGTGTGGCTAGAAATCCTAAACAAACTCCTATTCTGCCCTCTCCTAATCTAATCTAATCAAGAGGGCAACTGGTTGTCTGGGTTTGCCTGAAATGAGGGAGGTCCTGAAATGCTGTAAATATCCTTCCCTCCTTTGAAGACCAGTTTGGCTGCTTTCCCCCTATCCTGTTTCACCATCTGCTGAGTCCGATCTCCTCCCCTAGGCTCTTGCTTTGTGTTCTGCCCAGGCTACTTCACACCTCATCAAACCAGACTGGCCAGGCTGCCAGAGGCTTGCCAATCAGAGCAGGGCACCACAGAGCTGAAACTGGTAACTCTTAGGAAGAGTTCTAAAACTCTTTCTCTGAACTAGTTATATTAAATCCAACAATGACAAGACGTTACATTTTTATAACAATCAGTTTGAGACCAAACTTCCCATATCTAGCTCATTTGAAGACTGTATTAATTAAAATAAAGTCTCCCCATTTTAGCCTATGGAGCCTATTCCCTGCAATGAGCAAAAAACAAATTTGGCTATTTTTCCTCACCAGGGCTTATAAAACATATTTTCTAGTGTCCCTGCTTATAGTTCCACTGCACCCACCCTGTGGCACCTAGGGCACAACTTAGGGGTGACTTTTATGTAACAATAAGGTAGCTTAAGACTTTGGAAGTACTTTTAGTTCCAAAGTTGAATTTGTATGTAAATGTAATTTAAAAGCAGCCAGTAAGGCAGGCCTGCCTTTAAAATGACCCCGAACACTTCAGCAGTGCACCTATGGGGGCACTACCTATGCTGGGGTCTCTAAACCTACTTGCCCTACCATATACTAGGGACTTATAGGTAGGTTGATTCTGCCAATTATAATTAGTCTAATGTGCATACTCTTTTTAATCAGAGCATAGGCCCTGGGACTGGTTAGCACCATCAGAGTCAGGAAAACACCAACAAAAAGTAAAAAATGGGGGCAAAAAGTTAGGGGGCTTTGTAATCAGCCTGGTTTTCTCACATAGTAGATCTAGGAATGTGCCAAAAATCTTACACTTTCCCAGATGAGACATAACGAGGAGAAATATGTTTATTTCTCCGTGTTTTTTGCTCTTTCTGTGAGTCCTGCATTCTGCTGCACACAGAGAAAAAGGAACACGTCCCAAGGAATTGTTTCTGTGCAGGAGGTGCCCCTTCCTGCATAAAAACAATCCTCCTTACAACGTAGGCACCCTTGCACCGTGGGCAAAACTGAAGCAGCACAGAGACAAAGGCAAGAATGCACTGTATTCTTTTAAATATGGTGCATTCCTGCCCTTTCCCTCTCACGCAGCACAGCAAGGAGACATGCTGCTCTTTTGACTTTGACATAAATATGGCCCTTGGTATGTATCCCAGATCATAATTACCATAACCATGAGTCAATCTTCATTGTGCGCAATCTTACTGAGTGAATAACCCTGATGTTATGGAATTTGACCACTTTATGACATATGTACTAATAAGTTATATGACATTTAACATAAGACAGCAAACAACATAAAAATTTGCCATTTTCAATTTACTTTTAGTGCATTATTCTTTCACTTCTTTCCAATAACATACGGGTTTACTATATATGCTCAATCAATTCATTTCGGATGTACATTTAAAATTCAGCTGTAACATCAAACTGATAACCATTTTTAATAGTTTACATTAGTAATTTGTACACAGAAAGGGACATGGAATCTGAAGGCTGCAAGTCAATTATTGTTAATCTTATTGCTTAAAAAAAAAACTGCAAGAGAAATTGAACTTAATGCTGTTGTCCACATAAATGATTAACTGTGTGCCCAGAAGTGTTAATTAAATTATTATGGTCTATCCAGCCCTCTTTTGCGATGTTGTCACTCACAAAATCTGCCAAGAACACATTTTTGTGTTCTTTTAAATACTGATTTAATGTGTTTCAAGTGTGATGACAAAAGTTTCAAGACATTTCAATCTCTATCTTAATTAAGCCACAAGTGTTTTAACTCCAGTCTAATAATGCGCAGCCCCTTTGAACTGCTTCACAAGTTATCCACCCAGATGACCCCTAGAAAGAAGAACATATTGATCACTACGCCCAAACATAACATAAACCCGTATCTCGACACTTCCTGTTTGATGATTCGTTTGAAGTAATCCTTTCATCAGGTTGATTTACTGGATGTGATTTCAGAAAAGAAGAATTTTACTTTTTGCAGGAAACCAGAGTTTACAAGGGGTGCATTAACCACACTGTTTACAAATCCGATAGACAGGATGTGAACCCAATTTACTTAATTCAGAACTTTAGTAGGTTTTACTTAAATTAGTTTTAAAACATGTCCAAATGCAAAGTCGATTTGATAGATTGGTGTATTTTGAAAACATGGAAGGAAATGGCATCAAGTATAGCAAATAAATACTATAACCCGCGTCCCTGCCATGCAGTTTTCTCATCAAGAACGTTAGGTCAAGTGACATTATCAATAACGTTATAAAAGATGTCATGAGTGATGTAATATCTGGGGTAATTAGCAACGCATGGCTTGGGGAGTAACAGTTACCTTTCAATACCAGTTATAGTTACTTGAAATAACTACAACAGCTGAATCGTAATGGTTTTGTGTGATTAACATATAAGCCTAGGTATAACCTCCCTACGTCCATTGTTGTTTTTGAAAATTTCATTTTTTTTCAAATATGAAGTAATTTTAATTACTATACTTTAATCCAAACACCGCTGCACACGGCATTCAGCTGCCGATCCCCTATACCCATCCAACCCCATGCCACGCAGGGCCAAAGACCATGCGGCCATCCCCAATAGCCACGAATCCCGTGCCATGCATTGCTTGGGGTCTGGAGCTTAAATAGGACAGCATCAAATATATATATTTAGAGGGGCTGAACTGCCCCTGCGGCACATGGGACCACAACTTCTCCAGGGGAACATAATAAAAATAGTAGGGGGGCATAAGGACAACAATAAATAATTAAATATACCCTGCTGCACAGGCCCCCCGGGCCCCAGGCACCACCACCTCCCCCGGGGCAACATAATAACAATTGCCAGATGGTCCACAAAGACCACCACCTCTACATTAAATCAATACAAGGGAGGCTGTATGGTCCCCCCCGGAGACCACCACCTCTCTGGGGCTACAAAGTTACTATAAAGCATGGAGCCATGTGGACCCCCCCTGGCCATGGGGACCACCACCTCCCCAGGGCTACAAGATGATATTAAAGTGCAGTCCATCGGAACCCCTGGACTCTGGGGCCCACCACCTCCCAAGGGATACTAGAATAAAGTCAAGCAGGGAGGCAGCGTGGACGCCCCTGGGTCCACCACATCCCTGGGATATATTTAAAAAAATATGTGGGGGCTGTGTAGAACCTCCAGGCCCCGGCAACCACCACCTCCCTGGATCTGCGTTCAATTAATATAAGTGGGAGCTGGGCAGGCCCCCCGGATCCCTGGGACCACCACCTCCTGAAGCCAAATAATTATTTTAAAATGGCCCCACTTCCTAGACCGATTTTGGCCCATGGGACCCCATCCCCCTCGGCCTGGCAACTTATTCTTGGGTGCTCTGGACCCCCCCACTGTACCCAGTAAAGACTTATGGGGACCACAGAGTGTCCCTTAAAGCCCCCACAGTTCCATCGGCTCCAGTCTCCTGCAGGAGCCACCTTTGCTTTTGCACACAGGGAGCTGCTGCAAATAGCAGCTCTCTTCATGCAGGAGTAAAAATGTCATCCCTTTTCCTGCCCACGTATATGCAGGCAGGAAAAGAGATTAAATCTCTGCTTCCAGCAAGCAGGACTATTTCTAAAGCTCTCGCTTGCTGGAAGCAGAACGGTTGCTTTTGATTGGCTGGACTGTCATAGCTCCTGCCAAGAAAAAGCAGACAGGTACCTCCTGAGGGTGGGCACCCTCGGGAGGTAGCAAAAGCCAGCCCGGGGGGTTGGCAGTACGCAGGGCCATATATGGCTCCAGGAGGTTGGAGCTGCGTGGCCCACTTCCTATATATAAAATAAAGTTATTGGACCTGGGTAGGTGGTGGATCCTTGCTTGATTTTGTTATTTTAGCCCCAGTGAGGTGGTGGTCCTTGGGGCCTGGAGGGGGAGCCTGCATTGCCCGCTTAATTTTGTGATTTTAGCCCCAGGAAGGAAGCCCCCCACATCATTTGTTTTAGTCCTGGTAAGGTGGTGGTCCTCAGGGCTCAGGGGGGTCCACACGGCCCTTTTCATAAATCTAGTGTAGTTGCCCTGGGGAGGTGGCAGCCCCAGGACCAGGAGAGGTCTAAATGACCCCTTGCTTTATTTTAGTATTTTAGTCCTGGGGTGGTTGTGATCTCCAGGGCCTGGAGGGGGTCCATGCAGCTTCCCGCATAAGTGTAGTGTTGTTGCCACGGGGAGGTGGTAGTCCCCAGGGCAAGGGGGGGGTCCACACAACCTCCCTGCACAAGATAAAATTCAGCCCTGGAGAGGTGGTGTTCCCCGAGGCTTCATTAAGTCCTTGGAGGGAAGCCCTGTGTGCATCACTCCATTTTGTAAAATACTCCAGCCCTGGGTTTCTCTAATAATAAAAAAAAATGATTTTTAGCCTTTGTGGAATCCCAAGCGGACTGATGGGCTGTGGCTAGTGGGTTAGGGTATACATACTTTTAATGGATTTTTTGTGGCATGAGTCCCAAAATGGCTGCAACACTTCTTGTTTGAAGTGTTGACAGCCAATCAGATCCCAGCAGGAGATCTCCCTGGATTTGTGTCCCTAGATATTTATATTCCTTTTACTTTAATATCTCGACATCTACTGAATAGATTTACACTAAATTAGAAAAAGCATGATCTACAGACCAAAAACTACCTTTTTGCCAAATCTGGTGTAATTCTGCCCAGCAGATCAGACTGCAGGTTTATCTAAAGAGATTATGGGAATTTACATAGGAAACTCTTTTTTTTAGCACCTCCCTTTTGCACACCCTTCCCTTGATGGATCATCCAGAAACTTTCCATTCGCAACAAGACCCTAAAGGGCACTTTCATTGGAAAATTTGGTGGTGATTCGTCAACGGTGACAAAGATTTAGGCAAGTCAAAAACACTTTGTAATACACATATTATATATATATATTTTTTTTTTCTGAAAAAATAAAGGTTACTGGGACATTATAGTTAGGAACTACAGAAGGCGTCCCCCCTCCCCTGGCCAATTTAGGCATCAGGGACCCCAACCCCTGAGGCCTCCCTCACCATATACTTTTCTTTAGAGGGTGGGGCCCTGCAGGATTTGTTGGGGACCAAAGGGGGAGCCTGAAGGCTACCATGGTCCCAGCTAACTCTCCGCAAATATGCATGTAGAGAAACAGATTAAAAAATGCTCCCAAAAGCAGGGAGCTGCTATTTTAAGCAGCTCCCCACTTATGGAAGTAATGGCAGCTCCCGCAGGATGTTGGGTGCCGGCAAGGCTTACAGGGACCTCCAGGTCCCCCCTATGGTCCTTTCGCTCTTTCTCTCTCTCTTTCATCCCATAATTGGATGGAGGAGAGAGACAGAGAGAGATTGTCATTGCTATTTCCTCTCCATTCAATGATTTCAAAGAGTCAAACTAGCAAGATACTTGGTACCAATGTATATACTTACGTTGAGATGCAGGGCAGAACAGTCATTTCTGGCTTAATGGACAGTGAGTCTGTTTGTTTTCTAGTGTTTTCACTGTTAAACATTCCTAGCAATGGAACATTAAAGTCCTTTTTCCCTCAAAATCAGTGGGTTAAATGTCGTAGCTAAGTCTGGACACAGCACACTATGGCATTACCTCTGGCTTAGTGGTTAGTGGCTAAGACATGCACACTAAAGGTAAAGGGTTATAGTTTAGGTGAGTCTGTGGTCATTTCCTGCTTTAGTTTCTTTTCAACTATAAATATTTAAGTTACATACTGAAAGTTGATCTCATTTTTTTAATTGACAAAAAACATTTTTATTTCAATTTGGTTGAAAATATCAAATTCTAAGTATATAATTCATCAAAACCTAAATCGCTCTCTCTATCTCAATCTCACTTCTCTCTCTCTCTTTCTCTCAGGGTTGGGTGGTCAGGGGGGCTTACCACAGGGACTGGCCACAGGTCAGGACCTGTGTCCAACCCCACTTAGGCTGTGTGCGGTGCAAGGTTGAGGGTTTATAGGGGGTTTGCCACAGGGCCTTGCCGCAGGCCAGACCCTGCAACCAAAAGCCACCGCGTGGTGGTAGGATTAAAATGACTATATGTAAAAAAAAACAGATAGTTAGGAATTAGAAAGTAAAAAAACCACGGACATGCACTTAAAACACGAAAGGTTACTGGGATGTTATAGTTATGCTCACATTTTAAACTTTCAAAAGCATACAAATTCACCTTAACAAGACCTTAGGTAGCTGTAAATTGCTCCCTCACCATGCACTGCTAATTACCCCACAAATAATCAATGTAATATTTGCCGTAAATCTTTTGACAAAAAAACTGTGCATGGTGGGGGCGTAAGATATAGTTACCATAGAGCACGAGTAATAGTTACTTGAGATGACGCTAAGTATAACAGGTGCATTTCTATGGTATTGTACGTTTAAAATGTAGGCCTAAATATAATGTCCCTGTAACATTTGGGACCTGATTTAAGAAAGTTGTGCTGCACTCATTGCAGCACCCCTTTTCTTACGCCCTTTAGCACCCCCCCTACTGCCACCATGTGCGCGCTGTATTTAATATACGGCACACCATGGCACCGGGTAGGGGCAATAGCATCAAAATATTTGACACTATTTATGTACTATGTAGGATTGGTGCCAATATATTGACAGTAATTCTTCACAGTACATAGGGGCCCATTGAAAGCAATGGTGGGCCCCCTTTTATCACCTGTTCTGTGCAGGCGTTATGAGTAGCTGCAAAAAGTGATGCAGTGAAATCGCTTAGATTCCACTGGACTATTTATGTTATCCACCTAACGGGGGAACACCCCCCTTACATACACTATGCCTGGCACAGGCATAATGTGAGAGTAGTTACAAAGTGGCACAGTGCCTGCATTGCTTCAGTTTGTAAATATGGTGCAACAATTATGGCCTAGTTTGGGCCACATTACAGTAAAAATAAAAATGATGCTAATGTGGTGCAAGGAGGTGCTAGGCCCTCCTAAATTTGGGCTGAGGTTTATATATATACATATATAATCAATGCAACCAATACCAGATAACCTGAATCTATTATCTTCACTCTATAACTCAATTTACTTGTCACCTACTAGTCAAAACACTAAATATTATTGTAACTGTATGAACATTTCCTCACTACTGTTTAACCCATTAGGTTCTTTGGTATCCAACATAATTATATACCTTGATTCCAATGTTCTTAATTTCAACTCCCTATTTCCACCTCTAATATCTTTGACTATTCCATCAATCACACTATATTTTATTTCAACCAGTTTTCCATTATGTCTTTCATGAATATGGCGTGCAACAGGATACATATCATCTGTGTTTTGTATGGCTCTCAAATGTTGTAAAATCCATTTATGTACCTGTAATTTGGTACTCACTAAATACATTTTGGGACACTTTAATATATATATTACATAATCACTCTTACATGTATATCGTTCCCTGATTTTCTGTACCGTTTTTGTTCTAACACTAATGATTTTATACTCTCACCATTTTTAAAGGCTTTACATTTGGGAAAATTGAGTAATAGAGTGAAGATAATGGATGCAGATTATCAAGTATTGGCTGCATGTCTTGTCTCCAAATAGTTGAATAGTTGAATTCAGGTAATTACGTTTGTGATTATAAGAAAATGAATTGGGCAGTTATGGGCACTCATAATTAAGTTAATTTATAACGGATAGTTTAAATGTGGATTTGAAAATCGTAACATTATATTATTAATATCATGCATGAATCAATGAACCCTAGAAATGACTTATTATTCAGGATATAAGGTGTAGTATTTATTTAAGCCTTCGTAATTGATATTCATTGTAAATAATATTGGAAATAATATGAAACATTTTTTACGACTATCCATATCGTTATGTTGTTTTGTTTAGATGGATTTACGAATGATGTTAGATATGTAATTTGTAATGAAGTATCATTATGTAAGAAATGAAGCACAGTATTATTGATTGTGAAGACTGGCTGAGTTATAAAAATGTTTAAAAAAAATAAGGAAAATTAAGAAATAAGTTTATACGAAGAACTGATCATGTGATATATAATGGGAATCCAATATGGTGACTGCGAGGTTGACAAAGGCATAAACGCCAAAACGCATTCCTTTGCGTGTCAATGAATTATTTTTTAGCAACTGTGGAATGCCGTATCCTTTTTGAGGAAGAAAAGGAGAGTGTGATATATATATATATATATATATATATATATATATATATATATATATATATATATATATATACATACATATATATATTTTGTTATAGTTAGAGCCTATTTTCTATAGAAAAAGCATTTTTTACTTGCCTTTGTCTTTGGTGCTGGTTGATGAATCTCCACAAACCTTTCCCAAAATTTGACACTCACATCTGCTGCTATCTGTAAAGTTTCGGGGTGACCCATCAAGCAGGGACAGAGTAAAAGGCGGGGTCCCTAATCATGTTTTCTCCATGTTAATTGCCTCAAGGATTTTGAACAGGAATAGAGGCTGAACCACTGGACAGATTTACACCAAATTTGACAGAAAGCTAGCTCTTGGTCCAGAAAGGGTTTGTTTCTGATTTGGTGTAAATCCATTCAGCAGCTTTTGAAATATTAAATACAAATCTAATTGTATATATAGGAGCACAAAGGGAGGTAACACATAAGAAAAGGGGCCAGGGGACCATGAGCCCTTAGCTCTGGTGCTGGGGACCCAGAGGGAATCTCCAAGGCAAAAAACACATTTGATTTTTTTTTTGCCGTGAATTCACAATGAGGGTAGCAAATCAACGGCAAAAAAAAATAAAATAAAATAAAAGTGCTTTTGTTTTAATGAAGCCTCCAGGTGGGCCAGGTCTTGGGGACATGGGAAAATAAAAGAGAGTGGCACACAGGGCCCCCCTCCTAGGAAATGTGTTTTCTCCAGGGACCAAGACCTCCCCAGGGCTAATTATTAATATAGGCTTAATTCACATTGTATGCCCAAAATAAAAACTTTTTTTAGAAGGCATGGCCGTGGGGAATGGGGTCCCAAGGGTCAAAATCACCCAGGTAATGGGTGCTGCGCATGCCCACTACCCCAATAAAAATGACCTTAGAAGGCTGGGCTCCAGGGGATGGGGTGCCTAGGGCTGAAATCACCAAAGGCCACGCAAGGTGGTGATTGGACTAACATATAGTAGTAAAAAATACTTTACATTATAAAAACATAAACATTCACTGAATAAAACAAAGGTTACAAGAACAGTATAGCTACGAAAAAGAATTACAAAAAAATGGTATTCAATTTAAAAAACTAAAGTTGCAGATACGTTATAGCTAGGCTCACATTTTAAACATACAAAACCATAGAAATGCACCTGTTAATCTAAGTAACTATAATTTATGCCCTAAGGTAACTATAACTCGCACCCTGCCATGCACTGCTAAATACCCCTCAAATTACAGCACTTATCAAATTTTTTATAACATCATTGATGATATCAATGTAATATTTGCAGTAACATTTTTAATGAAAACACTGTGCATGGCAAGAGCACAATTCATAGTTACGTTAGAGCATGAGTTATAGTTACTTCAGATGACTTGACTTGAAATGTGAAACAAACTATTTGCAAATAAATATGTATACACTTTATATATGTGTATATGTATGTATATATATATATATATATATATATATATATATATATATGAACAAGGCTGTGGTAAAGCTGTACTACAGCCACAATTGGATGTTGTCGGTGGCACAATTAACAGTTGAAGATCAATTAATGACTTTGAAGACTTTGAAATATTCTGTGCGCAACAACAGCACTTCCCTGATTGTTCGGAGAGAAGTTGTGGAATTTAACAAGAAAGTTGCTGTCTCAGATTTTGCTGGTGTAATCTTTGCTTTGGGCACAACAGCAGTCAGCAGTCCCCTCAGTATTTTTCACAGAAAAAAACAAAGGTTACAGGTCACCCATATAGCTACTTACACATCCATATCACACAACCATACAACCATTTACACTCACTGGATGATGTAATCAGTGATGTCACAGGCCATGCCTTGAGTGATGTAATATGTGAGGTCATAAGCATTGCATTAAAGGGGCGCAAGTTATAGTTAACTGAGGTAATTATAACTACTGAATGTCACTGGTTTTGTACATGTGAAATGTGAGCCTAACTATAACATCCCTATGGCCCTTGATTTTTTTTCACGGAATTCCGATATTTAAAAAAAAATTATATATCCTAATTATAACCTCCCTATAATCTTTGTTTTTTGTCAGTGAATTTCTAAGGTTTTTCAAAACAGATTTTCCAACTATAATGTCACTGTAACTTTTCCTTCTATTAGAGATTGTGTGTGTTTTTTTGACTTCTATTTGTTACTTGAAAAATGTAAGAGGTGAGACTGATTCTGTGTATAAGTGTCTTGGTATGTGAGTGACTATATGAAAATTTGTATCAGTGTTTTTGTGGGTTTGTGACTAAAAAAGGTGTGTAAGTGTGTGTGTAAATTAAGACATGCATCTGAGTGGGTTCGTAAGTGCACAAATCATTGCATTAGTGAGTTAAAGAAAAACAAAGGTAAAATGAGGTGAAAGTCAGAAGGAAAGGGTACAACATATATAGAAAGACACAAACAGATTATAGTTAATGACCTGAAAATGTGCAGAAAGGCACAAACTGTGGTTAAAAAATTAGCAGAACAGCAAAAACATAATGTAAGCTATGGTCATTAAAACAAGAAGAAATGTGCAAAATAAATTAAAGTAACAAGGAGGAATGGTGAAGTAGAAGGTAATGAACAAGTCAAAAGTGGGGACAGAGCTAAAAATATCAAAATGGAGAGTCAGGGTGATTTAAACAGAGAAAAGTGATAAGCAGAAAAGTAAAGAAAATTATAATGAGAGGGTAAATAGACAAATAGAGGGCAAGAATTCAGTATAAAACCGGTACACAGTAGAAACAGGAGACAAGTAATGAAGCAATGTTACAAGTAGAGATAAAAAATAAGCAGAAAATATGACAGAGACAAAAACAGAGGACAAGAAATAAGTAGAAATAGTGAAACAGTGTCAAAGTAACAGTGTGAACAAAAAAAGTGGAGAAAACTGTTAAAAACATAAAAGCAGATATAAGAAATAAAGAGAAGTTAAGAAATATCATATAAAATTATTAAGGGGCACATAAAAAGGCAACAAAGAATGAAAAAGCTGCAAAATACTGAAATATTAAAAAAACAAACAGACTACCTCATAGAAATGGTAATAAAGAAGAAGAAAGGAAAGAAGAGTGAACATAAATGTTTTTTGAACATGTTTTCATATTTGCGATGATCGCGAACACTCATGATATATATGTTCCAGTTTTGCAAATACGTTGCAGATACCACATGTTTTTGGAAAGTGTAAAACACTCATATGTACATGTTATTCGCAAAGTCTGAGTGCAGCTGTTCTCTAATATAGTATGAAAACTAGTGTATAGTACTTGTTTTTAGCGTACTTTCTAAGTCTATTATTGCTTGTTCTTGGTGACATCAGTCGTTGCAGCTACCAACGTCATTGTCATTATCATGTGATCTAGAAATTAAGCTTTATATTTGGAGGAGACACTTTTCATACACTTTCATAGGAAGGTTCTACCTATTCATTGTTCGTGAACGTTCTGTACCATTCAGTTGTGTTTTCTCAGCAGTGTTGTACTGTTTTTTTGTTTTTTGTGTTTAACAAAATGGCAAGAGAAGGCAGTAAAGATCCTGAGGTGCTCCAGGGGACAGAAGAGGAAGAAGTGTAGGTGGTTTCAGAACAAGCACCACCAGTTGACCTAGTAGAGCAGCAAAAGGAGTCTGATGATGAAGGGCCACCAACACATAAGCAAAGTTTGCCATGGGATATCTTTACAATCGCTTGAGGTGAAAGTAAAACTTTCTTCAAGTAGGTTAATTGAACTTTGTCTGGAGAAAATCCTCTCAAGAGGGACTTTGGAAAAACGTTTAGCATGCTATATCGCCTATAATCATATCATCAAAGACACTTTGAGAGAGCAATGCGGAGTTGAGCTGGAGAACGTCCATCTACTTCTATTCATACAATAGCTCCTGATGGAGAGAGAGAGTATCCAGAGATGTCCAGTCACAAAATTTGACTTTGGAAATAAAAGTACTTCCAAAGCCTTAATCTACCTTTTTTTTACATATGTCACCACTAAGGTGTGGCCTAAATTCCCCTAGGGTTAGGTGTCATGTAACTTTAAGCAGGGACCTTAGAAAAATTGTTTTATAAGCCCAGGTGAGCTAAAATAGCCAAATACATGTTTCCCTCAATGTAGTGAATGGGCTCCAGAGGCTAAAATGGGGAGACTTCATTTTAATTAATAAAGCTCCCATAGGAGCCAGATACCTTGAGTTTGGAATCAAATTAATTGTTATAATAAATCACACAACTTGCCATTGTTGGATTTAATAGAACAAGTTCAGGTAGAGAGTTTTGCCATTGCTGGATTTAATAGAACAAGTTCAGGTAGAGAGTTTTACAGCTCTACTTGAAAGTTGCCAACCTCAGCTATGTAATACCTTTCTCTGAATTGGCCAGGCTTCCTTGATGAGGTGAGATTGATTGTTGCCACTCCCAGGAAGTTGTCATATAAGGGGGTAGTGGCCTGCCTGTGATTGGACAGTCACCCCCCACCCCATTTTTCACCCGAGGATCAAGAATAAATATGGCAGAGCTGCACCTCAGATCCCTGCAAGGAATAAGACAATGAAGAAGAAGGACTGCCCTGCCGGACCCCGATCTACCCCTGGACACTGCAATCTAAAAGATTGCACCAGCTGTACTCCAAGGCTTCACCACAAAGAGGACTTTGCCTGTCTTCAACCTCTTCAAGAAGGGATACCCTGTAAGCTACAGGTACGAAGGAGCTGCCTATAGTCCTCGGCATCAAGTCCTACAAGAAGAGCCCAGCTGACCAGCATCCAGTGGCCATTTCAGGATTCTGACCAGGTGCATTCTGGGAATTGTAGTCCCAACTCCCAAGGGGCAACTCAGAGCTTCTGGAACCTTGGATCAAGTTGTGGACACCTCAAGGGCTTAGAAAGGACATTTGGAAAAAGATCCAGAAGTTTGGAGACATTTTGAACAACTGTTGTAAACAGCTTCAAAAATTGGAGAGGTGTATTGTGGGAGTTGTAGTCTAGGACCCCTAGTCTCTGAACCCTTAGCTGGTGCAGTGGGCCACTTTCCTGTATTAAGAAACACTTATGAATGTTAGTGGAAAAGTGTTACAGTGTGGGTGGCCTGAACTCTGGAATTTATCCCTTTCCAGTGTGACCTTTTTTAACCCTCTGAGGGCTATTTGCTTCTAAACACTAGAATTACTTTGAATTTTAAAAAATGCATATCCATGGTTCCTTACATTGGAGTTTTGTCATTTTGGTGTCATGTTAAAAATAAAAACACACTCTATTTTTATAGATTGGTTTTGGATTTTTAGTATGTTTCTGTGTTTTACTTATTTACTGTTTTGCGATTTTTCAATACTTTACACTCATGTCTCCTAATTTCAGCCTTGACGCTCATTGCCAAGCTATCAAGGGTTGAGCTGGGATGAATTTATTGAGACCTAACTGGACCTAAGTGGAGATTAGTGGCCTATTACTAGGTGTAAGTACTTACCTGCCCTTATTAATAATCCACTTTCCAAACAGTTTGATTGTTTTTTTTCTGTTCTCAGCTTTTCTACTCCATCTTAAGTGATGTTTTTATAAAGCATTATCGTGAACAGTGGAGAAACACAATTAATGGATTGTAAAATAAACCTCAAAGCTGCATGGTAAATCTCTACAAATAAGTGTTACTATGTTTATCACTCACTACATTTCCTTAATCACTACCCTTAGCTCTAGTTAGTACAGTAATGTAAACATGATGCTTTTAACATTTTATAATATGAGGTACCCTTGAATTTTATCGATCTTCTTGAAAACATCATCCCTGCTAGGCCAAATGATGTTTATATTGCTCATAGGCCAGGTTCACAAAACCACACGTTGTACTATTTTTCCACAATTAGCATGTAGACATTTGGTTAGAGAAACAAAAGAGGACTTTTTCTTTAGTTTATAATTAATTGTATTCTTTCAACTTCAGGCTGTGGTACTTGCAAAAAGTCCTCCCAGTTTCAGACTTTAAATTGATAGTATTGTATTGACTTTGTATACTGACTTCTTTCGAGAATATTAAAAGATCTCCTGATGTTAGACAATCTTACTTAAAGATATTACCCTTAACAGGCTAAATAATATCTACAAAATGATAAACAACATACATGAAACACTGTATCCCCTTCTTTAATCATAATTTTTCATTATTACTTTGGTTGAAGAAAAATAAGATATAAACTTGGTAGTTTGAAGAGAAGATTGTTTTTTATGTCATTGTATTCTGTCCATCCGCTTTGTCTTTTCAAATGCACAGTGTAGTGTCCAGAGGTGAAATGAACTCCTTCATGAACACTGATAGCCAAAGTAGGAAGATTTCTTTCTGAAAACAATAAATATTCACCCAGCTTTGCAGTTTGTAATTTCAGTTTGCAATTTGGAACCATCTGCTCTGCATTGTTGCAGCATTACAGTAAGGTATTTTACAGTTTTTCATAAAAATAATGTAGAGACAAGGTCTGATCTGCAGTTTGAACAGGTCATATTTTGGTAACGATTTCTATACAATTTGTCAAAAGGCATACTATTACAATCTGGTAACGTTAAGTAAAGAAATCGTTCAGAGTTGATGTCAGTGCTAGATGGATAAGAGCAGTCTTCGCAGTAATGGGTCCATTTGTAACTTTTGAGTCCAAAAAGGTCATCAATATTTACTTCTTCTTGTTCTAAGACTACAAGCATGACCATAATAAATTCCTGTGCGTCTTGTTGAGTGTTCAGAGTAAATATTATAGATCCAGTACAAGATTTTGGATCCCTGAAGCAGAATGTGTTACACTTCTTTCATTCATTAAACATTGCAGCAAACAATATAGAGCAGAACACATTCTCCTACCTGACTTTTGATCAATTTGGTTTACTACATGGGGTAAATGGAACAGTATATTGACAACAACATTGACATAACAGTTGAACTGTTTTCTAACTGGTATCTAACAATTTCAGCATAATTTCACACTTTTCTCTTCTTACCACTCTCGGTGCTATCTTTCTGTCCATTTTTTCTTGTGGGTCCATGGACTGTTGTGTAATCTCTCACTTTGGTCACAGTATACGTTTTTCATAAACAGGGTACTGACATAACTAAGGAGTGTAAAGACTTCTTAAATGATTGTACTGTTGTACATAGTTTATGTAAGCACTAACTTTGCTTTAATCAAAGTCAATCAAAAACAAGCCAATTTTCTAATCTATGACAATGCAACATATGACATTCCTTCTTTGAATACAGAACTTCCTATATTAACAAAAGCTGTATCTACACTTAGACCTTGCAATTTATGGACGGTTACTGCATATGCTGAAGAGACAGGAAACTGTTGTTGTCGAATGTGTAAGTATTTTATAAGCAAAAACCATGCTACATACTGCCAATTTTGTTTACCTCACCTATGTGATCCCATTTTATAGCCAAGTATTCCACTTTATTTGAAAAATTAATGAAGTCAACAACTTTACCCATTGCACCATTTACTAAGCCCCCTCAACATTTAAATTGCATCGTAAAATAACTTAACAGTTTTTATAGACACTTAAACGCTTTTCTAATCCTGTTCCTATACTTATTTTTCCAAAGAATCTAATTTTGCTTGCAGTCTGTCTGTCAGTAATATTGTGACCCCTTGGTGTTCCATTTTGTCAATAGCTGTAATTTCTAAAATTTATTTTTTTCCAGTTCTAGCCTTTTTGCGTTAAAGTTTGAGCACTCTTGAACTGATGGCAATAACAAAAACTATAGATTTCTCTTCTTTGATTAAATTGAACATTAGTTCTGGTACATTTATGTTAAATGGGAATAGACTCTTGATTAGGTGACTTTCCAAAACACGTTTCCCTTGTTTTGTAAGAACTCATTCTCTAATGTCTTTTATTATCTCTCCATATCCCATATCAGAAGCTTGACATATATTTTTTACTAATTCTTTATACTCATAGTTTAACTAAATGTCTTGTTTCATTCTGCAGAAGAGTTTTGAAAATTGGCTGTCCTTTTACAGGGGTAAATTGGAGTAGGTCACCAAAGACAATTATATCATTTCCTCCAAAGAGTACATCATAGTTTGTTCTTAAAACGTGCTGCATCCTTCAGTGTATAAACACCAGCATAATGTTTAATTCAATGCTTACTTTATCATTGATGAGAAGAGTCATCTTTTCAGTACTCTGGAAGCATCAACTGATAACTTCTGATTTTCAAGTTTATTGTCATATTTAACAGGTATCATTAGAAGTCGATGCAGAGTGATTCCTTTAATGTTATGAGCAGCTAATCCTGTTGGATCTTTTACCACACATGACAAATTTTAATCAGTAGTCTTTTGTAGATAACTGGTAAGCAGTTTAATTAGGAAGCTTGTCCCTGTACCAGCTTGTCCGCTGCTATACAGTAATATTGGTTTATATGTAGAACAGTCACATAGTTTTTTCATCTTCTATTCTAGTTTTAACTTAGCTATAAATTTGTCTCTGTTCATTGTGAGGTTGTTCTACTAACTGTTCTAAATCCACAGTTTCCTATCTCACCTGTTGCAGTGCAATCTCCACTTCCTCCATTGCTACATCTATTTCATTTTGAATTACTGGTTCTCTAAGAGGCTATTGACTTGCTGGTGCAGAACTTTTGCTGCTCATTGAACTCTTCCTGGCTATTTCATTTACAATAGTTTCTTCTTGTTCAACCTCATCTTTCAACATCTGAAAGTATGTTGGAAAGACAGAACACTGAATAGTGTCTCCTGCAGTATCAAATGAATCTTCATAACAGTAATAGTGTCCATGTAGATCTGATTCAGCTCACAGTGGTTTGAACAGTTACAAAAGTGCCATGTAGGAAAACTCTTTTCTGTCTGAAGTTTGGCAACTAAGCTTCCAGTGATTAATTAGATTTCCTTTGCTGTGTCGTACCAAACAACTGTCACATCCAGTAACTGCAAATCTTCCTACTTCAATATTTTCAGTGACATTAGTTCTATATGTGTAATACTGTAGTACTTCATAAAGACACAAATTGTCAATATGGGCACTTCTTCTTGGGTAGTATGCATCCAGCATGTTCGTCTTTAGAATGTCTGAAGTGTTGAGATCAATTTCTGAAAAATACTCTATTTCTGGAAAATACTTTAATACTCTGTTACAGCTGCTTGCAAGGCCTAGGCTTATCCCGACAATTTCTCTAGACCTGGAGAACAAACTTGCTGAGCTCAACCTATATGCACATTCATAATATCCAGGTCCCCTGTGTAAAAGCATTTTCAAACTAGAACTGTACAATTTTTGGGTGAGACTCTTTTCTGCTAAAATCTCTTCCCACATCTCTCTCATCTCTGTCTTTTCTGCCTTTGTTATATAAGTGAGCTAGAGCAATAGAATTATCGCACACAAATTGCATGACCATATTTGCATTCCACATCTTTAGACTAACAGGGTTGTAGTCGTTTATATAATTTAAAGCTTCTGTTCTTCTGATGTTGTACACATTTTTGGTGATTTCTGTGTCAAAGTGTGTTTACCGCAGGCATAAAGCTATTCACTCTTCCTTCTGACATAACAGGACGAAGAAATCCAAAATAAAATTGTGTTAAAATGTTGCTTTTGACTTGTTTTTCAGTCGATAGTATTTGCCACACCGATGAGTTTGGTATCTAAGTACTTGTTGTTTCAATCCCTTCTCAGAAGGATATCTTGCTATGACGCATGTGACATACTGTTCTATAAATGACAATACAGACTGTTCCATTCTTTGGGGCATCTCTATCTTGGTACTCTTTCCACCAGAAGAAGTCAGTGACTTCCCCAAAAGGTGGATTTGCTGAAAGCCATCATTGCTTGAAAGCGGTGGCAAAAATATCTACAAACATTTGCAGGATCCACTGAACACAGTTCTCTTGCTGTTTTCAAATTGATGTATTTTATATTTGAGTTTGCTTTGCATAACAATTCAAGAAGGTCATCCCATGCATATTTAGCACAAGGGTATGTCACAAACCAAGTAGGTGGTTCTAGATTCCTTAACAGACATTTTAATTCACCATGACAACAATACCAATATTTATTTGTACCACGTTGACATGCCATCATATTTATTAAGTTGTATTCAAGGTGTTTGTCTTTTCCATCAACTTTATCAAAAAATTCTCTCACTGTCAAATTCTGGAGGTTTACTCCTGTTTTTAGAATGTGATTTACTGTGATTTACTCCAACTCCAAAAGGAAACTGGTGTGAAAAACAACAAGCTTCTTAGCTTTTCTCCCTCACATGTAATGGGTTACCTTTTGCATTTTCATTTCAAATAACTCAATAGCATCTCTATTAATCTCTTTAGAATGTAGAGGATGAATATTGTAGTGTTCATAAATTTCTTTCGATCTTGTTCAGTCAACCTTTTCAATTCGGCCTCTGGGCAATACTTTGGCTGTCATTATGACAACTGCAGTATAAGTCACCTAACGCCGTGGTGACGGCCGCCAAAAGACCGTCACCGCGGCTACCATCCGTTTACCAGATTATGACCACAGCTGGATTTCCACCACAAGAACAGCGGAAATCTTCCTTTGGCCATACTGGCAGATGGTGCTAAGTTGGTGCTGCTACCACCAGCAGCACCACGCCAGTAGACCACTGCCAACCGTATCATGACACATGATACAGCATGGCGGTGTTCTGCTGGCGGGTGCTGCTGGCGGTAGCAGCGCCCCATCCTGTTCGCTGCCAGAAGACCGCTGGATGCAGGTAAGTTGTGCTTCCAACAGGGGAGGGGGTTGGGAGGAGTTGTGTGTGTATGGGGGGGTTGTGTACATGAAGGTGTGAATGTTTCGGTGAATGCAACTGTGTGTGTGGTGTCGTTTGCGGCTGCTACTGCCATGGCGGTAGTAACGGTGAATTGGCGGGTTGGCTGCAACCAACCAGCCAATGTCATAATGTGGTGGCATGTACCGCCAGCCGGTTGGCGGTACTACTGCCAAATTATCACCTACCGCTGGGGTCAAAATGACCCCCTATATCATCATCTATATGTGAAATATCTTGAAGATCATATACATTTTTATAGTCAATAAATCTATAATCTAAGATATATAAGATATAATCTTCACTTTACTAAAATAAACTAACTAGCTCAGCTGGAGGTAACTTTCCTGTCTTTGGTTCCACACTGACTATTGCTTGGAATGAATGTATACATTGTTTAAGCATAGGCTCATAAACATTCAAGTCTTGCAATTCTTCTGGAATAGAAACTAGCTTTAACCTGTTATGCACTGCTCTCACATTTTATTCTCTTCTAATTTATTATAACAGTACTTACATATAACTTGTCTTTTGCAACAATCAAGGAATTATTTTACAAATATGTAAGCTGCAAAATCTCACCTTTTACCACTGTTGTCTTCTTCAGTTTGAAGTTTTGTAGTGAGTGCAACTACATCATATGAGAAAACAGTCTGGTTTCTCTGAACAGATTGTCTTAAACTTTCAAATCTCTTCATGAAAGTAATCTACGGAAATATCTGTCTTCTGTTCTCCTGCACCTGCAGATTCAAGTGGTTAATTTTCTCTGCACTCCAGTATGGATCCAGAAAATGAAACTGTATATCATCACAAACCTTTTCTATCTCTGCTACTGTTCCATGCAAAAGAGCTCTCTTCATTTCCCCTAAACAAAGTGCAGGACTCTTTACAGGGTAAAGTTCCCTAACTAAAATTTGCATTTGTGAGTGGTGTACAGCTACAATGATTAAGGGGGTTATTCCAACTTTGGAGGAGGTGGTAATCCGTCCCAAATGTGACGGATTTACCACCAGCCGTATTACGAGTTCCATAGGATATAATGGACTCGTAATACGGCTGGTGGTATATCCGTCACTTTACCATCACTTTTGGGACGGATTACCACTTCCTCCAAAGTTGGAATAACCCCCTAAATCTGTTTCGGCACATTTTCTTCCATAAACATGCTAGTGAATGTCCCTGTGGATTTGTATATTTTATTACTCTGCATGGATCTAACCCTTGCATAATGGCAATTTTCTGTTTAAGACTTTTGGATGGAAAGATGTGTAGAAAAATTCTGACTGTGTACATTGATTGCTGATGAACAGAACAAATACTGCTACAATTCCACTAGTACACAGGGGCCTGTGTACGCATTTCCTGAACCTCTTCAACTATGATTTCCTCTACATTTCCAGGTATCATTACCTTTATCTTAATAGGACAACCATCTTTCATTTTGTAGCACCGTTCAGATTAATCAACTACATGGACTAGCTTGTTCTCTTGTGAGTATCTTTCTTCATTAAAGAAAGTCTCAGTACTAGAATTATGTTTCCTTTCCCCACTAAAAACTTTGCAAAAGTTTGTTCTGTTTAGTCTCTTCTTTTGTTTTTACTCCTCATACTCAACACTAATTTATCTAGTGTCTCCATTCAAACTCAAAATAAATAGCTTTCTCGTCAGAGCAAAGGCCTTTTCAACTATACTTTCAGCACAGTCCTTTGGTCTCACAACTTCTCTCCTTCTTTTATAGTTCTTCATACTTTTCATTTGATTGTGGGTCACCCTAATAGGGAACATTATAACTCTTATTTCCTTGATTTGGTGCTGCCTACTAGTTAAACATAGTGCCATGTAGTTTCACTCTTTTCTTTCTTGATGTCAAACTTTGGTGGTCATTATGACATTAACGTCTTATCCGAAGACAGCCGTGGTGATAGCCGCCAACAGAACACCGTGGAGGCAGAAATTCACCTGCTAGATTATGAGACACAAACACAAAACCGACAGAAACCAGCCACAACAACAATTCCGCCAGACCCAACAGAGGCAAAAAACTGTTGAATCTACCACCGTCCCTGCTATGCCAGCAATACAGAACCCTCCAAATTATGGACCACGAATCACCACAGCGGACACTCAACGGCGGTCAGCCATTGGCGGTGCACACTGCCGCATTAGATTTGGGCAACCAACACTAACAGAAGCCAACATCCGCCAGACTGAAAATCTCATACCTGACACATATACTCATACCGTACACATCTACCAACAGCACGATAAAACACCCCCACACAACCCACAATCCTTTGCAAAATCGATCACAGGTCCAGCAGATAATCATTGCCAAAAAGATGAAGCTATGGCGGATGATCGTGGACAGGGTGAACTCCGTGGGAGCATATCCACTCACAAGGGAGGACATTTGCAAGAGGTGGAACGACCTACAGGAGAAGGTGCATGCAGTGGCCCTCAGGCACCAACTTACCATCATGAAGACTAGTGGTGGACCCCCACCCCCTCCCCCACAGTTGATAGCATGGAAAGAGAAAGTATTGGAAATCCTGCGTCCTGAGGTCCTCAATGGAAACGCTGGAGGGCTGGACATCGGTAAGTCACCATTACTACCCTATCACCAGCAATGCATGCATGTCATGCTGTCCCCTCACCCTGATTCTCTTCACCCCACTCCCTCCCATACAGTGAACCAACCCCATAAACACCCTCAGGTGTACCCTTGCATGCCCTACCCACTGCAGGCACACCCCTCCCAGCTCTGCATGCACACACAACAGTAATGCATTGGCAGCATGTTGCACTACCAATCTCACAATCCATCTCTGTTAGACTTTTCATCCTTGGCGTGGTCTCCCTTAACTTTCTGCCTCTGTTCCCCAGGTTGTTGATGTGTGCTGGACTCTGATTTGGCTGTTTTTGTTCCCGTGGCCACTTTATCACTGCTAACCAGTGCTAAAGTGCAAGTGTTCCCTTACAAAATGTGTATGTAATTTGTTTATCCATGATTGGCATATTTGGTTTACTAGTAAGTCCCTAGTAAAGTGCCCTAGAGGTGCCAGGGCCTGTAAATCAAATACTACCAGTGGACCTGCAGCACTGGTTGTGCCACCCACATAAGTAGCTCTGTAATCATGTCTCAGACCTGCTATTCAGTGTCTGTGTGTGCAGTTTTAACTGTAAATTCAAATGGCAAGTGTTCCCACTTGCCAGGCCTAAACCTTCCCTTTTCTTACATTTCAGATACCCCTAAGGTAGGCCCTAGGTAGCCCCAAGGGCAGGGTGCAGTGTATGGTTAAGTTAGGACATACAGTAATGTCTTTTATATGTCCCGACAGTGAAATATTGCTAAGTTTGTTCTTCACTGTTGAAAGGGCTCTCCCTCTCATTGGGTAACATGGGGGCTACCTTTAAATCTGATTAAAGTGTAGATTTCCTTTGGGAGTGGATGGACATGTGGAGTTTGGGGTCTCTGAACTCATAATTTAAAAATACATCTTTTAGTAAATTGATTTTGAGATTATGTGACTCTGCCTGTTTGTGGATTCCCTGTCTGGATCAGTTTGACAGTTGAACTGGCTGCACCTCACACTAGACAGAGACACAAAGGAAGCTGGGGTGAGTTATCTATGCTAGGAGAGAGGGGAGGAGTGGTCACTCACACCTGAAAGGGCTGTGCCTGCCCTCACACAATGCAGTCTCCACGCTGGTGAGTGTGTGGGGCCTGGCCTGGGCAAGGCAGGATTTCACATTCAAAAGAGACTTTACTTTGAAGTAGGCCTACTTCAAAGGAGAAATTGGGTATAAGAAGGGCACCCAAAACCACAGACTTTAGAAACCCTACTGGAAACAAGAGGAAGCTCTGCCTGGAGAATAGCTGACGAGCTGAGGAAAAAGAGCTGCCCTGCCTGTGACTGTGCTTTGTGGAGCTACCCTGCAGTTGCTGCTTCTGCCAGAGTAAGAGGGCAAAGACTGGACTTTGTGTGCCATCCATCTCGAGAAGAAATCTCCAAGGGCTTGATTTAGAGCTTGCCTCCTGAAGTCTTTGCTGTCCCTGTGACTTCTCTCTGCCAGCACCAGGAGTCTCTGGAGAGACTCCTACTCTGCCCTGCGGTGCCCATCCAGTTCCTGGGACCCTGAAAGGAGAAGCTGTCAGCCTAAAGAAAAGGAAATCCATGCACAGAGCACGTGTGGGGAAAAGATTGATGCAACTCCGTTCTGCGGCTGAAGAAACGACATGCCGCCGGCTCCGTGGCTGAAAATCGACGCTCGCAGAAACGCAACCAAAGAATCGAAACACAGAGCAGGAGAAAAGATGCGCAGCATCGCTGACAGAAGCTGGGAGATCACAACCCGTGCTGCCTGGTTTTCGGATCTTCATGTGGCTGGATTTCCCAATCAAGTACCGCTGGAGGTGTAAAAACAACACAAGGCTTGCCTAGACCCGAGATTGCTGACCGGATCAATGCATCGCTCTCCTGCAGAGAGAAGAAACGATGCCCCGACCCGACAAAAAGAGAAATGACCCAAGGTTCCGCTTGTGAGTGTAATTGACGCATCGCAAGCCCTCTTTGACACACACTCACCCGTGCGGGATTATTTTTTGCGCACCCAAGCTACTTTTTCACGCTAAGTCTTAGGGCCTGATTCTGATGTTGGCGGGCGGCGGGAGCCGCCCGCCAAGCGGGAACCGCCAGAAGACCGTACCGCGGTCGAAAGACCGCGGCGGTCATTCTGGGTTTCCCACTGGGCTGACGGGCGACCGCCAAAAGGCCGCCCGCCAGCCCAGTGGGAAACAGCCTTCCCACGAGGACGCCGGCTCCGAATGGAGCCGGCGTAGTGGGAAGGTGCGACAGGTGCAGTGGCACCCGTCGCGTATTTCAGTGTCTGCATAGCAGACACTGAAATACATAGTGGGGCCCTCTTACGGGGGCCCCTGCAGTGCCCATGCCATTGGCATGGGCACTGCAGGGGCCCCCAGGGGCCCCGCGGCACCCCCTACCGCCATCCTGTTCCTGGCGGGAGACCCACCAGGAACAGGATGGCGGTAGGGGGTGTCAGAATCCCCATGGCGGCGGAGCGCGCTCCGCCGCCATGGAGGATTCTCAAGGGCAGCGGAAAGTCGGCGGTACACCGCTGACTTTCCGTTTCTGGCCGCGGCTGAACCGCCGCGGTCAGAATGCCCAGCGGTGCACCGCCAGCCTGTTGGCGGTGCTACCGCGATCATTCGCCCTGGCAGTTTTTACCGCCAGGGTTAGAATGACCACCTTAGTGTGTGTTTAAAACTACTTAAAGACTCTTTTTGATTTTTAATTGATAACTTGACTTGTGTATTGTGGATTTTTTGTTGTTTTGGTCTTGTTTTGGTTAGATAAATATTTCCTATTTTTCAAAACCTCTCCCCCAGCCCACTACCTCCAGCTCCCAGTCCACTCATGTACCTCCCCTTGCAGCTACACCTGCCACTAAGGGGCACAAGAGTAGCACTCAAGGCTCCCGCTCCAAGCAACCACCTCCACCCCCTAAGCAATGAAGCAAGGACCCACCCCCTTCCAAACCCAAATCCAAATACCCCCTCCCAAGAAACCCCCCCACCCCCTTGCCCCCTGAGGTGCCTGCCTACCATCAGCATGATGCCCCTGCCCAGTGGAGTGACTTGGTCTGTCAGGGGTCAAGTTGGACATTGGCCTGGCCAATGGCCATTTATATATATATATATATATATATATATATATATATATATATATATATATATATCACAGAGAGGTCACTCCATTCACAACAAAAGCCCGGTTTTCCCAACCTATCGCCGCATGTATGATGCCAGCGCCACCAATCCAGGTTCCAATTTTCTTTTATTTCATCTCATCTCATCTCATAAAGTATAAAAGTGCTGAGTGCAAAAATCCAGAACACAAATGGTAACGCGTTTCAGCCTGAGCCTTCGACTGGCCAATATATATATATATATATATATATTTTTTTTTATTGAGGTTGTTGTTCCCACCGAATTACAGTGGTTGGTCCAAAGGTATGTGTCCTGCCTTTCTTTGCTTCTGGCTCATGTTGTTGTTGACTTGCTCTGCAGATTGTTCTTGGTGTGTGGTATGTGTTTACGGTGTGTGTTGTGCTTCCGGGTGTGTCTTCCTCACTCCCTTGTGTGCTAGGCGGCTGTACTCACTGTTGTCATCGGCGTTGCTGCTCCTAGACTCGGCTTGACTTACAGTTCGGGTTTCATGGTGGCCACAGACTCCTCTGTGTCCCTGTAGTTGAGTGTCTACTTTATATGATTTGTTTTCAGAAGGCTTTTGGTGGTGGTGGTCCTGCCCCGGAAATCCTGGCGGTCTGCTATGTCATAATATGGTGGGCGGGGTGTGGTGTTCCGCCAGCCTGAAGATGTGGTCAGCAGTCAGACCGTACTGGCGGTTTGGGTGATACTTTGTCTGTCTATGGGAAGGATCTTCACCATGGTCATAATTTGGTGGTATTCACCGCCATCCTGGCGACTGACCTACCGCCATGACTGGTGTGGCAGTCAGTTGACTGACAAAGTCATAATGACCACCTTTGTCTCTTATGCACTTCATTTTGCTTTGTTTCAAGTTGATGACGTATGTGGTCATTTTGAACATGGCGTTAAAGACTGCACTGCTGGCAGTCACGGCAACTACCGCCAACAGGCTGGCGGTCCAGACAACCACATAATGAATCACATGAGAAACAGCCAGTGGACCATCCACTCACCGCCATTTTGGGAGTGCTGCCGACGATGCCGGAGGCCATATTCAGGCCGGCGGAAAGTCCCTACACGGCCACCATATTATAAACCACTACGCCGCCGTCAGTTCCGGTGTGGGAACTACCACCACGCAAAGCATGGCAGAAATGACCCCTATAAAGGGACACACTCACCGGAGGCCCACTGAACACGCCAATGCCAACATGGAGCGAGAGTTGGAAATAATGCCAGTGCTTCTCATTGCCATATTCCTCCAGGCTCGTGACCATCGACGAAGACGACGATGGTAGGTACCGCAGCCTAGCACACATGGGAGGAAAGGGCACAATTATACATCCACCCACACCGCAACGCAGACCCAACCGCTCCCAACACCCCAAGCCATTTATACCATAACAAAGGGGGTCAGTCTGACCCTGGGGGCCGGTGACCGCCAGGTCCAAGCAGACACTGAAATTTGCGACGGGTGCAACTGCACCCGTCGCACCTTTGCACTACGCCGGCTCCATTCGGAGCCGGCGTCCTCGTGGGAAGGTCGATTTGCCCTGGGCTGGCGGGCGGCCTTTTGGCGGCCGCCCGCCAGCCCAGGGCAAATCCCAAAATACCCTCAGCGGTCTTTTGACCGCGGAACGGTATTTTGGAGGGGGAACATTGGCGGGCGGCCTCCGCCGCCCGCCAATGTTAGAATCACCCCCAAAATGTCCTTACTAGACACAAACCAACAAATACCTGCATCAATGCACACACCTGTGCACAGCACACCTCCTCAATGAAACGCTGCACAACGGGTCAATATTGCGCTAACAGGTCTGCTGGGCGCAAACATTTACTTGAACAGGAATAAAAATAAATGTTCAAACAAGGCCATAGGCTAGTCCATATACAAGTCCCAGAAGGGCAAATATAGGCCACACTTGACTCCTAAAATAGAAAAATCCTCCACTGAGAAAGGGGCATCAATGGGGCAGCCAGGCACCTCAGGGATCAGGGGCAGGAGGTGGTGGGGTTGGGGACTCAGATTTGGAAGGGGGGGTCTAGGTTGTTGGTTCTGGAGGTGGACAGGGCTTGCCCTTGGAAGGTGGAGGAGTGGGCCTGGACCGAGGGGTGGCAGAAGGACCAGGGGCAACACCGGCCTTCTTCCTCCCTGGGGAAGGGGCACAGGAATGGGAAGGGAGGACTTTGAATAGGAAGGAGTAGACTTGGTGAGGCAAAGGGAACATTTGGGGATAAGATGGGGGGGCAGTCGGTTCAAACAAGTCAACACGGGAGAGGAAAAGCTTTCTAGGTGCAACAGGAGGGGTTTTCGAGACGGGTGTGGGAGTGGAGATAGAGGGAGTGGTGGTATGAGGTGTAGGTGTGCTGGCTGTAGATGCAAGTGCCTGTTTAGGATGCTTATGTGTGGTGGATATGTGGAGTGGATGAGTGTGAGCATCGGTGTGTTTTGGAAAGAGGGTGGGTGGACACAGTGAGGGAGGTGGATGTTGGTGTGTGCCTGCATGTGATGGGACATGTGGTGCTTGTGTTTCTCTGTGTGCTTCTTGTGTGTTGATTTGGGTGCCTGGCTGTCTTTATGTGTGCTTGGGATGAGTGATGGGAGTGGGGTGCTGGAAGGGGTAGAGGTGGTGGGAATGGGGATGGAAAGACCATGGAAACTGGCTGCCATCAAAGAGGAGGCCAGAGCCTGAAAACATTTCTGTAGGCCAGACATGGCACCGTGAATGCCTTCCAGGAATGCATTGCATTGCTGCATCTGGGATGCCAGCCCCTGGAAAGCATTCACAATGGTTGTCTCTGATGGTTCTCAGGAGGTCAATATCCTTCTCACTGAGGGCAGCAGGGCTGACTGGGGCAGGAGAAGAGGTGCATGGTGCAAAGGAGACACCCACCCTCCTGGGTGAGCAGGCTTGGGCAACGCAGTCGGGAGCTACTGGGATAGCGTGATGGTATGGGGGTAGCAGAAGATGGAAAAGAATGGGTGAGCCCAGTAGGGTCCGCCACCACTAGGGAGCTGCCATCGGAGGAGGTGTCGGAGTCACTACCTTCAGTGGTAGTCCCCTCCCCCTTGGTACTCCCCTCGCCCTCCAAACCACTGGTCCCCTTGGCGTTGGTGGATTTTGCCTCCTTGGCCCCGTGGACTGCAGCATCCCCACTTGCCGGCCCATTAGCTCCCTCGCTGGATAATGCTAAAGCACACAAGGACCAAAGAGCAGGTGGGAGAAAAGAAGAAAGTATGTCAATTCCAGGAAAAATATTAATGTTGGAACACATACACTCCCAACCATCTCAGGCACCAACCCTTAGCAGACACAATATACTGTATGATATGAATGTGTCCCTGACTGGTAGGCATGATCCCAGGGTTCACTACATAACCATCCTGGCCCTCTAATCTGCTACACTTTGCAATGGGAAACAATGAGAGGCGATGCCAAGACAACAAATCTGCAAATCCACGAGGCCACATTAAACCAATAGCCCAAACAGGGGACGCTTCACAGGCCTACATTCTACCTAAGGACACTGTCCCATGGGAGAGTGCAGGACATATGTCTATGGGCCAGTCACCACAATGCATGCACCCCATACAAACTAACTTCACTCATCATAATAGCATCATAATAGTGTTGGTGCTCACTCCCTTGTAGCTGCTATGCTGCCTTCAAACGCCCCTCCAAATCCAGATAGGCCACCAGTGGAATGCGGGCCATTGGAGGGTTAGGGTCCGACATGCACCCTTCCCTTGTTGGGAGGCCGTCCCCCCACCACGTCCTGCAGTGGGTGATCCGCCAGTTGTAGACCCCCACGGTCCGCACTTACTTGGCGATGGCTTGCCACAATCCTTTCTTCTGATGGGCGCTGACCTCCATGAGGCACACACAGTAAAGAAACAGATGTCAGGATTGGTGCCCCATACACAAATGCCATGCCAGTCCAACCTTACATAGCCCATGGAGACATACATAAAGGGGGTCATTCCTACCCCGGCGGGCGGCGGGCGCCGCCCGCCAGGCGGTGACCGCCAAAAGACCGTTCCGCGGTCAAATGACCGCGGCGGTCATTTTGACTTTCCCGCTGGGCTGGCGGGCGACCGCCAAAAGGACGCCCGCCCGCCCAGCCGGAAAGCACCAGCAACGATGAAGCCGGCTCCGAATGGAGCCGGCGGAGTTGCTGGTGTGCGACGTGTGCAGTTGCACCCGTCGCGATTTTCAGTGTCTGCTTTGCAGACACTGAAAATCTTAATGGGGCCCTGTTAGGGGGGCCCTGCAGTGCCCATGCCAGTGGCCTGGGCATTGCAGGGGCCCCCAGGGGCCCCACGACACCCGTTCCCGCCATCCTGTTTCTGGCGGTGAAAACCGCCAGAAACAGGATGGCGGGAAGGGGGTCGGAATCCCCATGGCGGCGCTGCTTGCAGCGCCGCCGTGGAGGATTCCCTGGGGCAGGGGAAAACCGGCGGGAAACCGCCGGTTTCCCTTTTCTGACCGCGGCTTTACCGCCGCGGTCAGAATTGCCCCTGAAGCACCGCCAGCCTGTTGGCGGTGCTTCCTCCGTCCCCGGCCCTGGCGGTCCATGACCGCCAGGGTCGGAATGACCCCCATAGACAATAGCCAAGCCCAAAACTGCAGGACACACAACAGGTAAGCATTCACACAGACAAGAAAAATACCTACAAGCATCTGCCACATATACACACATTCAAGTAGGACAAATAGTAACTCACTGGTTCCTCTAGTTGCCCATACAGATTTGCATACAGGGATAGGACTCCTTCCACCAGCTTCTCCATCTCCTCCGTGATGAAGAGTCTGTTCCCCTGTAGCATGTGTCATCTCAAGAACCGAAGTCAGGACACAGCAGCACACGCAGTGGAGTTCTTCCCTACTCGAGGTGTAGGAGTCAAGAGGCAAGGGCATGGCAAAATGGCAATATATACCACAACGGTGTGCACCGTCACCGCCGGCGGTGATCATGATGGGCCCTGCTTCCCCATTGACGACAATGTTATCCAATGATCAGATGCACGGTGGTGAACACCACCTACCGCCATGACGACTAACGCTAGCAGAATGAGGTCACTTCCTACACTACACTACCTGTAGGGCAGGAGGCTGTCATTTTGCATCCAACACGCCTTCATAGTCTGGCCGGGGTCCTAGTTCATGGCTCATTCCATCTCCCCTTCGCCGAGTACTGTTATGATTACTGGTCCTCCTCATGGAATCATGTTGGGAATTGTGCCTACACTGTGATGTAATAAAGCATACACACCTCACCACACATTGCCCTGAAAGGATTAACATGTTCCTCGTGTCTGTATGAGGGACAATTGTGTTGCATGTACAACATGAATAGTGGGACCTTATTATGGAAGTGTATGTCCCAACTCCATGTGTCTTTCTTTCTCCCCCATAGGTACAGAACCAAGTGGAGAGGGAGGGCCCCATTTGTTTACAGACCTCTGGTAGATCACTACCTTGGAGGAACGCCGCATCATCATCACTTACCTCCTGAATCAAGCCACAATCCAGCAACCCTGTGAACAAATGGAGCCTGTTCTGATGCCAGCATATAGGAATCCCATGCAATACCTACAACTGTGCAGGTACTATCTGTGCTACAGTTTTTAGGCACAGGCTCATTCCAAGTGACAGTGGGCATGGCAGCCGGTGTTTCTCAGCCAATGTTCAACCACATCCTGTCCAAATATTTGAAAGCATTGGGGCAACACCCACAAAGTTATGTCCAGTTCCCCCAAAGGGATGATCCCACCACCATCAAATCAGGATTCTATGCTTTTGCAAATATCCCCCATATGATAGGTGCCATTGATAACACCAACATAGCCCTCATACCCCCAAAAGTAAATGAACAGGTGTTCAGAAATCGTAAAAACTTTCAATCCATGAATGTCCAATTGGTGTGTTCTGCTGATCAGTACATTTCTCATTTCAATGCAAGGTTCCCAGGATCAGTCCATGATTCGTATGTCCTGAGAAACAGCAGTGTGCCACACATGATGGGACAACTACAAGGGGACAGAGCTTGGCTCATAGGTGAGTGTGTATGACACTGGATCAGTTACATACCTGACAGGCAGGCTGCATGCAAGGAGTAAGAGTGTGTAATAACCCTCTTTTACCCACTTTTCTAGGGGATTCTGGCTACCCAAACATGCAATGGCTCCCGACACCTGTGAGAAATCCCAGGGCAGATGCTGAACTCCATTATAATAATGGGTGATAGAGCAGACCATGGCGCTCCTGAAGGCAAGATTTTGTTGCCTGCATCTTTCTAGACGATCCCTGTGCTAGGGCCCTGACAAGGTGTGTCAGATAGTGGTGGCCTGCTGTATGCTACACAACTTGGCTGTAAGGAAATCTATCCCACTTCTGGAAGAGGAGTATGCTGTCCAACCACCCCTGCCACCTCAGAGGATGGATGACAGTGATGAAGAAGAAGAGGGGGAAGACAGCAACCCCAGAACCCAGCTAATCTGGATATACTCCCAGTGACTTTCAGGTACATTTCCTATTCTGCAAATTGGTTTCCTGCATTGTTTCTGGGACACTTATGTACTAAGTGCTGTGGTCTCCCTTACTAGTGATGTGGCTACTTTATGAATGAAGAAACAGATGTGTGTTACAGCAATGGAATGTACAGTGTGACATACTTCAAGCACAACAGTCTGTTAGACCCCCTCCTGCAATTAAAGTGACATTATGATGGAAACTGGCTAATACATACACATTAACATTTGCTTGCTGACATTAAGGCCCTCATTATGACCTTGGCGGTAAATCCTGCTTACCGCCATGCTGACAGCTGGCAACTTACCACCGCGCTGGCGAATATTCATTCAACATGTTATGACACACACCAATCAGACAGAATAGAGCCACACACACAAACCGCCAGCCCAAAGGTCAGTTATAAAGTGGCGGTCCCAAAACCCACACAGTTACGTCAACAGAACAACGCCCATCACATTATGACCCACGAATCACCACGGCGGGCATTCAACGGCGGTAAGCCATTGGCGGTACATACCGCTGCTCTCAGAATGGACATCAACATACAAAACAACACTATGTTGGCCAATACGAAAAACACAAACCTGACACTCATACACACACCACACCCACACACCCACACCACTATAAAACACATACCCACATTACCCACAACCCTTTACCAACAACCATTGCCACCAGGAGACTGAGAAGAAGAGCACAGAGACAACTAGACACACACACCACATACACCCATACACCCCTCACGCACTTCACATCACACACCCCACCACATTACCCAACACACCTTCACCAACACACATCACACTACAACCACGGCACCACAAAAGCATCCCTGTTTCACTGAGGAGGAGTTAAGGGTCATGGTGGAGGAAATCATCATGGTAGAGCCACAGCTGGAAAGACCTACGAGGGAAGATTCATTCCATAGCAGCAAGACACCAGCACGCCATACAGAAGACTGGCAGTGGACCCCTACCTCCTCCCCCACAACTCACAGCATGAGAGGAGCTGGTACTGGCAATACTGAATCCTGAGGGACTCGCCGGAGTTGGTGGAGGACTAGACACTGTTAAGTCAACTTTTAACAATTATCACCCCCATACCTGCATGCTATCACACACCCTCACCCTCACTCCCATCACTCCACCACATCCCACGCACTCCACCAACACATCTCACTAATCCCAATGCAGGCCCTGCATTCTGAACCAATGCACGGACACCCCTCACAGCCCTGCATGGACACTCATCACTAAAGCATGCACAGCATAGGGAAACTAACAATCCCACCATACACCAACACACACAAGTAAAATCTGGCGGAGTAACAACAACCATAGATAGGAATCTACAGAAGTACAAATGTCATACACTTGAAGCATAATACATCATTTACACCCCCAATGGTACCCCAGCCAATGTCACTGGAGAGGAGGTGTCACCACTATCCAGTCCCCCAACAGAAGAAGCCCACAGTAATGGCAGTAACTCTGGAATTCATGATCTGTATGTCCTACCTGGCCCATCAGGGACCCCTGGACAGTCGGTCACCCAAGCTCAGTCACAGACCACCACAGAGCCTCCCCCTCAGGAACCAACACCACTGAACCCACCCAACGTACCCATGCCTTTGTCCCCAGGATACATTAATCAGCAGTATGCCCACCTGTACAGGGACCCCATGCCAAACCTCACACACAAGACAATAAGGGACCTGGGGTCAGTCGCAGTGGGCACACCATTCAGGGGACAGAGGCACAGGCCAACAGGGAAACTGAGATGACTGCTGTGCACCAGGCGGAGGACAGGAGCAGGGAACCGACTTTCCAGGAGGCACTCTATGAGATCCTGGGAGCTTACCAACATTCCCAGGACACGATGGGCCAGGTCCTAGACAACGTGCAGGACAACAGGCGGCTTCAGGAGGGACTGTATCAGGGGATCAGGAAGGACTTGCAGGCTATCAACACTACCCTAATCTCCATAGCAGGGGTGCTGGCAGACAGGGCCAAAATCATAAGGGACGCAACAGCACACCACCAGGTCCCTGCCACTAGCCAGTCATCTGAACAGTCCTCCACTTCTGCTGCTGCTAGTGGCCAGGAGGCCCCACCACAGGACCAACAGGCCACCAGCACCCCTCCCCCTGCAGAAGGTGAACCACCCCACAAACGTTCCCTGCGAACCAGACAGAAGCCAGAGACACTTGCTAAGACCACCGCTAGGAAATGAGACTCTCCTGATTGTCCCCCTTGTGTCCCACTCAGTCACCTTGTTCACATTGAACTGTCATTGTTCCCATTCCTATGTCCCCATGGACAATGCACCTGCGCTATATACAGACTGGAACAATACCCTGGACTTTCCTCCATCATCACCCCATTCCATTGCACTTTCCCCTCTAGATTTCAGCATAACAATAAACACCCTTGGATAAAACTTGACTACTAGTATGTCATGTTTTGCCATTTTGTATTGTTTGAAACAGCCACAACCATTTCAAATTAACAGAAAATAGTATGAGCATAGCATTAATGACTTACTGCTGGCTGTTGTGATCACATCAGGACAATGTTGTCATATCGCCAACAACTGTAAAATGAATATCCATAGGTAACAGTAAGTAAGGGAAAAAAGTGTGTAATGCCAGCATGCCAATGCTACACAGAATACACCGATAATCAGAGAAATGTGAATTTGCACTGTCTCATCTGTGTGTCATTGAAAGTACTGATGTATCACCAATGTTCTGATGTCCACATCCTCATCCTCTGCCTCCACATCCTCACTGTCCTCAGAATCCACTGCTGCCACAGGGGCATCTCAAGTCTTCTCCTCCTGCAGAGGAGATACATGGCATCTGAGGGCCAGGTTGTGCAACATACAGAATGCCAGTACTATCTGGCAGACCTTCTTGGACGAGTAGCACAGGGATCTACCTGTCAGATGAAGGCACATAAACCTGGCCTTCAGGAGGCCAAAGGTCCCTTCAATGATCCTTCTGGTTCGCCCATGTGCCTCATTATAACGTTCTTCTGCCCTTGTCCTGGCATTCCACACAGGGGTCAGCAGCCATGATAGATTTGGGTAATCAGAGTCACCTGAAATTATTGAGAGACAACATTTAGCCACACGCTATCCTATATGGCCACCAACATAGGCATACACCAACATACACTGGGTGTGAACCAATACTTACCTATAAGCCACACCCTGTGCCTCTGTAGTTGGGACATAAAAATTTGGGATGATGCTATTCCTCAGGACAAAGGCATCATGCACCGACCCAGGATACTTAGCATTGATATGGGAAATGTACTGGTCCGCCAGGCACACAATTTGCACATTCATGGAGTGAAAACTCTTATGATTCCTGAACACCTGTTCCTTTTGCTGGGGGGGGGACAAACGCAATATGTGTTCCATTAATCACCCCAATTATATTGGGGATATGTCTCATTGCAAAAAACTCTGCATTCACGGTTGCCAAATCATCAACCTGGGGGAAATCAATGTAGCTGCACATGTGTTTTATTAGGGCAGACAAGACTCTTGCCAGCACGATTGAGAACATTGGCTGTGACATTCCTGCTGCCAAGCCCACTGACACTTGGAAATACCCAGTTGCAGGAAATGAAGCACTGAGAGAACCTGCACAAGAGTGGGTATCTCAGACGGATGACGGATAACTGATATCAGGTCAGGTTCTAACTGGGCACACATCTGTGTGATTCTGGCCCAGTCCAGTTTATAGGTGAGGATAATGTGCCTGTCCTCCAGTTTAGCCAAGTCCACCAGGGTTCTGAACACAGGGGTATGTCTCCATCTCCTATTCATTTGCAGTGGTAGATATCTAAGGGAGACAAGAGTGGTAGGTTGTCACAATTTGAACAACTATACCACAACAGCAGTCCACATCGTGCAATCATGTTTGGGACAGTGGAATTTCAAAGTATGTGCCTATTTATCCTGTGACACTGCAATTATCGATAGGCCTGTTCACCCCCCGAAATGGCGACTGCCTGTCCTGTGTGGAGGGATTCAGGCCCTGGCCTCCTCTCTGATGACAGTCATTGTCTCTGTTTCTACCGCCCCCCTCCAACTTCCACTTTCCAGTCCCATTCTCCTCAATCCTAACCCATCGCAAGCACACATACAGATTAGCATCCACACAAGACAACACCCAAGAGTGGCACAGGCAAACACAAGCACTACACTTCATCACACAGGCACTCACACAATAACCATTCAGTTGCAGACACTAACTCCACTGTCTCCCCCTCCTCCTCCTCCATCTCCCACCTAGTTACGTTCCCACTCACACCTGCATGCACTACATCAATACCCACTACCAGCATCATCACCACACCAAGCAGAACACACACCTCACTGGCAGCCACCTCGACAACATCCATGCACGCGTCCCCTGTGTCCTCTCCCACCGTGTCTGTCGCCTATCCTAGAGGACACAAACGCAAGCACTCAGACACCCAACAGCCATCCACTTCACAACAGCATACAGCCCTTTGAGCTTTGGACTGGACAGTCTCCCTTTTCTATACAAGTGTACATATTTTTTTCATGGCCAAATCGGATTATGAATTTTGATGTTGAACTGATTACAATCACTTTCATCAATTCCTGTTGTTCTTGCATTATTCTGTTGATTTTTGGGGTAAAATTGTTTTTGTATTGCAGCTGGTTGTGTGTATGGTGTTTGTGTGAATGGTGTGTGTTGTGTGTGTGTGTGTGTGTCACTCTCTTTTTCCTCCCACCCTCCATTGTGTGCTAGCCGGCTGTACTCACTGTCAATGTCTTCATTGGCTTTGGTGTTCCAGGTGGAGCATAATGTAGAAGATCATTGGAAATACTTGCAGTTCGGGTTCCATGGTGACGTGGTTCTTCCCTGTGTCTCCAATGGTGAGTCTTTTGACTTTTGTGCTCTGTTTCCGCCAGGCATTTGATGGCGTTGGTACCGCCCCTGAAAGGGTATTAATATGGTGGGATTAACTTTGAGTTCCGCCTGGGTTTAGACGGCTACCGCTGTGGAGACTTTTGTTTTGTGTCCACCCTGGTGTGGTACATTGACTGTCTATCAGGGATATCACCGCCATGGTCATAATTTGGTGGTAGTTACCACAAGCCTGTTGGCAGTATTACCACCACTTTATCACCCACCACCAGGGTCGTAATGAGGGTCTAAATGAGGACAGATTTTTTGTGTGTACAAGTGTATATATTGGAAGATAAAACACACATGATGAGACAGTGGAAGGGAGTGGGCACATGGTGAACAATATCCTCAGGTACATTTCCACAGCTGTTGGTAGCACAGGGGCAAAGTCCATGGGGCCAGTGGAAGATGGTGAAATGGCAGTGGCATGTCAACAAGGTAGTTCAGTGGCACACAAGGGAGACAGTTCAGGGCAGAGTCAATTTCTAGCGGTGGGCTTGGTCTTGGCTGGTGTTTGACTGGGATGACTGGATCTGAGGCCACATTTGCGAGGGGGAACCTGGGCTGCAGGGGAAGGGGTGCTGGTGTCCTATGAGTCCTCCGGCCGAGCCACCAGTCCAGTAGCTGCTGCAGATGTTGATGGCAGGGCAGTGTCCTGGCTAGAGTAAGGGGCCTGCAGGTGGGTAGAGGACTCAGGGTGGATGTTGGTCTGGTGCTGCAGCACCCCTGCAATGGAGGCCATGGTGGCATTGATCTGTTTCCATTGCTCCATGGCCTCCTGGTGGTGTGCTACCTGCAGCCTCTGATTATGCTTGCATGTGGTTAGGATGTGGCCCATGCTCCTAGGACCCCAGCAATGACCTCCTGGGCAGCAGCATCCCTCCTTGGGCCACCCCCCTGAACCACGTATACTCTCCTGTTGGCCCTAGCTCTCTGTGTCCCCTGCAAAGGTCTGGCAGACCCACTTGCACTAGGCCCTTCATCATCCTGCCTGGTGGTGGGTGGAGACTCGGGGCACTGTACATGTGGACAGCCAGTCCGTGGCCTGGAGACACTGCTGTGGGGGCGTTGGGCCAGAGCTGATGGTGGTGGCTGATTGGTAGGGGTGTCAGTGTCAGTGGTGTCCTGGGTGGGGCCTCTGGAAGGTGACTGTCCAGGACTGTGGGATGGGCCAGGGATTTCCTCTGTGTCCAGACATCCCTCTGCACTTTCCTGACTGGGGCCTTCATCTTCAGGTGGAGGACTGGCACTCCTTGATGTCTCCATCTGGGGGGGGCATGAGTGGTGGTACCTGTGTGTGAGAGAATAGAGATGTGGGTATTCAGCACTTTCTTGTTGTTTGCAGCACTGCTCAGAAGTGATTGATGGTTACATTCCCATGTAGTAGCATGCAGGGTCCCTTCATGTTCTTTTTTAATCATTTAGGCCCTCATTACAACTTTGGCGGGCGGCGGAGGCCGCCCGCCAAAGTTGCGCGTCGTGAATACCGCACCGCGGTCTGAAGACCGCGGCGGGTATTCAGAGTTTTCCCCTGGGCTGGCGGGCGACCGCCAAAAGGCCGCCCGCCAGCCCAGGGGAAAGCTACCTTCCCACGAGGACGCCGGCTCGTAATCGAGCCGGCGGAGTGGGAAGGTGCGACGGGTGCAGTGGCACCCGTCGCGTATTTCACTGTCTGCAATGCAGACAGTGAAATACAAAGTGGGGCCCTCTTACGACAAGCCATACCGCCATCCTGTTCCTGGCGGTTCGGATGACGGTATGGCTTGTCAGAATCCCCTCGGCGGAGGATTCAAACGGGCCACGGGAAACTGGCGGGAGACCGCCAGTTTTCCTGTTCTGACCGCGGCGTTACCGCCGCGGTCAGAATGCCCTGCTGGGCACCGCCAGCCTGTCGGCGGTGCTCCCGCGTGCCGCGGCCCTGGCGTTTCTATACCGCCAGGGTCGTAATGAGGGCCTTAGTGAGGAGGTGTTGGTGCACTCTGGGTGTTGTGGTGCTCCTGACATTACATGTATGGGTTGTTGACTGTGCGCAGGGGGCTGGATAGTGATTTGTATGTGGGGTTGTGGTCATGCTGGAAACATGGATAGGAGTGTCTGGGTTTTGTGGTCTGGGTAGGAGATGGGGGCATGGTGGTAGTGGGAGGGATGGGGTAATACATGCATTACAGATGTGGGTACTGTCAGGGTATTGTCGTTGACTCACCAAGTTCAGTCCTTCAGTGAGTCCAGTTAGGCCCTCAGGGTGCAGGATAGCCAAGACCTCTTCCTCCCAGTCGGTGTAATCGGGGGAAGAAGGTTTGGGACCACCGCCAGTCTTCTGTACTGTGATATTGTGTTGTGATGCCATGGAGCACACTTTCCCTCGCAGGTCAATCCATCTCTTCCTGATGTCATCCCTTGTGTGTGGATGGGTTCCCACTGCATTGACCTTGTTGACGATCCTCTGCCATAGCTTCATCTTCCTGGCCAAGGGCGTCTGCTGCACCTGTGCCCCGAATGGCTGTGGCTCGACCCTGAGTATCTCGTCCACCATGGTCCTTAGCTCCCTGTCGATGAAGCAGGGGTGCTTAGGGGGTGCCATGGTGTGTGCTGTGGGTGATGTGTTGTAGGTGAGTTGGTGACGGTGCTGTTGTGTGGCTGAAAGTGTGGTTTGTGATGGTGAGTATGCAGTGTTTGTGTTTTAGTGGTGATTTTGTGTGTGTGACTTGTGTGATGCTTTGTTCAGTATATGTGTGTTGGGGTGTCAGTATGTGTGTATTTTATAGTGGTGTGGAAGTCTGTCAGGTGTGTGTAGTACTGACCACGGCGGTCAGTACTGCCAATGGTTGTTCTACTTTCACTGTCCGCCAAGCTGATTTGTGCATCATTATTTGGTGGGTGGGGGTTTGTATTCGTGGCGGTGGCGGGGTGAGGTGTCCTGCGTTTCTGCCATCGTTGGCCCTGGCGGTGGGTGGAGGTTGACAATTTTTTGGCAATTTTAATTTTTACCATCTTTGTTCGACGGTATGCCATCCACCGCCACTGGCGGTCTTTTGTTGGCTGTCAGCACGGCGGTTGGTGATGTTTGCCGCAAATTTCATAATGAGGGTCATAGTAATTTAAGACATTTCTTTGTTCTCTTACCAGCAACTCTTTTCTTTCATTACTTTTTCTGCATTCTGCCTCTTTTGGTTCTCAGTTCTGATGAGATAGTATTGTTGTGTCTGTTTCTTTCTTCTCTGACTTTTTAGTGGCATCGGAAATGTCTCTAGGTAAGAAGAAAGTGATATCTGGAAAAAAAACAGAAAAAAGTACATTTTTATTTTAAATATACAATTCGACATTAAATATTTAAAAAAAGGTAATTAATAATATAAACAGTTGTGTTATTATAATATCAGTAAAATTATTATATTAATTGAAAGTTTATTTTTAGTCTGTTTCTCTTGATAAACAATTTACAGAGAATAATTTGACTTAGGGACTAAAAGACTACACACAAGGTGTACAGTAGTACAGCTCTCCTATGATTACACCACTCTTTTTTTGCATCCATGAGTAGATTATGGGGGTGATTCTAACATTGGCTGGCGGCGGAGGCCGCCCGCCAATGTTCCCCCTCCAAAATACCGCTCCGCGGTCAAAAGACCGCTGAGGGTATTTTGGGATTTGCCCTGGGCTGGCGGGCGGCCGCCAAAAGGCCGCCCGCCAGCCCAGGGCAAATCGACCTTCCCACGAGGACGCCGGCTCCGAATGGAGCCGGCGTAGTGGGAAGGTGCGACGGGTGCAGTTGCACCCGTCGCGTATTTCAGTGTCTGCTTTGCAGACACTGAAATACTTTGCGGGCCCTCTTACGGGGGCCCCGCGGCACCCCCTACCGCCATCCTGTTCCTGGCGGGAGACCCGCCAGGAACAGGATGGCGGTAGGGGGTGTCAGAATCCCCAGGAACAGGATGGCGGTAGGGGGTGTCAGAATCCCCATGGCTGCGGAGCGCGCGCCGCAGCCATGGAGGATTCTGTAGGGCAGTGGTAAACTGGCGGGAGACCGCCGGTTTACCCTTTCTGGCCGCGGCTGAACCGCCGCGGTCAGAATGCCCTTGGGAGCACCGCCAGCCTGTTGGCGGTGCTCCCGTGGTCGGTGACCCTGGCGGTCACCGGCCGCCAGGGTCAGAATGACCCCCTATGTCACTAACTGTCTATATATCTGGGTCAATTGAAGAGTCTACCTGCAGTAGTACTCTGTAGTGTGAGAAGATATTTCACATCATCTGGTGGTATGTGACTATCTGTTTTAGAACTTGCATGTCTATGTAAATCTGTATGTAACTGGCTGAACATACACCTCATTCCACTTTTTAAGAATACAGGAGTTTGTGGGTGTATCTGCAATTGCCTTAGTATTTGTACACATATATGTCTTTTCTGAGTATCTCAGTGAATGTGGAAGTGTTTCTGTTTCTCTGTCACTGGCTGAGACAAAGCATCCATGCTGTGGAAACATGAATGTATGTTTCTGGTTGAGAGCTACACTCTATATAGTGCTTGACTTAATGATGTGAAAGGGCATGAGAAACATTTGAAAAGAGAAAAGTATGTTTCCTAATAAGTTAGGCACATTGCAACATGCTTGATAACATACATCCAGCGTGTCACAGTGGTGAGGCATTTGTACTAAAAGGTCAGCTTGAGACTTCACAAAGATGTTTTGTAGTCGACTTTTAGTTCCCAGTGACAGAGCACACACAGGCTCTGCACTATTATGTCTCACCCTTCAGAAAAACAGTATCTGTTTGGATACATTAAAAGATTTTGGCAGTACTTGACTCTGTAAATGAGCCAACACAGCTGTCTAACTCTAGTAGCACAAAGAGATATTTTAATACATCTGCTGATATGTCACTGCCTGTTTTAGAACCTGTATGTCTCTGTAAATCTGTACGCAAGAGGCTGAACATATACCTCAGTGTCCCTGTTAGGGAATACAGGGGTAGGTGAGTGTTTCTAATTGCCTTTCATATTGCTGCATATATAAATGCTTTCTGAGAATATGAGTGATTATAGAAGTGCATCTGTTTCTGTGTCACTGGCTGTGACTCACCATCCATGCTGTTGGAAACATGAATGTCAGTTCCTTGGTGATTGGTATACTCTAAGTAGTGCTTGGCATAGGGATGTCAACTTTCACAAGTAAGCTTCTAAAACTGAAAAGTATGTTTCTTTATCACTTAAACACGTTGCACCATGCTTGATGACATACCTAACAGATATCTCAAATGTGAAATATTTGCACTAAAATGTGAGCTTGCACTTCACAAAGCACAATTACAGGGCAGTTTCAGCAATCGGCAACAGACCACCTACAAACTCTTCACTACTACACCTCACCCATCATTAAAGCATTATTTATCTGCATACATGAGTAGATTGTGGCAGTAGATTTCTTTATCTCTGACTGTTCATAGGTGTCTACCTCTGGTAGCGACATGAGATATTTTAGTACATGTACCAGTATTTGACTGTCTCTTTTAGCACCTGTATAACTATGTAAATCTGTACATAAGTGGCTGAACATATACGTTAGTGCTTCTGTTAAGGAACACAGAGGTGTATGAGTGTTTCTTCAATAGCATGCGCTGCATATAGAAGGAAATCTATTATTTTTCACCACAAAGCACCATCCTTTAAGACATACTTACAGCACGTCTCAGAGGTAAGTAATATCTACTAAAACATATATTTTATACTTGCAAAATAACTTGTCAATAGAAGCTGGCAGTGTGACACCATAGACACCATCTCCACTACTATACCTGACCCATGTTTAAAGAGCACATGTTCAAGTATACCTAGTAGTCTACTACTACACATCTGACTCATTATTACTTTCATTAATATATTTTACCATCTAACAACATAGAAATCTGCCCTGTAATTTACCAACACATATTCTAACAGATAATTAATACATTACTTTATTCTTTCACACACTAATGTTTCACGAACTCCTGTCGTAGATGTTTCTCCCTAATAAATCTGAGTGCTGTAGTCCTCTTTTAAAATGGAATAAACAAGACTACAACTCCCAAAATGTCAACAAATGCATTCATTGCAAGCAGCACATCATCTATAGACATGTAAAACTTTATTTCTTCTAATACGTTGTGTACATTGAGTTTAAAACGTTCATACACTTTTTTCTTCACATTGCAACATTTAATAAAATAATAGATTTACAATATACAGTTTCATGTTGACGCATTGTAAACCAATCTCTCACATACCTACTACATACCTAAATTAAAGAGTATGTTGCATACCTGTTAATAAATGCATTAAATCATTCACAATACCACGGATAGATAGTCTAAGCTAGTTTCAATCTAATACTATATATTTCATACTCTTTTTTTTTTAACAAACTGACACACAAATATCTGTATTAAGGTACTTTTCCTCTCAATTAAATGTAATTCACATACGTGAAAATTTAGTAAATTGGTGAGCTATTCTTATTTTGCTCTTATCAGATACAATCAATTCTCTCAGGAATTGTCACAACTAAGCATAAGAATGGCTCAGCACTCCTACACATAGCATTTCCACTATGTGATACAGGAGATGTAAGCAAATAAAAACATACCTTTTATTTGTCACTTTTTAAGGCCAATTCTGAATGGTTAGCATATGTTAACCCTTTCATGCACTTTTCTGAAGAAGGCCAGTATGGAAGCCTTTTTATTCATGAGTGCTGGGTAATTGCGATAATCATGACAGATTCTAAAAAATTGAGTGTGCAAAATCATATTTAACTTGATCGTTCCATGAGTTTAAGAGTACACTAACCTTCATTGCCAATGCCTCTTTAGGAAAGTAAACCCTATCACATAATAATGAATAGAAACCCTTCTATTTTTTTTTAAGATAGAACTGTCTCTTTAAGACCATTCCCCTAATACACTCTTAGCAGAGTGCCTATAGCAACCCAGAAGAACCAGTAGGTCACAAGTTCACTGCACATTCTAGAAGTGGCATACTAGCTACAAGATGAGATGCAGCAGGAGTGGTTTACAGTACAGAATAAACATCCTATCTAACTCTGCAATACAAATTTTATTTTCACAACAGCCAATAGAAAAACTACTTACTTATCCTTTCAACATACCACCTCATTCTAGTCACCTGCATTTTTACAGTACCCAATCACAAGTTTTTTTTTTTAAAGAAGAACCCCACCTTCATTGTAACTGCCTTCCATTTTCAAAATTGTATCATTCAATCCAGCCTTCTCCTGATTGCTACTGTTGCTTCACTTCAGAATCACCTATGTGAGTAGGTCTGCTAATGGGTGACTGGATCTGCAAATTGGTGCATCAGGGAGTGAGTGGGTCTGTGAATGGGTTCATGTGAGTGTGACTGGGTCTGTGAATGGGTACACAAGAGCATCATTGGGTCTGAGAATGGGTGCATCAGGGTGTAAGTGCTTCTGTGAATGGGTGTGTCAGGTGTGAGTGGATCTCTGAATGAGTACATGAGGTTGTGACTAGTTGTGTGAATGGGTGCATGAGGGTGTGAATAGATCTGCAAATGGGTGTCAGGGTGTGACTGGATCTGAAAATGGGTGCATCAATGTTTGAGTGGATGCATCAGGGTCTTACTGGCTCTTCAACTGAGTGCATCAATGTCGGAATATGTCTGCCAATGGGTGCATCAGGGTGTGACTGGATTTGTGAATGGGGGCATCAGGATGTGAGTGGATCTGTAAATGTGTGCGTGAGGGTGTGACTAGAACTGTGAATGGATGCATCAGGGTGTGAGTTGATCTGCAAATAGGTGCATTAGGGTGTCAGTGAGTCTGCAAATGGGTGCATCAAGTGTGAGTGAGTCTGTGAATGGTTGCATTAGGGTTTGATTGGATCTGCAAATGGGTGCGTCAGTGTGTGACAGGATCTACAAATGGGTGCGTCAAGAAGTGAGTAGATCTGTGAGTGGATGCATGAGAGTCTGACTGGGTCTGTGACTCAGTGCGTCAGTGTCTGAGAAGATCTGAAAATGGGTGCAGCAGGGGTGAATGGATATGTGAATGGGTGCATGAGGGTGCAACTGGATCTGAGATTGAGTGTGTCAGGGTGTGAGTGGATCAGTGAATGGGTGTGTGAAGTTGTGAGTGTGCAAATGAGTGTGTCAAGTGTCAGGGTGTGATTGGGTCTGCAAATGGGTGCATCAGGGTGTGACTGGATGTGAGAATGGGTGCAGCAGGGTGTGACTGGATCTATAAATGGGTGCATCAGGGTGTGAGTAGATCTGGGATAGGATGCATCAGGGAGTGAGTTGATTTGTGAGTAAGTGTGTGAGGTTGTGACTGGGTTTGCAAATGGGTGCATCAGGATGTGATTGGGTCTGCGAATGGGTGCATCAGGGAGTGACTAGATCTGAGAATGGGTGCATCACAATGTGAATGGATCTGTGAATAGGTGCATGAGGATGTGATTGATCTGTGAATAAGTGCGTGAGGTTGCGACTGGGTTTGCAAATGGGTGCATCAGGGTGTGATTGGGTCTGCAAATGGGTGCATCAGGATGTGAGTGAAACTGTGAGTAGATTCGTAAGGGTCTGACAGGGTCTGTGGCTCAGTATATCAGTGTCTGAGTTGCTCTGCGAATAGGTGCACGAGGGTCTGAATGTGTCTGTGAATGGGTGCATGAGGTGTGATGGGATCGTGAGATTGGATGCATCAGGGTGTGAGTGGATCAGTGAATGAGTGTGCGATTTTGTGACTAAGTATACAAATGGGTGTATCAATGTGTGTTTGGGTCTGCAACCAGTGCATCAGGGTATGAATTGATCTTTGAATGGGTGCATGAGGGTGTGACTGGATCTGATATTGGGTGCATCAGGGTGTGAGTTGATCTGTGAATAAGTGCGGGAGGTTCCGACTGGGTATGCATGTGGGTGCATCAGGGTGTGATTGGGTCTGGGAATGTGTGCATCAGAATGTGAGTGGATCTGTGAGTGGATGCATCAGAGTATGACTGGGTCTGCAACTGAGTGTATCAGAGTCTTAGTAGGTCTGCAAGTGGGTGTATAAGGGTGTGACTGGATCTGCAAATGGGTGCATCAGTATGTGAGTGTATCTGCAAATGGGTGCGTGAGCTTGTGAATGGCTATTTGAATGGATGCATGAGGATGTTATTGCATCTGCAAGTGGGTGTGTCAGGATGTGATTAGATCTGTGAATGGGTGAGGCAGGGTGAGAGTAGATCCGTGATTGGGAGTATGAGGTTATGACTAGGTATGTGAATGAATGCATGAATGTGCGATTCCATCTGCAAATGGGTGTTTCAGGGTGTGATTGGGTTTGCAAATGGGTGCATTAGGGTGTGACTGGATCTGCGAATGGGTAAATCAGGATGTGAGTGGATCTGTAAATGTGTGCGTGAGGGTGTGACTGGATCTGTGAATGGATGCATCAGGGTGTGAGTTGATCCGCAAATAGGTGCATTAGGGTGTCAGTGAGTCTGCAAATAGGTGCATCGGGGGTGAGTGAGTCTTTGAATGGTTGCATGAGGGTTTGATTGGATCTTTAAATGGGTGCATCAGGCTGTGACTGGATCTGCAAATGGGTGTGTCAAAAAGTGAGTGGATCTGTAAGGGGATGCATAAGAGTCTGACAGGGTCTGTGACTCAGTACACAAGTGTCTGAGTAGGTCTGCAAATGAGTGCAGCAGGGGGTGAATGGATCTGTGAATGGGTGCATGAGGGTATGACTGGATTTGAGATTGGGTGGATCAGGGTGTGAGTGGATCAATGAATGGGAGTGAAAGGTTGTGACTGGGTATGTGAAGGGATGCATGAGGGTGTGATTCCGTCTGCAAATTGGTGTGTCAGGGTGTGATTGGGTCTGCAAATGGGTGCATCAGGGTGTGACTGCATCTTTGAATGGATGAATCAGGGTGTAAGTGGATCGGCAAATGGGTGAGTGAGGATGTGACTGGCTCTGTTAGTGAGTGCATGAGTTTCTGTCTGCTACTACGAGTGAATGCATGAGTGTTTGAAAAACTATCTGAATGGTTTCTGTTGTCACCAATATCCACAAATGTATTGCAGAGTTACACAGGGGGCCACTCTGAGTGTTGCAACGTCTTTGTGAATGTCACACACTGTGAAAAAACAATGATATTAAGATCATCATTGGACCAGCATAGTCGCCTATATAACAACCCTGGGGTCAGGGTACCTCGACCCTGACCCCTTATGCCACTTTTAATTTTGAACTTCAGACCAAGGGACTGTGCCCCGCTTCCTAACATGGTGGCTGCATCTCTCTGTTCAGGTTGTTGCCAGACAATCACAGCATTCCTGTTGTTGTGTGCATTCATGAATAAGTCACAATCACCACAAATACGTCATGACATATCCGCGGCCATAGATGTGCAAATTTGTTTGTCCGTTTGAGTGACAACTGGGATGATTGCAGAAGCCCCCTAACGTTTTGCCCTCATTTTTCATTCACACTTGTGTTTTTCTGACTCTGATGGTGCCCTGGGCTCTGCTAAACAGTCCCAGGGCCTGTGCTCTGATTAAAATGGCATATGGAAATTAGGCTAATTATAATTGGCTGTACCAACATACTTACGAGCTCCTAGTATATGGGAGGGCATGTAGGTGTGGGGCCCCAGCATAGGTAATACACCCATAGGTGCACTGCTGTGGTACCCAGGGTCATTTTAAAACCAGGCCTGCCTTGCTGGCTGTTTTATGTTAAAGTTAACCCCAAATTAGAATTTGGAATTAAAAGTATTTCTAAAGTTGCAAGCTAGTGTATTTGTATATATACTCTACTCCTAAGGTATGCCGTAAGTGTCCCCATGGTTGGGTGCAGTGCAGCTATAAGCAGGGACTTTATAAATGTTGTTTGAGAAGCCCTCTGAGGGAAAAATAGCCAAATTTGTTTTTCCCCACTGTAGCAAATGGACTCCATAGGATTAAACAGGAGACAGATATTTTGAGTTTGGTAGCAAACTAATTGTTATAATAAATCCCAAATCTTGTCATTCTTAGATTTAGTATACCTAGTTCAGGGAAATAATTTTGAAACTCTACCTGAAAGTTGCCAACTTCAGCTCTGTAGTGCCATTCTCTGATTGGCCAGCCTCTGGCAGCCTGGGCAGGCTGCCTTGATTAGGTGTGAAGTGGCCTGGGCTGAACAGAAAGGAAGTGTCTGGGGGAGGAGATCTTCCTCCGCAGATGATAAAACAGAATGTGGGAGGGTGCCAAACTGGTCTTCAAAGGAGAAAAGGACATTTGGAGCAGCACAGGACCTCCCCCATTTCCTGCAACCCCTGATATCCAGATGCCCTCTTAATTAGATTAGGAGAGGGCAGGAGAGGGGTGTGTTAAGTATGTTTAGCCACACTACTGGGTGGGTTCAGCCAGACCTAACCTCCAAAATTCAGTTTCAGCCATGTTGGATTTTTAAAGAATGTTACTGCGTGGGACTGATTTAGACACACTTCCCAGGATGTGGTCATCCAAGTAGGTAGTGGCCTGCATGTGATTAGACAGCTGGTACCCCCTGCTCCTTACCACAGGAGCAAGGATAAATATGGCAGAGCTGCACCCACACCTCAGAATTTTAATGGGAGAAGATACTAGAGAAGAAGGAATGTCCTGCTGGACTCCTGCCTGCACCTGGACAATGCACTTACAAGGACTGCACCAGCTGCACACTTTGGGCTTCAAGAAGAAAAGGACTTTGCCTTGCTTCTGCAACTCCAGGAGTGGACACCCTGTAAGCTGCAGGTACAAAGGATCTGGCCAGAGTCCACTGCATCCAGTCCTGCAAGAAGAGCCCAGCTCACAAGCATCCAGTGGCCATTTGAGGATTCTGACCTGGTGCATTCATGGAATTGTACTGCCAGCTCCTGAGGTGCAACTCAGAGGTTCTGGATGCTTGCATCAAGTTTTGGACGCTTCAAGGACCCAAAAAGGACCTTCGGAAAAAGAAGATCCAGAAGTTTGAAGACATTTGGTACAACTGTTGTTAACAACTCCATAACTTGACAAGGTTCATTGTGGGAGTTGTAGTCCCAGACCCCAAGAGGCAAACCAGAGCCTCTGAACCCTTGGCTGGTGCTGTGGACCACTTTCCTGTATCAAGAAACACTTCTGAAAGTAAGTGTAACAGTGTTACATTGTGGGTCTCCTGAACTCTTGACTTTGTCCCTGTCTGCAGGAAGCTGGCCTGGTGTGTGGTAGGTAACTAAGGTATTTACACCTTATACCAGGTCCAGGTATTCCCTATTAGTGAAATATAAGCAGTGTCTAGAAGCCATGCTCTCTAGAGTTAGCTGTGGATGAGCAGCCAAGGCATATCTAGGAGACATGCAAAGCTCATGCAGTATCACTGTAGTCATACAGTGTAGGAGGCTGGTCTGGTTTGTAGTGGGTACCGAAGGTACTTACTCCTTATACCAGGTCCAGTTATCCCTTATTAGTGAAATCTAGATATGTCTAGAAGCCAGGCTCTCTAGGGGTAGTGTGGAAGAGCAGCCAAGGCCTAACTAGAAGACATGCAAAGCCCATGCAATACCACTATAGTCACACAGTACTCACACACATGAAAGAAAATACTCAGTGTTACAAAAATAAAAGGTACCTTTTTTTGGTGACACACATGCCAAAAATACCATAGAGACTATACTCCCTTAGGAGGTTAGTAATACCCAAAATATACACACTAGTATGCTGAAATAGTTGGAAGGACAGTTAGAAAACAGTGCAAATATTGAAAATCATGATAGTTAGAAATTGGCCTATGGGGAACACAAACCGTATACTAAGAAAGTGGAATGTGAAAGTCGGTTTCCCACCTAGGCAAGTGTAGTGTGTAGAGGGTTGCTGGGAGTATTAGAAAACACCAAAGGTAAGTAATAGAACCCAGCTCAGAGCTGAGGGAAGCAGGACGAAATCACAGGAACTTTCCTAGAACACGAGAAAGAGGATTTGGCAAGAACCAGAAGAGACTGCAAGACACAAATGATGGATTCCTGGACCTGAAGACCTGTGGAAGAAAGGGGCCAAGTCCAAGAAGCACTGATGAGTCAAGGAAGAACAGGAGCCCCTGCTAACTCAGATGAAGGTGCAAAAGAAGAACCACTGGTGAAGAACAACAGTCCGTACTGCACCCAAGAAGACGGATGCAGGTTACTGGTTGGTGCTGATGATCTCCAACAGTGGATGGAAGATCGCATTCTGGTTTGCATCGCTGTATTTTACCAACAAGCCTTGGCATACACAAAGCACGTGGTTAGCAGAAAATGGTGCTGCCTGGGACCTGGTGGATTCTATCCAGGAGGGAGAGTGAGAGGGGTCTCTCAGCAACACAGAGAGCCCCCAGAAGACCAGGCAGCATGCACAGGAGTCCCACAGCACAGAGACAAAGAAGATGTAAAAGGAGGCCCATTCAGTACTACACAAAGAGATCCCACGCCACTGGAAAACCCCTCAGGAATTTGTGCATCACCGGATAGAGTACTGGGAGCCGGAGCTGCACTGTGCATGAAGAACTTTGTTGAAGGATGCCAACAAACCTTGGCAACTGCAAAACATGCGGTGCATAAGGTACTGTCTTACGCGGGTAGGCAAGATCTTACCTCCACCAAATTGGACAGTAGGACTTCAGGACCGTTGGGACCACTTCAGTCCACCACCTGTGATGCTGGATCCATGCACTTCATCAGGAGAAGGGACCCAAGCCACAGGTCGTCGCTGCAGAAGGTTGCCTGCTGAAGCAGGGAAATGACTCCTTCATGTCAAGAGAGATTCCTTCATTCTTCTGGTGCAGGCTGAAGACAGTGACTCCTTGGCTGATGCACGACCTGGAAACAGTTGCAGTTGCTGGCAGGAGCTGAACATACAATGTTGCAGAAGTCTTCTTTGCTTCTTTGTTGCAGTTGGTAGAGTTCCTGGAGGGTCCAGATGCAGTTTCTTTGTTAAGAAAGTGAAGTAAAGGATGCAGAGGTTTCCTTCTGGAGTCTTGCAATCCGAATCTGAAGAATCCACCCAAGAGAGAGACACTAAATAGCCCTGAAAGGGGAATTGGTCAGCTACACAGGTAAGTACCTATCAGGGAGGGCTTTGATGTCACCTGCTGGCACTGGCCACTCAGATGCTCCCTGAGTGCCCTGTCAACTTGGAATCCAAGATGACAAAACCTAGAGACCCTCTGGAGGAGCTCTGAGCACCACCCCTGGAGTGGTGATGGACAGGGGAGTGGTTCCTTTGTCTAGTTTTGTGCCAGAACAGGGACTGGGGGTCCCTGAACCTGTGTAGACTGTATTATGCAAGGAGGGCACCGTCTGTGCCCTTCAAAGCATTTCCAGAGGCTCTGGGAGGCTACCTCTCCCAAGCCTGTAACACCTATTTCCAAGGGGAGAGGGTGTAACACACTCTCCTAAAGGAAATCATTTGTTTTGCTTTCCTAGGCTCAAGCTGCTTGAGCAGCAGGAGGGCAGAAACCTGTCTGTGAGGTGGCATCAGCTGGGGCTGCCTGGAAAACCTCAGAAGGTTGTAATGGCAGTACTGGGGGTCATCTAATGAGCCCCCAGAGTTCACTGAATCATACAACCAATGCTTGCAAAAGCCTTGGGGTATGATTCCAACATGTTAGGTACCAAACATGGCCATATTCGGAGTTCCCATTGTGAAGCTGGACATAGGTAGTGACCGATGTCCAGTGCAAGCATAAAATGGCATCCCCACACTCACGAAGTCTGGAAAAATGGTCCTGGAGTTCATGGGGGCACCTCTGCTAGTGCAGGGGTACCCTCACACACAGGCACACACAGGCCTTCAGGGCTGGAAAGCCTGCAATAGGGTTGACTTATAAGTGACCTGGTGTAGTGTAAATGACAGTGGAAGGGTGCAAATACAGAAGGAGTATGCGGTATCTTGCGGGTGCAAAGCAAATGTAATTTGCCCTAGCCTGTTTATGTATCCCGAACTTCGGGACATATTCATATGTCAGTGATGGTGTTGAGGGGAATTTTTCCTTACGGACTAGGTGGTCTCACACACTATATAGTGTCATGCTTCATCATTTGACCATCTAGCCCCATCTAGGCAGGATAAGACCACCTGGATTGACTCAACCTCGTAGTTAAAGGAACTTGGAGGGAGTGCTGTGATAAAGGTTATCTGGATAGTGATGGGATCCAGTTGTGGAACGAGGGCTTACCTCCACCCAAGTTGGATAGCTGGTAGAGAGGACTGTCTGGACCACTTCTGCCCCCCACCTGTGTTGCAGGATCCAGGTAGCTCAGCAGGAGAGGGTATCTATGCAGCCGTTCATCATTGCTGTTGGTGCCTGCAGATGCAGGAGGGTGTTTCCTTCACTCCAAGGGAGATTCCTTCTTCTTTCCTCTGGAGACTGAAGACAGGCTGTCCTCTGAGGAAGCTCAACCAGGAAAATGTTGCAAAAGCTGTAAGGAGCTGAAGAAACAATGTTGTAGGTGAAGACTTTGTTGCAGATTGATGGGTCCTGGAGAGTCTAGATGCAGTTTCTTTGGTCAGAAGTCGAAGTAAGCAATGCAGAGGAATCCTGCTGGAATCTTGTAGGCCAAATCTGAGGAACTACCCAAAGGAGAGACCCTAAATAGCCCTGAAAGGTGGATTCTTCACCTAGCTGGGTGACTGCCTATCAGGAGGGGACTCTGACATCACCTGCCTAGCATGGTCACTCAGATGCTCCTAGAGTTCCATGCCAACCTTGAATTCAAGTTGGCAGAACCAAGGGACCCTCTGGAGGAGCTCTGGGCACCAGAACCAGAACCTCAGTGTTTATGCTCTCTCTGCTTTCTACATTTGTCACTGCAGGCTAGTGACTAAATTTACCAATTCTCATTGGCACACTGGTTCACCTATATAATTCCTTTGTCTATGGTACTGAGGTACCCCGGGTATTGGGGTTCCAGGAGATCCCTATGGGCTGCAGCATTTCTTTTGCCACCCATAGGGAGCTCAGACAATTCTTAAACAGGCCTGCTACTGCAGCCTGTGTGAAATAACATCCACGTTATTTCACAGCCATTTTACACTGCACATAAGTAACTTGTAAGTCACCTATATGTCTAACCTTCACCTGGTGAAGGTTGGGTGCCAAGTTACTTAGTGTGTGGGCACCATGCCACTAGCCAAGGTGCCCCCATATCGTTCAGGGCAAAGTCCCCGGACTTTGTGAGTGCGGGGACGCCATTATACACGTGCACTATACATAGGTCACTACCTATGTATAGCGTCACAATGGTAACTCCGAACATGGCTATGTAACATGTCTAAGATCATGGAATTGTCACCCCAATACCATGCTGGTATTGGGGTGACAATTCCATGATCCCCCGGGTCTCTAACACAGAACCCGGGTACTGCCAAACTGCCTTTCTGGGGTTTCCACTGCAGCTGCTGCTGCTGCCAACCCCTCAGAAAGGTTTCTGCCCTTCTGGGGTCCAGGCAGCCCTGGCCCAGGAAGTCAGAACAAAGGATTTCCTCTGAGAGAGGGTGTTACACCCTCTCCCTTTGGAAATAGGTGTGAAGGGCTGGGGAGGAGTAGCCTCCACCAGCCTCTGGAAATGCTTTGATGAGCACAGATGGTGCCCATCTTTGCATAAGCCAGTCTACACCGGTTCAGGGATCCCCCAGCCCTGCTCTGGTGCACCTCCAGTGTGTCCCAGACCTCTGCCATCTTGGAAACAGAGGTGTTGGGGACACACTGGACTGCTCTGAGTAGCCAGTGCTGGCCAGTGCCAGCAGGTGACGTCAGAGACCCCCTCTGATAGGCCCTTACCTTTCTTGGTAGCCAATCCTCCTTTCTTGGTAGCCAAACCTCCTTTTCTGGCTATTTAGGGTCTCTGCTTTGGGGAATTATTCAGATAACGAATGCAAGAGTTCACAAGAGTTCCTCTGCATCTCCCTCTTTGACTTCTACCAAGGATCGACAGCTGACTTCTCCAGGACTCCTGCAAAACCGCAACAAAGTAGCAAGACAACTACCAGCAACATTGTAGCGCCTCATCCTGCCGGCTTTCTCAACTGTTTCCTGGTGGTGCATGCTCTGGGGTCACCTGCCTTCACCCTGCACCAGAAGCCAAGAAGAAATCTCCTGTGGGTCGACGGAATCTTCCCCCTACTAACGCAGGCACCAAAAGACTGCATCACCGGTCCTCTGGGTCCCCTCATCCTGATGAGCATGGTCCCTGGAACACAGGAACTCTATCCAAGTGACTCCCATAGTCCAGTGATCCTTCAGTCCAAGTTAGGTGGAGGTAAGTCCTTGCCTCCCCACGCTAGACTGCAAACCTGTGTTCTGCATGATTTGCAGCTGCTCCCGCTTCTGTGCACTCTTCCAGGATTTCCTTTGTGCACAGCCTAGCCTGGGTCCCCAACACTCTGTCCTGCAGTGCTCAGCCCGCTGAGTTGTCCTCCGATGTCGTGGGACCCTCCTTTCTAACTCTACATGGACTCCGGTTCACAAAACTTCCAAGTGCCTGTTCAGGTACTTCTGTGGGTGCTGCCTGCTTCTGTGAGGGTTCTCTGAGTTGCTGAGCGCCCCCTCTGTCTCCTCCTCCAAGGGGCAACATCCTGGTCCTTCCTGGTCCTCAGCAGCAACCAAAAAATTCTACTGCAACTCTTGCAGCTAGCAAGGCTTGTTTGTGGTATTTCTGTGTGGGAACACTTCTGCAAACTTCATCGCAACGTGGGACATCTTCCGTCCAAAGGAGAAGTTCCTAGTCCTCTTCTTTCTTGCAGAATTCCAAGCTTCTTTCATCAGGAGGCATCTTCCTTGCACCTTCATCCGGGGTTTCCTGGGCTCCTGCCCCCCTGGACACTGTCACGACTATTGGACTTGGTCCCCTTGCTTTGCAGGTCCTCAGGTCCAGGAATCTGTTTTCAGTGCACTTGTGGTGTTTGTTGTTCTTGCAGAATCCCCCTATCACGACTATTGTGCTCTTTTGGGATAGTAGGTGTACTTTACTCCTACTTTTCAGGGTCTTGGGGTGGGGTATCTTGGACACCCTGACTGTTTTCTTACAGTCCCAGCGACCCTCTACAATCTCCCATAGGTCTGGGGTCCATTCATGATTCGCATTCCACTTTTGGAGTATGTGGTTTGTGTTGCCCCTAGACCTATGCTCGCCTATTGCAAGATATTTTAATTCTACACTGTTTGCATTACTTTTCTTACTCTTACTTACCTGTTTTGGGTTTGTGTACATATAACTTGTGTATATTACTTACCTTCTTACTGAGGGTACTCACTGAGATACTTGTGGCATAATGTCATAAAAATAAAGTACCTTTCTTTTTAGTAACTCTGTGTATTGTGTTTTCTTATGATATTGTGCTATATGATATAAGTGGTATAGTAGAAGCTTTGCATGTCTCCAAGTTCAGCCTAAGCTGCTTTGCCATAGCTACCTTTGTTCTGCCTTCCTGAGCTTGAGCTGCTTAAGCAGCAGGAGGGCAGAAACCTGTCTGTGAGGTGACAGCAGCTGGGGCTTCCTTGAAACCCTCAGAAGGCTGTGGAAGCAATGCTGGGGGTCCTCTATGGAGCCCCCAAAGTGCATGGAATCATACAACCATTACTTGGAAAAGTATTGTTTAATTTGAACATATTTGATACCAAACATGCCTAGGTTCAGAGTTACCATTAAGTAGCTTGACATAGGTAGTGACCTATGTCCAGTACATGTATACAATGGCATCCTCACACTCACAAAGTCCAGGAAAGGGGGTCTGGAGTTTGTGGAGGTACCTCTGCTAGTATAAGGGTGCCTTCACACACAAGTACAAGCACCCTGCCCTCTGGTCTGAGAGGGATTACTATAGGGGGGACTTATAGTGATCTGGTGCAGTGACCTATAGTGAAAATGGGTGCATGTACCCGGTTCACGCAGACTGAAATTGCAGGCCTGCACAACCTTTTGCATGGGCTCCCTATGGGTGGCAGAATAACTGCTGCAGCCCATAGGGATCCCCTGGAACTCCAATGCCCTGGGTACCTAGGTACCATATACTAGGGGCTTACATGGGGACACCAGTATGCCAATTGTGGGATGAATACAGAGTTTTGGGAGAGAGAGCATAATCACTGGGGTCCTGGTTAGCAGGATCCCAGTGAACACAGTCAAACACACTGACATCAGGCAGAAAAAGTGGGTAAATATGACAAAAAGTAGAGTACGTACTTTCCTATACTGTCCAGTATGACCTTTTTGAGCCGTTTGAACGCTATTTTCTTTTAAGCACTAGAACTACTTTTAATCTTTAAACATTCATATCTCTGGTTCCCTACATTGGATTTTTGTCATTTAGTGCCATTTTAAAGATAAAAATCTAATTTATTTCTAATTGGTATTGGATTTTTATTGTGGTTTATTGTGTAAAGCCTTTACGCTCAATGCCAAGCTACCAAGAGTTTAGCAGGGATTAATTTATTGAGACCTGACTGGACATAGTGGGGGTTTAGTGCCTATTGCTAAGTGCAGGTACTTTCCTGCCTCTATCTATCTATCTATCTATCTATCTATCTATCTATCTATCTATCTATCTATCTATCTATTTATATAAAAATATATATTACCTAGTGGCAGTTGTCACTGGGCAGTTATAGTTAGGACCTAGTTTCTATAGAGAAAGGGTTATTGTTACTTGAGATAACTCTTACTATAACAATGCCTTTCTATGGTTTGGTACATTTAAAATGTGAGCCTGACTATAGTGTCCCTGCAACCCTGGGTTAAATAAACATGTGTATATATATACCTTCTGGGTGAGCAGGCATGGGCAACTCGCTGAGGGGTTGCTGGGAGGGTGGTGCTGGTATGGGGGTGGTGGCTGTACCTGCAGCTGGGGTGGTCACAGAGGTGTCCACCACCACCAGGGAGCTCCCATCAGAGGAGGTATCAGAGTCTTTATTGTCCCCTCCAGTCTCCAGCGTGGAGCTCCCCATGCCCTCTGTCCCACTGGTGCCCTCAGCATCGGTGGACTCTGCCTCCAGGGTCCTGTGGAATGCAGCTACCTCTGTCGCTGGTGCCTCTGCTTCTCAACCAGATGATGCTAATGCACATAAGGACAGGATGACAAAACAAGAAATGGGGGAGAGAGACAAAGGATACACTGGTTCAGTGACTGCAGCAATACCATTGTCAGCGTACACAGCACCCTCACACAGAGGGTACAGGCTTACACACTATGCATTGCACTACCAGTGATATTGCTAGCCACCTAGGCATGAGGAGGAGCACACACCGCCAACTGCAGCACACCTGGGACCGACACAGCCCTTATCAGTAGTGAATGCTAACAAGCTAGGTAGGCAGTATTTCCCCTTCAGACCTTTAACCACCGAAGGACCTATGCTGCTATGTCTGGTCTGGGCTAGGGTCACCCACTGACACACAACCACCACCCAGATACCAACCATCCAGCCATGAGCTTCAATGATGGCCAATGTACTCACCCCCTTGTCACTGCTGTGATTCCCTCAATGGACCATCCAGCTCTGAATAAGCCACCACCAGTATGCGGGCCATCAGGGTAGTCAGGGTCCCATGAGCACCCCTTCCTCGTTGGTAGGCCATCCCCAGTTGGGCCTCCACGGTCTTCCGTGCCCAGCATCTCAGGTCCTCCCACTGTTTGCAACAATGGGTGCTCCGCCTGCCATAGACCCTCAGGGTCTGCACCTCCTTGCCGATGGCACGCCATATACCCTTCTTTTGATGGGCTCTGGCCTGCAGAGGCAATACAGACAGATGAACACCATTAGACAAACAGTCCAGCCAGTAACATGAATGGCCCACCATACCCTTTTCCATCACCATTGGTATACACATAGCCCAGAGCACAACATGTACCAAGCCAAGAGGACATCCCCCCTTACATGATGCCTTCACACACAACTCCATGCATTCATGCCACATGCATCGTGCCCACAGTGTACTCACCTGTTGTTCTGGAGGCCCCTACAGCAGTCCATGCTGGGGTAGGACCCCATCCACCAGTCTCTTCAACTCCTCAGAAGTGAAGGCTGGGGCCCTTTCCCCAGTGACACAGGCCATGGTGAGTTACAGATACAGACCACAGCAGCACATTCAGTGTAGGTCCTCTCCTAAGGAAGGTCAGGAAACAAGTGAGGAATATGATAGAAAATGGCGGTCACGTCCGCAGTGGTGCATACCATCACTACTGGCGTAGATAACCATTGGCCACTGTACCACATAGGGCCCAATAATAACCACGGCAGTCCCTGACCGCCTACTGCCACAGCGCACAACGTCAGCGGCATTACCTCACTTCCACCTCTCCCTCCACACATCACAGGTGGACGCCATTTCAGGGGGGGACAGGCCTATGGAATAATGCTGCATGACAGTATAAATAGGCACATACCTGACAAATTGCACTGTCCTATTACATGTTTACAGATTGCTGACTACTATTGTGGCCCCATTGTTCAGTTTGTGACAGACTCCTCACTCTTTTGTGCCTTAGATACCTACAGCTGCAGATGAATAAGAGATGGAGACATACCCCGTGTACAGACCCCTGGTTGACTTGGCTACACTGGAGGACAGGCCCATTATCCTTGCCTATTGATTGGACAGGGCCACAATCACACAGCTGTGTGCCCAATTGGATACTCACCTGATATCTGCTATCCGTCATCCCACTGGGATCCCCCCTCTTGTTCTCAATTCTCCATTTCCAAGCAACTGGTTCATTCCAAGTGACAATAGGCTTGGCAGCAGGAATGTCACAGCCAATTTTCTTGGTAGTGCTGACAAGAGTGTTGTCTACCCTAATAAAACACATGTGCAACTACATTGCATTCCCCCAGGTTGAGTATTTGGCCACTGTGGAGGCCGGGTTTTATGCAATGGGACATATCCCCAATATAATTGGGGCGATTGACGGAACACATATTACATTTGTACCCCACTGCCAGAATGAACAGGTGTTCAGGAATCGTAAGAGTTAAACTCCATGAATGGGCAGATAGTGTGCTTGGCGGACCAGTACATCTCCCACATCAATGCTAAGTATCCTGGGTCGGGGTATGATGCCTTTATCCTGAGGAATAGCACCATCAAAAATGTGATGGCCAAACTACAGAGGCACAGGGTGTGGCTAATAGGTGAGCCGTGGTTCCCACCCAGTATATGTTAGTGTAGGTGTGGGCCTTATAGGATAGTGTGTGGCTAAATGTGGTCCCTCAATATTTGCAGGTCACTCTGGTTACCCAAATCTATCATGGCTGCTGACCTTTGTGAGGAATGCCAGGACAAGGGCAGAAGAACGTTATAATGAGGCACATGGGCAAGCCAGAAGGATCACTGAAAGGACCTTTGGCCTCCTGAAGGCCAGGTTCTGGTGCCTCCATCTGACAGGTGGATCCCTGTGCTACTCACCCAAGAAGGTCTGCCAGATAGTCGTGGCATACTGCATGTTACACAACCTGGCCCTCAGATGAAATGTACCTTTTCTGCAGGAGGAAGAGACTGGAGATGCCACTGTGGCAGCAGTGGACCCTGTGGACAGTGAGGATGCGGAAGCAGAGGATGAGGATGTGGACAACAGAACATCTGTGATCCATCAGTACTTCAAATGATACACAGGTGAGACAGTGCAACTTTACATTTCTATGACTTTGTCTGTATTCTGTGTGGCATTGGCATGCTGGTATTTCCCACTTCAATACCCACTTACTATTACCTCTGGCTATTCATTTTGAAGGTGTTGGTGATTTGACAAATACTCCTGGTGTGATCACAACAGCCAGCTACAGGCCATTGATTCTATGCTCATTCTATGTACAGTTCATTTCAAATGGTTGTACCTGTTTCAATCAAAACATATTTGAAATGCATGACATACTCAAAATGTATTTGTATCGAAGGGCGTTCATTGTAGTGCTAATATATACCTGGGAAAGTGCAATGGGATGGGGTGATGATGGAGGAAAGTCCAGGGTATTGCTCCAGTCCATTTGTAGCACAGGTGCATTGTCCAACGGGACATAGGAATAGGAGCAATGACAGTTCAAGGTGGACAGGATGACTGAGTAGGGCACAAGGGAGACAATCAGGAGATTCTCATTTCCTGCCGGGGATCTTGGCAAGTGTCTCTGGTTTCTGTCTGGATCGCAGGGAACGTTTGCGGGGTGATTCACCTTCTGCAGGGGGAGGGGTGCTGGTGGCCTGTGGGTCCTGTGGTGTGGCCTCCTGGTCACTAGTGGCAGCAGAAGTGGAAGGCTGTTCAGACTAGTTGAGACATTAAAAGGAATATTATCAGATCATCCAAAAAATTCATATAAGAATGCACATCCTTAGGGGAGCATTTAACAAAAAGCTACATGGCTCTACAAAATAGACATGGTTCAAATTGGTTAGAACAAAAACAGATTGGTTTTGGAATTGCAGTAATTGCAAGGCATGCTCTGTTGGGAGAAACATGAGTAACTTCAAACTATACAATGGAAAAACGATGAAAATCAAAAAGAAAATAACCTGTGAACATTATTTGTGGTTTATGTATTAGAATGTGGATGTGGCAGACTAAAACTTCTCATACTCCAGCACCTCAGAGCAATTAACAACAAGGAAACAACATACTCCATCGCAAAGCTCATTTGGGAACAACACAATGGGGATCAGGCATGCTTAAAATATAAATGTATACAATGTATCAATTAAAATCCCAGAGGAGGGGATCAGGAACAACATTTACGGATAGCAGAGTCTAAATGGATCATCCTAATGGGAACCGTGAATCCATGGTAGTTAAATGCAGATGCAGAATTGCATGTCCATTTGTGATACAAAACAACAAGGAATGCACAATGAAGCAGATGATATGAGGACACTTCATATATGAGACTTTGGAAAACATATAAAAGATGGAGAAACCAAATAGTCTACTAGGGTGAAACAATTAGTAAAATTAGAGCTCTAGCATTAGGAGGAATGAATTATTAAAGATGGGCATGCACATGTATCTACTGCAAAGTACTTGATAATGAAAGGACAAATGTAAAAATGATGCAACAAAAAAGTCAGGAACTCAAATCTGCATTTGCACTTTAATCATTTGATCAGCTTTATTGTTGATAAGGATCCTTTGGACCATGACATTTTTTATTAGAGCATATGCACTTTCATTAAGTACTTTACCCAAAATGAGAAATGTATTCATAAGATTAGAGGCACTGTAACAGTCTAGATGTCAGGAAATACTTTAATTATTTGATCAGCCACATTGTTGATAAGGGTCCTTTGGATCATGACATTTTTTATACGAGCATATGCACTTTGATTAAGTACTTTAACAAAAACGAGAAATGTATTTATAAAATTAGTGGTACTGTAACATTCTAGAGGTAACTCAGGTCCTAGAGTTCTTAAGACTGAAGCTGGAGATGTAATGATATAAGGGAAGAGAGATCTGTACAACCATTGTTTGCTGTTTATGTATTAGAATGTAGATTTGGCAAGAAATATGTGGGGTGTACTGTGAACAACTAAAACTTTGCATACTTCAGCACCTCAGAGCAATTAACAACAACGAAACAACATACTCCATTGCAAAGCACATTTGGGAACAACACAATGGAGATCAGACAGGGATAACATATTATGGTTTACAATGTATCAATTGAAATCCCAGAGGAGGTGATCAGGAACAACATTTACGGAGAGCAGAGTCTAAATGGATCATCCTATTGGGAACCGAGAATCCATGGGGGTGAAATGCAGATGCAGAATTACAGGTCTATTTTTGATCCAAAGCAACAAGGAATGTACAATGAAGGAGATGATATGAGGACACTCCAGATATGAGATTCTGGAAAACATATAGAAGATGGAGGAACCAAACAGTCTACTAGGATGAGATGATCAGTAAAATGAGAGCTCTAGCAGTAGAAAGAATGAATTACCAAAGATGGGCATACACATGTATCTTCTAAACAATGAAGGGCAAATGTAAAAATGATACGACAGAAAAGTCAGGAACTGGACTCTACATTTGCACTGTAATCATTTGATCAGCTATATTGTTGATAAGGGTCCTTTGGACGGTGACATTTTTATAAGAGCATATGCACTTTGATTAAGTACTTTACCTAAAATGAGAAATGTATTTGTAAGATTAGCAGTACTGTAAGTGCCTAGATGTCAGGAACTTGAATCTGCATTTGCACTTTAATTGTTTGATCAGCCACATTGTTGATAAAGGTCCTTTCGACCATGACATTTTTTATAAGAGCACATGTACTTTGAATAGGTACTTTACCGAAAATGAGAAATGTATTTATACATTTAGCGGTACTGTAACAGCCTAGGTAACCCAAGTCCTAGAGTTCTAAAGACCGAAGCAGAAGTTGTAATGATATTAGTGAAGAGAGATCTGTACAAATACCCCTTTATGAAGTACAATGTGCCTGCCTTTAAAATGACACTGGGTAGCTCAACAGTGCACCTTTCGGACATCACCATTGTTGGGGTCCCTAAACCTACATGTCCTACTATAGAGTAGGGACTTATAGGTAGGTTCATATAGCCAATTATAATTAGCCTAATTTGCCTACTCATTTTACAACAGAGCACAGCCCTTGGGACTGGTTAGCAGCACCCAGGGCACCATCAAAGCCAGGAAAAACCAGCAAAAGTGAAAAATGGGGGCAAAAAGTTAGGGGGATTCTGCAATCAGCCCAGATTTCTCACAAAGGGTTCTGCATTGAAGGGATGGAGTGTTTATATGCAGGACAATGCCCCTTCCTGCATATAAACAATCTATTATTGCAAGTTGCATGTTTATGTGTACTGTAGTATACAGCACACATGTGAAGGGCAATGACACGAGAAGGATGGAAATAATTTTGCCTTGTTGTGCCATCCTGACACCACCCCTGGGGTGGTGGTGATTTTAGTCACAGTCTTTGGTGAACAAGTTGTCTTGGATCTGATGCAGCAGCATTATGCAGTGGGTATTGTTGTGGCACAGCTACACTGATTGCACCTCCCTCCCAGGCAAAGTGATGATTGTGTAGAAGCCATATTTACAAGGTGGTGTTAAGCCACAGTAAGTGGTTTAAGACCACATTGTGTATATGTCAGAGTGAATAGAGCCGCCAGACCGTCACTGAAAGTGAGGCTCAGGTGGCGATGGGGCCTTATGATTCTGATCCTATGTGTCCCGATGCAACCCTTTTGCATGCATTCAGTGTGTCCTATTTGCCTCCCTCTTCTGCCATTTGTGAGATTCCAGGTAGTCCCCCTTCAACTTACCCTGCATCTGTGATAGTTCTTGGTAGTCTGTGCTGTCCTGTCCTGTGATTCAAGTGACCAGCTCCTCCGGGATGGTCTCTGCCACCATCTCCTCTAGCTCATGCATGTCCTCCTGGGGTGCAGGACTTCCACTTCCAGTCTGCAGTGCTGCCTTTCGGTTCCTGGCCCGTTTCTCCTTAGGTCTGTGCTTGCAATCCTGCCAGCGCTTCTTGCAATCAGTGACAGTCCTCTTCACCTCTGCTATGCTTTTGACTTTATCTACTATTGCCTGCCATATAACCACTCTCCTACCTATTGGCAATTTGGAGGTGAAGGAGAGCTGGTGTTGGTGCTCCGTCACCTCTCTGACCAAGATGTAATTCTCCTCCTCACTAAAGTGACACTTCCTCTTCTCCTTCTCCTGGGACCCTCCTGGCTGGTACTTGGCTGATTGGGATCTCCCTGTGGTCCCTTCTGACCTGCTTTCGGCCTCTTGTATTGCAATTGTTTTTTTTTTGCTCACACCTAGTTTTACACTATTGCAGTTAAATATGGCAATGACATGTTTTGCATCAGAAAACATGCCGCAAATCATTCTAACACCACTTTTGCAGCATTGGCATCATTTTTACTTATGGCATTTCACAGAGATTAGCATAGTTGTTTTTAGGCTCACCATTTGTTAGTGCCAATGTGCGTCACTTTATAAATAGGGCGCACAGATGGTACTAGGGAATGGCATTAGCTCACAGTAATTCTTTTCACTCACCACTGTGCTAGCGCAGTTGTGCATAATTTTTCCTAAATATGGGCCCAAGTGTCTTGGAGAGGTGTGTTGATTACCTTTCAAATATTAGTGGACTCAGGGGCTATAAAGGATTTTTTGGATCCTATATATGGTATTCCAAGTGAGCGGAAAGAACAAGCTGATGAAGTAAAAACTAATTATGGCAGTCATGTCCTATAAATCATAGCACTGTTACATTGGGGGGTAATATTATGGGAACCCATTCACATAAGAAATAAATTAACTTAGTACAAGCTGCTCAACATCATGCTATCCTGGGTGGAGACCAATAATCCTGCCATAGATTGGAGGAATCGTGAAATCACCTTTAGTTACTCTTATTGTCCAGAGGATTGTTTACTAGAACTCCCTAGCCCAGATTGTGATGCCACTGAGCATAGGACCCACAATCCCCTTTCCGGTATCAACATCTGGAAGATGTGTTTGATATGAAAAGGCCACTGCTCTTACTCTACATCATCCTTACGACTGTCAATTTGCTTTGATTTGTGGGGCTCAAATTCCATGTAGTCAAATTTGTACACTCACTGAAAAGGAGAATATTAATTTGAGAGAATAACTGGATGAAATGCTGAAGGTTGAGTTTATTAGACCATCTCATTCCCTTGCTTCTTCTTTATTTTTCGTACCAAGAAACAGGGTTAATTACATGGCTGCACAGACTACGGAGCCCGTAATGAGGTCACTGTTAGGAAACGTTATTCTCTGCCTCTCATAACCAGTCTCATAGACCAAGTTAAAGATGCTAGGGTATTTAGTAAATTGGATGTAAGAGAGGCTTACCATTTGGTCAGGGTAAGAAAACGTGATATCTTGTGATGGTGTTTTGGATTATGCAATGCCCCTGCTGCTTTCCAGTTTTTTATCAATGAAGCGTTGAGAGCTGTTTTAACTCTATGTGCTGTAGCTTATTTACATGATATTTTGATCTATTCTGCATCTATGACTGAACATGAGAAGTATTTAGAAGCATTTTTTTACAGCAACTATGTAATAACAGGCTTTTTGTCAAATTGGAAAAACGTGAGTTTCATGCCCTTAAAGTTAACCTTTTTGGGGTATGTCCAGTCTGCACAAGGGGTGGGTATTGACCCTCAAAAAGTTGATGCTATAGCACACTGGAAATCACCCAAAAATGTAAAGGAAATACAAAGTTTTCTTGGTTGCTCCAATTTTTATAGGCGATTCATAGACCATTTTCTACACTGATATCCCTTATAACTCAGTTTCTAAAAAAGGAGTTGTATTTCAGTAGTCTGAGGCAGCTGAGCAAGACTTCAAGCATGTGAAAGCTATGTTTATGAAGGATTCCATCTTACATCATCCAGACAATACTCGACCTTTTATTGTTGAAGCCGGTGCCTCCCAAGTAGCAGTATTGGGGTCTTATCCTAAATGTACAAGGAGACATGGGTGCTTCATCCATTCGCCTATTGCTCAGACAAACTCAATCCAGCTGAAGTTAACTATTCTATTGGTGATAAAGAGCTATTAGGAATAAAAAAACTTCGAGGAATGGCATCATCATCTGATGGAGGCCTTGCACACTGTCACTGTCATCACAGAAATCTTACAGTCTTGAAAAAAGCTGAAGTCTTATCCATGAGATTGTTACGTTGGACTCACTTTTTCACTTCTTATTATTTTGTTATGCAATTCAAAGCAGGCTGCCATCATGGAAAAGGAAATGCGCTGCCATGTTCAGGTCATGAATCAGGAGATCAGAAACCAGAAAGCCAACTCATCATACCATCAGATCAGATATTAGGGGCCATAATCTTAGAGAAAGCATTCTTAGCAGAGGTTGCAGCTGCACAGCCTAGTACTGAAGCTCAAGAGATAGTCCACAAGCAAGAGAACAAGATTGTAGATAACTTGTATTTTGTACAGGACAGGTTGTTTGTTTCCAGTTCTGTTTTACAACAACAGCCGTTGCATTTGTGTCATCAGTTTATTTTAGTAGGTCATCCAGGAGAGAAGAAGAAAACCATAGAGAGGGTTAGTTTCATTTGTGGTGTCCTACATTAGCTACTGACACTAAGTTGTTATTAGAAAAATGAGCTTTATGTGCCCAGAATAAAAACCCTCATCAGGTGCCAGCAGGGTTGTTACAGCCATTACCTACTCCTCCAGATCACTGGCATAAAGTTTCTTTAGACTTTATAGTAAAACTACCAATGCGTGGCTATGCTACAATAATGGTAGCTGTGGATTTGTTCTCCAAATTAGCCCATTTTACACCATTATTAGGTCTGCCTATATCCAAAGTACTTGCTGACCCATTTCTACAGTCTATTGTTCGGTTACATGGCTTATCTTCAGTTATTGTGTCTGACCTAGACCCTCAATTAATTTCCAAATTCTGGAGGGCCCAATGTGCCACAGTGCAGATTGATACTCATTTGCCAACAGTATATTACCCACATTCAGATGGTCAAACGGACAGAGAGAATCAATGTTTGAAGCAATACATTAGATGTCATGTACTAGTTGCTCTCCCCCCATCATGTACTGGCTGACTCTACACAATGGGATGCTGTCCTATGGGCTGCAGAGATTGCCTACTATAAGCACAGCACAGATCTACTAAAGTAATTCCTTTTCAATGCAATTATGGTCTGCATCCTTGTTTTTTGCTGGTGCCTTCCACACTACTGATGTTCCTGCAGTACAGAACTATATTGAACATATATGAAACATACAACATACAGCTCATAACAGCTTGGATCAAGGAAAGGTTGTCTATAAACAGAATGCGGATGGACATTGAAGAGCCAGTCCTGATGATCAGGTGGGGTATCAAATTTGGTTATCAGTGAAACACCTGTCGTTGAAAGGACCACATAAATTCCAACTCTGATTTATTGGTCCTTTTTCTGTTCTTAGGCATGTTAATGATGTGGCCATGAAACTGGATCTACAGTCACACTTTTGAATACACCCAGTCTTTCTTGAATCGTTGTTGAAACCTGTTGCTCCTGGAAGCATTCTTCAAAATAAATTCCCCGTGGTAATCGTTAACATTTTGGGCAGTGAAATGCGTGACGGGGCTATGCCTGGGGGCCAAGTGCATGGGCAGTGCAGGGGCCCCCAGGGGCATCCCAAGTCTCCCTGACCGCCAGCCTTTCCGTGGCCAGGCTGGCGGTCGGAGACTCATATTCCCCAGAACAGCGGTATAGTGGAGGGACCGGCGGTATGACTGTGGCTATTGCGCCACGGTCATAATAGATGGAGTAACACCGCCAGCCTGTTGGCGGTGTTACCACCAGCTTACTACCGGCCGCCAGGTTCGTAATGAGGTCCTATATGTGCAAAATGTGCACTATTAAATTTGTAATGACATGTTATTCTTGAAGAACTCTAGAGGGAACCTTTAGATACTTTTCAAGGCTCTTCCTGCAGACTCACTCTTGGTCATTAATCTGTGAGTCCTTTCATCATTAATGTAACCAGATTTGTTCTGACACCTCCGATTACATTAGGTCAAAAGGAGAACATTATTATTCATTTAGGGGGGTGGGATAGTGCTAGGGTGGTGAGATTATATGATGTTTTGTAATTCTGTAGTTGGATTTGTTGTATTGTTATATTTGTGCAATTTCAATTACTTTCTTAGAAACATTTTAAAAGGATTTGGTGAGACAGACGCTTTTCTGAGCTTTTAGGGATTCTTTATCATTTTATATAAATGTGCTGCTCATTCTGGACTTAGACTAGTTTTCAGATGTTTGCTCAGTGTTGTTTCTATTCAAATGATAAGAGCTTTTATGGTAACTGATTTCTAAACCTTGTGACTGATTTATTGATTACTATATTTTTGTCTACTGAATTTTAGCTTGTTTGATTTATGTGAATTTGATGATTTCTTTGAATTTCTTAGAAAGAGAATTGATGTACGTTATTTTGTTAATTTAATTGTGAATGGGCTGATTTTGCCTTTGCACCAAAGGAAATATTGTGTTTTTATGTTTGATAGGCTTCCGCTACACTGATTTGTTAAATTTCATCTAAAAATATAGGGGGTCATTACAACCCTGGCGGTCAAAGACTGGCATGGGCAGTGCAGGGACCCCCTGACAGGGCCCCATGCAGCTTTTCACTGTCTGCTATGCAGACAGTGAAAAGCGCGACGGGTGCAACTGCACCCGTCGCACGACCGCAACACCGCCGGCTCCATTTGGAGCCAGCTCCTGTGTAGCGGCCGAGATCCCTGTTGGGCCGCAGGGCGGAAACCAGGTTTCCGCCTGCCGGCCAAGCGGGGATCTCATAATGACCGCGGGGGAGTGCGGCCGCATTGGCGGCCCCTCCGGCGGTCAGATCTTGGCGGCATAATGAGGGCCATAGTTTTTTGAAGTTGTCTCCATAGTGTTGGTTTGTTTTGTGAGGTGCCTCATTCACACTGTGATAGGGATTTGCTGAATTTATAGGAAACTTTGTTGAATGCATTTCTGTCTTTGATGGGTTTTGTTTTAGTCTTTACGGTGCAGGAGTGAACACGCTAATCATGCGTGGATGTTCACTTGTCGAGAATCTGCCCCAGCATGATTGACACTGCTTTGAAGCTAGTTGTTCTTCTTTATTTGGTGAGACTGATTTTGGCTTTTTTCTTTATTCCCTTTCTTTGGGTTAAACAGACAAGATGTATTTTGGTGTTTGAGTGTTTTGTTGTGACTGAAGGACTTGGTTTAATTTCTGTTCATGAAAAAGTTGTGCTACAATTGGTTAACTGTCAAGATTTGCGCATGGATTTCTAAAATGTCACTCAGTTGTCGTTTGTCAGTAACTGATATTATTGGTTGATTCTCATTTGTTTTTGCATGGTTTTGTACAGTTTGATCAGGAAAAATGAGATCCATAATAAAAACCCTAAAGTTATGAAATTATTCATATTGAAGATTCCCTTGCAGGTGAGATGATGGTGGACGGGGTTTTCATATGTGCATATGGTTAAATGATTTGCGCAAAAGCACATCTGGTGACAAGAACATGCAATCACCTTTAGAGGAATTGACATTGAGAAAAAAAGAGGCCATGTGGATATTACGATTAAAAGCTGTTGAAACAGGTCTCAACACAGATAGGGAACTTGAATTATTTTTGGGTGAATAGGTGATGGAATGTATTTCGGGTACAGGTATATCTTAAATGGGTACGGAATTAATAGGTTGACACACATCTCAACCACCTATAAACGAGTTTTAGACAAAATACCATCATGTTACGTTTGGATCTAAGAAAAATATATTTGTCCTCACGGTGACTATATTAGACTCATCACCGAGCTGAATTAGTGTTTACATCAATAATATATCTATATATTTATTACATAATATATTTCACATGTTCTGTATGATTTGTTTTTTAACAATGTAAAATGGACTATTGCTAGTTTGTTATGTGCCAATATCATTTCCTGTTCGGTGGAAGTATTATCGTCGTTGTAATTTGTGGATCACTAAGTATGATTATCCTAGATGGCCAATTTACCTTAAACTACAATACTATAATGAGCACTTACTAACTCCTACCATAGTAATTTGTGTATACTTTAACCGAGTTACTCTAGGCCCCTGATTTTCTCCTAGTACATGTTTTCTTTCATACAGGGTAATTTTAGAAACCAATACCGTCAGACTTAACTTAATATTATTCTTTATGACAATAGCACAGCGGTAATCGCCCTTTGACTTTTTTTCGTATTCCGCCCATTGGTATGATTATACTACCAATATGGCGGCTGAGTAGTTTGGTCCTTTCTCTATGTCAACGTATCAACATTTGAGCGCGCATAATCGTATACGTCGCTCTAGTATCCAATCCCTTGACCGTATTTAAGGAAGGCAGACGCTATCTACGGAGTTTGACTCCATACACAGCGCCACGCGTACTCACGGTAGGCACCACACTACGATAGTACGAGTTCGTACACGTATATACTGTCAGGTAAGCATAATGCCGATTCAGGCAGTTTGTTCTCAATTTCAAGGCTAGAAAATACCTTCATTTATTCAGTAAACAATAGGTATAATTATTCGTTACAACTTCTGTAATTACTCTATTAGTGGGTTTGGACTTATAGATATTAGTGGCGAATTAATTTGACGTACTGTCGATAATCTAACAATATAACACCTATTCATGCAATACCTACAGATGGGAGACTAGTATAATTCAAACTTTACTGGTCAGTTTGGTGCATTTGACATCTGGTTTATCAAATTGGTTTCTGTATCTTTTATAACAGATATCGACTTAGAATTATCTTGGACATGATTTTCAGAAATAGAGTATGATTTGTTTGGATATACTAAATATAGGTAAGACATTAGGTAATATTATCAGGGGCACTATTAAGTAACAAGGTTAAGCACATTAGTGTGATTTTTTCAGTTCTATACTTTTAACTCTCACATATTCATCCTTAATTGCAAGAACTATCTTTATAACCTCACCCTTGCCCTAGTGGCACATGATCTAGTAATACAAGCATGAAGACGTCACGCTGACCATGGTTGCACAAGAGAACTAAGTTGCTCTAAGTCACTGCTTGACTCTCTATCCCACCGTCTACATTGTAATGGTGATGATATCTATTTGTCTAATGTGAGTCAGGAGCACACTAACAGACACTTACACGGTCACTTATATCATTCTGGTGGTGGCATCTACCTGTGATAAATAAATTAATAATTTTTTAATAATAGGAATATACACAATTACAGCCCTGATGAAGTCATTGGGATAAACCCAGACGACACACGTGTTGGCTGGCGGTGAACATGAAAATCAAATCAACATCGACAACAAAGTTCAATTCAATTTGGACAGAAGGACTTTGGACTTTTTAATTTGGATCATTCCACAAATTGTGGAGCATCAACTCTAGGTATTTGACTGTATTGAATATGAACATTGTTACTTCAATGAAGGACGTTGATATATAAAATATATATGTATTTTCTTTTTGTTAGCAACATACAATATATGTATATGAGGAATCTCTATTCAGGAGTACTTTATTTTCATCTCTAGAATATCGTAACACAGCTATAGGAAAACTAATGAAGTGCCTCTTGTAGTTGTTGGTTTTCACTTTTAGAGCGTACCCTTAATGTCCGAAAGCTTGAGACGAGATGTGTGAATGAAAACTTCAGCCTAGACCTATGCAATTTGAAGCATGAAATAAATGGGTTTGAGTGGCCATTAATTAAGAAAGGAAGAGTATGAGAAAACAGGTTATAAATACAGTGAGTCAATAAATAGTGAGACGTGCACAGAAAAGCATGGAGGGGGATATAATGACTGGTAGGGGTCTATTTCCTGCAATATTTAGTGATACAGACAAGAAGAAAATTGAGAAAAAATCTGATTAAATTAAAAACTAGAAAAGAATCAGAGACACAGAATATGATTCTGATGAAGAGGGTAATTTCCTGAATGACCTACTAGATTCAAGACCTCCTCCTATCACTGATGATACAAAGACACCGAAACTGCCAGGACAATATATGGATGCAGGAGAACCATGCATCCCTAGGCGAGCAAAAGCAGTACTGAGAGCAACCCCTGGGAGTGAAACTGAACCAGCTTTATATATTCCTCATTGGATTATCGTTGAACCTGGAAATTCAAAAATCTTATTTGGAGAAATTTTACAGGGTATGATTAATGTAGAAGGACTGACTGTATACAATTCAGATAAATTGAAATATTTGATCAGAGAAGCAACATGGCATGCTCATACAGTGCATGACTTGCTCTAAGAACTAAAATAAGAATAAGATTTTGATATATACAAAAAGAGGATGTTTTATAGACATTTTAGAATGGTGCTGAGTAAAAGTGAAAACATGGTTCTACTGACTTGAATTGATTACCTAAAAGTTTGGAGGGATTTGAGAAAATACACAACTAAGTGGAAGAAAAATGCTAGCTCTAAAAAGAAAATGATTGATACTGAAAAACAAGAATGGTTATAAGTGGACCAGAAATGGAAAGGATTCTGACAGAGTTCCCTTTGCATGATGTACATAGAAGTGCATACATGCATGTCTCTTAGAACAGATCTCATCTCTATACATTTATGACAAATTATCTGAAACTGAGAGAGAAACCTGATAAGTGGTACACAAAAGTTAGAAGACTTGTGAACAGTTCAAAGGTGCTTTGTGTGGATTATTACACTTTGCTTGGGATTATTTTTCTCAATGATTTGTGGGTTGAATGCAAAGTGGCTGTTACTCGGGCAACAGAGGAACCTCAAAGAGTGCCTCCTATTAATGGTCCAGCCCCTTTTGTGATAGAGAAATATGAAGCAGCGATAGAGAATTTAAATAAGAAGGTGTGAGAAAAACAGGAGAAATGGGAAAAAATCACGAGGTCTACACACGAGCCAAAAAAGTCAGTGCATATTAATTAAAGGAGATATATAGTGTATACAATAAGAGTTACCCATACACCCAAGAGAGACCTAGGTATTATGTTTATCAAGCAACAATGTCCCAAAGGGCTCAAGAGAAAAGACACTAATCTTATTACTCTTACAATATCACAAAGCAATATATTGTATACACAACTGAATTATGACACAAGCAAAAAAAGGGGCAAGATATAGGCAGACACAATCCGGAATCAAATATATTCAGTTGATTTTATATGAAATTAGGAGCAGCATCAAATATTAGTTGTAAAGGTGCTCAATCAACACATAGGGGGTTATTCTAACTTTGGAGGAGGTGTTAATCCGTCCCAAAAGTGACGGAAAAGTGACGGATTTACCACCAGCCGTATTACGAGTCCATTATATCCTATGGAACTCGTAATACGGCTGGTGGTATATCCGTCACTTTCCCGTCACTTTTGGGACGGATTAACACTCCTCCAAAGTTAGAATAACCCCCTTAGTCTCTTGTTTGGAGATTTTCTTCACTAGGACGAACCTGCAAATCAGGCTGGGTGGCGGTTGAGGCAAGTCGGTTAGAGTTGCCATGGCGGGTCGGTCCCTCTATGGAGCTTTTTTTCAAAAGTTCTCCAAACTCCTCCAAACTTCTGGATCTTCTCCCAGATGTTCCTTTGAGGTTCTTTTGGGGTTCACAGCTCACCCCAAGATTCCAGAAGCTCTGAGATGATCCTTGGGGGGTGTGGACTACAACTCCCAGAATGCACCTGGCGCAAACTCCTTTTTGGCCACTGGACAGTGGTCAGCTGGTTGATTTCTTCAGGAGTTGGTGCAGGGGACTCTGGTTAGCAATTTTTCACCTGCAGCAAACAGGGAGACCCTCCTTGAACCAGTTGAAGCCAGGCAAAGTCCTTCTTGTGGTGAAGCCCAAGTGTGCAGCTGGTGTAGTCCTTCAGAGTGCAGGGTCCAGGTGCAGGCCAGGGGTCCATCAGGGCAGTCCTTCTTCTTCTGTGGTTCTTCCTTGTTGGAATCTGATGGAATCTGATGGGGATCTGCGGTGTGGGTGTAGGTCTGCCAGTTTTATCCTTGCTCCTGGGTGAAAAGCGTGGGGATCCTGGTTCTCCAATCAGGTGCAGGGTCCCTCCCCCTGTGATAACCACTTCCTGGGAAGCGTGGCAAAAATCAATCCCAGGAGGCAAAATTCCTCAAAAATCTATCATGGCTGAAAGTGATTTTTGGACGTTACATCTGGCTGAGCCCACCCACTGGTGTGGCTAAAAATCATAAACACACCCCTCTCCTGCCCTCTCCTAATCTAATCAAGGGGGCACCTAGTTGTCTGGGGTTGCAGGATGTGGGGGTGTTGCTGGTTTGCTCCAAATGTCCTTCTCAGCCTTTGAAGACCAGTTTGGCAGCCCTCCCCCTTCCTGCCTCACCATCTACTGAGGGGAGATCCCCTCCCACAGGCACATCTCTTTGTGTGAAGCCAGGCCACTTCACACCTCATCAAGGCAGCCTGGCTAGGCTGCCAGAGGCTGGCCAATCAGAGCACAGCAGCAAAAACAATGCAGGGCTGATGTTGGCAACTTTTCAGGTAAAGTTTAAAACTTTTTACCTGAAAAAGTTATATTAAATCCAACAACTGGAAGTTGTGGGATTTATTATAACAATTAATTTGATACCAAACTCTTTGTATCTGTCACTTAAGGGGACTTTTAAAATTAAAATAAAGTCTCCCCATTCTAGCCTATGGAGGCCATTCACTACAATGAGGAAAAAACATTTTTACCTCACCAGGGCTTATAAAACTATTTTTATAAAGTCACTGCTTACAGTTACATGGCACCCAGCCCTAGGGGCACATAGGGCACACCTTAGGGGTGACTTATATGTAAAAATAAGCTAGTTTAAGACTTTGGAACTAATTTTAATTCCAAAGTCGAATTTTCATAGAACTTTAATTTAAAAGCAGCCAGCAAGGCAGGCCTGCCTTCAAAATGACACTGGGCCCCTCAGCAGGTCACCTATGGGTGCACGACCTATGCTTGGTCCCTAAACCTACATGTCCTACCATATACTAGGGACTTATAGGTAGGTTGACTTAGCCAATTATAATTAGCCTAATTTGCATACTGATTTTACACAGAGCACAGGGCGTGGGACTGGTTAGCAGTACCCCGGGGCACCATCAGAGTCAGGAAAACAACAGCAAAAAGTGGAAAATGGGGGCAAAAAGTTAGGGGGTCTCTACAATCAGCCCTGTTCTCTCATAGCCTGCAGCACTGGTCATGTCACCCACAGAAGTAGCTCTGTAATCATTTCTCAGACCTGCCACTGCAGTGTCTGTGTGTGAAGTTTTAACTGTAAATTCGACTTGGCAAGTGTACCCACTTAAACCTTTTATTTTCGTACATCTAAGACACCCCTTAGATAGGCCCTGGGTAGCCCCAAGGGCAGAGTGCAGTGTATGATTAAGGGTAGGACATCTAGTAATGTGTTTTATATGTCCTAAGAGTGAAACATTGCTAAATTTGTTTTTTCACTGTTGAAAAGCCTGTCCCTGTCATAGGTTAACATGGGGGCTACCTTTAAATCTGATTAAAGTGTAGATTCCCTTTGGGAGCGGATGGACATGTGAAGATTGTGTGTTTGAAAATGCCACTTTTAGAAAGTGAGCATTTTCTTGCTTATACCATGTCAGTGACTCTGCCTGTTTGTGGATTCCCTGTCTGGGTCAGTTTTACAATTGGGCTGGTTGCACCTCACACTGGACAGTGACACAAAGGGAGCTGGGGTGTAGTCTGCATTTCCTGATGAGCAACCTCTGCTAGGAGGGAGGGGAGGAGTGGCCACTCACACCTATAAAGGCTGTGCCTTCCCTCACACAATGCAGTCTCTAACCCCCTGGTGAGTGTGTAGGGCCTGGCCTGGGCAAGGCAGGATTTCACATTCAAGAGACTTTACTTTGAAGTAGGCCTACTTCAAAGGAGAAATTGGGTATAAGAAGGGCACTCAAAACCACAGACTTTAGAACACTTCTGGAAACGAAGAGGAACCTCGGCCTGGAGTACAGCTGAAGAGCTGAAGAAGAAGAGCTTGCATGCCTATGACTGTGCTTTGTGGAGCTATCCTGCAGTTGCTGCTTCTGCCAGAGTAAGAGGGCAAATACTGGACTTTGTGTTGCCTTCCTTCCTGTGAAGATCTCCAAGGGCTTGATTTAGAGCTTGCCTCCTGTTGTTTGAAATCTCAGGGACAGCAAAGACTTCTCTCTGCCAGCACCTGGAGTCTCTGGAGAGACTCCTACTCTGCCCTGTGGTGCCCATCCAGTTCCTGGGAAGCTGAAAGGAGAAGCTGGCAGCCTAAGTGGAAGACATCCACACACAGAAAGCCGTACGGGGAAAAAATTGACGCGGCTCTGATCCGCAGCTGAAAAATCGACGCGCTGTCAGCTTTGCGGCTGAAAGTCTACTCTTGCCTGCAACGCGACCGAAGAATCGACTCACTGAGCTGGATAAACAACGCGCAGCCTCGCTGACAATGGCTGGTGAGATTGCAACCCGTGCTGCGTGGTTTTCAGATCATCGTGTGGTAATGCAAACACCGCTGGGCATGTAAAAATAATGCAAGGCCTGCCCGGACCCGAGAGTGCTGACGCATCGCTCTCCTGTGGAGGGAAGAAACGGCACGCCCGACCCGACGAAAGGAGAAACAAAGCAAGGTCTTGCTTGTGAGTGAAATCAATGCATCACAAGCCCTTTTTGATGCACACTTGCCCGTGCGGGGTTATTTCTGATGCACCCAAAGTACATTTTCACGCTAACAGTGTTAGTGTGTGTTTAAAACTACATGAAGACTCTTTTTGTTTTTTAATTGATGACTTGACTTGTGCATTGTGGATTTTTATCGTTTTGGTCTTGTTTTGTTTCGATAAATATTCTCTATTTTTCTAAACATGTGTTGTGTCATTTTGTAGTGTTTTCATTAAGTTACTGTGTCTGTTGGTACAAATACTTTACACCTAGCACTCTGAAGTTAAGCCTACTGCTCGTGCCAAGCTACCATGGGGGTAAGCAGGGGTTAGCTCAGGGTGATTCTCTACTACCCTGACTAGAGAGAGGGTGCTTGCTTGGACAGGGTGTAACCTGACTGCCAACCTAAGACCCCATTTCTAACATTGTGGAAATATCAAGCCTGCCTTTCAATTTCTAATATTTTCCACTTTGAAGATTTGAGACCAAAATACTGGGCCCATGGAGTTTTGTATGAAGGGCAAAATAACATAAAGTGCATAGTACTCTGTTTGGAACTAATGTCACAGAGGCATTTCGGTACATTAGCAAACCAAGGGCCTGATTTAGGAAACATGGTGCTCCACCTGATGCAGTGCCACTTTCTCTGGGCCCCTAATCACCCCCTAATACTACCATGTTTGCACCATATTTAATATGTAGCGCACTATGGTGGCAGTTAGGGAACTAGCGTCAAAATATGTTATGCTAGTTTGAAACCAACGGGAGGCTCCTCTTAACACCTGCTCTGAGCAGGCATTAAAAGTGCCAGAAAAAATGATGCGAAGAAATCTCTTTGATTTCTTTGTGCTATTTTTTCCCCTTTTGTCCCCTCTAAAGGGTGAACGTCCCTTGGCATACATTTTGGCTGGCTCAGGCATAATGTAGTGCAAATGGCTACAAAGTTTTGCAGTGCACGAATTACACCACTTTGTAAATTTGGTGCAGTGATTTAGGCCTTGTTGGGCCACATTAGCAGAAGAAAATGACGCTAATGTGGAGCAAGGAGTTGCTAGGAGCTCTTGGATTTGCCCCCAAATTCCTTCTTGCAGAAAGACTAAAAGAAAATGAGATGTGCTTAAACGTAAATGGAAAAGATTATGGGGCATTTGCCATTGAGTTGTGTCACCGTTGCACCACACTAGGTGGCGTAAGCGTGATGCAACTATTAAGTCAGATTAATCAACCCACGCAAGGCAATATTGCCCAGCCCAGAGTGGCTTGATATATCTACAGTAATGCAAATCAGCACAAATTACTGCTTTGCATTACTCTGCCACTGCGAGGTGTTCCATGGGTGGAGCGTGAGTGTTCTCACACATTCACTCATGTATTTTGATGCATTCCCAGAATTACCATTACTGGTAGACCTTGAAATGAGTCAAAATACTATACCGACCTAGGTTTTTTACTCTTTATATGTGTACTGCATTTTGAAGCACAAATAGAAAGAGGGAAATGCCTCAGGGGATTTTTTGTCTGCAGGAAGGTCTCCCTTCCTGCACAAAACAGTCCTGACTGCATTGCAGGCACCCTTGCACTGTGGCAAAAGGGTGCCTACATTGGCAGTGGGCAGCTCATTGTGTTCCAGCGCAAAGAAATGACAGGAATGTTCCATCTAGTCTTAAATATAGCACATTCCTGCCCTTTGCCTGTCACACAGCACATCTCAGAAAGGTAACATGCTGTGTGAAGCTTGATAAATATGCCACACAATCTGTACTGTGGGGTGCGGGTCACGGATAAGTATGGCTCCATACTTGTAGCGGTAATCATATTTGTATAACATGCAACTGTCTGCAGAGATTGGACATATGCCTCCCACTCCTAATACCTAGAATTAAAAAACAGGTTTCAAATATGATCCCTAGAACTAGCATTAATAAAATCTCGGGTTCAAAACAATTTGGAAACTCCCAATTCGGGAGAACAAAAAAACATGCATCACATGAAAAGGCAGTGGAATCATAGCCTAAATTGTCAATTAGTTCTAACAAGGGACTGTAATCTTTGATTCAGTAAGTAACCCAATTTCAAATCAAAGTAAAAAATGATGCCTAAATAATTAAATGCTTTAACGTTGGGCACTGCAGCTCCTCCTATGGAATGTACCTCAGATTATGTGGGTTTTTTCGGCCACTGATCTTAGTAAAGGATTTAGGGCCTGATTTAGATGTCGAAGGACAGGTTACTCCATCACAACGGTGACAGATATCCTGTCCAGCAAAATATAAATTACATTATTACCTAAGGGATTTATATTTCGGCAGACAGGATATCCGTTACCGCTGTGGCAGAGTAACCCATCCCCCAAAATCTAAATTCGGCCCTTAGTCACATTAACTTCTAAACCAAGATCATTCAGAAAATAAGTAAAAAAATATTAAAGAGTCTGTAGGCCAGTTGCAGTTCTCACAATGTGCACTGCATTCTCTGCATATACAAAAATGGAAACAGGACATTCCCTAACCTGTGGAAAATCTGTCCTCCTATTGATATAATTATCAAGGTCATTTATATGGAATAAAAACAGGTAAAGTGCCAAGCTACACCATTGATGCACACCCAGATTAGAAGTTATAGTGGGGGAACAGTCCCTCTCTAGTCCATACTGTATTTCAGCTGTGGTTTCCCAATGCAAACACCTAAGCAAATCTACCACTGCTACCTCATCCCCAGCATGGCTCCTAACATTGTGCAATTTACAGTCTCAAAAGCACAGAAGAGTTCCATGAATGCCATGTGCAAGGAGCCACTCCAGGTTTTGACATACCTCCCATTCAGAAGTAACAGATTTAGCCATAATGTACATCGAAAAAAGTTATTTTGATCTACCCAGTCCTCAAGTCTGGATACAAAAACCTGACCCAGGACTGTCACAGTGGAATCCAGTAACGAAATGGGTCGATAACAACTCGGCTGGTTTTTGTCACCCATTTTAAAAATTGGGATTATTATTGCCTCACTCCAGTACTTGAGCAATTCCTCCGCAATCGAGAATCGTATAACGTGTATTTAATGGAGCTTAAAGTACAATGTCCTGTTTACAAATGTGCAATGGAACGCAACTGGGTCTTGGGACTTTTCCCGCTAAACTCCTATTTATGTCAGTTATTACTTCAGAGATCTCATATGAGACACAACTTAAGTGCATCTTCCTCATTAATTAAGGGCGGAGACGTGCCATCCGGTAATCTGCCGACTACTCTTTCAGGATAAAAAACCTTAACAAACTGGACTACCCATGAGTCGATGGGAGTCCGACACTCAATCTGAGAGATGACGTCCTCTTCAAACAATGGGTGGCTGACACAGGCACACTGAAATGGGAGTTCTCACCTTGAACTAAGGCATTATAGTAGAACAGCTCAGCCAGGAGGCCCGATTTCCAAATGTACAAGCACTCTCATCTCTCACAGTGTAAAGTACTTCCTTAGCGCCATTCTATTCACTCTATCATGAACAATAATGTAAAATCATGAATTGTATTTGTTTGCTTCCCATTAAAGCCCAAAATAAATACATATGTATCATTTTCAATTTTAAAATATGCAACATTTAGTAGATGCATGTCGTAGCCACTACATTCAATAGCTCCTAAAATAAGTTTGGTGTCTTCATTTTGGTAGCCAATAAAATATCCTTTCAGTCCCTACATATGTAACATTTCTTTTATCACTCACTATCCAGCTTATTTGTCAGGGGTAAAATATATTGTACTTGTCAGTTACATAATGATCGAATAGTCACAATCAACATGCATTCTATTAGTATACATAAGCATACCTAGATAAACATCACACGGCCTTAGTTTAACATCTGCGCAACATTTTAATAGAAGTATAAAACATGCATTTTAACTTCCTTGTATAAGTTATGACTTTGATGCCTCTGCCTTAGAACGTTTTCAGAATCATGGAAGTTTTACAGCCTTGACATATGGACCCATAGGTAACAGCTCATTCACACTCGTAATTATTTCCTAATTTTCTAAATCTCATCTGCATGTTTCACTTTTTGGCATAGTTTGTGTTCCGTGTTCCCACCCTACTAAATGACTTTGGTGCACCTTAATGTAGAGGAGAGACTCATTTGTACCCCCTCCACCCAGTAGCCATTTGTGCGTAGCACCATTTGACCCTTTTCTCCTGCTTTTGGCTGGTGACAGGATTTTAGGTTTTGAGGTGCAGCAGCTGCACCCTGGCGTGATGCCGACTGCCCTTCCTATGTCATGAAGTAGAGCAAATGAGACTCCTTCTTGTTGACATTTTTTAATGAATGGAAATGTTCACAAACTCGTTCACGATTTTTATAATACTGATACTGAGTTACAGAGCAAAGAAACCATAATGTCTTTTGAGGCACCCTTCATTAGGATTACCTATAGCTGTTCACAAATATCATATAGGTTTTCTGTTTATTTCGAAATAGTGAATGAAGAACGAAAAATGGCTGTTGCCCAAAGCGATAGTCCAATCCCTCATTCCTTCCTCTTTGCTTTATTTTTCTTCAATATCTGTCTGACGGGAAAACGCATGGTTGAAACAAGCTCCTGGAGATTGGACATGCCTGGTGTAACAGCCACCTCCTCTCACGCATTTCTAGTTTTTTTTGTTTAGATATATGTCAGAGAGAAGGGATGAGTGACAAGCTTAAGCTCTAATCAATCTGCAACCTTTCACATGTGTGTGGAAGTTCAATATTGCACAATTGTTCACAGGACAACTATAAATATCTCAAGTACAAATTTGGCATAACAGGCCCTCATTTTGAGTCAAATAATGGAAGAGTGGCAGCGCCACATCCTTCATCAACATGAGAGTTTAAGGATAGACAAACCACCTGAGAAAACAAACGAATTCTTGCAAGTTTTCCACCTTCTAAAAAGTCCCGTAATCAGGGAATCGCTTGTGGAAATGGGTCCGGTAGTTCCAAGTTCCCTGGGGTATTCCCCATTCCAGGCACAGAGACTAATCATGGCTGGTAACTGGGGTGGAGTTGCCTGCAAGAATCAGTAACTCGCGGGATAGTATTAACTTCCCCTATTAACTGATATCTTATGACGGGATGCCATTTTAATAAAAAGTTAGTGTGTATTATTTCGTCTTGTTATTCCACAATGCTGAATGATAGTCCAATTTTGGTCCAGTGCATTTTTTAGTGAATACGTTGCTAAGAAGTCTTGGTGCTTTCTGGTCACTCAGTAAATATTTGACAAGATATCTCTGGCAAGTAATATTTATCAGGCCTTGAAGTTTGACTCGGAAAACCAACATTCTATATTAAATCGGCAATGCTACACCCTTATTTTCTAATAGAAAACCTCTAAATGTATTGAAATTGAAAGCTGGATGCAGTGTTGACACTCAGTCATTCAGCAATGCATGAAATGTTCAGATGGTGTTTCACAGATGAAAGATGCACAGTCACTCTCAAATGGGTTACATCAAAACGGTTTCAGAAGTGCTCCTTCAGAAAACAACGGAATCAAAGCCAGAGTATATCTGATCTATCGTGATCTCATAGATGACTTCTCTATTTGTTGTTCTGCAGACAGAAAAAATGCTGTGATTCTGTGTAAAAGTGCTATATCAATCTACATACACGTCACCATTTTCTTTTTTTCCAAGAGGAGGGCCATGGATTGCGAAATTCAGAATGCCGCCATGGAGTTCAAATATTTATCCAAGAATCCCACAATGAATCCTTCGCAAATTACCAATTTTTAAACGCCTTGTTCTTAAAAAGTAAACTAGCCTTTCGGGAGCTTTTTTTGTTTGTTTTAATGATAGGAGTTTGTGATTACACAAATATACCCACTGCTCTATATAAAAAAAACAACTATACAAGATATATATATATATATATATATATATGTATATATATATATTACTTCTGCCTGCAGGAAGAAGTACGTTTTTGTTATTAATATTTATTATTTTCAGATGTTGTTCCCCTGTTAGTAATAAGAAGTTGCAAGTTGAATCATTCTTTTTATGTCCCCTCAACTTGCCTGCTACATGGCAGTAACGGAAGATGCAATATTAGATTAGTTAGCAAAATACCCAGAGAGCATACAGATTTGTAAAATGACCCACTGCTGGAATGTCAGATCTAATTATTTTGCACATCTACTGGGTCTTGCCCATAGCTCCAAAGCAAAAGAATAAGTATAACTAAGGCAATAATTAAGAACTGTTCATAATTAAGTGTATTTAATGCTTTTATTCCTTTGGGTACCGACGATAATTATATACCAATGTGATTCCCTGAAATATATCTCACAGGCCATTGATAAACAGCTGACTGGAGAAATCAGGGGATTAACTATAATTATAGTAAAGTGGTGGGCTATTAAACTAATTGAATAAAAAGAAATTGGATTATGTATGATCTTGAACAGCTCACATAGTTTAAAATTTAATTAAATTATCATAGGCCTCTTTCGAAATGAATTTTGTTGAAACACGTCAATTTTTCTCAATCAAACATATAAAATGGTCTCCCTCTCTAAGCAGAGATTTCATACTCAGTATGATTAAATAGAATAACTATTCCGAAATACAATATAAACTGAACAATGTGGTTATTCTAAAAATAAGTGTGCAAACCTGAATTGGGTTGTACTTAATATATTATTTGTGTCATTATTGAAGGCTGGTTGAAAATGTAGAATAAATACCATAATTTTACTGAAGGTTAAAGTGCATTGCACCTCCACATATCATATTATTTATTGTCTTTCAAATACTTGCATGACAATGTCTTTCAAATACTCGCATGACAGGAAAACATAAGGAACCTATACTTAAAGGCAATTGGAGTACATGGCCATTTTACATTTAAGTAAGGCAACCTTTAGGTATTTTGATTTAGAAAAATAGTTGCAGGAATAGCAGCCTTTCTGACAAAAAAACGTTTTAGTTACACATGACAAAACCTGTGCAGCAGTAACACAAATGATAGTAATTTCAGCTATTATTTTGTTGGAATATTAGAAACTGACTTGACGTTTCCACACCAATGACATAGCAAGAGTTTTTTTCTGGATTTTGTCTGGCCTATTTCTTCAACAAAATGAGAGAATAGATTTTGAAAAATTGTAAATAAGCTTGGGTGTGTGGTAGTGACAGGATTCAACACCCCTTCAATAAGCACATTAGAGTGTCAGAAAATAGGTGATATATTTGTATTGGGATACCCTTACCAATTTAATAAACACAGTTCTACGTGAAAGTCCGTACTACCCTCTGTTCTAGCTGTAGCACCAGCAGCAAACAATTCCATTAACAAATATGTGCTGCACCAACAATTTAAAAGTCAGAAAACAGCACATTAAAATTCCCACCAAATGATTAACATTGGATATGAGGAGCTAGAGATATGATTTTTTGAAGATTCGAGACTATAAGCCCTAGGAAAACTAAAGTGGCAATGTACAAGCTCAGTCTGCAGGCGACCAGGCACTAGGCACAAATTCAGGTTGACTGTATTGGATTGGGAACTGGGTAAACTAAGGAGGTTGCAGTTGTCCAAGTTTTTAACTTAGGATTTAAGGACTCATTTAGGTTGACAGAATGGGAGGGGCACAATTATGGTCCTCATGGAACCGTCATCCCACCAAGCCAAACCTGTAGTTCACTCAATACATTTATAAGTGGGGCACATCTGGCTTGTCCTCTTCTGGCTCTGCCCCCCCAAAAAAAAATGACTCAAGGGTCTAACCACCACAGGACCCCTGGATCATAGTGGCACTGGCTAAACCCATTTGAGGGCTGGCTGACCATCACTGATTTTATTGTTTGGAGGACTGGGAGGATAAAATACAGAATGGTCCCGAAATTAAGGGGGAACAAAATTAATCTTTCAGGGTTTTTCTCTGTACAAATACATTTATAAAGTGTGTGCTTTAAGCATGATGCTGTTTGGAAAAGCTTCAGCGCTTTGAAGACCGCCTCTACAACGATGCTCCTTCACAGCACAGAGATCCCCACTGGGCAGATGAGGATCTCTAAATAGGTGAGACAGTCATATTTCAGGGTGGTGGAGGCTATAGCCTCCGCTAAACTGGTGGACATGGGGATCATTCGCCAGCTACTAAATGACCCTGTTAGTCTTTTTATCAAGTCCTCCAGTGGTACGAAGCAAAAAAGGTGATGCTAGCCGGGGTCTCTCAAGTTGACAATGTTGCCATGAAATTCTTGCTGAAGTTGTTGGTTTTCAAGCCGAAAGCTCCTTGCAGGATAACGCTGAATTCCCTAGCCACTGAGATGATTTTGCCACTGGGGTAGATTAGCCATCACACCCTGGTCCAGGGTTTTTCTTTAGGACTTAGTGACTTTTTTGGTTGTCAAAGTAGCTCAGTGGGGAAGGCTGGACGCTGTAGCTTGGTAGGGGTGAAAACCTTCCCTGTCAGGTCCTGCTGAACCAGTGTGCAGCACAAATCAAGCTCTCAGTGGGGCAAACCTGGGTTTCTTGCCTGACAAGGTTTCACCCTCTATATGAAAGACTCAATACATTGTCCTGTTTCTCTGGAGGATTAAAAATTAAAAAAATGTCAAGCTGCTGGAAATGGTCTTCCTGCTTATTCCTGCAGCCCTCACGTCATCAAAGCATGAGGAGCCATCTCATATTGAGTGCTAATTTAGGACATAATGCCTGATATGGAGTTTGGTAGATGGGAACAGGCCATAAAAAACATCTGCTACCTTGGAGTTTGGTCCACTAGATTTAGAGTTGATTGGTGATGGATGAAAATATGTCAAACATCGACCACATCCAGGCCACTTTCTTTCCTTCATCAATGGAATTGAACCAGAAACATGAGAGATGATGCAACAGAAAACAACTACTCCATATGCAAAATTTGGAGTATAAATGTCTTTTAGCAGAAACATATTGGTTCATCCTCCACAACAGTGTTGGAAGAAAAAGAACATAAATAAACAAACGCTGCCCACAACAACCACAAAATGTACTCTAACAACATGTCCCTGTTGCTCCAATGCCTGGACTTCTATCTGGCAGTTCTCAATGAGCAACAACACATTTCACCATAAAAGAGAAGCTAAGTACAATTTTTTAAAACGTTTTAAAAATGTTTTAAATGCACTGTGTTAACCATGAATGGTATTAACCTTAACTTAATGAGCACCAAACCATCTATAACAGCAATTCAGATTGTCTCTCTGTCTAGCCAGATGTTTCACACTAAACACCCATTTTAAATACTTACCTAATATATGCTTACTGCACCCCTCAAATGTCAAAGCAGTAAGTGAATGCACATTTTTAACATATGCGGAGTCATACTAACATATAATGCTAACACTCTATACCTAAGCTGTTTTCAATTTTCAGAAAAGAATGTGCTCTAATGCTTTTTAAAATTTTGAGTGGTTATCATAAAAGGCACAAATATTCAAAGTCAAGCCTTCATCCCATGCTACCTCTTTACCATACACTCCACAGTCTTAGCTGCAAATGTGTACCCAAAATATATTTTTGTAAACCCCAGTTACTGATATATTATCTCCTTAAATGTGGCACATGATATCAAAAGCTACAAACACATCCACACACACACACACACACACACACCATATATGCCAGGCATTGCACTCATATCCTTAATCTAGGTGTAGGAATACATAATCCATGCTATGGACCATATGTGTCCCACCATTTCACAAGCTTTTCATATGTTTAATCAGTAAAGTATTGGAGTTAAATGTAGTCTCACACACACATAACCATTCTGGATGCCACTCACACTATACCAACACAACAGCACACTTCCTTTTACACAAGTAGCAAAGGAAATTAACTAGCTCTCTACAATCCAACACATGGTAAATATCAAGACCTTAAAATAAAAGTAAATGGTTAACCTATGCAACATATTGAAATATGCAATTTAATATGGCAAACAGTATTACATTTTTTAAATAAAATACATCAAGTAAGACACAGATGGTTCAAAAAGAAGTAGGTATACTAGAAAAAAAGAACAAGGGGACTACAACATTTGTACTCCTCTTGGTAGTCTAATTCACTTTGCAAAGAAATGAATACAAATATGGTGCTGATTTTTTTTCAGGCACCTACTTCATGGAATGAGGTGGGGTTTTATGATTTTTTAGGGGGCCAGACCAAGGTGTGTCTGGAGAGGAAAAGTCACACGAATAGTGAGGTTTTGGGGTATGAGAGTGTTTTTTGGTATGAGGATGTTTTGGGGCATTGGGTGTGGTCGGGGCAGATCGAATGGTAGAAGGAGCAGGAGGGTTTTGGTCAGAAGAAGAGCTTGGGGTGGTCTTTGGAACAGTATCAGGACTTAAAATGGGGAAGGTGTTGGAGTGGGTCAGGGTTTTGGACAGGTGCTCGGATTTGAATGGTCTCAGAGGAACGGTGGCTAATGGAGAATAGTGACTAGGAACAGGTGTGCCAGGAGCACTGATGTCAGCTGAACCACTAGGCAAGATCTCTCTGTAAGGTACTCTCAGGACAGAGTATATATCCTATCCAGGATGTTTATCACTTGTGTGAGTTGCTGACTGACTCCCTGGAAGTCATCCAACAATTCCATCTGACCAACTGAGACGTCTTTAGGAGCTTCCATTGCCTCTTTTGACAGCAGTACTTGCTTGGGGTGTGCAGACAGGAAGAGAGGTGCCAGGGGCAAAGGAGACACCAGCTTGTTTCTGGACTTAGTGTTGGCTCTTTTCCGGGGAGACAGGTAGGTGCTGATGGCTGTAGTGGTGGTGATAGAACAGATGGTGCATCTCATACTGGGTGGTCTGCCTCCACGATGGGATGGCCTAAGTCAGAGTCCTCAGATACAGATGTTGTAGGAGACTCCTGGCCTACCGAATCCTTTTTAGTGGCACTGGGTCCCTCAGTTTTGGTAGCTCCACATCACAATTCTGAGTGGCACCTCTGCGTGTTCCCCAAAGTCTGGCCAACATCTCTCTCACTTGTTCCAGAGGAATCTGAAAGCATACATATGCACACATTTGATACATGCTACAGAGATCAATAACAAAAGGTACACACATCAGAGCAAACAAAACATAAAGCCTCTTACCATACTATTCTCAATACAGAAAACACACATGAACATCATAAAGGGCTTTTTTGTGATTTTAGAAGGTGAGTTTCTCCTTCACCAATGACAAGGATGTTCTGCCTCTCTTATTACAAGTTTGGTAAACACTTTACTGTGATGTAGAAAAGGGTCTGCCAAACTCTAAAACAGAGCCTAACTCACATATATGACAGACCTATAATGCTGTATGTCTGTTTTTGCCATCATTTTAAAGGGATGTATTTTTTGTTAATTGTGTTAATATCAAAGTTCTACACATGGTGTAAACTTGTAGGCCAAGGCCACAGTTTACATTTCTACATATCTGATCTCACACTTCTACACCTACATTGCTACAATATTAAAAAAAATCTTGGTGCATGTCAAGGTCTGTGTAATTTTTTACAACATTGTGTTCATACACTTGACCAGGATCTGGAAGTCTTATACAAATTACAGCTTTAGGATATGGTCAAGGGACATTAGCCAAGTCACATATTGTACATTAAATCACTGTTGTGGAAAGAAATCATATTTAATATGCATTTGAGAACTTTTTAAACTTTTCACATGCACAATTTGAGTATGAGTCTTATGAACACTTTATGAAAGGGTATGGTTGTAAATATTTTAAATTGCATGCTATCTATCTGTAACAGACATGACATGAACAAAGTTATATCGACTGTATTGCTGCTGATCTGCAATTATATGTTGAGGCTTATTTTACTGTGTCACATTTGTGAATGCCTTATTTTTAATTTCACACGTTATAAGGTGGAGGTGATACCTGTTACATTTCTGATGGAATAATTGTTCAGCAAACAGAAATCTGGGGCAGAGTATGATACATTCTACATGCTTGTCATAGCAACTTATATAAAAATGTAATGTCCTAATTTGGAGTGTGTCAGATGGGTAACTCTGACAAGTAACAAATGTCCCATCAGTCTATTTGTATGTGCATTATGCCCTATGGAACTTGTAATAAGACAGGTGAGATATAATTTATGCTTGTGATATAGTGAACCTTCCTCAAAACTCAACATCAGGCCTTACATGAGGATCTTAGAACTGTAACATTATCTGCCAAACTGGAAGCTTCAACAAATGGTTAAGAACACCATGAATAGTTTTTAAAGTAAATACATTTACCACCTTGTTGCTTCTCTATAGCCTTCAGATTCCCATCCAGATCAGAGTAGGCCAGAATGCTCTTGATCATGGTTAACATTGGCTGTAGCACTCACTTTTTTGCTAAGAGAACTTTTCTAGTTTTGACAACGCACTTAGGTAGGTCCACTGCGGAAGATCCTCCCACCTTTTGTGGTATTGGATGCTCAGGTGCCTATGGACCTTCAGCTGGTGCACTTGCCTGACAATATCATTCCAGGTCTTTCTTTTGTGTGTGGAATGGTCTATTATGAAGAACATGCATTGGTGGCGAATTACATTTTGTTTGATGTGTTACTGCATCTTTACAGTGATGGAAATACCATCCTCCTTATTCTAAGTCCATAATACACAATGTTAAATTTAATATGGTGGATGGGATGTCCGTACCTTGGTGAGGCAATAAATGTACAATTTACAAATCATGCAATTGTTTTTTCATCTTATTGATTAGAAAAGTGAAGTTTACTTTTCTTTAGCCATCACTGAATATTGTGTGTTGGCATGTACGCTCACATTCAGGGACATTTGTGCCTTCTTAATTCCAAGTTACTTACTACAATGCAATTGATGGGTCCTTCACCTCTCCACCCTAGCCATAATGCCTTTAAAGTTTTTTAAAGTAAATGACTTCTATTTGTAAATATGTCCTATATATCACATTGTGATTGAGTAGCCATTCTGCCTAAAAGTAATCCAAGATCTTTGTATCCTATGTAAGGGAAACTCCTATAAAAATTTCAGGGAGTACACAGTGAACAAAAGAAGGCATTTCTAGTCATTGGTAAAGTCAAGTGCAGTGTAGATTGTTTAAGGTACGTTCACCATTGACTTGACAGTTGGAAAGTGAAATTCTGAAGCCGGAGCATCTGTTGTCTCTAGTAGTGGCATTCTCTAAAACTTACAAGACAATAAAACCTTCTCATTAAACATGAAATGCTTAATTATTTCAGGAATTTTTCACTAATGTTGCTGTTGACCTGGTTGATCACACAGCTTCACGATGCCACCATGACAAATGGTAGGCCTGTACACTTTCATCAATGTAATACTTTTCTTTTTACTAACACAGCATACCTTGCTGGTAAAGTATTTTGTCTCAACATTGTAATTTTGATATTCCTTAGCAATCATTACTGTTAATTGAGTACATTAAGTTTATCATATTGATGTACTGGAGTTACAAAATTATAATTCAGAACCTAAAAAGTCAAGAAATATATATTTGTTAAAATTGCAATTTTGGTCATGTAGCGGCTTGTACTTTTAAAAGCTGGGTGGTTGCTCAGGTTGCTATAATTCTCACATTTCTAAGTAAAAGTTTTGCTCATCAAATTAATATACTTACAGTTTACACAAGACCATATCAAACATGGTTCTACATTACCTTATGTGTGTATCACAAATTGCCCTGTCATAGAGTTAAAAAATAATTAATTTATAGTGGATGTGAATTTTAAAATATTACTTGGAGATGCCAAAGTCAATCAAATTTCTTTAAAAATTGTCAGCATATTAATGTAAGTGCATTTCATGTATGGAACGTATGAGGCTCTCTTCCAGGTCAATAAAGTCGGCTGTAGTTGGTCAGAACCACCTATGCAAGGGTATTCAATTACTCAGGAGGGCTCTGTCACCTACTCTTTTAGCCATGGTAGGTCCCTGCATAAGAATATGAACAGAAACAGGTGAGGAAGTGTACTACACCTGATAGGAGACAAGTGGCAAATGGTCACAAAAACATGTATGTCAATGCAGCAGAAATTACATCTATGCATGCTTCCATGACAGCCATAGATTCCATCAATCACAAACCATTTTAACCAGTGCAGGGCTGCTGATGTCAGGAAAGGGAGGTACACACTGCACTTGGTAGTCCGTTGTCCACGATAGATACATCAGGCATCCCCCACGTTCCGACATTATAAACCAACATTGTCATCATAGGGTATAACTGACAACATGGCAGTGAATTATTGACGCAAGCATCTGTTATCAGTAACTTTGCTGCTGTCAATAACTAAAACATTGCAATATAAACAATAGAGACTCATGCTGCATGATTTAATGTATGCCAATCCTAATGGACACTTCAGCAAATAATATTGAGAAAAGAGCCAAAACATTACAGCATACATACATTATTGTAAATTAATTTTGAATAATTATGAAATATTTTGGAAATTTGAGTTTCTTTTACTTTACCTGCATGTCTTTTAGTTATAAGCTATAATGATTTGGTGATTTTTGAAAATAGTAGAATAGTCAATTCACCTTTACATATATGGAAACAAGTAATACAAGTACAAACAAACAATGAGAATATTTATTTAAAATATGAAAATGTTATTGTGGCAAAGTGGCTTTTTTATTTGGTATGACTGGCCACACTTACCATGTAATACTACCAGTCACCCAGAAGTGGACCTTGGGTTCCCACCAGTAAACCTTAGTTCAGTCCTGGTAGTGTGGCAAAGAGCAGTCAGGCTACTTTGAGGAACATGTGTAAAAGCATTTCACAACACCGACATGGACGATAAGTAAATGACACGACTCAAAAGAAATCCAACACCAATTTAGAAAAATAAAGCTGATTTTCATCTTAACCCCTTCGCTGCCAGGCCTTTTCCCCCTCCTGTGCCAGGCCTTTTTTTGCCTATTTGGGGCAGTTCACGCTTAGGCCCTCATAACTTTTTGTCCACATAAGCTAACCAAGCCAAATTTGCGTCCTTTTTTTCCAACATCCTAGGGATTCTAGAGGTACCCAGACTTTGTGGGTTCCCTTGAAGGAGGCCAAGAAATTGGCCAAAATACAGTGAAAATTTCGTTTTTATTTAAAAAAATGGAAAAAGTGGCTGCAGAAGAAGGCTTGTGGATTTCCCCCTGAAAATGGCATCAACAAAGGGTTTGTAGTGCTAAACTCAGCCGCTTCCTAGCTTTCAGGAACAGGCAGACTTGAGTCAGAAAACCCCATTTTTCAACACAATTTTGGCATTTTACTGGGGCATACCCCATTTTTGCAATTTTTTGTGCTTTCAGCCTCCTTCCAGTCAGTGACAGGAATGGGCATGAAACCAATGCTGGATCCCAGAAACCTAACCATTTCTGAAAAGTAGACAAAATTCTGAATTCAGCAAGGGGTCATTTGTGTAGATCCTACAAGGGTTTCCTACAGAAAATAACAGCTGAAAAAGAAAAATATTGAAATTGAGGGAAAAAAACAGCCATTTTCATCCACGTTTTACTCGGTAAATTTTTCCTCCGATGTCAAATTTTTGAAAGCAATATACTGTTACGTCTGCTGGACTCCTCTGGTTGCGGGGATATATAGGGCTTGTAGGTTCATCAAGAACCCGAGGAACCCAGAGCCAATAAATGAGCTGCACCCTGCAGTGCGTTTTCATTCTATACCGGGTATACAGCAATTCATTTGCTGAAATATAAAGAGTAAAAAATTGCTATCAAGAAAACCTTTGCATTTCCAAAAAGGGCACAAGATAAGGTGCTGAGGAGCAGTGGTTATTTGCACATCTCTGAATTCCGGGGGTGACCATACAAGCATGTGAATTATAGGGAATTTCTCAAATAGACACACTCTCCTATATTTGGAAGGAAAAAATGTAGAGAAAGACAAGGGGCAAAAGCACTTGTTTTGCTAATCTATGTTCCCCCAAGTCTCCCGATAAAAATGATACCTCACTTGTGTGGGTAGGCCTAGCGCCCGCGACAGGAAACGCCCCAAAGCGCAACGTGGACACATGCAAAATTTTGGGAGAAAACAGAGGTGTTTTTTTGCGAAGTGCCTACCTGTAGATTTTGGCCTCTAGCTCAGCCGGCACCTAGGGAAACCTACCAAACCTCTCCATTTCTGAAAACTAGAGACCTAGGGGAATCCAAGGAGGGGTGACTTGCGGGGCTCGGACCAGGTTCTGTTACCCAGAATCCTTTGCAAACCTCAAAATTTGGCTAAAAAAACACATGTCCCTAACATTTCTGTGGCAGAAAGTTCTGGAATCTGAGAGGAGCTACAAATTTCCTTCCACCCAGCGTTCCCCCAAGTCTCCCGATAAAAATGATACCTCACTTGCGTTGGTAGGCCTAGCGCCGGCGACAGGAAACACCCCAAAGCGCAACGTGGACACATCCTAAATTTTGGGAAAAAACAGAGGTGTTTTTTGCGAAGTGCCTACCTGTAGATTTTGGCCTCTAGCTCAGCCGGCACCTAGGGAAACCTACCAAACCTGTGCATTTCTGAAAACTAGAGACCTAGGGGAATCCAAGGAGGGCTGACTTGCGGGGCTCGGACCAGGTTCTGTTACCCAGAATCCTTTGCAAACCTCAAAATTTGGCTAAAAAAACACATGTCCCTCACATTTCTGTGGCAGAAAGTTCTGGAATCTGAGAGGAGCTACAAATTTCCTTCCACCCAGCGTTCCCCCAAGTCTCCCGATAAAAATTATACCTCACTTGCGTGGGTAGGCCTAGCGCCGGCGACAGGAAACACCCCAAAGCGCAACGTGGACACATCCTAAATTTTGGAAAAAAACAGAGGTGTTTTTTGCGGAGTGCCTACCTGTAGATTTTGGCCTCTAGCTCAGCCGGCACCTAGGGAAACCTACCAAACCTGTGCATTTCTGAAAACTAGAGACCTAGGGGTATCCAAGGAGGGCTGACTTGCGGGGCTCGGACCAGGTTCTGTTACCCAGAATCCTTTGCAAACCTCAAAATTTGGCTAAAAGAACACATGTCCCTCACATTTCTGTGGCAGAAAGTTCTGGAATCTGAGAGGAGCTACAAATTTCCTTCCACCCAGCGTTCCCCCAAGTCTCCCGATAAAAATGATACCTCACTTGCGTGGGTAGGCCTAGCGCCGGCGACAGGAAACACCCCAAAGCGCAACGTGGACACATCCTAAATTTTGGAAAAAAACAGAGGGTTTTTTTGCGAAGTGCCTACCTGTAGATTTTGGCCTCTAGCTCAGCCGGCACCTAGGGAAACCTACCAAACCTCTCCATTTCTGAAAACTAGAGACCTAGGGGAATCCAAGGAGGGCTGACTTGCGGGGCTCGGACCAGGTTCTGTTACCCAGAATCCTTTGCAAACCTCAAAATGTGGCTAAAAAAACACATGTCCCTCACATTTCTGTGGCAGAAAGTTCTGGAATCTGAGAGGAGCTACAAATTTCCTTCCACCCAGCGTTCCTCCAAGTCTCCCGATAAAAATTATACCTCACTTGCGTGGGTAGGCCTAGCGCCGGCGACAGGAAACACCCCAAAGCGCAACGTGGACACATCCTAAATTTTGGGAAAAAACAGAGGTGTTTTTTGCGAAGTGCCCACCTGTAGATTTTGGCCTCTAGCTCAGCCGGCACATAGGGAAACCTACCAAACCTGTGCATTTCTGAAAACTAGAGACCTAGGGGAATCCAAGGAGGGCTGACTTGCGGGGCTCGGACCAGGTTCTGTTACCCAGAATCCTTTGCAAACCTCAAAATATGGCTAAAAAAACACATGTCCCTCACATTTCTGTGGCAGAAAGTTCTGGAATCTGAGAGGAGCTACAAATTTCCTTCCACCCAGCGTTCCCCCAAGTCTCCCGATAAAAATGATACCTCACTTGCGTGGGTAGGCCTAGCGCCCGCGACAGGAAACACCCCAAAGCGCAACGTGGACACATCCTAAATTTTGGAAAAAAACAGAGGTGTTTTTTACGAAGTGCCTACCTGTAGATTTTGGCCTCTAGCTCAGCCGGCACCTAGGGAAACCTACCAAACCTGTGCATTTCTGAAAACTAGAGACCTAGGGGAATCCAAGAAGGGTTGACTTGCGGGGCTCGGACCAGGTTCTGTTACCCAGAATCCTTTGCAAACCTCAAAATTTGGCTAAAAAAACAAGTTTTCCTCACATTTCGGTGACAGAAAGTTCTGGAATCTGAGAGGAGCCACAAATTTCCTTCCACCCAGCGTTCCCCCAAGTCTCCAGATAAAAATGATACCTCACTTGCGTGGGTAGGCCTAGCGCCCGCGACAGGAAACGCCCCAAAACGCAACGTGGACACATCCTAAATTTAGGGAAAAAACAGAGGTGTTTTTTGCGAAGTGCCTACCTGTAGATTTTGGCCTCTAGCTCAGCCGGCACCTAGGGAAACCTACCAAACCTGTGCATTACTGAAAACTAGAGACCTAGGGGAATCCAAGGAGGGCTGACTTGCGGGGCTCGGACCAGGTTCTGTTACCCAGAATCCTTTGCAAACCTCAAAATTTGGCTAAAAAAACACATGTCCCTCACATTTCTGTGGCAGAAAGTTCTGGAATCTGAGAGGAGCTACTAATTTCCTTCCACCCAGCGTTCCCCCAAGTCTCCCGATAAAAATGATACCTCACTTGCGTGGGTAGGCCTAGCGCCGGCGACAGAAAACACCCCAAAGCGCAACGTGGACACATCCTAAATTTTGGAAAAAAAATAGAGGTGTTTTTTACGAAGTGCCTACCTGTAGATTTTGGCCTCTAGCTCAGCCGGCACCTAGGGAAACCTACCAAACCTGTGCATTTCTGAAAACTAGAGACCTAGGGGAATCCAAGAAGGGGTGACTTGCGGGGCTCGGACCAGGTTCTGTTACCCAGAATCCTTTGCAAACCTCAAAATTTGGCTAAAAAAACAAGTTTTCCTCACATTTCGGTGACAGAAAGTTCTGGAATCTGAGAGGAGCCACAACTTTCCTTCCACCCAGCGTTCCCCCAAGTCTCCAGATAAAAATGATACCTCACTTGCGTGGGTAGGCCTAGCGCCCGCGACAGGAAACGCCCCAAAACGCAACGTGGACACATCCCATTCTTTGAAAGAAAACAGTGCCTACCTGTGGATTTTGGCCTGTAGCTCACCTGGCACTTAGGGAAACCTACCAAACCTGTGCATTTCTGACAACTAGAGACGTAGGGGAATCCAAGATGGGGTGACTTGCGGGGCTCGGACCAGGTTCTGTTACCCAGAATCCTTTGCAAACCTCAAAATGTGGCTAAAAAAACACATGTTCCTCACATTTCTGTGGCAGAAAGTTCTGGAATCTGAGAGGAGCCAAAAATTTCCTTCCACCCAGCGTTCCCCCAAGTCTCCCGATAAAAATGATACCTCACTTATGTGGGTGGGCCAGGTTTCTGCAACAGAATAAGGCCCAAAACCTGAAGGGATAGAAGGGATAGTTGGGGGAGCCACGCAAGCCACACCTCCCTGGACTCCTTGGGGTGCCTATTTTTAAAAAATTTCTGGGTTTTGTAGGTTTCCCTACATGACAGCCGCACCCTGGACCAAAAACATAGGTGGGCCCTCCCCCCCCAAACACAGGCATTTTTGGAATATATCACTTTGATGTGTGCACATACGTCCGTGATGTGCCAAACACTAAAATTGTGAAAAGAAACACACTTAGGTTATGTGAAGAAGACCCCTCACCCACCAACCAAGTTGGTGGCATGCTTCATCATCGGGGTCCCACCCGAGGCACCTAGCGTGTCACAGGTGTGCTGCGACGCCTGATTACAGCGGAGCAGGTTTTGTCTTTTTTTACAACACATACTGGTTGGATTTGGCACGAGGGTGAGTGATGGTTCAGTGGATCAAATTTTATTAACAAGAGATTTCACAAAAATGAAATGCACTGCTAATAACTGAAAGGCAAAAAACTGAACCAATGACTCACAGCTTGTGAGCTGTAAAGCCGCGACAAGGCACCAACCGCTTTACAGGCCATTCACACACCTTTCATACATGACACGCACAAGACCATTCACACTGCCAGCCACGGGCCCAGCACATTACAACACTCACATCGACAGACCGCGCCACTCAAGGGCCCATCACTTACATACGCCCACATGCCTGATACAAGAATCACACCAGCTGATGGGAGTGTGGACTGCCGTTCGGCTGGCACCGCCAGCCAAGCGCCACCCCACACACACCGCCAGCCAAGCGCCACCCCAAGCACACCGCCAGCCAAGCGCCACCCCACGCACACCGCCAGCCAAGCGCCACCCCACGCACACCGCCAGCCAAGCGCCACCCCACGCACACCGCAAGCCAAGCGCCACCCCACGCACACCGCAATCACTTTTTTTATTTATAAACAACAAAGAAACTACTAATTATAAAGTAAGCACAAAACTACAAACACAAAAGCTCTAACTAAATACACAACAGATGCCAACCGTGAAACATATGAAAATTTAAAACAGACAGCTTACGCTCAAGGTATTTCCCAGAATTTTTTTGGGGTATGGTAACTTCTGTAACATGCGGGAACACACAGCCCAGGCTTTGAAGGGCATTCGGGGCAGTACATCCGGCTCTCTCTCCGGATTAATCTCCGGGCACATACTCTACATTTCTTTGTGGGCATGTCTTTTTTGGGAGTGGGAGGAATGTGATCTGGAAAGTGCCGATCTTTCAATCTAGCTTCATCCTCCACCACTTCTACTCTAGGAACTCTTGCCGGTTCCACCACAATAAGGCTTTCTATCACCGACTCCTGAAATTTAACAAATGTCATCCTTGACTCGGGTGAACAATCCTTGTATACAATAAAGGCATTAAAAGTTGCCAAATGAAATAAATGTAGGGCCAACTTTTTATACCACACATATGACTTACGAAGAGCAGTGTAAGGTTCTAACCTCTGATCTACTCTATCAACACCACCCATGTGCCTATTGTAGTCCAAAATGCACGCAGGTGTGCGCACTTCCGCAACCTGACCCCAAACAGCCACAGGGGAAGTACTCTCATCATGGATGGTCGATAGCATGTACACATCCCTCCTGTCTGAAAATTTCAGAGCTAGCAGCTCATTATTTCGCAAGGCACTGCACTGTCCCCTCTCAAGTTTTTTAGAGACAAGCTCCCTTGGATAGCCTTTCCGGTTAGAACGGATTGTGCCACAAGCAACTGTGTCCACCCTAAACAACTCCTTGAACAACTGCACTCCAGTGTAGAAATTATCTACGTACAAATGGTGACCTTTGTTAAACAGCCGTCTAGCAAGTTCCCACACAATTTTTTCGCTAACTCCAAAAGTGTCCGGACAACCAGGAGGGTCAATACTGGAATCCCGACCAGTGTAGACCCGGAAATTTTACACATATCCTGTACTGCTTTCTGACAGCAGATACAATTTAATCCCATACCGTGCCCTCTTACTAGGAATGTACTGCTTAAAAACAAAACGCCCCTTGAAAAGGACCAAAGACTCGTCCACACTTATCTCTTTGCCTGGGACATAGACCTCTGAAAACCGATCCACAAAATGATCAAGGACAGGCCTAATCTTAAAAAGGCGGTCACAATCAGGGTGATCTCGTGGCAAGGCTAAAGCATTGTCTACAAAATGCAGCATACGAAGAAGAAGCAAATACCGATTACGTGTCATAGTTGCAGGAAATATAGCCATTGCCATCAAGGGACTAGTAGACCAATAAGAAGCCAGTGACGGCTTCCTGATCAACCCCATCAAAAAAGACAAACCTAAAAACCTTTTCATCTCTTCCAGATATGTGGGAACCCAATGAGTAGCTCTAGACTGAGGCTTAAGTCTGGCAGCGTTGTCCCGCAAATATTGCTCTGCATACACATTTGTCTGCTCCACAATCTCTTCCAAAAATACATCGTCCATAAACAAGTGAAAGAAATGGACAGGCAGAAAGTTTTCCGTATTAACTCTACACCCTGGGAGACCAGTAAATGCAGGTAACTGTGGCTGCTCCATGTTTGGGGCAATCCAGGTGTCAGGTCTTCCAATGGGAAACCCTGCAGCCCCAGGCTGCTGCACTCTTGGCACATCAATGTCCTCCTCTAACACAGGCCCTTCATCTGCACTGAGAGTAGCTTCCTCATCAGAAGAATACTCTCGGACAGAAAACTCACTTCCAGAATCTCCTGCTTCCTCCTCTGCCTCAGATGCAGAGTCAGTGTCGTAATCATGGTCTGAAGACGACTCAAAGAGCATGCGAACAACCTGCTGAGCGGTCACTTTGCGGCTAGCCATGATCCTAACAACAAATGGATTGCCAACAACAACTAGCACTAAAATAAGTAATAAACAAAGTGTAGCTTTATCACAAAGAGTTATGTACTACAAAAAACTATACCACACAGTTGCCTGAAATAGCTACTCACCAAGCAACTACTCTGCAATCACCAATGATATCCCACTAAAAAGAAAAAAGAAAAAAGCAATTTAGACATATGACAACACAAACACCACTGTGCTCAAATCTAAGGACAATGTCAAACACACAATACTGCATTTAGTACACCACCTACAAACATGTCAACAATACTCCTTTGGAGTAAATTGCGTTCACTTACCTAAAACATGCAACTATGCAAACCACAGGACAACTACTGCCAAAACCGCAAAGATCCACAGCAAAGGAAGCAAAAGCGTTGAACTAGAAGAAAAAGAAGAAATAAATTGTTATAATCACAAATACAAATACTTTGCCAGTTGACAAACACCCCACCACCAAGAACTAAGAAGTTGTCCCTGGTACCTAAGTGGATCCTGCCCCCCTCGGGGTAGATGGGCGTAAAAGAATTGGCCAATCTGACCCCAAGGGGGGCAGAAATGGGCAACACCTCTGTGCCCCCTTTCAGGGGGCGACCCTTCCCCAAGGGGGCACCCCCAGCACAACACAAAACAAAAAAATCCCTGCCGTATTGGTGGTCTCTGCCCTCCTTGGGGGCAGATGGCCCTACAAAATTACGGGCAGAGATGGGCAATACAAATTTTCCCCACCTTGGGCGGCGACCGTTGCCCAAGGGGTGCCCCCAAACACACACCAAACACAATCCCTGACACCTAGTGTGCTTCCACCCCCCCCCCCCCGGGGCCAGATCGTCCAAAAAATGGCTGGTCTGCCATCGGGGGGGCCGAAACAGAAAAAAAAATCTCCCCAGGGGAGCGACCCTTGCCACAGGAGTTGCCCCCAAAATAAACAATAAAAACAAAATCCCTGATGTCTAGTGGTTTTGCCCCCCCCCCCCGGGGGCAGATCAGCCCAAAAATCGGCTGATCTGCCCCCGGGGGGGGGGGCAAAATACAAATAAAAATTGCCCCGGGGGGGCGACCCTTGCCCAAGGGGTCGCCCCCAAAAACACACATAAACAAAGATATCCCTGGTGTCTAGTGGTTTTCGCCCCCCCCTGGGGGCAGATCCGCCGAAAAATCAGCAGATCTGCCCCCAGGGGGGGCGAAATACAAATAAAAATTGCCCCCGGGGGGGGCGCGACCCTTGCCCAAGGGGTCGCCCCCAAAAACACACATAAACAAAGATATCCCTGGTGTCTAGTGGTTTTTGCCCCCCCCTTGGGGCAGATCCGCCGAAAAATCGGCGGATCTGCCCCCGGGGGGGGCGAAATACAGATAAAAATTGCCCCCGGGGGGGGCCACCCTTGCCCAAGGGGTCGCCCCCAAAAACACACATAAAAAAAGATATCCCTGGTGTCTAGTGGTTTTCGCCCCCCCCCTGGGGGCAGATCCGCCGAAAAAACGGCCGATCTGCCCCCAGGGGGGGGCGAAATCCAAATAAAAATTGCCCCCGGGGGGGGCGACCCTTGCCCAAGGTCTCGCCCCCAAATTTAGGCACAAAGAAAATCCCTGGTGGCTAGTGGAGATTCCTGCTCCACGATCGCGGGCCCTGCCCGCAATCGTGGAGCAGGAATCTTGAGAAAACAGACACAGGGGGAAAGGAAAAACCCTTTCCTTTCCCACTGTGTCTGTTTTCTCAAACCCCCCGCCCCCCAAAAACGGAGAGGACTCACCTTTGAGCTCCTGCTCCGAAGACGCGCTGGAAGCAAATGGCTTCCAGCGCGCCGGCAACACTAGATGACGTCAGCTCGCTGCGTGCGCGCTGACGTCATCGGATTGCCGTGGGGGGGGCGGGGGTGGAAGGGGAAGGTCTTCCCCTTCCATCCCCGCCTGGGGGGGGAAGGGGGGTGCACGGGGGGCGCGCTAGCGCGCCCCCAAGTTCCCCTGTGCCTAGGACGAGATGATCTCGTCCAAGGCACAGGGGAACTGTAGCCTTGGACGAGATCATCTCGTCCAAGGCACAGAAGCGGTTAATTTAGACATGTAAACAAACTTTTTTTTATAAATACAGCCAGAGTTTTGAACTTTTAAAGTGTTAAAATATAGAGTACTTTATTGGTCAGGCAACTCTCATTGAAGTCAATGGGGAAAATTACTGCAATTGGTCACTTGCAGGGTGAGCTTTGTGGAACCCATTTGGAGTTAAGGTCTTGGGGGTCCCTAGACTAAGCCTTAACAGTCAGTTTTTAGTTACCTTGCTCAGGGAGTCCTGGTGCAGAGGTACTCTGGCTGTCCTTGGTGCTGATGGGATCCGGGTGCGCTGTCAAAACTGCAGCCCTTGACAAAAGTACACTTCTGGGTGGACTCACACTCTGCTGTTGGTGAGTAGAGGCATTTTGGGTCCCAGGACCTGAATTCCACAGCTGGAACTTCACCACCACATCCAGCAGCTCCAGGTGCAGCGGTCGCATTCAGTTGTCAATCACGAAGGAGCTGGTTTTGCCAAAGATGCTTTACTGCTCCTCTCGAAGTCGCCTCCTACAGGAGGCAGGAACTCAGGAGAAGGGTCATTGTCAACGTTGGTCTCTATGCTGGAAACCCTCTCTTGAGTCGGTGATGTCTGAGAAGCAGTTGGTTACCGGATTGGTGTCAGAGAAGCATTTGCAGCGGCAAAAGTAGTTCACGGTTACTTTGTTGACTGAAGGTCTTCCGGAAGTAGGTAGCAGCTCGAAACATAGTGAGAACGTCACTGCTACTACGGGGGTACAGTGGTAAAGTCCTTGCCAATTGGGTTTACAAAATCTCAGTACAATTTAACGGAAAGAGAGCACTGGTACTGGGGTCTGGTTAGCAGGCCTCAGTACCCTTTCATGTTAAAAGCAACAGAATCCAGAAGCAAAAAGTGGGGGGTGGTCATCCCAAAAAGGGGACTTTACAACAGTTAAACATATATACCAGCTTACCTGGACTAAAATAAAAATAAAACCTTTATATGTGTTATCCACTAGCTCCCCATGTATGGTCATATAACTAGTAGGGGGGTGATACATTCTGGTCTGCTATCAGTGTTGGCAGAGTTTTGACCACACTTGTTACACAGAGTTCCAGCCAAATTCTTCTGACTGCTATGTTGTGGAGTTTTTCCTCACGAGCGGCTCGCCAATGGTATATTGGCAAGTGCAAGCATGATTTGGCATCCCCTAGCTCACTTTTCAGATGCCATGAGGGCACCCGGCTATATTTCCCCAACACGGGCGGTCCAAGGTAGCTGCGACCATTTATGATCAGAAATCTGCCTTTCAGGTAGAAAATTTACTTGAGTGGCAGTAAAATCAACTCATGAAGCAGTGCCCTCTGGTGCACCCTGTAATGCCATTTGTGCTGAGTTTTCAGCATGGAACGAGCTTTCGTGTTAAAAATCAGCACTTGCAGGGCATTGTGACTATTTCTGTCAATTTATGGAATTCCACTGAATCTTGTAGAGTGTTCATGTCACTCCATGGAAATCCACAGATTGAAACTCCATGAGTTCCACCCACCCCTATATACAACACTAACACATTGCCCTTATATGCTGCAGGTGCGTCTATATTTACCAGCCCTGAGAAGATGGCAGTTGATATATCAACAGAATGAACAAGTGTACTTATCACATCCCAGTCTGTAAACTACTAAAGAAAAGGCACATCATTAAGAAGTACAGGCTGAATCATGACACCATTGACTCCTTAACACCACGATGTCAATATGAACTGCTGACAAACATAGGACTTCAGACTTCAATCACACCTGTTGTGAAGATTATGGCAGTGTTCCATATCTGTGCTGCTGGCTCCTTTAAAAGAACACATTTAGTGACTCCCAAGAAAGATTTTCAGCTGTCCTTAACCAGGTCCACAATGACGGATTAATTACTAATTCCAAGTCCCTGATGATAACTCAACAGTCAGCAATATCAAGGCTTTGTTCTATGGCTTGGGAGACATACCACATGTTGCTGGAGCCAAAGATGGAACACATATTGCATTTGTGACATCTCATGATCAGGAGCAGCTGAACTGGCATTGGGAGGCATTTCTACTGCATTAAAGTGCAGGTACATTGTATAGCTGATCTCCACATCATGTGTGTGTCTGTGTGTTTTTGTGTGTGGGTGTGTGAACGTGGGTATCCAAGATTTAGAGGCTCCACATATGATTTGCTACTGCTATGCGACAGCTCCTTATCACAACAGATCGCAGACCTTGCACCAAGGAGCACCTCACTTGTTGCTAAGTGTTAAAATGTGTGCTGCTGTGAGATTTTGTTGGAAAGATGTGACCTTTCAAACAGAGTTTCACTTATGTTTTCTTTTGTGATTAGATTTGTAATCTCATCCTAGCTGCACATAGCTTTTAAATCCACTTGGAAATCCAGCAATGCCACAGGAAGTCTGCTTCAATGAGTCCCATGTGCAGGCTTTCTGGCTCCAGAAGCTTTGACGTGGGAGAAAATTTAAATTTGCTAGAGCAATAAGTGTAATTTTTTTAATCATCCTGTCATCTGTTGAAAAACTATCAAGCCTTCTGTGAATACTTTGGAGTACAGCACAGATACTGGTGATGGAGAGCTCTTCATTGCAACATTGGTGGAATATTTCTGAAAACACTGTAGGCTGGCACACACACATACAGGCAAGTGTGTGTACACATTTGTGATGTATTAGTCTTCTAGCTGGGATTTTGGTTGGAAAAAAATTAATAACACATTGTAGATGCAGTTTTACATACCAAGATGATGGACATTAAAATTTTGAGTGATGATGGAACGTTTTTTCATAGTATCTAATATGATTGTGTAAACTTTTTATATTTTTGTACATGTTACATATGTTTTCAAAACATATCAGTGTAATGTGTCTTGCAATTAATGTCAAGAAGGTCATAACACAATACATTCATTTATTTATAACTTTTTAAGAAAATCACATTTCACATCTTCTGAAAATGAGTTAGCTTGTATGTTGTTTTAGAAATTAAATGTAAGCCAACAATATCTTAGAGTCTTTTTTGAAGAAACAGTCCATGAGTGGTCTGGAAATGCGTGGAATGTGGGTGGATGAGGTGAATAGTCTAGGCACTCACATTAGGACATTACTTTTTGTCTTAAGTGATGGCTTTTTGGGCAGTGCATTCAGCTGAGCCAGAAGAATGGCCCCTACTGAAGCAGTCTGGGCATCAACAGGGGGGTTGGTAACTAGTGGGTCCCTGTGCAACAGTGTCCCATGTTTTGTAAAGCTGTCAACCGTAGATGTTTTTGGGCCCAGGCTGGCAGCAGATGGTACTTGATCACCAAACATGACTGCTAAATGAGACACGTCTGCAGATAATGCTGTAAGGCCATCCTCCACCACCACAGAATGTAAAGTGTAGACACTCAGGCAACTTTCCATGAGATCATTTTAGACACCATGGAAATCAATATTGGACTATGGGGGATCATTGGGGGTCCCTAACAGTCCAGCTGTTCCTTCTTTCACGTAGCTACACTCACCAGCTTTCGACCCATGGTGTTGACATTGTTGGCTGCACCCGGAGCCTCCCTTCCCGCAGCAGGTCCGGAGCTACTTCCTTTCACAATGACGACCAAGGGGGAGTATTTAAAGATCCAGCCTGTATCACTCTCAAAGCTAATCCAAATGCACAAAAGACACAGGGGGTCTAATTAAGAACATCAATTACCAGGTCATTCTTAAAGGCTCTTAGAAGAAAAAAATCTTTATTTGAAGGACAGAAAATCCCCCCCCCCTTAGGTGGCATGTTTATTCATCTGGTTCCTGCTCACGCCATTAAAAACGTGTTACTGATGTGAGCTACAACTCTCCCAAAGCTGGAGAAGAGCATTTGGATAATATTTACGAGATTATCTTCCATGTCAACTCTTTGGATTTGGTGAGCAGAGTGTAATGAAAATTAGTGAAAAGTGATTAAAATGCCTCTCAGTGGACAATGTTGTAGCTTTAAGGAGTGTCCCTCAAGAGCACAGTAAAAGAAAAGGAAAAGGGGCTATAACTTCACCATGTGTGTGATAATGGGGTCAACAAGCCTGTGCCATTCGTACTAATCCTACAAAGAGGTTGGGAGCATTCTTCAGGACCTAAATGTATAGTCTTCATACTTTGCATGTTGAATTGCATGTAGAAGAAAATAACACTATTGTCAGAAATAAACAAGGTGCAAACACTGGTAAAAGGATCCTTAGAAGAAAACAATGCTGACGACTTAAAGCACAGCAGCAGATAAGGTTAATATTTCTCCCGATCCCAAGAACAACCAGCAGGGCTGAGATTCAATTGCAATTGACAATACTTTGAATCTCGACCCAGGACATCCTGCCTCTATTGTTCCCTCAATGTTCCATGCCCAAGACCTAACACATCTTTCCCCTCAAATCTCAAAACAAAACAACATTTATTTGTAAAACACATTATAAGATGAACAAAAAATAACTAACCTAATACACCTCACCAGAACAAAACATGGTTTACAATGTTACACATAGTCACTTAGTTTGACAGATGGTCTTCTTTCCTTTAATGTTCTCAACCAATTAGCATCTAGAGGTACCAATGGTGGTCCTTGGATCATAAAACTGTTTTTTGACAATACCTCCCTTCTTTGCTTTGATAGTTTACCCTTTTTGTACCATTTCCCTTCCTCCAGCATCACCATATGTACTTTAATACACAGTATTCTCTTGGCATCAGGAAACCTAACATGCCTTTTGGATATCATTCTAGGTAGTTTGACCCTGACCCAGTTCCCCTCTTTGAACTCAACTTGATGCCTTCCTTTGCTAGCCTTCACACTCTTGTACTTACTTTGTGTATTCTGCCACCTTTCTTTCACTTGCCCGCATTTCTTGTCAGACACATGTATATCACTCTTCCGGGGTGAATCACCTTAGTAGTTGCTAAACAACCATTCAATAATGAGAAAGGGGATACATCTGTGATGGCTTTAGGGGTAGTACCAATTGCCAACAGCAAATCCTTCATCTCCTTTCTCCAATCCAACCTATTTGTAACTGATAGCTAGATATTGTTCTTGAAGGCTTGGTTACAGCTTACAACCAGCCCGTTGCTCCTGGTATGATAGAGGGACATGGTCAAATGTTTAATGCCCAATGGGCCAAACACATTTGAAACTGTTTAGAAGCAAACTGCACCCACCTATCTGTTATTTACTCTATGGGAGCTCCTTCCCTCAAGAACAATAATTGCAATAAATGAATGACCTCCTCTGTACTAGCTGTTCTCACTAATTCCACCTCAGACCACCGGATCCCATAAACAACCAGTACAATACCATACATGCAACGTTCTCCAAACACAAACATTGGATCAATGATGTCCAAACCCAGTTTGTACCAAGGTTTCTCCTGTACCAGTCCAGCTTCATCTGGGTTTGGAAAACTCATCTGGGTTTCACCAATAACTGCACAAGGTGCACACTCCCTCATGAATTGTTCTACAATCATATCCATGCCTGGCCACCAGCACATTTCTTTAATCCTCCTCCTCATGGCTCTAATGCCCACATGACCTTTGTGTGCCAGCCTCATTGCTTTTTTTTTGCATCACATGGTGAACAACCAGCAAATCTGTCCTCCTCAAAATGCCATTCTTATCATTTAATTCAGAGAACACATGCTTGAAGGCCATTATAGATTAACTTGTTGTTTTCTCTTACCATCCTTTTTATTAACAATTTATAACGTCCGACAGAACCTTCTCCCCCTGACAGCTAACATCCGTTCTTCCTCAAAAATACATACCTGCTTACATCCTGACATAAAAGTGAGTATGCAAAAAGCCTCATGATCACTGTCTTGCCCAACCTCCTCTATATTGAGAGGTAACCTGGATAAGCAATCCACAAACACATTCTTCACACCAAGTATGTATTCCAGGCAAAATTAGAATTCCTGCAGTCTTTAATCTCATTTGTAATTCTGTGAGTAGTCATTTCTGCCCCCACTCTTGGGTGTGAAAAATTAATCAAGGTTTTGTGGTCCATCCAAATTGCAAAGTCAGTTTCACACAGATACTGTCTATAGTTGTCAACACTCTAGCAATAGCCCACTGCTTCATATTCTATGACAGAGCCCCTCCCTGAGCCCTAGAAGCAAAATCGACTACCTCATCTTTCCCTTCTCTCACTTGTAACAATACAGCACTCAATCCATACTGCCTGGCATTGATAAACAACACACCAGGACCCCGCATATCAAGGCCCAGATTAAAGAAGCACTTGTGCCACATTAGCGTCATATTTTAGGCTAAGGTGGCATTAGACTTAAAAAAACATAGAGCCATATTTACAAAGTGGCGCAATGCATGCATTGGGGGACCTAAAAAATGGTGCAATGGAATATAAAAGATGTTCAGAGCAGGTATTAAAAGAGGGCAGACCGTTGGTTACAATGGGCCCCTATGTACAGTTCAGGGTTAGCACCAAAATTTTGGCACTAACCCTGAACAGTACATCAATAGCATCAAAAATGTTGATGCTATTGCCCCCAACCCTACACCAAGTTGCGCCGTATTTTAAATATGCGCATACATGGAGGCAGTAGGGGGGCACTAAGGGGTGCAAGAAAAAGTTTCTTAAATTTGCCCCAAATGTTTTGAGGGGAATAGCATTTGCTAACCTACTTCTGATTGAATTAAACTCTTTAATCCCTTATTCATATAAATATCACATTTTTCTTCAACAGTGATCTCACCTCATGAGTCCTTGCCATAAATTTAGGAATGAAATGTGCAAAAAACTTGAATACTCAAAAGAATAAACACAACTGATCCTTATTCTCTGGCTTAGGAAATTCCACAATAGCTTTTACCAAACTCCCTTTTGGCTTCATTCTTTAAATCAACAATTAATAGCCCAGATAGTCCACACAGTCCATGATAAACTTGCACTTGCTAGTTTCAGAGTGAAGCCTTTCTCCATTAGCATCTTTGTTAGACCTGGCAAACTTGTCATGGTTTCCCCTGACGTTTTGCCTTCTGACCTCCGGGTTTGCTGACTTCACTTTTGCTGGCTTGAGGACTCTGGGCATGCTATTACTACTGACCAGTGCTAAAGTTAAGTGCTCTTTCTCTAAAACATGAAAACTCTGGCTTATCCACAAGTGGTAATTTAAATGTACAGATAGGTCCCTAAAAAATTGCACTACCTGTTCCCAGGGCCTGTAAATTAAATGGTAGCCTTGGGCTTGCAGCACTGATTGTGCCACCCAGCACTGCAGTAGTCCTTCAAACATAGCTCAGGCCTGCCATTCTGAAACTGCATGTAGTTTTAAACTGCAATGTCAACCTGGCAAGTTAACCCTCTTACCATGCACAAACCTTCCTTTTTAATAAATATGTCCCTCCTAAGGTAGGCCCTCAACAGCCCCAAATACAGGGTGGAATGTATTTAAAAGGTGGGCATGCACCTCTTAGTTTTACATGGCCAGAAAGTGAAAAACTCCTGAAGTAGTTTTTCACTACTGCAAGGCCTATCTCACCACTGGGTTTACCTTATTACATTGTATAGGTGTAGTTTCCATTTGGGAAAGGATAGATATTTCAAGTTTGGTGTTTCTGGATTCATAATGTAACAGCACAAATTATGGTAAAGTTGTATTTTAAGTTTCAAGTCTGAAAATGACACTTTCAGAAAGCTGCATGTTCTTAGTTTAACCATTCCATGCATCTGTCTGTCTCTGAATACACATCTGAGGTAGGTGACAGCTAGGCCATGTGATTTCCATTTAGACAACCATACACAAAGGGAGCTTTTGTGTGCTTGATGGGCCATCCACATCCTGATGGACCATTAACATCCTGATGGGTCATCCTGGGCAGGATGGGAGGGAGGAGCTGACACTTGCATCTGAGTGGGCTGTGCCTCTCCTCACACAAAGAGCTGCATACCTCCCTGAAGCGAGTCTGGAGCCAGGACAGGAAGTTAAGGGACTTTTTGCACTACAAATGCCCCTCTTTGAAGTCTCTGCAACTTTAAAGACACATCTGAGTGTAAGCACTGGACCTCAGACACCACCACTACAGTACACCTCTGGGCCTGAGGACTTTCCGCCAGGAAGAAGGACTACTGTGCTGCTGAAGGGACCATCACTCTGCTGGACTTTGCTGGACTCCTGCTCTGTTGTGCCTCCACTGCTGCCTGCTGCCCTCCTTGCCTGGGAATGCGAAGGACCCAACCTGCATCTCCACATCGCCATAACTAAAGTGATTGTAAGGGCTATCTGGCTTCCCTCCTAATCTGAAATCTCAGAAACATCAAAGACTTCACGTCATCCTGAAACAGCACCTGCACTTTGCTTGATGCAACTATAAAATCCATGTAGCACCATAGTTGCACAATTTGGAACAGATGCATTTCCGCTTGGATGCCAACGGATCACTGCTCGAGGACTTTGCATTGCGAACTGTGAGGCTCGATGACGATGTATCACCCACATCACACAGGGATTTGCCAATAAAATGCTGTTTCAGGACATTGCTTCAATGGCTGCGTGACTTGACAATGACACAGTTCCGATTTCACAGATGAGATCTGATGAATCGCCTGCATCTGAAGAAATCAATGTCGATGCATTGCATCCTCTACTCCTCGCATTGGGTCTTTCATGTCGACGCATCAATCCATCCAAGGTACTTTTTCAGTGGGACAATGTTGGTTCTTGTATACGACCCGCACTTTATCCCGGTCGTCCTGACTTTTCAGATTTGATTCAGTGTAGCGCGACCAGATAGCCCTGGTTGGCCCTTTATATTTCTGAGCCCTATATTTGCAGATATTATTTAAAAATTCCAATCTTGACTACTACTTATTGAATTGTTGTCGTTTTGGCAAGCTCTATTGTTCTAATGAGGTATGTCTCTTTTTGTGTGGTGTTTCCAGTGTTTTTCTGTTTTAGATGTTGCACAAATACTTTTACATTGCCTCTTAAGTTAAGCCTGCCTGCTCTGTGCCAAGCTACCAGAGGTTGAGCACGGGTTAATTTCAGGAGCGTATTTGGCTTACCCTGACTACCATTTTGGTTCCTGCTTGGCCAGAGTGCATACCTCTGCCAACCGGAAACCCAATTTCTAACAATCTTAAAAACGGATCCCAACATTTTGTCATAAGTCACTATGGGGGTCATTCTGAGCTTGACGGGCGGCGGGAGCCGCCCGCCAAGCGGGAACCGCCAGAATACCGCTGCGCGGTCAAAAGACCGCTGCGGTTATTCTGAGTTTCCCGCTGGGCTGGCGGGCGACCGCCAGAAGGCCGCCCGCCAGCCCAGCGGGAAACCCCCTTCCATGAGGATGCCGGCTCCGAATGGAAGGGGTGCGACGGGTGCAGTTGCACCCGTCTCGATTTTCAGTGTCTGCTTAGCAGACACTGAAAATCTTGGTGGGGCCCTGTTAGGGGGCCCCATGACACCCGTTCCCATCAGCCAGGTTCTGGCGGTCAAGACCGCCAGAGCCAGGCTGGCGGTAAGGGGGTCGGAATCCCCATGGCGGCGCTGCCTGCAGCGCCGCCATGGAGGATTCCCCAGGGCAGCGGGAAACCGGCGGGACACCAGCCTGTTGGCGGTGCTCAGAATGACCCCCTATATCTTGTCCATCACCAAAATGTTATCCTGGAAGCACATTGCATTTGGACCATCTTTGAACATGGCCTCCACACCCTTTAAAAAACAGATGAGGCTGAAGCTAAACCGAAAGGCATTCACTTAAACCTGTACACCATGGGTAATAAATGATGTAAAGTGCCAACTCTCCCAATGTAATAAAATCTGGTGATAAGCTGAAGACATACTCAATGATGAAAAACCTTTGGCTCCCTGAAGAGAACTCAACAACTGTGAAGTATTAGTCAGAGGATGTCTATCCACCCAGATTCTGTCATTTATATCTCTTAAATCAATAGACATCCTCAAATCCCCATTACTTCTTTTTGCTAACACCACCGGTGATCACCTTTCCAAACTCTTGATGTGTTCAATGATACCTTGTTGAAACAAATGTTTTAATTCAGCCTCATACTCTATCCAGCATCTTCACTGCAGTGGCATATTCATTGGCTGCATCTCCTTCCCCCAACACAGTTAAAACATGCAGGTGTTTCAATACTTTTCTTCCTTTGGTACCCAAGGAATCTCATGATAAAGCATGTTTTTTTCTGTATAAATACTTTACCTTCAATTGCCTTCAAATATGCATCAAAACCCTCCATCCCCAACTCCCATTGAACAGGATGATTACCTGGGGATGACAAAAAGGCTAGAGGAAGTACTATACTCTGTTACAAGCTGAGAAAAATGGTCTGACACCCAAAAATGAACAAGTAAATAAATAAATAAGGTTTGAAAATATTAGTCACACTTAAAATAAAGTCTTGCTGCTGGTGTGCGAATCAATGAGCTCCTGTGAACAGCACTTTGGGGGTGATTCTAACTTCGGCGGGCGGCGGAGGCCGCCCGCCAAAGTTCCCCCACCAAAATACCGTTCCGCGCTCGAAAGACCGCTGAGGGTATTTGGGGATTTGCCCTGGGCTGGCGGGCGACCGCCAAAAGGCCGCCCGCCAGCCCAGGGCAAATCAACCTTCCCACGAGGACGCCGGCTCAGAATTGAGCCGGCGTAGGGGGAAGGTGCGACGGGTGCAGTCGCACCCGTCACGTATTTCAGTGTCTTCATAGCAGACACTGAAATACTTTGTGGGGCCCTCTTACGGGGGCCCCTGCAGTGCCCATGCCATTTGAATGGGCACTGCAGGGGCCCCCAGGGGCCCCGCGGCACCCCCTACCGCCATCCTGTTCCTGGCGGGTCTCTGGCGGTAGGGGGTGTCAGAATCCCCATGGCGGCGGAGCGCGCTCCGCCGCCATGGAGGATTCTGCAGGGCAGCGGGAAACCGGCGGGAGACCGCCGGTTTCCCGCATCTGACCGCGGCCGAACCGCCGCGGTCAGAATGCCCTGCGGGGCACTGCCGGTCTGTCGGCGGTGCTCCCGCCGACCCTGGCCCCGGCGGTCTCTGACCGCCGGGGTCAGAATGACCCCCTATGTATTTTTAAATGCTGTTGAAATTACTGTACCTTATTTTATGGTGTGACTATCACCATCGTTGTGTGATAAGCATCCAGATGAGTAAGCTATTTGTCAGTTTTGCTAATCACTGAGATTTATGCCCTATTTGTTTTGCTGATTAATAGAATAGTGCATGAATTTCAGCCAAATGAGAAATGCCACCCCTTTCCAAAATGACGGTGCCATTGCGCATTATAACATCAGTAAGCACATTCCGGCACCTTCAAAAGATGAGACTGTGCCCAAATGGTTGTCCTGATATCACCTTGAGTGTCACATCATGTCTGGTGATGGCAGACAATACAGCACTGTTTTCCAGCTCTTTCATTGCAGCCACCTTGAACGAGCAACCAATGTGGTTGCCATACCTGATGGTTCACTGCTGCATACGAGGCTCAGAACCTGCTTGTTGCCACTGAAAGAAGCCTTAAAAGAAAACACTCCAGAAGTCTTCAAGTACAGCAGCAAGTAAGATCCAACCGCTAGCCTACACTGAATGTGGCTTGCCAATTGTTGCCAGCATCTGGAAGACATTAAAATTAGAAAACATATTGTTTAGTTGCAAAAACAAACCATTCTGCCTGATACAGTTTTCTATAATTCTGAATCTTGTGCCAGTCTGCAATTATTCAATTGTCTCTTTGTTTTCTTTCCTGCTTGCCAACTCCATTTGCCTTTCAGAGCTCTGAAGCTATTATTTAATTGTTTAGGTTTATTCAACGACCATCAATAAAATAAACGCTGCTGCAGTAACCTATGCAAAGCCATGCCTTTACAGTGAGTGACTGCATGTGCTCAACTCTCATATGCAGCCAGGTAAATGATGATATTTTCTGGTGCCCTCACCTTGATGAGTTCCCCTTTCATTCCTCTGTGCATGCCACATGTTCAGAGCGGGTAGCCTTGCAATGTCCTAGAACCATGCGCATTGTTGAAAACTACCTTCACCTTTTCAAGTATGTCATCAGTGGGTTCCTGTGTTTAAGTCACTGTTTCTCACTGTGGTGGCTGCATTCCAATGGTTGGATTTGCTGTGGTCTCTTTTTAGGTGACAGTGTGCCTGTGGCCCACATGGTTGTGGATTCTTGTGTGTTATGGTTGTGAATTATTTTCTTCTTTCCATTTGACTTGCTTGACGTGTTAATTACCTTATGTTGCAGGTTTTCATCTTTGTTTCACATTCAAAGTATTCTTATTCTCTTGTATCTTTTTCGATCATACAGTTTATTCAGCTCCACGTTATATGTTTGCGTGGGGTGATCATTGTGAACATACTTGGGGTAGATTTTCCTTCAAAATTATGCTTGGATCCTCATTCGGAGTTGGCAACAGTAATATTTTGAGGGGAACCAACCACACTAATAACAATTGGCCTGTAGTTACTGCATCTGAAATTGCCAGATGCAAAATCATCAGGCCTGGCTTGATCAGAGTGAACCTGCACCCAGCAAAATCCCCTGTGGGTCCTGGGCACTCAGAGGGCACAGGTCGAGTCTGCTCCATGGTTGGAATTTCCATGAGGAAAAGAACCTTGTAATAATGATACCCTTGTTGATGATCCCTGAGTTTGGGTCACCGGATGGGATCAGTCATGTTAGCTCCAGTATGACCCAATCCAAACTGTGATGTCTCATAATTATTCCCTTAATATTTGCACTCCTAAATGCATGTATATTTCCTGTTCTGTAATGTGCTGTCCTCCTTTGTGCATTTAAAGCACCTGATCCATATCCTGCCACACCTGTATTATGTCTAAAATGTATCAAGAACATGTTGCTGTACCTTTTCTAGTGGAAGAAGCTTACACCTCAATCGTGGGCTTTTCCCCATGCACACATTTATGAAATGCCTATTTTTGTATTGCAGAAAAACAAAAAAGAAAATTGTGCTATTAAATTAGGCCTGGGTGGAGTTTGTGGAGTTTTGCTATGCGGTAAGTCGCACTGATTTTCAGGGCCTGGAGTTTGTCCGACACTGTAAAATCAGTGAGAACGACACATCGTGCAGCATGAGGACGCTGATTCTTTCTACCACTTGAGCAGATTTTCTACTCAAACAGCAGCTTCCACAATGCAAGTGGTAGTGACCTGCAGCGACTATCCACTTTGAGAAATCTCACCGGGAGGTGGTCTAGCATGTGATTTTTCTTGCTTCAGCTTGCCAACCTATTGTTGGCAAGCCGTGAGAGAGAAAATACTCTACTCCACTCTGCAGAGTTTTCTGGAGCTCCACACTCGGTATGGAGTAAGGAGTTGGCAAAACTGAGCAGAGTTCATCACCCACCCTTATATTGAATGCACTCACAATAAGCTCCTTCTTTGGTGTGTCTGAACTGGCTGTCCTCACAAGTTTGAGACGGAAAATTAAAATTGGTATGAGAGTGCACGGGATCAATGATGAACAACATATATTCTGACAACGCTACATTAAACATAAGCAAGGGATTTATGTGGTATTGTATTTATAAAATGAGCAATGTGACAAAGATGCAGTTAATGCAAAAGATAATTAGGGCCTTATTTATACATTTTGGCGAAAAACTGCACTAACGCAGTTTTGCACCAAAATGTTTTGAACCAGCTTGCACCATTTTTTAGCACCAGCTGGGCACCATATTTATGGACTCATGCAAGCCAGTGCAAAGGGTAGGCTAGCGTAAGTTTTTTTACGTTAGGCAGGTTAGAGTCAAAATAAATGACTCTAACCAGATTAGCGTCATTTTTTAGCGCTAAGGGGCATGTTTATACTGTTTGCACTGAATTAGCGTCATTTTTACAAATCTAATTTGGTGCAAAACAAACTCCATATTTATACTTTGGTGCTAGACCCGTCTAGTGCCAAATTTATGGAGTTAAAGTAATTTTTTGGAAGTGGAAACCTACCTTGCCTTAATGAGATGCAAGGTAGGCGCTCCCATGCGAAAAATGACTCTATGGCCTTAACGCCATATTTATACTCCCATGCAAAAATGGTGCATGGGACGGAGGAGGGGTTAAAAAATGGTGCAAAGCTTGCTTTGCCCATTTATTAAAGCCTGGGTCAGGGCAGGCGTTAGGGGACCTGTGGGACTATTTCCATGGTGGAATAAGCCCATGGGTGCCCTCCCCAGTCCCCAGGGGCACCCCCACCCACACCAGAGGGACTGCGGAGGATGGGGGACCCCATCCCAGGTAAGTACAGGTAAGATTGCATTTTATTTTTGAATGTGCCATAGGGGGCCCTGAAATGGACCCCCATACATGGCACAGGGTGCAATGGCCATACCCAGGGGACCCTTGTCCTCTGTGCTGGCCATTGGTGTGGTGGGCATGACTCCTGCCTTTTCCAAGGCAGGACTCATGTGGCATGGTAGGTTTAGCACCATAAAATGACGCTAATCTGGTGAGAGTCATTTTTTTTTACTCTAACCTGCCTAAAGTCATTTTTTGGTGCTAAACCCCCTTCTTCTATACCGCCAGCCCAACATGACTAAAGTCATTTTTTTTTACTCTAGCCTACTCTTTGCACCGGCTTGCACCATTCCATAAATATGGTGCCCGGCTGGTTCACAGAAATGGTGCAAGGCGGTGCTAAACTTTTTGGTGCAAAACTGAGTTAGTGCAGTTTTGCACCAAAAAGTATAAATAAGGGCCAATATTTTGTAAGTTTGCGCCACTTTTGCGTAAAAAAATGACGTTAATGTGGCGCAAAAAAAGTATAAATCAGGACATTGGTGCTACACTGGTCTAGCACCAAAGTATAAATATGGAGTTAGTTTTGCATCGAACTAGAGTAAACATTTGGTGCAAACAGAGTATAAATATGCCCCAGAATATAAATATGCCCCTAAATATGGCATTAAGGCCATAGAGTCATTTTTTGCACGGGAACGTCTACCTTGCATCTCATTAAGGCAAGGTAGGTCTCCACTTCCAAAAAATGACTTTAACTCCATAAATTTGGCACTAGACGAGTCTAGCACCAAAGTATAAATATGGAGTTAGTTTTGCACTGAATTAGAATAAAAAACAAATGATGCTAATTCGGTGCAAACAGAGTATAAATATGCCCCTTAGTTTGTGAAGAACTGCAGTGTGTTTTAGATAAAGCATTTTTTAAGCCTCTAGCAATCTCATCTAAAGTATTTTTTTATAATGCTCAATGTGAGTCAGATATCTATACATGCTTTCGAAAATAATCACACATAATAGCTTTTTTCCATGCTACTTAGAAGTTTAAATGATGATATTTTGTTGAGTGATATGAAAATATAATCTTAAATAAAGTCCCTTGGAAAGTTAATGATTTTTCTTGTGATGCTCCCTAATTTTCACAGTAGTACATTGCAGTTACCACCACCAAAATAAATTGGAAAGAGACCTGAGTTTTATTTATTCATCATGCATATTTATTCCTTCTTTCGTTGTTTTATTTACCCCTATTTTTGACCTTTCCTGCCCTTCATTTTCACTTCTGTGCTGTTTTCATTTATTTTTCCCCTCTAGCATAGGGAATTTGAATGACTAAGATTAAGCTGACAATGTCACCCAAGAAAATGTATACATTTAACTTTTAGCATATGCCTTTGGCCATTTTGTCTCCCATTCCAATTTTTCTCAGACTATTGCCATAGAACTCTGTGGGGAACGATATGTGCCCTGAATGTAACTCTTCGTACTTGAATAGTGCAGAAGCACAATGCTCTGAAATGTCGGAAAGTGTGTGCATTTAGAAAAAAATAGGCTGGTGATGTTTGAAAGTGTTTGCGCAGTTTGGTTAGAGGATCCAACTGTTCACTGAACGCACTATGCAATATGCCCAAGTTCTGACATGGACACTACATGCCCCATGAAGCCACGAGACTCTCCTGAGGTTTGCAAGTAGTGGCAGACATTTTGAAATCACAGAGGATATTTATCTCATAGTCGATGGCGTTTTTGTTAGGCAATCAAGATACATTGTAGCTGCAGTCAGAACCCTGTTATCAGAGTTTAGAGAAACCTAGAAGACTGTTTGCAATTACTTTTGGACTTAGCGAAAGAGCAAACTGTAACAGAGAGACATTTAAAATCCTGTTAGGTTTGAGGATTTAGACTATTTCTAAGTACTGTTTCAGGAGCCATTCTTTAAGCATTATGACCTCTCATTTTACAATACTTTGTTATTACAAATGAGAATGGAAATGATCCTAAAATCCTTCAAAGACTTCAATAACCCTTATAAGGTATTATTGTATTGAAAGGAAAGTGATTGCTTTTTGCCTGGTGAAATTTATAATCATGATGTTTACTTATCATATTGCAGTGTATGAACCTTTGCAATTCATTCAATGGCAGAGCTTGTTCTTATAATACAGAACATGGTTGTCCAAAGTGAGAAAATATTTATAGCTGTGGGTACATTTGACATTTATTCCATAAAATAATTGTGTTTTAGTTCTAGGAAGGCTAGAGCTTTAGAGAGGTGATAGCGATATTCTGAGTGTATATCATAAGTAATATTAGAAAGAACACTGTAGCAAGATACTAAGGTGGCCGTTATGACCCTGGCGGTACTACCACCTTCAGGCTGGCGGTAATGAACACCAAATTATGAACATGGCGGTGATCCCTCCCATAGACAGCCAATGTACCACACCAACCACCAGCGCAGTACGAACACCAAACACAGCTGTAGCCACCTACAGGCAGGCGGAAGACAAGGATCCACCCACCATATTATGACATAGCACACGCCACGATTTCCATGGCGGTAGCAATGACACCAAAAGCCTGGTGGAAATAGATCATTTAAAAGGAGACACTCACCTCTAGGGACACACAGAAGTCAGCGTCCGCCATGGAACCTGAACCACAAGTATTCCTGATGCTGTACCACGTCATGGCCGTCCTAGAGCACCAATGCAGACAAAGATGACGATGGTGAGTTCAGCCTCCTAGCACATAAGTGTGGGAGAGAGGTGGGGAGAGTGACACACACATGCACAGCACACAGCATACACACAATCAGTAACACATGCACAGGAATAAACAGCAACAGAATCCCGGAGTAAATGAAAGCAGGACTCTTACACAGTTCCAACCACTGTATTCCTTTTGTACGAATATGGAAAATGCAAAAACATGCACAACTCCAGAAATAAAGAAATGCAGGCACAAAGGCCAGTCCAAAGTCACTAATGCCCACAGGGCAAATTCCCCGCCCCAACTTGACTCCTGACAACATCGGGACTCCACTATTCAAGAGCATCATGTTGGAAATGGGCAAGCACCTCAAGGGGTGGGAGTGTGGTGTGGGTGTGGATTGCAAATCATTGTGAGGGGGCTCCTAGCCCACTGGTTCTGGAGGGGGCTTCCTGTCCACAGGATGAGGAGAAGGCTGGCTGCCCACAGGATGAGGAGGAGGCTGGCTGCCCACAGGATGAGGAGGAGGCTGACTGCCCACAGGATGAGGAGGGAGGCTGGCTGCCCACAGGATGAGGAGGGGGCTGGCTGCCCACAGGATGAGGAGGGGGCTGACTGCCCCCTGGTTCTGGATGGGGGCTGGCTGTCCACTGGTCCTGGAGGAGGCTGACTGCCTACAGGATGAGGATGGGGCTGGCTGCCCACAGGATGAGGAGGGGACTGGCTGCCCACTGGTTCTGGAGGGGCTGGCTGCCCACAGGATGAGGAGGAGGCTGGCTGCCCACTGGTTACTGATGGTGCCCCTTGGCCTCTGGCTCCGAATGCTTCTCTTTGGCCTCTGGTTCTGAATGCTGTTCCTTGGCCTCTGGTTCCAGATGCTGCTCCATGGCCACTATATTGTGGGCCTCCTGGTCCAGGGGTGTCTGTGGGGCCTCCTTGTCCAGGGATCATGGGGCTCCTCCTGGTCCAGGGATTTCTGGGGTTCTTCCCTGTCCAGGGATTCCTGTGGGGCCTCCTTCTCCAGGGATGTCTCGGGCTCCTCCTGGAAATTGGATGTCTGGGGCACCTTCTTGGCCTTTGATTTCTTGGGCTCCTCCTTAGCCTCAGATGTCTGGGGGCCTCCTTGGCCTTTGATTTCTTGGGCTCCTCCTTGGCCTTGGATGTCTGGGGGGCCTCCTTGGCCTTTGATTTCTTAGGTTCCTCCTTGGCCTTTGATTTTTGTGGTGCCTCCTTGGGCATGGATTTCATTAGGGGCTCCTTGACCCTGGGTTTTGGAGGTGGCCCCATGGTCTTGCCAGTCTGTTTGGGAAGGGATGGCACTTTGGCCCTCTGTTTTGGGGGGGGGAGTGTCCTTGGAGTGGTGGGGCTGGCTTCTCACTCATGTGCCCCTTAGTGGCAGCTGGAGACTTTGGGGATGGAGCTGTGTCAGACTGGGTGCTTGAGGTACTGGGCTGGGGTGGTGTCACCTTCCTCTTACCGGCAGGACGGGGGGAGGGGGAGGGAAGAGGTCAAGGCGGGCAAGGAAAAGTATCTTAGGAACAATGGGGCGGAATGTGGGAGGACGAATGGGAGTTGAGGTAGAGGGAGTGGTTGTAGGAGGAGGAGGTGTGTGGGACTTGGATACAGATACATGGACAGTGTGTGTGTGTGTGAGGTGGAAGGCTGTTGGGGGTTTGAGTGCAAGCGTTTGTGTGTTATTCAGGGAGCAGACAGGGTGGGCCAGGACAAACATGACGAGTGGATGGATGTTGTTGTGGTGTCTGCAAGTTAGGTGAGTGTGCTGCATGTGGTGGTCGTGGTAGCGACTGCACATGTGGTGTGGGGTGCATGTATGTGAGTATGTTGTGGTGACTGTGGGCAAGGCTGTACAGGTGGCAGGATCTTGGAATGTTGATGCAGTGCATGCAGGTGTGAGTGAGGATGTGACTGTGAGGGTGAAGGGGGAGATAGTGGAGGCAGTGGATGATGTTATGAGTGCATCTGGGTGTTGGCTTTGTGAGTGCTTGTGGACTGAAGTGTGCTGCCTGTGTTTGTCTGTGTGAGTCTTGTGTGTTGTTTTGGGTGCATGCTTGTCAGAATGTGTGCGTTGGGATGCGTTGGGGGTAGGGAGACTGGGACTGGGTAGTGGTAGTAGGAGGGGGGATGGATGAAACAGGGACACTGGCTGCTGTCAATGAAGTAGTCAGAGCCAGAAACTATCTCTGTAGGGCCGCCAGCCCACAGTGGATGACCTCCAGGAAGGCACAGCATTGCTGCATCTGGGATGCCAGTCCCTGGATGGAATTCACAATGGTTGACTGCCCTACAGAGATGGATCTCAGGAGGTCAATAGCCTCCTCACTGAGGGGAGCAGGGCTGACTGGGGCAGGGCCTGAGGTGCCTGGGGCAAAGGAGATGCCCACCCTCCTGGGTCCCATTGGCTGCAGCTCCCTCAAGTGTCCATCCAGTTCTGGGTATGCCACCGCCAGTATGCGGGCCATCAGGGGGGTCAGGTTCTGACGGGCACCCCTCCCTCATTGGGAGGCCATCCCCAGCTGAGCCTCTGCAGTCTTCCGGGCTCTGCATCTCAGGCCCACCCACCGTTTCCTGCAGTGGGTGCTTTGTCTGCTATAGACCCCCCAGGGTCCGCACGTCCTTGGTGATGGCACACCTCAATCCCTTCTTCTGATGGGCGCTAACCTGCAGAGGAAACACACAAGGTAGGACACCATGAATCTGATAATCCATCCTGTCACACATATGGCCAACAAAAAGCACTTCCCCATATGAGGTGCACACATGACCCATACCCCTGCATTTACGCTGCCACCAGCCATTCCCCCCACCTGACACACTGCCAGCACACACACACATCTCTATGCAGTCATGTCACATGCAACGTACCCATGGTGTACTCACCTGTTGGCCTGGAGGCCCATACAACTATACAATTGGCCATACAGGGGTAGGACCCCGTCCACAAGGCACTCCAACTCCTCTGACATGAAGGCTGCGGCCCTTTCCCCTGTAGCACGAGCCATGGCAGGTTTACAGACCCATTGTGGACATGGCTACACTGGAGGATGGGCATATCACACTCACCTATTGTCTGGACAGGGACACAATCACAGAGCTGTGTGCACAATTGGAGCCTAATCTGCTACCTGCTATCCGTAGCACAACAGCAGTCCCCCCTCTTGTGCAGGTACTCTCCTTGCTTCATTTCCATACCATCCGTAATGGTATGGGTGATAGTACTGACAGTTTATCAAGTTCGGTGGGTCTGGAGGAGTTGTAGTTGTGGCTGTTTTCTGTCGGTTTTGGATATATATATATCCAAATGTCGCGGACGGATGTCTGCCTCCACGGTGGTATGTTGGCGACAGTCAGCACGGCGGTATTCGGTTTTTACAACCAACATCATAATGAGTGCCTAAGGCCCTTATTACGAGTCTGGCGGTCGGACCACCACCAAAGCAGCGATCCGGCCTCTACATTATGACAACGATGGAGCTACCACGGTCCAACTGATGGCGGCGCAAGGTTGCTGCCAGTCAATAGCCTGGCGGTGCCAGCGGTCTTAATCTGTGAGGGCAGCGCTGCTCTGTGGATAGCGAGTCACCTCTCTACCGGCTTTTGCATGGCGGTTCCAATGCTGTGCAAAGGCTGGTGGAGATTGGGTGCGGGGCCCCATGGTGGCCCATGCATTGCCCATGCGCATGCCATGGGAAGTGCATGGGCCCCAAGGACAGCCCTGTTGTGCTTTTCACTGCCTGAATTACAGGCAGTAAATAGTGTGATGGGTACTGTCACAACCAACAGACCCCAACATTGTGTGGCCGGTTTCCAGCTGGCCCAGTAATAGGGCCTCAACCACCCACCAAACTCTTAATAAGGGCTTCATTTTGAGTTTGACGGGTAGCGGAGGCTGCCAGACTCGTAATAAGGGCCATTAATGCCTGTAGCACTGTAGGAAGATACTAAATGCATAAGACACTAAGGCCCCGATTTATAATTTTTGCCGCAAAACTGTGCAAATGCAGTTTTTCAGCAAAAAATTATACCGCCAGCTTGCGCCATTCCACAGCACCAGCCAGGCACCATATTAAAGGAATGGCACAAGCTGGCGCTAAAGTTGGGCTAGCTTCTTCAAAGAAGACTGTAGCCGAGTGAGGGTGGCGCCAGGGAAGAAGGGGGTTGTGCGTCAAAAAATGACACTAGCCTAATTAAAGGCAAAACAATCCTGTAACCAGACAAGCACCATTTCCTGCCACACAACCACCAAAAACACAACTCCTGTCTTAGGAAAGACAGGTTCATGCCCACCACCCCAATGGCCAGCACAGGGGACAAATGTCCCCGGGCATGGACATTGCACCCTGTGCTATGTAGAGGGCCCCAAGCTAGGGCCCCAATGGAAAAAAAAACATATATATATAATTGCCTGGACTTACCTGGGATGGGGTCTCCCATCCTCCGGTGTCCTTCTGGTGGGGGTGTTACTGGGACTTCAGGAGGGCAACTGTGGACTCATTCCATGGTGTTTAACCATGGAAATGGGTCTACAGTTCCCCTAATGCCTGGTCTGACCCAGGTGTTAAATAATGGTGCAAAACAAGCGTTGTGTCATTATTTATCCCCTCCTCCCACCCATGTGTCATTTTAGCATGGGGGAATAAATATGGGGCTATGGGGATAGCACAATTTTTTAGATGGGAACGCCTACTTTGCATCTCATTGACACAGGGTAGGTGCACGAATCCAAAACATGGTGCAAACTCCTATATTTTGACATTAGACATGTCAAATGTCAAAATATAAATATGGAGTTAAGTTTGCGCTGAATTTGCATAATAATAAATAAAGACAATTTGGTGCAAACAGACTATAAATATTCCCTGAAATGCCTTCTTTCATCTTTAGGAATTCATGCTTTTTTCTCTTGAAGTCAGTGCCCAATTGCATATCAAGGCACAGTAATGATATAAAGTATCTCAGTTTTTTGTCTTATCCCATTCCCTTTTTCTCATGCCTACTTCAACCTACTAGATAGTGTAGTGTTGACAGTGGATTAAAAGACGTGTAGAAATATGCATTGCTCACATTGAATGTGACTACAAGGTTACTGCTCTCTGATGGAACCCTTGTAAGGATTTTTTCCAATGCAAAGTCTTAGTTAACCCTTTCTAATATCCAGGGAGAGTATACTCATCCTTGATTTGTCCTCTGGAGCGGTAACATTCCCCTTGAATTGGCTACCACATGGGAGATTGTTCTCACTCAAATGACACAAGATGTTGCTTAATGGTGGCTTTATAGAATAGAGCATACTGTGTTCATTCAAAATTTGACTTATCTTGAACATTTCAGTGGAGCATCAAATGTTTTCTTAATTACATCACTTAAAGGGACCACATTTACATAATACTAATTTCCTTTATGAGTTTGTAAAAAGTCGCCTATTCCTAGCACAGCACCAGAATCAATGCGGTTCATCTACTTTACATGATGAGAATTCTAATGCCAAATTTAAAAGAATGTAATACTAGGGAGAAATCAAGTATTTTTGCATAAAAGCAATTGAATACCCATGAGTCCAAATGGCTCCTATAAACGTTGACAGTTAAATAGAATGATAATAATTGTCTCTTGTAGGAAAACCGGGCTGATGGCAGAAGCCCCCTCACTTTTTGCCCCCATTTTTAGCTGATACTTTGTGTTTTCTGCCTCTGACTGTGCCCTGGGCACTGCTAGCCAGTCCCATGCCCTGTGCTTTGTGTAAAATGGCATATGCAAATTAGGCATAATTATAATTTGCTCTGGTAGCCTACGTATAAGTCTCTGGTATAGTAGGTTTAGGGACACCAGTGTAGATAGGGCACCCTGGGTGATTTGCTGTGGTACCTGGTATCATTTTAAAGGCAGGCCTGCATTGGCAAAGTTAACCCCAAATTTGACTTTAGTATTACTTCCTAAGTCTTAAAAGTCCTAGTTCTTACATATACATCATCCATAAAGTCTGCCCTCTTATTTGTCATTAAAATAAACGTGTTACCCTCATTGGACCTTACACCACATATACATCACCCATGAAGTCTGCCCTAAGTGCCCCAGGGTTGGGTGTAGTGTAAATATAAGCAAGGGCTTTATAAAACATGCTTTATAAGCTCTGATGAGAGAAAAAGAGCCAAATTAGTTTTCCCCTTTGTAATCAATTGGCCCCATAGGCTAACATTGGAGACTTCATTTTAAAATAATAAGTCTTATTTTCAATAGAGATTAGCTAAAAATAGCACATTTGTAGCCAAATTAAATGTTATAATAAATGCAACAACTTGCCAATGTTTAATTTATTATAACTAGCACAGGGAAAAGGTTTTAGAACTCTTTCTGAAAGTTGCCATATTCAGCCCTGCAGTGTCCTATCCTGATTAGTCAGCCTCTGGCAGCATGAGCCAGGTTGCCTTAATGAGGTGTGAAGCGGACTGGGCTGGCACAAGGGAAGCATCTGGGGGATAGAGACCTGCTATAGCAGATGGCAGACAGGATGGGGGAAGAGAAGCCAAACTGGTCTTCAAAGGAGGGAAAGCAACTTGGAACAGAAACTGGACCTCCCTTATCTCCTGCACACCCAGACAGCGAGGAGCCCCATTGATTAGATTAAGAGAGGGGCTGGGGAAATGTGGCAAGGAAAATTGACCACACCAGTGGGTAGGCTCAGCCAGATATAACCTCAGAGGAGGGATTTCCTCAATGTTGGATTTTAAAATAATCTTGCTTTCTGGGATTGATTTTTGCCTTACTTCCCAGGGATTGGTCAACCCAAAGGGGGTTTCCCTGGACCCCATTGGGCAGGAGCACCCCCTGCTTGACATTCCAAGGAGCAAGGATAAATATGGCACAGCTTCCCCACAATTCAGATCACTGCGGGGAGAAGATTCCAGAGAAGAAGGACTTTGCCTAGCTACTGCAACTTCAGGACTTGACTCTGTAAGCTACAGGTACAAAGAAGCTGACCAGAGTCCCATGCATCAAGTCATCCAAGAATAGCCCAGCTGACCAGTGTCCAGTGGTCATTTAAGGATTCTGACCAGATGCATTCTGGGAACTGAAGTCCCAACCTCCAAGGAGCAACTCAGAGCTTCTGGAACCTTGGAGCAAGTTTGTGGACACGTTGAGGACCCAAATCATACGTCTGAAAGAAGATCCAGATGTTTGAAGAAGTTAGAGCCACTTTGAAAAAAAACTCCATTGGGCGACCAACCCGTCAACGAGAGTCATGTCCCTGATGTCAAACCCCGACCCAGCCTGAATTTCAGGTTAATCTCACTGAAGCTTTTCCCCATTGACAAGACCTACAGGAGTTGACCGGGACTCTGTGCTGAAGCAAGCCGCCACTATTGCATCGCAGTCCAGCTTGAAGAAGAGCCTCGCCTGACGATGAGAGAAAAAGCTCCAAAAAAGGTAAAATTTCAAAAGTTGGGCATTCGCTCCACTTATAAATTTGTAGGCTTTACTGCACCAATTTGGGATGCTGTCCTTCCATCGAGCTTTGGCAATCAGAGAGCCAGCTGGGGTTTACATGTTATTAGCACAAGTAGTACTCATACCATTACTGCACCAACCATCATCATATGAGGGTAATAGGGGCTCACACTCAGCTGTTGACCCCCCAGCTACAAAGCGGATGAAAGGCAGGAAATCTGGCTCACGATCTATTAGTCTGGAGGCTAGAAATAAGGGGGAATCTGCCCCCCTGGTGTCAAAGATACCTGCAAAGACCAATTTTAAACTGCCTGGTGTTTAACTGTCAGGTGCCTGGTGTTTCATTCTCAGGTCCTTGTGTGTGAGTGATAATGCTTTGCCTCAAAACGTAATGCATTTTGTTCTCCTTTGTAGTTTATATATAATCCCCAGCAGAAAATGTTTGATCCCATTGCTGAAGACTACCCATTTTGAGCAAGTTAGGCTGGCCCTCATGTTTTTGAAGCTATTGTCGGATGTACTATATATGCTGTTGCATGGTTTTGATCTTCCTCGCTTAGATTGAGGAAACTGCAATATGTGGGGGAGGCTAATTATGATCATGTTAATTTTACTTATGATGCACTTTAAAATGGTCTGGAATGTATATATCCTCTTGTTTTATGTTGTTGTTGTTTGTATCATGTTTTTGGGAGATCCAGTGTGTATAGTGGCTATAGTATGAGGACTGTTTTAGCCTATTTAAATTTTTTTTTTTTATATCCTGTATATCAATCTTTTCAGCAGTCTGTATGATGTATTTATTTATGTACATATTGTTTTGTCACATTTATGGTCTTAATAGACCAAATAAAGTATTTTATTATTACTACTACTACTACCACGATTTGAGAAAAGATTAAGGCACCTACCTGCTTCTACCCATAATCCACTTTCTAACATCGCTTATTCTAGTATCAGGACGTTCTGGGGTTTCTTTGATAAAGACAGCACAGTGGCCTGTCTCAGCCATCCTTTACACTTTTGAATGACATCTTCAGCATCACTGCTTTTCTGGCTGTGGACCTAAGGGCATGTCATCGAATTGTCAAAATAATCCTTGCTTTCCTTTGGTACCATTTTCCAGCTCACATTTGACTCTCTTTTCAAATGTGCTTGTGCATCTACATTGACCTTAGGTGTGAAAATATCTCTATTTACAAGTGGAAATGTTTGCCTTTTATTCAAAATATGACTCTACTGTCATAAATGTATTTGCTTGCACATTCTATTGAGCAATGCAGTATAAAACCATGATTGAGCAAATCTGTGGTGGTTGTCCTTGACCTAAATGATTACATGAAACCCCACAGGTTTGAGAGTTTTGATGTATTAACATACTCTTGGCAGGCACACTCCCACCCTTGATATGATCAGTGATATATACCTGTCATGGCCAGGAGTACATCCCTAAGTGGAACTTACAATGTACAAGAGAAGAGGTTTCTCCATTTAGATAATTATCCAAAAGAATTTTCCAGTTCTGTCAGCTGCTGCCTGGAAAGGTTTGGGGTGATCCATCCGGGGGGGGGGGGGGGGCAAGAAAAAAGGGGAGTCCCAAAACACGTTTTTCCCATTCATTTTCCATAAGGAATTTGAACAGTGATAGCGCAAAAACTACTGGGCAGATTTCCCCAAATTTGGCAAAAAGGGAGGTCCTGGTCCAGAAACAATGCTTTTTTGTTTTGGTGTAATTCCATTCAGTCTTTTTAGAGAAATTAAGGGGAAAACTAATTTGTATATCTAGGGACGCGGATCCATTGCAGAGCCGCACAGAGGAGTTTGATTGGCCGTGTGGAAGCTCTTCAGAAAGTTGTGGCCGCCATTTTCCGCACCTGCTACAGTCCTAGGGAATGGTTTGTGCGGGATAGGTTATGAGTTTAATCAGGTGAAAATGTTTATTTTTGGGAGATCGGTAATCCGCAGTGCTCATCGCGGCCTCCTGTGTAATATCACAATGGAGCTGGGGACTTTCTAATGAAAGAAAAAAATATATATTTTTCAACAGATAAAGCTGCACACATTGGTACAGTTACTCAGAGACACCCTGAGAGACTTTTTTCACTCTGTCACAAAGCCACTCAAAACCTCATGTACCCACTCACAGATGTACTTAGAAGCTCAAGTACGCACTCTGAGACCCATAGACACTTATGAACACACTTACACATGTAGTCAAAATTATATATTTGATCAGTTAATGCTGCACACACTGTTGCACTTAGTTACAGACATCGTGAGAGATTTGTCTACCCTGTCAGAAATCCACTCAAAAACTCATGCACCCACTCACAGATGTACTCAGAAGATGAGGTGTGTACTCAGAGACCCATATAGACACTCATACACCACTCCCAGAGTTACTCAGATTGTAATGTACCCACTGAGAGACAAATAGTCAAAAATATATATGTGATCAGTTAATTTTGCACACTCTGTCACACTTAGGCCATCATTATGACCCCGGAGGTCTAAAGACCACAAGGAGCGTGTTGGCAGTCTGACCACCACATTATGACCGTGGCATTTTGACAACAGTGGGACCACCAGCACTGCCACTTTCCCTTCCATGGAGATGGAGGGACTAGCAGTGCTGGCGGTCCTAATTCGCCAGGGCAGCGCTGCATGCAGCACCGCCCAAGGTTTACGAGCCCCGTCTCTGCCAATTTTTAAATGGCAGTTGCACCGCCATGTAAAAGCTGGTGGAAACGGGGTGCAGGGGGCTCCATGGGGAACCCTACACTGCCTATGCACCTGGCATGGGCAGTGTAGGGGCCACCATGGACAGCACTGTTGAACTTTTCACTATCTGCTATGCAGACAGTAAAAAGCGCGACAGGTGCTGTTGCACCCTACTCACCATGACATTGCCGCCAGCTCCATTATGAGCTGTCATCAATGTTGATGGCTGTTCCCCACTGGGCCAGCAGGCTGTTTCTGCCTGCCGCCCAGCGGGGAAATTGTATTAAATGAGGCCTTGTGGGGAACCCGACTGCATAGTGTGGCAGGTGAGCTTTTCGGCCCACCAAATTCAAAATTACCCCCTTAGTCAGAGACACCCTCAGAGACTTTATACACACTCTCAAAGCCAGTCAAAACCTCATGCACCCATTCACAGACACAGCCACTCAGGCTCACACTAAGAGACCAATATAGACACTCACACACCAACACTGAGACCCACTCAGATAGTAATGTACTCAGTGAGAGACACATTGAGACAGTCATGCACCCACTCACACATGTAGTTGAAAATACATATTTCATGAGCTAATTTTGTACACACTGTCATAGTTCACCACAGACACTCTAACAGATGTTTTGATTCACTCATGTACCCAATCAGAGTGTCATGACCTGAGTTTGAGAACCACTTCGAGGCGGATGAACCCACTCACAGACTCACACAGACACTTAGACATGTATTGACAGACTTAATGAGATAGTGATGTATCCTGAGAGAGGCATTGAGGAACTTATGGATGCACTCTGACATACAGTCAAAGAGTATTCTACTCACTCATAAGGTCATTAAGAAGTTCATGCAGTGACTTACAGAACCACTGAAAGACTTACACACTCAGTCATAGGCACTGATAGATAGTTCTGCAACTAGTCAGAGCCCTACTTACATTGTCTTTACTTAGTGAGAAACAGAGTGACAAGCGTATGTACCCTATTACAGATCCACTGAGAACCCCAGGAACCTGCTTGCACAGTAAGATAGTCACATATGAATTTGCAGTCCAAATGAGGTAGTGATGTATTGACTAACAGATCCACTGAGATATTTATTTACCCATAGACAGATCCACTGAGAGACTCTTTCACACACTCGGAAATCCACTGAGAATGTTTTCTACCCAGTCACAGAAACTGAGTTAGCTAATCACAGAATTACTCAGAGCGTAAGACTCCCACTCAGAGTTGTGGTGAGATAATGATATAAAAGGGGACATTCTCATATAGTGACATATGCACTGAGAGAGCGAGTTATATAATTATGGAGCCACTGACAGACATACTGATAAATTTTTATCCACTTAAAAAGCTCTGTGAATGTTGTTCATTGAGTGATAGTAGGGAATTTTAATTCCTGTGATGTATTGTAAAGTGTACTGTTAGATATAGTTAATACATAATAATAGATGATAAATATGTTGGTTGTTGAGCATTGAATTGTATTTTTGGTTTGTGGGTCCACAACCGAGTCGTAAATCAAAATCTTTGTTTAAAAAAAAGAAATTAGACCTTCCTTTACATTTTAAAAGTGTATGATATGTAGAGTGGCTCTAAAAAGAGCCTTTGTGTTTGTTGGTTGTATATATGAGTGAATGCAGAGTTTAAAATTGCTTAAAAATACTCTGTTGCCCTTATCTGTGAAATACACTCCATCTCTCCTGTATATGTCACCCCTGTGGAAGAGGAGGTTATTATTGTAGACTGAGCCCATCTCATGGTCTCTGAGAAATGCAGAAACTGTTTATTTACATGTTTCCTCACTTTGTCTATTTGTGGCCAAATTTGAGTTGAATACTTCAATTTTGGCTTCTGCCCTATATTTGAAAAAACAAAGAACAGTGTGAAGGAACATGTGCATCAATTAAACAAAGGTATCTTTCATTAGTATTTTCAGTCCTACTTCATTGAGTGTGCTTAGGTCATTACCACCACAGTGCACAACAATGAGGTGAGGAGGCTGGATATCTCCAATGTTTTGCACCAATGGAAGCAATTGATGCCACCTTAATCCTCTTTGACCAACCCAAGTTATATCCACACTAGGCAAAACAAGGTCTCTGTAAATGTCACTTTTTCTTGCATACTCACTAGCCCAAACAAATATAGCTGTGACCTACAATCCACACTCTGAACATTTTGAAATAAAGGAGCTGTTCTACAAACGAGAGGGCTGCAGCTGAATGAAGGAGGTTTGAAAATATGAGGTGGTTAAAATGGTGGGAGTTGCACATTAAAAAAATACATGTATTTGATTGGATATTGTAAAAAGAGTTATGTATTAAAATAGGTTGTGACTAAGAACAGCAGTAGTAAGTTTGTTCTTCATATGATTATACTTAGTGGTTGTAAACCAAACCTGATGCAGCATACAGTAAAGCTAGATTGCTGCTACCAGTAAATGTACATAACTTTTGAATTGCTGGTATAGTACAGTGTTCTGCAACAGGTTGCTACAGTGTGGGGGGAAGAGCCACTCTTAAAGGAGACAGTCACTCACAAGTAAATTAGAGAGTTTGCTGTAATCCGTTTAAAAAATAATGTTTTCCAAGATAAATATTATTTGTATTTTTATAATGTAGTGAAAACTGTGGAATAAAAAAAACTAGAAATATGTATTTTTGTCCCTGACTGGATTCACGACTCCGTTGCAAAGTTACACGGAGGTCCACGCAGGGAGACATGAAGGAGTCGTGACTCTGCAGCACACAGTAAGAAAATGGGCTTGTGACTAAGAGTAAAATATAGGGTTAATAGACAGTAACCATTGAAAACAAGAGTAACATAAATAAAACATGATACAGAGCTTCTGATTTAATAAGCACTACAGTATTATAGAGAGCAAATGTTAATAGGCTGCCATTACTGGTTGCTTGGAGTGAGAGTGGTCTACCATTTTTACTTTTACTTTTTATTGAGCTAATAAAAAGAGAACTGAAATTCATAATCTGATTTATCTATCATCAAAAGAGATTTAGAGGTATGTACATTTAGTATTATTTTTGGAGGGAGTTGTGTACAAATATGTGTACATGATATGTAAAAAAACTATTGTAAGTAAGGAGTAGTGACAGAGTTATTTTGATGGTACTGAAAATGTGTAATAAATGTGATTGAACGTTTTGATAGGATTGAGTAAATTATGTTTACAAATATTTGTGGCATAATATAGTAAGATTGTGTGGGTAATCTTGGACCTCATTAGTAGCATTTTAAGAGCAAAATATAGCAATATATCAAGAAAATAAATTCTTATGGAAAGGATCTTACAAAGAGTGCCAGAGTTTGTGGTGTAGTATTTTTAATTTGTGAACAGTTTCAGCTAGAAAGAAAATGTTTTAGTTTTGTAAAAATCTCAAATCTCCTGATTATGAGGCAGATGATGGATTATGTGGCAAGTGTGGCTATTGGATTATTAAGAAAACATTGGCACAAACTTATAATTTATTTGTTTACTGCCCAGTCTATAGTATGTGATTGTAATAAAACATATATAGGTCCAGAATTCTAGGGTTATGCTGTAAAGTAGTGTAGGTACTTACGAGTATAGTTGTTCAACTGTATCTTAACCCCTTCGCTGCCAGGCCTTTTCCCCCTCCTGTGCCGAGCCTTTTTTTGGCTATTTGGAGCAGTTCGCGCTTAGGCCCTCATAACTTTTTGTTCACATAAGCTACCCACGCCAAATTTGCGTCCTTTTTTTCCAACATCCTAGGGATTCTAGAGGTACCCAGACTTTGTGGGTTCCCTAGAAGGAGGCCAAGAAATTAGCCAAAAAACAGTGAAAATTTCATTTTTTTCAAAAAAAAATGAAAAATGGGCTGCAGAAGAAGGCTTGTGGTTTTTTCCCTGAAAAGGGCATCAACAAAGGGTTTGCGGTGATAAAATCACCAGCTTCCCAGCTTTCAGGAACAGGCAGACTTGAATCAGAAAACCCAATTTTTCAAGACAATTTTGGCATTTTACGGGGACATACCCCATTTTTACGATTTTTTGTGCTTTCAGCCTCCTTCCAGTCAGTGACAGAAATGGGCATGAAAACAACGCTGGATCCCAGAAACCGCAACATTTTTGAAAAGTAGACAAAAATCTGAATTCAGCAAGGGGTAATTTGTGTAGATCCTATAAGGGTTTCCTACAGAAAAAAACAACTGAAAAAGAAAAATATTGAAATTGAGGTGAAAAAAACATCAATTTTTCTCTACGTTTTACTCTGTAACTTTTTCCAGCAATGTCAGATTTTCGAAAGCAATATACAGTTACGTCTGCTGGACTCTTCTGGTTGCGGGGATATATAGGGCTTATAGGTTCATCAAGAACTCTAGGTACCCAGAGCCAAAAAATTACCTGCACCCTGCAGTGGGTTTTCAATCTATGCCGGGTATACAGCAATTCATTTGCTGAAATATAAAGAGTAAAAAATAGCTATCAAGAAAACCTTTGTATTTCCAAAAAGGGCACAAGATAAGGTGTTGAGAAGCAATAGTTATTTGCACATCTCTGAATTCTGGGGTGCCCATACTAGCATGTGAATTACAGGGCATTTCTCAAATAGATGTCTTTTTTACACACTGTCTTTGGAAGGAAAAAATGTAGAGAAAGACAAGGGGTAATAACACTTGTTTGCTATTCTATGTTCCCCAAGTCTCCCGATAAAAATGATACCTCACTTGTGTGGGTAGGCCTAGCGCCGCGACAGGATATGCCCCAAAACACAACGTGGACACATCACAGAAAACAGAGGTGTTTTTTGCAAAGTGCCTACCTATAGATTTTGGCTTGTAACTCAGCCGCCACCTATGGAAACCTACCAAACCTGTGCATTTCTGAAAACTAGAGACCAAGGGGAATCCAAGATGGGGTGACTTGTGTGGCTCGGACCAGGTTCTGTTACCCAGAATCCTTTGCAAACCTCAAAATTTGGCTAAAAAAACACATGTTCCTCACATTTCTGTGGCAGAAAGTTCTGGAATCTGAGAGGAGCCACGAATTTCCTTCCACCCAGCGTTCCCCCACGTCTCCCGATAAAAATGATACCTCACTTGTGTGGGTAGGCCTAGCGCCCGCAACAGGAAACGCCCCAAAGCGCAACGTGGACACATCCAAATTTGTGAAGGAAAACAGAGGTGTTTTTTGCAAAGTGCCTACCTGTAGATTTGGGCCTGTAGCTCAGCCGCCACCTAGGGAAACCTACCAAACCTGTGCATTTCTGAAAACTAGAGACGAAGGGGAATCCAAGATGGGGTGACTTGTGTGGCTCGGACCAGGTTCTGTTACCCAGAATCCTTTGCAAACCTCAAAATTTGGCTAAAAAAACACATGTTCCTCACATTTCTGTGGCAGAAAGTTCTGGAATCTGAGAGGAGCCACGAATTTCCTTCCACCCAGCGTTCCCCCACGTCTCCCGATAAAAATGATACCTCACTTGTGTGGGTAGGCCTAGCGCCCGCGACAGGAAACGCCCCAAAGCGCAACGTGGACACATCCAAATTTGTGAAGGAAAACAGAGGTGTTTTTTGCAAAGTGCCTACCTGTAGATTTTGGCCTGTAGCTCAGCCGCCACCTAGGGAAACCTACCAAACCTGTGCATTTCTGAAAACTAGAGACCTAGGGGAATCCAAGATGGGGTGACTTGTGTGGCTCGGACCAGGTTCTGTTACCCAGAATCCTTTGCAAACCTCAAAATTTGGCTAAAAAAACACATGTTCCTCACATTTCTGTGGCAGAAAGTTCTGGAATCTGAGAGGAGCCACGAATTTCCTTCCACCCAGCGTTCCCCCACGTCTCCCGATAAAAATGATACCTCACTTGTGTGGGTAGGCCTAGCGCCCGCAACAGGAAACGCCCCAAAGCGCAACGTGGACACATCCAAATTTGTGAAGGAAAACAGAGGTGTTTTTTGCAAAGTGCCTACCTGTAGATTTTGGCTTGTAGCTCAGCCGCCACCTAGGGAAACGTACCAAACCTGTGCATTTCTGAAAACTAAAGACCAAGGGGAATCCAAGATGGGGTGACTTGTGCGGCTCGGACCAGGTTCTGTTACCCAGAATCCTTTGCAAACCTCAAAATTTGGCTAAAAAAACACATGTTCCTCACATTTCTGTGGCAGAAAGTTCTGGAATCTGAGAGGAGCCACGAATTTCCTTCCACCCAGCGTTCCCCCACGTCTCCCGATAAAAATGATACCTCACTTGTGTGGGTAGGCCTAGCACCCGCGACAGCAGACACCCCAAAACGCAACGTGGACACATCACATTTTTTCATTGAAAACAGTGCCTACCTGTAGATTTTGGCCTCTAGCTCAGCCGGCACCTAGGGAAACCTACCAAACCTGTGCATTTTTGAAACCTAGAGACCTAGGGGAATCCAAGATGGGGTGACTTGCGGGGCTTTGACCAGGTTCTGTTACCCAGAATCCTTTGCAAACCTCAAATTCTGTCTAAAAAAACACATTTTCCACACATTTCGGTGACAGAAAGTTCTGGAATCTGAGTGGAGCCACAAATTTCCTTCCACCCAGCGTTCCCCCAAGTCTCCTGATAAAAATGATACCTCACTTGTGTGGGTGGGCCAGGTGCCTGCAACAGAATAAGGCCCAAAACTTGTAGAGATAGAGGGGATAGCACAGCAAGTTTATAAGGACATATTCTTTTATACATCTTTAGACTGACTCTGCTTTGGGGACCCACATAAGTGAGGTGTCATTTTACTTGGGAGACTGAGGGGAACACTGGGGAGTAGGAATTTTGTGCTGGAGTGATGATCTTACGAAGAAAAGTAAGGAAAATATGCTTTTTTAAGCACATTTTGAGGTTTACAGAGGAGTCTGGGTAAGAAAATGTTGGGGGATCCACGCAAGCCGCACCTCCCTGGACTCCTTGGGGTGTCTAGTTTAAAAAAATGTCTGGGTTTGGTAGGTTTCCCTAGATGAAGGCCGCACACAGGACCAAAAACATAGGTGCCCTCTCCCCCCCAAACACAGGTAGTTTTGTAATATATCGTTTTGATGTGCCCACATACGTCCGTGATGTGCCAAACACTAAAATTTTGAAAAGAAACACACTTAGGTTATGTGAAAAAGACCCCTCACCCACCAACCAAGTTGGTGGCATGCTTCATCATTGGGGTCCCACCTGAGGCACCTAGCGTGTCACAGGTGTGCTGCGACGCCTGATTACAGCGGAGCAGGTTTTGTCATTTTTACCACACATACTGGTTGGATTTGGCACGAGGGTGAGTGATGGTTCAGTGGATCAAATTTTACTAACAAGAGCTTTCACAAAAATGAAATGCACGGTTAGTAACTGAAAGGCAAAAAACTGAACCAATGACTCACAGCTCGTGAGCTGTAAAGCCGCGACAAGGCACCAACCGCTTTACAGTCCATTCACACAACTTTCATACATGACACACACAAGGCCATTCACACCGCCAGCCACGGGCCCAGCACATTACAACACTCACATCGACAGACAGCGCCACTCAAGGGCCCATCACTTACATACGCCCACATGCCTGATACAACAATCATACCAGCTGATGGGAGTGTGTGGACTGGTGTTTGGCTGGCAGTGTGTTGCAGTAGCCAACAGCAAGTCAATATGTACACTCTCAGCCAAGCCCCACGTGGAGTGTGGAACTCAATGGCATAATTTTTTTTTTTTTTTTAACAGAGGCACCCCTAACTAAGTAGAAAGAATTACAAAACTACAAACACAAAAGCTCTAACTAAGAACATGACAGAAATGCTAACCATGAAACTAAACACATGAAAATACAAAACAGACATGAGTTTACACTCATGGTTGTTCCCAGAAATTCTTCTGGGTGTGGTAATTCTTAAAACAAGCACCGACACACAGCCCAGGCTTTGAAGGACAATCTGGGCAGTACATTCGAGTCTCCCTCCGGATACCTCTTCGAAAACACACTCTACATTTCTTAGCTGGAAAGTCTTTTTTGGGTGTGGGAGGAATGTGCTCAACAAAGTGGCGATCTTTCAATCTAGCACATCCTCCACCACTGCTTCTCTAGGAACTCTGGCCTGTTCCACCACAATAAGGCTCTCTATCACTGACTCCTGAAATTTCACAAATGTCATTTTTGACTCTGGAGACCTATCCCTAAACACAATAAAAGCATTGAAGGTTGCTAAGTGGAAGAGGTGAAGTGCTAACTTCTTATACCAAACGTAAGACTTACGAATAGCAGTATAAGGTTCCAACCTCTGGTCAACTCTATCTACACCTCCCATGTGCTTATTATAATCTAAAATGCACACAGGTTTGCGCACTTCAGCAACCTGGCCCCAAACAGTCACAGAGGAAGTACTCTCATCATGGATGGTACTTAGCATGTAGACATCCCTCTTGTCTGAAAATTTCAAAGCTAGCAGCTCCTCGTTCCGCAAGGCACAGCACTGTCCTCTCTCAAGTTTTTTACACACAAGCTCCCTTGGATAGCCTTTCCGGTTAGAACGGATTGTGCCACAAGCAACTGTGTCCACTCTAAACAATACCTTGAACAATTGCACACCAGTGTAGAAGTTATCTACATACAAATGGTGACCTTTGTTGAACAGTCGTCTACCAAGATCCCACACAATTTTCTCAGTAACTCCAAAAGTGGGAGGACAACCAGGGGGGTCAATATTGGAATCCCTACCAGTGTACACACGGAAACTATACACATATCCTGTCCTACTTTCAGACAGCATATACAATTTAATTCCATATCATGCCCTTTTGCTAGGAATGTACTGCCTAAAAACCAAACGACCCTTGAAGAGGACCAAAGACTCGTCCACACTTAACTCTTTGCCTGGAACATAGACCTCTGAAAACCGATCTACAAAATGATCAAGTACAGGCCTAATCTTAAAAAGACGGTCAGAATCTGGGTGATCTCGTGGCAAGGTTAATGCATTGTCAACAAAATGCAGCATCCTAAGAAGAAGCAAATACCGATTACGACTTATGGTCGCTGGAAATATAGCTGTTGCCATCAAGGGACTAGTAGACCAATACGAAGCCAGTGACGGCTTCCTTATCAACCCCATCAAAAAAGTCAAACCCAAAAACTTTTTTAACTCCTCCAAATTTGTGGGAATCCACTGGGCAGCTCTAGAGTGTGGCCTAAGTCTAGCAGCGTTGTCCCTCAAATGCTGCTCCGCATACAAATTAGTCTGCTCAACAATCTCTTCCAAAAACATATCATCCATGAATAACTCAAAGAAATTGATAGGCATAAAGTTCTCTGTATTGGCGTTACACCCCGGGAGACCAGTAAAGGCAGGCAACTCTGGCTGATCCATGTTTGGGGCAACCCAGACATCAGGTCTTATAACGGGAAACCTTTCAGCCCCAGGTTGCTGCACTATTGGCACATCAATGTCCTCCTCTAAAACAGGCCCTTCATCTGCACTGAGTGTGTCTTCATCATCAGAAGATTCCCCTCCAACAGAAACATCACTGCCAGAATCTCTGACTTCCTCCTCTGCCTCAGATGCAGAGTCCGTCTCATAGTCATGATCAGACTGTGACTCAAAAAGCATACCAACCACCTGCTGAGCGTTCATCCTGCGGCTAGCCATAATCTCTCCTGCTAAAATTAACTGGACAAATTCACCACCAACAACCAGCACTGTGTAAGACAAGTAACAAAGTGTAGCTTTGTTAGTAAGAGTTACAAACTCTCAAACTATATCGCTCACTTGCCTGAAAAAGCTTGATTCACCAGCAACTACACAGCAATCACCAATGATATCCCACTAAAAATAAAGAAAGAAAGGCAAATTAGAAATAAGATAAAACAAATATCATTGTGCACAAACCTAAGGACAATTTCACACACAATCCTGCATTTAGTACACCCCCTACAAACATGTCATTCATGCATTGCAACAATACTCCTTTGGAGTAAATTGTTTTTACTTACCTAAAACATGCAACTGTGCAAACTGCAGGTCAACCACCGCCAAAACCGCAAGGAGACACAGCAAATAAAGCAAAAGCTTTGAACTAGAACAAAAAGGAGGAAAACATTTTTTATCACAAATGCAAAGGCTTCTTCAGTTGACAAACACCCCACCATCAAACATTTAGAAAATAGGCCCATCTGCCCCCAGGGGGTGTAGAAATGGCCAACAGGTCAATGCCACCCTTGGGGGGGCGCCCCGTGACCAAGGGGACGCCCCCCCACAAAAATAAAAATTTTTTTTTAAAAAACTGCCGTTCTAGTGGTATCTGCCCACCTTGGGGGCAGACCAGCCTAAAAATAATAGGCTGATCTGTCTCCAAGGGGTGCAGAAATGGCCTGGGTACATGTGCCCCCAAAGTGGGGGGCTACCCTTGCCCAAGGCCCCCCCCATCCTCTAACACACACACACAGTATCCCTGGTGTCTAAGTGGCTTCTGCCCCCCTTGGGGGCAGGTGGGCCTTACAAAATAGGCCCATCTGCCCCCAGGGGGTGTAGAAATGGCCAACAGGTCAATGCCCCCCTTGGGGGGGGGCGCCCGTGACCAAGGGGACACCCCCCCACAAAAATAAACAAATTAAAAAAAATCCCTGGCATTCTAGTGGTTTCTGCCCCCCTTGGGGGCAGACCAGCCTAAAAATAATAGGCTGATCTGTCTCCAAGGGGTGCAGAAATGGCCTGGGTACATGTGCCCCCAAAGTGGGGGGCTACCCTTGCCCAAGGCCCCCCCCATCCTCTAACACACACACACACACACACTATCCCTGGTGTCTAAGTGGCTTCTGCCCCCCTTGGGGGCAGGTGGGCCTTACAAAATAGGCCCATCTGCCCCCATGGGGTGTAGAAATGGCCAACAGGACAATGCCCCCCTTGGGGGGGCGCCCCGTGACCAAGGGGACGCCCCCCCACAAAAATAAACAAATAAAAAAAATCCCTGGCATTCTAGTGGTGTCTGCCCCCCTTGGGGGCAGACCAGCCTAAAAATAATAGGCTGATCTGTCTCCAAGGGGTGCTGAAATGGCCTGGGTACATGTGCCCCCAAAGTGGGGGGCGACCCTTGCCCAAGGCCCCCCCATCCACTAACACACACACACACACACACACACACTATCCCTGGTGTCTAAGTGGCTTTTGCCCCCCTTGGGGGCAGGTGGGCCTTACAAAATAGGCCCATCTGCCCCCAGGGGGTGTAGAAATGGCCAACAGGTCAATGCCCCCCTTGGGGGGGGGCGCCCCGTGACCAAGGGGACGCCCCCCCACAAAAATAAACAAATAAAAAAAAATCCCTGGTGTTCTAGTTGTTTCTGCCCCCCTTGGGGGCAGACCAGCCTAAAAATAATAGGCTGATCTGTCTCCAAGGGGTGCAGAAATGGCCTGGGTACATGTGCCCCCAAAGTGGGGGGCGACCCTTGCCCAAGGCCCCCCCCCCATCCACTAACACACACACACACACACACACTATCCCTGGTGTCTAAGTGGCTTCTGCCCCCCTTGGGGGCAGGTGGGCCTAACAAAATAGGCCCATCTGCCCCCAGGGGGTGTAGAAATGGCCAACAGGTCAATGCCCCCCTTGGGGGGGGCGCCCCGTGACCAAGGGGACACCCCCCCCCACAAAAATAAACAAATTTTAAAAAATCCCTGGCGTTCTAGTGGTTTCTGCCCCCCTTGGGGGCAGACCAGCCTAAAAATAATAGGCTGATCTGTCTCCAAGGGGTGCAGAAATGGCCTGGGTACATGTGCCCCCAAAGTGGGGGGCGACCCTTGCCCAAGGCCCCCCCCATCCACTAACACACACAAACACACACACACTATCCCTGGTGTCTACGTGGCTTCTGCCCCCCTTGGGGGCAGGTGGGCCTAACATAATAGGCCCATCTGCCCCCAGGGGGTGTAGAAATGGCCAACAGGTCAATGCCCCCCTTGGGGGGGGCGCCCGTCACCAAGGGGACGCCCCCCCACAAAAAAAACCAAATAAAAAAAAAACCCTGGCGTTCTAGTGGTTTCTGCCCACCTTGGGGGCAGACCAGCCTAAAAATAATAGGCTGATCTGTCTCCAAGGGGTGCAGAAATGGCCTGGGTACATGTGCCCCCAAAGTGGGGGGCGACCCTTGCCCAAGGCCCCCCCCCCCCATCCACTAACACACACACACACACTATCCCTTGTGTCTAAGTGGCTTCTGCCCCCCTTGGGGGCAGGTGGGCCTACAAAAATAGGCCCATCTGCCCCCAGGGGGGGCAGAAATGGCCAACAGGTCAATGCCCCCCTTGGGGGGGGCGCCCCGTGCCCAAGGGGACGCCCCCACACAAAAATAAACACATTAAAAAAAATCCATGCCGTTCTAGTGGTTTCTGCCCCCCTTGGGGCAGATCAGCCTAAAAATAATAGGCTGATCTGCCCTCAAGGGGGGCAGAAATGGCCCTAAAAGACATGCCCCCCAAAGGGGAGCGACCCTTGCCCAAGGGGGAGCCCCCCCCATCCACTACACACACAATCCCTGGTGCCTAAGTGGCTTCTGCCCCCCTTGGGGGCAGATGGACCTAAAAAAAATAGGCCGATTTGCCCCCAATGGGGACAGAAAAGGCCAACAGTTCTCTGCCCCCTTGGGGGGGGCGCCCCTTGCCCAAGGGGGCACCCCCCCCACATAAATACACATAAAAATAAAAAACCCTGGTGATCTAGTGTTTTCTGCCCCCCTTGGGGGCAGATCTGGCTAAAAAGTAGCCAATCTGCCCTCAAGGGGGGCAGAAATGGCCCTAAAAGACATGCCCCCCAAAGGGGAGCGACCCTTGCCCAAGGGGGCGCCCCCCCATCCACTACACACACAATCCCTGGTGCCTAAGTGGCTTCTGCCCCCCTTGGGAGCAGATGGTCCTAAAAAAAATAGGCCGATCTGCCCCCAAGGGGGTCAGAAAAGGCCAACAGTTCTCTGCCCCCTTGGGGGGGCACCCCTTGCCCAAGGGGGCACCCCCCCACACATAAATACACACAACAATATAAATCCCTGGTGATCTAGTGTTTTCTGCCCCCCTTGGGGGCAGATCTGGCTAAAAAGTAGCCAGATCTGCCCCCCTTGGGGGCAGAAATGGCCTAAGTAATTGCCCCCTAAAGGGGAGCGACCCTTGCCCAAGGGGCCACTCCCCGCAAGCCAGAAACAGAAAGTACAAAAAAAAAAAAAAAATCCCTGGTGTCTAGTGGGCATTCCTGCTGCCAGATCGCAATGCGATCGGGCAGCAGGAATGCTCAAAGAGACACCAGGGAAAAGGAAAAGCCTTTCCTTTTCCCTGGTGCCTCTTTAGCCCCAACCCCCCACCCACCGGGAAGAGGAACTCACCTCTTCACTCGTCGCCGCACAGGAAGCAAATGGCTTCCTGTGCGGCGATAATCCCATAATGAAGTCAGCGCGCGATCGCGCGCTGACGTCATTATGGGGGGGTGGGGGGGTGGGGGGTGGAAGGGGAAGGGCTTCCCCTTCCATCCCTGACTTTGGGGGGTGGGGGGGAAGCACACAGAGGGAGCGAGAGCGCTCCCTCTGGGCTGTGTGCCGAGGACGTAGTGGTTACGTCCTCGGCACAGCAGCACTGTGCCGCGGGACGTAACCACTACGTCCGCGGCACAGAAGGGGTTAATATATAAAAACATTAGAATATTTGTGGAATTAAAATGAATTTCTATTGTTTGCTGTTCTAATGATGATTAAAGTTATGTGGAAGTACAGTGGAAGAATGTTTCAACATGCTGCATAGGTTGTTCAATTGGGCAAAACAGTATTTTTGTAATTGACACAATGAGAGTATTTTATTATTAAGGAGTTCTAAAATATTTTTTTGTTTGTACAGATATATAGTTGGAGCGGAAGAGAAGTGGAAAATGCCAAATGAAATACAACGGAAAAAGAAAGTGTGCACATTATATTATCTCTTTCCAAGTAATAGGAAAGAAAAACAACATGTGGAAATTGACAAAAAAAGTTGTGACAATAGACAGATGAAGTTAAAGAAGAAAGCTGAAAGATCATCCAGGAGGCAACATCAGTTTAAGGAAATTAGAGTGTAAATGTTTTGTGGTAGACTAAGTAATTCTCAATCTTGTTAAGAGTATCAAGAAAATACAAAAAGGGAACAAACGTTTTGAACCAAAAAAAGGGTGGAGGATATAGTTGATAAGGTGTCTGAGGATGAGAGGCTTGGACAAAATGGCATTGAGTATGAAAAGATGCAGACAAAGGAAAAGACTTGTTAATAAAAGTAATTTAGTAAACTATTAGAGGAGAATGGAACCATACGTCCAGCACAGAAGCTTTCTTTAACGAGGAATCATATTTGCAAGAGAATACATTAGTGCATCTAGTGGATTCAATTGGTCAATGTTATGAAATGAAGGATAGGACTCCATTAGAAAAAGAAAAGATTGTTCCTAAAGGTGATGAAAGATCCATAGCTGTAGATGTTCCAGGGAGATGTACAGAACACCCTGTTTACCAGTGGAGTTGTAGTAGTATTTGTAGCATTCATCAACAATCTATTGATTTATTATGAGCTTTTGTACATGAATTTCCAAGTAGAACTCTCAAGAGAAACATTGCAATTTTGCAAGGTTTAGATCCTTGCAAAGTAAGTAGTCTAACACATTTACAAGGACATTCTTTAGCATGTTTATCCAGGAAAGTGTGCCAGAGCATGTGACATCACTAATGCTAGTAGTTTACCTTTCGAAAATGAGAAGTCTAGCTCGGAGACTGTACTGTGTAAAGACTCTAGCAATATGCTTAGGGGAGATGAATAGGGTACTTTTGCATGGTACTGTTAAAGAAGTAGAAAAGGTTTATGGCGATGTCCAGTTTCGGTTCTTTGGTTCTGAAGAGGATTGTAATATGAATAAGGAATCTGTACGTAGAGATATTGTAGAAGAGAGTTCAGAAATTGGCTCTGAGAACTTCCAGGAACAGATTACAAAATGTAATAAAACTAGTTGTGAAAAGCCAGACTATGTTTGAATTTCTTGTAGACACACTGACTATAACACACAAATAAGAAATGCAGATGTATTTTCAAATACTGAAGGGGAAAACAAGGAAAAGTGGCAAGAACCTTTATTTTTTTCATTTATACAAGAACAGTTTGATTTGTCAGTAGCAGCAATTGACAATATGGAACATCAAGGTGTAATTGTAGTTCTGAGCACAAAATTATAAGATAAATTAAACTTGTTAGAAAAGTCTGTATCCAGGACTGCTGGTCTAGAGAAACATTTACATGTTTGTAAACTGCAGAGTCATTTGAAGACATAATTTAAATGTAGAAGAAGGATTAGTAAATGGTGCCATGGGTAATGTTGTTGATTTCATTCATTTTCCTAATCGTGATGAGGTTGAATTCTTAGCTATAAAGTTTGATGACGTTGATGGTGTGAAACAAATTGGACAATGTGCTGTAGGTTTTTTGCTTGCTAAAGATTTGTATGTAAAACGAAAACAGTTTCCTGTTTGTTTAGCATATGCTGTACCAATCCATAAGTCTCTGGGGTTAAGTGTTGATTCTGCATTGATAAATATTGGAAGCACTGCTTTTAAAGAGAGAATGTCATATGCAGGACTGTCAAGAGTATGAAGATTGTCTGGTTTGTTTCTGGTTGCTTTTGATGAGCAGAAGGTTAGTGCAGATGCTAATTGTGTCAGAGAGTATTACATACTAATAAGTAAATATGCTCCTTGCTTAGGACAATATCCTGTGTAGGAAAGTCCTCCTTTTTGCCCTGGTCGCCTCCAAGGGCAGATACTGGTGGTTACTGACTCTTGGCTGTGACCTGGGTTCTGCATACCAGTCCCAGGGCCGGTGCTCTGAGTGAAGTGGAGATGCAAATTAGGCTAATTAAAATTGACAATATTAACCTGCCTATAAGTCCCTAGTATATGGTAAGACATGTAGGTTTAGGGACCCCAGCATAGGTAGTGCACCCATAGGTGCACTGCTGAGCTGCCCAGTGTCATTTTAAAGGCAGGCCTGCCTTGTTCGCTGCTTTTAAACTAAAGTTACATGCAAATTCGGCTTTGGTATAAAAAATACTTCCAAAGTCTTAAACTACCCTCTTTGTACATGTAAGTCAGTATATTTGTCAGATCTAAACCTATGTCATCCAATTTAATATTCCAAACTGATTAGAGCAATATGTCCAATAGGCAAAGCAATACATTTTACACTTCTTTGTGCTTAAAAGATATAGAAAAGTCTATGAGTACCTGTAATCTTGCCTGAATCAGCATAATCCTATCAGATGTAGGCAAAAATACATGTGTTAAGTCTTTATGGTGTCGACCCTTATCAAATAAGAATGATTATAAAAATGGCCACAATCAAGTTATGTTATATTGAATCTAGAATGATATGCCCCTATAACCAATCATAATTGGAAATGACCAGCGTGCACTGTGTCGGCAGCTGAGCAATGAATACCAACCAAAATACATTCTATTGGGATAGGTGGAAGTCATATAATATGCAGTCATTGTAAAACATTGGGATATGCCTTCTGATGAATGTATCACATGAAATTACACAAAAGAACACATAAGGAATTAGTAACATATTTCATAACTGTAACATAAAACTGGAGTACTCCTATAGTCTATTTGTGGAAGTAACAATGGTGTTTATCCTATATAATTGTCATAACCAACTCCATATACATCCACAATTTAAAAAAGTTTGCAAGACGTTCAGAGGGGGAAGGTAACTGTAAATTAAGTTGGTGGAGGATGTGTGTCATCCGATATGAACATTAAGTTCCTCTTCCCTTTATGTCCCTTTGGGTGCATGTTATCTAATTCCTACACCTCGTGTGACTCCAGTATACAAAGTTTCCTTTTACAATAACTCGTACATGTCATGAATCCTATTATTAGAAAATTGGGCTGCTTGCAGAAACAGCCTCACTTTTTACCACCATTGTTAGCCAGACCTAGGGCAAGTGCTCCATTAAAATGTACATGCAAATTAGGCATACTTATAACTGGCTCAGACAACCTACCTTTAAGTCCCTAGTAGATGGTAGGGCATGTAGGGTTAGGGACAACAGTGTAGTTAGGGCACCCCTGGGTGCCCTGCTGTGGTCTCCGGTGTCATTGTGGAAACGGGCCTGCCTTGCAGGCTGCTTTAACATTAAAGTTAACCCCAAATTCAACTTTGGAATTAAAAGTGCTTCCAAAGACTCATAATTACCTTATTATTTACATTTAAGCTACCCAAAGGTCTTCTCTAGGTGCCAACAGAGTTGGGTGCAATCCAAATATAAGCAGGGACTTTATAAAAGCCCTGGTGAGGGAAAAACAAATTAATTTTCCCCATGGTAGTGCTTTAGCTTCATAGGCTAACATTGGGAGGCTTTATTTAAAATTAATAAAGTCCCATTTCCACTAAATATGAGCTAGATAAGTCAAGTTTGGTATCAAATTAAAAGTTAGAATACATTCAACAACTTGCCAAGGTTGGATTTATTATAAATAGTACAGAGAAAGAGTTTTATAACTGTTTCTGAAAGTTACCAAAATCAACCCGTTAGTGCCCTTTCCTGATTGGCTAGTCTCTGGCAGCCTGAGTCAGGCTCCCTTAATGAGGTGTGAAGTGGCCTGGACTGAAACAAAGAAAGCATCGGGTGGGAGGAGAATTGCTGTAGCAGATGGCATAGCAGGATGTGGTTGGAGTGGACAAACTGGTTTTCAAAGAAGGGAAAGCCACTTGGGACAGAAATTGGACCTCCCCTATTTCCTGCTTCCCCAGCCAGATAGGAGACCCAACATTTAGATTAGGAGAGGGACTGAAAGGAGTGTGGTATGGAAACTTAGCCGCACCGGTGGGTTGGCTCAGCCAGAAGTTAGACTTTTAAAGAATGTTGTTTGATTTTTGCCACACTCCACAGGAAGTGGTCACCCCAGAGGCTGGCGCCCTGTATCCCATTAGTCAGGTCTGCCCCCTGCTTATCAACGAGGAGCAAGGATAAATATTAGGGCTTCCCAAAAAACGACTTTGCCTTTCTTCTAAATGATTCAGGAGTGGACTCCCTGTAAGCAACAGGTATAACGGAGCTACCCACAGTCACCTGCTTCAACTCCTGCCAGAAGAGCTCAGCTGGACAGCGTTCAGTGGAGTTTTAATCATTTGGCCAGGTGCATTGTAGGAATTGTTGTCCCAACGTCCCAAGGAGTAACACAGAGATTCTGGAGCCTTCGATTGGTGCTGTGGACAACTTTTCTGCATCAAGAAACACTTCTGAAAGTAAGTGTAAAAGTGTTAAATCATGGGCGGCTAGAAGTCTTGACTGTGTCGCGGATCAGCGCAACCTTTTTTAACCCTTAAAGCGCTATTTGCTTCTATGCGCTAATCTTTCAAAATTAATATCTCTGGTTCTCTACATTGGATTTGTGTCCCTTTTGTGTCATTCTAAAGATAGAAATATGTCCTATTTGTATACGTTGGTGCGGGATCTTCTTCGTGTGTTGTGTTTTTCTTATTTACTGTTTTGCTGATATTAAATGCGTTATACCCCTGAATCCTAAATGAAGCACAACTGCTCGTGGGCCAAGCTACCAGGGGTTGAGAAGAATTAATTTATTGAGGTTTTGACTGGACCTAGTGGTGGATTGTGGCCTATTGCTAAGTCTAGGTACCTACCTTCCCTTACCAATAACTCACTTTCCAACACCTAAGGTTACCAAAAATAATTGAAGGAGTTCAGATCGGTTGGCATGCTTGCGAAAAAAGCATCTTAGATCTGGATACTTGTAGCACGCCGGTGTACAAACACCCTCTTGCAGAGTGGACAGTTTGTGCTTTGTGTATATTAATGTCCGCATGGAGGACTTCAATACGTACATACTATAGTCTGAGCCACAATTTATGACTTATTATTTTATTATCAGTACAAATGGAAAATGCGTTTACATTTTTGCTAAATTTATCAAGCTTCACATTTGTCACATATTACTGGTTTTGTCTAAAAAGGTCTCATGCTTGGTTTGTTTGGAAACTATCATGTACCAAGTGATCTTGAAGTGATATAGGGCCACATGTACAAAACTTTTTTTGGAGGTCACAAACAAAACAATTTTCAGAATGGCACAATTTAAGACCACTTATAAGTATTTGGAAAATGTACACAAGCCAAATTGTGATTCAGTAATGAGTCTCGAGTCACTATTTGGTTTTGTGTTTCTGTATTTAGAAGAGGAATGCTTAAGACCTCCTCTCTAAATAATGAATCTCAGTGGTATGTATTAATGTTTGCAACCAAATCTAGGTCACCAAACAGTCAATTTTTACTCACTACTGAAAGGTAGTGTTAACCATTTACAAGTGCAAAAAGGTCCCCATGGGTCACCTTTCCCTTTGAGAATGTAAACAAATTATTTTTAAGAACTACAGGCGTTCCCACGAAACACAGTCTACTCTTAAAAAATGGAATTTAAACATTTCATTTTTTGTTTTTGAAATGCAACCGATTTTCCTTTAAGGTAAACGTCTTGCCTGTAAAAAAAAAAATTGCTTTAAATAAAATCATTCACATGCCTGTTGGCCTTTTAACCCCAGCAGGCCACCATCTCCATGATGGCTGTCATTCCTAATCGGTCACAAACTGCAACTTACCTCATTTATATTCATGAAGCAGGTTGATTTGCAACATACTAGGAATTCCTGATTAAGAGTTCGAAAGTTTCTCACACTAGGAATTGTGATTTCCTAATTAGGATTCAGTAAGAATCACAATTAGAAAATCACAATTCTTAGGTTTTGTACATTAGGCTCTTGTCTAAATGGAATTGATGGGTGAATACTGATAAGTGGTCCAATAACATTGTCAGATTTGAGGATGCCCCAGAGTTTGTTGAAGATATATCTTATTTTATAGACTTGGGCACTAAATCCTGTTATAAATGTAATGTATGTGTTTACAGAATCCTTGTTAATCCTGAACAGAATTTGATCTCTGTTTTTTTTGTTTGACCTTCACCATGGAGTGGGTAATCATTTTTACGGATATTTACATTCCGCAAACGTTGCTATAATGGTACATATTTCTTTTTTTATATAACTTATACTTGTTACTATTATGTTTTTCTCAGAGAAGTTTCCAAATAGGATACTGCACTTTAGATTTGTGGGATGATGGTTTTCAGCATGGGGAATGTTGTTTCCAGCAGTCGTCTTCCTAAACAATTGTCGTGAGACAGTCATTCTGCACCACTTGGAGGATATCCAAGAATACTATTATAGTCTTGTCCTTCTAGGTGCAACACAGATTTAGGTCATTAATTTCTAAGCAATCATTTTAGTGCCTTATTTCTTATCACCAACCCATATCAAAAAAGGTAATCTATATATCTTATGCATGAATCTTTATGTGATGAACAATGTTCATGTTCCACTGTCCAGACCACCTGCTGCTTTCACCAGTCCATGCATACATTTGTGAAACAGGGGTAAAGTAGGTGCCCATCCCAGTTCCTGAGATCTGACAATAATGAAAGCTGTCAAAGGTAAAAATGTTTTGCTGTAAACAAAATCACAAGCACCAGACCATGGCATTATGAGCTTTACCACATGCTGGTTTGTGGATCATTATTGCAACCCTAACCTAAGCCCAACCATTTTTGAACTATGTTGCTGAAATATGAAAGCCAGTTCTATTAAGGCAGTCTGACTAGTGAGCTTCTCTTTGTGATACCTGTTGTGATGTTCCTGTATGGAAACTGTGATTTTTAATGGGATCTTATTGACTGCATGCCTACATTTTTTAGTTCTTCCATGACAAAGCTGATGGCGCATTGTCGACCGTGCCTCATCAACAGTTCGTTTTTTGTCTGCTGTGGTGTTTGAACTAAAGTGTTGGGGTGACATTTGTTCCACCTAGTCCTGAACAGGCCATTAATGATAAGGCTGAAATGTGTTGATTTACACTTTCTAGGATTGGAGCGAAGCATGAAGAAGCAACAGACAAATTACATTTTGTCATGTACTTTTTTCAGAAATCTGAGGTGTCCTTTCAGTATATTGGTAATGTTGGAACAAAGGGGGTTAAAAATAATTAAGGTATAAGGATGTGTCTTTAAATAGTCCTCTGTTTGAAGAGACTATTGGTCTCCCCAGTGGTTTTGTGGGGACTTTAGGTAAAAAATAAATCAATGGTATATATGGTTTATCTGTTTTTAAGAAACTACATTTGTCATAGTTTATAAGTCACTATTCTTTACATGCCTAGAGAAGCTCATGGTAGTCATGCATCATTTTATGATATTCCACAGCAGAGATATTCTCTTAACTGCTGGATTTGCTTAAATTTCTTCAGGGTTCTGACTTGTTTTTTCAATTAAATTATAACCTTATTGGAAAGGTTAATAGTTATATGTCAGTCATTCACCACTGTATGAATCACTATATTTTGTTCCAGGGTGAGATTGTATTTAGTAGGATTTTGAGCCTCTTTAAGTGACTTTAGTTCATTAATCATGATCTTGTGAAAAAGTGTCAATTAAGTCATGAGGCATGTTAGGTTTAAAGATATTCTACTATGTGTGGCGTTGTTGATAGCAAAACCATATCTATGAGTGATTCTGTAAGGGTGATTTCCTGATCAGAACTAGAACCTCTTTCCAAGTTGTAATGGTCTACAAGGCTCTCAGTGTCTTCCACTCTAAACCAGATTTTCTGGGTGGACCACCCTGGAGGTCTAGATACAAACCTCTCATGTTGTGTACGTTAAGCAACTTGAAATTACACACAAACAAAGATAAATGTAATCTTGCTTGTATGAATTCAGAATTGGCAAGGTGACAAAAGGATACACCTCGACTTAATACAAGTTTCTCAGTATCAGACAAATCATGTTTTGATAAGTTGACAATAGTTTTATCATGAGTCTACCATTTATTGATTTCACATTTGGATAGTTTATCAAGCTGTCCCAATTTCCGCTTTAGTGGGATGTTTGTTGGTTTGTCTTTAATGTCAATAACCTTTATTAATAACAAGTCCTGTGCTCACTGTGCCACTAGATTCAAGCTTGCCTGGCTGATGAAGAGTGATACTCTGAAACTATTCCTAGGATGGTTGTTCTGGTCCAGGGAGTACCTGGCCTGGCAGTTTGGGCTGGACTGTCCCCATGAGGAACAGAATCAAGACTGATTTGCATATGGCTGGGTCCAAACAGGGTTGGCATGGTGAGCAAAAGAATGATGGATTAAACTGTGATCTGTGACTGGGGGTGAGTGTTTGCTTTGTTCAGCACTCCATCCATCATCCTTTTGTGTTCTTAAAGTTGTCCTAAGTGGGAAGGGTATGCCCAGACATGGGTCCTGTGCTCACTGTGCCACTAGATTCAAGCTAGCCTGGCTGATGAAGAGTGATACTCTGAAACTGGTCCCAGGATGCTTGTTTCCTGTCCAGAGAGGACCTGGCCTGGCAGTTTGGGCTGGACTGTTCCCATGAGGAACAGGGTCAAGACTGATTTGCATATGGCTGGGTCCAAACTGGGGTGGCATGGTGAGCAAAAGAAAATAGGATTAAACCCAGATCTGTTACAGGGAGTGAGTGTTTGTATTGTGCAGCACTCCATCCCTCATCCTTTTGTGTTGCTTAAGTTTCCCTAAGTGGGAAGGGTATGCCCAGACGTGGGTCCCGTGCTCACTGTGCCACTGGATTCAAGCTAGCCTGGCTGACGAATGGTAATACCCTCAAACCTGTTCTAGGACGCTTGCTTCTGGTCCAGGGAGGACCTGGCCCAGCAGTTTGGGTTGGAGTGTTCCCATGAGGAACAGGGTCAAGACTGATTTGCATATGGCTGGGTCCAGACTGGGGTGGCATGGTGAACAAAAGAACAATGGATTAAACCCAGATCTGTGACTGGGGGTGAGTGTTTGCATTGTTCAGCACTCCGTCCATCATCCTTTCATGTTGCTAAACTAACCTTTATATTGTCTGTTTTATTTAAGAGTAAAAATGCTTCTTGTCATTTTTTATCAAGTTCATTTGTTCACCCTTGAATTAATCCACAAAAAGAAAGAAAAGGAATATGGCATTTTCAGTAAGCTGGTGTTTAATTATAAGCAGCACATGTAGTATGTATACATCACTGCTTTGTCTTTTGATTTGACAAATATACATTATTTTAACTGCATTACCACAATCATTAACGACAAGGAACTGATTTGTTTGCAAACATTGGGATACGTTTAAATATTGATTTTATTTTAAGTCCCTACTGCTAATATTTTTAATGGGAGGATGTTGCAGTACCTGTGAGTGCTCATGGATGATGCTCGACTTACTCCAGCTCAGAGTTGGAGTATATTTACTCTTTGGCTGTAGTAACTAAAGAATTATAGTTTGTGAACAGGTCCCTGAGAAATAAGTCTAGAGAAGTAAATGTCAATCTCTGCAAAAAGATACATTCTCTCTTAAGGATAAACTGGTATTCTTTGATAGCCATCACCCGGTGCACAGCAATTGAGTCCTGTGTTTATAAATGTATATTTTGAGAAAAAAAGAAAAGATGAATCTGATTTACAGTACTGCAAATTTGTTTCAGCAGACCTTCATTTTGATGTAACATCATACCTCGGTCAGGAATCCTCAACTTATATTTGTATTGATCTGAGTACATCTGCAATTATGCTTTTTTGTGGAATAAGTTATATAACATATTTAATAATGCTCTAAATTTTAAAGACTGTTGTTATATTGCACTACACTAATAGAATGATTAGCTACTGATTGCTTAGGTTGCAAACCCAGTGATGTTGATGACTCATGCAAGGCTACTAAGTATTCTTTTTTACTTGTTTTGTGATTTAATTTATATTTAACATGACCCATTCTCCTCTATTTTCTCATTTTGTATTCACACATAAAGGCATGAACATTCTAAAATGAATACTTTCATTTTACAAAAGTCTGTTCTCAAACATCTCTTGATATTAGTTCACTCCTTCCTCCTCATTTGGAAGATACTATGTGTGCTTGTGCTCACTATTGATGGAAATGGCCATCATTTGAGTGTCACTTCCCACAAGTCTTTGCCTCCTTTTGCTGAACCTGTTTTGTTGGCAATAGTACAGCCTGCTAACCTTTGGTAAAGTGCTTCTGCTCTCTCTTTCAAATGTGTTAAAATGGTATACACCTGGTTGACACATTTAATTTACCTATAAGTCCCTTTTATATTGTACTACCTGTACTCAGGGACTGTACGTTGAATAAGTACAGTTTACTGCACCACGAATTGTGCAGTAAACTGTAGCACTGGAGAAACATATCTCCAGGCCTGCCACTGCAGCCTGGGTATGCAGTTTTAAAATTTTGTTTTAACCAGTCAAAATAACCCTTCTGACAAGCCTAAACATTCTATTTCAATACTTTTAAGTCACCCTATGCCATATGAGCCTAAAATGCTCATTGGGCAGGAGCCCTGGTATTTAAATGTAGGACATGTGTATTTAATATTGTACATGTCCCATCAGTGAAAAACCTCCAAGGTTGTTTTTGACCTTGGCAAGGCAGGCTCTTTCTTAGGGAAGCTCTGCATTGTATTATAACAACTTATAATTCCTAATTGTAGTCTTGGAACAACTAGGAAAATGTTTAAAGGATTTATTGCAAATGCAATTTTAAATGCAACTTAATTGTAAAGTTGGATTTTGAACTACTATTAAGGAAAATACGCTTTTAAAAGATTGTCCCTTTCCTGTGTAAAACTATAAAGCCTTTCTTCCAGTGTCCAACTGTCACCTGACTGCTGATGGCTTGCCAGTGGTGAAATGTGTATTGCTACAAGACAGTGGACAAAGGGCTTTGGGTGTGGAGAGGGAGTTTATCTCCTTGACAGGATGTGCTGGGAGTTTGTGCCCAGCCCCTTCCTGAGCTTCAAAGATGCCTACTCTGTTATTAGCAGATAAAGATCACAACTAGGCCTGCCTCCCTTCTGCCTTTCTATTCAGGCTTTATTCAAACCAAGTGTGACAGGGGAGCTGCCCTGAACAGGATTAAAGGGTGGACACAGAATTGCTCCTAGCACACAGGCTGGCACTAGACATAAAAGTGACTTCCCCAGAACTCTCCTCAGAATACTCCTGAACTTGATAAAAATTAGAAGGACAGCCCTGCTGTCTGAAGAACATGAAAGACTTAGCCTGCTTGCCTGTACCCAGGGCCCCAGAATTGACTCCACGCTTCCAGAAGCCTTTTCCTGTTTTTCAGGTAGCCAGTCCCAACTGGTCCTGACTTGGTCCCCTCTGCTGGCCGATGTGGGAATGAGTCCTGCCCCCTAAGTATTGTCCCCAAGGTCGTGGTCCCTTGTCTGTGGCCCGAGTGCACTCCTACCTGCCTAACTGAAAGCTTCACAAGACTTGACACCAACAACCTTTATCAATAGACCTGACTTCACTGGACTCAGTGCCAAACAGCACCCCATTGCCAGATTATCAGACTCAACACCAAGCAGCATCCAAGCATTAATGCTGCCAATCTTTGGGTACTGCTTCACTGGGTCCAAAACTGAGCAGCTTCCTATTGACCCTAAGAATTTACACAGCAGTCCCGAATGAATGCTGAGACCTTCCTCGGAAGACTTTCTAGCTCCATAAAATGTTCCGAGTCTGAAGATAACTTTTTTTGACAGGGACTAACCTGGTATCTGTATCCAACCTGTGCTCTATTGAGGCAGGCCTTAACTTTTGACTTTGACCTGGTATGGCATTACCAGATACTCATGGTTGGCGCCTGATATTTTTTGGCACTATTTTTTAACTCATACTTACTTTAGAAGCTCATATTTTTGTTTCTTCTTATTGTATGTGTGTCATGTCATGTATATTATTATTCACAATTTTTTTTCTAAATTGTTATGAGATTTGGCTTGTGTTGCATTTCACTTACTTTCTGTTTGAGTGCTCCATACATTATTTACATATTTCCTCTAAGTTAAGCCTGACTTCTTTGTACCAAGCTAACATGGAGTTGAGCTCAGGTTTAGTTAGTGTATTTAGTGGTTCAGCCTGACAAGGACCGTGATTATTATTTGAGTTAGGTTCTCATCCCTCTCAACTAATATCCCAATATCTAACAAATACTCCACAGGCTTTTTTCTTATATTACCTAGGTATAGGTACATGTTTTTAAACATATGTAAATATCTATATACGTATTCATATTTCAGGCATGGTGTGAGCTTTCAAAATTGCTATTCATTATATACGAACAGTGTGCGCTAGGTATTGTAACTGGTATCGAGGCAAACGATAACATGTTTTTAGGCAGGTTTTATCCCAGTCCTCTTGGAGTGGACAGTAGATATATTATCGCATCACCTGCCTCCTTGCTCCTAATTCCTCAGTGAAGTTGTCTGACTTCCATGACAGAAAATGTTTCACACCTGACGCCCCTGATATGTATATTCTTATTTTAGAAAGAATATGATAACCTTGGTTGCACATAAAGTGTTCCCTGTGGCACGGCTGTTTCAGTTTCCGCCCTAGTTTCAAACGGTTTGCAATTGTGAGACCAACTCCTTCTTATCTCCCTCTGGGAATCTTCGTCATGCCTCGAAGCAGAACTCAGCAGATATTACAAGCAGTGTCCACACGCCTGAGCAGATGTTATGCACCAAGGCATCGTATTTGAAGCTCACCTTTCAATATGAATACATTAAAAATATTCACCTGTCACTCAACAATGCGCGCAGCTGGTACCGGTCTGCCCGGTCAATGTGATCTCAATACTGCCTCTGTGAAATGTGTATATACTTATTATGAGACATAAGAATCATACATAGCAGAACCCTCCTTTGCGAAGTGGGCGTCAAAAGTCAGTGGCCGATAGAAAATGACACAAAATGAAGGAACATGGAGAAAATCTATTTAAAACCAGTAAAAGTGAATATTCTCCATTCAGAGCCGCAAATACTGTCAAAATATCAGTCCTGATACTTACAGAGTTTCGATGTAAGACTTTAAGCACACGTTACTGTATAAACATGCAATGATAGGCAGCAAAGGGGTCGAGAAGCCATACACAATAACAGTTCTGTTTGTTAAAGCTTTGTTGGATTTGTGACCTATATAGTGGCTTAAATACAATTGCAGGCAATTGGGATGTGTTCGAAAAGTTAAATTCAAGCCCGATTTTGTGAACTGTCCCTTTTGTTTAATACAAAGCAAAGTGCTTCCGATATTAACATACCTTTAAATTGTTATTGAGTTTGCAGGATTCTCGCGAGTGGTTCAAAATATTACATTTCCCCATCGATAACTCCGAATACAATTTTTTCTGCATGGATCAAATAGATCAAATAGGTCAGATAATGGGCTATCTGATCTGACCAGCTATCAATAATATTTCGAATTTGACACCAAGTATTGTATCTGATACAGTTATCCAATGATATCTTTTTCTGCATGCCATTCAAATGTTGCGTCCTTCTCTTTCTGAGTCCCAGAAGGCGCTTGGCAATTGACAGTTTTTTAGTCTGTGTGAAACCAACCACCCTACCAACCTGATACATGGGGTCACATTGGGAAATAAAAATGCAGAAAAGCAGTTCTGCCCTTGTCTCCTTCCCATCACTATCAAAACAGCCGTGAGTTTAGTGGTTGTGGGTTTAGATGTGCTACGCATAAAACGAAAATCAACTATATATAGCTGTGTTACATTTCAGTTCTGAGACTACAGCACAGGACAGTGTACTTGGACAGACCAGGGCTACATATAGGTGACTGCGTTATCCTCCCAAGTACTCTACATAAGTCGTGCTTTAAATCGAGGATGATGCTGTTGTAATCGATTAACAGGAGAAGGGAGCCCACATTCTCACCCTGCGAGAGTCAGTTACCTGGCCTCTCTGGAGTGACGTGACAGAATTTTTGAACACCAGGGGCCGAATCATCATGGCTCTGTGCAGGTGCGAAGGCCTATGTTTTTGAGTGAGAGATGTCTAGAGTTCAAACGTATAATGCGTGAACTTCAAACAGAACAAGTTGGAACAGCAAGCACAGATTTATTATCTCTGTTTCCGACTTGTTCTGTCTAAAGTTCATGCATTAACTCTGAAAAATTCGAGGTGCTTGAATTTTATAAACTCAAAACCATCATGACATGGCCCCAGGAGAAATAAACTTGTATGCAGTTCTGTGCCCAATGTATCCATATCATATCTGTAATTTACCTATAATGTACAGTGCTTCGACCTTGTCTTCTTTGCAAGAGCAGGAAATGGACATGGACTTTCACTTCACATGAAGGCTCATTGTGAGAAATTGGATTGCTCTTTTACTGTAGTGTGAGAACTGGTCAAACAACAGCCTTAGTCCCTTGCAGGGTGAATTACAAAAAGTCACCAAATTTACCTGTATTTAACCCTGGGTAACCTCACACAAAAAGCAGTCAGGCTTAACCTAGAGGCAATGTGTAAAGTATTTATATAGCACCCAAACAGCAATAAAGTGAAAACACAACACTAGAAAAATCCCAAAGCTATTTCAAATATAGAGTACATTTTCATGAATTATTTGACATCAAAAAGACAAAAATCCAACCAGTAGTGGCAGAGTTATGCATTTTAAATATTTTATGTGAAATCTAGCACCTAAAAGAGCAAAGCGCCAACCACTGATATCTAGTCACTTGAGACAGGGTCAAAGTCGAAAAGTTAAAGGCAACCATGATGGAGTGCGGTTCGGATACTCAAAGTAGATTGGCTCCAGTCAGTGCTTATCTTCACACTTAAAAACATTCATGCAGAAATGGAGGTCTAAAAAACTCCAGCAAGATGAAGCAGAGGGATTTGGCTAAATATAATTCCACAATCTCCTTTGGCAAGGGACTGATGAAAGAGATTTGCTGCTGAGGAGAAAACATAGCTGTAGAAGCAACAAAGTGAATCTGATCGGCGATGCACCTTCGGCGGATAGGTGAGCAGGTTGGTCCTGGTCTCCTCCTTGTTCTCAGAGCACTTTTTGGCCACATTTTATTGAGTCTTCAGTTTTAGATATTAGCCATCTGGGCACCTTTAGTACCAAAACCTAGGGCCCAGGACTGGTAGGACACCTCTTGGGAGTTCAGGACTCCCAAGAGGGAGGTCCGGGTGCGGGTTCAATATGGTGGGAACCTTTTATGTCCCTGTGGCTCTGAACGGGAGGCCAGCGAACTGACCCCTGGAGTCACTTCTGGTAGTCCTAGGTGCAGGTTAAGATGCAGGCCTCAACAACTGGGCAGGACTCTGAGAGCTCAAGGCAAGCTTCAGGCAGCAAAGCAGACCTTCCAGGTGAAGCAACAGCCTAGCAGAGTGCACAGAAGCAGGCATTCCTCTGAGAGTACTTTTGAAGGTCCATTGGAGAACTGACAAGTGGGTCTGAATGTTCTATTTTTATACCCTGGAGCTCTTCTTCTGAAGGTGGGAGAAGCCTCTGAAAAGGTTGTTTGAAGTGCATAGAATTTCCTGATTCCCGTGCCCTGGCTCAAGTCTGGTTGCAATAACAATGCAGGGCTGTTAGGCTCTTTCTATGAAGGCACTGCACAGGCTATTCAGATGTGAGTGAAACTGTACTCAGCACCATCCCCATCCTGCGTCTAGATGGTCCTTTAAGGCACACTTAATCCCTCTATTGTGTGACTGTCTGGGAGGAATACACAAAGTCTAACTGTCAGCTACACCCACCCATTCATGTCACCCAAAACAGGCTGCAAGCGCAAATGGCTGATGGCAAGAAAATGTCAACTTTCTAAAAGTGCTATTATCAAAATTGTAATGAAAAATCTGACTTTACCTTTTAGCATCATAATTTCATAGGTATCAAACATGACATAGCTACCTTCTGTTGACACTTGGCCATGTGGTAGTGCATCAAAAGTTGCTTCTGGAATGCTCTGGTGGCTATCTTGTCTTTTTCCTTTGCTCTGCACATCTTCACAATATGGCTACCTTTACCATAGCTGCTGCATATCTGACCAATGGTGGGACACTTCCCTTTGTGTGAGAACGCAAATTCACACTGGAAACATGTCTTCTTTTTGCATGTAGACATCACTTTTTGTCCTTCAGTCTTGATTCTAATTACTTTTTACACTCATGACTGACTTACTCTGGGCACCTCTGGCCTCCATGTCAGCACTTCTCCTCAGCCCTTCAGCTCTTCTCCAGGCAGAGGTTCCTCTTGATGTCCAGAAGTGATCTAAAGTCTGGTTTTGGGTGCCCTTCTTATACCCAATTTCCCCTTTAAAGTAGGCCTACTTCAAAGTAAAGTCTCTTTTGAATGCGAAATCCTGCCTTGCCCAGGCCATGCCCCAGACACTCACCAGGGGGCCGGAGACTGCATTGTGTGAGGACAGGCACAGCCCTTTCAGGTGTAAGTGACCACTCCTCCCCCCTCCTAGCATAGATGGCTCAACAGGAAATGCAGACTACACCCAGCTCTTTTGTGTCACTGTCTAGTGTGAGGTGCAACCAGCCCAACTGTCAAACTGACCCAGACAGGGAATCCACAAACAGGCAGAGTCACAGAAATGGTACAAGCAAGAAATGCTCACTTTCAAAAAGTGGCATTTTCAAACGCACAATCTTAAAATCAACTTTACTAAAAGATGTACTTTTAAATTGTGAGCTCAGAGACCCCAAACTCCACATGTCCATCCGCATGTAGGGAATCTACACTTTAATCAGATTTAAAGGTAGCCCGCATGTTAACCTATGAGAGGGACAGGCCTTGCAACAGTGAAAAACGAATTTAGCAATATTTCACTGTCAGGACATATAAAACACATTACTATGGGGGTTATTACAACTTTGGAGGAGGTGTTAATCCGTCCCAAAAGTGACGGTAAAGTGACAGATATACCACCAGCCGTATTACGAGTCCATTATATCCTATGGAACTCGTAATACGGCTGGTGGTATATCCGTCACATTTGGGACGGATTAACACCTCCTCCAAAGTTGTAATAACCCCCTATATGTCCTACCTTAACCATACACTGCACCCTGCCCTTGGGGCTACTTAGGGCCTACCTTAGGGATGCCTTACATGTAAGAAAAGGGAAGGTTTAGGCCTGGCAAGTGTGTACACTTGCCAAGTCAAATTTACAGTTAAAATTGCACATACAGACACTGCAGTGGCAGGTCTGAGACATGATTACAGAGCTACTTATGTGGGTGGCACAACCAGTGCTGCAGGCCCACTAGTAGCATTTGATTTACAGACCCTGGCATCTCTAGTGCACTTTACTAGGGACTTACTAGTAAATCAAATATGCCAATCATGGATAAACCAATTACATACAATTTACACAGAGAGCAAATGCACTTTAGCATTGGTTAGAAGTGGTAAAGTGCTCAGAGTTCAAAAGCCAACAGCAACAGGTCAGAAAAAAATAGGAGGCAGGAGGCAAAATGATTGGGGATGACCCTGCATAAGCAAAAAAGTCCAACACTTGTCTATCTGCACGTTCTTCAGTTCTGGTAGCCATCAACACTCACTCCAGACTAAACGTTTCTCTCAGCATTCGTCATCTGAATGAATCAGAATCCATTGATTAATCTAAGCCTCATGGCTTCTTCATGATTAAATTCATTGCATTTATAGTGTTTGATATGTGTGTTAAGCCTTTCAACAAATTAATCAATTGTTTCGCTAACTCATTGATGTTCTTGACAGAAAAACTTATTGTTCATAATTGACCTTTGTACCGGATTATACTTGAGGTTTAATGCATTCTCAATCTCTCATTAAGTGACTTCTTTGTCAGTTCTCAGCATTTTCTTTATGACTTCTTTCACACCATCACAGCATACTTTTGAGGTGTTTGATAATTTTTTTGTTATCGGTCTCCTCAAGCGCATTAAATAAATATTTAAATTCCCTGTCCATGCAGTACATCTATCATTAATATTTTGTTTTTTGGCAGTGTTAAATGGTAGTGGTGGTTTGAGAAAGGCAGCAGCATTTTAACTGCTCATTGGAGTGGCTGGCATCAAGGATGAAGTTTTGTCACATGCAGTCTACTGTCCATTGGAATCTGCATAATCATGGTGGCCTGACAATGTTTCAGCTTCTGGATCATCCACGACAGCCCTTGGAGTTTTGACATTCTTCTTAGTCTCCCTTGGAGCCCCATCACTCATGGAAACCTCTGGAGTTGTTCTGAGTCACCAACTGGCAGCTTGATGGTGTGCTACTTCATGTATTGGACAGCTCAGTAAGCACAACCCCAATGCTTTTTCTTGGATCTTCTCACCTGGCACTTATTAAGACTTAGGTAAGAGTAATAGCAGTATACTTTCTTTTTCCTTTTTCTGTCAGCTAACTCTATTTGATATCTGATGACTGTCTTTAATTGTACTTTGCAAATCTGGTTGAATCCGCCTTTAGCATTAAGGCTCTGTATATTGTGTAACTTTATTCTGCTTGGCAGCACAGTCCCTTTTTATGGAATACTGGTCGTAGTCTCTTAACCAATGATGCATAAACTTTCCAGTGAAGCTCTCTTTACATTCACATACTTTACATCGGCTGGAGTTTTGCTTAACTCTACGTAAACAACCATCAACTCAGCAGTTTTGGTTGGACCCCGGCAAACTCTCCAGGAGGGAACTTTCTTTTTTGGGTTACTTATCCTCTATATCATCAACAGTTATAGCGTCTCCCCAGTTTAGTACCCACTGAATGACTGGGACACACAGAGCTGTACATCATACATTTTTATTACTCTTTGTGTACATGTGAACTCCAAATATTCTGAAGTAAAATCTCATACATTCTATTCTATCAATTATGTCACACACTGTTATGAAGTGCTGAGGGAGCCATAAATGTTCAGTTCTAAATCATGCAAGACCCGACAATCTGGAAACTTGTTTAAACTTACATTCATCATTACCATTGCATAAGTGGGCTCTGCAGGAATCACATGAATAACAGTTATTAACAAAGCCAATAGATCTGGCTTTAATGAGATAACATTTTCAAATACAAAGATGCTCAAATGCTCTGAGTCCAATGAGTTGTGTCACTGTGAAGCTTACATCTAGCTGTGCCTCCTGTATCTGTGCCCTATTTTATATACTCCCTTTTCAAGGGTACCAGCCAAACAACACTAGGGGAAAAGGAACAGCCCGTCAATATTTGGCTCACTGCATGATTTCCATGGCTCATTGCTTCCATAGCATTGACCCTTGGTCCTTGGTACTGCATCTGCTATTGCTTCTCCCACAAGTGCTTATCTCAATAGAAAGCTCCACTCACAACCTAAAGATGCTACCACCCTTGCCAAGCACCTGCTGAATGTTGGCTGTGTCAACACTGATTGCCATGACCCTGGAAGTAGGGAACCAGGGGGAGGGAACCAGTCATGAGGGAGGGAACCAGCCATGATCAAGTGGGAAAATTCAGTCAAGATAGCAGCATTGGGCGGTAAATTATGAGGTAGCCTGATGAGTTTTGCTCCTGTGTTTGAAAAGGTACCTCAGTATTTTAACATTTGAATTGCTTGATAGCATTCAATCCGTACTTGAAAGATTTAAAGAATGGAAAACATTCTGGGAGAGGACGGTATTAATCAAAGTCAGCACATATTTAACAGAAGAGCTTTAAGGAAAGAAAACATCATGGCATCAAGAGGTTATTTCAGTGAAAAAGAAGCTTTAATAATTTTAGAGGAATGGAGCTAACAACATGACTAACCATAATACTACTGAGACTTGCTGAAGAAAGTCTCATTAAGGACCCATGCTGAGATGCTGCTTTGTTTTAGTGCTACCATAATCTACGTTGATGTATATCAATCGAGTCTAGCACCTCAGAAATGTACATAGTATCCTTTCCTATGTATAGGGTGAGTTTCTTCACTCTGACCATTCAGATATTTAAAGGCAAACAATCTAACTAATAGATACTGATGAGAGATCGTCATGCTAATGATAATCGCAATCAGTATTTCTTCATGAATTTTGGATTATGGGGCAAAAGGATAAGATTATGGTAGTTGTAGAACTAAAACTATTGATATTTCTTTCTGTTTTCAAGCACTTGTTGCGTTGGCTGAGCTATTCCAGTGGAAGTCAAACACAACTTCCATTGAAGCAAGAAAAGCATAAAAATAAATGTAAATAGATATATAATATAAATAAATAAATATACTTGAAAATATTAAAGGGTACACTTAAAAATTGACTACAAAATCGAAAGCAAAATAAGCATTTTTGATTACTCTGAGAATTTTTTTTTTTTTGTTACAATAAAAAAATTGAAATTCACTAAAAAACAAAAGCTAAAGTAAGACTGTAGTTAGGTGTGCAAAACAGAGCATAACATACTGTAGGAAAGTCTTCTTTTTTGCCCTGGCCACCCCCAAATGTTTTCAACAGATACTGGTGGTTACTGGCTCTTCGCTTTGCCCTGGGTGCTGCTTACCAGTCCCAGGCCAGTGCTCTGTGTGAAGTAGATATGCAAATTAGGGTAATTATAATTGGCAGTATCAACCTACCTATAAGCCATGTTCTATATGGTAGAACATGTAGGTTTAGGGACCCCAGCATAGGTATGGCACCCATAGGTGCACTGCTGAGGTGCCCATTGTCATTTTAAAGGAGCCTGCCTTACAGGCTGCTTTTCAACTAAAGTTATATCCAAATTCAAGTTTGGAATGAAAAGTACTTCCAAAGTCCTAAACTACCTTATTTTTACATATAAGTCTCTCCTAAAGTTGGCTCTAAGTGCCCTTCGGGTTGGGTGTCATGTAACTATAAGTAGGGACCTAATAAAAATTGATTTAAACGTGCTGGTGAGGTAAAATAGTAAAATTTATTTTTCCCTCACTGTAATGAATGGCCTCCATAGGATAAAATGGGGAGAATTAATTTTAATTAACAAAGTCCCCATAAGAGACAGATACCTTGAAATTGTTATCAAATTAACTGTTAGAATAAATAATACAACTTGCTATTGTTGGATTTAATGTAACTAGTTCAGGTAAAGAGTTTTAAAACTATACCTGAAAGCTACCAAGCTTTGTAGTGCCCTTCTCTGATTGGCCAGCTTCTGGCTGCCTGGCCAGGCTGCCTTGATGAGGTGTGAAGCGACCTTTGATGAACACACAGGATGTGCCTGTGGGAGGAGATCTGCCTCAGCAGATGGTGAAACAGGATGGAGGAAGAGCAGCCAAACTGGTCTTCAAAGGCAGGGAAGGACAGTTGGAGCAGTTCAGGACCCCCACCCCATTTCCTACAACCCCAGACAATTAGGTGCCCTCTTGATTAGATTAGGAGAAGGGTGTGTTTAGGACTTTTAGACCCACCAGTGGGTGGGCACAACCAGATCTAACCACCAAAGATCAGTTTTGGGGGAAAGTGGCTTGCTTGTGTTGGACAGTTGCCGCCCCCTCCTGCTTTTCCTCCCGGGAGGAAGGTTAGCTATGGCAGAGCTGCACTCAAGCCTCAGATCCCTACAAGGAAGAACATCAGAAGAAGAAGGACTACCCTGCTGGTCCCCTGACCTCCACCTGTACACTGCATTCTGAAGGACTGCACCAGCTGCTCACTTGGGCTTCACCACTAAAAGGGCTTTGGTAAAAGAAGGGACTCCCTGCTTGCTACAAGTGCATAATAGTTAACCTGAATCCCCTGCATCAAATCCTGAAGCCATTGACCAGCTGACCACTGTCCAGTGTTCATTTTGGAGTTTGAGCCAGGTGCATTCTTGGAGTTGGAGTCCAAATCCTCAATGAGCAACTTAGAGCTTCTGGAACCTTGGGGTGAGCTGTGGACTCCTAAAGGAAGAAGATCCAGAAGTTTGCAGAAGTTTGGGGAATTTTTGTAAATATTCTCCATTAAGGGACCAACCCACAGTCGAGAGTCAAGCTGGCTTACGTCTACCACGACCTGGCCTGACTTGCAGGTACGTCCTGCTGAAAAACTCCAGGGCCCCAGACTTCCAGGATTTTACTGGGGCTCCTGTAAAGGCAACACAACTTGAAATCGGCTTGCTGCTGAGGGTCGTCCGACATCGGAGAGAAAAAGCTCCAAAAAAGAGACTCAGTAAGAAGGAAGAAAGTTGACCAGGACTTACTGCTCAGCATATTCGAGGAGGGCTCCAGGGAAGCCGGATTAAGATTCAGCTTTGGACCAGACAAAGATTTTCATCCCAAAAAATCATCTAAGTCCAAATGCAGAACTCTTCACTGTGGTCTCCCGCGACGTGTATCCGAAAAGGGCTCCAGGAAGGTCGGATTGGATTGATAACTTCATCCCACTGAAGAAAATCTTCAAGAAAACGACTAAGACTGAAGGTAAAGTTTTGACAGAGGCCTCCCGCTTGCTGTAACCAATCAGGGCTCCATCATTGTTGGGCTGAAACTTTGACTTTGACCCAGTCGAGGTACGATCAGATGACCAGATTGGTGCCTTTTATTTTTATGTGCTAGAAAACATTAATTCTTTAAAAATTCATATCTCTGGTTCCCCTTATCCGATTTTATTCATTTTGGTGTCAAATAAAAAATATAAATATTTCCTATAAATTGGTTTTGGATTGTTAAACTGTTTTCTGTGTTTCATTTTATTACTATTTTGTGATGCTTGAATGCTTTACACACTTTGAGCCTCATTACGACCCTGTCAGTCTTAAGACCGCCAGGGCCACGGTGGCAGTCGAACTGCCAGCACCACCAGTTCTCCACTGGAGAGGCTGGTGGTTTTGGCGGTCCCAACCTGCCAGGGCAGTGCTGCAAGCAGCACTGGCCTGGGGAAAATGAGTCCCTTCTCTGCCGGCGATTACATGGCAGTAGCCCTGCCATGTTAAAGCCAGTGGATACGGTGTGCCGGGTGCCCGGGGGGGGGCATGCACTTGGCATGGGCAGTGTAGTGGACCCGTAGCCAGCCCCATTGCTTTGCAGACAGTGAAAAGTACGACAGCTGCTGCTGCACCCTACGCATTACAACATTGCTGCTCGCTCTATTATGAGCCGGCATCAATGATGAAGGACATTTCCAGATGGGCCAGCGGGCAGAAACCTCTGATCCAGTAGGAAATTATTTATGAGGCACACTGGAAGATGGCCGCACTGGCGGTAACCTGACCGTAGGAGTTTGGCGGACAACCTTTTTCGTCCACCAAACTCATAATGATCCCCTTTATCTGCTAAGTTAAATCTTGCTGCTCATTGGCAAGCTACCCTGTTTGAGCTGGGGTTAACATATTGAAACGTAACTAAACCTATTGGAGGCTAGTGGATTATTGCTAATTGTAGGGACTTACCTGCCCTTAACAATAATCCATTTCTCAACACTAACATTTAAAAAAATCATAGGAATTCACTGTAAAAAAAAAACGAAGGTTAAAGCAGGATTATAATTAGCAATAGAAACATAGACTATAACTTAGGTTTAAAACAAAACAAATAAACTTACCAGAAAAAAAACAAAGATTAAAGTGGAGTTATAGGTGGGCATAAGATTAACTTTGTAGTTTACATAAAAAAAAACTCACAAAAAAACTGAAAATAACAGTTCATATGACGCTTTATTTAGGTATGCAAAAAAGACTGCAACTTAATGTAATAGAGACATTTAATTTCACTGGGAAAACACAAAGGATAAACAGGCATTATAACTAGGTGACAATGTCTGTCATAACTTGAAGTATTAAACTCAAAGGGGCATATTTACATTCCCCTGCGCCACCTTAGCGCCACCATTGCATCATTTTGTTTTACACTAAGGTGGTGCCAAGAAGGCCTTTTCCCAAAGCCAGATTTGCAAAGTGGCGCAATGAATGCATTTTGCCACTTTGCAACCCCTTGCGTCAGGCGTAATGTATTCAAGGAGGGGTTCCAATGCAGGGAGGCCTGAAAAAATGGTGAAGTGAAATTTGCTAGATCTAACTGCACCATTTTTTTGTCATTTATAATGCCTGCTCATGGCAGCCATTAAAATGGCACACTCATTAAAATAAATGTGCCTCCCTGTGCTTTGCTGCACTAGCGTCAAAATTTTTGACGCACATGCAGCAAAGAGCCACAACAACATGAAATGTGTTGATACTGTTGTGGCAATGTCAATCATACTGTAAATACAGTGCAACCATGGTGTCGTTGGGTTGGGCAAGGGCGACGCAAGAGAAGTGGCGCATCAGGACCGATGTGCCACTTTCTCAAAAATGTGCCCCTAAATCTTTTGAAATTTACCACTTACTGTTCAGTGATCTAACTGTAATGTGTGCCCTGCACTGCTTTTTACCTCATATTTTACTTATATATTTGACATGTTCCATGACATCATTGATGACATCACAGACAACATCTCAAATGATATCATTGAGGACATCACTGGTGACATCACTTACAACATTATCCATAATGCTGCTGTTAAGTTTACTCCACAAACCAGTACAACCTTTCTAAAATGTAATTAAGTAGCAAATATTACAGAAAAAGTATAAATTACATGAACATTTTTCATTATAGAAAATAATTATACCATAACCAACTCCAGCTAAAAATAAGCCCCATTAGGTGACCAAGCCGCTACAGCGTTCATCCTGTGCACAGCTCTTTATGGAGAGGCTACTCTTCGGACACCCAAGTGACATTACGTGCACAAGCCACAACTGCTCACAGTCTTCATTCTTTGCATATCTCTTCACAGAGAAGCCATTCAATCTACACACACAGCCCCATTTGGTGGCAAAGCCCCTACTGTGCATATCCTTTGCCCTGTACAAAGCTATTCATGGAGAGGCCACTCTCTCCAGGCAGCCATGCCACAATATGTGGCTGTAGGAAATTGGATCACTGATTGAGGGGTAGTGAAAGATTACTCAAGCAGCAACCACAATATCTGTCAGGGTGAAACACAAGCAAGCCATAAATTAACCTATGCTTAAATATCTGATACAGTTGTAAAGTGAAAGCACAACTCATCAATTTAAAACACTAGAGTAAAATGTAACAAATCATTTGCCAACAAAAGGACAAAAGTCAAATCAGTAGAACGGAAGTTAAGTATTTCTAAATTTTCTAGAAAAATCATGTGCCTAAAAGATCAAAGCCCGACCACGGACATCTAGTCATGCAAGATTGGGGCAAAGTCGAAGGTTATGGTTCATCGCAATGAAATGCAGTTCAGACACACGAGGTGGATTGGGCCTAGCCTCTGCTTACTTTCCAACTTAGAAGAAATTTTGGGAAACTATGTATTGAGAAGGTAAAGTTGAACAAGGTAAGACAGGCAGTGATGTCTGAGGAGGAGACGTCATCATAAGGGGAGATACTGGACAAAGTTGAGGTGAATATTTCTAAATTCTGTCTTAGGGGTCATTATGACTATGATGGTACCACAGAACCACCAACGTGTCAGGAAGAAGCTGCCAGCATGGCAGCAGAGTCCCCCATTGTATTACAATGTTCACACTGGGAGCATTGCATTACGATGTTCCTGCCAGGCTGACCGGTGGGAACAGTGCTACGATATTGGTCTTGGTTCCCTCAAGGGAGCTGAGACAAATACCTTGGCACTACAGCACACTCATTGCAAGGGTGCTGGGCACCTCTGTGGCCCCCTGCACTGTGTTTTCACTAGTCTTTTGATGGTGTGGTCCCTGACATGTAAAGGCTGCTGGAAACAGTAGTCATGATCAGCACAGTAGCGCTAAGTTCAGCACAGCCGTGTCGGACCACACGTTGGACTGCCGTCAGTCCATCTGGCACCTTGTTCACGGTGGTGGCAGTGGTCCCCTGGTGGTCTGAACACCAGAGTCATAATGTGGCAGTCAGACCACCTGGAGTTCAGCGGTCCAACCACCACCCAAAGCCTGGCAGTCCTTGGGCTTCAAGACTCGTAATGCAGTCCCTTGTCTCTTTTTTGGAAGTCAAATATCTTCAGAGGTATAAGGCTGCAAGCTGTAGCCAACAAGGGCTCCACGAGACAGGACACCCTTTCAAAGAGGAGCCGTGAACAGAATTTGCTGCTGTGGAGAAGCTACAGAAAAGTCAGGTCAACAGGCTATGCACCTTGGGCAGATTAGGGAGCAATAGGTCCCTGTCACCTCTTGGTCCTTAGAGCACTTTTTGGGAGAAAAGTTTCTAGTACCAAGTTTTGGATGTAGGCTATCTGGTCACCTCTAGCATGACTTCCAAGAGGCCAGGGCTAGATGGACACCACTTGGAGGGCCAGCACTCACTCAGGCTGAGTGCAGACACTGGTACAAGATGATTGAAGCCTTTTCTGGGGTTCTGGGCTCAAGAAATGCATGTCCAGTCCTTCTTAACCAGCAAAGAGGGCATGCAGGTCAGTAGAGCAAGGCAGAAGTCCAGCAAGGCACTAGTCCAGCAGAATGGCAGGCTTTTCTGCAGCACAGCAGTCCTTCTTCCTGGCAGAGTATCCACAGTTGGTACAAAACTATACATTATATTGCATCATATGCCACCAGTGATTTACAATAATATGGTTTATAACCTATTGTACCAGCAACATGAGTTATCTTTACTCTTGAGATATTGTTCACAATTGTCATATACACTGGTTTTATACATTTCAGATTCAGTTTTTTTTGGGGGGTCTGTTAATAAGTCTGTCAACTGTCGATTTATACACCCGTGCTTTTGTTTTTGATGTTCGTTTCACAGAGGATTTTTCCCTTTTTAGGGTCGAGCAAGCGATCTAGCCTGTTGTAATCTCTCTGTGGGCTTTTAACCACACCCATTTCATTCTTTGTTGTGCTTGTCTTAAATGCTTCATTTTTATTGGTGAATTTTGTGAAATGTCCCTCCTTTGTGTGCTACGTTCCCTCCCCAGGCGTTAATTGAGAGAACATTTCTGTTGGCCACCACACTATGTCACCCTTCCTCCTGTTACAGCGTGTGATGGTCCCTCTTCTGGTTATGGTTTGCCTTTCATCCCAGCAGTGATCCTTTCTAGACATTCACTGAGGGACCTATAAATCTAGCAGTCACGCTCATAGCTGCTGTTGTGGTTTGAATCAGCTTTTCTATTGGTGAAACGACAAGATAAAAGTGTGTGTGCTGTCTAAAAATAATGTGCTGGTTTCTGGAAACAATTAGAGGGCAGGCAGTCCGTGAGGCCAGTGTTATCTGTTTGGAGTTGGAGGTTCGGGAACTGGCTCTCCTGTTATTCCATCTGCTTCCACTCACAGCAGTTTATTGACTACATAGGCCGGCAACCTGCTTCACACATTGGGCACTGGGCATCACGGTGGAGTGAGCTCCATGCAGCAAGACGAGCACCCGTGCTGGGGCACGGCAGACTTAACCCCAGAAGACGTATTACTCTTTCAGGACGCCTACATCAGAAAGCTGTCCTTATGTATTCTTTACTGTTGGAAATGGCCTTTCTGCAGCGTCACCCCCAAACATTTTGCCTTCCTCCTCTTTTTCTGACCTCATTTTTGCTGGCTTTATGACTCTGTATACTTTACCACTGCTAAACAGTGCTAAAGTACATAAGCTCTCTCCTTAAAACATGGTGACATTGGCTCATACCCAATTGGCTTTTTTAATGTACTTGTAAGTCCCTAGTCAAGTGCACCTCATGTGCCTAGGGCCTGTAAATTAAATGCTACTAGTGGGCTGCAGCGCTGGTTGTGCCACCCACACAAGACACCCCCTAACTATGTCTCAGGCCTGCCTCTGCAGTGCCTGTGTGTGCAGTTTCACTGCCAATTCGAATTGTCATTGAAAATTATTGCCAAGCCTTAAACTCCCCCTTTTCTACATATAAGTCACCCCTAAGGTAGGCCGTAGGTAGCCCATAGGGCAGGTGCTATGTAGGTAAAAGGCATGACATGAACATGTGTGTTCTATATGTCCTGATAGTGTAAAACTCCTAAATTCATTTTTTACACTGCTGTGAGGCCTGCTCCTTTCATAGGATAGCATTAAGGTTACCCTCATATACCTTTTGAGTGGCAGATCCTGATCTGAAAGGAGTAGGAAGGTCATATTTCGTATGGCCAGAATGTTGAAACAAAATCCTGCTTAATGGAGAAGCTGAATTTTATGTTACTATTTTAGAAATGCTAATTTTAGAAAGTGAGCATTTCTCTACACTTAAATCCTTCTGTGCCTTACAATCGACGTCTGGCTAGGTTTAGTTGACAGCTCCCTTGTGCATTCACTCAGAAACACCCCAAACACAGGATACTCAGCCTCACTTGCATGCATTTGCATTTTGAATGGGTCTTCCTTGGCTGGGAGGGTGGAGGGCTTGACACTTACATGTCAAAGGACAGTTGCCTGCCCTCACACAAACTACTGCCACACCCCCTAGTGGGACCCTGGCAGACAGAATTGAACTGGAAGGGGAACTTGTACACTTCTAAGCCACCCTTTGAAGTCTCCCCCACTTAAAAGGCACATTTGGGTATTTAAGCAGGGTCTCAGACCCTACCAACTTAGACACTTCTGAGGTAGACACTGTACCTGACAAGACACTTCCTGGAGAAGAGAACCTGAACCAGAACCTGCATCCTGCCAAGAAGAACTGCCTGGCTGCCCAAAGGACTCACCTAACTGCTTTCCGTGAAGGTCTGCTGCCTTGCTGTTGCCCTGCTGCCTGGCTGCTCTCTGGCTGTGGTGAGAAGTGCTCTCCAAGGGCTTGGATAGAGCTTGCCTCCTGTTCCCTGAAGTCTCAGGACCAAAAAGACGTCATCTCAATAAAAAGTGCCCCTTGTGTGGCGAAAATCGATGCACAGCCTGCCAGAAACAACTCACAGCCTGCATTGTGGTGAAAAATTCACCGCACGCTGAACCTGAATGACGAAGCCCGACTTCGCAATGAGAAGATCGATGCAGCGCCAGCTTAGCGACCACAAATCCAATGCACGGCACACTGGATTGATGCACAGCTGAGCCAGAATGATGCAGCCTGACTTCCAGAGAGGAATCAATGCAGCGCCTGCCATGCAATAGAAATTTCCACGCAATGCCCACCGGATCGACGCAGCTCCTGTGACTTCATCCTGTCAGCGCCGAAAATCCACACATCGTCCCCGGGTCGTCCGAAAACCCTGAGCGCAGGAAATCGACTCACAGCCGCCCCTGCGTGAAAAGTAAACAATGCATCGTCGTTTGGGGCCCGAGAAATTGACACACACCTCCCTGTTTTCCACGCATCTCCTCCTCTGCAGTTCTTTGTGGAGATTTTGAACGCAAACCAGGTACTTTGTGCTTGAAAGAGACATTTATTGCTTTTAAAAGACTAAAGACACTTTATATCACTTTTACAGTGCATTTTAAACGTTTTGACCTGCATCTTATCATATAAATATTATATATTTTTCTAAACACTGTGTGGTGTATTTTTGTGGTGCTATACTGTGTTATTGCATGGTTTATTGCACAAATACTTTAAACATTGCCTTCAAAGTTAAGCCTGACTGCTCAGTGCCAATCTACCAGAGGGTGGGAACAGGATAATTTGGATTATGTGTGACTTACACTGACTAGAGTGAGGGTTCGTGCTTGGACAGGAGGTAACCTGACTGCCAACCAAAGACCCCATTTCTAACATTTACAGTATGTGAATGTGGTTGACCAGGCATCAAGCATACAGTGCTTCATTTAAAGATATGCACCTTGTGTGTGTCACTCCTATTGAAGAACTTTGCACACCTTACAGGCCTGCATGGTTAGACAGTTCACAGAAGTGAATAGTACCGAACAGATGCAGTGTTTTACTGCAAGGGTTGGCTCGCTAAGTATATGCAACCTGTTCGCAAGTTTGCACAGTGTGACAACTTTTTTTGTTGGTTATTTTGCATAAGTGGGGATCGGTTTAGTCTCAAACAACTGTATAGTTTTACTTGAAAAAATGTTTAGGTCGGCAAATCAGGCGACCACTTTTTGTTGCAGGTTATTTTGCATACACAGAATTATTATCAAGCACATGTTCAATTGATTATTGTATCTCTGGAGTAAACACCTTATGTAAGAACTACCGGAAGTGAATTTAGCAAATGATGTGTGATTTCTTTAATGTTTTTGGAGAATTTAGAAAGTTTGTTTCCCCAGAGTTGGTCCTAGGGCCGCTTTTAACACAGAGGTTGCAGCAGCAGCTAGTGATGGACCTTTGTAGTGTGGATTCCTTTTTTGCAGTGTTGTTGTACAGCACACCCTGGCCAGTCCTGGGGAGTCAGCATCCGCCTCACATCTCAGTTAATGTAAGACCCATGCCTCTCTAGCACAGCGCCCAGGGCGGCGCAGTGAATCCATGATTCTAATCCCAATCATTTTCGATGTTTAAAGAAACAATATATAGCTCTGTTGTTTAAAATGAATTGAACCGTCCCCCAATAAAGATGTGGGATGTACATTGTATATAGGGCCAGATGTAGGAACCGTTTTGCATGTCGCAAACTGCGAAAACCGCAGTTTGCGACATGCAAAACGGCCATTGCGATGCTGATTCACATTTTGCGAGTCGGTACCGACTCACAAAATGTGAATCCGACTCGCAAATAGGAAGGGGTGTTCCCTTCCTATTTGCGACTCGCACCGCGATGCAGAATTGCTTTGTGACCGCAAAGGCGGTCGCAAAGCAATTCGCAGTTAACACCCACTTGAAGTGGGTGGTAACTCATTTGCAAATGGGAAGGGGTCCCATGGGACCCCTTCCCCTTTGTGAATGTCGCAGAAAATATTTTTTCAGAGCAGGCAGTGGTCCGATGGACCACTGCCTACTCTGAAAAAATTAAACCAAATGGTTTCATTATTTTTTTGAATTGCAACTCGTTTTCCTTTAAGGAAAACGGGCTGAAAAAAAAAAAAAAAAAACTGCTTTATTAAAAAAGCAGTCACAGATATGGAGGTCTGCTGTCTTCAGCAGGCCACCATCCCTGTGAATGCATGGACTCGCTATGGGGTAGTAAAATGTGACCCACCTCATTAATATTCATGAGGTGGGTCTTTGCGACCCGATAGTGAGTCGCCGAAGGTGTCTGAGACACCTTTCTGCATACAATTTTGCGAGTTGCAAATTGCGAGTCGGTCTGACTCGCAATTTGCAACTCGCAAAATGTTCTGTTGCTACATCTGGCCCTTAGTTTTTTGGTCTTCCTTTAAAGCCCAGATTGTCCGGTCTTTGTTCGGCGGCAGGGGAGAAAGCTTTGATCTTAGTAAGTATTTCCAGGACCACAGTTAATGGAGGGGTGGTGCTAAAGGCCTGGCCCGCTAGAGCAGAGAGCCTGCCTGTTGTATGTCAGAGGTCATGCTATGAGCCTGCACTTGCAAATAGGTCAGGCATGGTGGCATAGACGCGTATACTGTGCAACATGGTTTTTAGCTTGGGAGCCACCAGCGTTATGAAGGAGATTTTGTTGTCTTTTCTCGAAATCCAGCACTTAATTTTTATGCTCCATACAACTGGTAGTTTGTATTATTTTGTACTCCTTTCAGTAACGGTCTTACATTTTCCAAAGCACTCCTGGCAGTTGTGGAAGGGTGTGTCTTGAAGATGCTAGGAGTTCCTTCTCCACGCCCAGCAAAAACAGCATCTGTCCGTCCTCATATTAAATTTAACCAGTAGTTTCTGAGCAACAAAATCTCGTTTTAAAGACAACCGTGGCTCGGTTCTTAGAATGAAAGCTGGACATGTCCTCTGGAGTGGGTGTCCTGCTCCCCATTAGCTGTTGCTACTGTTGAGTGTCAGCTCTTGCTGTTATTGTTGTGCTAGGATAGGTAGATGGAGGGCAAAGCATGCAGTGTGTGTTTTTGAAGTGATTGACAATATGTTTGACTGTGAGCAAATTTCTTTTTGCTTTTGTGTCTCTCCTTTGCGCTCATGCTTCTGGCAGCCATGGCGCTTTGAATCAGCTCACTTATGTCAATTATTTTACTTTCCATTTTCAGTTTATGTGTCAAGAAAAGTCCAGTTAGGAATTTACAACTCAAATAGCTCTAACTTGAGCAAATACAAGACCCATTGCATTGCAAATGCTTGTTTTCCTTGTACTCATTGCACAGTTATGTTGTTTATGTTTATTTTACGGGTGTGGCACATGGGTGGTTTTTCCTTTTAAAACACACACGTTTGGTGTCTTCTTGTTCTCATATGCATGTTCATATGTGGGATTTGGTGCTCTTGGTGGCTTTGATCAATTCAACACAGCTAGGTAATTGGACACTGTGTTGAGGTTTTCATGGTCACTATTTGTTTACGATGGGCGTTCACAGTTCACTGAGACATTATTACTTTGCAGACTAGGTGGGGGGTCCATTTTTTGTGGTTCCAGTTGTTCTACTGTTCATGCTGTGAAGTGCTTCAGATGGTCCGTTCAGCACGCCACTTAATCCCCTCACCAGGTATGTTGTAGTCCCTCGCTGGTACGGGATAGAGGAGAGAGAATATGTTATTGTATTGAGGAGCTTTTGAATTTTTTCAGTTGCTCTACGACATGTGTCTTGGCTGTTCTACTCTGTTTTTGGAATCAAAGTATCTCCTTTCATTCAATGTAGTACGCAAAGTGTGAGTTGAGTAGTCGTTTCAACTCTGATGCTGCGTGATGGATCTGGTAGTTTGAGCACTGGTTAGTTTTTGGCGTTGCCTCAGGTTTACGATTTCTTGTAAATCTGGGGCAGTGTCAAAAGCAATGAGTGTTGCTGCAGAAAACTGCATTGGGGGCCCATATTTACAAGGCAACGTTAAGCCATGCAAAGTTGCTTAGCGCTGCCTTGTAAATGTGGAAAATGGCACAGCGCCACCGGAGCAGAGAAAAAAGAAAAAACAACCACAAAGTTTCTCCTTGTTGCGCCTCCCCTGAGGAGGCATAAGATTTTGAAGCATTCCCGGGTTTACAGATTCTTGTGAATCTGGGAATGTGTCAAAACCCATAGGTGTTGCGTGGGAAAACCCACTGCAACGCCCATGGAATGCCTCCCTGATGTAGTGTAAGGCAACGCAGTGACTGGCGCTGCGTTGCATTATACCATATCTAGAAGACCATGGAAAGCCACCCAAAGTGGTTTTGCGTGGCCTTGTAGATATGGGCCTGCACTATGCACTGCCACTATGTTATAAACAGTGACACATCAGTGGCACACAGGGCTTGTAAATAAGCCCCACTGTTTAATATGCCTGCCTGCAGAGCCATGTACATTACAATATTTAACAGTGGTGACATTGCTGAAGTTGGCAGGAAGAGAACTAGCCACTGCAGTGGGGACAGAGGAGACAAGGTTACTTTAGAAATCAAATAGAAATTTTGTTAAGAGAAGCCGCATCTTCCAAATGCACTTCCACTCCACTTTCGAGATGGTGGGGGTGAAGCACAATACTGGAGTCTCCATTGTTCAGAGTGAGAACATAGATAAGGTGAGACCAGCTTTTTGTCTCTTTCCTCATCACTGCCAATTATGCAGTTGCCTTGTTCAGAAAGTTCACACCTATTTGTGCCTCTGTTGTGAGTATACCAGGCTGGAGACTACCTTGCTTTGAGGAGTGTCACTCTGTACAAAGGTTGTCTGCAGATCCGCCTGGAGAGGAACTTGAAAGAAGAACTAACACTAAACAAGTTATGTGTATTTAAACTATAATCAGTGTTTTTCTGTACACATTCTGCCTGAAAATACAAAATAATATTTTCTGAAATTTAAATTAGAGTTTCTAATTTCTCATGTTATTGGAAGCAGGAGTTCGTGTTTATGTGCACAATCTGCTTGAAATATGAATTAATTCAATGATGCACTTGCTTACTGAAGCTCCCTCTTGTCAGTGCTGCTTGTTAATCAGTTAAGAAACGTGCAAAGTCCATAAAAACACCACAATCACTTTGTTGCAGTAGGTGCTAGAAGCCACAGTGTTATCAATGTAGATCACCAAAAAACTGACTCTTCCTCTAGACTATCGACGCCAAACTGTTTTTTTTTTAAATGGCACCTTAGTAAATTCACGGTCCCCGGTGAAGAACTGCCACTGTTCCAAGCGGTCCAAGGAGAGGACGGTATAGGCGCACGGCGAGCGCCCCCTTTGATGTATGTTTGACTATAAGGGGACACTCCCCCTCCTGGATACCAGAGGCTAGCAGCCTCTATGAAAGGGCCGCCTCAAGGTAATTCCTTGGGTAAGGTAGACCTTTTACTTCACACTCTTTGACCTTCACATAGAGTAAATTTCCTCCAACGTGAGACGTAGGGATCCTAGGCCCTGACGAATGCCCCGAGACCTCTATTGGCTCACTTCTGAGGGCAGAAACATGTTGGCTATTAGTTAGGTGACCCTGTGAGTCTTTATCCTCACAGAGGTGTCCCAACCCCTGTTTTAACTACACCAATCAGACACCACCATTACATTTTTCACTCCTCACAGGTGTCTGCTTAGGTGTTTTTAATTTTTTCACTAGATTAGCTGGATCCCGATCTTTCCAGAAACAAGTTTATTTACGCACTCCCTCCTGTTCCTTTAACAGTGAGGTTGAGTCCGCCCAGGTGGCACTGTCCTACCTGGGTGGGTCTAGGTGGTCAAATGATGAAGCATGACCCTATATAGTGTGTGAGACCACCTAGTCCGTAAAAGGAACTCCCCCCGGTGTCTCTCCCCGCGCATGCACTCTGCAGTTACTTACTGACATTTCACTGACATTACCCTTCCAAATAGGAACACGTACAACCTAGGGCTACGCTGGTACCCGCGACGGCCTGTTTAGAGAACCCCGTACTTTCTTGTGTACTTTGAACTGCCACAATATCCATGCTCTAACTCTTATAAATGTCTAAATCTAATGTGCCTTACAGAGACAAGGCCATATCATTACTCTAGTATTGCCTGTAAAGGCTTAGTTCCATTTGATAATTACAATATTTCAGCCTGTAAGGAAGAGAAATGAAGTGACGGGCAAGCTATGATTATTAAACAATCGTTAAAACCCACAAAATTATGTGTATAGTAAAACAACAGCGCTACGTATTCTTATGTTATCACCAACCTGGAACAAGTCCCATGGACTCAATTTCCTGATTACCTCCCCATCTTTGTAATGTTTCATCTAATGAAGCTAAAAATGTTAGATTTAAATGTTCATTTTGATATCTCCAACAAAGCAGTTCAGACAAAATTCAGAGAAACGTTAATATAGCTGAATTGGGGATATCATTTGCTGTGATATTAATCCTTTTATCACAGCCCAGCATCTGGTATTGTACCAAGAGATTCGAAGAAAGCTTGGGTAGTTCAATAGATAATCTCTCTGGCCAATTACAGATCAATTTCACAACTTCCCTATCTACCAAAGCTACTTGAGCCTGGAGTGTTAAATCAACTTTCACAGTTTGTCGAATCTCAAAAAATATTTCATTCAGTTGAGCAATATGCAGGATAAAATGAGTTTCAATGTGTCATATCAAAGCCTGTGCCATGTGGGGTCCCACAAGGATCACCTTTTTTTAAAAAACATTTATATCTGTACACTGGTATATTTAATTCTGTCTTTCATCTTCACATTGTCTATAGTGATTATATGCAGATCACCATGGCAGCTGACAGGTCTCCAAAAATGGAGGCCAATAACTTTTATAAATACATGCCCAATGTAGAAAGATTGATGACCCAAAATCAACTTAAGCTAAATAGTTTTAAGAAAGAACTCTTGGCACCTTTTCAGCAAATGCAAGCCTGGGGCCATCCTTCCTAGCCATCATCACTAGGCCAAGAATGCCACTACACTCGGTGAAAACTGTTGATTATGTTATGTTGTGATATGTGGATTTGAATAGCACACTAATCACTCAAGAGGGTGTCCAAGTACTATGGCAAGGTGTGTAGGTATGTGGTGCTAAGGTGCTTATATGAAGATCCAGGTCTTCAGCTTCTTGCAGAACTCAGGATGTGAGGAGGAGACTCTGATGTGTTGAGGGAGATCATTCCAAATCTTGGGTGCAATGTAGAGGAATGAGCAACCTAAAGTTTTGCTTTTGCAGATGCAGGGAGTGTGTCAAGTGAGAGTGAGGAAGAGTATAGGTTTCTGGTTGTGAAAGTGTATGCAGCTGGTCACATATTCTGGTCTTGTGTAGTGTAAGACTTTGCATGTGTATGTGAGAAGTTTTAAAGAGGGTTTTGGTGGGAAAACTAGTCCTCTAGCAGATGGTCTCCAAGGTCAGCAGGTGTGATCTTTTTAAAAACCTCAAACTTTAAATGAGTCACCTCAGGGGGCAGAGCATTTTCTTTCTGATTTATAGAAAATAACGTACTAAATTTAGAAATCTATTGAACACATAACTTTCTTCTATGTTGTAATAAGAAGCAGCATTTTATAGTACCAGTATTTTCTGTCAAAATTGAATTTAGCGCCAAGGTACCGTTTCGCAAATGATGAACTTTAGAAATTCCATAAATAAATAAAGACATTACTGGACATGAATTGAATAAAAAACCTACAGTCATTTGGAGTGTCAAAAATTAATTTTCATTATCTGGTGAAATAACACAAACTTTAGAGTAGCTGTATAAAACAGTAGGCCTTTAGTTAATCAGAGTTCCATTGGGAAGTAATAAATCACAATTCCAAATACGTTGATGGATTAATTAAAACAAAACATGTCGTCTTGGGGCCTGGTAGCATTGTAGAAATACACAGCTAGGAGAACGTATGAATAATGAGGGGTGTAACTGCATATGGCTGATTGGGCCTAAAGGGACCAGCTGAAACTGTACAGCTCAACCTCAATGCTTCACTCTACACCTAAGTGCAATTGAAAGTTGGCCACAAAGTGATAGGAGAATCCCTGCATTCCTTATGAACAAAACAAAAACTCTTCTCATATAAGCCAGTTCTTAAACTCTGATCCTTCCAAGCAGGTTGGATGAGCTATGTAGTGTGCTACCTGTGCAACCAAAATGGCTTTAGGGCCTTGAGAAGGGTATGACGTGCCATATTAATGACATTACAATATACAAGAAGATGATTCTATTGTCCTCACTGTGTGAAGCTAATTCATCAGCTGTTTTTAACCTCTCCATGTCAACCACAGGAGGTAACAGAGGAATCAACTGTGGTCGATTGTAAATAAATGATTCTACTATTCGGATAGCACACTAAAAGGATTTGGTTAAATACAAGTGAGAGTCTCCTCTGTGTCTGCAATAATTCAGACCATATTTTTAATACATGAATATTGTTGGAAAGTGGATTATTGGTATGGGCAGGTAAAAACCTATACTTAGCAATAGGCCACTAACTCCCACTAGGTTCAGTTAGGTCTCAATAAATTAACCCCAGCTCAACCCTTGGTAGCTTAGCAACCAGTGACAAGGCTTAACTTAGGAGACAAAGGCCCTCATTTGGACTCTGGCGGTCAATTTCACTGACCGCTAAAGCCCAACCCGCCAGACGACTGCCAGTGCTGGCGGTGACAAGACTGGCTGCTTTCCCCCATTATTGCAGTTGAAAGCAGCCTGCAGTCGTACTGATGGTTGGGTTGCAGAGGCGGTTCCCTTGCCAGCACCGCCACTCCAGCAGGACTCCGCCTACCATATTGCAAGCCGTAATTCGGCTTGGCAGAATCCTGCTGGCGTGGTGGTGGTGGTGAGGTGGTGGTGAGGGAAGACCACAAGGACCCATCCCCTCCCAGATGTCCCCCTCGACTGAGAAGGTAAGTGGGCATCCGAAGTGGGGGGAGGAGGTCTGTGTGTCTGGGTGCGTGTGTGCATGTTTGTGGAGGGGGGTGCTGAATGCGTGCATGTCTGCGAGTGAATGTGTGTGTGGATGTATGGGGGTGTCTGTGTGGATGAATGCAAGTGAGTGGGTGTGTCTGAGTGCATGTAAGCGTGTGCTGCATATGTGTGTATGTCAATGTATACGAGCGTGAAGGGGTGGGGGTTTGAGTGTCTGGACAGGTGAGGGGATGTGTGGGGACATATGGGTTTGTGTGTGCAAGATGGCCAGGGTTTTCATGGCAGGGTGTTTGCCATGGAAAGCCTGGTGGTGTGCAACCTCGTAATTCGGACGGCAGACTGAGGCCTGCCGTCGGGTTGGAGGTGCTCTTCGCTTGCTGCGGTGGTATGCCCGCACAGCGGGCCAGGCGGGGTTGTGGAGGCTTGGTATCTGCCAAGCCTTACAACTCTTAATGTGGCGGTCCTCATCGCTGGTTCCGCGGTGGAAGGACCGCCATGGTGAGGCTGGCGGTGTCATGACAGGAAGTCTCATAATGAGGGCCAAAGTGTGTAAAGCATTCAATTATCACAATATAGTAATTCAATAAAATACAGAAAACAATTTAAACATCCAAAACCAATTTGTAAAAATATGAAATATTTTTATGTTTATTTTGAAACCAAAACAAATACAATCCGATATGGGGAACTGGAGATATGAATTTCTAAATAATTTTTTAGGGCTTAGAAATTAATGACTGGGGCAAAGTCAAAGTTTAAGGCCAACCGCGATAGAGCCCTACTCGTCTACAGCAAGTGGGAGGCCTCAGTCAGAAGACCTTCAGACTTAGATGTTTTCTTGAAGATTTTCTTCAGTGGAATGAAGTCGCCAGTCTGATCCGACCTCCCTGGAGCCCTCCCTAGGATACGCAACGCAAGAGACCTCGGTGAAGATTTCTACATACATACTTAAATGGTTTTTTGAGGTGAAAATCATTCGATTGGGCTAAACCTGAATCTTGATCCGACGTCCCTGGAGCCCTCTTTGGATACACTGCGCGAGAGGTCCCAGTCAACTTTCTACATTCGGACTTAGTCACTTTTTCACATATTTTCTTCAGTGGGACGAACCTGCAAGTCAGACCAGGTCACAGTTGAGGCAAGCCAGCTAGGACCACTGCAGTGGGTTGCTCCCTTTATGGAGCTTTTTCAAAAAAGTTCTCCAATCTTCACCGAACTTCTGGATCTTCCTCCAGAAGGTCTGTAAGGTCCTTTAGGAGTCCACAGCTCACCCCAAAGTTCCAGAGGCTCTGAGCTGCTCCTTGAGGGTGCAGACTACAACTCCCAAAATGCAACTGGCTCAAATTGCAAAACGGCCACTGGACAGTGTTCAGCTGGCCAGTTTCTTCAAGGTCTGAGACAGGGGACTCTGGTTAGCAATTCTTTGCCTATAGCAAATAGGGAGTCCCTCTTTGAACCAGTTAAAACCCAGCAAAGTCCTTCTTGTGGTGAAGCCCAAGTGTGCAGCTGGTGCATTCCTTCACCGTACAGTGTTCAGGTGCAGGTCAGGGGTTCAGCAGGGCAGTCCTTCTTCTTCTTCTGATGTTTTTCCTTATTGGGATCTGAGGTGTGGGTGCAGCTCTGCCATATTTATCCTTGCATCTGGGTGAAAAACAGGGGGGTCGTGATTGTCCAATGAGAGGCAGGGTCCTTACCACTGTGATGACCACTTCCTGGGAAGTGTGGCAAAAATCAATCCCAGGAAGCAACAGTCTTCAAAACTCCAACATGGCTGAAAATGGTTTTTGGAGGTTATATCTGGCTGAGCCCACCCACTGGTGTGGCTAAAAATTCTAAACACATCCTTCTCCTTCCTTCTTCTAATCTAATCAAGAGGGCACCTAATTGTCCGAGGCTGCAGGATGTGAGGGAGGTACTGGGTTGCTCCAAATGTCATTCCCTGCCTTTGAAGACCAGTTTGGCAGCCCTCCTCCTTCCTGCTTTCCCATGTGCTGAGGCAGTGCTCCTCCCCCAGGCACATCCTTTGTGTTCAGCCCACGCCACTTCACACCTCATCAAGGCAGCTTGGCCAGGCTGCCAGAGGCTGGCCAATAAGAGAAGGGAACTGCAGAGCTGAAGTTGGCAACTTTTCAGGTAGAGTTTAAATAAACTCTTTACTTGAACTAGTTAAATTAAATCCAACAATTGTAAGTTGTGGAATTTATTATAACAATTAATTTGAAACCAAACTTGAGATATCTGACACTTAAGTGACTTAATTAAAATAAAGTCTCCCCATTTTACCCTATGGAGGCCATGCACTACAGTGGCTATTTTACCTCACCAGAGCTTATAAAATAATTTTTATAAGATCTCTGCTTATTGTTCCAATGCACCCAACACTAGGGGCACATAGGACACACCTTAGGGGTGACATATATAAAAATAAGGTAGTTTACAACTTTGGAAGTACTTTTTATTCTAAAGTCGCATTTGCATATAACTTTAATTTAAAAGCAGTCAGCAAGGCAGACCTGCCTTTAGAATGACACTGGGCACCTCAGCAGTGCACCTATGGGTGCACTACCTATGCTGGGGTCTCTAAAACTACAGGCCCTACCATATACTAGGGACTTACAGGTAGGTTGATATTACCAATTATAATGAGCCTAATTTGCTTATCCACTTTACACAAAGCACTGGCCCTGAGACTGGTAAGCAGTACCCAGGGTACAGCCAAGAGTCAGTAACTACAAGTATCTGTCCAAAAAGTTTGGGGGTGACCAGGGCAAAAAGGAGGACTTTCCTACAAATATAAACATATTTATCTAGACATATGAGAATGGAGCACAGGACCTTACAAATAGACAAAGTGTAATTGCTGCCATCGCTCCTCAATCTCATTGCACTCATAAAAACATGAGACATCTACTTCACAGACAGAACCTCTGGCCCTTTGGAGCACCCTAACTTCACATACAGAAGTGTTGTGATTCTTTATATGTATGGTCCTTCAATGGGCCTGGTAGCACCCTCACCATCGCCCTCTTCTTTTTAAATGACTTTGATTTATTTGTATCAGAGATCAACATATACATGTGTATAAATATAAGCACTGTGTTGTTATCAAATATGTATTATCAGACGTCATTAAGGATGTAATCAATGCAGTCATTCAAAATGCCATGAGTGATGTAATGCATGAAGGTACAAGCAGTTTACACCAAATTTGGCACAAACTTGGATCTTGGTCCAGAAAGATTTCTTTTTGTAAGTTGGTGTGAATCATTTCAGTAGTTCTGGAACTATTAAAGAAAAAAGATTTATGTATATATAGAGACACAGAGGTGGTCATTCCGACGGGCTGGCGGTGAAGACCATCAGATTACGAGTGTGGCGGTCCGGCCTGTGCCAAACCGCCACTTACCCGTTCCTACTGCCAGGGCGGTTGGACCCGCCAGGCCGGAGATGAGTATCTCTGACCCGGCGGTCCACCCAATACTGCTGGCAGTATCATTATTCCCCTTTCCGCCAGCGATTTCTTGGCAGTAGCACTGCCACGAAGTCCCTGGTGGAAAGGCTACTGGCAATAGGAATTTGCATTCCTGTCACTGGTATACAACTCCCCCACCACCCATCTGCCCCAGAGCCCCCTCCCCTCTTACCTTACAAAATTCCCACCACCCACCTCTGTGAACCCCCAAGTAATCCCCTGCTCCCAGTGGTAACCCCCACCACCATGCTCCCAGTGGTGACCCCTCACCACCCAATCCCAGTACTTAACACCCACCACCACGTACATGAATGTACCCACACGCACCCACAGACACGCACACCATGATACACACTCACTCACACTCACAACACCCTTACACTCATGCACAAACACATGCAACTCCCACCCAAATCCATACACACATACACTCACACACTCACAACACACCCACTCACACATGCACTCACTACATTTACCCCATTGACACCCATACACTCCATCCTCCACCCCCTCCTTTTCTCTACATACATACACACAGAACCCCCACTTCTGTCTACATGCATGCACAAGCACACCCCGACTAAGCATTCACATTTACCCACACACGCATCATCATTACCCCAACGTTTACACACAGACATACACGCACACACAAATAAACACTCCCCTCCCACCCCCCCATTCATTACGTGCATACACACACACACTCACACACATCCATTCAGATACTCCACCCGCTCCCCTTGTGGAGAAAGATTAATTCAATCGACAAGTTGCTCCTCCCTGAGGGGACGGGACCCCGCGCTCCCACCGCTGGCAGTGCCCCACCATCAGGACACCACCAGGCCATATTACAAGTCGTAATATGGTTGGCGGAGTCCATTTGGCGGGGTGGGCCAGTGGTGGAACCGCCTCTGCGCCTCTGACCACCAGCATGACTACTGGAGGCAGAAATCCTTCAGTACTCAAAATATGGTAGTCTCCTGGCGCCCTCGGCTTCGGTGGTCTAAGGAAAAGACCACCGAAGTCAGAATGACCACCATGCGGATCTGCAGATTTACATGCCAATAGCAATGTTGTGATTCGTTGGTCGCAACCTGAGAGGAAAGTTGCGGCTGCCATGTTGTTTATTTCATGCCAGGGCGTTTAAAAATGATACATGGGGTCAGGGTAGAGGAACCCTGACCGAATAGTACTGATGAAGTGGTCTGTGAGGGACCCCTCATGTGCAAACAAATACCCAAAAATAATTTATTTGGAGGTACGCGGCCCTTAGTGTGAATCTGTGATTGATCCAGAGGTATAAAAAACAATACACAGACCCACTCACACACTCACTCATACATCCATTAACACACTCACAGACCCATACAACCACTCACTCCCACACCCATACAGCCACTCACACGCCTACTCACAGACCCACACAGCCACTCACACACCCGTTCACATACCCACAGAAGCAAACAACTACTCACACAACCACTCACATACTCATACAGCCACTAACACACCCACTCAGAGAGCCACACAGCCACTTACACACTTACACACCCACTTACAGGTGAATGGGCAGCAAACTAACTGTTCAGGACAGGTGGGAAGGGCAGATGGAGAACATCTTCCACAAAGGGCTGTAATGAGTGTGAAAAAACAAAGATTATATGAATGTTATACTCAGGAAATAAAATAAAAATAACTTTGAAATTTACTAAATAAAGCAAAGGTTACAGGAACGTTTTAGTTAGGTTCAGATTTTACACCCACAAAACTATAAAACTTCAGCCATTATAGGTAAAGTTATTTCAATTAACTATAACCCATGCCTTGAGGTAACTATAACTCACACACTGCTAGTTACCCCAGATATTGCATCCCTCATGATATCTACTATGACATTGTTAATAATTTCACTGTAACATTTGCAGTAAAATTATTGATGAGAAAGCTGTGCATGGCATGGCTGCGAGTTATAGCTACCATATGGCAAAAGTATAGTTACTTGAAATAACTCTAAATATAACAGCTGAATTTCTGTGGTTTTGTGCATGTAAAATCTGAACCAAACTATAACATCCTGTAACCTTTTATACATATATATATATATATATATATATATATACATGTATATATATATATATATATATATATATTTATATAAATATAATCACACAAAGCAGTCCCATTGCAGTGCGCTTTCCCGGGCTGGTGCTCGAGTTCGGGATGGACCTTCCCTCGTTTCAATTTCCAAACAAAGATTATGCTGCACTCCAGGAAAGTTCATATGCTTTTAATTTCAAACTGAATTAGATCACCTACATCCCCACCAACGCGAAGTGCAGTGTAATCTTTGTTTGAAAACAACAACAAAATATGTATATAGATATGTAGATATAGATATGTAGATATATAGACATATACTCACCATATTTAAGGGCTTTCTTTAGGTGTCTTTCTCCCCCCATTCCTCTTTTAATTATTTGGACAGCCTCATTGACTTATTTAATTTGACAAGAAAACTACAACTTAAGAAGTGGTTTGAATTAAACAAAGTGTGAAATCATCATATGTTTCTATTCTGGATGTACCATCCAAATTGTGCATTGGTGGCATTGATCAGTTACATATGTTATACAAATTGGATGAATTTATCGTATCCCAGGAGGACCGCATTTTGAAGTAAGAAAACTTGGTAGTCCCTCTGGACTTGAACTGTCCCAGTGGTTCTCGCCCAAAATCTGTGTTTTCTCATAGTATGCCATTTGATGGTACTGATGTTTTTAAAATAGTATACCATTTGATGGTATTGATGTTTTTGAAAAGGGAGTGATAAAAGACATTAAAATCTTAAGGTCTAAGTGTATAAATAGATCATTTAACCTGTTGCTGGCTCAGAAGAATGCAAAATAGAGGGGACATTGTGATTTGTAATTCAGACAAAGGGGATAACGTTGTGTGTCTAAGGAGATATATTTGGCAGAAGGTCAAAGACAGTTAGCTGATGCTACATGTTACGTATCTTGCCAAAAATTGGAAAGTGACACAACAAATAAAACTTACTAGGATCAATTGATGGATTGGAGGGTGGAGGGCTTGTGGAGAGGTAAGGGTAACAGTTACTCCTTAACAACCACCCCTAAATACCTGTGCTGCATCTCCTGTCCAAAATATATAAGAACCCTATGAATCCACCAAAGCAACCAATTTTGGAAGATACTTCAAGATATGTTGATTTCTTTTTGCACCCATCAGTTAAGGCATTGCCTCATACGTATGTAACAATGGAGATTTTCTCAGGATAATTGAGGGGATCACTTGGGAAGATGATGATACATGGACTGGTAGGAGGAACAAGTGGTGTCGAATTTTCATCTTTACCACAAACATGTGGTGCTCTGGACTCAATACAGTGATGACATATTTGTCATCTGGATGAGCGCTGAAAGTTTGGCCACAGAATTTGTCCAAGAAGTTAATGTTAATGATCACAATTTGAGCTTCACTAGCCACATTGAGAAACAATATTTCATTGATCTGAAGTTGGAGGTGTGGAACACTGAAATTCAGATAAAACTGTTTTGCAAAGAAACTGCAGGCAATAGCATATTACATGCTGCTAGTAGTCATCCTAGCAATCTGACCAGGAGAATCGCCTATCTGGAACTAATATGAGCAAGGCAGAAATCAGTCAGGATTTTGATTTTGAACAAGAAAAACAGGTGATGATTAAGAGATTCACTAATTGCAAGTAATAGTATGTCTCACTTCGGATAATAAGCTGTTCACTCTCCTTTGGAAATCATAGGTCTTAGAAATCCAAAACAACACCTTGTGTACAATTTTTCTTTACACCTGAATTTTCAGCGACGGTACTTACCACATCTTTGTCTTTGAAAGCACAGACCTTGCTATCTCATGATCTTTTCACCACTGTCTTTTGGGATGGTGCATGTCACATAGTTTTCTATGAAAGAGAGTACAGAGTCATCACTGTCTGTTCCAAATTTTGGTGAATATTTACACTACACCCCTAGAGTTGCAATATTTTGCTATCTGGAAGGAGGGCAGGTAGCCCATGTCCTTGCTTGGTTTAGGGCACCTGGCACTCTTGCTACGCCATTGCTTCTGAAACACCTCTGTAGAATAGAAGATGACTAGTGGACAACTTTTAATAAACAGTGCATTGATGTGCTAAACCTGCTTCTGCCTGACTAATAAAGCAAAGAGATGTAGGATTCCTGGTTACTGCATGGATATGCTGTAAGTTACAAAAATAGATCTTTCTGCCAAATTTGGTGTATTTATCAGTCCAGCAGTTTGGGCTCACAAAGACAATCTCTAGGCATGTACCTCATTCCAGATTGGGGTCTGATTACAAGTTTAGCGGTTGTTTTTCACTGTGCTGACTGGCTAGATCCAAGGTTTCTACTGGTCACCCCACTGGAAAAAGTGCAGTGGCATTGAACTTGGCTCCACATGGAGCCATGTCCAATGTTGTTGTGCTGGGGCCCCTCTAGCACTGAGCAGACACTCCAAGTGTGCTTTGAAGAGGGGCTCTTGCACTGCCCATGTCAATGTCATGGGTAGTGTGGGGTCCGCCCTGTGGCCCCAGCACTTGTTCTCTGCCTGGCTGTTCATGGCAGTTGAACTGCCATGAAAAGTCTGGCGGAGAACATGATTGTAATCAGCACAGTAGCACTGAATTCAGTGCCACCGTGGCTGATTACAACCACGAGCACCGTCATCCCATCAGGATAAAAGTTCCTGGCAGAGATGGTGGTCGTTTGGCAGTTCAACCACCAGGGTTGTAATGTGGCAGCCAGACGGCCACAGCTGCTGTGGTCTGACATCCACCGCAAGTCTGGCGGTCTTCGGACCACCAGACTCATAATAGGGCCCTAAGTTTCATACAATATGCATGAAGAGCTCTTCATCCTGGTTGAGCCCACTGGGGTCTTGCTGTTAAGTTGAATGACACATTCAGACTCCAGAAGTCTCAGTTTCATCTCCCTATCACCCCCTATTGATTTCATAATCACCCCATCAATTTAAAAAAAGGACAAACTTTCACAAATCTGATTATGTTCCTTGGACCAATGCCTCATGATTCGATAACTAGGTTCACAGTGTGTAATCGTTCTGAGGTGCTCCATGATCCTTTTCTTCAGTGGGAAGATGGTACTCCCCACATTTTGAATCCAGAAATAACACACCAATTCATGAACACAATAATCAATACTGCAAGTGATGAATTTGTTTATCCGATATGCCCTCCGATTGGGTAATACATATGTTTTCTCATCCTTACTACCCATGCAGGCCTTACATCACCCACATTTGTAGAAACAATGTTGTTCCTTGTAAAAAACCTCACTTCTTCCTTTGTGTATTTGAGTAACTGTGTATCAGAATGACTTTCACAAATGTAGGTTTCCAGCATGTGACCAAGGGGTGTGGTGATGCCTTCTGGCCCATTACTGGATCTGCTTTAACATGCTGCCAATGCCTATTTAGCATATGCTTGGACCTGGCAGACTTGAGTAGTACATGGTAGTAACACTGTTGGAAAATGAGTTACTGGTAAGGGCAGGTAAGCACCTACAGTTAGCAATAGGCCACTAACCCCCACTTAGGTCCAGTTAGGTCTCAGTAAATTAAACCTACCTCAACCCTTGGTAACATGGCAATGAACGACAAGGCTTAACTTAGGAGACAAAGCATAAAGCATTCAAAGATCACAAAACAAAAATTAAATAAAACACAGAAAATAGTTAAAAAATCCAAAACCAATTTCCAAAAATAGGAAATAATTTTAGCTTTAAAATGACACCAAACAAATAGAATCAGATAAAGGGAACTGGAGATATGAATTTTTAAAGAATTAATTCTTTTTAGTGCTTAGAAGCGAATAGCACCAATCTGGTCATCTGGTCGCACCTCGACCGGGGTAAAGTCAAAGTTCGGCTACAGCTCGCGGGAGGCCTCAGTCAAAAGTTTACATTCGGACTTAGTCAGTGTCTTAAATAATTTCTTCAGCGGGACCAAGTCACAAGTCCAATCCGACCTCCTGGAACTCTTCCTTGTATAAGCATCACAGTAGCCCTCGGTGGAGATTTTTACCTTCAGACTTAGTCATTTTTTTTAGATAAAATCCTTCAACCAGAGCAACCCTGATTCTTGATCTGACGGCCCTGGAGCCCTCTTCGGATACACTGCCTGGGAGGTCCCAGTCAACTTCCTACGTTCAGACTTAGTCACTTTTTCAGAGATTTTCTTTACCAGGACGAACCTGCAAGTCAGGCCGGGTTGCGGTTGAGGCAAACCGGCTAGAGTTGCTGTGGCGGGTCAGTCCCTTTATGGAGCTTTTTTCAAAAAATTCGCTAAAGTTCTCCAAACTTCTGGATCTTCTTCAAACTGTTCTTGTGAGGTTCTTTTGAGGTCCACAGCTCACCTCAAGTTTCAAGAAGCTCTGAGATGCGCCTTGAGGGTGCAGACTACAACTCCCAGAATGCACCTGGCGCTAACTCCTTTTTGGCCACTGGACAGTGGTCAGCTGGTCAGTTTCTTCAGGAGTTGGTGCACGGGACTCTGGTTATCAAGTTTTCACCAGTAGCAAACAGGAAGTCCCTTCTTGAACCAGTTGAAGCCAGGCAAATCCTTCTTTTGGTGAAGCCCAAGTGTGTAGCTGGTGCAGTCCTCCAGAGTGCAGTGTCCTGGTGAAGGTCAGGGGTCCAGCAGGGCAGTCCTTCTTCTCCTGTAGTTCTTCCTGGCAGGGATCTGAGATGTGGGTCCAGGTCTGCCAGCGTTATCTTGCTCCTGGGTGAAAAACAGGGGGGTCCTGGTTCTCCTATTAGGTGCAGGGTCCTACCCCTGTGATGACCACTTTCTGGGGAGTGTGGCAAAAATCAATCCCAGGGAGCAACATTCCTCAAAAATCCCTTATGGCTGAAAGTGATTTTTGGAGGTTACATCTGGCTGAGCCCACACATTGGTGTGGCTAAAGGCCTTAAACACACCCTTCTCCTGCCCTCTTCTAATCTAATCAGGGGGGCACCTAATTGTCTGGGTTTGCAGGATGTGAGGGAGGTGCTGAGTTTCTCCAAATGTCCTTCCCTGCCTTTGAAGACCAGTCTGGCAGCCCTCCCTCCTTCCTGCCTCTCCATCTGCTGAGGGAAGATCTCCTCCCCCAGGAACATCTCTTTGTGTTGATCCAGAACACTTCACACCTTATCAAGGCAGCCTGGCCAGGCTGCCAGAGGCTGGCCAATCAGAGCAAAGCAGCAAATTACTGCAGGGCTGAAGTTGACAAATATTCAAGTAAAGTTTAAAACGGTTTATCTGAATAAGTTATAGTAAATCCAACAATTGTAACTTGTGGGATTTATTATAACAATTAGTTTGATACCAAACTTGTGGTATCTGTCACTTAGGGGGGGCTTTATAAATTAAAATAAAGTCTCCCCATTCTAGATCATGGAGGCCATTCACTACAATGAGGAAAAAACACATTTGGCTGTTTTACCTTACAAGGGCTTATAAAACTATTTTTATAAGGTCCCTGCTTATAGTTACTTGGCAACCAACCCTAGGGGCACATAGGGCACTTATAAGTAAAAATAAGGTAGTTGCACTAGCTATGCTGGGGTCCCTAAACCTACATCCCCTACGATATACTAGGGACTTATAGGTAGGTCAATTTTGCCAATTATAATTAGTCTAATTTGCATATCCACTTTACACAGAGCACTGGCCCTGGGACTGGTAAGCAGTACCCAGGGCACAGCCAAGAGTCAGTAACCACCAGTATCTATCCAAAATGTTTAGGGGTGACCAGGGCATAAAGGAGGACTTTTCTACAAAGATGCACACTATATGGCTCTTTGTGGGTCCTGTGTTTTTTGACAAGTAAGCTGCCTTTGCCTTATCCCTAGTTGCCATAAGTACCTTAACTGGGTAGCACCTGACTTTCAATCTGTTAATCATCTTCCTCTCTTCTTTGTGAGCAGAAAGAGGCATGCTGCTATTGCACTTTGCTCTCAAAAATTCCCCAAAGGGTGTATTCCATTTCAAATTCTTAGGATGATGTCTGTTGGCACATAACATACTATTACCCCCAGTTTCTTTAAAAAAAATTGAGGTATGTACAGACCCATCCTCTATCTGAACAAAAATGTCTAGGAACTCCATCTCAGTGCTATCACTCTTACTGTATGTGCACATGCCAAATTGCAATCATTGTTCAAAATATGTCTCAAACATTCTTGCAACAAGCTTGTGGACCATGTAAAATAACTAAAAGATCTTCAATGTACCTTGTCTAAAAGGTTATATGTTTGTCCCATCCCTCATTAGCATCTCATTAGCATCTGTGAACACACACAGTTCCTCCCACCATCTCATGAAAAACCCAGCATAACTTGGGGCAATACAACTGCCCATGGCAGTGCTGGTGAATTGTTTCAACCAGGTTTCCTTAAAAAGGAAAAACACATTTTCAAAGCAAAACTTCAGCATTTCTAACAGCATCATACAGTGATCATATTTGTGACTAGCCTTGTTCCTGAAGAAATGCCTACAAGCTTGAATTCCCAATTTATGTTGAATGCAGGTGTATGAAAAGACCATGTCTATGGTGACTAACAAGTAGCTGGATTTCCATGGAATGTCACTTACTTTGGTGATAAAAACAATATTGTCCCTGCATTATGATAGTAAATTTATGACATTTGGCAACATAAGGAGATACATTGATATTGGTACCAAAAGGCTGTTAGCTTAAATTGTAGGCCTACCAGGAGGATTCTCTCTTCATTTGTGTATTTTGGGAGACATGTAAAAGCATGGTACAAAAGGTTTGTTACCACACAGAAATTAAAATTCCTTAGTACTCAAAAGGCCTCTCTCAGACCTGTCCTCAAAGAGAGCATGATACTCCAAAATGGTCGTTTCGTAACCATCATGTCAGGTCAGATCATAATTTCCTGAAAAGGTAATTAGTCTCTCTGCTTCATATAAGTATTTGTTAATAACCCATAATACCACATTACCACCTTTATCAGATGACTTGCCCTGGAACAAAGAGAAGGAAGTGCATACCTTTCATGTCAAACATTTTCTTCTACAAAATACTCTTACACTGCACTGCAATTTACTACATCAAAAGGCCCAGATTTCCAAAAATGACTACAAACAAAAGACCCACTATACATGTCTTGTATAATTGCCTGAACACTTCTACATTTGTTTCAACAACAAATTCACAAAAAAACTTTCATGAGAAATGTAGCACAAAACACTTACCTTATTCATTTATTTACACAAACAGAAGCCAACATCTGTTTTATGGAGACTCAAATCAGGGCTTTTGGGGGTTATCTATGCAATCCTCTCCTGATATACATATTGTTAGTTTTTTATTTTGATAAAGTATCCTTTTCTCTAGTATATTTTCAGACTTGACTGATTGGCAGTGTCTTTTTGCTTAAGGGAACCTATGTCCATTTCCAACGTCTTCTATATATTACCATTTTAAAAGCTCTCAAAATACTTCTTTACTACAGTCTGTGAAATAAAGAAGATATGAAACACCTGGATCTATGGAATCCAGAAATTGTACTTTTATGTTCCATATAATAGAGCTTCTCAACTCAGTAGAATAGTTCTTATGTATTGCTATTAACCCTTTTACTGCGGGCGTCGGCCACTGGCCGACGCCCACACTCCCTCCCTGGTGCGGGTCACGACCAGTGGCCGACACCAGGGAGAGGGTTCTGGAGGATTTTATTTTATTATTTTTCCCCCGTCGTTAGTTAGTTCCATCCTGACCCCTCCCACCCCCTTGTGACGCCAGCGCGCCGCGAGGCACGCTGACGTCACAGTTTTTCCCCACCGGAGAAGAAGAGAAGCAGGTAAGTGTTCTCTTTTTCTCCAGTGGGGAACAAAAGGCCAAAACGGCCTCCCAAGATGCCAGGGAGGCATCGATGGAAAGGGGAGGCTCTCCCCTTTCCATCAATGCCTCCCTGGCACCGTTTCCTGGCCATGGATCGCAGTGCGGCTGCGATCCATGGCCAGGAAACGCCCCTAGGCACCAGGGGTCGGCCCCCTTGTATTTATTTATTCCCACTGTTTTGGGGGGCGATCGCGCCCCCCACAATTAAAAAAAAGTTTTAAAAAAACAAAACAAATGAAAACAAAATGGCGGGTTCGGCCCTTAGAACACAGGCCGACCCCAGGGGCAAAAATTTTTTTTTTAGTTTTGCCTGGGGGGGGGGGGGGGGGGGGGCGATCGCCCCCCCAGGGTAAAAACAGGAGAAACAAAAACAAATTGTTGGTGGTCAGCCCTTACGGTGACCATCAATGGGGCCATTTTTTTTTATACATGCGTGCTTTGCCAAGGGCAAGCACACATGTATGAAAAAAAAAGTTTGTGACATGAGTGTCTTGTTTTCTCTCTCTCTCACTCATATATATGTATATATATATATATATATATATATATATATATATATGTATATATATATATATATATATATATATATATATATATGGATAGATATAGATATATATATTTCTTTTTTTTTTTTTTTTCAGGTCAAGCATTGCAGCGCCCATGCGCTGCTTTTCTGACTTGTTGGTGTGTATCTGGGCTTCTAACAACGCCCACCTCACGCCCATCACTACCACTCATTCGTGGGTTTGCCCTTCAAAAATCCTTTGATTACATTGGAAAATGGTTTACCTTTGTCCCTCCTTGGGGAGGTTTTGTTACCGCCTTGGCCATCGCCCCTGGTACATGGCTAATTGCACTTTTGCTGTTACATTTAACTGCGAGCGAACTTCTTTTCCTTTTGTGTATCTCTTCACCTGATGCTCATGGTGGCCGTGGCGCTGTGAATCGTCTCTCTTATGTGAAAGAGTTTAACTTTTAATTATCAATTTATGTGGCAAGAAAAGTTGGGTTAGGAGTTTATAACGCTAATAGCTCTAACTCGAGCAGATGCGAGACCCATTGCATTGTAAATGCTTGTTTTTCTTTTGTGTGTCCGCAGCCTTCGACACAGTTTGCCACCACACCCTACTAACACGCCTCCACGAAGCCGGAATACAAGAGAAAGCCCTCAAGTGGATCTCCTCCTTCCTCTCCGGTAGAACCCAGAGAGTCCGACTCCCTCCCTTCCGTTCCGAAGCCACCAACATCATCTGCGGCGTACCCCAAGGCTCCTCCCTAAGCCCGACGCTGTTCAACATCTACAGGGCCCCCCTCGCACAACTGGCCCGTCAGCACAACCTCAACATTCTCTCCTACGCTGACGACACCCAGCTCATCCTCTCCCTCACCAAAGACCCACTCACCGCCAAAACCAACCTCCAAGAGGGAATGAAGTCCATCGCCGAATGGATGAGAAAAAGCCGCCTGAAGTTGAATTCCGACAAGACGGAGGTCCTCATCCTCGGACGTACCTCTTTGGCCTGGGACGACTCCTGGTGGCCCACCGCGCTGGGCCCCCCTCCAACACCAACCAACCACGCACGCAACCTGGGCTTCGTCCTCGACTCCGCCCTCACCATGTCCAAGCAGGTCAACGCCGTGTCCTCCTCCTGCTACAACACCCTCCGCATGCTTCGCAGAATCTACAAATGGATCCCGACGGACACCAGAAAAACGGTGACCCAGGCCCTCGTCAGCAGTAGACTAGACTACGGCAACGCACTCTACACAGGCATCCCGGCAAAAGACATCCGACGCCTACAACGCAACCAAAACGCCTCCGCCCGACTGGTCCTCGACGTACCCCGCCGATGCCCCATCTCCCACCACCTGACAGACCTACACTGGCTCCCCGTGGACAAAAGGATCACCTTCAAACTCCTCACCCATGCACACAAGGCACTCCACAACGCCGGACCAGTCTACCTGAACAACAGACTCAACTTCTACGTCCCCTCCCGCCAACTCCGCTCTGCCAACCTCGCCCTCGCCATAGTTCCCCGCTTCCATCGCAAGACCTCTGGTGGCAGATCCTTCTCCCATCTCGCCGCCAAGACCTGGAACGCCCTCCCGACCGCCCTGCGACAGATCCAGGATCTTCTCACCTTCAGGAGACTCCTCAAGACCTGGCTCTTCGAACAGTAGCAGCAACCCCCCCCCCTTCAGCGCCTTGAAACCCTAACGGGTACGTAGTGCGCTCTATAAATATTGTGATTGATTGAAATAATTATTGTGATTGATTGTGTTGTTTTATAATGGTGAACAATTTCACCGCACTCCATGAGGACCGTGATCAAGACTCCTTGGTGAGTTGAAACACGTTGGTGGTTATTGACTGCAATAAAATACACGTTTATTTGTACCTCGTGGAGTGCGGTTAAATTTTTCGCATTACATAATTTCTAGATTGGTCTTCTCTGTCACTGGGCACCGGCAGTGGAGTGTGCCGCCCAGCAACCCTTCAACCACTTTGTTTCTAAACATATATATATATATATATATATATTATTATATATAGATGCAACACAAATTGGTTAAAAGATTGTTGCGCAGCGCACTCCACTGCCGGTGCTCAGTGATGGAGGAGAGCAACCTCAAAAATATTTTGTGAACAAGAATCTCACCGCACTCTACGAGGTTCAAATTGACATGTTATATTGCAAGTATAAACAATGAAAGAAAAGAGGGACTCATTTACTGTGATCAAGACTCCTTGAGAGTCGAAACGCATACGTGGCTGTTGCTTGCAATAAAAGATACCAATTTTAACCTCGTGGAGTGCGGTGAGATTCTTGTTCACACAATATATATATATATATGCATGCAAGCATGTCTTTTCTGTAGTGGCAGTTGCCATAAAGTAGCGCAGATGGTTTATTTTCCTGCTGCAAAGGAGATACATTTATATGTATTTAGCTGAGTGGATTAGTAAAGGCAAGCGTTACCTGCGCTTTAAAGCAAATGTAATGCCAGGGAGACTATGGAGATAGGAGTGGCACTTTTGCTGGGTAGTACTGAGGGAATTAGAAGAGGATGTAATGGGAGGCAGAGCACCAAAAATGACTGTTGCACAGGGTATGTGGTAAGGTGAAGTAATAAATTCTTTTTTTGTTTTTTTCAGTGTTTTCAGAGAATCTGCAGAATTGGAGAAGAAGCGAAGGTAAGGTGACGACTTTTCCTATTGTACACAACAAACATACCCACAAGCAATTTTGTGACTATCTGCCTTCTACGTAGGCTAGTAATTTAGAGGGACAGTTTAGCCAGTTGCAGAGATGGCGTCTCGTTGGATGACTGCTGATCAAGCCCTAACTCGGGTTATGGAGGACAGTTCTGATGTAGGCTCAGAGACTGAGACAGCAGACACTGAGACAGCATCTGAGGGAGAGGACAATGGGGCAGATTCTGGGAGTGATTTTTCAGTCGGCGGAGTCCCATCCGACGACACCTCTTCCAGTGAGTCTGAAGGAGACAATGACGACATCCCTGCTGTCCCTTCACAAGCACATTCTGGGCAGCAGGACCACATTGGGTTAGCCGAACCCAGAGAGCACGTGCTTGCTGCTGCAAGCACAGAGAGAGTGCTCTCTTGGCAGCCCCCCTGTTTGGTTCAGCCCCAAATTCCACCTTTTACTGGTGACGCTGGATGTAAAGTCGATACAGTTAACTTTTTGCCAGTCGACTACATCTATCTATTTTTGGGTGTTGACTTCAGAAAGTTGTGCAGCAAACAAATTTGCGTGCAGACCAATTTCTGAGGGAGCGCGGAGGCACTCTAAGGCCCTGTTCTAGGCCACGCCAGTGGACTCCCACTTCTCTGGCGGACTTGAAGATATTTTTGGGCCTTACGCTCAAAATGGGGTTAGTGCAGAAACCCACCATGCAGTCCTACTGGACGACTCGCACGGTTTGGGTAACTCCCATCTTCGCACCATACATGAGCAGAGATCATTTTTTGCTACTGCAGCGCATGCTGGATTTCAATGACAATTCTGCTGCATTGCCCCGGGACCATCCACATCATGACAGGTTGTTCAAAATTCGGCCTGTCGTGGAACATTTGTCTGTCAGGTTTCCAGAGATCTATACTCCTGGAAAGAATATAGCAGTCGATGAGTCCTTGATCCTGTACAAAGGACGGCTGCTTTTCAGACAGTACATTGCGAGCAAAAGAGCTCGCTATGGCATTAAGCTGTACATGCTGTGTGAGAGCTCTACTGGCTATGTGTACAGCTTGAGAGTGTATACAGGGAAGGATTCTACTCTAAACCCTGTAGGTTGCCCTCCCGCATTAGGGGTCACAGGTAAGATTGTATGGGAACTTGTCCAGCCACTTCTTCACAAAGGTTATGACCTTTATGTGGACAATTTCTATACAGAAGTAGAGCTGTTCAGTGAGCTCTACAAAGCTGTCACTGTGGCCTGCGGTACAGTTCATTGTAACCGCAAAGGATTCCCGCGGGAGCTTGTTTGCAAGAAGCTCCAGAAATCACAGAGTACTGCATTGTGTTCTAACGAACTGCTCGCAGTCAAGTTCCTTGATAGGCGTGATGTATACGTGCTCACTTCAATTCATGATGAGAGCACTTCTCCCATCACGGTTTGGGGTCAGATGGCCGAAGTCCACAAGCTCATCTGTATACTCGATTACAATAAGTACATGGGTGGAGTGGACAAGAAGAACCAGGTTCTTCAACCATACAATGCGTGTCGTAAAACTCGCACTTGGTACAAGAAACTGTTTACCCACCTGATTCAGATGGCAACATATAATGCGTATGTTGTTTACCGTCAGACAACCACAGGAAGACTCATGACTTTCCTTGACTTCCAGTTGTCTGCAATTGAAAGCCTCACTGCTGTTACAGAAGAAGCAGCAGCCTCCACCTCATATGTTCTGGAGGATGTGGCAAGGCTGCAGGAGCGACACTTTGCTGATCGCATTCCTAAAACACCCAAAAAGGATCGTCCATGTCGTCGCTGTAAAGTGTGCTCGAAGCATGGAAAGCGGCAGGAGAGTCGGTATTACTGTCCCCAGTGTCCATCTCAACCAGGCCTCTGTATTCCTACTTGCTTTACGTTGTATCATACTAAAGCAAAGTTCTGGGAAATCGACTGAGGTTGAGCTGCCGTTGGGTAATCTTTTCAGTGGCAGTGCATGGATACCGAACGTCCATAGGCCACTGCTTCGTTAGGCAAGGAGCCACAGAATTTTACTTCATCATTGACTTCCTTTTGGCGTGGTCGGTGTTCTGTTCAATTAACATGCATTATATTCCCCCTACTGCATATACTATTGGACAGAACATATGCCACATTGCCACAGAGTACCCTTTCTTCACCTGCATGTCTACCTTACTTTCAACAGTAGATATGCTCTCTCAGTTCGAGGAATCACTTTGTACGGCATACTTGGAAACCCCCAACTTGCTTCCACAAACTAGTATAGGTTCACTTGGCTATTATACAGGATTAGCCAGGACTCTGATGAGAACAGAGACATGGATGGGTAAGGAAAGCTTATGGTAGGAGTGCCTTCACAGGGTTATTGCACAGGTAGAAGGCAGATAGTAAAGGTAGTACAGATGTACATCATCTACACCTATGGATTCAAACCCATTTGTGCCATCCCAGCACTGAAGGAGAATGACTTGTATAGGTCAGTGTTTGACCTGCTTTTCATGTTCATCCTCCATCAGAACTTAGTAGATGTTCAGTTTGCTGTAAAAGTGCATTATAGTCACATCACTGCACATAACGTTGGCTGGGACATATGCTACGTTCTCATGGACTCTCCTATGTACCAAACACTACCCTTTTTCATAGCCTATGACCTTCTCTTTAGGGAACATCATGAGAAATCCCCAGCATGTCTCCCTTAGTTTCAAAGGTAGATATGCTCACTTAGTTCGAGGAATTGCTTTGTACGGCATACTCGGACACCCCCAACTTGCATCCACAAACTGGAAGGAGTTGGATTTAGCACAGAGAGTGCGTTAAAGGCGCATGAAAAACATGTCTTCCTGAGCCTCAGGTGGCTGTCACAGGAGTCATTAGTAAAGGTTCATTACGCATGCATTTGGTAATGTTAAGGAAGAAGGAGACAGTTACTTGACAGGTGGTAAAATGTAGTCAAACTTATTCCGTTCTGTGGTGTTTGAATGTGATGGGCCCTTGTCTGACAGCGGTAAGCTAATGTGAGTGCAGTGATTGGTTGGATTGGGCCCGTGGCTGGCGATATGAAAGGGTTGTTTGTTGTGCGTGAATGGCGTGTGAATGGACCGTAAAGAGGTTGGTGCCTGGACGCGGCTTTATGGCCCACCTTCAGAAGGCTTGGTTTCAATATTCAGATATTTTGATAAGTAATCATGCTTTGAAACCATAATTTCTGGAGGTGCTAAAACCAACCAGTGTGAGTGGTGGGTTAACTTTAACAAACTAGTACCAGGGGAGTCCAAGGGTGCAGGACTTGCGTGGCTCTCACCAGTTTTCCTTCACCCAGAATCCCCTTGAAATCACAAAATGTGCTTAAAAAACATATTTTCCTTGCATTCCAATGAGCAGAAGTCCAGGGATCTGCAGGGATCCTCAAAATTCCTACCACCCAGTGTTTCCCCACTTGTCCTGATAAAAACACAACCCCGCTTGTGTGCCTGCGCCTACTGCCTGCTTCAGGAATGAATCACTCCAGGGTTAACAGTAGACCTCAAGCAATGACTACCATTGACCCTTGTGTGATCCATTCCTGTTGCGGGCGCTAGGCCTACCCACACAAGTGAGGTATCATTTTTATCGGGAGACTTGGGGGAACGCTGGGTGGAAGGAAATTTGTGGCTCCTCTCAGATTCCAGAACTTTCTGTCACCGAAATGTGAGGAAAACTTGTTTTTTTTGCCACTTTTTGAGGTTTGCAAAGGATTCTGGGTAACATAACCTGGTTAGAGCCCCACAAGTCACCCCATCTTGGATTCCCCTAGGTCTCTAGTTTTCAAAAATGCACAGGTCTGGTATGTTTCCCTAGGTGCCGGCTGAGCTAGAGGCCAAAATCTACAAGCAGGCACTCTGGAAAAAACAGCTGTGTTTTCTGTCAAAAAATGGGATGTGTCCACGTTGTGTTTTGGGGCATCTCCTGTCGCAGGCGCTAGGCCTACCCACACAAGTGAGGTATCATTTTTATCGGGAGACCTGGGGGAACATAGAATAGCAAAACAATTGTTATTGCCCCTTATCTTTCTCTGCATTTTTTCCTTCCAAATATAAGATAGTGTGGAAAAAAAAGTCTATTTGAGAAATGCCCTGCAATTCACATGCTAGTATGGGCACCCCGGAATTCAGAGATGTGCAAAAAACCACTACTCCTCAAAACCTTATCTTGAGCCCATTTTGGAAATGCAAAGGTTTTCTTGATACCTATTTTTCACTCTTCATATTTCAGCAAATTAATTGCTGTATACCTAGTATAGAATGAAAACCAACTGCAGGGTGCAGCTCATTTATTGGCTCTGGGTACCTAGGGTTCTTGATGAACCTACAAGCCCTTTATATCCCCGCAACCAGAAGAGTCCAGCAGACATAACGGTATATTGCTTTAAAAAATCTGACATCGCAGGACAAAATTACAGAGTAAAACATAAAGAAAAATGGCTGTTGTGTTCAGCTCAATTTCAATATTTTTTTATTTCAGCTGTTATTTTCTGTAGGAAAACCTTGTAGGATCTACACAAATGGCCCCTTGCTGAATTCAGAATTTTGTCTAGTTTTCAGAAATGTTTAGCTTTCCGGGATCCAGCATTGGTTTCACACCCATTCCTGTCACTAACTGGAAGGAGGCTGAAAGCACCAAAAATAGTAAAAATGGGGTATGTCCCAGTAAAATGCCAAATTTGTGTTGAAAAATGTGGTTTTCTGATTCAAGTCTGCCCGTTCCTGAAAGGTGGGAAGATGGTGATTTCAGCACCAGAAACCCTTTGTTGACGGCATTTTCAGGGAAAAAAACACAAGCCTTCTTCGGCAGCCCTTTCTTCCCATTTTTTGGGAAAAAACAAAATGTTCACTGTATTTTGGCTAATTTCTTGGTCTCCTCCAGGGGAAACCACAAACTCTGGGTACCATTAGAATCCCTAGGATGTTGGAAAAAAATGACGCAAATTTGGCATGGATAGCTTATGTGCACAAAAAGTTATGAAGGCCTAAGCGCAAACTACCCCAAATAGCCAAAAAAGGGCTCAGCACTGGGGGGGGAAACGGCCCAGCAGCTAAGGGGTTAAAAGGTATTTATGTGTTTGGGAGTGCATTAAGTGAACTTAAGGGGTGCACTGTCTGTACACCTGTACACCACAAAAAGGGTTCAAACATCCATTGTGACCTTTTAGAGCATTCCCTGAAAAGAAAGTAAGTGAATACCAGGGATTCCATTCAACTCCATCTGGGTGCAATAATTCACTTCATCCACCTACAGATCTCTGTCCTCCTCTGAAAGATAGGATGGTTTGCCACCGGCATATTGAAAGCAGATCAGTGTCTTCAAACAGCCAAACTGCCTATCACAGATGCAGTGCCCATAATGTAATCGCAAGCTAGACGTTGTGCAGAGGACTGCACATTAGCTGTAATAGAGGAGTTGGTGCACCCTGTTAAAGGTGAGCAACAGCACAAAGCAGGGCAGTGAGCCATTTACATAATAGGACCCCGGAGGTTGTTTGGGGTCCTGTCGAGATGGACTTGTGTCAGATCCTGTTATTTGAGCTGGGAGAAGACAGGGGCTACTGGACCACATACATGGTGGTTAAGCTGGTGGAGGTCATTTGCCATTGTTGCCCCTTGGCCCGCCCTACTTTGGCAATGGAAACAGAGTCAAGTATAACCATTTCTACACTCAACTCTCAGGTTTGCTGGGGAGATCAACTACAGCCTTCTCAGAGTGGCAGTGTGGGGTACTTGAACTCAGCATTTCGCAATCAACCAAAAGACCCAATAATCCCAATCAATACCCAGCAGTGTGCATATCTATCCAAAAAAGAAAGTACTTTAATCAAATAGTTGTATTAAACAATACACAATCTGTTGGTTATACATCTAATCTACCCTATGTGTGATTGTTCCATGTGGTACTATCTCCTCCTGATTCCTCTTAGAAGTTCCTCCAAGATGGCCCTCTATCTGCATTGGCTCTCTCTTTGGAAACAAGTAAAGAGTGAATCAAGTGTAGGCTTCAGAGATGTTTTAAGGCATGGACAATAATTTGCAATCTGATGTTTATACATCTAATCATCCCTGGGTTTGATTGTTCTTCTTGGTGCTATACCCTCCTGATTCTTCATAGAAGTCCTTCCTCGATGGCCCTCTATCGGCATTTGCTCTCTCTTTGTAAACAAGTAAAGTGTGAATCAAGTGTAGGTTTCAGAGATGTTTCAAGGCATGGTCAAAATGAGCAATTGTCCAAGGGCCCACCATCAATGACCCCCGTGAGAATGCAAACTTTCTCTCTTCTAACCGTGGATTTGTTATATTTTGCTATTACAACCTCTTTCCAACAGCCCTTACATCTAATTCTCTCTCTCTACCCATTGCCTTCTAAAAGATTTTTGGGGCACTGGACGAGATAAATTTCAACTCTACTTATGTGATCCCATTTCTGAAATGTTAGGATACATTCAGTATTGTTTGGCATCATGCGGACTCAAAGTTGTGCTGAACATGAGCCCACTGAAGTTTTGCCTGAGACTCCCCAAATTCTTTAAATGACATTGGACGCAGCCTTCTTGTTCTCACACAATCTACTCACACTCACTTCAAATCTTATGGCCTTTTATGAACTGGGTAGGCAATGATCAACTCTTCTTGTAGGTCAAAAGGCCCCTCCGCACATCTTGATGTGCCTCCCAGGTTCAGTCTCTTGAGACTGTGGCACTGTGCAGACCTGGATATGGCAGTCTCTGGCAGCTGCGCTTATGTAGTACCACATGGGCCAATGAATTTATCAGTTCTGCTCTGGCCTAACATTGTCAAGACAGTTGCAGCCCTGATCTGACTAGAGGTATATGTACAATTCTCACAGCGATCGCAACACATGTCTGGGCCTATGATGATCACAGAAGTTGCAGACCCTGCCTAAGCCTATGATCATTACAGCGGTTGTATTATCCATCCTGGTCTTTGTTGATTATGGAAGCTGTAATCTACATCCAGGTCAAGTGCAGGCCCCATCCAGACCGAGGTTGTATGACAACATAATGTAAACAACAATATGTTGGCACTAGAATATCTTATAAAAAAATACCATCTAAAAATAATATTGAGTCAACCTTCTTTATTGGCAAACCAAAAATATATTGTGTCAAAAATATAGTGGAACAGAATGTTGCAAAATAAGTTAGGAATAACATAATTTTGATATAGAGCATTATAATTATTTTATTTAAAATAACAACAGAAAAATAATACAATATTTTTAACAAGTAAATACAAATATATGTATCAATTATATGTAACAAATGCATAAAACATAAACAATAACTTACATTTTCAGTTAACAAATGAATATTAGCAGTTATTTAATAATTGTAATATTAAAAAATCAAACGCTAAATAAAATTTACATATTTTTTTAAGCATACTAGACACATTAAAGAAAGAATATACAATATTAAAAAGAATACCAGCAATCAAACATAAACAACTTTAACAAAAGTGTTGGACTTCAAAGGAATCAAATTGAGTAACCTAACTCCAATTTCAGCAAGTGTAGGAAAACTGTTGGGGTTTGGGTGAGCTAGATTTACTATTCCCACTCCAATGTAAGCAAAAGTAAGGTATATATTAATCTTTGAAGGGGTTAGATATATTATTTCTATTGGAAACTAAGAACAGTAGGGAAAGTGCTGGGCATTGGTGGGGTTAGATTTACTATTCACACTCCAAACTAAGCAAAATTAGGGAAAGTGAGGGACTTTGGAGTGGGTACCTTCACTATTCCCATTGCCAGTGTAAGCAAAAACAGTGAATGTGTTAGACTTAGGAAGGGTTACACACAGCATTTCAAAACCTAAGCATTTTCAATTTTCAAATAAACATTTAAATACCTAACAACATAACTACTAAAACACATTACTAAATACAAGTATGCTATATATAAATATATAAAATTACACTTAGAAAACAATTAACAATACAACAATAATGTAACAAGTAAAAACATAACACATGCCCTTCTCCCACCTACCCAAAAACACATTCCCCACACAAATTATAAAGTCAGAGTACTATTACAATATTAATAAAATAAAACAAATACAATCAAAGAAAAAAAGATTAAATACTTTTAATAATTAAACAAAAATACATTCCAACTAATGAATGTAAAATTGTCATAATTAATTAAAAATAAATATTGAATTAGAATTGAAAAATATTTATTTAAATAATTTCCCACCCTATGCCTCTACAAAACCAACAAGCCACAATAAATATAAATTACTAATTTAACTATACAAGAAAAAATATATGTTAAGAAATCGTAAAGTATACTTAAATATTTAAAGTAATAATTTATCAGTTTAATTAACTATTACCAATTAAATATTAAAACAACCAAACAAAGCAAAAAACAAAAACATGTACTTTAAATAACTTTCCACTCTATGCCCCTACAAACAAAACATCTGCAACTAAATTATGAAATACTAATTAAATTAAAAATAAACTCAAAAAATGTCAAACTAAAATTAGCATAATTAATACAATTAAATTAATAATGTTAACTCCAAACGGTATCTGATAACTCATATATTAAATAAATAAATAAATACATGATACCTAATGCAGCTATTAAAATAAATGACATTAGAAATAATATATTTAAAAATAATATGAAATACACAAATAATCTTGTAGTCCATGTATTATTGCTCAATCATTTTGTAATTACAATATGTTTGACACAATATTCATGTCACACAATATTTTTTAATCTATGTTGTTGTCATTCACCCCAGACCAATAACAATCAAGGAATCCCCCATTTCACTCTCTGGTACTCAAGTCTTTTTGGATGTACTCTGGCATGGAGAAACTCAGTGAGACTCAGTTTTCTTGCACAGTTGTGCTCCTCCTGCATGGCCAGATATAATTGTTCCCTCTCTCATAAAACAATCATAGTTCTATACACTTCAGGCAGATTTGGAGCTCCTCCAGTTAGAAAGTGCATACTTCAGGAACCCATGCATTCAAAAGACTGCCTGTTATGCAAACACTAGCCCTGGTTTCACAGAACTCCTTTGAGTACTCCGCTGAGCACTCCCTTCCTTGGTCATAAATGACTGGGACCTAGAACCAAGTGGGTTGATTTAGGTTCTACCTTAATACAAAACATTTCGATAGGGACTGTGGTTCCACTATTTTTAACTTCTTTAAAGTCAGAGCCAGTTAGAGTGGTCCTCCTTCTAAGGGTCCTCCTCAGGCAATTGTAAAGATCCCAAAGCCAGACCCCATTTTGTGAATGGTCATTGATCATGTTTGCTTTTGGCACAGATACTGCATGTCATTATCTTTTGTAGAACTTGCAAAAGTGTCAAATAATCCAAGCAATGAATTTGCTAACTTTTAGCATGACATAAATCTGCTACAAGTTCCCTGATATCTATGATTTAAGGTTGGACAGTGAATTTACAAACTAAAAATCTAGTGACTTACTTTTGTCATACAGGTGCATGTCTTGGACTAAAAGGAAAGTCCTCTACTATAGGGCAAACATCAGTGATCAACCCTGTAAGAAGAAAACCTGGAGGGATGAGCAAATTAGAGTTGTCTTCACCTCAGGTTATTGCACGCGGTCCTGCCAGACTGCCGTACTACCTCCATTCCTATGCCAAAAGCAGATACCAAGCCAATAATGTGAAGAGGAGCTGAGCCCAGCTAATGTGTGTTTTCCTTTTTTTGAGGGGACAGTCTCTCCTGGTCAAAGTCTGAAAACAATAGCTTCTCCTCTGTGAACAAATATATAGTGCAATGAACCCCAAAAAACGTTAGAAGCAATTTAACTACTACATGATCTCATTGTTTAGTGCACAGAGGTAGTCTTTAGAGTGCTAGGTTGCTGAGAACATTGCAACCATGTTCATATTATTCTCTCTGTAGGTGACACGCATTAATGTTGCTTACACATTTTTCTGTTTAATTATTACTCATGTGCTAAGCACAAGGATAAGACTGTTGAAATAAACACTTTTAAAAATATAGGGCCTGATTAAAATCATGGCGGACAAAATTATTCCATTGCAAACTTGATAGATATAGAAATTACAATTTTATTCAGTCCAATGGAAATTATATTATGGCGGTGGAATATACATCATGTTTGTGACGGAGTATTCCATCTGCCAAGATCGTAATCAGGCCCTTTGTCTCTTTTTCTTAGTACAGTGTGATATTCAAAAAAGCAAAATTGGATTTGAATTACCACTGCATCTCGGATCAGCTTAGGGAACTTATAGAAACTAAGAAAGCATGGACACCACATGCAAGTATGTCATATGGGGTGGTGTGGGGCTACAACAACCTGGAGTTCATTCTCAAGCAATAGTGTGTTGAATTGAGTTTAGGCACCCGTGGCAGGAAAGCCAGACCTTGTAAAACTAAGCCAGGACCATGGTTTATGCAACAAGGCTGCTATACAGACAAACGGCATCATTACGAATTCCAGACAGGAAGACCCATCTGCCGAACTTCCAAAGGGGAGGTTGCCACCTTACTGGCTACCTCCCTGCTGGCCCTTAACAACTGGGCTGACGGAGGGAAAACAAATTTTCCGCCTGTCAGCCCAGCGGGAAAGTGGTGACAACATTGCCTCCGGCTCGATTACAAGCCGGAGACAATGCTGCCACCCTCAAGGGGCACCTGCACCCTCTTAATGCGCACTATCTGCACAGCAGACAGTGTGCATTATGAGGGTGCTGGACAAGGGGACCTGCGCACAGCCCATGCCATGGGCAGTTCAGAGCCCTTCCTGTGGCCCCCCACTTCTGTTCTACGCCAGAATTTTCATGGTAGTGAAACCACCATGAAAAGGCTGGTGGAGAACTAAGGTCATAATCAGCAGGGCAACACTGAATTCAGAGCCAGCCTGGCTGATTACGACCTGCATCACCGTCAGCCCATTGGGAACATTGTTCCTGGTGGAGATGATGGTAGTTTGGCACTCCGATCAACAAAGTCTTAATTTGGTGGCCATGACTGCCAAACTGGCAGCGAACATGACCGCTGCCATGAATCTGGCAGTCTGTTGACCGCCAGACTAATTATGAGGCCCATATTCTTTGTCTAGAGCAATGTTTTCTCATATCATGTAGCACTGGGGCTGCTGCCAGCCTGGGGCACATTTGCACAAGTCAAGCACAATGAGATCACAAGTTCTTCACCTGGCTGTTATCAGCCAAACTGAAAGAGTAAGCAAAGAGATACAAAAGTGAAGACCTCACCTAAAACCTCCTTATCTCACACATCAGAGACTGCAGTAAAACTCCACTTCTCTTATACAACACATGGCTCTGCTTAGGATGACTAATAAGCAGCACCTTGCTAATAAAAAGCCGCACAGAATTTCTAAAGGTAGTCCTGAAGGGGTTAGATATATTATTTCTATTTGAAAGTAAGAACAGTAGGGAAAGTGCTGGGCATTGGTGGGGTTAGATTTACTATTCACACTCCAAACTAAGCAAAATTAGGGAACGTGCCAACAAAAAGCCTTACAGAATTTCTAAAGGTAGTGGTTGGTTCTTATCCCTTCAGCTATAGGAATGCAGACAACACACTTCCACTGATGTGGTGTATAACCCTTTCCCTCCATTTTGTGCTATTCTAAGCCATAAGCATCCAAAATGGAACCAATAGTCTCCATTACTCAGGCTCAATCACATGCATAGCTTATCACTCACCACACGTGAATTACATGCACTACTTATGCTCACACAATTGATATATGCATGGGTTGACAGCACAACGTTCTAGGCATAAGAAATATATTGGAACTATTATACATGATACACATAAAATGGTCTGGTTATGCTACTGACATGTTTTAGAAAACAAGATGCTGCCAAACAGCTGTGAGAGAGTGTGTTACTGGTTAAGGGAGGTGAACCTCCACTAAAGCAATAATCACAATCCTTGTTTGAGTGAAAAAACTCACTAAATTAACCTGTGCTAAACCCTCTTGTAGCCTGGCACAAAAAGCATTCAGGCTTATCTTAAAGAAAATGTGAATGTAGAGTATTTATGCATGACACAAACAGCAATAACACAACACAGCAATACACTCATACCAAATTAGAAAAATTACAGAAAAATACCAAAAATCTAATCAGTAGAATAGGAGATATGCAGTTTCAAAGATGTAGATAAGTGTAATGTCTAAAAGCACAAATCAGTACTTGCTGTTACCTGATCGTGCTAGACTCGGGGAAGTCACAAATTCAGGGTGACTGTAATGGTGTATGGGCTGGATCCAGGGACCAAGTTAGTCCTGCTCAAAAACGTACCTTCTCAAAATCCGGTGCAAAGAGTCCAGTTTGTGGTGAAGGAGGCTGTAAGGAGAAGGGAGAGTGTCATGGATTGCTATCTCTGTTGATTAGAGAACAGGCCAGGTATTGCATGGTTGTTTCTGTAATGGGAGGATCCTGTTGAGCGCCGCAGATGGTCCATACTGGATCTTCTCGTTTCTGATCACATCGGTCTGTTGATGCTGTAGTGCAATATGCAGGAATCTCATGTTGCCTATTGTCACTGGTGATCACTGTATCTCAAAAGATCAGGTCTACTGGAGTGTCACGTTGACGGTTGTTGTGGGAGGCAAGATCTAGGCATAAACAGGTCATTTACGATCAGAAAGAGACCAAAACTTCAAGAATTCTCTTTTCTTCACAGGAGGAGGTCACCTGGTGCTAGCTAAGGGTAGAGGACTTATGGAGGCACTTCTTGGTGATCAGGAATTCACTCAAGCAGATGCCAGCAGGGCTCAGGTAGGTCCAGAGTCCAGTACAGGCAAACCCAGGGCAGCAGGTCAGCTGGGAAGTTGCAAGGTGGCCTCTGGTGCCTTTTGTGTCCGTGTAGCTCAAAACAGGACATCAGTCTTTTGACGCTGCAGTCTGTTGGGACGGAAAAGTCCTCTGTATGGTACCCATGCCCTGAGTGCTCAACTGTACTCGTGTCTGGATCCCTAATGCTGATTTTTGTGTCATATGTAAACTTTATTTTGCCAAGTCTAATTGGCTGTTTAAGACTGCACACCGGCAAATGGCAGCCCTGAGACATGTTTCAATGGGCTACTTAAGTGAGTGGCACAATAAGTGCTGCAGGCCCACTAGTTGCATTTAGTTTTTTGGCTCTGGGTATATGGTATACTACTTTACTGGAAACTTATAAGCCAACCATGTATAAGTCAATTTTACTATGTTTACCATTAGGTATGCCAAATAGGTGTAAGTCAATTTTACCTTGTTTTAGGGAGTGATTAGCACTGCTAAATTGCACAAAGTCCTAAGGCCAACAAAAATTAATTCAGCAAAACAGGAGTGGAGAAGACAAAACTTTTAGTGGAAGATCACCCCAAGGTTGACAGAACTGTTTTATATGCTATTCCCAGGTTTGGGGCAGTAGTCCTCTGTCCACAAGAAGACAACACATGATGTTCTTCATCATTTCATATGGCAGATCTAGGACCTCTGGATTCTCATAAAGTAAGGGACAGGCCTAGGCACCTGCACTCAAAATTAGATAAGTATGATGCTAGGGCTAAATTACAGTCAGGATACAAGATAAAGATGGAGTCGATCACCCAGGGCAGAGGAACACAATTGCTTACCATGCAGGTGACATTCTTATGTACGTTTCGTTCTTCATACGCTTACTCTCATAAAACGTAAAAATAGCACCATCTCTGTTTTTAACACTACTGTGTAATGGCTGCATACACCTTGGCATGTTGACAAGAATATTTTTAAAATTGTAAGGCAAACCATGACTAGATTTAGCAAACATAAATTGTGTATATGTGACAAGAAGAAATGAGGTCATAAAGTGCTATATTAAATTTAATTAAAATGCGCAGCACGTTTTTAAAAAAGTATGCATGGTTTTATAATGCGTGCAAGGAAAATAACAGCAGGAATAGTTATAAAGATGTGAGTAATTAGATGCGCTGTGATGTATAAAACACGAATTCTGGGTAACCTACCTTAATTGTGCATCCATAGAATTCCCAGTTACCATGACAGAGCAAGAAGACCATAATCAAATTGCCATTAATTTGAAATAGAGTACAAATGTCACTGTGCATGTTTTGTCAAGAATGTATAGCATTCACCAGCCCCATCATTTGCCTCCCAGATATTTTTATTTCTCTTGTGAATAATGTTAATTATTAATGAGCAGGCTATCAATTATGCATGTATCTATATTCATGGCGGTAAACACTGATTAAATCTGAACAGTTCCTATTCATTAGCTTGCAGTAAGATTTACAATATATTTTGCAACACGGTTTGCTGTGTTCTACCACTGAATCCATATTATTTATACCATATCATGAAAGGAAAAGGCACATTTTACAGAAGTAAATATTTCTGTAGCTGAAATATTGGAGTGCCTTTGGGGATAGGGTGACAAGGAGAACAATTATGCCAGTAGTGGGCAGACGTGTATACATGTGTTGCTTAATTAGTTAAAAAGCACGTCGGCCACTCTTATCACAGATTCCTACCGAGTTGCGTTTCTAAATCGCTTAACCTGATCAAGGGATAGTAGTTATTGGTTTTGGCTCTCCAAGAAGTAATATTACTAGAACATTGGCGTCTTTCCTTGCTGTCCAAGTTAAAAAGTAAACCCTTTATGGATGCCCATCTGTGCCGTTTTTTATTGCTCGTACGTACAAGGGGTCAATTACAATATGCAAAACTAGTGGAGTGAAATTTCTCTTCTCTATTTCCAGGACGTACCTGAAAGAAAGAAATCTGCGCCCTCCCATCCGTGATACTTCTTACTGTATTTAATTGGTCACAATTACAGTTACATATTCAATAACAAAAACAGAAGAGATCATAAAAAATGTAGCATGTGGAGCTAAAGTAGATGCTATGAAGAAGAAAGGTAGGAAATGCAGCCAGGTGACCCGAAATATATAGAAAGCCCCTTATAATATGGCACTTGGTACACTTTGTGTTAGACCTGCAGCCTTGGGGTGGTCTTCCAACAAACGTTTCGCCTCAGTCCTCCTAATTTCTCTCAATTCGTTTTTGTTGGCTAGTCCGCTTAACTAGCCTTTTAAAAACATGTCGCAGGCCTCCCATTTCAACGTGTGTGTGAAATTCAGGAACTTATGATGAGTTAAACACAGAAGTCCGCACCACTAAGTATCAATGAAAGTGAGAGTGAAAGGCACACTCCCTCTGTATTAGCTCGCTAGAAATGCAAAATCAGTGAGTGTGAAAGGCCAAGCCTTTCCCTTTTGTATGGTTTCAAATGTATGTAGGTGGCCAGTTTTCTGACCTTTGTAGATAAAGTAGTTTAAAGAACAGAGATACCAACATGTAGGTTTCATCACCACTGTAGCTGCTTGTGATTCACATACAGATTATTCTTAATTGAATAACATTTCCAAGATGCAGACATAGCTGAAATGTGACATTGTTCGGGAGCTACAGACCACAAAGGAGGGAGTTCACAGTAACATGTCATTAAGACAAATCTTTGCGGTGTATGTTTGAAAAAACATTGAAATTTGGATTTTGATGAAGTGGAGGTTGTAGTCAAAGGCTATGCATCACTAGAGCATGTCCTCTGTTTCTCCAGTGCTGCATTCTGTCATGTTCGTCTATATGAATGAAATATTAAACTATCTGAAGCTCTGTTGTTGATATCCAATATATAACAGGTGGTAATAAGTATGAGCGTGTATTTGGCGAACACTTACCATTTTAGAGAGTACAAAATGATGAGGACATGATTATTAGGACTTGGCAGATATATAAGGTACAGTACAAGTGCTAGTGACACAGTCACTGTAGAGGGCCTTGTTATTATATGCTTTTATATGGGGCTTTTTATATGGGGCATATGAGGTCTGTGAAACAATGGGATTAAATGTAGCACCTGCCCTACCAACTTTAACTGTGTGCAGAGAGGAATCAACAGTGGAAGCTATCCTAATCACACAGCCATTGTTCAAATCTTAGATTGCAGCAACTACTTCAAAGGTTGATTGTTTTCATGGGTAAGTGACTTTTGTATTTTTCTGGGGGCTACATCACCAAAGCATGCACAGCCTACATAGCATGTTGTTGTGCATTACAAGCCACTTCAAAGCGTCAAAGCCTTGTGACATTACATGTTTGACAATGCACAAGACATCTGCTATGTCTGTGAGTGTTACCAGGTGATCTGTGCAGTGAGAGCAGGCTAGCACATGATCAGTCCCTGATGTATGTGCTGGTGAAGGAAATATTCTTACTGTTAAGAGCCCTCATGTACAGATCCTGCCCAGAGTCTATTTTTCACTTAAATTTCTTTGAAGGGTAATTCTTGCTAAGTGGCCAGTAGTTGACAACACCTCCACCTTCGTGGGAGCAGAGGCCAATCTAGAGTCCTCTGGCTGGCAGAGTGATGCACTCCAGCCATAATTTTGTATTGGCTGCCAAAGGTGTGATGAATGGCAGAACTGGTTGTAAGTAAATTCTGCTCCAAAGACCACAAAGGACATGCTTATAAACTTACGTTTTCACTAAAGTGAAAAATCTGATTTCACCATTTAGTCATATTTTGAATATTTAGTGTAAAAACATTGAATTTTCATTTTACTAGTTTTCTCGGTGGCGATGTAAAATAAAGATTTTAATTAGACCTGTCTGCTAAGCCTGTACAGTGGAAATAGCTTTTATACATTCACTCACTGTGAGGGTACCTTTTTCAAATACACCCCAATGCCACATTTGTATATATATGTTTTCAATATATAAAATGTGCTTTTGTTCCCTATATGTTATTGAAGTACCTTTGAATTACATCTCAGACAGAACAATAGTGTTCTTCATAGCCAGATATTTTGGGTCTGATTACGATCTTGGAGGATGGGATACTCCGTAACAAATATGACGGATATTCCATCCACCTTATTACAAATTGTATAATATCCTATGGAACTTGTAAAACAGCGGCGGGATAGCCGTCATGTTTGTGAAGGAGTATCTTATCTGCCAAAGTTGTAATCAGGCCTTTTGTTATGTATGTGGGTGGTGTAAATGCACATTGCAGCCCACATACGACATTTTGGCCTTCATTATGACAATGGCTGTAAAAACCGCCTACCGCCGCGGTGACAGCTGCCAAAAGACCGTTGTCGCGGCTACCCGCTGCCCGCCATATTATGACCACAGCCAGATTTCCGCCAGAAGGATGGCGGAAATCCGGCTGTGGCCATGCCGGCAGATGGTGGTAAGGTGATGCTGCTGCCACACCAATAGACCCCGCCGGCCATATTATGAGAATCAATATGGCCTGGTTTTGTTCTGCTGGTGGACGCTGCTGCTGTCAGCAGCGTCCTGTACCGACTCCTGCCAGAGGACCCCATGGACACAGGTAAGTGGGTGCTCTGACAGGAGAGGGGGTGGGGGTGTTGTGTGTGCATCGGTGTGTGTTGTGTGTGTGCATGTTTGGGGTGTGAGTGCATGTATGTTGAGTTGTGTGAATTGGCATCTGCATGTATGTATGTAAGTGTGTGTGGATGTGTGTGTGAATGGATGTATGCATGCATGGATGAATGTTGGAATGGATGTGTGTATGCATGTGTGAAGGGAGGGGCGTGTATGAAGAGGGGGTCGGAAGAGGAAGGGGATGGAGGGGAAACTGTGGAGGGGGCAGCGGCTGGGGAAGAACCCTATCAGTGACAGGGAAGGGAATCCCAATCACTGATAGTGCCTACCACCATGGTTTTCGTGGTGGTACGGAAGCCACGGAAACCATGGCAGTAGGCGGGGTCATAATCCCACAGGTTGGCAAGTAACGGCCGCCAGGCTGGAGATTGATGTCTCCAGCCCGGAGACCATTAACGTTGTGGAGGTTGGTATGGTACATTGGCGGTTTGGCTTTTACCAAACCGCCAATGTCATAATATGGAGGAAAGAACCACCAGCCTTTTGGCAGTACTTTCCTCCATATTATCGCCGACCGCTGGGGTCATAATGACCCCCTTAATTTGCACGCCATTGGTGCACTTTTTGCACAATTTGTTATGGCCTTCCTGGAATGTTAAATAGGAATGAAATCTGCTTTCTCAGTACCATTGTAGGCCAAGAGCACAAGCACTGCCGGAATAAATACCAGTGCAAAAAGGCACAGCACCCCAATTGCCACACAAAAATAGGGTTACAAAATGCAAACAAATAGAGGTGACTAGCCACAAAAGGCAAATTTCCTGAATATTGTTAGAGGATGTATTTCTTGTAAACAATGAGTAGCACAGATTGGGGCAGGGCATTACCCCATGTTAGATTTTCACATTCAGTAGGAGTTGTTAGTATTTGTAGATGATAAGCACACACAGCTCTAAATTACAAAATTGTAAACTCAAAAGTGTCACAGTTGGTGGGAAAATAAAGTGGGTAGTTTAAATTTCAATTCTACTAAATGTTGCAGAGCAAAAAAGAAGAGAAGGATATTGTAGCATTGATTTGTGTCACTATTGTTTATATAATGAAGTGTCTTAATATGAGTGAATTAAATCTGTTAAGAATTATAATTTACAGCTGGCCTAGAAAGTGAAAGAGAGTTTGTTCAAAATAGGTGATTGAGTAAAAGAACAGGTTGAGAGGTTCTTTTTCTTAACCATTTCATGCCCATCATCACGTGTCACTTCTGTGTCCTCAAGTCTTCCAAAATCACATGACAAAATGATCTTTCAAAATATTACAGATATACTGCTAATTCTGCTGCAACCCAGTGGAAAATGGAGTGACAAGAGAAGGAATCAAGTGGAGGTCATCTCTACAAACCCCCTCAACTCACAACACTAATACGATCATTCAATAAACATCTTTCCCATCACCTATCAGCTAAGGAATACACATCACTGGATCTCACATCATGAACCTTCACAGGAAATAATATCACTGAAAGATGATGCCAAGTTAGAGGACTTAATTTCCCATTAGCAATAAGTACATAGATTTAAATCATGGCACCCTGCACTCCTTCCCCCTCCCAGGACCTACTTAATAACAGCTTCAACATGGACAAAACAGTCTGGGCTGTGCCCAACTCCAGGAACCATGGTCCGTACCATCCAGCCATACTCTGCAGCACTCGTTAGGCTGTTAGACTCCAGACACCATTCCCCTGTGTCAGTGCCTCATACCACAGTAGGAGCTTTCACCTAAACCCATTGCCTGCTCTCCAGCAGCCACCCACCTACCCCCACGCAAATATGCCCACAACAGCCCGTCCCAAAACACACTCCACACAAGCAGCAACAAGGCCCACACTCCTAACCTATACCACATACCACATTAAAACCCGCATGTCCACACCCACTTACATGCTTTCTTGTCAACACACAACTGAAATGCAAGACCTGCTGAGCAGAAACACACCAAACATCCTCCTCATCACAGAGACATGACTCAACCTCTTATCTGTTTCTCAAGCCAGGAGGAGGACTTGCTGTCATCTAGAAGGAATCCATCAAATGCACAACACCCTAAGAGAATGCCACCCCATTCATAGTACACCTCCACTTCAAGCTGCAAATATTTGAAAACTTCACCATGAACAGAGCCCTCACCTACTGACTACCCAGACCACAAGTCACCTTTACCAACCAAATCACTGACTTCATATCTCCACTCACCATCAACTCCAGAATCTACATTCTCCTAGGTGACCTCAACTTTCACATGGAAAATAGTTCCACAGCACGCCTTGAAAGATTGAACAACATCAGACTCACCCAGCTCATCTCAGTACCAACACAGTCTGCGGGACACACACTGGATCCCATCTTCACCACAAGCAACAACAACAAATACAAATACAAAACACAGCGCACAAGCAACGATCCCTCCATCATCCACTTCCAAATCAACACATCTCAAGTCAACACCCATACTAGGTTCAGCATTCCATGCTGCAGCTGGGGAAAAATCACAGAAGCATACTGACTCCATGCCTCAGCACAGATCAACTAGCACTACAGACGAACCCGACAAGGACATAAACAACTTCAACAAATGGATCAAGAACTGCGTGGACTCCCTCACACCCATCAAACCCAACAAGAAGAGTAGATCAAACAAGCAGATCAAACAAGAAGGCCAGCAGGTTCACAGAAAACCTCTCAGACACCAAATAACACTGTAAACAGCTATAAATGGGAGTGCCAGGTATGAAACCATCAACAGAACTATCTACAAGGCTTCACCCAAGTGCTATCCCTAGCAAATAAGAGGCACCAAGAAAAAAACACTGGCAAGCTGCATCGGAGGAAGCACCATCAGCTGAAAGGAGTTCTTCTTGATAACGAAGGATTCTACCTCACCCTCAGACACTGTCAACCATAATGCTACCACCCAACAACTATCCAGCTTCTTTCATAGCAAATTCACAAACATCTACAGCAACTTAGCACACCAGCCCAATCCCAGAGAACTCATTGCTAACCTACACACCACCAACCAAGATGGCCATCTGATCAAAAATGAAGAGCCCTCACCAGAAAAGACACAGGAGCAATCATGCGGATCATCAACTCAGGGGCCCCAAAGGATCCATGCCCCCACCTCATCTACAACCTGAGAACATCACCAATCAACACCAGGTTAACTCACATCCTCAACATATCCATCATGTCTACCACTTACCTGGATGATTGGAAATTTGCAGAAATCAATGCCCTCCTCAAACAGCCTACAGCCAACTTAAATCACCTGAACAACCTCGGACCCATCTCCCCGTTCCCCTATCCAGCCAAAGTAATTGAGAAATACATCACCAAGCAATTTACAAACCACCTCGAACTTCACCATATTCTAGGCAACACTCAAGCAGGATTCCAAAAGGACTGCAGTACCAAAACAGCATTTATTGTGTCTACTGACAACATTTATATCACTCTGGGCTAAGAAGAAACAGTGGCCGTCATCCTGCTTGATCTCTTCACGGCCGTCAACACTGTCTCCCATAAAACCTTCATCCCAAGACTTTATGAGATCGACACACAAGGATCCCCTCTCAAATGGATCTGTTCCTTCCTCATAGGAAGAACACAAAGGGTCAGGCTGTCACCTTCACAGAGACCAAGAAACTGATATGTGAAGTCCCTCATGGATTGTCCTTCATCGCTTTTCAACATGTTCATGACATCACTCGCCAACATCATCGGACCAGACAACCAGTATCAGAACCAACTTCACCAACTGCATAACCATAGTAGCGGAGTGGATTCTAACCAATTGCTTGAAACCGAACTCTGACAAGATTGAGGTACTGGTCCTCAGCAACAAGACCTCCACATGGGCGGCCTGCTGGCCAACAGAGCTAAGACTAACACCCACAACTACAGTCCATGCAAGAAATCTGGGGATAATCCTAGATGACTGACTCAAGTCAGCGCAGCGTGCACATCCTACTTCCACATCCTACTCATGCGGCAAAAGATCTTCAAATGGTTGTCTCTGAACTTCAGACAGATCGTCATGCAAGCACTCATTACTAGTAGCCTGGACCACAGCCATACTCTATATGCTGGAATCTGCAAACAACTCCTACAGAGTCTCCGGAAATCCAGAACACTACAGCAAGACTCATATCGGACCTCCCATGCTGCACCCATATCATACCATACCTCAGGAAGCTGCTTTGGCTACCCATTCATAAGTGTAGCCAACTTCTCGCATGCACATACAAAGCCCTACACAATACAAGACCAACATACTCGAACAGCCGCATACACTTTCACCAACACACCAGATACCTATCCTCTGACTCACTCTGAGTCACACACACTCCCCACTTCAGCAAAAGCAAAACTGGAAGTTGCTCATTCTCCTACATCACACCCAAGACAAGGAGTGACCTTCCTCAACACATCAGAGCCTCCTTCTCACTTCTTGAGTTCTGCAAGAAGTTGAAGACCAGGCTCTTCCTATAAGCACCTTGGAGACCACGCACCTGCACACCAACCCCAGCACCGGGTTACTCTCATGGGTGATTAGTGCACTATACAAATCAACATAACATAACATCTGCCCCAAATCAGGGCAACCAATAGAGGTCTTAGGCAAAATCTAAATGTGGGACCATCCGGATGCTTCAGAAGTACCTATTTATATACATGAAAAACTATGTAACACAAGGAAAGAATACCATTTTTTGGTATGGACACTAAGCATTATCTTTATTAATAATGGAAGGAAACTGGGCTCTTTGCAGATGCCCCCACTTTTCCCCCCATTTGGACCCCTAGATGCTCGTTTTTCGAATCTGATAACACACTGGGACCTCCTAACCAGGCCCCAGTGTATGTGTTCTTTCCCTCAATTATTTGACAATGTGGTAATTCCCTGATTGACAGACCTTTACCCCCTGTAAACCCCTAGTAAATGGTACATAGGGTACCCAGGGCATAGGTGGTAAAGGGGCCTCCAGTGCTGCAGCACGTGTTTTTGCCACCCTAGGTGACCAATGCAAACTACTAATGGCAGTTCTGCCACTGCAGACTGCCAAAGAGGTGCAAACTACTCGACTTCAACTGTGCCCTCACCAAGAGCGGCACAGTCCCATGCACTGCCTTGCATATATGTCAGACACCCCGTAAGGAAGGCCTCTGCATCCCAGGAGGCAGGGTGCAAACTGCTCGAGTTCAACTGTGCCCTCACCAAGAGTGGCACAGTCTCATGCACTGCCTTACATATATGTCAGACACCCCTAAGGAAGGCATCTGCAGCCTAGGAGGCAGGATGTATTATATTTAAGGTGCAGGCATATAAGCATGAGCTTATATGTTTCTATAGCATTCTTTCCATTAAGGTACACTATAAATGCATGCCGGTCCATAGGATTGCATCGGGCTTAAGCCCGGGCAGACCCAGGTTGCTAGCTCCATTATGGTACTGCCTAGTTATGTTGAGTTTGGTGTCAAACAACTTTTTTTCGCTCCCCCAACATTTGCCTGGTGTTGAGGGACAGCTGCTATGCATCCAGGTGACTCACTAGATGTTGCCCTTCTGTTTGTCAACCTTGTTTGTGCTCTGGCTAGTCACTTTTTCCAGCACTTGCTGTTACAAGGACAGGTTTCTGACCTCCTGCCATGCATGTGGTTGCTCCCAGAGGTAAGGGACAAAGGCTGAAGCAGGAAGGAGGTCACAACTCCTGCTCCCCAGTCGGGCTAATGAGTAGAGCCATCAGGGTGCTGAGCTTCAAAGGCTTCACCACCCTTGATAGCTGTCTGTGCAGTCCCCAAGCAAGGAAACTTCCCTCCCCATCTCCCTTCCCCAGGCACATTTTCTTGTGGACAAGTTGGAAATTAGGCATGAAGGACTGTACACACTCCCAAGCACACTGACCACACCTTTAGGGTGAACATCCAGGTTTGTGCACTAAATTTTGATTTCTGACATCTTAGGAGTGGCAAAATAGAGGATTCTGGGTAGCTAAAGGTGACCTCTTCCCCTGACACCATAACCTCAGATCTGATGGACTAACTTAAAAAAAGCACAAAGAGGAGCTCTGCATCACGCAAAACCGGACTCTGCCAACTTCACCAAGGCAAAAGAGGGATATCTTGCCCTTGAGGCAACAGACTGGGAATTGCGTGAACAACCATTGTCCTTGTCTGAAACTCATCACTTCCGACCACGGAGACACCTGTGGGTCCAGAAGCCTCCTCAGTTTTTCTTGGACTAAAGGCACTAGCCGAATCGACTGGATACAGTTGGTGAAGTGCATTGTGGAAGTTGTAGTCTGGCCTTCTACAAAGTTACAGGCCACTGAGATATTTCCCTGGACGTGACTATTTGGAGAACCTTGAGAAAGCCCCATGTATATATACCCCAGATGGTGTGCAACCGAAGCACACCATCTGGGGCATCCCTCAAGGTTCCCACCTTAGTCCTACCCTCTTCAATATCTAAATGACATCCTTGCCAACTTTGTCAGAACCCATGACATTAACATAGTTTGGTCAATTTCTTCAGGATTTAATTAAGGGGACTCTTGTTAGCTATTTTCTACCTGTAGCAAACAAGAAGTCCGTTCTTGAACCAGTTGAAGCCAGGCAAAGTCCTTTTGGTGGTGAATCTCAAGTGTGCAGCTGGTGCAGTCCTTCAGAGTGCTGTGTCAGGTGCCAGTCAGAGGTCAAACAGGGTAGTCCTTTTTCTCCTTGTCTTGTTCCCTGTAGGGATCTGAGGTGTGGGTGCAGCTCTGCCACATTTATCCTTGCTCCTGGGGTGGAAAGCAGGGAGGCCAACTGTTCAATCACAGGCAGGCCGTCACCCTCTTGGATGACCACTTTTTGGGAATGGTGGCAAACATTAGTCCCAGGGAGCAACATTCTTTAAAAATCCAAAATGGCAGTCCACCCACTGGTGTGGCTAAAATTCCTTAGCACACCCCTTTCCTGCCTTCACTTAGTCAAATCAAGAGGACACCTGGTTGTGTGGGTTTGCAGGAAATGGTGGAGGTATTGAGCTGCTCTAAATGTCCTTCCCTCCTTTGAAGTCCAGTTTGGCTGCTATCCCCCATTCACCATCTGCTGAGACCTTAGAGGTGACTTATCTGTAAACATAAGGTAGTTTAAGACTTTGGAAGTACTTTTAATTCAAAGTTGAATTTGAAAGTAACTTTAATATAAAAGCAGCTGTCAAGCAGGCCAGGTTTTAAAATGACAATGGGCACCTCAGCAGTGCACCAATGGGTACACTACCTATGCTGGAGTCCTTAAACCTACATGCCCTACCATATACAAGGGACATTTCGGTAGGTTGATACTGCCAATTATAAATAGCCTAATTTGCATTTCCACTTTACACAGTGCACTGGCTCTAGGATAGGTTAGCATTACCTAGGGCACAGTCAAGAGTCAGTAACAACCAGTATCTGTCCAAAAATGTGGGGGGTGACCATGCAAAAATGAAGACATTCCTACACCTATAGACTATCACCATAACCCAATTTCTCTTCTTTATGGCAGGGGAGCAAATAACTTAACTTACCCAATTAGTACTGAGGGAGTCTACTTCTTTTTTGGCGTTTTTAGTTTCTCATAAATGTATAAGGTCAGCCGTCAATTTGAACAAAAAGTTCTCAATCCTTTTGTGTTTGACAGGGTTATTTTGCCCCTTAACATGCAAAGAAACGTTTTTCAGGTCATTCGTGGGTGGTGAATTAATTATCTTGTGAAAATGAGATCATGGTTATAAGTGATGTAGCTGAGTGGTCCAATTGTCTAAAAGCGAAAATACAGTGTGTCTCTAGCGGGGTAAGGAGTACAACTGTAATTGAATATTCTAAACATCTAGTGAATGTAGGAGACAGATCCATGTAGAATGTATTGTTAAGCAATAGTACAAAATATGAGCCACCATAAAATGATCATACAATTCTTATAGCAGTGAAGCACAAACAGAGACCAAATATAACACAAATATGATTAAATAGAATAATAGAAAAAATACATTAAAAAAACTCATGGCCCTCCCCCTCCCACTTCCCAACCCATCCCACCCGAGGCAGGTAAGTAGAGGGAGATGACAGAGAGTCATTAACCAATGGCTTCAGGATCAAAGAATGGATAGCAACATGTACTTTGAGAAGGTAAAATTAGTAAGTTGTAGGTGATCCAAAGAACAACAAAGTTCAAGAAAACATGGTCTGAATGGAAGCCACAGTGAGAGAAGAGGCTGAGGGGTAGGATTACAACATTGATGCACCTATAAGGTAAAGGACGCAATTTGTGTGGAAAGTTTATGAAATGTAGATCATGGTTAGCTAGACATGAGTGTGACCAGTTAGATGTTGAGTTTACAGGACCAAGTCATCCTATATCCCAAGTAGGATGTTATATTGAAGCACATGCATATTTTTACCACAATGATGGTAACAGAGTTGCTAAAAAAAAATGTTTTAACAACCAGACTTAATATCACAGAATTAAGTAAGTAATAAGAGGGATGATTAATTACTTTTCTGTTGACGATCAGACAGAAACAATGGAACAGAGTTATCACACATTTGAGAGTGAATTTAAACATTTGAATGTTCGAGGAGTTAGTATTTCCTTTTGTTTGAGTTGGAAAACTGGGCTTCCATTTCATGGTTCTCTTGATCATCCAAGAAGGGTGTTAGCTCTTTAGGGCCAATACGCTGAGTCTTGTTGCTCCAGCAAATGAGAATTTTAAGTTAAGTTTTTTCAGTCTGAGACAAAACATTTGCTTGTGTCCAAGTCACTTTTGAATAGTCCTGCAGGATGTATTTTTTTTGGCAAATCCAGAGGATGTGGTTATGTTTTTGCATGTGGTTTAGTATCAGCTCTGTATGTTAGAATCACAGAGGTTTGTAGCCATTCTGTCGTGTCATTTAATTATTCACAGTGAAAGTAGGAATGCAATGGGCATGTTTAAGTTCAAACTCCTTAGTGAATAATATACCTGTGACTTGTGGAAGCCCCTTTTTAAAGAAAGTCACGCATGAACCTGTTGAGTCCTCTGTTCCTCCAGAAAACCAAATATTTATAGATTCTCTCAATGATATCTGTCTTCCAAGTCAGATACTTTTGTGCTAAGAGATTTCATCAAAATTTGTTGTTTTTTTTAGTGCTTTTTCTGATTCTAATGAGGTAACATCCACCACGCCGATTCGTTGTTCTGAATCTGAGATTCTATCATTGATGTTGTTAATGTCTGTTCTGATGGTGGTCACCTCTAACTATATTGCATCTGTATTGTTTTTGGCCTGTCTAGCAAGGCTGTGGATCTTATCTATTTTTTCAAGATCATTTCCATAGTGTAGTTCAAGTTTGTTTTCCCTTTAATAGGTGAGCCTGGGGATGGAGGCTCAACTTTGGATCATTGAAGGGAAGATTTTGTTTCTTTTTCCATCAGGGTTGAACAACAACTAGATTGTAAGTTCGCTTGAAGTTCTATGGTTCCTCTGATCAACCAGGGTGATGTAGTTAGATTCTGTCAGTTTCATTGTGACAAATTGAAATAAAATGCCCTCTCTGGGTTTGCAAAGTCCTGTCAGTTTTGTGCTTGATTTGTGGTATGTTTGTCAGCACAGAAGGATCTCTGGTTGTATTGAGTAGATCTGGATCAGAGCTGGAGATTCACAGATTTATTTATTTGGGACTGTGATCTCTAACAGTTTGCAAAGGCAAAGGCAGACCTATGATCTCTGAGCTCAGGTGTTTGATTTCTGAGCAGGTTGCAAAGACATTTTATATGCGAAATGCAGTGGGCCTCTCATTAAGAGCAACTCAGGTATTATACCATTATTAGATGAGGTAGCAAGGTGAAGTATAGGTGATTGGGGGCTGCTGTGTTATACCCTTCTTTGCTAGTAGTTTGCCTGAAGTACAACCTATATGATGATTATGTGCTGATTGTAGTGCTCCTATTGGGTTAATATTACAGACTTAGACCCTCATTTTGAGATTGGCGGTAAAAACCGCCTACTGCCATGGCGATGGTCGACAAAAGACCGTCGCCGCGACTACCAGCCGTCCGCCGTATTATGACCACAGCCGGATCTCTGCCACAAGAATAGCGGAAATCCAACTGCGGCCATGCCGGCGGATGGTAGTAAGGTGGCGCTGCTGCCACCAGCAGCTCCACGCCAGTAGACCGCTGCCAGACATATTATGACCAATAATACAGCCTTGCGGTGTTCTGCTGGCTGACGCAGCGTCCCGTCCTGTCTCCTGCAGGAGGACCCCCTGAACACAGGTAAGTCGGGTCACCGACAGGGGAGGGTGTTGTGTGTTTGTGGAAGGGGGTGAATGTTTGTGTGTGCATGGATGCAGGTGTGTGTTGCATGTTGAATGTGTGTGGATGTATGGAGGTGTGAGTGTGTGTATGTTGTGTTATGTGAATACGTGTCTGTGTGTATGTATGAAAGTGCATGCGGATGTGTCTGTGAATGGATGTATGCATGCGTGGATGCAGGTGGGAATGGGTGTGTGTATGCATGTGTGAAGGGGTGTGAATGTAGGAGGGGTGGGGGCTTTGGAGAGGTAGGGGGTGGCAAGGCTAACTGGAGAGGGAGGGGGTAGACCCCTATCAGTGACAGGGAAAGAATTCCCTGTCACTGATAGTGCCTACCACCATAGTTTTTGTGGCTTTAGGCAGGGTCATAATCCTGCAGGTGGACCAATGATGGATGCCGGGCTGGAAATGTATATCTCCAGCCCGGCGACTGTTACCGCCGTGGCAGTCAAAGTGGTACATTGACGGGTTGGCTTCAGCCAATCCGCCAATGTTATAATATGGTGGTAAGTACCGCCAGCCTGTTGGCAGTACTTACCGCATATTAATGCCGACCGTCGGGGTCGTAATGCCCCCCTTAGGGTCTTGTATAGATATTGGCAGATGGGTTACTCCGTCACAGTAGTGATGGATATCCTTTCCACTGAAATCTAAATCCCATTATTTCCTATGGGATTTAGATTTCAGCAGATGCGATATCTGTCACGGTTGTGATGAGTTAACCCATCCACAAATATCTATATCAGGCCCTTAATAACTGCACACAAATGATGGTTATAGAAGGTTGCTGGTATTTATTAATTGATCGCTATCTTCAGTACATGTGTAAAATTCAGGCCGTTCGTAGTATTTTAGGTTGTTGCGAGTTTTATCAGCACCATTCTGAGGTCAGGCTGTGGGAAATTGTCTTTTAATGTCACTGATTAAAGCAATGTAGGCAAACAGGAAAGAATCGGCAGTGGCGCTGAAGTGGAGTTAGAAAGCAGCTGGTACCTGAATTTTCAAGGCACAGCATCGCCACAATAACTCTTTTTTGTTGTCAGGAATGAGAGAGTTGCGGTGGCCATTTCGTGACCCGGGCACTTAAACACTGTGATTTTCATTAGACCTCGAGATTCACAAATAGCTTAAAACTTTTGTTACAAGGGCATTGCTGAGTCCACATTGTTTGCAGCATCATGCAGGGTTACTTTTTTTTTTATATAATTTCATAGGCCATAGAAAACAGCCTTTAATAATCCATGCCGTCGGAAGCAGCAAACTCATTCCACCATTTGCCTTGCCATCCAGCATCTATTTGTAATTAACTGTGCTAAACACGACTTGTGTGTTTTAAGTATGTCTGACATGTGACTAAACACTGGTGTCTATTGCTTCTATTTCAGGCATGCTGTGCAGCATGTGGTTGCACTTCCAGTTATTAATGATATTCATGGATTCTCCAAAACCGGCCAAAGTGATATTTAACAGATGCTATATTCACTAAAAGTCTGTTTGTTATCGTCAGTGTAGTGTTAAATTACCAGTGTATATGATTTGAATGTTTTTAATTAGAAACAACATGTATCCTTTAAAACCAAGTAACAGTGCCATGTCTGTTAACTCACAGGTCTTTAATTTAGACACAAGTGGTGCAAACATCAGTGCCGCTGCAATGTTGCGGTGAAAAGACAAACACCACCTCAAAGCATGGCCCTGAATGGCTGAATAAAGTAGATACTCAACAAAGGTCTCCTGAATTTCAAAGAGAATAAAGAGAAACAGGTTAAGAAGGACGTAGGCAGTAGAAATGCAGGATTATCTTCAAGACTTGGATGACTGAGAATAGAATCTGCAAACAGAGTCATGTATAGGATATGGCTGAAAACAACCACAACATTATTAAATATGAAACAATGTAGCAGTTTGTTCATGTTTACCATTGCCAGAGGTTTATCACAGTAAAGTAAGTTGGATATTCCAGTGAAGTTTTCCACAACAATGAAGAGTTAACACATTCTTATGGTTTGGGGCACATTACAAATGCTTAAGGAGGTGTTTATGAGGTGAAATTATCTGAGACTACAGGCCTTTAAGACAACATAAACTATTTTAGTATTAATGCTCTTTCTGCATAGTTCTTATCACTTCTGTGGTTTGGCTTTGGCTAGTGCAGAAGAAAACTAATAATCAACATTCCTATAAGATTATGTTACAATTAGTTGGAAGGGCAGAATCCACACTCCCTGAGATACGTGTTGAATCTTTACAGTTCTGGTAACATTTCAGCAGTGAGTTTTCCGTTTCCAGTGGTAAAAGGTCAGACAAATGGCCAGTTAAATATATCCAGTTACAAAAACGTAAAGCTGGGTTATGGAACTCAAAGGATTAGTAATATGTTCTTATTACCCAATCTCCTTATGAAAGCTCTCAATTACATTTTGTGTCATGGTTCATCGGGCCAGTCTTTTGCCAATATAATCTTGTCAGTATGAGATCAACAAATAACACTTGCTCTTGATATTCTTAGGTGGATTAAGAATCTAATTTTTTGGGGGAGGGGCTAGCCACACAGTAGCCGCATAGTAGTGGAGCTCCCGCTAGTCCCCAGTCGAATCCCCAATTACATCCATCCCATCATCAGGCCTCAGAGCCTATGCTGCACTGCTTGAGAGGCAGCAGCTCTGAGGGACCTAAGGTGCGGCGCAGACAACCCCAAGTCATGAGACAACGATGGACTGAAGTGGGGTCTGCAGGCAATGCAGTGGCTGTGGCCTTGCACAGTGAGCGAGGCCACAATTGTGAAGAGGTCGGGGGCAGGCTGTGGAGCTTGGCCGTTCCCCCAATACAACAACGAGTGTCCTGATAGGGCAATTACGGAGGCCTGAAGGAAGTGTGGGCCCAGCCCCGAAACCAGCAAGAAGGAAAGAGCAAAGACACGCAGGACGAAGGGTGCCAAACACTGGCCCAACATCAGAGTGATGGCAAAAGTTGACAAGGGGCCCTGGGATTGATCTCAGCTAAGGGAGGCCGAGTGACGCTTGGGGCGCACAGAGGCCCACGTGATGACAAGTAGCCTGGGGACCCAGTGAGAAGCTGAAGTAGCCCTGGGGACTGGGGGGGCAGACTCCCATACCGAGAACATTGGGATACCATGGGTATAGAGTGCCGGGATAGTGACCTCCAACACTTCAGCAACACCGATGCTCAAAGTGAGGATTGGGTGCCTGCCCCGCTAATGCACCTCAAGGTGAACATGAACAACACAGCAGGAGGGTTGCACACACTGATAACCGAAGGCCACTGAGGTGATGGATGCAGGCACCCCAGAGGTGAGTAGTGCCTTGAAGAGGCTGGCACAGTGCAATAGCGCCCATCTGCATTTGCTGCAATTAGCAATAACATACAGCTGACAATCTCTGACCCCACAGCAGCATGACGGGCAGCAGAGGAGCAAAAGTGGGACACCAACTTGAACTTAAGAAGTTCACACAGCCCAGGGATGCCGTTGGGGCCCCACAGTCAGATGGGTCCTGCTTGGCAAGAGCGACCGCAATGCCAGAGGAAGACACCATATTGTTAAATAACATCATGGCAGCCATACAGGGAGTGCGCGGTGCTCTTGAAACTAAGATTGACTTGGTGTCAACTGAGGTAGCGCTGATAAGGGCAGACTTCCATAAATTGGATGCTGGGGTAAAAGAGACAGAGGACTCCCTGAAGGTGATCAAAGATGACTCAGCATCACACTAGGGAACAAATGTATGCATTTAGGGCAACTACAGCAACATTGGAGGTTAAGGTTGAAGTAATTTGATGGGCACTCCTGCCACAATAATATTAGAATATTTGGGGTACCAGAGCAAACTGAAGGAGCTCAATGGACCTATTTGTGGAGAAACTCATCCTAAAACAGTTGCAACCAAGGGGAATTTCGAAGTACTTTTCAGTCGAGAGAGTGCATCCAATACTCGGTGCGCCCCAAAATCTAGCACCCCTCCACGCCCCATTATTGTGAGGATTTTCAATTACATAAAACGCAATGTAATCCTTCAGACAGCAAGGAGGCTTAACTTCAGAAGCAATGTGTAAAGTATTTGTACCAACACACAGAGTAACTCAGAGAAAACACTGCAAAATGACACAACACCGGTTTAGAAATGTAGGAAATATTTATCTAAGCAAAACAAGACCAAAACAACAGAAATCCAACATACACTGGTCACGTTATTGATTTTAAAAGCGAAAGAGTCTTAAATCCTTTGTAAACAGCAAAAACACTGTTAGCGTTGAAAAGTACCTTGGTAGCGTCAAAATAACACACACGGGCGAGTGTGCGTAGAAAAAGGTTAGCAATGTATCGATTTCTCACCCGCATCGTTGTTTTTTCTCTCCGCAGGAGAGCGATGCATCAATCTGGGCAAGCACTCGGGTCCAGGCAGGCTTTGCATTGTTTTTCCACATCCAACAAGGTTTGCGTCAAAAATCCTGCTGCACGGCATCAGCAAAACTGCACTATGTGATATGTGGGATCTTGGTCTGCCAGCTTCACCTGTGAAGGCCCCAGGAACTGGATAGGGCACCACTTGGCAGAGCAGGAGTCTCAGCAGAGAGTCCAGGTGCTGGCAGGAGAAATCTTTGATGGCCCTGAGACTTCAACAACAGGAGGCAAGCTCAGGACAAGCCCTTGGAGATTTCTTCAAAAGCAGGAATGCACAGACAGTTCATCAGGATATGCAGACTACACCCCAGCGCCCTTTGTGTCACTGTCTAGAGACAGTGGGACCTACCTGGGACACTCAAATCCTTCCCTACCTCACTTGGTTTGGAAATACCTAGACCACTCACTTCAGGAGCACTCCCAAATGCCTCTGGTACTCACCCAGAGGTCTGCCTCCAGTGTAAGTTCCCTGGGGTCAGAGAACTCACACTCCACCTGGTGTTGGCATAACTCTGGAAAATAAGGACTAGAGATATGCTCTCCAGCAATTATATCACTCAGCCCCTCACATGAATTAACCAAACTACCCTTCACCCAACCATTCAGCGACTCAGCCTTGAAAAAGTACCCCACATCACCCTCCTGAGACTGGTGATAGAGTACCTGACTGTCCCTGACACTCAACCCACACGCTTCTGGGATGTCTCCACACTCCATAACCAGGACTTCTACCTGGGTGGAACCTTCTCCCTGTCACTCTCACCTCGAGTCAGTAGAGTGTCCCTCCTACCAGTAGGAATATGACTCCCTATGCTAGTTCCCCAATCCACCTCAGGGACCCTGTGCATCACTGGAGCTACCTCATACCCCTGAACCTCCTGGTGTGTGTCAAACCCCCTCCTTCAAGTAGACACGTCTCTGGGCATGTGTACTTCTTCAGAACTGAATATAGAATGGTTGCTGCCGCCATTCAATCTGGACTCTTGACTTTTAGCTTCTTCAATCTTAGCTCATAAGCCAAGATTATCCTTTTCTCTTCTAAGGCAATCCTCAGCTTCTCTAATTCCAACTGGTGAGCCCTCTCCTCCTGTCTGTCCTGTAACTCTTCAGGAGTCAGACCTCTGGATGGCACATAGCTACCTATCCAGGAGACCCTCCCCCAGGCATAACAGGTACATCCACTACACCCTTATGAACCCTCTGCACCTCCTCGCCCTCATCCTCCTCCTCTGTGTGCCCTCCAGCCTCCTTGGCTGCCAGCCAGGCCCTCAATGCCTTTTGCAGCTCTGCCTTTCCGGTGGAGCACTTGATGGGGCAGGCAAGATCCTTACAAAACCTTTTCAGTTGAGCAACTGTGTAACTCTCAAGCTTCTCCAACTCAAAAACAGCCTTTGCAGACACCAGATTTAGGTACGTTGGTAAGGTTTCACTTCAAAAGCAAAGTTCCAAAATCCATAAAGAGGTCACCAAAAAATATGGCAGCAGGAAAAAGTCCCAAAAGAGAAAAAGCAAAAATACAGGACAAGCATAGGTGGTCACATAGTGGTCTGCACTGGAAACAGCAGTGTACACTTAGGGCCATATGTACGAAAGCTTTTTCCCATAGACACAGAATGGGTAAAATCCTTTCGTACATCTGGCCCTTAATCACTGTATGTCAAGTACAAGTACAAATACAAGTCCAATCCCAACAGCTGATCACCAATGTTAGAAATGGAGTCTTTGATTGGCAGTCAGGTTACCCCCTCTCCAAGCAAGGACCCTCACTCTAGTAAGGGTAAAGGAGAATCACCCTCAGTTAACCCCCGCTCACCCCCTACTCATTGAAAAAACTACAAAATTGCACAACACGGGTTTAGAACAATAGGAAATATTTATCTAAACAAAAAAAGACCAAAACGACAAAAATCCAACATACACAAGTCAAGTTACTGATTTTAAAAGCAAAACAGCCTTAAATCCTTTTGTAAACTGTAAAAAACCCTGTTAGCATGGAAAAGTACCTGTGTAGCATCAAAATAACACGCACGGGTGAGCGTGCGTTGAAAAAGGTTAGCGATGCGTTGATTCTCCTCCTCTGGTCGTGTCGGCGTGTGTTGTTTTTCCTCTCCACAGAAGAGCGATGCGTTGATCCAGACAAGCACTCCGATCTGGGCAGGATTTGCGTTGTTTTTCTGCACTCAGCAAGGTTTGCCTCAAAAATCCTGCTGCACGGTATCAGCAAAACCACGCTATGTGGGTTGAGAAGTTATCAGTCACCATCAGCTGGTGTTGCACATCATTTCTCCAGCTGTGTGTATCGATCTTCCAGCCACGATGCTGGTGGGGCATCGATTTCAGCTGCAAAGCCGACGGCGCATCATTTTTCAGCCACGTCTCGAAAGGTGCGTCGATATTTTCTCCGCACGGCGGTCTGTGCACGGATTTTTAATCTTGGTCTGCCAGCTACACCTGTCAAGGCCCCAGGAACTGGATAGGGCACCACTTGGCAGAGCATGAGTCTCAGCAGAGATTCCATGTGCTGGCAGGAGAAGTCTTTGATCGCCCTGAGACTTCAACAACAGGAGGCAAGCTCAGGACACGCCGTTGGAGATTTCTTCACAAGCAGGAATGCACAACAAAGTCCAGTCTTTGTCCCCTTGTACAGGCAGAAGCAGCAACTGCAGGATAGCTCCACAAAGCACAGGCAGGGCAGGACTTCTCCTCAGCTCTTCAGCTCTTCTCCAGGCAGAGGTTCCTCTTGATGTCCAGAAGTGATCTGATCTTTCAGGGGTTTGGGTGCTCTTCTTATACCCATTTTGGCCTTTGAAGTAGGCCTACTTCAAAGGAAAGTCTCTCTTGTTTGTGAGATCCTGCCTTGCCCAGGCCAGGCCCCAGACACACACCAGGGGGTTGGAGACTGCATTGTGTGAGGGCAGGCACAGAACTTTCAGGTGTAAGTGACCACTCCTCCCGTCCCTCCTAGAACAGATGGCTCATAAGGATATGCAGGCTACACCCCAGCTCCCTTTGTGTCACTGTCTAGAGTGAGGTTAAAACAACCCAACTGTCAAACTAACCCAGAAAGGGAATCCACAAACAGGGAGAGTCACAGAATGGTTTAAGCAAGAAAATGCCTACTTTCTAAAAGTGGCATTTTCAAACACACAATCTCAAAACTAACTTTACTAAAAGATGTATTTTTGAATTGTGAGTTCAGAGACCCCAAACTCCACATGTCTATCTGCTCCCAAAGGGGATCTACGCTTTAATCATTTTTAAAGGCATCCCCATGTTAACCTATGAGAGAGATAGGCCTTGCAACAGTGAAACCCGAATTTGGCAGTATTTCACTGTCAGGACACATAAAACACATTAGTATATTCCCTACCTTAAACATACACTGCACATTGCCCATGGGGATACATAGGGCCTACCTTAGGGGTGCCTTACATATAAGAAAAGGGAAAGTTTAGGCCTGGCAAGTGTATGTGGGTGGCACAACCAGTGCTGCAGGCTTACTAGTATCATTTGATTTACAGGTCCTGTAAACCTCTAGTGCACTGTACTAGGGACTTCCCAGTAAATCAAATATGCCAATCATGGATGAACCAATCAACAGTACAATTTACACAGAGAGCATATGCACTTTAGCACTTGTTAGCAGTGGTAAAGTGCCCAGAGTCCTAAAGCCAACAAAAACAGGTCAGAAAAATTAGGAGGAAGGAGGCACAAAGATTGGGGATGACCCTGCAAAAAGGGCCAAGTCCAACAACACTCAAACAGTGTGAATACCGAGAAGTGGTGCAGGAGGCAGCCAAAACTCAATATAGGACGACTTAGTGATGACTATACAAAATTGAGGATAAAGTGTGGTAACTACTGATTTGGCCAGATAGATGAGACACAGCTCAACACTGGATCAGAACTATCCGAACAAAGTCAGGCACCCCAATCAGTGACAGTAGAGAGATTGCAGGTTCCTTTGCGGGTTACTATACCAGACTCTACTCCCAGCAAGTGACGGCCACAAAAGATGACTCACACGAACAGTTAGCGGACATCCCTCTCCCCACTCTAACAGCAGATGGTAAAGAGATTTTAGACAGAGAGTTCACATCAGAGGCGATAGTAGGAGCCATTAGAAATCTGCAATCGGGTAAGGCAGTGTGCCCCAGTGGGAACCCAATTGAATTGTATGAACTGACAGCCAATACTCTTGCACCTCACCTAAACAGGATGTATGAGGACAGCATGGCCAAAGGGGAACTCCCCCCAAAACCAACACGTGGCCTCCATCGTCATCATTTGGAAGGATGGGAAACCAGCAGATGAGTGCAGCTGATATTGCCCAATTTCCCAGCTTAACGCGGAGGTCAAGATATTAGCCAAAATGCTAACCTCCCGCCTCATACTGATCATACCCACATTGATACACCCCAACAAAATACGCTGTTGAACCTCAGGAGAGTGCAAGGAGTACTCACTCAGGCTAAGTCCCTAAGAAAGGATGTACTGATCCTGTCACTTGATGCCCACATGGCCTTCAAATCAGTCATGTGGCCATACTTATTCACAGTACTAGAGTGACCGGGCTTCAGCCCTCACTTCAGGGTGTGGTTACAGCTCATCTACTCCTCCTTACTAGCTCAAGTGGTGGTGGTGAATGGTGCAAGGTTGAGGACATTTACACTTCAATGCAGCACTAGGAGGGGATGCCCGTTCTCCCCCTGTTGTTTGTGTTGGCCCTTGAGCTGTTGGTGGTATGGGTGAGGATGGACCCCCTGGTTAGAGGGATCAATTGGAATGAACAATGGGAGGATACAATATCATTGAACACAGATGACATCGTGCTGTATGTCACAAAGCCTCCCCACCTCACTCAACAGAATAAAGGACATATTATCCCTGTTCAGGCAGTATTCTGGATATGCAATAAAGTGAGTGAAGTCTGTTATCTATATCCCTAAGGGTGATGCTTCCCGTCTCCTGCCAGGACTGCCCAGTTGAAATGAAAACCAACAATTTTAAAAATGTAGGCTTCTACGTGACAATATATCCTATTAGCTATTACTCACACAAATTGCTTCCCATCCTGACTATGCTTTAAACAGACATTCAGCACTGTCACTTTTGGGTAGAGTAGCCCTCTTCAAAATGATGGCATTGCCATGCTCTTTATATGTCCTACACAATAACCGATACCAGCTGTCTCCACATTACTATAAAGCGTTAGACAGTGAACTTCGGGCTCTTCCATGGGATGATGGACAGGCCAGAACAGCCCTGACTAAGCTGACCAGTGGGTGGTACGACAGAGGGATCACCCTTCCCTACATAAAGAAATACCACTGGGCTGCGCAGCTGACAGTGATAAACTATTGGATGCACACATCACAGGATGAATCACCCTATTAGATGGATAAGTGACTACTACATCTTGGAGGGTACTTCAGGGCCCTCTACCAACCCCCCCAGATCAACATGTAATCTCAGCCCCATGACACTGACCATTGGCAACTGGCATGCAACACACTGAGCCCTGGGTTGGGAGGGAAGACTTACCCAGTCAACTCCCCTCTGGGACTCCGGGACGCTGGGGACCCTGGGTGACCTCACTAGATTCACAAAATGGAACCTCATTGGCATGTCAAAAATATGAGACCTCTGGCCGTGCAATGCCATTAAGACCTTCAGTGATCTGCAAGAGGAGTACAAGCTAGCTCCCTCTGAGTACTACCGATACCTCCAGGTAAGGCACACCTTACAGTCAGTTCTTCTGAGGGAGATGGAACTCCCTTTGAACACCGACTGCTAGAAGAATTCTCACAAGAAAACATCTCTCTCACATACAAAACAATACTGAATAACTCACAAGATATACTCAAACACCTGAAACACCAGTGGGAGTTGGATCTGGGCGATCTGGTGGATGAGGAATGGGAGGAGGCACTGGCATCCCTGAGGGAGGTGGGAATTAGCTCCATGTTTTCTTTAATTCAGTTCCAAATACTCCATAGAACATACCTACCATGCACACTAAGGTTCAAAATGGGCAGGGCACTGGATGCCTAAGGAAATGTGGGCTGGAGGGGTCCTTCATACATATTCTCTGGGAGTGCTGGGAAATAAGACACTACTGGTCCTCGGTGCTTGCATGCCTCTGTAACCTTCTGGAGGAGGAACTGTCTCCATCAATGAAATGGTGTCTACTAAATATATGGGAACCCACGGATCTTGGAAGATCAAAGAGACTGCTGGTAACATTGGGCATGATGGTTGCAAAGAGAAATATCATCAGATTATGGGCTCCCCGGAGACCCCAGAGTTGAGAGACTTGAAAAGGGACATGGACTGGTGTATGATGGCAGAGAAGGTAACTTATGTGAGTTGGGGGGTGCCTAAAGAAATGGGGAAAGGTGTGGGGAAGATAGAATGAATATAGGGGTGGATTGTGCGCTCCATCCTCCCTTCCCCCCCACACACAATCCCATCATGTGCCCACCTTGCAAGGACAACATTCTCCAGAAGAAAACCTCTAAAAGCCGGGACCTAGTTTGGGACTTACAGGGAGAGAGGTGGGGGCCACAGTGGTGTCTCGTTTATACTGCTGTGTGCTGAGAAATATTCGCAGTCTACCATGTATTCTTGCCGAGGTTCTAATAAGAAAAAAATAAACAAAAAAAGAATAGAATTTGTTATTGGAAGTAGATTAAACTTTTCTAGAGAAGACACCTTCAAAAGTGTACAGTCACTTGGTATTATTGCATAAGATTTAAAACCAAGGAGTGCATGGGACAGAAAATAAGTGTCCTTTCATTCTAGATACAGTCAACATGTTTCAGCATACTTAGTTGCCAAGAGGCATTCTGAAGGACTGTCTAAAGATCCCAATGCGTCTCTCCTAGTATTGGTCTTTTAAAATCACCTTGTGATGAGCAAGGCACACAGGTGAAAGCGGTTGGGTTAAGAACATACACCCTGTTGCTAATATATAAACTCATCCTATATATATTGTTCGAATTGAAAATGTGCTTTTTTGGAAGTTCTTGCTGCTGCAGAAACCCCCTTTCCCCCACACACCAGCACACAAATCAAGACCAAAATGAGGGATGGGATTTCGATTTATATCCCTTACATAATACCCTGATAATAGAGATGACAGGTCCAAAAATACCTTTTACAACAATATTTTTACTTCTCATTGGCAAATTATGCTACAAATGGTTTAATTTCCCTTTATAAGAGCTGCACTTCATGACGTTCTAGTAATTATCCCTTAAAAAACACGGACTCGCGTTAAGTATATGAGCACACAATGTTCTTATTTCCACTAAATGGCAGTGTTTTATTAATCAATGAAATAAGACTTGTTTTCATTATTGCACATGAGGTGTTCTCTGTATCAATACCTGCTGTGTGACACACTTATTCAGAACAGAAATAATAAAGCGGCAGGAAACAATGAGAAAAGAATGACTGGAGAAATTATCTCCTCCACTTTATCCATCTACTTTTGTTTACAACCACATTTCCAGTAAAGATACCCTCTATTTCTGCCGGAAATATTGTAATAAGCAGATCCCAATTATGCTTAGAGAAAGTTGACTGGCATTAACAGGTATTGTAAATATTGAATATTGAATTACACTCTCATCTGTATTTAGCACCTCTGCTCGTGGCAGAATAATCACCCTTCTTTGCAGAGTAGAATAATGTAATCTGTTGAGTCATCAAGGAAATTAAAAATAACAAACGTCCTCTGATACTAATATCGGTAGTCCAAACCGGAAATTCAGAACTGCATTTCTTTGCCTCATCTCTTTAGACATTATTCAGTTTTTCTTAGACTAAGACCACCATTACCTTATATAAATAGCATAATATCTCATCCCTTCATAGATAAAAAAACAACTGAGGTCAATGATCAAAGTTCATTCAAACAATGGTCTCCAAGCTATGGATTGCCATCTGATCTGACCTGGTGGCGCTGGTCATAATGCCAGTGGCATAAGAGATATTTGTAGGAGGCTGGACTGGCTTGTAGTGAGTACCAAGGGGTACTTACACCTTGCACCAGGCCCAGGTATCCCTTATTAGTGTAGAGGGGTGTCTAGCAGCTTAGGCTGATAGAAAAGGTAGCTTAGCAGAGCAGCTTAGGCTGAACTAGGAGACGAGTGAAGCTCCTACAGCACCACTAGTGTCATATGCACAATATCATAAGAAAACACAATACACAGATATACTAAAAATAAAAGTACTTTATTTTTGTGACAATATGCCAAAAGTATCTCAGTGAGTACCCTCAGTATGAGGATAGCAAATATACACAAGATATATGTACACAATACCAAAATATGCAGTAATAGCAATAGAAAACAGTGCAAACAATGTATAGTCGCAATAGAATGCAATGGGGGCACATAGGGATAGGGGCAACACAAACCATATACTCTAGAAGTGGAATGCGAACCACGAATGGTCCCCAAACCTATGTGACCTTGTAGAGGGTCGCTGGGACTGTAAGAAAACAGTGAGGGTTAGAAAAATAGCCCATCCCAAGACCCTGAAAAGTGGGTGCAAAGTGCACCTAAGTTCCCCAAAGAGCACAGAAGTCGTGATCGAGGAATTCTGCAGGAAAGACCAACACCAGCAATGCAACAACGATGGATTTCCAGACGAGAGTACCTGTGGAACAAGGGGACCAAGTCCAAAAGTCACGATCAAGTCGGGAGTGGGCAGATGCCCAGGAAATGCCAGCTGTGGATGCAAAGAAGCTGCCACCGGATGGTAGAAGCTGAGGATTCTGCATGAACGACAAGGGCTAAAAACTTTCCCTTTGGAGGATAGATGTCCCACGTTGTGAAGAGTCGTTCAGAAGTGTTTTCCCGCAGAAAGATCGCAAACAAGCCTTGCTAGCTGCAAGGGTCACGGATAGGGTTTTTGGATGCTGCTGTGGTCCAGGAGGGACCAGGATGTCACCAATTGCGTGAGGGGACAGAAGGGGCGTCCAGCAAGACAAAGAGCCCACTCAAAAGCAAGCAGCACCCGCAGAAGTGCCAGAACAGGCACTACAAAGTGGAGTGAATTGGTGCTCACCCGAAGTTGCACAAGAGAGTCCCAAGCCGCCGGAGGACAACTCAGGAGGTCGTGCAATGCAGGTTAGAGTGCCGGGGACCCAGGCTAGGCTGTGCACAAAGGAAATCCTCGGTGACTGCACAGGAGCCGGAGTAGCTGCAAAACATGCGGTTCCCAGCAATGCAGTCTAGCGTGGGGAGGCAAGGACTTACCTCCACCAAACTTGGACTGAAGAGTCACTGGACTGTGGGAGTCACTTGGACAGAGTTGCTGAGTTCAAGGGACCTCGCTCGTCGTGCTGAGAGGAGACCCAGAGGATCGGTGATGCAGTTCTTTGGTGCCTGCGGTTGCAGGGGGAAGATTCCGTCAACCGACGGGAGATTTCTTCGGAGCTTCTAGCGCAGAGAGGAGGCAGACTACCCCCACAGCATGTACCACCAGGAAAACAGTCGAGAAGGCGGCAGGATCAGCGTTACAGTGTCGCAGTAGTCGTCTTTGCTACTTTGTTGCAGTTTTGCAGGCTTCCAGCGCGGTCCGCAGTCGATTCCTTGGCAGAAGGTGAAGAGAGAGATGCAGGGGAACTCTGATGAGCTCTTGCATTCGTTATCTAAGGAATTCCCCAAAGCAGAGACCCTAAATAGCCAGAAAAGGAGGTTTGGCTACCTAGGAGAGAGGATAGGCTAGCAACACCTGAAGGAGCCTATCAGAAGGAGTCTCTGACGTCACCTGCTGGCCCTGGCCACTCAGAGCAGTCCAGTGTGCCAGCAGCACCTCTGTTTCCAAGATGGCAGAGGTCTGGAGCACACTGGAGGAGCTCTGGGCACCTCCCAGGGGAGGTGCAGGTCAGGGGAGTGGTCACTCCCCTTTCCTTTGTCCAGTTACGCGCCAGAGCAGGGCTGAGGGATCCCTGAACCGGTGTAGACTGGCTTATGCAGAGATGGGCACCATCTGTGCCCATCAAAGCATTTCCAGAGGCTGGGGGAGGCTACTCCTCCCCAGCCCTGACACCTTATTCCAAAGGGAGAGGGTGTAACACCCTCTCTTTGAGGAAGTCCTTTGTTCTGCCTTCCTGGGCCAAGCCTGGCTGGACCCCAGGAGGGCAGAAACCTGTCTGAGGGGTTGGCAGCAGCAGCAGCTGCAGTGAAACCCCGGGAAAGGCAGTTTGGCAGTACCCGGGTCTGTGCTAGAGACCCGGGGAATCATGGGATTGTCTCCCCAATACCAGGATGGCATTGGTGGGGCAATTCCATGATCTTAGACATGTTACATGGCCATATTCGGAGTTACCATTGTGAAGCTATACATAGGTAGTGACCTATGTATAGTGCACGCGTGTAATGGTGTCCCCGCACCACAAAGTCCGGGGAATTGGCCCTGAACAATGTGGGGGCATCTTGGCTAGTGCCAGGGTGCCCACACACTAAGTAACTTAGCACCCAACCTTTACCAGGTAAAGGTTAGACATATAGGTGACTTATAAGTTACTTAAGTGCAGTGTAAAATGGCTGTGAAATAACGTCACATTATTTCACTCAGGCTGCAGTGGCAGGCCTGTGTAAGAATTGTCAGAGCTCCCTATGGGTGGCAAAAGAAATGCTGCAGCCCATAGGGATCTCCTGGAACCCCAATACCCTGGGTACCTCAGTACCATATACTAGGGAATTATAAGGGTGTTCCAGTATGCCAATGTGAATTGGTAAAATTTGTCACTAGCCTGTTAGTGACAATTTGGAAAGAAATGAGAGAGCATAACCACTGAGGTTCTGATTAGCAGAGCCTCAGTGAGACAGTTAGTCATAACACAGGTAACACATACAGGGCACACTTATGAGCACTGGGGCCCTGGCTGGCAGGGTCCCAGTGACACATACATCTAAAACATCATATATACAGTGAAATATGGGGGTAACATGCCAGGCAAGATGGTACTTTCCTACAATATTACCCTGCTTTCCGTACCAGTTGCGTCCAGCTAATTGGTGAAGAATACTCAGGTCTTGGCTGTAAACCACAGCAGAGTTTAGTAAAACAAAAGAAGAGCCCCAACCACCCCCACAATCCAACTTTAGTCCAGGCCCTGAACTAGGTGTCAACATGTGAGATACAGGTGGAACCTTGCACTTTACTTTCATCTTGACAGGTCAAACACATGCATTATAACCCTTATCAGTTCACACAAAGGCAAAGAAATGCAGTGTTTGAAATGTATGGCTTAGGCGAAATTTTATTTACACCGGCATAATCTTATGTTTCAATCAATCAAATTCTTTATTATCTCATAAAAACAATCACAAAAGATACAACATTAAAAAGTATAAAAATCCTAAAAATCTTAAAGTCATAGATAAAAATTATAACTACACTAGGATAAAAATCATTAATAATAAAAATTCAATGATAACATGAAAGTCATACCAAAAGAATGGAAAGGGAGACCTCTAGCACCTTATTGATGTTAAAAATAATGCAGACATCATCATGAAAACCTCATAAAGTTTTACAAGTCTAATGCATTTTTGAGAGGGAGCCTACTGTATTCGGCATAATAGGGTTCTCTTGGTTTTCTGGGAAAAAGTCAGCCCTGCCAAGACCTTATGTGAAGCAAAAGACACTACAGGTCATGGCATTAACACATTATTGAGTTACGCAGGTGAAGTGTACCATTCAAAAAGGAGCAAGCTGCGGTTCATGTATCATGACCTTCTAGCTCTTGTAAAAAAAAATCAAAGCCACTCTACACTTGTTAAAAGGCAGTAAAAGCAAATAGTGAAGGCAAGCTAATACTGGCAACCAAAGACAAGCTACAAAAGGGTTTGAGAGGACAGCTTATCACATGAGCAAATACATATATCTGAGGGAGCAAATTGACCTTGCGGAAAGCCTAGATGCCATCTAATAAACCGTAGTCTAAAACGGGTCAAGAACATTTGTTCCCATGTGCTTCGGACAAGGTTCTAATAAGGAGACAACCACAGAGTCGTCCACAAGAGGCAGTATTCTTTAACGGCTGGTTTCATTACTTCCATGCCCTCCTTCTAGGCATGTCTGTGGAAGAGAAAGCCATCACTAACCCAGCCTTTGTCCTTCTTTGTCTTCTTTGCAATCACCTCCAGTTTCTCGTGTATATGAGAGCAGCCTAGGGGAAGGGTTGTCTCCTTAATATATTTTAATCAAGAAATAGGAGAGACAATCAAAAATAAGTGCCCAATTCGAATCAGCCTTCTCATTCCTCCAAATTGAGCACCATTACAGAAGTGGGTCGAGATTTATTGAGTCCTCCACATATTCCACACCTAACTCATGGTGAAATATGAAACATGAGGTAGACGGGGGTAGCCCCAGTACATGCCTGCAAACTCAATTTTTCTCTGTTCCTATTCTACTTACATTCGTAGGGCAGGGTAGGATGCACATTCTCCTATACATTTCCAGAATAAGTTCAATGGGGTTTTCCCCTATAGAAGCAGCTAGTGAAAAAATGGCACCCACTGTGGGCAAAAAATGGTCTAACCTATTCCCAAAACACTGGGTCCAAGAACAGGCATTATCAAACATCAGCCCAAGGTAAGGGAACTGCCTCACTCTCTTAATCTTCCATCAAAATGTATGCGATGTGTTTCAGTGTTCTTTGAGCCACACACAATGATACAATTTTTTTCTGAGATAAGTTTCCAAATCAAGCTTTTTTTGTGAATGCCATGAAGCTGGAGATTAACATCTTTAACCCATTGGCTGTCCTGGTAAGAAGCACAGCGTTGTCTGAATAGAGAAGTGCAGGCATGTTTTTTTTTATTAACCTGCAGTACATCTGCCTCCATGTTCACAAGATTAACTTCCAGGTAATTTAAATAAAACAAAACAGGCAACTTTGGCGCATTCCTCGTTTAACTGAAAATGAGGATGATCCCCAAACCTTACAGATGCCGATAGGTCCCAATGGAGGTGTCTCAGAAAGGCAACCAGGTCCCCCTTGAGATCCCAAAAAATTAGAATGTCCCACAGTTTGGACCTATTTCCACATATATCCATATGCGCTGAGTCCCCGCCATCTGCAGCAGCAGCACAATCACACTTCCTTAAACTGTCATTCATTATCCTCTGTGCCAGAGAGTACCATGAATTAGTTGCCAAATAAGGGCTGTATCTTAGTTTGTGACAAAGAAGGATACACTTCCTTAAACTCTGTCAGTCATTATCCTCCATGCCAGACAGTACCATGAATCTGTTCCCAGACAAGGGCTGTATCGTAGTTTGTGACAAAGAAGAATTTCCATTAATCAAAGGGGTATTAACAGCGAGATGTTTGTAGAAAAAAAAACAGAGGTAAGGTCTTTATTGATCTTGATTTTACAGTACCAGTCCTAGCTTAAGCCAGAATTTCCCCAGCAACCATTATCCCTTGAAAGTGTTTGACCATACAATCTGTGGGGAACTGTTTAGGCAAAGGTCCTATGCCCCCAACTCTATGCACAAAGAGTATTTCTTCATGAATATTACAAATAAATCCAACGATATTATTCAGTCAGTGTATCACCTTGTTCTTTGACTTCCACCATCCATCCTGTGACATCAATGATCAAATCTGAATCATTTGCTAAAATAACAACATACAGGCAAGAGGCTGGTGGAAAGTTGATCACAGGGAGTGGTTCTGAGCAGGTTTGCCTCCCACCTGCGTGGCTAGCGGGGGATGGCCGGTGGACAAAACTGCTGGCTTCCCTGATTATAGATCTCAGAGCTGTTTCTGTAGATACTACAGGTCTCTGTTCATTGTCATAGCCTTTACTGCTTGTTTCCCCAGCATTTGTCCACCAGCCATAGCTGAACAAGGTGGTCTTCATCCGCACCAGGCTGCTCTTTTGATGGGCCAGGGAGTACCCCTTATAATTATTAACCAAGCCTTTCAGACATACCTCTATGGTTATGAGGCGTAATTTAGAATTAATTGTCACTAAGACATCCATATATACTCTACCACAGGTCAGAATCCAACTCTGGGGAGCTGGATAACATATTTGATGATTTTGTAACCTGCTGGAGTTTTGAGTTCCCCAGATAAGATTGTCCTTTTTCTTCATTTAGCCACAGTGCAAGAGTGAATCAGGCTCAACATTATTTAGGCCTTTTCTTCCAATTAGAGCATCCCCACTGTCAAGAGTTCTAGCATTCCTTACAATGGGAGCAAGAACACTTATGTGGACATCAACCAGGGTGTCATGGTCATGGTTAGGAATAGCAGAGAGCTGCAGCATAGGTAACAAAAGTCAAGGAATATCATCAACTGAATGTCCTAAGAGATCACATCTACAGCCCACACCAAGAAGCTATCGATTGTTGTGCGGGATTGTGTTTGTGCGAAGAGATTTAAAAATGTTAATACCACAGTACCTTGAGGATCAAGCAGGACTTCATGATAAAGAGGCAAATGTCGTCCACTTCTAGCAGATGTCAGACCTTTCCTATGGCTCAGGGAAGGCTGGGGGATGCAATCCTACACCAGAAGGGCTGCCAAAGTCAGTGTGGGCAGGTGAAAGCTCCTCATTCATCAGTCTGCACATCCCACACTGCGGGAGATATCCTGCAATTTTAGCGGATGTCAGGCCCCTCTTATGGCTCAGTCGCACCTCAGCAGAGCTGTCCAAGTTCATGCAGGCATGTGAAACCTCCCTGTTCATCAGTCTTCACCGACCCCTCCTATTGCTCAGGAAAGGCTGGGGGATGAAGTCCCACCACAGCAGGGCTGCCTAAGTCAGTGAGGGCAGATGAAACCTCTGCACACCCTCCTGGAAATTTCTTGCACTTTTAGCGTATGTCAGTCCTCTCCTATAGCTCAAGAAAGGCTGGGGGATGAAGTCCTACCCTAGCGGGACTTCCAAGTCAGTGCGGGTAAGGGAAACCTCCACGTTCACCAGTCTGTGTGTTCCGCTGGAAATGTCCTGTGCTTTTACCGCATGTCAGGTACCTCCTAGGGCCCATAGAGGTCTGGGGGATGAAGTCCCACCCCAGCAGTGCTGCCAAAGGCAGTGCCGGCAGGTGAAATCTCTCCGTCCACCAGTCTGTGTGTCCCACGCTGTGGCAAATATCACATGCCTTTAACATATGTCAGACCACTCCTATGGCTCAGGTAAGGCTGAGGTATGAAGCCCCACTGCAGTAGGGCTGCCAAAGTCAGTGCTGGCAGGTGACACCGTCCCATTCACCTGTCTGCACATCCTGCAAGAAATGTCCTATGCTTTAAGCGTATGTCAGTGCACTCCTATGGCTCAAGGACTACAGTGGGATCAAGTCCCAATCCAGCAGGGCTGACAAAGTCAGTGTGGGTAGGTGAACCTCTATATTCACCAGTCTGTGCATCCTGCACTACTGGAAATGTCCTATGTTTTTAGCGCATGTCAGGACCCTCTTATGCCTCAGGGAAGGCTGGGTTGAAGACACACCCCAGCAGGGCTGCCAAGGTCCGGGATGACATGTGAAACCTCTCCGTTCACCAGTTTGCGTGTCCCACACCACAAGAAATGACCTGCACTATTAATGCATCAAGCCCCTCCTATAGCTCAGCGGAGGCAGGAGGATGAAGTTCGACCACAGCAGGACTGCCAAAGTCAGTGTGGGCAGGTAAAATCTCCTAGTTCTCCAGTCTGTGAGTCTCGCGCGTCGGGAAATTTCCTGTGCTTTTAGCATGTGTCAGGCTCCTCCTATGGTTCAGGGAAGGCTGGGGGATGAAGTCCCACCCCAGCAGGGCTGGCAAACTCAGTGCAGGCAGATGAAACCTCCTAGTTCACCAGTCTGCACATAATCTTTTGTATTTTCCAGCATTTCGCATTTGATTGTTAATGGCCCTTGATTGGATCCAATCCTTCCTCGCTGGCAGAACTCAACAAGTGAGACTTCCCCCCTTCCTCCCAGATCCGACATCCACCACCTGCAGAGTTCCCCAGAGATCCCCCCTCAGCCCACGCTGTTTAACGTGTACATGGCCCTGCTTACCACCATTGTAACAAGCCACAGAGTCAACATAATCTCAAAACCAGACACAACTCCCGGAAAGGCATAGAAGCAGTCGCCAATTAGATGAGAAACAGCTGCCTTCCACTCAACGAAAACCAGACAGAAATACTCCGCATGGGCCTTCAACCCAACACGTAAAATGACTCCTGGTGGTCACCCACCCACGCAAACCCGCCCACCCCCACCAGCCAAGCAGGCAACCTCGGAATCATCCTGGACTCCAATCTCGGCATGAATCATCAAATCAACTCAATCACCTCGCCCTGCTTCCGCACCCTCAGCCTCCTACGCAAGTCCTTCAAATGGATCCCCCTCGAACATAGAAAGACCGTCACACATGCCCTCATCACCAGCAGACTGGACTAGAGCAACGCACTTTACACTGGAATCAAAAAGAAACTCACCCACAAACTACAAAACATCCAGAACGCCGCCACCAGACTGGTCCTTGACCTACCTTGACACTGCCACATCTCGCAACACCTGTGTACACTGCACTCGCTTCCCATAGAGAAAAGAATCACCTTCAAGATCCTTACCCATGCACACAAAACCTTCCACAATACCAGACCAGCCTACCTGAACCAGCGACTCAAGCTCCATGTTTCCCACAGGGCTCTACGCTCAGCCCAGCTCTCTCTCGTGGAAGACAAGATGGAAGTCCTTATCTTCAGCTCCACCCCCTCCGCATGGGATGACTCCTGTTGGCCTGCCACTCTTGGAACCGCTCCGACTCCCACCGACCACACACTCAACCTAGGATTCATCTTGGACCCCTCTCTATCCAGGACCCAGCAAGTCAACGCCATCTCCTCCTCCTGCTTCAACACCCTCTGCATGCTCCAAAAAATCTACAAATGGATACCCACCAAAACAAGAAGAACAGTCACCCAAGCCCTCATAGGCAGCAAACTGGACTATGGCTATGCCCTCTACGCAGGAACCACGGCCAAAGTCCAGAAGAGGCTGCAACGCATCCAGAACGCCTCTGCACGCCTCATCCTGGACATCCCCCGCCACTGCCACATCACAGACCCCCTGAAAGACCTGCACTGGCCCCCAGTCAACAAGAGAAGCACTTTCAAACTCCTCACCCACACTCACAAAGCACTGCACAACACCGGACCAGAATACCTTAACAAATTACTCTCCTACACACCATCCCGGTATCTCCGCTCCGCTGACCTCTCCCTCTCACCCATCCCATACATCTGCAGAACTACAACCGGTGGTAGATCATTTTCACACCTCGTCGCCAAAATGTGGAACACTCTTTCCACCCACCTGCAACAGACCAAAGACCTCCTTCCCTTCAGGAAACCTCTCAAGATCAGGCAGTTCGAGCAGTAGCAGCACCTCCCCACCTCCTTCTCCCCCTCACGTCCTCAGCACCTTGAGACCCTCACGAGTGAGTAGTGCACTTTACAAATCCTCTGATTGATTGATTGAAGTACCCCGCATCAGGAAAAGCAGAACAGGAGGACACTCCTTTTTCTACCTTGCAGCCACCGCCGCTCCACATCTCAGCTTCACGAAGAAACTGACGACATGGCTTTTTTTAAGAACCACCTCACCCGTGAACGCTACACTTCCCCCCCCCCAGCGCCTTGAGACCCTAACGGGTGAATAGGTGCGCTTTACAAGCACTGATTGATTGATGTGAAATATCTGAGATTACGCCATTATGCCACGGGTAACTGAGACCTCTTATCTTGGGAATACAAGAAGAATGCCAAAGAACCAAATGAGAGCAGTTCTTGTTCATGTCATGTTCTATTTTGTGTAATTGTTGGCAAAAAATGTGCTCTCGTACCAAATAGGGAGTTGTTGATGCTTTTCAGGCTAAATAATAGTGCACAATGCCATATAATAATGCGTAATTTTGCAATTTTTTTTGCCATTTAGCATACTTTTTGCAAGAGACACTACACAACTGTCACCCTGGTCTTTCAAAATTATATTATTTTAACTCACTGAGAGGAGCAAATCATTCACAAAGAAAAAGTGTAGAAAACCAGTGGAGCAAAGAGAATGGATAGTTGGCACCATGATTCTCTTACATGCACAGGAAAAAGCATTTTAATAAATCTCCTATAAGCAGGAGTATATGAATAACTTCCCTAATAATGTCCATTGACATGACCAATACAAACAGAGCTGTTTCTGACACTCAATGACATTATGATGACTTGATTTGCTCAATCGAAGTCTAAACAATAAAGGATTCAAATTGTTGACTAGAAGGTTGCATTGTATTTCCAGCAGGAGCGTAACTAACTGAACTATTTCCTAGATCACAAAGTTTGAAATCCAGTTTGTACCTAGATATCTGAAACAACTACATGAACCCACTGAGCTACCTCATTGTAATTTGAACCTGTGACCTTCAAGTCACACGCAGGAGTGTGTGCAAGGGGCATTCATGTTGAAACTAAATTTCAAGACAGGAAACAAGGTTCCTCCAATGGTGAAAATCCTGTTCCTGCAGGTAGGGCTCAAAGTTTGGGTTTTGCTTGAAGAAGAGTGATTCTTAGGTTCTGCAGATTAGGGAGCTTCGTGGCTTCACATGCCTAGAAACTTTGGACACAGGAAGGTGAGAAGCTGAAGTCAGGTTTTTAGGAAATCACATAGGCCCTCATTATGACATTGGCGGTGACTGTTAAAATGGCAGTAATACTGCCAACAGCCTGGCAGTAATTACCACCATATTATGACCATGGCAGTGATACCTCCCATAGACAGCCAATGTACCACACCAACCAGCAGGGCGTTAACACTACTGACCACAGCGGTAGCCATCAACAGCCATACGGAAGTCAAGGTACCGCCCACCATATTATGACATAGCAAGCCACCTGGATTTCCGGGGCGGTACCAATGCCATCAAAAGCCTGACGGAAACAATGCACACAAGACAAAAGACACACCTTCAGGGACACAGAGGAGACCGTCGCCTCCATGGAACCAGAACTTCAAATCTGTCCAATGCTCTTCTACGCCATGGCCCACCGGCGAAGACAATGACGGTGAGAACAGCCGCCTAGCACACAAGGAATGGAGGGAGGGAGGAAAAGGAGAGTGACATACACACGCACAACACACACCATTCACACACACTCCATACACAGAACCAGCTGCGGAGTAAACTCAATGTCACAGGACCCACTTGTAATTAAAACAAGGACCACATTGAGAATTATCAAGCACTGTAATTTGATGCCAACAGCCACCATATTGTCCATTTAAAGCAAATGCAGTTGTCAATGTCCAGAAAGGGCCAATGGCCAGTCCAAAGTACAAATGACCCACATGGCCACAAGACACAGTCCAAGCCCCAACTTGACGCCTGACACAATTCGGAATCTACTGTGCAGGGGCATCATGTTGGAAATGGGCAGGCACCTCAGGAGGAAGGGGGTGTGGGGGGGTGTCACCTCAGCTGAAGTGGAGAACATGCTCACTGGTTTTGGAGGGGGCTCCTTGCCCAATTCTCTCTGATGGGAAGTGTAAGGCCACAGTCTCTGAAGTGGGGAACATGCCCACTGGTTCTGGAGGGGGCTCCTTGCACAACAGTCACTGAGGGTGGCCTACATGCCCTCAGCTGGAGGAAGGGCTGCTGTGCCTATGCTGGAGGTGAGGGCTGCTGTGCCTATGCTGGAGGTGAGGGCTCCTTGCCCACTGCTGGTGGAGGTGTAACCCTGGCTGCCTCTGCTGGAGGTGGGGGCTCCTTGTCTTCTGCTGGGAGAGGGGGCATTTTGCCTCTCTCTTTGGTGGCAGAGTGGGAACCTTTCCTTTCTTTGGTGGTAGAGTGGGAACCTTCCCTTTCTTTGGTGGTGGAGAGGGAACTTTCCCTTGCTTTGGTGGAGGAGGGGGGTCCATGTGTCCCCTCTTGTGACAGGTCCCCTTGGCCTTTGACATGTCACTTGTGTCCTTGCCTCCAGGACTAGGAGGTGTCTCCACTGTCCCCATCTCATGTCACTTGGCTTTTAACACCCTAGTCCTCCCTTTCTGAAGTGGAGGTGTGCTCACAGTAGGAGTGGCAGCTGTCACACTCCGGGGCCCCTTTGTGTCAGCAGCTGATGATTTGACGGGAGCAGTGGCAGACTGTTTGGCTGAGGTGATGTGCTGGGTCGTTGGGACTCTGCACTTACAGGCAGCTAGGGAGGTGGAGGGGGAGGGAAGATGTCAAGATGTGCAAGGAAAAGCTTCTTATGGACATTGGGGTGGGATGTAGGAGGAGGGATGGGAGTGTAGGTTGAGGGACTGATTTTCGCAGGTGTACGTCTGTTGTACTTGGGTGCAGTTGCATGGTAGTGTGCGAGTGTGAGGTGGATGGCTGTTGGGAGTCTGCGTGCATGCGTTTGTGTCTTGTAGGAGGGGGGCAGACAGAGTGGGAGAGGCCAAAGGGGACAAATGAATGGATGTTGTGGAGGTGTCTGCAAGTGAGGTGCATGTGCTGCTTGATGTGGTGATGGTGGTGGTGGCAGTGCATGCAGGTGTGAGTGCGGACGTGACTGTGAAGGAGGAGGAGGGGGACACAGTGGAGGCAGTGGATGTTGTTGTGTGTGCAACTGTCTGCTGTTTGTGTGAGTGCTTGTGGCCTGAAGTGTGCTGCCTGTGTTTGACTGTGCTACTCTTATGTAATGATTTGTGTGCATGCTTGTCTGTATGTGTGCATGGGATGGGTTGTGGTTGAGGAGACTGCGACTGGGAAGTGGTAGTTGGAGGGGGGACGGTAGGAACAGAGACACTGGCTGCCACCAGAGAGGAGGCCAGAGCCTGAAACGACCTCTGTAGGGCCGCCAACCCACCTTGGATGCCCTGCAGGTATGCATTGCTGCATTTGGGATGCCAGTCCCTGGATGGCATTCACTATGGTTGACTGCCCTACAGAGATGGATCTGAGGAGGTCAATGGCCTCCTCACTGAGGGCAGCAGTGCTCACTGGGGCAGGGCCTGGGGTGAAAGAGTTGTCCACCCTCCTGGGTGAGCGGGCACGGCCAACTCAGTGGGGGGCTACTGGGTAGACAGTGATGGTACGGGGTAGTGGCTGTACCTGTAGCTGGGGTGGTTCCAGAGGTGTCTGCCACAGCCAGGGACCTCCCATCGGAGGAGGAATCAGAGTCAGTTTTATCACCTCCTGTCTCTGCCATGGTGGTCCCCTCGCGTCCCACTGGTCCCCTCGGCATCAGTGGAATCTGCCTCCTGGGTCCTGTGGGATGCAGCTCCCTCAGTCGCCGGTGCCCCTGCTCCTCTGCAGATGATGCTAATGCACACATGGACATGATACAGACAGGAGGACACCATTAACCATACAATCCATGAACAATAAAGACAACAGCACACAGTGTAAACCACAATAATATGTGAATAGTAACATCCAAGGTATGTAGATTTCATTGAAGAAAAAGGCACGTAAGTATCCCACCTCCTTTAATAGAAAGTCTCTTTAATTAAAAACACAGTTTGCTTCATTGAGAGAGAACTTCCATCAAACACAGCCAACACGTGTTTCGTCACGAAGGTGACTTTTTCAAGGCTGCACAAAAGACATATATACACACTAGTGTTTCATTTTGTTCATAACTGAACACCGTAGAAGCAAAGCCGACAAACAAAATATTAGAAGAAACCTAAAACCAAGTTACAGAGCCAGAAAAATGCAAAACCAATGTAAGTAAAGAAAAACCGTGGACATGGCAGACCAGAAAGAATTAAAATAGTGAGCAGACACCATGTGAGAACACCTAAGTGAAAAAAGACATTGCATGAACTCCCAAATCAAAGACAACATGAAATGTGCTCATACCTTAAACAAGACACCCACATCGATTGTTACTAAAACTAATGAAAAGCGCGCATAAAATGGTCAGTCGAATGAAAAGTAAGTCGACTGAGCAGAAAAAATGCATGCTTAAGTGGAGGGTCATTGTCAGGTGTGTGATTTTAGTTTTGGCCAGTGTTGTGGTGTTTTGTATTTGGGTGGCCAGTCTGACCGCGCCGGTGTGAACCGTCAATTGTTTATCACTGTTGAATGTGTGCTGTGGTGATTTGTGGGTCATAATATGGTGGGCGTTGTTTTGTTGGCACAATGGTATGGGTGTTAGTAACACTAACCTTTGGTCTGGCGGATATGTGCTTGTGGCAGTATTCTGTTGGTTTAGTATGTTTGTGTCATAATATGGTGAACGGAAGTTCCCCTCCGCGACGTTATGTTGGCGGCCATCACCTCAGCGGTAAAAAGCATTTACCGCCAATGTCATAATGAGGGCCATAGTGCCAGATGTATCAATCTTAACAATGGCGATTACCTAATTGCGATGTTTTGAGTAATCGCTATTGGAATGTATGAAACTCCAGAAGTTTCATACTGCGATTCACAAGGGGCTCCCAAATGGACCTACCTCATTAGTATTTGTAGGAAAGTACCATCTTTCTTGGCATGTTACCCCCAATTTTACATGTATGTCAGTATGTTTTTGCCTGTCTGACTGGGATCCTGCTAGCCAGGACCCCAGTGCTCATAGTTTGTGTCCTGAATGTGTATACCTGTGTAGTGCCTAACTGTGTCACTAGGCTCTGCTAATCAGAACCTCAGTGCTCATGCTCTCTCTGCCTTTAAATTTGTCACTATAGGCTAGTGACCACTTTTATCAATTTCAAATGGCATACTGGAACACCCTTACGATTCCCTAGTATGTGGTATCTAGGTACCCAGGGTATTGGGGTTCCAGGAGATCCGTATGGGCTACAGCATTTATTTTGCCACCCAGCGGGAGCTCAGACAAACCTTTACACAGGACTGCCACTGCAGCCTCAGTGAAATAACGCACATTTTATTTCACTGCACTTAAAGAACTTATAAGTCACCTATATGTCCAACCTTCACTTGCTGGATGTTAGGTGCAAAGTTACTAAGAGTGAGGGCACCCTTGCACTAGCAAAGGCACCCCCACATAGTTCATGGCCATTTCCCCAGACTTTGTGAGTGCGGGGACACAATTACACTTGTGCACTACATATAGGTCAATACCTATATGTAGCTTCACAATGGCAACTCCGAATATGGCCATGTAACATGTCTAAGATCATGGAATTGTCCCCCCAATCCAAATCTGGTATTGGGGAGTCAATTCCATGCATCCTGGGTGCTCCACTATGGACCCCAGTACTGCCAAACCAGTTTTCTGGGGTTTTCTCTGCAGCTACAGTTGCTACCAAACCACAGACAGGGTTCTGCCCTCCTGGGGTCTGGGCAACCCAGTCCCAAGAAGGCAGAACAAAGCATTTCCTCTGAGAGCAGGGTGTTACACCCTCTCCCTTTGGAAATAGGTGTTAAAGGCTGGGGAGGGGTAGCCTCTCCCAGCCTCTGGAAATGCTTTGAAGGGCACAGATGGTGCCCTCCTTGCATAAGCCAGTCTAGACCAGTTTAGGGAACCCCCAGCCTCTGGAGGCATCTGAGTGGCCAGTGCCAGCAAGTGATGCCAGAGACCCCTCCTGATACATGCATACTTGACTATGTGGCCAATCCTCCTCTGAGTGCTATTTAGGGTCTCTCCAGTAGGCTTTTCCTCAGATAACGACTTGCAAGAATTCATCAGGGTTCCTCTGCACTTCTCTTTTCAACTTCTGCCAAGGACCAACCTCTGACTGCGCTAGGATGACTGCAAAACTGCAACACAGTAGCCAGAAGACTTCCAGCAACATTGTAGAGCCTAATCCTGGCAGCTTTCTCAACTGCTTCCTGGTGGTGCATGCTCTGGGGGCTGCCTGCCTTCACCCTGCACTGGAAGCCATGAAGAAATCTCCCCTTGGTCGACGGAATCTCCCCCCTGCTTCAGCAGGCACCAAACCTCAGCATCACTGGTACTCTGGGACCCCTCTCATCCTGACGAGCATGGCCACTGCAACACAGGTGGTGGACCCAAGTGACCCAGACTGTCCAGTGGTCCAACTGTTCAAATTTGGAGGAGGTAAGTCCTTGCCTCCCCTCCCCAGACAGTAATCCTGTGCACCGCGTGATCTGCAGCTACAAGGGCTTCTGTGCACATTTCTAAGAAATCCTGCATGCACAGCTGAGCCTAGGTACCCAGCACTCAGTCCTGCGATGCTCAGCTCCCTGAGTTGATCTCTGGTGTCTTCTGTGGGTACTTCCTTCTTGTGCATGGGCTCTGTAAGCAAGTGGCGACATCCTGGTCCTTCCTGGGCCCGGGCAGCCACGACTCTTGCAGCTAGCAAGGCTTGTTTGTGGTATTTTGCCAAGGAAACAACTCTGCATCCTCCAGCACGCCGTGGGACATCTTGTGCATGAAGAAGTACTTCCTACCACCTTTCATTGTTGCAAATCCTGCAGCTTCTTCCAACCGGAGGTAGCCACTTTGCACCTTCATCCAGGCTTTAGTGGGCTCCTGCCCCCCCTGGACACTTTAGCGACTCTTGGGCTTGGTCCCATTCCTTTGCAGGTCTTCAGGTCCAGGAATCCATCTTCAGTTATTTGCAGTCTGTTGTGGTCCTTGCAAAATCCTTTAACACAACTTTAGTGTGTTACTGGGGAAATAGTAGTACTTTACTCCTACTTTCCAGAGTCTTGGGGTGGGGTCTCCTTTACACCCTTAGTGTTTTCTTACACTCCCAGCAACCCTCTACACACTACACTAGCCTAAGGGTCCATTTGTGGTTCGCATTCCACTTTCTTAGTATATGGTTTGTGTTGCCCCTAGGTGTTTGTACTTTCTGACTGTTTTACTTACCTGATTTGGTTAGTTGTGTATATTTTGTGTATGTTACTTACCTCCTAAGGGAGTATATCCTCTGATATATTTTTGGCACATTGTCACTAAAATAAAGTACCTTTATTTTTAGTAACTGTGAGTATTGTCTTTCTTATGACATAGTACCTATATGATATAAGTGGTATTGCATGAGCTTTGCATGTCTCCTAGTTCAGCCTTGGCTGCTCTGCTATAGCTACCTCTAACAGTCTAATCTGCTAGAACACTACTACACTCTACTAATAAGCGATAACTGGACCTGGCATAAGGTGAAAGTACCATTGGTACCCACTACAAGCCAGGCCAGCCTCCTACATTGGTGGTGCAGCGGTGGTATAAGTACTTGTAACTGCTTTACCACTTTGTCATTGGTGCTTTTCAGAAGAAAACCATATTCTCAATACTTAGAAATATACACAAGTAAACTTAACAGTCTTATTTTCACTCTAAATACTTTCTAAAACGTTTCTAAAAAGTTTGAAAAAGTTTTTCTCTTTTCTTTAAAAGTTTTCAAAACTCTTTCTGTTACCCCTAACCTCTTTCCTTTTACCATGCCTGTGGTAGAGCAAACTCCCAAAGTTGTGAAGACAACCTATGATAATCTAAACTTTAAAAGTTTGAGGGGTCTCTGTATAGAAAGAGGTTTGGGGATTGGTAAGAACCTACTAAGGATCTCCTTTTTAACCGTCTCCTTGAAAGTGACCAGAGTCAGACTGGTCAAACCCAGGATCAGGAGGTAGAGGAAGGGCGTACCCAGATAGATTCAGGGAAGGGTCCTGAGAACTCTGGGGAGGGTACTCCCAAAGACCTTTCACTTATAAGGCCACCTAGTGAAGCTGGGAGTGGGAGCGGGTCACACAACAGTAGGACACCTTTCACTCCAAAAGGCCAGGTCACTAGAATTCGGGCAGTCAGAGAAAAGTCTGCTTCTGCCCATTCTCACATTACCTCTGTGTCAGAGAATTCCCAAACCTCCCACCCTGAGGATAACACCCTAGATAGGGAACTCAGAAAGCTAAGGTGGAAAGAGGCCAGACTGAGGCTGAGACAGCAGCAGTTGGCCTTCTATAGTGAATCCTTAAAATGTAGAGAGAGAAAGACTGAAGTTGGGGTTAGTTCCCCATGGTGGCAGCAACAGCAGCAATCTTGATAGTAATCCTGTTAGAGAAACAGATTAAAGAAACCTGCATAAGATTGTCCCCCCTTACAAGGAGGGGGATGACATTAACAAATGTTTTTTTGCACTTGAGAGGGCCTGTATGGTACAGTTGGTCCCTCAAAGGCAGTGGGCTGCTATATCGTGGTGATCTTTCACTGGCAAAGGTAGGGACAGACTCCTTACTGTCAGGGAGAGTGAGGCCAACAATTACAAAGTTTTGAAGGATGCACTCTTAGATGTATTAGCTTAACCACTGAACAATACAGGATAAAGTTCAGAGATACCAGAAGAGTCCTCTCAAGACTGGACAGACTTTGTAGACTTTTTGGTGAAGGTCTTGGAGGGATGGTTACATGGCAGTAAAGTGACTGACTATGAAAGCCTATATAATCTAATTATGAGAGAGCATATTTTGAATAATTGTGTGTCTGACTTGTTGCATTAGTACTTGGTAGACTCAGATCTGACCTCTCCCCAAGAATTGGGAAAGAAGGCAGACAAATGGGTCAAAACAAGACTGAGCAGAAAAGCTCATACAAGAGGTGACAATGATGTCAAGAAGAAGGATAGTGAGTCTCATGACAAGAGTGCGGACAAAGACAAAAAGGATTCTGAGTCTTCATCAGGCCCACAAAAATTCCCTGGGGGAGGTGGGTCCAAATCCTCTTCTCACAATCAAAAGAAGCCATGATGTTATTTTTGTAAAAGTAGAGGGCATTATGCAAGTGATACCACTTGTCCAAAGAAAAACACCAAGGCTCCCACTACCACAACCCCAACTGCGTCCACTAGTGTCCCTAGTAACAGCAGTGGTGGTGGGAAGAACACTACAAATAGCTAGACAAAGTGTGTAGATGGGCTCACCATTGGTAATGTAGTGGAGGTTGGTCTAGTTAGGGAGACCACAGAGGCTGTTTCAGGCTCTGATGGTGGTATTGATTTTGCCACCTTAGTTGCTTGTCCCCTTAATATGGGTAAATACAAGCAACTAACCCTAATAAATGGTGTTGAGGTTGAGGCCTACAGGGACACAGGAGCCAGTGTCACCATGGTGATAGAGAAACTGGTTGCCCCTGAAAAACACCTACTTGGTCACCAGTACCAAGTGACGGATGCTCATAACAACACGCATTGCCATCCCATTGCTGTTGAGAATCTCAACTGGGGTGGGGTTACTGGCCGAATGTAAGTTGTGGTAGCCACTAATTGACCTGTAGACTGCTTACTAGTAAATGATTTGGAAACATCAGCTTGGGCTGAAGTGGAGTTGGAGGCTCATGCAGCAATGCTGGGCATTCCAGGGCATATCTTAGCTCTCACAAGGGCTCAGGCCCAGAAGCAAAGAGTACAGAGAAACTTGGATCCTGGAAAAATGGGCCAAAGTGCTCCAAAAAGCTTGGGGTAGAAAGGGTAAATCCTTGGCCACTATCCCTCCCTCTCAAGAAGATTCCCCTTTTGAGGAAGAGGAATTCTCTCCCTGTGCAGAACCTACACCAGAGGATCTGGCAGCTGACAGTGCTGAGCTTTTGGGTGCAGGGGGACCTGCTAGGGAAGAGCTGGGTGTGGCACAGCAAACCTGTCCCACACTAGAGGGTCTAAGACAGCAAGCTGGCAAACAGCAAAATGGGGATGTCATTGATACCCACAATGTCTATTGGGAAGACAACCTTCCCTATACTGAGGCAAGGGACCCTAAACCTGGAGCTGCCAGGAGATTGGTCATCCCTTTGCAGTATAGGGAGTTTCTTCTGACTTTGGCTCATGACATTCCTTTAGCTGGGCATTTGGGCCAAAGTAAAACATGGGACAGGCTTGTTCCAATGTTCCACTGGCCTCCTATGTCCAAGTCAAAGGAGTTCTGTCGATCCTGTGTGACCTGCCAAGCCAGTGGCAAGACTGGTGGCACACCTAAGGCCCCCTTAATTCCACTTCCAGTGGCTGGGTTGCCCTTTGAGAGGGTAGGGGTTGACATTGTTGGCCCCCTTGACCCTCCAACAGCTTCAGGAAACAGATTCATCCTAGTTGTAGTGGACCATGCCACTAGGTATCCTGAAGCTCTACCTTTAAGGACCACTGCAGCTCCTGCAGTGGCAAAAGCCCTCCTGGGAACCTTTTACAGAGTGGGTTTCCCTTAGGAAGTGGTATCAGACAAAGGTAGTAACTTCATGTCTGCATATCTAAAAGCAATGTGGAAGGAGTGTGGTGTTACCCACAAGCTCACCACTCCTTATCACCCACAGACAAATGTATTGGTTGAGACATTTAATAAAACTCTCAAAGGCATGATCATGGGACTCCCTGAAAAACTCAGGAGGAGATGGAATGTCCTGTTGCCATGCCTCCTTTTTGCTCATAGGGAGATACCCCAGAAAGGAGTGGGCTACAGCCCCTTTGAGCTCCTCTTTGGGCACCATGTAAGAGGTCCCCTTGCTCTTGTGAAGGAGGGTTGGGAACAACCTTTTAAAGCTCCAAACAAGACATTGTTGACTATGTGCTTGGCTTCGGATCAAGGATGGCTGAGTACATGAAAAAGGCCAGCAAAAACCTTCAGGCCAGCCAGGAGCTCCAAAAGCAATGACATGACCAGAAGGCTGTCCTGACACAGTACCAACCAGGACAGAAGGTGTGGGTATTGGAGCCTGTGGCACCAAGAGCACTCCAGGACAAATGGAGTGGACCCCATCTCATTGTGGAAAAGAAAGGTGAGGTCACCTATTTGGTGGACGTAGGCACTGCCAGAAGCCCCCTTAGGGTGCTTCATGTCAATCGCCTTAAACCTTACTACGACGTGGCTTACTTAACGCTGCTCATGGTAACAGATATGGGGTAGGAGGAAGAGAGCGACCCTCTCCCTGACCTCTTCTCCACCACTGAAGCTGATGGCTTAGTGGAGGTAGTGGTATTGGCAGATTGCCTTACTGCTGAGCAGAAGGACAACTGCATAAATCTCCCTGATCAGTTCTCTGACCTCTTCTCACTAATTCCAGGTACAACTACCTGGTGTGAGCATACAATTGACACTCCAGACAGTTTAGCTGTCAAAAATAAAATTTATAGACAGCCTGACCATGCCAGAGACTGCATCAAACAAAAGGTGCAGAAAAGGTTAGACCTTGGAGTGATTGAGCCCTCTGAAAGCCCCTGGGCCCGCCCAGTGGTGCTTGTCCCCAGACCTCATAGTAAAGAAGGAAAAAAGGAAATGTGGTTGTGTGTGGACTATAGGGGTCTCAATCAAATAACAAAAACTGATGCTCACCCTATACCCAGGACAGATGAGCTAATAGATATACTGGCTTCTGCCAAGTATCTAAGCACTTTTGATTTAACTGCAGGGTATTGGCAGATTAAGTTTTCGGAAGATGCTAAACCAAAAACAGTATTTTCAACCATTGGAGGGTATTACCAGTTCACAATTATGCCCTTTGAATTGAAAAATACACCAGCCACTTTTCATAAGTTGGTGAATACAGTCTTCCAAGGATTGGAAGCCCTTAGTGCAGCATATCTAGATGATATTGCTGTTATTAGCTCCACATGGGATGATCATCTGATCCACCTGTGGAAAGTTTTGGGGACCTCACTATCAAGGCCTCAAAGTGCCAGATAGGGCAGGGGAAAGTAGTTTATCTTGGCCACATGGAAAGTGGGGAACAGATTGCACCACTGCAGAGGAAGATCCAAACCATAATGGAATGTATTCCCCCTACAACTCAAACCCAAGTGAGAGCCTTCCTAGGCCTCACTGGGTACTACAGGAGGTTCATAAAGAATTATGGCACTGTAGCTGCCCCTCTTAATGACCTCACATCAAGGAAGATGCCTAACAAGGTGTTATGGACGGCTAGCTGTCAAAAGGCTTTTGATGAGCTCAAACAGGCCATGTGCTCTGCACCTGTCCTCAAAAGCCCTTGTTACTCCCAAAAATTCATAGTTCAGACTCATGCTTCTGAATTAGGGGTAGGGGCAGTTCTATCACAGCTAAACATAGAGGACCAGGATCAACCTGTTGCTTTCATCAGCAGGAGGTTGACCCCTAGAGAAAAGCGTTGGTCTGCCATAGAGAGGGAGGCTTTTGCTGTGGTCTGGGCCTTAAAAAAGTTGAGACCATACCTCTTTGGTACTCACTTTTTTGTTCAAACAGACCACAAACCTCGATTATGGCTTAAACAAATGAAAGGTGAAAACCCTAAATTGTTAAGGTGGTCCATCTCCCACCAGGGAATAGACTATACAGTGGAACATAGACCTGGGAATACCCACTCCAGTGCAGATGGACTCTCCAGATATTTCTACTTAGACAATGAAGACTCATCTGGGCAAGGTTAGCCTTATTGTCCCTCGTTTGGGGGAGGGTAGTTTAGGAAAGTACCATCTTTCTTGGCATGTTACCCCCAATTTTACATGTATGTCAGTATGTTTTTGCCTGTCTCACTGGGATCCTTCTAGCCAGGACCCCAGTGCTCATAGTTTGTGGCCTGAATGTGTATACATGTGTAGTGCCTAACTGTGTCACTGAGGCTCTGTTAATCAGAACCTCATTGTTCATGCTCTCTCTGCCTTTAAATTTGTCACTATTGGCTAGTGACCACTCTTACCAATTTCAATTGGCATTCTGGAACACCCTTATAATTCCCTAGTATATGGTACCTATGTACCCAGGGCATTGGGGTTCCAGGAGATCCATATGGGCTGCAGCATTTCTTTTGCCACCCAGAGGGAGCTCAGACAAACCTTTACACTGGACTGCCATTGCAGCCTGAGTAAAATAACGCACACATTATTTCACAGCCATTTTCACTGCACTTAAGTAACTCAAAAGTAAACTGTATGTCTAACCATCACTTCCTGAAGGTTAGGTGCAAAGTTACTAAGTGTGACGGCACCCTTGCACTAGCAAAGGTGCCACCACATAGTTCAGGGCCATTTCCCCGGACTTTGTGAGTGCGGAGACACCATTACACGTGTGCACTACATATAGGTCAATACCTATATGTAGCATCACAATGGTAACTAACAATATGGCCATGTAACATGTCTAAAATCATGGAATTGTCCCCCAAATCCAAATCTGGTATTGGGGAGTCAATACCATGCATCCTGGGGGCTCCACTATGGACACCAGTGCTGCCAAACCAGTTCTTTGGGGTTTTCACTGCAGCTACAGTTGCTGCCAACCCACAGACAGGGTTCTGCCCTCCGGGGGTCTGGGCAGCCCAGTCCGAGGAATGCAGAATAAAGCATTTCCTCTGAGAGCAGGTTGTTACACCCTCTCTCTTTGGAAATAGGTGTTAAAAGCTGGGGAGAGGTAGCTTCTCCCACCTCTGGAAATGCTTTGAAAGACACAGATGGTGCCCCCTTGCATAATCCAGTCTACACCAGTTTAGGGAACCCCCAGTCCCTGCTCTGGTGTGAAACTGGACAAAGCAAAGAGGAGTGACCACTCTCCTGTCCGTCACCACCCCAGGGGTGGGGCCCAGAGCTCCTCCAGTGTGTCACAGACCTCTGCTATCTTGTTTCCAGAGGAGTGGGGACACTCTAGATGCCTCTGAGTGGCCAGGGCCAGCAGATGACGTCAGAGGCCCCTCCTGATAGGTGCATACCTGACTAGGTGGCCAATCCTCCTCTGAGAGCTATTTAGGGTCTCTCCTGTGGGCTTACCCTCAGATAACGACCTGCAAGAATTCATCAGGGTTCCTCTGCACTTCTCTCTTTGACTTCTGCCAAGAATTGACCACTGACTGCTCCAGGACGCAGGCACAACTGCAAAAAAGTAGCCAGAAGACTACCAGTGACATTGTAGTGCCTAATCTTGCCGTCTTTCTCGACTGTTTCCTGGTGGTGCATGCTCTGGGGGCTGCCTGCCTTCACCCTTCACTGGAAGCCATTAAGAAATCTCCTGTGGGTCGATGGAATCTTCCCCCTGCTTCAGCAGGCACCAAACTTCAGCATCACCGGTACTCTGGGACCCCTCTCATCCTGACGAGCATGACCCTTGGAACACAGGTGGAGGACCCAAGTGACCCAGACTATCCAGTGGTCCAACTGTCCAAATTTGGAGGAGGTAAGTCCTTGCCTCCCCTCCCCAGACAGTAATCCTCTGCACAGCGAGATCGTCAGCTACAAGGGCTTCTGTGCATATTTCCAAGAAATCCTGCATGCACTTCTGAGCCTAGGGCCCCAGCACTCCGTCCTGTGATGCTTAGCTCCCTGAGTTGATCTCTGGTGTCATGGGACCTCTCTTTGCAGTGTTGAGATAACTGCCATGTTCAGACTTCTTGAACCCATGTTCAAGGACTTCTGTGGGGGCTTTCTTCTTGTGCATGGGCTCTCTACATTGCCGAGGGCCCCTTCTGTCTCCTTTCCCAAGTGGCGATATCCTGGTCCTTCCTGGGCCAGGGCAGCACCCTTTTTCTTCAAACGTGACTCTTGCAGCTAGAAAGGCTTGTTTGTGGTATTTTGCCAAGGAAACAACTCTGCATGGTCCAGCACGCCTTGGGACATATTCTACATGAAGAAGAACTTCCTACCACCTTTCATTGTTACAAATCCTGCAGCCTCTTCCAACCGAAGGCAGCCAATTTGCACCTTCATCCGGGGTTTAGTGGGCTCCTGCCCCCCCTGGAAACTTTAGCGATTCTTGGACTTGCCCCCTTCCTTTGCAGGTCTTCAGTGCTTTGCAGTCTGTTGTGGTCCTTGCAAAATCCTTCATCACAACCTTAGTTTGTTTCCTGGGGAAATAGTAGTACTTTACTCCTACTTTCCAGGGTCATGTGGTGGGGTCTCTTTTACACCCTTAGTGTTTACATACACTCCCCAGCAACCCTCTACACACTACACTAGCCTAAGGGTCCATTCGTGGTTCGCATTCCACTTTCTTAGTATATGGTTTGCGTTGCCCCTAGGTGTTTGTACTTTCTGACTGTTTTACTTACCTGATTTGGTTAGTTGTGTATATTTTGTGTATGTTACTTACCTCCTAAGGTAGTATATCCTCTGAGATATTTTTAGCACATTGTCACTAAAATAAAGTACCTTTATTTTTTGTAACTATGAGTATTGTCTTTCTTATGATATAGTACCTATATGTTATAAGTGGTAGTGCATGAGGTTTGCATGTCTCCTAGTTCAGCCTTGCCTCTGCTATAGCTACCTCTAATATCCTAAGCTGCTAGAACACTACTACACTCTACTAATAAAGGATAACTGGACCTGGCATAAGGTGTAAGTACCATTGGTACGCACTACAAGCCAGGCCAACCTCCTACAATATTCATGAGGCTCAGCAGACCACCATGTCTGTGATTGCTTTACAATAAAGTAATCTTTTTTTTTTCAAATGCAGCCCGTTTTACTTAAAGGAAAACGGGATGCATTTAAAAATGTAAAATGAAAAGTTTTCTTTTAATTTTTTAAGAGTAGGCAGTGGTCTTAAAAAACATTTTTGCTTGCATTCACAAATGGGAAGGGATCCCTTCGGGACCCATTTGAAATTGGTGGTAGCTGTGATTGTTTTGTGACCGCATTCACGGTCACAAAACAATCATACATACCTCTGCGATTTAGTATTAGGAAGGGATGCCCTTGACATACCCCTTCCTAATACTGAATCAGTATGTAGTCGCAAATGCAATTTGCGATTCAGTAACAAGCTGGACTTGTTACAACCAAAATGCATTTTTACAATCGCAAAAATGTGTAATACATCTAGCCCATGGTCTCTAATAACTGTTAATGGAGCACCTCTAAGGTCTATGAGGGCCAAAACTGAGGGTCCGTAATGGCTCAAAGGGAGGTTCTTAAGCGTAGCAGCTGGGTGATAGGCTGCATCGGAGGTGTCAGGGGATCGATGTGCTGACAGTATGAACTAAGCATCTGTAAGGGATGGCTGACAGGATCCAAGGTTAGGTAAGGGCCTCTCAGGACCTCAGTCACTTCATTCTGAATTTATTTGTCAAGGTAATGCGTATGAATCTAATTAATCTCATAGTGGTAACTCTGTGAACATGTTCCATCATCAGAGGCACAATTTTGGCTAAAAGTTGTAGGAAAGTGATGGATGGAATACTTGAATCAATCTCAGCCACTGGTAATTTTTCAAGTCGCATCCCAGACCGTTGCTATTTTGCACAGCATGTCACCTCAGTTTGGACCCAGCTATCTCAAATCACTCCTGACCCAGCTCCACTGGGAAAAGCTCAGGCTGAGCTGCCAGGTCAGATCTTCCTTGAGCTGGAACACAACCTAGGACCAGTGTTGGCCAAATTAGTGATCTTCATCCAGGTATAGCTTGGTTCCAGTGACACAGTGTTCACTGGATCCATATCTGGGTATACCCATCCCACTTAGGGTGGCACACTAAAGTATACAACAAACTGATGGATACAATGCTTGAATTAATGCCAGCCACTGGTAATTACTCGGGGTGCATCCTAGTCCATTATTATTTTGCACACCATGCCACCACAGTTTGGACTCAGCCATTGCAAATCCTTGACCTTGCACCAATGGGAGTATCCCAGTCTGAACTACCAGGCCAGGTCCTCCATGAACAAGACTACAAGCATCCGAGTACTGGTTTTACCTTAGTTATGACTCATCAGCCATGTATAACCTAGCTCCAGTGACTTGTGTTGCTATTGCCCAACGTAGCGATACTCATCATTTTATCCAAAACACCCTTGTCTCCCTCATAACTTGTGCTGCAGATGTTAGTAAACTACTAACTAACACTGTAAATAGAAAAGAGGAAAAACAAAATAAAGAGGCTACAGTTTGAGGGAGGTCCCTCAGCATAAGTAAGGTCTTTCTGGATAGATCACATCCTGAGCTGTGCACTCTGCCTCGCTGTTTGATAGCTTTTGCTGTTGAGATGCAAGATGCAAGACATGCATGGAGGTGGGGTAAGGAAGCCAACTGGCAGAAGTGCTGCTGACCATAGCCAGAGTGGGGGCCTGAAAGGGGTCTGATCAGGGACAGAGGAGACTGTCAGCATCTGTACCAGAGCAGAGTGGAGATAGCAGAGGTAGGGAGACTCAATTGTAGACCCATGTGCTGCTACGATTCCAGTATAGTTTGCTGTTATTTGCCAATCTGTTGGCCCACAATGGCCTAGCGTGGCAAAGGAGGACTCAGGCAGTGCTGTCCTCCCCTTGATTCACCTTCTCTTGGTGCCCTTCCCACCTACTGAGCTTCATTTGGCACTTTATGGTATGTTAGACACTACTGGTGTTGCAGAGGTGAGCAACAGGCACAGTGGTGGCCATCCTAGGTGCCAACACAGTTTGTGCTTTAGCGCCCCCTCTTCTCTACAGTTGCCTTTCACCATCCTGGCATCTCCTTTCTCATCACAGCTACACCAGCTTGTCCCTTGTCCTAATCACTCAAGCCAAGGCTGCTCCCGGCCTCTTCTGCTTCATAGGGATTTACTGAAGCCCTTGTTGTTCCCTAGCTAGCTCTCCATGGCTTTGCAACAACGGTTGACTGTGTATGCTGTTGCTGCCTTGAGCTGCAATTTTCTAGCATAGTGCATAGGCAATTTGAATACTCCTCTGCCCTGAGCTGCTGCCCCTACTTGTCATCCTACTAGACCACAAAGGTACTGTGGAACTGAGGTTAAGGAAAGTAGTGGTGATCTCCAAGCATGTTTTTGGTTACTGTGGCTCTGGAGTGTTATCTCTGGAGTGTTGAGCTGGCTCTTGTGTTGATAGAGCTGTTGCCATTCACAGTTCTCCTCTGCAGGAGAGACAGGGTGTTAATAAAATTTGATCTACTGAACCACCACTTACCTTCTTGCGAAATCCAACCAGAATATGTGGTAAAAATGAAAAAACCTGCTACTCTGTAATCAGGCATCGAAGCACACCCGTAACATGCTAGGTGTCTTGGGTGGGACCCCGATGATGAAGCATGCCGCCAACTTGGTTGGTGGGTGTGGGGTCTTTTTAGCATAACCTAAGTGCATTACGTTTCACAATTTTAGTGTTTGGAACATCACAGAAGAACGTGTACACATCAAATCAAATCAAATCATTAACATTTATAAAGCGCGCTACTCACCCGTGCAGGTCTCAAGGCGCTAGGGGAAAAAGGAGGGGTTATCGCTGCTCGAACAGCCAGGTCTTTAGGAGTCTCCGGAAAGCGGAGTGGTCTTGGGTGGTCCTGAGGCTGGTGGGGAGGGAGTTCCAGGTCTTGGCCGCCAGGAAGGAGAAAGATCTCCCACCCGCCGTGGAGCGGCGGATGCGAGGGACAGCAGCGAGTGCGAGGCCAGAGGAGCGGGGGAGGCGGGTGGGGATGTAGAAGCTGAGGCGTCTGTTGAGGTATTCCGGTCCCTTGTCGTGGAGGGCTTTGTGTACGTGGGTGAGAAGTCGGAAGGTGATCCTTTTGCTGACTGGGAGCCAGTGCAGGTGTCTCAGGTGTGCGGAGATGTGGCTGCTGCGGGGTATGTCGAGGATGAGGCGGGCCGAGGCGTTTTGAATGCGTTGCAGGCGATTTTGGAGTTTGGCTGTGGTCCCGGCGTAGTGGGTGTTGCCGTAGTCCAGGCGGCTTGTGACGAGGGCGTGGGTCACGGTTTTTCTGGTGTCGGCGGGGATCCAGCGGAAGATCATGCGGAGGATGCGGAGGGTGAGGAAGCAGGCGGAGGACACGGCGTTGACTTGCTTGGTCATGGTGAGAAGAGGGTCCAAGATGAAGCTGAGGTTACGGGCGTGGTCTGTGGGAGTCGTGCGGTGCCGAGGGCCGTGGGCCATCAGGAGTCGTCCCAGGCGGACGGGGTGTTGCCGAGGATGAGGACTTCCGTTTTTTCAGAGTTCAGCTTTAGGCGGCTGAGCCTCATCCAAACTGCGACGTCCTTCATACCCTCTTGTAGGTTGGTCTTGGCGCTGGCGGGGTCCTTGGTGAGGGAGAGTATAAGTTGGGTGTCGTCGGCGTAGGAGGTGATGATGATGTCGTGCTTGCGTACGATGTTGGCGAGGGGGCTCATGTAGACATTGAAGAGTGTCGGGCTGAGTGATGAGCCTTGGGATACGCCGCAGATGATCTCGGTGGGTTCTGAGCGAAACGGAGGGAGGTAAACTCTTTGGGAACGGTTTGAGAGGAAGGAGGCGATCCAGTCCAGGGCCTGGCTTTGGATTCCGGTGAAGCGGAGGTGGGTGATTAGGGTGCGGTGACAGACAGTGTCAAAGGCAGCCGAGAGGTCGAGCAGAATGAGGGCGACTGTTTCACCGTTGTCCATCAGGGTTCTGATGTCGTCAGTGACTGAGATGAGGGCGGTTTCAGTGCTGTGGTTGGTTCGGAATCCGGTTTGTGAGGGGTCGAGCAGGTTGTTGTCTTCCAGGAAGGTGGTCAGCTGTTTGTTGACGGTCTTCTCTATAACTTTGGCTGGGAAAGGCAGAAGAGAGATGGGGCGGAAGTTTTTCAGGTCGCTCAGGTCAGCCATAGGTTTCTTTAGTAGGGCGTTGACTTCGGCGTGTTTCCAGCATTCGGGGAAGGTAGCAGAAGAAAAAGAAGAGTTGATGATGGTCTGGAGGTGCGGGGCGATGATGTCGTCGGCTTTGTTAAAGATGAAGTGCGGGCAGGGGTCCGAAGGGGCGCCGGAGTGGATAGAGTTCATGATGGATTTGGTTTCTTCCGTGTTGGTGTGGGACCAGTTGTTGAGGGTGATGGCCGTGGATGCCGGTTCGGTGGTGTTTGGTTGGGTCTGGTGTCCGAAGCTGTCGTGGAGGTCGCTAATCTTGCGATGGAAGAAAGTGGCGAGGGATTCGCACAGATCCTGTGAGGGCGTGACGGCGTTGGCGTTGGCGCTGGGGTTGGAGAACTCCTTGACGATGCTGAAGAGTTCTCTGCTGTTGTGTCTGTTTTTGTCCAGTCTGTCGGTGAAAAAGTTCCTTTTGGTGGCGCGGATCAGGTGGTGGTGTTCGCGGGTAGCGTTCTTGAGGGCGGTCATGTTGTCAGCGGTGCGGTCCTTGCGCCAGGCTTTCTCAAGGGCGCGACAAGTTTTCTTTGATTCTTTGAGGGTGTCAGAGAACCAGAGAGGTGTTTTGGTGTTGGTCTGTCGATGCGTGCGTTTGAGGGGAGCAAGGATGTCTGCGCAGTTGGAGATCCAGTTTGTGAGGTTGAGGGCTGCGTCGTTGGGGTCGGTGGTGAGGGTGGGTTGGTTGGCGGCGAGTGCGGAGAAGAGTTGCTCTTCGGGGATCTTGTTCCACTGTCGACGAGGGATGGGTTGGGTGCGGAGGTGGCGGGTCTGTTACAAAACTACCTGTTTTTCTGGGGGGGGGGTTTGGGGGTGGCACCTACTTGTTTGGGTCCGGGTGCGGCGGTCAACTAAGGAAACCTACCAAACTCAGACAATTTTGAAAACAAGACATCCGTTTGAGTCCAGGGAGGTGTGGATTGCGTGGATCACCCAACATGGTGCAGCTCATTTATTGGCTCTAGGTACCTAGAGTTCCTGATGAACCTACAAGCCCTATATATCCCCCCAACCAGAAGAGTCCAGCAGATATAACCGTAAATTGCTTTTGAAAATCTGACATTGCAGGAAAAAGTTGCAGAGTAAAACGTGGAGAGAAATGGCTGTTTTTCTTTACCTCAATTTCAATATTTTTGTTTCAGCTGTTACTTTCTGTAGGAAATCTTGCAGGATCTACACAAATGACCTCATGCTGGATTCAAAATGTTGTCTAATTTTCACAAATGGATAGCTGTTCAGGATCTAGCATTGGTTTCACACCCATTTTTGTCACTAACTGGAAGGAGACTAATAGCACAAACAATTGTAAAAATGGGGTATGTCCCTGTAAAATGCCAAACTTGTGTTGAAAAATGTGGTTTTCTGATTCAAGTCTGCCTGTTCCTGAAAGCTGGGAAGATGGTGATTGTAGCACTGTTGGAAAATTGATTATTGGTAAGGGCAGTTAAGTATCTCCACTTAGCAATAAGCCACTAACCTCCATTTAGGTCCAGTTAGGTCTCAAATTAAACCAAGCTCAACCCTTGGTAGCTTGGCAACGAGAGACAAGGCTTAACTTAGGAGACAAATGTGTAGAGCGTTTAAAAATCACAAAACAGTAAATAAGTAAACCACAAAACACACTAAAAATCCATCACCAATTTATAAAAATAGATTATATTTTTATCTTTAAAATGATACCAAAACGATTAAAATCAGATAAGGGGAACAGTGGATATGAATTTTTAAAGAATTAATGCTTTCTAGCACATAGAAGCAGCTAGCGCTCAAAGGGTTGAAAAAAAGGTCACACTGGAAAGGAACAAAGTCCAGAGTTCAGGCCACCCACGAGGTAACACTGTCACACTTACTTTCAGAAGCGTTTCTTTATTCAGGAAAGTGGTCCACAGCACCAGCCAAGGGTTCAGAGGCTCTGGTTTGCCTCTTGGGTTCTGGGACTACAACTCCCACAATGCACCTCTTCAACTTATGGAGTTGCTCCAAAAATTTCCAAACTTCTGGATCTTCTTCCAGAGGTCCTTTTTGGGTCCTTGAAGTGTCCACAACTTGATCCAAGGTCTCAGAAGCTCTGAGTTGATCCTTGGGAGTTGGGACTACAATTCCCAGAATGCACCTGGAATGGCCACTGGACGCTGGTCAGCTGGACTCTGCTTGCAGGACTTGATGCAGGGGACTCTGGGCAGCTCCTTTCTACCTGTAGCACACAGGGAGTCCCTTCTTGAAGTATTAGAAGACAAGCAACGTTCTTTTAGTGGTGAAGCCCAAGTGTGCAGCTGGTGCAGTCCTTCAGAGTGCAGTGTCCAGGTGCAGGTGTCCAGCAGGGCAGTATTTCTTCTTCTGACGGTCTTCCTTGTTGAGATTTGGTAGGGAACTGGGGCATGGGTGCAGGTCTGCCAGTTTTATCCTTGCCCCTGGGAGAAAAACAGGGAGGTCCTTGTCTCCAGTCAGGTGCAGGGTCCTTCCCCCTCTGATGACCACTTCCTGGAAAGTGTGGCATAAATCAATCCCAGGGAGCAACATTCCTCAAGAATCCATCATGGCTGAAAGTGATTTTTAGAGGTTACATCTGACTGAGCCCACCCACTGGTGTGGCTAAAACCCTTAAACACACTGTTCTTCTGCCCTCTCCTAATCCAATCAGGGGGGCACCTAATTGTCTGGATTTGCAGAATGTGAAGGAGGTGCTGGGTTGCTCCAAATGCCCTTCCTGCATTTGAAGACCAGTTTGACAGCCCTCCCCCTTCCTGCTTCCTCATCTGCTGAGGGAAGATCTCCTCCCCGAGGCACACCTCTTTGTATTAAGCCAGGCCCCTTCACACCTTATCGAGGCAGCCTGGCCAACCAGAGCAAAGCAGCAAAATACTGCAGGGCTGAAGTTGGCAACTTTTCAGGTAAAATTTAAAACTCTCTTACCTGTACAAGTTATAGTAAATCCAACAATTGTAATGTGTGGGATTTATTATAACAATTAATTTGATAACAAACTTGTTGTATCTAATTTCTCCCCATTCTAGCCTATGGAGGCCATTCACTACAACGAGGGAAAAACAAATTTGTCTGTTTTACCTCACCAGGGCTTATAAGGTGTCTGCTTATAGTTACATGGCACCCAACCCTAGGGGCACATAAGACATACCTTACGGGTGACATAAATGTAAAAATAAGGTAGTTTAAGACTTTGGAACTAATTTTAATTCCAAAGTCGAATTTGCATGTAACTTTTAATCAAAAGCAGCCAGCAAGGCAGGCCTGCCTTTAAAATGACGCAGGGCACCTCAGCAGTGCACCTATGGGGTCACCACCTATGCTAGGGTCTCTAAACCTAAGTACCATATACTTGGGACTTATAGGTAGGATGACTTAGCCAATAGTTCATACTTGTTTTATACAGAGCACTGGCCCTGGACCAGCAAAAAGTGAAAAATGGGGGCAAAAAGTTGGGGGGCTTAGGTAATCAGCCCTGTTCTCTCACAAGCACAGCAAACCCTTTGTTGATGTCGTTTTCAGGGGAAAAAACACATGCTTTCTTCTGCAGCACTATAAAAAAAAAGCAAAATTCTAGCTGTATTTTGGCTAATTTGTTGGTCTCCTCCGGGGAACCCACAAACTCTGAGTACATCCAGAATCCCTAGGATGTTGGAAAAAAAAGAACGCATGCGGTGGGCAGTTTATATGGACAAAAAGTTATGTGGGCCTAAGAGCGAACAGCCCCAAATAGCCAAAAAAAAGCTTGGCAGATTACTACGCCAGAAATGGAGCTGAACCACCCCAGGGCATCACTATCCCTAAAGCCAATAAAGCACCCTGGAGAATCCATTCAGCAAGCCCAGTAACATGGCACTGTATCTCGAGTGCTTGAGTGGATCTCAGATGACTATCTTGAGTTAGCTAATGAACATCACCCTCCTCCACAAATAGGGGATTGTCAAAGTACTTGTGGCAAAATTCATAGGCCACAACTATTTGCTAAAAAATCATCGCAGTTGAAAAAATGGGGCACTAACATCACTACTAATTGCTAGATGCAGAGCCACAGGAGAGGAGTGTACCCGCTGCCATTACAAACAGTGGCTTGTCGCATAGGCTCTCATTATTCTAATGAGACTACTGGATTTTGAGCAGCAAGATCGTCCACGGTGTGGGAGACTGAGTCTTACCCACTGTGGGTGACACCTGTCACCCTAAATCCAGGTTTTGCTCCGGCTTACTAGCAGTGGTTCATCTCCACCAGAAGATAGGGATGATTGGGCAGCCGAGCACATGACATATTAGGCTTCTCAGGGAAGTAGTGGTCACTCAGGTCGCATCCTTTTCTCTCATTCACAATTCAGTCTCATATATAAATGACAATAAGAAGTAGTATAAGTTTTAATGACTGGTTTAATAAAACAACTGCATTTTAGATAGCAAAGAGTTAGCTGCAATAACCAGGATGACACAACATGACAATATTAAAATGGTGGCGAGGAGAGTGAAGCATAAGAATAACGCTATCATATTGTCACTAGGATTGATGGACTATTTCCTTCCTAGGCCATAATCTGAGCATAGCATGGTAAATTCTAATTCTGCCTTTCAGGTTACCCCGGGAGGACATCAACCCTCATACCTGAGCAAAGGCCTGTAGTCTGCATTAGCATCTGCAGCGAAGCATTCAGCAATCAGCATACAGTTGTGGTTCGCTGGCTGGAATCTCCCTCTTAACATGTAATGGGAGTAGGAAGTGTTTTTATAATAACACAGCTGATGTTCTAAGAAAATGTCCCTACGTAAGGATGTGTATTTTCTACAAATATTGGCGACTAAACTTCTACCGCATTCACCGGCAATGTCCAAACTGTAGCCTTGGCTGAAGCAGAAAGTGATCAAGAATATTTTGTTTGAGAACACAGTGCTGGGCTAAGCAAAAACAGTTAGATGAAAATAAAACAAGATCGTAAAACTGGTTATGGTAAAAATGACAATGCAAAGCCGAATAAAATATATCTAGGTCAAAGTGCACAGCGGCCTAGTGTGTTAAACTACCGTGCATGGAGCTATAACTAATATGGATACACAACAAGCTCACATTGCTTGCCTGATGGAACAGTCTTATGCCCTCTGTTAACAATCAACATACGCCAAATTACAGCTGTAATCTAAAATGGGCTTTTGAGAATAATACTTCATTTCAATCACCTCAATGTTTTGTCTTGGCAGATGAAGTACTTGAGTTAGAAGACACATATCCCCCACTGCCTGGGCAACTGTCATTACCAAAGACCTGTTTAAATAGTACTTCCCTAACGCCTGGTAGCATAAGTGTCTATCAAGCAATTCTTCTTTGAGCAACTCTAAGCAAGACAGTTCTGAGACCCCTCAGGCTCAACCAACCCTTGTTATCATGGCAACAATGTGCAGGACTCTAGCTACTGTAGTAGTTCTATAACTGCGCAGTCAACAAAAATAGATGATCAAACTTTGATCATGTGTGACATTGCAAATAACATTGAATTAATTGAGAAAAGAATGTGCTTGATGGTGGGTGCTGTGATAGACTCACTCAGGAGGTTTAAAATCAGGAGATAAGTGTAATTGTTCTGTGATACTAGCAAAACTAGATGAGGCCGCATGCGTTATTCATTCAATTATATCAGACTTTAAAAAGAGAATAGAGGAAGAAGAACTAAGAAATCAAAGACAGAATTATGATGAAGGCTAATGTGAAAAGTTGTAAAAAATCAAAGAGCTAAATCTTTTGCAGTTCAGCATCAAATTATGGACCCACCCAAGAGGAATTTAGGAACTTAGGGCATCGCCCTTGCACCACGCAATGAGGTGCAATGGGGTGCATGAGTGACACAACTCTTGAGTTAGATTTATCAAGCCAGGCAAGGCCAACTTTCATGGCCTTCCCTGGCTTGATAAATCCATTTTAACTTTACCAAATTGCTGCATTGCATTACTCTGCCCTGGGAAGGAGTTCTTTGGGTAGAGCGTGGTTTCCTATGCATCCCCCCATGGATTGTGGCTTACTCTCAGATTTACCATTACTGGTAGACCTGGGATTGCATCAAAATACTACACCTCTCCAGGTGAGGCATAACAGTGAGAAATTATTTAACCTCCTTACCATGCAGCACACTTAGAAAAAGAAAAATGCCTCTGAGGATTGTGTTTTTGCAGGAAGGTGCACATAAGCAATCCTGCTTCAAATGCATTGGCGCTAGGTAACACATTGTGTACCTGTGCAGGGAAAAGACAGGAATGCGCTGTTCAGTGTTAAGTAGGGCACATTTCTGTCCTTTCCCTATCACACAGCAAGGTGACTTGTTGAGCTGCGTGATTTATTTAAAAAAATATGCCCCCAATGTTTTCTCACATACAGTCTCAGAACCTAACCACAAGATATTTGTCAGACCTCCTGAAGGAGGTAACATAAAAAACAAGAAGAGAATCCCCAAAGTATGCCTGCACAAAGTCTTACAAAAACTCACATTTGACAAGAAAAAAAAAATCTTTCAAAAACAATAATGGTACTAAATGTGTAGAAGTCATAGAGCAATTAGCTCCAGGTTCTCAAGAACATGGTTTCCCTGGGAATGATTGGTGCAAGCCAAGTATCAGTCTCTTCTCCCCTGACATGTGATGTGTCTTATAAGGTCCAAACACATGTTCAAATAATTTCCACAGGAATAATAGACTCCACAGCACCATCTTCATTTTTACCACCACCAAAAAGCCTTAAGACGCCATTTAACTCCAACGTCCATCAAGCTATCGACTTTGAAGAAAAGTGACACGTAACTCCATCTGTGCAGTCAAAATAATGTTACACCAAAGATGTTGAAGTCAGCTGCCCTTCTGATATCTCAGATCCTGTAACTAATCCATTCTGTGAGTGTAATGTCAGTTTGGAACCAGCTAGATCGGAAGCAAGAAACAATTGTACATCTTTGAATATCCCAGTGGAGAAGTAACAGTGGTGTAACAAAACTAGGGTCCCCCCTTCAGAGAACACAAAGGACCCTCCCCGGACTCACTGAGGCCAGAAGCTGTGCTGAGGGGGTCCCTTGGAGGTCATGGGCCCCCACGCACAACTGGGGCTGCGGTGGCCTTTGTTACACCACTGTGAAATAATGAACATTGTTGCACAAACCAGTGTTAAGATTTAGATTAATTTGAAGATCTTGCCCATAGCATTGGCAACAATCTTTTCTATGGCTATGGCTGGACAAAGGCCGGAAGAGCCTAGCCTTCAGAAAAGGCTACTCTGATACCACATCAACTTCCTTCACAGTCACAATAATGTCATTTAAATGTTGTCCAATCACAAGTGTATAGGTTAATAAAAACAAATATTATACAATGGCTTAATGGGGTTTGTAGTGGTGACACCATCTCAATGCATAGGCAAGATAGAGTCATGGAAATCTAAACCTGTTCTCAAATAGCCAGGTGGTCACTGTTGACTCCAATAAAAAAATATTCTATTCACACGTACCTATCAATCAAGGGCCCAAAGAGATATTTTACACAAAGACGATTTAAAATAAAAAAATTACCAGGCCTATCAGAAGGAAATTTGCATGATCTGTATAGGGCAGAGTTAATTTCCAAACCCACAGTGAATTAAAGAAAAACCATGGTAACAAAGGTTGGTTGACCCATCCGTGTCAGAAGAGTTACTGGCGCAAATTGAGACCTTGTTGACTTGAGGGATTCTCACTGCAGTAGGAAAACCAGAACCCTAATCAAGCATTTTGGAAACCGTTCCCATAGTGAAGTTCCCTAACTGGCTGTGACATTCAGGCTCTTATTTTAGATTGGTGCTGAGATCAGCCAGGTGTCCTAGTAGACAGCTCAGTAAGATCACCCAAAACGTAAGAGTAACAGTGAGCTCAATTGTGGCCGACAAGGTATTATCATCCCCAACAGTCAATCAATCTCACATGAGTTTACATAGTATCATCTTCAACCACTTTACAAACAGTATAGTCAGTCATCCATGATCACCATCAACCTTTCAGCACTGCCAACTGGGCACCAACAGACACAAGCATAGCAGTCAAAATCTGCTCATAATGGGGGTGGGCTTGGATGGATATTAGTCTGGACAAAATCAAAACTGATTTGATAGCATGACTGATTTGCTTTTATCATTCTTATATTACTTTATAATATTAGCTGTTTTCAGGAAACCTGGCTCTAGAGGATCTAGAGTTCCGCTGGTAGGCATTGTTTAGCATTAAAGGTTAAAGAGAAGGTAGAGGTTAACCAAATGCAGACTAGCAAATTAGGTTTCAAACAAAATATGTGCAGTACATTTAGTAATCCATAAAATCAATTACAACAACAACATTTAAGAACTTGCATTTATAAGTGGATTGTCCATATTTTCGATATTTATTTTCCACCAGGTTATTTGAATGATTTGAAGCTTACATCAAGAAGCCAGGGAATTCTATTTCCAGTTTTAGAAATGAACTTAGGAAGTGTCTATTTGTACTTAACCTGGATATCCCTACCATGTGACAGTGACCAGGGGCAAAACATCGATTTTATTCTTTGACGATGATGTTGTATTGCTGACTTGCAATACAACATCATCGTCAAAGTTACTCAGGGGATTTTGGCATTGTTCCACACAGAAGAACCTCATGATCAATGTTAGCAAACCAAAGAATTCTCTGGTGAATTCAAGGAACAGTCTGAAAAGAGCATTTAAAGGATATGTCTGATAGCTAGATCACATTGATTTTTATGATTACTTATGAACAAGGTTTGATGCAAACTTAACCTGGGCAAAGGAGATATCCAAAAGTAAAGCTAACCTGTCCCAGCATGGTATGGCATTTTGTGTAATGTGTTAGAAGACTGATTAAACTAGTTTTTCAGGCTTGTCGGGCCAAAGCACTGACAGACGACCTCTACTGAGCCTAGCTCTAGGGAGGTAAAAAGGCATATGGACATTTGAAAATTGAAAAACAATTTTTGAGCTCCTACCCACACCTGGATCTGGGCAATCTAGGGCATGAACTGGACATGCATAATAGTAAAGCTGTTGCTGTGCTTAAAACCTACTTTTCAATTGATTTGAATATGAACTGTTGGAAATGGCCTTCTCTGCAGGGCCATGCAAAACCTTTTGCCTTTTCCCCTCCACTTTATAGTGAATTTGTTTTTGTTGACCATAGGGTTCTGTGCACTTTACCACTGCTAGCCAGTGCTTAAGTGCTTGTGCCCTCTCCCTAAAGCATGGTTTGATTGGAATATACATAAGTGTCATATTTAATGTATTTATAAGTCCTAGTACAGTGTACTGCATGTGTCCAGGGCATGTAAAGTAAATGCTACTAGTGGGCATGCAGCACTCTTGTGCCACCCACTTATGTAGCACTTCAAAACATGTCCCAGGCCTGCCATTCCAGCCTGAATGCAGTATTACTCTACCATGTTGACTTGGCATTTAAGCAAACCCCTTGCGAAGCTGTAAACTCCTTTTGTATTACATAGGGCAACATACAATGTAATTAAAAGGTGTTAGAAATGGGGTCTTTGGTTGGTAGTCAGGTTACCCCCTGTCCAAGCAAGGACCCTCTCTCTAGTCAGGGTAAGTCACACACAATCCAAATTATCCTGTGCCCACCTTCTGGTAGCTTGGCACTGAGCAATCAGGCTTAACTTAGAAGGCAATGTGTAAAGTATTTGTGCAATAAATCATCCAATAACACAGTATAACACCAAAAAATACACCACACAGGTTTAGAAAAATATACAATATTTATCTGGTTAGAATAAGGTCAAAACGATCAAGATTTGATAAGTACAAGTTGAAATATCACTCTGGTAATAATAAATAGAGGCTTTAGGTGTCTCTTGCAAGCACAAAGTACCTGGTTTGCATCAAAATTATCCGCAGGGGACCACAGAGGAGGAGATGCATGGAACATGGGGTGATGTGTGTGAGTTTCTCCAGCTGCACACTGATTATGCGTCAATACTTTTCCACACAACAAGGGCTTTGCGTTGATTTCCGGTGCACAGGCTTGGATCCTCTTTGGGCTGCAGGGTATTTGGATGCCAGGGGGAAGATGCATAGAAATCTTGGGCGTGCAGGATGAAGTCACAGGAGCTGCATCGATCCGGGGGCGATGTGGGGAAATTTCTGTTGCACGGCAGGAGCTATGTTGATTCCTGTCGCAGGAAGTCGGGCTGCGTCATTCCAGCTCGGCCATGCGTCGATCCAGTGGGCCATGTGCGGACGTTCCGGTCGCAACATTGGCGCTGCGTTGATCTCCACTTGGGGAGCCGGGCTACGTCGCTCCAGTTCGGCGTGCAGTGATTTTCTCACTGCGAGGCAGGCTGTGTATCGATTCCTGCAGAGATTAAAGGGGTCATTATGAACCCGGCGGTAAGTGTTAATGTGGCGGTAGTACCGCCAGTAGGCTGGCGGTACATACCACCACTTCTCCACTCATGCAGCCATGGCAATATCGGCCGCTGGGCCTGGTATATCAATCTCCAGCCCAGCGGCTGGCACAGTACCGCCAGCGACATTATGAGCCTGCCTACCACCATGGTTTTCGTGGCATTACCAAAGGTGGTAGGCCCTACTGGTGAGAGGGGAATTCATTCCCTGTCACTGGTAAGCGGCTCCCCCGCCCCCCAACACTCACCAGATGCCCCCCTCCATTCAAACACTCTGCACCCCCTCCGATCAACACACCTCCACCCCCTCCAATCCACAAACACACACCTCCACCCCTTCTGATCCACAATCACACCCCCACCCCCTCCGATCCACAAACACATCCCCAACCCATACATGCACACACCTGTAGACACGCACACACCGCAAAACTGACCCCACAGCCAAACACACACACATCCCCGTATACACGCACTCAGACACTCACACCAACATGCATATACCCATTCACTAACACTACCATACATGCATTCTCACACACACTGCATACATGCATTCACACATGCATACTTACAGACATACTGACACATTCTTAGACAATCACACAGACATGCAGACACACACTCACTTCACCATTCTTACATGCATTCACTCACAAGCATACAAACATGCACACTACACAACACACACAGACACATTCACACTTGTGCTCGCACACTCAGAAACACACACACAACACCCCCACCCTGCCACCCCCCTCCCCTGTCGGATACCCGACTTACCTTGTCCGGTGAGGAGGTCGTCCGACAGGGAGAAGGAAGGGGCACTGCTACCGTGAGCAGCGTCCCACCAGCAGAACACCGCCAACGTGTATTAATGGTCATAATACAGCTGGTGATGTTCTACTGGCGTAGTGGTGCTGGTGGTAGCAGTGCCAGCTTACCACCGTCCGCCAGTATGATCACTGCTGGACTTCCGCCCTTCTTGTGGCGGAAGTCCGGCAGTGATCATAATATGGCAGACGGATGGCAGCTGCGGTGAGGATATTTTGGCAGCCATCACAGCAGCAGAAGGTGGTTTTTACCGCGGAGGTCAAAATGACCACCTAAGTCTTTTTGATCCTGAGACTTCAGGAAACAGGAGGCAGAGTGCAGCAAGGCAGCAGGGCAACAGCAAGGCAGCAGTCTTTTACAGCAAAGCAGTCAGGTGAGTCCTTTGGGCAGCCAGGCAGCTTCTCTTTGCAGGTTGCAGGTTCTGATTCAGAGTTTCTTTCCCAGTAGGCATCTTGTCAAGAAGTGTCTGCAGAAGTATCTGAGTTGGTGGGGTCAGAGACCCAGTTTACATGCCCAAATGTGCCTTTGAAGTGGAGGAAACTTCAAAGAGTGGCTTAAAAGTGCACAAAGTCCCCTTTCAGTCCCATCCTGTCTGCCAGTTCCCAGTAAAGGGTTTGGTAGTCTATTGTGTGAGGGCAGGCCACTGTCCTTTCAAATGTAAGTGTCAGGACATCCACCCTCCCAGCCCAGGAAGACCCATTCGGTATGCAGATATGTGCGGTGTGGCTGACATATATAAACCCAAATAGCAATCTACTTTACTACCCCACACCCATCCATTTAGTGTCTTCCTGGAGAAATCAAAAAAGTCTACCCAGTTCTGTGGAGAGTTTGGTGCTGTCCCTGAACCTCTGACGGTACTTCTCAGGGGTCAGCCCAAACTTGGCAAGTAACACAGCTTTCATGGGTGCATATGTGTTTTGATCCCTTGGATCCAATGCAAGGAGTGTGTCCTTCCCCAAAACTGGTACATACCACCACAAGGCTACTCCCCATTGCTCTTCAGAAACCCATGAGCCCTTAGTGCAACTTCATAAGCAGCCAACCACTTATCAATGTCATCTCCCTCCACATAACTTGGCACCACATTTTTGGGTATAAAACCTTCTTTTCACAAGCAGGTCCTGCATGTATGCTACCACCATCACTGCTGGCCTCTGACTGCCTCACCTTGATATCTAGCTCTTTAAGACTCAGTTCATGAGCAAACAAAAGTTTCTTTTCAGCCAAGGATCTCTCAGCTGCATCCCTAGCACTCCTCTACTCTACCTCTCTCTGAACTTTTCCTTCCTCTGCCCCCATGTTTAACTTTTCCATTTGTAATTGAAATTCTCTCTCCTCCCTCCTTTCCTCTGCGGTCTGGCCGTGGCTAGAAACACTGCTTCCTGGTTTAACAGTGGACTCAAATCCAGGGATAACATCCCCCATTCCTGGTGACAAATCCTCTGAGGGACCATCCTCTGGCTCCTCCTCCTCAACATCTTCTTCTGTGCGGGCTTCTGCCCAGGCCCTCAGAGCCTTTTGGTATTACTACTTTCTGGAGGCACTCTGGGTAAGTACTCTCATCCCCTTGCAGACCCTCTTCAGCTGGTTAACTGTATATGTCTCCAGCTTGGCTAGGTCAAACTCTTCAGCTCCTGCTTGACACCAAGCCAGAGACACGTTGAATGAGGATAAAGTTACAATGTCAGGTAGAAAAATGAAATTGCATAAAAAGCTAAAAAATCAAGTTGACCTTCAACTGTGGGTAGGTAGTGTACACATAGCTATTGTACGTCACTTCACAAATACAAGTCAGTCAGGTTACTCCCTGTCCAAGCAAGGACTCTCTCTCTCTCTCGTCAGGGTAAGTCACACACAATCCAAATTATCCTGTGCCCCCCCTCTGGCAGCTTGGCACTGAGCAGTCAGGCTTAACTTAGAAAGCAATGTGTAAGGTATTTGTGCAATAAATCATGCAATAACACAATATAACACCACAAAAATACACCACACAGGCTTATAAAAACAGAATATTTGTCTTGTTAGAAAAAGTTCAAAACTATCACGATTTGATAAGTACAAGTTGAAATATAACTTTGGTAATGATAAATAGAGTCTTTAGTTGTTAAAAAGCAATAAGTGTCTCTTGCAAGCACAAAGTACCTGGTTTGCATAAAAATTATCCACACAGGACCGTAGAGGATGTGCGTGGAAAATGGGGAGGTGTGCGTCGGTTTCTCCTTTCGCACACCAGTGATGCATCAATGCTTTCCACGTCAAGTGCTTTGCGTCGATTTCCGGCAAGCAGACTTGGATCCTCTTCAGGTTGCTGGGTATTTGGACGCCCCGGGGATGATGCAGAGAAATCCTGGGTATGCAGGATGAAGTCACAGGAGCTGCATTGATCCAGTGGGCAAGTGGGTAAAATTTATGTCACACAGCAGGTGCTGCGTTGATTCTTCTCGCAGGAAGTCAGGCTGCATCATTTCGGCTCACCTATGTGTTGATCCAGTGGGCTGTGTATCAAAGTTCCTGTCACAACGCTGGTGCTGTGTCTTTCTCCACTCTGGAAGCTGGGCTGCATCATTCCGGTTTGGCGTGCAGTGATTTTCTCACTGTGAGGCAAGCTCTGTGGGGATTCTAGCAGGCTGTGAGTCGATTTTCGCGGCACAAAGAGTTCTTTGCAGAGATGAAGTCTTTTTGGTCCTGAGACTTCAGAAAACAGGAGGCAAGCTCAATCCAAGCCCATAGAGAACACTTCTCAGCAGAGCCAGAGTGCAGCAAGGCAGCAGGGCAACGCAGCAGTCCTTTAGAGCAAAGCAGTCAGGTGAGTAGTTTGGGCAGCCAGGCAGCTTCTCTTGGCAGGTTGCAGGTTCTGGTTCAGAGTTCCTTTCCCAGTAAGTGTCTTGTCAAGAGGTGTCTGCAGAAGTGTCTAAGTTGGTAGGGTCAGAGATCCAGGTTAAATACCTAAATGTGCCTTTGAAGTGGGGGCAACATCAAAGAGTGGCTTAGAAGTTCACAAGGTCCCCTTTCAGTTCCATCCTGTCTGCCAGGGTCCCAGTAGGGGGTTTGGCAGTCCATTGTGTGAGGGCACGCCACTGTCCTTTCAAGTGTAAGTGTCAGGCCCTCCACCCTCCCAGCCTAGGACGACCCATTCAGAATGCAGATATGTGCAGGTGTGGCTGAGCATCCTGTGTTTTGGGTTGTCTGAGTGAAATGCACAAGGGAGCTGTCAACTAACCTAGCCAGATATGGATTGTAAGGCACAAAAGTATTCAAGTATAGAGAAATGCACACTTTCTAAAAGTGGCATTTCTAAAATAGTAATATTAAATCCAACTTCACCAGTCAGCAGGAGTTTGTATTACCAGTCTGGCTATACTAAATATGACCCTGTTTCAGATCAGAATTTACCACTCAAACAGAATATAAGGGTAACCCTAATGTTAACCTATGAAAGGAGCAGGCCTCCCAGCAGTGAAAAATGAATTTTGGAGTTTTATACTACCAGGACATGTAAAATACACAGGTATATGTCCTGCCTGTTATCTACATAGCACCCGCCCTATGGGTTACCTAGGGCCTACCTTAGCGGTGATTTATATGTAGAAAAAGAGGAGTTTAAGGCTTGGCAAGTGCTTTTAAGTGCCATGTCGAATTGGCAGTGAAACCTGAAACATGGTTAAGGGGATACTTATGTGGGTGGCACAATCAGCGTTGCAGGCCCACTAGTAGAATTTAATCTACAGGCCCTGGACACAGGTAGTGCACTTTACTAGGGACTTATAAGTGAACTAAATAACCAATTGGGTATGAGCCAAGGTCACCATGTTTTAAGGGAGAAAGCATATGCACTTTGGCACTGGTTAGCAGTGCAAAGTGTGCAGATTCCTAAAAACAGCAAAAACAGTGTCAAAAATTAAAAGAAGGCAGGCAACAAATTGAGGGTGACCACCCATAGGCTGTCAGATCTAACAGAAGGCCAAATACATATTTTTGCATGTTATACATCCTGGTAGAGAAAAACTCTTGGATTCATTTTTCACTACTGTGAGGCCTTCCCTTCCTGTTGGGATTCCATATTACATTTAATAAGTTGGAATTCCTAATTGGGAAGTGGTAGACCTGTGATGTTACCTAGGGACTTGTAATGATACATTTTCGTTAATTGTAAAGTCTGATTTATTGTTACAAATATAAAAATGGCCTGTGTGCCTGCTGTCTCCAATACACATCTGGGCTTGTGCATTTCTTCTAGACAGACACACACAAAGGGAGCTTAGGTGTGACTGATGAGCCATTCTGGGCATGATGGGAGGGAGGAGCTGGTCACAGCCTCACACTTACACCTGAATAGGCTGTGTCCTGACCCCGCACAAAGTACTGCTTAACTCCCTGTAGGGAGTCTGGAGCCTGTGAAGGAAGGCACCGCTAGATATATGAACTGGACTTCTGACCATACCAACTCAATACACTGCTGGACCTGTGAAGAGCTCTGCCAGGAAGAAGGACGGCTATGCCGCTACAAGGTTTGCCACTCTAGATTATGGCTCCGGAACAACTGCTTTTCTGCTGTGCCTGCCCTGCTGCCTCCTGCCTTCTAGCCCTGCTGAGGAAGAACTAGACCCATCTCACTTGAACCCAGAGTGACTTCTGGGGCTTGCGGGCTTGCCTCCTATTCTCACAAAGTATAGACTTTCCTCACCCTGCAACAGCACCTGGACTTTGCTAGCTGCATGTCTTGTCCCTTCAAGTGGTACCAATCCAGTCCTGGGCCAATGGGAGTGGGTATAAAGTGTTGAAACTGCCAAACTTGCAAATCAATGCTGCTGTGGTGATCGGACCCAGCTCATCTCCATCTACACTGACTCATTGCCACAGCTGTGAGGATCAAGGACACCGCATCGCCCTCAATGTGATGTATTGCTTCTGCTGCGATAATCAGGAGTACCCTATTGCTGACTGCTCGATGCATCACCTCCTTTCATAATGCATCTCTGCCTTTGCACTGCTCGGAGCTGACACATTGCCTACATCTTTGGCATTAATGTTAACGCATCGCCTCCCTTTCTCCTTGCATCTTGTTCTCGAAATCGATGCAACTCTGAATCAAGGTAGTATTTCACTGATGAAGGCTGGTGTTTGTATCCAACCCACAGTTCATTGCGGTTGACCTGACATTTCAGATTTGTCCTAGTCTAGCACAACCAGATAGCCCCGGTTGGTGCTTTTTTGCATTTAGGCAATACAACTAAGCTTATTCTGTATGAATTTATATCTAGACGTCTACTTATTGGATTTTTAACATTTTGGTCTTGTTTTGTTCATAAAAATTATAGGGGTCATTACGACCTCAGCAGTCTTTTCAAAAGACCGCTGAGGCCGCGGGAGACAGAATAACGCCATTGCCGGTGGTATTTCTGTCTCCCTATTATGACATTTCCGCTGGGCCAGCGGACGGTAACAGTGTTACTGTCCCCTGGCCCAGCGGAAATGTCACATCAACATTGCAGCCGGCTCGTAATAGAGCCGGCGGCAATGCTGATGTGCAGCGGGTGCAGTAGCACCCGTCACGCATTTCACTGCCCGAAATTCGGACAGTGAAATGCGCAACGGGGCTATGCTTGGGGGCCCCTGCACTGCCCATGCCAAGTGCATGGGCAGTGCAGGGGCCCCCAGGGGCACCCCAAGTCCCCTTACCGCCGGCCTTTCCATTGCGGTGTGTACCGCCAGGGACAGGCCGGCGGTCGGGGACTCATAATCCCCAGGGCAGCGGTGCTGGCACCGCTGCCCTGGGATTATGACCGCCAGGCGGATTCCTGGTGGGAAAGTGGAGGGGCCGGCGGTATGGCCGTGGCAATTCTGCCACGGTCATAATTGCTGGCGGAACACCGCCAGCCTGTTGGCGGTGTTACCGCCAACATACCGCCGGCCGCCAGGGTCGTAATGACCCCCTTAATCTATTTTCACTGTGTTACTGCTTTAAGTTTTGCACATATGCTTTACATATTATCTCTTAAATTAAGCGTGACTGTTCTGTGCCAAGATACCAGAAGGTGAGCACATGGTAATTTATGGTGTGAATCTGATTTGCCAAGACTAGGATTGTGGTTCCTTCATGGGCTGGGTGCATTCTTCTGCCAACCTGAAACCCAATATCTAACTCGGACTAAATCAAATCTTGCAATCTATTTATTCCTGTTTGTGAATTTTACAAATGTAAAATACCATAAATTATGGATTAATCCAGAGACCATAATCCACCCCTCTGTGAAAGAAAAAATAAGTATTGGTCATGAATATTATTACATGCAGGGATTCAAGGTATTTTTACTCTTTCAGGAAATTAAACCTGTTCCTTGCTAGGACATATATCTGTATCAGCTTTTCCCTAAAATTAAGAGATCATTATATAAAACATTTTAGGTTAGACTCACTTCCAGTAAAGATTTACATGAGGAACTAGTTAAACAGGAACGAGTCTACTATCTGCAATTGCACACAAGGTGGTGATAAACTAGTCTTGCACTTTGTGCTGCTATGCAGTTTTTCCCCATCAGTCAGGAGGCTATTCCTAAGCCCGCATTTTAAGAAATACGACTTTGTAATGGTGCCCTTAAACCATGCTTCCAAAATGACTGTAAACCCAGTTTCAATTCAGGGGCTTCCTATATTTATGCAGCTTGGAAGGCTACACAGTTGTCAGTTCATTATTAGATTATTTGATTTTAACTGCCATCTGTGAATTCTAAAGTCAGCTTTGGTATTTAGCTTTGATCCTTTGTTGTATTTATAACATAAACTTGGTGGATATTATATTACCTTTGACAGTATTTCCCTAAAATGCAAGTGAATTTAATTATCTGAGAACCTTTATTACACCCACATATGTAGGGAGAGATATGAGATAAATGCATCACCTTCACAGAATGAATTATACAAAATTATTTTGAGATTTTAAATTGTTTAATTTTTTTATTGGATAAATTGGTAAACTGTAACCTTCCTATGGGCCAGGTACATCTCCAGAATCTGACTCAAATAGTAAACAAATTTTAGTTAAGCGTTTTCACTTTATGACAAAAGTTAGGTGGCTTTAGTTCTCAAGCAAATCTGCTTAAGCTATGAATTAATATTTGTGATTACAAAGCATATGGTCTTAATTTTATCAAGTTAATAAGGTCTGTGCCAGTGTATTGTACATTGTGTGTGTTGCATCCTTCATACAGGGCTAACAGGCTTCAATGCAGAGAGGAGCAAGCACATAATATTCTGTTATCTGGGTTACTTGATTATTTGTGCTCCTATTTAAGGACCACAGCATAGATTGTACACCAAGCTGGGAGAAGAGATTGATGTATTTTTAAGTATGTTAGTTGGCTGTTTTCTTCATAATTTAAAATCATAGAATTCTGCTTGAGCGAGAGAAGGAGACTGAAGTACATTTATATATATTAATCATTTGTTTTATACATTTTGAAAAACATATAAAACTTTTATGAAATGTGATAAATAACACAATTTGCAAATTGTTTATTTTACTTTTGCAATAGTATAGGTTTCATATGTCAAGGCTTACACTTGTAAGCTGAAACAATAAATACAATTTGTGATGTGCAATCATAAAGTGCATATTTTAATTTCAGCAATCTATGTACAGTATAATCTGCAGGTAAGTGGATCCAATCATAGTAAGAAGATCAACATGGACTTCAATGTAGTTTACATGGGAGTATGTGTACTAATTCTAAATTGCTTAATGTTCAACACTTTCCCTAATGTAGCTTTGATTGGAGTAGGAAATAGTAAATATAAACCCCTCAGTGCCCAATACTTCCCAATGTAGTTTAGGTTGGAATGAAAATAGTAAATCTAAACCTCTTGATGTCCAACACTTTGACCAACGTATCTTTGATTTGAGTGGGGATAATAAACCTAAAACCATCAATAATTAACACTTTCCACAATGTAGTTTTGATTGGAGTCAGAATAGTTAATCTAAGCCCAGCAATGTCCAGTACCTTCCTCAAAGTAGCTTAGCTTGGAGTGGTGACAGTGTTTGAAAGTGGCTTAATGGTAAGGGCAGGTAAGTACCTACACTTAGGAATAAGCCACAACCCCCACCAGGTCCAGTCAGGGTCTCAAAAAAATGAGTCCAAACTCAACCCTTAGTGGCTTGGCAACGAGCAGTTAGGTTAAATTTAGGAGACAGGTGTGGAAAGCATTTTTTAATCACAAAACAGGAACTAAGTAAAACACCAAACACAATAAATATCCAATACCAATTTATAAACATAGATTATATTTTTATCGTTAAAATGACACTGAAACAACAAACATCCAATAGAGGGTACTGGAGATATATTAATTTTTCCATATTAAGGCCCATATTTCAGAAAACGTAGCAGTGCCTTTGCGCCATTTTTTCTGACTCAAAAGCAGCAATAACCTAGCGCCATATTTATATTTTGTCGCTAGACCCATCTAGCGATAAAATATTAGTTGGCATAATTTTATGGGAGCACTAACCCACCTTGCATTGTTTAACAACAATGATATGCAAGGTAGGCTTTCCCTTCCAAAAAATGACCCTAGCTCTCCATCGCTATATTTACTGCCCAACACAAAAACGCTGCACATTAAGGAAACGGACCAAAAAATCTACGCAAAATTCGATTAGCGTAAAAGTTTAACGCCTGGTCAGACCGGGCGTTAAAATGAGGCCCACTCACTACCAGATGAAAAAAACACACAGAAGGAGCATTGGCAACCTCGTGGACAACATGAATCTGTTAATGCTCCAGCTTGGCACACGCTGTAGACAACAGTGACAACAACATGTCCTACCTGCACCCCCGCAGCAACCCCAAACACCACTGCAGCACTTACAAAGGCAGCACAGAAGGCGGAAGAGGATATTTAAACAGCGCACAACCATCCATGCACTCAGGTAAAAACATGTCATCAGAACCTACCATCTAAAGTGGGAGTCCATTGTATGCCTGCTGCACTACATTGCACCAGACTTCACTGCAAGGACGGAAACTCCAACAAATATTCCACCCATGACCAAACTCCTGGCTGTCCCCCATATGCTGGCATCAGGATCGTTCCAGTCAACTGGTGGGTGGTATCACCCAGCCATCCTTCTCGGCCTTCCTTCCAAAAATTCTGGACACAATCATCCACCTCCCACCCAACCACATCTGCTTCCCCAACACCCAACAACTGCAGCAGGAGATCAAGAAAGGTTTCTACCAAATTTCTGGGTTCCTACATGTGCTGGATGTAATGGACTGCACCCATGTCCAACTTGTGCCACCTGCTGCAATGGAACACCTCTACAGGAACCACAAACACACCCCTTTTATCAATTTGAAGGCCATTGTGGACCACCGTGGGCTCTTCACTAACATCTTAGCCAAATATCCCAGCACCCTCCATGATGCCTACAAATTCTGGCACTCCACCATCCACGTGCCACTCTTCCTGTACCCCTTAGGGCACCCAGTCAGCCACTATTTGTGTACCACATAAGACATTTTCCACACCATGCCACAGGGTTGGGGGAATAGGTACAAAATCTGAAGACAATATGGATGTACTGTTCGGACTTAGGGCAAACAATATGGGGACTAACCCTGAACTGTACATAGGGGCCCATTGTAAGCAAGGGTGTGCCCCTTCTAATGCTTGCTATGAGCAGGTTGTTAGCCAAAGTAAACATGAATGATGCATTGGCATTCCTTAGAATCCCCAGTGCCATTTTCCCTGCCCCCCCACTGGGGGAACCTCACCTGGCATCGATGATGCCTGGCCAAGGCTTAATGTAGCGCAAGGGATGTCAAAGTGGTGGAATGCATGCATTGCGCCTCTTAGTGACTATGGCACAGGAATTTGGGACTTGTTGGGCCACTTGATCCTCATAAGTATGATGACACAAATGTGGCACAAGGAGGCACTAGTCCAGTTACATCTGGGCCATAATGATCAACAATGGATAGTCATTAACCCAGTGACATGAACATGATACCATAGATGGGTGGAAGGAAGTTTAGTCTTGAATTGTAATTGACATTGTTGTGGAATGTCTGGTGGACATCATGTGTCATTTGAGGATGCTGTGTGCATTACATGTTTGTTCTACCTCCACCCAATGCAGTATTTTATGCCATGTTTTCCTCATGTTTAAGCAACCACTATTACCACAGCACAGAAGTGTGCTATTGAGAAGAGGGCAGAGCGTTTCCGCCACATCATGGAGGTGCAGACAGGGTACCGGAAGATGGCCTGGTGATATTGGTGGGAAAAATCATCGGGGGCTTGCCTTCCCACATGGGGGAACCTCCTAAACAGGCTGCAACAGTGCAGATCACATCGGGCATGACATCAGGGGTCACGGGTGCCTCCGTTTGTCCAACCCCCTCCACATCAACAGCAACTATGGCACCACAGCGCCGCTACAGCCACCTGCAGCAGCCACATCCTCCAACTTTGAGGCAGACATGAGGAGGGACATGGCAGCCATTATGATGAGGTTGGCCAAACTTGAGCAGGACAATGCTTTCAATTTCAAGTTGTTGAAAAATTTGCAAAAAGAAGCTGAAGAAGCTGTAATCATATAAATGCAGAGCCTCGCAGGTCCTTCCCTTCTCCGGTTGTATTTTGTAATTAGTTTTAGTGGGTGTTAGGTGGGTAGTGATAGGTTAGGTAACATAGATTAGGTTAGTTGTAGGATAGAGTAAGTATAGTTTGAGGGGTGAGTTTTAGTATTTCTTTTTGTTTTGGGGGTTGGGTAGAAGGTTATGTATGGGGCTGTAGGTTGAAATAAATAGTTAAAAACCTCAAAAACTAAATAAATCCATAAAAAAATTACAAAAAAACTAATATTTTTTTTAGGATATTGGTGACGTTAGTAAATGTGCAGCTTTAGTTAATGTCCTGCTCGTATCTTGTCACTTAAGAGGGGTGGGGGGACAATGTTTAGTGTGAGATTAGGATAGATAGCTGTAGGGATAAGATTAGATAAGTTAGTATAGGTTAGTTTAGTGTAGGATAGTGTCTAGGTGAGGTTTTAATAACAGTTATTTTTAAGTACTAATAAATCCTGTTAGCTGTAGACAATTAGGTGCCCACTTTGATTGAGTGTCTGGGTGTTCACATGTGTGCACTGGCCAAGTTAGAGGAATGCCTTAGGGTATGTTTTCTGTATTTATTTACATGTATGACTATGTATATCCCCTATGACCAAGAAGCTGTCAGATTGGCCGCAATATGACAATCAGCCACTCAAAACATTTGTCACCCCCAGCTCCTGACAATCACATTGTGTATGTATACGAAACCTTTGTCAGGTAAGAATAGAACATCAACTGTCATTGCTGAGGTCTGTCACAAATAATCTTGTAAAGTGGAGCACATATTACTTCAGCTTTTTTGGGGTATGTATCCTGGCACACTGACACCTGCCCGTCACTGATCAATTTTGCCTCTTCTGTTCCACACAAATTAGTTGTACTGGTGCTCTCATCAGGGAAAATACTAGACACATGGTACGAATCCATACATGCCATATGTCAACTTGCATGTTTATCTGTTCAATACACTCTTTCAAGGTTCTGTAAGTTGGTTGTAGCCCAGAACACAATCAGTCATCCTTTTCATGTTAGATTCCTAGTGTGCAGCTTTGTGTCTGACAGTAAGCCACACATGTAATTAGGTTCTGTTCTCATTGACATAGCTTCACACAATGCATACATTTAGATGAGGTGATGGATTACAGTAGAAAATGGCATGATACATGTGAATATGGAGATTTATTTACATGTGCAAGATTATTTTCCAATGCAATACAATGTCCTGTTCACAGACACCTTTACAGATCCAGAGCCATTTGTCGTACATTCAGAGTCCAAGGGTGAGGGACGTGTCATGAGACATCGGTAGGAGAAGTGTGAATTAGTGAGGAGATGCACAAATTGACAATAGGTAGGGATTGAGATAATGACAGCCTATAGCAGATAACTCAATGGTGGTTGAGTGAATAGGGCACGTTGTCCACTGTCACTACACTGGCATGATTTTAAGCACAGAACTAAGGAGATACTGTACATGTGGCACACACTGGTGCTACTGGGTGGTTTTACATGTGAATGTGGCTCCTTACACATCTTCATCCTCTAATTTGTGCGGTGCCTCCTGTGTCATGGGTGGTGCTTTTGTTGAAGTTGAAGTTGAGGGGGCCACACACACATCAGGAGATGAAGATTTGGAATCAAAGGTCCTGGCAGCTGCCATTTGTGGTAACACCTAAGGCATCACTGCAGCAAGGAGGAACTGTTGATTTCTCAAAACCACAGCTACATCACAATGGTAGACAGCCATGGTTTCCCTGAGGGATGCCACTTCCGACTTTATATACTCCAGGACATTGCACCCACCCCGTTATCTATCATGCTGCAGCCAATTTGGAAAGGCAATTGTTGAAGCCTCTGCCTCATTACAGCAGCTCTGTCGGCCAGGGAGTGCTTGAGTCCACGTAGCGGGGAGTGAGTGCCTCTGATGGTAGCTGAGTTGTCCTTATTTGGACTGAGGCACCTCCTAGACTGCCTGCCATGGTCTCTATCCCCATCCACACCTGCTTGGCCAGCTACCACTGGATTCCTACTACTAGCATCTTGAAGGTGATGTCTGGGTCCTCGGAGTCCGGGGCTGTGGCAGGACTGGTTGGTGCTGTGTGTTGGTAGTTGGGTGGTTCATGTGGAGACCCTGCAATGCGGAGTCCTCCCTGTGGCTGGAGGTGGTGTCTGTAGGGAACCTAGGTCATCCTGGAGAGTCTCTTCATTGATGGTCGCCCTCCAGGTTGCTGCTTGTCTTCTTTATGTACTCTGCCATACAGAACCGCAGCCCCAGGCATAATCACGCAGATTCTGTTTGGACTCTTTGAGAAGCTTCTCTCAAGACTTTCTCACCAAACACAAAGGGACTCTTACAGGGTGCCCAAAGAGTAATTCAAAGGGGGTGAAGCAAACCCCCTGCTGTGGTACCACCCTGTAAGCAAACAGCGGGCATGGGAGGAGAACATCCCATCTCCTCCTGAGTTTGTCAGACAAACCCATGATCCTGCCCTTCAGGGTCTTGTTAAATCTATCCACTATCCAGACTATTAATCTGGGGATGATATAGGGTAGTGAACTTGTAAGTAACACCACATTCATCTCACATTGCTTTCAGATAGGCACACATAAAGTTTCTACCCCATCTGAGACCACCTCCTTGGGAAAGCCTACTCTGGTGAATACACCCAGTAGGGTCCTAGCCACTGTGGGAGCAGTGACTGTCCAGATGGGTATTGCCTCTGGATACCTGGTGGCATGGTCCACTACCAATAAAATGTATCTGTTGCCTGAGGCAGTTGGAGGGTTTAGGGGACCAACAATATTAATCCCCACTCTCTCAAAGGGACTCTCAACCACTGAAAGTGGTATTAAGGGAGCCTTGGGCTTGCCCCCTATCTTGCCACTAAACTGACAGGTGCGCAGGAGCTACAAAACCCCTTTACTTTTTCTGACATGTGGGACAAATAAAAATGGTTCACCAGCCTATTCCAGGTCCTGGTCTGCCCCAAATGTCCTGCCAAGGGAATGTCATGGCATAAGGTGAGGAGGAATTTCCTGTACTTCTGGGTGACCAGCACTCTCCTGGTTGCCCCTGGGTTGGGGTCCCTTGCCTCTGAATAGAGGACTCCATCCTCCCAATAAACCCTGTGGGGTCTATTAACATCCCCCTGCTCTTGCCTAAAGGCAGGTTCCACCAGACCCTCAAGAATAGAACACTCTCTTTGCCCCTGGTACAACTGTTCTCAGGTGAGTTCACCTGCACTTTTCAATTCAGGCAGAGTTTGCAGGGGTAGAGGCCCTCTCTCAGAGGTCATCTCCTGCACTCAGGATCAGATTCCTCCTGCACCTCTGTAACTTCTGGGGCTGGCAACCCAGACCCTGTGTCCTTTCTCTTACTTCTGGAGGCTTGGCCCATTGTTCCAGGGTCTAAATGTCCAGCACTTCCCTGTTATGCAGCCTGTGACCTAGTCACAGCACACACCCATTTAGGGAGGTCCAGCATCTGTGCATGGACCCATATTTCCACCTTTGACCATTCAGATGTTTCCAATTCATTGCCCAGAAGACACTCTACTGGGAGGGCAGTAGCTACAACTACCTTTATAGGGTCAGTCACACCTCCCCATTCCAAACGTACCATGGCCATGGGAAGGAGATTGGTTCTGTTCTCTGCATAAGTCACCTGGTGGAATACACCAGGTAGGATCTGCTCTTGGGAAACCAGTTTCACTGTGACCATGGTCACACTGACTCCTGTATAGCTCACAGCCTCGACCTCAGTCCTTTTGAATTGAGGCCTCTGCCTGAAAGTCTCCATGCCTGGAGGTAATGCAGCCAGGGTTGTAACATCCACCCCTCCCATGGACACTAAGGTGACCTTTGTGTATCCTGAACCCATCCCTGGGTTAATCTCCACACCCACTCCTACACTAGCAATCCCATGGGACTACTCAGCTGTGGGGGGCTTCTTGGAGCAGAAAGCATCTCTTCTTTTGTGCCTAGGCTGATTGCACTCAAAACACTTCCCTGCCTTGGCAAGTTCCTGGAATGCTTCCCCTGATCCCCCATCCCCTTGGAAGTGGCATGGCTCGGGGCTCCCCCCACATTGCAGGTTCTGGGGACTCTTGTGAGGACTCTTTTGGCTTTTCATCTTCCTTCCCTTTGGCTTTCCCCTGGGAAGAACCCTGTCCTCCTTTCTTCTGATCACCCCCTGGGGGCTTGTTGTTAACTCTGGTTCCCAAACATTCATCTGCGGCTTCCCCCATGGCCCTGGGTTTGAACAACTTAGAGTCTACCAGATACTGGTTTAACTTCTCTGAGACACAATTAATCAGATGGTATTCCTTCATCATTAAATTGTATAGCCCCTCATAGGTACCTACCTTGTTACCCTGTATCCAGACCTCTAATGCCTTGACTGAGATGCCCACAAAGTCAACCCAGGGCTAAGCATTGTCCTTTTGGGTGTTCCTGAACTGTATCCTATACTGTTCTAGTTTGAGAACAAACTTTTGGATGAGGCACTTCTTCATGTTGGGATAAGCACCCAGGCTGGCGGAGATCGGGTACAGGGGATCACAGAGGGGCCACTACACTGCCCACACACTTGGCATGGGCAGCGAAGGGGCACCCCTGGCCAGCACCCTCGAAATGTTCACTGTCTGCTTTGCAGACAGTGAACATTGCAAGGGTGCTGGTGCACCCTGCGCACTACAGCATTGCCGCCGCCTCTATCAAAAGCCGGAGACAATGCTGTAGGCCGTTTCCCGCCAGGCCAGTGGGCGGAAAATCAGGTTTCCACCCCTGACCCACCAGGAAACTCGTAATGGGCCCGGTGGGGAGGCAACCACAATGGCGGCATCATCCCCTTTGGAAATTTTGCCAGACTGGTTTTTCCGTCCACCGAAATTGTAATGAGGCCCTAAATGTTTTTGGACACATTGAAATCAAAAGCACCAATCTGGACATCCGGTCGCACTTGACCGGGACAAAGTCAAAATTTGAGGCCAACTACAATGGAGCCCTGCTTGGCTACACTGAGTGGGAGGCCTTGGTCAAAGTTTTACCTTTGGATTTAGAATAATTTTTGAAGATCTCTCACCAACTGGGACAAGTTGAAGCAGACCTCACTGGAGCCATCTTTGGATACGTATTGCAGGAGGCCTCGGAGAAGAGTTCTATATTCAGACTTAGATGATTTTTCAGAATGGAAATTTTCATCAGTTGAATCCAACTCTGCAGGAGCCCATCTCGGATACACCGCTCAGGAGGCCTCAGTCACCCTTTTAATTTTGGACTTAAAAACTTTTTGGAGCTTTTTCTCTGGCTCGGACGACCCTCCACAGAAAGCTGATTTTGGTGCAGCGTCATTGGATTGCCTTTCCACGAGCTCTTGGTGAAATCCTGGAAGTCTGGGGCTTTGGAGCTTTTAATCGGGACAAACCTGCAAGTCATGCCAGGTTGCTGTCGATGTTGGACGGCTTGACTCACGATGTGGGTCAGTTCACTTATGGAGCTTTTTCCCAAAGTTGCTCCAAACTTCTCTAAACTTCTGGATCTTCTTTCAGACGTTCTTTTAAGGTTCTTTAGGTGTCCACAACTCACCCCAAAGTTCCATAAGCTCTGAGCTGCTCCTTGGGGATTAGGACTCTAACTCCCAGAATGCACCTGGTTCAAATCTAAAAATGACCACTGGTCAGCTGGTCAATATCTTCGGGGCTTGGTGCAGGGGACTCTGGTCAGCTATTTTCAATCTGTAGCATACAGGAAGTCCCTTCTTAAAGTAGTAGAAGTCAGACAACATGCTTTTCTTTGTGAATCCCAAGTGTGCAGCTCATGCAGTCCTTCAGAGTGAAGTGTTGTGGTGCAGACAGGGGTCCAGCCGGGCAGTCCTTCTTCTCCTTGTCTTGTTCCTGTATGGATCTGAGGATCGGAGGTGGGGTGCAGCTCTGCCATGTTTATCCTTGCTCCTGGGTTGGCAAGCGCAGGGGCTCTGTCCAATCACATGCAGGCCACCGCCCTCTTGAGTGACCACTTCCTAGGAAGTGTGGCAAAAATCATTCATCCAAAATCCTAGATGGCAAAAATGCAATATGTAGGCCTAATTATGACCCTTTCAGTCTTCAGACCGCCAGGGCCATAGTGGGGCTCTGACCACTGCCAAAGCAGTGGTCCAACCACTTTGGCGGTGGTCAGACCGCCACATTATGACCGTGGTGGTTCGGCCACGGTCAGACTTCCTACACCTCCAGTTTCAATCCACTGGCGGGACTGGCGGTGCTGCTGGTCCTAATGTGCCATGGCAGTACTACCCCCAAGAATAGCCCTGTCGTGCTTTTCACTGTCTGCACTGTAGACAATGAAAAGCTCAACAGGTTCTTTTGCATCCTATGCACCGCAACATTGCCAGCGGCTCAATTATGTGCTGGTGTCAATGTTGTGGGCTATTCCCCACTGGACCAGCAGGAGGAAACACTTTTTCCACCCGAAGACCCAGCGGGGAACTTGCAATGGGGCCCGCGGGAAGGCAGCCACACTGGCGGCAACCTGATCGCTGGAATTTGGTGGGCGTCCTTTCTGCCCACCAAACTCATAATGACCCCCTAAATGTTTAGATCTGGCTCCATCCACTTGTGTGGCTATGTTTTCATTAACACACCCCTTGCCAGGCCTCTCTTCATCTAATCAGGGGGAACCCGGCTGTCTGGGTTTGCAGGAAATGGGGGAGGTACAGCTGCTGTCCCAAATGTCCTTCCTTTCTTTGAATTCCAGTTTGGCTGCTCTCCTCCCATCCTGTTCTACCATCTGCAGAGGCTGACCAATCAAAGAAGGACATTGCTGAGCTGAAGTTGGTATCACTTAACAAGAGTTATAAAAACTCTTTCTAGGTACAAGTTACATTAAATTCAACCATGGCAAATTGTTGGTGTTGGATTCGTTATAACTTTAAATTTAATACTAAACATGCCACATTTAGCTCCTTCCTAGGGAAAATAAGACTTTATTATTTAAAAAAAAGTGTTTCAATGTTAGCTTATAGAGCCCATTCACTACAATGGGGAAAAATTAATTTAGCTACTTTTCCCTCACCAGGGTACATAAAACATCTTTTATAATGCACCTGCTTATAGTTATACATCACTCATCCCTGGGGGCACTTAGGGCATACCTTAGGGGTGACTTGCATGTAAAAATAAGGTAACTTAGGACTCTTGAAGTACTTCTAATTCCAAAGTTGAATTTGGACTTAACTTTAACTTAAAAACAGCCAGTAAGGGAGGCCTGCCTTTAAAATGAGCCTGGGCACCACAGCAGTGCACCTATTAATGTCATACCTATACTGAGGTCCCTAAACCTACATACCACACTATTTACTAGGGACTTATAGGTAAGTTGATGCAGCCAATTATAATCAGCTTAATTTGCAATCCATTTTACACAGAGTACTGGCCCGAGGACTGGTTAACAGTACCCAGGGCACAGTCAGAACCAGTAACTACCAGTATCAGCCAAAACATTTGGGGGTGATCAGGGCAAAAAGGAGGACTTTCCTTCAAACAGTAAATCTAAACCCTGTAATGTCCAACAGTTTTCCTCGATGAAGTTTAGATTGCAGAGGCAATACTACATTTAAACTCCCTATTGCCTTCAATGTTTCTCAACGGAGGATGTATTGGAGTAGTAACAAATAACTTGTAAGTTAGTAAGTCCTAATTTTGAACTATAATGGTTATGTTGCACTTTCTGCATCTTGTTTAATGGTAGAGGCAAATGTTTGCGGTTTTAAGCTCAAACATATATATGGTTTGTTTTGGCATTTTGTCTGTGGCCAACTGTAGTTTAGTATTTTTTGTTTGATGTATTTACTTACATCATTTTTTTTATGTTTGGTGTTTCACAAATATGTTGTGTTGTCATATATTAAATAAATGCAATGTACATTTTTTATCATGATATATATTTTTTATTTAACTTCTGTAAAACAAAATATTTTTTGTTATCAATGTTTATTTAGCTTTCAAAGTAATGTATATTCTTCTTAGACATTTTTGTTTTAAATAGACAATCACACATATTTTTTTATATAAAGAAATATACAGCTATCCATTGTAAATAAATGTATAATAGTTACAACTTTAAATAATATTTTTGGGAACACAGACATTATGAATACATTTTTATTTTATTTGTGCATATGTTTTACACATGTCCAACATTTAACATGTGAACACTCGTTCAGTGATATTAATTTTTTGGGAATTCTTTGTGCACATATTTACATTATATTTATCATGTTCCAGAAAAAAAAAATATTTTGTCACATACAATTTACCTGAATCTTGTATTTTTTTTATTTTTTTAAATACACATTTTTAATTGTATTGTAAACATTATTCACAGTTTGCTTATTGATGTACACTTTTATTTTTAAAAAGTGCATAGTTCTATTTAATTTCTGAAGATGTTAAATCTATGTTTTTTTTATATTAAGAAACCATTTTTTACTATGTGTAAATTTTGTCTTTTTTCCTTATATCGAGTTTGGAACAGCCACAATGGCAGGGGACTGAATGTGTTATTGGTTAAGGAAAGAATTGTTTAATTTTATTATTTCTTTTTTTTAACTTTATTGTTAGTATTTAGTATTTGTAAGTGTATTGTAGTGTGCAGAATGAATTGCTGTAGCATTATTTGGTGGTGCCTGTAAATTGCAATGTTTTAAAACTGTTTATCTGTGTTGCATTAGTTTGCTATGTATATTTACTGTTGTTTTAGTTTGTGGTAGGTTAATTATTAGGTTTGTATACTTGGATGATTTGCATGATGAGTTGTAGTTTACAAAGTTTCTATTATAAGAGTTGTTTTTAATAAATGTGGCACATTTGTATCATACTAGATTGCTTTATGAAGTAGTATTTGTGATTTATATTGGGTGGGATGTATTTCCATGATTTGTGATGCTTTCCTTTGACAAATTTATTTTGGGTGTTGTTTTTTTATTTTGAATTTAGAAATATGTTTTAATAACTAATTCTGAAAACATATTTTTACTACATCTTCTTTTTTTACATTTGCTTTATTTCATATTTTTCAGGTTTTTGCAACTTTTACAACTGCATTAAGGTATATTTGAAATGCAGGTATTTTGCAAATTGAGTTTTGAATTTTTTTGGGTCCATTTTGTGAATGTAGATTGGAGTAATGGGATTATAATTGTTAGTATTATTTCAAAGCATTATTATTGAGTGGTCATGTTGTATTAGAATATGTAATTGTTTTATATTTTTGTGTTTAAATGTATTTGTATTGCGCTGTTTGTTAACAATTTATACTTATTGTGTGTTTTCTGCTTAATTTGATGAATATTGTTTTTAGTTAAGTAAATTAACCTTAATTTGCTCAACTAAAATAGATTATGTGCAATTTTGTTGATGTACGTTAGTTATTTATAGGAATATGTATACTATGGAGCCTATGTAGTCTAGGGGTAATAGTTCTTTGTATAGGCTTATCTTTTTACAAAATGATTTTTTTTATATGTAGAAGTTTGTTTCTTATGTTTACAGTTGTAGGAACTCTAATAGGGATTAATTGATACTTAAGGGTTAGTAGCTGTGCTGTTTTGTAGTATTTGAATAAACTGGTATATGGTTACATGGTTTCGACTAATTATGTCTTTAACTGAGTTGTGCCATCCTTCTGCTTCACTGTTTGTTTTTTCATTCTTTGTTTAGGATACCCTGGCATACATTACACCACTTAATGTGGAACCTTCCTTTGCATCTGCGTACAGAGCAGTGAAGGTGACCAACACAGGAGTCCTAAACATAATCTACGAGTGAGGTCAATTAGTCTTTTTTTGGTGAAATTTAGATTCTATGAGCAGGTTATAATATCTTCTTTGGGTGGCACAAATATTGGTTCAAAATGTTTTGTATTTTAAATTTAGAATTGTAATGTAATCTTTGTTGACTATTATGTACTTAATGTAGATTTATTAAGGTGGAGCCATTTGGCTCTGTTATAATGGAAATAACACCCTTATATTTCAATGTTTGGATACAGTTACAATAGTGTGTGTATCATAATAAACTCAAAATCCATGAATATTTTAGTTGGTGCATAGTTGGTACATTTATCATTCGTTTCATTGAACATTTCTAAATAGGTGTGTGATTATTTATTGGGTAGTAAAGCAAAGACAATTTGTATATTATTGTCATGAATGGTCTATAATTGGAAGAACTATGGTAGAAATGTTTTAAAGGTTCCACTTGTTAGCTGTATGGTACACTTTTTTAATACTTGCAGATTTTGGTCTGTAGCAAACATTACATTTTGTTCTAATTTTTCTATTGTCATTTAGTAGGGACGTTTTTTTTGTCGGGGTAACTAGTAGGTTGTCAGGGGTGCCCATCTCTCAAAGGTTACAGGGGTTATGTTTCTTGGAATCTGCCTTTCTAAAATGCTTTCTTAAAGTTGGATACAGTTGGTAGTTATGCAATGCAATGAATTGGGATTTGTGTGTATACATTTTAGTACTGTTACACCTGGAGCACTGGAGTTTGAAGCAGTGACTTTGTGCTCTTGAATTATATCTCTGACCTCTATTTCTGTTATATTTGGTTTACAATATTTTTTGCAATAGTTAGTGTCCCTTAGCAACCATTCTAGTAGTAATTGGTGCATTTCCAGTGAGTGCATTCATTGCTACTACCTACTTTCATGTAATTGTATCCTAGATATGTTAGCAGGGGTTTTCATTTTTTGAGAAACAGTGAATGTTTCTTCTCTGAATATTTTGTACTTTGTGTTAGATTAAAAATATAAAGAATGTCATCTATATTTTTTTTTGTGTTAGAATGTGTCTTTCTAAAAATGTTTTTTTAAAGATAGGCACAGTTGATAGTTGTGCAATGTAATGAATTGAGATTTTGTAAGCATACATTTTTAGTACTGTTCCACTTGGAGCACTTGAGCTTGGGAAAGTCTCTTTGTACAGAGATCTTCATATCTGAGAAACAGTGATTGTTTCTTATTTGGACATGTTGAACTCCGTGTTAGATTATATATATAAACAATATTACCTATGTTCTGGGATGCCTCTTATCTTTGCCGCAACTAATCCGCAATGGGGCAGAATCAATTGCCCAGACAGCCACTGGCCCAGAATGGGCTGACTGAGGAGGGGCTATAAAGCGTGCAGTATCACAGCTCCCCGAGGAGCACCACTTATCTTTGCTGCAGCGGAGATACATCAGAGCGGACTAGATTGCCCAGACTGCTCGTGGGCCAGGAGGGGCTGAATGAGGAGGTGCTATAAAGCATGCAGCATCAGCACACTCTTTGGGACACCACTGATCTTTGCCGCATCAGGGCAAACACCATTGTGCAGGCTGCGCTTGGTCCAAGAGGGACTGACTAAGGAGGTGTAATAAAGTGTGCAGCATCACTGTGCCTCATAGGACATCACTTATCCTTGCTAGAGCTCAGCCACATTGGAGCATACTCTATTGCCCAGAGTGCCCTTAGCTCAAGAGGAGCTGACTGAGGAAGTACTATAAAGCACCACACGCTGCAGGAGGTGCACGAGACATGCCCAGTAATGGCCCGGGTGAAGACCATGCCAAGATCAGATCCGTCTGCACCTGTCAGAACCAGAACGAAACTGTGCTGGGCTAACCCTCTAAACTTTTGCACAAGGTACTGTAAATTTTTCCTTCTTTTTGTACCTTATGTTTTTTAATTCCTTCATCTATTTTTCAGGTTTTGAGGCAATTCTCCTAAGATGGCCTTTGGAACTCTGGACTCACATTACCCCCACCACATCACCAGGGCTTTTTTTCTATACAAGTGGAGTAGTGATTGGCCTTCTTTGTTTGGCTTGGTCTGCTCTACTGGTCTGTTTGGCTTCTGTCACTAGATGTTTTGTTTTAAGTCTACTGCTGTTTGTTTTAATCTTTCAAGGGTGTGGTCTGATAAATTGAATTTCTATTTTCACATACCTTTTAATGATGTTGATTGATGAATCTTAAGTTTTTAAATGGTTCATTGACTAATAAAGTCTTTGTAGGTATAGTATGCAATTTTCTTGTTGTCAAGTGCTGCAGGCAACTCTCTAGATTGATAGGTAAAACTAGGGGTTGAATTTTCATTATCAAAATGGGGAAGAGGAAAGCAACAGATAATCCAGTAAAGGCAAGGAAGGCTAGGGAGAAGGCAGAGCATGCGTCAGTGAATTGTGCCCTAGACATAATCAATGTCCTTTTAGAAGGAGTAGAGGGCCTTTTGAAAAGAAGTGAGAACAAAAAAAGTGCAATAAATGCCAAAGGTGCCCTGGGTACATTAAACCTTACCTAATAAAATCTTGTGGAAGTGAGAAAGGAGTTAAAACAGCGGAAGTTATAGTGCAGTCAAATCGCTTGCTGGCCATATGCAGAGAGACCTAGTGAGCCTAGACCCCTCAGAATGTGTCATGGAATTTCAAGAAACTGCCCCTGAGATTATAAAAGTTGAGAGCACAAATGATTCCACATTTTGAGGGAACTGGAGAATGATGTGATGCATGCTGCCCCCCCACAGACTGATCTCCCACCAGACACATCCTTGCAACAGGAGGTTGTGGCTCAGCTTACCCAATTGAAAACAGAAACCATGGGGTTAAAAACTACCATAACCTCACTTGCACAACTCCTCACAGGGACAGTGGAGAAGCTTGGTCTGCTGCTTGAGACTTTAATAAAGGGGGTGGCAGAAAAGCACCCCTGGCTGTCCCGACACTCAAGCTCCAACTTATCCCAATATGAGCAAATAGGCTTTCCCATAGTCAAGAGAGACTACCTTAGTAGAGAGGAATGACACGAGGCAGAGGGTCTTTACTTTGATGGGTTCTAATGTGAGACAAACCTGTGATAAAGGCAATATAGGAGATCATATTTCTCCAAATCTTAGGACTACTGAAATCCCCCAAATAAAGGGTTGGTTGCTTATAACAATGTTCCTGACCCCATTGAGAACCACCATTTTCCAACTATCCGGGGGCTCCAGAAATAGTCTACCTGGTAGGCAACTGAGCCGAGAAGTATTTATGACAAATTGCATTCAAGAAGATGTTGGTGCAACACGATATGTGAGTAAGAATGGTAGAACTGAATGTATTAGCTTGAGATTTGGGAGTAATGCTATAGCTGATGGTTTGATTCATATGGAGCATTGATCTGCATTGCTCAGTGGCACTTCCATGCATCTACAATTTCATTTACCAAATTATTTTTTACCAGAAATAAGTGGTACTTTAGATCTGATACCTGTTCAACTCCCAAATACCTGTTTCCAAAGATCATGTTCATTGGGGGCTTCTGATGTGGACCAACTTCAGCAGGTTAAGCAATTAGGTAGGGGGTTGTATTCTGTGATGTCTGTGGCTAAACCACAGAGTCACTTCTTACCCTCAACTAATACTATAGCTCCGGGTGCCCTAAATGAAGGGCTTGCTTTGCCAGTGAAATGTTTATCCTGGAAACTAGCAGGTATTCACTCAAAACTCACAGATTCAGAATGGGGTGAATTTATTGACAGGCACCACATTATCTTTTTCTAGGAAATGGTGGGGAAGCAACCGGAGATTAGGCCTGACTATCTAACATTCTACAGTACTGCCATCCCTATTAGCTCTGGGTGAGCCTCAGGGGCTTTTCATGATCCCTTGCAGGCTTGAAACACTTGACTCCAGCTCCAGGGCTATTTTCGGTATTAAATTGACAATGTGGAACACTCTTAAAATGAATTATAGACACATTGTGGTGATAAACATCTATGTGCACTATGTCAGAGATATCTTAGAACTCCAAACACTGCATACTCTCCAAACTCTTCTTAAGTCATTACAGCATGTTTGGCCTGTGGTCATGGCAAGGGATTGTAATGCCCACTTAAAACTTTTTGAGCCAGTATCTTCCTTGCAAGTAACAGAAGATGAGGAAAAAGGATTTCCAGACCGATTGGCCAGTTCAGTGAAAAAATGAGCAAAAGTGGCTAACCAGCCATCCCATCTAACTTTTGAACATGGATTGAGAACAAGATATGGTTGTACCAAATCAGACTGCCCTGCCAAACTAACCTTTCAAAGGGGCAGATCTACAGGACAGATGGATTACACTTTTTTGGACCTAAGATTGTGGCTCTTTGTGAGTGATATGAAGGTCATGTTTCACCCGGATAGGGACCACAATGCCATGGTTTTAGATTTTTCTGTTGATACCCTATTTTCATCCCATGAATGTGACATTGACCCTTGCTCAGTGCCATTGGCTCTTGCTAATAGTTCCAGGAGTGTAAAGTGGACAGAATATAATCAACAATGATTAATTATTGGGCAGAATTTACCAAGCCTTTGTTGGCTTTTTTAATCTGTATGACTCACCTGACTCTGACCTTGACTGGTGCAATTTTGCATTGCTTCATTCAGATTTGTTTCCACCTTAAACCATTTCGTATGAGCTGCTCTAGACCAATGACTAATAGAAACATGTCTTGTCATGGTTCACAAGGGAATGTAGAGTGACAAAGCAGGTGGTGATTAAAGCTGTCAAAAGGATGGCATCATTGAATTAATTAATGCTAGAAAGGCTTCAAAGTCAACTTTGAGGGCAAACAAGAGAGTTTGGGAGGAGGCCCAGTGGGTTGAACTAACTGATACCCTGCAAAGGAAGGAGATCCAAGTTTTCTGGAGAATCTTTGCCTTTGGTATCTGATATAGTGTACCCCAACCTGACTCATTTGTTCCAGATGAACAGCGGGTTTCACACTTCACCAACCTTTTCAAAGAAAGAGATACCTGTGTGACAACTCCCCCTGATAGTACTGAGCATACATCAATCACTCAGGCGTCACATTTATCTGAATCTCAATCACTTACATGCACATTCTCACTGAAGGTGATTGAGACAGATTTATATTCAATGAAACTGGGAAAAACACCTGGTTCCTATTGTATTCCAGGTGACCTGTTCCTCCCTGAGGATGACATCTAGATACCTTATTTGAATACTGTTGGGGGGGATCTGTCTGCAACTTGGAGAGGGACATCATTGTCCCCATCCATGAGATGGGGGCGAGAGACAACTCTGGAAACTACAGACCTATTAGTCTTTTGGAAATGACACAAAAAATCTTTGCCAGGCAAGTTCTATCCTGGCTCCAGTCTTTGATTAGAGACCATCAGATCCTGTCTGACTTCCAGGCAGGATTCGGTGAGAAAATAGGCACAATGGACCAGGTGTTCCAGTTGTCAGTCATCTGTTCGAAATACATCACAGTACAGAAAGACCACCTTTATGTGATCTTCGTGAATATGAAGCCCACATTTGACTTAGGAAACTCCTGTGGGCAGTACTTAGACAGTATGCTATCCCAATAGATCTTTATTTTAATTAAAATGCCTACAGGCATCTATGTGCCAGTTAGGAGGAACAGACAAGGGGAACTGATGAATAGGATCCTCTTTTAATGTGGGGCCAGACAGGGGTGCGTACTAGCCCCACAATGTTCCATTTGTATATAAACAGACAGGGGAGTTGATGAGTACTTGCCAGTATCATGCCCCCAAATTAGCAAACATCAACACTCCGGTGATGGTGTTTGCTGATCATACACTACTCATGTCATGTACCCCCTTGGGCCTACAAGTTTTGCTTGGGTAGTTCCATTCCACATGTTTTGTGAGAACAGGGGACTCAAAAGTAATGCTGGAAAATATAAATTTATGGCTTAAAACCCCATCGCTAATTTAAAAATATACTGGAGGTGCTGGGACTTCGATTCAGCGGGCTGTGAGTTTCGACTACTTACGAGTTAGACTGTCTGATAAACTCTCCTGGAAGCCCCAACTTGCTAAGATAAAATCATTGTTGCAGCACAGATTGGCAGCCAATCTGAAACTTTGTGGATATAGTGATAACAGTCTGCTAATCTGAATGAAAAATGAGTTCTTATGGTCACTATTTAATTTACCAAATTGCACACCCATGTTACCTTTAAGGTGGGACCGAAACATTCTGAGAATTTACCATATTGCCCACTTAAGGATCATAAATTTTTGGATTGGTTTATGTGCAACACCGGAGCAGGACTCCTACAGAATGGCCATGAAGGAGCTGATTGTATTAGATAAAAATTATTCCACACCCTCACTAAAGTCTGTCAAGGAGCTCTGACTTACATTACATATGCATGACATATGGGAAGAACCAGAAAATCTAAGAAGAAATGTGGGCACCCAGATTTAGAGCCATTTTTGGGACCATGTACTTTCAGAAGTGTGGCCTGTACCTCATGCGGAGGGTAGGGCTCATACGTTTTTATCACACAAGCGTCATCAAAATTTGAAATATTCCTTGATAGGATTACTGCCCACACAGCTAGAACCTTGTATGTTCGTGTTAGAATTGGTTCCCTACCGTCAAATATGCTAACTGTTAAAAGGAATGGGAGTGAAGGTGATACAGGAAATATCCCTTTTGCTGGGCAAATACGGAAATACCTGTACACTTTACCATATTTTAAGTGGATTATTCCGATCTGTTGTCACTTGGGCATTGGACACTGCATTGAGGTGCTGCACATACTTAGACATGATGCAAACTAACTGATCGTCTATCGAGGTTCTTAAATTGGGCATAGCACATAAGGGCTAGAAGCCCCAGCTAGAAAGCATATTACCTTGGTGATCGAGGTGCTACTGGGCTGATGCCTCAGAATTTGGAAGAATTGACATTCTTCTGCCTTGCTACTTTCAGGCTGGACATAGTTCACTTTTACAATTAACTGATTTAACCAAGAGGGTTGAGCAGAGACGTGTATTGCTTAAACTCACATTTCATGTTGAAGTACTAAGGGCCTGATTTAGATCTTGGCAGTAATGGTTGCCTTCAGTTTACCGACTCAACACCTGTCTGCCACTTAGGCAGCCCGCCTGTCATATTTACATATTGGCAATCCCATAGGTGAGAGCCCGCATTCGTCCTGCTGTCTCCACCCAGAAACTCCATGGGTGTAGACAGCACCATTTGAAATGGTGGCTGCCAGCAGGAGCCCAGCCACATTTACTGCAGTGCACCTATTAACCTAACACCTGGTACCTCTGGAGTTGAGCCATCACATATGGGATGCTGCTATTCCTCAGGATATAGGCATCATGCACAGACCCAGGATACTTAGCATTGACATGGGAGATGTACTGGTCCGCCAGGCTCACTATCTGCACATTCATAGAATGAAAGCTCTTTTGATTTCTGAACACCTGTTCATTTCTCCAGGGGGGAACAAAGGCAATATGTGTACCATCAATAGCACCAATGATGTTGGGGATATGTCCCAGTGCATAGAAGTCAGCCTTCACTGTGGCCAAATCCTCCACCTGGGGGAAAACAATGTAGCTGCACATGTGTTTCATCAGGGCAGACAACACTCTGGTCAGCACAATTGAGAACATAGGCTGTGACATCCCTGCTGCCATGGCCACTGTCTTGCACAAGAGGAGGTATCCCAGTGGGGTGACAGATAGTTAAGATCAGCTCTGGCTCCAATTGGACACACAGCTCTTGTATTGTGGCCCTATCAAGTCTGTAGGTGAGGATAATGTGCCTGTCGTCCATTGTATGTCTCCATCTCCTATTCACCTGCAGCAGTTGAACTCTAGAATGAAAAACGGTATGTAGATGGTCATATTCATACATATCCTCATAGTAAAATGCCTTGCATGTTGTGACAGAAACAGTATGTGAGCGTGTAATTCCGTTAATGTGCCTATGTGTGCTGTGACGCAGTTAGGTGCGATGGCCTGTTCCCCCCTGAAATGGCGGCAGCCTGACCTGTGTGGAGGGACAAGTGGAAATTAGGTAATTCTGCTGGTGTTGTGTGCCTTTGCAGGAGATGGTCGACGACCCCCGTGTAACACCTCATTGGTTTTCAATGGGTCACATGGGTTCCAGTAGCCAATGGGGATGAACGCCCGTGGTGACGTTACACACCACCGCAAACGTGACCGCCATTTTCTATCTGTTCACTCACTTGCTACCTGACCTTCAACAGGAGAGGACCTACACTGCAAGTGCTGCTGTGACCTGTGTCTGGAAGTGACCATGGCTTGAGTGTCTGGGGAAAGGGCCCCTGCCTTCACTTCGGAGGAGTTTGAGAGACTGGTGGCTGGGGTCCTACCCCAGTACCATTTACTTTATGGTCCTCCAGCCCAACAGGTGAGTACACTGTGAGCATGATGCATAGGGCATGAATGCATGGAGTGCTGTGTGTGTAAGCCTCATGTAATCGGGGGGTGGCTGCGGGGTCCTGGGCAGAGTGCTGCATGTCTGGTGGTCAATGTCTGTGCGTAACGGGATGGGAGAGATATGGTGGGCCATGAGTATAACAGGCCGGATGGTATGACTTATAACTTTTTCTATGTATCTTTTTCTGCAGGTCAGCGCCCATCAGAAAAAGGGTATTTGGCGTGCCATAGCCAAGGAAGTGCGGTCCCTGGGGGTCTTTGACAGGCGGAGCACCTACTGTTGCAAACGTTGGGATGACCTGCACCACTGGGCAAGGAAGACAGCAGAGGCCCAGCTGGGGATGGCCGCCCAATTATAAAGGGGTGTCCGTCATACCCTGACCCCACTGATGTTCCGCATCCTGGCGGTGGCCTATCTGGAGTTGGAATAGTGCTTGAAGGCATCACAGCAGCCACAAGGGGGTGGGTACAGTTTCAGATTCTGCAAATTGCATGTGTTGAGGTGTTATCTGGGTGGGGGATGTGGGTCTGTGGGTGCCCCCAGGTCAGGACGAACATGGCAGGGTAAGTTCCATGAGGGCCAGGGTCTGATGCACTCCAACCCCAAATATACTAGTGGGTATCTCCAACTGGGCAGGGTCCTGTGTGTATCAGCTGTGCTGCTATTGGCGTTAGGTATTGTACTCCAAGGCCTGGGGACTAGCATTGTAACTGGTAGTGCATGGCCTAGTGCATAGGGCAGTTCCCTCTTTGTTGTGTACGCCAACTATGGTGTTGTTGCTGGAAATAACCAAGTGTATCCCCTGTCTCTTCTCCCCCCTTTTTGTTTTGTCACCCTGTCCTTGTGTGCATTAGAATCATCTGGCGGAGGAGCAGAAGCACAAGTGATGGAGGGAGCTGCATCCCACATGGCTTATGAGGCCGAATCCACCGACGGTGAGGGCACCAGTGGGACGGAGGGAACAGTTCAGACAGCGACAGCAACACCTCCTCTGATGAAAGCTCCCTGGTGGCGGCGGACACCTCTGTGGCCACCCCAACTACAGGTGCGGCCACCACGCCCCCATACCAGCACCGCCCTCCCAGCAGCCGCTCAGCGTGTTTACCGTGCCCGCTCACCCAGGAGGATGGGCATCTCCTTCGCCCCAGGCACCTCAGGCCCAGCCCCAGTCCGCCCTGCTGCCCTCAGTGAGGAGTCTATCGACCTCCTGCGATCCATCGTTGTTGGGCAGTCAACCATACTGAATGCCATCCAGGGTCTGGCAGGGCATTTGCAACAAACAAATGCATTCCTGGAGGGCATTCACTCTGGCGTGGCGGCCCAACAGAGATCATTCCAGGCTCTGGCCAACTCCATGATGGCAGCCATTGTCCCTGTCTCTAGCCTCCACCCTACAACTTCCTCTACCCAATCCCATTCCCCTCAATCCCAGCATATCCTAAGCACACCTTCAGACCAGTATGCATCCAAATCAACACACAGAAGTGGCTCAGGCAAACACAAGCACCACACTTCATCCCACAGACACTCACACAAGTACCATCCAGATGCAGACACACCAACATCCACTGCCTCCACTGTGTCTCCCTCCTCCTCCTCGTCTACCACCCTCCCAGTAGCGTCTCCACTCACACCTGCATGCACTACATCCCCACCCACTGCCTCCATCACCATCATGCCTGTGTCATCTACCACTGGCTGTGCCCCCTCCTCCCAAAGTACACAAACACAAGCACTCAGAAACCTAACAGTGAGCCACCTCACAACAGCATCCAGCCCATGCACCTGCACCCAAGCATAGCAGACAGACACCTCCTACTACCACTCCCTCTTCCTTCACTCCCAAACCTTCACCCTCTTCCAGCCCCAGTGTCCCTGAAAAGCTTTTCCTCTCCACCCTTGACCTATTCCTTGTCACGCCACCCCCGCCCTTCACTTCAGGCAGGGTGGTCAGGACCCAGGATAGCACATCAGCCATCCAGTCCTCGGCCACTGTCGTTTCTGCAGCCACTGCAGTTGTGAGAGGCTCAGAGAAGACACCCGTCCACAGAGCCAGTGTGCGAGCACCAGCAGCCAAGGTCAAAAAGGGAGCACCAGCTGGCAAAGGCAAGGAGGCACCATCAGCTGCCAAAAGCAAGGAGGCACCACCAGATGGCAAAGGCAAGGAGGTACCACCAGTTGGCAGAAGCCAGGAGGCACCACCAGCTGGCAGAAGCAAGGAGGCACCACTAGTTGGCAAGGGCAGGAAGAGAACACCAGCTGCCAAGGACAGGAAAGTAACACCAGCTGCCAAGGACAGGAAGGGAATACTAGCTGCCAAGGACAGGAAGCGAACACCAGCTGCCAAGGACAACGAAAAGACACAGATGACGCAGCCAGGATGGATATGGAGCCTGGTGTTGGAGCAGGATCTGGGCACACAGCACCAGCCATGGCACTTCAGCGGACCAAGGCTGCGGGGGAAAGGCTGTAGCCTCACTGCACTGCTGCCAGCCCAGCCGCCAGCCCAGCTGCCAGCACCACCACCAGCACTGCCACCAGCACCACTGCCACCACCACTGCCAGCAGCAGCAGCCCCAGTGGGCAGCTGTCCGAGGCTGCTTGGGAAGGGTTGGAGCCTACCCCACCACAGGCAGCACCGCCGCCAGCCCAGCCATCAGCACCACTGCTAGCAGCAGTAGTCCCAGTGGGCAGCCATCCGAGGCTGTGGGAGAAGGGCTGGAGCCTACCCCCACCACAGGCAGCACCGCAGCCAGCACCGGCACTGCCACCACTGAGCAGCTGTGACCGCCGGCGGGCAGGGTGTAGTCATGCCTCCATGTGCTGTAATGTGTCCTGGCCCCTGCAACAACTGTAGGTGTGACACCCAGGTGAGAGACTGTGACCTTACACCCTCCACGATCTGCATCACAGGGCACAAAACCCCCTCCAGAACCAGTGGAAGAAGGCATCCACTCACCCCCTCCTTGCCGAGATGAAGCGCACTGGGCACAAGGCCCCCTCCAGAACCAGTGGAAGAAGGCATCCACTCACCCCCTCCTTGCCAGGATGAAGCACACTGGGCACAAAGCAGCCTCCAGAACCAGTGGAAGAAGAGACTGTGGCTTTGCACTCCCCAGGACCAAGCAGTGGGCAAACAACCCACTTGAGAGACTGTGGCTTTGCACTCCCCAGGACCAAGCAGTGGGCAAACCACCCACTTGGGAGACTGTGGCCTTGCACTCCCCAGGACCAAGCAGTGGGCAAACCACCCACTTGAGAGACTGTGGCTTTGCACTCCTCAGGACCAAGCAGTAACCACCCACTTGAGAGACTGTGGCTTTGCACTCCTCAGGACCAAGCAGTGGGCAAACCACCCACTAGAGAGACTGTGGCTTTGCACTCCCCAGGACCAAGCAGTGGGCAAACCACCCACTTGAGAGACTGTGGCTTTGCACTCCCCAGGACCAAACAGTGGGCATGTAACCCCCTCTAGGAGCAGTGGTGTTATACCATTTTCCGGCTGAGGTGTCCCCCTTCCCCTTCTCCCTGGGGTCCCTGTGAATTTTCGACCTGATGCCCCAGCAGTGTTCTCTCCATATTGAGGCAGGAGTCAAGTCGGGCCTTAGCCTATGTGATGCGGCCCTGTGGGCCACGAACAATTTGGACTGGGCCGTGTCCCTCCATTTGTATATATTGTAGATACTGTTTTGTGCTTTAAGGACGTACTTCTCGAAATGTATATTATTACACTGACTTTACTCACTTCCTTTTATCCTTGTGTTATTCCTGAGGGTTACGGGGTGGCTATGTAATGTTGTTGCATCTGTTTTGTGTATGGTGTTGGGGTGGGGGTATTGCGTGTTGTGTGTTGCGTGTGTGTGTCACTCTCTTTTTCCTCCCCCATTCCTTGTGTGCTAGGAACGGTATTCACCGTGGTCATCATGGCTGGTGTTGGTATTCCTGGTGTAGGAGGAGATAGACTAGCATGGGAAACACTTGCAGTTCGGGCTCCATGGCGTTGTGGTTCTTCCTTGAGTTTCCAGAGGTGAGTCGTTTCCCTTCTGTGTACTGTTTCTGCCATGCTTTTGATGGCGTTGGTACCGTCCCGGAAAAGCTGGCGGATTGGCTTGTTGTACTAGGGAGGATGGTACATTGTCTTCTGCCTGGCTGTGGGTGGCTGCGGTGCTTGTTGCTACCGCCGTGGCAGTTGGAGTGTTAAAGGGGCTGTCTGTGTTGGCGGTTTCCACCGTGGTCCTAATTAATTTTTTTTTACTGCCGGCCTGTTGGCGGTATTACCGCCACATTATCACCAACCGCCAGGGTTGTAATGAGGGCTTTTATATCACTTTTACAGTGATATCTCAACAGATACTTGATGCATTTTTGTCGTTTTGACCTGCATCTTATCAGATAAATATTATATATTTTTCTAAACACTGTGGTGTCTTTTTGTGGTGCTATACTGTGTTATTGCATGATTTATTACACAACTACTTTACACATTGCTTTCTAAGTTAAGCCTGACTGCTCAGTGCCAAGCTACCAGAGGGTAGGACCAGGATAATTGAGATTTTGTGTGATTTACCCTGCCTATAGTGAGGGTCCTTGCTTGGACAGGGGCTAACCTGACTGCTAACCAAAGACCCCTTTTCTAACACTGACCCACACAGAAAACATGACCCCCCCTGTTGCCGGACTCAGAGGTAGGGAACCCGAATCTCCAGTAAACATTGTGTGGTTACTACACATGAGGTTGGGATCACTGCAGGCATATATGTGTCACTGTAGTGTTTTTAAATTACTGTGACATGCATATGTGTGGAACATGATTGTGTCAAACATGGATGGGAACACATTGGTGCAGGGTGCATATTGCACACATACACATATGTCATTTTGGTGTCAGCATTCATTGCCAAAAGAATGCTGGTACCACAATGACATTACAATCACACTTGTCAACTTGTGGCTGTTTGCAAATTGCAAGGGAATCTGTACCTGTGATGTAGTGCTTCCCGTAGTGTATGAGTCTGTACGTGTATATATGTGTGAGATGCAATTGGCTTTTTGTGGTTTAGGGAGTGTGTGATGTGGTTTTGTCAGTATGTGTGCCACGTGCATATGGGTCTGATGATGTTGTGTATTGTTGGTTGTGTGTTGTGTTGCTGTGTGTGACATTCATTTGAGCATTGTTGTTATGTGGTGCACGTTGTTGAGATGTGTGTAGTTGTGCCTCATGTGAGTGTGTTTGTGTTTATGAGCGTGTAGTTGAGTTGGTTGTTGTGGTTGTGTTATGTGTGGGTGCAGTGTCAATAGTGTATGTATGTTGTGTCATTGATGTGTGGCAATGAGTGTTTTTGGTATGTACGGGATGTGTGGTGCTGGAATGGCAGTGGATGATGGTATGTGTATGGTGTGTTGAGTTGTGTGTCATGCAGGGGGACTTACCTGTATTCCATAGCCACTACCATTGTTCGTTGGTCATTAGATCTAGCGACCGGGTCCCTTGGTCAGGAATCTGTCACCAGTATACTGCATGAAGAGCTGTAACATCTACTTATGGTCGGCAGGAACCTGCCTGCCTGACAGCTAGGAAGAGTGTGCCTTTGTGGCTGTTTTTGCCCAAGCTGCAATACAGTTCAAGTCCTAGCACCAATCCCTCACCAAAAAAAATCTTGTCTGGTTTGATTATTACAAGCATCTAGTAACCCTCTAAGCTGCTCGAATTCCCTTCTCCTCCTCCCAATTGTTGGTAGGGCACTGCCTCTCACAACTTGAAATACTGGCCGTCTGTGGTGATAAGGTCATTTTTCCTAGGAAGAAAAATTGGAATGTTACTTCTAGACTTATCTCATAAGTGGATGGTTCAGTTTCTGACGGACGTGTGGCTGATCTACAAACACTTACGTTTGGTTGAGTACAGCTATTGACAAAACTGTGTTGCATCCCAGGCACTTCTGCAGCCTTCTTTTCATGAATAACTGTAATCTCCCTAGGAAACACAGATAAAAAATAAAAGTTTTCAACGTTTGGCATATGCTGTGTTAAACAGGGATATGTATGTGTGTATATATATATATATATATAGATAGATAGATAGATAGATAGATAGATAGATAGATAGATAGATAGATAGATAGATAGATAGATAGATAGATAGATAGATATCAACAACATTCATGAAAGACTTCACGAACGACCGCACTCCAGGATCTCTCATTTCCCAAAATTCATTTATTCAGGCTCCGTTAACTTCGTTTACACCTCAACTATTACTCGCCCAACGCGTTTCGGTCTCAGAGACCTTGATCACGGGCATTTCCGGTAGGGGGTTTCTGTTTCCACATTTATTTCTACAGATAACACATTTTGACTCAACATATTTCTAAATACACTTTCAAACTACTTCTCTCTGCTTGTTAAGTTTAATAACTGCACTCTGCACAACTAAAACTCACCCATAATTTCCAAATAAGTTCAATTATTGACTAGTGCACTATAAACTTATAATGCTGCATTCTGGGAGTTGTAGTTACCGCAAAACAAAAACAAATTAATCAATATGTTGATACACCTCATAAATGTGCATCCGTAACATAATGTCCGTGTCTCACCATAATAAAAAAACTAAAATATTAATTAAACTGAATATTAGCTGCAAGTGCTACAAAATAGAAAAAAATTGTGTTTTATGATTATTTACAGTGGCTGCCATGTAAAATTACAAATGTACAAATAACTCCTCATCCTGATTCATCCCCAGAGGGTTCAAAGTTCGAATCTCCAAGATGTGTTTAGACTCCAATTGTCATAGTCTCTTTTCTCTGTCCCCTCCTCGTTCACTTATGGGGACATGTTCAATTGCATAAAAAGTCATTGTTTCCCATTGTCTGTCATGTGTCAACTCCATATGCTTAGCCGTGGCATAACTTCTATCTGTGTTGACGATGGCACAAATATGTTCAAGGATCCTTTTCTTTGTTTCACATATGGTGCTCCCAACATACTTTAAACCGCAGGGGCATTCAATAACATATACTGTGAACAAGCTCTTCCAAGTGATATGTTGTTTAATGCTTTTTGTGACACCATTGCCAATGGTGTATTCCTTAGTGTTTTTTGCAATTTTGCAAGCCTTGCAATTGCCACATTTCCAGAAACCTGTTTTTTTGAGCCAGTTGCCTCTTTTCTGAGAACTAAAGTGACTTTTCGTGATTCTGTCCTGCAAATTTGGTGCTCTTCTAAAAGTCATTCGAGGAAAGTCTCCCATAATCTCCTTTACTATAGGATCCAATTGGAGAATAGACCAGTGTTTTGTGAGAATCTTCCGTAACTGGGAGACATTATTGGAGTATGTTGTGATGAAATGTATAGGGTCCTCCAAGTGACCTTCCAACACAGAAGTTTTTTTATGAACTAATTCTGTTCTCGAAATCTTTTCCACTTGCTGTTTTGCCTTATTGATACATTTCCTGGTATATTGTCTGGAGATAAATCTTTCTTCTGAGGCCTTCATATGTTTAGCAAATTTTCCAGATTCTGAACAAATTCTTTTTAACCGTAAGAATTCACCATATGGTATGTTCCATTTAGTATTGGGTGGGTGGAAACTAATGGCATGTAACACTGAATTTGTGGCAGTAGATTTTCTGTGTAATGTGGTATGTATCTCTCCTTCTCTTATATAGATTTCTGTATCCACCTCGTGTGTCACTGATTTCATAAGTGAATTGCAATTTGGCTACAGTATTCTTCCAAACATTAAAATATTCCTTGAATTCAATTTCTGTGCCATCCCAAATTAGAAATAGATCATCAATGAATCTTGACCAGCTAATGCCTTTCTGCTGAAATCTTTCATTTTCTTCTGCCCATGCTATTCTCTGTTCAAACCAGCCCATTGTTAAATTTGCAAAATGTGGAGTAAAGGAAAAGCCCATGGCTGTTCCCTTTATCTGTAAAAATAACTGCTGATCAAACTGAAAGAAATTATTGGTAAGGCAGAGATGGATCATTTCTAAAAGCATTTCATTATGTTGGGCAAATTGAATATGTCTTTGGCTCAGAAAGTGCCTACATGCCTGGATGCCAATCTGATGTTCAATATTGGTGTATAATGAAATAACATCCATTGTTATCAACTTATATGAGTCCTGCTATGGGCTGCACGTTGTTGTGAGGTGTGTAGTTGTGCCTCATGTGAGTGTGTTTGTGTTTATGAGCGTGCAGTTGAGTTGGTTGTTGTGGTTGTGTTATGTGTGGGTGCAGTGTCAATAGTGTATATATGTTGTGTCATGGACATGTGGCAATGGGTGTTTTTGGTATATACAGGATGTGTGGTGCTGGAATGGCAGTGGATGATGGTATGTGTATGGTGTGTTGAGTCGTGTGTCATTCAGGGGGACTTACCTGTATTCCATAGCCACTACCATTGTTCGATGGTCATTAGATCTAGCGACCGGCTCCCTTGGTCAGCAATCTGTCACCAGTATACTGCATGAAGAGTTGTAACATCTGCTTATGGTCGGTAGGAACCTGCCTGCCTGACAGCTAGGAAGAGTGTGCCTATGTGGCTGTTTTTGGCCAAGCTGCAATACAGTTCAAGTCCTAGCACCAATCCCTCACCCAAAAAAAATCTTGTCTGGTTTAATTATTACAAGCATCTAGTAACCCTCTAAGCTGCTCGAATTCCCTTCTCTTCCTCCCGATTGTTGGTAGGGCAATGCCTCTCACAACTTGAAACACTGGCCGTCTGTGGTGATAAGGTCATTTTTCCTAGGAGGAAAAATTGGAATGTTACTTCTAGACTTATCTCATAAGTGGATGGTTCAGTTTCTGACGGAAGTGTGGCTGATCTACAAACACTTACATTTGGTTGAGTACAGCTACTGACAAAACTGTGTTGCATCCCAGGCACTTCTGCAACCTTCTTTTCATGAATAACTGTAATCTCCCTAGGAAACAGATAAAAAATAAACGTTTTCAACGTTTGGCATATGCTGTGTTAAACAGGGATATGTATGAATGTATATATATATATATATATATATATATATATATATATATATATATACATAATAGGTGATGCTGGTTTTTTGATACTTAGGGGTTGGACTTCTGCATCTTTGACACGCCATCAAGTATCCACTAACATCTCAGAATCTGTGCACTGGTAGCCAGAATTTTGATTCTTAAATTGTTCAACACTTTTTCTCAAAAGCATTGCCTTCTCAAAGCAACCATTTATTTAACTGTTTTGTCTATGTGGAAAAATATGAAACTCTGAAAAAGTAGAGTGTTGACGATGGGGACAGACCTAGGAGACAAACTGCTGATACTGCCATAATGATCTGGGCATTGGCTTGAAGAGGTAGCTTGGAAAATTTAAATATCACATACACCACCACCCACCATAAGTAGGGAAGGCAACAATGTTTTTTAAAGAAGAAGAAAATATACAAAAATTGGCTTCATAGCTACCTTTCCTATTTCTTCCCTGGCCTGCATATCTCAGCACTACTTTTCAAAGATCAACAGAAGATAGGATACTTTCATCATGGCAGTGACTTATTCACACCTCAATTACTACAGCTCTTTCAGAAGTTCACATTTTGCTGCATTGAAGCAGCAAACATCCTGACTTGTTTGTAACAACTCCTATGGTCATTTGGTTGGTTCACAATTTCACTGGTGGCAGACACCAGCTAGTGGCAGTGTCTATTCAGGTCACAATTACCAGACTGACTTAAAAACTAACCCTCTTCTTGTTCAAGAATGTCCTGAATAAATTGGGCCTCATTGCAGGTGATCTAATACCCATAGGAATCAATTGTAGGACAAAATATACCACGTTCTTGTTCATACCCTCTAACTCTGGTCAGATTGAAGCACTGTCATCAACATTGAAGAAGTGAAGAAAATGTGGACTGCTGGGCATGCCTTCTACACTTTATTAATTTAGCCTGCTCGTTGGAGGTTTTTAGCCACTGAACTTGCATTCACATCCCCAGCTTTTGCACAATCCCACCACATTCCCCTGATACTGCTTACATCCTCATTTCTCTCCAGTGCAAGGGATATTGGTACTAGATCTCCTACCTGTCATATGCAGTGTCCCCTGCTGCACCATCCTGCTAATGATTTGGGCAGTGGGTGATGTATGGTCTCACAGCACCCTCAGCCTCACAAAGCCCTGCATTGCTCACCTGTGGTCTAGGTGTTCATTGGCGCCTAGAGGTAGGTAGTGTTCTTTGGCTACCAGTAGGGTTCAACAGGGTATGCAGTGCATTACTGCCCTGTTTGAAGAGCATCCTAGTCACAGTGAGGCTGCCATGACCCCCTTGTTGGGAGGAAGTTTGAGACTGCCATCAAGACACTAATCATTCACCGAACAAAGCAAAGGTTAAAGAGACATTACAGTTAGGTGAGGGCATAGGATGTTAACTTACCTTTATCAAACCTTAGAAATGTACTGAAAAAAACAAAGGTTAAATGAACATTATAGTTAGGTTTTAAAATAATGTGAAACTAACATTTAAAAAAGCAAAAACAACACTTAAATGTAATGGTTATGGTTTACTGAACTAACTATACATTGTGCAACCACCATGCACTGCTTATGATTTCACATATTGCCATACACATGGCGTGTTCAATGACATCATGATGATGACATCACTGATCACATCTCAAATGACATCACTGATGGCTCCAGAACACAGGGACCAATTTCCTGAGTTTTGTAATAGTGACTGCAATATTTCTGTTCAATTTTCAAGCAACCAATCTAATTGAACAGTCCTGTGAGGCCTCTTTATATGCACATTTCTCAAAAATAGAGATAATATTGGAACTAACATGGGAAAATGATGTTTTGGGACCCCCATTTTTATTTGTTCCCGCTTCATAGATCACCCTGACACTTTCCTGGAAGGAGCTGAGGTGAATGAACCTTGTTTTGAAAAGATTGGTGAACATTCATCAAATAACATCAAAATTATTAGAGAGAGGAACTCCGGGAAGTTCCAAAGATTTGGTGGAGAGCTGTTTCATTTGGAGTGTGCCTTCAACACCTGTGATACTCTCAATCTGCCCTTCTAAAATGCCAGTTTTTCTAAAAGAGTTTTTAAGCATAGGATTAGCACAGTGCAATCCACACCGACCTAGAATAGCAACGAAGTCTGGTGCCATTTTTGCAGCAAAGGGACTGATTCACAAAGGTAAACTTAGATGTTTGGTCTAAACCTAAACCAAAAGTCTACGTTTACAACTTTGGGAATTCACAAAGGGTATTTACGTATACTATTTTTGTGTTTGCACTCGAGCAGAGATCCGCCCAGGTGAAGATATGGAGATAGTACTTGTGAATGCTCTTTGTGAATTCCCTAAGTCATAAAATTTGAATTTTGGTCTAAGTTTAGACAAAAACCTAAGTTTACCTTTGTGAATCAGGCCCAAAGTCTTTAAGCAAAGGGTTAGCTATTGCTATCCTTGTCAAGCTGAAAAATGACATAGGTCTTTTAGCACACCAGGTGAAGCATTAAAGTTTTTTTTTTGGTTAAGTACCATCCAAGCCATTCTGGAATGAATAAAAGCAGCTGCTGACACATGGGAGTCACTCTCAATAGAGTTTGCCAGAGAAGGATAGATTTATCTCGACAGAGGGAGGAACCCATTCAAGTTCAAAACCAAACTCCTGCTAGTTTAGAATGATGCATACATTACGCAAAACAAAGAAAGGACCTCTGGGAAGTATCCAAGTATATGAGATGTCATGTAAGGTCACATGCTACTGCCTTGTATGTCACAGTATAGTGGTATGTATAATTTAAGGAATACCTAATAGCAAATAGACAGAAATTACTCACTGGGGTTTTATTTTTGGTGCACATTCATTTTATGAAATGTTTTGACTAGATCGACACTAATGCTTTCTATTTTTTTATAAGTTAGATTTTTTTTTACCACTAGGCCTTCATTTGAAATATAATTATGTGCGACCAGATTGGAAATATTTGCATCGCTGGACTTCCTAAGAGTTTCATTTTTATGCCCACTAGGGCTTTAATTAAAGCATAATCATATGCGAGTAAATAGTTTTAAATACAACGTGTTTGGTTACGGTTGAGTAATAGAGAACCGGACGTGTCAATATGTCTCTGTTGACGGTATTCATTTTCACTAATGCACTTTCTTTCAGGATGAAGTATCGAAGGATAAATATTTGTCTAACCTTTAAAAAAACTTTTTTTTTTCAAAATAATTTTTTCAATTGATTTAAGTTCCTTAATGATTAAAAGGTATTTTAGTTGTATTTCAGGCAATCATGTACAAATATTTGTGATCATGGAATAACTAACAATAGGTGAATAGTATTTTTATCAAGTTCATACTGGCGTAAAGCACGCCATGCACTTATATGTGGCAAACAAAAATGGTGGCTCTCCAAATGTGATCAAGGCTTTCGCAAGCCAAAATCCATAATTAGCAACTTCTTTAATAAATTGCAAAAGGGTGGATTTTGTTGTGTTGTCGTCTGGAGATTTAAACAGTGATTCGATTTCGTATTCATTTTAACGGGCAGCCAACCCGAGAACTAGCACCAGGCTTGCTTTGGAGCACCACTGTCTTTTGCAGTTGACGGCAATTCCAAGAGGAAAGCAGCGGAGCCCCAAGCAGGCAGCAAGAAATCTGATGATGAGGGCCAGAAGATGGGGGTCGGAGGACGTAGGACGTCTGGTTAACCCCCTGAGGTGAGAAGTTGCCAGCATGGACACGAGGCACTTGCGTACAGAGTTAGCATCACAAGTGATGGTGTTATGTTTTCATGCAAGATAAAACAACAACAGTTATGTCTGCTGATGCTGTTAATGGATGGGAGGAGAGAGCAAAGACATTTTTCGATGAAAGTGTGTCAACTGCTGAGCCCCTCTCTGGGAATGCTAACAAGAATGGAACACAAAGTGGAAAACTCGAAACTAAATTGAGGCGATTGGAGATATTATTGTTGAAGCAGATATGCAAATAAGAAATTAATAATGAATGTTTATGTGTTTAAATTAACAAGAAGTTGATAGAAAAATTAAATGTAGAGAAATAAATGTGCACGTTTGAAAATGTGCCCACGGAGAGTGACAGCCAGTTTATACGAATTTGTACTAAATTGATTAAAATGTCATAAAATATTGAAAATGCATAATAATAATGTGGTAGTATGTCATATTAGGATGCATAACCTATGTTTTGCATTGTATTGTAGAGTTAAGATACCCGAAGTTGTGGCCTAGTTGCCAGGCCTCATGCTGAGGCTGAATAACTAGCGCATTGTAGAGAAGCTGATGCGTTGAACTGACCATGAACTGCGTATGATAATAAAGTCTGCTTAGCGAGAATTTTCTGCAATGTACCAACGGACAGGAGATGATGGAACTAGACATGTAACAAATTTGGTGTAAGACAGACTTGATGTACTTTTCCAAGACTCGAACAATATAGACACTGACTGGAGAAGAAGATGCAACATTTTCGATACCTGATGAGCCGGGTTGATGAGGACATTGTACAGTGGACCAATCAACGATCTGAGAACGGCGTAATATTAGAATTCATAGATTTGCAAAATTAATATTATTGGGTAGAGTAATAACTGGTGATTGACTGACCAATTAGGAATTAGGGGGATGGACTGAAAAACTCTAATAAAAAGTCATGACAGAGGGCAAAAACTTCAGATTCGAAGGACGAATTGATGATGTCAGAAGATCTGATTCGAGATTCTGTCATTGGGCTCATGCTCTTGAGAGCCTGATGCATTGCTGATCGATTGATGACCTGAAGACGAAGACTGACTTTGTTGCTGATCTATTCCATGGATAGGTAGCTATGACAATGTGACTGTTAACTTTTTGTGCTTTTCTTTCTAGGTACCAACTGCGCTGTTTGAATAATGTTTCTCCTAGTTAGATGTTTTCTAAATTCGTGTTCTAAATTGTTTTCGCATGAAGTCCCACATGCTAATGCTAATCTGGGTTAGGTAAGGTTCTTTTAGGTGACGTTGAAAGTGACAAATGATTGACAAACTGATTGCTGAACTCTGCTATTAATACTGTTATATTCATCTTTGTTGACTTATGCTAAAGCATTCAAGCATATGTTTTCTCAAGTCCTGATTAGATTATGTTATTGGTGGTCATTAATGAACTAATTCTGAGTTTGAATTAACCTTATGACTTAGAAGTGTAACAAATAGGGAAATAAAATTGCTAAAACGTTTATTGAGTTGTGGTTCTTCATGAAATGTTGACGTTATTGATTGATGATTAGTGTTTTGCTTATTGATCATTGATATGTACATTGATTATTGATGGTCATCAGTTACTACATAGCTAGGATACTCCATGCGATCCAAAAGGTTCATTGGCCTATACCCGTCCCCTTGTTAGTTTACTTACTAAGGACCAGGCACGCTAGCATTATTGTGGAGCAAATGAACGAAATGGTGAGAAAGCAAATCTATGCAGGGGTACATGGAGGCTGGCAGAATCAAGGACGTCATTTAGGGGTCGCCAGGAGTCGCAGCTGCGTCCCTGGCTTGCCCCTTGGGACCGCTAGCACTATCTTTGCGACCCCTGGCCGCAGAGATGGCAAAATCAGTGGCAGGAACACAGTGGCAGCTCGTCCTTATGGAAGTCAATTAGGGATCCCCTCTCTTTGTTATCTCTCAGTTTATTTATTACACAGATAGTGAGTAATGAGATATTATTCACTAATAGTGTAATATACAAATTGAGAGAAGCAAAGAGTGTATACTACGTCTATTTTTTATTACACTAATAGTGAATAATGTTTCCTTTTTCAATATTATTTTATGGATCAACTCTGTTTATTAATTTTCAATTTTTAATTTCAAACATCGTGTTAGACTTTTCATCCTTGGCGTGGTCCCCCTTAACTTTTTGCCTCTGTTCCCCAGGTTGTTGATGTGTACTGGACTCTGATTTTACTGTTTTTGTTACTCGGGGCACTTTTACCGCTGCTAACCAGTGCTAAAGTGCAAGTGCTCCTGTTTAAAAAGTGTACGTAATTGGTTCTCCATGATTGGTATATTTGTTTTACTGTTAAGTCCCTAGTAAAGTGCACTAGAGGTGCCCAAGGCCTGTAAATCAAATGTTACTAGTGGGCCTGCAGCATTGGTTGTGCCACCCACACAAGTAACCCTGTAAACATGTCTCAGACCAGTCACTACAGTGTCTGTGTGTGTATTTTTACACTGTAAATTCGACTTGGCAAGTGTACCCACTTGCCAGGCCTAAACCTTCCCTTTTCTTACATGTAAGGCACCCCTAAGGTAGGCCCTAGGTAGCCCCAAGGGTAGGTACAGTGTATGGATAAGGTAGGACATATAATAATGTGGTTTATATGTCCTGACAGTGAAATACTGGCAACTTCGTTTTTCACTGTTGCAAGACCTGTCTCTCTCATAGAATAATATGGGGGCTACCTTTAAATATGATTAAAGTGTAGATTCCCCTAGAGAGTAGATGGACATGTGGAGTTTGGGGTCCCTGAACTCACAATTTAAAAATAGATCTTTTGGTAAAGTTGATTTTATGATTGTGCGTTTGAAAATGCCACTTTTAGAAAGTGAGCATTTTCTTGCTTAAACCATTCTTGTTTGTGGATTCCCTGTCTGGGTCAGTTTGACAGTTGGGTTGTTTTTCACCTCGCACTAGACAGTGACACAAAGGGAGCTGGGGTGTAACATGCATTTCCTGATTATACATCTCTGCTAGGAGGGAGGGGTGGAGTGGTCACTCTCATCTGAAAGGACTGTGCCTGCCTCTGACAATGCAGACTCCAACCTCCTGGTGTGTGTCTGAGCCCGTGCCTGGGCAAGGCAGGATTTCACAAGTAGGTGTGAGTCCCCTTTGAAGAAAGGTGACTTCAAAGACTAAAATGGGTATAAGAAGGGAACCCAATGATACATGTCCATCTACTCTCTACCTAGAGAGTAGATGGACATGTGGAGTTTGGGGTCCCTGAACTCACAATTTAAAAATACATCTTTTGGTAAAGTTGATTTTATGATTGTGTGTTTGAAAATGCCACTTTTAGAAAGTGAGCATTTTTTTGCCTAAACCATTCTGTGACTCTGCCTTGTTTGTGGATTCCCTGTCTGGGTCAGTTTGACAGTTGGGTTGTTTTTCACATCGCACTAGACAGTGACACAAAGGGAGCTGGGGTGTAACCTGCATTTCCTGATTAGCCATCTCTGCTAGGAGGGAGGGTTGAAGTGGTCACTCTCATCTGAAAGGACTGTGCCTGCCTCTGACAATGCAGACTCCAACCCCCTGGTGTGTGTCTGAGGCCTTGCCTGGGCAAGGCAGGATTTCACAAGTAGGTGTGAGTCCCCTTTGAAGAAAGGTGACTTCAAAGACTAAAATGGGTATAAGAAGGGCACCCAAATCTACAGACTTGAGAAACACTTCTGGAACCAAGAGGAACCTCTGCCTGGAGAAGAGCTGATAGCTGAGGAATAAGTGCTGCCCTGCCTGTGACTGTGCTTTGTGGAGCTTTCCTGCAGTGCTGCTTCTGCCAGAGTAAGAGGGCAAAGACTGGACTTTGTGTGCCTTCCATCTTGTGAAGAAATCTCCAAGGGCTTGATTTAGAGCTTGCCTCCTGTTGTTTGAAGTCTCAGGGACAGCAGAGACTTCTCTCTGCCAGCACCTGGAGTCTCTGGAGAGACTCCTGCTCTGACAAGTGGTGCCCTATCCAGTCCCTGGGCCCATGAAAGGAAAGCTGGTGGAAATCCAAGGAAATCGACTTCGGACGACTCCGGACCGACGCCGCTGCTGAATCTGGTAACGCCACCTGCACCCGACGCCGTGACCTTCGCTGTAACGTGACGTTCTTTGCAGGCCCAACACCACAGCAGCCCCGCTGAAGTCCGTGACTCCGTGGAAGTCGCCGCACCACGTCGTGACCGACGCCGCTCAAAGTGCACGGATTCAACGTTTCGCACAGACGCCGCGATTCCCGACTTCGCGCATCAGCTTGTTTTCACTCTTCACCAAAGGTACTGTACTTGGGTATCAACACGACTCCGTGTCCGGCGCTGCTGGTGTCGGCTTGTTGGGAACGACTCCGTCACGACGTCGTGTTAACATCGAAGCATTTTTGTTTCTAAGTGCTATTTTTGAGTTTAATCTCTAAAAATTCATAACTTGACTTGTGTATGTCGGATTTTTGTCGGTTTGATTTTGTTTTGTTTATATAAATATTTCCTATTTTTCTAAACTGGTGTTGTGTCATTTTGTGGTGTTTTCATTAAGTGACTGTGTGTGTTGGTACAAATACTTTACACCTAGCACTCTGAGGTTAAGCCTATTGCTCTGCCAAGCTACCAAGGGGGTAAGCAGGGGTTAGCTGAGGGTGATTCTCTTTTACCCTGACTAGAGTGAGGGTCCTTGCTTGAACAGGGGGTAACCTGACTGTCAACGAAAGACCCCATTTCTAACACATCGCATATGCAGTACAATACTATATTGTGAGAAGACTCAGTAACATCTTGCATAAGGCGAAACAATAGAAAAGAAAGATAATAATTAATGCAACTACCTTTCCCTGCTGCCAGCTAGCCATTCCATGATCATACCCTCCCAGGCTCTGATACCCGGTGGAAATAATAATACAAAGATATCTCTTTACAAGTACCGTCCCTTACAATCAGGTCAGATTCAAAACCCTCAAATAAACTGGGCATGTCAGCTCTGCGAACTCTTCGGACAAAATACTCAAAAATGGTTGCCAGAGATCCTAAAGTCCTCAGCTCGCTTTTGAGATGTCAGGCTGAGCTTTTCCATAGCAAGGATAAACCAAAGTCTGTGCAGCCACGAGAGTGTTGTCGGGATTCGCTCTGACCCCCATTGAGATAACAACAACTGAACTGCTGCATTCAAGGCTAGAGCCATCTGTCGACCTCTCAATGATCTCAGGGGGAAAGTCAGAGAATTGGGAAGGCCCAGCAAAACATATGCAGGGAATCTAGGGATCTGAGTATCAAAAGCCCTGTCCACCATGTCTAGTATATCCTTCCAACACCTATATAACTCAGGACAGAGCCATAATAGATGCACAAGTGTACCCCTGCCCCGGCGGGGGCTCTAACGGGAGCACCTGAAACTGATACAATATGCGTGGTAGAATAGTCATCTTTACTGCCGCGACCCTGCCCAACCAGGACAATTTAAGTTTCCCCCACGCCTCTAAGTCTCGGTGGACCTCCTGAGTCAGTTTCGCATAATTCACCGCCACTGTACGAGCGACTGTGGATCCCAACTCGATCCCCAAATATGGGAGCCCCGTGGTGGGCCACGTGAAGCGGAATCGGGCCTTCAAGTCCCGCTCCTGTTCCGCGCTAATAAACTTGCTCATAGCCTGCGATTTAAGCATATTCATTCGGAACCCCGAGACTTGCCCAAATTCCTCCAGGACAACCATTAGCGCCGGGAGCGAAGTCGTCGGCTCCGCCAGAGTAAGAATGACATCATCCGCGTAAAGTGATATGAGATTTTCGTCTCCCCCAAACTTCACGCCCCTAATCTGAGGATTATCCCGAAGCCTCTGCGCCATAGGCTCCATATAGAGCGCAAAAAGAAGGGGCGAAAGAGGACACCCCTGTCTGGTGCCTCTTGGACTGCAAATGGCAAGTAAAAAAAGTATCCCATTAACCCGTACCGCTGCCCGAGGTGCCTGGTAAATGCAGCGAATACATGTCATAAAGCCCGGCCCCAAACCAAAGCGCTCAAGCACCTTGAACAGGTATGGCCAGTGAACCCTGTCGAATGCCTTTTCAATGTCAATTGATAGAAATAGCGCCGCCCTATGAGAACGTTCGGTTTTATCCAAGAGGTGAAGCAGTCGCTTGGTATTATCGCTACACTGCCTATGCAGTATAAATCCCTCCTGGTCAGGCTCCACTAGCCCTGGCATATAATAGTTAAGACGATGTGCCAAGATGCCAGTAAATAATTTAGCGTCAATATTCAGAAGGGAAATCGGCCTATACGAGACACATTCCTCAGGAACTTTCCCCGGCTTCGGAATAACTACGATAGTCGCGTCTAACATACTAGGTGTAAAGCGCCGGCCTGATGAAAGGAGGTAAAGAGTCGCACCAAGACGGGAACAAGTTACCCACAAAAAGATTTATAAAAAAGGGCCGAGAATCCATCAGGACCGGGTGACTTCCCAGTCTGCAGCCGAGCGATCACTGAAATAACCTCTTCCGCCCTTAAAGGTAAATCTAGCGCAGTTGCCTCTTTCAAAGACAGGGGAGTGATTGCTATATCCTCTAAGAAGGATTCTGGGGATAAGGCACCGGGCTCTTCAGCCCTGTATAGATTCCGATAGAATTCTGCAAAAGCCTGCGCTATTTGGTCACTCGAGTGTGCTTCTATACCCAAGGGGGAGCGCACCATTTTCACCACTGACGCTGCTCGCTGCGCTCTTAACCTATGTGCCAACAACTTCCCACACTTATTGCTTCCTACGTAGTACTTATGTTTAAGGCGGGCTACCCCGTACTCTGCCCTATCCCAATCCAATCTACTCAGCTGTTTCCGGACCTTCTCGAGCTCTTGCCATATTCTAGGAGCACCTGTACGTTTATGAGAGCGCTCCAACACCCTTACTCGCTGTTCTAGGTCCCCCCTAAGTCTACTCCTTGCCTTATTATCTCTAGATGAAAGGGACATCACTTCACCTCTCACCACAGCCTTCAGTGCCTCCCACAGTGTTGCAACGCTTACTGTCCCATCGTCGTTAAAACTAAGGTAGTCTGTTATTGCCCCTCGAATCGCCTTTACTGTCTCAGCGTTCTGAAGCATCGAATCCCTAAATCGTCATCCCAACCCTCTCCACGTCAACGTGGATCTCGACTGTAATGGGGGCATGATCTGAGAGGGCCCTCGGCTCAATCTCTGCGTCTCTAACCCTAGAGAGAAGCTCCTGTGATGCCAGAAAGAGGTCCACATAGCGTATGTTTTGGTTGCTGAAGAGTAAAAAGTGTAGTCCCTCAGCGAGGGGTGCACATTTCTCCAGACATCCACTAGACCACACTCGCTGAGCCATTGCCTCCCTGCGTCCGAGAGAGACCCCGTCTGCCCGTGTCGCTGACCTGAGCGATCCAGGGCCCGATCCACCACAAGATTAAAATCGCCCCCAGCAAGATAGCACCGTCAGGGGATTGGAGCAACGGAGTCAGAGACTGTCTCAGGAAGGGTTCTTGTTGGGAGTTAGGTGCGTAAAGGGAAGCAATCGTGAAGGAAAAGCCTCCCAGTCTAAGTCTCATAGCCAAAAGCCTTCCTGGGATCTCATGCAGTTTTGATATCACTTCCCCCTGGAATGAACGTGATAGAAGTATTGCCACCCCTGCATGCTTTGATGGTAACGAGGACCAGAACTGTCTGGGGAACCACATAGAATGCATGCAGTAGGTGTCTTTCAAGACAAGGTGCGTTTCCTGCAAGAGACAAACATGGCTCTCCGATCTCTCTAGAGCCGACAGGATGGCAAGTCTCTTAGTAGGGTTGTTGAGCCCCCTCACATTTAAACTTATACATTTAATAATCATAGCCCATACTGAGGGGAGCCAACAGAGAGGGACGGGGCACAGCAGAGGGCTATCCCCTACTTTAACATCTAGCTCACCTGGAGCGATCAGGCCAGAGAGCATTTCCATAAAAAGCCAACACCGCAGGGAAACACAACAATAAACAAATGATAAGCACAACAGGTGCATAGAACACAGAAGTCCTCGATTGTCTACAATCACGAGGTGCGATTTTCACGGGGCAGTATATCCGACCAGATCAAGTGTTCAGGTCCACAGCCTCCGCCGCCTCGACCCGCTTCAACAATCAATATATTGTTAGCGAAGCGGCCAGTAGCAAACCCGGTCGCCCCCGGGGGACCAAACTAGGTCGAAGTTCCGGCAGCCACATTGTTCAAAACGGCCTCTCTCTAGATCCTGAGCTCCGAGGCCATCGGGCGCTGCAGCTTCCTTTTCTTTTCTCTGCCAACAAGGAGTGCCCCGCGCCGGCAGAGCCACTCCCCCGCTCGACTCACATCCAACGTCCTCCAGACCCAGTAAGCGACCAGCCTCCAAGACAGTTTTCACCTGCCAAACCTGCTCCTCCCAACGGAAGACCGTCGGAACGGATGGCCCCAGGAATATGACACGTTGTGTGCCCGCAAATGATCCGTGATCGGTCTAAACTCTCTCCTCCTCTGCAGAGTCCGCGCCGACAGATCATGAAATAGCTGGAGTTCATGCCCACAAAAGTGTACACTCTGGAGATTGCGGGCCCGCTGCAGAATCTTTTCTTTAAGGACATAATTATGGAGACAGGCTAAGATGTCAGGGGGACGATCTCCAGGCCCTCCAGCACGCCCTACTTGATGTACCCGGTCCAGGGCCACCTCTTGTGTCTCGTCCGCACCAAGCAAGGAGCGAAACAGGTCCACCACGTAGCCCACGATGTCCTCCTGTTCAACCCCGGCCGGGGCCCCTCTATTGCGAATATTCTGCCTCCGTGAGCGATTTTCCAGGTCCTCAACCGCCATCTGAAGGAGGTCCTGCTGCTCTCTGAGACAGACCACCTCCTGTTGTAGGCCCGCGACCTCCTCGCTGCGCAGGATCTCATTATCTTCGAGCTGCGAAACACCCTCACCCAAGGAGGAGACCTCACCCCGCAACTCCTTCAGCTCCTGTGAGATGTCCCTGCGCAGCTCTTGGATGTCTCCCCGAAGCGACTCAAATAAGGAGGTCAAAAAGCCCTTCGTGACAGGGGAAGACTCCGCTGGATCCTTTTCCCCATGGCTCTCCGGAGCCCTCGTCTCAGGTGAGTCCTCTGCCGCCGTGCCAGAAGTCGGGCGCGTCCCTGCCAGCATGTCCCTCACCGAGCGCTCGCGCTTCGATTTGACGGCGCCATGGTACGCCGGTCTGGTTGCTCCACACCACTTCCCGCCTCGGGAAATCCAGAGTCTCTGTCCGGGGCCGATCAGTATGGTCCCCCAAGGCCGGGACCGCGCCCAGATCCAACCTCCAGTGACTTCCTCCGCAGCAGTCAACTCTTGGGCCCTTTCCTCAGAACCGCGGGGCCACGATCATCAAAGACTCCTAAAATGGGGTGAGGCCAGACCCCTAGGCCCTACCTTCTGCCGGGGGCCCACAGCTCCAACGACCCTCTCCAAGGCCCAAATATGAGGAGGCCTTGCCTGTCCCCCTCAATCTGCCATACACAAGGGAGCACCTTCTCCCCCAGGCACTCAGATCAGCAGGCCCCAGGTCTTCACAGGCCGATCCACCTGATATGGGGCCCAGGGTGATCCTCAGGCCCTCTGCTCCTCGATGCTCGGCCCAGAGGAGCCACCTGGCAGAGGCCCGTTCCGCGGCCCAGGCCGCCTCCTGCACCGCCCCGCAGCCCCGCCCCTACTGCAGGCCGAGGCCAGCTCCCCTCGCGGGAGCAGCACACTCCGTTCGCGGCCGCCGCCGGGCTAAGCGAACCCCCGGGGGCACCTCACACTACGGGGGGATCCTCAGGCTACCCCCCCGCGGGCCGCAAAGCACTTTGCTGGATCGGGCGGAGCGCTAACAGACACGTCTTAGAGCTCCGCCATCTTGGCCACGCCCCCTTCAATATTATTTTAATAAACAATGGAGTACAATTAGCTAGAATATGACCTGCCCGGACAGCCGAGGTAAACAAAAAATGGTTTTAAATACAGTTGTGTGCCTGCTTGAGTGTGTGTGTTTACATGAGATAGAGAGTGTGTGTATGCGTGCATGTGTTCAGGTGTAAGCACGTGGTTGTGAGTGAAACTGGCTGTCAAAGGGCATGTGATGCCACTTTTGCTGCCCCAGGCAATTTGGTGAAATGACGTTCATGGGCAGAATCCCTACAGGGTTAAGCATCTTAATAGCGCTGAGCTTTGAGAACCCACATTCAGACATGTTAAAGGAGTGGGCATAAAATAATATGGACATCTCTCCGCCTCTTGTGCAGATCTCAATTAAATATGCTGAACTAGTTAGGCAAACTATCATGCAAGAAGTTGACATTTAAATATGGAATTAGCAAAAGAGATTGATCAAGATAAAATCAACAGATATATGGCAGAAATGAAAGCTGGGCATAGCAAGTAAGAGTAAATAATAATTAATCAAAAATCACAAAAGTTCAAAGGAGAAAAAAAAGATTCTGATCGAGGGCAAATCTTTACTTTCCCCCACCGGTTTGGCACTATAATAAGACTAAAGCTTTCTGAAAATAATAGGGGAAGACAAGAGCACTGATACAATGTCAGCATTTAGTTCAGAAGTGGAAACAAAGGGTGGATGTGTACAAGTTCATCAGAACACTCAAACTTAAAAAATTATACGCTATTCAAGTACACACAGACCTTAGCGTACCACTAAAATTCAAGATAAAAATTATAATCTTGAAGTATCCGTCATGAATTTATTATTGAAATTAAAACAACTTGAAAATGAAAATCAGGGAATACAAGAAACTGTTACAGACTAGAATATCATTTCTATAATGGATTTGGAAGTATACAATGAAACAATGGCACCTTTTAAACCTCCATCAAGCTTTGTGCCAAGTCTGCCAGAGTATGGTTTGGACATCTTTACAGAGCTCACAAAACAGAAGATTAAAAAGCTACAGATCTCCAAATGCAAAAGACATGGGAAGTTAAATGCTAGAAGACTACCTTATGGTAATTTGATCAAGAAACCCCAAGCTAATTCAAATGTGGTGAGCAAAAGCGCTGACAAAGGCAGTAACATTGTACTTTGGGCACTACAGGTATATATGGACATAGCAATGTGACAGCTCAATAATGCAGAGTGCTACTTGGGAACTACTATCCAGAAAGTAAAGGAAGTCAAAATAAAATATCACAATGAGCTCAAAGAGTGGTGTAATAATGCACTATTACCCCACAAAGAATTATTCTTCCTCAAGAATTATAACCTCAAGATACCAATTTTTTATCTTATTCAAAAGGTTCACAAAGATTTCAAGCAACCTGCAGGATGCCCGCTCATTTCAGCCATTGACATCCTGTTGGAGAATACTTCAAAATATGTGGACTATTTGTGAAAGGATTATGTCAAAAGTCACCTGTTTTATGTCCACGATACTGGAAACTTTCTGAAACCGATAATCAGCATTGTGTGGGAGGAGCATTTCCCCTTAATCTCAATGGATGTAGCCTCATTGTATACAAGTATCAAGCATAGTGATGGGTTGCAAGCTCTGCAACACTTTCTTAGTGCAAGGCTTGCTGCATTGCTGAGGCATATGGAAATGTTGAAAAATATGGCAAAATGGTGCTTTGAAAATGATTAATTTCTATTTAATGATGAAATGTACAAACAATTGAAGGGGGCTGCTATAAGCACCTGCTTTACCCCAGCTATGCGTATTTGCATGTGGGCTGGTGGGAGGAGCAAGTGTTCCAGTCTCAATTCAGCAATGCAAGTAACGAAAACATAAAATTGTGGACTAGGTTTATAGACATTTTATTTGTCATATGAAAGTGTTCAGAGGCCAGTGCCAGAGAGTTTGTAACAGGTATAAATAATAATACTCTGAACCTTCACTTTACTAGTACTATTAGTAGCACCAAAGTGGTCATTATGGATTTATTTGTGTAAGCAAAATGTCATCGGTTAGAGACCAAGATCTATGGGAATCCAACCTCCTGAGATACAGTATTGCATGCTAGCAGTTTTGCCCCTAACAACCTGGTAGCCATCATACCACATGGTGAAACACTATGATTTCATAGGAACTGCATTGAAGATAGTACATTTGATATTGTCATGAAAGATCTGGTGAGAAGATTCAAGGAAAGAGGTTATACGGATGAGGTTATTAGAAATTCAATTGAGAAGGCTAAACATTTGAACAGAAAGGAAGTTCTTTTCAAACCCTGTAACTCCAAACAGCAGAGTAAAATTCAATGCAGGTTCATGAACCATTACAGTACTGAATACAACAACATTAACAAAACACTGAACAAGTAGTATTATCTTGTCAGAAATGACCCAGTGATAGCCCCAGCACTCCCACAAAAGTTGAGATGTATGTTCAGGAGGGTGAGGTTGATGAGGGGTGATCTGGTTAAAAGCAATTCTGTTGAATCTACTAAAAGTAATTGGTTCAATGCCAGCCATGGATTCTGCAAGTTGAGTAAGTGCAAGCCCTGTGAAAATAATGTTAATAAAACACGGTTTAGCACACCTTTGGAAAGAACCCCACAAAACATCAGGGGAATTCACTCTTGCAAAACAGACTATGCTGCATATATATATATATATATATATATATATATATAGATATAGATATAAATATATATATGTATATAGAAATGCCTTTGTGGGCTACAATATGTATGGAGCACTAAACATCAGGTGCACAAATGTATCTTACAACATATCAGAGACATAGCAAACAGGCACACAACCCATCTTGTGGCAAGGCATCTCTGAAATCCATGACAATAATGACAGAGAGCTGAAGTATTTTGTCATAGATGCAGTGCCCTTAACCATCAGGGATTGTAACAGGGAAAAAGATCAAAGGAAGCTGGAATCCACCTACTTTCTAAAAACTCAGGAGGGCTCAATGTTTTAGAAACGCAGGGATGCACCATATTTAAGGGAATACCCCTGTGTTTCCCCCTCTGCTGGTGCTAAATTTTGCTTCCAGCGCCAACGAAGACATCCTTACACTATCCTGCAAGAATGTCTGTGTCGATGGGTGTGATTGTTAATGTGCATGAAGGTGTCCCTTCCTGCACACAAACAATCACTAATGGTGCTTTGGCACTTCTGTGTGTGCTGCACAATGCAGCACACACAGAATTGCCAAAGAGTCATTTTCAAATGATTGTTTATGTGCAGGAATGGACACCTTCCAGCACATAAAGAATAATTTCTGGCATTTTGCTTTTTCTATGCATGCAACAGAATGCAGCGTGCATCAAAAAAGCAAAAACGAGGAGGAATAAAGTATTCCTCCTCGTTGCACCCTGCTATCGCCACCCCCTCGGTGTGGCGTTAGATTTTGTCACTGCCTCAGGTTTACGTGATTTGATAAATCTGAGGCAGCATCAAAATGCAATGGGTGTTGCTGTGGCATGCCCACAGCAACACCCATTGCACACCCCTTCCACACGCAGTGCTGCGTGGGAAGGGGCCCTATATAAAAGGTGGCGATAAGCCAAAAAAAGTGGCTCAACATTACCTTGTCAATACGGCGCTGTGCTTTGTGCCACAGGAGCATCACCCTGTAGTGCTAGGGCCCTTTAAATATGCCCCTTAGCATGGTGGGGGAGACCTAGCAGCAAAGGGGTTAGGGGTAAGAAATTTCAAATAGGAAAACATTGCTAACTGCCGCTTTATTTTCTGTGCACAATAATTTGTTGACATGTTTGACCATGTCGAAAAATATTGTTTTTATGGTATGTTCTTATTGGTTAGAATGTAATGTTTTGCCCACAAGGTGCTTACTCAAATCATAATTATGTGTGACCACAATGAGATAGTCAATATGTTCCTGTGAGGATGTTAATTTGCACTAACACACTTTCTTTCAGGTTTAATTCTTGTAAAGTGAAGAACTGTCTATCATTCAAAAAATGTGTTTTAAAAAAGCTTTTCAACTGATTTAAGTTATTTAATCATTAAAAAGTATTTTTAGCTGTAAATATTTGTGATCATGGAATAAGTAGATGAATAGTATTTGTATCATGTTCATTGTGATGGAAGACATGCCATGCATGTGTATATTTCAAACAAAGATGGCAGCTGCCCAAATCCCTTTAAAGCTTTCACGAGCTGAAACGCGGAATTGACGACTACTTTAATAAAATGCAAAATGGTGAACTTTGTTGTGCTGGTGTCTGGTGATTCAAACAGTGACCGCATATATACATATATATATGCATATATATATATACATACATATATATATATATGTGCAAAACAATTGGTCTGGAAAGCAGCGCGCTCTGACTGCCGATGCCAGCATAGGGTTGAAACCAGGACCCTCTAAAAATAAGCAAACAAGAATTGCTGCACGCCCAGAGGTAAAGATTAGCAGATTCCATTTATTGACAGAGCAGCACTTCAAACCCCACTTCGCGTTTCAACATTTTGTCGGTCATTCTGACCGCGGCGGTCGCCGCCCGCCGCCCGCCATGCGGTTACCGCCGAATGACCGCTCCGCGGTCAGGAGACCGCGGTGGCCATTCTGGCTTTCCCGCTGGGCCGGCGGGCGACCGCCAAAAGGCCGCCCGCCGGCCCAGCGGGAAAGCCCCTGCAACGAGGATGCCGGCTCCGAATGGAGCCGGCGGAGTTGCAGGGGTGCGACGGGTGCAGTGGCACCCGTCGCGATTTTCACTGTCTGCCAAGCAGACAGTGAAAATCTGTATGGGGCCCTGTTAGGGGGCCCCTGCACTGCCCATGCCAGTGGCATGGGTAGTGCAGGGGCCCCAAGGGGCCCCACGACACCCGTTCCCGCCATCCTGGTTCTGGGGGTGAAAACCGCCAGAAACAGGCTGGCGGGAAGGGGGTCGGAATCCCCATGGCGGCGCTGCAAGCAGCGCCGCCATGGAGGATTCCCTGGGCCAGGGGAAAACCGGCGGGAAACCGCTGGTTCCCCTTTTCTGACGCAGCTTTACCGCCGCGGTCAGAATAGCCCTGGAAGCACCGCCAGCCTGTTGGCGGTGCTTCCGTGGTCCCCGGCCCGTCGGAATGACACCCTTTGTCTTCCTCAGGTGGTTTTAGTTTGTAGGCACACATGGTTCTCATTTACCTGCTTATATAGACATGGGCATTTTGGGAGTTATAGTTCACAGTGCCACTTTCAGAGTCCTTCTTTAAATGTTAATAATCATTATTTGCGTTCTGCTTATTTCACAAGTAAACAAACTATGAGAGGTCATAACAGTCTCTGTGTAATTTATGCTCAGTGCTTTTATACTTGTACTTCCATTAATAAAGTCGACATTCACATAGAGTTAATGCATTGGCAGAAGCTGTGTTTGAAAATTTCAGTAAAGTGTTCTCTGCAGGCATACTGTTCAAAATAATTCTTTTCAGAATAATTCTTTGTCAGCCCCTTTGACCTCTGTCTCGGTGAAAATAAAATTGTGATTTACTGCACTGCCTTGGGCCCTATTCCCCGGAATAGTTATTCAGTTAGGGCTGCGTTGGTGTTGTGGCACAATAATTGTAAACTTCAACTCACCAAACATCTTGATAAGGATGCCCCACTGATTTCAGGATGACACATGGCGCATTTGGAGTTTTCATATTTATCTGTCTCAAAGTGCACAGTACACACGCAGGAACATAGTATTTCCTCGCCACCTGTATCATTTCATGATGTTTCCATTCCACTAAACCGGGCGCTGCCACTTGTGAATTAATTGCAAAACAGTTGGGCTGAAAAGCTGCGCGCTCTGACTGCTGGTGCCAGCATAGGGTTGAGACCAGGACCCTAAAAAAATAAGCCAAGAATTGCTGCACTTCCAGAGGTAAATATTAGCAGATTCCATTTATTCACAGAGCAGCACTTCAAGCACCACTACGAGTTTCAACATTTTGTCTTCCTTAGGTAGTTTTAGTTTGTAGGCACACAAGCTTCTCATTTATCTGAGTTATATAGACACAGGGGCATTCTGGGAGTTATAGTTCAAAGTGCCACTTTCAGAGTCCTTCTTTACATGTTATTAATCAATATTTGCGTTCTGCTTATTTCACAAGTAAACAAACTATGAGATGTCATAACAGTCTCTGTGTAGTTAATGCTCAGTGCTTTTATACTTGTACTTCCATTAATAAAGAGGACATTCACATAGAGTTAATGTATTGGCAGAAGCTGTGCTTGAACATTTCAGTAAAGTATTCTCTGCAGGCATACTGTTCAAAATAAGTCTTTCCAGAATAATTCTTTGTCAGCCCCTTTGAACTCTGTCTCTGTGATAATAAAATTGTTATTTACTGCATTGCCTTGGGCCCTTTTCTCCTGAATAGTTATTCAGTTAGGGCTGCATTGGTGTTGTGGCATGATAATTGTAAATTTCAACTCACCAAACGTCTTGATAAGGATGCCCCACTGATTTCAGGATGATACGAGGCGCATTTGGAGTTTTCATATTTATCTGTCTCCAAGTGCACAGTACACACGCAGGAACATAGTATTTCTTCGCCACCTGTATCATTTCATGATGTTTCCATTCCACTAAACCGGGCGCTGCCACTTGTGAATTAATTGCAAAACAGGTGGTCTGAAAAGCTGCACGCTCTGACTGCTGGTGCAAGCATAGGGTTGAGACCAGGATCCTGAAAAAATAAGCCAAGAATTGCTGCACTTCCAGAGGTAAAGATTAGCAGATTCCATTTATTCACAGAGCAGCACTTCAAGCACCACTACGAGTTTCAACATTTCGTCTTCCTCAGGTGGTTTTAGTTTGTAGGCACACAAGCTTCTCATTTACTTGAGTTATATAGACACAGGGGCATTCTGGGAGTTATAGTTCAAAGTGCCACTTTCAGAGTCCTTCTTTAAATGTTACTAATCAATATTTGCATTCTGCTTATTTCACAAGTAAACAAACTATGAGAGGTCATAACAGTCTCTGTGTAGTTTATGGTCAGTGCTTTTATACTTGTACTTCCATTAATAAAGACGACATTCACATAGAGTTAATTCATTGCCAGAACCTGTCTTTGAACATTTCAGTAAAGTGTTCTCTGCAGGCAAACTGTTCAAAATAAGTCTTTCCAGAATAATTCTTTGTCAGCCCCTTTAACCTCTGTCTCTGTGATAATAAAATTGTGATTTACTGCATTGCCTCAGGCCCTTTTCCCCTGAATAGTTATTCAGTTAGGGCTGTATCAGTGTTCTGGCACGATAATTGTAGGACTTCAACTCACCAAACATCTTGAGAAGGACGCCCCACTGATTTCAGGATAATGCAAGGCACATTTGGAGTTATCATATTTATCCATCTCCAAGTGTACAGTACACACGCAGGAACATAGTGTTTCTTCTTTATTTCTTATTATTATTTCCACTCCAGCAACGCCAACACGTGATTCATCTGAGGTGTCACCCAACGACTTCCTCAGGGCTTTCTAAGGTTGTAAACAATATGTAATATATATTCTTTAAGTATATTTCCAACCTAATAATACTATATGTTCCAACAGCCCATCCTCATGCAGCATATTGTATTAATTTGTGTTTATTATGTGGAAACCAAGCATTATGAATGAATAACATATTAACCTTCATAAATTAACTTATAGTTTTATATATCCTCTAGGTATATCTTCCAATAACATAAACAAATCAATCTTGTATAGCATGCCCCATCACCTCCGTGTTTTTAAGCATGCACACACAAGTACATTTCTAACCCCCTAAGTGGGGATTTCCATAGTCATATCCGTGTTATGTCTCTGTTGTTATATCTCCAAATAAACTCTTCTCAAGTGTTCTTCATTATTACGATTTCCTCCTCTTATATCTGTATTGGTATTGCAGATTTTATCCGTTATATAACAAAACCAATCATAATAAATACCAAACAATTCCAATAATAATCACTAGTCTCTCTATCAAGTAGCTTTTTCACACAATCTCCTTTTCCCATTCCACTTACCTGCTAATTATTTATTATTTAATGTATCTCACTTTCTTTGGATGCCTCGCATTGTCATTAACCTGAAGCTTATCCTGCAAACGAGTTTAAAGCAACTTAATATGTCTGTAACCCTTGTCGGGTAACTAGTTTCCATTAATTCCTTCTACCTCCTTAGTTTAAAGCCCTTTCACATGCCTGTGTTATCTGCAGTGTTCTCATTTGAACTGCTAGTATGCCATTAGATTCCCAAACGGAGTCAGTTTTTTCACTTCCTACTTATATACCCACCCCCTCTGCTAATAGAACGAGAACTAGGTTATATCGTAAACTCAACGCTATAATCTTTTTAAACATAAATTCTCCAACACCCCTTATGGGTGTTACGTAATCTCAATAAAAATTTATATATTTAAATTGTATTCCTATTCCATACTCGCTAGTATGATAAACTTCATATATTCCGAGTAGATACGCAACTCTATTGTATGTAAAACCGGCTAGTTATATTAATCTTATGTAGTCATAACATATAAAGACTATTAATCCACATCCTCTCAAACTTTATTTTTATGAACTCCCCTGGCAAAGCAAAATTTAAAAATATTAATTATAAACTGCCCATTCTAATCACTTATACAAATTCTATACAGGGAAAAACCTTGTTCTGTTCCTAATATATTTATACCTAATTCCTATTCCTAATTCTAATTATTATATTAAAAATTCGACTTGTGCGTACATTGCTTAAATTTTAAATACAAACCTGATATCCATATCTGAATCATCCTCCTTTTATCTCCCACCCAAAAAATATTCCAATTCATAATCCGAGTTCAATCCACATTCTACTGCTTTCAAACACATAATCCAAATAGATTATTTTTTCCTCAATGCTAACTCTCTACTCCCTCCTCAGGGATCCTCAGCTCTGATTGGCAGCAAACACTTCAATCCAGGCAGTGTTGACAGCCACCTTGGAATCAGCTTCAGGCAAGTCCCACAAAAAAGAGACAAGGGGCCAGGGTAGAGTCATCCAGATCCCTCAACCTTGGTGCTCGAGTCCCAGGGTGACCCAGCCAGAGCCAAAAAACAAATTTGGGAATTGTTCTAAAAAAACAACAAGCCGGACTTGTTTTTTACAAGTCCCTGGGTGGGCCAGGTCCCAGGGGCCTTTACTCTTCCTATGCGGGGGGCACACCCCCGCAGCCCTGGGCATTACCACCTCCTCGGGCAGAAAATAAAATTACGTGTGGTAGGCCCGCTCAGCACCCCCGCAGCCTCGGAGAGACCGCCACCTTCCTAGGGCATTGATAAATAAGAATGTAGGGGGCCATGTGGCCCACCACAGCTCAGGGGACAGCCACCTCCCTGGGGCATTACTAAATGAGAATGTGGGGTGCTGCCTGCTTCCACCACAGCCCCAGGGACCGCCACCTCCATGGGATTTATCAAGAGTTAATGCTGGGGGCTGAACAGCCCCCCTGCAGCTCCCCATAGCCCTTGGGACCACCACCACCTCGGGGCTATTTGCATGTTGGAGTGGGACACATGGTCCGCCTAGCAAAGCCACTGATGGCCCTGGGGGGCACCATCCCCTATGGGTGGCTTCTGGTTTGAGAATGTGTGGGGGTCACCTGCCCCCCCCCCCCACAGTCCCAGGGACTGCCTCCTCCATGGGGCATTATCCATAGTCAATGAGGGGGGCTGTTTGTCCCCCCTGCTACCCTAGGGACCGCCACCTCCCAGGGGCATTATCAATATTCAATGCAGGGGGCCACACAGCCCGCCCTGCAGCCCCTTGACTGCCACCTCCATGGGGTATTACTATGAGAAAATGCAGGGGGCACATGACCCCCACAGCCCCAGAGACCTCCGCCTCCCCAGGGCATTATCAATAGTCAATGCAGGGGTGCTGTTTGACCCCTCCTGCAGCCCCAGGGACCGCCACCTCCCAAGGCATTACTAAATAAGCCCTGGGGGCAGCCACCTCCCTGGGGCATTATCAACAGTCAATGTGAGGGTGGCCACGCAGTACCCCCTGAAGCCCCGAGGACAACTACCTCACTGACGCATTACTAAATGTGAATGCGCAGTCCAGGCCTTGCAGTAGTCAGTGGTGGTTGGATGAATGTATAGTAAGGAAATTTACTTACATTAAAAAACAGAGAAATTCACTAAAAAAACAAAGGTTACAGGGATTTTATAGTTAGGATATACAATTTAAAAAAACATAGAGTGCTGTCGCTAACCATGTCATCAATGATGTAATATGTGAGGTCATGAACAGTGCATTACAGGGAAGCAGTTATAGTTAGCTGAGGTAACTATAACTGCTGAATTTGTATTGCTTTGTACATGTGAAATGTGAGCCTAACTATAAAGTCACTGTAACTGTTGTTTTTTTAATTGAATATGTTAGACTTGGCATCTTTGGCGTGGTCTCCCTTAACTTTTTGCCTCTGTTTCCCAGGTTGTTGATGTGTGCTGGACTCTGTTTTTGCTGTTTTCATTACTTTGGGCACTTTACCCCTACTATCCAGTGCTAAAGTGCAAGTGCTCCTATATAAAATGTGTATGTAATTGGCTTTCCATGATTGGCATATTTGATTTACTGCTAAGTCCCTAGTACAGTGCACTAGAGGTGCCCAGGGCCTGTAAATCAAATGCTACTAGTGGGCCTGCAGCACGCATGGGCCACCAACATTAGTAGCCCTGTAAACATGGCTCAGACCGGCCACTTCAGTGTCTTTGTGTGCAGTTTTAAACTGCCAATTTGACTTGGCAAGTGTACCCACTTGCCATGCCCAAACCTTCCCTTTTCTTACATGTAAGACACTCCGAAGTTAGGTCCTAGGTAGCTCCATGGGCAGGGTGCAGTGTATGTTTAAGGTAGGACACATACTAATGTGGTTTATATGTCCTGACAGTCAAATACTGCCAAATTTAGTTTTCACTGTTGCAAGACCTATCTCTCTCAAAGGTTAACATGGGGATGCCTTTAAAAATGTTTAAAGCGTAGATTCCCATTGGGAGCAGATAGACATGTGGAGTTTGGGGTCTCTGAACTCACAATTTAAAAATACATCTTTTAGTAAAGTTGATTTTGAGATTGTGTGTTTGAAAATGCCACTTTTTGAAAGTAGGTACTTTCATGCTTAAACCATTCTGTGACTCTGCCTGTTTGTGGATTCCCTGTCTGGGTTAGTTTGACAGTTGGGTTGTTTGCACCTCTCTCTAGACAGTGACACAAAGGGAGCTGGGTTGTATCCTGCATATCCTGATGAGCCATCAGTGCTAGGTGGGAGGGGAGGAGTAGTCACTTACACCTGAAAGGGCTGTGCCTGCCCTCACACAATGCAGTCTCCAACCCCCTGGTGTGTGGCTGGGTCCTGGCCTGGGCAAGGCAGGATTTCACAAACAAGGGAGACTTTCTTTTGAAGTATACCTACTGTAAAGGCAGAACTGGGTATAAGAAGACCATCCAAACCCCTGGTAAAGTAGATTACTTCTGTAAATCAAGAGGAAACTCTGCCAAGGAGAAGAGCTGAGGAGAAGTGCTGCCCTACCTGTGACTGTGCTTTGTGGAGCTATCCTGCAATTGGTGCTTCTGTCTGTAAAAGCGGACAAAGACTAGACTTTGTTGGGCATTCCGGCTTGTGAAGACATTTCCAAGGGCTTGCCCTAAGCTTGCCTCCTGTTGTTGAAGTCTCAGGGCCATCAAAGACTTCCCCTGCCAGCAACTGTACTCTCTGCTGAGACTCCTGCCCTGCCAATGGGTGCTCTGTCCAGTTCTGGACCTTGGAAGTTTAAGCTGGCAGACCAAGTCTAAAGGTCCACGCACAGACCGCCGTGCGTGCAAAATTTTGACTCACCTTCTGAGACGTGGCTGAGAAACGATGTGTCGCCGGCTTCGCAGCTGAAATCTATGCTCCACCTGCATCGCGGCTGGAAAATCGACGCATGTGGCTGGAGAAACTACGCTCAACACCCACTGACGAAGGCTGATAACATTGCAACCCACATATGTGGTTTTGTTGATACCGTGCTGCAGGATTTTTGACGCAAACCCCACTGGGTGTGGAAAAACAACGCAAAGCCTGTCCGGACCCGAGGTGCTTGTCTGGATCGACCCATCGCTCTCCTGCGGAGAGGAAAAATGACGCACACCTACCCGACCAGAGGACGAACCACACAAGTTCTCGTTTGCGAGTGAGAAATCAACACATCGCTGGCCTTTTCTGATGCACACTCGCCCATGCAGTGTTATTTTGATGCATCCCAGGTACTTTTTCATGCTAACAGCGTTGCCACTGTTTCCTAAAGGATTTGAGTCTCTTTTTGCTTTTTAATTCCTAACGTGACTTGTGAATGTTGGATTTTTGTCATTTTGGACTTGTTTTGTTTGGATAAATATTACCTATTTTTCTAAACCTTTGTTGTGTCATTTTGTAGTGTTTTCACTGAGCTAATGTGTGTGTTGGTACAAATTCTTTACACCTAGACTCTGAAGTTAAGCCCAGCTGCTTGTGCCAAGCTACAGAGGGGGTGAGCAGGGATTAATTGAGGGTGATTCTCCTTTACCCTGGCTAGAGTGAGGGACCTTGCTTGGACAGCGGGTAACCTGATTGTCAACCAAAGACCCCATTTATAACAGAATATATATATATATACACATACATATACAAATACATATACACACATATATATATATATATATATATATATATATACATATATATATATATATATATATATATATATATATATATATATATATATATATATATATATACATATATAGACATAGATATAGTTAGGACCTGTTTTCTATATAAAATGCATTTTTTTAACTTGTCTATATCTTTGGCGCCGCTTGACGAATATTCATGAAACTTTCCAAAAAAGATTGCCATCAGGGCAGCTGCTGTCTGAAAAGTTTCATGGTGATCCATCCAGGGTAGCTGAGAAAAAGGGGGGGTCCCAAAACACGTTTTCCCGATTAATTTTTCCATAGGGATTTTGAACAGCGATAGCACCGAAGCTAATGGACAGAATTACACTAAATCTAGCCGAAAGGTAGGTCTCTGTCCAGAAAGTGTCCCTTCTTTTGTTTTGGTGTAATTCGGTTCAGCGGTTTTAGAGAAATGAAAGAAAATCTAAAGTTGTATAGCTAGGAACATGAAGGATTCACAACCCCTCATGGTCTTGTGCTGAGATCTCATTGGCAGCCAACACTTCAATAAGGAAGCCATTTAAGTGTTGGTAGCCATCTTGGGAGTCAGGTGATGCTGAGTCTCTGAAAAAAAGAATAAAAAATGCAAAAGGTGCCAGGGTATTAACACCCTGACCCTTTAACCCTGGTGCTGTGGTCCCAAAGACAGCCCCCCCACACGGCTAAACGGGATTTTTTAATTTGTTTTACTGCGGATTCATGATGGAGTCATGAATTCACTGTAAACATGTTTTTCTAAAAACAAACATGGGCTCCCATGCTTGTTTTAAAATAAGCCCCCGAGACGGCCAGGTCCCTGGGACACTTTGTTTTTTTTTACTAGGGGAGTCCCCTGGCCCCCCACAGCCCCGGGACCACAGGCTCCCTGGTGCCAATAATTGTGATATGAGCAGGGTGGCGCATGGCCCCCGGCCCATGGGACCCCCACCCTCTGGGGCCAAAATGCTTTTTGACATGAGGGACACCTGATGGCCTCCACAGCCCCGGGGACCGCTACCTCCCTCGGGTGCATAATGTAACATGAACATGTTGGCTGCCCAGCCCCCCTGCCCCAGGGACCACCACCCCAAGGGCAAAAATGATTTTTTTAAATGGGTGTGGCCTGATAGCCTCCCCCACAGCCTTGGGGACCACCACCTCCCCAGTGCAAATAATCTTATATGAGCAGGGGGCTGTGTGGCCAACTGTGCCCCAGGGACCACCAACCGCTGGGTCAAAAATTCTTTAGTAACTTGGGGGAGGTCCAATGGCCTCCCCCACAGCCCCAGGCACCATAACCGTCCAGGACAAATAGTGTAATATGAACGGCGGGACTGCCATGTCCCCACGCCCCAGGGACCACCATCTCCCGGGGCAAATACTGAATAATGAGAGGGGATCTGTTACAGACCCTGATCAGCCCCAGGGACTACCACCTCCCCAGGACTATGCCAATGAGGGTAGGGGGCCATGTGGTCCCCCTCAAGCAGCCACTGACAGCCCTGGGGACCACCACCACCCCAGGGCCGGCTCCTGCTATCTCCCAGGGTGCCCAACCCTAGGACATAGCTGTTTGCTTTGGCTTGGCTGCAGGCTGTAACTTTAAAGCTGCATTCAAGACACAGCAAACATTTTGGTTTTAGACAGTGGGATAAGCGTACCTTTCTTTTCTGTTCCCTGCACACAAATCTGTGTGCAGGGAAGAGAGATTAAAGATTTGCTTCAGCAAGCATGGAGCTGCTTTTAAAGCAGCTCCTTGCTTGCTGAAGCAATGGCACAGCGGGGAGGTCTAAAGGCTTCCCATGCAGTGCTAGATAGCCCATAAAGGGCATTTGGTTAAATAAAATAAAAAATAAATTTAAAAAAGCATGTAGGGATTGTGGGGGAGCCCTTCCAGTGAGAACAAAGAAAACAAATAGCTCAGAGTGAATATCACTAACCTTCACAATGAGCAGTCAAGGTTCGAGTCCAGTTGGATTAACTTCCCTGTTTTATTTTTTTTTAAGTAAAAAAGTTTTAGAGTCATGTATAAGGTGATTTTACTTTAAAAAAATTACAAATACATTTTTCTTTTTAAATTGTGCAGAAGTATCTCATTCTAACTTTATTATACATAAAAGATTAAAAAGTCTCCATCTCTCTCCCTCTTACTCTCTTTCCCTCTCTCTCGCTCTCCTTCAATCTCTTTCTCCCACTCACACACCCATTTGAACACTTATGCACCCACTCACAAACCCACTCAGATGCCTACACACCCACTCACAGACCCACTGAGACCCTTGTGTACCCACTCACAGCCCCAGTCAGACCCTCATGCACCCACCCACTGACCCATTCAGACAGTTATGTACCCACTCACAGACCCACTCAGACTGTCACATACCCACTCATAGATCCACTGACACCCTCATGCACCTACTCACAGACCCGTGCACACACTGACCTACCCACTAAAAGACTGATGTACCAACTCTCACACCCAGACAGATAATCTGACAGCCACTCTCACCCATGGATACACCCTCTTACACCTTTTCTCATACCCAGAGAGTCTGCAGCCAACTCCCGTCCCACACAGCCAAAAGGGTCATGCACAGCATGGGGTTGGTTAGGTAGTGGGGGTTGGCCACAGGGTCTGACTGCAGGCCAGATCTTGTTGTCAACCTCCCCTGTGCATGGGTGAAGGTGGTGCACGGTGCGCGGTTGAGTGCTTATAGGGGGTTGACCATGGGGCAATGACCCCACAAATTATGACACTCAGAACATCTTTGATAGCATCATTGATAACATTTCAGTAAAATATTTGATGAAAAAACTGTACATGGCAGGGGTGTGAGTTATAGTTACGTTAGGGTATGAGTTATAGTTACTTGAGGTAACTCTAACTATAACTGGTAAATGTCTATGGTTTAACACATTTAAATTATGAGCCTAAAGTACCTGTAACCTTTGGTTTTTTAAGTTAATATATATATATGGGTAGAACATTAAATTTAGAGCTTTAAATTCCAGGATTCCACGTATGTGTATTTTCACTTTGCACTGTTAATGGAATGCTGGTTGAGTATTTATTTTACTACTCAGTGCTGCAAAATATATCACTGCATAATACTCCTTTGGGCTGATCAAAATGGGAAACCTACATGAATTCACCAAAGGTTGAAAAGGAATGACCTTTGACTGACGAGGACTAACCCAAAGGAGACAGATATTTTTTTTGTTGTAGATCTAAAAAGAGAATGTAAGGATGTAAGAATGCTAGAGGTTGAGGAATGTACTACTGCCATCCTCAAAGAGAAAAGCAACATGCAATGTGGAAGGAAAAACTATTCATTATACAACTGTTAGCACAGGGAAAAATATCTTGCTATTGTGTGCGTGTGTCAAGGACAGTAATCAACTACATTAGGGTAAATAGCAAATACAAGTATGTTTGAGAGCATAGCAAGCAAACATGAAGAACTTCAGCCTTTAAGCAATGCACTGACATGCCCTACGAGCAAAGAGGAAGATTTTCTAAAGCTTTTGGAAAACAAACTGTCAACATTGATGTAGTTAATTGGATTTAGTTAAAAGCACACCCACATAGTGAGACTGAAAGGAAGTACTCACCTTTCAGCTCCAGCAGTATACATATGGTCTTAAGAACAAGACCCACATTTCACTGCTTAGCGAACCATCATGATAATCTTGATAAATTACAGAAAATATGTACATCAATCTTTACATGCACGCCATAGTAGTCAGCACCATTACCACACAACAGGTGTTGTTTCACCCCAAAAGCTACTATTGTTCATCCAGTTCAGTGCTATTTTGGTACCAGAATTTCAGCACTTGTCAGCCACATGGTTCTTTGTAGCATTGGTGATGTCACTAGGACATCTTTACCATTGTGGGACTTGTTTTATCTATGAATATCATTCTCACCATAATGATGACATGGTCATCCTACATTTAATCATTTTAGCTATACATATGTAATGCAAAAATAAATGACCCACCGTGCACCACAAGTGTATCATGATGTGGAGGTAGACTAAACTCCCACTGTGCATGGCATTGAAAATTGGCAGTAGTAAGATAGGTCATGTATTACATCTGGCCCACCCAGTGTAGAAAGTGTCTGCCGATCTGCTCATGTGACCCCTTTGCCAGTTGTTCAATGACAATTATGGCCAATGTAGCTGTGAATGACCAACATCTCATCTGCTATGGCCTAGTTCCTGCACCTCCTCATCTGAAGGCCTGCATGTTAGCTTGCATCTCCTGATTCACAGGCTGCATATACTCCATAGTGGTCATTAACCAACGTATTTACATAAATTTCAATCTGCACAAATCCTTTGGTGGTCCTGCATCACCTAATTTAGTAACCTCCGTATTTTGCTATGAACACTCAGTGGCCCTGTTTCATATTGAACCTCAATATCAAGTTATGTTTTTTATTTTTTTTATTTTAGTTTTGTATTATTCCAACACCTGTCTGTAAAGTCACCTCAACCTTTGTTTTTTTAGGACATTTCTAGGTAAGCATGTGGTATTTACACATCGAATCCCTGGTCAAAAGGTCGAGGAGTTTTACTAAATTCATGGATGTAGCAAAGAAAACTGTCAGGTGTATAATAAACTCATTATTTATTAACCTTTACATATCATGTGTATCATTCAGTATTAGCAACAGGCACTGATAAGAATTACACTCTCCAGTGAGTTTTTTTTGTCACATTATCGGCTTCTTCCTGTTATCTGAATCACCGATTTCATCTCCAGTATATTTATAGTCTGTGTACTAAATGATTACAAATGGAAATCTGTTAATATAGGTCCAGTCTCAACACATTCTTACCCACATTCTCTGTTGTACATTTTGTTGTTCTACATATCATAGGTGGATCTTACTCATCAAATCCAGATTAGTTTTAAACCGATGTGGCAAACATTTCGAATTTCATGCAGTGGTCTATCTTCTACAGTCTCAGGAAAAGTGACTGGATCTTCCCCAAGCCATCCAAATTCTTAGTTAACCCCACTACATCCTCATTGCCCTAGTGATATAGGATCTGCTATATTGGTGTGTAGTTCATTAAGGGTAAACTTGACACAAACCTTTGGTAGTACTTGCTCCTATAAGTGAGGTGGAGGGTAGGTTTGAATAACTCTTTGTGCACCTTTCCTACTGCTTCCATATCCTCTGTGGGGATGTAGGGTGTTTATATCAACTTCGAATGTAGTACTTACATACTTTAAATCATATTCTGGTCTGGTACAGGCACCCTCCCACACAGTGGTCTAATTCACTTACATATTCTTTCTGAAGTGCAAAGAAGAAAGTGTTACCCATGTGAGTACCTAATTGGACATCCAGGTTAATCACTTTGGCCCAGATTTATCATTATTTGGCAGAGTGCAATGCAGCAAGGCAACTTACTGCACTGCATTGTGTCAAATGAAGAGGTCAGGAATGCACCACCTCTATCAAAATATAACCCATTCCTGCTCTATCCCTGTCCTGGCACACTTTGTACTGCCTAGCACCAATGCAGGAACCCTTGCTCCATTGCTGAAAGGGTTCCTGCATTGCAGGTTGGATTATTGTCAAACAATCCTTAGAAGTGTTTTCCTCTTTCTAAGCGTGCTGCATAATGCACAACATATGTTGGGCACAGAAGCACTAAGGCACTTTTTATATACTGGGAGTACGTGTTATTTGAACATATGGAAATTCAGTTGTATATGGTGCATATCATTTTGACTCATAATGTCTTTATATATATTGGAATATGGTACCTTCAGAAGTGCAGGACTGCAATGAGCTCCAGGTTTGCACCTTTAAATGTGAACCTCTTTATGGGGCTATGTGAGTGGAGGCATGCAAACCCCAATGGGCCCATATACCTTATCTAGGAGGGAAAGAATAACTCATGGGGGGGTACTCCTCCTCCTCTGCCTCAGCATGAACACATGGTTATTTTACCCCACGTCATGCATCAGTGTGGCTTGTCATTTTCACATACACCTTAAACACTTGTTTTTTGAGGGGAAAAATGTGGTCACTAGTATGTGCCCATTGAGTGTTACTTTTTAACCTATCTCATTTTATGTTGTTTGATTAGGTCTCCACATTCAGAAGTTTATGATTCCAACAGAAGATTTCAGTGATTTCTCACATAGGCAAAAGGAGTAGAGTGTTTTACTGTCTTACTGAGGGTTAGGCATAACAACAGGTCCTGAAGAATCGGCAACTGATCCGTGTGACTGTATTAGGCAAGAAACATGTTGACCTTGACTGGAAGTTCTGTAGTGTAGGGAATACCCACACACATTTCCATAATATCTAAATCCCTAATTGGAATGGTAGATACACTTTTAGCATTTAGTTGTTGGTAGGAAACAAGATCATTATTTTCTGTACTTTCCCTTTTTTTTGTTTTTAACCTTGGTAGTGGTGTCAAGTTTTATTAAAGAGAGTTTTCTTGGGCACCTTTAGCCAATTTTAGCATTTTTCCCAGCCTCTTTCTAACATCGACTCACTGCCAGCATTCTTTCTTAATAAGATCTCTGGTAAAGTCATTGCAGTGTGGACCTGACGAGAAGCATGGCCTGTCACCCAATGGTGAGTGAGGGCTACTGTTCCTGTATGACTAATGCATGTCGTGACTGTGGTGACTGAAAAGACACCTACCCTAATTGGTGAAATTGAATCTGTTTTTTGAAACAGTGCATCTTGATTCAACTATAGGTTCATGTAGGGAGATTGATGCACTGGACCACATAATTCTCCCTAGGTTTATATCCCTATACATTTTTGATATAGCATGAGATATGTATTAGGTATATTCTGATTAGTTCTGAACTTGGGCAATATTGGGATGCTGCTTCACTAACATAATATAATAAGGGAATTGTGATATCGAACAGAGTAACACACGAACAGAGTAGTTGTAGGGTTCTTTACCATATCGGAGCCTAATATTGGGCACAGTGTTACACAATATTAATATTGTCATGTAAATTAATCTCTTTGTTTGTGATTAAGATAGGACAATTGATTGTATATTATATAAATGTGAACATTTAAATATGGCGCATACGCAACAATTGTTTCACGCTATGGTTTGACACCAACGTAGTCCCCTTTCTATAGTGAGCAGTTGCTGGGTGGGAGTATAAAAATTCAAACAAAGATAGAGACCAACTTGCACATCTGATGGGTGCTGTACCTGATTGGGTCTGTAACATGGGTATCCACTGGGTAAGAGTAAAAGTGTTATATCAATGTACCTGCTAGGTCAGCTTTAGAATATGGAGTTCGATTGCTCCTGTGAATTAAGTACCAGGTGGTTTTCTGTGATGGTCTTGTTTGGCATGGCGGTTTGTTTGTTGTTGGGATGTGGGATTGGGTGGACAGAATTGGTCAGCATTGCATAGCACATGCTCTGCTTTTCAGGGTTTGTGACTCATGGACTTGCTATGTCATGAAGTATTGTTCATATAATAAACTTTTGAAGTTTATAAGGTCACGGACAAATCATCACTGGTGTTGTTTATAATTTTGGGCCATTGATCGGTGCGCTTCATATGATTGTATACTATACTTATATGAGTATAGCCCTGATTCTGTAGCAAGTGCTCACTAGAAACAAGTATATGAAAATCAAAATCAATATAGTGGATGCTTTGTCCACTGACTGATGCTACATTGGACAGGGTCCATGATATGTGGACTTACTGGGTCATAGTATACTGCCTACATGGCTAAACTATCTGCAAACTAGTGACATAATGGGGGTGAAGAAATTATGGTCGGTTTTGCAGCAGTGTTCAAAATAATGCTGAGTCTTTCACTTATGTATCACTCATTCTGAGAGAACAGGGCTGATTGCAGAGGCCCCCTAACTTTTTGCCCCCATTTTCCTGACTCTGATAGTGCCCTGGGTACTGCTAACCAGTCCCAGGGCCTGTGCTCTGCGTAAAATCAGTATGCAAATTAGGCAAATTATAATTGGTTAAGTCAACCTACCTATAAGTCCCTAGTATATTGTAGGGCGTGTATGTTTAGGGACCCCAGCATAGATAGGTGCACTGCTGAGGTGCCCAGTGTCATTTTAAAGGCAGGCCTGCCTTGCTGGCTGCTTTTATATTAAAGTTATATGCAAATTCGACTTTGGAATTAAAAGTAGTTCCATAGTCTTAAACTACCTTATTTTTACATATAAGTCACCCCTAAGGTGTGCCCTATGTGCCCCTAGGGCTGGGTGCCATGTAACTATAAGCAGGGACCTTATAAAAATAGTTGTATAAGCTCTGGTGAGGTGAAAACAGCCAAATTAGTTTTCCCCTCATTGTAGTGAATGACCTCCATAGGCTAGAATGAAGAGACTTTATTTTAATTTTAAAAGTCCCCTTAAGTAACAGATACCAAGAGTTTGGTATCAAATAATTGTTATAGTAAATCCCACAACTTCCAGTTGTGGGATTTAATATAACCTGTTCAGGTAAAGAGTTTTAAACTTTACCTGAAAAGTTGCCAACTTCAGCCCTGCAGTGTTTTTGCTGCTTTGCTCTGATTGGCCAGCCTCTGGCAGCCTTGATGAGGTGTGAAGTGGCCTGGCTTCACACAAAGAGATGTGCCTGTGGGAGGAGATCTCCCCTCAGCAGATGGTGAAGCATGAAGGGGGAGGGCTGCCAAACTGGTCTTCGAAGGCAGAGGAAATTTGGAGCAAACCAGCAACACCCTCACATCCTGCAAACCCAGCCAATTAGGTGCCCCCTTGATTAGATTAGGAGAGGGCAGGAGAGGGGTATGTTTAGGATTTTTAGCCACGCCAGTGGGTGGGCTCAGCCAGATGTAACCTCCAAAAATCACTTTCAGCCATGATGGATGTTTGAGGAATGTTGCTCCCTGGGATTGATTTTTGCCACACTTCCCAGGAAGTGGTCATCACAGGAGGAAGGACCCTGCACCTGATTGGAGAACCAGGACCCCTCTGTTTTTCACCCAGGAGCAGGGATAAAACTGGCAGATCTGCATCCACACCTCATTTCCTTACCAGATCCCTACCAGGAAGAACTACAGAAGAAGAAGGACTGCCCTGCTGGACCCTGCACTATGAAAGACTGCACCAGCTGCACCAGCTGCACACTTGGGCTTCACCACAAGAAGGACTTTGCCTGGCTTCAACTGGTTCAAGGAGGAACTCCCTGTTTGCTACAGGTGACAAATTGCTAACCAGAGTCCCCTGCACCAACTCCTGAAGAAACCAACCACCTGACCACTGTCACCAGATTGCTGTACAGAGGACTGGCAGTGGACCTCCACCTCCTCCCCTACAACTAACAACATGGGAGGAGCAGGTCTTGGCACTACTGCATCCTGAGGGCCTCGCAGGGGTAGCAGGAGGACTGGACTCTGGTAAGTCAAAGCTTTACTGCTACATGCCCCACCCTACCTGCAAGCCATCACATACTCCTACATGGACACCCATCACCAAAGCATGTCCACTTCAGATACCCACACAGACCCCAAACCAACTATCACACAAGAACCAAGACAAGAATGCAAGCACTGGAGTACAGGGTCACCCGCCCATTGAACACAATGGCACACACAGATGCAATAATCATGCCTTTACACCCCTGCAGGACCCCAACCCAACGTTACCGGACAGGAGGTACCAGACATATCCAGTCCCCCCACAGAAGAGACCCACAGTGATGACAGCAGCTCTGCACAACTGGATCAAGATGACCAGCCCGGCCCATCAGGGACCTTGGGACAGTCGGTTCCCCTGACACTGGCATAAGCCACCACAGACCATTCCCCCTCAGGAAACACCAGCACAGCACCCACCCAGCGGGCCCATCCTCTGTCCCCAGCACAAGTCAAGCAGCAGTGTGTCCACCACCACAGGGAACCCAGGCAAACCCACCAACCCAAGAAAATCAGGGCCCTGGGGGCAGTGGGCACACGGTTCAGGGAACAGAGGCTCAGGAAAACAGGGAAACTGTGAGGACTGCTGTGCGACAGGGGGAGGAGAACCACCTGTCATATGGAGGCACTGGAACCTGGCCTTCAGGAGGCCGAAGGTCCTTTCTATCACCCTCCTAGTTCGCCCAGATGCCTCATTGTAGCATTCCTCTGCCCTTGTCCTTGGATGTCTCACTGGGGTCAGTAGCCATGACAGATTGCGGTAACCAGAGTCACCTGCAAATGTCGAGGGACAACTGTTAGACACACACTAACCCGTAGGGACAACCCCATACCCAGACAACTATTAACACTGTATAGGGTCCTTGTCCTCACCAATTAGCCACACACGGTGCCTCTGGAGTTGCCCCATCACTTAAGGGATGCTGCTATTCCTCTGAATATAAGCGTCATGCCCTGAGCCAGGAAATTTTGCATTCACGTGGGAAATGTACTGGTTGGCCAAACAAACCATCTGCACATTCATCGAATGGTAGCTCTTCCGGTTTCTGTACACCTGTTCACTCCTGTGGGGGGATACCAAGGCCACATGTGTCCCATCAATGGCACCAATGATGTTGGGGATATGTCCCAGGGCATAAAAGTCACCTTTCACTGTGGGCAAATCCTCCACCTGAGGGAATACAATGTAGCTGCGCATGTGTTTCAGCAGGGCAGACAACACTCTGGACAACACGTTCAAGAACATTGGGTGGGACATCCCTGATGCAATGGCCACTGTTGTTTGAAAGGAACCACTTGCCAGGAAATGGAGTACTGACAGGACCTTCACTAGATGGGGGATTCCTGTGGGATGGTGGATAGCTGACATCAGGTCTGGCTCCAACTGGGCACACAGTTCATGGATTGTTGCTGGATCAAGTCTGTAGGTGACTATTACGTGTCTCTCTTCCATTGTTGATAGGTCCACCAGTGGTCTGTACACCGGAGGATGCCACCATCTCATCACCTGCCCCAGCAGACGTGCCCTATGGACGAGAACAGTGAGCAGAGAGTCAGCCAACACTGAGGTATCACAAAATGTCATTTGCACCCATTTATTAATCCGCAATGTGCCTGTTACTGTGTGTATACAAGGCCTACATTGGTGTGACACAGTTAATATTGATGCCATGTGACCCCATGAAATGGCGGCTGCCTGACCTGTAAGGTGGGACAAGGGAATATGAGGTAACTGCGCTGGCATTGTACACCGTCACGGTAGGCGGTCGAAGACCGCTGCACAAGCCTGCATTGGTTAACATTGGACCCTATGGGTCCGAGGAGCCAATGACGATGTACACCGGCGGTGACGGTATGCACTGCCACGGACGTGACCGCCATTTTCTGTCTGTTCACTCACTTGATACTTGACCTTCAACAGGAGAGGACCTACACTGCAAGTGCTGCTGTGACCTCAGTCTGGAAGTGACGATGGCTCATGTGTCTGGGGAAAGGGCCCCTGCCTTCACTTTGGAGGAGTTGGCGAAACTAGTGGATGGGGTCCTCCCCCACTACACACAACTGTACGGTCCCCCAGACAAACAGGTGAGTACACTGTGAGCATGCAGCATGGGCAATGCCTGTTTGGAGTGGTGTGGATGGATGGATGATAAACGGTGGGGGCTGAGGCCTGCATGTGCGGACGGTGAGTGTATGTGCGTCAGGGCAAGGGTGGGAACGTGGGCCAATGTGTATGACGGTCCGGACGGGTAAAGATTTTCCTTTTCCCCTGTACTGTTCCTCTAGGTCAGCGCCCACCAGAAGAAGGATATTTGGCGTGCCATCGCCAAGGACCTCCGGACCCTGGGTGTCTACCACAGACAGAGCACCCACTTCTGTAAAAGATGGGAGGACCTTCGTCGCTGGAGCAAGAAGACTGCGGAGGCCCAGCTGGGGATGGCCTCCCAATGTGGGAGGGGTGCCCGTCGCACCATGACCCCCCTGATGTTCCTGATCCTGGCGGTGGCATATCTGGAGTTGGATGGGCACTTGAGGGCATCACAGCAGCCACAAGGGGGTGAGTACACTCTCATTCAGCTGACTCTGCGCACATTACGAGGTGTGTTTGTGTTTTCCCCTAGGCCAGGGCGATCTTGGTAGGCAAGGTCCCTTGTGAGGAAGGTTCATTGGCACCCCAACCCCACTAGTGGTTACTGCCATCTACACCTAGTCAGGTTCCTGTGACTTCCATGTGTGCAGCAATCGGGCTCAGGCCTTGTACGCCATGGGCATGTGAATAATCTAGGAACTATAAGTGCATGGCGTAGTGCAGAGGGCTGCTGTGTCTGTAGTGTCCTCCAACGGTAGTGGTGTTGCATGCACTGAACATGTCTTTCTTCTGTCTTCCCTCTAATTTATGTGGACTCCCTGTTCTTGTGTGCAGTAGCATCATCAGGCGGAGGAGCAGTGGCACCGGAGCAGGAGGGAGCTGCATCCCACTTGGCCCTGGAGGGCAAAACAACAGAGTCTGAAGCCATCAGTGGGACGGAGGGCGAGGGGAGCTCCATGGTGGGGACAGGAGCTGAAGCAGTGAGAGTGACTGCTCCTCTGATGGGAGATCCCTTGCAGTGGCGGGCCCCTCTGTGCCCCCCGCATCAACATGTACAGCCGCCACCCCCCCACCAGCAGTGCCCTCCCAGCAGCCCCTCAGTGTGTGTCCTGTGCCCGCTTACCCAGGAGGGTGGGCATCTCCTTCACCCGAGGCACCTCAGGCCCTGCCCCAGTCAGCCCTGCTGCCCTCAGTGAGGAGGCTATTGACCTCCTGAGATCCCTCACTGTTGGGCAGTCTACCATTATGAATGCCATCCAGGGTGTTAAGAGGCATTTGCAACAAACAAATGCATACCCGGAGGGCTTCATTCTGGCCAGGCAGCCTAACAGAGAGCATTTCAGGCTCTGGCCTCAGCACTGATGGCAGCCATTGTCCCTGTGTCCAGATTTGCCCTCCAACTTCCTCCACCCAGACCCAATCCCCTGTACCTCAGCGTATCCCAAGCACACCATCAGACCAGCATGCACACACATCAACACACAAGGGTGGCTCAGGCAAACATAAGCACCACAAATCCCACAGGCACTCACACAAGCATCATACCCATGCACACATACCAACATCCACTGGCTCTACTGTGTCCCTCTCCTCCACGTCTCCCTCCTCCCTCCCAGTCTCTCCTCCACTCACACCTGCATGCACTACATCTTCATCCACTACCTCCTTCACCAGCACGCCCATCACCACACATGGCTCACGTGCACTCACCACCCCCACTACCATTCACACATCCCCTGTGTCCTCTCCCAGTGTGTCTGTGAGTCCTCCTCCCAAAGTACACAAACGCAGGTACACACCCACCCAACAGCCATCCACCTCACAACAGCCTCCAACCCATGCACCTTCACCCAAATTCAGCAGACGTACACCTCCTACAACCACTACCTCTACCTCCACTCCCAAACCCCCTCCATCTACCCGTCCCAGTGTGTCTAAAAAACCTTTCCTGGCTAATATTGACCTCTTCCCTACACCTCCCCCCACCGTCCTTCCCCTAGGGCCAGGCTTTCCAGGTCCCAGCCCAGCACCTCAGCCACCACATCTCCAGCCACAGTGGTGCCAGCAACTGCTGGGTATTGGAGTGCGCCAACCATTAGGGCTGCCAGTGTGCCACAGAGCGAGGGCAAGGACATTCCGCCACCTGCCAAGGTAAAAAAGGTGCCCACAACCCGGAGGGAGAAGCCAAAAACACCTGCCACCAAGGGGTCAGGGAAAACAAAAGGGGATAGTGGCAAAACAGCTGCGCCATCATCAAAGGTGGGGAAGGGCCAAAAACTGAAGGACAGGTCAGGAGAGGGCATGGTGGCACCGACTGAGGGACCAGTGTCACACCTTCTGTGCACGTCAACACCAACCTGTACAGCGGAGAACACCACCACCTGCACTGCCACCTGCACCGCCACAGAGCTCGCAGCCAGCACCGCCGCCACAAAGCCAGCAGCCAGCACCGCCACCACAGAGCACGCAGCCAGCACCGCTACCACAGGGCCCGCAGCCAGCACCGCCGCCACAGAGCCCGCAGCCAGCACCGCCGCGACTGACACGGCCGCAAGCACCAACGCTACTAACATCGCCGCAAGCACCGCCAGCGGCCCCACGACATCCTCAGGCAGTGGCACCACCGCAGACATGGCTACCATCTCCATTGGTCAGTCGTCCGAGGCTGGTGGTGAGTTCATGGATCCCTGGGCAGCTTCCATGAAGCATCACTGTCATCACAGTTGTCACCGGCATATATATAATGCGAAGCCACATCAGTGTGGGGTATATCTCTGCCTCCATGGCTTATCATCCTACCTGTACTTCGGCAATCTCGTGGCACACACCCAGGCAAGCGTTTTGCTCCGGCAACAATGCACATGGAGCACTCTGGGCACAAAGCCCCCTCCAGAACCAGTGGAGTATCTCATCCACTACCTCAGTCCTCGGCAGGATGAAGCACTCTGGACACAAAGCCCCCTCCAGAACCAGTGGAGTATCTCATCCACTACCTCAGTCCTTGGCAGGATGAAGCACTCTGGGCACAAAGCCCCCTCCAGAACTAGTGGAGAATGGCATCCACTACCTTAGTCCTTGGCAGGATGAAGCACTCGGGGCACAAAGCCCCCTTCAGAACCAGTGGAGAAAGGCATCCACTACCTCAGTCCTTGGCAGGATGAAGCACTCTGGGCACAAAGCCCCCTCTAGAACCAGTGGAGTATCTCATCCACTACCTCAGTCCTTGGCAGGATGAAGCACTCTGGGCACAAAGCCCCCTCCAGAACCAGTGGAGTATCTCATCCACTACCTCAGTCCTTGGCAGGATGAAGCACTCTTGGCACAATGCCCCCTCCAGAACCAGTGGAGAAAGGCATCCACTACCTCAGTCCTTTGCAGGATGAAGCTCTCTGGGCACAAAGCCCACTCCAGAACCAGTGGAGTATCTCATCTACTACCTCAGTCCTTGGCAGGATGAAGCACTCTAGGAACAAAGCCCCCTCCAGAACCAGTGGAGAAAGGCATCCACTACCTCAGTCCTTGGCAGGTTGAAGCACTCTGGGCACAAAGCGCCCTCCTGAACCAGTGGAGTATCTCATCCACTACCTCAGTCCTTGGCAGGATGAAGCACTCTGGGCACAAAGCCCCCTCCAGAACCAGCGGAGAAAGCCATCCACTACCTCAGTCCTTGGAAGGATGAAGCAGTCTGGGAACAAAGCCCCCTCCAGAACCAGTGGAGAAAGGCATCCACTACCTCAGTCCTTGGCAGGTTGAAGCACTCTGGGCACAAAGCGCCCTCCTGAACCAGTGGAGTATCTCATCCACTACCTCAGTCCTTGGCAGGATGAAGCACTCTGGGCACAAAGCCCCCTCCAGAACCAGTGGGGTATCTTATCCACTACCTCAGTCCTTGGCAGGATGAAGCACTCTGGGCACAAAGACCCCTCCAGAACCAGTGGAGACTGTCATCCACTTGAGAGACTGTGGCTTTGCACCCCCCAGGATGCAGCAGTGGGCAAACCACCCACTGAAAAGACTTGAGAGACTGTGGCTTTGCACTCCCTAGGAGACAGCAGTGGGCAAACCACCCATTGAAAAGACTTGAGAGACTGGCTTTGCACTCCCCAGGATGCAGCAGTGGGCAAACCACCCACTGAAAAGACTTGAGAAACTGTGGCTTTTCATTCCCCAGGATGCAGCAGTGGGCAAACCACCCACTGTAAAGACTTGAGAGACTGTGGCTTTGCACTCCCCAGGATGCAGCAGTGGGCAAACCACCCACTGAAACGACTTGAGAGACTGTGGCTTTGCACTCCCCAGGATACATCAATGGGCATGGAGCCCCCTCGTCGAGCAGTGGCGTTGTGCGTTCATCAGGCTGAGGTGCCCCCCCCTACCCCTGAGGTAACTGTAGATATTCTATCTGATGCCCCTCCAGTGTTCTCTCCGTTTGGAGTCAGGTATCTAGTGTGGGCCTCGCCCATGCATTTTGGGCCCAGTGGTCCACAGACAATGATTTGTTCACTATCCGGAATTGTGTAGTTGGTGTACAAAATTGTATATACTGGATTTGGACTTTTGACTTCTGTATTTTTATTGATTACAATTGTGACAATCATTTCCTTTTGTCCTTGCTTTATTCAAGGGGAGAGGGTGGGGTGAATATGTAATGTTGCAGCATGTATTTGTGTGTATGGTGTGGTGGGTGAAGGGGGGTGGGGTGTTGAATGTTGCGTGTGTATGTGTCACTCTCTTTTCCCTCCCCCTCCCGTGTGTTGTAGGTGCAGTACTCACGTGGTTGTCGCCGCCGTCATTGGAGCTCCTGATAGAGGAGCAGGAAGACCATCGCCGGCAGTATCTGTAACTCTGGCTCCATGACGTCCTGGTTCCTGGTGGGGTGTGGAGAGGTGAGTGTTTTCCCTTCTGTGTACTGTTTTCGCCGTGTTTTTATTCATGTTGGTTCCGCCCCGGAAAAGGTGGCGGATAGCCGTGTTGTGATAGGGTGGACGGTACATTGTCTTCCGCCTGTCTGTTTGCGGTGTCCGCTGCGCTGTTTGTTTGTACCGCTGTGGGTGTTGGAGTGTTAAAGTGGCTGTCTATGTTGGCGGTTTCCACCACGGTCATAATCCCATTTTTTTTTCCGGCGGCCTGTTGGCGGCATTACGACCGCTTCAACACCGACCACCAGGGTTGTAATGAGGGCCTAAGTCTGAATGTAGGAAGGTGACCAGGACCTCCCAGCCAACGTATCTGAGGAGGGCTCCAAGGATGTCGGATCAAGATCCAGGTTTGCCCCAGTCAAAAGAATTTCCCCTCGAAAAAACAACTAAGTCAGAAGGTAAAAATCCCCACCGAGGGCTCCCGCGACGCGTATCCGAAGAAGTGTTCCAGGTGGTCGGATTGGACTGGCAGGTTCGTCCCGCTGAAGAAAATCTTCAGAAAAACGACTAAGTCCGAAGTTAAACTTTTGATTGAGGCCTCCCGCTGGCTGTAGCCGAGCCGGGCTCCATCGCAGTCGGCCTTAAACTTTGACTTTGCTCCGGTTGAGGTGCGACCAGATGACCAGATTGGTGCTTTTTGTTTCTAGGCGCTAGAAAACAATAATTCTTTAAAAATTCATATCTCCAGTTCCCCTTATCTGATTTTATTTGTTTTTGTGTCATTTTAAAGATAAATTGGCTTTGGATTTTTAAACTGTTTCCTGTGTTTTATTTAATTACTGTTTTGTAATATTTGAATGCTTTACACTCTGTCTCCTAAGTTAAGCCTTGTCGCTCGTTGGCAAGCTACCAAGGGTTGAGCTGGGTTTAAATTACTGAGACCTAACTGGACCTAAGTGGAGGTTAGCGGCCTATTGCTAAATGTAGGTACCTACCTGCCTTACCAATGACCCATTTTCCAACACTCATAGTCTGGAACTGGTTATGAGTATGTGATGGAGAACTAAGAAAGTGAAACATGTCATAGAAAGTTGAGATAGGTTAGGAGATCATAGCGTAAAACAGTTGATATAGTTGAAATGCCCTCTTGAGTCTAAAACAATTAAAAAATCAATTAATTAGAGTTAAAAAAACAACCATTTCTGTCTACGTTTTCTGCTGTAACTTTTTTCAGCTATGGCAGATGTATTAAAGCAATATACCATTACATACGCTGGACCCTTCTGATTGCAAGGATATATGGGGCTTTTAGGTTTACCAAGAACCCAAGGCACCCAAAGCCAATAAATGAGCTGCACCTTGCTATGGTTTTTCACTGTATACCCAGTAAACAGCAATTAATTTGGTAAAATATAAAGAGTGAAAAATAGGTTTCAAGGAAATCTATGTATTTCCAAAATGGGCACAAGATATGGAGTTTAGAATCAGTGATTATTTGCACATCTCAGAAATTCTGGTGTATCGATACCAGTATGTAAATTATAGGGTATTTCTCAAAATGACTTCTTTCTTACACACTGTCTTACATTTGGAAGACACAAATGTAGAGAAAGACAATTGGCAATGACACTTGTTCTACTCTGTGCCCCTCCAAGCCTCTCAATAAAAGTGGTACCTCACTTGTGTGGGTAGGCGTAGTATCCGCCAGAGGTAGCAACACAAAACACAATGTGGACACAGCACATTTTTACCCTGAAAAGGAACGCATTTTTATCACAGTGCCTAGCTGTGGATTTTGGGCTCTAGCTCAAGCGACACCTAGGGAAACCTAGCAAACCTAGGTTTCCTGAAAAAAATGATACTTTTCTTCTGTGGGTGCCCAAAACAGAGTCAGCTTTAACCCGTTCTGTGCCTTGGACGAGGTGACCCCCCTTCTACCCCCAACCCCCCCCAGCAATCCAATGACGTCAGCGCGCGCACAGCGCGCCGACGTCCTCAAGTGTTGCCGGACGCGCTGAAAGCCATTTGGGGAAAGGACCCATAAGGTGAGTCCTTTCCGTTTTTGGGGTTTTTTGGGGGGGGGGAAACAGACACGGGGGAAAGGAAAGGGTTTTTCCTTTCCCCCTGTGCCTGTTTTCACAATATTCCTGCTCCACGATCGCGGACAGGGCCTGCGATCGTGGAGCAGGAATCTCCACTAGACACCAGGGATTTTTTGGGTTATGTTTCTTTTGGGGGCGACCCCTTGGGCAAGGGTCGCCCCCCTGGGGGCCAATTTTTTTTTTCTGTTTCGGCCCCCGATGGCAGACCAACCATTTTTTTGGACGATCTGGCCCCCGGGGGGGGGTGGAAGCACACTAGGTGCCAGGGATTGTGTGGTGTGTGTGTGGTGTGTGTTTGGGGGCATCCCTTGGGCAACGGTCGCCCCCCTAAAGTGGGGAAGGTTCGTATTGGCCATCTCTGCCCCCTTTGGGGGCAGATGGGCCTATTTTTGTAGGCCCATCTGGCCCCAAGGAGGGCAGAAACCACCAATATGCAAGGGATTTTTTTTGTTTGTTTTGTTTTGTGCTGGGGGTGCCCCCTTTGGGAAGGGTCACCCCTTAAAGGGGGCACAGAGGTGTTGCCCATTTCTGCCCCCCATCTACCCTGAGGGGGGCAGGATCCACTTAGGTACCAGGGACAACTTCTAAGTTCTTGGTGGTGGGGTGTTTGTCAACTGGCGAAGTATTTGTATTTGTGATTATAACAATTTATTTCTTCTTTTTCTTTTAGTTCAACGCTTTTGCTTCCTTTGCTGTGGATCCTTGCGGTTTTGGCAGTAGTTGTCCTGCGGTTTGCATAGTTGCATGTTTTAGGTAAGTAAAAGCAATTTACTCCAAAGGAGTATTGTTGACATGCATGAATGACATGTTTGTAGGTGGTGTACTAAATGCAGTATTGTGTGTTTGACATTGTCCTTAGATTTGAGCACAGTGATGTTTGTGTTGTCATATGTCTAATTTGCTTTTTTCTTTTTTCTTTTTAGTGGGATATCATTGGTGATTGCTGTGTCTGTGCAGAGTAGGTGCTTGGTGAGTAGCTTTTTCAGGCAAGTGAGTGGTATATTTTTTTGTAGTACATAACTCTTTGTGATAAAGCTACACTTTGTTTATTACTTATTTTAGTGCTAGTTGTTGTTGGCAATCCATTTGTTGTTAGTGAGGATCATGGCTAGCAGCAGAGTGACCGCTCAGCAGGTTGTTCGCATGCTCTTTGAGTCGTCTTCAGACCATGATTACGACACTGACTCTGCATCTGAGGCAGAGGAGGAAGCAGGAGATTCTGGAAGTGAGTTTTCTGTCCGAGAGTATTCTTCTGATGAGTAAGCTACTCTCAGTGCAGATGAAGGGCCTGTGTTAGAGGAGGACATTGATGTGCCAAGAGTGCAGCAGCCTTGGGGCTGAAGGGTTTCCCTTTAGAAGACCTGACACCTGGATTGCCCCAAACATGGAGCAGCCACAGTTACCTGCATTTACTGGTCTCCCAGGGTGTAGAGTTAATACGGAAAAGTTTTGCCTGTCCATTTCTTTCACTTGTTTATGGACGATGTATTCTTGGAAGAGATTGTGGAGCAGACAAATGTGCATGCAGAGCAATATTTGCGGGACAACGCTGCAAGACTTAAGCCTCAGTCTTGAGCTACTCAGTGGGTTCCCACATATCTGGAAGAGATGAAAAGGTTTTTAGGTTTGACTTTTTTGAAGGGGTTGATCATGAAGCCATCACTGGCTTCTTATTGGTCTACTAGTCCCTTGATGGCAATCGCTATATTTCCTGCAACTATGACACGTAATCGGTATTTGCTTCTTCTTCGTATGCTGCATTTTGTAGACAATGCTTTAGCCTTGCCACGAGATCACCCTGATTGTGACTGTCTTTTTAAGATTAGGCCTGTCCTTGATCATTTTGTGGATCGTTTTTCAGTGGTCTATGTTCCAGGCAAAGAGATAAGTGTGGACGAGTCTTTGGTCCTTTTGAAGGGGCGTTTAGTTTTTAAGCAGTACATTCCTAGTAAGAGGGCACGGTATGGGATTAAATTGTATCTGCTGTCAGAAAGCAGTGCAGGATATGTGTATAATTTCCGGGTCTACACTGGTAGGGATTCCAGTATTGACCCTCCTGGTTGTCCGGCCACTTTTGGAGTTAGCAAAAAAATTGTGTGGGAACTTGCTAGACGGCTGTTTAACAAAGGTCACCATTTGTACGTAGATAATTTCTACACTGAAGTGCAGTTGTTCAAGGAGTTGTTTAGAGTGGACACTGTTGCTTGTGGCACAATCCGTTCTAACCGGAAAGGCTATCCAAGGGAGCTTGTCTGTAAGAAACTTGTGAGGGGACAGTGCAGTCCCTTGCGGAATAATGAGCTGCTAGCTATAACATTTTCAGACAGGAGGGATGTGTACATGCTATCGACCATCCATGATGAGAGTACTTCCCTTGTGGCTGTTTGGGGTCAGGTTGCAGAAGTGCGCAAACCTGCGTGCATTTTGGACTACAATAGGCACATGGGTGGTGTTGATAAAGTAGATCAGTGGTTGGAACCTTACACTGCTCTTCGTAAGTCTTATGTGTGGTATAAAAAGTTGGCACTACATTTATTTCATTTGGCAACTTTTAATGCCTTTATTGTATACAAGGATTGTTCACCTGAGTCAAGGATGACATTTGTTAAATTTCAGGAGTCGGTGATAGAAAGCCTTATTGTGGTGGAACCGGCAAGAGTTCCTAGAGTAGAAGTGGTGGAGGATGTGGCTAGATTGAAAGATCGGCACTTTCCAGATCACATTCCTCCCACTCCCAAAAAAGACTTGCCCACAAAGAAATGTAGAGTATGTGCCCGGAGATTAATCCGGAAGGAGAGCCGGATGTACTGCCCCGAATGCCCTTCAAAGCCTGGGCTGTGTGTGCCCAGCTGTTATAGAAGTTACCATACCCAAAAAAACTTCTGGGAAATACCGTGAGCGTAAGCTGTCTGTTTTATATTTTCATATGTTTCACGGTTGGCATCTCTATCATGTATTTAATTAGAGCTTTTGTGTTTGTAGTTTTGTGCTTATTTTATAATTAGTGGTTTCTTTGTTGTTTATAAACAAAAAAACGTGATGGCGGTGTGCGTGGGGTGGCGGTTGGCTGGCGGCGTGCTTGGGGTGGCGCTTGGCTGGCGGTGTGCTTGGGGTGGCGCTTGGCTGGCGGTGTGCTTGGGGTGGCGCTTGGCTGGCAGTGCCAGCCAAACGCCAGTCCACACTCCCATCAGCTGGGGTGATTCTTGTATCAGGCATGTGGGTGTATGTAAGTGATGGGCCCTTGAGTGGCGCGGTCTGCCGATGTGAGTGTTGTAATGTGCTGGGCCCGTGGCTGGCAGTGTGAATGGTCTTGTGCGTGTCATGTATGAAAGGTGTGTGAATGAACTGTTAAGCGGTTGGTGCCTTGTCGCGGCTTTACAGCTCACGAGCTGTGAGTCATTAGTTCAGTTTTTTGCCTTTCAGTTATTAACAGTGCATTTCATTTTTGTGAAATCTCTTGTTAATAAAATTTGATCCACTGAACCATCACTCACCCTCGTGCCAAATCCAACCAGTATGTGTGGTAAAAATGACAAAACCTGCTCCGCTGTAATCAGGCGTCGCAGCACACCTGTGACACGCTAGGTGCCTTGGGTGGGACCCCGATGATGAAGCTTGCCACCAACTTGGTTGGTGGGTGAGGGGTCTTTTTCACATAACCTAAGTGTGTTTCTTTTCACAATTTTAGTGTTTGGCACATCACGGACGTGTGTGCACACATCAAAATGATATATTACAAAAATACCTGTGTTTGGGGGGGAGGGCCCACCTATGTTTTTGGTCCTGGGTGCGGCCTTCATCTAGGGAAACCTACAAAACCCAGACATTTTTTTAAACTAGACAGCCCAAGGAGTCCGGGGAGGTCTGGCTTGCGTGGCTCCCCCAACATTTTCTTACCCAGACTCCTCTGTAAACCTCAAAATTTGCATTAAAAAAGCATATTTTCCTGACTTTTCTTAGTAGGATCACCGCTCCCGCACAAAATTCCTACTCCCCAGTTTTCCACTCAGTCTCCCAAGTAAAATGACACCTCACTTATGTGGGTCCCCAAAGCAGAGTCCGTCTAAAGATGTATAAAAGAATATGTCCTTATAAACTTGCTGTGCAATCCCCTCTATCTCTACAGGTTTTGGGCCTTATTCTGTTGCAGGCACCTGGGCCACCCACACAAGTGAGGTATGATTTTTATCGGGAGACTTGGGGGAACGCTGGGTGGAAGGAAATTCGTGGCTGCTCTCAGATTCCAGAACTTTCTGTCACCGAAATGTCAGGAAAATGTGTTTTTTTAGCCAGATTTTGAGGTTTGTAAAGGATTCTGGGTAACAGAACCTGGTCAGAGCCCCACAAATCACCCATCTTGGATTCCCCTAGGTCTCTAGTTTTCAAAAATACACAGGTTTGGTAGGTTTCCCTAGGTGCCGGCTGATCTACAGGCCAAAATCCACAGGTAGGCACTGTTTTCATTAAAAAAATTGGATGTGTCCACCTTGCGCTTTGGGGCATTTCCTGTCGCGGGCGCTAGGCTTACCCACACAAGTGAGGTATCATTTTTATCGGGAGACTTGGGGAAACGCTGGGTGGAAGGAAATTTGTGGCTCCTCTCAGATTCCAGAACTTTCTGCCACAGAAATGTGAGGAACATGTGTTTTTTTAGCCAAATTTTGAGGTTTGCAAAGGATTCTGGGTAACAGAACCTGGTCAGAGCCCCACAAGTCACCCCATCTTGGATTCCCCTAGGTCTCTAGTTTTCAAAAATGCACAGGTTTGGTAGGTTTCCCTAGGTGCCGGCTGAGCTAGAGGCCAAAATCTACAGGTAGGCACTTTGCGAAAAACACCTCTGTTTTCTTTCAAAAAAATGGGATGTGTCCACGTTGCGTTTTGGGGCATTTTCTGTCGCGGGCGCTAGGCCTGCCCACACAAGTGAGGTATCATTTTTATCGGGAGACTTGGGGGAACATAGATTAGCAAAACAAGTGTTATTGCCCCTTGTCTTTCTCTACATTTTTCCTTCCAAACATAGAAGAGTGTGTAAAAAAGACATCTATTTGAGAAATACCCTGTAATTCACATGCTATTATGGCCACCCCGGAATTCAGAGATGTGCAAATGACCACTGCTCCTCAACACCTTATCTTGTGCCCTTTTTGGAAATACAAAGGTTTTCTTGATAGCTATTTTTTACTCTTTATATTTCAGCAAATGAAGCTCAGCTCATTTATTGGCTCTGGGTACCTAGGGTTCTTGATGAACCTACAAGCCCTATATATCCCCGCAACCAGAGGAGTCCAGTAGACGTAACGGTATATTGCTTTCGATAATCTGACATTGCAGGGAAAAGTTACAGAGTAAAACGTAGAGAAAAATTGATGTTTTTTTCACCTCAATTTCAATATTTTTCTTTTTCAGTTGTTATTTTCTGTAGGAAACCCTTGTAGGATCTACACAAATGACCCCTTGATGAATTCAGAATTTTTTCTACTTTTCAGAAATGTTTAGGTTTCTGGGATCCAGCATTGGTTTCATGCCCATTTCTGTCACTGACTGGAAGGAGGCTGAAAGCACAAAAAATTGCAAAAATGGGGTATGTCCCAGTAAAATGCCAAAATTGTGTTGAAAAATTGGGTTTTCTGATTCAAGTCTGCCTGTTCCTGAAAGCTGGGAAGCTGCTGAGTGTAGCACCGTAAACCCTTTGTTGATGCCATTTTCAGGGGGAAAACCACAAGCCTTCTTCTGCAGCCACTTTTTCAATTTTTTTTTAAAAAAACGAAATTTTCACTGTATTTTGGCTAATTTCTTGGCCTTCTTCAGGGGAACCCACAAAGTCTGGGTACCTCTAGAATCCCTAGGATGTTGGAAAAAAAGGACGCAAATTTGGCTTGGTTAGCTTATGTGGACAAAAAGTTATGAGGGCCTAAGCGCAAACTGCCCCAAATAGGCAAAAAAAGTCCTGGCACAGGAGGGGGAAAAGGCCTGGCAGCGAAGGTGTTAAAAGAAATGTATAAAAAAATGTGTTTATCAACACACTGTGATATCTTCTCAATCTCAACATGTTTTTGTCCCTTCCCTGTCACAGGCACTTGGCCCACCCACACAAGTGAGGAAAATAGCTCTGGCATACGGACCCACCCAGAAATGTGAGGAAAATTTTATTTCTCAACTAAATTTGAGGTTTGCAGGGGATTACGAGTAAGAAAATTATCGGGAATCCGCATAAGCCACACATCCCTAGACTCACCCGGGTGTCTAGTTTTAAAAAATGTCTGGGTTTGGTAAGTTTCCATGGATAACCGCTGGGCCCTGGACCTAAAACCCAGGAGACCCCCCTTGCAAAAACAGGTTGTTTTATGATAGCTAATTTGGATGTGTCCATGTTGGGTTTTGGTGAGGGACTATTTTTATCAGGAGACAAAGGGGAACACTGGGTGGTAAGACATTTCTGGTTTATTTTTGTTTCTAGAAGAATATTACACTGAAATGCAAGAACAATGTGCTATTGTTATCATATTTTGAAGTTTGCAGGGCATTGTGGGTACGAAAAATTGGTGGGATCCACTCAAGATGTGAAAAAAAAGCACTAAGTTTCATAAAAAAGACCCCTCACCAACCAACCTAGTTAGTGGCATGTTTCATCGTTGAGGTCCACTGAGACACTTAGCATGTCACAGGTGTGCTTCAACGCCTGATTACAGCAAAGCCAGTTTTTTAGTTTTTAATTTTACCACACACATAACGGTTTGATTGGGCACGAGAGAGAGTGATGGTTCAACAGATCAAATTTTAATAACAAGAGATTTTACAAAAATGAAATGCTCTGTTAATAACTGAAAGGCCAATAAAATGAACCAATGACTCACAGCTCATGAACTGTAAAGACATGTCAAGCCACTTAAAACCACTTTACAATCTGTTCACACACCTTTCATCCGTGTTAGAAATGGGGTCTTTGGTTGGCACTCAGTTTACCCCCTGTCCAAGCAAGGACCCTCACTCTAGTAAGGGTAAGGAGAATCACCCTCAGTTAACCCCTGCTCACCCCCTTTGTAGCTTGGCAGGAGACGGCAGGCTTAATTTCAGAAGCAATGTCTAAAGTATTTGTACCAACACACACAGTAACTCAGTGAAAACACCACAAAATGACACAACACAGGTTTAGAAAAATGGGTAATATTTATCTAAAGAAAACAAGACCAAAACAACAACAATCCAACATACACAGGTCAAGTTATGAATTTTTATAGAACAAGAGTCTTAAAACCTTTAAAAAGTGAGAACAGTGTTAGCATGAGAAAGTACCTCACTCGAAAGCAAGACCGTGCGCTATTCCTCCTTCAGTTGGGTTGGCGTGAGTCATTTTTCCTCTCCACAAGAGAGCAGTGCGTCGATCCAGACAGGCACCTCAGGCCCGGGCAGGCTTTGCGTCGATTTTCCACGCCCAGCGATGCGTGGGGCTTGCATTGTTAACAGCAGCCACTGCAGGTGCTGTGCGTCATTTCCCCAGCCTCGTTGAGTCTATCTCCCATCTGCGATGCAGATGGAGTGTCAATTTTAGCTGCGCAATTTTAACAACGCATTGTTTTTCTGCCACGAACTTGGTGGTGCATCGAAAGTTTCCCTGCACTGCGGTCTATGCGTGGATTTCTGTCCTTTTTCATCAGCTGTACCTTTCAAGGGCCCAGAGACAGGTTAGGGCACCACTTGGCAGGCAGGACTCTTAGCAGAAAACCCAAGTGCTGGCAGAGAGAAGTCTTTGCTGTTCCTGAGACTTCAACAACAGGAGGCAATCTCAGTTTCAAGCCGTTGGAGATTCTTCACCAGTGGGAAGTCACACAAAAGTCAGTCTTTGTCCTCTCTCAGGTAGAAGCAGCCACTGCAGGCCAACCCAGCAAAGCACAGTCAGAGGCAAAGGGGCAGTACTCCTCCTTCCGCTTCTCCAGCTCTTCTCCTTGACAGAGGGTCCTTCTAGTTTCAGAAGTGATCTAGTTTCCAGGGGTTTCCGTGCTCTTCTTATACCCATTTCTGCCTTTGAAGTAGGCCTACTTCAAAGAGAAGTCTCTGTTGTTTTCAAGATTCTGCCTTGCCCAGGCCAGGCCCCAGACACACACCAGGGGGTTGGAGACTGCATTTTTCGGGGGCAGACAGAGCCTTTTCAGGTGTAAGTGACCACTCCTCTCCTCCCCTCAGCCCAGATGGCTTATCAGGATATGCAGGCTACACCCCAGCTCCCATTGTGTCACTGACTAGAGGAGAGGTGCAAACAGCCCAACTGTCAAACTGCCCCAGACAGGGAATCCACAAACAAGCAGAGCTACAGAATGGCTTAGGAAAGAAAATGCCTACTTTCTAAAAGTGGCATTTTCAAACACACAATCTAAAAACCAACTTCACTAAAGATGTATTTTTAAATTGTGAGTTCAGAGACCCCAAAGACCACATGTCTATCTGCTCCCAAAGGGAAACTATACTTTAATCATATTTAAAGGCAGCCCCCATGTTAACCTATGAGAATTTGGTCGTATTTTACTATCAGGACATATAAAACACAATAGTATCTGTCCTACCTTAAACATACACTATACCCTGCCCATGGGGCTACCCAGGGCCTACCTTAGGGGTGTCTTACATGTAAGAATAGGGAAGGTTTAGGCCTGGCAAGTGGGTATACTTGCCAAGTCGAATTGGCAGCTAAAACTACACTCACAGTCACTGCAGTGGCAGGTCTGAACCATGTTTACAGAGCTACTAAGGTGGGTGGCACAACCAGTGCAGCAGGCCCACTAGTAGCATTTGATTTACAGGCCCTGGGCACCTCTAGTGCACTGTACTAGGGACTTACCAGTAAATCAAATATGCCAATCATGGATATGCCAATGTACACATATAATTTATAGAGGGAACACTTACACTTTAGCACTGGTCAGCAGTTGTAAAGTGTCCAGAGCAAACAAAACAACAAAAAGAGAGTCCAGCACACAGAAACAACCTGGGAAGTAGAGGGAAAAGTTAGGGGAGACTATGCCAATGATGCCAAGTCTAACAATATGTGACACACACAAGGCCATTCATGGTGCCAACCACAGGCCCAGCACATTGTAACACTCACATCAACAAAGAGCACCATTTAAGGACCCATCACTTTCATACGCCCACATGCCGGACTCAGCAATCACACCACCAGACAGTCTGTGGACTGGTGTTTGGCTAGCAGTGACGATAAGCATGTCCCTATTTACACTGCCAGCCAAGTGCCAGTTTACACACACCATCAACCAAGCACCAGCTCACACACATCACCAGTCAAGCACCAATCCACACACACCACCAGCCAAGCGCCACTCCATGCAGACTGCCAGCCAAGCACCACTCCATGTACACATCACATTTTTTTAACAAAAAAAGAATATACTAACTAATAATAAGTAATTACAAAACTACAAACACAAAAGCTCCAACTAAATACATGACAGTAATGCCAACCATGAAACAGAACACAAAATATAAAATAATACAGAACAGGCAGTTCACCTTTACACTCGCAGTAGTTCTCAGTAGATCTTTTGGGTGTGGTAAGTTCTCAAACAGGCGAACACACACAGCCAAGGCTTAGAAGGAGAATCGGGGCAGTACATACGGCTCTCTATCCAGTTACTGCTTTGGGCAGAGATTCTACATTTCTTAGCGGGAAAGTCGTTTTTGGGCATGGGAGGAATGTGATCAGTAAAATGACAATCTTTCAATCTAGCTACATCCTCCACCACTGCTTATCTAGGAATGCTTGCCTGTTCCACTACAACAAGGCTGTCTATCACAGACTCCTGAAACTTAACAAATGTCATCTTTGACTCAGAAGAACAATCCTTGAACACAACAAAAGAATTAAAAGTTGCTAAATGAAAGGGATATATAGCCAACTTCCTATACCAAATGTAAGCCTTATGAACAGCAGTTTAAGGGTCCAACCTCTGATCTACTCTATCTACACCACCCATGTGCTTTTTGTACTCTAAAATGCACACAGTTTTGCACACTTCAGCAACCTGACCCCAAACAGATGCAGGTGAAGTACTTTCATCATGGATATTAGTCAGCATGTAGACATCCCTCCTGTGTGCAAGTTTCACAGCTAGCAGCTCATCATTGCACAAGGCACTGCAGTGTCTCCTCTCATGTCTTTTACACACAAGCTCCCTTGGATAACCTTTACAGTTAGAGTGGACTGTGCCACAAGCTATGGAGTCCACTTTGAACAATTCCCTGAACAATTGCACACCAGTGTAGAAGTTATCTAGGTACAAAAGGTGGCCTTTGTTGAACAGTCATCTACCAAGTTCCCACACAATTTTCTCACTAACTCCAAAAGTGGACGGACACCAAGGGGGTCAATACTGGAAACCCTAACAGTGAAGGCCCAGAAATTATAGACATATCCTGTAGTACTCTTAGACAGCATATACATCTTAAATGCATAATGTGCCCTTTTGCTAGAAATGTACTGCCTGAAAACTAAACAGCCCTTGAACAGGACCAAAGACTCATCCACAGCTATTTCTTTGCCTTTAACATAGATCTCCGAAAACGATCTACAAAGTGATCAAGGAAAGGCCGAATCTTAATAAGATGGTCACAATTAGGGTGATCTCATGACTACGCTAAAGCATTATCAACAAAATGCAGCATCCAAAGTAGAAACAAATACTGATAATGACTCATGGTTACAGGAAATATTGCTGTTGCCATCAAGGGACTAGTAGACCAATTTGACAGCTTCCTTATCTGGCCCATCAAAAATGTTAAACTCAAGGATTCCTTCAACTCTATCAGATCTATGGGAGTCCACCAGGTAACTCTAGAGTGTGACCCAAGTCTGACACTGTTGTCCCTCAAATACTGTTCATCATAAAAATTAGTCTGCTCAACAATCTCACTCAAAAATGTATCATCCATTAACAACTCAAATAAATTTATAGGCAAAAAGTTGTCTGTATTCACTCTACACCTTGGGAGAGCAGTATAAGCAGTCAACGGAGGCTGCAGCACGTGTGGGGCTACCCAGAGTTGAGGTCTCCAAAGCGAAGCCTTTCAGTCCCAGGCTGCTGCACTATTGGCACATCAGTGTCCTCCTCTACAACAGGCACTTCATCCACACTGAGATTGGCTTCATCATCAGATGATTCAGAGAGAAAATTTACTGCCAGAAACTTGCACTCCCTCCTCTGCCACAGAGGCAGAGTCAGACTCATAATCATGCTCAGAAGAAGACTCAAAAAGCATATCACCAACCTGCTGAGTGGGCATCCTGCAGCTAGCCATGATCCTTCCTAATAAAAGTAACTTGACAAATGTGTTAACAACAACCAACACTGTATAAAATAAGTAATATACAAAGTGTGGCTTTATCACAAAGGCATATACACTCAAAAATGATACCACTCACTTGCCTGAGACAGTTAGACTCTCCATCACCTACTCAGCACAGACACAGACACAGCAAGCACCAATGATATCCCTCTAAAAAGGAAAAAGAAAATAAATGAACACATAAGAATACACAAATACCATCTTTCACAAATCAGAGGACAATTTGACACACAATGAAAAATAAGCGAAATATCCTGCATTTAGTACACAATGTACTAAAAAGTCACTCACGCATGACAGCGATACTCATTTGGAGTAATAGTTTCTTACCAAACACACACAACTTTGCAAACTGCTGGTCTACCACTGCCAAAAGCGCAAGGAGTCACAGCAAAGGAGTCAAGGGCAAGATGTAACAAAGATTGTGCACGTCGCATACAACGAATTTAGTTGTTTGTGATGTGCAAAAACCACATTGCGATACCCGATCCCCGTTTTGCGAGTCGGAAACCTGGTTACCGACTCGCAAAAAGGGACTGCGAGTCGCAATTAGGAAGGGGTGTTCCTCTTCCTAATTGCAAGTCGCAGCGCGATGCTGCATTGCTTTGTGACCGCGAACGCGGTCGTAAAGCAATCGCAGTTACCACCATTGTCACACTGGTGGTAACCCATTCGCAAAAGGGAAGGGGCACCCCTTTCCCTTTGTGAATGCCATGGAAAACATTTCTTCAGAGCAGGCAGTGGTCCTATGGACCACTGCCTGCTCTGAAAAAATGAAACTAAAACGTTTCATTTTTTTCATTTTGTAATGCATCTCGTTTTTCTTTAAGGAAAGCGGGCTGCATTACAAAAAAAAAAAAATGCTTTATTTAAAAGCAGTCACAGACATGGTGGTCTGCTGTCTCCAGCAGGCCACCATCCCTATGAGTGCTGCGAGTTGCAAGGGGATTGCAAATTGTGACCCACCTCATTAATATTAATGAGGTGGGCATTTGCGACCCCCTTGCAACTCGCAGATGGTGTCAGGGACACCATCCTGCATATTGAATTGCGACTCACAAATTGCGAGTCTCTCTCACTCGCAATTTGCGAGTTGCAATTCAGGAATTTCGTACATCTGGCCCCAAAAGTTTTGAACTAGAACAAAAAGGAGAAATAAAACATTACGATCACAAATGCAAATAGTTGGCCCATCAATAAACACCCCACCACCGTCTAGTGGTTTCTGCCCCCCTTGGGGGCAGTTGGGCCTTATGTAAATAGGCAGATCTGCCCCCAAATGGGTCAGAAATGGCCAAAATTAATGACCCCAAAATGGGTCAAACCTTACCCAAGGGGCTGTCTCCCAAACAAAACGAAAACACACACAACATAATCCCTTGTGCCTAGTGGTTTCTGCCCCACTTGGGGGCAGAAATGGCTAAAATGAATGTCCCCCAAAGGGGAGCGACCTTTGCCCAAGGGGCCACCCCCCAAACAAAAGGGAAACACACAAAATGTAATCCCTGGTGCCTAAGGGTTTCTGCCTCCTTTGGGGGCAGATTGGCCTAACAAAAATAGGCTGGGCTGCCTCCAAGGGGGGCAGAAATGGCCAAAAGTAATGTGCCCCATGAGGAACGACATTTGCACAAGGGTCCACTCCCATACATACAATAACAAAAAAAACTCCCTAGTTTCTAGTGAGCATAGTGATCGTGCAGCAGGGATGCTCAAAAATACATTGGAGGAAAGGAAAAGCCTTTCTTTTCCCCAATGCCTCTTTTCTAGAGAGAAAAAAAAAAACGGCCACAGGAGAAACACCTCTTCTCCTGTTGCTGCGCTGGAAGCAAATGGCTTCCAGCTTGTTGGCTGGCCTCTAATGAAGTCAGTGCTCGTAGATGTCATCAGATCAATGGGGGGGTCGAGGTGGCAGGCGAAGGTCTTATGGTGTCATCCCTGGTGGGGGCCTGTGGCACGGTGGCACATGGGTGGAGCGGTAGCAGCACTGTGCCCAAGTACATAACCATTACAACCTGGTCATAGAAGTGGTTAATGGGCCCTGGATGTAATAATATTGTTCATATTGTCTATGGATTATACTAACATATAATGGAAAGCCTATAAGCAAGTAATTCTGAAAGTTTTATCCACTAATGTGCAGGTGATACAGATATATTGAATGGACAGTGATGAAAAATGTGCAATTGATTTATATGTAAATAAGGGTTTAAGGGTGTGAACTTTTTTAGATAGATTCACTAATTGGGTGTTCATAAATCTTAATAAAGTGTGCAAGAGTATGTCTTTATTGAATGGGTAATGTATTAATTTCTATTGTAGCCCTGACGAAGTTCACATAGACCCAAACACGTTGGCAGTTTGGCTGCAAGTTTTATATGATAACACACACATGCAAGATTGTCTGGCTTTAAGTCATGTATGATTACAAACAAATGCAGGAAATGTGTCTTGTGGACTTAACCAAGCAATACAAGGAGATTATATATTGCAATCAGTGGACTTTGGAATACTTTTAGTTTTTTGAGAGATGACTCCATTATGCCTCATTGTGATATTGCTTTTTGAAGATATGGTGAGGTGCTGGATCATGTTAGTATTCAGGATTTGTGTACTCCCCTGGGAGAAACCAAGAAAGTAGCCAAAATGTAACAAAAGTTAGAATTTTTGAAGAAATGGTAAAAAGTTACTGTGTAGGGAGGTTTATGTTTATTTCAATCAATTGAATAAACAAAAGCTGTGGTAGAACATACCTTTCACCCATGTTTTTGGCAAGCAATGTTTCCTATATTTGTGGTTTCCATTTACCTGCAGTTTGTGGTAGAAACAGGTGTAAAATAAAATCGATCTATTATAGTAATATACTGTTACTTGTCTCAGAAACACAAAGGGCCATATTTATCAAGGGATTGTTCAGCCTTTGCATCACAAAGGGTGTTGCAAGGGCACGACAATCCCTAAATCAGACTTACCAAGCAATGCAAGGTCACAATGCATTGCAACGAGTTGCTTGGCAAATCTGGATCAACGCAAGGCAGCACAAGCCACTTCCCTGCTTTACTTCGCACTGGGAAGGCTTTTCATGGGTGAAGCATAGGTGTTCCCATGCATCCACCCATGGATATGGGCGCATTCCCAGATTTACCATCACTGGTAAACCTGAGATTATGTCAAAATTCTACGCCTTCCCTGGGGAGATGCAACGAGGAAAAATATCTTTATTTCTCCCTGTTGTTTCCTCTTTCTAAGCATGCTGCATAATGCTGCACACTCAGAAAGAGGAAACAGCCTCAGAGGATTGTGTTTGTGCAGGAAGGTACCCTTTCCTGCACAGAAACAATCCTGCCTGCAATGCAGACACCCTTACACCATGACGCAAAGGTGCCTTCATAGGCAGTAGGCAGTAGATTGTACGCCAGCACAGGCAGAGAGCAGAAATGAACCTTATTTTGTTGAATTTGATGCATTGCTGCCCACTCCCTCTCAAACAGTGCAGCAAGTTTTCTTGCTTTGTTTAGTTGCAGAAACATTGATAAATCTAGCATCAATTGAGCTGCAGCTCATACAGATTCTCACATTGTTTACTGTCCATGCACCTATTCATATTGGAAAATCAAATGAGTGAAAAAAGGTATGAAGGAAAACTGTTCATTTTTTTAATATTCCCCAAAAATCAGTTCAGGAATAGTGGATATTCGCTCTTTTTTGCACAATGGCTTACATGTGGAAGTTAAAAATGGAGAAAATGGAGAATAATTCAATAGATGATAATCACAATTATCCTATTATTCTGTGATCCCACACTTCTTCCATTAAAATTGGTACGCCACTTGTCTGGCTGGGCCCACCAGATGCATTAGGAAAGAACCCAAAATGCAGCATGGAACAATCACAACTTTTCCTTTTGAATTCAGTCATTCCAGCGTTGTGGGTAGCTGTGGTATTTGAGGCTGGGGTTGGCCAACTCCTGGGCAAGCCTATCAACCCCAGATAATTCTAAAACCTCTCAACACATGGCAATCCAAGGTGGTGGGGCATGTAGGGATTCCTCTATGCTTTCTTACCAAGTTGGCCTTTCAAAATTTAAACTGTGGCATCTCTGTCCAGAAACATTCTGGAATCTGCAGGTATTCCCAAATGTCATACAATCCAATGTCTCCACACTTCTCCCAATAAAAGTGATGTGTGATTGGGTCTATGAACTGCAACAGGAAAGGGTCTAAAATGCAAAAAGGAAAGATTAAACATTTTTCTTTCAAATTCACTTATTCTAACGATGTGGATCGCTGTGGTATTTGGGCCCTGGCTTGGCCACCACCCAGGAAACCTACCAGTGTCATAGATTTCTGAAAACTCAGGAGTGTCTAGACCATAGTGGTGTGACATGCAAGGATTCCACTATGTTTTCTTAACCAGTATTACCTGCAAACGTTTGTTAAAGTAAAAAAATGTTCTCACATTTCTGTGGGGATGAGGACTGCCATCCACTAGTATTCCCAAACTTCTCTTGATAAAAATGGTATCCCATTTGTGTAGATGGGCCCATCTAGAGTGACACGAAAGGATACCACAAGTTTTTTTCTTCCAAGTTCACTCATACTGGTAATTAGGGTATCTGCGGTATTTGAGCCAGGGCTCAAACTCATCTGATACCTCAGGAACCCTACCAAATCCAGTAATTTCTGGCAGAGAGACATCTTGGGGAACCCAGGGTGGTGCACCTTGCATGAATCTACCCACCTGTACCTGCCAATATTGTATTACTGAATATCGAGGCTAGGAATATCGAGATACAGGAATATCATGTTCAAAATATCAAAGACCAAACTATTCAAAAGTAATTATAGATTTACTATTGATATATATATCATCAAGGTATGTTCATCAACCCACCAGATACGTGCCTTCCACCTCCTGGGCCTTCACCCACAGCCCTTACGTCTTCCGAAGCCACCAAAGCATTGAATGACCTACCCTCCACCTCCCTGACGGAATACAGAAGGGGACTCAAGACATGGCTAATCAATTGAGACCAGTGTAACCTCATCAATCTAATACCCTCAGTGGTGAAGAGCAGTGCTCTATGAATGAATGTTGATTGATTGATTGATTGATTGAAGGTATATAGGTGATGTTAGGTATCGTAAACTAATACTTACTTACCTTTTGATATTTTAGAATTGATATTATGTCCTTGATATTTGTATACCTCACTATTCTAGCCTTAATATTCCTTGTCGACATCAAACTTTGGGTAAAATCAAGATTAGATTATAAGAATGCATTTTTTTCAGTGTATTTGGTGTCCAGATTGTTTAACTGAGGTAGTGAGTAGCAGCAAAAATTATTCATAGCACATCTAGTTAAGTCTATCAGGGAATTCTGCTTTAAGTGTGCTTTACCAATGCACTGCCTCCAAATATTGCTGGATGGCTCATCTTCCTTCGACACAGTCAACTATCCCACCCTCATCCACAACCTGGAATCTCAAATGTGAGTCACTAGCAAAGTCCTTCATTGGTTCTCTTCCTTCCAATTCAGCTGACACCTGTTGTTAACATGGGCACCTCCAGGTCCCAAAAGATCCCTATCTCCTGCTGAGTCTCTCAGGGTTCCATTCTATCTCCTGTCATCTTCAGCTTCTACCTGGAGCTGCTTGGTGATCTACTCCTAATCAGTAGCATTAAGATTGACCAATATACTGATGATACACAACTCTACTTAAAATTCTCCTCTGTTTCAGACATCTAATGCCTCCGCCACTTCCTGCACATCATCCACATCTGGATGTCCAGCACCTAATGTAAGTTCAAAACAACCATGGCAGAATTCCTGGTGTTTTACCAAGAACAACAATCAAGAAACAGTACAAACATAGCTCAATGATGTGAACTGAGATTGCTATAAAAACAACTTCCCCCAAATGCCTTTTCTCTAGAATTCACCTTCAACACCAACCTCACCCTCAAGGAACACATTATCAAAAAAACAAAGATGGCCTGGTACCAGCTCTCGCTCACTTCTAAAGAAAATGAAGGTTTCCCAAGAAAGCCACTTCATAACTGCTGTTCAAGTCCTCATACTGTCATATCTGGATGGTGGTAATGCCTTGCTCTACATCCTCCTATACTTTCACTCTGGTACCCGTTAAGGGCACCCTACACAGCAAGGATGTTTCATCCAAGGCCTGAAGAAATATTATCACATCACCCCCATCCTTCCAGAAGTCCGCTCACTCTCCTTGCCAGCCCACACCATCTTCAAAACCAGCACTCTCATTTACAAAGCCATCACAACCACAACCCCAGATTACCTTGCAGAAAAGCTCATTATCTCTGATGTTTCTCAGCACACCCACATCCAGGATTCCATCAGACTGCCAACTAAGGAATGTAAACAAGAAAAATAAGGCAGCACACCTTTTCCATCTCTGTACCCATGAATTGGAATAACATTCCTGTAAATGTTAGGACAGCCACAACACTGCTCCACTTTAGGACAGACTAGACAACTCACCTCTTTAAAGATGACTACATCACAATGCATAAAATGTCCACAATCCAGCTTCCTCTCCTATTACCGGTTGATGTTATGTTTGATTTGACCCTGTACAGCGCTCTGATGCCTTTTGGTTAGGTTTTTGCTATAGAAATGACATGAACATACACACATAGATTACTTTCTGCTCATTATGCATATCAGCAGCATGACCTGGAATATTGGAAGTTAAATTATCATATGTTGAAGTACAGATATCAGAATATAGCAAATAGGTAGTTATACTGTTTTGTTGGCCAAATGGTAAACATGCATGCCTCCATCAACAGTTTACATGTTTCACCTCTATTATGTTTGCCTCAGTAGCTATCATTTTCTAGGTTGATGATGTTGGTTAGACTCAGCTGTATACCTCGTAATTTTTCATTGTTTTGTATGACTGCATTGTTTCAGGATATCTGTGTTGGCTGTGCATTGCTAATTTTGCGAAATTCATTCATTTATTTTTGCAGACAGGCAAACATCCCCAATTTTCAGCTAGTAACAGCTAAATGCCAAATAAGTAAGGTAATCTGGTATTTTCAGAAATAGAGATCAGGAATTGTACTTACGAAGTACTACATAAACACCCCGGGGACTATTTGGTAAGACTTTGCCGGTGGTGCAAAGTGACTCAATGCACCGCAAAGAGATGTAACTCTTTGCATCTATTTACTTACGGGTGTACAAAAATGCAGGTGGAGCTCAAAATTGAGCAAGACCACTCATGCCCACACAATCTTTAGCTAATAACCCACAGCATTTCAATTTTTATGATATAGCACCAACAAAATATAAAATAATCCAAAAAAGCAATCAATTCCCCCCACATTCCTACATCACTGAATCCATCCAATATCTACGTGTGTCTAACACATTTCTGGGCATTTAGAACAGACATTTTAGCCCACTTTTCAGTGAATAATCGTTTTTATGGATGAGCGCAAATCGATCTGTCCCATGCTGTAATCTCTCTTTGGGCTTCTAACCACGCCTAAGTCATGTCAGTCACTTTCATTGGTTCGTGGGCTTGCCTTTTAAAATCTGCTTGCTTTAATTTGTGAAAGGCATGCATACGCCTACACAGCACCGGTAAACTACTGAAACCATTCGAGGCTCGATGTTTTCAGCATGGTTTCCGGACTAATTTATCTTTTTATTTTCCATGCAGTGTGATCGCGCTGGGGTTTACATAGCGCAATCGCGCACAGTTTTTCGGTTTTCATAACGCGATCTTGCTGTGTTTTTTTCTTGTCATTTGTGTGGCAAGAAAAGTCCTGTTAGGAGTTTACAACGATAATAGCTCTAACTCAAGCAAATGCGAGACCCGTTGCATGCCACATTTTCTGCTGTGGTAACTTTTTTAACGTTTTTCCAATTAACATATGTAGCGTGTGCGCGAGTTTTTGATTTTTTAACCTAAAGATAACCCATATATTTAACTGACTGCAAGATTTTTTAATGTGAAAAGTAGTGTGTGCTTCCAAGCTCTGATGCAGGAAGCGTTTGTGCGCATTTTATAAATATTTCTTTCTTTGCTTGTAATACAGGAAGTATTGCAAGGAAAGAAAGAAATCTTCATAATGCGCGCAGATGCTTTGCGCATTCCAACTTGGGAGTATATAAAGTAGTTGCCAGAAGGGTTAATATATTTTAAAAACAAAGAATACTTACGTTTCGGTTTGAGACAGCAAATAAAGAAAGCTCTCAAATACGTACACAGACACACATTTGGGTGAGAAATAGTGATTTGTGTTAATTTTCTCCTTTTGTTTGTGTCTGCAAAGAACCCAAATGCCACTTGTGACCCCGATAACAGTCTTTCCAGCCATGCTAAGGTATTGGCAACTATATTCAAGCAGGCCCCTTTGGGAACAAAGCCTGCATGGATTCTTCCTCCTTAAGTCATCTTTGACGTCATACTTGTGCTACAAATACAGCGGATCACGTTATACAAATTCTATCTATCATAGGTTCTGAAAGCTTCGGTTGTTTTTCATCGGAATTTTTTATACTAACTGACTATCTTATTTTTACATTTTTAATTGAGTGCTTTTGTTGCTCTTGCAAGACAGTGTGCATCTTCTTTTTAAGTAATGTATGTGTTATGTTGGGAAAAGATCTTATGTAGTCAGCGTTTAAAAAATGTAAATGAGGGTAACCTGTGGTGAATGGTCAGGCTAGCGGAGTCACTTAAAATGTAAAGCAGTTTGCAACGTAAGTTAAATACCTTTTCCCAAAAAAGGTTTCATGTAGCTATCATCCAGCATGTTTTGTTTGACCCTTATGTTTGCTCAGTAGTAGTAATAACGACGCATGTCCATGAGTTTTAGCTGTATCTTTAGAAGGTGATAAATCCAACTCAATGGTTTGTCTTTGCGGTTTTACATAGATTGAACACGTCCCCAAAGCATTGGAACACTTTACATGACAACCAGTTACATTGCACAAGGACACATTCATTTTTTTCCTTTAAGGCACCGGTCAATTTGCACAGAATCACAGCTGCTACAGTAGCACAATCCTTATTAAAAAAAAATCTACTTTTGATTATATACATACAAAATATGTTTTTAGCCCAACATGTTTCCATAAAAATTAAACTATGTCAGTGGGCCGCCATGTACGGCACTAACTCATGCTACCTCTTGCGGGTTAGGGTCGAGAGCAAAGCGCTCTGTCCCTGCTGTAATCTCTCTATGAGCTTGTAATCACGCCCACCGCACGCCCATGAGTTTGGTTGGTTTGTGGTCTTGCCTTTTAAAATGTACTTGTTTTCATTAGTCGAAGGCATGCATACGTCAAGCGTTTTCCGGTGTTTAGCTCCCCTTGAGCGTACCAGCCAACTACAGAAAACATACGAGGCTCTATGTTTTCCGTATGGTTTCAGGACTACTTTTTTCTATTTATTTCCTATGCATCGCGATTTCACTGGGCAGTAGTCGAGCACATTACATCACATCGACCCTCTTACATTGATGATACGTTTGACTAGAGTGAACTTTTGTTTTACTTATGATTTTCAATTTATGTGACAAGAAATAACCAGTTTGGAATTTACAATGCAAATAGCTCTTTTTCGAGCAAATGCGAGACCCATTGGATTGCAAATGCTTGTTTTTTCAGGTACCTGTTGAATATATGAGACCTCTCCCCATGTGGAGAATGCCTCACATGTGACAGCCTTTCCGAGTAATTAGCTTGTCAGAGAATGCCCCTAGTTCCCTTTACTTCTACCCGTTTGATGTACTCTTTCCTCTAGCTGCATCTTTTCTATCTTCAAATATTCCACATAATTCCATGTTTGCTTCCTAATTTCTGCATCTCTTCACTAGCTTTCAGATCTTAGAGGTTCTGAAATTCTGAGATTCATATTGTTTTAAAAGGATTTTGCAGTTGATGCTCATTGGACTGACGTTAACTACAAGCCCCATAAGCAAATACTTAAAAACAATAGTATTAAAATAGCAATGCTCATACTTGTAAAACTACGCACAAAAGCCCGGCCCGATAGCTCATTGAGGTAAACGCTCATGCTAACCTCTATGCTCTACAGGTTAGAACTTGAATTCTGGCAGGGCCAACACTGCCTTGTATCCGATGAAATGTCAAAAGTGCCATCTAAAAACATTAGAATTAAATACAGTTTTTCCATTCTTGTTCATCCCCTTTCTCTCTGATTTAGTCTTTAAAATAGTTTGGGAAGACAGGCAACTATTCTTAGTATATTGCTACTGTTTTGTAGATTTATGCACGGCTGATAAATGATGTTTAAAGCAATTTCGACAATTTTTACACACTTTTAACATTGTCTGTCACCTTACCTTGCTGAGTGAATTGCTCCTATTTTTGTCATGTTTCCACACAAACGTCTCCCTTTTAGATGTGACTACAAACTGCTGTAACTCTCAATGTGGCATTTTACTATTTCCTTTCATCTCTGTACCGTGGGTTATATTACGCCTATATGTGCTTGTTCACCGAAATGTCGTTTTTGCTCCTAAATTTGTCTTTGCTTGTAGAAGTATCTCAGCACACTGTGTGGACTAATGGAGAGTTTACATCTGGATGTATTTTTGCACCTACATAGATGTTTGCTTGTAAAAGTGTTTAACACTCATATTACTGTTCGTCCAATGCTGAAAGTGCATATAAATGTGTTTTTGCCCTTAAATGTGTTTGTAAACCGCTGTAAATTTTCTATAAATTATGTTTTTGGAATTTTATGTGGTTTCTTTCTTTAAATGCAGATTTGTTGTTGGCATTTGCCCTCTTAAAACGTGTCCACGCCTCTGCTATTGTTTCACCAAAGGATGATGTTGACAGTCTGATTTTATACAAAAAACGTTTTTGCTCATACCAGTCACAGCACAATGCTGCTTAATTTTGTACTCAGGTTCATTTTGGCCCAAAATGATTTTACACCTACACATAAACATGATTTGTATTACTAAATATGTTCCGCACTCATGCTGATGTTGCACCAAGGCTGGGCTGGCAATTCACCTGTTACAGCTTTTGTGACTTTATACTAATACAGAGACTGACTGCACATTAATGTGATATCATATTCCTGCTTACTTTGCAGCTAGAAGGATTGTGCATATGCTTGAGCTTCTAAACGTGTTTTTTGACCGAAATGTGTTTTTGCACCTGAATATGTTTTCCCAGGCCCGCTGACGTTACACAAAGGGTGAGTTTGCATGTATATGTGATTATGCAGCTAACCGTGATTTTACTTTTAAATTAGCTTGTTAGACCTTTCTTCTTGGTGTGGTCTTCCTTCAGACTTTTTGCTTTCATCCCCCAGCTTTTCGTTTTTGTTGGCGTTACCACTAGAAGCACTTTATCACTAATAACCAGTACTAAAGCGCTTGTGCTCACTCCCTTAAACATTGTAAAATTGACCTCCACCTGATTGGCACTAATATTTACTTGTAAATCCCTAGTAAGCGGGCACTACAAGGTACCCAGGGCCTGTAATTGAAATGCTTTTAGTGGGCATGGCAATACACACTTTCAACCAGGTCTACACCTTCTTTCAGTACATATGATTCACTCCTAAGGTAGGCCCTAAATGCCCATTAGGCAGAGTGTATTATACTTAAAAGGCAGGACATGTGGGTTTAAGTTTTATATGTACTTTTAGTGAAAACCTCCTACATTCGTTTTTTACTACTGTAAGGCATATAACTCCCATTGGATTACTTAGAGTTGCATTATTATACTTAACAAGAGCTAACATTTGCTTAGGAGCAAGTAGAAATGTTGGGCCCGATTCACAAAGATAAACTTAAACTGAAAGTCTAAGTTTAGACCTAAAGTCTTACTTTACTGCTAGTAAAGTTAGACTTTTGGCCCAAGTTTAAACTTTTGTTCTACGTTTAGACTTTTGGTCTAAGTTTAGAACCAAAATCCTTTGGCTAAGTTTACCTTCATGCATCATGCCTGTCATGTTTAGCCTACATCCACTTTTCCTTCTCCCGCCATCAGTGCAGGCGGTATTTCTTGGTAGAGATGGCAGTTTGAATGCAGGTTTTCATCTATGGAACTCCTAACATCTAGATACGGCAGGTGGACCATCACAGTGGCAGATGGGTTTCCTGTTGGAAAGTCGACAGCGGGACCATTACCACCAAGATCTAAATCAGGCCCATTGTCTTTTTCTTAGAGCTTTTCTCTCAACGACTAGTACTCGGGTTCCTCAAATCCAGAGTTCGATTTTGATACCAGGGGCCTGCTGCAGCTTGATGCCTAAGTGAGTCTCTGGAAGTCTTTATCTTTGATGTTGACGGTAAGGATGCAACAAGACAGCACTCAGCTCTTTTGAGGGAGACAAGTGCTATTCTGTAGCACTGTTCCCACTGGTCTTACTGGCAGGAACGCTTTATTTCAAGATTTCTCCCGATCAGACACAGTCAGACCAGGGGAAACCTTGTAATAGGGCAGGGGGACGCAACCACCACTGTGTTGGCATCCTCCCTGCAAGTTTGGTGGTTCTGTGGTGGGATCGTCAAACTCCTGTTGAGCTTGAAGGTAAAAATCTTCACTGCAACTCTGTCCAGTGGCTTCCTGACGACAACTTCTCTATCCGCTTCCTTGCCCCACTGAACTTTACATTCTCAGGATCTTTTCTATAAAAATTCTGCTAAGTTCAGACTGAAGCCAAGGCCAGTCCTAATCCAAATCATGTATTCAACCCACACTCCACCGCAGCCAACCTTAAATGTTGTCTTTGCACTGGTCTTGAGGGACCAGATCCTTTCGATTAATGCTTTGAACCTTTAGGAGCTATTTTGCACTAAAAACTTTAGAAAGTTCAGAACTCTTATTCAACTTATTGGATTTCATTTGCTTTTGTGTCATTGTATTCATTAAGATTTACTCTAATTTTCTAAATTGCTTTGGGATTTTTCTTGTGAGATATTTTTTACTTTATTACTGTTTGTGTGGTGCAAAAACACTGTATACATTGCCTCTACATTAAGCCTGCCTGCTTTTGTGCCAAGCTACCAGAGTGTTAAGCAGAGGTTATTTTGGCATTTGCTTGTGCCTCCCCCTGACAAGGATTGTGGTTGGTGCTTGAGTAAGATTTTCATCCACCTCTACCAATAACCAGATTTCTTGCAGCACTTTTGCACCTAAATGTAATAATGCTGCAACATGCCTGAGTCTGCCCCTAGTCATGCTTGTATTTCAGAAGGAGGGTGTACTTTGCAGGTTTTAACTATGATTTACTAAAGGAAACCTTTATATGAAAATATTTAGCAAATGATTGCATAAGTCACTTTGTCCTGTTTAGTGTCGTATTTACTGTGGAGCAACTCATCATGATGCATGAGTAAAACAAAAGCAGCACAATGCATCCACTGTGTGACCCAAAACATTGATGTACCAAGCTAATAATTCAAAAGTTATGCAGTGCAGGGCAAACAACCAAAATACTCTGCAAACATGATAAGCCAAGAGAAAAAGGTAGGCATGAGCCAGGACTGTACAAGCTAGGAGGTGGAACACTGGAGTAGGATACTCAGGGGCGTAGCAGGAAGAGGAAGTTAGATTTCAGCAGAGAAGAGGTGAAAATTCAAATCACACAGGTGAAAAGACATGAGAACATTTATACTGTCCAATCTAGATTTTAATTCTGGGTCTCCAAGATGCAGGACTATAGATGAAGTAAAGAAGGAGTGGCACTATTTTAAATATTTGAAATGTGTGACAAAAAGCTGGCACAGAACTTGAAAGCTGCTATGAAACAAGTGGTGGCAGAGACAACCAGCAGAAGCTGATTTCATTGAAGATCAATGATTCTAAGAAGCATAATAAAGTTGATTGCACTGCCAAAGCTGACCTGGAAGGGGACAGTTCATGTAAGTGAAAGCAACCTGGCAAACTGAAACCTCTAGCCAACTGACTAATGTTTCAAGACATAAGGACCAATTCACAAAGGTAAACTTAGACTTTTGGTTGAAAATTAGACCAAAAGTCTAAGTTCACCACTTTGGGAATTCACAATGGGCATTTACTAGTACCATCTTTAGGTCCACACTTGGGGTGGACATCCTGTAATAAGTGCACACAGTTGATAGAAATTGCAGATATAGATATGCATGTCAGTGTTGCTTAAAGCCACAGGACCTCAAAAACAGCAAGATCCAATGTTTTCTCAGTTTATAAAAATTACAGAAACAAACAACGTGTATAGTACTCTGAGCTGACATATTATCACAACGTCAATTACCTAAAAACAGTGGCCAGTCGTTAATCACGGGAAAGCTAGTTTAACAATGAAATATATCCAACCTGAAATGGTTTAAAAGAAATCTGTGCTGAACATTATAAATAGTTTGTAAATACAACATACCATATGTAACCAGCATCATTTGATGTCTATGCATGCCGGGCTACACCAGTTCAGTAGACAGCCTGTGTTCCTCACACAAAGTGAGACAATCTATTTTAAGGTTCCTCTTTTCTAATATTTACTAAGGTTTTGGTTGGTCAAAAAATGAGGATGCCCTACATCACTCATAAAATGTTTAATATACTGCAGTCTTGGTTCTTGAAGGGAATCTTATGTCAAAGACAAGAAGGTTGAACCTTAATTATGTCTGTTAAAAAAGAAAGACCTAGTTTAGCATGACATACATAAGTAGATCAACTGTTAGGTACCGAAAATAGATATCTTAAAAAGGCGTTCTCAGCCATTTACAGTGCATAACACTCAGTGTGCCCCCAAACACCCACCCATGGCAGTTGATAAGCACTTGGATTTATAAATGGTTAACAGCTCCTTAATTGGTTTCCATGAAAAGTTTGGGAGGACTGTAATAGTTTTTGTAAACTTGAGCTTCCTGGTATTGATGGCCTTTTCCAAGAGACCCCTGATCAAACAGGATGCTCAGGTATGAACAGGCTATTGTGGAGTATCCTTTTGGAGTGTGTGGTATTCCTATGAACTTATGTTGCCAATTTTATTGAAAAAGCCTAGGTCGCATGATCCAGTGCATAAAATGTGAACGATTTTCAGGTGGAACCAGAGTATGCTGGTTGGCTATGATCACTTGTGAAAAGTATGCAATGTGTTTCATTTTAAGATTGATTCAAACACTGATATTTATAACAAAAAAACTTCTTCCGGGTTTAAATTAAGGCTCTCTCATTGGTCTGCATTCTTGCTGCCCATGCTGCTCACGTATACACTCTGCACTCAAGCTACTAATACACTACACTCTTCTCTCCTTGTTACGTAACGTTATGTGTATTTGTAAAGCATACTATTACCTGTGGTGTCATCTTTAATACTATTAACCAGAAATCTAATTGTAAGGAGATAGAAGACTGTGACTCTTCAACATTAGTTGCATCATACTCGTGCCTCACCACTAAAATTTCCAGTGGCATGCAGTAACATATTCATCTGTGGACAGATAACAATAGTTGCATGTGAAAGTATTGTAACAAGCCAACCAATCACTATGTAGCAACCAAGTTACTGGAAGTGCACTTTTGTGGGGAAGTGGCAGGAACGCAAAATAATGCAGAAACTTTCTTAATGACCTAGTCAGAAGGGATTTGGGTAATGTATGTATTCCCGTGATAGTTGCATCACCATGTCTAAAATACCTTCATTCATAGGTGTTTGTTACTGTGACACTGTCATCTAACTCTAGCAGTATAACACAGCAATCTATATTCATTTGTATAGTAAGATTGACAGCTTTGCGTACGTCCAAAGTCATGTTGCAAAGGAGTGTCTCTGATATTATGTGACTGAAGATATGAATGTAAACCAAAAAAATGTAAATGGCATATGTCAATGATGACAGTTTATGCAAAAATACCTTAAGCCATTTTACCACAGCACAGGTTTTAAGTGTCAATGAGTGTATGTTGTGACATGTAAAACCTGCACTCCTGTACCAATTGCATATCAAAGGCAGAGTAAAGAAATTATGCATTTAGAATGGATGTGCAGCAATTCTTAGGCTGTCGAACTATGGTAACAAAAACACAACTGGCCGAATGTTATCATATATAATAAGAGACAACTAGTGGAAAGGCATTATTGTACTTTTGACAATGACTTGCTTTGTAGGAATACAGCTGTTGAATGGATATCAGACTGTCACATGTCTTGGTAAATACCCTGCATGTTTAAGTAACCATCTGTACATCTGCTTCAAATTTCTACAGGCATTGAGGATTTCTATTGTATTTAAACACAGCCATATAATGATGATTCAGGCCCGCATCCTTTCATCCATAACTATACACAAATGGTTCATTATGATTAGTCACTAAATGAAGTAACCCTAATAATGTAACACCTGTCTTTGTTAGCTACATTGCATTAATTTCTTGGATGTTGCTACTCTTGTCTAGTCGCTTCACCCCATCCAGGCCCTATCTGTTTGTATCCTGATGGTTTTCATGTTTATTTTTAAAGAACCAAATATATTTTTATTGCTTGGTGGGCTATATATGTTCTTACAATGGAATAAAGAAATATATTGAATATGTGGCAAGGCACATCAGCAGGAAATCCTGAATGTCTTGTCAAATGTGATCTCTAACCTTTAAAAGTGAGTTTAAATTGCAAATTGTTACATTTACATTTCTACATCACTCCATTATGAACTGTATGTGAATGCAGAAGAGCAATGGAACATGAATGGCAAAGTGTCTCCTGACCTTTCTTTTACAGCATCCAATATGTCAATGTGGTGTATGTGACACCATCAGTGTAGCTTCCGATTAGTCACATCCATATATCTTCATATCAAATTGTGAAATATAAACAATCTTGGAAACTTAACACATGCTTATACATATTTGTAAAATGAGTTGTGATTTCTACGTTACAGAGTCGTTCAACCTTTGCCACTGGCAATGCCACTGTTGAACAAAATAACAAAAATATTAAACAACCAAACAGAATCCTATGTATGTTTGGTTGTCTAATGTTTACTCCACATGGAAATAACAGATTGCCAACATATTGTGCCCATAAAATATGCAATACTAGGATCAAAGAGCAACATTGGCAGACAACAGCTATATCATGCAACAAATACTCACTGCACACATTGCAGGACTTGTCACGACTATAACCACACTTCTGACACTTTTGAACTTGAAATCAGTGTCATCATTTGTCAACCAGATGACTTCACCACAAGGAAATAGTTCATATGTTCGGAAAGAAATGTATCATGAGGCTCAACCTATGTTCTTTATTGAAAAGTGAGTTAAAGTAAAAAGAAAACTATAAACCAATGTAAACTGATTGTTAACACCGTTATCCCTGTCTGCACTAACCTACCGAACCAAATGTGTCTACTTCATGGACGTTTAACCTAAAAAATATTACACATCATGGAGACATTACATAATATACACATTTGGTGTGAAATAACACAATGTATACTTTCTGCTTCAATTACAGAGAAGTAGGTTCTGCAATATACTTGGATGGCAGATGCCATGATATAGAATTCTCATTAAATGAGTGCATATGAGCTCTTGTAATTTTTGCAATCACACCGTCATCTTGCTATAATTAGAAAATCCTCACAATTCATGCCACAACATTTTGATAACATGACACAAAGTATGTGTGGTTGATAATGTAAAACATATGTAGGTCTGAAAAAGTCTAGACTCTATCAGCAACCTAAAACTAAGCAGTAAGAATATGTTTTCACCTCAAGCAATTTAAGCTAACGTCTGTGGCACTGATGAACATAAAGGTGTAACTGAAAAAAAATCTTTGGCTCATGCCTTTGTAATACTCCCCTACCTGTACTGAGGAGTGAAGAAGGACACCACCAGTACAAGAAAGAACCAGAAACCATCATGCTCACAGTAGCGTTCAACTTACCATGTTTCTATAAAGCCATGGTGCAAGGACTTCCACTGTTCACTTGTTCCAAGTGTATCAACATAGAATAATTGAACAGTTTTTATTCCTTGTGCAGTTGCTTAATGTAATTTAAGGTTTCTTGCTTGACATGTTTCTCTTCTGCTCTCCTGTAATTATTACTCTCAGAGTGCTCTGAAGTGTCTGGTTTGGCAACATGTAAGCACTTTATAAAATTACGTTCATAAATCAACAAATAAATAAATAAATACATATCCAAAAATGTACATTTTTAACACAAACAATGCAAGGAAAATGTTCACAAACAATATTGTGTCTGACTTTCTACCATCCAATGACACCCCTGCCGTATGTCAACAATTGCCACCAGTCCAGCAAGTAAACTGCAATATATATAACACAATGACAACAATAGTATAATGCAGATATAACAACAACCCTGGTGACACAAAAAATGTATTTCACATATTTGTGTTTCTCTTCCTGTGTTCAAACACTGCTGATGGACACATTGGAGCCATCCATTTCCTCTATGGATGAAACAAGATGTACAGCTAATAAATGAATTTGACTCAATGGCACCCACTCTAAAAAGGGATGCAAATGAGAGAGTGTCTACAAACCACACACCACATAGCTCCTTCACAGGCTTAAGAACATCTCTTCCACCGATTGATGCACAGTAATAGGCCAAATGTTTTTAGCAACATACCCACTTGACATAGGAAGGCATTGTGGAAAAACTCATGCAGGGCATGTAGTGTCATGGCTTGTCGTATGTGCTTTCCCCAATCCAAACTCCCTATGATGGTGGATTAACTGCGTATGGGGTCTGGATATTTTGTACTCCAAATAGGCACAAAAACATGTCTATTAAAGCATGCATGTAGGTAGGTTACGGTATGGCCGAATCCTTTGTAGTCATTGGTGTGACAGGAGTAGTGACATTTAAAATTGTGGCTGCCACATGTGTGAGGCCTAGGTGTATCCACCCCATCCCCAGCACAGGCAATCCTGACCCATGCAGCACCCCAAAAGCTGTGACAGTATGCTCCATCTGAGTGTCAGCCAAAGGCACGATTTTAATATCCACCTCAATAGTCGAGTATCCTAACATCCTGGCTTTTGAGGATCTACCACAGGATTGGAGGATCCCAGGATTAGACCATTTACTGCAGGGTTCAAGGATCAAACATTCCATAAAAGCCAGACCCATGTTGCAGGCAGATACTTGTCTTTCCTCCTTGATCATGAGTGGAAGTCTCTGCTTGGATTTTGCTCCTCACTTATGTTCCTCATCTTGGTTTCTTTCTCTTTATCTAAGTTCCTTGGCTCTCCGGTTGCGTACGAAGCCCAAACAGAATATTGAATTAATCTCTTCAGACCTTTTCTGCTTATGGTGCATCTTGGAACTTCTTCTGGAGCGTCCCTTCAAAAACGTTCTTCCCCTCTTTGAGACTCTTCAAGAATTTCCTTGCATCCTTGGAACTCTATAACCTTTTCCAGAACTGTCTTGAGAGCACCCAGTTAGTGTTTAGCTAGGGAAAGTTATTTATTTTGTGAAACTACATTTGGAGTCTTGAATTGCCCTTACAGCACGCTTTTGTAAGTGTGTTGCAAGAAGTGTCTCCTGGGCCTTTGCAGTGGTATTAAAATGCCTCCCTTGTGGAGCCTTAACAACTGACTAGAGGACATTGGAACATTGCCAGTCTCCCCCCGGATAACTTATCTCTGGCAGGATAAAGTATAAAAGATATGTCATTCAAGAAAGACTGCAAAACAGGTAGAGCCTCTATTTGCAGAGATGAACTGTTTTATAACAACCCAACATATGTCTTCCCTCATCTCTCTATCTCCCTTCTCCATCTTCACAATAAGTATTGAGCATAGGCTTGAATACATTCTTCACTGTTGACATTGACCGATACTGGTGGGTTCAATGTTGGTACAGCATTAACATTCAGATCTATAGATCAAAGGTAACCTGAGTCTGACATGGAGTCTGTTCATGGGGTCTCAACGAAGTCTGTGATTTTCTACTCCAGATTGGCACTGCAACAAGTCCATCAAAGGCATTCATGTAGGTAGGGTATGGTATGGCTGAATCCTTAGCAGTCACTGTGGGACACTTGATGTCCTTGCCAAGGCTGAAGAGATCACAAAGTATCTCAATTACATCAGTAGTTCCCTTAATGACAATAGGAAGTCCATATACTCATTCAAAGAAGTACATGAGAAAAAGATGGTGGGTATAGTGCAAGGCATCTGGGATGGCATGAGCTGAATCATGTGATCACAATAATCTCTTCCCAGAGGCCTTACTGTGGAATCCAATCACTTTGCACATGTCTTAGAGGGCATGAAGCCTACCGCCTTGACCTCAGTTCTTTCCACAAGAGAGGTATCCAGACCTTTGACCACCACTATGGAGGAGCAAAAGGGGGGGTTTAAGGAAGACAAAAGGCCAGTCCAATCTGTCCTCGAAGCAAGGAATTAGTATGGAGAAACTGTATTGCTTTTTGAGACCTACATTTGTATATATGCTCATTTTTTTAACATCCTTTGGAATTCCTACATGTTGGAGCAACAACATTGACACTGTCAAAGATACCTGTTGAGAAGGCACCGTTCCCATTTGTAGGGAGCTTACACATGATTAAGATTTCATTTACATGCCTTGTAATGTCTTTGTAAATAATTTCCACAATCTTTTCAATCAAATACTGGTTCTATGGTCCCTCACCTCATACAGTCCAGCTTTAGTTCTTTATGATTTTATGTCACCATTTTTTATTACTCAAATGTCTAAAAATAAAAGCTTTTAAAAATTTGAAAATGTATGTCAACTCATTGTATCTGTTAAATTTTAAACAGTATTTGGCCTTGTAAAAATGTTATTCGGTATTGCTTTTTATGAATAGTTTATTCAGTGAACAGTGAACATGTGTGGAATAAAGCAACAGCTCCAGCATAAAAGAAATTCACAGGTTCATTGCAGGGAAAAGAAACTACATCCACTGAGTCCAGCTCATCATTCAAGTCTTAACAATCCAATATTCCACATGAATATACCATAACAGCCAACTGGGGAGAATACTGAAGCTACCAAATATATGTATGTTATTTGATATATAACTGCTAACAATACCACAACACGTTTGAATGTATACAAAATTAACCATTACAGCATATTGGCAAAAACAATCAATTACACAGGGACTGAGAATCTGAAATCAAATCATACATCACCTGTGTACTATGTCTGAAAGTGTGATTAGTTATGTCTTTTGATTACATCATCCCAAGGTGCCCTACAAAATAGGGCTCTATCCCAAATCAATTTAAATCTGCCAGTTATTTTGGAATGATGTTACATAAATAGATGTCCTTCCTTCTTTTTTCTTTTCTTCTGGCATGTCTTTACTAAAAGTGGTATATCACAATACGGACAGTGTAACATATACGTTTACATCATCAATGGTAATATAACATAGCTTTCACAGGCAGTTAGGCATAGGGTGTATAAAACTGTAAGACAATCCTATCAAGTGTGGATTAATGAATGGCACAGTAAACCTGCTGCGCCTGACATATAGTTACACTCCTTCAAGGCAGCATCTGACTCAGCCATTCCAGGATAGAATCTCACCAACTTCACAAAAATCAATGGGGGAGACAGAAACAAAATATGGCTTTCACTTGGCTTCCATGAAAAATGTCATAAACATCAACACGAGTGAAACTTCTCCATATAATTTCTCAAGGTTTTTCTGAGCAGTTTTTAAAACACTCACCAGCTATTTCCGACCAGTGTTTTTGTTTTTCCTTTCGTTGTACTAATAACTGATAGCATTGCCATTGTGCCTTTTTTTACCTCCAACCGGGAGTGACTGTCACCACTGGTCATGCAGACATGTTGGGACCTGTGACTTTGCAGGTTCCTGAAGCAGGGGGACTGCTCAACCTACCAAGGCTCCTTACTACTCACTGCGTTCAACCTAGATCCACTCAGGGATATACCAGCAATTGTCGCCCCAGGCACAAAACCCAACTATAGGGTGGAAGCAACAGTCACAATTGGGTCTGGGCATAGCACATGCAGATAGTGTCCAGCGGATGTCTCAGGTGAGGGAGGAAGCAGGGATAATTCACCAGACCTCAGTGGTGCTTTCTGTCATGGGGGGGACAAGACCCTTCCAGTTCAGTCACAATGTCCCCAGGCTGTAGGAAACTCTCCTGGATCGGCAGCAGCCATACAAGTTCACTTGTGTCCAATGGGCTGTCTCAGGGGGTTGGGACCAAGTCTCCTGGTATGTCCCCTGGGGCCCAGTAAATGATGTCACACTTGCACACCAGCAATGGCAGTGTCCTGTGGCACTAATGTGAGTGGGGGTTGGCACACGCCAGATCACTGCACGCTCTCTGCCAGAACCCTTGCTCCCCTGGGGGGTCACTCACAGATCGTGGCTAACTGTGCCACTTACCAGCTGACGGGGCCCACCAGGGTGTTGCACCCACAGACCTCTGGTTCATGGTCATCACCGCAGCTCTGGCAGCAAAGTTTATGCAGTAGATGGGGTAGTGGGGTCTGCACCCCACTGTGCAGAATGGAGGGCAGAAGAGCACCACATGGCCATCGCCCACCTTTGCCTAGGTTCCATGATCCTTAACCCCACATCCTCCCTCTGGTTTGTGGGGGGAATCAGGCAATTCCCCACTCTAATGTAGGCCCTGCAGATCTTTACACTCCCCATCCACCCTAGATCCACTCACCGAAACACAATCTCGGTCACTTCAGCTGGCCATCTCAGTCCCTGCAGGGCAATGTGCCCGCAGCCGCAAGGTCCCTCACAGTTGTCTCCCATCAGCACCATCAAGGTATGGGTCCTGTTGGGGAGTGTCCTCTGTATCACAGACTGCATGGGGGTGGGCACCTGTTGATTATCCTCTGCTTCCAGTTAAGATTGTGTGACTTCCTCTTATCACATGAGGGGCTGTGGGCCTCTTGTCAACAACATGCATGCCTCAAAGCTTTGCTCCAACTGCAGTACCCCTGGAGCAGGCTCTGCTTCTCGTAGCTCTGCTCACTGTCACCCCGCCTCAGCTGACCTCAATAATCAAGCTTGACACCAGCGCAGGGAGGGCCGTTTAATCTGTCAGATCTTGACTGCTCCCTACAGCTCGACCACCATTCTCCAGGGCTCACAAGGTCAGTGCATCTCCTGGGACCCATGAGGCCGCCAGCCACTCTGCGGGGCACTAAAAAGGGCTCTCAGTGGTCCCTGCAGTCACAGCAAGCCACAGCCACTGTCTGTGCAACAATGAAGCAGGATTAGGAAGGATGCGCATGGTCCAGAATGGGAGCTGTAAAAACGACGGCCCTCATTGTGACATTGGAGGTAAATCCCGCTTACCACTGTGGTGGCGGGCGCCAACATACTGCCGTGGTGGAGAATATCCGTTTGCCATATTATGACACACCAATCCGACAGAATAGAGCCATATACACAAATCCCCCAGCCCAAAGGCCAGTGATAAACTTCTCCCTTCTGATCATAGCGTGTTTTGCACTCCTTCATAGTTTTTAAATATTTTACCTTGTACACGCATTTTGTGGGACTCTGGTGCCAGTGTCCAGTGGCATCCGGTAGTCCTTAGGGGTCTCTTACTTTTAAATCAACATCAGTGTGTCTGTATGCTCTCTGTGCCATCTCTACTGGCAGCCATTTCTTACTCCCTCGGTGGTTCCGATTAGAGCCGCCATTTTTGTTAAGCGGTCTAGTTGCTAGTACCCGGCTCCCCAGGCCCATAAAAAGAGCTGCATGAAGCAGACGTGCAGCGGACCTGAATTTATAGGTAAAACTGCTTCCCCCTTCCGAGTATAGTGCGTTTTGCACTTCTTCATAGTTTTTTAATATTTTACCTTGTGCATGCATTTTATGGGATTCCGGTGCCCGTGTACAGTGGCATCCGGTAGTCCTTAGGGACTCCTTACTTTTAAATCAACATCAGTGTGTCTGTATGCTCTCTGCGCCATCTCTCCTGGCCGCCATTTCTTCCTCCCTCAGTGGTTCCGATTAGAGCCGCCATTTTTGTTAAGCGGTCTAGTTGCTAGTTCCCACCTCCCCAGGCTTATAAAAAAAGCTGCATGAAATGGACGCGCAGCGGACATGCGCAAATGGTGTGCCAAAGGCAAGCCCGTCTACGCCCGTCCACATCCAGCCGGGTCCAGGGCCAAGAAACACTATGAATGCAGTCCCGGAAAGATTAGTTTATTTAAAGAAATCTCTCATATCTCTCAATAACAATACAGTGAATCTTTGTCGAAATCTGCTAAATTTTAATTCCCCCACGAGCACCTGTAACGTTTGTCAATGGACTCCTCAGCTTATACTCTCATTGAACCCAAGAATGGATAAAGAGCAGGTTAACAAACTGCTGTTATTAAACAGTCATGCCCTACCCGCACACAAGCTGTATATGCACTCACTGGTAACTGAGTATGCCCCGAGGTTCTGTTTCTAACAGAAACTTGGCTGTCTGAGGACTCCACTCCGGAAGTAATTATGGCCTTGCCCCCTAGTTACTCAGTACATCGTCTAGACAGACCCCATGGCAGGGGAGGGGGATTGGAATAATCTACAAAATTTCAATTCATTGTCTTATTTACTCCCGCTCCATACCTGACTACGAAAGTCTGGCCTTCTCGCTGGCAATTAATGCCACTTTCACCCTCTCTGGTATTTTAATCTATCACCCCCCCTGACCCTTATGGGAGTGTTCTGCAGGCCCTACCGGACTGTGTAGCAGATTTTACCTGCAGAAATTCCAACTGCACTATGCTAGGCGATTTTAATATTCATGTAGATGAGTCACACATTTCTGCCAAAGCCCTACTTATGGATTTAGCAGCTTTAGACCTGACACAATTGATAACTGGCCCGTTCATTTTAGAGGCATACAATTGATCTAGTCTTTAGTAATCTTTCCAATCTATTAGCTCAGGCCACCCTTCCCTTGATCTGGTCCGATCATTTTCTAGTTGTACTCACGCTTCCTGTAGTAAGTCAACAGTACGTCAGTGGTCAAAGTTGAATAAAAAGGACTGGATGGATATCTTAGCAAACCTGCGTTCATCCTCATCCTTTTGTGAGCCTTATACAGCAGAAAGGTTTGATAAGTGGATCTCCAAGTCCCTAGCTATTATTTTACCTACTAAGACCATTCTCAGGACCACTCGTCAAAACAAATCACCCTGGTTCTTTCTTCATCTGCTGCATCTAAAAAAGAATGTAAGTGGATGGAGAGGTAATGGAGGAAATCGTATGACCCTGTCCTCAAAAGAGATTATAGGAATTTGATCCGATCCTTCCACACCGAAATTAAGGCTGCCCAAGCATCCTATTATCCCTCCAGGATTGATCAGTACTCCCATTCTCCCAGAGAGATTTTCTCTATCTTCAAGGAAATGACCCAGCTTCCCTCCATCAACAATGAAATAGAGCATAGTAATGAGCTAGCCTGCTTCTTCCAAAAGAACATTTCTGACATTCAGGCAACTCTCTCCAGTAATCCCCCTAATGAGGACACGCCCATCTCTTATGTCGATGGCCAGGTTTCCAGAGCCCTACTTTCAGTCTTTCAGCCTTTGAGTGAAGGTTTAGTAGATAATTACCTTTTCTCCAGAAAATCTGGATCTCCCTTGGACCCGTCTCCTCCGTTCATCCTAGTTTTAGTATCAGATGTTTTAACACCTGTGTTAACTGATGTTCTCAATGACTCTTTGTTTCTGTGGCATCTTCCGCAACATTGGAAACATGCTGTTGTTAAGCCCTTACTAAAAAAAACTAATCTTGATATAACATCACCCTGCAATTACAGAGCAACTGCTCTCCTCCCTATTGCATCAAAAATAATTGAGAAACACAATAATACTCATGTGTCAGGCTTTCTTGAGGAACATAATCTTCTCCATAACACCCAAATGGGATTTAGACCACTGTATAGCACCGAAACTGCCCTGCTGGCTGTTACTGAAGATACTAGACAACGCTTAGATGCAGGCGGATATGCAGCAATCATCCTACTTGATCTGAGTGCAGCTTTTGACACTGTGGATCATAAGGTCCTATTTCACAGAATTTCTCAAATCAGAATTCAGGGTATTTGCCTTCAATGGCTTTGTTTCATATTTGAGTCAGTGGACTTTTCAAGTGCTTGACCGGGCACACTACTCTGACATTTTTCCCCTTACCTGCAGGGTTCCACAAGGCTCGTCCTTAAGCCCTATGCTTTTCAATATCTATATAGCCCCTCTGGCGAAGATCGTGGATTGTGGGTTATCCCTTGTTTCCTATGCCAATGATACCCAATTGGTCTTTTCTTTCTCCTCTGGCACCAATTCAGAACATGCCACCCTTTCTTCCTGTCTGTTGGATGTTGCCAGATGGATGGCAGACAGCAAACTTAAGCTAAAGTACGAAAAAACAGAGGTTATGTTGTAAGGAATTTCCCCTGCTTCAGTGTCAGCAGGATTAAACGATCTCCCTTTGCCTAAAGATAACATAAAAGGCTTAGGCTTTTGGCTCGACTCCCGCCTCACAATGGAATGTTACTGGAGGAAACTTGCTGCTACTCGTTTCAATTTGTTGAGGACCTACAGGAAAATGTTTACATTCCTTCCCTTTTTAGGTAAAAGGCTTATTGTTCAGGCTCTCAAATTGTCTCACCTGGACTACAGGAATGTTTTATTTATAAGCTCGCCATCCTATGTCTTAAAGAGACTGTAGGTGGCACAAAATGTTGCTGCCCGCCTTTTCATGGGCACTCCCAGATACCATTCTGCCAAATCCGCTCTGGCCTCTCTCTATTGGCTCCCCATTGAACAGTATATCAACTTTAAAGCTATTTGTTTTGTTCACCGGGCACTTTATAAAAAGGGTCCGGCCTTTCTTAGGCAGATTATAACCCCTACACTCCCCAAAAATCACTTAGATCCTCATCCTCTTCCCTGATTAACATACGTCATGTTAAATGTTAAGAAAGCAAGATGGGGAGGCAGGTCTTTTGCCTTTAAAGCAGGTAATTTATGGTCAATCCCTCCCACTGGAAGACCGCCTAGAGAACTAGGAACTTTCTTTCTGTAAAAAGCTGAAGTCTTTTCTTTTCCCTCTGTAGCCAGTCAGCTTTACCTGTTTTAAGGTCTTGCATCAGGCCTCGGAAGCCTCTGGGTAGCTATGCGCTCTTTACATTTTTAATACAATTAATAATAATAATAAAAATAATAATGTGGCGGTCCCATCACCCATACCTTTACGCCAACAAAACAACACCCATCACATTATGACCCACAAATCACCATGGTGGATATTCAAAGGCGGTAAACCATTACATACAGCTGCGCTCAGAATGGACACCCACAAACAAAACAACACCACATTGGCCAATACTAAAGACACACACCTAACACTCATACACACACTAAACCCACACACCCACAGCACTATAAAACACACACCCACATTACCCACAACCCTTTATGAATGCAAATGATTGCCACCAGACTGACACCAAGACCACTGCCACAACTAGATTCACACATGACTTACACCCATACATCCCTCATGCACCCCACATCACACACCCCACCACATTACTCAACACTCTCTCACCAACACACACCTCACAATACCCATGTCCCCACAAAGGCACCCCGTTTCACTGATGAGGAGTTAAGGGTCATGGTGGAGGAAATTCTCAGGGTAGAGCCACAGCTGTTTGAGCACAGGTACAGCAAATCTCCATTGCAAGGAAGATGGAGCTATGGCAGAAAATCGTGGACAGGATGAACGCTGTGGGACAACATCCACAAACAAGGGACAACATCAGGAAGATGTGGAAAGTCCTACGTGGGAAGGTACCTTCCATTGCAGCAAAGCACCAGCTCTCCATACAGAGGCCTGGCGGTGGACCACCACCTCCTCCCCCACAGCTCACAGCATGAGAGGAGCAAGTCTTGGCATTACTGCATCCTGAGGTACTCACTGGAGTAGCTGGAGGACTGGACACTGATATTTCAGCAATTCCCACTTCTCACCTCTGTACCTGCATGCCATCTCACACCCTCACTCTCACTCCCATCACTCCACTCCATCCCACACACAGCACCTACACACATGACTAACCACAATGCCAAGCCATGCATGTTATACCAATGCCTGGACAGCACTCCCAGCCCTGCATGGACACTCATCACCAAAGCATACACAGCATAGGGAAACTAACAATGCCACACTACATCATCATACACAAGCAAAAGGTGGCAGGGCAACACCAATAATAGAGAGGAAACCAGGGATGTTCAATATGTCACACACATGAAGCATAATACATCACTTACATCCCCACAGGTACCCCAGCCAATGTCAGTGGAGAGGAGGTTCCACAACTATCCTGGTCCCCAACAGAAGATGCCCCCAGTGATGACAGTAACTCTGGGCTTCAGGATCTGGATGGCCTACCTAGGCCATCAGAGACCACTGGACAGCCAGTCACCTAAGCCCAATCCAAGTCTACCACAGAGCCTCTTCTACCAGTATCTAACACTACAGCACCCACCCAGTGTATCCACACTTCTGTCCCCAGGACACTTCAATCAGCATTGTGCCCACCTGTACAGGGACCCTGGTCCACACCTCATACCCAAGACAATCAGGGACCTGGGGTCAGTGAGCACACCTTTCAGGGGACAGGGCACAGGCAAGCAGGGACACTGGGAGGCTTGCTGTGCACCAGGGAGAAGACAGGCCCAGGGAACCGACTCTCCAGGAGGCACTCTTCGAGATCCTGGGAGGCTACCAGCATTCACAGGACACGATGGGTTAGATCCTTGACAACATGCAGGAGAACAGGCGGCTGCAGGAGGGACAGTTTCAGGGAATCAGGGAGGACTTGCAGGCCATTAACACCATCCTGATCTCCATAGCAGAGGTGCTGGCAGACATGGCCAACATCATGAGGGAGGCGAGAGCCCACCTGCGGGCCCCTACCACTACCCAGTCCATTGACCAGCCCTCCACCTCTGCTGCAGCTAGTGGGCAGGAGGCCCTGCCACAGGACCCACAGGCTCCCAGCACCCCTTCACCTGCAGAAGGTGAACCACCCCGCAAACGTTCCCTGCAAACCAGACAGAAGCCAGAGACACTTGCCAAGACCACCACCAGGAAATTAAACTCTCCTGATTGTCCCCATTGTGTCCCACTCAGTCACTTTGTCCACTTTGAACTGCTTTTGCTCCCCTTCCTATGGACCCTTGGACACCTCATATGTTCTACAAACAGATTGGAACAATACCCTGGACTTTCCTCCATCATCACCCCATTCCGTGGCACTTCCCCTCAATTTCTTGGCACTACAATAAACACCCTTGAACACAACTTGACTACTAGTATTGTTTTGTTTTGAAAATTTGTATTTATGGAAACAGTCACATCTAGTGCAAATTAACTGCACACTGTGAGAGTATAGAAATAATGATCTGTAGTTGTCTGTAGTCAGCACATCAGTACACAGTTGTTATATCACCAACATCTGTAAAATGACAAACCATAGGTGACAGTAAGGTGAGATGCAAAGGAAGTTAATGCAATCATGCTACAGCCACACAGAATACACCAATAGTCATTGGATTGTGCAGTTCCACTGTCTCACCTGTGTGTCATTGGAAGTACTGACGGATAACTGATGTTCTGTTGTCCTCATCCTCATCCTCAGCCTCTTCATCCTCACTGTCCTCAGGGTTTACTGCTGTCACAGGGGCATCTCCAGTCTCCTCCTCCTGCAGAAAAGGTACATGGAGTCTGACGGTCAGGTTGTGCAACATGCAGCATGCCACTACTATCTGTCAGACCTTATCGGTTGAGTAGCACAGGGATCAACCTGTCAGATGGAGGCACCGGAACCTGGCCTTCAGGAGGCCGAAGGTCCTCTCGATGATCCGTCTGGTTCACCCATGTACTTCATTACAACGTTCCTCAGCCCCTGTCCTGGCATTCCTCACAGGGGTCAGCAGCCATGATAGGTTTGGGTAGCCAGAGTCACCTCCAAGTATTGAGGGAACACATTTAGCCTCACACAATCCTATGTGGTTAACACCAGAAGGCATACACTAACATACAGTGGGTGGGGACCAAGGCTCACCTATTAGCCACACCTGTGACTCTGTAGTTGGGCCATCACATTGGGGATTCTGCTATTCCTCAGAACAAAGGTATCATGCACCGACCCAGGATACTTAGCATTGACGTGGGAGATGTACTGGTCTGCCAGACACACCATCTGCACATTCAGTGAGTGGAAACTCATACTATTCCTGAACACCTATTCATTCTGGCAGGGGGACAAATGAAATATGTGAACTGTCATTCGCCCTAATAATATTGGGTATATGTCCCATTGCATAGAATCTGGCCTTCACAGTGGCCAATTCCACCGGGGGATGGAAATGTAGCGGCACATGTGTTTTACCAGGGTGGACAACACTGTTGCCAGCACGATTGAGAACATTGGTTGTGAAATTCCTGCTGCCATGCCCACTGTCACTTGAAAAGAACCAGTTGCCAAGAAATTAAGCACTGATAGCACTTGCACAAGAGGGGGATCCCAGTCAGATGACGGATAGATGAGATCAGGTCTGGCTACAATTGGGCACACAGCTCTGTGATTGTGGCCCTGTCCAGTCTATCAGTGAGGATAATGTAACTGTCCTCCAGTGTAGCTAAGTCCACAAGGGGTCTGTACATTGCAGTATGTCTCTACCTCCTATTCATCCACAGCGGTAGGTATCTAAGGGACACACGAGTGAGTACGCTGTCACAATTGGAACACTGGAACCACAACTTCAGTATACTTGGTGCACTTATGTAATGGGACAGTGTTAATGGCGAAGTATGTGCCAGTCTAATCAGTGACGCAGTTAATGTCGATATGACTGCCCCCCCCCCTCAAATAACGACCTCCTGTCCTGTATGTAGGGACAGGTGGAAGTGAGGTAATTCCGCCGATGTTGGGCATCGTGGCGGAAGGCGGTCTTGCACTGCTGTGCAATTCCTCAGTTGTTTCCTGACCCTCAACATGAGAACACCTACACTGCGTGTGCTGCTGTGACCTGTGTCTGGAACCCACCATGGCCTGTGTGATTGGGGAAAGGGCCCCAGCCTTCAATTCAGAGGAGCTGGAGCGAATAGTGTGTGGGGTCCTACCCCAATACGGACTGCTATAATGGCCTCCAGACCAACAGGTGAGTACACATTGGGCATGATGCATGTGGGAAGGATGCATGGGGATGTGTGTGCAAGCATCGTGTCATGGGGCGGGGGGAATGTCTTGTGGTGGTGTTCATGTTGTACGCTGGGTGATGTGTGTGCCAATGGTGATGGAAATGGGTATGGTGGGCCATTTTTGTGACAGGCTGGACTGTTTGTTTAATGGTGTTCTCCTGTCTGTATTGCCTCTGTAGTTCAGCGCCCATCAAAAGAAGGGATTATGGTGTGCCATCGCCAAGGAGGTGTGGACCCTGGGGATCTATGGCAGGCGGAGCACCCACTGTCAGAAATGGTGGGAGGATCTGAGACGCTGGGCACGGAAGACAGCGGAAGCCCATCTGGGGATGTCCTCCCAACGAGGAAGGGGTGCCCGTCGGAACCTGACCCCCCTGATGGCCCGCATACTGGCGGTGGCCTACCCAGAGCTGGATGGACGCTTGAGGAAATCACAGCAGCCACAAGGGGGTGAGTACAGTGGGCATCATTACCAATTTTGGCAGGTGGGGTGTGATCCGGGTGGTGGATGTGAGTTAGTGGGTGCACCTAAGGCCAGGCCAGGCATTGCAGCTTGGCTCAACTCTAGGGTAATGGGTGTATATTAAATACAGGAAACCTAGCGTGTTTGCAGTCCATTTCAGGCAGGGCATCATGGGTCCCAGGAGGGGTGCAGTTGGCGGTGTGTGGCCCTCATCTTGCCTTAGCATGTAGCCATATTACTGGCAGTGAAATGCATAATGCTTAAGCCTGTGTGTGATGGTGCTGTCATCCTGTCTTTGTGTGCATTAGCGTCATCTGGTGGAGGAGCAGGGGCACTGGTGACAGAGGGAGCTGCATCCCACAGGACCCAGGGGGCAGAGTATACCGACATCGAGGGAACCAGTGGGACGGAGGGCGTGGGGAGCACCATAGCGGAGACAGGAGGTGACAACACAGACTCTAATACCTCCTCCTTTGGAAGTCCCCTGGTGGTGGTGGACACCTTTGTGACCACCCCAACTGCAGGTACAGATGCCACCCCATACCAGCACCGCCCTCCCAGTAGCCCCTCAGCGAGTTGCTCTTGCCCACTCACCCAGGAGGGTGGGCATCTCCTTTGCCACAGGCACCTCAGGCCCTGCCCCAGTGAGCCCTGCTGCCCTGAGTGAGGAGGCTTTTGACCTCCTGTGATTCATTTCTGTATGGCAATCAACCATTGTGAATGCCTTGCAGGGGCTGGCATCCCAGATGCAGCAATGCAATTAATTCCTGGAGGGCATTCAAGGTTGATTGGCGGCCCAACAGACATGGAATCAGGCACTATCCTCCACTCTGATGGCAGCCATTGTCCCTGTTTCTACTGTCCCCCTCCAACTACCACTTCCCAGTCCCATTCTCCTCAACCCCCACCCATCCCAGGCACACATACTGACAAGCATGCACACAGGACAACACCCAAGAGTGGCACAGACAAACACAAGCACCACACTTCATCCCACGAGCACTCACGCAAAAACCAGACAGTTGAAGACACGAAAACATCCACTGCCTCCACTGTCTCCCCCTCCTCCTCTACCTCCCTCCCAGTCACATCCACACTCATACCTGCATGCACTACATCAACATCCACCACCAGCATGACCATACCAAGCAGCACAAATACCTCACTAGCAGACACCTCCACAACATCCTTGCACGCGTCCCCTGTGTCTGTCCCACCTCCTAAAGGACACAAACGCAAGCACTCACACACCCAACAGCCATCCACCTCACATCAGCATACTACCCATGCACCTGCACCCAAATCCTGCCCCACCACCCCATAGAAGCTTTTCCTTGCCCAACTTCACCTCTTCCCTCTTCCTCTCCCGTCCTGACCGTAAGAGCATGGTCCCAACAACCCAGCCCAGTACCTCACACAAACAGTCCAAGGAGACAGTGGTGCCACCACCTAGTCGTGTTGGGAAGGATACCACACCTCCAGGCAAGAAGGGGAAGGAGCCTGCACATCCAGCCAAGAAGGGGAAGGTGCCTGCACCTCCTGCTTTGAAGGGGAAGAAGCCCTCGACTCCTGCCAGGAAGGCTAAGGACTATGTACAATCTGCCATGAGGGGAAGAAGCCATCAACCCCTGCCAGGAAGGGTAAGGAATCCACGCCCCATGTCATGGAGAGGACGAAGCCCTCCTCTCAAGTGAAGGCTGTCAGGGTGACACCTCCACCACCACCAGTGGTCATGGGGCCACCACCGCCAGCTGAGGAAGTGCAGACATCACCACCTGCAGAGGCTGCCCAGGAGGCTCCTCCATCTGCCACCATACTGCAGCCATCACCACCTGCAGAGGCTGCCCAGGAGGCACCTCTATCTGCCAACACACTGCAACCATCACCACCTGCAGAGGCTGCCCAGGAGGCACCTCCATCTGCCACCACACTGCAGCCATCACCACCAGTGGAAGCCATGTAGGCCACCCTCCAGGGGTTGCTGTACGTGGATCCAGAACCAGTGGGCAAGTCACCCACTTCAGAGACTGTGACCTTGCACACCCCAGAATAGATAAATGGGCCTGGAGCCCCCTCCAGGACCAGTGGGAAAGTCACCCACCAGAGAGACTGTGGCCTTGCACTCCCCAGGACAGAGAAATGAGCATGGAGCTCCCTCCAGAACCAGTGGGCAATTCACCCACTCCAGAGACAGTGGCCATCCGCTCCCCAGGACAGAGAAATGGGCATGGAGGCCCCTCCAGAACCAGTGGGCTTATTCCTGACTTCAGCTGATATGCTCCCCATCCCCCTCCGGTGCCCGCACACTTGTAAACTGATGCCCCTGCAGAGTTCCATCCGGATGAAGTCAGGATTCGAGTTGGGCCTTGGACTGTGCCCTGTGGCCCTGTGGGCCCTTTGAACATTGGACTGGGCAGTGTCCCTTTGTGTACATTTGTACAGATCTGTTTCACTGACAATTTGATTATTTATTAGCTGTTGATATTAATACATTCTCCTTTGTGCATTCCTGTTGTCCTTGCATTATTCTGCCATGTATTGGGTGCAACTTGTTTTTCGTGCGCAGCTGGTTGAGTGTATAGTGTGTGTGTCTTTGGTGTGTGTTGTGCATGTGTGTGTCACTTTTGTTTTCCTCCCTCCCTCCATTGCGTGCAGTTCGGGTACAATGGCGGCGTTGTTCTTCCCTGTGAGTCTTTTGTCTTCAGTGATTTGTTTCCACCAGGCTTTTGATGGCGTTGGTACTGCCCCCGGAAAACGTGGCAGATTGAAGGGTCTTAATATGGTGGGCACTACTTTGTCTCCCGCCTGTCTGTTGATAGCGACTGCCGGTGTGCATGGTGTTTCCGCCCTGGCGGATGGTGTGGTATATTGGTTGTCTATAGGAGTTATCACCACCATGGTCATAATTTGGCAGTAATTACTGCCAGCCGGTTGATGATATTACCGCCACTTTATCACTCATCGCCTGAGTCATAAAGCGGGACTATGTCTTGGCCCCCATGGTGCCAGGTCATGCCTTCAAATGGCTGTCTTTCCTTGATAACATTAATTACATTTACTTCTTCTGTCATTTCTGTTTAAGGGTGCTTAGTAATGTGTTGCTGTATCTCTCTTTTGACCCCCGTAGAAATCATTCTGAATCAAATAATTAATGGCAATTGTCTCTATTTCAACCTCTAGATTTACCTCATGTAATAAGTTAAACTTTTTTAGACATTTTCTGCTCAACTCCTAATAAGACTATCTCCATGAACTTTCATCTTCGAACAACTTAAAAGCCTCCATTGCCTTCACATAGTTAAACGATTTATAATTCAACCTCTGTGTATCTGTCATTGTTTTCTTGAACACAGGGGCTCTAGTTTCATTCTGTGCATGATATGCACCTGTATTTTCAACCTTAAGACTTAAATCTGCCTCAGCTTTCCAAAATGTATACAAAATGCATAACCAATGTGCCATTTTTTTCCTTATCAGCTGTTTCCCACTGGAACAGCCCTCTAAAGTAACACTTTGCTAAACCCCTTTGCTTTCTATTCAGAAGGAATCTCAATACTTGGCTTTTCTGTTAAATGTCACTTCTCTGCTGGGTTGCTTCAGTACCAGGATAACACCCTTGTGGATTAACATAGCACTCTATAAATACTTTTCATTCTTTTGTCCATTTGATGTCACGTATATTATCTACTAGATGAGAAACGATGACATAATTACATCATACAGTAACAAAAATATTTTCTCTTCTTTATAAGGCAGTAACCATATGTTATTCATCATTTGGAGTTCATGTCACAATACTTAGCTTAAATTGTAAACATCCTACTGTGCTGAATTTACAACATAGACCAACAAAATCTTTATTGCAGTACAGATTACCATTTTATTCTTGCCATTCAATATCACTTTGAAATAAGTCAACATTCATGTACATATCTTTGTTCATATCCATAACATCAAATTCACAGTCACATGCACAATCATGTCTACTAAGTGCAATATATTGTACTTCATATAATGACATATATAAGATACTATCCAACAATTCTAGTTCAACTGCACACAGACATGCTTGATCACTTGTGAAACCAATGTGTTGTTGCTGACCATACAACAATTTCTGTTGACTTTTGTGTTTCAAATGGGTTCCATCCACTGAGTACATCAAGAGTTTTTGCTTTGGGTCACCTGTTTTTGGACCTTCCTTGTTTGTGAGCCTCCGCAGTGGTGTAACAAAGGCCTCAACAGCCCCCACGGTGCGGGTGTATCCTGAGTTCCAGGGGGCCCCCTCAGCACAGCACTCTAGGCTGAGAGCTCCAGAGAGAGTTAGGAGGTGGGTCCCTTCAGGTACTTTGCAGGGACCCCCCTCAAGATTTGTTACATCACTGAGTCACCCTACCTGAGTCTCACTCCGAGTAATTTCTTGGTAAATTGGACTGCACATGTTTACTGACAGTGTCCGCCTTTTTAATATAAGGTCTCTGTGGTGCAGCTAGGGTAAGGAACACTGTGCGGGTTACACGTGGAAACGTGTGCACACACATTGTAGGACATGTGTAGGATGTTCATGACATGCTACAGTTGTGCTCAGAAGGTGGAATGGAAAATTTAAAATGTAAAGTGCTCCTTTTGACAGGCTAAACCTTCCTTTTACTTTTTAATAAGTCACCTCTATGTAGGCCTTTTTGTGCATAATATTTAAAAGTAGGACATTTGGAAATTAATGTTGAACGTGTCCTTACAGTTAAATATGTTCAAAAATGATTTTACCTGTAGCAAGGCTTGTTGCTGCCAAAGGGAGTCATAGGGCTGCATCACTACTTATATTAAATGCTAAATTCAGATTTGTGGCATCTAGGAAAATCATTGTTCCACTAATTTGAATTGTAAATTGAAATGCTCTTTAATGGTATTGGAAGATTTAACATTTTTTTTTTAGAAATGCTACTTTTAGATAGTTGGCATTTTCTTGCCTGATTTTCTATACATTTCAGCTGCCTGGGCTGGTGATGGCTTTTCCACTGGGAAAGGTGTATTGGAACCAGACAATGCAGAAAGCACATGGTTGTAGAAGGGAATGGGTCTTGTTGACAGGGTGACTGGGGAGGAGTTGTACCTTGCCCTGATTAAACTTGATTAGACTTTCCCCAGCACACAGAAAGAGATCTCACACCTGCCTTTTGTGCCACTAGCTAGGGTAGAGCCAAAATCAGAGAAGAGGGGAGAACTGACCAGAACCAGTTTTAAAGTCAGACAAAGGAAGGTCTCCACCCACAGACGGGACTGGGCATAAAAGGGGCATTCCTAGAGCTTGCAAGAGAACAAAACTGTGGACATGGGCGGGGGAACACCATGGTCAGTTAAAAGGACACGCCCCCAAATTCCATGATGAACTGAGGACTCATGACTAGTGAGTTTTTCTAGGGTTCCCCTACACCCCTAAAGACCAGCTGGGGGAAAGACCTGGACTTCTGTACACTAGCAGGAGGAAGGGAGCATCAGGAGCCAAACAAAAGAGAAAGTAATGAAGGGAGACAGTGAAACTGCTACAGGTGGCTAGTGGTAATCACCAGGAGCGCAATGAGCTTAGTATCATCAAAAGTGGCCAAACCAGATCCAAGATATTGCTGTTTATAATATCTGAATGTTGATGTCTGGAACACAGCAGATGGTTGTTCACTGTTATTTCTAACCTTATCCTAAGGAGTGTCATACCTCTGGGATCGGCACAATATTTATTATTTAATTAACTGGCAGAGCAGGTGTGTGAAAGGATCCCTCTCCTGACAGCTCATCTCCTCAGGGACTGCCTATGTTCCTAGGGCTAATTAAAATAAAAGTAGCCCTGCCAGACAAACCCATTCCCCTAGGACAGAAGATAGTGGTGAAAGTGTGAATGCCACTGCACATCCTTGTGTTGCTGTGCAGCTGCCCCAGCTCCCTATGACTGGAAGGAGCAAGCAGGTATCACACCCTTTGTAGAACTTCAAAGGGATTTTGCCTGGCACACATAAGGAGACCTGACACCATCCTTATATGTTATTAGCTAGGCTGGAGCCAACCAAAGAAGATCGGAAAACTGACCAGAACCAGTTTTAAAGATAGGTAAAGGGGTGGACTGGGCATTCCTAGAACTTGAATTAGAGCAAGACTATGGACCTGGACTGTGAAGGCAGTAACACAATGGACAATTGGATGGACAGCCCACCTGATTCTTTGATCAACGGAAAACTTTGTATGCAGCTGATCCCATGACTAGTGGTTCTCTCCAGGTCCTCTGTAGGCCCTCTAAGGACCAGTTATCGGAATATCTGGACTTCTCTGCAACAGGAGGGAGAAGGGAGCACTAGGAGCCAAGCAGATGAGAAAGTTGGTGCAGGGAGACAGTGAAACTGCTCCAGGTGGCTAGAGGTCCACATCAGGAGCAAAATGAACCCAAGCCCACGACATTGGCCTAACAGGTGCCAATATATGGCTGTCTGACGGATTTGCCCTTTGACCCCCCAAAAAGGAGTAGGTGGGTATTCACCACTATTCCTGTACCATCTACTAACGAGGGCCATTTCCCTTTGGGTCAGTGCAACATTTAATATTTGATTAACCAGCAAAGCAGGTGTTCATGTAGCCCTCCCCCTTACAACAGCTCATCTCCTATGGGAGCCCCTATGTCCACAGGGGGAAGAAAAACAAAAGTAGCCCTGCCAGTGTGACTCATGGCCCTGGGACAGAAGACGGAGGTGAAGGGGGAATACCACTTCACATCCCCGCGATGCCCTGCAAGGGCTTGGGGTTGGGCCTGGCCCTTTTTGTAGGCTTATCCCCAGTCTTTTTGCCTTTCTCCTCCTGTTTTCTTATAACTATTTTTCTTGGTGTTAGGACCCTGGGCACCTTATCACTGCTGATCAGTGCTAAAATGCATGTGCTCTTTCCTTTAAATTTGGGAGGATTGGGTTACACCTGTTCAGCACATTTAGGGGGTCATTACAACCCTGGCGAACGGAGTTAAAGTTGCGGCAATACCGCAAACAGGCCGGCGGACAAAAAAAGGGAATTATGACCCTGGCGGAAACCGCCAACAAAGACAGCCACTTTAACACTCCGACCACCACAGCGGTACAGACAAGCAGCGCGGCGGTCACCGCCAACAGACAGGCAGGAGACAAAGTACCGCCCACAGTATTACAACACACCAATCTGCCACCTTTTCCGGGGCGGATTCACCGTGGATAAAAACACGGTGGAAACAGTTACTGCAATGGGAAAACGCTCACCTCAACACATCCCACGAGGAACGAGGACTCCATGGAGCCCGAATTACACATTCTACCGGCCCTTGTATTCCTACTCATCTACGAAGACCAATGCCGGCGCTGGCGAAGACAACGGTGAGTACTGCACCTACGACATAGGGGAGGGGGGAGGCAAAGTTAGGGGGACACCCACGAAACACCCCCACCCTCGCATATTACAACACACTGTCACGTTGTAGATGCTCCTCAGACTCGGTGCGATGCAAATGGGAGTCCGCCTCCTGACACCACCAAGTCACCGATAAAAACCACGGTGCATTGGAGTAATCAGGTGAGGGAAGGAAGGGGAAGGAACAGCATGGAAGGGATATCTGTAATGAGAAGAATACACAGCGTTAATATCACATTAGCCTATCTATTCTCGCAATGTCTCGCTAAAGCACCAACGACCGTACCTGCCAATATCTCCTGAGGGCAGGATTAGTCCAACGCCTGTCTATGCTCCATCTGAATCATAGATGGATGCCACAGGCCAACGATGAACACCGATAATCTCCTATGGGTTATTCAACACCCACTCTTGTACAAGATAGACAAAAAATAATAATCTCCTATGGGTTGTTCAACACCCACTCTTGTAAAAGATAGACAAAAAATAGTGAGGAAACAAAACGAAGAGAGAAGAAAAAGAATGACGGTAAAACCCAACTCGGGCTCCTTTCTATAACTCAGTTAAAACACTGAGCCTCTTGTCATAGTCACGCAAATGGTAGAAATGACCCATTCTTTCTACCCCATGTGCTGAAAAGCAAAAAATGTCCCAGCAGTTCCATCCCCGCAAAAGTAAACATTAACACTGCGTCACAGCAGATTAAAAATGTTCTCCAGCTATGAAAACAACAGTTCCTGAGTAACGAACAGTTCAAGTACAGGAACGCCGTGCCTTGGATACCAACTGTGTCTTGGTCGAATAGGATAGTGGGAAAAAAGGCGAGGGAATCCGGCACCAGATCGCCTCACCGCTTACCAACTCGAGACTCCCGACGATAACAGGAATATCCCAGATTTGAGGGAAACAGGAGAGCAGCAAGTACTCCACTGGAAGCCGAACGAGAATCCACCCTCGAGAACGCCGTCAACAAGAGCCCTCGTTGACCATCCGACTTTGATCTGGGAAACGAATAACGCACAACGCTTCCTGGATGTGCGTGGTTTTACGCGATCTCTTCCGGCGATAGGCGTCATGGGATTTGTAGTCCAGAAGTACTACAATATCCCGATCGTCAATGCAGGTGCTGCGGTTAACTCCTGACAGTACGCCCTCCTCCAAAGCGCCTCCTCGGACCAGGCTTAGAGGGATGACGGGCATGAAACAGCCGCACCGCCCTAGGGGCATGGACATTGCGTTCCGGCTCCCATGAATCATCCTCGGCATTGTACCCCTTCCATGAAACCAAATACCACAGCTTACCCCCCCGTCGTTTGGAATCCAACACTCTGCGCACCTCGTATTCCAGCTGCCCATCTCTGACCACCGGAGGCACCGCCTGCCGGGTCGCTGAAAGGGCCGGTTTCAAAAGGCTGCAATGAAACACCGGATGGATCCGTAAGGAAGCAGGTAAGTTGAGACGATAAGCCACAGGGTTTATCTTGCGTAACACCACATAGGGACCAATGTAACGAGGATGAAAGACGCTACGCATCTTGAAGCGTATATACTTGGTGGAAAGCCACACTCTATCGCCTGGCTGATATGCCGGTCCCTCACGCCGATGTTCATCACCCCATTTCTTATACTGTTCTTTGGCCTTCTCCAGATTGAGTCGTATCTTCTTTTGCACGGATTGGAGATTCTTAATCACAGCATGAACCGTAGGTTGATCCGTGACATCCCTAGGTATGGTTATGGGCAACATCTCTGCGTGGAAACCCGTGTTAGCACGAAAAGGAGACTCCCGTATCGAGCTATGCCAAGCATTGTTGTATGATAGTTCGGCCAGCCATAGCAACGAAACCCAGGATTCTTGAGCGTCCTTTGCATAGCACCTCAGATATTTCTTCAGAGTTTGGTTAAGGCGCTCCGTCTGGCCATCGGTTTGTGGGTGGAAGCTGGTGGACATGGCGGATTCAATACGCAGAACCTTACACCACATGCGCCAAAACCTAGCGACAAACTGGGGGCCTCTGTCCGAGATAATGGTTCTCGGTAGACCGTGTAACCGCACCACTTGAGACAAAAGTAGGTGGGTGGTTTGACTTGCTGTAGGCAGATTTTTACAAGGGAGAAAATGACCCATCTTGGTAAGACTGTCGATTACCACCATGATAGCGTTGTACCCCTGGTCCATTGGTAATCCTACCACAAAATCCACGCTAATGGTTTGCCATGGCTTATCCGGAGTGGGCAAAGGCATCAGTTTGCCCTGGCTCTTCGCGTTTTCTCCCTTGGCTCGTGCACATATCTCACACCGAGCCACCCAGGCCGCAACGTCTTTAGCCCAACCTTCCCACCTGAAATGTCGTTGAACAATTTGCGCAGTTTTGGTGTAACCAGGATGACCAGCCGTTACCGCATCATGACACCAATTGAAGGCTTGCACTCGGAGTTCTTGTGTTGGCAAATACAAACGATTACATTGCAACGGTATTCCATGCTTAAGGGTACGGTCCTGACTTAGTTCTGCCCATTTCTTCCACTGAGCAGCAGACTTATGCTTAGAAATCTTTTCTAGGAAATGGGAGATATGAAGGGCGCAAATCACTCTTTCGGGTTTGATGATTGCTTCCTCGGGTCTTGAAACTATGGTTCTCACGTCCTCTTGTCGGGACAGTGAATCTGCCTTGCGATTGTCAACCCCAGGACGGAAGGTCACCACAAACTCATGTTCCGAAAAAAACAACATCCACCTCATTTGCCGCTGGGTAACTTGTCTTGCCTCCTTCATATACTGCAGATTGTGGTGATCAGTATACACCGTGACCGGGTGTTGAGCTCCCCAAAGGTAGTGTCGCCATTCCTGAAATGCCTTTTTGATGGCTAGCAGTTCCTTTTCTGCCACCGTATAGTTAAGTTCCGCAGCAGATAGCTTTCTGGATAAGAACGCAACAGGATGAAGCTGTCCGGTGGTTTTGTTTTGTTGTGATAACACTGCACCAATCGCTATGTCAGAGGCATCTGCCTCAACGATGAAAGGTGCATCTGGCTGTGGATGTTGAAGTATAGGTGCGGAGCAGAAGGCCTGTTTTAAAAAGCAAAAAGCCTCCTCTGCCTCCTCTGACCAAACAAAAGACACACCCTTTCTTAGCAACCTTGTTATGGGTGACACAATGTGGGAAAAATGAGAGATGAATCTTCTGTAATAATTAGAAAACCCAAGGAAGCATTGCACGTCTCTCATACTAGTGGGTACTGGCCACTCCTGAACAGCCTGTATTTTTCTTGTCGACATGCAAAACCCCTCGGGGCTTAAATCCACCCCCAAGAACTCAACCTTCTGGACATGGAACTCGCATTTGCTCAGTTTGCAAAAAAGGCTATGCTGTCGCAATGCTTGGAGTACTAAAGAAACATGGTCAAAATGGCGCTCCAGGGATGTGGAATACACCAGAATGTCATCTATGTAAACGATCACGAAATGATCTATGTATTCCTTGAGAACATCGTTCAGAAAATACTGGAATGCCGCCGGGGCGTTACACAACCCGAACGGCATTACCAAGTATTCAAACAGGCCATAACGGGTTTTGAACGCCGTTTTCCACTCGTCCCCTTCGTGGATTCTGACCAGATGGTAAGCTCCCTTCAGGTCCAACCTTGTATAGATTACCGCCTCTTTCACCTGGTCCAATAACACTGGTATGAGAGGAAGAGGGTATCTATTCCTCACCGTATTCTTGTTCAGCATTCGATAATCGATGCAGGTTCTCAACTCTTTATTAGCTTTAGCTATGAAAAAGAGTGGAGAGGCTGCCGGAGAACAAGACGGTCTAATGAACCCAATCTCTAGGAAGTGATCCAAGTATTTTCTCAAATGCTTGGTTTCTAGGTCTGATAGAGCATAAACCCTACAAGAAGGAAGGAGAGCTCCAGGGATCAGATCTATTTTGCAATCATACATACGATGTGGTGGCAATGTCTCAGCCCGACCCTCGTCGAACACATCCTTGAACTCGACATAAACGGAGGGCAATATCACTGTTTTCTCCACCACTGTGGCCAACTGTAACCCTTGAGCCAACGCTACGGTGGGGGGATCGTCGTACAAGAAGCAGCTATTCTCACACATCGAGGACTGAAAACTAACCGTCTTGGTTTGCCAATCGATAAAAGGATTGTGTTTTCTTAACCAAGGCATTCCCAAAATAATTTCGTACTGAGGAGCCTCTATTATATTCAGCCTGATTCTTTCTTTATGTTCCGGAGATACCCCATTGAAGATCAAACCAATGTCCTCCGTATGTTCTGTGAGGGGCCCAGATTTCAGCGGTGTACCATCAACCGCCAATACTATTTCGGGGTCCTTTCTCTGAATGCTAGGAAGTCCCAATCTCCTAACCACCCCTGCATCTATGAAATTTCCCGTGGCTCCGGAGTCTATCATCGCCCATACTGGATGCTTTCGTTCTTTGGTCACCAACTCTACTGATAACAAAAGGTGGGACGCCCTTTCTTCCTGTGGAAAAAGGGTTAAGGAAGTTAACCGTAGCACCTGTTGGGGTTCTGTAAAGGGCAGGACCTCTTTCTCAGATGTCTTTCCTGACATAACCGCCACCTTTTGAGTGGGGGAGTAGGAGAATCTCTTTTTAGGTTTTAGGGGACACTCTCTTACATAATGACCCTTCCTGCCGCAATACATGCACAACCCCTGTACCCTCCTACTCTCCCTCTCAGACTTCGACAAGGGTGCCCGAACGGCTCCCACGTCCATAGGCTCCCCACCTATCTCATTGGGAGTAGAAGCAGATCGCACCTCCCTTTCTGGAATGCCAGGTCGCCTATCACCCGCTCTACGCTCTACCCCTCTTTCTGCTAATCTGTGGTTCAGTCTCAGGGTAAGATTCACAAGGTCTGTACAAGTGGAAGGCTGCGGATCTATTTGAGCGAGTATATCTTTCATGTCGTCTCGTAAGCCTTGATAATAGAGAGACATTCTCTTTTCCTCTGGCCACCCTGATTCCGCCACCAGTCTATTGAAGGTCGTAAGATAAGTGACCAGATCAGACCTCCCCTGTCTCAGCTCCAGTAATTCCCTATCAGCACTAAAAGTGGTTGTTCTATGATCAAACACCCTCTCGAAGGCAGTCCGAAAGGCATTCCAATCTGATAACAAGGGGTCATCGTTCCTGACTAATGGCACGGCCCAATTAGCTGCGTCTCCAGAGAGATAAGAAATAGCGAAAGCTACCCTGGAAAGGTTAGAGGGAAAAGACGCGGGTTTACAAGAGAAATGTAGAGACAACTGAGTCAAAAAGGCCTGAATTTTCTTGGGGTCCCCCGAAAACCGTTCTGGGCTGGCTAAAGGGATAGGAGGGGAGACATTCACGGTTACCTGTGGTGTGGATGCTGAGGCGTTGAAGGGATTCCTAGTAAGCTTTTCTACCCTTTCTTTTAAAGCCGCTGCCTCAGCCCTAGAATTAGCCAACTCTTGTTGTACTACTGCTAACGCCTGTAATACATCATCCATAGATGCCATCTTTGCATCACACCGAGCGGGAGGAGCGTTATTCGTAGGTGCGTTATTCTGTCACGTTGTAGATGCTCCTCAGACTCGGTGCGATGCAAATGGGAGTCCGCCTCCTGACACCACCAAGTCACCGATAAAAACCACGGTGCATTGGAGTAATCAGGTGAGGGAAGGAAGGGGAAGGAACAGCATGGAAGGGATATCTGTAATGAGAAGAATACACAGCGTTAATATCACATTAGCCTATCTATTCTCGCAATGTCTCGCTAAAGCACCAACGACCGTACCTGCCAATATCTCCTGAGGGCAGGATTAGTCCAATGCCTGTCTATGCTCCATCTGAATCATAGATGGATGCCACAGGCCAACGATGAACACCGATAATCTCCTATGGGTTATTCAACACCCACTCTTGTACAAGATAGACAAAAAATAATAATCTCCTATGGGTTGTTCAACACCCACTCTTGTACAAGATAGACAAAAAATAGTGAGGAAACAAAACGAAGAGAGAAGAAAAAGAATGACGGTAAAACCCAACTCGGGCTCCTTTCTATAACTCAGTTAAAACACTGAGCCTCTTGTCATAGTCACGCAAATGGTAGAAATGACCCATTCTTTCTACCCCATGTGCTGAAAAGCAAAAAATGTCCCAGCAGTTCCATCCCCGCAAAAGTAAACATTAACACTGCGTCACAGCAGAATAAAAATGTTCTCCAGCTATGAAAACAACAGTTCCTGAGTAACGAACAGTTCAAGTACAGGAACGCCGTGCCTCGGATACCAACTGTGTCTTGGTCGAATAGGATAGTGGGAAAAAAGGCGAGGGAATCCGGCACCAGATCGCCTCACCACTTACCAACTCGAGACTCCCGACGATAACAGGAATATCCCAGATTTGAGGGAAACAGGAGAGCAGCAAGTACTCCACTGGAAGCCGAACGAGAATCCACCCTCGAGAACGCCGTCAACAAGAGCCCTCGTTGACCATCCGACTTTGATCTGGGAAACGAATAACGCACAACGCTTCCTGGATGTGCGTGGTTTTACGCGATCTCTTCCGGCGATAGGCGTCATGGGATATGTAGTCCAGAAGTACTACAATATCCCGATCGTCAATGCAGGCGCTGCGGTTAACTCCTGACACACACACACCAATGCATGTACAAAAATCACAGCAACAACCCACAACCCCCCGGAAGAATGCTAAGACAAAACAAAATCAGTTCAAACATTGTAATGTATCAATACACATGTGTAAAAAATATACAGATATTTTATAAAATCAGTCAGAAATATATACATTACGAGAAGTAGTACAGATATGCACATATCAATGTCCGTGCACCACTAGTCCAAAAATGCATGGGCGAGGCCCACAATAGATACCTGTCCACAATCGGAGAGAACACTGCTCGGGCATCAGATAGAAATACTACAGGCACCTCAGGGGGAAGGGAAGGGGGGGCACCTCAGCCGGATGACTGCAAAGCCAGATCCACGACGGGGCTCCATGCCCATTGATGTATCCTGGGGAGTGCAAAGCCGCAGTCTCTCAAGTCTCACAAGTGGGTGGCTTGCCCACTGTACCATCCTGGGAGTGTAAAGCCACAGTCTCTCAAATCTCTACAGTGGATGGCTTGCCCACTGTACCATCCTGGGGAGTGCAAAGCCACAGTCTCTCAAGTCTCTACAGTGGGTGGGTTGCCCACTGTACCATCCTGGGGAGTGCAAAGCCACAGTCTCTCAAGTCTCTACAGTGGGTGGCTTGCCCACTGTACCATCCTGGGGAGTGCAAAGCCACAGTTTTGCAAGTAGATAACAGCCTCCACTGGCTCTGGAGGGGGACTGGTGCCCAGACTGGGCTAGTCTCCCCGTAAAAGTTCCTGTCCCGTCACTGTCCCAGCTGCACATGGGATAACGATGCTTGATGTGGTGGTCTTTTCATTCTTCCCTGGTGCATGCCCTGTTCAGCGGTGCTTTGCCATGGCGGTCTCTGGACTGTTCAGCAGTGCTTAGCCATGGCGGTCTCTGGACTGTTCAGCGGTGCTTTGCCATGGCGGTCTCTGGACTGTTCAGCGGTGCTTAGCCATGGCGGTCTCTGGACTGTTCAGCGGTGCTTTGCCATGGCGGTCTCTGGACTGTTCAGCGGTGCTTAGCCATGGCGGTTCTGGAACGGGCATTGGTGTGTTGCATGACGTTCCCTGTACTGGGCAGTGGTATGTGGCATGACGTTCCCTGGACTGGGCATTGGTGTGTGGCATGATGTTCCCTGGACTGGGCATTGGTGTGTGGCATGACGTTCCGTCATTGCCCAGCGGGGCTGTGGCAGCCGGGGCCCTCCTGGGCACTGACTCCGGCGGTGGTCTCCTGACCAGTGACAATACTTGGGCCCTCCTGGGCAATGACTCCGGTGGTGGTCCCCTGACCAGTGACGATACTTGGGCCCTCCTGGGCAATGACTCCGGCGGTGGTCTCCTGACCAGTGACGATACTTGGGCCCTCCTGGGCACTGACACCGGCGGTGGCCTCCTGACCAGTGACAATACTTGGGCCCTCCTGGGCAATGACTCTGGCGGTGGTCTCCTGACCAGTGATGATACTTGGGCCCTGCTGGGCACTGACTCCGGCGGTGGTCTCCTGACCACTGACGATACTTGGGCCCTCCTGGGCACTGACTCCGGCGGTGGTCTCCTGACCAGTGACGATACTTGGGCCCTCCTGGGCAATGACCCCGGCGGTGGTCTCCTGACCAGTTACGATACTTGAGCCCTCCTGGGCACTGACTCCGGCAGTGGTCTCCTGACCAGTGACGATACTTGGGCCCTCCTGGGCAATGACTCCGGCGGTGGTCTCCTGACCAGTGACGATACTTGGGCCCTCCTAGGCACTGACTCTGGCAGTGGTCTCCGGACCAGTGACGACGGCGCTGGCGGTGGCGTCTCGACCGCCGGGAAGGATGCCGCCCTTCTCCGCTGTGATGCTCACAACAGGCTGTGCAGACTCCCTCTGGCCCTTCCCCACCTTTGGAGGAGTCACAGCTGACTCTGCAATCCCCTGGGACCCCTGTGAGTTGTTTTGCCTCCAGGAGTCTTCACAGGGTCCCGTCGGCCACTTTCCAATTTCAGAGCCTTTACAGGGGGTGGGCTGCAAGTGCTTTGGCTCCGGGTCATACTGCCTGCCCTGGTGGGCGGTGCACTCCACACACCTTGAACAGGCACCACTGGTATTGGAGGCTTTTTGGCTGAGGCACTACAACGGGACTGATGAATTGGAGGGGGGGGTGGGGGCAAAAAGGTCAACTTTACAGAGGGACAGTTTCTGACGAACACTGGGATGGGTAGTTGGAGGGGGCCTGGGAGTGGAGGAAGAGGAAGTGGTTGTAGCAGGTGTCACTTTAGGTGTTTTGGATGCAGGTGCAGGTACTGGAGGCTGTTGTGAGGTGGATGGATGTTGGGTGTGTGGGTGCTCGGGTTTGTGTACTTTTGGAGGGGGCGTCACAGACACACTGGGAGAGGACACAGGGGACGTGTAAATGGGAGTGGAGGTGGTGAGTGCAGGTGAGCGGGGTGTGGTGCTGGGTGTTCTAGTGCGAGTCCTGTTGCCTGTAGATGTAGTGCATGCAGGTGAGAGTGTAGACGACACTGGAAGGGAGGAGGGAGAAGAGTAGGAGGGGGACACAGTGGAGGCAGTGGATGTTGCTGTGTCTGTATGTGGGTGATGCTTGCGTGAGTGCCTGTGGGTTGTGTGGTGCCTATGTTTGCTTGAGCTTCCCTTGTGTGTTGACTTGTGTGCATGCTGGTCTGTAGGTGTGCTTGGGATGGGCTGGGGTACAGGGGAATGGGTCTGGGTGGAGGAGGTTGGAGGGGGGGGGCTAGACACAGGGACAATGGCTGCCATCAGTGCTGAGGCCAAAGATTGCAGGGTTCGCTGAAGAGCAGCCTGACCAGAATGAATGCCCTCCAGGAATGTATTACCATGTTGCAACTCTCTTTCTACACCCTGGATGGCATTCACAATGGTAGACTGCCCAACAGTGAGTGACCTGAGGAGGTCAATGGCTTCCTCACTGAGGAAAGCAGTGGTGACTGGGGCAGGGCCTGATGTGCCTGGGGCGAAGGTGATGCCCACCCTCCTGGGTGAGCGGGCACGGGGCGAACGCTGAGGGGCTGCTGGGAGGGCGGTGCTGGTAGTGGAGGTGGCGGCTGTACCTGTAGAGGTGGGGCGCACAGATGGTGCCGCCACCACAAGGGAGCTCACATCGGCGGACGAGTCCGTGTCGCTGTTTGGTGATCTGGTGGACGACATGAAGCTCCCCTCGCCCTCCGTCCCACTGGTGCATTCTGAGTCCGTGGTGTGGCCCTCCATGGCCATGTGGGATGCAGCTCCCTCATGCTCCGATGCCACTGTACCTCTGCCTGATGATGCTGATGCACAAAAGAACAGCGAAAGCACAAAAATGGGGGGGAAGACAGAAGAAGAACAGGTTGAGTGCATGGCATACCGCTACCGTTGGCGGACAAGACAGACACAGCAGCCCCCTGCACTACGCCGTGCTCCTGGACTCTGCAGATGCAATTCCTGGGATCTGGCCTACATGGCTATGGTGGACATCTGCACACATGGATGCCACAGGGGCATCTATACCTGTACTTGTCACTCTACTGCGGTGGTGTTGAGTGCCACATGGGCTGCATTACAGAGGGGCCTAGTCTACGTATTTCTGGCTGGCCTAGGTACACCCACAGGCCTCCTCCCCCCACCCAGACCCCTCCACTGCGCGCAAAGTCCGCAGAATGTTGTTGTACTCACCCCCTTGTGTCTGCTGTGATGCCCTCAAGCGCCCATCCAACTCAGGGTAGGCCACCACCAGGATCCAGAACATCAGGGGGGTCATGGTGCGACGGGCACCCCTCCCACGTTGGGAGGCCATCCCCAGCTGAGCCTCCGCCGTCTTCTTGCTGCAGCGGCGAATGTCCTCCCATCTTTTCCGACAGTGGGTGCCCGTCTCTGGTGGGCCCCCAGGGTCCGGACGTCCTTGGCGATGGCACGCCAAATGTCCCTCTTCTGGTGGGCTCTGACCTACATGACATGCACAAGGGAAGACGAGAAGTCATTACCAACTGCACCGTTGATGTGAGTGGCCCCCCTCCCTACTCTAGCCATGTGCCACATTCATTCACATGCATTAATGTTCCCTGAACTCTGCCCCATTCCCTCTTACAACCAGCCCTCTCCACCCAGGCCTAGCCCATACAACGTGCTCCCTGTGTACTAACCTGTTGGTCTGGAGGACCGTATAGTAGCGTGTACTGGGGGAGGACCCCGTCTACCAGTTTCTCCAACTCCTGAGCAGTGAAGGCAGGGGCCCTTTCCCCAGACACAGCAGCCATTGTCTCTTCCAGACTGAGGTCACAGCAGCACTTGCAGTGTAGGTCCTCTCCTGTCGAAGATCAGGTATCTAGTGATAGAACAGATAGAAAATGTTGGTGACGTCCACGGCGGTGCGTATCATCACCGCCGGCGCACCTGTTCATTGGCTCCTGGGACCCATAGGGTCCTATGTTAACCAATGCAGCATTGCACCACGGTCTACGACCGCCTACCGCGACGATGTGCAACGCCAACGCAGTTACCCCACAATCCCATTGTCCCAGTTTAGAGGTCAGGCAGCCGCCATTTCAGGGGCCCACATGGCTTCATTTACTTCTGCGTCACACATAGCTGGGCCTACACTCAACACACATACAGGAAGGGTTTTGTGTTTGGTGTCGTCTTCTGTGTAACTGTGGGTACATACCTGGAAAACAATTGACTTGATCGTCGCTTTTGTCCTTCCTAGGCACCGTCAGCTGGGACATTTGAGAAGATGGCAGAATCCTCCGGTGTACCGACCGCTGGTGGACCTGTTGACAAAGGAGGAGCGACATGTAATCGTGACCTACAGGTTTGACCGTGCCACAATCCAGGAACTATGTACCCAGTTGGAGCCAGACCTGATGTCACCAATCCGCCATCCCACTGGAATCCCCCCTGACGTGCAGCTGCTGTCAGTGCTCCATTTCCTTGCAAGTGGGTCATTTCAGACAACAGTGGCCATGGCATCAGGGATGTCCCAGCCTATGTTTTCCAACGTGTTGTCCAGAGTGTTGTCTGCCCTGCTGAAACACGTAAGGAGATACATCATTTTCCCTGAGGTGGAGGACTTGCCTACAGTGAAAGGTGACTTCTATGCCCTTGGACATATCCCCAATGTCATTGGTGCCATTGATGGGACCCATGTAGCTCTGGTCCCCCCCCACAGGAGTGAACAGGTGTATAGGAACAGGAAGAGTTATCATTCCATGAATGTACAGATGGTCTGTTTGGCAGACTAGTGTATCTCCCAAGTTAATGCTATGTTCCCTGGCTCAGTGCATGACGCTTACATCCTGCGGAATAGCAGCATCCCAGGTCAACTCCAGAGGCACCGTGTGTGGCTATTAGGGGACTCTGGTTACCCCAACCTGTCCTGGCTATTGACCCCAGTGAGGAATCCCAGGACCAGGGCAGAGGAACGGTACAATGAGGCCCATGGGCGGACTAGGAGGGTGATCGAGCGCACCTTCGGCCTCCTGAAGGCCAGGTTCAGGTGCCTCCATATGACAGGTGGTCCCCTATTCTACTCACCGAAGAAGGTGTGCCAGACCATCATCGCCTGCTCGATGCTTCACAATCTTGCTTTGCGACGCCAGGTGCCTTTTCTGCAGGAGGATGGTCCAGATGACGGTGTTGTGGCAGCTGTGGAGCCTGTGGAGCCTGTGGACAGTGATGAGGAGGAAGCTGAGGAAGAAGACAACGGCAACAGAGAGTCAGTCATACAGCAATATTTCCAGTGACACACAGGTGAGAACATTTTCATTTTTAACATTACATTCACTGTCACACGTCTTCCTCTATCCTGTGTGTAATTTCATGGGATTATTTGGAAACTGAGTTGTTTCTTTCCATTACGGTTTCACAGGTGTGGTTACCAACGTGTGTCATCTGCTTGCATCCTTCAAGGACTTGTGATGTGTGACATTAGTATGTTGCCTTTACATCTAACAACGCATTTTGACACTGTCATAGATATTACATTTTACCAAATCATAGACCGACTCCAGATTGTTTTGTGTTTCAAGGGTGTTTATTGAAGTGCTCAAAAATGGAAGGGGGTTGTAAAATGGTGATGGGTGATGGCGGAGGAATGTCCATGGCAGAGTCCAGTCTATTAGTCTCACAGGTGCACTGCCCATATGGGCATTGGAAGTGGAGCTGGGGCAGTTCAAATATGGACAGGGTAACAAAGTGGGACAGTGGCGGGACAATCAGGGTGGTCTCATTTCCTGGCAGGGGTATTGCCATCTTGCTCTGTCCTGTTCCTGACTCTCAGGGACCGCTTGCGTGGTGGTTGTCTGTCTGCAGGGGGTGGGGTGCTGGTGTGGTGGTCCTGTGGCGGAGAGTCCTGTCCACTAGCGCTGGCGGAGGTGGTGGGCAGTTCATCGTCCATGCTAGTGTCAGGGGCCCCTTGGAGTGCCACGGTGTCCCTCAAGGTCTGCTGTATGTCCTTCAGCACCCCTAGGATGGTGCCCAAGGCGGAGCTGATGGTCCTGAGCTCCTCCCTGAAGCCCAAATACTGGTCCTCCTGCAGGCGCTGGGTCTCCTGAAACTTGACCAGGACCGCCGCCATCGTCTCCTGGGAGTGGTGGTATGCTCCCATGATGAAGGAGAGGGCCTTGTGGAGAGTGGGTTCCCTTGGCCTGTCCGCCCCCTGTCGCACAGCAGCCCACCCAGTTCCCCTGTGTTCCTGTGCCTCTGTCCCCTGGACCGTGTGCCCTATACCACTGCCCCCAGGTCCCTGTTGTTGTTGGGGTGGTGGGTTATCCTGGGTTCCCTGTAGTGGTGGACACACCGCTGATTGACCTGTCCTGGGTACGGAGGTTTGGTCCCGCTGGGTGGGTGCTGTGCTGGTGTTACCAGAGGGTGGAAGGTCAGTGTTGAGCTGTGCCTGTGCAAGGGGAACCGACTGTCCCGAGGCCCACGATGGTCCGGGCTGGTCATCAGGCTCCAGTAGGACAGAGCTGCTATCGTCACTGTGGGCCTCTTCTGTGGGTGGAGTGGAGTTGTCTGGACCCTCTGGTGTGGTGACGGTCCTTCGCGATCTTGCAGGGGCATAAGATCATGATTATAGCATGTGTGTGTGTGATGGTGTGCAATGGGTGTGTGTTTGTGTACCCCAGTGCAAGCATTCCTGTGTGGGGGTTTGTGTGATGATGGTTAGGGGGTTGTACTGGGTATGTGCAGTGGGCATGCATAGGTGATGGGTGTCCATGCTTAGTTGTGTCATGCAGGGCTTGGTGTTGGGATGTGTAGTTTGTGTTATTAGTAAATTAGTGAGGAGTTTGGGTGATGGGGAGGGTGTGAGGGTGGGGGTGTGTGATAGCATGCAGGTAGGGTGGGGGATATGATAGTTAAGATTTGACTTACCAGTGTCCATTCCTCCACCGACTCCTCCGAGGCCCTCTGGATGCATGATGGTCAAGACTTGCTCCTCCCATGTTGTTAGTTGTGGGGGAGGAGGTGGGAGTCCGCCGCCAGTCCGCTGAACCGCGATGTTGTGCCTGGAAACCATTGAACGCAACTTCCCCCGTAGGTCGTGCCACCTCTTCCTGATGTCGTCCCAATTTCTTAGGTGCTGTCCAACAGCGTTGACCCTGTCCACCATTCTTCGCCATAGCTCCATCTTCCTGGCTATGGATGTGTGCTGCACCTGTGAGCCAAATAGCTGTGGCTCTACCCGAACAATTTCCTCCACCATGACCCTGAGCTCCTCCTCAGAAAAGTGGGGGTGTATTTGGTGTGCCATGGGGTGGTGTGTGTGATGTGTGGGGCGGTGTGATTGTTGATGTGTGTGGTGATGTGTAGTGGTGTGTGGTGTTTTGTGCGTGGATGTTGTGTGGGTGATGGTGTTGTGTGCCTCTGTATGGTGGGGTTGTCTTTGCTGTGCTGTCTCTCTGGCCTTCGTTCGCGAATTGTGGTCGTAAGGGTTTGTGGGTGATGTGTGTGTGTGTTTTATATTGTATTGGGTGTGTGGGAGTGTTGTTTGTATGTGTATCAGGTGTGTGTATTTGGAATTGTCCAATGTGGCGGTGTTTTGGAGATGTGTGTGTATTTTGAGCGCGACGGTGTGTACCGCCAATGGAATACCGCGGTTGAAAGACCGCTGCGTGGATTCGTGGGTCGTAATAGCATGGGTGTGTTTCTGTTGGCGTGGAGGTGGAGGTTTTGTTTTTGCCAGTTTAACACTGACCTTTGGTGTGGCGGACTTGTGTGGGTGTCTGACTTTCGGCGGATTCCGAGATGTGTGTCATAATAGCTGTGGCGGGATTACGCTACCGCGGCGGTGTATTGGCGGTCTTCTGCACAGCTATAAGTGGCTTTTACCGCCAATGTTGTAATGACCCCCTTAATGTGGTATCCCCTATATCCAGGGCTTGTAAATTAAATTCTACTAGTAGGCCTTCAGCATAGCTTGCACCACCCACAGAAGTAGCCTTTCAAACCTGTCTCTGGCTTGCCACTCCAGGGCCTGCATGCGCAGTTTACTGCCACATTGACTTGGCATTTAAAGTCAATTGCCAAGCCTGGAACTCCCCTTTTTCTACATGTAGGTCATCCCGAAGATAGGCCCTAGGTAGCCCTATGGGCAGGGTGCTGTGTAGGTGAAAGGTAGGTCATGTGCCTTTATTGTGTGGCATGTCCTCTTAGTGACAAACAGCCTATTTGGTTTATCAGTGCTGTGAGGCCTACTCCTCTCATAGGCTAGCATTGGAAATTCCATTAAAGGTACTTAGGGCCATATTTATACTTTTTGACGCAAAACTGCGCTAACGCAGTTTTGCGCAAAAAAAATTAGCGCCGGCTAACGCCATTCTGAAGCGCCATGCGGGCGCCGTATTTAATCAATGACGTTAGCCGGCGTTAGCCGGCGTTAGCCGCCGGCGCTGCCTGGTGTGCGTGGAAAAAACGACGTACACCAGGCAGCGCCGGCGTAGGGGGATATGGAGCTTGGGCATCATAAAATGGGGCAAGTCAGGCTGAGGCAAATTTTTCGCCTCAACCCGATTTGCGCTATTTTTTTCGACTCCCAAACCCCATAGAAATGACTCCTGTCTTAGCAAAGACAGGAGTCATGCCCCCTTGCCCAATGGCCATGCCCAGGGGACTTCTGTCCCCTGGGCATGGTCATTGGGCATAGTGGCATGTAGGGGGGCACAAATCAGGCCCCCCTATGCCACAAATTTTTTTTAAAAAAATACTTACCGGAACTTACCTTAATGTCCCTGGGATGGGTCCCTCCAGCCTTGGGTGTCCTCCTGGGGTGGGCAAGGGTGACAGGGGGTGTCCCTGGGGGCATGGGAGGGCACCTCTGGGCTCCTTCCGAGCCCACAGGTCCCTTAACACCTGCCTTTTCCAGGCGCTAAAAAACGGCGCAAAAGCGGCCGTACGTCATTTTTTTTTACCCGCCCACTCCCAGGCGTGAATTTTGCCCGGGAGTGTAAATACGGCGCACATGCCTCGGAGTCAATTTTTTAGACGGGAACGCCTACCTTGCATATCATTAACGCAAAGTAGGTGTCCACGCTAAAAAATGACGCAAACTCCATGGACTTTGGCGCTAGACGCGTCTAACGGCAAAGTATAAATATGGAGTTTGTTTTGCGTCGGAATTGCGTAAAAAAAAACGACGCAATTCCGGCGCAAACAGAGTATAAATATGCCCCTTAGGTGTTAATTTCTGATCTATGAGAAGTAGTGTGGGCATGTTTGTTATGTTTGGAATGGTAGTGGAAATCCTTATTGGTGTAGGTGGATTTTTCATTACTATTGTAAAAATGTCCTTTTTAGAAAGTGGGTATTTCACTGTGTTTATGACTCTGGTCCTTTGCAGCCTGACTCCAATCCACGTCTAGGGTAGTGACACCTGGGCTTTGTGCAAACTTTCCAGACAGCCATCACACAGGGAGGGTTGAGGGTATAACAAGTTTACATCTGCATACTGAATGGGCTTCCTGGGTTGGGAGAGAGGGAGGTGGGGCACACGTACATTTGTATAGGCTGGGCCCTTCCCTCACACAAAGAGCTCATTTACCCCCTACTGATGTCTGGAGCCATGGCTGGGGTTGAAAGGGGGTGCTGCACACTTCTAAGGTTCCTTTGATGTTCCCCCTAGATCAAAGACATTTTGAGTATAGATACAGTGGCTGTGAGCACATGATCTTAGACACTGCATGGATTTGTACCCAGTCGCCGCTGGCTCTACACACTGCACACTACCAGGAGGGACTGTCATGCTGCCAGGAGGAACCTCCATTGCACTGACTTGTTCATTGTGCTGACCTGTGGCCTGTTGGGCTACCAGATGGACTGTCACTTTACTTCAACGACCCTGCTGTGTTGACCTGTTGCTAGTTCCCTGCTTTTGTGCTCCTCAGTTGATCTTCAGTGACCGGGTGGTGGGCCCCCACCCTGTTTGTCAAAAGGTCTCCTTCCAGTGTGAAGAGGGCTGGACAGGAGTGCTCCTTTGTCCCCTGGTCAGTGCACGAAGAGTGCTTAGACTTCCCTGAAGATAGTGTGTGGGGAACACGTTAGGAAGGAGAGGACGTGCAGAGACCTGATCAGCATGTGCTGAGATCTGTGACTGAGAGAAGCTAAGCAGCCTAGCTGCATCCTTGCAAGGTGGTGTTTCCTTTTTGGCGCTGATACCAGAAGTGCTCTGCTGTCCCCCTCTTTGAGGAGAGACCAGGGAGAAGGTAGAGTATGGCGTGACTGCCAGCAGTGTCCTGTGAGTGTGGATGAAGCACAAACTGATCAGTGACCCCAGGGCACAAGCAGGCATCCCCTTGGTGTTTGAGTATCAGAGGAGGCCGGTGTGCGCCCGATGCCAGCATCCTCTTTGGATTACCTGCAGCACTGAAGGAGAAGTGGTGAGCTGTGCATTAGGGAATTGCTGTCTCCCCAAGAAAAGACCACATCCCGGACCTGCACGGGCTAACCAAATTGAGAAATATAAGTACAAATTAAGGCACACGTCCTGAAATGTCCAACACTGTATTATGATCTTCGCATTTTATTTTCATATTCATCTTTAGCTCAAGCCTGTTTCACACTGGAGACTGATTTGGCATGTGGTTGTGACATAAGTATGTAAGGCTGACTTTACAATACTATGCATGTATATATCATTCACAGCCCTGATGAAGTCAATGGGTTACATCCCCGACAAAACACGTGTTGGCTGGAGCTTGAGCTGAAGATGAATATGAAAATAAAATGCGAAGATCACAATACAGCGTTGGACATTTCAGGACGTGTGCCTTAATTTGTACTTATGTTTTTTGATAATCATTGATTGTATGGGTTTTTGGGTGTGTTCCCTGTAAAGAGCATGACCTGGTAAATAGTTTTGGGGTGAAATACAGAGTATAAATTAGTATAACATTTGCATGATTGTTAGCGCTATTTCTCCCTTTAAACCACCCATTTGTGATACAGTCACATTGATAAATATCTTTTTCCATTTTCCGGGACAGCTACACCTCGTGCTTACGGGACCTCTTTGGAGTGAGGGACCTGGTGAGGGCACTAGCGAGGCCCCAGAGCCAAGAGGCTCCTCTTTAGTATCATACCCTCCCAAGCTAGAGAACCCGCAGTGGCCACTGCAGCCTTTGGTTGTTCTCTATGTGGGGAACCTAGTGAGATCTCACAGACGATGTTCATACCTTTGAGGGGGCATTCATCAAGTAGCTTGCAGGAAAGAAAGGAATCCTCGATGGATGTCCCATCCCTGCTGAGCCCTCCATTACTGTATTCAAAATTGTAGGTGGGCAGGTGGCTCGGTAACCTATGATTGGGAACAACTAACCACATAACATGTAATACGAGCACAGAGGCATGATATATGTATGTTGACCACAGTTTTCGGCAGTATTGAGCGATCCGTCTGACTGATGCATTACATATAGCATTCTAAGCTCTGAGAAGTATGTTGTAGTTTCTATTGACAGGATCACAAATGCTGTTTTAGAGGCTGCATAAGGTTCCCAGTAATGTTTTCTTCCATGATGTTTTGCAATGTAACAGTCATTTTTTTGCGCACATTGTGAAGTTTTTGACAAATTCCTAGTTGGCAAAATAATCACTGATTTATGTTATTTTGGTCTATGGATTATGTATAATATAATTCATATTTTACATTGCGGTGCATTTATTGTGTCACTGGTGTGTATGTGTTGCAGAAATGTTTTACACATTGCCTCTGGGGTAAGCCTGACTGCTCTTGCCAAGCTACCAAGGGGATGAGCAGGTGCTATCCTGGGTGTGTAGCTCCCTTTTCTTGACTAGAGTAGTGGCTTCTGCCTGGCCGAGGCACCTACCCCAGCCAACTAGAAACCCCATTTCTAACACTTGGTTTATAGAAGTTGCTCTTTCTGTGATGTCACAAGTGGACTAGTGTACCACCAAAAAAAATGTAATTACTGTGGGGGCTGCAGGAAGTACAGCAGCCCCCCCACACTGCTCGGAATGGTTTGATAAATCAACCCCATGTCTCCCAGGTCCCTGAAACCAGACCTGGGGAGATTTTTCATTATTTTGAAGCATTTCTAAGGCTGAAGCTTTTGTGACACAGCTCGGGATTGCAAGGATCCCTTGTGGTTCATCCTACTGCTGTATTTTATGTAGCCTAACTGTATCAAAGAAAGACCTAGAAACACGTTATGTTAATTTTAAATGTTTTATTGAAATGCATTCCTGTCAGTAATACTTAATAAATATTGCAATGCTTTATTGGCAAACATGATTGCATTTAAACTAGGTTATTGATTTCAGTGACATGATGGTGATTTATTAACATGTGATTATTTATCTTATAACATGGTGACCCCCTTGACAGAGCCAAAAAACTTATTGTATATATTCAATTGATCTGATCCCTTAATGAAGCCAGTTGACATGCCTTATATATTTGTATGGTGACTCCTTGACAAACCCACTAGGACTGATTTCTTTGAAGTGATACCCCCTATATTTTGATGTCCTACCTTGTACAGGTGTGATGGAACTGTGATTTTGGGGTATTATGACCCATTGATGGTCAACTGTAATTTCAGAATATCATCAAATGTAATTCCATCCGCCTTATGTATATATTTGTAGTTAATACATAGCATTTAGTAGTGTGTGTGTAATAAATGTATTTTTCATTTTCAAAGAAAAGGCACTGAGTGGACAATCATTTCTTGAGAGTTATTGTTGCATGCCAGTGGATGCTAATTTTTAGCCTACACAACCTCCAATGAGTAGGCCTTGGACTGCTCTGTTTAGCTAACCTGAAAGACTCAAATTGGGTGCTTGGTTTTGGTTGAGGAGACAGTTATGCAGGCCTGACATCCTGCACAACTAATATCCCAATTTCCTACATTATGCCAGTAGTATCTCTATGGCATTTGTTCTCATGATTGTCTCTTGCATCTATGCCGATTCGAAAACAATGGACCAGATATATTATTTTACTGGTCAAAAAATGCAGATTATGTTTATCACAAGTATTTTTTCAACAAGTATTTAACTTTTCAAACTGACCTATGTACTAATAAGTTGAATCGTAAAATTCTGAATCAGAGTGAGTTGCAATCTGACATACCTAATTGAGAATCATTAGATAGGTCACAAATTGTGACACACCAATTAGATGCACTCACAGGGACGCTGGCTTGCAAAGGTCAGCAGACCACCATGACTATGATTGCATTTAAATGAAGGAAACATTTTCTAACATAATCGAATTTCCTTAAAGAAATCAGGACTATGTTTGAAAAGAGATTTATTTTTTTAAAGTTTTTTGGAAAGATGACAGTGGCTCATGGGCCACTGCCTACTCCCCTAGAAGCTTTTCCCCAAATTTACAAAATGGATGGGGACTAAGGGGACCTCATGTCTTTTGCAACTATGTCACCACCACAAATTATTTGTCTGTAACTTTTCAATAGTTTGAAATCAGAATGACAGTCACAAACCATTGATACAGATTCATGCCCAAAACACTCCCCATCTAAATATTAAATCGGTATCTGCTCACAGTCTAAATTTAAAAGTCGTTAAAACCTTTCCAGCTCCTAAACTGAAACAGACACATAAGAAATCTCTTTTTTATGGTCTCAAATTCCAATTAGAAGTATTTTCAAACTGTAAAAAAAAATGTTATTACATCTGGCTTCTTCATTTTAAAGGTAGATTACTTTTGCCTAGTTCTAATATATTTTCAGTTATTCTGGATAATGCTGTGTGAGTTAAGGCTCTCAGATAGCAACAAATTTAATATGTAGAGAGAGAATTGCGGTCCACATTAAAGAGGGCCTAACGCTTCTTTGTGCCACATTATTGTAATTTCTTTATGCCAATGTGGCCCAATGAGGCCAAAATCGCTGTGCCAGATTTACAAAGTGGTGTAATGCATTCATTGTGCCACTTTGTAACCCCTTGCACCAGGTGTAATGTATGCAAGGGGGGTCTTTCCCCATTAGGGGAGGCCTGCAAAATGGTGCAGAGAAATCAAAAAGATTTCTTTGAACCATGTTTAACGTCTGCTCAGAGCAGGTGTTAGATGGAAGCACACCATTGGTTACAGTGGGCCCCTATGTACTGTTTAGGGTTAGCTGCAAAATGTTGGTGCTAACCCTGAACAGTACATCAATAGCATCAAAAATGTGGATGCTATTGCCCCCTACCTTGCGCCATGGTGCTCCTTATTTTAAATATGGCATACACATGGTGGTGTTGGGGGAGCTCTAATTGGCGAAAGAAACGTGGTGCTGCACTGGATGTAGTGCCACTCTTCATAAATCTGCCCCTCCACATCATAGAATACCTGCATGAAGGTGTGGGAAAAGGGAGAAAGTCAATACCTTCAGGAGCACTACCACCTCCACTATCAAGAAAATCTTGGACTTACTAGAGGACCAGCTAGCAGATGGGGCCAGCACTTTTGGGAAAACACTGTGACAGCAGTATGGCCCAAGCAAAATAAGGCTGTTCCTAAGGCACATTTTGATTGACTTCAGGGGCATCAATGAATCTCTTCATTAATTGGCACATAGATGAGGGGCGTGGCCAGTGAGTCAAGATGGGGGGCGCGATCTGACAGAGCTCTGCAACCAACCCCAGTTTATCCGACAGAATCACGGCGCGGAGGGCTGATGACCCCTGGCCCTCCTGCACATTGCCGAGCGGGGCCTCAGGTGAATCTGAGGTCCTGATTGAGGAGGTGAGAGAGGCCCGGGGACCCTGCCGGAGCTGTTGCGTTGCTTGTGGAGCTGATGGAGGCGGCCTCCTTGGAGGAGACTGGGAGAGCAGGTTCGGCTGGAGAGAGTACCTGCAGCTGCTCGCAACCTGGGGAGACGACTGTGAATGAGCGAGTGCCGGTAGTGGCGCTTGGGCGCTAGGCTGGATTGGAGGTACCAATGTGCCCCCACTGCTTACTGACCTCCTGCGGTGTACAACGGGCCTGAAGCTCGCCATGGTGATGCGTGCTATACGGAGGAGCGTGGTGCTGCCCCTCCATACGCTGGGCTCACTGGAGCCCCCGGAGAGTACTGGTGCGACTGCGCTCTGCAGCTGTTTGGCCCTGGACCGCCCTGCATGGACCTCCGTTGGGACAGTGCTGTGGTGAGGGGAGAGGCTGCTCATCCTGCTGCGCCTCATTGACTTTGGTGCGCATGCAAGAGGGCCTGTCCCGCTCCTACGCCTGTCGCTCATGAACTTGCAACTGACCCTGTTGGCGGCTGCGCCCTATGCGGAGGGGGCTCTTTTTGACCTTCTAGCTGCCTACTGTCGCTTTGCAGCCCGGATAATGGGGGAATTGGCTCCCTCTGGAAACACTCAGATGTGCTGCTTCGCCTGGTCGCCCCAACCACCTACCACAGTCCTGTGCACGGTTTGACCTTCCTTGTGGTGTGGGTGAGACAGAGGAGGGGGCTGCTTGTGCTGCCGCGTCTCCCTTTCAGATGACGCACGCAAGTGGGCCCCCCGCCCAAGTTGGCTGGGACCTGACTGGTGCCTGGGGCGGTGTCCTGCAACAGCCTAAACACTTTCCTCTGGCACAAACATGGCGGGTGATGGCCGCCTCTGCTTTGGGACTGGAGTTAGGCCTTCATCGGAGGCATTCCATACGGACAGTCACAAGTTGGACGCTGTATTGGCAGTGGTGGAACACATAGGCACCTCTCTGGAACAAGCCCACACATCACTTGAGGGCAAAATTGACAAGGTGACCAGTGGCCTTACCTTGCTTCATGCGGACCACCACAAAGTGGCAGACAGAACATCCATGCTCAAGGACAGGCTTGGTGAGCTGGCGCCTACAACGTCTCAGGTAGAGTCTTTGCTGCATGACGCTCTGACCCGGATAGGTGAGCTGGAACATCTTGTTGAGGATGCCGAAGGCCGCACCAGGAGAAATAATATTCGGGTTATAGGCCTCCCGGAAGGCACGGAGGGCCTGGATGCAGTCGCCTACTCTAAGTCCTGGCTTCGGGAGCTAGTACCAGAGGTATTTTTGACGTCTTTCTTCTCAGTGGAACGTGCGTATAGGGTCCCTACCAGGGCACATCTGCCAGAGACTGGACCACATCCCTTTCTGCTCTGTCTACTTCATTATGCAGACAGAGACATTGTCCTCTGAGTGGTCAGGTCGCTGCCCCCGATCCAAGTGGATGATGCCCAAGTCATCCTGTTCCCCAACTATACGCTTGCTGTACAAAGAGAACACGCCTCATATCTGCCTTTAAAACGGAAGCTCCGGGCTCTTAACCTTACTTACTCCCTCTTATTTCCAGCCAAACTTTGTATAATTGCCGAGAACAAGACACACTTTTTTACCACACCAGAGTCAGCATGGGAGTGGCTGGAATCTACTTGCTGCATCAGCGGGCAGGACACAGAAACAGACCCACCAACAATGCAGAGCCGTTCCTGCAAGAAACAAAACCGCTGAAATCAAGCAGCTATCCCGAGGAAGGTCAAGCATGTTCCTGATCTGGAGCAGAAGATACAGGAGCGTTGCTGCGCATTGCAATCAGCGGCAGCCACTAATGTACTCCCGGTAGTTTCAGAAGCGGAGACAGAACTTTCACAATCCAATGGTGAGGAACTTTCCTCTATGGAGAACTCCTCTGAGGTGGGATCCCCCGCTCATCTGGAAGTGACACCCCAGACAGCAGATAATCTGCTCTAATGTTAATATTTTGACCTCTGCTGCTGATTTAGCTCCTAGACGGAGTCATCTGGAGGTTTGGTCCTCCCCAAGTACCGCAGGTTTTATAGACAGGAATGGTGCCCTATTCCATGACCCGGTGGGAAATCTGCCTGCAACAGAACAGGCCTTGACATCCCTGGGCACTGGCAGTGGCTTCCTGCGGGTTGCTTCATACTCCTGTTCTCCTCACACACTTTTCCACTCCACTGCCACTGGCCCCATATGTTCATGTTACCTGGGGGACCTGCCCTATCCTACGATCGCCCGCAACTCAACTTGCCTACCCCACTCACTAAGAGTGGAGACCGATTGTTCGAACCTGTTCTGTTAACTCTACGAGTTGCTCAGTTTATGGAGATACTAGTTGTCCCTTTGCTCAAATGGTATTTTGTTTGTTTGCTTTAGAATAGAGTCTGAAACCTCTCAGCCTACCGATCTACTGGAGCCCCGCTGTTGTCAATACAATCTCTCACATACGGGACACCCAGCCAATTAGTCGCTACCGTTACAATGACCCACCACTAACCCCTATTCCGTCATTATGTGGAATGTGTGAGGCATACACACGCCAGCACGCAGATATTCCATATATTCATATCTTAAAAGACACTCAATACACATAGCTTTCTTGCAGGAAACACCTCGCACAGCCTGAGGTTCCTTGCTTGCTGCGACGATGGATGGGACAGCTCTACGCGACAGGTTATTCTTCCTGCCAGAGGAGCCTTTGCTTGGATTAGGCCTGGGACCCCCTTTGTGGCAGAAGAACAAATTATTGATGAACAGGGGTGCTATGCCTTTGTGCGGGGACGACTTGCAGGCCAAGCCCTGGTGTTGGGCTCCATATATGCACCAAGCACAGATCAGGCCTCCTTCCTCCACTCACTATCCAGTCAGCTTTCAAGATGGAGTGGCTTCCCTTGGTTTTTGGGGGAGGATTTCAATAGTGTGCTGGATCCCAACTTGGACCGATCCTTCTCTCTATTATCCACTGCGCCTATTATGGTTGCTGCGCATGTGCTGAACACCTGGATCCAGAATTGGTATCTGCTAGATATGTGGCGCCACCGTAACTCTAATGCCAGAGTCTACTCATCTTACTCCGCCCACATCAACTGCATGTTCGTCTTGATAGACTCCTATGCACAACTAATTTATGTCCTGTAGTGTTGGATACAGACTATTTAGGTCAAACACACTCAAATCACAACTCACAATTCCTGCGTTTGAGATGGGACATCTCTCCCTCACGTCTTCCTACCTAGAAGCTACAACCTGAGCTTCTGTGAGGATGAAGCACTTAGAGCATCATTGGATAGAGAGATCTCTGAATACTTCAAACTCAATACAGGTAGGGCATCCTCCGGTTTGATTGAGTGGTATGCATTTAAGGTCTTCATTAGGGGCCACTGTATGGATATGCAATGGAATCTGCATCGCACTATTGAGAGTGCTCTCACAAAGGTGGAAAGAACTCTGTTGCAACTCGAACAGAATGCTACTCACAATTCTGCAGGAATGACAGTTATCATCAGCCCGGGCAGAGCATATATCCCTTTTAGAGAGACTACGCTGCTTAAACTAGGCGACCCACTCAGCACGCACACATGCTTCTGCTGATAAGTCGGACAAACTTTTAGCCTGGCTGACCCGGCAGAAACAGGACCAAGGCCCTATCGCGGAGCTTCGCTCAGTGACTGGGAATGTGCTTCATATTCCTTCGGAGATCCATTCTGAGTTTACAAAATACTACGGAGCACTCTATAACTCTACTGTACTGATGAACCAGCAGGCCTGTGAAGAATTTTTCTTGTCAATTACCCAGCCCTGTTTAACGGACGCCCAACGGGACGAGCTGGAGAAGCCGCTAACACTCCCTGAGATCCAGGGCAGTATTCATGCCCTTTCTGCAGGTAGAACCCTAAGTCCAGATGGCCTGCCGGCTGACTTCTAGAAGACCTTTTCTGCAACCCTTGTGCCTCAATCCTTCATCTATACAAGCAATCTATACAAGGGGCATCCCTGTCGACATCGCAAATGTCCTTTTGGCAATCGCTGCCACTTTCAGTTGCAGGACAACTTGCCCTCTTGAAAATGATTGTGCTACCGCGTTTATTATATCACTTCTCTAATCTACCATACTATGTCCCAGTCAGTTAGGAAACTAGAGCCCAGAAAACAAGAATTGCTCTGGAATAAAGGTTGTTACACAGTGGCATAGTGGCATAGTGGCATAGTGGCATTGAAAAAACTCTACTTGCCTTTGGAGCACGGCGGTCTTTCGGCACCAAATCTGGAACATTACTATCTGGCCTCGCAGCTTCACTGCTGGCGGAACCTCAGGTTTCTGATACGGCGACCACCTCCAAGCCCTGGACACTTGCCCAACTAATGCATCTTTTCTAACCACTCACACACTCGACACCACCTGAGGGGCTCTTGCTTAATGTAGCCCATCACTGTTACCACAGATGCTTACATTTTATAAAGGGGACCATCTCTTTTGCTCAGTCTTTGGCGCTGCTGGGTACACCTCGTGGCCCGGGAGTCATATCTGCCATCGAACTCAGACCTTGGCATGCTGCAGACTTAAACACGTTGGGCAATCTCTATAGCGATAACAAACTGACTCCATTTCATGAACAGGTGGCTGAGACGGGCCTCCCGGCGGGGCAGTTCCTGTTATATAATTCATTGCTGAGGACATTTTCAAACAGGTGGGGGGACCTGACAACCGCAACTCCAAATCATTTTATAGTACAAAATATGCAGGTTATGGGACAGTGTAGACACCTGATTAGATAGTTCACAGATGCACTTTGAACTAATACACAACACAATCACAGTACACTGGGTGCTGCATGGGAGGGGAATATGGCATTCCCTTTACAGGCGCGCAGTGGAGATTAGTCCTGTCCATCCATACAACTGTCCCCCGCAACTCCAGATTCCGCCTCATCCAATTTTATATTATCCATAGAGCATACCTTGCCCTGGCCTGTAGTAATAGATATTTTAACCATACTGATGCGGCCTGCCCCCGTTGTCAGCAAATAAATGTGGATGTTTTCCCCATGTTGTGGTCCCGCCTCTACTTACATATCTACTGGAGCACTATCATGGCATGTCTGTCAGCATGCACATCACGTTCAGGCCACACAAATGGGAAACCTGCGTGCTAGGCTTATTTAGAAACACAAACTGCAGGGCCACCACCAGATTCCTAGACCTTGGGCTTTTATCAGCCAAACGGTTGATAACCCCGAGATGGAAAGCTGCTGAGTCACCATCTGCGTTGGCCTGGAAACACTCCTTTCTGACATGGGCGGAGGCTGAAGGGGTGGCACTTAGGCACAAGGATACACTGGGCCAATGTAAATATCCCCTATCTGATCGCTGTGGGGAGATGCTGGCATCTTTGCACGATCCAGAGTCAGATATTGACTCCACTTCAACAACTCAACCACTCACAGCAGCACTGCAGTAATAGAATTGTTTTAGTATGTTGAGAGTGTCATTGGTAATTTATTCACTTACTACACTTCTATATAAAGATCTGGGACAATTTATTGGTGGCAATTTATATTTAGACACAAGCTAACAATTGTATGTATAGTTATTTCTGTAATTATACCGGGGAACTCCTTGCCTTCAGGTGTATTGAGATGATTGTTTTGGGCTCCATGTTTAATTGTATTACATTGTTATTGCATTTCATTGTTTTGATTTTTATTGCCTTAGAATTCACATTTATACACAAGTCCATAGTCACGCTAACTGCCATTTAGCAGAGAAATAGAGTTACTAGATATTCCAATATATACTCTTGAACCCAAGTAGTCAATTAATCAATGCATCAGTTACCACTACTAAGGCCTCCACGAGTACTACTGGTTACAATATGAAGTTTGCACACGTTAGTAGCCAACATAACTGTTCTTCATTCCAGACACTGTTTCTTATATTATTTATTGAGATTCTCATGAGACCCATGAGGCATCTGACTAATGCGTTGAATGTCGTGATATGAGGAACAACATGAATGCAATGTAATGTTCTGTTAATGTAGACAAACTTAACAATAAAAAAATTCATGCAAAAAAATAAATTGGCACATAGACCATCACTTTTGGTTAGGGATTAGGTATATTCAATATTTGCTTTTGGCTTGTGTTTGGGTTGAGGGAAGAGTGTGTGTCATAATGTGATGGATTCCTCAGTATAATTAGGTGATATTGAATTGTCATTTTTTGATGCATTACGTGTCATTGTTGTTGTGTTATGTGGATGGGCTGCTTGATGTTTTAAATGTGGGTAGGTGTCCTTTATGTGTGTTAAAGATTTCAAAAATATATATTTCTTTAACATTATTTTAAATTGTGAATATGTAATGTGTGCTATATGTGATCATGTTTTACGTGTGAATGTTTGGGTGGTATAGCCTTATGATCATTGATAAGTGAGCTTCCATCATACAAACAGTTTTAAATTTTAGCAAAGCATGCCTTAAGTATTGCGTAGTGTTACTCATAATTTTTGACAGAATAGGAGGAGGGACACCCCACACTTAACAAAAGACACAAAAAGAATCTGACAGTTTTGCATACAGAAAATCGCTAATTTAATGGGTTTACTATTTTGTTCTTAATCAGTATTTTTAGAGAGTATATTATGGGGCTGATACACTCGCTGAAGATAAAAAATGGTGATGCCCATCCCTACTCCATGTAACAGAAGTAAATTGTGATGTAGTTCAATTATAGTTTATACCACCTGGCATTGATGGTATAGTTCATCCAAAAGCTAATCATTGTTATTTAGGACTGACTTAACAATGCAGCTGTCAACAGACATTATTTGACTAACCTAAGAAAGGGCTGTAAAACTTATTACCAGGAAAGAGGCTTTGGCTACTCCTCCACGTTGGTAGCCAGGAGTACATGTTTTGATTGTGCAGTTGTCTATTTCCTCAAACCAGCTGCTACCCATCCACCACCTCTGATAGTTTTGCTTATTTATAGACCTACTTGAGCTTAAACTTTCAAAGGCACATATATGAGTCACACCATTCAGCTGGTTAATAATACTTTTTGGGTAACAGTGATACTGAGTAATGGTTCAGAAGCCACTAAATGGTCTAAAACAGAGCAGTGGCCTCACTTCTCTTTTATCTAATTTAGTAATCTCAGACTTAAATTGTGGTCTCAGCATGTTAAACTCTGATGCACTGCAGTTAGCCCAGATTCCTCTGGATAGTATTTAATATGTGGATAACAGGGTCCTACTTTAATAGGATACTGTTAAAAATGTGGTCTCTGGTTGGCAGAAGTGTGTGCTCTGCCCAAGTATGGGCCACAATCTTAGTCAGGGTAAGTCAGTCAGTCAGTCAGTAAAACTTAATTCTCTACGCTTCCATAGCATAAAAATGCAGAATAAAATGCACAGACATTAAAATACTGAGGCAATTCAGTATATCATAAAAATTAAAGGTAGCTAGGAAAATCCCAAGTAATTTAATCAAACCATTACCACACTTTGAAATATCCATTTAAGAAGATCCCCCCTCACAAAAGTGCTGTACCATTCCTAAAATAATCATATGAGCTAAAATAGTGTACATCCATTAATGTACCATTCTGTAAAAATATTGGCATGTCGTCCCTAGAGTACATCTATAATGTCAAAACATTTTTATTTAACTTTAAATTCTGCCAGATAAAGAGAGACATAACCTGCCAAACCACAGGGGGGTCAAGCTTCTTTATCAATCAATCAAAAAAATTATAGAGCGCGCTACTCACCCGTGAGGGTCTCGAGGCGCTTGGGGGGTAAAGGGGGGGCAAGGAGGGTCACTGTTCGAACAACCATGTCTTGAGGTTCTTTCTGAAGAGCAGGAGGTCTTTGGTTTTGCGGAGGTGAGGGAGTTCCAGGTTTTGTGGGCGAGGTAGGAGAAGGACCTGCCTCCTGTGGTGGTGCTTTCGATGCGGAAGACTGTGGCTAGGTTGAGGTCGGCTGATCGGACGTTGCAGGTGGGAGTGTGGAAGTTCATTCTGTCGTTGAGGTAGGTTGGGCCGGTGCTGTGGAGGGATTTGCGTGCGTGGATGAGGATCTTGAATGTGATTCTCTTGTCTATGGGGAGCCAGTGAAGGGATTTGATGTGTGGTAAGACTCGTTCATGGTGGGGGAGGCCAAGGATGAGGCGTGCGGCTGTGTTCTAGATTTTCTGGATTTTGCTTTTGAGTTTGAGTGTGGTGCTGGTGTAGAGGGCTTTACCGTAGTCTAGTCGTTGCTGATGAGTGCATGGGTGACTGTCTTCCTGGTCTCTGGGGGAATCCATATGAAGGATTTTTTTAGAGTGCAGAGTGTGTGGAAGCAGGAGGAGGTTAGAGCATTGATTTGCTGTGTCATGGAGAGGGAGGGGTCCAGGATGATGCAGAGGTTGCGTGCTAGGTTTGCGGGGGTGGGTGCGGGCCTAGGACGGTGGGCCACCAGAAGTCGTCCCATATGGTTTTGTTGGGGCCGAAGATGATGATCTCGGTTTTGTTGGAGTTAAGCTTGAGGTGGTTAGTTGCCATCCAGTTGGCGATGTCGAGGAGAGCAGCGTGTAGGTTGGTTTTGGCGGTGGTCGGGTTGTGGCTGAGGGAGAGGATGATTTGGGTGTCATCTGCTTAGGAGTGGATAGTGATTCCGTGTGATCGGAGGATGTTGGCTAGGGGGATCATGTAGATGTTGAAGAGTGTGGGGCTGAGGGAGGACCCTTGGGGGACTCCGCAGATGATCTTGGTAGCGGTGGAGTGGAAAGGTGGAAGGCGGACTCTCTGGCTCCGGTCAGTGAGGAAGGAGGTGAGCCAGTCTAAGGCTTTGTGGCGAATTCCTATGTTGTGGAGGTGTGTGCGGAGTGTGTGGTGGCAGACAATGTCAAAGGCTGTAGATAGGTCTAGGAGTTTGAGTGTGACGGTCTCGCCTTTGTCGACTTTGGTCCTGATGTCGTCAATGCATGCGATGAGGGTGGTTTCCGTGCTGTGGTTCTTGAGGAACCCGGATTGTGAGGGGTGAAGAGTATTGTTATCTTCGAGGAAGTGGGGTAGGCGGGCGTTGACTAGTTTTTCGTCAACCTTGGCAGGGAAAGGGAGATGGGGCGATAGTTGGAGAGGGTCTCCGGGTCGGCTTTGTTTTTTTTTAGGAGAGTGGTGATTTCCACGTGCTTCCAGGGGTCTGGTAGGTGGCGGAGTCGAAAGAGGAGTTGATTATGTTGCGGAGTATGGGGGTTATGGTTGGGCTCGCTTTGTTGTAGATGCAATGTGGACAAGGGTCGGAGGGGGATCTGGAGTGGATGGAGCTCATGGTTTTTTCGGTTTCTTCGTGTGTGGTGGGAGCCCAGGTGGTGAGTGTGGTGGGGGGTCATGAGTGGGGGTTGAGTTGGGTGAGTGAGGGGTGTGTGTGGTGGGTGTATGTGGTGCGAAGCTGTTGTGGATGTCCAGGATTTTGTGGTGGAAGTGGTTGGAGAGGGCATCACATAGGGGCTGTGTGTATGAGGGGTCTATGTTGCTGGCTTTGGGTTTGGCTAGTTCATTAATGATGGTGAAGAGTTCTTTGCTGTTTTGAGAGTTGTTGTCAAGGCGTGTCTTGTATTGATCTCTTTTGGCGGTGAGTATGAGTTGGTGATGGGTGTGAACGGTGGCTTTGAGGGTGGAGAAGTTGGTTGTAGAGGGTACTTGTCGCCATATTTTCTTATTTACTCTGCTTGGCAGCATTTGCGCTTGGAGTCTTCTTGATGTTGCGGGTGGCGATGTGTTTTCTGAGGGGGGCTAATGTGTCTGCACAGGTAGTTTCGAGAGGTTGTGTGCTCCTGTGTTGGGGTCGTTGGTGTGGGGGGGGGGTTGTGAGCCAGTTGGGAGTTCAGGCTTTCTGTGGGGATCTTGTCACACATGTGGTAGGGTGTGGTATGTTGATGGTGGTGTGTGGGGGGTTTGGTGAAGGAGAAGTGGACGCAGTGGTGGTCAGTCCAGAGGAGTTTAGTGGTGTGGGTGTAGGCTATGTGTTGGCTTGAGGTGAAAATTGCGTCAAGCGTGTGTCCTGCTGAGTGGGTGGGTGCGGGGACCAGCTGTTTGAGTCCGAGGTTGGTGAGGTTGTCTATGAGGGAGGTAGGGTTGTGGTCTTGTAGGTTCTCCAATTGAAAGTTGAAATCACCGAGGAGGATGTAGTCTGTGGAGGTGATGGTGTGCGAGCTGATGGTGTTGGCGATGGTGTCGCAGAAGGCGGGGCGTGGTCCTGGTGGTCTGTAGATTAGTGTACCTCTGAGGGTGGAGTTGTTGTTAATGTGGATTAGGAAGTGCATGTGTTCTGTGTTGCCGATAGTGTCTGGTGGGAGCTGATGGTGACTTTGATGGTGTTCCTGTGAAGGATGGCGATGCCACCACCTAGCCTGTTGAGGCGGTCTTTGCGTTGGAGTTTGTATCCCTTGGGGGTGGCGATGGCTATGTCAGGTTCCGAGGAGGGGTTGGTCCAGGTTTCCGTGAGGAACGCGATGTCCGGTGAGTGTGATGTGATGAGGTCCCAGAGTTCTATGGCATGTTTGTGAAGGGAGCGGGTGTTAAGGAGCAGGCAGTTGGGGTGGTTGTGGTGGGTGGTGTTGGTGTGGTGCATGAGGGTGTTGTTGCGGGGTGTGTTCTGGTTGTGGGGTGGTGTGCTGAGGGGCTAGTTGGTGGGGGTGTGGGCAGAGCAGATGTGTGTTGTGTTGGGGTGTTGTGTGTGTTGTCGGGGGGGTCGCCATGGTTGAGATGTTGTGTGAGGGATGAGGAGCAGGAGAAATGACAGGTGAGGTAGGTGAAGGGGCCATGAGTGTGTGTGGGGCTGGAAAGGGGGCAGGTGGGGCGAGGGCCTGGGTTGAGTAAGTGGAGGATGAGGGGGGAGTAGGTTTGTCTGAGAGGGCCAGGGTGACTGGCGCTGGGCGCGGTCTTTGCACGGATGGGCGCAGACGGGCTTGCTTTTGGCGCACCTTCGGCTGCTGTAAATGGAGGGGAGCGAGAGAGTGGCAGCTGGGAGGAGGGAGGGCCGGACGAATGGGAAGCCTGGGGGGTGGGGCCGCAGGGGACACAGTGGCTGGGTATTTAACAAAAGCAAAAGGATCGGAAGGTGAGGAGGAGGGGGGAGGCGGGAGAGGCCGCAGGGGACGCAGCGGCTGGGGATTTAACAAAAGCAAAAGGAATGGAAGGTGAGGAGGAGGGTGGAGGTGGGAGGGGCCGCAGGGGACGCAGCGGCTGGGGATTTAACAAAAGCAAAAGGAATGGAAGGTGAGGAGGAGGGGGTAGGGGCCGCAGGGGACGCAGCGGCTGGAGATTTAACAAAAGCAAAAGGAACGGAAGATGAGGGGGGAGGAGGGAGGGGCCGCAGGGGATGCAGGGGACGCAGCGGCTGGGGTTTAAAGGAAGGGAAGGTGAGGAGGTGGCGTTGGGCGGCGGAGCGGGGAGCGACCTGCCTGCTGAAGCAGGGTCAAGCTTTAGAAAGTTCTGAATGCCTATCAGATAGGATTGGAGGCCTACTTAATAGGAAATTGTCAGAGTCACCAGATCCTCGGGGTCCGTGCACGTTCCCAACACTTCCACCACAAGACAGCTCCAATACTCTGATTACATTTGTCACAGAGTCTAAGAGAGTTCAAGTGGGGAAAAGGGGATTAGGAAGGGAACAGCTGGGAAGGAGACCTGTAGGAAGCAAAAGTTAAAACACACAACATCAAAATTACATCTCATGAAATCAGCACTAGGTTATGACTCTAAGCATTGTCTTTCTGAAAAAACATGAACAATCTAAGCATAGACTTAAAATGACTAGGCTTCAAGATAACTGGATACCTGTGAGGGAAATCAAGAAAGGTTAAATGAAAACTTTCAAATTCAAGTACTTTCCTTTGCATGAGAATCAGGAAACAATCTGAATAATTTCTAAACCATCATATGAATCTTTTTGTGAGAAAACATAATAGGAACACATATCATTACATCTAGAACTCTGATCTTTTTTGTTCTCTCAAATTGTTGGAACATGAATTGCACACATTGCATATTTTCACATAGGTAGTAAAAACCATAGAAGGATTGTGCACCATGAATAACACAATGTCAATTCGAGGAATAAATCATGCGACTTGTCAACTCAAAAACTGCCAAGTAAATGCCTTAAAATGGTAGCGCTTAATGCTACAAGAACATGAATCGCGTGTCTTGCCGATTCGAATGCCACCATGTAACTGTCAAGGAATGGTAGCGCACAATGAATATCAAGAGTTAAATCACAAGAACATGAATCACGCGTCTTGCCGATTCGAATGTCAGCATGCAAATGCCACGAAACGCCCAAGCGCACATTCACACGCGCAAGAGTAAACTTTTTATCATGCAAAAATTAGGCCCAAGAACTCGAGTGTCCTCAATAACGGTGTCTGGGGCCCAGCCCAATCTCCGTCTTACCGCCCTGATTAAGAATCACCAATGTGAATGAAGGGCAGAGGCCTGGAAGGTCAAAGTAAGCCACCGGAACAGGAGCTCAGGAAGTGGCTGCTGCTCTGCACCGGACCTCTGAATAGTGAGCACGTGGAGCTGGGCTGGCTCCCTTTTATAGAGTCTTGGCCCAGCCCACAACCACACCCAGGCATGCTGCAGGGAAAGCTTCTAGAAGGCCCTGGAAAGGGACTACACCCTGACACACTGTGAAAGCCTGCAGCAATACATTGCAAATGAACAGTATTTATAGGCACCTTAAAAATAAGTCTTCAGGATTGAACTCTGCAATGCAAAAGGTTAAACAACAACATATCAGCACAATGCATAAATTACGTTATCTTGAGAGTGCTGGGTTTTTGCATTCTAGTCACCCGTAGAGCGCGCACTGCCCTGGTGTTGACAGGAATCTGGTAGTAACACAGTATTGCCATTTTATTTTTATTAGACTTCTCTATTTTCCCCCTAGCATTTGCCAGGAATCCCTGCTTCAGCTTTGTTGTACTACACGATAAGTAGGACTGAGGTGAGGTGAATAACTCCATCAGCCCTAAGCCCTCCATGTTCAATTTCACATAGGATATCCAAAGTATCTTGAGGACTGCATGAATTTTGAGACAGTCCTCTTGCACCTATTGATTTAAGGATGCCAGAGCAATAGGGGGATCAAGTTTGATCTTATCTGTAATATAGGGAAAGCCTAAATCTTCGTGACCCATACTGGTGGAGCAGCTCCATGGGACCGTAAAGATAAAAAAAATTTAAGTGTCCTATGCATGCTGGATCTTGTGACTATCTGTTGAAGTAAGCCTCAGCGAGGGCCTACTAGTGCAAGGGGTTCACCTTTCTCTGCACAAAGTCCTCAGGCCATGTAGGAAGAAGTTGGCACAGAAACTGGAATAAAAGACAAAAGTTTATTAACCTCATGAGGTGGTACTACAGTTCAGACAGCACCCTTGGGTAATGTCTGAAGTAGCACACTGAACTGAGAGAGCATGGTCCTTTTATACCCACACAGGGGCTAAAAGGAGATGGTACAATTATGGAAACAAGACTTGTATACATGTAAGGTCATGTGGAAAATGCACAGTCGACAGGTAGGAGGAGCTAACAGTTTCCAAGGACTAACAGCTGCAGACCTTACTGAGCATGTGCGAAAGTAAGAGATGCTAAATATAACTTGTCACTAGGCAGATTTCAAGAGCAGTTAACAGAAAGGTAGGACAGAGCACATGGTGAGCACATGGCAGCATGTAGCAGAGAAAATGGCTGCCATGAATATAAAATGGATTCCGCAAAATGTTCACAATAGTTACTAAATACAAGATGTCTTCTGCTAATGCTTAATCTAATCACTGCTAAATTACAACAGACGACCCATTCAGCATTAGCTGAAGACATTCGTCTTTCTGGGATAATCTAAATATTCATCCTGTATATTTATGTTCATCATTTCAGCTATTTCCTTATCTAACATATGTTGTGCCTTCATTTCTGTAATATTTCTTTTGGTAGGCATACAAGCAGTAATACACATGGAGCAGAACATTGGACCACACTGAATACAGATACAGCATGTAAAAAATATTGCAATTATTACACACAGGACCTTCCAACAGGTAGTTGGTAATATCCATAGTTACCACAAACAAAATATGTATTATGTGAAGCTGTAAAACTACTATTATTTACACTCTCAATAGTTAAAATCAAGGTACAATCGCTTATCCCTACTGGAATTCGTCCAATGCTTCGTATACATAAATCTGCTTTAGTTTTTGTAACAGAAATCACAAATTGTTCTTTCTTGTCAGAGTCTCGTATATTTGTGAAGACATATGGTATTGAAACATTGTCCGGTTGATACTCTTCCGATTCCCATTTAGTTCCTTTAGCTTGGGAATACCCATCTTTGTCTTGGTAGCATACTTTATTAAGGCGAAAAAAAAGTCCGCCCTTTGTACGTTTTCCAGATGCAAACAAAAGCATGTACCAAGCTTGACAAGAACCATTGTGTGAAAAAGGAAGAGGAATGAAAGGTGTTCCTCCTTTCTTTTGATGCGCAGGTATCATTCCACATACCCAACAGTTAGTAGTATTTGTAGCATTATGAGTATGATGCAACATCTGAATGAAAGTATTATTGAAGTACGATTGACGGTGCTTCTGCTCCTGATAGGGAAGCGTAAAGTAATTGTGATCCTCTGGTACTGGAGTAGTGGCAAAAAAAACTCACGAGCAGGAGACTTCTTTTCAATAAACCAGGTGATTGTTGCTGTAACCACCAAAACAACAACAAACCCCATAATACTAATGATCAATTTGTTATTCATTTTAGCAACAGTGATAATCGACCCTTTCAGAAATGAATTAAAAAACAATTGTTGGAGCTCTTATCCCTGGGCAGCCGCTGATTTCTTCACCACGGGCCAAGACGGGTGTCACTACTCTAATGCACGGCTGATCCACCCCCCTTGCCACATTGGCTCTCTGTTTCACTAACCCAGGGCGGTAGCTCAACCAGTCTTTTCAAAACAATTTTAAGATTCTTTCCTTGGTCTCAAATTATATCGCGACACTCCAGAAGTCGTATGGTCCGGGAAGACCTCTGCAGATTCGTCAGGTGATATAGCACGGCCTTTCTCCGTAGTCAAAATCTCTCGATGATCGGTCAGCACAGCAGGTTCCACCAAGGTAGGTAGCACTCTCTTGCAGTGAGTACTATGGACCCAATTCTTTCGGTTCGTCACTCGAACTGCTGTCCTTGTCGCAAGGAGCACCTGTTCTGGGCCTCGCCACCTTGGTTCCAAGCTGCTTGATCTTTCAAAAGACTTAATCATCACCTGATCACCAGGTCGGAGTTCATGGCCTTCACCTGTAGATCTGTCAGGAAGTGCTTCTCGAACCTGTTGATGAATAGAAACCAAATTGTCGGTTAACTGTGCCAAATAATCATTCATCAGGACACAAGGTACATCATATACAGATTTTGGTTTAGGAACTCCCCAAATATTAATTGGTCTCCCAAATACTACTTCATAGGGGCTAAGGCCAAGTCGGGAGTGTGGCACTGACCTAATAGACAATAATGCCAATGGTAATGCATCCGGCCAAGTTAAGGATGTGGAAGCCTGTATCTTCGCTAATTTCAGCTTCAATGTAGCATTATACCTTTCCACCAACCCTGCTGATTGTGGGTGGAAAACCGCATGGAACTTCTGTTTGATCCCTAATCCTTTCAGGACATACTTAATAACTTCCCAACAAAATGAGGTCCGTTATCACTCCATAAAAGTCTGCAAACACCAAACCTAGGGAAAAATTCTTTCAAAAGCAAGTTCGCTGTGGTAATGGCAGTATTATCCTTTGTGGGGTACGCCTCTATCCATTTACTGAAGGCACAAACCACCACCAAGACATACTTTAAATTGTTGCAGCGTTCAAGCTGAATATAATCCATTTGTAGAACTTCAAAAGGTGCAGTTGGTGTAGCAAACCCTCCTGCAGGAGTACGTGTCCCCTTTCCAGGATTGTATTGTAAGCAGATCAAACAAGACTGTACTACTCTCTTAGCTGTACTGGTAATTTCTGGATGCTCCCAAACTTGCATAAGCAACTTCGTTATTGTTGAAGCTCCAACATGTGCCAGCCCATGTGCCATCTGAACCATAGGTTGTACAAAAGCTATAGGCAATTTCCATTTATCCATCTGCTTATTCCGCCAACAGCCCTCATCATCCAATTCTCCATCTTTAGACCATTGCTCACGTTCTTTCACAGAAGCAGATTTCTGTATATCTAATACGTCTTGTCTAGCATTATGCCAACGTTCAGCTTGTGACTTCACTACATACATAGAAGTAGTACTTCGCTGCATCACAGTCTCACTTGCTACACGGTCTGCAAGAGCATTACCTTGCCCTATCTTATCGGTCACTTTCTTATGTGCACTACATTTCACAATAGCTAGTTTATTTGGATATGTCAATGCAGTCAAGAGGTTATGCACTAATTCTCTGTGCATTATCTGCATCCCGTGGGATGTGAGAAAGCCTCTCTCCTTCTAAAGCAAACCAAAATCATGAGCCACTCCAAAAGCATAGCGGCTGTCTGTGTAAATGTTCACACTTAAATCAGTACTAAGCTCACATGCTCGTGTCAAAGCTATTAGTTCAGCTGCTTGAGCTGACTTCTGTGGTATACGAGGTGTCTCCACTACCGTGTGTATTGTGGTGATTGCATATGCAGCTGAGGTCGTACCATCTGGCAACTTCAAACAAGACCCATCAACCCACAGCTCCCCGTCTACATCTAAAAGGGGCGTATCTTGTAAATCAACACGACCCTTTGTCTGTTCTTCGGTAAGGAATATACAATCATGTGTTTCTTGTGACTGAGGCTGAGTCACCGGATATGGCAACAAAGTAGCTGGATTTAGTGTCGCACATCTCTTCAGTGTAATGTGAGGAGCCAACAATGTCAACTCATAACCTGTCATACAGGCGCTAGTTAAATGTTGTGTCTTTGTTTGATTTAAAAGAGCATCAACCGCATGGGGTACTAGCACCAACAGCTTATGTGACAAAACTATCCCTTCACTCTGACGTATTGAGACAGCTGTTGCGGCAACTGAACGAAAACACCCAGGCAACGCTTGAGCGACAGGATCAAGTACTGCTGAAAAATATGCACAGGGACGCTGCTTATTGCCATGTGTCTGTACTAAAACTGACAATGCACATCCATCTTTCTCGTGTACCTAAAGTGCAAAAGGCTTCATGTAATCTGGAGTACCTAACACTGGTGCAGAACAAAGGGCTTGTCGCAGCTGCCGGAAAGCAGTCTCAGATTCATCTGTCCATGGGAGGGGCATTGGAGTATCTTTAGTAAAAAGTGCTAGCAAAGGTTTGACAATGTGTGAAAACCCTAATATCCATTGCCTACAAAAAGAAGTAAGACCAAGGAATGCACGAACATCTTTCTGAGTAGAGGGTACTGGTGTGTCTAAAATTGCTTGAATACGATCTGATGTAAGTGCACGGCCCTCCTTAGACAAAAGGTGACCTAAATAGGTTACCTTTGGTCTACAATATTGCAATTTCTTTCGTGACACTTTATGATGGTGTGAAGCAAGAAAAGAAAGTAAGGACAAAGTGCACTTTTCACATTGCTCCGGGATATCAGCTGCCAACAAAATATCATCAACATATTGTATGAGAGCCACACCTTCAGGTAAAACAAAAGAATCAAGGTGTCCAAAGTCATAGTACAAGAACTAATTCCTCCCTCAACTTCCTCATAAAAGGCGGCTGGATTTTTCCGCGGGTCAGGTAATGCTGTTTTAAGTGCCATTACATCTGCCCTATTCCAAGGAGTATACACCCAATTATAAATAAAATAACCCTTAGCATCAACAGAAGTTTTATCATCACTTGTACCCAATCCTTTAGGAGGAACATACAAAGGAGCGGCCTCCAGCATTGGTTTTGCGTGAACTATCATAATCTTATCTGTTTCAAAGATGGAAGCTTTCGCCCCTTCGGTCTGAGATGCTCGTGCAACTGCGTCCGCAGCCCTTTTCTCTTCTTGCAAACGGACTGCCACAATACGTAATTTCATTAAAAGCCTGATTGCATCAGCCACCTGGGAGAAAACAAAAAGACCATCACGCATTTGCTTATGATCAGCTGCTACATCTTTGGGCTCTAACTCATCAGAATATTTCCAATATAGTTCAATAACTTCTGAGCCAAATGCCTCAGTAAAATATAGCTGCTCCTTTTCCGTCCACCCTTTCATGTTGTCTAAAAGGTCAGAAGCAGAAACAACGCTACAAATTGTTTTACGAGCAATAGATCTAAGCTCAGACGCACGGTCAGCAGGCAGCATAGAGCGACTGTCCCGCATCTTCTGTTGCTCCGAACTGGTGACTTTAGGTAACTCATGAGGGGCAGAAGGGACGACATACGGAGGTGGAGGGCGATCTAGTAACAATAAATCATCATGTGGTTTATTAAGGATAGGATAGAGAGGTTGCCTAACAGTGTATTGGCCAGTTACCTGTAGCTTACGTTCTTTCTCTTCTAGCTCCTTTAAGTCATTTATTTCTTTCTTTCTCATTTCCAATGCTTTCACATATACATTCTTCCGCTGCTCTTTCTCAAGCAAGGCTTGCTCACGCTTCACTCGTCCACGCGCTTTTTTCTCCCACATTCGTACACAGTCAAACATATCTTGCCTAGACTTTCGCTTACACATACATTGTTCCACATACTCAATCTTTCGCAAATCAAATGACCCATGCATAGGGCAACGTAACTCAGGATCCGCGCGGGTGTACTTATTCCATAATGTGCTGTACATTATAGAAGAAAGACCATGTTTAACATACATATCTCTATTTGGCATCCCCTCTGGGGGTGCCGGTTGCGATTCTTCCAGTCTCAAATTGGTACCATTACAAAAGCAACACATCCTACGAAGTGCGCTAAAAACAGGCATGCCAAAAATAGTGCAGAATATGCAATATTATAATCAAAGTAGCACTTAAGGTGACGTTCAAATCAAAATTAAATTGGAGAAAATTCTCCTCATTACCTGCCTATATAAATTGCAATTTATATATCAAATCCAAAGAATACAAATTGACTAGTCACCCAAATCACAAGAGCCACAGTAAGTAGTGCTAAACTACATTACCAAACACAGGCATCAAAACCCACAGCAAGTGCCGTAAAACGGCTCTTACCAATCACAGGGTGTCCAGGTTCCAACTGCCAAGTTCTAAAATCGACCAAATGGTCACTGCATGACGAATGAACAAAAAGGATCTCAGTCGAGGACCGGCGCCACCTGGATGGTCAAGTCAGAAGGAAGGGAAAAACGCTGTGGTTGCCAAGACTCGGGTCTCCTCAGGCATTGATCGTCCGCAGCGAGATCCCAATCCTTCGTCGTGACCAATCCGTTGGGCATCCGAGTCGCCGATGAGTCCCTGTTCGGCGCCAATTTGTTGAAGTAAGCCTCAGCAAGGCCTACTAGTGCAAGGGGTTCACCTTTCTCTGCACAAAGTCCTCAGACCATGTAGGAAGAAGTTGGCACAGAAACTAGAATAAAAGACAAAAGTTTATTAACCTCATGAGGTGGTACTACAGTTCAGACAGCACCCTTGGGTAATGTCTGAAGTAGCACACTGAACTGAGAGAGCATGGTCCTTTTATACTCACACAGGGGCTAAAAGGAGATGGTACAATTATGGAAACAAGACTTGTATACATGTAAGGTCATGTGGAAAATGCACAGTCGACAGGTAGGAGGAGCTAACAGTTTCCAAGGAATAACAGCTGCAGACCTTACTGAGCATGTGCGAAAGTAAGAGATGCTAAATATAACTTGTCACTAGGCAGATTTCAAGAGCAGTTAACAGAAAGGTAGGACAGAGCACATGGTGAGCACATGGCAGCATGTAGCAGAGAAAATGGCTGCCATGAATACAAAATGGATTCCGCAAAATGTTCACAATAGTTACTAAATACAAGATGTCTTCTGCTAATGCTTAATCTAATCACTGCTAAATTACAACATATCAACCATGCCCCAAATCCCTGACCCATATGTGGCAATAGCCATAGATTTAGAAAGAAGATGGTCAGAATCTTGTGTACTGGTTTATACCTAGTTTCTTACTAAAGCTTAACAAAGCTAAAACCATCTTTTCTAGCATGGCCACTCTGTTGTTCACCATTGGTTTCCACGTATAGTCCAAATCAAACAGGATGCCCAAGTAGGAAAAACTCAAGGCGTCACTCCCCCTATGGTTATTAATGAAGAATATGGGGTGCCTTTTGGGCCTACTTCCATAGTTCATGATAAAGGTTTTACTCTCATTCACCTTTAAGTCCAGCTCCTGCATGAAGGTGGTATAATCCTCTATTAAACCCCACAGTGCCCGTCCAGTACTTGCAACGAGCACTGCATCGTCCACTTAGAGGAGGATGGGAAGGGGGCAAGCATTGGTATATGAGACATATCTAGTTCTCCTCACCAAAGCTCCTTCTACTCTATCGGTATGCAGAGAAAATAAGAAGGAAGTGAGCACACAACCTTGCCTAACCCTATCCTTGAACTTAAATGACTGTGTGCACTCGCCCTCCCTATCATATCTCACATAATCACTTGCTTCTGAATAAAACTGCCTGATGAGTTAATAATGGCAGGCTCACTTCTCATCTCGGACATAAGGTCCCAAAATTTGGACTACAATTATTTGAGCAGAGGCACATTTCGAAGATCACAATTTCGAGGGGGGTTTCGAGGACAAAGCACTGAACCCACAACCTCACAAACAAGGCCCACTTATCAGAGCCAATACCAGTGGGGAGCTTGTCGGGGACAATATAGAGGGGGACAGTTCCCAAAGAGTAGAGGGAAGTTCCAAAGTCCCAAAACTCCACAAAACAAACAGCGACTTACATGTCACAAATCCCCAACACACAACACCAGTGGGGGGGAGACTAACCGGGTTCTACAAAAACTGGGAGGAAATAACAACAGACACGTGGGTCCTAGCCATTATCCAGCATGGTTATTGCATAGAATTTCTAGAATTCCCTCCAACTGTCCCACCGAAAACACACATGTCAAAACAACACGTAGATCATCTACAACTAGAAGTTCAAGCGTTGTTGCAAAAAGATGCAGAGTTAGTACCTATTCATCAGAGGGGAAGAGGAGTCTTTCTCATACCCAAAAAAGACAAAAAAGACCTATATTAGATCTCAGAACATTAAATATCTACATCAAATCAGATCACTTTCACATGGTGACACTGCAGGACGTAATCCCATTGCTCAAACAACAAGACTACATGACAACACTAGACCTAAAGGATGCGTACTTCCATATACCGATACATCCTTCACACAGAAAGTACTTAAGGTTTGTATTCCAAGGGGTACATTACCAATTCAAAGTGTTGCCATTCGGGATAACAACTGCGCCAAGAGCTTTTACAAAATGCCTAGCAGTAGTGGCTGCTCATATCAGAAGACAGCAAATACATGTGTTCCCGTACCTAGACGATTGGTTAATAAAAACCAACACGCAGGAACAGTGCTCACAACACACAAAGTATGTCATAGAAACCCTTCACAAACTAGGTTTCTCACTCAACTACAACAAGTCACACCTTCAGCCGTGTCAAATACAACAATACTTAGGAGCAACAATCAACACAACAAAAGGGACTGCCACTCCAAGTCCACAAAGGGTACAAGCATTTCACAATGTAATACAGGCCATGCACCCAAAACAAAAGATACAGGTCAAGATAGTGATGAAACTACTAGGCATGATGTCCTCATGCATAGCCATTGTCCCAAACGCAAGATTGCACATGCAGCCCTTACAACAGTGCCTAGCATCACAATGGTCACAGGCACAGGGTCAACTTCAAGATCCAGTGTTGATAGACCGCCAAACATACACCTCGCTTCAATGGTGGAACACTATAAATGTAAACAAAGGGCGGCCTTTCCAAGACCCAGTGCCCCAAAATGTAATAACAACGGATGCCTCCATGATGGGGTGGGGAGCACACATCAACCAACACAGCATCCAAGGACAATGGGACACTCAACAGAAGTGGTGGAAGTGTTTGAATGTACACGGACCCCGAGGATCTGGTGGCTCTGACAGAATCACATAAATCACTTAGAATTACTGGCAGTATTTCTAGCGTTGAAAGCTTTTCAACCTATAATAACACACAAACACATTCTTGTTAAAACAGACAACATGACAACGATGTATTATCTGAACAAACAGGGAGGAACACACTCAACACAGTTGTGTCTCCTGGCACAGAAAATTTGGCATTGGGCGATTCACAACCACATTCGCCTAATAGCGCAGTTCATTCCAGGAATTCAGAACCAGTTAGCAGACAATCTCTCTCGGGATCACCAACAGATCCGAGAATGGGAGATTCAACCCCAAATACTAAACACTTACTTCCAAAGATGGGGAACACCACAAATAGATCTATTTGCAACAAAGGAAAACACAAAATGCCAAAACTTCGCATCCAGGTACCCACAGGATCAGTCTCAGGGCAATGTGTTATGGATGAGTTGGTCAGGGATATTTGCATACGCTTTTCCCCCTCTCCCACTCCTTCCATATCTAGTTAACAAATTGAGTCAAAACAAACTCAAACTCATACTAATAGCACCAACTTGGGCAAGACAACCTTGGTACACAACACTACTAGACCTTTCAGTAGTGCCTCATGTCAAACTGCCAAACAGACCAGATCTGTTAACTCAACACAAACAACAGATCAGACACCCAAATCTAGCATCACTGAATCTAGCAATTTGGCTCCTGAAGTCTTAGAATTTGGACATCTAGACCTTACACATTAATGTATGGAGGTCATAAAACAAGCTAGAAAACCTACCACAAGACATTGCTATGCAAATAAATGGAAACGATTTGTTTATTACTGCCATAGTAATCAAATTCAACCCTTACACGCATCTGCTAAAGACATCGTAAGCTACTTACTGCACTTACAAAAGTCAAAGCTAGCTTTTTCATCCATTAAAATACATCTCACCGCAATTTCAGCTAATCTGCAAATTACGCACTCAACTTCACTCTCTAGGATCCCAGTCATAAAGGCTTTTATGGACGGCCTAAAAAGAATTATCCCACCAAGAACACCACCAGTTCCTTCGTGGAACCTCAACATTGTCTTAACATGGCTCATGGGTCCACCGTTTGAACCCATGCACTCATGTGAGATACAATATTTAAAATGGAAAGTAGCGTTTCTCATTGCCATCACATCTCTAAGAAGAGTAAGTGAAATACAGGCATTTACCATACAAGAACCCTTTATTCAGATACAAAGGCATAAAGTAGTTTTATGAACTAATCCGAAGTTCTTACCAAAAGTCATATCACAGTTTCACTTAAATCAAACAGTAGAACTACCAGTGTTCTTTCCAGAACCAGATTCTGTAGCTGAAAGAGCACTACATACATTAGACATCAAAAGAGCTTTAGGGGGTGACCGCCGGGGCCAGGGTCGGCGGGAGCACCGCCAACAGGCTGGCGGTGCTCCGCAGGGCATTCTGACCGCGGCGGTATGGCCGCGGTCAGAACAGGAAAACCGGCGGTCTCCCGCCGGTTTTCCGCTGCCCTTCAGAATAGCTGCGCCGCCATGGGGATTCCGACACCCCATACCGCCATCCTGTTCCTGGCGGTTCGCCGCCAGGAACAGGATGGCGGTATGGGGTGTCGTGGGGCCCCTGGGGGCCCCTGCAGTGCCCATGCCAATGGCATGGGCACTGCAGGGGCCCCCGTAAGAGGGCCCCACAAAGAATTTCAGTGTCTGCTTAGCAGACACTGAAATTCGCGACGGGTGCAAATGCACCCGTCGCACCTTACCCACTCCGCCGGCTCCATTCGGAGCCGGCTTCCTCGTGGGAAGGGGTTTCCCGCTGGGCTGGCGGGCGGCCTTCTGGCGGTCGCCCGCCAGCCCAGCGGGAAAGCCAGAATGGCCTCCGCGGTCTTTCGACCGCGGAGCGGCCATATGGCGGTCCCCGCCAGGCGGGCCGCGACTGCCGCCCTCCGGCCTCGGAATGAGGCCCTTAATGTACTACATTGATAGAACAAAACAAATACGGAAAACAAAACAACTGTTTGTTGCTTTTCAAAAACCTCATACAGAGAATCCAATATCCAAACAAGGCACTGCCAGATGGATAGTTAAATGTATTCAAACCTGTTATCTCAAAGCAAAAAGAGAACTGCCTATAACACCAAAGGCACATTCAACTAGGAAGAAAGGTGCTACTATGGCCTTTCTAAGAAACATTCCAATGACTGAAATATGTAAGGCAGCCACATGGTCTACGCCTCATACGTTTACCAAACATTACTGCGTGGATGTGTTAACAACACAACAAGCCACAGTAGGACAAGCAGTACTACGAACTTTATTTCAAACAACTTCAACTCCTACAGGCTGAGCCACCGCTTTTGGGGAGATAACTGTTTACTAGTCTATGCAAAGCATGTGTATCTGCAGCTACACATGCCATCGAACGGAAAATGTCCCTTACCCAGTGTACATCTGTTTGTGGCATGAGACGCTGCAGATTCACATGCGCCCACCCGCCTCCCCGGGAGCCTGTAGCCGTTTCGAAGTTGATCTTGAACATTTGTAAATTTGTAAATATATCACTTTAAACCACATTATGTACACACATATTTACTCCATTGCATGGGCTCTATTACTATAATACAGAACTCCTACCTCACTCTCTGCGGTGAAGACAGTCTGGGATGGAGTCGGCGCCCATGTGCGGTGGAGCCCGGGGGGGGGGGGTCCCTCGATCTCGTGGCTTGGGGGGACTTCTTCGAGGGGAAGTGGCTTGTGGCACTCCGGGCCCAACACTAGATGGCGGGATGCGCAAAGCATGTGAATCTGCAGCGTCCCATGCCATGAACAGATGTACACTGGGTAAGTGACATTTTCCATATATACAGTATGTATGTATGTGTATATGTTGTTTCTGTGCTTGGCATGTTCGTGGATCATTGCATGGCTCCTGAGTGGGTTGTTATATACTAGATATCTATGAATTCCTGCTCTCATCTTATCACACTTATCTACTCATCACTCTTATGTCATGTCTCTATCAAACTATCCTCCATTCTCACTCTGACTCATCCCAAATCCCTTCTACCACTTTCATCTCCTAAATATCATTGCCTAAGCTCTTCCCTCCACTTCCACATCTAACTCACCAAACCTCACTCTACCTCTGTGACCTCCCACACCACCCTACTAAATTCTCCTGCATTCATCTCACCCTGCTACTATGCTCTCCCTAACCCTTCCACATATTCTTCCCCCTCCGCCCCCCTTTACTCATCCCAAGCCTTTGGGTTGAGTAAATGAAGGATATACTCCTAATTAACACTTCTGGATTTCTTTCCTCCTCCACCCCTCCATTACTCCAGTCAATCTAACTAACAAACTCTCATATCCGCGGCTCAAATTAACTCATAATAATACTAAAACTATACTCATTATTTAACGATACTAATCCATCACTAATTCTTGTTGGGTTCCGGAGTAGCGTGCTACTCATCAAAAAGCGCTTCGACGCCTCGTCAGGGGTAGTAAGCGCTATATAAATACGATTACAATACAATACAATTACAAATTGTCAGATCCCCCTTCCTGTAGATTTGAATGATGATTGACTTCTGCCATGTTGTAGAAGGCCTACCACTTGCAATTACATTAAAGACATTTACAGGGATAGATGCCCATAGAACCTGACACTCCAAGAAAACATCCACAGATATCCTGCCTGGGCCGGGGGCCTTGCCACTTATACATCCTCCCAACCTCTCTGTACCTCAGTTAAATTGAAAGATAGAAGCATAGGTTCCCTCTCCTTTGTTTATTTAAGCACACCTTGAAAGTCTTCCCTGAGCCACTCACATAAATCTCTGTACTTCAGTGGTGGGATCAGTATATTCCTCAAAGTAGGGGGCATTTATCACTTTCCAAAAAATGGCATAGTCCCTATCCATTCTGGCTGTCCTCTCTTTCAACTTCTTTATCCTGGCAGTGGATGCCTCTTTATAGACTTGGCACAACTTTTTTATGAGGTCCCTGTCTTTCAGATCAGAGGGTAAAGCCAGATAAAGCTTTGACAGAGTTTAGTGCAGTCAGTTAAACTAACCCTAAGCCATTGAATATCTTGAATGGGATTCACACAAAAAGGCATTCGTAATATTAGTCATGATTTCCACAAAGGCTGGAATAACCTGTGTCGGACGAGAGTCAGAATTTAAGCACAGGGTGACCTCTGCGTGACTAGTGTTAAGAATATGCAGCAGAAAATGTGCTTGATCAACTTGTTCCCATTAAAGGTAAAAGCTGTTTTTCTTTGCAAGCACTGGTTTCAAACTCACCCTGTGCCAACAATTACTCGCCTCCTCCAATCTCAGGCTACAGGACAATATAGCTTGATCTCTGAAACCAGAAAATACCAGTTCAAAGTTGTGCAACAGCGTACCTATTTATCTCACAAGCTATAATAAAATCAATAGCAGATTCACTGTCAGCCCCCTCTAAATATAGAGGCAAGGTTGCCTGATCAGTCAAGCACCTGGTTCACAAATGCCCAATTAAATTTAATCAGGACACTGGAAGGGGCATCCTCATACTTGTTGTTTTCAAAGTGCATCAAAGTTTTATCCTCACTATCTTCCAGTCCACAGACTTGCTTCCCTACCCTTGAACAGTGGTGAGCATTGAAATCACCAACCCAGAGAGGCTTCGGGCCTAAGGATGTGCATTATCAATCGACCAAAGAGATTCCTCAAACTCAGCCACTACCTGCAGGGCATTAACATCAAAATAGTTATTATAGTGATCAATAATTAGCAAGTCCCAGTCCCTGGCCAAATTGCACACAAGAAAGTGAATATGAAGCAAATCACTAAAAAATGTTATAACCTCCCCTTCAAAGTAATTAACAATTAATGTGACTAGGCCAAGTTTGGCTTTCCCAGCTTTAGAAGGAGGGGCTGGAGAATGATAGCAACAAAACCCGTCTAGATAGCTTGACTCAATCTCCCAAGTTCCCTGAAAACAAATTACTTGGTATCCAGCTACTATGTTAATCCAATCCTGGTAAGCTAACTTGTTTCCTGAGTCCAGCAATACTCCAGGTCAGGATCTTCAGTGACTCATAACAACTAACATTCGAGCTAGAAGATGTCAGCATGCTAGATCGATTATCCCCCACTACAGTCAGTGGCCCTAAGTTCACTTGACAGGTCCACTGAATCACACCCCTCCAACCATTCCAAGGGTGTGTATTTATTCCTAAGCAGGACCCCAGCTGGGCATAAAGCACAGTCTTGAATCACATAATCCCTAAGGGTGGACTTACCTGAACTAGGTACTACTGGAGTAAAATAATGGGGTTTATAAAAATACCACAATGGAAGGACTGAAATCTGATAGGCTTTTGGGGGGAGGTTGCCTTTACATATTTTGAGAGAGTTCTCGGGTTGTTAAAATTAACCATTATACAGTTGCTGGGCATTGATTTTTGGGAGGGCCCTACCACTAAGCCCTACTTGCCAACGGGATATGTTCTATTTGGAAATTATAGTAACCCTTAAGTTCTGTTAGCCAATGAAAGACTTTTAGAATCAACTGGCTCATTGTCTCAGTCTGAGCCAATTTGATCCTGGGAGCATTCGCTAGTATCAGGACAGAAGGGCATTCTGCAGAGGGAAGGTTTAAAATTTGAGATTCCCTACCAAGGCATCTATTGTGCATTACCCTGGGTCCGAACCCCAACCTTAAAGCTGGCTGTCCCTCCCCACAAGAGCCTATTAGGGTATCAGTCTTCACTGATGCTGGTTGAGGTACCGTTAGAGTATTTACTACTGTTTCCTGGTGCCTGGACAGATGGGGAGAGATTATGCAGGTGGCCACTAGCAAGGCCACCTCCCCCCTCAGCGCGCTACTAATGGGAGGGCTAGGTTGCATGGAGCTCTTGACAGGAAGCATGCTGCTCAAATTACTCTGGGTGGTAAGAGAATGGGGAAGGCAGGGGCGCCTATAAGGCAGAGTTAGGTGTGACAGTACTAAGTCATTTGGACACATTTTCTTCTTAGGATGTGAGGTAGTCGAGGACAGGCTTTAAATGGTGTTTCTTCAAACCATCAATTTGAGTCCAAAGTTCATCCATCTTTAAGGGGTTTATCAACGGAGTGGCAACATCCTGCATTGCTTTGGACCCAATACTATCTAAGGACCTCTTCTCCCACAATACTCCAGCCCTCTTCTTATTCACTGGAGGTTCTGTGCAAGATGAATTGTCTGCTTGGCTAGGACAAATCTATTTTGGGGAATGGAGGTGTGGTCAGGGAACAGTTTCATCTTCATTAAGCCCCGTATGGGATGCCAAGCCATCAAAGATAAGCAAGCCATCCCTACCCCCCCTCAATGAAAGGTGCCTTTCAGTTAGCTCTATTTTTTTTAAATGCCTGCAGCACGCTCAAGAAAAGAGTCAATGCAGGAAATCATGTTCCCCTCGAGTCACCAGACGTAATTTTCCTTTTCCCCATACCTTTTGAAGAGATAGAAACGGTACTAGTCACTAGCACAAGCACACAGGACCAAGAGAAGGGACCCGGCCTGGCCTCTTACAGACCCTGATAGGCACAGATGGGCCCGCTCTTGGCCCATTCTTTGCCCAGGCTGTGCCAGGGCACTTCTGGCCCATGTCTCATGGGCGGGCAGATGTCTCGCACTAAGGAGCGCTGTCCCCCGCAGCCCTTCCTTCTGCAATATCAGGGAATATAGAACTTCTAATCCTCCCAGGAAGCAAGTAAGGCGGCGATCTGTGCAGTGTCAGAGTCCGGCATGTGGGAAGGTGTCTTGCACTGAGTAGTGCTGTCCCCTTCAGTCCCTCCTTCTCTACAGGGCTCTGGGATTCTGGAACTTGTAGTCTGCCACAGAGGCAAGTGAGGTAGCAATCCATGCAGTGTCAGCGTCCCGCATGCAGGAAGGTGTCTTGCGCTAGGTAGCGCTCTTTCACGCAGCCCCTCTATCTCCTGAGAGCTCAGGGATTGTGGAAATTGCAGTCCACCCCAGAGACAAGTAAGGCAGCAATCTATGCAGTACTGGTGTCCCATGTGCGGGAAGGTTTCTCATGCTAAGTAATGCTATCCCAAGTAGCTCCTCCTACTCCTCCTGAGAGCTCAGATTGTGGAACTTGCTGTCTGCCCTTGAGGCAAGTAAGGCAGCAATCCCGCATTGCTCGAAGGTGTCTCACACTAAGTAGCTCTGTCCCCCGTAACCCCTCCTTTTCCTGAGGGCTCAGGGATTTTGGAACTTGCAGTCTGCCCCGGAGTCAATCCATGCAGTGTTGGCATCCTGCGTGCGGGAAGGTATCTCATGCTAAGTAGTGCTGTCCACCGCAGCACTTCCTTCTCCTGAGTGCTCAGGGGCTGTGGAACTTGTAGTCTACCTTGGAGGCAAGTAAGGCAGTAATCTGTGCAGTGTAAGTGATGAGGAAGAATGTGTTTTATAATGCAATGGATTCCTCAGTATAATTGAGTTATTTTGAATTTGTTTATCTTGCATGCATTATGTGTCAATGTTGTTGTGTTATTTGAATAGGTTACTTAATGTGTCCATTTTTATGTTTTATAAAGAATTTGAAATGTGTATTTCGTTATCATCATTTTAAATTGTGAATGTGTAGCATGTGCTATTCGTGATTATGTATTACATGGGAATGTTGGTGTGTTATAGCTTATGATGGTTGATAAATAGACTTCCATAATACAACATTTTAAAATTTTAGCAAAGCATGCCTTAGGTACTGTGCAGTGGTTCTCATAATTTTTGATATGCACAGGATCTGGGAAAATATTTTCCACATATAGAAACAAAAAGAATCTGACAGTTTTGCATACAGAAAATAGCTGATTGTTAGAAATAGGGTCTTTGGTTGGCAGTCAAGTTACCCCCTGTCCAAGCAAGTATCATCACACTAGTCAGGGTAAAAGAGAATCACCCTCAGCTAACCCCTGCTTACCCCCTTGGTAGGTTGGCATGAGCAGTAGGCTTAGATTCAGAGTGCTAGGTGTAAAGTATTTCTACCAACACACAGAGTAACTTAATGGAAACACTACAAAATGACACAACACAGGTTTAGAAAAATAGAAAATATTTATTTAAACAAAACAAAACCAAAATGACAAAAATCCACAATACACAAGTCAAGTTATCAATTAAAAAAAGCAAAAAGAGTCTTCATGTAGTTTTAAACACAACTAACACTGTTAGCGCGAAAATGTACCTTGGGTGCGTAAAAAATAACCTGCACGGATGAGTGTGCATCAAAAAGGGGCTTGCAAAGCATCGATTCCACTCAAGAACGTGACCTTGCGTCATTTCTCCCTTTCTTGGGTGTGGGTGGGGCCAGGACAGGGAGAGGCAGGGTCTTGTGCATTACAAATACTTTCCTTTGAAGTATTGGACTGCTGACCCCACAACTTCAGAACACTTCTGGACTGAGGTCATTCTGCTAGGAAGAAGAGCTGGATGCAATAGGAGGAAGTGTCACTGTACCTGTTGCTTTACTGTGCAGGCCTGCTGCTAGCTGCTCCTGTGCTGGGAGTGAAAATGACTGGACTTGGCTTTCTACATCCTGTTTTTCAAGGTTCTCCAAGGGCTTGAACTGAGCTTGCCTCCTGTTGTGAAGTCTTAGGGACATCAAATACTTCATCTGCCAGTGCTTGGACTCTTCTGTTGAGAGTCCTGACTTGCTAAGTGGTGCCAAATCTAGACCCGGGGCCCTTAGAAGTAGAAGCTGGTAACCTGAGTGAAAATCCAAGCACTGAGGCCTTTGGAGCAAAAAAATGGAAGCAGCGTATGCACCGTGGCTGAAAAAATCAATGCAATACCTGCCTCGTGGCTGCAATGTCGACCCATTGCCTATTTCAGAGCATATCCTTGTTGCCATGCATCTGGATTTTCTGTGCGTCATCCATGGGTGTCAGTTTCTTCTTCGTCATTGCTCCGCAACAAGGAATCAATGCATCACTAGTCCAGTGGGAAAAGAATCCACGTATCGCCAGTGAGGTGGGAAAATAATCCACACATCACGAGCCGGGCATGGAAATAATCCACCCACTTGCAAGTGTTAGCACCGCACCAGCGACTTCTGGCACCTCTTTTTTGACATAGGCGAGCGTGAGTAAGCGCGAACGACTGTTTCTGCAACTTGGCAAAGCTGAAGCAGCTAAAATCTACAACTTTGAGTGAAAAAACCTTGTCTAATAGACTGTTTGCTTTGATATTGTTGTGCGAGGACTGCTTTTTAAAAAAAAAAAATAACAAGAAGTGCCCCAGAGACTCCATTTTCATGTTCCTCTCCAGAAGACTCCCCCCAGGGCTTTGTCCATCTCCTGGTCACTTTTCCCTTTTATGTCTCCTAGATGCATATATCATTAGATTTAAGGACTGTTATATTGGAGTTTTCACAAGTAAATTAAAAAAAACACTTGTATAAGGGTGTTGTACAACTTGTTTGTTTGATAGGGGGCATGCCCCAGGATTTATTTGTACTTTTATTTGATTTTTTGAATTAATTTTGGAGGGTGGCCTGCATGTAATTTCTGTTCTACAAAGGAAAAATGTTTAACAGTTCACTACATTTTCTCTATGTTTTGTTTTGTAAATTCGCAATATTTATTAAGTAGAATGTAATGTTAAGTGGCATAGCCTGTTAATCTAAAATGCCTTCCAGCTGTAGGCTAGTCATGGGTGCGTGATGAAAAGCAACTGTTTGTGGTGTCTGTTTAACTGAAACACCATAGCTGGCGTTGGATTAAAGATAACAAAATGTTTGATGGTATTTCAAATTTTTTTCTGCAAGCAGTGTTTAGGGGTGTTATAGTAGTTGATGACTTTGTATGATGTGTGTTGTTATAAAAATGTTTAGCCCCTTTAATTTTAGTTTTTGGAATTACTAATACTGACTTAATGCTGTTTTTTTCTCCTGTACCAATGCCTTCTTTGTCTGGCTAGTGCGTGAGAGTGTTTGTCATAGGCCACCATTTTCTTTGTTCCCCATGCAATGAGTCCAGAGGCCCTTTTTGTATAGTCAAAATTATAGTCCTATACTTATATGTGTTTTTTCTTTTCTATTCCTCCAGCTAATTGTTTGATGTGGCTGGTTGCCATTTTGTTCAGGCAGCCAGTTTTCCTGCATTTGTTCTTATTTGTTGTGATGGCCATGCCTCCTTGCTGGTTGTTGTTTGACCATGTGGCTGGTGGCCATTGTTTGTAGGCAGCCACTGTGCTGTAAGCCTGCATGTGTTCTTCTTTGTTTTGATGTCCACGTCTACTTGCTGGTTGTTGTTTAGCTACGTGGCTGGCAGCCATTTTGTGTGGGCAGCCAGCGTGCCTAAGGCCTGCAAGTGTTCTTCTTTGTTGTGGTGGCCATGCCTCCTTGCTTGTTGCTGTTTGAACATGTGGCTGGTGGCCACCTGCATGTGTTCTTCTTTTTTGTGCTGGCCATGCTTCCTCGCTGGGTGTTGTTTGACCATGTGGCCGGTGGCCATTTTTTGTGTATATTCAGGACTAGTAGGTTAATGCTCATTACTATTTGTACTGTATGAGCAGTCTTTTAAAAAATTTCATTATATACTTTTTTGCTTTTATCACCTCCACCACTCCTTGCCTCCCAAATCCCTGCTTGTCCCATTTCCCTAATACATCAGCAATTACAATCTATTTTAATGTTTTTAATCCTTTTCTTCTAAGTTTTTACAACCTTTATTTTATTTTGTTTTACAATATCAGTCTAATAATAATAATATTTTTTTTTAACCTTTTTTCTTGCTTTTCAATTTTCTTATGATAAATTACAATTTTTTATTTTATTGTATTTTTTCCCTCTTTTCCCCATTAGCCCCATGTCTGCCATAGGCGTACAGTTGCACTACATTACATGACATTACATTATTCAAGGATTATTATTATTCCATTTGTCAGCAGCACCTCCATCAGGGCCACATGCCAACTTGATGCAGACAGATAAACTAACAGGTACATTCTGTATGTTGTAGTTGTTGTTCTTTCTTATACTTCATGACTATATTGTACATGATAATGAAAGTTAATGTTGGTGTGTTGTTTTTATGAATGGATACACTGTATTTCATAATTATTTATATGTCTATTTAAGTAACCATTCAATTGTTTGTTTCTACTACTAATGCAACTGAAACATCAATGCAACTTTTCACTGATCCTTCTTGCATGTTTGCTTTTAGGTGCATGAAGAAAAAGAAACATCAACCACAGTACTGCGAGATAGAAGGCCCACGCTCACAACCACACAGACATCTCTTCAGCTTTTGAAGCTAAGTGCTACTGTAAACTGACAGCTTCAAGATGGCCCCAAAGAAAGCCACTACCAAGAAAGCAGCCAGTGATGAGAAGGAGCTTCCTACCTATGGTATGTCACCCCATATCTTTTTTTGGCAAAGAGGTGTGTCTACTGCACCAGCCTCTGGGGGGCTAGATGGGAGCACCACTCCCGCATCAGCGGGCCATTCCAAAGTGGGCCCAAGCCCATATCTGGAACAGAGGCAGCCTTTCTAATCACAGGAACGCCGATGAGCACTGACGCAGGAATTGCACTTCTCTGTCTCAAAGTAGGACCCAGTCTTTTCCGGAAACTCAGGCCAGTGAATAACAACAGCCGCAGCCAGCAATAGCAGTTCCTCCCAAAGTATGAGCACATCAGGATGTTGAGCTTAATGCAGGGGAAGCCAAAGAAGCTCCTCTTTCTCAAGATCCACTGTCTTCCACATCTCTGCCATCTTCTTCATCAAGCCTCTGTCCTGATGATCAAGACTTCACTTGGATACAACCTCAGTCTGAGACTTGCCAGGAGAGGAAAGGAGTGAACAGGAAGGTTCCTGAAAGCCATAGAGTTAGGGATGAAAAAGAGGAGGATGATGAGTCTGACGACAAGCCAGTCATCATGGATGTTAGTCCACACCCAGTGGAGTCAATCATTACCCCACCTTCTCAACCTGCTCCGAGAGATGTGGCAGCGATACTACCACCTCCATCAGTGTCCATATTTACAAGGCCCCGGGTGAGACCTACATCCTCCACACCCATCTCAGTAGAAGAAGGCACTGCAGAGAGGCAAACATCATCAAAACAATAGCCACCTACCGCCACTTCTGCACACATTGGCAGTGGCACCAGTATCAGAAAGTTGACCTCTCCAGTTTGGGACTTCTTTACCATTAGTTAAAAGGAGCCAAGCATTGCCATATATTCCATTTACTGAGCAAGTGTTAGTCAGTGTTGAACCGGAGGTCAAACAGCCCATTTGAGAAACACCACACAATCCACTTGGAGGCGCACCTTAGTGTCCAAAAGGAAAAGCCTGCAAGTGGTGTTAGTAAAGGTGTTGAAAGCATGGAATTTGATCCGATTCTAGTGAAAGGTGAAGAAGAGGTGTCTTTTTTGTTGCACAAATCAGTCCTCTCCCTAGCAGGGCAGTAGTATCGTTACTAAAGTCAGCAACATTGCAATGGCACAGGAAGACTTAGAGTCAGGTCAAAACACCAAGGCAAGACCCTACAGTGGCTACCCACGAGAGATGCACATTCAGCCTACCACCGCCTTCTAAGTCAGCTGCATCAGTGGCATTAGCAAAGAAAAAAATCCAGGCTACTATTACTGCCATGTTTAGGCAGGAGGGGCACTATGACACACACACACAACCACCCAACAGCACGTTTGTGCAATGGGAAGCTGGCTAAAATGTTAGTTTCGGACCTCCTTTCTTTTTCTTTTGTGGAAGGAGTGGGATTTCTAGAATCTGTCTGAAATGGAAGGTTCCCAGCTTGACCCATTTTGGCAGAGTTGCGGTTCCAGCACTACATCACATTGTGCTGGAATTGATTGGTCAAGCTTTGCATCAGAGTGCTGTCCAGACAATCCACCTGACGACAGACATGTGGACCAGTTGCCAAGCCACTGATTGTATGTGCATCACTGCACACTGGATCTCTTTTGTGGGGGTTAGAATAATTATATCTGCAGATGCTGAAATTTTTAATGGTGCTTGGAAGCATGTAACAGTAGTTATGTTCGCCATAGAGAAATCCCATACAGCTGCAAACACCTTGGATGACTTTAACAACAAGGTCTCTGAATGGCTGTGCCCCCGAGGGCTTATTGTTGGATTTGTTTCCATGAACAATGGCGGTAATATAGTCAAGGCCATGTCAGATGGTGGTTATTGCAGGTTCCTGCGTTTGGTGCACTACATAAACATCATTGTACAGGACTTCCTCAAAAAAGAACCCCAAGTCAGTAAGCTACTGTCCACATGCAGAAGAATCTGCACTCATTTTAGCCATTCTTTTGAAGCCCACAAGCTGTTGAGAATTATCCAGTGTGATAACAGAATGCCAGTTAAAGACCTCATACATGAGGTGCCAAAACGCTGGAATTCTACTTATTACATGTTACAACATCTGTTTGAGGAGTACAGACCGATCAATGAATACGTCATGCAAAGAGGGGATGCAACTGTGGAAGGAATGATCATTGAGATGGACCAATGGGGCCTGGTCAACTGTGTGACAGAGACGCTGCTTCCCTTTAAAATGTTTACACAGGACAGCAAGGAAAACTGTACCATGGGTCAATCTATCCCATTGGTGCATGCTCTGCAGCAACAGTTAAAGTAGGTGTTTGAAACGTATATTTTGGTGACCAGACTCTAACTGGGCCAATGGATGACATCCAATGTCCTGGTCAAATTCATTGTGCATTGCATATGCACTGAGCTACGGGTATGAATGCACAACTAATGCATCTCTACCCAAAAATATTCTATGAAACTAAGGTGAAGGATACAGTTACCAAGTCATAATACCGATTGAGCTTTCTGTGACATTTGGATTTCTTTTCTGATTGTTTTGTTTATAGAATGGTTTCAATTTGACCGGACCTTTTTGCAAGTATCTTTTAATTAGGGTTGGATTTACACGTGCCCTGAAGAAGGTATGTGACCATTTGGTCACCCTACAATGAAACGTACGTCGGCATGACTGTTAGTTAGAATTTTGCCTTGACGCTCTTCAGTGTGGATTTAAGTACAATTTATACACAACGTATACAGTGGAGGAAGATAAATCCAAGGACTGAAACAATTCATTATCAAGGATCTATAATGGATACACTATGTGAAGATTTGAATCTATAAAATGGAATCACAAATAGAAGATTCTGGAAAATCATTCCTTGTAAATTTGTCGAATTATGAAAGTTAGTATTCTCCTTGAGCTGTGGAACCCCTGGGAGAGAACATATATTTAGCCAACTGTTTTTCTTTTTATATAAATGTATCTGAGTGAAGTATGTCAGTATGTTTGATGGTTGTTTGAGTGGTTTTAGGTCAGGTCCATATAAATTGCAATTAGACATATGTATTTATGGATTAATAATACATTTAGATATCAAAGAGTTATGCTTATGTCCAGAATGATCAATGTATGTAAACAGATGTTTACTCAACATTTAGAGGATTATTGGAGGATTCCAGGATTAGAACCAAGATAGGAGGCAGTTATTTTTGCTTTTGTTTGTTTAGTTTTGGCCCTGTCTCTCTCCTGTATTCCTTCAGTAGGGAACCCTTTCTTTAGTTGGTTTTCGCTCCCGCAGCCGTGCTGCTTAGGGTTAATCTATGGTTTGGTTACTTGTCCTTAGTGCGGAATAGAAATGTTTTAGACATCTTTAAGATATACATTTATGACATTGCTTTATGGTACATACCACAGCTTTGTGAGAACTACAATTTCTCTTTTTCTGGTTTTTCTGTTGATAGTTTTTTCTTTTCTTTTCTACCTTCATTGTTTATTCCTTTTTTCTTCCTTTCTTTTTTCTCTTTCTTGGTTATCTCATATATATCTGACTTATTATGGACTCGCTTAAGACATTTGGGTTCTCTGAGGACCAATTTCTTGCCCCGATAGATAACCCTACAGACATAGGCAATAGAAGTGTTCCTTGGAAAGAACGAGACGAAGAAGGATTAAAGCTTTTAAATCTAAAGAAAAAAGCAAAGATAATTGAGGCACATGCAAACTTTATTCTAGAGTATCTAAAAGATGGACTGATCCCTATGGGATTAAGAGTTAGAAACATCCCAGGCTTATTCGTCGAAGTTCAGAAATTTCTAGAAAAGTGGTCTTTTATAGCTAATTGTTTTTCCAGAGATTGGATGATTTTGATCATAGAGACAGCTAAGGAAATCATCACCACTCTAGAAAAGGACATTATGGAACTCGAAGAAAAAATTAAACGGAAGGATTCACTAGAAGAGGCAAAGAGGAAACTGGATGGAGTTAATGAACAAATCAACACATATCAAGAGTACTTGATAAAAAGGAAAACAGATAAACTTAAGAAAGATCTAATACTCTTTTCATAAGAAAAAGTATATCCTTACCTTTGCGCACAGTTTTACTCAGAGGAATCATCAAAAGATGTCAGATCTTCTTCTAACACCTTTAACACACATAGAGTTACATTCTCAGATACTTCGAATTTGGATGGGGAGTGGGGCTCCAACAGACATGAATTTCCAAGGGAAGGAAGAGCACAGACTATACATGTCACAAACTCTTTTTTAGAATTTCGGAGGAGCAGGAACAGCCCTCGGAGACAACAAAACAGAGGAAGAGGGAGGTTCCATCATCAAATGGACCAGTCTCATTAATATCTGCAGATGCTGAAACAACAGTATTGAAAATCAAAGACACTTCAAAAGCCCTACCAATTCTTATTCTTTCTAAGGTTACGCTTGAACAGCCAATTGTCGATCTCTTGAAGGAGAGTCTTTCTTTTGTGCCCAGTCAGAGGGTTAAGAAATTTGAACTTATTAAGGATCTTCAAGACTTTTTTCTCAAGATTAGGCATAAAAAAATCTTTGCAAATAGAGTACCTCAACCTGAAAATAACATTTCAGGATTTAAACCTGGTCCCTTTTCACTCTGGGCCTTGACCAAGTCGGTCTGGAGGTTGGCATTTTTGAAAAAAATGGTCATGACCAAAGCAGATAGGGCCTTGAGATTTGTTCCTCCTCCTTTCCCTAATCTTACATTGGAACTACAGACAGCCATGCGTGAATTGCAACAAAATAGATCTATCACTATTAAACTTTGTGATAAAGGTGGAGAAATAGTCCTTTTTGATACGGTCATCTATAAACAGAAGATGGAATTAATTATTTCCATTGGTGACCACTACCACAAAATTCGAGGTAATCCCACATTGCAAGTTTGCTCTAAGATAAAGACTATTTGTGAAGAAGGCTTACAGAATGGCCACATTTCTATAAGTGAGTTAAATTTTCTTCAAGTAAAAAACCCCAAATTTTGAATGATATACGGGGTACCTAAAACACATAAAAAGATTGACAACCCCCTTTGAGACCCATTATGTTCCTGATAGGTTCGGCAACAGACCCGATATCTAAATGTATTTATTTTTTCCTCAAGCCTCTAATGTGTGGGTTTACATCCTACATCAAAGATACATCCCATATGATCTCCATAGTAGAGGACCTCCAATTTGATCCCAATCGACACTTTCTAGTCACCATGGATATTGAAGCATTATATTCTAATATCCCCCAAGAGGGAGCATATAAAGCTATAGCAAAAGTACTAAAAGATGAAGCTTCATATCTGCCTACTGACTTTATTCTGAGTTGTCTAAAAATAGTCCTATAGGAAAATTACTTTGAGTTCAATGGAAACACATATAAGCAGGTGAAAGTAGTGATCATGTGAGCAGACTGTGATCCGAGTGTGGCTAACATCTACATGGGACTCTTTGAGAAAAGATTCATCTATAATGAAGTTGCGCCTTTCTTTGAAAAGATATATAGAACATATTTTTTTCATATTGAAGGAGAGAGAAAATGTTTACAAGAGTTCATTGAATGGTTGAATCAATGTAATGACAACCTCAGATTCATTCCTAACATCAGTTATCAACAAGGAGACTTCTTGGACATTCTTATCTATGCTATTCGAGGACACTTACAAGTGACCTTTATACCAAACCCACAGCCCTCAATACTCTGCTACATTTTGAAAGTTACCATCCAAGATGCCAACGTCAGAGTATTCCTTTTGGTCAATTTTTAAGAATCGGGTGGAATTGCAGTGATATGGCAGAATATGACAGGAATGCCGATGATCTCAAAGAGAAATTTCTACAAAGAGGATATCCCAAAAGGCTGATTAAGGAGGCATATAAAATAGCCAAATATTATAATCGTGAGACCATGTTTGAAGGACGGCAGAAAACTGAACAAGAAAGATTAGTATGTGTTATTGAGCATTCTAATATTAATAATAAAATCAAAGGTCATACTGAACTGGTCCATTTTTTGCATATAAGAGAAATTCCAATATAAAAATATAAACTAGTGAAAGCTAGGATAACGTTTGAAAACACATTTATTAAGAAAAGTATAATTGGAACCGATCCCATTATGGGAAACCATTGCTGTGGAGATTACCATGCCAGTTTGTAGGCAATGGTATTTGACCATCTGCTGTAAAACAATAACAAATCAGACTTAAAACAATGACTAACTGCCAAAGCAGCAATGTTATATATTGTATCATCTGCCCCTACAATTTAGGCTATGTGGAAGAGACAGGGAGGACGTTTAGGATAAGAATCAGTGAGCACAAATCAGCCATCAGAAATGTAAGGTTTCAAGCCCCTTAGGTCCCTCATTGCAGTGAATATAAACATTGACTAGAAATGGATTGTCTTGGAAAAAATTAACCCAACAAGATGTACCAACGTGGATACCTATAGAAGGAAGTGGGAAGACTTCTGGATCTTCTTTTTGGACACGATAGAGAAAGGACTTAATGACATAATTCCTTGGGAAAATGCACTCTAGAATAGTGAAGTGGCAACATATAGGTGGGTAGAATAGTCTTTTAGCTATGCTAATTGTCTTCCTCTATCTTACTTCTATATGATAGACACCACTATTGCACTGAAATTCTAAGCTGAATAGATATCTTTGACTCTTAGTCTTGGCTCCTCTATCTAGCATCCTTAAGTACAGTCTGTGTCTCAAGAGGTAGGATGGTCCCCCTTCCCTACCACTATATTGGCTTCCCCTTTTACAAGGGACGTAGCGAGTGTAGAGTACAGATGAAGCATTGCTCTTCTCTAGTTATTATTTTTTTGTAGGGTACATTTATTAATTGGATCCAGGCTCTTAGATTTAGGCCCTCATTATGAACATGGTGGTAATCACCGCACCGCCGGGGGTGGCGGTAACTACCTCCAACAGGCTGGCGGTCCAGACCGCCAAATAATGAAGCACATGAGAAACAGCCAGTGAGAAATCCACACACCACCAGCATTGGAGTGCCGACAACGATGGAAGAGGCCTCCCACAGGCCGAGGGAAAGGCCCCACCCACCCAACAAATAATGAAGCACAAGACCGCATTAATTCCGGGGTGGGAACCATGGCGAAAATGAACCAAATAAAAGGAAACACTCACTGTAGGCACACACAATACGCCGAATCAGACATGGAGAGAGAGTTGCAAATAATGCCAGTGCTGCTCCTTGCAATATCCCTCCACAACTGTGACCGCCGACGAAGACGACAATGGTAAGTACCGCAATCTAGTAAACAAGGGAGGAAAGGGCACAGTTACACAGCCAACCACCCCACCCACCCTGCAATGCACTCCCAACCCCTCACTCCATCTCAAGCCATACCCACCAGAACAAGAGGTAATTACCCAACACAAGGCCAATAAAACCTGCCCAAAGTACACACATGTGCACACCACACCCCCACAATAAAACAATGAACCACGTTTCCATATTGTGCCAATAGCAACACTGGGCACACAAACTTTAATCCAACATTAAACTTTAATGTCCAAATAAGGCCATTGGCCAGTCCATGCGAAACAGGCTGAAGGGCCCAAATGACCCAAACTTGACTCCCACATGTGCACATGGTACTCCACCGTAAAGGGACATCAATGGGGCAGCCAGGCACCTCAGGGAACAGGGGTAGGGGGTGGCAGGGTGGGACTTACGTCTGGGAGGGGGGCTTGGGCTCACGTTTGGGGTGGAGGGAGTTTTTGAGTTTGCTTCTGGAAGGTGGGGGAGCGGGCTTGGACTAGAGGGTGGCAGATGGACCTGGGACAGCACAGGGCTTCTTCCTCTCTGGGGAAGGGGCACGGGAATGGGAAGGGCAGACTGGGGCGGACTTAGACGAGGAAGGAGTGAACAGGGCAAGGAGATGTGCACGTTTATGGACTAGACAGGGTGGGCCAGTGGGTTCGAACATGTCAACACGGGACAGGAAAAGCTTTTTAGGGGTAGTTGGGGTGGACATGGAGGAAGGTGTGGGAGTGGAGATAGAGGGAGTGCTTTGGTGTAGATGTGCTGGACGTGGATGTGGGTGCTTCTGCAGTATGCTGAGGTGTGGTTGAGTGGGTGTCTGGGAATGTATGAGTGTCTTGGGAGGAGGGGGTGTGGACACAGTGGAACAAGACAGGCTGCCATTGAACATGGATGTTGTCTGGAAGTTTGGTGAGTGTGCTGCATGTGTCAGTCAATGTCGTTGTGGTGAGTGCAGGTGTGGTGTCTGGGGTGGATGACTGTATGTCTGATGTTGTGGTGATTGCAAGAATCAGGCCAGCAGCAGTGACTGAGGGTGCATTGTTAATGGGGGTGCATGTTGAGGTGACACACAGGGAGGCAGGAGAGGTGAACACACTGGGGGAAGTGGATGTTGTCTTGTGTGGCTTTGTATGATGGCTGTGTGTATGCCTGTGGTGGGAAGTGTGGTGCTTGTGTTTCTCTGTGTGCATCTTGTGTGTTGAGGTGTGTGCATGGCTGTCTGATCGTGTGCTTGGGATGGGTGAAGGGAGTGGGGTGCTAGAAGGGGTAGAAGTGGTTGGAGGGAGGACGGAAAGACCAGAGACACTGGCTGCCATCAAAGAGGCATGGCACTGTGAATGCCTTCCAGGTATGCATTTCATTGCTGTATATGGGATGCTAGCTGCTGGATGCATTCATGATGGTTGTCTGCCCTGCAAAGATGGTCCTCAGGAGGTCAATAGCCTCCTCCGTGAGGGCAGCAGGGCTGACTGAGGCAGGGGATGAGGTGCCTGGGGCGAAGAAGACACCCACCCTCCTGGGTGAGTGGGCATGGGCAACTGGGTATGGGGGTGGCAGAAGATGACACAGAATGGGTGGGGTCACTAGGGTCCACCACCAGAAGGGAGCTCCCATCGGAACAGGTATCAGAGTCACTACCCCCAGTGGTAGTTGCCTCCCCCATGGTACTCCCCTCGCCCTCCAACCCACTGGTCCCCTTGGCATCCGTTGACACTGCCTCCTTGGAACCGTGGGCCGCTGCATCCCCACTCGCCGGTGCCACTGCACCCTCGCCAGATGATGCTGATGTACACAGACAACACAAGAGTACAGGGGTGGGGAAACAAAAAATGAGGGAAATCTGTAAATACCTGAATGGATGTATATACTTGGTGCACACACACTCCCATCCAGCTTATCCATCTACAGGCAGCACCTACAACAATAGTCATGACTATGCCACTGACTAGTGGCCACTACCCCAGCATACAACTAATTTCCCACATGACACACGGACCTGATGAACTGTTGGACCTGCCCCTAATCATTTCCGTGCCCATGGGGGCCAGGACTGCTGGTAGACATCTGTCAGAGTGCCTGGCACTAGACAGCATACATACTACAGCATCCAAACAAATCCATCAAAGAGGCATGAAATGGTGTTGATACTCACCCACTTGTGATTGCTGTGCTGCCTTCAAGCACCCATCCAAATCTGGATATCCCATTGCCAGAATGCGGCACATTAGGGGGGTCAGCGTCCGACGAGCACCCCTTCCTCTTTGGAGGCCTTCCCCAGCTGGGCCTCACAGGTCTTCCAGTCCCAGCGCCTCAGGTCCTCCCACCGCTTCCTAAAGTGGGTGCTCTGGCAGTTGTAGACCCCCAGGGTCCTCACCTCCCTGGTGATGGCCTGCCAGAGTCCCCTCTTCTGATGGGCGCTGACTTGTATGGGACACACAGAGAAGAAAAACAGAGTTCAGGATATGGCCATTTGATACAGCTGACTATACGTCCTCTATGGGATGGACATTTCACAGGATCATTTCACCTCCTCACTCACAGTACTTGCCACACAATCTACACCTGTGCAGTTACATACTGACCACACATGCGTTTCCGCCACCAACACACATATCCATGCAAGGCAACCGCCTACTCACCTACTCCTCTGGTAGCCTATATAACTTGACATACAGGGGTAGGACCTCATCCACCAGTTTTTCCAGCTCCTCCATGGTGAAGGCTGGGGCCCTTTCCCCTGTTACTCGTGCCAATGGAGTAACCAGAGTCACACTCAGTGGAGTAGTTGCATGCACGGGATCGGGGAGTCAAGTGAAATTGGGGTGACGACATGCCGTGCGCTCCGCGGCAGTGTGCACCGCCGGCGGAGATCATTCTAGGCCCAGGTTCACCATTGACAACCATGTAAACTAATGAAAAGGTGCACAGCGGTGAACACCGTCTTAGGCCATGACAACAAACGCCAGCGGAATGAGGTCACTCCCATTCCTTCATATCTGGATGGCAGGAGGCTGCCATTTTGCTAGCACCATGAACATATTTCCTGCTCAGGGGCCCCATTCAGGGCCCATAAATCCCAGCCCTTAGTCGCCTGTCCACAGGAGTGTCTGTTCCTCACATCAGTCCAGAGGTATCGCTGCATACATGCCCCTAACGTTGTACATCATACATCGCTTGTGTGTGCAACCTACATATTGTACAGCAGTTATTCTTACACAACATGTTTCGCATGTGTATGTGTGTCCCTCATATGTGTTCTTTCTTCCCCATAGGTACAGACCCAAGTGGCGATGGAGGGCCCCATCTGTGTACAAACCTCTTGTTGGTTTGGAGACCATGGTGGAGCGTCACATCATTGTCACCTACAGACTCAATAGCACAACAATCCATGACCTATGTGCTTTACTGGATCCTGTACTGAGGCCAGCTAAACAGAATCAGCATGCCATCCCTACTGAAGTGCAAGTGCTCTCTGTGCTCCATTTCTTGGCTACTGGCTCACTTCAGGTGACAGTGGGCATGGGCAAAGGGTTCTCACAACCAATGTTTAGCCTCGTCCTGTCACAATTCCTGGATGCATTTGTACAACACCTGCAGACATATGTCAAGTTTCCCCAAAGAGCTGAATTCCCTGCCATCAAGTCTGATTTTTATGCCTTTGCTACATTCCCCATGCGATAGGTTCCATTAATGGCCCCCACATAGCTCTCATCCCCCCAAGAGTGAATTAACAGGTGTACAGGAACAGGACGAACTTCCACTTAATGAACATACAATTGGTGTGTACTGCTGACCAGTACATTTCACATGTAAATGCCATGTTTCCAGGATCAGTTTATGATTCCTTTGTCCTGAGGAACCGCAATGTCCCACACTTGATGCAACAACTACAAGGGGACAGAGACTGTCTCATAGGTGAGTCTGTATGACACTGGATCAGTACATAGCTGACCGCCAGGCTGTCTGCAAGTAATGACAGTTTGTTACAGTCCTGTTTCAATCACCTTTGCAGGTGATTCTGGCTACCCCAACATGCAATGGCTCCTGACATTTGTGAGAAATCCCAGGACAGATGCAGAGAGGAATTATAATGAGGCCCATGGACGTACTAGGAGAGTGAGTGAGCACACTATAGGTCTCCTGAAGGCTAGATTTCATAGCCTCTATCTCTCTGGGGATCCCTGTGCTATGTCCCTGAGAAGGTGTGTAGGTTAGTGGTGGCCTGCTGCATGCTGCACAACATGGCTGTGCCAGACCTGCTTCTTCTGAGAGGGGGGAAGATGTCCACTCCAGGAACCAGCTGATCCAACTTTACTTCCAGTGACTATGAGGTACTGTTCACTGATGATGTTGTCTGCACTGCATAATGTTTGTCTGACTCATTTGTTTGGGGATGTGGGGTCTGTAGTCATTGACACTGTTACCTTAAGAATTAGGTGGCATGTGCCATGGAAACAAACATGGTGTACATTTTGTTGTGTATGGGGTACCATTCCTGCAATAAAGGTCTGATTATGGAATTTACTGTCAAATGCATTTACAATTGAATCTACATAATGACTGGGGACATGCAAATTGGTGTAAATGTGTTTTATTTGGAGTCTCAAATGCTTTGGTGCACTGCACACTGATAGGGAGTGGGATAATGGTGGATGTCCATACTAGGTACATGGGCTCAACTATTGGTGACAGTGGGTATTGGTCCATATGTCCCCTGCAAGTTGTTAAGTTGGTATTGGAAGGTGAGGATGGTAGCATAGTGGCACACTTGGGAGACAGTTCAGGTCAAAGTCACTTCTTTGTGGGGGCCTTGGTCTTGGCAGGTGTTCCTGTGCCATATCAGAGTCTGAGGGACCGTTTGAGTGTCTGGTGCTGGGCTGCACGAGTAGGGGTGCTGGTCTATTGTGTGTCCTCTGCCAGTGCCACCAGTCCAGTTGCTGCTGCTGATGTAGAGTGCTGGTCTGTATACTGGGCAGTGGTAGGGGCTGCCAGTTTTGTGGGGTTCTCAGGCTGGGTTGAGTAGTGGTGCCGCAGCACCCCTGCAATTGAGGCCATGGTGGCATTGAGTTGTTTCCACTGCTCCATGGTCTCTTGATGTTGGGCTATCTGCAGCCTCTCACTCTGTTCCAGGGTGGCTAAGATCTGGCCCACCCTGTCTTGTGTATGGTGGTATGCTCCCAGGACCTCAGAGATCAACTCCTGGGCTGCAGCATCCATCCATTGGTCTCCTCCTAGGCCACTGATGTTGGTGGCTGGGTAGTAGAGGTGTCAGTGGTATCCTGGGTGGGGCTGCTGGAGGGTGACAGTCGAGGACTGTGTGACGCGCCAGGGTAATCCTCACTCTCAAGTCTCCGGAGTGGGGCCTTTGTCTCCATGTGGGGTGCTGGTACTCCTTGGCCCTTCCGTCAGGGTGGCATGGATGGTGGTGCATGTGGAGGGGAATGAACATGTATGTTACATTTACTAATTCGAATGAGGATGCACAGCTCTGCCTTATTTTGTGTTGTTTGTTCCCCTGTCGGGTCATGCAGGCACCAATTGTGGGGTTGTCCTTACATTTTGCATGGAATGCAGAGGTGCATTGTGGGTGCTGTAGTGCCATTGTGATTCCTTACATGGGTAGGTGGCTGTGCACAGGGGGAGGGTGTGGGCTTTTTGGTGGGTTTGTGGGCATGCAGGGTGACTGGATGTAGTGATTGTGGCCTGGGTGGGGTAGTGGTCCTGGTGGTAGTTGGAGGGGTGGGGTGGTACATACATTACAGGTGTGGTGGATACGAAGTAATTGTGGATGACTTACTCAAGTCCAGTCCTCCAGTGAGTCCAGTGAGGCCCTCAAGGTGCAGGTTGGCTAGTACCTTTTCCTCCCAGTCTGAGTATTTGAGGGGTTAATGCAGGATCCTCCCCAGTCTTCTGTGCCGCAATGTTGTGCCTGGATGCCATCAACCTCACCTTCCTGTGAAGATCATTCCATCTCTTGCAGATGTCGTCCCTCGTTCGTGGATGGTTTCCCACTGTGTTGACCTTGTTTACTATAGTCTGCCATAACTCCAACTTCCTGGCGATGGGTGTGTGCTGGACCTGTGCCCGAAGATTTGTGGCTGGACCTTCAGTATTTCATCCACCATTGTTCTAAGCTCCCTATCTGTGAAGTGGGGGTGCCTAGAGGGTGCCATGGTGTATGTTGTGGGTGGTGTGTTGTATGAATATTGGTGAGGGTGGTGTTGTGTGGTGGGGTGTGTGAATTGTGTGATGTTGCGTTCAGTGTATGCATGTTGTGTTGTCAATCTCAGTTGTCCTATTGGCGACGCAAAGGATTGTGGGGTGTGTATGTGTTGGACGTTTTTTGCTTATGCAGGGTCATCCCCAATCTTTTTGCCTCCTATTTGTTCTGACCTGTTACTGTTGGCTTTTGAACTCTGAGCACTTTACCACTGCTAACAAGTGCTAAAGTGCATATGCTCTCTGTGTAAATTGTATGTAATTGGTTTATCCATGATTGGCATATTTGATTTACTAGTAAGTCCCTAGTAAAGTGCAGTAGAGGTGCCAGGGCCTGTTAATCAAATGCTACTAGTGGGCCTGCAGCACTGGTTGTGCCACCCACAAAAGAAGCTCTGTAATCATGTCTCAGACCAGCCACTGAAGTGTGTGTGCAGTTCTAACTGTAAATTCAACTTGGCAAGTGTACCCAATTGCCAGGCCTAAACCATCCCTTTTCTTACATGTGAGGCACCCCTAAGGTAGGCCCTAGGTAGCCCCAAGGGCAGGGTGCAGTTTATGGTTAAGGTAGGACATATAGTAATGTGTTTTATATGGCCTGATAGTGAAATATTGCAAAATTAGTTTTTCACTATTGCAAGGCCTGTCCCTCTCAAAGGTTAACATGGGGGCTACCTTTAAATCTGATTAAAGTGTAGATTCCCTTTGGGAGTGGATGGACATGTGCAGTTTGGGGTCTCTGAGCTCCCAATTTAAAAATACATCTTGTAGTAAAGTTGATTTTATGAATGTGTGTTTGAAAATGCCACTTTTAGAAAGTGGGCATTTTCTTACTTATACGATTTCTGTGACTCTGCCTGTTTGTGGATTCCCTGTCTGGGTCAGTTTAACAGTTGGGCTGGTTGCACCTCACACTACACAGTGACACAAAGGGAGCAGAGGTGTAGCCTGCATATCCTGATGAGCCATCTGTGCTGGGAGGGGAAGAGTGATCACTCACACCTGAAAGGGCTGTGCCTGCCCTCACACAATGCAGTCTCCAAACCCATGGTGACTATCTGGGGCCTGGCCTGGGCAAGGCAGGATTTCACATTCAAAAGAGACTTTACTTTGAAGTAGGCCTACCTCAATGGAGAAATTGGGTATAAGAAGGGCATCCAAAACCACAGACCTTAGAGTGCTGGATGTGTAAAAACAACACAAGGCCTGCCCGAACCCGAGAGTGCAGACCAGTTCAACGCATCAGTCTCCTGAGGAGAGAAGAAAAGCTGCGCCCGACCTGACGAAAGGAGAAACGCCGCAAGGTCTTGCTTGTGAGTGAAATTGACGCATCGCAAGTCCTTTTCGATTCACACTCTCCAGTTATTTTTGACGCACCCAAGGTACATTTTCACACTAACAGTGTTAGTGTGTGTTTAAAACTACTTAAAGACTCTTTTTGATTTTTAATTGATAACTTGACTTGGGAATTGTGGATTTTGTCATTTTGGTCTTGTTTGTTTAGATAAATATTTCCTATTTTTCTAAACCTGCGTTGTGTCATTTTGTAGTGTGTTCATTAAGTTACTGTGTGTGTTGTTACTAATACTTCACACCTAGGACTCTGAAGATAAGCCTACTGCTCTGCCAAGCTACCAAGGGCGTAAGCAGGGGTTAGCTGAGGGTGATTCTCTTTTACCCTGACTAGAGTGAGGGTCCTTGCTTGACCAGGGGGGTAACCCATTTCTAACAATATGTGAGTGTTTTATAGTGTTGTGGATCGTGTGTCAGGTGTGTGGGTTTCAAACTTGCCAATGTGTGCATTTCTTGCTGTTGGGTCCACTTGCTGGCTTTGGCGGTCCATACCGCCAATGGTCGTTCGACATCCACTATCCGCTGTGGTGATTTGTGCATCATTATTTGGAGGGTGGGGGATTTGCCTGCTATGCGGTGGCGGGGTGGGGTGTGCAGCCTCTCCGCCATTAAGGGCCCTGGTGGTGGCTGGAGGTAGCAGAATATTTGGAAATTTCTGTTTTTGGCATCATTATATGGCGGTGTGCTTTTCACCGCCAATGGCGGTCTTCTGTTCACCGTTGCCACGGCAGTCGCCGGTGTTTCCCGCCATGTTCATAATGACCACCTCAGTGTCAAGTTTGATTTATTCCATCTGTGCCAATTGCGATGATAAATCGGTGTTAAATTGGGAACATCTCGCTCCCTGGAGCTGTCTGACCGCATTATAGGGAAAGTGTAGGACTATGGTTGGTGTTATCATACATATGCCTGAAGGTTAGAGGGTGGATTCACTCAGGTATTCTGTTATATAGCAGTGGTCTGTTTTATCTTCTATATGGCCATTTTGCTATTACCCCTTTTGGGAACTTTTAACACTCATATATAATTTTCTTTTCAATTTGCACTATCGATTTGTCGGGATTGCATAGGTGTTTTGATTTGAGAGGATTCTGAATCTTAGATAGAGATAACATGTAAATAGGTAGTCCTTTGAGAAGCTTAGTTCCTCGTCTAGCCATAGGAACTCTATTTAAAAGGATTGGTACATGCACCTTCAAATATGGCCGCCCAGTTAAACTCCTGTGGGGATTCTACATAATGCAATGAATTACACCTTCTCTATGTCACCTTCTAGTATACACAAACAAACGTGTGTTTGTTGGCGTCGGGTAGGTTTCAGTTTGCATCTGCAGCCAGAAAGAATATTCGGTGTGCTGCTCGCACTGCAGGCGCATGACTCGGAGGTTATGTATTATTCATAGCTGCCTACCTGAAAAGTCAGGAACCCAATCTTGAAGGTAAGTACATTTAGATTAGGGAATGCTTTACTGTGTGTATAATGTCTCTATGCGGTGTCGGCTAGTGATGGGACCCTGAGTCACTTAATGGGACACCGTTATTGAAAAATAAGATGTCTAGGTATGTGCTCCCAATTTTTAGAACATGATATTTTCTGAATTATACATTTGAATTTCATACGCATTTCATTTTAGCATGTCCCTATATATATTTGAATGACCTTTTAACTTTGAGGCCCCAAAAGGCATCTTAATCGGATGCACTAGTTTAGAGACACGTATAGAGAATGGGATATCCTTCTGCTTCATAAGACTTTCACTTTAGTCATCCTCTTATTTACTCAGAAGATACATATATATTCACATAGACTCCGATGGGGACCCCTTCGTCTTTAGTAGTGTACATTATGAGCTGCGATTGAAGATTTGTAGCAACAAGTAGATTATTCCCTTTTGTTGGAAAATGGGTTATTGGTAGGGCAGGTAGGTACCTACACCTAGCAACAAGCCACCAACCTCCACATAGGTACAGTTAGGTCTCAGTAAATTAATCCCAGCTCAACCCTTGGTAGCTTGGCAACGAGCGTCAAGGCTTAACTTAGGAGACAAAGTGTAAAGCATTCAAATATCACAAAACAGTATTTAAATAAAACACAGGAAACAGTTTAAAAATCCAAAACCAACTTATAAAAATAGTTTATATTTTTATCTTTAAAATGACACAAAAACGATTAAAATCGGTTCAGGGGAACCGGAGATATGAATTTTTAAAGTATTATTATTTTCTAGCGCTTAGAAACAAAAAGCGCCAATCGGGTCATCTGGTTGCACCAGGACCGGGGCAAAGTCAAACTTTCAGGCCGACCGCGATGGAGCCCTGCTCGGCTACAAGTCGCGGGAGGCCTCGGTTAAAAAGTTACCTTCTGACTTAGTCTCTTTTTTGATGTTTTTCTTCCCCGGGACGAACCTGCCAGTTGAATCCGACCTCCTGGAGCCCTTGTCCGGATACGCGAAGTCGGTTTCCTCGGTGGTGATTTTTACCTTCGGACTTAGTCGTTTTTTCGAGATGAAAATCCTTCGACCGGGGTAAACCTGGATCTTGATCCGACGTCCGTGGAGCTCTTCTCGGATACGATGGCTGGGAGGTCCCGGTCAACTTTTTACGTTCGGACTTAGTCTCTTTTTTGGATGTTTTTCTTTACCGGGACGAACCACGAAGTCAGGCCGGGTCGCGGTTGAGGCAAGCCGGCTAGAATTTCCGCGTCGGGTCGGTCACTTTATGGAGCTTTTTAAAAAAAAATCTCCAATCTTTTCCAAACTTCTGGGGCTTCACCCAGATGTTCTTTTAAGGTTCTTTTGGGGTCCACAGCTCACCCCAAGGGTCCAGAAGTTCTGTGATGGTCCTTGGGAAGTGCGGACTTCAACTCCCAGAATGCACCTGGCGCAAACTCCTTTTTGGCCACTGGACAGTGGTCAGCTGGTCAATTTTTCAGGAGTTGGTGCAGGGGACTCTGGATAGCAATTTTTCACCTGTAGCAAACAGGGAGTCCCTCCTTGAACCAGTTGAAGCCAGGCAAAGTCCTTCTTGTGGTGAAGCCCAAGTGTGCAGCTGGTGCAGTCTTTCTGAGTGCAGGGTCCAGGTGCAGGCCAGGGGTCCAGCAGGGCAGTCCTTCTTCTCCTTGTAGTTCCTTCTTCTTGAAATTTGGTGGGGATCTGAGGCGTGGGTGCAGGTCTGCCAGTTTTATCCTTGCTCCTGGGTGAAAAGCAGGGGGGCCCTGGTTCTCCAATCAGGGACAGGGTCGTCCCCCTGTGATGACCACTTCCTGGGAAGTGTGGCAAAAATCCATCCCAGAAGGCAACAGTCTCTAAAAATCCAAAATGGATGAATCTGATTTTTGGAGGATAGATCTGGCTGAGCCCACCCACTGGTGTGGCTAAAAATCATAAACACACCCCTCTCCTGCCCTCTCCTAATCTAATTAAGGGGGCACCTAATTGTCTGGGGTTGCAGGATGTGGGGGTGTTGCTGGGTGCTCCAAATGTCCTTCTCTGCCTTTGAAGACCAGTTTGGCCGCCCTCCCCCTTCCTGCCTCACCATCTGCTGAGGGGAGATTTCTCTCCCCCAAGCACATTCCTTTGTGTGAAGTCAGGCCACTTCACACCTCATCAAGGTAGCCTGGCAGAAGCTGCTGCAGGCTGGCCAATCAGAGCACAGCAGCAAAAACAATGCAGAGCTGAAATTGGCAACTTTTTAGGTAAAGTCTAAACTTTTTACCTGAACTAGTTATAATAAATCCAACAACTGGAAGTTGTAGGATTTATTACAACAATTAATTTGATACCAAATTCTTGGTATGTAACATTTAAGGAGACTTTAAAATTTAAAATAAAGTCTGCCCATTCTAGCCTATGAAGGCCATTTTCTTCAATGAGGGAAAAACGAATTTGGCTGTTTTTACCTCACCAGGGCTTATAAATCTATTTTTATAAAGTCCCTGCTTATAGTTACATGGCACCCAGCCCTAGGGGCACATAGGGCACACCTTAGGGGTGACTTATATGTAAAAATAAGGTAGTTTAAGACTTTGGAAGTACCTTCAATTCCAAAGTCGAATTTGCATATAACTTTAATTTAAAAGCAGCCAGCAAGGCAGGCTTGCTTTTAAAATGACACTGGGCACCTCAGCAGTGCACCTAGGTGTGCACCACCTATGCTGTGGTCCCTAAACCTACATGCCCTACCATATACTAGGGACTTATAGGTAGGTTAACTTAGCCACTTATAATTAGCCTAATTTGCATATCCATTTTACACAGAGCACTGGCCCTGGGACTGGTAAGCAGTACCCAGGGCACAGCCAAGAGTCAGTAACCACCAGTACCTATCCAGAAAGAGTGGGGGTGATCAGGCAAAAAAAAAGGACTTTCCTACACTGCCCCCCCCCAGATGAAAGGTGATGGGTACTAACCTACACCCTGGTAGTCCTCATCAGCTAAGTGGAAAAACCTGGAAAGGCCATCTGCATTGGCATGAGCAGTCCCAGGTCTGTGCTCCACTGTGAAGTCCATCCCCTGTAGGGAAATGGACCACCTTAACAGTTTTGGGTTCTCCCCCCTCATCTGCATCAACCATCTGAGAGGTCTGTGGTCAGTTTGTACACGGAAGTGAGTGCCAAACAAGTAAGGCCTCAACTTCTTCAGGGACCAAACCACAGCAAAGGCCTCCCTCTCAATGGCACTCCATTTTTTCTCTCTGGGGAGTAGTCGCCTGCTGATGAAGGCAACTGGGTGATCATGGCCCTCTTTATTAACTTGTGCTAACACTGCCCCAATCCCTTCCTCTGAAGCATCTGTTTGCACTACAAATTCCTTGCTATAGTCAGGGGCCAGTAACACTGGTGCTGAACACATAGCCTGTTTTAGGGTGTCAAAAGCTTTTTGACACTCTGGGGTCCAAATGACCTTCTTGGGCTGTTTCTTGGAGGTAAGCTCAGTTAGAGGGGCCACTATGGTCCCAAAATTTTGAACAAACCTCCTGTAATACCCAGTCAGGCCAAGAAAGGCCCTGACCTGAGTCTGGGTTTTTGGAGCCTCCCAATCCAGGATAGTCTGGATCTTGGGCTGGAGAGGTTGTACATGGCCTCCACCAACAAGGTGGCCCAGGTACACAACAGAACTTTGCCCTATCTGGCACTTGCTTGCCTTGATAGTCAGGCCTGCTTGAAGCAGGGCCTGAAGCACTTCCTTCAGGTGGACCAGGTGGTCCCTCCAGGTGGAACTAAATACAGCTATATCATCCAGATAAGCTGCACTAAAAGATTCCAACCCAGATAGGACTCTATTCACCAACCGTTGGAAGGTGGCAGGAGCATTTTTCATCCCGAAGGGCATCACCTTGAACTGAAAGTGGCCCTCTGGTGTGGAAAATGCTGACCTCTCCTTAGCTCTTGGACTTAAGGCAATCTGCCAATATCCTGAGGTCAGATCAAATGTGCTCAGGAATTTGGCAGCCCCAAACCTGTCAATGAGCTCATCAGCTCTAGGTATGGGGTGAGCATCAGTCCTAGTGACTGCATTTAGACCTCTGTAGTCCACACAGAATCTTAATTCTTTCTTCCCACCTTGGGGATTAGCTTTGGGCACCAGTACCACTGGACTGGACCAAGGACTATCAGAGGGCTCAATTACCTTCAGGTCCAACATCTTAGCCACTTCAGCTTTGATGTTGGCCTTGACCTGGTCAGACAGCCTGTACAGCTTGTTCTTGACAGGCAAGCTGTCACCAGTGTCAACATCATGGACACACCAATTGGTGAGTCCAGGGGTCAGGGAGAACAGACTAGCAAACTGTCCCAAGACTTGCTTACAGTCTTGTTGTTGCTGATCTGTCAATTTGGGAGAGAGTACCACTCCCTCCACTGACCCATCTTTTGCCTTTGAGGACAGGAGGTCTGGCAGAGGTTCACCCTCCTCCTCCTTCCCTTCATCAGTGACCATCAGCATGGTCATGTCTGCCCTGTCCTGGTGGGGTTTCATCCTGTTTACATGTAGGATCCTGTGAGGATTCCTGGGGGTGCCAAGGTCCACCAAGTAGGTGACCTCACCTTTTTTCTCTAGGATTGGATAGGGCCCAGTCCATTTGGCCTGTAGTGCCCTAGGAGCCATGGGCTCCAAAACCCACACCAGCTGTCCTGGGTGATACTCAGGCATGGTAGCCTTTTGATCGTGCCAGAGCTTCATGAGCTCCTGACTGGCCTCCAGGTTTCTGCTTGCCTTCTTCATATACTCAGCCATGCGAGACCGCAGGCCTAGTACATAATCCAGCACATTCTCCTTGGATTCCTTGAGAGGCTTTTCCCAAGACTCTCTCACCAAGCACAATGGGCCTCTTACAGGGTGCCCAAACAGTAACTCAAAGGGGCTGAATCCAACCCCCTTCTGTGGCACCTCCCTGTAGGCAAACAGCAGGCATGGGAGGAGGACATCCCATCTCCTCCTGAGTTTGTCAGACAAACCCATGATCATGCCCTTCAGGGTCTTATTGAATCTTTCCACCAGACCATTGGTCTGTGGATGGTAGGGTGTGCTGAACTTATAAGTAACACCACACTCCTCCCACATGGCTTTCAGATAGGCTGACACAAAGTTTGTGCCCCTATCTGAGACCACCTCCTTTGGGAATCCCACTCTGGTGAACACACCAAGTAGGGCCCTAGCCACTGTGGGAGCAGTGACTGTCCGGAGGGGTATTGCCTCAGGGTACCTGGTGGCTTGGTCCACTACCACCACAATGTACCTGTTACCTGAAGCAGTTGGTGGGTCTAGGGGACCAACAATGTCAATCCCCACCCTCTCAAAGGGAGTCCCAACCACTGGCAGTGGAATCAAGGGAGCCTTTGGCTTGCCCCCTGTCTTGCCACTGGCTTGACAGGTGACACAGGAGCTGCAAAACTCCCTGACTTTTTCTGACATTTCGGGCCAATAAAAATGGTTGACCAGCCTGCTCCAGGTCTTGGTCTGTCCCAAATGACCAGCTAAGGGGATATCATGGCTTAAGGTAAGGAGGAATTCTCTATACTTTTGGGGGACCACTACTCTCCTAGTAGCCCCTTCTTTAAGGGCCCTTGCCTCATTGTAGAGAACTCCATCCTCCCAGTAAACCTTGTGGGTACCACTGGTATCCCCTTGTTCTTGCCTGGCAGCAGTCTGCCTCAGGCCCTCAAGAGTGGGACACTCTCTTTGTCCCTGGCACAAATCTTCTCTGGTGGGCCCACCTGCCCCTTGCAGTTCTGCCAAGTCAGGCAGAGTTTGCAGGGAAGGTGTCCCTCCCTCAGAGTTCAGATCCTCCCCCTCAGGGTTGGATTCTTCCTGACCCTCTGTACTTGTTGGGCCTGGCAAGCCAGACCCAGTGCCTTTTCTCTTTTTCTTGGAGGCTTGGCCCATTGTTCCAGGGTCCAAGTGTCCAGCATTCTCCTGTTGTGCCGCCTGTGACCTGGTCACAGCACACACCCATTCAGGGAGGTCCAGCATCTGTGCATGGACCCTTCTTTCCACTTCTGACCACTCAGATGCTTCAAGATCATTCCCCAGTAGACACTCTACTGGGAGGGCAGGAGCTACAGCTACTTTTTTAGGGCCAGTCACACCTCCCCATTCCAGACTCACCATAGCCATGGGATGGAGTTTGGTTCTGGTATCTGCATAAGTCACCTGGTGGAAGACACCAGGTAAGACCTGCTCTGGAGAAACCAGCTTTTCTGCGACCATTGTCACACTGGCTCCTGTATCTCTCAGAGCTTCCACTTCAGTCCCATTGACTTTAGGCCTCTGCCTATACCTCTCAATGATGGGAGGTAAGGTGGCCATAGTTGCAATGTCCACCCCACCCACGGATACTAAGGTGACCTCAGTGTACCCTGATTCCACCCCTGGGCCAACTTCCACCCCCAACCCTACACTAGCAATCCCCTGGGATTGCCCACCAGTGGGGGGCTTCTTGGAGCAGATAGCATCTCCTCTTTTATGTCCTGGCTGATGACAGTCAAAACACTTGCCGGCTTTAGCAAGCTCCTGAAACTTTCCTGCTTTAGCAGGATCATAATTCTTTCCCTGATACCCTTTCCCTTTAAAAGTGAATTGGCTCGGGGCTCCCCCTCCCTGAGAAGTTTTTGGGGACTCTTGTGAGGACTCTTTGGTTTTTTTGTCATCTTTCCCCTGGTTCTTCCCCTGAGAAGAACCATGTCCTCCCTTTTTCTGATCACCCCCTGGGGGTTTCTGGTTAACCCTAGTTCTTAACCAGTCATCTGCTGCCTCCCCCAGCTCTCTGGGGTTGGTCAACCTAGAGTCTAGTAGATACTGGCGGAGCCTCTCTTGGACACAATTAGTTAGAAGGTGCTCCCTCATAATCAAATTGTACAGCCCCTCAAAGGTACTTACCCTGTTGCCCTGTATCCAGCCCTCCAGTGCTTTTACTGAAATGTCCACAAAGTCCACCCAGGACTGGGTGCTTGTCTTTTGGGTGTCCCTAAACTTAAGCCTATACTGCTCTGGGGTTAGACCAAACTTTTTAGTCAAGCAACTCTTCATACTGGGGTATGAGTCTGCATCCTCCCCACTCATGGTTAGGAGCCTATCCCTCCCAGAGTTGGGAACTAAATCCCAAAGGAGTGAACCCCAGTACTGAGACTTGACTTTCCTCATCTGGAGGGCCCTCTCAAAGGCCCCCAGCCACTTATCTATGTCATCCCCCTCTACATAGGCAGGAACCACCCCTTTGGGTAATCTGGGGGCAAAACCCCCACCCAGGGACACCTCAGTTTCTTTCTCGCTGCCTCCATCTTTTTTTTCTTTGCTTGCCCACTTTTTCTTTTCTAGGGCAAGCTTATCTGCTTCCAAAGCTATGTAGGCTAGCTGGGATTCCAGCTCTCTTTCTCTGATGGATGGGTTCTCTCCTCCTGAAAGAACCCCCTTCCTACCACTAGCTTTGGGTCTGCCCCTAGTGACTGTATCCACTGAGGACCGTTCCTCCTCTTCCTCACTTGGGGTCTGATGCCTTCCCTCCCCTGAAAGGTTAGAGCTAGCATCTTCCCCTTTTTCTTCCTCCTCTGGAGCTTCCTCTGTCTCTACCTCTTGGGCCTCAGCCCATGCTGTCAGGGATTTAATCAGGATTTCCTTCCTGAGATTAGTGGTTGCAGGCAACCCTCTTTCAATACACAACCCCCTAAGCTGGACTACTGTCAGTGTGGGTAGGCTAGCCAGATCAAGCTCCATGGTTCCCTAGTTTTGTGTCAACAAAAACTTTTTGCAAAAATTGGAAACAAAAATTTAGAAAAATTACAAAAATTCAATAATTGAAATTAATCCAAATTAAAAATTAAAAACAATTTTTGCACTAGGACAATTTAAAGGATTTGTTATTTGTTTTACCTAAAACTGTAACGTGATATTGAACACAAGTACAGGATCCCGTCGCTGCTTCCAATTATGTTGGAAAATGGGTTATTGGTAGGGCAGGTAGGTACCTACACCTAGCAACAAGCCACCAACCTCCACATAGGTACAGTTAGGTCTCAGTAAATTAATCCCAGCTCAACCCTTGGTAGCTTGGCAACGAGCGTCAAGGCTTAACTTAGGAGACAAAGTGTAAAGCATTCAAATATCACAAAACAGTATTTAAATAAAACACAGGAAACAGTTTAAAAATCCAAAACCAATTTATAAAAATAGTTTATATTTTTATCTTTAAAATGACACAAAAACGATTAAAATCGGTTCAGGGGAACCGGAGATATGAATTTTTAAAGTATTATTATTTTCTAGCGCTTAGAAACAAAAAGCGCCAATCGGGTCATCTGGTTGCACCAGGACCGGGGCAAAGTCAAACTTTCAGGCCGACCGCGATGGAGCCCTGCTCGGCTACAAGTCGCGGGAGGCCTCGGTTAAAAAGTTACCTTCTGACTTAGTCTCTTTTTTGATGTTTTTCTTCCCCGTGACGAACCTGCCAGTTGAATCCGACCTCCTGGAGCCCTTGTCCGGATACGCGAAGTCGGTTTCCTCGGTGGTGATTTTTACCTTCGGACTTAGTCGTTTTTTCAAGATGAAAATCCTTCGACCGGGGTAAACCTGGATCTTGATCCGACGTCCGTGGAGCCCTTCTCGGATACGATGGCTGGGAGGTCCCGGTCAACTTTTTACGTTCGGACTTAGTCTCTTTTTTGGATGTTTTTCTTTACCGGGACGAACCACGAAGTCAGGCCGGGTCGCGGTTGAGGCAAGCCGGCTAGAATTTCCGCGTCGGGTCGGTCACTTTATGGAGCTTTTTTTCAAAAATTCTCCAATCTTTTCCAAACTTCTGGGGCTTCACCCAGATGTTCTTTTAAGGTTCTTTTGGGGTCCACAGCTCACCTCAAGGGTCCAGAAGTTCTGTGATGGTCCTTGGGAAGTGCGGACTTCAACTCCCAGAATGCACCTGGCGCAAACTCCTTTTTGGCCACTGGACAGTGGTCAGCTGGTCACTTTTTCAGGAGTTGGTGCAGGGGACTCTGGATAGCAATTTTTCACCTGTAGCAAACAGGGAGTCCCTCCTTGAACCAGTTGAAGCCAGGCAAAGTCCTTCTTGTGGTGAAGCCCAAGTGTGCAGCTGGTGCAGTCTTTCTGAGTGCAGGGTCCAGGTGCAGGCCAGGGGTCCAGCAGGGCAGTCCTTCTTCTCCTTGTAGTTCCTTCTTCTTGAAATTTGGTGGGGATCTGAGGCGTGGGTGCAGGTCAGCCAGTTTTATCCTTGCTCCTGGGTGAAAAGCAGGGGGGCCCTGGTTCTCCAATCAGGGACAGGGTCATCCCCCTGTGATGACCACTTCCTGGGAAGTGTGGCAAAAATCCATCCCAGAAGGCAACAGTCTCTAAAAATCCAAAATGGATGAATCTGATTTTTGGAGGATAGATCTGGCTGAGCCCACCCACTGGTGTGGCTAAAAATCATAAACACACCCCTCTCCTGCCCTCTCCTAATCTAATTAAGGGGGCACCTAATTGTCTGGGGTTGCAGGATGTGGGGGTGTTGCTGGGTGCTCCAAATGTCCTTCTCTGCCTTTGAAGACCAGTTTGGCCGCCCTCCTCCTTCCTGCCTCACCATCTGCTGAGGGGAGATTTCTCTCCCCCAAGCACATTCCTTTGTGTGAAGTCAGGCCACTTCACACCTCATCAAGGTAGCCTGGCAGAAGCTGCTGCAGGCTGGCCAATCAGAGCACAGCAGCAAAAACAATGCAGAGCTGAAATTGGCAACTTTTTAGGTAAAGTCTAAACTTTTTACCTGAACTAGTTATAATAAATCCAACAACTGGAAGTTGTAGGATTTATTACAACAATTAATTTGATACCAAATTCTTGGTATGTAACATTTAAGGAGACTTTAAAATGTAAAATAAAGTCTGCCCATTCTAGCCTATGAAGGCCATTTACTTCAATGAGGGAAAAACGAATTTGGCTGTTTTTACCTCACCAGGGCTTATAAATCTATTTTTATAAAGTCCCTGCTTATAGTTACATGGCACCCAGCCCTAGGGGCACATAGGGCACACCTTAGGGGTGACTTATATGTAAAAATAAGGTAGTTTAAGACTTTGGAAGTACCTTTAATTCCAAAGTCGAATTTGCATATAACTTTAATTTAAAAGCAGCCAGCAAGGCAGGCTTGCTTTTAAAATGACACTGGGCACCTCAGCAGTGCACCTAGGTGTGCACCACCTATGCTGTGGTCCCTAGACCTACATGCCCTACCATATACTAGGGACTTATAGGTAGGTTAACTTAGCCACTTATAATTAGCCTAATTTGCATATCCATTTTACACAGAGCACTGGCCCTGGGACTGGTAAGCAGTACCCAGGGCACAGCCAAGAGTCAGTAACCACCAGTACCTATCCAGAAAGAGTGGGGGTGATCAGGCAAAAAAAAAAAGGACTTTCCTACACCTTTGAATATATTTCTATGTTTATTCTTGCTAATATGCCATTCCAGAAAAATGAGGACTATAAACAATTGGTGAGACTGCCTTTGTTTGGCTTTGGTCTTTATAGAGGTTCTAAACTGCTCCACTTGAGGGCTTGATAGGTGCTACGCTGTGACCTGTCCTTTAAAAAGAGAGGATTACAAAAAAAGGAAACAGCTGGCGAGCTTCATGCTTTATTTTTTTCCTTTTTTCTCCTTTTCTTTTCTTTTCTCTTCTTTTTCCTTTTTCACTTGGTTGTTTCAGGTTCTCTCTGGGTGATTCTTATTTACATTTTCACCTTTGTTACTTTGACCTATACTTATTTGAAGTATAGACATCTTGGTGAATAAGGATAATAGTTATGAATATATTTTGGTGAACAGACTCTACTTAGGCCGATGGATTACATCCACTGTCCCGGTCAACTTCATTGCGCATTGCATGTGCACAAAGCTAGTGATATGAATGCACAACTAGCGCATCTCTTCACACAAATATTCTATGGAACTAAGGTGGAGGATACAGTCACCAAGTCAAAATACCGATTGAGCTTTCTGAGACATTTGGATTTCTTTTCTGATTGTTTTGTTTATAGATTGGTTTCAATTGGACTGGACCTTTTTACATGTATCTTTTAATTAGTGTTGGATTTATACGTGCCCTGAAGAAGGTGTGTGACCATTGGGTCACCCCACACTGAAACGTACGTCGGCATGCATGTTGGCTAGAAGTTTGCCTTGTAGCTCCTCACTGTGGGTTCCAAGTATACTTTATACACAACACATACAGTGGACTGAAACAATTCATCATCATGGATCTATAATGGACACACTATGTGAAGATTTGAATCTATAAAATGGAATTACAAATAGTAGAGTCTGGAAAATAATTCCTTGTAAATTTGTAAAAGTTTGAAAGTTAGTATTCTCCTTGAGCAGTGGAACCCCCGGGGGAGAACATATACTTAGCCAACTGTTTTTCTTTTTATATAGATGTATCTGAGTGAAGTATGTCAGTATTCTTGATGGTTGTTTGAGTGGTTTTAGTTCAGGTCCATATAAATTGTAATTAGACATATGTATTTATGGATTAATAGTAAATTTAGTTATCAAAGATTTATGTTTATGTCCAGAATGATCACTGTATGTACACAGACCTTATAGAATTATTGGAGGATTCCAGGTTTGGAACCTAGATAGGAGGTAGTTTTTTTTGCTTTTGTTTGTTTGGTGTTTGAACCGTACGCAGGTGTGGATGAAAAAACAAATGTGCAGGAGTTAGTGGAGAGCTTAATCCTTTGCTTATTCGTTATTACAAGGCTTCAAATAAATATTGTGTCACCCCCACATTACATCTGTGCTACAATTCTTGACCCACGGTGGGAACAATTACTGACCACTTTCATTCCTTTTTTAGATGGTTTTTTTTCAGCCTACAAAACATGGATTGCTGAGCAAGCCAGAGACCTAGAAAAAGAATGGCTGGAAATTAGAGGCCCACTCGCAGGCAGAAGCTCTGGGGTGCAGTCTACAACTTCCATTCGGAATGCAGACAGTGCTGTTGGCTCACAGCATCCAAAATCAACACCAGTAACAACAACAGGAACAGGAGCAGCACCCTCAAAATCTGTATTTGATTGGTTTCTAAAGTTAGGTCTTACGTCCACTGCAGAGGGGAAGGCAAAAGAGCTCAAGCAAGTGGAGCACCAATGACTATTGAGCGGATCGCCCAGGCCTACCTGGAAGACCCAACAGAGGTCTATCTGGATCAAAACCCATTGGTGTACTGGTATGGGAAGAGGAATCAATGGACAGTGTTGAGCAGGCTGGCAATAAAGTGTCTGGCTTGCCCTATAGCCAGAGTTTCTGATGAGCAGCTGGTGCAGTCGTGGCAGTGATAAGGGCCAGTCTCTTGCCCCAAAACATTGAGAGCTTGACCATGATCAAAATGAATCAGTACTTTATACCTCCAAATTACAGCATACCTGAAGTACAACAGGAGGTGGAAAAGGGTGATAATTGGTCGGATTCAAGGCATGGTAGTCAGTTAGCAAACCAACTTCTGGGTGACCCGCCTGAGTTTGAGGACAAACTCTACTTCCCTGACTAGACCTGGGGCACCATAGAGCTTTCTACTTTCTGCTATGAACAGCTTTGAGAATTTTTTTTTTGCTAGCTGTGGGAACCTTATTATTCTATATTGTTGTTTCTGTCTAAATGTCTAATGAACCGCGACTGTTTTAGGCACATATATGGCCGAATTATAGTTGGAGCAGTGTGCATTGAAGAAGCCACCAAACCTACCAAAATAACTTCAAGCAGATTTGAGAGACAATGCCTGCCTCCATTCCGTGCCTATCCTTTCTTTTCTCCCCACCAGCAGGACTTCCACCTAATATTTGATTTACAACTTATTGGTCAATGTGTGTTTAATTTCATGCGCTCTATAAATCATTAACATTAACATTTCCTGGATTGAAGATGATCAACAATGTGCTGCTATGCTTGATTGGAACAGGTGAGTACTGCTGTATATATGCCTCAAAAATGTATCTGAGGGCTACTTGTTTCAATATTGAGAATTGAGATGGTTTGTGTGACTCATCATGTCTATTGGTGGCAGATAATGAGAGTGGGTTTTTATATTGTTTAAATATATTACGCTGGCTTATGTTGTGAACGATTTACAATGTTGGTGGCATAAAAATAATAATGGGTGATAATCTTTTTTCCTAAAGGTGTTTTTTTTCCCCTTCCCATTTCACACTTACTGAAATTTGTTTGTCAGCGTTTTTACACTGCTTTATTTTCTGGTGCTCTACTTTCTGGTTCACATTTCTCAAAGAAGACCCGACTAGTCTATTTTGCTAACAAACAAAATTCTAGTCAAGAAAATAAAAAATTCTCAATGTTTCTCTTGTTGTGAAACAGTTACAGGTTGCTCTATCTCAATTGGGTCGTGAGACTGTGGCTCTTGGGAGCGGTTGGTATGGAGTCAGACATAATAATCTTTAATCAGACTCTCGAGTATGATGGAAGGAATCCGAGTGCCACTTGACAACTTAAAAAACTACCAGAAGAAAGAAGTTATCAACTTCATGGAAATCAATAGGGGTGACGTGAGGATGAGTCTAATAGGCCTACTCCAATCTGTGGATTGGTGGTGAGAGGTGCGTCAATTACTTGATTTTGGGAAATACAATGCTGCTGTGAGTGTGTGTGCTGGCTGGCTGAAACTTGAAACTATGTGGTTGGTTGGGGGGCCTGTTGTAGGAAACTGGAGGACACAGACGTGATGGATGATAATGTCACATTATGCAGTGCTCTAGGCTAAATGTTATGATGAGCATTACAGTTGCGAGTCTGATCATCCCAATACATTCTGACACTTGTCTGTGATTGTTGGTAGATGATCGGAAAGGTCTTTGCTTTTGCTCTGCCACCTCTGAGTCTTTTTGGCACACTGCTCCTCATAAGGCATTTCACCCTTCTTGATTCTACAATAGCATGAGGATAATCATTTATTTTTTACAATCCACAGGCCTTCTCTTCTCCTGCACCATAATACTCATGCTTACCTTATTGGACAGTGTCAGGCAGGTGCCCAAGAAGATTGACGGGGCAATCCAAGAAGACTGAAGATGCACCACACAATTTGGCCATACAGACTAGTACTATTTTTCTTTCAATATTCTTTTTTGTTTTTTTAACTGTGTGTGTTAGCTTCACCTCAAGATTAATTATATGTACTATTTTGCAAACGTAACTGACTGAACATTTTTAGATGTATACAACTTGGGTCTCACTGAGGCTGACAGAATGTAAAGTTATCTGTGTCATACATATTCATGTTTTTCTATTCCTCCCACAACAGACTGCTGATCATTTCCCAGATGAATATTGTGTTTGTGTTGTGTTTATCTTTTTGTTACTACGTAAAAAAGGGGGGGAGGGACCGGGAGAATAATGGTCCAGTGTACTACCTCCCAATAATAATCCTAAGAGTACGTACAAGTACACTGTTCCAAATGAGAAAAGCCTAATACTACAGGAGCGAGAACCCTCAAGCATCACATTGGATGACAAGCTTCATCATTGGGAAAGCTCCTCGTCAGGCCGGTGCTGCAATGCCAGACGGGCTCCCCAGAGGGGGCTCTTAACCGTATTGCTCTAAGTGTAGCAAAGAAAACCAGGTCGTATAGGGGAACTACCTTGATCGAAATACCTGAACAATATGGAGAGAAAAAGAAATATAAAATTGGTTACCCATCTTAGATATACATATTCAATTTAATCAGCTACCATAAGTAGGGGACCAAGTTTAAAATCACAAGGAGAGTAAAGGTGAGTAATAATGCTCACTTACTCTCTACAAAAGCACGAGAGGACCAGATTTGTTATGGGGCCTCAAATCGTGGGTCTACATGTTTTGCGTCTAGTAGTCCAATCGGATCCGTTGACGCTTCATCAGGATCAATACACAATGAAAACAACTTCTCCAAACAACAATCTACTACCAACCCTAATGGGGGGAGATTAGAAACAAAAAGCAGTCACTTACATTGAGGCTACCTGCTACGTGAAAAAAAGTCGCCCTAGGAAAAGACAAACACATGTAGAAATAATGGCCACAAATGACATTGTGAATTTAGTGAGAAGTGCAAAGTCACACAGATTATAAAAATTGTTTGTGCTTACCATCCCCAGTCTCAGGATAGGGCTTCAAAGGTAAGACGTCAGGAAAACGGGACAAGCTCTCTTTATGTAACATAGTCATGGGAGGAAAAGTGTTATCAGCCATGCAAACAATAAACATGGTAAATGTCCAACAGGTTTTTTATCATATACAGACAATGGGTCGGTTAAGATCTCTGACCAATGGCAAAACAATATAATTGCATATTACAATCCAAAATTAAAAGTAAAAAAGGAGGAAAAATGGAAGCTCAATAGTCTTCTCAATCAAAAAGGAACCTGATAAGCACCACCGTTTATGTAAATTCAATGCCACCAATAACATGAGAACATTCTCGAGTCTACACCCCAACGAGTATATGCAGTAAGTAAACAAGGTAACAGGTTTGCGTCGGCTCAGTCGAAAAACCAAGAGCCAGAGTCAATGTGTGTTAAGTCATGCCGGCGGGGGGCTCTGTCCATACTCCCTCAGCCGGTATGTGAACGTTACAAAATAAGATCGGCGCTGACAAGTGGGGGTACTTATGCCGTAGTAGTAGGCCAATGCACCTACCCTCCTGACAGCGTCCCTGTTCAGAGTAACAGGGCGCTCGTCCAACCCGATTAAGAGTGCGTTGGAACCCGGAAGTGAATTCCGGTCAGCGCGCGTCTCAACACGCGTAGTCATAAAAGACAGACTAAGGCCCTCATTCTGACCCTGGCGGTCGGCGGAGAGACGGCGGTCGGACCGCGAACAGACCGGCGGTATTAAAAATGGCATTCTGACCGCGGCGGTCCCCACCGCGACCGACCGCTACTTCTCCACTCCGACCGCCGCGGCGGTCATGACCGCGGGGCTGGAGTTTGCGCACTCCGGCCCCGCGGTCGTCCCAAGACCGCCAAGGGTATTATGACCCTGCCTACCGCCGCGGTTTCTTGCGGGCGGGAACCGCCGTGCGAACCATGGCGGTAAGCACTATCGGGGCCAGGGAATTCCTTCCCTGGCACTGATAGGGGTCTCCCCCACCCCCCACTACCCACCCGAGTCCTCCCCCCACACCCTCCACCCCCCTGCCACCCCCCAGAGGTGGTACGAACCCCCTCCCCACCCCCACCCCGACATGCACATACATGTACCCCGACATGCACACACCCCCAACATGCACATATACACACCCCCTACACACACATACACAACGGGGACACATACCCGCACACATACATGCCGACATGCGCACCTGCCGAACAGCACACATTACCCATAGACACAGCAGCACCCCTCTACACACTCACACGCACACCCCCATGCACGCCCACATCACACAACACCCCCCCACCCCCTCCCCCCACGGACGATCAACTTACCTTGTGCGTTGGTCCTCCGGGAGGCGACGGGAGCCATAGGGACGTGACCGCCAACAGAAGACCGCCAACAGAAGACCGCCACACAGAAATGTGGGTCGTAATTCTGTGGGCGGTGTTCTGCTGGCGTGGCGGTGGAGGTTGACCAGTCTCCACTTTCCCGCCGACCGCCAGTGTGGCTGCTGGCGGTTTTCCGGCGGAACGCTCCCAGCGGTCAGAATGCGCACAGCGGCACACCGCCGCGGTCGGCGGTCTTCACCGCGGCGGTAACTCAGCGGTCTTGCGAAAAGACCGCCAAGGTCAGAATGAGGGCCTAAGTCTGCAGATGAAGAGCGACTCGCTCATTAAATCCCTGAAGTATATATTTCTCAAATATCAAAAGTCATCAATATACACAGCAGTACGAGAATTAATTAAATCAATGTAATGTGGTCAGGTAGTTGTTGTAATCAGACTTGAATCAACAAGGTTATAGGGTGAGGCTTGAAAAGGGATATAAAAGAGGGGAGAGTCCTCTATAACAGAATAGTGTTAAGGCATGGCATCAATATTAATTAGAATTATGTGAGACCTGGCAAAATAATAGAGCAAGAATGGGCCATGATTCAGGTTAGAAAGAATGTAGCTCGTTATCAAGAAATCATTTTAGAAGGACAACGTAGTCCAAGGAATGTCATCGTTCAGTCCCTGAACGGAGGTCCCTAATTTGAAAACCCAGCGCTGTTCGGTCCTGAAAAGGAAGTCCGGGTCATTAGGACGAACTTGAGGGACTTCCAAGATCACCCACCAGAGGTCTTCTGGAGTATGTGAAGTCTCTTTAAAATGTGTACTTAATTTAGTTGTAGCCCTACGGCATCTAATGTTACTCCTATGTTCATTGATACTAATTTTGACTGGTCTTTTAGTCATCCCAATGTAGCGTAATTCGCATAATCAGGTAATCATATAGATGCAGTACTTCGAGTTACAGTTTGCCTGTCTTTTCAAAAACCACCTCCAAATAGGCTCCAGATCAAGTGACGTTGTTCGCCTTGTTAATGTACAAACATTACAGTTACCACATGGATGGTGTCCTTCAACTGGAGGGAGATCCCACAGAGTTTTTTGAGTGGGAATATCATGAGAAACACGTGGGCGAGTGTGGACTACCATGTCTTTGTTATTAGCGGTGCGTTTAAAGGCAAACAAAGGTTTAGGGAGATCAACTCCCCAGTATCGACCAGCGTTTGTTAATTAATTTCTTAATATTGTTGGACAAGGGGGTGAATGTAGAAACACAGGTTATTCGTGTTTGTGGATCCTTTGTTTTAGTGGCTAGTAACCACTCTCTTTGATTAATTTTGGCTCTCTTGCGAGCTAAGTTTACGATCTTATCCGGATAGAGTCGGTCGTAAAGTTTTGCTTGAAGGGTGCTAGCTTGATGTTTAAATTCTGGTAGAGAGCTACAGTTCCGTCTGAGTCGAAGGAACAGTCCCACGGGCAGATTATCTCTTAAAGCCTTTGGGTGATGGCTCTCATATAAAAGAAGGCTGTTCCGATCAGTTGGTTTTTGGTAAATGCTGGTTGTCAACTTGCCATTATCAATAGAAATCATCAAATCCAGAAAAGGTAAATTTGTAGAGGATACATGGGCCGTGAATCTCAAGTAAGGGTCAAGAGTATTGATCCATGTTGTAAATTCTTCTGCTGATGTAAGGGGACCCTGCCAAATGACCAAGATGTCGTCTATGTAGCGACGCCATAACCTAATATCATTTTGAAAGGGATTGGTTTGGGGCAAAATGTGTTTCTTTTCAAAGTCATACATATACAGGCAGGCTAAACTGGGGGCAAAGGTACTGCCCATCGATGTACCCCTGATTTGGTGGAAGAATTGATCCTCAAATTGAAAATAGTTTTCTTTGAGGGCCAGGGATGCACATTGCATAAGAAATGCAACTGGTGTGGAAGGTGGGATAGGTTCATTCAGATGTGCTGCTTCCAATACCTGCAAAGTAGCTTCTTGAGGGATATTTGTGTAAAGTGCTTCTACATCTAAGGTAATGATACCTTGTAGTCCCCCGATGTTATTGATGGATTCAATTAGGTTAAGTACATCTTTAGTGTCCTGTAAGTAAGTGGAGGAATTTCTCACTAGGGGTTGTAGAAAGTGATCACAGAAGATTGATAATGGTTCCAAAATGGAACCGATACCTGATACGATTGGTCGTCCAGGGGGAGGGTTTACTCCCTTGTGGATCTTGGGTAAGCAGTTCGAAATAGGGGATCCTAGGATGCACCGTATCAAGGAAATTAGCCTCCTTAGAGGAGATCCATGAGTTGTTTCTGGCTTCCTCTATGAGATGTCGAATTTGAGTCTGTAATCTACTGGTTGGATCACTAGTAATCTTAACATAATAGGTGGTGTCACTCAGAAGACGTAGGCATTCAGGTTTATAGTTAGCAGCATCCATAATCACTATTGTACCCCCTTTGTCAGCTTGTTTGAATGCAATGTTCTGATTGGTTGCCAGATGCTGTAGGGCTTGCTTTTCTCTCTTTGGGACATTAATATAAGCTTGTTTAGGACACAGATGGTTCACATCAGCTAATACTGCTTTCTCAAAGGTTACTACTTCACTGGGCATCATGGTTAGTGGTGGAACAAATGTGGAGTTTTTTTTTAAACCAGAGTCTGGTGGCTGTGGTTCACTTGATTTGTCTTTGAAGAAGAATTGGAGACGAATCTTTTGAAAGAACTGAGCTAGTTCGATATGTAGGCGGAAGAAGTCCTCGTTAGGCGTAGGTACAAAACCAAGGCCCCGGTTGAGGACCTTGAATTCATCCACTGAGAGTTCTCTCTTAGATAGGTTGACCACTAAGTTCTCGACGTTGGGGTCTTGGTCTGGCTCAAGGGTTACCATTTGTGGTTCTTCAATTTGACCATTGAACATGTTTCCCTCTTCTTCTTCTGCCTCTGCCTCTGCCCCAGCCGCGGCCTAAAAGAGGCACAAACGGCATGAAGGGGCGAGGTTGGAAATATGGGTAGGGGGGTTGCCAAGGCATGGGATGGCTACCAGGATGTCACACCCTTCCTAAAATTCCTTTCCCTTCCATTCATGAAATCTCTCACCTCCCTCCCCCGGGCTGTGTGATTGATTGAGGTGTTACTTAAAAATGTACACCATTGATTAATTTCACACTTGGTGGGGTAGAAGTGGTAGAAGCAACCTCAACTCACTGTGCTGGGTCTTAATTTGAGTTCATGTAGGTGGAGTGCGACCTCACTTCCGATGCCTTCACTGTTAGTGTGATAGCATGCTACTACTACACCACCATGGTACCTTAAGCAATCATGCAGCCCTCACTTTAATTCATTCAGGTAAGAGAATTATGGAGCATTGTTGTACCTTTAATTTAGGCAATATAATTGGCAATGGCCAATCTCTCTGCCCCACTCCTATGGGTCAAATTTAGCAGAATGTCCTGCAGAGGCTATAAGAGTATTGGGAACAGGTTACCTAACTGCATAAATAATTGTCATCCACTATCATCAGATTTGTAAAACATGCTGGGCTGAAAGGAATACACTAACAGCAGATTCTGAAGGCAGCAGTGCAAAGTAAAACAGCCCCCCCCAAAAAAAATTTTTTATATGTCCTGACAGTGAAATACTGCCAAATTCGGTTTTCACTGTGGCAAGGCCTATCCCTCTCATAGGTTAACATGGAGGCTGCCTTTCAACATGATTAAAGCGTAGATTCCCTTTGGGAGCTGATAGACAAGTGGAGTTTGGGGTCTCTGAGCTCACAATTTAAAAATACATCTTTCAGTAAAGTTGGTTTTGAGATTTTGTGTTTGAAAATGCCACTTTTAGAAAGTGGGCCTTTTCTTGCTTAAACCATTCTGAGACTCTTGACCTGGCAAGTGGTGCCATATCCATTTCCTGGAGCCTTAACAGGTGAAGCTTGCAGACCAAGCATGAAAATCCACGCATAGACCTCTGTGCAGGGAAAATTTTGACGCACCTTCCAAGATGCGGCTGAGAAACGACGCGCCGCCAGCTTCGCGGCTGAAATATACACTCCACCTGTATCACGGCTGGAAGATTGCCGCACCCGGTTGGAGAAACGATGTGCAACACCCGCTGACAGAGGCTGATAACGTTCCAACCCTGCGCAGTTTTGATTATACCGTGCAGAAGGATTTTCGATCCAAACCTCGCTAGGCGTGGAAAAACAAAGTAAAGCCTGCCCGGACCCGAGTGCTTGCCCGGATCGACGCATCGCTCTCCTGTGGAGAAGAAAAACAACGCACGCAGACCGGACCGGACCGGAGGAGGAGAAACGACACACGTTCTCACTTGCGGGTGAGAAATCAACACATCACTAACCTTTTTTGACACACACTCGCCCGTGCATGTTATTTTGATGCTACCCAGGTACTTTTTGTTTAGATAAGTATTTCCTATTTTTTTAAATCTGTGTTGTCATTTTGTAGTGTTTTCACTGAGTTACTGTGTGTGTTGGTACAAATACTTTACACCTAAACTCTGAAGTTAATCCTGCCTGCTCCTGCCAAGCTACCAAGGGGGTGAGCGGGGTTAGCTAATTGTGATTCTCCTTTACCCTGACTAGAGTAAGGGTCCTTGCTCAGAAAGGGGGTAACCTGACTTCCAACCAAACACCCCATTTCTAACAGTACTCAACTGCAGGGTAAGGTAGAGTGGACTTGGAAGGTTAGGTAGAGTACACACTTTACAGATCAATCAATTCCTCATCATCATGTACCTAAGGTTTGGCTAGTAGTGTGAATAACAGTGGTTGGCAAATGTTGAAAGGGAAAAATGAGAACAGACGAAAATCCATTATATAAGCCACAATGAATTATATTTAGCACTTGGCTTGAAAAACATGGAACAACCAAAGATTGAATTTTTCAAAATATTCAGAAGTCTGGGACAGAACTCAAGAAAGATTAAAGAAGTAAAGAACTAGGAATTGACTAACACAGTGGACACTGGGAAACACACCTTTGTTATCATTCCCATTCATTGCCATGCATTGAAAAGTGATTGACACATTAACGTAACTTAAGCTGACAGACGCACATTGCACAGCCAACATTGCAGTGCTGATTATGCCGAATGGAATCATGCAGCTGTTAGGTCCTCATGGGTAGCACTGCTGAAAGGCCATAGCGAGGAATTGAGGCGATGGTAGATGGATGCTGGGATACATATTACCTGCCTTGCTTAAAGAATACTGTGAGACAAGGGCATATTCTGAAATACCATCCAAACCTTTGATAAAAAACGTTCCAAGCAAGTAAAGTAGGTCAGAAGAACACCCCTATTCAGAAGAGCTCCCTTGTTTCTTCATTCCAGCATTTATCTATTCATGATTGCAGAAGTGTTTTTCTAGTACTCTTATTCTTCTTTACCCTTGACTTTGATACACACCATGTAAGCTAAGCTTTACATTCTCTCATCCAGTCCTTCACCATTTAAAACCATCCAAATTCCAAACAAGGCTGTCTAATAACCTTTCGCCAACATACATTTACTCAATGACCACCCTTGCATGCTTTAATTCACCTGAGGAGTCCATTCACTCATCCAGGCATTGAATCCTTTCACCCATCTGGGCTGGCATCCTTCATCTGTGTACCCTTTCATCCATCCTTCCCCCACAAATGCATCCTATCATCCTCCTCATCACCCACCTATATGAATAGTATTCTGCACCCTTTCATCCACACACACATCATTTCACTCATATTATATTTCACCCATGCATTCTACTTCCATCCTTCAATTTTGCAAAACACATTATAGTTCATTTTATAAATCTTAGTCTGTGGAGTAGCAGATAGAAGAGCCTAATATTTACTTAACTCCTGCAGAATCTGCAAAAGCAGGGTGTTGACGAATGAGTCAACAACACTAGTATACCCTGGTAGTGACTATGGGGCAGATGTAGGTAGGAAAAATTTAGCGAGTCGGAAATTGCGAGTCGCGCAAATGAAGTCGCACTGCAGATTGCGAGTCCGCTGTTTGCGAGGTCGCTTTTTGCGACCACGCTAAAAACTAACACACAATTTGCGAGTGGGTGTCGCAAATTGCGGCTGTGCTGCAAATTGAATGCAGGTGCAGCAGAACACTCTGGAAAACATTTCCTGGCTCTTGATGATGACATCACAGCCAGGAAGTTTACAAATACACCTGGGAGAAGGGAGGACCACACCCATTTTCAACTGCTACACTGCAAACAGAGAGAACAGCAGCTACCATGGCTGAGACACCAAGGAAGCGCAAACTGAAATTTGCAGAGAAAGAGCTGGAGGTGCTGACAGAGGAGTGCTGCCAGCACCATGACCAACTTTTTGGGAGGGCAGCCCTCACTGTGACAGAGGTGGAGAAGAGAAGAATATGGACTGACATCCAAGACAAGGTGAACTCCCTGGGTGTCAGCCACCGGAGCATAGAAGAATTTGCATCTACAGTGGCACTGTGGCTGGGACCAGGTGCTGGCTCACTCACCAGTGTAACATGTAAATGTACCACCAGAGCCGCAGGCTGAGTCAGGGGACGCCTCCATGTCGCACGCGGAGGCCGCACTCCTACGGGGTCAGCGCCTGCAAACACAGGAGATACGGAGAATTTCAGGGGCAATGCGGCGCATGGAACAAAAACCAAAGCAGTGGTATGCAGCAGGTACACACAGAACTGCAACAACTGAACACACATGTGGGTGACATTGCACTCTCCATGAGACAACTGGTGGCGGAACTCATAACAGAGAGAGAGGGTGCAAGGCGTCGTGACAGGCAGCTAATGCACCGGCTGGACCAAATGTCTGCTTCCATAGTCAGGCTGGCTGTGAACACTACTGGCCTTTCAAGGCGCACGGTCAGCCTCCAAGTAGACATGGGCCACTTTGCCAGTGATGTGGCACGTGGACTGAGACGTCTCAGCCAAGCCGTTGATATCATGGAGGCACGGCAGGTGGCTAGGGGCGCGGCTGACACGCCGCAGGATAGCGAGGAGGGCTCCACCATCAGCAGTGTCTCAGTCAGTGGCACCAGGGTGTTGCGCAGTGGAAGCGCAAGGCAGGGCACTGCTGACACACCAGGTACCAGCCATGCTGGCCGAGGCCGGTGTAGAATATGAGCTGCACACTGTCCTGGTGTAGAGGCACTCGAGTTCAATGTGTCCTCATGCCAGGTGGACTGTTACAGCCCCTGAACTGTTGTCAATGTATATAGTTTTTTTTGGTGCACAAAATAAATCACTTGTTAGTTCCACTTCACGCCTGGACTCTTTGTGTGTGACATTAGTTAGTGTGGTGACAGTTAGCACGTACCTTCCAAAGTATTGGTTTGCAATGTGGTCCCGTCTCAGTCTGCCTTGATTTGCAATGCTTCTATCCCCATGATGGCGATGTGGTAGCTCTTGCTCTTCATCCTCCGAATCTGGGTCTTCTGGGGTGAGAGGTAGACCACGTCTGGTGGCAATGTTGTGCAGGATAGCGCATGCGCCAACAATCTTGAAAGCTGTTTTTGGGGTGTACTGGAGGGCACCTCCACTTCTGTGGAGGCATCGGAATCTTGCCTTCAGCAGTCCAAAGGTCCTTTCAATTATATTTCTGGTCCTCCTATGTGCACTGTTGTATCGCCTCTCTGTCTCATTGCTGGGTGTTAAGTACGGGGTCAGTATCCATGGTCGTAGTGCATATGCACTGTCACCTGTTTGGCACAAAATGTACAATGTTAGCTGGGCATAGATGGGTTCCACATTGACCTGTGTGTATGTCTGCAAGGTGTATTCAGCTATACCTAGGAGGTGTCCGTCTCCAAACTCCCCACGTTCTAGGCGTTGGTGTATCCCACTGTGCCTGAAAATGTACGAGTCATGTGTACTCCCTGGGAATTTGGCTACCATGTCAGTGATAACATAATGGGCGTTATATACCACCTGTATGTTCAGTGAGTTGGTACACTTCTTATTGCGGAACCCATATTCCAGGTTTGCAGGACGGCATATTTGTATATGTGTCCCATCTACACACCCTATGACATGGGGGAAGTTGGCAACCCTGTAGAATTCCAACTTGGTGCTGTTGATTTCTGCCTCATTCCTGGGTAGGTATATGTATCTGGACATGTGTGTGAGTAAGGCATCTAGGAATGCCCTAAAGAACCATGAGAGTGAACTTTGGGATACCCCACCTGCTACAGCAATGACCCCCTGATAGCTACCCGAGGCCAAGAGGTGCAGTGAGCATAGCACTTGCACATGCGTAGGGATGGCGCAGCAGCGCACAGTCTGGCGTTGTAGCTGCGGATTGAGTAAATCTATTAAATCTAGTATTGCTGCACTGCTGAGTCTATATTTATCATAAATGCCCTCCTCAGTTTGTTGGAAAATTGTCTGTATATCTTCTACTGTCTCTGGCTCCTCCTCCTCCTCTGCTGTGCGGCGTGGGCTCTCCTCCTCATTCCTATCACATATATCTCCGCCATCTTGAGTAACCCAGATGCCTTCTGGGTCTCCTTTTATACTTTGGTTCTGGTTACCACCTGCTCTGAGTTAGTGGTAAATTGGAAGTGCAAAATGGGCTTTTTGCGACTAGTCGCAATTTGCGAGTTGGTATTGCATTTGGTTTGGGACTCGCAAATTGCGACTTCCTATTAGCAGGTCGCAAAATGGGGTCGCTATTTTTGCGAGTCGGTAATGGCTCGCGTCGCATTTTGCGAGTCGGAAATGGGATTTTTGCATCCCATTTCCAATTTTGCGGGGTCGCAAATTGCGATTCGGGCCATTTGCGACTCGCAAAAGTTTCCTATATCTGGCCCTAGAATACTAATTGTCAATAAACAAGCAGTAGGACTCACCACCGCACGCCACTGCAGCCGTAGAGACTCCCCCCTCATCCACTCCCACAACCATGTGTGCGCTGGCACTGCTGGCCATGGCACTGGTGGTCGGTGCGGCTAGAGAAAACAATTACACAATTTAGATGCCACAGACGCCTCCCTCAATTGTTTTTTTGTAATAGCAAAATACAAACGAAAATACATCACTATATTGTATGGATTCTCTTCTATAAAGATATCAAGTGGGCATTTTGTTGTTTGGGAATTTTTTTAAAAGTCAGGTACTCAAGTAAAAATATGGTAATGGAGGGGCAGAACTAGCTATTGATAAATATGAGTTTTTCAAGGGAAATAAAAAGGAGCAAGAACTGGTCAATGAAGGACATATGGTCTTGGTTGGTTAATGCATTGGGGTCATCCTCCTCATACTTCCAATCATTGTGAAAGGTCATCAACTGCTAGTATACTAAACAACATTGGAGGGTACAAACAATTATATGACCACATTCAAAAAACACCTTTTTTCCCTTTTTTTATGATTGAGCTGGAGCAAGAAAAAGAAAGCCTTCTCATGAAACGTGTAGAATACCTAACATGGGCATGCAATCTTCAGTACATGTGTTCTCTGAACCTTAACACCGCTCCACAAGATAAGATACATAAGGGGAGAGGGAAAGTTCAATGACAAAGCAGAAGAAAGGAAGTTACAGACAGACAGGCATAGCCAGACAGTTTAAAGTAAACAAACTTGAAGTATAAAACATAAATAAATAAATAGGATAATGCAGGGATAAGAAGAATTTATTACATAGATAAATCGAAGTGGAGTTGAAAAAAAATTAAGAGACAGGCACAGTACAAAGGTAGAAAATAATTCTAAGTGTGGAGCGGTAAAAGATAGGGAAATAAATATTAATATTAACAACAACAGGAGGACTTACTGGGGCCATCAGAGCCATCTGCCCTGGCACTTATGGAGAGGCCACGTTCAGCTACCTCACCCGCTTCAGTACCAGCCCTTCTCCTGCCCCTGGATGCTATATGAAAAAAAAGTTAGAAAAATTAGTGGTACTGTTAATAAATAATCTCTCTGAGAATATAATTGTTTTAAAGGAAAAGGCACACACAGTAACATTTCTACAAAAGAGGTTCAGGGGGCCTGTATAATAATAATATTACTATCAAGGACCATCCTATTTAAAATTCCCTAACTCTATTCGTAATTTCCTAAACTACATTTTTAAATTACTGATAAATTGCAATGAATGATTTCTACAGTTCTCATCTCATTCTCAATCTCTCTCTCTGAAAAGATTAGATGCATGCAAAACACATCACTGGGAAATTGCTTGGCAATTGGCACTGTATGAGCTACAAAAAAGCTACAAAAAAGAAAGGCACAGAGAAGTGAGAGAACATGCAAAATTACTAATACTAGTATATTAACAATGACTATTTTTGACAGGACAGAGGAGGAGTCTATCTGCATTACTTACTAATCAGCCCAAGCAAGCACCAAAAAGAAGAACAATTAGGACGCACGTAGCACCTGTCTAGACTGACGATCGCGTAATATTATGTTTCTAACATAAAGTTAACTCACCTACGTGTGAGCAGCATGCTTGCTATTTGGGAAGAAACTATTAGCATAGAGCACAACTACAAATTAATGTTTACTCACCAAGCCCCACAACCTCAAAGCCTAGCAGGTTGTGCAGGTCCGTCTCCCGATCGAGGATGTCGTCCCAGTGGTACATCAGCTGTTGCTGGGTGCTCCAGACCCCAAATCCTGGTGCACCCTCTCCCAGCACTGCTGGCGCTCCCAGAGACCGTACCTACACCGAGGCCTGAAACCTGCTGCCAAGGTGGAGGGGAGGAGGCCCTCCACCTCATTCGGCGCGGGGCTGCACCCCTTGATGTCCCCGCAACCCACAAGGAAAGCTGCTGACGAATGGGGGCCTGGCACTGCCGCTCTCCTACTGTGCCATGGCACTGGGGACTTTGGGGGGGAAGAGATAAGGAAGAAAGGATTAGAAAAAAGGAAGGGGAAAAAAGTCAAGTAAACAAAGAAAAAGGTAAAAAGTCGCAAAAAACACAAAAACATTAGAAGAAAAGTTAAATTATAAAAAGAGAAAAAGAAATGGTAATATAATAAAAAGAAACTAGGGGAAAATAGGTTTTAAAACCGAGGCATGGGAGAGATATAGGAGGATAGAAAAGTAGGCCCCAGCACCAAAAGCAATAAAAACAAGATGGCCACGCCCTTGGGAACCGATTGATGCTGTTCGTGCGAGAACTTCAATACGAGGAACAACTTTGCGTTGCCAGTGACGTTAAATGGCATGCAAAAGGGCACAGTAAGAAACTCCGGCGCTAGCGGAACTCTGCTTAGCACGACAGAGATTTTTCTCAACTCTGCCTAGTTCCGCTTAGCACTGCTACACAAACTCCACCCAGGCCCAGAGCCAAGCTACCAAGGGGAAGAGTGTTGGTTATCATAGGTGTGTGACTCCCTTACCCTGACTAGAGTCAGGGTCCCTGCTTGGACAGAGTGAAAACTGACTGCCAACTAGAGAGCCCATTTCTAACATTGGTGATCAGCAGTGAGGATAAGATGTGTATTTGTACTTTGCATACAGTGATTGGTGTACACTAGTGTCTGATTGCATACCATTACGCAACCACATACTGTTTTTGTTTCTTTCTGGAGTTCTCTTGCCTTTTTGAATGTTGCACCTTTTGAACCTTATCTTCAAGCATGTCACAATCTGGGGAGCCATCAGCAGTTGCTGCAAACATAGTGTTTGTGGAGGAGAAGTTGGAGACACACCTAGTGCTTCTGCTCCAGATGTTTTGTAAAGAGTTCCAGTGTCTCAATTGAAAGGAGGAGCTTCAAAAGGCACTGAGGGCCTGCTTGGCAAAGGAGGCTGCTGGGCCAGATGAGGAGGAGGATGTCATTGTGGAGGGAGAGGAGGACAACCAGCAGGATGTGGTAGACAACCAAGATCTGCCTAGGAGGGAGGTGCTCTCCAGGGCAAGTAGCAGTGTTTACTCCAGAGGCCTGACCCCAGAGTAGCTGAAGGACAGACAAGCACAGAGGAGACATCAGATGGAAAAGGAAAAACCTAAGCTGCAGCATTATAGGGAACTTCAGCTGGAGCTGGCAAAGATCAACATGGAAGCAGGAAAAGAGAAACTCGCCATAGAGGAGAGGAAATTGCTTCTGGCTTAGTTTATGAGCTTGAAGGAGCTGGATATCAAGATCAGGCCTAGTACAGATGGTGACAGCATTTTATCTGTGTAGTATGAGTGAAGGCTGCACCTTACCAAGAACCTAGGGAAAAAGTACAATAAGGAGAATAATATCCACAGGTGCTTTCAGCGCGATGAGGCAGCACTACACATACATGGGATCCCTGAGTAAGGGTTGGGTGGTTGGCCTGTGGAGCTACATGACAGCAGTGGGGAGGCACACTGTGTTGGCTCTAGAGGTAGCTAGTGAGCTCACATACACCAGGGTGAAAGATGCCCTCATCACTTGCTATGGCCTGACACCTGAGACATGCAGGAGAAAGTTCAGGGAGAATAGGAAATTTGATTCTCAGACCTGGCTTTGGTGTGTTGATTCCTTCTGGGCGGTTGGGTGAAGGACAGTGAGGTGACAGATTATCAGGGCCTGTATAATTTGTTTGTGTGGGAGTTGTGTTTTACAAAGCTGCACCAGCACTTGATTGACAGCAGACTTACTGACCCAAGGAAGCTTGCTCAGGAGGCGGACCACTGGATGAGTACCAGGGTCCACAAGAAGTTGTATGTTGATGACTCAGCCAAGGGTGGCAGGGGTCCCCAACAGAAGAAGGAGTGGAGACCAGGATAAAAGTAAGGAGTTCTCTAAATGGCCCCAAACTAGTTCCCAGATTCAGAAAAAGTCAGCAGGGAAGGGACCCCTAAAGTGTTTTATCTCTGATCAGAAAGGGCATTTAAAGGGGAGTCCCAAGTTTCCGAAGTGGACTTCGTCTCCCACTGGTGTACAGTCAGTAGAGGCCAGTGTAGCACTTGGGGAGGAGTTGGCCCCAGTTAGTGGTGGGGAGACAGCTGAGTTATTCCTAGTCTCCCTGGGAGACAGTGAAGTGGTCCCGAGAACCCTCATGCCTGACAATAGTAAAAAGTATAGACAGTGGGTGACCATCAATGGGAGAGTGGTGGAGGCTCTGAGAGAAACAGGAACCAGTATGATAACAGTCTACTGTCATCTGGTGTCTCAAGAGCATATAGGGCCTGATTTTAACCTTGGCGGACGGCGGAGGCCGTCCGCCAAGGTTCCGCCGCCAAATGACCGCACCGCGGTCACAAGACCGCGGCGGCCATTCTAACATTTCCTCTGGGCCGGCGGGCGCTCTCCAAAAGAGCGCCCGCCGGCCCAGAGGAAATGCCCCTGCAACGAGGACGCCGGCTCAGAATTGAGCCGGCGTAGTTGCAGGGGTGCGACAGGTGCAGTTTGCACCCGTCGCGTATTTCAGTGTCTGCATGGCAGACACTGAAATACTTTGCGGGGCCCTCTTACGGGGGCCCCTGCAGTGCCCATGCCATGGGCATGGGCACTGCAGGGGCCCCCAGGGGCCCCGTGGCACCCCCTACCGCCATCCTGTTCCTGGCGGGAGACCCGCCAGGAACAGGATGGCGGTAGGGGGTGTCAGAATCCCCATGGCTGCGGAGCGCGCTCCGCAGCCATGGAGGATTCCCCCGAGCAGCGGAAAGTCGGCGGGAGACCGCCGACTTTCCGCTTCTGACCGCGGCTGAACCGCCGCGGTCAGAATGCTCGTGGGAGCACCGCCAGCCTGTTGGCGGTGCTCCCGTGGTCGGTGGCCCTGGCGGCCACCGGCCGCCAGGGTCAGAATGACCCCCATAATCTCTAATGTGTTCTACCAGATTGTATCAGTAGACAACAGTTAGTGCCAATGTTAGGTAGCCCAGGTTCCCTTTGAATGGGGAGGTCTAAGATTCCTTGAGGGCAGCTGTGAGTCAATCCATGCCTGTTGATTGTCTGCTAGGGAATAACCTGGGACATACAGCCTGGAAGGAAGTAGAGCTTAGGTCACATTTAGAAATGTTAGGATTGCCAGAGTGGGTGTATATGACCACACATGACCATGGCCGGAGAGGGTGATCAGGAGGACCTGGAGACTGAAACAGTGGCCCAGGTGCCTGCCAGAAAAAAAGAGGGATAAGGGATGTTGTAAACCCACTCCTGAGATTCCCATGGTCTGGGAGGAGGCTGAACCTGAAGGGGATGCCCAGGAAACTACAGAGGAAGAAGTGGCTGAATTGGGGACCTGCCTGAGCTGACCCACTGGCAGCAGGAAGGAGGCCCCACTAGGGAAGATTTCAGTGCAGCGCAGAAACTATGCCCCACCCTTGAGGGCCTTCGGAAACAGGCTGAGGCACAGGCAGCTGGTGACACCTTAGGATCTAACCTAATTTACTGGGAGAATGATCTCCAATATAGTGAGCCTAAGATTGCTGAGCCTGGGGTAGCCTGTGTGTTGGTGTACCCGAGTGTTTCAGAGCCTTTCTACTGGGTCTTGCTCATGATGTGCCACTGGCTGGTCATTTGAGGCAGGACAAGACCTTTGACAGGCTTGTCACCCACTTTTATTGGCCCCAAATGAGGAAGGCCTCAGATGCATTCTGCAGGACCTGTCAAACCTGCCAGGCAAGTGGTAAATCTGGGAAGAGATGCAGGGCTCCTCTTCAACAATATCGTGTTGTGAGCACCCCTTTAGAGCAAGTGGGCCTTGACATTGTCACCTTCTAAAGGCTGGTCAACCAGGTCCTGGCTGGGCTGGAAAATGTAATTGCAGCCTACTTAGATAACACTGCTGTCTTCATCTCCAGCTGGAGGAGCCACTAGCACCATCTGCTGCAAATATTGGGGGCCCTACAGAGTACAGGCTTCATTTTCAAGGCCAGACAGGGCCGGGGTCTGTGGTGTACTTGGGACACCAGGTAGGGAGCGGTCAGGTGGCACCCCTACAAGCCAGAATTGACACCATTCTGGCTTGGGCATCCCCCAAGACCCAGACTGAGTTGGGGGCCTTTTTAGGACTCACTGGTTATTACCGGAGTTAGGTCAAGGGGTATGACACCATTGTTGCTCCCATGACAGACTTCCAAAAAGCAGCCACATTAGGTGATCTGGACTGAGGTATGCCAGACTGCTTTTGACACCCTGAAGAAGGACATGTCCACAGCACCTGTGCTCAAGGCTACTGACGTTTCAAAAGCATGTGGTGCACACAGATGCTTCGGAGCATGGTGTGGGAGCCTTGCTCTCACAGCTGAATGAAGAGAGCCTAGATCAACCTATAGCCTCATCAGTAGGAGGTTACTTCCCTGGGAACAGAAGTGGAGGCCATTTAAGAGAAAGGCTTTTGCTGTGTTCTGGACACTGAAGAAGCTAAAACCCTACTTGTTTGGGAATCACTTTTGGGTTCAGACAGACCCCAGGCCCTCAGATGGCTGATGCAGATGAGGGGTTAGAATCTTCAACTGTTGAGGTGGTCCATCTCCATACAGGGAATGGACTTTACAGTGGAAAATTGCCCTGGCACAGAACACGCCAATGCCGATGGTCTGTCCAGGTTCCTCTGCCTTAGTGATGAGAACTCCAATCATGTTGGCTATGTCTCCCTACTCTCAGCTGGAGAGGGCCCGTGTTAGACAGCTCTTGGTGTGGTTTTTCCTGTCTTTTTGGCTTCTGACCTCCTGTTTTTGATCCTCTGCTGAATTTCATTTTTGCTGGCTTTAGGACTCTGAGCACTTTACCACTACTGAACAGTGTTAAAGTGCAAGTGGTCTCGGTCTACAGTGGGTTGGTGATTGGTTTTCTTTATTACTGGCATATTTAATTTACTAGTAAGACCCTAGTAAAGTACATCAGAGGTGCCCAGGGTCTATAAATCAAATGCTACTAGTGGGCCTACAGCACTGTTTGTGCTACCTACATGAATAGCCCTATAAACATGTCTCAGACCTGCTACTGCAGTGTCTGTGTGTGTAGTTTTGAACGGCTAGTTCGGCCTGGCAAATATACCCACTTGCAGGCCAAAACCTCACCTTTTACTACATGCAAGTCACCTCTAAAATAGACCCAAGGCAGCCCCCTGGGCAGGGTGCTGTCAGAGTCACCAGATCCTCGGGGTCTGCGCACGTTCCCAAGTTCGAAGTTCTCCATTAGCTTTTGGAACAAAAAACAAAGGCAAAGCTGCTGGAGACTTAGAGGGGTGAATGAAGCCATTCTCCCAAAATTTATCTAGGTATTTTCGTAAATGTTGATTTTCATGTTCTCACAGGGCATATACACGACAGTTGGGAAGTATCGCACCTGGGGCTAGATCAATTTGACAGTCATAAGATCTGTGAGGAGGTAGAGTCTCTGCTCCTTTCTCATCAAATACATCTTTTTAAGATGAATACTGTTTGGGCAGCTGAATTTCTTTCTCTGCGGCAGTAGCTATGTAAGAGTTACAAACTTTTGGTACTTGAATCTTTTGGAGACATTGTTCGTTACATAGCGCAGATGAGAACACGATTTTTCATTCTGCCCAATTGATCTCTGGATTGTGATGAGTTAACCATGGCAAGCCGAGGATAATCCCATATCGGGGAGCATGGATCACGTCAAGAATGATTTTCTCTTTATGTTTCTTTCTTTGATTCTTATCTTCACAAATCATCGACAAGGGGATAGTCTGAAGAGTTACTGGACATCCAGTCAAGAGTTTTCCATCGACTGCCTGGATGATTTCTGGGTTCTTCTTTTCAATACATGGGATCCCCCATGCACGAACCAATTGGACATCAACAAAGTTCCCAGTAGCCCCAGAATCGACTAGAGCTTTTTTGAAATAGATCTTTTTCTTGACCTGAACTCTTATTTCCAGTTTAAGATGTCTAGATTGTGAAGCGTCCACGGTGACACCCAAGAGCAACCCTTCTCTGCATCTTGGGTGTTTTAGTTTTCCAACTCGACTGGTGCATTGGCTGCTACCTTCTGAACTGGACCTTGCTTGTTCTTTGGTTTGATTGGACAATCTTTGGAAAAATTACCCTTCCTCCCACAAAAAAGACATTGTCCATTTTTTCTGCGTAGGTCCTTTTCATCTTTGGTCAAAGATCTTCTGATGGTTCCAATTTCCATCGATTCCGGCATTCTCTCTTTCTGAGTTCTTGAGTCTCTGTTATCATGAACATGCCATGAATATTTTTCAATCTTGTTGCGCGTTCCTTTACGTTCTGCTCAACGATGATCAAGCCTCAAGACAAGGTTTATTAATTCTTGACAGTCTGTAGGTTGTGGGTCGATTTGCGCTAAGATATCTTTTTGTTTCTCTTTGAGTCCCTTGTAAAACAAGACCGCTTGTTTTTCTTCAGGCAAGGATGTCTTGGCAACCAGCCGGTTAAAGTTGGCTAAATACGACACTAGGTCTTGATTCCCTTGGCGTATATCTAATAATTCACAATCTGCTGACTGTGTTACAGTTCTATGATCAAAAACTCTCTCAAACTCACAAACAAAATTTCTCCAGTTGTACAACAAGGGACTATTTTTACGCACAAGAGGAATTGCCCAGGTAGCTGCATCCCCAGCCAAATATGATAACAAGAAAACTACTTTGGACTGGGCATCAGGGAAAATATGTGGTCTGCAGGTGAAGTGTAGTCCTACTTGAACCAGGAAAGATTGCGCTTTCAAAGGGTCACCTGAAAAACTTTCTGGGGGAGCTAAAGGAATTGCGGAAGGAACATTTAGGGAAATGTTGGTCGGATTACTTCCAGAAGCCTGAGAAGAAGTACCTGGCCAGGACACACCTGTGGGTCTTTGTTCCTTCTTCTCTACCTTATCTTGCAACTGACTCTCTCTCTCAGCTAAGCTAGTTGTCAATTCTTTGGATGATACCACCTCTGCCTGGAGCTGGGTGATAGCCTTGACTAACTCGTCCAGCGTGGCCATGCTGAAAACATACACAAAACAGGAAGATAATAATTTGTGGGCTCACTATTCTGTCAGAGTCACCAGATCCTCGGGGTCTGCGCACGTTCCCAACACATCCACCACTGAACAGCTCCAAGACTCTGATAGATAAATCACAGAGGCTAAGAGAGTTCAAGAGGGGAAGAAGGGATTAGGAAGGGAAACAGCTGGGAAGGAGACCTGTAGTAAGAAAAAGGGTAGAACACACAAAATATGAAAATTATATCCCCCGAAATCAATACTAGACTATGATTCTAAGCACAGTCATTCTGAAAACATGAACAATCTAAGAATTAAGTTTAAAATGACTTAGTTTCAAGATGGCCGGATACCTGTAAGGGAATCAAGATGGATTAAACGAAAACTTTCTCATTTAAGTACTTTCCTTTACATGAGAATCAGAAAAACATTCTGACTAAATTTTAAACCAGTCACATAAATCCTTTTTTGAGAATGCATACTAGGACCATATAATATTGCATCTAGACACTGTGATCTTCTGTGTACTCTTAAAATGTTTCAACACAAATTGCGCATATTGTAGATTTATATATATATATATATATATATATATGTATATATATATATATATATATATATATATATATATACATATATATATATATATATATATATATATATATGTATATAGTAAACACCATAAAAGGATTGTGCACCATGAATAACACAATATGGATTCAGGAAAAACAAATCACATAACTTGTCACCTCGAAAAATATCTTAGAATAGTGGCATACAATAAACAACATGAATTAAACTCGAGGAGAGAATCGTGCATCTTGCCGATTCAAGTGTCACCATGTAAAAAGCCAAGAAATGGTAGTATGCAATGAATATCAAAGTCAAATCATCATTAAACAAATCGCGCGTCTTGCCGATTCATAAACCACAATGTAAATGCCAAGAAATAACAGCTCACAATGAATAACAAGATCAAAGTACAATGAAACGAATTGCGCATCTTTTGCCGATTCTTAAGCCACCATGTAAATGTCAAAAAATGGTAGCGCGCAAGGAACAACAAAGTTAAAACACCATGAAACGAATCATGTGTCTTGCCGATTCTTAAGCCACCATATAAATGTCAAGAAATGGTAGAGCGCAATGAATAACAAAGTTAAAACACCATAAAACGAATTGCGCGTCTTGCCGTTTCTTAAGCGACCATGTAAATGTCAAGAAATGGTAGCATGCAATGAATAACAAGATTAAATTATCATGGAATGAATCGCGGGTCTTGCCGATTCTCAAGTCACCCTGCAAATGTCACAAACACTCAAGCGCATATTTCACACGTGCAAAGTACTCTGTCAGATCATAAAAGAATTAGGCCCAAGAACATGAGAGTTCTCAATAACGGTGTCGGAAGGCCAGCCCAACCACCGTCTTACCGCCCAGAACAAGGATCTCCAAATGAAGAATGAAAGTCAGATGTCTGGAAGATCAAACAGACCACTGGGACAGGAGCTCAGGAAGTAGCTGCTGCTCTGCACAGGGACCTCTGAATAGTGAGCACTTGGAGCTGGGCTGGCTCCTTTTTATAGAGTTTTGACCCAGCCCACATCCACACCCAGGCATGTTGCAGGGAAAGTCTCTAGAAGGCCCTGGAAAGGGACCACACCCTAACACCCTCTGAAAGCCTGCAGCAATACATTGCAAATGAACAGCATGTGAATGCACGGCTGGGTCAGACTGACAGTTGGGCAGTTTGTGAATTCACTTTAGACAGTCACACACAGGGAGGTGAGGTGTGTCCTGCATATCCTAATGGGCCTTCCTGGGCTTGAGTAAAGGGAAAAGCTGACTCTTGCACCTGAACAGGGCTGTGCTTGTCCTGACACAAAGCAGTCTCCAACCCTCTAGAGTGTGTCTGGGGCCAGGACAGGGAGAGGCAGGGTCTTGTACACTACAAAGACTTTCCTTTGAAGTTTGCCTACGTCAAAGGTAGAAATGTGTATAAGTATTGGACTGTGGACCTTACAACTTCAGAACACTTCTGAGCTAAGGACATTCTGCCAGGAAGAAGAGCTGGATGTTGCAGGAGGAACTACTACTCTGCCTCTTGCTTTCCTCTGCTGGTCTGCTCCTTATTGCTTCTGTCCTGGGAGTGAAAGGACTGGACTTTGAATTCTACATCCAACTTTCCAAGGTTCTCCCAGGGCTTGAACAGAACTTTTCTCCTGCTATAAAGTATCAGGGACATTAAAGATGACATCTGCCTATGCTTGAGCTCTGCTTTTGAGAGTCCTGACTTGCTATCTGGTGCCAAATCCAGTCCCTGGACCCGTAGAAGGGAAAGCAGGTAAACTAAATGAAAATCCACACAGCAAGGCTGTTGCAGCTGAAAAACTGATGCAGCGCCTGCACCACAGCTGAAAAAATCGAAGCAGTGCCAGCCTTAAGGCTGAAAAATCGACACATCACCTGTTTCAGAGCGGGTCCATCATTGCCAGGTGTCTGGATTTTCCACGCATCATCCCTGGGCATCATTTTATTCATCAACATTGCTCCGCAACCAGGAATTGATGCATTGCTAGTCCAGCTGGAAAAGTATCCACGCATTGCCAGTCCGGCGGGAAAAGAATCCACGCACTGCCATCTAGGCTGGAAAAGAATCCACACACTGCTTGTCCAGCATGAAAATAATCAATGCATCACTTGCTTTTCCGATGCCTCACCTCCTTTGTGGCCTGCATCGTATTTGTTTTGATGCATCCAAAGTACTATGGGTTATAAGGATACATCTACTGATTTTTCAGGATTAACGCACACATTATGACAACGGCAGTCTATTCCGTAGACCGGCGAAGTCACAGCTGCCATATGACCGCCAGTGTTAGGGGTCTGAAGACCGCTATATTATGACTGCTGGCTGCTCTCTGCCAGCAGCCATACTGGTGGTTGGCGGTCTAGTGGAGCTTGCTCTGCCATCACCACAACACCTCCCGCTGTATTACAACATTGTAAACAGCGTGGTGGTGTTGTGTTGGCAGGGGGCTGGTGGTGGAGCAAGTGCCATGGACCCCATTCCCTCTGGGACGACCAGCGAGACCACCGGGTATGGTGATCGTCCAACACGGGGGTGTTGTGTGTTTTGTGTGTGTTAATAGATGGGGTTAGGGTGTGTTGTGTGTGTTTGTGTGCATGTGTGTGCAAGTGTCTGTGTGCTTGTGTGAATAAGTGTATGTGGGGTTGGGGGAGAATATGTGCATGTATGTTAGGGGAGTATGTGTGCGTGTATGCAGGGGGTGGGGGAGTATATGTGCATGTATGCGGGGGAGGAGGGTATTATGGCCATGTGTGTATGTGTGTGTGAATGAGTGGATATGTGCGTGTATGTATGTAAGTGTGGTGTGTGTGTGCATGGATCAGGGTGGGTGTGTGTTTGGATTGGGCGGGTGTGTGTGTGTGTGGATTGGGGTGAGGGGGTAAGTACATGAATCGGGGTGTTAGTAGGGGGAACAGGGGGGAGGGGAGGGATTTGCTGCTTTGGGAGGTGGGGGACTTCTGATGGAGTCACAGGGTGGGGAGACCTACTACATGGACGGGGGGTTGAGAAGTCCTGTTGTGGCAACAGGAAGTAGTATTCCTGTCGCCAGTATCCTTTCCGGAAGTGAGCCATGGAATCCCTGGCAGAAAGGATGCTCATAATACCCCAGGTGGTGTTAGGTGGACTGCCGGGTCGAAGGTGGTCAACCTTCGGCCAGGCGGTCCCACTGCCCTGGCAGTACAAGCAGTGAAATGGCTGTGATACACCCAGTTCACCACCACGGTCATAATTTGGCGTTCCTGTCCTGCCACACTATCTGCAGTCTGACTACCATGCCGGCATGGTGGGGCAGGGCCGCAAAAGTAATAATGACCACCTAAGTCTCTTTTAAATGTTTAAAAGTGATATCTTTACTTGTGTTTGTGTTTTTTTGTCATTTTGGTCTTATTTTGCTCAGATAAATATTGGCTATTTTTCTAAACTGGTGTTGAGTACTTTTGTGGTGTTTTCACTGTGTTACTGTGTATGTTTGTGTGTCTGTGTGTGTGTGTGTGTGTGTGTACAAATACTTTACACATCACCTCTGAGATAAGCCAGAATGGTTCTGCCAAGCTACCACAGGGGTGAGCAGGGGTTATCCTAGGTATGTGACTCCCTTACCTTGACTAGGGTAAGGGTCCATACCTGCACAGTATGTAAACTGGCTGCCTACTAGAGACCCCATTTCTAACACTGCCCAACCCCAAAATTATATTTAAATACTTCTTATTCATATTACATATGTTAACGTTCATGATGTCAAGGATGGATGATTTACCCACAAAAGGCATGTGATCCCTCATTGGAAGCATTGTTGCCCAACACAAACCTGTCACCTGTAATGGTTTAAGCAGTAATCAGTAATACACATTCTTGGTGTCTGCCCAAAGTTGATTGATGCACATAGACACTTTTTTCGTAAGAACTTTCACACATTATAAATAGGATCTTGTAGAGTAGCTTTAATTCAATGTTTAAGCGGGTTGTACCCAGAATTATCATGTAATTTTGTTAAAAATGTGTCTGCTTGTATGCTATTGCATTGAAACATATAGACAGACAGAAGAGATAAACACATATTTAACTTGGAAAAGCATATGAAGCATATGTCCGCCTGTATGTTATCATATTGTAAAGCATACAAGAAAAAGTGAGGTATATATGTTGATGAATTTAGATATATATTTCACATTGATTTACACTGGCAGTTATTGATTAAAACTATATATTTTGTGATAAATACAATTTTATTTAAATGTTTTTAAGAAGGTATGAGTTGTATACTTTGGTGCATATATATGCTTTTACTTATTTGTCCTGCTTGTAAACATTTTGATTTTAGAACTTTTATATAGATGTAATTTGTAACAGGTCTTCTTAACTCATGAAAAAAATGCATATGATTTTGTAATGCTAGTAAAGTATCATAGATAACTAGATAAGTCACATGTTTATTTTTCTCTTGCAGCAGCACATGTAGGGTGGCAGTCATTAACTTTAGAGTGAAGTTTTGCAGTTGAGAGAAAGTGCTACACAATTTAAAAGACTGCTTGTAATTCACTTTTTGGCTCGTGGCAAAGCTTATACTCAATACTGCTGGACTGAGTTGGTTATGGTACCAAGCAAATTATCGTAGTTATACGAGTAATCTGTTTATTATGAAATGTTAAAAGGCATTGGACCTGATGTTTTATTGTGAAACACATATGTTAAGGTCAATAAGCATTTGAGTATGGGTTGTTATTACAATGCATTAAATCCTACAAATAGATATTTTGTTAAATGTAATCTCACAGATTACCATTGTAACAAATGGTTTTGGTGTAGTTCACCCATTGTGGCAAACAGTGAATAAAGAAGGTTTGCTCTGAATCCTTTCAGGCAGTCTTAGAAGAAATAGGATTTTGATTAGCTAACTTCAATTTTGTATACCTTTCTCAGTTTATGACTGTGTTTCTTGTTCTTCTTTTGTGGAAAAGCTTATGCTCAAAACTGTGACCAACTATATACCTGCTTGGTGCACTGGAAATGTTATATCCGATGACATAGGTTGGGTCTGCTTATTATGAAACATTTTGACAAATGACAGTTCGAACAGCTTTTTAACTTTGAATGCATATTTTAAAGTCACTAATCTTTAACAGTAGATTGTTATCACATTGTGTAATAAGCTATATAAAGTATTTTGCTAAATCTGGGAGATTACTGTAGTGGACAGGGTGTTGACATTTACCACCTGCTCTGAAAAAACCCTTGGGTTTTCACTGTGATGCTTCTTGTTAGGCTCTGTTGAGAGGGGTTGTTTATTGTTTTGCAAGGTGGAATTTTCTACATATTTGTAATAGTCTTACTGTATGCATGATGGTTGCCAGTTTATGTGCACCTAAAAATGCAGGTATTATCTAAAGTCAATGTTAAAGAGTATGGGGTTTACTGGGAAAAGTCATGCAAGATTGCTTAAGTTTGATCTACTTATTTTGTATTATTATGACAAACCAGTAGGCCTGACTTACATACTGTGAAAAGCACAGTTAAAGACAGTAGACATTTAAGGATGAATTGTTATCACATTGTGCTAAAGCCTATAGGTAGGTATTCACAGATTACCATACTAGGCAAGGGTTTTAGTATTTGTAACCCCCTGGGTTGCATGCCGGATGGTTGCATTATAGAGATGTATGAACAGTGCAATGGGTTTGAGTTGGTTAGGTAAAAAGCCAATACTCAAAGCTATATGCCAGAATTGTATATTATGAAAGGCTACAATAACAGCAGTAGGTTTGACATATTGATAGTGAATAGCGTATTTTAAGGTCAATAGGCACTTAAGGGAAGATTAAAATTATCACTCTGAACTCAGCATAAATTTTTGCCACACGTAATCTCACAGATTAGGTAAGGGTTTTGATATTGGTTACACCCTGTGACAAACAATGAGCATATTGATTTGAACTGTCACAATCCTTGTTAAGCCCTATTAAGAAGAAGGATAGTATTTTGCTTTGACAACTGTAATTTTGTATACATTTTCAAATTTGCGACTATGCCTGATGGTTGCCTTGTGTGAGAATTTACAGTCAGTACAGCTTGAGTTGGTTATGGTAAAAAGCCAGTGATACTGGCTATCGCTTTGTTTGGTGTGTAGGGAACTTATATACCCTATGCCATCGTTCTGGCCAGTTTAATATGAAAAGTTATTATGAAGGCAGTAGACCTGGCTTATTTATTGTGAAAATAATGTGGTAAAGCTGACAGGCCTCTAAAATGGATTATTATCACCTTGTGCTACCTGCCATAGAAAGGTATTTGGTTACATGTAATCTCTCAGACTAACATAGAAGGCAACGGTTCAATTTCACTGTGATGATTCTTGTTAGGTTGTATGTTGTTTTGCTAACTGTAATTGTGTAAATCTTTGTTATTTTAATAAATGTATGCCTGATGGTTTCCAATTTATGCACACATCACTAGGCCTGGGTTGTATATAGTGTTAATCAATTGGTTAAAGACTAGAGGTTTTATCGGTTCTATGGGGAAGGTTATGTCACATATCTTAGGTGTGATCTACTTATAATGAAATGTTATGATAAAGCAAGTAGGCCTTACTTTTTTTTAAAACAATGTGGTAAAGGCAATACACTTTTAGAGATGTATTGTTATCACACTGCGCTAAAGCCTGTAGGCAGGTTTTTGTTACATGGAACCTCTTATATTAATGGAGTAGGCAAGAGTTCTGGTGCTTATGACCCACTTGAACAAACCATTGAGAATGACAATAGTATGATTTTATATTGTTTTGACTCTTTTGATTGTTTACAATGATAAAGAAGTAACGTTGACATTCATTGTGAAAAGCATGTGTTAAAGTCATTGGATTTAAGGGTCTATCGTTATTAATCTGTATTAAAGCCTACAAAGAGGTGGGGGTACCTGAGAGCCCATCAGCAAGATGGCCGCCACCTTGTGAGGCTCTGCAGGCCGAAGATGCCTATTTCTGAATTTATCCTGCTTAATTGAGGGCATAAGGTCCAACTGGAATGGTACACCACCTAGCATTGCACCTTCACAGGGAGCAGAATTTTCTTTGGTAAAACTTGTTGCTGCAGGTCCCGTTCTTTCACCTAGTTGCAGGCCGCCCGCGACGTGGTGCTATTGGCCTGGATTGTGGATGCCGACTTTGCTGCGCTGAGCAGCGACCTGAACGATCCCAGAAAGAGTGGTGGAGCAGTGCCTGATTTACCCTGCTGTGGCGGCTGGGAGGAGCGCACAGCACACAAGTTGGCAAGTATGGACGAGGTCCATATTGCTATGCCGGCTTGGAGAGAAGAGCCGTGCTATGGCTATGGAATCGGAGATCAGGGTGAGGCTGATGGGAGGAGGCCGCCCTTCTGAAAGGCTGTCTGGCCCTCTACTTATGCACCATGAGACGGGCTAGTGTGCTACCTGACCTGGCCAGCCTTAGGAGTGTATTGGACAGGCCCCGGATGGACCTTGGGGGCCCTGATGATAACTGGACCCTTGACAATTAGAAGCACTGCTCCAGTGTGATTTTTGACCCTATATCACTGCAATTGTTGAGTCAGTCACACAGATACTACACTGCTCCCCAAGTGACTTGATTTGCTTATTGCTCCCATTGTGCCTAGTACTGCTGGTAAAACTTAGGGGACCTCCTGGTTTGACTTCCTCATGGGCTCTCTGTGGTCACAAACACTATCAGGACTATCATATGGACTGCAAGTGAGATCACATGATCACTTTATCAAGCTGCTCTTCCCCTATGTGAATCAGGGACACTGTCAATACTATGGGGTGGCAGCTGCACACTTTATCCATGATTTAACACTGAGGAATAGGAGCACTGCAACCTCAGGTCTCCGATGGGTGTTGCCTGCTCAGACTGGCCTGCTCGTGCCCCCCAAAGGTGGCCTGCAGAATGTGGAGGGGCCCTTTCAGGACTTTGCTTTGCTCTTGATGGCCTCGAGGTCCCCTCTTCAAAAGACAGGAGCCCGTGGCTTGCGGGATGCCTGTGGGCCACTGGAGGCTGGCAGCCATTGACGCCTATCAGGCCTTCTCATGGGAGGAGGCAGGACCAACCCCAGTGCTACTCTCATATGAGCCGCCATTACTGTGAACCAGTCATTTCTTTGAATACTCACCGGGATGGGGAAAGCTGATGCCAAACAGTCTAAGTTCACTTTTTAGAACTGTAAACAAGCTGGCATTTTGGGAGAACTCCTGCAACTGTGTGACCAGACCCCTCTGAAGACAATGATCCCACACATCCACTATCAGTTCAATGTTTCTGGACCTTAACCATAGACCCATCTTTATACTTTTTTGCACTGCATTTGCGTCATTTTTTGATGCAAAAACGGTGCAAACTTACTAAATATAATTGTATTTTGTAAGTTTGCACCACTTTTGCATCAAAAAGTGCCGCAAACATGGCGCAAAAAGTATAAATATGGGCCATAGTCTCACATCCATTGACTCTAAAATTGTCCATCCGATCAAAAGAAAGGATCACTACAAAAAGACAGTGGATGGACACAGGAGCAGAATTGGCCAAATGGAGAGGCACAGTTCCGATCTGGATAATGAACAGCATACCACAGGATAAACAATGTTGCAAATGAAAAAGGTCCTGGAAGTCATTTGTAACAAAAATGAAGATTTAGAAGCATGATTGAGGAGAAATAACCTGTGCATTCTAGGAGTCCCTGAATCCACCTTTATGAGTCGCATGGAGGATATTTTGCTGGTAAAAAGTTTCATGCTCAAAACGGATGCCACCTACTCCCTGATATCCCCTGCCAAGCTGAGGATCTGCCACTGGGGCAAGTTTCACTACTTCACTGACTCCAAGATGATAGCAAAATTCCTGAAAACAACCCCAAAGTCCGGAAATAATGACTCGCCCAGAGAACAAGTTGTGGCAAATGCCAATTAAGTGACAATGACTGAAGTCAACGACCACCCTGATTAGCTCTTCACTCCCTTTCTGCCCTCCGGTTTGTATCTACTAGCTGACTATGCCTTGACTATGCCTTGACCCACTGGGTCTCTGACCCTCTGACCTGCTCTTCTTCAGCCAGATCAGGACTTTAGCCCTGTCCGTGTTGAGCTTCAGGCAGTTGTCCCTCATCGAGGCTGATACATTCTTCATACAGTTGTGGAAGTTGGTCTTCGTCAAGTTGGGGTCTGCTGAGAGCGAGAGGACAAGCTGGATGTCATCGGCACAGGAGATGATGTTGATGTTGTGTGATCTGACAATATCTCTCAGTGGTGTCATGTAGTCATTGATGAGGGTTAGACTAAGGGATGAGCCTTGAGGGATATCACAGATGGTGTGCTTGGCTTGCGAGGTGAAGGGGGGACGCAGTCTTTCTGGGCACATCCCGTGAGAATGGATGCCATCCATCCGAGCGCATTGCCTGTGATCCCAATCTGGCGTAGTTGGTTGATCGATGAGTGTGTGGTGGAAGACTGCGGAGAGATCGAGCAGGATCAGGGTGGTTGATTCTCCTGTATCGAGTAGGGTGCAGATGTCATATGTTGCAGTGATCAGTGCTGTCTTTGTGCTATGGTTGCTCTGAAACCTGATTGGAATGGGTCCAGTTGGTCGTTTCCATCCAGGTGCTTGGTGAGTTAGAGGTTATTGACCTTCTCCAGGACTTTGGCAGGGATTGGGAGCAGAGAGTTTGACCAGTAGTTCTGGAGCTTGCTGGAGTTTGGGGAGGGTTTCTTGAAGAGGGGTCTGATCTCAAGAGCATACGTTAAAAGGGGTCTTCCATTCTTTAGAATGAGCCCTATGTACTCTACAGGAGTAGCACCACTCCTGCAGAGTACATCAATAGCGTCATGTGAAATTACTCTTTTGCCCCCTACCCTGCACCATGGTGCACTGTATTTTAAATACAGTGCATATATGGTGGCGGTAGGGTTGTCCATGAATGTGGTGTTGCGTTTGTGTGTCTTTTATTATAGTTGTGTCAGAGAGTGAATGCAATAATGAGTCAGTGGATGAATGAACGTGTGCACAAGTGCAAAGATGAGAAACAGTGTGCATGTATGTTGACTTATTTGGTGCCTTAACTAATCATTGACACCAAAAGCACTTTCAATCAAAAGCCGGTGCTATTGACATTGCCAATGCTCTTTTATTTCAATTTGTGCATGGGTCATGGGTAGCACAACCTCTGCAATTTCAGGGACATATTTCATATTTGTTATTAATAATACGTAATTTTTTTGTTTTGTTTTTTTAAATCAGACGCATAAGTGTACATTTCCTCTCTGGTCAGATATCAATGGGATTTTACTGGGAGTCAATCTATGGAAGCAACATGCTGGTTGTGTTTGCACGTATTAGATATGTGCTAATATCAACATTGATAGGTAAGATTTGGTGCAGCTCAAATAGGAATGTTGCTCCTGTAAGTAGTCAATGCACACAAAGGCACTTCAACACCTCAGAGCAGAAATGTAAGGTGTGCCATATTATTGTCAAATGTTGGACATACATGTCTTTGATTACAATTCAAAAACATAATATAATGTGTTGAAAATTTATGGATGTCATCAATTCATCAGAAAAAGGGATTGTTGGCAGCAAGATGATTAGTTAATGTAGGATTTAAGAATTTCATGAGTGATTTGTAAGTGATCTGCTATTGCATGGTTGGTTTGAATTTGAATACATGCATTCTCACCTCAATTATTTTCTTCATGGAGATAAACAATAGTGTACCAACCCGAATTTAATATACTTTGTGTATACAGAGGATAGAGACTTGGCATTTCACAAGATTGATTATATTTACCACAACTATGCAGTCACATTCCAGAACAATGCACTCGTATTTGTCAATATAATTCATATAGTATATTATAGTTTCATTGACAGGTACAATGATTATTTCTATGTGGCAGGTAGACTTGTTATGAAAAGCAATTTTTAACAATGTTAGCTGTTCTCCATTGACCCTTTGCTGTGTCAAAGTTTGCATGGAAAGACTATTGGAAAGGTTCTTCTTCAATGACCGTTGCAAATTGATCAATGGGTTTACCCTCTCTCATTGCATTATTGCACATCTAAAAAGACATCCAGTCATGTCAGGGCACATGTAGAAGAATGATCTCCAAACTTATTGTAGAGTTGGGCTAACAGGATATTCATTGCTGGTTAGGCCAGGGTACTTGGGTCATAACTCAACCCAAAGCAGTAATAGCTCTAAATGTTGGACCAACTCTGAACCGAAGAAAAAGGCAAGAGGTTCACCTAGTACTTGACACAACCTTCACAGCTCTGTGCACTCAAGGTAGCCAACAACAGCCCAGAGAGGTGGAAACAATCCCTGGCATCCTTGGTCCTTGTCGTTTCTTTAACCTTTCTAATCCTCAGCCAAAAGGTGTCCTTGCAAGTTGTAACTGCAGATTTTGTTGGACGGTCTGTAGGGCTCCACTCCTCCCTTACCTTGCTTGAACCTGATTGGCTTGACACATTTGTGTATTGTGTGCAAATGGAATTGTTGGAGTGAAGCATTTGAGCTGACAGAGTTTATACCTAAATTATTTTGAGCATTATTGTTCAGTTTTGGACAGACAAGTATCACCCTACAGTCCACTTTTGGAATGTACAGTTGCCTTCCACCAGACAGATCCAAGAAATGCAATTGTGACTTCAGAGTACAAATGTTGTTTTTTGTCTGATGAATCTGGTTCTGCAATGAAAAGCATTACATATGACATCTCTGCTGGAGTCTTTCTGTTACCAAATGCCGCATGATCCATGGTCAGACGGAACATCCCGTCATCTGTAGTGAAAGGTGAATTACGCCTTCTAGGAAAGTCCTCCTTTTTGCCCTGGTCAACTCCAAACAGTTCGGACAGATACTGACTGCTTAGCAGTCCCAGGGCCAGTGCACTGTGTAAGCTGTATTAGGCTAATTATAATTGGCAGTATCAACCTACCTATAAGTCCCTAGTATATGATAAGGCATTTAGGTTTAGGGGCCTCAGCCCGCATTTGTGCCCTGCGGAGATGCCCAGTGTCATTTTAAAGGCACGCCTGTCTTGCTGGATGCTTTTAAACTAAAGTTATGTGCAAATTTGATTTTGGAATTAAAAGTACTTCCAAAGTCTAAAATGACCTTATTCTTACATTTAAGTCACTCCTAAGGTGTGCCTAAGTGCCTTTAGGGCTGGGTGCTATGTAACTATAAGCAGGGAAATTATAACACTGTTTTATAAACCCTGGTGAGGTAAAATAGCCAAATTAGTTTTTCCCTCACAGTAGTGATTGGGCTTCGTAGCCTAAAATAGGGAGACTTTATTTTAGTTAGCATAAAACTGTTGGAAAATGGGTTATTGGTAGGGCAGGTAGGTACCTACACCTAGCAACAAGCCACAAACCTCCACAAAAGTACAGTTAGGTCTCAGTAAATTAATCCCAGCTCTACCCTTGGTAGCTTGGCATCGAGCGTCAAGGCTTAACTTAGGAGACAAAGTGTAAAGCATTCAAATATCACAAAACAGTAATTAAATAAAACACAGGAAACTGTTTAAAAATCCAAAACCAATTTATAAAAATAGCTTATATTTTTATCTTTAAAATGACACAAAAACGATTAAAATCGGTTCAGGGGAACCGGAGATATGAATTTTTAAAGTATTATTATTTTCTAGCGCTTAGAAACGAAAAGCGCCAATCGGGTCATCTGGTTGCACCAGGACCGGGGCAAAGTCAAACTTTCAGGCCGACCGCGATGGAGCCCTGCTCGGCTACAAGTCGCGGGAGTCTCGGTTAAAAAGTTACCTTCTGACTTAGGGCCTGATTCCAACTTTGGAGGACGGTGTTAAACCGGCCCAAAAGTGGCGGATATACTACCTACCGTATTACGAGTCCATTATATCCTATGGAACTCGTAATACGGTAGGTGGTATATCCGTCACTTTTGGGACGGTTTAACACCGTCCTCCAAAGTTGGAATCAGGCCCTTAGTCTCTTTTTCGATGTTTTTCTTCCCCGGGACGAACCTGCCAGTTGGATCCGACCTCCTGGAGCCCTTGTCCGGATACGCGAAGTCGGTTTCCTCGGTGGTGATTTTTACCTTCGGACTTAGTCGTTTTTTCGAGATGAAAATCCTTCGACCGGGGTAAACCTGGATCTTGATCCGACGTCCGTAGAGCCCTTCTCGGATACGATGGCTGGAAGGTCCCGGTCAACTTTTTACGTTCGGACTTAGTCTCTTTTTCGGATGTTTTTCTTTACCGGGACGAACCACGAAGTCAGGCCGGGTCGCAGTTGAGGCAAGCCGGCTAGAATTTCCGCGTCGGGTCGGTCACTTTATGGAGCTTTTTTAAAAAAATTCTCCAATCTTTTCCAAACTTCTGGGGCTTCACCCAGATGTTCTTTTAAGGTTCTTTTGGGGTCCACAGCTCACCCCAAGGGTCCAGAAGTTCTGTGATGGTCCTTGGGAAGTGCGGACTTCAACTCCCAGAATGCACCTGGCGCAAACTCCTTTTTGGCCACTGGACAGTGGTCAGCTGGTCACTTTTTCAGGAGCTGGTGCAGGGGACTCTGGATAGCAATTTTTCACCTGTAGCAAACAGGGAGTCCCTCCTTGAACCAGTGGAAGCCAGGCAAAGTCCTTCTTGTGGTGAAGCCCAAGTGTGCAGCTGGTGCAGTCTTTCTGAGTGCAGGGTCCAGGTGCAGGCCAGGGGTCCAGCAGGGCAGTCCTTCTTCTCCTTGTAGTTCTTTCTTCTTGAAATTTGGTGGGGATCTGAGGCGTGGGTGCAGGTCTGCCAGTTTTATCCTTGCTCCAGGGTGAAAAGCAGGGGGGCCCTGGTCCTCCAATCAGGGACAGGGTCGTCCCCCTGTGATGACCACTTCCTGGGAAGTGTGGCAAAAATCCATCCCAGAAGGCAACAGTCTCTAAAAATCCAAAATGGATGAATCTGATTTTTAGAGGAGAGATCTGGCTGAGCCCACCCACTGGTGTGGCTAAAAATCATAAACACACCCCTCTCCTGCCCTCTCCTAATCTAATCAAGGGGGCACCTAGCTGTCTGGGGTTGCAGGATGTGGGGGTGTTGCTGGGTGCTCCAGATGTCCTTCTCTGCCTTTGAAGACCAGTTTGGCAGCCCTCCCCCTTCCTGCTTCCCCATCTGCTGAGGGGAGATTCTCTCCCCCAAGCACATTCCTTAGTGTGAAGCCAGGCCACTTCACACCTCATTAAAGTGGCCTGGCAGAAGCTGCTGCAGGCTGGCCAATCAGAGCACAGCAGCAAAAACAATGCAGAGCTGAAATTGGCAACTTTTTAGGTAAAGTCTAAACTTTTTACCTGCACTAGTTATATTAAATCCAACAACTGGAAGTTGTGGGATTTATTATAACAATCAATTTGATACCAAATTCTTGGTATGTAACATTTAAGGAGACTTTAAAATTTAAAATAAAGTCTGCCCATTCTAGCCTATGAAGGCCATTTACTTCAATGAGGGAAAAACGAATTTGGCTGTTTTTACCTCACCAGGGCTTATAAATCTATTTTTATAAAGTCCCTGCTTATAGTTACATGGCACCCAGCCCTAGGGGCACATAGGGCACACCTTAGGGGTGACTTATATGTAAAAATAAGGTAGTTTAAAACTTTGGAAGTACCTTTAATTCCAAAGTCGAATTTGCATATAACTTTAATTTAAAAGCAGCCAGCAAGGCAGGCTTGCTTTTAAAATGACACTGGGCACCTCAGCAATGCACCTAGGTGTGCACCACCTATGCTGTGGTCCCTAAACCTACATGCCCTACCATATACTAGGGACTTATAGGTAGGTTAACTTAGCCAATTATAATTAGCCTAATTTGCATATCCATTTTACACAGAGCACTGGCCCTGGGACTGGTAAGCAGTACCCAGGGCACAGCCAAGAGTCAGTAACCACCAGTACCTATCCAGAAAGAGTGGGGGTGATCAGGCAAAAAAAAAGAACTTTCCTACAAAAACTGATTGTTATAATAAATCCTACAACTTGCCATTGTTGAATTTAATATAACTAGTTCAGGGAAAGAGTTTTAGAACTGTACCAAAAAGTTGCCAACTTCTGCTCTGTAGTGACCTTCTCTGATTAGCCAGACTCTGCCAGTCTGGCAAGGTGTGAAGGGGCCTGGGATGAAGACAAAGAAGGTGCCTGCGGGAGAAGATCTGCCTCAGCAGATGAAGTAAACAGGATGAGAGGGAGAGCAACCAAATTGGACTTCAAAGGAGGGAAAAACATTTGGAGCAGCTCAATACCTCCCCCATTTCCTGCAAACCTAGACAACTAGGTGCCCTTTTGACTAGATTAGGAGAGTGTTATGTTAAGGATTTTTAGCCACACAAGTAGGTGGGCTCAGCCAGACCTAACTTCCAAAATTCAGTTTCAGCCATTAAGGATTTTTAAAGAATGTTGCTCCCTGGGATTGATTTTTGCCGCACTTCCCAGAAAGTGGTCATCCAAGAAGGTGGTGTCCTACCTATGATTGGACAGTTGCCCCCCTGCTTTCACCCCAGGAGCAAGGATACATTTGGCAGAGCTGCACCCATACCTCAGATCCCTACAAGGAACAACATCAGAAATAGAAGGACTGCCCTGCTGGACCCCGACCTGCACCAGGACACTGCACTCTGAAGGACTGTGCCAGGTGCATGCCTTGGGCTTCACCAAAAAAGGACTTTGCCTGGCTTCAACTGATTGAAGAAGGGACTCCCTGCTTGCTACAGGTGCAAAATAGCTAACCAGAGTCCACTACATAGAATACTGAAGAAAATGACCAGCTGACCACTGCCCAGTGGTCATTTTGGAGGTTGAGCCAGGTACGTACTAAGAGTTGGAGCCCTATCCCTCAAGGAGCAACTCAGAGCTTTTGGAACCTTGGGGTGAGCTGTGGACTCGTAAAGGACCTTTAAAGACCTTCTGGAAGAAGACTCAGACGTTTGGAGAACATTGGGGAACTTTTGGTAAAAAGCTCCATAAAGGGACCGACCTGCCGGGGTGAGTCAAACCCGCTCACCTCAACCGCGGCCTGGCATGACTTGCAGGTTCATCCCGCTGAAAATCTCTGGAGCCCCAGACTTCCAGGATTTCACCGGGGTTTCCTGGACAGGTAATCCGACTACATTGACTCGAAATCGGCTTGCTGTGGAGGGTCAACTCCTGTCAAAAGGAAAAAGAAAAAAAAAAGTGACCAAGTCCGAACATAAAAATTTGACTGGGACGTCCCGCACAGCATACCTGAGGAGGGCTCCAGGAACGTGCAATAAAGATTCAGTTTCAGCCCAGATGAAGATTTCCATCCTAAAAAATCATCTGAGTCTGAATGTACAATTCTTCACCGAGGTCGGATCAGATTGGTGACTTCGTACCGCTGAAGAAAATCTTCAAGAAAAAGACTAAGGGCCTGATCACAACTTTGGAGGACGGTGTTAATCCGTACCAAATGTGACAGATATACCACCTACCGTATTACGAGTTCCATAGGATATAATGGACTCGTAATACGGTAGGTGGTATATCCGTCACATTTGGGACCGATTAACACCATCCTCCAAAGTTGTAATCAGGCCCAAAGTCCGAAGGTAAACTTTTGACCTAGGCCTCCCACTTGCTGTAGCCGAGCAGGGCTCCATTGGGATCAACCTTAAACTTTGACTTTGCCCTGGTCGAGGTGCGACAAGACATCACAAGTGGCATTTTTAGTTTCTATACACTAAAAAACATTAATTATTTAAAAATTCATAACTCTGGTTCCTATAATCCAATTTTATTTATTTTGGTGTCAAATTAAAGATACTAATATTTTCTATCTTTAAAAATTGGTTGTTTCCTGTGTTTTATTTCATTACTGTTTCAATACTTGAATACTTCAATGCTTTACAAACTATGGGCCTCATTCAGACCCTAGTGGTCACTAGACTACCAGGATCATGGTCGTGGTTGGACCGCGACATTACCACTGTGGTAAAATTGCCACAGTCGGACTACTGGCACCGCCAGGTTGCCGCCTGTTGACAGCCTGGCAGTCACGGTGGTTGCAATCGGGATTACAAGTCCCCTTTCTGCCAGCCTTTGCAAGGCGGTCAGACTGGCTGGCAGAAATGGGCAGTGAAATGCACGACAGTTGCTGTTGCATCTGATGTACCACAACATTGCCGTTGGCTCGATGACAAGCCAGCGTCAAAGTTGGGGTGAGTTTTCTGCTGGGCAGGGGGCAGAAACATTGTTTTCGCCCGCTGGCCCAGCAGAAGACTCCAAATAGGGCAGCCAGCATACCACCAGCACTGGACCGCCAAAGTCATAATGAGGCCCTTTGTCTCCTAAGTTAAGCCTTGCTGCTCGTTGCCAAGCTACCAAGGTTTCAGCTGGGGTTAATTTAGTGAGACCTAACAGGGTTAGTGGCCTTTTGCTAAGTATAGGTACTTACCTGCCCTTACCAATAATCCACTTTCCAACACACATTAGTTTTGTACACATATATAAGATTTCCTAATACGATGTCTAGTTTGAACTACTCTGTTTAAACTTCAACCAGTCTTATGACATGCCACTTAGGGTTTTCTTTTGCCCTGAAATACATTACAAATCACATTTGTAAGAGGCCGTATTATTCTACATGGGGCATGCGCGGAGTCACTATGTAATAGGTGCTTTCTGGTGTACTCTATAAAGCCAGCGGGTGGAGTTTCTTTGTCACTAGGTAAAATGTTGTTCAGTGGTTGAAGTCTGTCTTTTTTTGTTCTTAGGGCTTACTTACCAGCAAGCATTGCCCCACTTTGTAAATACGGTGTGAGAGAAAGGCCTCCTTAATGTAGCCTTGTGTAAAAAAAAGTGATGATAGGTTGGCGCAAGGTAGCGCTAGGGGCGTGCAAATTTGTAACTGCCAGATGCATGCCATACACAATTGTGTGTATACTTCACCCTAAAGCTTATCAGAAGAAATACTTTCACCATTTCATTACATCTATTGCTTTAAGTAAATTGTTCAGTATGTGCACCTACAGTGCCTCAAGCACTGATTTCACTCTTTTTTGATGTAAGCTGCAATTTACCTTGGTATACAATGGCTGTTGTGATTTCTGTTGTTACCGACCGTTATTTATTTCTGGATTGTCTCTTGTGTTAGATGCCTTACAGTCAGGTTGTGGCATTACCGTGTGATTTTACAACAGATACCATCAAATGATCACATGCATGCCACTGTAGAATAATCCCTGATGTTTCAAGAAATAAAAAAATTAAAAAAAAGATTAGGATACATAAATCAGCCAATAGATACATTTACCCACTGAGTCTTTATGACAACAGGTTATAAAACCCTGGAGCTGATCTAGAGTTTGGTTGGTATAACACCGTCTCTCCATCATGATAGAACTGATCCATCTGTCAGGTTGGGAATTAACCATCTACAATATTTAGGGTTTAGCCTGGTGGATAGCCATTTGTTATGACAGAGGTAGGACCATTACCTCTCCTTTAACCGTCCAACCATTCTCTGTTTTCTAACACCACTTCATCAATGTTGGAATGGTAGACATATGTCTACCATATTTAAAGCTGTCCTTCATCAGAGTGGGACAGATTGACCCTCATGATGGAGGATAGCAATTGTGGATGGGGTTTCTGACAGTTGACTAGTCCGTCAATGTTGACAGATAGATCTGTCAACACACTTGGTCAAAATCAACTCACCAATAACCCCAGCAGCTCTCACTACAAAATACACTCTTCCATTTATGCAAACCATTTACCACCTACAACACACATCACCGACAGCAGAACCCCTTAAAACAATTGATTACGATGTCTGGTAGGAGACAACCCATATTCTCAGAAAATGATTTGACTGTCACGGTGTATGAGATGCATAAGGTTGTGCCCGATTTGCTCGGAGCATTGGTCCACATAACAACCATGAGCAGGAGAAGGAAAATGTATATGACAATCATGGATAAGGTTAGCGCTGTCTCAAATACCAGGGGCTGTATTTTAGAATGCAGTGCACTCTCCTTGTTTGCACCAGGCAAAACTTTCAAAAGGGGAGTCCACCATACTATATTAAATGTGCTGTCCTCAGGGCAGCCGTGAACTTGTGCTACCCTCCCAGCAGCGCATTTAAGAGGAAACAAGTGCAGTTGTTTAAAAGCTGCTCCATGTTTCTCTGTGCATGTGGCACCCTGCCTGCAATTTTAGGGGGAATTAGAGATCCTCTTCCAGTGGTAAGTGACTGCACCTGCCTGCAGGGGGATGTCTGAGGGGTCTTTGGGGCCCCCTTACTCCTCCGAGGGCATCTTTTAGAATGAGGGAACACCCTCCAATGATAGCGCAGGTGCTATATGTGTGCAAGCACTATCTGTATTACAAAATGAGCCGTACAAGCATTTGCAGCCCGTTTTCTAATACCGAAGTGCCCATGCGGTGCCAAAGTGGGCACAAATGCCCGTTGTGCCCCCAGGGCACTTCTATAATAGAGCCCTAGGTGCTCATAGGAATGTGAGCCAGAATCATGGATAAGGTGAATACTTTCTCAAACAGCAGACATTCATAGGAGGTGATCCACAAGTGCTGGAATGATCTGCAAAGGTGCAAAGGAGTGTTGGTTCCCTTGCTTCTAGGGCACACCATGATGGTGGGGCACTCAGACCTTCAGCCTCATGATCTTTAAGAAGAAGGTATTGTCCATACTTCACACTACAAGCATTATTAGAATTACAGGCCAGGACTGGTAAGTGTTAACACTATCTCTCTCCCACTTACAAAGGCACCCTCTCCACTCTCTAGCACCCCAATTCCAAATCTCTCCTCTAATGACAACTTAGTCACACTTAAGCTATGTGTGTCACAACATTCCCTACATTACCTATGTGATCGCAGTCTGCCATTTCCTCACTCCGTCATACTGTTCTTCTTTACATAACTCATATTGGAAACACAATTAAACAGGTGTCACCTTATATCTGGACCACAAATCACACCGTCCATTATGTACTGGCAACATCTATCAATTTACATATCACACTCCAACAACAACAAGGAACTTTTCAACATTCTCAAGAAATTCTCCAACCTGGCTGCCAGAGAAAACAACATTGCACCCTCACAAAAGCTGTGCGACAACCTCACATACCACTTCCATGACAAGATCACAGCCATATACAGAAACTTCGAACCCCAGCCTACACCCACAGACATCCTCAACACATTTGCCCCTAAGCAATGGACATGAAACAAAGACTGTCTCAACCCAGGAAACCACCTCCATCATGAAATTCATCCACTCGGGAGCTCCCACAGACACCTACCCCCACTACATCTTCAACTTCAGACACCAAAGGATTGGCCAAACACTCACAACCCTGCTCAACACCTCCATAACCACTGCAACATTTCCAGATGCCTAAAAACACGCCAAAGTCAGACCATTACTCAAGACAGTATCAGCCGACCCCAGCAAAGACAAAAACTTTTGCCTACTTTCCTTTCTCCCATCTCCAGCCAAGGTACTAGAAAAAACTATCAACAAGCAAATCAAAACACACTTGGAGAACCCGCTACTCAACACCTCCCAGTCCAGCTTCCACAGCAATCACAACACCAAGACCGCCCTAATCATAGCCATCAACGCCATACAAACCCTCACCGATAAAGAAGAAACAGCAGTTCTGATCCTCCTCGTCCTCTTGGCACCCTTCAACACTGTATCCGACCACATACTGAACAATGGACTCCACTGCATTAGACAAGTACTTAGATAGATCACCTCCTTTCTCACCTGGAAAAACACAAACGGTCTGCCAACCACTTTTCTCCTCAGAATCCAAGGATATCATCCGCGGGGTTCCCCAGGGGTCATCCCTCAGTCCCATGCTCTTCAATGTATACATGACCCCACTGACCAACATCATCAGATCTCACAGCCTCAACATAATAGCATAGGCAGATGAAACCCAACTCAACCTCTCACTCACAGATGAACCCACCACCACCAGGGCCAACTTCCACAGATACATGGCAAGCATCACCGACTGGATGAAGAACAAATTCCTGAAGCTGTACGTAGACAAGACAAAGTACTGACCTTCCACTGCAACAGCAACCCATGAAATGACTTCTGGTGGCCATTAGATCTAGGACCCGCCACCACACCCACTGACCACACCACAAACTTTGAAATCATCATTGATAAGAAGCTCACAATTAAATCACAGATTAACACCATCTCTTCCACCTGTTTCCTTATCCTGTGCATGCTATGTAAGATTTTCAAGTGGCTACCATTGCACGCAAGGCCCACCATTACAAAAGCCCTCATCACCAGTCGACTGGACTATGGCAAAGCTATCTACATAGGATTTGGTGCACACCTCCTATGGGGACTTCCAATCACACAGAACGCTGCAGCCAGACTCATCCTCAGCCTCTCGCAATGAACCCACATAACACTCCACCTCAAGCAACTTCACTGACTCCCAGTGCTAAAGAGATGCCAATTTAAGTTAACCCAAGCACACAAGGTCCTACACAACCAAGGCCTCCCCTACATCAACCACTGTCTGAACTTCCACCAACCATGGAGAAGATTATGCTCTGCCTCCCTTCCATTTGCCACACTCCTAGCATCCACTAAAGCAGATGTGGTGGACAATCATTCTCCTATCCTGCAGCAAGAACCAGGAACAGCCTCTATATGCAGCTCTGGACCATCACCTCACTTACGAATTCCGAAGGGCCCTCAAGGCCTAGTTGTTCAAGTGAGCCTTCCAGGACCATCAAGCACCTGGTTACCTTTCAGCAGGATGATTGCTTGAATGAGATTTTATCTTAAAAAACAAAAGACAAGAGGCGTCTGGCAGACCAGGAAACAGTTTGTTTAATCAAACATTACGGCCGGGAGAGCAGGTACAGAATCGGGTCTGAGGACTGTCTCTCAAAGTTTATCAGTTCAGGGACCATAAAATGATAACAGCTGCCCTGGAGTCATGAACATAAATTCTAGAGAGTGCATGAAGGTGGCCCCATATCTGGCATGGACACAAATGTGGGCCTTGTCAGATGTCCCACCTGAGGGACACGTGATCAACTCTTGTGCTGTGTGTGTTGCATCCTGATTTTCTGGGTGTTCCTAACTACATGTGGCATCTAACTTTATAGTGTTTTGGAATGCCTCTGTTCCTCTGGCCATATGTGCTTCCTTGGGGCCAATCTCCTGTGACTGTTGCAGTGTAAGTGCCTATCTGTAGGATCTTAATCTAAGATTTCCTGTGTGTGTGTTTGGCTGTCAGCTAAATCTTACCCCACCTGTGACCTGTAAGTCATTAGCAATCAGGCCTGGGTCACAGGGCCTGCCTGACTGAATACCTTTGTGCTGGGATCAAGGTAGAGTTCACAATGGGGGAATTTAACAGTGGAAATGCGATTTTGTTTGAATATGAAAATGTACCATTCATATACAGATACCTTATTATTGTGTGCATCAACAGCGCTTTACAAATCCTCATTGATTGATTGTAAGCTCCACTCACACTTATCATATTCACATACCACATAAAAACTCTCAGGAGCCACTACAATGCCATATCAAAAGTACAAAGTAGGGCAAAGCTAAATGGATGAATAAACTGTGCTAGGTGTTTGATTTGAATTACAGTATTACTGTTTCTGGCAAATTAATATTTATTTTGCCTACAGAATTAACAAACATGACACATAAAGGCCAAGGAATTGACAAGAGGTGTGACAGTGATGTTGATTTATTTTGTCAAGTAAGTCTCACACTGCTCTGATACCCATTATTCTCACCCGTTACATTAAGCACAATCAGCCTTAAAAAGTGAAAGGACTACTTAGCTTTATTTTTGAAAAAAAAAACATGTATACCTTGTCTTATCTATATTGAAGTTGAAATAGAGTGATGTAATTCAGGAGCACTGCAAAGTGGCCTTTTTCTGCTGATTATAGTGGTTTAGCTGTCTTACTCAACTGTGACACAATATATCTGTGGTATCAATAGCTTGTAAGTGAAAAAGGCACTGTTGACGGCTAATGGCCAAAGATTGTTTCATATTCTCTATGACAAATGCAGACATAGATATTATGAAGATACTGAGGGGGAGTGTTGCATTGGAACTGAGTATCTTGCTAACAGACTCATCATTACAAACGCAGGTGGTTTAAGTTACATGTTATCAGCAACCCTAGATCGTTTTACATCATTCCTGCATATTACCTATCAGTGATCTTGTTTAGTGGTTTTATTTTTAAACATTAAAATAGAACATTTTTTTAATGGAACTGAATTTTTGTGAAACTCAATTTTTGTAACAAGAGGTGTGTGCAAAGTCAGGCCCACCAGCGGTGCACTCTCTGCGGATAAGCTTGGCCTGCTGGTTCCGGTACTTTCCCGGTTCTCTTGGCAAAAATACTTGAAAAGGTTTCTAAGCCTGATGTTTTAGGTTTCGGCAGGTGTAGTGCACTCTGACATCAGGCCAGGGTTCCAAATAGAGCCTGGTCCAGCCCTTAGGGTTCTCCCCAAAGGTCCCAAAAGCAAGTGCAGTCTTTCTTCTACTTTTCACAGGTCCAGAGGTATTCTGAAGAAGGTGTAAGAGGTGCCACATCCATGCCTGGCTCTAGCCAGACTTCTTCCTGGCCAATAAGGAAAAAGTTCCTAGGGGTAATCCCACCTTTCTTTTTTTTGCAGCAGGTCATGTGGGTCCCACTGCAAACATTACCAGAGGGCACCTTTCTACTTCATACTAAGATGGGAAAACCTTAACTCCTTTGTGTAAAGCTCCTGTGCCCACCCTAGAAATACAGCCAGGGAAATTAGTAAACCCTCCTCTAAGGTAACTCAAAACTGGCTTTAGGGGCAGCTTCTCTCATGTCAATAGAGAGGTCAGGTCCAGGTGGGAGCTACATCTGTCAGTGATAGGGTAAGCATCCTTTGAAGGTGATTATGTTCCAGAGCACAGCCATGATGGCCATCCTGTTAGTGGAAGGTCAACCTTTCTCACATTGTACCAGCTCTGGGAGCTACTTCACACCTAGTGAAAGCATTATTGAGCTCCTGGATGAAAGCTAGAATCTCAGGCAAAAATACCTTTTGTAAAATATCAGTTAAAAAATTTGACTTTATCACTGCATTGGATTTGAAATAAATATTTTAAAAAGTCCAATGAGTAGCTTTTTATCTCACTCCTGGGCCTAGATAACACAATTCAATTTATCATTACCTCTCAATGCTTTTCCTGAAACAGCTAAACCTGCTATAACAAAAGTCGTTTTTCAGACCTTTTCACTGTAAGGACATGTTTTACTTTAAACTTCTATATTTTCTACTCCTAGAAACCATGCCCACTGGCCTATGGGCACTTCAGGCTAACTTAGGGGTAACATGTTGATATTTAAAAAGAGGATTTAGGCCTGTCTTAAGGAGGTATTTTGACAGGTCAAATTTGCATTAGGCTACTTTAATGGTGGCACAATACGCGCTGCACTTACTAGTAACGTACAAGGATTGGTATCATAAACTATAGACTTAAGTTAGATAAGCCAATAATGAGCATAGCCAAATTCAACATGTTTTACAGTTCAAGGCACATGCACGGAGGCATGGTAAGCATGGCAGAGTTCCAGTGTCTAGTGTCAAAAAAACAACCGTATCAGTCAAAAGAATGGTGGTGATTATGGTAAAAGAGGAATTTTCTTATAAACAGGTATTTACCAATACCAGTTAGGCCATATGTGAACACATTGACACATATATCACGATACCAATAGGATTAATTTTGATGACTTTAGTTACATGCTGTAAAATCTAATGTGCAACATTCCCAGATTTAACCAAAATAAACATCTCTAAAGTGACCTACACACTCACACTAAATCCATTTTTCAGAATATTAGTAAACATATATTTTCATAAATAAAGTATTACATTTCAAAGGGCAATATTTAAAATATGTTTTAGCAAAATCTAAAACAGGCCTTTGTAATGTCACTTTGGTATCCTTTCTTAAGATTAATACCCTTTAATTTGAAAGCTGAGGAGTTCTATGATATGCATACATATTGTGTAACTGATGTATGCATATATCTACTTTCAGCTTCCTCCTCAGTGAGTAAGGGATACTGGTGACACTTCAAAGGACCATCACAAGTGCCAATGGGAGTCATGAGGTGGAGCCACTGACATTGAAAGACCCAGTGGCACTGAGGGTTAGAGTCCTGGCCAGTAGTACATCTCTTCATTTAACCCTGAGGCTTCTGACTCTGGCCAGCCACTCATGGTTATGGCTAAAACATCACAGGCCACACCATCTGCTTCCATGGCCGCAACCACCACTCACACCAGCACCACTCTCACTCTAAACCATCAATTCAAATACAATATTTGAAATGTATATACATACCATCTGGGGACAGTGACATCAAAACGCATTCATGCACCTGTCAATTAGCATACACAGGTTTATTCTTGCTACAAGTGGTTCAAAAAGAAGTCTATATTAGTGTCAGCCTAGCACTGTTTCAGATCCATGTTGCTTTTCTATTTTTGAGTACCATATTTTCCGTGTTGGTATATGAGTGGCACCTTCCAATGTGACATACATATATGACTTTCATATTGTGTGCACTACAGCTGGTATATTTTGCCTCATTGCTTTGTTGACTTTTTGAATTGATTCCCAGTTCCTCCTACATGGAGTTCTGTTGGTACCAGCACAATAGTGATTTTATTTCATGAATTATATGTTTTGCTTTTAATTTGTGCGCCTGTTATTATAGTGTTAGCAACACTTTCTGTACACAATTGATGTCCTTGACTGGTTGATGCTCCAGAGAGTTTATATTATGCAATACAATATCTAAAATGAGCTATTCACCTCCTCCCTTCTTTATGTACAATCATTAACTACCTAATCAAAAGCAACCCATGTTACATAATAATTTTCTGTGACAGTTTTACATTATATGTCCACCAAGCAGTTGTCTGACTCTATGATTCCTGCCCCCCCCCAAAAAGATGATTGATGGAGGAGTGCAAGAAGACATAGGATCCCGGGTGCTCCCAGGTGCTTGGCTGTGGCATTGGTTAATCAATGTCAATCATTGTGTGCGTCCTGCCTTTTCATAGAGTAGATTCTGCTAGAGGTTATTATACGGTTCCTAATAAGGTAATAGGACTGAGTATTAGGACTATCAAACTTTGGAATGTGTGAGACTGAGTCCATCCACACCATCATTCCTGGCTAGCTCACAGTGCCTCATCTGAAGGCCCAAGCCAACTGGGGTGGAAGGCAATTATGGTAACCTAAACATTGCACTCTGACTCCTCACGGAGTCATGGAAACAGATCTTACCCTTTCATGGTATTACTCATGCATGCCTAGACGAGACACAAAAGATATTTGAAATAAGTTTTCAATACATTTATGAATGTGGTTCTAGATGTTCTAGAGATTCCCTCCTAACCCTAAGATTACAATGAGAGCACAGCGGGTGTACCCGTCTGCCTGGCGCGATCTAAGTTATTAGCCACAGCCTTATACCTGAAGACCGTGTCAGGAGTCTGCCTGCGGTGTAGATGGAAATCCTCTCATAGGGCTGGTAGATTAGTACTAGCAAAAAAGAAGGTACACAGTTCCAAACAGAAGGAATAGAAACACAACGAGTGGAGAAAGGTGCCCGTGAGTCAACTTTAGTTAGAACAAGAGCCCTCACTCACCAATTGGTGACATGCTTCATCATCGGGCTTTTGCTCCTCGTCAGGCCGGTACTGCAATGCCTGACGGGCCCCTCAAGGGGGCTCTTTGCCAGAGATCTTTTGAGCGTAGAAATGCCGGTTGTTGAGTGCTGGAATGTGGGATTGGTACAGAAGTATGTATGAAAGTGAGGTTAAAAATGACTAAAGGTCAAACTCATATTTAATCAGGATCAGACCCCTATCATGGTTAAAAACAGTGGTGTAGGGGAAGAGATTAGTTGTAATGTCTAATCAACCCTAATCAAAAAAATATTTTTGAATTTGACTAACTTTTGGGACAGACATTATGGGTTTCTTCTACTACACCTTATCATGCCATCGTGTGATATTTGGAGGAAATTACCATACTGACCACCTTTTTATTTTGACTAGTTTGTGCCATTCGCTGTGTTTTATTAGCTGTTTATATTTGTATATACACCCAGATATTTAGACCAGCTTGGAACACTGATGCCTGTTGCTATCCCGATGGGGCCCATCATTTAATATACTTTAATATAGGGAGGGTAAGGATATTTCCTCACAATTTTTTAGGACTACATGTATTGTCTGTATTTGTCTCACCATGTTGCACACTTTACACAAGGGAAAGAGTCACTTGTGTGGCCCATTCCCCTACCCCTTCACAGTGCACACTACTTTTTCTGTGATATGGGTTTATGCTTTTCCCTTCTTTCCTTCAGGTTCCTGTGAGATGACTTAACAACAAGCTAATTGCAATATGAGGATTAGGTAGGTTTGGTCCTGACGAATCGAACTGATCAGTTTTTTACTTTAGATGCAAGAAACATGTTGACCTTTCTTGAGGCAGTATAGGAATTTCTGTACTGACACTCCACACACTCTCTGATTTTAGGGACTGTAGATAGCATACAATAATTTTTTGATTGAGGCTTGATTAGACATTACAATTAATCTCTTCCCCTACACCACTGTTTTTAACCATGACAGGGGGCTGATTAAATATGAGTTTTGAGGAACTTTAGTAATTTTTAACCTCACTTTCATACATTCTTCTGTACCAATCCCACATTCCAGCACTCAACAACTGGCATTTTCTACACTCAAAAGACCTCCGGCAAAGGGCCCCCTTGAGGGGCCCATCAGGGATTGCAGTGCCGGCCTGACGAGGACCAAAAGCCTGATGATGAAGCATGTCACTAATTGGTGAGTGAGGGCTCTTGTTCTAACTAGAGTTGACTCACGGGCACCTTTCTTCACTCATTGTGTTTCTATTCCTTCTGTTTGGAACCGTGTACCTTCTTTTTTGCTAGTGCTAATCTACCAGCCCTATTTCCATCTACAACGCAGGCAGACTCGTGACACTGTCTTCAGGTATAAGACTGCGGCTAATAACTTAGATCTTAGTTAAGTTTGATGGGAGTACTGTACACAGGGACATTCATTTCCTAAAAACTCCCAATTAATGAGCCCACTCTGTTTTGCTTTTGATAAGAAGATTAGCACTAGCACCAGCAGAGCTGCATGTCAGCAACAACATCAAAAAGATCATTAGGCACCATTGGGAATTGGATAGGGAATATCTGACTGAGAAAGATTTCCCCCTTTTCTCTTTTAAGAGAGGAAAAAATCTTAAAGACACTTTAGTGAGAGCTGCCCTACCGCAACCCCAGAAAGAACCTGTGAACACATTATGAGGTCTTCCAACTATGCTAGGACATCATAAATGTGGACAGTGTGTAGCATGCAACTACAGTTTAAACACAAATGTGTTTTGCCATAATAACAACATGATAAATTTGACTACCTTCAGTAATTGTAATACTCAAGATGTTGTTTATGCAATGTAGTGCTCATGTAATTTACTGTACATAGGTAAGACCACACAGAAAATTAAGTGCAGAATTCTGCAACATAGGAGCAGAATCAAATATAATACAGTGGGGGCTGTTCTGGTGGAAAACTATCGAAGTTTGGGCCACAATTATGAAGTTATGAAATGGCAAGTGAAAGAGAAAGTCACACTGGGAACCCGAGGGGGAGAAAAGGACAAGTGTCTCTCAAAACGGGAACTATTTTGGATGTAGAAATGTGGGACAGTAATCAATGGCCTGAATACACTGGAGGATTGGGGGCAAGCATTCATAGTCTAAAGTTTGACTTGATGGCTGCACGTGTACCTGTGGTTGCATGTAAAATAATGTTGATACACTGTTGTATATGTCACCGTGTATTTTGCTCTATCACCATTACAACTTACAACTTGATACATGCACAACGGCAACTGGTATATAATACCAATGATATATAAATGATATATGTCCTTTATTGCTATGACATGGTTCTGATAGAAACAACACAAGGAGGTTGCAAGGAGGTGTACTATAAACTAGGGCTGTAATGAGAATCAAAAATATGAGAAAAAGGACTTTTCAGATCTATTGTTTTATTAATCATTATTAAATTAGGTCCAGGCATGTTACACCCTAATGACACCAGAGGGTACTCCATGGCTACAACGTGCACATTGACACACAGGATAATCTAAGTGAGTAATTTCAGCGCATCTGGAGAGACGCAAGCAGGCGTCCTCCGGTAGAGAGAGATAAAACAAGTGAGTGTTGTCCATTTTAGCCTTGCAATATGTTAAGTTTTAGTAAAAGTATGAATAGCTCCATTAGACAAGGGCCTTTCCGGGGGGGATGGAATTCATGAATAAGGCTATAACGTTATGTTTTCAAAATTGATTTATCAGCATGACCAGCATTAGACACTCTTTTGATTATGAGGGGCTGACGCATTGCTAGCACACATATTTTGTTTATGAGGGGCTGAGGCATCATTAACACACGGATTTTATTAGGAAACTATAAATAGCTGAAATAGATAATGGCCTTTTTGAAAAAAATTAACTCAATTAAATTGTAACATTCTGTTTGTATGATTGAATTGCTTTACCATTGAGGTGAGCGGCTTCAACATAGATCTGTTGCTACCATTATTCATTTATTAACACAAAGATAAGAAAAGGTGCAGGATATAACTATTTGAGTACTTGGTCAGCTTGCACATCAACAGAAGGGTTAAACAACCTCACCAATCACTGTTGGCTACCAAATCCAGTCAATATGAGCAGTCCATGTGATTATTATGAATTTTTGGGGTATTACATCTAGTGGAGTATATGGTTCGCTTGTTGAGTCAGAGAATTTACAAGCACCTCCAGTAGAGCGCATGGATAGATAATCATGAATTCGGCTAGGGCATGCTATAGGCCACGGGAGGGCTGAGCATCGTTGTTTTGCCTTATAGACCATATGGAGTTTCACAAGGAGAGGACCTTTTAACAGGATCAAAAGCCAAATGGAGGATGAGATTAATAAAAAATTACCCTGAGACAGAATACGATGATTGACTGGTGAGTACCCTAAATCACCCAGAAATATGGATTGATACCCATTATGAGAAAGTGAAATTAGCTTTTACACACGGAGAATAATACAGTTTTATTTTTTTTACTCTATGTGCTACCTATAACAAATTGACAGTCCTGATGATGACCCCGGATAGATTAATCTATATAAAGGAGGTCAAAACGTCAACATTTTGATATTCTGGATTGTTTGTAAAAGACTAAAAAGTGACTTCTGGACTTCTGGAGTAATATGATTCTGACTATGGAAGATCACCTCAAACTTATCTTTTAACTACATTTTGTATATATTGTACAGAGCACATTTGCATAAGCAATTTTCACTTCACTCACTTTCACTGCGCCGTCAATATAGGAGCACCATATGGATTGAATTCAAAGTATAAGAATGACTGGCTTTTACTAAAGAAATATGCATCTATTGTATAATAAAATATGAACTGTTGACAAAATTTGCACATGTTCGAAGATTGTTTAAAAGTTGCTTCCCAGGAACACAAAGGTCTTACTTCCCCCTACAGGGCCATTATTTATTTTGCTTATTTATCTACCCAGGTGCTAGGGTTACAGGGTGTACCTCATTTTCTTTAAATAGCATGTCAAAACACAGCATTCATCTCAGAATGGTTCTGGACGGAATGCCCTCTGCCCCTTCCTGGTCAGTCCATTGTTTATATAATAAACCTATACTGTGCTGTAAGTACAGCTCTGATGCAGTGCTGTGTCTAGATGTTGGAAGCTGAGTCCTGAATGAGCAACACAAACTAGAATATAATGTGAAGTGTTCCCAGCCTTAGACAGAAAGTACTGATTGCATGTTGTGCAAAGGCTAACTAAACAAGCAATTTGTACCACAGATATCTAGAATATCATGCAAAAATGCATGTAAATGTCATGCTAAAAGCAGCTAAAAGTTAAAAGTGCTTGGCATAGCATGAAGGCAGTATTAGGTTTAACAAAATGACACAAACAGACCTTATTGCTGGGAAATAAATGTAATAGTCAGTTGGATAACAGCTCTAGAGCTCGGAAGCAGAAGCCGACAGAAGCGGAAAACAGAAGCACACACTGCAGATACCGCAAGTCAAGTAATAGAGGCTGTAGGAGGTCAGAGAGGAGACACCATACCTCTACTACTCCTCTCCCCTACACAATTAGCCACACCAATATCACAGCTAATATCACAGCACAATACTCCAACCTCAAGTAACTTTTAAGTACTATTGACTTCTAAGCACTATATTGGAGTTTACTCTTTGAAAAATCACATCTCAAATTCTACTTATTGGATTTGTGTTCCTTTGGTCTTGTTTTACTCATAAAAAATATTCTTTATTTTTCTAAACTCATGTGGAGTCACTTTGTGATGTGTTCACTGTGTTAGTGTACTTCAAGTGCCGCAGAAATACTTTACAGATTGCCTTTTAAGTTAACCTTGACTGCTTTGTGCCAAGCTACTGGAGATTGAGCACAGGCTAACTTATGGTGTGTATTTGACTTACACTGATCAGGACTCTGTGCCACACTATGACAGTGTGCATACTTATGCCAACTAGACACCCAATTTGTAACAGGTGTGGCATTAGTGCACACTTCTTAGAGCAGAGCCTCGGACCAGCATGAATACAACCGGAATAGGTCCCGGTGTGGCCTGCACTGTTCCATGAACTTCCCAGCCCTTTTGATATTTGTCATCCTTTGATTATTGCTCTATGTAACTCTCTGCCACACTTCATCTACACAACACCCGCCTCCGGCACTAAAGTCATACAACTTCAATACTTTAAGTATCTCAGAGCCCATCAGCTCCCAAGATAGCTTAATATGGCAGCAGCGCAACAGTGGTAAATAGAGAAGAGAACCTGACAAGTTATCAAGGAGGCTTCTAATGGTTCAGAGGCACTAAAACTGTGAAGCAACTAGCATTGTCGATAGTGAAACCAACATGGCAGCAAGGTTTAAGCCATGTTAGGCCAACCAGTGTGTTGAGATCCTCCCCTCCATACATTCATTCTTACCCATTTGTTCTCTCTTTTTGTCATCATGAGAGCAGGGAATGTCCATGTAGGTGTCAACACAGTCAGGAAATGTGGGGTCAAGGGGAAGGCAAAGCTTGAATGTAACCATGAGGTCCCTCACAGGCAATTACGCCAGTGGATAGTACAATTAAGAGGATTTAACAACAATTAGACTTCATTCAACCATTTCATCAGGCCAACGAAAGGGCAAATAAAGGATTTCTTAATACCTTCACCGAAGCAGGTTATCCCCCTTTTGGCCTTGAAAATGGTAAGCCAAACTCACTGTCTGTGTAATCTACTGGGACTTTGAGTGAGCAGGGGCAGGACGAAACCCAAGAGCTCGCACAGCAGGCCCTAGGCCTCGTTCCTTCACTAGCAATGCTACACACCAAAGCCAGCATCCAGACGGCTCTTGTGGCCCGGGGGTCAGGTCCAGGTTTATCTGTCAGAGCAGAAGGTCAGCCATCAACAGCAACTAGCAGTAAGCTTCAATTACTCACACAAGGGTATGTTCAACAGCTCCTTTGGGGGGACAACTGCAGCGGCACACCCCAGCTACAGCTCCATTTGAGTCTAGAATGTTCATCTTCAAACAGACTTGACTATGCCCTAGTGGATGGGGACCCAGAAGATTAATTTGTGTGGCAAGAAATGCTCCTAAGTCGGTTCAACCAGTCTCACAAGCACTCCAGCGTTCAGTATAGCACCTCAAATAACTCTGGGCTGAAGCACAATTACGATACCCTATTTCCCCTATTAAATTAGCATTTGGAAACCCAATTGCCCTGAAAGAAATCACCTTTCACAGCAGGACTGGCAATGTGGGAGCATAAAAGGACAACCTTGCCCTGCCCCTAGTTTCATTGAGCAGTAAGAAGAAACAACCAGACAAACCACATGGTAACACAGGGAGGTTTTCCCCAGTTAAAAAGAATCCTAATTCCCCCAAATCCATCTGGACCTCCCTGCTAAATACTATGCAAACAATATCCTCAGCCCTAACATTTCACTCTGAAAAACTCAAACTTCAGATGGGCCTACTGGTGATCCATGTCCTAGGCATCGACGAGAAGCTGCAGACTTTAAATGACATGATTGGGAGAATACAGCAAATATAGTGTGCATCTTATCACACTTGTACGTGTGCAACAACTTTGAACTTACTAACAAAAGTCCCAACTCTCCTGTAAGATATATTAACAGTAGTCAAAGCCTATAAAAATCTCCACCCTGCCATCAACAGAGCACCTTCCATCTAAATTCCCACACATTCCTCTAGGCACACCCCCACAGATTTTGAATCTCAAGAAATGAGAACATCAACACCCAATGCAATCATCGACTGGCACATCGTATTTGCACTCCATAAAGTCTGGACACAAGGATGGTGCAGAGATAACAGCTGAACGCAAACAGGCTTAACAAGCAGTGAAGGCATTTACCTCCCAGCATCTTAACAATTTAGCTCCCACTCAATCACACCTTCAACTAGAGCAGGAAATTGATCCATCTCAACAAGGTGCAAGAAGATCCTTTCAAAAAGGGAGCATAAGCACCTCAGGATAGCAAGGAAGAATAGAAAAATAATGTGAAATAATTGGTCACAAAAATCAGCAGCTCTTAGACATAAAACAGAGATGATAGGTTCAAAATCCAATCACACGAGGGATAAAATAACGCAAACAGGGGGATCAGGGGTCCTAACCAGCAACCCGTCCTCCCTTTAATACCCTACGGCCCCTAAAGCCCAACAGCCTCAAAAAGTCAATCCAATTGACAAAATCATTATACCACCATATTTCTGGGGCCCAGAAGACCCCATCACAACCAAGGGAGCAACACTAAGAAAGTTAATCCTACATTTAGGTGAGGCAGGTCTAGTCAAGACCTCTCACACTGTCTAAGTGCTCCAGACCAGCTCTGCATTAACTCATCAAGACTGATGGCACACTACAGTACGTGGCATGGTGACTCTTGCTAATGCACACTCATTGTGCCAAAGGCCCTCAACAGACATGTTCTTCATCCAACGTAGGTCCCCAGATCTGGTGTCTCAGGTGCAAGCGCCCTCATCAACAGTTTATGAAATGCGGGATGCACAATCACCAGAGGAATGTGATTTGGAATAAGACATAGCAAAGCTGAAAATTATTCCACTCTATAAAACAAGAGGTCAACAAGAGGTCAACATGACATTGTAAACAGAAGTGTCATTCTAAAGTTAAATGGTACCCTACAAGGTTTGGACCACCTACGATCAATCATATACAAACAGTGGAATTTATCCCCGATCTAGTGATCCCGGGAAACAAAATCACTGTTATCACCTGGGACAATCCATCTTTAACATCTCAAGTGTGAGAGCACAGAGAGCAATTTTTGAGATGGGGTATTGAAATAAGAAAAATGTAACCTGTGCTTATTCTAGCCCCTTGCTTCCTATGTCACTACCACCACAGGGGCCGTCAAGTAAGCAGCTAGTGCCATGCAGAGGTTTTCTAAGAAGGGCAATTGGCAACTGTCCATCCAAAAGCAGCTAGAGAGACCCTGCAAATAGCAAGAACTCATCAACTAGAAAGATCAGGTGTGTTGCTAATTGTAAAGTAGGAGGACCAGCAGTCACACCAGTGTGCTACTGCAAGGCTCATAAGAGAAGCATGAGTCAATTGCCAAAAGGGCTCCCAGATGGATCAACCATTAAAATTCTGTTCATGGAACATGAATGGTCTCATCAGGAAGGTGGGGGATGAGCTCACAATGTATCTGCATAACCTAGTTATCCTGCTTCTGCAGAAACCTGAATGCAGACATGACCCCATTAGTTGGCTTTAAAGAATACCTTATTAACCCAGCATGCAAAGTTAACAAGACAGGAAGAGCCACAGGGGCGCTTTCAACTTATATCTCCACCAACCTTCTATGGGACCAATAACTTTTAGACCTTGGACTCTCTTGGATTTAATGCATAAAAGTCTCAGCATCCATTCTCGCAGGGCAACAGTTCAACCAACAGCTCCTGAATGTATACATTCACATAGAAATGAAGAATAAAACAGATAAATCATAGGCTCTGATCAGCTTGCTCAAAACCCTTCAATCATCTTATCCTGATGCTTTTTATGTGATGTGTGGGGACTTTAACATACACCTACTGCAAACCAGCCATGAAAAAGGATCCTCTGCATTTTGCACAGGCCCAAGCAGCGATACCAACAGCCATTTCAAACTATGCCAGAACCGACCAGCATGGAAAGACTTGCATCCAGGTGTTGGATGGCATTGGCCTTTACACACTAAATAGACATATGCCCCAGGACTAACAGACAGCTTTTACCAGGTTGCTACACAACTCCACCTCAATTCTGAACTACACAGTGGTAGTTGCCGAGCTCTTCCCATTGATCAGTCACTTTAGTATAAACCCAAGGGTCATACGTGATCACTCTCCCAAGAATTTTGTGCTAAAGATCTATCCACCAAGGGCCCCACCAGTAAACAGTTTATTAACATCTCCACGGGCCAATAATCTGAGGCATCTTCTGTAGACAGATTTTGCTGCAGAACAGAGAATGGATATTGCCAGGGCACATTTGACAATTGAGCCGTCAAGCGAACTTTAATGACCAACCCCCACATAAATTTGGGAAGCCTTCCGAGACACTCTCACCTCTGCATTACAATCAAATCCACAGTGAAGTGAATGAAGCTGTGGCCCAGAGGGGGCAGTGTAGTTTCACCTCAATTACTGATAAGGAAAAGGTAACTGAACAGGGAGATCAGACAGCCCCACAAAGCCGAGCCACAAATCCACCAAGAAACTAGGACTAAGATCACTGAATTCCAGCACATTGCCTCTTGTTGGACCACTTGCGGGTAGTGCAAATCTTGAAAATGTTCAGAACTGAGGTGGTCCTGGGCTCCAGTGGGCTTCCAGCGTTTCTTCAGAAAAGATCTTCCATTTTGGGCCATCCACCATACCTCTGTTTAACTATATCTTGAAGGAGCTGACCGTGCAAACACTTTCTGTTCCAATAAAGTTTGAACTTTAGCATTTAAAAAAAGAAAGAGATAAATCAAAACATTACGTTTATTCCTTTTATAATTAGCTTGGTAACATCCTCACAGCACCTGTTTTATGCACTTTATTAGAATGATAACACTCACTAAGTACTGTTTATTCCACATGCACAAGCACTTTGTGCTGGATTCTTTCCATCCTTAGCACCAAGTCCTTGGTAATTGCTGTGTTTTTTTAGGGATGATGTGACAGTTTACGCCAAATGTACAAGCACTTTATGCTGTGTTATTTTCATCCTGAACGTCAAGTCTTTGGCAATAGCGGGTATCACGGTTTACTTGACTTGAGCTGAATCATCACAGACTTTATCGATTGGTTTTATTACATGTCAGGGATGTACATTGCAATTAATTTATTTAATCAGCAATAAGGATTATTACTTAAGAAAAAAATAAACCTATCAACTGAATAGGACTGCATGATGCAAGTGCAGTACATAGGCAAACTCACGCTGGTGATACACCTACAGTATGATATCAGGCAGGTTGGTTTGTGGAGCTGCATGGTAGTCTTGTTTGGGAAAATGCACATTGGCTCCAAGCATAGAGGAAATTTCCTTGCATGTCAGGGCCATTTCTCTTTATTTGTGAGGAATAAACTCCATGAGTTAGGAGCTTTCTTCCTGAAAACAAAAATATTTTTCCAAGTAGGAGCAACAAACATTGTGCCCGCTCAGCAAAGCTCAGTGCCTTCAGTGGAGCCGCAGCACTAATGGGTCCTGCGAAGGCACATAGACCTACACCTCCTTGATGCGTGTCTCTAAACCCTGCAAGTAATCTTCCACTGGGGGAGCACGAGGTCATGATCTCCACTGAGATTAAGTGGATATAGGTACATGAATACCAGTTTCAGCTGGCAACTGGGTAAAGTGGCGGGGTGGGGGAATAAAACAAAAAAATGTTTTAAAACTTACCTGAACTTCGCTGCCACACTGCTGCCCTCCGCCGCACTACAGGCACCCAGCATGCCCTGCGGCCAATCATGACCCTACCCAAAGCAGCGTTATAATAGGTTGGAGCACCCTGGCTGGGTGCTCCAATGCAGACTGGGATCCTGGGCTTGCTTTCTCCAACCCGTCAACACAGTGCCATGCTGGAGAAAGCTTTTGTGCGCATGTGTGTTTGGCCGCCCGAGACAGCTGGCCAAACATACATGCGCACTGAGGGGACCGCTCTGTGCGCTCTCCTCACTGCTTGTCACCCCCATATCCCCACCCCTTTAAAAATAAAACAGTAATAAACATTGCTTATTATCATTTTATTTTTAGAGGTTTACAGCTCCAGCTGCTGGTGGGTGGGGGGGGGGCGGATGCTTCTCCGCCTTAGTGGAGTAGCTGCCCCTAATGAATGCAATGAAAACTTGAACTGAACTACCACTTTAACTGTCATGAAACTGATGAGTAAAGAACGATGTGTTACAATCTCAGTTAATTTGAAGGCTCTCAGCATTTAAAGTATTTACACATTTCCTCCTCTGATGGTCTTTGTGATGTGGTAAACCATGGGGGACAATTTACAACGAAAAATGCGAACCTACGTGCAGACGTTCACTTTCTTGCATATATTTAGTTTCACGCTTTCCGGAATTCACAAAACGTCACAACATGAATCAGCAGAGCTGTGTCAGTTGCGGTTTTCCAGGTATAATATTTGAAATGTTTTGTGAACTCTGTTTGTTTCATACTATTAGTATTTTGTCAGTCTTCAATTGTACCCGTGCCTTAGAACCATTGCACATTTGTTTTCTCCTTTTCCACGTGGAAAATACATTTCTATTTGGAGAAACCCCTTAGTCTAAAGTCCCTTAAAGCTTGGGGATCTACCATGTGCCTTCTCTCCCTGGAAATGAATGTATTCCTACCCCTGTCAATAGTAAGGGCCTGGTTTACAGTTGGGGAGACAGGTTACTCCAACACAATGACAATCCGCCACCTTATTACAAGTGCATTATATCATATTGCGCATGTAATAAGGTGGACAGGATATCTGTGACATTTCTGAAGGTGACAGATATCCTTTCAGTAATCTCCCATCAAACTCTAAATCAGGCCCTAAATCCATTTCCAGGATGGGAAAGGGGCAGAGGGGAATTTGCAAATGGGCACGAACTCAGAGTTGTACTCATTCACAATCTTTCGAGGCTGAACACAAATTGGAATGGCCATCTTGCACCCCTTTAATTGGATTTATTCCAGAGAAATACTACACTTTCAGGCTGTAAGACTGCATGTTTTTTTTTTCTTAATTATTTGCCAGTGCATCTCTGTCTCTGCATGCAAATGGTCTTTTAATCAAACTAGTTTTTTTAAAAAGATTTCCTCTCTGTAATTCAAAGTGAGACAACTTTGAAAAGAATCACATTATTTAAAATATAATTTTTTACTTGATTTTCAATATATATGTTGCAAAAATAGTACAATGTCGTTTCTCTACATACAAAAACCACTAATTTATTCGTATTGCATCGAATATATAGGTAGGCTAAACTAGGGGCTCGTTTCAAAAGTTCTGGAACAAAGCACATTTTTTCAGGAAATACCATAAAACAGATAACATTTTATTTTATTTAACAGACTGAATAAGGTACCTCACTTCAGAGTAGCTGATCTCTATTAAACACACCAAAGAAATTATTAATAATGGCAATCATTGTGGTCATTAATTGGGCTTAAAATGACTACAACTTCAAAGCCCTGGCTGTTAATAAGAACCAGCTAGTTTCTGAAATGTCAGAGCTTGAAAAATTCATATTAAGGCCCACATTTACTAAGAATTGAGTTGGATTGGCGTTACTTTTTTAACACGGACCTAATGGAAAATCCAGTTTGTGATTTACAAACCAACGCAAAAGGCGATTTGCATTGGTTTGTACCAAAAATGAACTCAACATAGCGCAATGAACTGCCTTGCGTGACTTTGCCTCACGAAGAAGTTCCATGGGTAGTGCATGGGAAATCTCTTGCAGCCATCCATGGATTTGAAGCAACATCTATATCTCCAAAGACCTATAGACAATGATTTTTCAAAATCCTGTACCTACCTGAACCTGGCATAAAGAGGAGAAATATAGTTGCTTCTCCTCGTTTTTACTCTTTACATGTATGCTGCATTTTGCAGCATACAATCATAGAGGAAATAGCATTAAAGCATAGTTTTTGTGCCGTAAGGAACCCCTTTCTGCAAACAAGCTATGCAGAACACATAGTAGAGACCCTGGAACTGTGGCTCAAGGGTAACTGCATTGGCACATGGTTGCACAAAATGTGCCAGTGCATGGATAGATCAGAATTGCATCATTTTGCTGTATATATGACACAGTTCTGATCTCTCTATTCATGCAGTACAGCAATTTTGCTTGCTGCTCTGTGTTGTCTAAACTCTTAGTAAATCTGGGCCCAAGGGAGCAACATTTATGTATCCCCAGTTATTATGTAAACTCACTGAAACAAAATGATAAATAAAACACAAAGAAGTAATTAGGCTGTGTCCAAGACCTCTTTTTCAGTAAACAGCAGTCCTGGTCCCACTGGGACTGCAAGAGTTATGATACTTTCCACAGGTGCACGTGTTCTTTTTGTTGATCTGATGAATGTCTTTAAATTTGAAATACCCTCAGTGAACAACTTTTTAACTTTCAGCTCTTATAAAACGGCGTATAGTTACCAGCAGTGGCAGATGATGAAGCCTGAAAGTGATGGGGTGGAAAAATGAAACCAACTAAAGGGAGGGAGCGCAGTGAGCTAGCGTGACTGTCTAAAGAAGGTTTGGGAGCGAAAGAATGTTCTGGAACAAGTGTGTAAATCGAATTGGAACTGATCTCTTAATTCAGCAGGTGGCCATATCCTATTGTGGTGAAATCTCATTTACGTCTCAATATAGCTGCATACATAATAGAAGGTAGCATCTATGCTATGTTGTAAAAAGCTCCTGTTTTTTTAGATATTGGTGAGACTTATATATCACAGTGCCATTAGGTGCCTCTTGACCAATGATTCATGCCCAGATGTACACACTGGACCTGTTAGATCCACTCATTTTGTCAGCTCGCATAAGGTTGCCAAGAAAGGGGACTGAAAGGTGACAAACATACAGGAAGATGATGTGTTCAGTCACATAGCTGCATTTCGAGGAAGCACAAAAGAGTTCACAATGTTCAGATGGTAATCTGAATTTGTAGTGCCCTTGTATTTTCATTTCGCAACCAGTGCAGTATTTCTTGGGTGACTGGCCAATGTTCACTAAGCTTCCCAAGGCACTGCAGAAGGGGCGCATTGCTCAAAACTGGCGATATTTTTAAATCAAGAATCATGACCCTTGATCTTTGGCCGCAGAGTCAGATACAGCCTAGTCAGTGGTCATGAATGGTAAAGGATTTGCTGGATTGCTTTCGTTTAACATATCGTTTTGGTCCTAAGCATGCAGGTATTTTCTGTGAGGTTAGAATGTTTTTTGGTTTGTTGCCTGTTACTTCGTGTGTGGTGTGTTATTTATATGTGTATATCTGTTGTGCATGTTGAACGAGAAGTGACTCAACACGCCTGCTTTTCTGGCAATTTGAAAAATTGGTCCCTTTCTTGCAAGCTACGAAAAGTCCCAGTAACTACAGACAGTGTACACTCTTCCTGACAGCCAATACACAGTATAATAGACACAAACTGATGACAGTATATACACTAGCCAAGCCGTCTGGATTAGTAGTTATTGCAGGATGAATTTGTAGCAATTTTGACTTCATATTTTACTCTGGTGACAGACTAAGTCCATCGGTTTTGCATGGAATTCAATTGTGTAGTTACGGTTTTTCAATTAACACTTCAGCTTAACCCCCTTTGCTACCAGGCCTTTTCCCCCTTTTGTGCCAGGCCTTTTTTTGCCTATTTGGAATAGTTCTCGCTTAGGCCATAATAACTTTTTGTCCACATCAGCTACCCACGCCAAAATTGTGTCCTTTTTTTCCAACATCCTAGGGATTCTAGAGGTACCCAGACTTTGTGGGTTCCCCTATAGTAGGCCAAGAAATTAGCCAAAATACAGTGAAAAGTTAGTTTTGTTTTTTTTTAAATGGGAAAAAAGGGCTGCAGAAGAAGGCTTGTGTTTTTTTTCCCTGAAAATGGCATCAACAAAGGGTTTGCGGTGCTAAACTCACCAGCTTCCCAGCTTTCAGGAACAGGCAGACTTGAATCAGAAAACCCAATTTTTCAACACAATTTTGGCATTTTACTGGGACATACCCTATTTTGACGATTTTTTGTGCTTTTAGCCTCCTTCCAGTCAGTGACAGAAATGGGTGTGAAACCAATGCTGGATCCCAGAAACCTAAACATTTCTGAAAAGTAGACAAAATTCTGAATTCAGCAATTGGTAATTTGTGTACACCTACAAGGGTTTCCTGCAGAAAATAACAACTGAAAAAAAAATATATTGAAATTGTGGTGAAAAAAACATACATTTTTCACTACTTTTTACTCTGTAACTTTTTCCTGCAATGTCAGATTTTTTAAAGCAATATACCATAACGTCCGCTGGACTCTTCTGGTTGCGGGGATATATAAGGCTTGTAGGTTCATTAAGAACCCTAGGTAGCCAGAGCCAATAAATGAGCTGCACCCTGCAGTGGGTTTTCATTCTATACCGGGTATACAGCCATTCATTTGCTGAAATATAAAGAGTGAAAAATAGCTATCAAGAAAAGCTTTGTAGTTCCAAAATGGGCAAAAGATAAGGTGTTGAGGAGCAGTTGTTATTTGCACATCTCTGAATTCTGGGGTGCCCATACCAGCATGTGAATTACAGGGCATTTCTCAAATAGACGTCTTTTTTACACACTCTCTTGTATTTGGAAGGAAAAAATGTAGAGAAAGACAAGGGGCAATAACACTTGTTTTGCTATTTTATGTTCCCCCCAGTCTCCCGATAAAAATGATACCTCACTTGTGTGGGTACGCCTAGCACCCGCGAAAAAACACAACGTGGACACATCCCATTTTTTGACAGAAAACAGGTGTTTTTTGCAAAGTGACTACCTGTAGATTTTGTCCTCTAGGTCAGCCGGCACCTAGGGAAACCTACCAAAGCTGTGCATTTTTGAAAACTAGAGACCTAGGGGAATCCAAGATGGGGTGACTTGTGGGGTTCTCACCAGGTTCTGTTACCCAGAATCCTTTGCAAATGTCAAAATGTGGCTAAAAAAACACTTTTTCCTCACGTTTTGATGACAGAGAGTTCTGGAATCTGAGAGGAGCCACGAATTTCCTTCCACCCAGCGTTCCCCCAAGTCTCCTGATAAAAATGGTACCTCACTTGTGTGGGTAGGCCTAGTGCCCGCAACAGAAAATGCCCAAAAACACAAAGTGGACACATCACATTTCTTCAAAGGAAACAGAGGTCTTTTTTGCAAAGTGCCTAACTGTGAATTGTGGCCTCTAGCTCAACCGGCACCTAGAGAAACCTACCAAACCTGTGCATTTTTGAAAACTAGAGACCTAGGGGAATCCAAGATGGGGTGGCTTGTGGGGCTCTGACTAGGTTCTGTTACCCAGAATCCTTTGTAAACCTCAAAATGTGGCTAAAAAACACTTTTTTCTCACATCTCGGTGACAGAAAGTTCTGGAATCTGAGAGGAGCCACAAATTTCTTTCCACCCAGCATTCCCCCAGGTCTCCCGATAAAATTGGTACCTCACTTGTGTAGGTGGGCCAAGTGTTTGTGACAGGGAAGAGCCAAAAACACGTCGAAATTGAGGGGGAACCAAAGTGGGTCCAAAACAGCAGTTTGAAAAAAAACATTTTTAGACTGACAAGTGCAGCAGAAATTTTATCGGTATAGATGAGACAATGCTGGGTGGTAGGAATTTTGTGGATTACTGCAGATTCTGGAAGGTTCCATCACAAAAATGTGGGAAAAATGTGTGCTTTCCTGCAAAATTGCAGGTTTGCAGGGCATTGTGGGTAAGGAAATGGTGCGGGGTGCATGTGAAGCACACCACCCTGGAATCAACTAGATGTTTAGTTTTCAGATGTGTCTAGGTCTTGTGGATTTTTCTACATGGCAGCGTACCAAAGTAAAAAAAAAACGTGCAGCCCTCACCATTCAAAGTGGGACAATTCTGAGAGTTACCAAGCTCTCATGGCCCAAATGTAAAACAAAAATAAAAAATAATCAAATGTCCTCTTGCTTGCCATGGGATGAGATGTTTTAGTGTGCAGGGGAGAGCTGAAAGACTGTTAGCCCCTTCAGTTTGTGCGGAGGCATAACCAGGCCCATACTGGTTGGTAGCCACCAGCCCACTATTTTCTTTATTTTTTTTTATTCCCTGGCATCTAGTAGAATTTCTGTCCCCCCGGGGTGTGGATCGGGGTAATTGCCCAATCTGCCCACTGGTGGGCAGAACAACTTTGGCCCCATTTATTTGGGGTGTGGGTATGGCGATAATCCCAACCTCTTATTTTGAAAAAAAAAGTCTTCCCTGGTCTCTGGTGGGCTTTCTGCCCCCCTTGGGGGCAGATGGGCCTTCCAAAATAGGCAGTTATGGCCAACAGTATTATGCCCCCATGTGGAGAGACCCTTGCCCAAGGGGCTGCCCCCTCCAAACAAAACACACACATACACACACACACCAATCCATGGTGTCTAGAGCTTTCTTCCCCAAAGGGGGCAGATTGGCCTTACAATAATAGGCTGATCTGCCCCCAAGGGGAGCAGAAATGGCCTTTATACAATTTTCCCCCCAGGGGAGCGACCCTTGTCTAAGGGGTCGCTCCCCATACATAAAAACATAAAGTAAATAAAAAAATATACATATATCCCTGGTGTCTAGAGGTTTCTGCCCCCCGGGGGCAAATCCGCCTAATTATACTAGGACGATCTGCCTCTGGGGGGGCAGAAAAGGCCTAAAAATATTTTGCCTCTCCCCCTGGGGAGTTGCCAAAGTGGCCGCTTCCCTTATGCGTTAGTATAAAAAAAAAAAAAATCCCTGGTTTCTTGTGGTTTCTGCCCCCGGGGGGGCAGAAATGGCCTAATAATAATTTGCCCCCCCCCCCCGGGAGCGACCCTTGCCTAAGGGGTCGCTCCCCAAACATAAAAATAAATAAAAGTAAACAAAAAAAATTTATCCCTGGTGTTTAGTGGAATAGCCTAGAAATAAGTTGCCCCCCGAGTAGCGGCCCTTGCCCAAGTGACCGCTCCCCTTACTTGAAATAGCCCCCACAAAAAAATATTCCCTGGTGTCTATTGGTTTCCGCCCCCCTGGAGGCAGATCGCAAGGCCGATCTGCCCCCAGGGGGTGCAGAAACGGCCTAATAATGATTTGCCCTCCCCGGAGCGACCCTTGCCCAAGGGGTCGCTCCAAAACATAAATGTTTTTAAAAAAAACAATTTAAAAAATGATCCCTGGTGTCTAGTGGATTTCTGCCCCCCCCGGGGGCAGATTGGCCTAATAATATTAGGCTGATCTACCCGCAGGGGAGGCAGAAATGGCCTAGAAATTATTTGCCCCCGAGGAGCAGCCCTTGCCCAAGGGGCTGCTCCCCTTACTTCAAATATCCCTCAAAAATATATATTCCCTGGTTTCTAGTGGTTTCTGCTCCCCCCGGGGGCAGAAATGGCCTTATAATAATTTGCCCCCCCTGGAGTGACCCTTGCCCAAGGGGTCACTCCCCAAATATTAAAAAAAAAAGAACATTTTCCCTGGTGTCTCGGCCTAATAATTTTAGGCCGATCTGCCCCCATCAGAGGCAGAAACAGCAAAAAAACAAATTGCCCCCCTGGAGAGCGGCCCTTGCCCAAGGGGCCGCTCTCCTTATTTAGTAAAAAAAAAAATAATCCCTGGTGTCTAGTGGTTTCTGCCCCCCTTGGGGGCAGATTGGCCTAATAAAAATAGGCCGATCTGCCCCCAAGGGGGGCAGAAATGACCTAGAAATCGCGATCGGGCAGCAGAAATGTTCAGAGAAGCCTGGAAGGAGAGGAAAGGCCTTTCCTCTCCTTCCAGGATTCTTTGACCCCCTCCACGTGATCGGAGGAGAAATGCTCTGCATTTCTCCACTCCGCCGCAACGTCATCAGACGCCACGGGGAGGTCACGGGGGTGGAAGGGGAAGCGATTCCCCTTCTATCCCTGCCTGGGGGAGGGGTGTGCCTGGCCATCGGGGGAGCGCTCCAGTGCCGAGGACGAGACCACCTTGTCCAGGGCATACAAGCAGTTAAAGTAAACGGAGCACTATTCAAAGAAATTACCACAGACTCCACAATGAGCTCCATTCACTCAGCAAATGAAGCACTACACATAGTTAGAATTACTGACTTAGCTGCTGTGCCAATTGTCAGTAATATTTACACGCTTAAACTGGGCCCACCTCTATCACATTTGTGCACCTATTAACTGTGGCTGTTCCCCTGCATCTCGGCTAAGGTCCTGGGGGTACTGGATGAACTTGAAACACATGCCCTGTCAGTTCGTTTCCACTCAAGGTAGGAACGTGATGGAGAGCGGCGCTTCTTAAGTACAATGAGGGAATCTGTATTAGAGCACTGGAATCATCAGAGTAATCTCAGAACTCATGCTGAGACAGTGCACAATTTCAAGTGCTCAACTTCTCATCTGCATATTCTCCCACCCATTTTCAAAGCATCACAGGGTCATGAGGCTTACTGGCCCTACCCCACCCTGTGATGAATTGTGAAAAGGTCGTGTGACTGAGGCTTAAATCCCTGATTGACATGTGCCCCCAGCACTGCAGAGCGTTAGCCAGAAGTACTTGTGGCTAACTTAACTGCAACGTCATCTGGGTGAGGAGGTTAGCCTAGGAGGCTATGGTTTTACTGGGCTGATGATGTCACAGGCCTCAGGACTGCAAGATCATCAGCCCAGCAAAGTAGCTTGGAGTCATTGTGAGAAGGGTTGTCTGCACATGTGCACCAGGACATTTCAAACCCTCAGAACAAGAGTAGGCAAGGCTGGGGGGAGTGCAACCCTCAGCCCTGAGACCCTCAGTGTTTTTGCATTGAGGCATACAAAACCTCTCTAGCTAATTTGGAATTTGTGGCTAGAAAAGAAAGGGGATAGAGCCCTGATGATATCGATGGGAGTGGCCCATGGGTACTGGTAGACACACTGCTCTCAGAAACTCTTTCTAAACTGGGGAACAGTAGTTTCTAACTACCATCATATACAAGCTATATATTCTTGGGTGAATATCAATCAAATTGAAGGCTTAAATTAGATTTGTTATGTATTACAGTCACAAACTAATAGGTATTTTAGAAAATAAAGATTGGCCTATTTAGTACCATATGGTGAATGCACAAGAGGGTTGCCGACAATAAAGGTATATCATTACTTAAGACTGAGCACATATGATAAGTTTGAACTATTCAGTTTGAGTTGGATCAGCTGTGAAGAAGCTGCCGTTTGTAGCACAACCTGATGCACTTTGTAATTCTTGATTGAGTCAAGCGCACATATCATATTGCATGGAGTTTCCCATAAAAGGTTATTGCTATTTCTGATTTAGAGACACACTGTGATCGTCAAGCATGAGAGGCATATCTACTAATGCCACTCTTCCCCTAGAGGATTATTGCATTGTATATTTTAAAAACAATGATAACTATTATTCCTCCCATCAGTAGCATTATTGCAGTGGCTTTATTGGACTAAATATAGTGCTTTGGCGACAAAGTGTGCATTAACTAAATGGTGAAACACATTTTATTTGTAAAATGGATTTTAATAATGAAATCAATGTAATTGAAGTTTAAGATTCCTCATTACTGTAATAGAGTTTGAGGTTTTGAAGACAAAATTTCCACCTCATCCTTAACTTATCTTATGGTCTTCTTTTAAGATAATTTTCCTTCCATCCCTGCCCGGGATCCAAGAGGTCTTGGCTGACAGAGGACTAGTATCAAGTTCTTTGTGAGTGTGCTGGAGGCAGCCATTTTGAAATGTACCTGGAGCAGGAAACAGCTCTGCCTTTCCCATCCTGCCAACCACTAATTTTCCTTTGTCTCACTGTGTGGGAGGAATATACAAATGCTAACTAGCACTCTATTCACAGTCAAGTGACCCAGGACACAGGCACCAAATGTTTAGGACAAGACAATGCCAACTTTCCAAAAGTGTCATTTTCAAAATTGTGACTTAAAATCCAACTTTGCCAGTAAAGAGGATTTTAAATTACAATTATTTTGAGGCCAAACGTGGCATGTCTACCTGTTCCTAATCAAAACACACAATGTTATCCTATGGGAGATGTAAGCCTCACAGTAGTGAAAATGAAATAGGTTGTTTTTCACTATCAGAGCATTCATAACTTAAAAACACACATTCACATTTTCAAATAAAACTGCACCATGCTCTATGGGCTGTTTAGGACCTACTTAGGAGTGACAGATATGTATTAAAAGGGAGATCTAGGTCTGGCAAATAATTTACTTTGCCAGGCTGAACTGGCAGTTGTAAGCTGCACACAGGCTGAGATGGCAAGCCTGACACATGTTTTAAAAGGCTACTTAAGTGGGCAGCACAAATACGCGCCCTGTGTCAAATGACTGTGAATAGTTTGGCAGTTGGTCTTTGTGTATTCCTCCCAGACAGTGAGACAATGAAGGCCTGCGTTTTGGCAGAATGAGCCATCCTGCCAGAATTGGTAGGGCTGAGATGTTTCCTTTCCCACTTACATTTAAAAGGGCTACCTCAAGTACACATACAAAGGGACGTGACTCTAGTCATTAGTCATTGTCAGCCCAGACTACTTAGAGCCTTGGCAGGGAAAGGGAAGAACTTTCTAGAGCCAGATGTACAAGGTAGCCAGCATTGGACTCTCCTGCTGTTTGAGGCCTGCCATGTTCTTCATAGGACTGTCCTGCTCCTTAAGGCCTGTCTTGTTCTCCAGAGGACTTTCCTGCTGGTTGAGGTTTGGTCTCTGAGAAGGAAGACTAGACCAGCTCCCTCACCCCAGGTTAACCTGAGTGACCTCCTGTTCTGAACTACAGGGACACATCAAGCTCCAGATGCCTCCATGTAACTTCCCACTGACCTGCTGCAACTGGACCTGCCTGGTCCTGCAACTGGACTTCTAAGAGCCCTGCTGCACTCTGCTAGAGTGAGTTCCTAATTCCTAAAATGTGCTTCCCCAGGTCCTGGAACCTTGGCTTGCATCAGAGAACACTCCTCTGTGAATAAAGTTGAAATCCTCAACCTCAAATGGGTCTGTTTACAATAAGACTCTGCCACTCCTGAAGGCTGCCACTGTGAAGTTCTGGTGAACCCAACTCTTTGTACCACATTAACTTCCAGCAATAACTGGTATGGCGAGATCTGCTCATCGCACTACAACAATGACAGCCTGAGGTCATTGCCAACATGAAGCTCCAGTAATGAACACCAGTGACACCTAACCAGATTTGTTTGATACATTGACGCTTGTTTGTGATATCACGGCTGCTCTTTGTGCTACAACTGCGACCATCTAACACTCTTCCTGTTCCTTGCACCCTTCTTCACCTTAAACTGGACTCTCATGCCAGATTTTAAGAAGGTAACTTTTTCAGTGGAACTATCCTGCTCCCTCTAGTCAGTCAACATTTCATCATGGTTGGCCTGAACTTGTGGCTTTTGATTGGTCTAGCAGCACCGGATGACCTTGACCATCTATTCTGTTTCTCACACCCTTCTCTACCTTAAATTGGACTCTCGGCGCCAGATTTTTGGAAGGTAACCTTTTCAGTGGAAATATCCAGGTACCTCTAGTCGGTGAACATTTCATCATGGCTGGCCTGAACTTGTGGCTTTTGATTGGTCTAGCACCACCAGATGACCCTGAGTGGCGCTTTGTGGTTTTAGGCACTATTCTTACCTAAAATTTTGAAATTGCATGTTTCCAGTTCCTCTGACTAGATTTATGTTGTTCTGGTATCATTTTATTTATTACAATGTTCTCTATTTTTCTCAATTGGTGTGGGACTTTTGTTGTGTTGGTTTTTCACTTTATTACTGTTTGAGTGCTGCATAAATACTGACCAGAGTTCCTCTAAGTTATGACTGAATGCTTTTGAGCTACCAGAGCTTAATGTAGTTACATTTGTGGTTCCCCCTGACAAGGATTGTGGTTGTTGCTTGAGAATGATTTCCATCCCTCCAACCCTTAACCCAATTACCTAGATATATTATCTTGGACTTATGATGGACACTCTATTTCTAAACAATGAAAATCACAACACACTGATTCACTAATGCTTATAATGCACCCTACAAACAAAATACAACACACCTGATCATAGAAGTAAAACAGCAAACTCATTTAAAGAGTGAATTACATTTAACTTTTTTTGCCTGTCCACAAAACAGTACATACATACTGCCAAAATCGTTTCCATTCCATTGACTACTCAGAAGCAGTTGCTGTCCGCTGTTTTTATAATCAAAATATGTGCATGTAAAAATTGTAAAACATTCCACAAACTGTAAACTGTTTTTAGAAATGAATAACCCACAGTCTGGTGTCAACACATTTTCTGGAAATAGTGTATTACATATTCCTTTTGAGAACCTCATTTTATTTTAGGTGATTTGGCAGCGATTTTTTCAGGCATATTCGCTCATTATTTTGTGTAAAAGGCACCTGCAATAGGCTGGTGTTTGGTGAACGAGCTTTAAACTCTACCGTTCCGTGAGGATCTTTTCCTCTGAAACTATGGCCAACAGTTAATCCGTTTTCTTTCAACAGTTTTCAGATATAGAACTACATGATGTCCAGGCAGTTACATTGTTTTTTCTTAGCACATTTTACATTTATAAAACAATTTATGCTTTTAGATTGATAACGCGTCCCATTCTAGTTAATTTACTCACTTTGGGACTCGTTTTAGGCCAATGAATCTTTTGACCCTGATTGAAGACACCTTAGGACGAGATAACTGATCAACATGTCAATCAATATGTCAATAACGTCATCAATAATATTCAGAAACCACCATGACCTTCCAGTCAGGAATAACCACACCAGTTTAGTACGATTTTGTGATGTTTATTCCCTATTGATTACAATTCTACTAGCGAGTTTATTAATCTCATAACCATGAAACACAGCAGCATAGTTATAATCTGGCAACTTGAATAAGATTTCAGCAAAGCAAAGATTATGAACATTAGAGCATAACACGAAGTCAACATAGGTTAACCTTAGCAGAGTATCAATAGCATTATTCATCAAAAGCATTGAATCGGTCATTTGTCTATTTGCGCCCATGTAGTGAACCCCTTAACTAACCTCGAATCAGCATTGGCATGTTGGGCTTCATGCAAAACAATTTGGTAACACTAATTTGGAAAACATCTAACTATGGTCTCTGTCAAAAGAAGCAGTTGGTACCTCGAAAGGAAAAGCAAACAGACAATCACAATTTCATTGTCATATAGTTACCCTCCGTATTGCGTCAGCATACAGATTCAGTCTAGCTTTGGAAAAATACGAGTTCATGTCCTTCAGCAAGTCAGCACACTGTACGTAAGAAAAACACATTTAATATGAAACGGGGCAGCTAGGCCTCGACTCATGCTAACTAAGGCCTAATGATGTATTAGCAGAACTTTAACATATAACCTTCCATATTAGTGCAAAATCATACTTTAACATAACATTTCATCATTATTAGTCAGTTTCATTAGTCCCTGTATATATCGGCGGCCACTCCCCGTGGACACATTTCAAGCGCACGTTTAGCAAAAACATATTAATACATTTTCTATGCGGCATTATTATACATTAGTTCATAAACATTTTATGTTAATTTCTAAGTATATAAGCTTACGCTCTCAGTCCCTCCTCTGATGACACTTGTCATCACACAAAACCTTTCCCTTCACAACCTTTCATTTTTCTTAAAACACGCATTTCAACTTCTTCCCCCTGTGCGATTTTTCCCAAATTTCTTGGAAAATGTTCTCCTTTTCCTTTTCTTCTTTTCTTTTATTGCGTTTTGCCAAATCTCTTTTAACTCTTTTACTAATTTTGCATGATAACCATAGTCCGAATAAACAAGTCAGGACAATCAATATACCCCCTATTATTTTCGCAAGAACCCCATTCCAAATACTACTAAACCAATTCCCTATTTTAGTAATTCCTTTCCCAACCTTTTCCCAAACTCCAGGTTCCTTCAGCTTCTTCAAATCTGCACTATCTCTTGTTAGGTTAGTAAGCATACCTCTAATCTTTTTACTATTATCAGGAATGAATGCACAACAATGGTGCTCATTAAGCATCTTACAGACTCCGCCACTCTTTGCTAAAAGAATGTCTAAAGCAAGCCAGTTTTGAAGTCATAGCTCTTTCTGCAGCAAGTTCAGTATCCATCAGGAGTATAGCCCCTGTGAAGTTTGTCAGCATGTTATCCACAATAGTAGACAACTTTTGAATCTTTATGGAGTTTAAGATAACCCCCACTGAAGGAATTATGGCTCCAAATATGTCACCTACGACAGCAGCCGCTGTCTTTCTCTTTTGTCTAGCATGATGTAATTCAGACATTTTAGGAATTTGCTTTAAGTCATCAATTTGATAGATCTTTGGGAAAACTATTCCCAAATAACATGTCCCATACCATCCCTTTGGAAGACGGTAATAAGAATTAAGCCCACATATATAATAGATCCTAGGGATCGCTGGATCCTGTCCATTTAACATGAACGTCCACTTACTCTGAAACAAAAACACATGCATGCACTCACTCGTTCCCACAAATAAAGTGTCTTGCTCAGATTTCGGCCTATGTATACAAAGCCTTCCTACGTGTAATGCATATATAGCTAATTTGCCCTGTGTCTTTATTGCAGTGAAAGCATAATCATTTGCAAGTGTGCATTTTTCTAATCCTTTTTCTAGCCTTTCCTTTAATGCCTTTCGTCTATCATCAGTGTGATCTAAGAAGCTCTTTTCTACAGGTGTTAGTAACCAGGTTAGATTATTGCGATGTGCATAAGCTGTTCCAAATGTCAGTGTCGGCTCAAAGTAACCCCTAACTAATTTTATGCTGGTTTCTTTAGCTAATCTATTTAGAAACTCAATCACAGGCACAAAGGAAAACACTACATCTAAGTTAGAATAGAAGTATTGAACATGTTCTTGATCATAGAACCTTGTTAACTGCAAACTACAGCTTATCCCGTAGGTAAGTGGCAGACTATGGTAAGTAATCCCTTCTTGTACTGACGAAGGAATCTTTGTGCACACATAGCAGTTTCTCGCTTCCATTGTGTCAACCTACTCATTCAACAAACGATAGAAGACATTAGTAGATAGTTCCCCTTTTGAATTAGTTCCCTCATGCAGGTATTTTGTATCTTGCCCAAACTTCTCCCATGGTATTAGTGTAGCAGTCTCAGGATTTGATGCATTGTTACTCACTTTCTTATCCATCAATGGCATTCCCACAATCACAGCTATTATCACTACCGCACACATAATTCCCACAACAACAACCAAACATGCACGAGTCCCACCCTTATTACTATTATCTCTAGTGTAACTCATGATCTGTAAAGAATCAGAAAGCAGAATAATACAAAACAAACAATCTACTTGAGGGCAATATAAAAGCTCTTTTTTTTTCTTGAGCAAAGTTTCTCTCTCTCTGCGAGTATTTTACAACATTTCACTCACTCCAGGACCCCTTTGTCAAATCAGGTTAGCAGCTTGTCGTAATCGGTTTTTCAGAGTTAATTCAGGTTATCAGTGTCACATCCGGTAATTTATCAGTCTCTTTTCTCAGCTTTACGGCTTTCAATTTCAATTTCAAGTTAACACAGTCTCTTTCTAAAGTTGAATTCAGGTGCCGTAGTGTTGACCTGGAACATCTCGATCAAAACAGAACACCAAGAATTCTTGTTGCCATTCAGCTGATGTTGCATACGCCCATTCAGGACCTGCGCACCTTCTGTTTGCAACTCTCTTTCTTTTTAGTTTGCGATCACCCTGCAACTCTCCTTCACTGAGATCCTCTTTCCTGGTTGTGTCAGCTTCTTCCTCTATTGTTTCGTTAGGGATCACTTTTTCCCCTGCAGCTTGTGACTCCGGCAAATTATCTCCTGTAAGTGTTTTCTTTCTGCTTGGCCTTTCAGGACGTTGGACAGCGCCCTCCTCTGCAAGCGGCTCAGAAGGAGTCAGAACACTTTGACCCCCTGCCACCTCACTGTCAGGATACTTCAATTCGATTTCCTCAGAAGCAGAAGATAACTCCTCAGTCCCGACCGAGCTACTCACAACAAATATTAATCCTTTGTGCTGAGTACCCCGGAGGGGGGAAGGGGAATGGGATGGTAGAGAGACTGCCACAGAGATGATGAACGCCAGTACTCAGTCTGCCTCTTCACATCTAAGATTGGATACAGCACCTGCAAGAGTCACAGTCGCAATTACTAGGGACATACTACATCAGTTTTTCACTTTCTACTCTCAACACTTAATTCTCTTTAACCCCTTCGCTGCCAGGCCTTTTCCCCCTCCTGTGCCGGGCCTTTTTTTGCCTATTTGGGGCAGTTCGCGCTTAGGCCCTCATAACTTTTTGTCCACATAAGCTAACCAAGCCAAATTTGCGTCCTTTTTTTCCAACATCCTAGGGATTCTAGAGGTACCCAGACTTTGTGGGTTCCCTTGAAGGAGGCCAAGAAATTGGCCAAAATACAGTGAAAATTTTGTTTTTTTCAAAAAAATGGGAAAAAGTGGCTGCAGAAAAAGGCTTGTGGTTTTTCCCCTGAAAATGGCATCAACAAAGGGTTTGCAGTGCTAAACTCAGCAGCTTCCCAGCTTTCAGGAACAGGCAGACTTGAATCAGAAAATCCAATTTTTCAACACAATTTTGGCATTTTACTGGGGCATACCCCATTTTTGCAGTTTTTTGTGCTTTCAGCCTCCTTCCAGTCAGTGACAGAAATGGGCATGAAACCAATGCTGGATCCCAGAAACCTAAACATTTCTGAAAAGTAGACAAAATTCTGAATTCAGCATGGGGTCATTTGTGTAGATCCTACAAGGGTTTCCTACAGAAAAATATTGAAATTGAGGTGAAAAAAACATAAATGTTTCTCTACGTTTTACTCTGTAACTTTTCCCTGCAATGTCAGATTATCGAAAGCAATATACCGTTACGTCTGCTGGACTCCTCTGGTTGCGGGGATATATAGGGATTGTAGGTTCATCAAGAACCCAAGGAACCCAGAGCCAATAAATGAGCTGCACCCTGACGTGCGTTTTCAATCTATACCGGGTATAAAGCAATTCATTTGCTGAAATATAAAGAGTAAAAAATTGCTATCAAGAAAACCTTTGTATTTCCAAAAAGGGCACAAGATAAGGTGTTGAGGAGCAGTGGTTATTTGCACATATCTGAATGCCGGGGTGACCAAACTAGCATGTGAATTACAGGGCATTTCTCAAATAGATGTCTTTTTTACACACTCTCCTATATTTGGAAGGAAAAAATGTAGAGAAAGACAAGGGGCAATAACACTTGTTTTGCTAATCTATGTTCCCCCAAGTCTCCCGATAAAAAAGATACCTCACTTGTGTGGGTAGGCCTAGCGCCCGCGACAGGAAACGCCCCAAAGCGCAACGTGGACACATCCTAAATTTTTTGAAGAAAACAGAGGTGTTTTTTGCGAGGTGCCTACCTGTAGATTTTGGCCTCTAGCTCAGCCGGCACCTAGGGAAACCTACCAAACCTGTGCATTTCTGAAAACTAGAGACCTAGGGGAATCTAAGGAGGGGTGACTTGCGGGGCTCGGACCAGGTTCTGTTACCCAGAATCCTTTGCAAACCTCAAAATTTGGCTAAAAAAACACATGTCCCTCACATTTCTGTGGCAGAAAGTTCTGGAATCTGAGAGGAGCTACAAATTTCCTTCCACCCAGCGTTCCCCCAAGTCTCCCGATAAAAATGACACCTCACTTGCGTGGGTAGGCCTAGCGCCGGCGACAGGAAACACCCCAAAGCGCAACGTGGACACATCCTAAATTTTTGAAAAAAACAGAGGTGTTTTTTGCGAAGTGCCTACCTGTAGGTTTTGGCCTCTAGCTCAGCCGGCACCTAGGGATACCTACCAAACCTGTGCATTTCTGAAAACTAGAGACCTAGGGGAATCCAAGGAGGGGTGACTTGCGGGGCTCGGACCAGGTTCTGTTACCCAGAATCCTTTGCAAACCTCAAAATTTGGCTAAAAAAACACATGTCCCTCACATTTCTGTGGCAGAAAGTTCTGGAATCTGAGAGGAGCTACAAATTTCCTTCCACCCAGCGTTCCCCCAAGTCTCCCGATAAAAATGATACCTCACTTGCGTGGGTAGGCCTAGCGCCGGCGACAGGAAACACTCCAAAGCGCAACGTGGACACAACCTAAATTTTGGAAAAAAACAGAGGTGTTTTTTGCGAAGTGCCTACCTGTAGATTTTGGCCTCTAGCTCAGCCGGCACCTAGGGAAACCTACCAAACCTGTGCATTTCTGAAAACTAGAGACCTAGGGGAATCCAAGGAGGGGTGACTTGCGGGGCTCGGACCAGGTTCTATTACCCAGAATCCTTTGCAAACCTCAAAATTTGGCTAAAAAAACACATGTCCCTCACATTTTTGTGGCAGAAAGTTCTGGAATCTGAGAGGAGCTACAAATTTCCTTCCACCCAGCGTTCCCCCAAGTCTCCCGATAAAAATGATACCTCATTTGCGTGAGTAGGCCTAGCGCCGGAGACAGGAAACACCCCAAAGCGCAACGTGGACACATCCTAAATTTTTGAAAAAAACAGAGGTGTTTTTTGCGAAGTGCCTACCTGTAGATTTTGGCCTCTAGCTCAGCCGGCACCTAGGGAAACCTACCAAACCTGTGCATTTCTGAAAACTAGAGACCTAGGGGAATCCAAGGAGGGGTGACTTGCGGGGCTCGGACCAGGTTCTGTTACCCAGAATCCTTTGCAAACCTCAAAATTTGGCTAAAAAAACACATGTCCCTCACATTTCTGTGGCAGAAAGTTCTGGAATCTGAGAGGAGCTACAAATTTCCTTCCACCCAGCGTTCCCCCAAGTCTCCCGATAAAAATGATACCTCACTTGCGTGGGTAGGCCTAGCGCCGGCGACAGGAAACACCCCAAAGCGCAACGTGGACACATCCTAAATTTTGGGAAAAAACAGAGGTGTTTTTTGCGAAGTGCCTACCTGTAGATTTTGGCCTCTAGCTCAGCCGGCACCTAGGGAAACCTACCAAACCTGTGCATTTCTGAAAACTAGAGACCTAGGGGAATCCAAGGAGGGGTGACTTGCGGGGCTCGGACCAGGTTCTGTTACCCAGAATCCTTTGCAAACCTCAAAATTTGGCTAAAAAAACACATGTCCCTCACATTTCTGTGGCAGAAAGTTCTGGAATCTGAGAGGAGCTACAAATTTCCTTCCACCCAGCATTCCCCCAAGTCTCCCGATAAAAATGATACCTCACTTGCGTGGGTAGGCCTAGCGCCGGCGACAGGAAACACCCCAAAGCGCAACGTGGACACATCCTAAATTTTGGAAAAAAACAGAGGTGTTTTTTGCGAAGTGCCTACCTGTAGATTTTGGCCTCTAGCTCAGCCGGCACCTAGGGAAACCTACCAAACCTGTGCATTTCTGAAAACTAGAGACCTAGGGGAATCCAAGGAGGGGTGACTTGCGGGGCTCGGACCAGGTTCTGTTACCCAGAATCCTTTGCAAACCTCAAAATTTGGCTAAAAAAACACATGTCCCTCACATTTTTGTGGCAGAAAGTTCTGGAATCTGAGAGGAGCTACAAATTTCCTTCCACCCAGCGTTCCCCCAAGTCTCCCGATAAAAATGATACCTCACTTGCGTGGGTAGGCCTAGCGCCGGCGACAGGAAACACCCCAAAGCGCAACGTGGACACATCCTAAATTTTGGAAAAAAACAGAGGTGTTTTTTGCGAAGTGCCTACCTGTAGATTTTGGCCTCTAGCTCAGCCGGCACCTAGGGAAACCTACCAAACCTGTGCATTTCTGAAAACTAAAGACCTAGGGGAATCCAAGGAGGGGTGACTTGCGGGGCTCGGACCAGGTTCTGTTACCCAGAATCCTTTGCAAACCTCAAAATTTGGCTAAAAAAACACATGTCCCTCACATTTCTGTGGCAGAAAGTTCTGGAATCTGAGAGGAGCTACAAATTTCCTTCCACCCAGCGTTCCCCCAAGTCTCCCGATAAAAATGATACCTCACTTGTGTGGGTAGGCCTAGCGCCGGCGACAGGAAACACCCCAAAGCGCAACGTGGACACATCACAGAAAACAGACCTGTTTTTAGCAAAGTGCCTACCTGTAGGTTTTGGCCTGTAGCTCAGGCTAGGCTTCACCTAGGGAAACCTACCAAACCTGTGCATTTCTGAAAACTAGAGACGTAGGGGAATCCAAGATGGGGTGACTTGTGTGGCTCGGACCAGGTTCTGTTACCCAGAATCCTTTGCAAACCTCAAAATTTGGCTAAAAAAACACATGTTCCTCACATTTCTGTGGCAGAAAGTTCTACAATCTGAGAGGAGCCACAAATTTCCTTCCACCCAGCGTTCCCCCACGTCTCCATATAAAAATGATACCTCACTTGTGTGGGTAGGCCTAGCGCTCGCGACAGGAAATGGCCCAAAACACAACGTGGACACATCACATTTTTTCATAGAAAACAGTGCCTACGTGTGGATTTTGGCCTCTAGCTCAGCCGGCACCTGGGGAAACCTAGCAAACCAGCGCATTTTTGAAAACTAGAGACCTAGGGGAATCCAAGATGGGGTGATTTGCGGGGCTCTGACCAGGTTCTGTTACCCAGAATTCTTTGCAAACATCAAAATCTGGCTAAAAACCACTTTTTCCTCTCATTTCGGTGACAGAAAGTTCTGGAATCTGAGAGGAGCCACAAATTTCCTTCCACCCAGCGTTCCCCTAAGTCTCTCCATAAAAATGGTACCTCACTTGTGTGGGTAGGCCTAGCGCCCACAAAAGGAAATGGCCCAAAACACAACATATTTTTTCACAGAAAACAGAGGTGTTTTTTGCAAAGTCCCTACCTGTGGATTTTGGCCTCTAGCTCAGCGGGCCGCGGGGGGGGATTGGGGGGAATGCCCTAAAATAAATTTGACCCCCCACCCACCCAAACCCCCCCTGCCCAGGTGCGACCCTTGCCTACGGGGTCGCTACGCCTGCGTGGCATTGGCGCCAAAAAACAAATTCCCGGTGCCTAGTGGTTTCTGCCCCCTTGGGGGCAGATTGACCTAAAATCGACCAATCTGCCCCCAAGGGGGGCAGAAATGGTCTAAACACAGTTTGCCCCCCAGGGGAGCGACCCTTGCCTGATGGGTCGCTCCCCATCTCTAAAAAAACAAACATACAAAAAAAAAACACACAAAAAACATTTGCCCTGGCGCCTAGAGGTTTCTGCCCCCCCCTGGTGGCAGAAATGGCCTAAAATAAATTTGCCCCCCGAACATCCACCCCCGCCCCCGGAGCGACCCTTGCCTATGGGGTCGCTCCCCCTGCGTGACATTGGCGCCAAAAAACAAATCCCCGGTGCCTAGTGGTTTCTGCCCCCTTGGGGCAGATTGACCTAAAATCTACCAATCTGCCCCCAAGGGGGGCAGAAATGGTCTAAACACAATTTGCCCCCCAGGGGAGCGACCCTTGCCTGATGGGTCGCTCCCCATCTCTAAAAAAAAAAAAACAAACAAAAAAAAAACACAAAAATAAAATTTGCCCTGGCAACAAGAGGTTTCTGCCCCCAGGGGGGGCAGAAATGGCCTAAAATAAATTTGCCCCCCGAACACCCACTCCCCCCCCCCGGAGGGACCCTTGCCTACGGGGTCGCTCCCCCTGCGTGACATTGGCGCCAAAAAACAAATCCCCGGTGCCTAGTGGTTTCTGCCCCCTTGGGGCAGATTGACCTAAAATCTACCAATCTGCCCCCAAGGGGGGCAGAAATGGTCTAAACACAATTTGCCCCCCAGGGGAGCGACCCTTGCCTGATGGGTCGCTCCCCATCTCTAAAAAAAAAAAAAAAAAAAAAAATAAACACAAAAAAAAAATTGCCCTGGCAACAAGAGGTTTCTGCCCCCAGGGGGGGCAGAAATGACCTAAAATAAATTTGCCCCCCGAACACCCCCCCCCCGGAGCGACCCTTGCCTACGGGGTCGCTCCTCCTGCGTGACATTGGCGCCAAAAAACAAATCCCCGGTGCCTAGTGGTTTCTGCCCCCTTGGGGCAGATTGACCTAAAATCGACCAATCTGCCCCCAAGGGGGGCAGAAATGGTCTAAACACAATTTGCCCCCCAGGGGAGCGACCCTTGCCTGATGGGTAGCTCCCCATCTCTAAAAAAAACCAAACAAACAAAAAAAAAAACACAAAAAAAAAATTTGCCCTGGCAACAAGAGGTTTCTGCCCCCCCTGGGGGCAGATCGGCCTAATAATAGGCCGATCTGCCCCCAGGGGGGGCAGAAATGGCCTAAAATAAATTTGCCCCCCGAACACCCATCCCCCCCCCCCGGAGCGACCCTTGCCTACGGGGTCGCTCCCCCTGCGTGACATTGGCGCCAAAAAACAAATCCCCGGTGCCTAGTGGTTTCTGCCCCCTTGGGGCAGATTGACCTAAAATCGACCAATCTGCCCCCAAGGGGGGCAGAAATGGGCTAAACACAATTTGCCCCACAGGGGAGCGACCCTTGCCTGATGGGTCGCTCCCCTTCTCTAAAAAAAACACCAAACCAATAAAAAAAACACAAAAAAAAAATTTGCCCTGGCGCCTAGAGGTTTCTGCCCCCCCTGGGGGTAGACCGGCCTAATACCAATAGGCCGATCTGCCCCCAGGGGGGGCAGAGATGGCCTAAAATAATTTTGCCCCCCCCACCCCTACCCCCCCCGGGGAGCGACCCTTCACTACAAGGTCGCTCCCCTTGTGTGACGGCGCAAAAAAAAGATCCCTGGTGCCTAGTGGTTTCTACCCCCCTTGGGGGCAGATTGACCTAAAATCGGCCGATCTGCCCCCAAAGCGGGCAGAAATGGCCTAAATACATTTTGCCCCTCCAGGGGAGCGACCCTTGTCCAAGGGGGTCGCTCCCCATCTGTAAAACAGAAAAACAAAAAAATCCCTGGTGCCTAGTGGTTTCTGCCCCCCTTGGGGGCAGATCAGCCGAATCAAAATAGGCTGATCTACCCCCCCCAGGGGGGCAGAAATGGCCTAAAATAATCCCCCCCCCACCACCCCCCAGGGAGCGACCCTTGCCTAAGGGGTCGCTCCCCTTGCGTGAAATTCACGCAAAAAAAAAAACTCCCTGGTGTCTAATGGTTTCTGCCCCCCTTGGGGGCAGATTGGCCTCATCAAAATAGGCCAATCTGCCCCCAAGGGGGGCAGAAATGCCCTAAATATAATTTGCCCCCTAGGGGAGCGACCCTTGCCTAAGGGGTCGCTCCCCACCTAAAAAAAAAAGAAAACATAACAAAAAGAAAAAAAAAAAAAAAAGATCCCTGGTGCCTAGAGGTTTCTGCCCCCCCTGGGGGCAGATCGGCCTAATAATAGGCCGATCTGTCCCCAGGGGGGGCAGAAAAGGCCTTCCCAAAAAATTGCCCCCCCTGGGAGCGACCCTTGCCAAAGGGGTCGCTTTGTTGCGTGACATACGCGCGCAAAAACAAACTCCCTGGTGTCTAATGGTTTCTGCCCCCCTTGGGGGCAGATTGGCCTTATCAAAATAGGCCAATCTGCCCCCAAGGGGGGCAGAAATGGCCTAAATATATATTGCCCCGTAGGGGAGCGACCCTTGCCTAAGGGATCGCTCCCCACCTAAAAAAAAGAAATCATCACAAAAAAAAAAAAAAAACCTTGCAAATTGTGACAAAAGACTGTTTAGCAAAACCATTTTTCCCTCTTCTGAAACCCATAAGTCATCAGATCTCTGTACGCATTGCATTCTCTGCCAGGAACGTTTCTCTTCTTTGCTGGCATGTCCTTGCAAGGATTTTAGCTCATCTAACGTGTCAACCACCCTTGATGCATACCCTGTGCATGTTTCATTTTTGGTTTCAGGTAACAATTCCCACTGATATCGAAACTATATACAGTTCAATGCACAAAACCTTGCAACTTGATCTGCATATCCATTTCCCATTGACACAAAATTCTATGACTTAACATGAGGATTGCATTTCACCACGTCAATTTCAAGAGGTAACTGGATCGCGTGCAACAAATCCTTAATCTTTTCACCATTTTTCACTGGAGAACCAGAAGAGGTCATGAAACCCCTCTGTGACCATAACTGGCCAAAATCATGTACAACTCCAATTCCGTATCTGCTGTCAGTATAGATAGTGACTTTCAGGTTTTCAGCTGCCTGGCATGCCCTAGTAAGAGCAATTAATTCAGCCACTTGAGCAGAGAATACTCTTTCGAGCCAGGAAGCTTCTAAAAATACCAGTGATTGTATACACGGCACATCCAGCTCTCAGTACTCCTAGGGTGTCTCTCAGTCATGAACCATCAACAAAAATAATGTAATAATTTTCTTCCAATTGGGTATCTTGAATGTCAGGTCTCGGTTTGGTGCACAGATCTGTTACCTCAAGACAATCATGTTCTACTTCCTCGGCATCATCAATGTCTGCATTTTCAATAGGAAGTAAAGTTGCCGGATTCAATACAGTACATCTTTTAAGGGATACATTAGGTGACCCCAGTGTAATTGTTTCATATTTTGTTAATCTCACATTTATCATGTGCTGCATCTTGGTTTCGGGTTAACAGGATTTCAACTGAATGTGGGACCATTACTGTTAAGGGATGTCCCATTACTATACCTTCACACTGAGTGAGGCTTTGACCAACTGCTGCAACTGCACACAAACAACCCGGTAAGGCTGCTGCGACTGGGTAGCTGAAAAATCTGCTACTGGGTGGTTTGCACCTCCATGGGCCTGTGTCAGGACAGACAAAGAACAAGCATCACGGTCATGACAAAACAGTACAAAAGGCTTTGTGTAATCAGGCATACCTAAAGCTGGTGCCCTGCACATGCTTTCCCTCAGTTCCATGACTGCCTTCATCTCTTTCTCGGATATAGTTATGACACCCAGGCCATCCTGAACTTCTTTAACAAGCAATCTCACCAAAGGTTTAGAGATAATCGAGAAGTTGGGAATCCACTGGCGACAGTAGCCCACCATTCCCAAAAACATCCTAACATCTATCTTGGTTGTTGGGGGATTCACCTGCAATATGGCTGTCACCCTTTCTGTTTGATATTTTTCTTGACCCTTTCTCAATCAGGTGACCTAAGTACTTCACCTCTTTCTGACAGTATTGCAGCTTCTTTGGGGACACTTTGGGGGTCATTCTGACCCTGGCGGTCATTGACCGCCAGGGTCAACGACCGCGGGAGCACCGCCAACTGGCTGGCGGTGCTCCCAAGGGAATTCTGACCGCGGCGGTATGGCCGCGGTCAGAAACGGAAAACCGGCGGTTTCCCGCCGGTTTTCCGCTGCCCTGAGGAATCCATGGCTGCGCCGCCATGGGGATTCCGACCCCTCACCGCCATCCTGTTCCTGGCGGTTTTGACCACCAGGAACAGGATGGCGGTGAGGGGTGTCGTGGGGCCCCTGGGGGCCCCTACAGTGCCCATGCCAATGGCATGGGCACTGCAGGGGCCCCCGTAAGAGGGCCCCTAAAAGATTTTCAGTGTCTGCTATGCAGACACTGAAAATCGCGACGGGTGCAACTGCACCCGTCGCACCCTTCCCACTCCGCCGGCTCCATTCGGAGCCGGCTTCCTCGTGGGAAGGTGGGCAGCCTTCTGGCGGTCGCCCGCCAGCCCAGCGGGAAACACAGAATAACCGCGGCGGTCTTCTGACCGCGTAGCGGTATTCTGTTGGGGGAACTTTGGCGGGCGGCCTCCGCCGTCCGCCAAAGTTGTAATCACCCCCTTTATGTCCATTCTTTCTCAAATGATTCAGTAAGGCAATTGTGTCATACCTGCAGTCATCTTTTGTTCTGGATGCAATCAACAAATCGTCTATGTACTGTACTAGAGTCGAACTGAAAGGCAGTTCTAATGACTCCAAGTCCTTCTTCAATATCTGTTTGAAGATGGAAGGTGACTCAGAAAACCCTTGAGGAATTCTGCACCAACTGTAAACCTTGTCCAGTAATTTTAAACTGAAGAGAAATTGGCTATCCTCATGAAGAGGCACCGAAAAGAATGCTTGAGACAGGTCCACAAATGTGAACCACTCTGCATCACACTGAACCTGAAACATAATCACTGCTGGATTTGGCACTATGTGGCAACATTTTACCACAATCTCGTTTATTTTTCTCAAATCTTGCACAATTCGAACCTTCCCACAAGGCTTTTTCAGACCCAATATTGGTGAATTACATGGGCTACTCAGCACTTCTTTCAGAACCCCTTGCTTCACAAAGTCTGCAATTATCTGCGCCACTTGTATGAGGACCTCTTGTGCCATGTGGTACTGTGGTACCTGGGGAAACACTGCATTCGGTTTTACCTATACTTTAACCGGTTCTACTCCTTTTATCAGTCCCACTTCTTTTCCTGTCAGGTCCCACACTTTCTCTGTCACTGTTCCCTGCAATTCAGGTGGTAAGTCAGTTACTGTAAGCATTGGGAATAAGGTTATCAAAGGGTACTCTTCATTTGCGGTCTCCGTCTCTAATTCTGAAAACTGACCATCATCCCCCTCATCATCACTGTTCGTCTGCACCTCAATCCATTCATTGGAACAGGTAATCAAACACCTCGTTTTGCACAAGAAGTCTCTTCCCAGTAGGGATACGGGACTCGAGTCACAGACTACAAATTTGTGTAATCTCTGGAAGTTACCAATCTCAACTTGGTCCGGATCTGTAATCAGATTTGTCAGGAACTGATTTGCTACTCCTACCACCCTCATGGTCCGCCCCGAAAGTGACAATTTCAGAACCTCTGCACTTCTGACTGTAGAGCGTGTAGCTCCTGTATCAATTAGAAATGAAACCTTATGACCCATCACCTTCCCTTCTACATAGGGTCCCCTCTGATCTACTTCTAGGGACGCTGCAGGTCTGCACTCCTCACTGTCTGAACAATCATCTGACCATTCATTGTTTATTCCATCCTTACCACGCAATGGGAACTGTTGCACTGTGTTATTTTGACTCATTGTTTGACCTGTGACCTGTTGAGGAAGCATCACCTGTTGCTGTCCCATTGGAGCTAATGGTATCTGCATTTGCTGTCTAGGTACCATGGGAATCTGCTGTTGTACCTGCTGCATCTGTGTTGGTTGAACACGTGGCATTTGCATCTGTTGCACAGGTTGGGGACCCTGCATCTGCACCATGTTATTCTGAAAATTCGGATTTTGACCCCTCATTTTTGGACCCCTCACATTTTGAAATGTACAGACATCATTGCTTTGTTGAACAACACCATCCTGCACCACCATTGGGCATTCCCGCTTCCAGTGCCCCAAGCCCCCGCATGTGTGACATGGTGACACCTTTTTCATCCCCTGCACGTCATTTTGAACCAAGACAGTATTCAAGTCTGGATCACCGTTCACAAAACCTCCTTGTCCTCGACCTCTTGGTTGTGCCTGAAATATTCCATTCCCCTGCGGTTGCTGCTGCACCATCTGCTGTATTCCATTTCCCTGCATGCCTGCTTGCGCTGCCTTAATTTGCATCACCATCACTTTCTCTTTCAGCTTTTTCTGCTTTAATTCAATCTTGTCACTACAGTATTTTGCATACTGCAACACCTCATCAATCGGCTTCGCTTGCCAACAGATCAAATGATTCTGAATCATCTGGGTAATCTCTGGCCTCAGCCCTTCGACAAACCTGAACACAAGATGATTCATGTCTTTTGGTTCTATGACCTCAGTGCCACTATGGTGTTTGAATGCTTTCAACAATCTCTCATAGTAAGCATGTATCGACTCTTTGGCCTCCTGTGATGTTCGATCAATTTTCTGCCAATCAGTCACTTTCGGCTACACCTTCTGCTTCAAAAACTCAATTACTTTGTGAGAATACCTCATCACTTCTGCAGACGGTGCTCCGGTAACCTTATCCCTTGCTAGCTCCTCTGTCGGCCAACTACACCCCTCTTGCACTCAAGCCATAAATCAGCTGGGACTATAATCTCAAACAGGTTATTCAAAACTTCCCAGAGACATTTCGCAAGCTTCACAAACCTGTATGTCTTCTGGTACCACTCTATTGGCTTCTCCCTCAACTTGGGATAATCATTTGTGAATGACAGGATGTCACCTGTAGACCATGGTACATGGACTAAAACCCCTCCAGCCATTTCTCTCATTGGTAACATTTTCATTGTCCCCGTGTCCAGTGCGGCTTTAGCCTGCTTTGGTTCCGGACCATCACTTTTCTCTTTATCTCTCTTCTTTGCCCATCTGCCTTCCCATTTCTCTAATGCTCCCCAAATTTGAGCACTCTGCAGTATCTCTTTGAGATATGCCTTCATTCCAGTAGATCTCATGTGATCAAAATCTTTAGGCTCAAAGTCTAACTTATAGATTCTTTTCAGATGCTTAGTATTTTCAATGTCTATGCCGTATTTATCCGCCAGGTTTGCTAACCTCTGATGCACCTTGCCCATTTCTTTGGTTATTTTGGGGCACAGATATCTCAATTCTGCTTCTGTGTACGATTCTAATCTGTTCACCCCCATTGTTCCTTCAACTGATTCTGTGGCTTCTACACCCAGTCTCACAAAATTCAGGTATTCATCCTTCTCTGACCTCTCTGCGGTCACTGTAGTGGCCTGCGGAGTGTTGAGCTTATCTAACCACTCGTTCAATTGTTGCACTATTAAGCCTTGCAACAAGATATTTCCAGACTGCACCATTGGTGTCTGTGTCATATTTGTACTCATTACCTGTGGGGTTAGTGTTCCCAACCCTGCTTGCCTTATCGTCTCCAAAGGAACCCCAATCGGACTAAAGTCTAACAAGGATCTAGACCTTTCAACTGTCTGTCCTCCCTGCAAGTGTCCTGTGGACCCTCCTCTTATTGCCTCTTGGGTCATTATCCCCTGATCACATACGCCAGGCTTACCTTGCGCATACAGTGGTACTAGTGGACCAACAGTAATTGGCAATGATATAGCAGCTGGTGACTGTCCAAGTCCCAAACCCTGGGGAGCATTAACTCCCATAGCTTGATTCATCATGGGTGCTGTAGCTACTTATTGCGGTCCTGCGTCAGAAGTGTAATTTGGAACCAGCTGTTGCTGCGGCTGGGGAAGCAATTGTGGAGTTGGCTCAATCTGCACTAGCTTTGATCTCCTGTATACCGGATCAGGCGGCACCATCAGACTCGTGGCTGCAACTGTATCTGTGGGTCTGGCGCAGTGGGTACACTGACACCACTTTGCATCAAAACTGTATCACTTGTCTGCACTGTATTTGAGATTCCTTTACTCTGTGCCGGATCTTCAGAACTCACACTAGTACTCTGTACATTATCATTTATGGCATATGGTGGCGAGCGATCGTGTAACAACTGATTAAGAAACTCTTCATCTTCTGAATCATCTGCGTCTACCCAAGACCTCTGAGTCTCCTTTGGCTTACTAGAGCCCTTGTCTGTCTTACAAGTGGCTTTCTTTCCCTGTGTCTTATCTTCTTGTGTTATTGCCGTAAACATTTTAAGTCCGTCAACTAGTCCCCTTCTCCACATCTTACACTCATTATCCCATCTAGCCTTAGCTAAAGACGTTTCTTCTCTTTTCATTCTCCTTTCAAATTTCTGCTGTCTCTGTCGTATGGCCATCAAATCCCAGATTGATAATGCCTCATACTGAGCTGGTCTCGGAGGTGGTTTTTGCACACTTAACATCATTCGCAAATTTTCCAAAATTCTTACATTAAACGTTCCATATTCCGGAAATGCTAAACATCCCTCATTCTCTGTCAGTTTGCACCACTGTTTTAACCAAAGACATGGCGCAACTCCCTTTTCCTCCATTACGATATAAGCTGGAGTACCCTCAGGCGGTGTAAGATCCCGTACACTTGCTGTAATGAATGTATCTCCCCTCAAGACACACTTTAAAGCCTTGGAAAACTTCATTTTTGGATTTTTTATTTTGTTTAGAATCTAATCAGGAAGTGACTTTAAATCCCAGAACACTCTTCACCCACCTTTCTCAACCAATTGCCTCTCTCGGACGGCTGCCAATCCATGCGCGACCCCTCTCGGCAACTGAGCTATCCCAGCGCAGTTCGAATGAGATCACACTCACACACACTGCAGCTGACAAAGTCTTGCGGCTTGTCCTCCTCACACAGAACTAATGCAGAATATTGCGAGCACCTTTAACAACAAAAACCCAACTTTTGCCGGTTTACTACAGGAAGGGTAACACAATTGCTTCAGAACTTTACAGAGATTTCACTTGAAGCCTCGGACGCTACTCTCTCCTTCTCAGCTCCCACACCCGCAAGCAGAATTTGACCCACAAATCCTACTCTTGACTTGTCAACGGTTTGTTCTAGTGCACTTTAGAACTTGCCAAATCTCCATCGAAGGTTTCACTCACACAATTTAACTCAAACTCGACTTGTCAACCATGCCCAATTGACCTATTAAACCGCACAAATTACAACATAAACCCAAGTGTCTCCTACACTTGTCCATATACTCCGGAGTCTTAGACCACGACGGGTCCGTACATCACCAACAACCATGTGGACAATTTTTTTAGCACAAAGCGCCACATCCACATGAAGTTCGCCGACTTCCCTACTCTCATACTGTGGAGTACGCCCACTCCTACTAAAGCAACATTACCTGGCCTATATACACACAAACTTCACAAATCACCTGCAATATGCATAAGCTGAGCAAGCGCACATTCTACACCACACATACTAGAACACCGAGAACATACCCAACTCACTTAGGCAGGCTCCGAGATTCCGGGAAAGTCATGGGGAATTTAGAAACACATCACACCTTCAATTTGCATTATCTCTAAAAACAATTTCTAGACAATAATTCTTCGTCCTAGGGCCCCAAAGGGCCTAACGGTCGCGCTGCTACCAGAACTGATAACGTGTCCCTTTCTAGCTAATTTACTCACTCTGGGACTCGTTTTAGGCCAATGAATCTTTTGACCCTGATTGAAGACACCTTAGGACGAGATAACTGATCAACATGTCAATCAATATGTCAATAACGTCATCAATAATACTCAGAAACCACCATGACCTTCCAGTCATGAATAACCACACCAGTTTAGTACAATTTTGTGATGTTTATTCCATATTGATTACAATTCGACTAGCAAGTTTATTAATCTCATAACCATGAAACACAACAGCATAGGTATAATGTGGCAACTTGAATAAGATTTCAGCAAAGCAAAGATTATGAACATTAGAGCATAACACGAAGTCAACATAGGTTAACCTTAGCAGAGTATCATTAGCATTATTCATCAAAGCATTGAATCGGTCGTTTGTCTATTTGCGTCCACGTAGTGAACCCCTTAACTAACCTCAAATCAGCATTGGCATGTTGGGCTTCATGCAAAACAATTTGGTAACACTAATTTGGAAAACATCAAACTATGGTCTCTGTCAAAAGAAGCAGTTGGTACCTAGAAAGGAAAGGCAAACAGACAATCACAATGTCATTGTCATATAGTTACCCTCCGTATTGGGTCAGCATACAGATTCAGTCTTCGTCCTCAGGACATCAGTTAATTCGCCATCAGCCAGGAATTCAGCAAAGTTCGGTAGGGCAGGGCAAAGGGTACTTCCCTCATAAGGAGGTAAAGTATAAATAAGCAAGATAAGGACAATAATGGTTTGAAGAACCAAACAGCAAAGTCCCTATGCAGAGTGACAAAGTGTCTGGGTCATAGCAAAAGTTCGTAACAGCATCACCTCTCTCTCCTATCCCCTAGTCTCCTGGTCTAATTTACTTCCTTGTGTCAAGGGTTTTTATCCCTTTTCTGTTGTATAGTCCCCTACATTTTGATTTGTTGGGGTTGGCACCCCATTATCTCCCTCCAAGAGAGATTTAAGGACTTCATTAAAATTGTCACCCCATAACAGTTCTCACGTAGTTTATTGGTCCTTATGATTGACGTCTCCAGCGGGTAGAATGTCCGGTATGACTTCATACTCTCGCGGTCCTCTTTGCATCTTCAGTCAGTGGTTCCATTGTCTGTACCGGTTCAGGCGACCTTGTATCTGCGAGTAGTCTACACTGTTGCATTCAGCAAGAATGTTTCACTGAGCAAGTCGAATTTCATGAGAATGGATCTACTACAGTTACATTCATCTTCTAGCTTTGGAAAAATACAAGTTCATGTCCTTCAGCAAGTCAGCACACTGTATGTTAGAAAAGCAAATTTAATATGAAACCGGGCAGCTAGACCTCGACTCATGATTTATTAGCAGAACTTTAACATAAAACCTTTCATATTAGTGCAAAATCATACTTTAACATAACATTTCATCATTATTAGTCAGTTTCATTAGTCCCTATATATATTGGAAGCCACTCCCTGTGGGCACATTTCAAACACACGTTTAGCAAAAACATATAAATACATTTTCTATGTGGCATTATTATACATTAGTTCATAAACATTTTAGGGGTGTTTCTAACTTCGGCGGGCGGCGGAGGCCGCCCGCCAAAGTTCCCCCACCAAAATACCGCTCCGCGGTCGAAAGACCGCTGAGGGTATTTTGGGATTTGCCCTGGGCTGGCGGGCGGCCGCCAAAAGGCCGCCCGCCAGCCCAGGGCAAATCAACCTTCCCACGAGGACGCCGGCTCAGAATTGAGCCGGCGTAGTGGGAAGGTGCGACGGGTGCAGTGGCACCCGTCGCGTATTTCAGTGTCTGCATAGCAGACACTGAAATACTTTGTGGGGCCCTCTTACGGGGGCCCCTGCAGTGCCCATGCCATTGGCATGGGCACTGCAGGGGCCCCCAGGGGCCCCGCGGCACCCCCTACCGCCATCCTGTTCCTGGCGGGAGACCCGCCAGGAACAGGATGGCGGTAGGGGGTGTCAGAATCCCCATGGTGGCAGAGCGCGCTCCGCCACCATGGAGGATTCTGCAGGGCAGCGGGAAACCGGCGGGAGACCGCCGGTTTCCCGCATCTGACCGCGGCCGAACCGCCGCGGTCAGAATGCCCTGCGGTGCACCGCCGGTCTGTCGGCGGTGCTCCCGCCGACCCTGGCCCCGGCGGTCTCTGACCGCCGGGGTCAGAATGACCCCCTTTATGTTAATTTCTAAGTATATAAGCTTACGCTCTCTCAAGATGATACGTTTAAGATGATTGTATACGAACAAGACATTATTTCCCGGTTTGTGATACCATTTGGGTCACTGCAACTGAAATGTTTGCACTCATGTGCCTACTCACGGGACCCCATCTCAAGTCTGTATGACCGAAGTCATACAGTAGAAATGCGTTCGGTTATAGATATTAGTCATTCCATTCACGAGGACTCGGTGAAGAAAGGATAGATTGGTTCTCCCTTACTTCAAGGTTCAGCTAATCTAACACCGTGTTTGAAATGTGCATGGGGCTACCAGTTATTATGTCATTATCAGGGAAGACCTTATGAATTCACTAATATGTGTCTGAGACCTCATAATACTGAAGCGTCACTTGTTCCACTGATTTTTAAAACAGCTATTCATCAATGCTATAGCATTACTTCTGCCTTTTTCTCTGTAGAATTAACTCCATCCATAATATAAATGTTCCTTCTAATTTCAAGAATTACACCCCACCACTGTGCAAATATTGCCAAAAGAAATAAGGGTAAATGGCGACCCTCTTTCCCTATTACCTTCTACAAAACCCTATCGTCATCTTTCAAACAGTAGCATGTGTGGAGGAGAATAACACCTGTGTTAACTCTGAAGGACGTCAAACCAGTACTCTAAATCATGGTGTGATTTCTTCTAGATGGAAGCTATGGATCCTGGAAGGTCAATATAATGGCTCACTGACCACATTTAAATTCATTAGAAGAGCAAGGGTGCTACGGACCCTAGTGCAACAAAGAAAAGTGGGACCCCTGACCGCTCTCTCATTGAGAAGTAAACCACGATAATAATCACAATTCACAGGACCCCTCAAGCCTCTGTTTTCCAGAGTCTCTGCACCTGCTACACCATTGATTACTGACCGTGTTTAAATCTGCTTTGCATGCAGGAGATCATCGGTTATTTAGAGAAATGTGATTACATTTCCCACATCTGATTATCAATCAGAAGGGGGCCCTGCTGAAAGCAAGTATTCAGGACAGAATTACCCTTCTTAACTATGAAGGAGAGAATCTCAATCAGCCTTCTTTTCTCAGTTAGAGGATAGTGATGTAGCAAAGTTTTACATTTCACAATTCAACTTCGCATGTTGCAAACCTGGCATGTTTTTTAACGTGGTAGGTGACTCAAAGGGACATGGAAAGCTTAGGAAAAATAAAACAAGCATCTAGAAAATGACAGAAAGGGGTCATGTGGTCCACTGTCTGTATCCCAGAGGCCCTCCACCATCAGAAAAACCTCCACAAATGTGTTACCACCATAACTCGGGTGAAGTTAACCAGTCAGTGGTGTACAAAAGCAGTTACCATTGATGAATCTGATTAGAACTTTCATTTGCGGAGGGAGATGCCCATTTCTTCCCCATTCCTTTTTGCTGTTTATCAAAATGCTTGGGGTAGCAAAAGTGACAACCAATACCTCTTGACCTTAATGACATCACAGGAAGTGAAATCATATGAACTATGATCAGGTTTTTTCCGGGAAGGGCATCACATGACCCTAGCATCACAACAATTCAGGGTTTGCGTTGGTTAGTATCACAAAGTAATGCATAGTTGCTGTTAGATGATATCACAAAAAATGCAAAATCACAATATGTGCTGCTTTCCATTATTTTGTATCAAGGTGACATTACATGAATGGTGCATGGGCATTTCTATGCACCACCCTTGGAATTTGATGCAAATTCCTTTCTACAAACATTGGTAGGCAGGAATTCATGTCTGTTAGAAATGGGGTCTTTGGTTGGCAGTCAGGTTACCCCCCTGTCCATGTAAGGACCCACACTCTAGTCATGGTAAAAGAGAATCACCCTCAGCTAACCCAAGGTCACCCCCTTGGTAGCATGGCACGAGCAGTAGGCTTAACTGTAAAGTATTTGTACCAACACACAGTAACTTAATGAAAACACAACAAAATGACACAACACAGGTTTAGAAAAATAGAAAATATTTATCTAAATAAAACAAGACCAAAATGAGAAAAATCCACCACACACAAGTCAAGTTATCAATTAAAAACCAAAAAAAGTCTTCAGGTAATTTTAAACACAACACTAACGTTGTTAGCGTGGAAATGTACCTGGGTGTGTTAAAAATAACCCCTCACGGGTAATTATGCATCAAAAAGGGCTTGCGAGTGAGACCGTGCGTCGTTTTTTTCTTCAGTTGAGTTGGAGTACGTCGTTTCTTCTCTCCTCAGGAGAGCAATGCATCAATCCGGTCTGCACTCTTGGGTCTGGGCAGACCTTGCGTCGTTTTTACATGCCCAGTGGTATTTGCATCAGAAATCTAGCTGCACGATGCTCCAAAAACCACGTAGCACGGATTGCGATCTCACCAGCCTCCATCAGCGATGCTGCGCGTCTATCTCCAGGCGTGGGCGTCAATCTTCCGGGTCGCGTTGCAGACAAGCGTTGATTTTCAGCTGCGAAGCCGGCGGAGTGTTGATTTTTCAGCTACAGATCGGAGTTGCATCGATCTTTTCCCCACACGGCAGTCTGTGCGTTGATTTCTCACTCTTGGGCTGCCAGCTTCTCTTCTCAGGTTCCCAGGAACTGGATGGGCACCACTTGGCAGAGTAGGAATCTCTCCAGAGGCTCCAGGTGCTGACAGATAGAAGTCTTTGCTGTCCCTAAGACTTCAAACAACAGGAGGCAAGCTCTAAATCAGGCCCTTGGAGATCTTCACAGGAAGGAAAGCAACACAAAGTCCAGTCTTTGCCCTCCAGCACAGGCAGAAGCAGCAGCTGCAGGATAGCTCCACAAAGCAGTCAACAGCTCAACAGTCACAGGCAGGGCAGCTCATCATTCCTCTGCTCTTCAGCTCTTCTCTAGGCAGAGGTTCCTCTTGGTTTCCAGAAGTGTTCTACAGTCTGTGGTTTTGGGTGCCCTTCTTATGCCCATTTTCACCTTTGAAATAAGCCTACTTCAAAGTAAAGTCTCTCTTGATTGTGTAATCCTGCCTTGCCCACGCCAGGCACCAGGCACTCATCAGGGGGTTGGAGACTGCATTGTGTGAGGGCAGGAACAGCCCTTTCAGGTGTGAGTGACCACTCCTCCCCTCCCTCCTAGCACATATGGTGCAGCAGGAAATGCAGACTTCACCCCAGCTCCCTTTGTGTCACTGTCTAGTGTGCGGTGTAACAAGCCCAACTGTCAAACTGACCCAGACAGGGAGTCCACAAACAGGCAGAGTCACAGAAATGGTAGCAGCAAGAAAATGCTCACTTTCTAAAAGTGGCATTTTCAAACACACAATCTTAAAATCAACTTTACTAAAAGGTGTATTTTTAAATTGTGAGCTCAGAGACGCAAACTCCACATGCCCATCCACTCCCAAAAGGAATCTACACTTTAATCAGATTTGAAGTTAGCCCCCATGTTAACCTATGTGAGGGACAGGCCTTGCAATAGTGAAAAACGAAATTAGCAATATTTCACTGTCAGCCACTTGACTCTCACTCATTTTCACTTGTACACATATGCTTACATGTACAGCAACATTTTTGCACGCATACACATACTCTCGTTCAGTTTACTTCCCACAGCTGCCATCATAGGTCCTAAGTGTGCTCCATTTTTTATAACACTAAAAGTGAATAAAATAATGTTATTCTCTCTTAGTATAATGAAAAAGGTAGATAATAAGGAAAGCCTCACCCTCCTGTTCTTCCCACTGATTTTGCCATCTCTGAGGCCAGGGGTCACAAAGGTAGTGTTAGGGGTGTCAAGGGTCAAGCCAGGAGTCGTAATTGCCACCCCTGGAGACCACTAAATGATGTCCAGGGGTATTCATAATGGGTCACAAAAACCAATTTGCGAGGAGGAAATACTCCTGAACTATCAAAGTACCTTTAGTACATTTCAGCTCACGTTTTTGCTGTTGCTAGGCTGTGATGTTGTAAGTTGTGTAAAAAAAAGTTTTCTGCATCAGGTGCAAAGAATATAAAGACAGAAAATAGTTCGGTAAAAATGTTACAATTGTGTTAAATAGAAATGGCTATAACGAAGGCAAAACACACAGAAACACGCATACTTCTAAGTTATTATGATTAAAGCAGAACATATGTAAAATATGTATTTACAGAGTTTTACGAGCACTTTTTGGATACAAGGCTTGAACGTTCTGTAGAGACAGCATCAGTAGATGACAAATATGGAAAGTTTTTCACACTTTTCAGAAAGACCAATACATCAAGCAGTCTCAGGGAAAGGTTAGAGGAAAAGGTTAGTAGGCCTGGGAGCGTGAGAGGAGAGAAATGAAAAGGTCCTCGATGGGGGATGAGAAGTGCATTTTTCAATGGCCTTAATTGCATGTCACTAAGTTTAAACAATAGGAGGCGATGCAACAATTGAAGGCCAGCCAATAAAATGTGAGAATATTAGCGAAATCTGGCAGTGAAACCCACTGTGTAACTCCCTATGGCAGTGAAACTCACTATGTAACTCACTATGACTAAACCATTGACACTTACTTGGCCTTCTACTCACAAAATGAGATGGTTTATCCATGCTGCATATAATAACATAGCAGCATCCACATCCTGCACAGTGCTGCTTGCTATTGCTGCCTAGCTTTTATTTAAAGATGTTAACAACACCAGCCCATACAGCCACACAACCGGCACACACCCTGACCTGTCAGACTGTCCATTGTGCCACTGCTAGGGTACTCTCTTGGCCAGTCCAACCCTTCCTACAGGTACACTCAGAGGTCTGTCACCTTAAAGGTTTTAGTTGTTTTAATGAATGACAATTCAACTTTTGATTGTTCAACAACATTTTCAGGTTTATTCATGAAGCAAACCTGTGCAGATTAAACATTTGTGCTCGCTGGAGCAGTTGGATCCATCTGGGGTGCTCAGTTACCATGGCCAGCCTTGATCTTTTTAAAAAGGCGAAGAAGTCCTTAGACAGAAATACTTACAAATTATAGAAGTCAATACTGTGCCCATATACACATGTTCACCGTTCGCTCTTCCCTGACTCACATGAGTCTGAGCGGGTGTTTTTCCACAAATAACTATTGTTTTCAGTCCTGAGACAGAGCCTGAGAAGTAATTTAGCTCCCCCTCACTCTATGAAAAATCAACGTTTCATGTCATGTTGATTTTCATTGTTTACTTTAGGATGAATAAACTCCCCATTAGTGTTAGTGATTTCTCTATATGTTGACAGGCTATGGGCCCCTTAACTCAACATTGCTTTTGGTAAAGAAACTCATTTGGGTAATGAGTAGCTATCTGTTTTTCCTGAGTCTGTTTTGGACAAAATCCTGCTTTTGGCAGACGGATTCCCTGATCCCCAATGGGATCCCAGGGCCACCAGGACATATCTACTTGCCATTGAGTTCACAGGCCTTGCTGATTGCCAGAAACCAAGTACACTGCAACCCACATGAGGTGTGATGGGTAGCAGTTGTACTTTGCTATCAGGAAAAATATGTTGCCAACTCAGTCACAGAGTTTCCAGTAAAGACCAACAAAAAAGCTTCAAGACCAATGAATAGGCTGTTGCATTTTTCACTAAGGGAGAACTGACAAGCTTTTGTGGTATTGTTCTTTAATTGCTTATGAAACAGCAAGGGCTGCTTTTGTTATACCAATATCAATGTTTGTAGGACAACTATGTGGAGGGCGTATTATTTGATAACATAGTTATACAAAATAGTTCTTTATAATAATGTGCAGGGAAAAAAAAACACAAATGTGATTGGCGTAACCTATTGATCCTAGGAGAGAGCAGCGAACATTTATTGGAAATCCTCTTCAGACTTCCACTTTCAGCAACAACAAAAAAGACCAGTGGATTAGACCGATTATCTCACACCCTCCTTAGGCTTCTAGCGGTACCTTCATCAGATGAGGTGCCCTCATCTGAACTTAGTTTTGATATGCTAAATTAGACCTGCAAAGCAGCGTAATTTCCTCTAAATTCGAAGGTAATTCCTCTTAGTTAGTAAGACCTCTGCTAACATATGGCCAATAAAGCCGTAAAGCAGCGTGAATCATAAAAGCAGGTTATAATTTTTCATTTTAACATTGTTATCCTTGTTTTTTCCTGCTTCCCTGACAGTGCAGCTTTGCATCTGAAATTAGGCCAAACACCCTTAAGCACAGCAAAATGATATGTTCAACACATTGAGCCCGATTCTCGAAAAAAGGTAAGTCTGCTCCTATGGATGTGCCATAAATTTGGAGTAGATTTACGATTTGTTTTCAGTTCATGAAAGCTGCGAATTTCGCAGTTTTTCCTCGAGTTTTTCTGAAATCATTTTGTGGGTTTCATATCCAGAGCAGCAAATTTACATTTCTATATTTGTCCATATGAAAATTCCCAATCAGGCGCAAATGCACTAGCTATTTTGTTTTTTCTTCTCCATGAGGAAACTATTTTTCCCTGTGGACACCCCAATTTTGGGGATGTTCCGGGTTACTAACAACTCTGTAACGGGATTAACCTGCCTGTGCCAGAAGAGAATCAATTTGAACAGATTTACTCCTCTGTGTGACAGAACTAAATCCCAATATGTTTCAGGGTATGAATGCATCGGAAAAAAAGTTTTCTAATAGCCACACACATATATAGGTGCACATTACATCGGTGCCACCCTGGTATGCAAACTCCCCAGCCACTAAAGTAAATGTACTCACACACCAACCTTTATGAGTAAATGTTTTTTTCACATGTGAGAATCTATCTTTGTGAACGTCAAAAATGGTATTAGACTCGTAGAAATCCCTTTTTGCACGTTAGCTAACTTAGATGTGCAATTAGAGATGTCCAATGGTCTGGCCACACCGAGCCTCAGTTTGAAAGTAGTTAAATTTAGGTATACTGTAAATCTTGTTACAGTGGTTAAGCCTTTTGTTTATTCCATTTTTATTCTGCCGGCAGCCCCTACACACACGGACATATCTTTCATATGTAGTGAGGAATAATAATAAAAATGAAAACCCCTTGCGGCGTAGAAATAGACACATTTAATTTGATTGGATTTTTTACACAAACCCTACTTTTCAGTCAGATATACCTGAGACACGCAGATAATACTTTGCGATTTCCACGCTTTCCTTTATGACTCCAGGGAATCTTTTAGAGTTCACGAACAATGCACTGTGCATTCAGAGGATTAATGGAGACTTCAGGAACTTCTAAATAAAGCAGGACCCCCGGTGGCAAAATGTCTTAGAATAATGACACCTTCAATACAGGTGATATTCACAATGTCGCTTCTAGAATGTCAGCAGTTATCTCGGTAAACGTTTTTGAACAGCCGAAATAAGATTTTCTTTTGATAAATGCTTTCTCATGAACAGGTATCATATTCAAAGCGTGGCATTGTAGCAAGCCTGATGGTGATTTGTTAGATACACAAACCTGATGGTGATTTGTTAGATATGGGGGAATATTTATGAAAAACTTGTGCCACAATGGAGGCCCTAACCCAGCCCTGCATTTAGAAAGTGGCGCTAGACCTGTAAGGCCCCATTTTTTTCTTTGGCTTGCATCATTTTATAGGAGCGCTGCTTCATGTTGATATATCTGGAGGAATACTATTATATGCACCACCACTTAGTTGTGAAATAATACTAGCCTGTGCACTTTTGCACAGCATCTGTGTTAGCACCAATGTCACCTGGGAGGAACTGGTGAAGGTCCCAATGGAGAAGGATGAGGACAATGATGCACGACAAGAAGATGGGGAAGCACAAAATTCAGCTTAAGGAGCATGCAGAAGGGACGATATTGTGCCCAACTACTTCACTTAGAAACTGTACTTTATTCATCACCGAGCACAAATTATTAAATTAATCACTTGTACACCGATTTGTCTTGCAGTACTTTTGTCACATTCACATGCCAAATCAACTCACCCACATCTTGGAAAGCATGACTAGACCACAAGAGTTGAAAATCAATTAGGAGCACACTCATGGAAGACCAAACAACTACACACAATGCACTAATACATGCATGTGAGGGTGAAATGTATGCATTGCCTGTAGTACATATTTTCTACATAGCAACACACATATCACACAAGTCTGGCTGGTTGAGATTTGACATCAACCAAACTGCAAAACATGTGATGACTGCTGTTCAGATGTCTGGTGGAGTTAGGACAAGAGTGACCAGTATCTACAACAGTAGGTCAGTGTTTGCTATGTAACAACTCAATGTCTGAATGTCACAATCACTGTTGACAACTTAAAACATACCCCTAAGTGGCACTCAGATGTATGACTAACAGTGAGTTAAATACAGAGGACAATGAACCTGTATGTCTAGATCTGTCAGACTCAAATCAGTTGCTATCTTGCATGCATATCAAGCAATGTCATAGCAAGTCACAAATCCTTGACAAACTGCATGTGTGAATAAGGATACAGACATGTTGAAACATGCATGTTCTAGACATAGCTGTCAGGACTATTCACACAATCCAACCACACTTATTGTGTATGTGACAAAGGATGGTGACTGCAGCTGTGAGTGAGTGCTCATGTCAAATAAACAAATGTGAAAGGACAGCTGAGACACTCCTTTACTTAACTGGACTCACAGACTACACAAGTGCTGTGGCTGGCTTTGAGAGATGTGTGGGCGCCAGTCACTCATCTTGCAAATAATGAAAATGATATGGCAAAGATTGCTTAGACTGTAGAAGAAGCAATGTCCTTTGGTAAATTTCACATGTATGAAATACTATGATATGCAGGAAGGACAGGACAGTGAGGATAAAGAAGATGAGGAACTAGGACAAGCTGCACAAACAGTACCAGCAATGTTGCCCTAGAAGCCTACAGTACACAATCTGGCTTCAATGTGTGAAAATGATTACACATTGTCAAAACCTCACTTCACAAACCCAAACAACATTGTAGCCATGTAAGCCCATACACATAATCACACATATTGTGAAAGTACATTAAACATCCCAGTTACATTGTCACAACTCCCCTGCATGCTTGGCCAGCACAAACAAGTATGAGTGAGGCAAGTGGGAACTGACACTATCTGTACCCTGGATCTGGGACATGCCCCTGCTCCACTATCTACCAATGACGTACCAATGCATAAGATGAACAAATACCTAACAAAAACCAAGAGTCATATAAATCCCGAGTGTTAGAAATGGAGTCTTTGGCTGGCAGTCAGGTTACAACCTGTCCAAGCAAGGGCCCTCACTCTAGTCAGGGTAAAAGAGAATTACCCTCAGCTAACCCCTGCTTACCCCCTTGGTAGCTTGGCACGAGCAGTAGGCTTCACTTCAGAGTGATAGGTTTACAGTATTTGTACCAACACACACAGTAACTTAATGAAAACACTATAAAATGAAACAACACAAGTTTAAAAAAATAGAGAATATTCATCTAAACAAAACAAGACAAGAACAACAAAAATCCACAATACACAAGTCAAGTTATCAGTTAAAAAGCAAAAAGAGTCTTCATGTGGTTTTAAACACACACTAACACTGCTAGCGTGAAAATGTACCTTGGGTGCATCAAAAATAACCCCGCATGGGCGAGTGTGTGTCAAAAAGGGGCTTGCGATTCGTCGATTCCACTCATGAGTGGGACCTTGCGTCGTTTTTCCTTTCGTCGGGTTGGGCGCGTCGTTTCCTCTCTCTGCTAGAGAACAATGCTTCAAACTGGTCAGCACTCTCGGGTCCTGGCAGGCCTTGCATTGTTTTTACATGCCCAGCGGTACTTGCTTCGGAAATGATCTGAAAACCACGCATTGCGAGTTGTGATCTCACCAGCCTCCGTCAGCAATGCTGCTTGTCATTTCTCCAATTCCGTGCGTCGATTCTTCTGTCACCTTGCAGGCGAGCGACGATTTTCAGACGCGAAGCCAGCGGCACGCCAATTTTTCAGCCGCGGATCGGAGTCACGTCAATTTTTTCCCTGCATAGTGTTCTGTGTGTGGATTTCTTCCTCTTAGGCTGCCAGCTTCTCCTTTCAGGGTCCCAGGAACTGGATGGGCACCACTTAGCAGGGTAGGAGTCCCTCCAGAGACTCCAGGTGCTGTCACAAGATGGAAGGCACACAAAGTCCAATCTTTGCCCTCTTACTCTGGCAGAAGCAGCAACTGCAGGTAGCTCCAAAAGCACAGTCAGAGGCAGGGCAGCTCTTCTTCCTCAGCTCTTCAGCTCTTCTCCAGGCAGAGGTTCCTCTTGGTTTCCAGAAGTGTTCTAAAGTCTGTGGTTTTGGGTGCCCCACTTATACACAATTTCTCCTTTGAAGTAGGCCTATTTCAAAGCAAATTCTCTCTTGAATGTGAAATCCTGCCTTGCCCGGGCCATGCCCCAGACACTCACCAGGGGGCTGGAGACTGTTTTGGGTGAGGGCAGGCACAGCCTTTTCAGGTGTGAGTCTCCTCCCCTCCCTCCTAGCACAGATGGCTCATCAGGAAATGCAGACTACACCCCAGCTCCCTTTGTGTTACTGTCTAGTGTGAGGTGCAACCAGCCCAACCGTCAAACTGACCCAGACAGGGAATCCACAAACAGGCAGAGTCACAGAAATGGTATAAGCAAGAAAATGCTAACTTTCTAAAAGTGGCACTTCCAAACACACAATCTTAAAATCAACTTTACTAAAAGATGTATTTTTAAATTGTCAGCTCAGAGACCCCAACTCCACATGTTCACCCTTTAATCAGATTTAAAGGTCGCCTCCATGTTAACCTATGAGAGGGACATGCCTTGCAACACTGAAAAACAAATTTAGCAATATTTCACTGTCAGGGCATATAAAACACATTACTATATGTCCTACCTTAACCATACACTTCACCCTGCCCTTGGGGCTACATAGGGCCTACCGTAGGGGTGTCTTAAATGTAAGAAAATGGAAGGTTTATGCCTGGCAAGTGGGTACACTTGCCAAGTCGAAATTACAGTCAAAACTGCACACACAGACTGCAGTGGCAGGTCTGATACATGATTACAGAGCTACTTATGAGGGTGGCACAACCAGTGCTGCAGGCCCACTAGTAGCATTTGATTTACAGGCCCTGGGCACCTCTAGTGCACTTTACTATGGACTTACTAGTAAATCAAATATGCCAATCATGTATAAACCAATTACATACACATTTTGTATAGGAACACTTGCACTTTAAATTGCCCAGAGTAATAAAAACAGCAAAATCAGAGTCCAGAATACATCAACAACCTGGGAAACAGAGGCAAAAAGTTAGGGAAGACCACACCAAGGATCCCAGGTCTAATTTATGTGTTGTACATACACATAGGTAATGGTACACGGCTTACAAGGATGAAAACATGCATAGCCCAAATGTCACATGAATCATTAACACAACTTCAAAGAGTTGCCTCATGCGCCAACTGTGGTTTGGCAATGATTTCTGAAACTTAACAGGGCAACATGACAACATGATCCTTCAATCAGGACAAAAATAAATCTTCAGACAATGCCAGCAGTGAAGATTATGCCGTACAAGTGTTTCCCACATTGTGAGGCATCAATAATTGAATTTTCTGACCATCAATGCTTTAAAATGGTGACTGCCTGACCTACAACACTGGACAATAGGAAATGACGGCGATTGCTGGCGGACATCGTCGTAGTGTTAGGTGGATGGTATGGCTGCGGACATTGCCTTTGGATAACATTGCTGACTGTCAAAGTCTTAAGCCAATGGCAGTGTCCGCTGGCGGTGACAGTCTAGTATGTAGCAAATGTGACCGCCATCACCTGCTTCTCCTGTCACTTGACTCTTGACACTGCTGCAGGCAAGACCTCCCAGACCTGCCTCTGGGAGAAGTCATGCCACATCTTACAGGTGATCAGGCTCCTGCCTTCTCACCAGAAGAGATGGAGAAGATTTTGGAGGAGGTCCTAACCATGTATGGACAGCGCTATGGTGCACCAGAGGAGCAGGCAAGAGTACCATGTGCACATATGTTTCTCTATCTCTACTAAGCTTTGATTTAGTTAACCTAGTATGGACAATATGTCAGAATGTATTCTTAAAGCCCTGTAGGTGCTATCTGTGTACTTAAATGGTTGGGTTCCTAGAAATGTACCTATGTGAAGTGACCGGTGTAAAGTCCTGAAACATTGTCGAGAGTGTGCAATGAGTGTTCCCTGACTAACCTTGTGATTGTTGTACATGGTTAGCTGAGGTGTCATGACAGCCATCACAAGGTAAATCCCATCATCAGATGTGCTTGATGTGTGGTCATATGTGGTAACATGACAACAGGAGATGTTCATGGATGTTGTTTGCCGGATTGTCACCATACTTGTGCCCTTTCTGTGTCTGCGCATACATCTGGGGTCACATTTAGCATTGTTGTAGTGTTGAACTGAAGCCAGCTAATGACACTGTATGGCCCTAAGCTCTGCACAATAACAACCCTTGTAATTGGCTATGGGATACATGAAGTATTGTGATGCATCAAACATTTTGGGAAATTGTATTATGGGTGGATTTGTATGGTCTGCTTGCAGAAAAAGTTGTATTTTCAATTGCCACTGTCTGTAAATATTGCCATCTGGACTGTTATTGAATAGTTTTTGCACTGCAAGTGTCAGCCTGTAGCCACACGCTGTATTCATAAACAACATGTGAATATTAAAAGATCACGCCAAGCTCTTGAGCCTTCGCCCAGTGTTTACCATTATTATGGCATTTGGTGCACAGTGGAGAGCTGTGACAGATATGCTCAACACAACTCTGACCATTTGTGTTACAGATCCTTGACAGGTCCCATGATCACACTGCACATTTGGCTCCTTAATCCAGCTCTGATGCATACTGTGGATGCTCCTAATTATTAGGGCAATTAACTTCTGCAAACAGTGAGTTGTGCACTGATTTTCCATGTACCTTTGCCCTGTTTTTTAGACATGAGGTGGGACATGTCAAATGCAAGGCTAAGTGTATCTTACTTTGACATGGTGTTTGTGTGCATACATTGATTTGGAAGTATATCACACATATTTTTGACTGACACAAAGAGCCCCACTTTCTGAAGTAGCATGTAAGGTTATGTGTGTGTGCCTAGGTGCACACATGTAGAGGCTTGCATCTTTTTGTGCATAACATGTAACTCCCTCATATGTTGTTTTGGTAATATGGGCATGTCTCTAGCCTTGCTGTGACCCGTGGAGACCATATACAGCTTGTTGGATGCATGTGTGCAATGTTTGCCATTTGGTGTAGCTGTCACTTGCCATTTTGTGTGATATGCTATACCGTACTCCTGGTCAATGTAATGTGGATGGCTCATGTCACACAAAACACACTGCTCTACTAACTGGTCAGTGCAGGGGCTGAGCTGGCGGTTGTGATGGATGGTCAAAGCTTGTTGGACTGACTTATAGTTAACTCTGCCTGTTCTTGTGTTGACTTGTGGACATGATTTTCTGTCCTGTCTTTGGATCCATGCAGAACATCGACCATTAGAAGAAGGGGATTTGGCATGCCATTGCCAAGAAGGTATGGACCCTGGGGGTGCACAGCCAGCAGACCGCTCACTGTCAGAAGAGGTGGGAGGACCAGAGATGCTGGACTCAGCCAGTCGCAGAGGTCCAGCTTGGGCTGTCCTCCAATGAGGATGGTTTGCCTGTCAGGCCATGACCCCTCCAGAGGCCCGCATTTTGGCCGTGGCCTATCCCAAGTTGGATGGGTGTTTGAAGGAGGCACAGCAGCCACAAGGGGGTAAGTATAGACCTATCTCATGTTTATCCCTTTATTGGGTGATTGAGTGAGGGACAGATTGCTAGCTCTGACAATGTGGGAAGTGTTATATGTCACAGATCTTCTGGGCTCACATTGGTGTACATGGGTCTTGTGTGGGCACAGTCATTTTGTTTTGGGACATGGTCCTCAACTATAGGGACCCCTCAGTCCTAAAGCACAGAATGGAGTACATGTGAGTGTGTTTTGTGGTTCATAATCTGCTTTTACTACCCTGATGGGTGTTAGTTCGCCGAACAGATCACTCCTCCCTAATGTCACAGTAGAAAGGTGGGTAGGTTCTTGCTCTTTGTCATCTGCCATGCATCAGGAGGTATGTCTATGTCTGATTTTAATTCAGGCAGGAGGAAATTCATATCCAGTCTTTGTAGGTTTCTGATGTGTCACAGCATTATGTGATTCAGGGGTGTCCATCAAACATGTCACATTACTTACATAGCTAACAACTTGATACCTGTTGCAAGGTAATTCCCCTTGTTAAGTGAGGGATGTACATTGACATGTATGATGTCCTATCAGAGTTTACAAAATGCATGTTGGATACCAGTGTGCATGTGCTACATTTCCACTGGGACACGTGTTGATATCAGATATAAGCAAGTGATAGCTGTGCTTATACCCTGATATCTGGAAGTTTTCACATTTTTGTTTAGGGATACCTTTGTTGGTATGATACATAGGCAATGGTTATCTACTCACAGCTATGGCCCAGACAGTACAGTGTCAACATCATGTGTATTCAGAAAACAAAAATCATGCCTCACTGTTGGACTTTATCATGTGTACCTGCTATAGCTATGAAGGATAGGACACATGAGCCCAGGGAGTTTGGCAAAATCACATTTGACAATTAACTTATTTGATGTAGTTGTGGTAGCTCATATACACCCATGTGGGTTGGATAGTATGACCTGAATGTTAGCTTTCATCATGGTTGGTGTACTAGTCATGTTTGCATCACTTATGCTTTGCCTCTGGGAATCCTCCACAAATAGATGCCATGTTTGCCATTACTGATGCGTGGATAGTTATGGTACAACTCATTCTGTAACAGTGGATGGTCTGGGGCCTGGCTACTGACGCTGACAGCTGTCAGTGGCGTCTGTTGGTTACTATCCTTGTGGACAGAGTTTTTCCTGTGTTGGGGACAGAAGTCAGACCCAAGGAATGGAACAGGCCACATCACCTTGTTGGCCCTGATGGGACTTTCTACCTACTGGGATGCATCTGTGAGCAAATTAAAGTAAGGAGCTTCACAGATGGGGTCCTCAGATGAGGAGCAGGGTTCCCCATGGGTCAGTTCAGTGGCCCCAGAGAGTATAGACAGAAGAGCCTCACTGAGTCAGAAAGGCGTAGAACTGGCAAGTGCCCCTGCATTAGTGAGTCATTGTCCATGTTCTATCGCCCTAAGCAGGGAAGTCCATCAGAGAGTTATTTAGCCTGCCCTGGCTTTAGACTGGAAGGGGGATATGTTGGAAATGGCATTTCTGCAGGGACACCCCCACACAATATGCCCGCCTCCTTTTCTTTTTCTGACCTCATTTTTGCTGGCTTTAGGACTCTGCTCACTTTACCACTGCTAATTAGTGCTAAAGTGCATGTGCACTCTGCTTAAAACATGGTGACTGTGGCTCATATCCAATTGGCTTGTTTAATTTACTTGTAAGTCCCCAGTCAAGTGCACTATTGGTGCCCAGGGCCTGTAGGTTTAATGCTACTAGTGGGCAGTAGCACTGATTGTGCAACCCACTTAAATAGCCCCCTAACCATGTCTCAGGCCTGCATCTGCAGTGCCTGTTTGTGCAGCTTCACTACCACTTCGACTTGGCATTTAAAAGTACTTGCTGAGCCTTGAACACCCCTTTTTCTACATATGTCACCCCTGAGGTAGACCCTAGGTAGCCCATAGTGCAGGGTGCTTTGTAGGTAAAAGGCAGGACATGAACATATGTGTTCTATATGTCCTGGGAGTGTAAAACTTCTAGATTTGTTTTTATACTGCTGTGAGGCCTGCTCCTTTCATAGGATAGCATTAGGGCTACCCTCATATACTGTTTGAGTGCTAGATCCTGATCTGAAAGGAGTAGCCAGGTCATATTTAGTATGGCCAGAATGGCGATACAAAATCCTGCCCAATGGTAAAGTTGGATTTTATATTACTATTTTAGAAATGCTACTTTTATAAAGTGAGCATTTCTCTAAACGTAAATTCTTCTGTGGCTTCCAAGCCACGTCTGGTTAGGTTCAGTTGAGAGCTCCCTTGTGCATTCACTCAGACAACCCCAAACACAGGATGCTCAGCCACACTTGCATATATCTGCATATTGATTGGGTCTTCCTGGGCTGCGCGGGTGGAGGGCCTGACACTTACATGTCAAAGGACAGTAGCCTGCCCTCACACAAAGGACTGCCACACCCCCTACTGGGGCCCTGGCAGACAGGATGGAACTGAAAGGGGACCTTGTGCACTTATAAGCCACTCTTTGAAGTCTCCCCCACTTCAAAGGCACATTTGGCCTCTGACCCTACCAACTCAAACACTTCTGAGGAAGACACTCTACCTCACAGACACTTCCTGGAGAAGAGAACCTGAGCCAGAACCTGCAACCTGCCAAGAAGAACAGCCTGGCTGCCCAAAGGACTCACCTGACTGCTTTCTGTGAAGGACCGATGCCTTGCTGTTGCCCTGCTGCCTTGCTGCTCTCTGGCTGTGCTGGGAAGTGCTCTCTAAGGGGTTAGATAGAGCTTTCCACCTGTTCCCTAAAGTCTCAGGACCAAAAAGACTTCATTCCTGCGAGAAGAACCCCTTGTGCAGTAGAAATTGATGCACAGCTGGAAGAAAACGACGCACAACCTGCATTGCGGTGAAAAATTCACTGCATGCCGAATCAGAACGATACAGCCCGACTTTGTAAGGAGAAGATCGACGCAGCACCAGCATAGTGAACCGAAATTTGACGCATAGGCCACTGGATTGGTGCACAGCCGAGCCGGAATGACACAGCCCGACTTCCTGAGAGGAATCGATGCAACGTCTGTCGTGCTGTATAAATTTCCACGCAATGCCCACCGAATCGACGCAGCCCCTGTGACTTCATGCTGTCAGTGACGGATTTCAACACATCATCCCCGGGGCGAATAAAAACCCCACAACCCGAAGAGGATCCAAGACCGAGCACCGGAAAGTGACATAAAGCCTTCCCTGTGTGAAAAATAAACAATGCATCACCATATGCGGCCCGAGAAATCGACACACACCTCCCTGTTTTCCACGCATCTCCTCCTCTGCGTTTCCTTGCAGAGATTTTGAACACAAACCAGGTACTTTGTGCTTGCAAGGGACATTTATTCTTTTTAAGGGACTAAAGACACTTTATATCATTCTTACAGTGATATCTCAACGTATTCTTATTGCATCTTAATCGTTTTGACCTACATTTATCCAGATAAATATTCTATATTTTTCTAAACACTGTGTGGTGTATTTCTGTCGTGTTTTACTGTATTATTGCATGATTTATTGCACAAATACTTTACACATTGCCTTCTAAGTTAAGCCTGACTGCTCAGGGCCAAGCTATCAGAGGGTGGGCACAGGATAATTTGGATTGTGTGTGACTTACCCTGACTAGAATGAGGGTTCTTTCTTGGACAGGTGGCAACCTGACTGCCAACTAAAGACCCCATTTCTAACAGTTAGTATGATAGCTCAACCTCATTCCTGCTATTGTAGTTTTCTGAAAATTGCTTTGCTGGTGTGTGACAGTTGTAAAATTGAGGAACATGTATTGTATTCTATTGTTACATGATGTTGGCACTTTTCTGGCTCTTCCTGAGGGGGTCAGTTAACATGATGGTATGTGATTAGTTTCTGATTTGTGATGGAAGTCTTATGAGTTGTTTGCTATGACCCTACTTCACTATCTATTTTCAGCATAAGCACTAGCAGGTGAAGGAGATGGGGTGCAGCCAAGTGGGGAAGCTTATGGCCACTGGACCTCTGGTCATGAGACCAGAGACACAGAGGGACCCAGTGGCCTGGAGTGTGAGGGGAGTGGCACGGGGGATGCTTGATCTGCTACATCTTCTTCAGAATCCTCCTCCAATGTCCACTCTCCAGTGGTGGCAGATCCATCGGGGACCACTCCAGTACCATCTCTGTCTGCCACCCCCTGTTCTATCAAGAAGGTGGGTGTTTCCTTTGCTGGAGGCACCTCTGTCTCAGCCCCTGTTCCCCCTCTTGCCCTCAGTGAGAAGGCTATTGACCCCCTGTGAAGCATCTCTGTGGGTCAGTCCACCATGGTGAATGCCACCCAGGTACTGGCAATGCAGATCCAACAAATCAATGCACTCCTTGAGGGCATTCATGGTGCGATGGCCGGCCTAAAGAGATCTTTATAGGTAGTGGATTCTACACTGACGGCAGCCAGTCACCGTTTGTCTACGATCTCCCCTCCACCTTCCTCTTCCCAGTCCAAATCCCCCCTTCTCTGACCCTGCCAAAGCATGCAAATAGACTAACATGCATCCAACTCAACAGACACGGGAAACGCACACAAACATAAGCAGCACAATACACCCCCCCTGCACGCACACAAATAACATCCACCTGCAGACACAGCAACGGTCAAGATTTGCCCTTACACCCCCACCACCCACAGCATCACAGACACAACACCTGGCACACCACACCAACATTCACCGAACCAGCCACATCTATCCCATCCCACAGACAGCACCCCAGCAGACCCTTAGACATCCACCTCAGTCATCACACCCGCAGACACCATAACCACTGACTCGCCTACATGCAGCACATCCATCATACCTGCAGTTACCACCCCAACAGACAGCCACACAACCAGCATGGTACCCCCAGCATCTTCACTCCCCCTCAGCCCAAGATGCATAAATGTCCTCACTCACCCACCCAAAAGACACCCATCCCACACAAGCACACCCCCTCAAACACGCACCTAAGATATCCACACAGACATGTCAGACAAACACTCCCTCACCTTCCACACCCTCAAAATGTTTTCTTTAGTAACCTATCTCTTTTCTCTACTCGTCTCCCTGTGACACCACCAAAAGGGCTGTTACTTTCCCCCATGCCATCCCGTCCAACTCTAAGGCCTCCCATACCCCTCTCCCAGCACCCATGCCTCTCCCCCAACAAGAGTAGGCCCCCTCCCAAGAAGGTCCCCCTCCCAAACCAAAGCCAAAACCCACCCCTCCAAACCCCAAGTCTAAATGTCCCCCTCCCCCACCACCCCCAATACTCCCTCAGATGCCTGCCTGCCCCCTTGATGCCCCTACCTGTAGAGGTTACACTCAGTAGTCACGTTGTGGCACTATGATGTGCCTTGGTACAATAAGGACACTTGCGACTGGCCAATGGCCTTGAACTTTCATATTTTTGGCATGTTGGGGGGGAAGCTCTCTGACATATAAGGGGGCGAAGCTGTGGAATTCACTGCCAATTACAATACGAGCAATGAACCATGAACTATCTTTCCGCAAGGCCCTCAAGACATGGCTGTTCAGGGTTTGAACTTCAATTTATTTTTGCTGGATGCTTTTGCTTCAAGTGTGAGCAATGCAAGGCCTTTGGGCAGTTACGCGCTATATATTCAAGTAACATAACATAACATAACATAACATGTTTATATTATTAAAACCAACCTGTTGTTGTTTTTTTTGGTTACATCTTTGTCCTGCATTCCCTTTCTGAGATTTTTAGATGTTCCTGGCTAACAGTGGTTGTGTGCCGGTATTTCTGAGTGTGTGCTGCTAGCTGCATCCTGTTTTGTATTGGCAGTATGTGAGTTTGTGTGCAGTGCTGTATGATAGATTGTATGATAGGTATGTGTGTGAAGCTGAAATGTTGGGGTAATATGATCGTATTTTCTTTGTAATGATATGTGTTTGTTGTAGTGATGTGGATATTGTGTACTTGTCGTGTGTGTTCCAGAGTTTTTTCTAGTGCAGGCATGGAGTGTGTTGAGTTGAGCAAGTTTTCTTTGTTTTTGTGTGTATGTGACTATTTCAGATTGTGTCCCTCAGAGTTGGCTGGTGTCTTGTGTGGTATTTGGAGTAGTGTTGGCTTTTTAGGCTTACACTTCACCCATATGTGTGACTGTGCATTGCATTTGTTGTTGGTATTGGTTGTCAATGAGATCTCAGTGGGGCCTGTTTGTGTGGGCATATTTTTGTGGGACTTGTACAACTTGAGATGTGTCCCAGTACATCCTCCTTCCATGTATGATTTTTCTTCTCCCATCGCTGCTGTGGAGGTCTTGTTGTAATGTGTTTCTTTGTGTGTTTCGTCTGTTTGTGTGTGCGTATGGCATAATATGTTCGATGTGCTGTTTGTGTGCATGTGATGTGTATGTCATTTGTTAGGTTGTTTGATGATGGTGTTGTGTGTTTGAATACACATGAATATACCTGTGCGTAGTATGTGTTTCCTGTACCTAGCCAGTGTTAGGTGTGATTGTGTGACATGTATTTGTATTTGTGCAGTTGTTTTGTTGTCATTGCAAGTTTGTATGTTGTATGGGAATCTTTGAGCCTGGGCCTATGCTGTGTTGCAGTGTGTATATGTGTGGTATTGATGTGTGGTGTGTGTATGTGCTGGTTGAAGTGTGCATGATGTGTACATGTGGGTATCCTTGATGCAGTATGTGAGTGTGTCACTATGCTGTTTAATGTAAGTGCAGCCCTTCTCTACCCCCTCCCTATCGAATGTTATGTAACTGTACCAATTAATACGTTTTACAAATGCAACAGGTGAGTGTGTGTACTTACGGTTGTTGTGGTCCTCATCTGCAATGATTCTGTTGTCTTTCAGTGAGCAGCAGCAGCAGGATGAAGTCTAGTTGGGGTTCCACGGTGGCTCCAGATTTGTGTGGCTCCCTGGAGGTCAGTGTCTCCTTTTATTGTGTCTGTTTCTACCTCCTGATGCATTGTGGTTGGACCGCGGGGGTCACATTGGCAGTGTGCAACCTCCTAATAGGTCCACCGGTGACATGGTCTCTGCAGAACTGTTTGTGCTTCCAGACGACCACCTTGGACTGTACTGGCTGACAGTGATGGCAGATTGCTGGCATAGGACCACCAAACTCATAATGAGGCCCTCTGTCTTGCTTCCCTTACCAGTACTTACTTTCTTTGAGCAATACTATGGTGGTCATTACGACCCTGGCAGGGCGGAGGTCGGACCACCGCCGAAGCAGCAGTCCGATCTCCACATTACTACTATGGCTGAGCCGCCACAGTCAGATTGCCAACATTGCCAGGTTGCCGCCAGCTTGGCTGTGCCGGTGGTCTCAATCTGCCAGGGCAGCACTGCTTGCAGTCGCACCCAACGCACCGCCACATTGCTGCCGGCTCATTATGAGCTGGTATCAATGTTAAGGCCTGGTTCCCCGCTGGCCCAGCAGGGAACTCTTAATAGGGCCGGCGGGAGGAAGACCTTCCTGGTGGTCTTCGGTGCAAATGAGTTTCATGGGTGGCCTCTGCCGCCCGCTTAACTCATAATGAGGGCCTATGTGCCTAACAAGCTAGAATATTGGATTTTAATAAATATTTTAAAAATATAAATATTATTAAAACATTTGACAGTGATTGAAATATATGTGTACTGAAACTAATTTTCTAGACTACACAACAATTAGCCCTACATTCAGTGTACCAGCCACTCCAATGGTTACTTCATAACAAGAGGTTTGAACTAAAATCAAAACCGTATCCAGGTGTGTGACTCGTTAAATGTGTAATCAGTACAGACATTTAGTCACTCTGAGTAGGTAGTGTGTGCACATCAAACCTCAGTCATTGCTATCGACCCAGTCTTTATATTTTCACAAATATCATTATGCAAATGTAACAACTGATTTGCTGTTAAAAATTAAAATAACAAAAATCTATAACATTTCAAATGACGAATGGGTGGAAAGTATTGCAAGTTACATTGTCTAAGTCATAATTAAAAATAGGGGTGAATTCCAAATTTAATTTTAGGAACTATGCTATAGAGGTCACCTTATAGTGTTGATTGAAGATGATATCGTAACCATATTTACAAAATAAGGGGTCAGGATAATGTTAGGCCACATAATAAAAGCAACCTATAACATACTATGGGTCTCATTTCAAGGCTGGCGGTCCCAGAATTGACAGCCTCGCATTGACGACCGGACTGCCACAACTGTGGCAGTCTGACCTCCACATTACGACCTTGGTGGGCGGCCCCACCAGTAGACCGCTGTCCCCATTGGATACATGGAGTTGTAACCAGCCACGACGGCGCTTAACTCATCACCTCCGGAGTGATTAAAACCCCACTATCTGCCAGTCTTTCCATGGCGGGGACCCTGCCATGGAAAAGCTGTTAGAAAGCCAGTGCAGGAGGCCACATGGGGATCTCTGCACTGCTTAAGCCCATGGCATGTGTAGTGCAGGGTCCCCCTCGCCCAACGCCCTTGGAATGTGCACTATCTGCTTTGCTGACAGTGAGCATTCTGAGGGTGTTGGAGTTTGACGATATTGACCTCAAGACCAATATTGTAGCACTTTTCCCACTGGTCAGCCTGGCGGGAACATTGCAATACACTCAGGGGAATGTCACCACCATGGCGGTGGCATCCTCCCTGCAGCTTTGGCAGTACCATGCTGGGACTGCCAAAGTCATAATCAGGGTCTCAATCTCTACACTTGGCTTGTAGGATCTATATTTACCAGTGGATGAATAATTAGTACCTAATTCTTAAAACAGAGGGGCATATTTAAGACCCTCTAGCGCCTTATTAGTGTCATTTTATTGACGCTAATGTGGTCCAATGATGCCAAAATCCCTGTGTGCAGCTCCACTGTTTTTATATATGCCCCACAGTTTTTTCAAAAATGGTTAAAATTCAAAAGGGGATTGCTCAATATAAAAAATAGTGGATCTCATTTATTGAGAGGAAATTGAGAGAGTGGCAGGCACAGGAGGCATATTTGTTATCTAAAAAGTGTGTTCAGCTCGTGACTACCATGTCAGTTAACGTTTGTTTTTGTGCAAGCACATTTTATTTCATAAACATTTGTTTCACAAATATATCAAATGTATCCATTTTACTTCAATTGATAGTTTTTAACCATGTTTAAATGTCATATAAAAATTAAATGAATGTATGTATTGTATAATGCACATTTAATTTGATCAGTGGATGTGCCATAGCAATTTATTTTAAACAAAAGGAAACACTTTGATAACTTTCACTAAAATTTCCCACAGAGAGATTCCGATCCCATTGTTGGAAATCTTCACAAACACGTGCTGAAAATGTATTAGTAGCACTTTGCACTCATAAGTGATATTGTGGGGTACTTAGCCCCTCACTGGACATAAAGAACCATTGCAAGATTCTGCCTGAAAATATAACACTAAAAAGACGGTCACATGAAAAAATTTAACACAACGTAACATGTGCTACTTCATTGTAACAGGCTGGTGGTACTTACCGCCATGAAGCCAACCCGCCAATGTACCTCTCCGACTGCCACGGCGTTAACAGCCATCTTCAGCCCGGCGGCTGTCACTGTTCCACCTAGGGTATTATGACCCCACCTACTGCCATGGTTGTTGTGGCTTCCTTAATACCACAAAAACCATTGGCGGTAGGCACTATCAATGGCAGAAAAATTCCTTCCCCGTCACTGATAGGGGACCCTCCACCCCCCAACATTCACTCTCCCCCAAACACAGACACACACATGCATACACACACCCATTCCCATATGCATCCACGCACACATGCATTACCTCCAATCACACACATCCGCACACACTTACAAACATATACCCAGACACGCATTCACATCACACAACATACACGCACTCACACCTCCATACATGCACACACACATTCCAACAGGCAACACACACCCGCATTCACGAACACACAAACATTCACACACACCCCCACACACACACACACCACCCCCTCCACCCCCTGCCCTGTCGGAGACCCGACTTACCTGGCTCCAGGGTATCATCCGGCAGGAGACGTGATGGGGCTCTGCTGGCAGCAGCAGAGCCCGCCAGCAGAACAGCACCAGGCCGTATAATTTCTCATAATATGGCTGGCGGAAGTCTACTGGCATGGTGCTGCTGCTGGCAGCAGCGCCACCTTAATGCCATCCGCTGACATGGCCATAGCTGGATTTCCACCATTCTTCTGGTGGAAATCTGGCTGTGGTCATAATACGGCGGATGGGTGGTAGCCATTGTGATGGTCTTTTGGCAGCCGTCGCCATGATGGTAGGCCGATTTTACCACCAATGTCATAATGAGGACCACAGTCTCTGCAGATTGTCTGATTGGCCTATGTTAGCAGTAGCACAAGCTGCATTTTATGCACCATCAAAAAGCAAGTTAAGTTGACATTGTAAAAATAATTTTAAAATTCAGAAAACAAAACAATACTGTTGTAATACCTCTTTTGAAAAATATAACCAATCTAAGGGAAATAATAACAAGAAATAGCAAACTATTCAATAAGAATAATTTGAAATATAATATATATGTCATTTTTTTATTGCAAGATAAACATGCAAAACACATAACAACAAAGTCAGCGCTCTCATACCATATTGCCAGGACCTAAACACCACAGATAACTGTGATGGACCTGAAAATATACACCAAAATGCATCACCTCATTGAAGCTTTTGACTTTCTAAATGAGTCTTAAAAATTAATTATAAAGTATTATAGTGAGGCAATTTCAAAGGCTGAAAATGACAAGGGCCCCTCCATATCAATGCATTAATGGCAGCCTCTCTCTGAGGCAGTTTGTTTGTACAGGACAATTATTAAGTCTAGAGCATCTATATTTCATATGCAATGACGGTGCTTTCATTCTGTATTGGAACTGATGTCTTACACTTGAAAAAGTTTTAATTTGCTACAGTGGTCCATAGCTGAATCCTATTACTGGTAGCCCTGCATTAGGTCCAATATGGCCTCTGAAAATTCCTGCTGAAGCCAAAGTCAATACAATCAAAACCTACAACTAAGTCAAACTTTGTTTTGGTATCTGCCAAGTGTGTTCTCTGTCCTCATCACCTTGTCACCTTGTCCCACCTTGTCCCAGTTTTCTGGGGAGAGTCAAAGTCCCACATTTCTCCATTGAAAGGAATCTCTGTTCTGTTCAGTTCTGGAGTACCAAATCCTCTGGCCAAGCTCCTAGGAAGCCACTGCCTCTCTTTCTATCCAGGAGATAGACATGGTTTAGTAATCTTGCCCATATGCATCATTTTCAGAGTCAGAATTACCTATGCTGCTGATGTCACTGAAGCAGGCAAATAGGCGTTTAGCTATCTGACATTTGAGATTCGATATAGTCCCTTGGTTCATAGTAGAAGTCATATTTATTCTGGCAGACCCATGATTGTTTTGTATAAGTGTTTGCTGAGGAGGTCCATTTTGTGCATTAGCAGTTGTTTAAAGCTTTTCTCACGCCCATCCTATCTACTTTATAACAGTTGCCAAATTGCATTTTCAAGCACTTAACCTTGCCATTACTCTAATTGCATTTCACGCAAAACCCCTCTTCCAAGATGATGTAAGCCTTCTTGTACAATGCAGACCTTTCCGCAGATCCCTAAACACTCTCCTCTTTAGATGATTTCTATTCCCATTTCACAGTGTGAAAACAGGTCCAGACACCAACTATAACTGCATGCAGTGTGGCAAGGAGAGACCAGGGAATGTAAAGACAAAGTTATTTTGGCATCGCCTAATGTAAATAATGTAACAAATTGTATCCATGGAGTCCTTTTTATGGTAATTATTGCTGTCCACCTCCAGATAGCTAATTCATTAAATGTTTCCAGTCGTGTTCACCACCGTGTCCTCCCTCTGCTCTGAAGAAGGTCATTGCTTTATGAGCAGACAGTTGTCAAATTGCCTAGAAAGAAATGTGCAGTACAGTTTTGCAGTGACCTTTTGCCACACAGTTTTCCTAGAGGAAACACCAAGTGCATCATTTTAATATCCTCCATCATCAGTTCAAAGTGCAATGACATAGCCTCTCACTTCTTAAAAAAATTAAGATTAAGGGATGCTATAGTCAAGCAACCACCTTCATCTGTCAAAGAACCCTCTAGTTTCATCAAGAAAAATCCTGGCAAAAAGGGCAAAACTCCTTCTGAAACAATACCCATTGCAAGCAGAAAGCCATGGAACTCTGCTTTCAGGACCCATTCACCCTCTAGCCAAATATCATTGTGATGCACTGCCTGCTATCTGGCTGGAAATCATCAACTTTATCACATACAAAGCGTAAGGAATTGAGTTGGTTGACTGAGGTGTGAGCCCTGGTCAAGCAGTAACCACAATTCTTGTCAGGGTGAGGCACAGGCCAACCCTAAATTAACATGTGCTCAGCTCTCTGGTAGCTTGGCACAGCACAGTCAGGCTTAACTTAGAGGCAATGTGTAAATGATTTGCATAACTTTCTAATAGTAATAAAATGGAACACTACATGAAAGTGATCACACACCAAGTTAGAAACAGAGTTATTTTTAATAAATAAAAAAATATAAAAATGACACAAATATGCAGGTTTTAGGGTAAATAGCATCAAAAAGCACAACGCAACTACAGTGGATATCTGGTCCTGCGATACCAGGATGTGAAAGCTGAACTAATCATTAATAAATTTGCATTGATAAATAGTTAATAATTCTGCATGTTTAGGTTAATATAGATAAATCAAGTGTCTTTAGAAAACGTGCCCACCATAACGTGTACAACAATAATAAAGAAATTGCATTATCTGTTAAAAATGATAGTAGACCCTATTAATGTATAATTGATATGTATTTTCTTAAATGTATTATGCATAGATTAATTGAGAAATGTTAGGCCTATTCAACAAAGACTCATGCTAAGTTTCATGGCATTAAATAACTGTTCATTAAAGTTTTCCTGATCCAAAGAGAAAAGCTTTGTTGTTCTTTGTCCTTTGTACACACAGAGTTGACCAAATAGTTTGTAATATTGCAATGTTTACTAGATGTCTTAACTTTCTTGTGAGAATTGTCTGATGTAATATAATGTACCTTTGCCAATACATTTGGTAGCATTGGTGCGTAAGAAGCAAATGTTCTTAGGATTTGACAAAGGCTTCACTGACCAAAGTATGAATTGCAACTCAAAGTTACTCAATGGAAACTCGTTACAGGAACAGGAGATGAGGAGCCAATCAAAGACATGTGAAAGACTGCCTAACTATATCACAGATTTAAGAATGAATAATTATTGGTTCAACCATGAACAGCCTATATTCTGACCAATGACAACGTGAGAAAATACATTGGGGGTGATTCTAAGTCTGGCGGGCGGCGGAGGCCGCCCGCCAGACTTCCCCCCTCCAGAATACCGCACCGCGGTCGGAAGACCGCTGCGGCTATTCTGTGTTTTACACTGGGCTGGCGGGCGACCGCCAAAAGGCCGCCCGCCAGCCCAGTGTAAAACTACCTTCCCACGAGGACGCCGGCTCAGAATTGAGCCGGCGGACTGGGAAGGTGCGACGGGTGCAGTTGCACCCGTCGCGAATTTCAGTGTCTGCAAAGCAGACACTGAAATTCTTTTTGGGGCCCTCTTACGGGGGCCCTGCGACACCCCATACCGCCATCCTGTTCCTGGCGGGAGAACCGCCAGGAAGAGGATGGTGGTATGGGGTGTCAGAATCCTCCATGGCGGCGCAGCTTGCTGCGCCGCCATGGAGGATTCATTTGGGCAGCGGAAAACCGGCGGGAGACCGCCGGTTTTCCACTTCTGACCGCGGCCGAACCGCCGCGGTCAGAATGCCCAGCGGGGCACCGCCAGCCTGTTGGCGGTGCCCCCGTCATTTTAGCCCTGGCGGTCTTGGACCACCAGGGTTAGAATGACCCCCTTTGTGTACTTTTAATACACCCCAACTACACTTGGCAAGAGAGATAGTTCCAACGTGAGTTCCAGAGAAACGAGTCCCAGTTCGAGATCCAGAGAGACTAGAGCAGACTTAAATGCCCTTTTTAGAGACATCACTTAGTTATTGATCCATAGATGATGCCATTTTGATTTTGGTTCAGCTACCTTAGAGCCCATTGTTGCTGAGCCAGTCCCCTTCATTTTCCCACTGTGAATGCTGACCAGACGGATGTCCAGCTGATGAAGAAATCTCTGCTTACTGACCCATTAAGGAGAGGTATAATGAGATGTACTAGTATTCTTGTTGCAGGTTTTGTATTTCTTTTCCTGGTACCAACCACTATATTTTGCATAGAGCCATAGCTAGATGTTTTTCCAAATTAACTTTTGTCTGACTTTTCCTTTTGCATGATAATCCAATCATGCCACTCGAATTAGAAGGTTAGCTAGCACGTCCATGTTCTATAATCATAATTAACAAAGGATTGATTTTGTTCAGCTGTCAATGACTAAATGTATGCTATATCATTAGTTCAGTTGTTGTTGATAGTGATTTATGTAGTAGCTATTGAATGTTTGATGTTAAATGGTTTAGTGAAATTACAATTCTTTAATTGTTTGGTCAACCTGTGTTGTTCTTATATGACTATCAGCTGATAGTGAGATTGCTTGACGTGACTTTAGCATTCTTAATTTATGGAAATAAATGTTCTAACTTTTACCAAAAAGTGTGGTTATTCATGGGCACATGGGCCATGGTGTGTGAAGTTTACTGACTCAATCTTTTGATAAATGTTAAATGATTTTGGTGGGTTATTTGGTAATTCAGTAATGAATAAAGTTTGTGTTCATGGTAAATCTCTACTAACTGAGTCAAAATGTCTATTGAACCTCTAATGTGACCACGTATCAATAAATTATAAACAGACAAATGAGTCCAGATGCGCTCACAAGGACAAAGTCTCAAATTCAGGCAGACTGTGGTGGAGTGCGAGCAAACTACAGGAAACCAGTTATGCCCACTGAAACAAAATAATTTAAATCCTGGTTTGCAGAGCGCTGAGAGGATTTGCATTGAAGATGGTTCACGCACCAAAAGTGATGCACGGGTTCTAAGGTGCAGGAAGGTTGTGATGCGAGGTACTGCATCGTGGTCGAAGACTCTGTTGAAGATGGCTTGTGATGCAAAGCCTGCATTGAGGATGTGCCACACAGTCTGGTTCTAAGAAGCTATGAGGCTGTGTTACAACTCCAGTGTCAAGAAACTAGCTGCCTTAGATGAGTGATGCGAGGGCCATATACTGTGGATGAGAAATGCAGCAGCAGTTCAAAAGATGTTGCGGGCTGCAGAAGTAATGTGGGTCTTTGTGATGTGCCCAATCCATGCAGCAACGCAATACGTCTGTTCTGCTCATAATTTCACCATGCAGTAGATGAGATGTGTTGGTTCTGCTGGATCCACAGAGGCCGGCAGAGCACCTTAGATCCACTTCCATGGGTCCGGGACAAGGGTGCTTCTACTGGCAGGGAAGTCTTATAGGTGACATAGCCCTAGTGCAGGTGCAGAGTTGTTGGAAACCTTTTATGTCCCTGATGCTTCAGATTAGAAGACCAACAAACTAACTCTTAGGAGTAACTCTGAGGTTCTGGTTTCAAGAGATGCAGGTTCAGTCCTTCTCACCCAGGCAAAAGGGCAGCAGGTTAGCACAGCAAAGCAGCAGACTTCAGAGTAGCAGTCCAGCACAGTGACAGTCCTTTTAGCAGCACAGCAGTCCTTCTTCCTGTATCCACAGATACAGAAGTGTGCTGAAGAGTTGGTGGCTGAAGTCCAGTATTTATATCCAGTTGTGCCTTTGAAGTGGGGGGGGGGACTTCTAGAGGCATACCTTTGAAGTGCACAGGTGCCCGTCCTTCCTGGCCCTAGCTCCAGACTAAGTAGAGGGGATATGCAGCCCCCTTGTTTGGTGGCAGCACAGAGCCTATTTAAATGTTAGTTGGGCTTTGCCAAGCTCTTCCCTCCCATCGTGTCAGTGATGGCTCAAACAGGCACACCTAAGCCCTTTATTTTGTGTTGCTATCTAGGAGGAATACATAAAACTCAACTGTCCACTACAACCAGTGAAATGACCCAGAGAAAGACTACAGGTGCCAAATAGTTAAGGCAGTAAAATACAAACTTTCTAAAAGGGGCATTTTCAAATTGTTATTTAAAATCTAACCTCACCATAAATTAGGATTTTTCATTACAGCTCCGAAGACATCAAACCTGAACTGGTGACCTGCTCCCATTTGATAATTGCAGCTTTTTAAATGCAATTAGGTAACTCCAATGTTATCCTATGGAAGAGGTAGGCCTTTGCAGTAGCACAAAACAACTGTAAGAGTTTTTCACTACCAGGACATGTAAAACTAAAAGGTACATGTCCCATTTTTTAAAGACATTACACCCTGCCTGCTGGGCTTTCCAGGTCCTAACCTAGGGTGGCTGATATGTATTAAAGAAGAGGGTATGGGCCTAGCAAATGGATTATTATTCTTGGTCAAAATGGCAGATTAAACCTGCACACACACAGGCTGCAATTGAAGGGGCTACATAAGTGGGGGGCACAATGAGTGTTGCAAGCCCACTAGTAGCATTTAAGTTACAGGCCCAGGGCACTGTTAGTGCCATTTTACTATGGACTTGCAAGTAAAATAAATATGCCAATTGGGTATAAGCCTATTCTACCATGTTTTAAAGAGAGAGCACAAGCAGCTTAGCGCTGGTTGACAATTGTAAAGTATGCAGAGTCATGAAACTAGCAACAAAACTCTCTCAGACATGCCACTCTATGACATGCTTGTCTATTGTACTCTACGCCACTCCAATCCACTCTACCCCACTCCACAATACACTGTTCCACCCTATGCCCCTGCACTCTATCTCATTTTACTTCACTGTATGACACTCTACAACATGCCACTCAATGTCGTAACATGCCACTCCACTGTAAAAGACACCATTCCTCCACTTCACTGCACTATATGCCAGTCTACTTTATACCACTGCACTGTAGGCCTCTCCACTGAAATACATTCTATAACATGCCACTTCACTCTATGCCACTCCCCTCTATGCCTCTCCATTATACGCCTGACACTCTACACCACAAGACTATACACCCTGAGACTCTATGTCTCAACACTCTATGTCATGACACTGTATGACACAACACTACATTATATGTCACTCCACCCTACTCCACTCTATGACACTCCACTCTATCATTTGAAGCAATGTTTTCTAAAAAAAAAAAATAATAATAATTAAATGAATTTTTTTTTAAAGATTAGTTACAATTAGGGAAACTTGACTAATTTTTTCAATACGAAACAAACTTTAACTACACAAACATCGAACATTTTTAAGTTAAAGTTATAACAAATTTATAAATTACACCTCACCAAAAACTTACTATAACTAGCACACCTCGGTACACAAATCTTTTCTGTAGTGTTAGAGAAATTAAAGAAAATACAAATTTGTATACATAGTGGTTTGGGGAAATGAGCATGGATTCCAGTTATAGCGTTCCTCCCGTTATAGGTCAGTATATACTGAAGGTCTCTACAGCTCAGTACCCACACCTGGCTTTTCCTGTTGGTAGTAAGTTGACTAGTGCTGAGCCAGTCTCCTAACAAATCATGGTAGTTATGTAACTGTAATAACACTGTTGAGTATGTTCAATTGATTTTTCCTGTGGCATATATGCTGGAGCTTGACACACCTGACCTACTACTGGAAGTGTTTTTTTTAACCAATTTCTTGAGTTAATGGGCTTACAAGTAGAGATAAGTATCAAATAATATCAACATTTCATTTGTGGACATTTCTCTGGCTGCCTACTAGTTCAGGATTATTTTTCAGAGCTACTGTGATGTACTGGATTTATATTTTAGAAGGGGAATTAATAATACAATATATTGCTAGGTTCAAACAACTAAGAACCACAGGGCCTGATTACGAGTTTGGCGGTCACACCACCATGGTCATGAATAAAAGGAATATTTTTCCATATGTGTTGATGCAGGTGTTTACATTTTGATGAAATAATTCCAAAATGTACACATATGTGTGTCACATGTGTAAAAATACTTTGTACAAATACCGTTCGATTGCTGGAGTCTGGGCCATATATGCCTAGTCCAGTCAACGGCAGAAAAATTTGAAAGGTACTTATCTTAATTTGTTTGGGGGGAGGGGTGAAGATGCTGCTGTGAAGGGTGGACTGTAAATGAAGGGGTCCACGTTGGAAACTGGAGGGAAAAAAAGGGAATGGGGGAGCAAGCACTCCATTTCCTTTGTTACTGCCATGTAAAAGCAGGCAGTCTCCCCGCCACAGTCAGCTTGACGGAAAAGCAGACCATAATGTAGACAATGGTAACCTTGTCTGTACTGCCCTCTGACAGCTGCTATTCCACAGCCACCATCATGATAGTGGGAGAATTACTGGTGGTGTCGGTGGGACTCCAGAGGTCTGTAGTTCAGCAAACCGTCAACATCGTAATTTGGCTGGCGGACTACCTAGTCATCAGTCAGGGTTTCTGAAACTGCTGTGACAGCAATGACAAGACTTCCAAACCTGTCATATCTGTGAATTAGGGCCTGATTTAGATCTTGGTGCCGTATTTAGATGTTACAGTTCTGCAAGTGGATTGATTGGAAACGGATTGCTGATGGAGGGAGACAGCAGCAGTTCCCAATGGACTGCATACAATGGCAGGGGCTATGGAAGAAATGTAAGTGACACACACACATTGTCCCTTAACAATATGTGTACCCTTGCAATGCACTCTTCATAACACACCACGTACACACAATAACCCATTGCCATTCCAACACAACACAAACTGTACATGCCAAATGCACACATTGACATACACACATAACACAACATACACGCACTTTACACTGCACCCACACACAACACTTTCACAACAACCAACACAACTACACACTCAACTACACACACACACACACACACACACACAAGCACAACTACACACAGCACAACAATATCTGCTACACAACAACACTCACCTGAATGAGTCACCTGGCAACTCAACAATCACAACAACATCAGTCTCACATGCAAGTGACCCACATACAGACACACCACCCACTCTAGCTCCCTCATCTCAAACAGTCAATCCACATGCATACACATACTGACTCACATACAAACAAAGGGCACAAACCTACCTGTATAGGTCCCCTTTAATGCACACACATGGACACCATTGTCCATTGTGAGTTTACCATCATTGTGGTGCTTTCATTAATTTTGCAATGTGTGATGCGTGTTGTCCCAGTGTGTCCCCAGCCATGTGTGACACCATTGTGTACCCCACATATTCATGTCACAGAGATAAAAAAAAAAGTATTGTGACATGTATATGCTTGCAGTTGCCTAGCCTCCAGTTCAGTGCCCACCCAATGCATCACGGCAATGTGGCATTCCTACCTTCGAGTCCGGTGATGGGGCTGGTAATTTTTTTCCGTCAGTCGGTGGCAGCAGCAATGACAGGTGTTTCACCCCTTCCCCTCAATCCGCCAACTCAAATACAGAGGTCAGACCGCCATTTTTCCTTTGCGGTATTTTTACTTCAGCCAATTTCAGTCCAGCCAGGGAAGGTGTGGCAGGAAGTTCTATGCACTTCAAAACTACTGTCTAAAAGCTTTTCACACCTTTCAGATTCAGGGCACCAGTGTATTAAAGTAGGAACCTAGACACCATCTCTTCAGTACACTTCTGGACCTGTGTATAATCTGCCATAAAGAAGGACTACTGTGCTGCTGCAAGGACTATCACTCTGCTGGATTGCTGTTATACAAGACTGCTGACCTGCTTGGATTGTTGCCCTCTTTGTCCTGCTGTCCTGCTACCTTGTGCTTGGGGGCAATGACTGGATCTTCAACTGCCCCAGGTCCACCAGAGTGACTAACATGGCCTAGGTTGCTGGCTTTCTATTCAGAGCCTTCATCTTGGACCCACACCTGGACCCAGCCTGAGTGAGTCCAGACCTTCGAAGTGTTGCCCCTCCAGTCCTGGACAGTGGTGCTTAATGTGTCAGATAGCCAAAGCCAAAAGTGAGGACTCAGAAAACAGAAGGAGACCACCTGAAGTGCATTGCCAGTTTTTTGGCAGAATTTGCAGCTTCTCTCACTTTGTGGTTCTCCACAGAGAAAATCGATTTCATTGGTCCTTTGCCAAATGGGTATGTGACCTTGTGGAACTGTCTTCAGCTACAGTCCACTGTCTCGCCCTGCTGGACATTTTTGAATTCCATTTCGACAACTAAGTCAGAACTTAGAAATCTTCACTGTGGATTTAACCCAAGGTTAGCTGGCAATGACGCTCGCTCATTGAACATCTCCTGCAGCCTTTCCCCACTGAACTTTACCTTCTCAGAACAGTTTTCTTGAGAATTTTTCCAAGTCTGAAGGTAAGCACTGACCGGGCCTAATCCACTTCTTGTATTCAAACAGCCCTCCATCATGGTCAGTCTTATTTTTTTACTTTGAGCCAGTCTTACGTAACTAGATGTCCACGGTTGTCACTTTAAAAGTTTAGGTGATACTTTTTACTAAAAACATGAAAAATTCATAAATCAGGTGATACCGATGGGATTTGTGTTGTATTCATGTCAATTAATTAATTAAAATGTTCTCTATTTTTCTAAATTGGTTCGGATTTTTTTTGTGTTTTATTTTTACTTTATTACTATTTATGTGCTGCATAAATACTTTACACATTGCCTCTAAGATGAGCCTGACTGTTTTTGGGTCACATTACCCAGGGCAAAGCACTGGTTAAATTAGTGACTTTATGTGGTTCACCATGCAGGGGATTGTGGCTGTTGCTTGAGCAGTGATCACAACTCAGTCAACCAACAACCCAATTTATAACAGGAGACATGAGGATGGTAGGAATTCTGGTGATTTGCACAGATTCTGGAACTCTCCCTGATAGAAATATGACAAAAAAATTAATGTTTTTTAGCCAACATTTGAGGCTTGCATGTTATTGTAGGTTAGATAACATCATGGGACCCATCCAAGGGACACCACCCTTGACTCCACTGTGTGTCTATGTTGAAAAATGGGTTATTGGTAAGGGCAGGTAGGTACCTACACTTAGCAATAGGCCACTAACCTCAACTTAGATTCAGTTAGGTCTCAGTAAATTAAGCCCAGCTCAACCCTTGGTAGCTTGGCAACGAGCGACAAGGCTTAACTTAGGAGACAGAGTGTAAAGCATTCAAATATCAAAAAACAGTAATTAAATAAAACACAGGAAACAGTTTAAAAATCCAAACCCACTTTATAAAAATAGATTATATTTTTATCTTTAAAATGACACAAAAACAAATAAAATCGGATAGGGGGAACCGGAGATATGAATTTTTAAAGAATTATTGTTTTTTAGTGCCTAGAAACAGAAAGCGCCAATCGGGTCATCTGGTTGCACCTCGACCGGGGCAAAGTCAAAGTTTCAGGCCGACCACGATGGAGCCCGGCTTGGCTACAGGCCGCGGGAGGCCTCGGTCAAAGGTTTACCTTCACACTTAGTCGTTTTTCTGAAGATTATTTTCAGCGGGACGAACCTGCCAGTCCAATCCGACCTCCTGGAGCCCTTCTCCAGATACGTGTCACGGGAATCCTCGGTGGAGATTTTTACCTTCTGACTTAGTAGTTTTTTCAAGGTGAAAATCCTTCGACCGGGGTAAACCTGGATCTTGATCCAACGTCCCTGGAGCCCTCCTCGGATACTCTGGCTGGGAGATCCCGGTCAACTTTTTACCTTCGGACTTAGGGGGTCATTACGACCCTGGCGGTAAGGTGTCGGTAACACCGCCAACAGGCTGGCAGTGTTCCGCCAGCAATTATGACTGTGGCGGAATTGCCACGGCCATACTGCCGGCCCCTCCATTATCCCACCAGGATTCCGCCTGGCAGTCATAATCCCCAGGGCAGCGGTGCAAGCACCGCTGCCCTGGGGATTATGAGTCCCCGACCGCCAGCCTGTCCGTGGCGTTAGACACCGCCATTGAAAGGCTGGCGGTAAGGGGACTTGGGGTGCCCCTGGGGGCCCCTGCACTGCCCATGCAATTTGCATGGGCAGTGCAGGGGCCCCCAGGCATAGCCCCGTTGCGCATTTCACTTCCCGAATTTCGGGCAGTGAAATGCGCGATGGGTGCTACTGCACCCGCTGCACATCAGCATTGCCACTGGCTCTATTACGAGCAGGCAGCAATGTTGATGTGACATTTCCGCTGGGCCAGCAGACGGTAACACTGTTACCGTCCGCTGGCCCAGTGGAAATGTCATAATAGGGAGCCAGTAATACAGCCGGCAATGGCGGTATTCTGTCTCCCACGGCCTCAGCGGTCTTTTTACAAGACCGCCGAGGTCGAAATGACCCCCTTAGTCTCTTTTTTGGAGATTTTCTTTACCAGGACGAACCTGCAAATCAGGCCGGGTCGCGGTTGAGGCAAGCTGGCTACAGTTGCTGCGGCGGGTTGGTCTCTCTATGGAGCTTTTTTTCAAAAGTTCTCAAAACTTCTCCAAACTTCTGGGGCTTCTCCCAGATGTTCTTTTAAGGTTCTTTTGGGGTCCACAGCTCACCCCAAGGGTCCAGAAGCTCTGAGATGATCCTTGGGGGTGCGGACTACAACCCCCAGAATGCACCTGGCTCAAACTCCTTTTTGGCCCTGGGCATTGGCCAGCTGATTGAATTCTTCAGGAGTTGGTGCAGGGGACTCTGGTTAGCAGTTTTTCACCTGTAGCAAACATGGAGTCCCTCCTTGAACCAGTTGAAGCCAGGCAAAGTCCTTCTTGTGGAGAAGCCCAATTGTGCAGCTGGTGCAGTCCTACTGAGTGCAGGTTCCAGGTGCAGGCCAGGGGTCCAGCAGGGCAGTCCTTCTTCTCCTTTGGTTCTTCCTTGTTGGAATCTGATGGGGATCTGAGGTGTGGGTGCAGGTCTGACAGTTTTATCCTTGCTCCTGGGTGAAAAACAGGGGGGTCCTTATTTTCCAATCAGGTGCAGGGTCCTTCCCCCTGTGATGACCACTTCCTAGGAAGTGTGGCAAAAATCAATCCCAGGAGGCAACATTCTTCAAAAATCCAACATGGCTGAATCTGATTTTTGAAGGTTACTTCTGGCTGAGCCCACCCACTGGTGTAGCTAAAAATCATAAACACACCCCTCTCCTGCCCACTAATCTAATCAAGGGGGCACCTAGTTGTCTGGGGTTGCAGGATGTGGGGGTGTTGCTGGGTTGTTCCAAATGTCCTTCTCTGCCTTTGAAGACCAGTTTGGCAGCCCTCCCCCTTCCTGCCTCACCATCTGCTGAGGGGAAATTCCCTCCCACAGGCACATCTCTTTGTGTGAAACCAGGCCACTTCACACCTCATCAAGGCAGCCTGGCCAGGCTGCCAGAGGCTGGCCAATCAGGGCACAGCAGTAAAAACAATGCAGGGCTGAAATTGGCAACTTTTCAGGTAAAGTTTAAAACTCTTTACCTGAACAAGTTATATTAAATCAGTTGTGAGATTTATTATAACAATTAATTTGATACCAAACTCTTTGTATGTGTCATTTAAGGGGGATTTAAAAATTAAAATAAAGTCTCCCCATTCTAGTCTATGAAGGCAATTTACTACAATGAGGAAAAAACGAATTTGGCTATTTTTACCTCACCAGTGCTTATAAAACTACTTTTATAAGGTCTCTGCTTATAGTTACATGGCACCCAGCCCTAGGGACACATAGGGCACACCTTAAGGATGACTTATGTGTAAAAATAAGGTAGTTTAAGACTTTGGAACTACTTTTCATTCCAAAGTCGAATTTGCATATAACTTTAATTTAAAAGCAGTCAGCAAAGCAGGCCTGCCTTTAAAATGACACTGGGCACCTCAGCAGTGCACCTATGGGTGCACTACCTATGCTGTGGCCCCTAAACCTACATGCCCTACCATATACTAGGTACTTATAGGTAGGTTAACTTAGCCAATTATTATTAGCCTAATTTGCATATCCACTTTACACAGAGCACTGGCCCTGGGACTGGTAAACAGTACCCAGGGCACAGCCAAGAGTCAGTAATCATCAGTACCTGTCCAAAATGTGTGGGGGAGACCAGGGCAAAAAGGAGGACTTTCCTACAGTCTAGTTTTCAAAAATGCCTTGTTTGGTGGGATACCTGTGTGGTGCCCGACCCCCAAAATTCACAGCTGCCCACATTAGAAAAAAAGGGGAACATTTTGATCTGTCCATGATGGATTTTGAGTGGAAAATCTTGATCTTCCATGATGCGTTTTGGTGGCTTTCCTGATCACATGTACTGGATCCACCCATGTAAGTGATGAGCTGTGTCTATCGAGACTAGTGTGGGAATTCTGGAAGTTTGTGGATTTGCAAAGATTCTGGAACTTTCCCTCACAGAAATGTTAGGTAAATGCATGATTTGGGTAAACATTTAAGGTGTGCAGGGCACTGTGGGTAAGACAATATTGCAAGATCCATGCAAAGTACTCTTTCCTGGGTTCCCTCAGGTACATAGTTTTGGAAAATATCTTTGTTTGGTATTTTTCCTTGGAGTCTATCCATTACTCCAGTAAAGACTCAAAATCAATTGGTTTTAGCACCTGCACTTGCCCCAGGTTTTATAGAGCAAATACTAATAACAGCATCAGAATATTAAACCCATGATGACTGGAGGTGAGCTGTAAAGCCTCATCAAGTTCAAACCCTTTACTGTCCATTCACATGCCCTTGAACCACCAAACACAATGCAATTTATAACACCAGTCACAAGCCCAGGACAATTCAATAGTCACATCAACATACTGCCTCAATTCGAGAGCAGTTTACATTCACATCAATCATACCACCACTCATCCAGTCACCAGCCAACTTACATATAAAATTACTATCAGCAAACTTTTACACATGTACTACCACAGATGATGTAGGTTGATGCATCCATAAGCTTCACAACATGCCAATGAAAGAAAACCTAGATTGAGGGCCTCATTACGAGTTTGGTGGAGGGGATTACTCTGTCACAAACATGGTGGGCATCCCATCCGCCATATTACAAGTTCCATTATATTCTATGGAACTTGTAAAATGGCAGGCGGGATGTCCATCACATTTGTGACAGAGTAATCCCCTCTGCCAAACCCATAATGAAACCCTACGTTTTTACTACCTGACTCCTTCAAAGTCCTGACTAACACTGTATGCATGCCAAGTGAACATTTACTAATTCCTCCTCTGTCTTTCATGCACATTTAGAGCACTCACTCTGCTAAATCCAACTTCTTTGAGTGTGTGGACATGAATTGGGGTCTGTCTGAGTGTGCCTTGTGGACCACATTCCTCAGACTGTATGAGCATATCTACCTTTGAAACAAAGATAAACAGGCTGGGGCAGACTGTACAAGAAAAGCACTTTTAAAACAACTAAGGGCTTTAGGATTTGGGGCAGAGGGTAATCTTTGACAACACGTTGTGTGTCCCATCCACCATTATGTGCAGTGCTTTGACTGTAAATCACATTTTAATGTAATTGAAGGAACAATCACACTTTTCGATGGAGGATGAACATGGGAAGCAGACTACAAACAAGCACAATGTGTTCTTGCTTACTATAATTAATACAGCATCAGGGACTGAAATCTACCACCATACAACTTCCTTTCACACAGCATTTCCCAAAGGTTATCGTTTGTTTGATACAAAATAAATATTTAGCATGTCATTGGGCAGGATTTGAGGGAGGCTAGGGACAGTGATTTCTGGGCTCTCGTCTAATTCCCTTTCTGGTGCAAAACTTGACATCTCCGGTAAGGCAGATGTCTCTTATATGCTGGAGAAAGACATTTGGGAAAGTGTCACCTAACCGACATTTAAACACACTCCAATTCTTTTGGAACAGCTCCAGCTTCAACTGTAACAAGTTTTCAAAAGAATGTCTTCTCAAAGTCAAGAAAGAGCATCTGGCATCCAGGTGTTGAATGACAATAAATAACATAAGCATTGTATGTTGCCATTTGCATCAGGTGCACAGTTAGCTTCATATAACAGACCCATGTCTCAAGTGCAGCATTTATTTAGCTGAAGCATCTGGTCATGCTTGACAACACCACCTATGTATGTGCTGTAGTCTAGAATGCTATTAGGCTTTTGAACTTCAGACATCTATCTATGTACAGAGGCTGAAGATGCTGGCTCAGAATTTATAGTGGCTAAAAGATTTGATGGCTTGTGATCTTGGAATTTGATGGCTAGCAGTTCCTCACAATGTGAAGCATTGACCTGGGTTATGATATCTGGCTGTTAGCCAGCTCCACCAACAGCCCATATTCTATGGTTACTGATTGCACCACAAGCACAGGTGGTCATAGAAAACACCCCTCTGACCAATGGGCGTCCAGTGTAGAAATTGCCTTTATATAAGTGGTGCCCCTTGTTTAATAGGAGACTCACAAGATTTCAAACACTTTTTTTTTTGTGGTAGCTATTGGCTGAGGTCAGCCATGTCGTGAAATGCCAATTTTTAAACTTGTATGCTGTAGGGATAGCCTGTAGATCTTTAACAAAGTAGGTAAAATGTAATGCCATACTGAGCTCTCTTTGTTTGGTATGCTGCTCAAGCTGCAGCCGGCCTTTGAGTAACATCAAGTACTTATTCACAGGTATGTTTTTTTCACGGTCTATACATTTCTTTGAAATGCCTGGCAAAGTGGTCCAGCACAGGATGAACTCTGATTAGCCAATCAGAGTCTGGATGGTCTCCCCAGAAAAGGCATCATGTGCTGCAGAAGCAAAAAACAATATTTACTTATGGCAGCAGAGAACAATAGTGTGCACCACATGGGGTCACAAGACCAGTAAAAGAAAACTGTTGCCTTGTACCTTATACCCATCAGAAGATGAAGACCCCCAAACTTACTCAATTTTGGATGCAATCCATTGGTGCACTCTTGAAACCTGTCCCTGTGCTGCAACAAATATTATTTGGCATATATGTCTGTTTGAACAACCATCTTGCTGATCAGTCTATCATCTATAAAGAGCTCAAAATAATAAATTGGAGTGAAGTTACCTGTGTTCACAGAACAACCAGCTGCTCCATCCAAAGGAGTTCAAACAGGTTGGCCTCCATCAAGAGCAACTCACATCAGCTCATCACCCACCTTTCCTCCCGCAAACGCAAGTCTGAAATACTGTGGGCAGTCTTAAAATAGGGTTACCCGTGGAGCTTCTAGTTCCTGCACAACAGTCTATGACCTTGACTGAATGACAAAAGATGTGTCACAGTCATAAGATGAGTCAGGTTCCACTGATACCAGTACTGCCATAGTGCACTCCACTTTCAAAATCTGAATTGGTGTCATTCTCTGAATCATGCATCAGTGCCAGTTCTGAACAGATTCCAGAATCAGCCGCAATGGTACAGAAGTGGACATCTTGTGTGAAGTCATATCTGAAGTTAAGAGCAAAACAATTCACAAGGGAAAGGTCTGAATAAAATTCACTGAAAAACTTCTGAAGTGAAGCACTAATGTTGTTTGAACAAACAAAACAACCAGGGGTCAGATGTATAATACATTTTACTGGTCACAAATGGCCTAATTCACAGAATTGGGCCAGTCGGACCAGTAAAATGGATTTTGGTATGTATGAATTCCAATTTGTGATTCAGTAACATGTTACCGAATCGCAATTTGGAATTGTGAGTACATACCGATTCAGTAATAGGAAGGGGTGTGTTCCGGGGGTCCTTTCCTGTTACTGAATCGCAGCAGTATCCAAGAATGTTTTCAGACTAAAATGTGGTGGCAAAACTTTTGCACTTTACCACCTAGTAGGTGGTAACCCATTCACAAATGGAAGAGGTACCCAAGGGACCCCTTCCTTTTTGTGAATGGGAGCAAAAACATTTTTAAGAGCAGGCAGTGGTCCCCCAGATTACTGACTACTCCTAAAAAAGGAAGAGAATACTTTTCATTTTTCTTTTTTTAAGGAAAACGGGATGCATTTGAAAAACAATGATTCACTTAAAAGCAATCACAGACATGGTGGTCTGCTGACCCCAGCAACCCACCATCCCTGTGATTTTTGCACTTTCTAATGGGTCATAAATTGCAACCTACCTCATTATTATTAATGAGGTAGGTCAATTTGATACCCATTAAGAAACACTAAATGAAACTCATTGAGTTTCAGACATTAGGAATAGTGATTACCTAATTGTGATTCACAGAGAATTGCAATTAGGTGATCACTATTTCTAATAATGATGCATATGACCTGTTAGAAATCAGGTCTTTGATTGGCAGTCACGTTACCCCCTGTCAAAGCAAGGCCCTCACTCTAGTCAGGGTAAGTCACACACAATCCAAAATGTCCTGTGCCCACCCTTTGGTAGCTTGGCACTGAGCAGTCAGGGTTAACTTAGAAGGCAATGTGTAAAGTATTTGTGCAATAAACCTTGCAGTAACATATAACACCACAAAAATACACCACACAGTGTTTAGAAAAATATATATTGTTTAGCTGATAAAATGCAGGTCAAAACGATTAAAATGCAATAAGAATATGTTGAGATATCACCAAAAAATGATATAAAGTGTCTTTAGTCTCTTAAAAACAATAAATGTCTCTTGCAAGCACAAATCACCTGGTTTGCGTTCAAAATCTCTGCAAGGGACCGCAGGGGAGGTGATGCGTAGAAAACGGGGAGGTGTGTGTTGGGTTTGCCCCTTCGCACACAGACTTGCGTCTTTATTTTTCATGCAGGGGAAGACTTTGCATCAATTTCTGGTGTGTGGACTTGGATCCTCTTCGGATTGCTGGGTTTTCGGATGCCCCGGGGACGATGCATGGAATCCTGGGCTTGCAGAGCGAAGTCACAGGCGCTGCGTTGATCCGGTGGTCGTGGCGTGGAAATTGCTCCAGTACGGCAGGCGCTGCATCAGTTCCTCTCTGGAAGTCGGGCTGCGTCATTCCAGCTCAGCTGTGCGTCGATCCAGAGGGCCGTGACTCGAATTTCCAGTGGCTACGCTGGCGCTGCCTTGATCTTCTTATTGTTAAGTCAAGCTTCGTCGTTCTGGTTCGGCGTGCAGTGAATTTTTCACCACGATGCAGGCTGTGCATTATTTTTAGCAGGGCGTGCGGTGAATTTTTCACCCTGATGCAGTGTGTGTGTCGTTTTTTGCCGCACAAGGAGTTTTTCTTGCAGAGATGAAGTCTTTTTGGTCCTGAGACTTCAGGGAACAGGAGGCAAGCTCAATCCAAGCCCTTGGAGAGTCCTTTTCAGCACAGCCAGAGAGCAGCAAGGCAGCAGGGCAACAGCAAGACAGCAGTCCCTCTCAGAAAAGCAGTCTAGGTGAGTCCTTTGGGCAGCCAGGCAGCTTTTCCTGGCAGGTTGCAGGGTCTGGTTTAGGGATTCTACACCAGCAGCCTTCTTGTCCAGAAGTGTCTGTGAGGTAGAGTGTCTACCCCAAGAAGTGTCTAAAGTCTGTGGTTTTGGGTGCTCTTCTTATATACATTTTAGCGTTTAACGTGGGCTTACTTCAAAGGAAAGTCTCACTTGTTTGTGAAACCTGCCTTGCCCAAGCAAGGCCTCAGACACACACCAGGGGCTTGGAGACTGCATTGTGTGAGTGACCACTCCTCCCCTCCCTCCTAGCACAGATTGCTCATCAGGATATGCAGGCTACACAGCAGCCCCCTTTGTGTCAATGTCTAGAGAGAAGTGCAAATAGCCCAACTGTCAAACGAACCCAGACAGGGAATCCACAAACAGGCAGAGTCACAGAATGGTTTAAGCAAGAAAATGCCCACTTTCTAAAAGTGGCATTTTCAAACATGCAATCTTAAAACTTTACTAAAAGATGCATTTTTAAATTGTGAGTTCAGAGATCCCAAACTCCACATGTCTATCTGCTCCCAAATGAAATCTACGCTTTAATCATGTTTAAAGGCAGCCCCCATGTTAACCTATGCAAGAGATAGGCCCTGCAACAGTGAAACACAAATTTGGCAGTATTTCACTGTCAGGACATGTACAACACATTAGTATTTGTCCTCCCTTAACCATACACTGCACCCTGCCACTGGGGCTTCCTAGGGCTTACCTTAGGGGTGTCTTACATGTAGGAAAAGGGAAGGGTTAGGTCTGGCAAGTGGGTACACTTGCCAAGTTGAATTTACAGTTTAAAGCTGCACACACAGACACTTCAGTGGCAGGTCTGAGACATGATTATAGGGCTACTTATGGGGGTGGCACAACCAGTGCTGCAGGCCAACTAGTAGCATTTGATTGACAGGCCCTAGGCACCTCTAGTGCACGTTACTGGGGACTTACTAGTAAATCAAAATTGCCAATCATGGACAAACCAATCATCAGTACAATTTACACAGAGATCATATGTACTTTAGCACTGGTTAGCAGTGGTAAAGTGCCCAAAGTCCTGCAGCAAACAAAAACAGGTCAGGAAAAATAGGAGGAAGGAGGCAAAATGTTTGGGGATGACCCTGCAAAAGGGGCCTCATCCAAAATGGCCCATATGCCTCTAACAGTAGTAGTGGAAAAACATGAATCAAGCTGTGGAGCAAAATGCACTCCATACAAAGAATATAAAAATAGAAATCAAATATACACAACAAAAGCAATGAAACAAATAAAAAATTGACAACATGTAACAGTATATTCTATTTTGTCACCTAAACAACCAACAAAAAAGCCTCAACCAATAACAATACAATAAAAAAGGACTCTAATGAAACATACACACATACTACTAATAGAGGCAAAAGACTCCTCCCTCAAAAATCCAATTCACCACCGAAATTCAACTTGCCACCACCAAAAGTTCCAATACACTATGCTAAAAAATGATGGATATTACCATTTACAACTGTATATTAAATAATGGACTATAGAAATACCAGTAACATGAACAACATTCTAGACATCCATCAGCCCCCTCCATGCTCACAGGGAAGTTTGTTTCCTGGGTGCTGGTCTTGCAACTGATGTCATCACATCAGTGACATGATCACATAAGTAGCAGGGTCATCACACCCTCCTGGGACCAGGGTAGAAGAGTATCTAGCTCCAACCCAAGGTGGTTTGACAAAGCAGTGGCTTCAGAGCAGCATACAACAGCGGGTGCACCAGTACCATACACTACGAAGTGACTCCCCATCAATAGTGCCCAGCTGTGGGAGTTTTTGACAAGGAAGTCGTGTTATAGCATCCAAGATGTCAAATTTGATGTGAAAAGCCTATGAAAAAAGAAAAAGGTACTTCATCTAAATGTGTAAACTAAGGTTACTTCAGGAAGAGCGATTAATGTTGAATAGGAAGTCTCATTTCAATGCAAGTCACAGTAGACTTTATTGTAAAGTGGCCTGCAATTTGTGGACCCTTGTATTCAAAGAAGCTGCCCGATCTTAGAATTAAGCTAAGTTTTATTGATATAGATGTTCATGAGCTTTGGAAAATATAAAACCTATTTCATATCGAGAGGAGTATGAAGGTAAACACAATAGAATTGGTAAATGCAAGGGTAGTGCTTCTTTACTGTACGGATGTGGTCATGTGGGTCTTATTTAGACTCGTTATAAGAAATCGGACTATTAATTAAGGGAGTGGCTACCCACTTTAAGTAATAAACACAATCCTTGTCAGGTGAACCATTAGTCACTAAATGCACCTCAGCTTAGCTCATGGTAGGTATGGTACAGAGCAGACAGGTTTAATATAGAGGCAATATGTAAAGTATTTGTTCAGTATCAAAACAGTAACAAAGTCAAAGTCAAAACACAACACAAGAAAAGTCCAAAACCAATTCAGAAAAATAACGAACAATCTCATCTAATAGGGGGAAACCACATATGTGAATTTGTACATTTTAAATTAAAAATAGCTCTAAAAAGTGTTCAGCACCAACTGGAGCTAACGCGTCACGGTAGACCATGATCTAGGTCCGATTTGAGGCCTTCCACAATGGATACATGAACATAGTTTGTCCCGGTATACTAGAATTTATGACCTGATTTATATTTTGGCGGATGTGTCCAGACGGTCCAAAATCAGCATTACATCATCTGCAGTCACGACTATCACATCACCTCATTTATTTGTTGGCCATGTGATGGACGAAACTCTGTCAAACCTCCATTACCTCCATCATGTTCAGACTTCTCTGTTGACAGAGTATTTGCTGGAAAGGGGCTGACGGTGGTGTAATAGCCATAAATCTGCACAGCAAACTTTTCTTTCAGTTATTGTAGCCATGGTAGTTTATCCTCCACACTTGACGTCACAGTTTCATACTTATTAAAGAGGATAAAAGATTTCATGTACATTTCCACCTCTATTTTTTTTTAACCTAAATCTGATGTTGCAAGGCTTAGCTGTTGTATATGTATTATGATCCATCACATTGCGGACATAATAGAAGGTTGCCATGTTTTACCTTAAACACTCAGCATTTTTCAATGTCTATTTTCTCCACACATGTAAAATGTTAAATGATCACCTAGACCCTTTACACTTTAAACAAATGTAGGTAACTACCATTTACATAGTTGTAGTCATACATGCATTACTAGCAGTTGTAATTTTGGTGTACACCTCTGTCAATATGACAGCCAACAAACAAACAAGCAATGTATATTATGTCTTTAAATTACTGCCAAAGTAAATTTCTAACCTTTACAATATTAAACACTAGTATGGCACACTTACATTTGTATGTCATAGTGACTATGTATTGCAGTCCTAAATCCCTTTCATATTTTTTAATACATAGTTAAAATACTTAGATAAACAGATGTTGATACATTTTATACTGGTCAAACGTTTTATTATAGATAATCTTCTTGTGTCCCTTGTAACATATGTTTTACATTTCTGAAAAGCTTATTTTCTTTGCATTCAAAGACCTATGATATTTAAATATATGCAAAAGAATATTCATACAAGTATCATGTTAATTCTATGTCATGATTCTCTGCATTAGCCATTACTATAATGAAACAAATTACATTTTACATTGTTTATGTGACAAACAAAAAACAAACCAAGGCCCTCATTTGGACCTCAGCGGTCTTTTAGGAAGACTGCCGAGGTACCGCCATGCTGAAGACCGCCAGTGCAGGTGCTTTTCCGCACAGTGTATCATGACTGCTGGCAGCCCTCTTCCCTTTTCCGGACAAAGAGCCGCCAGCAGCCACCCTGCCGGTTGGCAGGGAAGTGGAGGCTACTCCACCTCCACTGCCACGTCATCAGAACACCGCCCACCGAATCACGTCCCATGATTCGGTGTGGCGGTGCTCTGGTGACAGGGAGGTGGCGGAGCAGCACCCATGGATCCCGTTCCCTCCCGGAGGATCACTGGACCAGGTAAGGTGATCGTCCGTTAGGGGAGGGGGTGGGGGGTTGTTGTGTGTTGTGTGCATGCATGGGGGTGTACGTGTGAGTGTGTTGAGAGGGTGTGTGAGTGCATGAATGCATGCAGAGGTGTGTTGTGTGTATTGAAAATGTGTGCGTGTATGTCAGTGTGTATGTGTTCGTGTATGTGTGCGTGTATGTGTGTGTGTATGTGTGTGTGTATGTGTGTGTATCTGTGTATGTATGTGTGCGTGTATGTGTAGTTGTGTGTGTGTGTAGGGGGGTGTGTGTATCAATGTTGGGGGTGTGTGGGGAGGGGTCCTACTACCTTTGGGAGTGGTAGGGGGGTCTTGGGTTCGGGGGGAGGACCTTGGGGAGGGGGAGGGAGGTGGAGGAGACCCCTATCAGTGCCAGGGAATGTATTCCCTGGCACTGATAGTGCCTACCGCCATGGATTCCGTGGTGTTACAGAACCCTACGAAATCTATGGTGGTATGTGGGGTCGTGATACCGCCAGCGGTGTAGTGACAGCCGCCGGGCTGGAGACCGAAGTCTCCAGCCCAGCAGTCGTTACCACCCTGGCGATCGGAGTGGAGAAGTGGCGGTTTTGCATGGCAGCCCGCTTGTTTGCTGTGTTTCCGCCACTTCTCCACCGACCGCCAGGGTTGTAATGAGGGCCCATGTGTTTAGAAAGATAAAATGCATTTAATGTGTGACATACTTCTTTAAATGATTATTATATAAGCAACTTATACATAGATATATTTTTTAATTCATTTTAAAAGTAGCAACATTGATACAGTCCTACCTTCTATGTCAATTAGCACAACAAGTAATTCCTCCTCCTAAAGGGGGTTGTGGAGACAAGCTGGTGGGAATCAGGCACCTCAAATGATTATTGGGGAGGGCATATGGGACTAGGAGTGGGTGTCTATGAGAAAAGAACAAGGCAAGGTTAGGTGAGTGAAGTGGGTGCTTGGGAGGTACAGGGTGCTGGGATGTGTATTATGGTTATCAAATGTTGTGTGTGGTGGTGTGAGGGTGAGTGTGTGTTTGTTGTGGTGGGATCAAATTTGGTGGTGGTTTTGGCTATGTGTTTGGGTGAGTGTATTTGTGTGAGTGATGGTGTGTGGTTGGGTGACTGTGTGGGTTTGGGTGAGGGTGGGGGTTAGGGTGATGTTATGGGTTTGTGCGATGATTTGTGTTTTGGTGATGGCATGGGTTTGGGAGAGAGTGTGGTATCGACTCAGGTGGGGGTTTGATATAGGTGTGAGTTTGGGTCTAAGTGTGTCTGCCTGAGTGGTGCTAGTGTCTTTGGGTGTCAGTCGGATGGTAATGATTAGTGGTGGATGCATGGGTGTATGTGAGTCTGTATGTATAATCAATAGGTTTGTGATGGTGGTGATTATAACAGTAGTGCATGTTTAAGTGTCTGTATGTTTAGTTTTGATTTTGGATAGTGTTGCTGTGGGTGACGGTGTTTGCATTTGTGTGTGTGTTTTACGAGGTTGTGAGTGTGGTGTAGGGGTGCGGTGTTGGATTTTTTTGAGAATAAGAGGTTGGTGGAAGAATGGTGATTGGAGAATGGGCTTGAGAAGAGAGGGTCCAAAGAAGAACGGTCAAGCAGTGGTGGGTGGGAGACAGTAACATTTGAGGGGGCTCTGCTCCAGCCCAAGCCTCTGTATATTGCAGATGCTGCACTGTGTATGCCATGAGTTGATGGCTTATTCCCTGGAAGGCACATAGATATCATTGTGGGTGGACAGGGACAGGAGCTACAGTACCTGGGGTGAATTGGACTACAGCTTTATTTGGAGCTGGGTGTTAGTCTACATAGCAGGTAACAGGAGGGCGGGTGCTAATGTTTCTAATGGAAGTGCACAAGGTAGTAAGGAAATGATCAAGGGTTTACTACCACTTGGGGTTGGTCTGATTTTGAGGGCTCAGAAACAGAAGATGTACTGGCCTCCTCTTCTGTGTCATCACCATCCATACCACTGGGTACTTCAGTCTCTGTGGTGGTACCTTCCATCAGGAGATGTCCTGTTCCCCAACTTCTTAGCCAATGTCTCCTTCAGTAAGTCAGAAGGATGCTCATAAGACAAAGAGAAACATTTTCACATAATTTAACACTGTTTTTTTAATATTTGCACAGTACTAGTCAACATTCCAAACAATTCTTGATGCTGGTGTAATATAACACAAATCTCATCATTATTCTGTTATCTATAAGTTAAAAGATGTAGAATGATAAGTCCTGGATAGTGGCATAAATAATCTTTTGATGGTTGTGAGGCACTTTCCTTTCCTACCAACAAAATTATTAGTATGGTCATACATTTCCTTTATGTATAACAAACACGTAGGGCAAGGCACAACAACAGAGGAGGGCAGTTAGTATGTTGTCATTCATTTATGAAAAGACCATTTATTCTGTAAACTTGTAACAGTATTTCCCAATACCTATTGCTGATTGTCATAAGTGTTACAGTCCACCTTCGAAACAATATCATTGAAAAACGTCATTGATCTTAGTGATCATAAATCAGGAGAGGGAATACCTCACATAATTCAGTGTATCTTAATCACGTGGAATTACCTACAAATTCTATGACGTTACTAAAGAAGAGTAATTTTACATTTGGAAGCATTTTGCGCTAGGAAATAGCAAATGCCCACATCAAGGAACCAGGCACCACAAGTGCCACATGTACGAAGCAAAAACTTTTAAAGTCGGAAATAGTGACTCCATGCAAATTGCATTTCCGACTTGCAAAACTGTACAAAGAAATAGCAAATCAATTTTGCGATTCGGTGCCGAGTAGCATCGCAATTTGCTAAATTGCAAATTGCAATTTCCTAAATTCCACATGGGGGTTTATCCGAATTGGAATTTGTGACCCGGAATAGCAAATTGTGACTGAGTCGCAATTAGCGAACGGGTGCAAAAGAAAAGAGAAATTACACTGTTGCAGGATGATAACCTCATAACCAGGAAGTACCTCCAATGGAAGTGGGAGGAGTCTAGCCAGGACAGACAGCAGAGGCACACCCAACTGAGAGGAGCAACTGCAGCCATGGCAAGCCAAACTAAGGAGGCAAACACTGCAGAGAGGAAGAGAAAGCTTAAATTCTCTGTTAAAAGTTGGAGGTCCTCACTGAGGAGTGCTGCCTATACCATGAGGTCCTGTTTGGGAAGGCAGCAATAAGTGTCCCTGACTTATAAAAAAGAAAATATGGCTGGACATACAAAGTAAGATAAATGCCATTGGAGTCAGTCACCACTCCATCGAGGAGGTGCGTAAATGATGGTATGACCTCAGCTCAATTACCAAGGAAAGGGTTGCAGGGTGGATGAAGGAGGACCATGGAACAGGAGGGGGACCATCCACAGTACCACCACCCACAGCAATAGAGAGCATGGTGGAGACCAAACTGGAGACCACACTGGAGCCCAAGGCTGTTGCTGGAATTGGGGACCTGGACAGTTCAGCACCCGGAACCTCCAAAAGTAAGTTCTAAATCTCACTTATTTACACTATTCAAGGCACCATGCACACAACCACAGTTCACAAAAGCATGCATCATCCAAATAGTTCCATGCCTAAATGCCCACCTCAAGTTCAGAGCATTATGGGTAATGCAGTACAGTAGTCCAATGTTTGAGGAATATTTATTTTGATAAGCCACACATCTGAGAGGTACTGACAGTGTATCCCCTGTGTCCCACAGGTCTCCCTCAGGTATCCACTGATGACCTCAGTGCTGAGGGAGATGACAGTGCTACCATGGCAGCAGACAAGGCTGTCAGCATTTCCGCAGGGGAGTGCAGTACCACACCAATTGGTCCCCATGCACATGAGACAACAAAGGAGACAGATGTGGACAATGAGGCAGTAAACCTGACTCCCGGGCTACAGATGGGTGAGAGTTGGCCACTGAGAACAGCAGGGTCTAGGCATATAAGGCATCATCTGACACATGATGCAGGTGAGGAGTATGTCACTACAAACAATTCCTTAGACTGGAGACATCCCTACTCAGCAGTCACCGCCTGCAAAACAAACACATTTGGATGATGAACTGGAATCTGCACCAAATGCACAGACCCTCACACAGGGATTTGGTAATGTTGAAGCTCAATTATCCACCATGAACACCAACATGGTCAACCTCACCACTGCCATCACTGACCTAAGTAGGGAAATGGTGGCAGATCGGACCCATGTAAGGCGCAAAGAGCGCAACACAGCTGCATGGTTGGACCGGCTCAGTCAGTCCATTGGCTGCCTAGCCACCACAACTACATGCCTGTCAAGAGCACAGTCACGCTCCAGGTTGAACTAGGGCATTTTGCTGGAGATGTGGCAAGGGGACTAGGGTGCATTACTGATGCTGTTGACCTCATTCATACCTCCCAGGCAGCAAGAGGTACTGGTGACACCCCTCAGGACAGTGAGGACTTATCAAGTGTAAGCAGCATTTCTGCCTCAGATGCCCGAATCCTGCATAGCAGTAGTGCCCGCCACACATCTGTGGACAAACCAGGCACAGGGCATGGTGGTCGTAGCCGTAGGAGGGTGTGAGGTTGTCTTCCTAGGATTAGCCTAAGGCACATGAGTGGAATGTGTTAGCTTTTGTTACATAATACTTGTTTACAACTTGCTATACGCCACCATTTACATTATGCACTCCTGACATTAAAGGATATTTTTGTTTTGCACAACCTGGCTATGTGTGTCTTACATTTGTGAGTGCTGTTACAGTTGGCCTTTACCTGCCAAAGCAATGAGTTGCTATGTGATCCCGTCTCTGTCTGCCCTCCATTGCGATACTACCATCCCCAGGCTGTCGTTGTGGTGGCTCCTGCTCCTCATCCTCCGAATCTGTGTCATCTAGGGTGAGATGTAGCCCATGTCTGGTTGCTATGTTGTGTAGGATGGTCCATGTAGACACAATCTTGCATGCAGTCTCTGGGGCATACTGGAGTGCACCTCCACTGTTGTGCAGGCATCTAAAATGTGACTTCAACATGCCAAAGGTCCTCTCAATGACGGTTCTGGTGCGCCGATATCCAATGTTGTAGCGCCTCTCATTCTGATTGGCAGGTGCTAGGTATCGGGTGAGTATCCATGGCCACAGAGCATATGCACTGTCACATGTGTAACAGAACAGCAGATATGAGCATGGCTTCACATGGTTATGCAGTGACACGTATTTCTGACAATGTTGTGTACTACACAGTACCTAATAAATATCCATCATCAAACTCCCCACGTTGTAGGCGTTGGTGTATCCCACTGTGCCTGAATATGTACACATCATGTGTGCTCCTTGGAAATGTTGCCACTATACCAGTTAAGATATTATGGGCATCACATACCACCTGGATGTTGAGTGAGTGAGTATATTTCCTATTGCAGAACACATATTCCAGATTTGCAGGAGGACATATGGGTATATGTGTCCCGTCCACACACCCTGTTTCATGGGAAAAGTTTGCAATTCTGTAGAGGTCCAATTGGGTGTTGTGTATTTCCTCCCCATTCCTGGGAAGGTAAATGTATCTGGACATGTGTGCGAGTATAGCATATAAGAACCATTTAAAGAATCGTGACAGAGACTTTGGGACACCCCACCAGCAACAGCAATCACCCGCTAGCTACCCGGGGCCAAGAGGTGCAGGGAGCACAGCACTTGCACATGTGTGGGGATGGAGCAGCTGCGCAAGGTTGGGCTTTCTAGCTGAGGTTTCAGCAGTTCAATGATCTCTAAGATGACTGTGCTGCTCACAAAAAGTGATGCTCTGGTGGTGCTAAGGTCTCTTGAATATGTCCCATGGTTCTTTAAAAAAATTTAAATGTAAATTTCCATTTAAAGCTGTCCTTACTTTTTTGTAATTTAAAATCAAAAAAATTGCATAGTGTAACATTTATCCAAGTACAGATGTTACAGGTCCATTCCACATTATGCAGATGTTCACACTTTAGTAATGGTCACATATGCAATAACTCCATTCCTGATTATAGTTGCGAACATCAGCATGCAGTTGAAACTATGGAAAAATGAACATGCAGCATCCTTCACATTGCAGATAAAATACTAATAAGGGTTCATGGTCCAGTCTTTCTTATATTCCAGAATAAGTTGTCCTCCAGTGTGACCGTGGAAAATATCAGATTTCCTTTTTGCATGTGCAGCACTTGTCAGGGCAAGAGAAGGATTTTGTTGTTACATTTTAAGAGTGTTGGTGTGTTCTAATTCTGGGAAACAACTACTTTTGGGTTTCGCTTTTATTTTAGGAGTGGGAGAATTTGTCTATTTCTATTACTTGCTCCTTCGACAGTAGACACCATTTTTCCATTGCTCTGTCTCCCCAAACTGGGACGCAATTTTGATTTGCACTCCAGTCTTTCTTGCTTGCCACAAAACTTAATTCAGACTGCAGTATGGCCACACCAATGGCTCACCAAAGGTGTGCCAAAGGCAAGCCTGTCTGCCGACAGTCCACACTCCGAACACGCTCAGCGTCAGCCATGCTGCTCGTTTTTATGTTGAGGATATATCAGAGCTTAAGGTAAAAGCAATATCTAACATTACTTGTATGAGAACTCAGCTCTATAATATTAAGTCCAAGTATTTCAGCCTTTGTCATTCTCTTAAGCCAATTTCTGGGTAGCAACAGAATAATTTGCTAGGAGAATTTATACCATTCAGCCCAATCCTAACTCGCCTTTGCCTGTGTTTGACTTGACTCTGAAATGCAGGCTTATTAACACACATCAAATACTGGAAAAACATAGATTTGTATTCAGCCTCTACCTCAGGGCAATGATCTGTTGTCCAAAATGAGAAGTTTTGAAAGACTGAAGAGTGGTGAACTATCAAAGAGGTGGAACAGTAATATCCTACAACGCTACTTACAATAGAATACAATATAATACATTCATAGAGCACTCGACTGCCTCCTGAGAGGCGGCCCCCATGCTAGCAGCTCTAACAAACAGAGAAAACTGAAACGCCACTGAAGGGAATCCCTAGTTATCATCAAACAGATAGGTCTTCAGGAGTTTCTAAAAGACTAATTCAGAGGGTACTAAACGGAGGCAAGCAGGAAGGGAATTTTCCCAATTTGACAGTCATGTAAAAGCAAGACTGACTGCCAGTTGCAGCACGCAGGGCACGGAAGGGCACGGAAGGGGCAGGGCAGCACGTGGAGGGTTGGAATAAACATTGTTATTAAAAACAAAACCACTTACCTGAACACTGCCACGCCACTCCACTCCTCTGTCTCCTCTGCTTCGTTGCTGCAGGCACTGGCTCCCAGCCTGCCCTGTGATCAACCCTGACGCTGCTCGGAGCAGCGTCAGGATTGGCTGCGAGCACCCAGGCAGGGTTCTCACAGACTGGGAGCCTGTACTTGATCTCTCCAGCCCGGCAACTGTGTTGCTGGGCTGGAGAGAGCCTACTGAGCATGTGCGTTTGGCTGGCCAGAGACGGCTGGCCAAACACACATGCTCGTCCCCCCCGTGGACCCACCCCTTTACAAGAAAACAATAATAAACACAGTTTATTGTTGTTTTCTTGTAAAGATTTTGCAGCTGCCACTACTAGTGGGGGGGCAACACTCTTCCACCCTAATGGAGGAGACGACCCTGCTCACCGTCCTTTCCTTGCTTTGCTAACCTTCGTAACAAGAAGAATATTTTGTCGATTAGATCAAAGAGTTCGCTCCTGACGATAGGGCTAAAGTCTTTTTCTCAAGTATGCAGGACCTTTCTGGTCACAAGCTCTGTAAGCAAAGGTTAAAGGTGATGACTTCAAAATTGATACGGTTTCCATTGGTAGTCAGTGTAGACTATGCATGGGGGCTATAACTGAGGCACGAACTGGAAGCTTCAGGACCAACTGGGCCTTGCGTTCTGAATAATCTGTAAGCAATGGAGCGGGTACGATGGTGAGCCCAAATACAAACTGTTGGCATAGTCTAATTTAGATGTTATCAAAGCATGGATGACAGATTTGTGGCATTCCTCCAGAATCAAGTTGATCATTTCCCTGACAATTTTCAGTGTCAGTAAACAACTGAATGACATAGCTCTGACCTGTGGTTTGAAAGATAGATTGGCATCAATTTTGACCACCAGGTTACAAAGCACCGAGGCCAGGTAGGAGGGAGCCCTAACTGGGTGGGTCAAAAATTGGAGGCATCAGGAAGAGGTGTGTGCCAAAAAAAACAATCTCAGTTCAATCCTAGTTTAATTTAAGGCAATTCACACTCATCCAGTCGTCAACAGCCCTCAAACAATCCTTGAATGCAGTCAATGCCCCTAGTACTTTTTCCTGTAATGAGAGCATCAATTGTGTATCATCTGCATGGGAGATGACTCTTATGCCCCAGGCTTCCACTAAGTTAGCCAAAGGGCTATGTAGACATTAAAAGTGTTTGGCTCAAAGCTGAACCAACAGGAACCCCACAATCAAGTGATTTGGCTGAAAATGTAAAGGAGGAAAGAAAACCCCTTTGTGAACAGTTCTCCAGGCTTGATTTCAACTAAGCCCAGGCAGACCTGTGGATAATCACATACCATAATATGTCCAGGAGAATAGAATGGCAGGCCTTATAGAAGGCCACTGACAAATCAGGAAGGACAACCATGGCTCCTGAACCCTGATCAAGATTGCCCTTAATGAAGTCAATGACCTCCAAGAGGGAAGATTCCGTGCTATAACCTGCATGAAACCCAACTGGGTGTCATGGAGTAAGTTGTTATTTTCAGGAAACAGGCAGTTTGTTGATTCATCCACTTCTCCAGCATTTTAATGCTGACCTGAAGCAGGGAGATGGGGGCAAAAGTAGCTGTTCACCTTGGGGTCTGCGTTGGCTTTCTTCAGGTGAGGCAAAAGCATAGCCTGCTTCCAGCTCTGTGGCACTGTTGCTGCCTCCAGTGAAGCATTCATCAGCTTAAGAAAGATGTGAGTAATCATTGGTGCAACCAGTTTCAGAATATCTGGGGAACATGGGTCCAAAGGAGACCCCAATTTAAAGCAAGCCAAGGAGATTGATACTTCCTTTAATGTGAGGGGATGAAAACAGGCTGGTAAAGGGCCTAGATGAGATATGCTCTTGGTAAGCAAAACTATAGCTCCTTGCAGGGGAAGTTTATCGTGAATTGTCTGTAAAAAATTTTATAGAAGAAATGAAAGAGTTCTTCACACATTGTAGCTGATGGAATCAAGACATTTTGTGATGCACCAAATGACAAAAAGTAATTCACAACCCTGAACAATTTGCAAGGTGTATTAGTAACTGTAATGATAAAAGATCAAATAAACTTTTTATATGCTATGCACTGTCCTATGAAGATTGTTTAAGGCTTTTTTTATAACTTAGAGGTTAGACGTATCCCTGATGGTCTAAAAACATTGGTGGCACTGAGATATGAAAATCTTAACCCAGATATGCTACATGAGTGGGCCAATAACAACAATGAGGTCTCAAGCGCATGTTGGGTATATTGATAAAATAAGTGGAAATTGATGGAAAAAATATATTGGTGGAAATCGCAGCAATAGAAGCAGACTTTAATAAAGAAACTGATTAAGAACTAATAAAACATTCCATGAAGACCTGCAAGTTAGAATGGGGTAAATTAGAGGAATCATTTAAAACTAGAAAATGAAAACATTTCAGTTTGACAAGACCGTCTACAATCATGGTCAGATTTGTATCTGCTGAGAAATTTGATCAGCTTCGAAGACAGCACTAGAGTGAGAGGAACAGGCTAGGAGAGGAAGTAGTGCACAAGGAAGGCAATGTACCAAGCTCAGAAGTAGACACTGATGTTGATGAAGGACCATTAAGAGGCCACCCATTTCCTTCTGTTGTGGAAGAATTAGATTTTTTAAGAAAAGGCTGCAGATTCAGCCTGCGTCTGAGAGATCCAGTAGGGCAAAAACCACAAAAAGGAAGAGGCAGAGGAGTAGGAGTAGGAGGTGGTACTGCACCAGACAACGGAAAGCAACCTGGAGGGAAAGGACAGATATGGGGCAAGAAATAAAAATGCCAGAAGGTGATGATAACAAGAATGCAATCATTAATTTAACTGACTTGATCGTAACTAAAGATGAAGAGGATATTCTCAAATTTGGTTTGTCATATTGCCCAGTTTATAACATGGACTAAACCCAAACAAGAATAGATCTGCTGAAGTTCATTAGGGGAATGAAATTAAAGAAGTACTTTATGATGCAAGCTAAACATATGACTTCCTTGAGCGAGACAAGGGCCAAAGATAATCATTCACTGCAAGAAGCTGACATAACATTAATGATGACATTACAGGAGTTGGAAAATGAAATCTGTAGTATCAATGAGTTAGACGCTGCAGACACAATCAGTATAGCAAAAGGCCTTGATATCTATGGAGATGCACCTACAGAGATTAGATTAAAATCGAAGTTTGTACCTGCTATGTCGAGAGATACAATTGATATCTATGGCAATTTGGTGATGGAGGATTTGAAACAGACATACATCAATCTAAGAAAGAAACAATCTAAGAATTATGACTAACATCAATATTTTGTACTGATAAAAAAATGTAAATCTCATCCGAACTGCATCATTCAAAACTACGATAAAGTGGGCAATTTAGTCCTGTGTTCCAAAGAAAATTACATGGCAGAAGCCTACAAACAACTAAACAATAAGCAATGTTATTCCAGAGTTACAAGTTCATGAATGAAAGAAATTCATGAAGAAATCAACCAAGAGCTGATGAAGTGGCAGGACCAAGGTCTTATATGTTATGAGTATCTGCTCCTGATACTTGATCACCCTTGTATATCTGATCCAGAAAATACATAAGGACCGAAATATTCGGCCAGGGCACCCAATCATTTCAGCTATTGGGAGCTCCTTTGAGAACACTTCAAAATATGTTGATTCTTTCTTGCATAGTTTTTTCAGTGGATTTCTTACTTATGTTCAGGATACTGGAGACTTACTCAAGAAAATGTATGATTTACCATGGGAGGAAGGCAACTTCCTCATGACAATTGATATGATAATATTATATGTGAGTATACAGCATGCTGATGGGTTAAAAGCAGTGCAGCATTTTATGGCTGGCAGACCATTAAAATTGTGAAAGGACACAGAGAGGTTATTAAAAATGTTTAAAATGCCTAGAGAGTATCTTTCTATTCAATGGAGAGTTGTTCCACTAAATCCACGGAGCAGTGATGGGCACCTGCTTTGACCCAGCTATGAGAATTTGCATATGGACGAGTGGGGGTAGGAGGTGGTCCAAGCCAAATACCACCTGAATTGGTGTGAACATATTGTAAATTGGAACAGATATATATATAGGTGACCTCTCTGTGGTATGGAAAAGCACACAAGAGAGTGCTGAAAATTGGAAATAATTAGCTTAATCTTCATTTTACTAGAACCATTCACAGAAGAGAGGTAAACTATCTGGATCTTACAGTGTATGTTAAAAATAACAAATTGGAGATAAAGCTGTACAGAAAGCCTATTTTGGGCAATAATCTATTGCATGCATCAAGCTTCCAACCTCTTAAATTGATGAATAGTATTCCTTACGGAGAGAGCTTATGAGTTAAGCACAATTGTATTGAGATGGAAGAGAAGCCAGGGTATTAGATGAATTATCTAAAAATACATTTTTAGGCCAGGGGCTACAATAAGGTATGTATTGAGGAAGAGCAAAGACAAGCAAAATCTAAAACAAGGGAATAGCTACTTTTTTGCAATTAAAAGCAAGAGAAAAATAGTATAGATCCATATTTCAGACTTATAACTGCTTTCAATAAGCAAGAAGGGGCGGTAAGACCCATACTACAAAGACATTGGCATGTGGTTAAGAACGACCCATCCCTGCAGTCCTGCCCCCTCCATGTCCATGGGATAGTATCATAGCTAGTTTTTACAGGGTCTGTAGGCTTACGAGGGGTCCCCAGTTTGCACCATTGTATTCAATGTAGCCTCATGAACTTGTAGATGTGTTGGCTTGGCATTGTCTCTCATTGGTTCATGTCACAAATTGCATCAGAGTAGCGGGTCAGGATGGGAACATAGTGTATTGTGGGGCCATGCCTACCAGTCAGGGGTACATTCATAACATGTGTAGTGTCTGCTGAGGGTTTGTGCCTGAGCTGGGTGGGAGTGTATGTGTCCCAACACGTACATATTTACTGGAATTGACATACTTCTTTCTTGTTTTGTTTCCTCACCCCTGTGCTCTTGTGTTCCTGTGTACATTAGCAGCATCTGGTGAGGGAGCTGTGGCACTGGTGAGTGGGGATGCTGTAGCCCACGGTTCCGAGGAGGCGGAGTCAACCAACGCCAAGGGGACCAGTGGGGTTAGTGGGTGAGGGGAGTAAACTGGGAAGGCAACTACCACTGGAAGTAGTAACTCTGATACCTCCTCTGTTGGCAGCTCCCTGGTGGTGGTGAACCCTACTGGGCTCACCCATTCTTTGTCATCTTCTGCCACCCCCATACCATCACCACCCTCCCAGTTGCTCCCCACCTAGTTGGCCGTGCCCGCTCACCCAGGAGGGTGGGCGTCTCCTTCGCCCCAGGCACCTCATCCCCTGCCCCAGTCAGCCCCTGCTGCCCTAACAGAGGAGGCTGTTGACCTCCTGAGACCCAGCTCTGTAGGGCAGACAACCATTGTGAATGCCATCCAAGGGCTAGCATCCCAGATGCAGCAAAGCAATGCATACCTGAAAGGCCTTCAAGGTGCCTTGTCTGGCCTACAGAGATGTTTTCAGGCTCTGGCCTCCTCTCTGACGCAGCCAGTGTCCTTGGTCTTTCCGTCTTCCCTCCCACTACCTCTACCCCGTCCAGCACCCACTCCCTTCACCCATCCCAAGCACACATACAGACAGCCATGCACACAGATCAACACACAGGAAGCACACTGAGAAACACAAGGCAGGCACACACCCAACATACCAAAGCACACACAACAACATACACCTCCCCCATTGTGTCAGCCTCCCCTGCTTCCCTGTCTGTCACCTCACCATGCACACTCACATGCACTGCACCCTCAGTCACTGTTGCTGCCCCCATTCTTGCAGTCACCACAACAGTTGACATCCAGTCATGCACCCCAGACACCACACCTGCACTCACCACGACTACATTCACATACCCTTGCAACACACTCACCAGACTTGCAGACACCCACACAACATCCATATACACTGGCAGCCTGCCTTCTCCCACTGTGTCCACCCCCCTCCTCCCAAAACACTCAAACGCTCACACTCATCCACACCACACACATCCACCATACATAAGCAGACTAAACAGGCACCTGCATCCACATCCAGCACACCTACACCCCGTGCCACTACTCCCTCAACCTCCACTCCCAGACCTGGCTCCAAATCACCTCCCACTGCACCTAAGAAGCTTTTCCTCTCCTGTTTGAACCCACTGGCCCACCCCGTCTTGTTCCTAAGCGTTCCCATGTCCTAGCCCGGTCCACTCCTTCCTCGTCAAAGTCCGCCCCAATCCACCCTTCCCATTCCCGTGCCCTTTCCCCAGAGAGGAAGAAGCCCCATGTTGGCCCAGGCCCCTTTGCCATTCCCCAGGCCAGGTAAAGCAAGCCCAAACCATCTCCACCTCCTAAACCTAAGCCCAAGACCCCCCTTCAAGACCTGAATCACCATCCCCACCATCCCCTGCCCCTGTTCCCTGAGGTGCCTGGCTGCCCCATTGATGCCCCTTCTCAGTGGAGTTTCCTTTACCATCGAAGGAGTCAAGTGCAGCCCATATTTGCCCTTACGGCATTTGTTTATGGACTGACCTGTGGCCTTGTTTGGACATTCATATTTATTTGTTTAAATTAAGTTTTAGTGCCCAGCAGACATGTTGGTGCAATATTGAGCCGTTGTGCAGCGTTTCACTGTGGGGGTGTGGTGTGCACAGGTGTGTGCATTGATGCAGGAATTTGTTAGCTTGTGTCTGGTAGGTACATCTTGTATAATAGTATGGCTTGGGATGGTGGGAGGGTTGGGAGTGTGTTGTGGTGTGGGTGGGGTGGGTGTGTAACTGTGCCCTTTCTTCCCATGTGTACTAGGCTGCGGTACTTACCGTCGTCGTCTTTGTCGTCGGTCACGTTCCTGGAGAAATATGGCAAGGAGAAGCACTGGGATTATTTCCAACTCTTGCTCCATGTTTGCATCGGCGTGTTCTGTGTGCCTCCGGTGAGTGTTTCCCTTTACATGGGTTGTTTCCGCCACGCATGGTTCCCGCCCCGGAACTGATGGCGGTGTGGTGTTTCATAATTTGGTGGGTGGGTGTAGCCTTTCCGCTGGCCTGAGGGCGACCTCCCCCTTCTCAGCGCGACCACCAGATTGGCAGTGGGTGGGTGGCCTGCTGCTTGTTTCTCCTGTGCTTCATTATTTAGCAGACCGGTCCGATAGCCTGTTGGCTGTAGTTACCGCCACCACCGGCAGTTTAGTGTTTCCCGCCATGTTCATCATGACCACCTTAGTGATTGCACCCAGGCTTCATAAGTCGGCGGATTGGGGAGCACCATCTGCGAGTTATAAGGCGTTTAGCCAACAATAAGCTCAAATCTAGGAAATGGGATGTAGCTCTTGGATTTTTACCCCTTGGAAGCAACCCCAAGATACAACTTTCCCACGTTTGTGGTACAGAGTGGCCCACACATTGGGTTAAGTGGTTCAGGATTACAGTCCAGTAGTGTTGGAGGTTCAGACACAACTACAACATGTGTAACAAATCTGCAACCTCTCCTTGACACCCCAGGCTTTCAGCTTCAATATGGCCATAGTATCTGTTAATCTTATCAAGTGTAAGATAGGCCCTCTGTATAACATGGTATTGTATTAGGCCAAATCTCATATTATATGAAAGCGCGTGGAACCATCTAATATTGCCGCCCATTCCTCATCAGCGAATGGCCCCCCTTTATCCACCTCCTATTGCCCTCGTGGAGCTGTGAGTGGACTAGAGGTGAGGAGCCATAAAGAGTCCGCTATCCAGCACACCTGGTGCCTCCCCTCACCAAATACATGTAGGTATTGTAAAGTGAGATGTATTTGGGGATCTCTTGTCAAGTCACCCCATGCTTGCTGTAGCGCACCCCTAATGCAGCCATATAACAAAGACGTTCCTGGGGATAAGCCAATGTTCTCCATCAGGGTGTTGTGAGTGTACAGCATACCATCAGTGTAAAGATCCCCCAATGTGTGAATCACCACTGCATGCCAAGGAGCTAATTCATTGGTCAGTGTAACATTCGTGCCACATGGTGTCTCCAGTAGTGGGATGGCTGATACCTAGGGGACTAGGGGCCATATGTACGAACACTTTGTCCCATAGACACAGAATGGGTAAAAACCTTTGCTACATCTGGCCCTAGATCCCTAGTTAGGTAACAACACCTTCAATAGCAGCGGTACACTAAGTTCAATAATAGGAGTTCTGGGGTAGGGGACTTGGTACAGGGGTGAAATAAATGTAATTGTACAATCACTAATTGATCTAATTTTTTGTACGGTCAGATGGCAGCACACAATTTGGTGGTCTGGACAGGTGGATATTCTGTAAGGGATCTACATAATCCTGCTCCAAATTAGTGCCAGAGTAAGTAGGGAATTTTCTTTCATCTTCTTTCCTGGTCTGCATCTTCTACACAGTAGTTGGAGTTTATGACAACTACAAGGGGTAGATCACAAAAGCTCTTGATTATACTATGCCTCCAAATAAAATAGACCACTCTGTCAGCGCCCCTCTGCCCCTTGGTTCACTAATGAGCTACAAGTGGCTAGTAGTCACTGTATAAAACTGGAAAGAGCATGGCACTTGCATTAGGTAACAGATTCTGATAATAAACTAGAATTACAAAAATGTAAATAACCAGATTAAGAAAACCAGAGCTGTATATTTGGCAATTATGATTTTGACTGCTTAAAATCCAAGTCAGGATTTTTTTTTTAATTATATAGAATTTGTTATGTCCAGCCTGTGCTTCTCATTAATCTATGCTTTTCCATTCACTAAGTGCTGATCTAACTGTTTAATTTGAGAAGAAGAGTGATGATATTCTTGCTATCTTCACTAATGAGATCTAGCCTTTGACAATTATTTCTTCGACAGAGAAAACTCTATGGGCAAGTGTGGTCCCTGTGGCAGGTGTGGTTGATGAGCTAGTGCAACTATAAGCAAACATTCACTGCAGACAGTGATGGTGCCTCCAGAATAAAAAAAGCCCTCTGCCAATCTGGTAGATATTTATAACTTCTGGTCCATTTCACTTTTGTCCTTTTCTAGTAAAATTTTGGAAAGGTTTGTCAAAAACGTTATAATTTTTAGGGAAGTACTATCTACCAGATGATGCTCGGTTTGGTTTTCCCCGCTCCATGGTAAGGGGCCTTGGTCACGGGTATAGATGTCTCACGTATGGTAGCAGATAAGGATAACTCACAGCGTGGATGCTACTTCACCTATGTGCAGCATTTGACACAGTGGATCATACAGGATTTTACTCTCAAGGTTGTTAGAAGTAGGGATAAAATAGAACACATTGAAATTGCTGTCCTCCTTTTTAGGGGGAAGTATGCAAGCAGTTTGCCCTTCTTCCTTTCACTCATCCTTTAGAGCAGGTAAACAAGGAGTGCCTCAGGGCTTCTCCCGAAGTCCAACACTATTTAATGTGTATCTATGATATTTTTGCTTGGTTGGCTACATCTACGACCTTGAATTTGTAAATTATGCTGATGACACTCAGCTAATTTTTACACTAGATTGTACCTCTCCTGATCTGATGACCTCCTTTCTTAGTTTTATGAGAGACATTTCTTAATGGCTCAAACCGTTGTCACAAATTTAATGGGGACAACACAGAAGTAATGGGTTGCTTCCTGGGTCCCATATGCAAACCACCCGCAGATTTCTGGCCTCCCGAAGATCTTTCAAACCGTATCACAGCTGAGTCAGTTTGGAATCTGTGAGTATATATGGATAGCTATTTACCTCTTTGCATGTAAATAAATTATCTTCTATTTGCTTTGGACTAATGAAGGCACTTCGTAAAATACCACCTCTGTTACCCACTTACTGCTGCTCCTTCTTACTCCCAAGTACTGTTTTAAGTTGACTGGATTTGGTAAGTGGACTAGCTTTGGTCATGATTGATCATAACGATCCTATCCAATGTCTACAGTGGCAGCAAAACTTGCGAATTGGCTGCCTCAATAATCTTCCAACCTCTGCAGCTCTTGACTGTCTCTATTAGCTACCTATCAGCAAGCACATCATGCCTAAATCTTTGTGCTTTGTACATAGAGCCTTTCATCAAATTGGCCCTCTTCCAGTTCAACACAAATGTCAATGTTATATGCCACATAGCTTGTTGCAGAGCTTTCTCTACACAGGTGGCCAGGCTGTGGAACAGTTTGCCAGCCTCCATTCACTACATTCATAACTTCTCTGTCTTCAGGAAAGCCTAAAAGTCCTGCCTGTATACATCTTGCATGTATCTTAATTTGGAATCTGTTATTTAGAACCAGGATGTCTTTTTAGGTAGCAGTTTGCACTTCATAAGTATTGCTAATAATACTACTACTACTAATAATAATAATAATAATAATAAGTACATTGTTATAGTTGAACTTTGAGTATGAATACTCCTACCACTTAGTGTGTCTGAAAAAAAAATGTTAGTTATACAAAACCATACAAACAACATTATACTTACCTCCTTAATGCAGATCTGGGGCCTTCAGATCTCTATCAGGCTGTGGATACGCCACTGCCAAAATACGGAAAATTCAGAGGGGTCAGTTTGCACTGCATCCACAGACACTGCTGGGAGGACTTTTCTAGCTTCCTCTGCTGTTATCTTTGTCCAGTGACACAGGTCCTATGGCTGCTTATGGCAATGCAGGCTACAGGCCTTATGGACACCCAGGATCCATAATTTCCTTGTAATGGCCCACCAGATCTTCTCTTTTTGATGGGGCCTAATCAACACATAGCAAAATTAAAAAATAAAGGAAAAAACATATGTAAAAATTGACAGCATCAAATATGTCATAAAGAACACAATGCATTTATTATGTTTTGTTTAAGAAACATGAGGCTCCATTGTTAATCAATTTCCAGTGATGCTTTTGATTAGTACGGTCTGTCTATCTATCTATCTATCTATCTATCTATCTATCTATCTATCTATCTATCTATCTATCTATCTATCTATCTATCTTCAATAAAAACCTTTGAATTTATGCAAAAACTTTAACCTATTGGAACTTGTGCACCTCCAAACACAGTGTATTCATCTCTGCAGCCACACTACGCTAACTAGGACTCGCCACTCAACTGTGTTGTCACATAAGACTTGATTTGCAATGCTATTATTGTTCTTCTAAGTGATATTGTTTTTCATGGTATAGGTGAGATAATATAAAACCATATTAGCAGTGCATACAGAAGGTGCGAATTATAGTTAAAGTAGTGTGGCTACTGATGTGAATAAACTGTGTATGGAGGTGTGAGTTATAATAGATTGAATAAATTATAAATGAAAAGTGTAGGTTTAGCAATTAAATTTTTTGTGTATTAAAATTTTAGTTTGAAGCTAAAAAATAAATAGAGTTACATTGATGTAAAGGTGGTGTGTAAATTATAAATGTAAAGTAAAACTATAAATGAAAAATTTCGAATGTTTGTGTATTTTATGTTTGGTTTTCCTGCTTCACGGGAGGTGCGAAAGGACACTTGGTGGAGGCGGGGCTGCCCAGGAGCCCTCAAATTAATTTCTCGTGCTCCCGCTTCACGGAAGGCGCAAAAGGACACTTGGTGGAAGCGGAGCTGGCCAGGAGCCCTTAAATTCACTTATCGCGCTCCCGCTCGCGGGACGCGCCCCGGCAAAGTTCGGGCCAAGGGCAGGCCCGTCCTTGCCCGTCATTGCCAGGAAGAAGCAGGGCAGGGCAGGGCCCCACCCCTGAGACCCCTCCTAAGGCCTTTGGATTTGGTGATATATAGGCACCTGGCTACCAGGAGGTTCCCTCTTAGTGCTCTCTCTCTTCCCCTTATCGTTTTGCTGTTTACATGACTGAGCTTAGCTTTTAGATTATGTAAAGCAAAAGAGCATCATTTTTTTAGCTACTGTCATTGGGGTAGGCCCAAACTCTTATATACTTGACGCTGTGCTTACATCACAAACGCTGGTTTTTGCTTGCAACTGTTGGAGGTGGGACTAAGTCCCTACAAATTTTATTTTGAGTACCTGAAAGATCAGACTCCACCAGTGGGTGTTGGAGGTGGGATTCACTTCCCATAAACTCGTTTTGTGCCCTCTTGGCTTTTTCTCCACGCTATCTAACCTGAGGGATTTTAACAACCCACCAGGATGGGGAAAAGGAAAGCCAGTGGTAACCCCACTGGGCTGGTAGGGGCAAAGAAAGTACCTCGACATGCTGCTGAAAACTGTACATTGACCCAAATTGATGATCTAATAGAGGAAGTAGAAAGTTTGCTAGCTACCAAGCCCTCTAAGTCCCTTAAGAAAGGGATCACTCCCGCCACCAACGACATAAAATCTTTCTTCACCCCTGTGAACAGAGAATTGCCGTTACCTTCACTGCAAGGATCTAACTTAGGACTTACTACGTCAGAAGCTCCAACCAATATAATAGAGAGCCCTAAACTGAGCTTGCCTAGCCAGCAGGGCAGTGTGTTACCCCTCATAAATTGCGCTAATCGTTTTCTACCTCTTGCCTCCTTGGCGCCCTCTGACTTAGAGAGGAGTGCCTCAAGGGAAACTGAGGAGCCACTAATGCACTTAGCTACTCAGGGAGAACACCCTGTCAAGGCACAGTTAATACAAATACGAGCTGAAATTCTGAGCCTCAGAGAGTATCTTACATCTTTTAGCCACATGATATATGAGAAGTTGGACGACATATCTACCGTAATTGGGGGTATAAGGAAATCTTCGTCTAAACTTGAGCCTAATTCTCTATCTTTGCAAATCCAACAAGTTGAGACACAGCAGGAATACACAGGGCAAAGAGGGCTGGAGTGGCAACACAAAATTCCCATGGGGAAGAGAGTGTACTTCCTGATGTGGTCGACTCAACAAAATGTGATACAAATCAGAACAAAGGGGCTAATCAGGAGGCGCATAGTAATTAATTCTTAGATAAAAGTCTCATAGGCCCTCCACAAAGTGCCCCAACAAGCCAGACCAAGTACAGCCAATTTGATGTATATATGACAAACGTCCCCAAGCTAAATTATGGTCTAAAAGAACAAGGAGATTCCCTTAAGAACAAAGTAACCCACTGGATAAGGGGGGTAAAGAAGTGTAGGTCCATTATAAGGGATGACATAGTTATTGCCCAGAGATATTCAAGAGAATGCTCAGGAACAGACCTTATAGGGCTGAAACTGAGCAGCCAGAGCCTAGTAAAGGGTCTATTGGCCCTTGATCAAAGATCGAGACCTGGTACTTCATCCCAAGTGTCACTTGTCCAAATAATCCCCCAATCTTTGGCTAATCTGTTTTTTAAAGAGCGGTATAACATTCCAATGACCCCCAGTACATGTTCTTCAAGAAAGGATCATAGCACCCCAATTTCGACCATAGATTGACGTGAAGCCCCCATAGTGAGGAATGGGAGAGACGGCATACCCAGCAAAATGGCTTTAGACCCCTGTATACTAAGCAATCAGACATTGGGTACGCCGGGGGTAGAGCCAAGAGCATATTACAGTGACCAAGCAGAGGAAATGGACTGCGGAGTAACGCCTTACTTAAGTGAGAATAGAGAGAAGCTGCAAGATATGGGGGATGGAACTGATTCACTAATTAAGCTCCTATCTTGGAACGTGGCAGGTCTGCTTCAAAAAATAGCTAACCCTGACTGGTGCAGCCTCATAGACCAACACCATATTATTTTACTGCAGGAGGGAGACATGGGCCTCTTCTATGATTAATAGAGTAGGTTATTGGACCTTTCAGAAGGCTGCGCTCCCATCACCATCTGGCAGGGCATCAGGGGGTTTGATAATCTGGCTAAAGCATGATTTGTTCCCATTAGGGACATAGTAGCTGTCGAGGTTGAACTTAGCAGTCCAAGAGGGCCTGTTTGTATAGTATTTGTAAACATATATGTTAGACCTGGCCCCCAAAGGTCTCAGACCGCTTCGATAAGTTTGCTAACAGACCTCTTGAACAGTTTACCAGGGGGGCAGGGCTTAATTGTTGCAGGAGATTTCAATATGCAACTGAATTGTAGAGATAACTATCAGCAAGAAGGAACCCAGTTTGCAGATCCATGGGATAGATCTGGGCCGGTCCAGGCCACAACTAAGAAAGCAGGGGGAGCATTAGACGTATTAGAGGACCTAATAAAAGCAAAGGGGCTAAGAATAGCAAATGGGAACACGAAGTCAGACACCCCGGCGTTGCCTACATACAGGAGAGGTCCATACTCGAGTCATCTATATTATGTCTTAGTAGATGACGCGCTCTGGAAATCTCTTATCGATATGGTCGTTCTTCCACGTGACGATAGTGACCACCAAGCTCTGAGTACTTCCTTTTCTACTACCTTATTTAGCTGTAAAACATTGACAAAGTGGGCCAAGGGCAATGCCCTAACGATGACGAATGATTATAAAAATGTGAAATGGGAACTGGTGGAAGATGATGTAAACTTTCAGTTATTAATTTACAAAATATTTACATCAACGCTTTCACCCTTGAAATATACTGATTTTGCACAGGCGGATCTCATTAATTTGCACAGTATTTTGACCAATCGGCTTAAACCACACTTCCAGGTAGTAAGGAGGCGGGCAGAAATTGGGCCCAGAACGTTGAGGTGGTTTTCTAACTCCTGCCTTCAGGGCAAAACACAGTTATTGGGAGCACTGAATGCAGGGAACTGCCGAGAGATACGAGAAACCAGGGTTGCGTACAAAGCAGTAATAAAAAATGCTAAAAAAGAGTGGGAAATCAAATATTGGAATGGGTTGGTAGATGCACTTCATGAGAAGGATCTTAAACTGTTTTGGAAATTAGTGACAGGTAAAGGTAGCTCCCGAACTGTGGAGAATTACCCCGTAATCCAGCCAGAAATTTGGGTGTCACATTTTAAAAACTTATATAGAGTGGCTCCCATTAGTAGCATTACTGTCCTTTTATTTAAACCTAATGGGCCCTTTTCTTCCCATATACCAGCCGTTGAGATAGTTACACTACCTAAATTTGACTTGGATTTCTTTTCTCTAAAAGAAACATCTTTGGCTCTCTAATCAGTACGTAAAAGGAAGGCCCCCAGGCTAGATGGTATCCCAGGTGATTTATACCTGTCTCGACCAACAACCTGGTCTTTATATCTAAATGCGCTCAGAAAACGTGGCAAGAGCAATCATAGTCCCTATTTTCAAGAAAGGGCCTAGGGAAGAACCAACTAACTATAGGCCAATAAGTCTAATCGATGTCAGCCAAAAAATTCTGCAAGCAGGTACTGAATAGACTACAGGCATGGATAGAGGATTCTCACATCCTTTCCGACTTCCAGGCAGGACTTAGGAAAGGAGTGAGCACAATAGACCAGGCGTTCAGGTTCAATCTTATTTGCTGGAAATACTTGTCACTCAATAAGAGCCACTTGTATGTGGCTTTTATCGATCTAAAAACTGCCTTTGATATGGTTCCACAGGACTTATTGTGGAATGTTCTGGAGAGCTAGCAATTAAATGGAGAACTACTAAGAGTGATTAGGTACCTACATGAGGGGACTCATGCTCAGGTATGTTGGTCGCAAAGTGGTGATCTAACAGAAGCTATACCTGTTAACAGGGGGGTCAGCCAGGGGTGAGTCCTGGCCCCTACATTGTTCAATCTTTTTATCAATGGTGCGGTGGACCAGTTGTTACACTGTAACCACAATGCTCCAAAGTTAGCAGGAGCTCCTGTCCCCACTTTAATGTTCGCTGATGATACTCTATTAATTTCAAGAACTCCAATGGGCCTACAAAACGAACTGGATGTTTTTTACAATTTTTGCTCCAGTAGAGGACTTGAAATAAATCCAACCAAATCAAAGTTCATGGCTTTTAATCCACATAAATCATTCAGAGGGACAATGATCATAGCAGGCCACCCGGTAGAGAGAGTTAGCCAATTCGATTATCTGGGGCTTAGGCTAGCAGAGGATCAGCAGTGGTCGGCGCAGATTGGGAACAGTTTGTCAGTCCTTAGACAGAGGTCAGCAGTGATAGGGAAGGAAATTGCTAATATTTCGGAAGGGGAGATCTCACCCGCCATTACAGTCTATAAAGCAGTGGCAGTGGCAGCTTCAACTTATGGTGCCGAGCTTTGGGGGCACTCTAATTCTAGGTGTTTGACGACGGTAGAAAACCGCTTTATACGTAACTTTTTGCGGCTGCCGATGAGTACCCCTCTCAGACCTCTTAGATTTGATTTAGCCTTAAATGAGGTTCACAATGAAATCACTTTAAGACCTCTTATGTATTGGGTCCGTCTCTGGACTTCTGAGTATTTGTCCACCTTCCAAACAGCAACAGATGAGCTTCTTGTGGATGACTGTGCATTAAAAATCCCCTGGTTTAGATATATCAGAGACATGTGTAAACTTCTCAAAATGGAGGAGGTGTGGAGAGATCCTCACAACTTGACCAAGGAAACAAAAGTGCACATAAGTATGTGCTACTGGGAGAATATTTTCGTGCAAATTTGGTCTAAAAAAACTCAAAGTAGCCGGACCCTACAGTTTTTGGACCATAAATGTAGCCCTAAGTTTGAGGCTTCTATGGATAATGTAAATCCTCTTTACACCAAAACCCTCTTTATTAAATTCAGATTAGGGATTCTCCCGCTCAAGACATTTACTGCGAGAAGGAGAGTGGAGGATTGCAACCTGACCTTCTGTCACTACTGCCAAGAGAAACCAGAGACACTCGCACACTTTATGTTTTTTTGTCCTAGATACTGGGCCCCCAGGAAGAAGTGGATTAACCCGTTATGTAGGTCAATGGGGATAAAGGAATACAATACATCATTATGCATTTTGACAACTGATACAACTGACAAGGTAATCTTTTCAGTTGCGAGATACCTGCAAAACGCATGGGCTATAAGAACCAGAAAATTGTTATAATTGTGTATTTTAACAAATTGATTTTAGAATTATTTAACGTAGCAGCTGTTAATTGATTGGACTTAAGATATAGTGGCCCATTATATTTTAATATCTTAACATTTTAATATTTTAGGATTTTAAGATTTTAAGAACAACGTCTGCTTTGTGCTGTTTTAACAATTATGTGATTTCATAACTCACTCAGGGTCTCTTAATGTATTATTTGGCACTTTTTGTTTATCTCTTTTTCCTAACTGATCTATTGTATAATAATAATATGGTGTTCACTGCATACTTTTATGGCTTTTAGCCGAAATAAAGTTATTATTGATAGAATAAAGTTTTCCTAACTATGAGGTTTAACCTCTCTTGTTTTGATTACATTTCAATTGTATTTTTCATTTTAATAAAAGCATTTTTTAAATCATAGAGTTTAGTGTCATCAAGTGGAGTGTCATTAAGTGTAGTGTGATAGAGTAGAGTGGAGAAGAGCACTGTAAAGTGTGTTATCAAAGAGTATTAATTCATTAAGTAGAGTAGAATGAAGGGAAGGAGAGTAGAATATGTACAGTGGAGTACTGTACATTGGAGTGGTGCAGAGTGGAGCGTCGTAGAGTGGAGTGTTGCATGATGGAGTACGGTAGAGTGGCGTGGTATATAGTGTAGTGATGTGGAGTGGAATAGCGTAGACTGGTGTGGCATAAAGTGGAGTAGAATACGGTAGAATAGCATATGATGGACTGACGAAGAGTGGAGAGGCACAGAGTGTCGTGTGGTAGAATGTAATAGCACACAGTGGAGTAGCGTTGGGTACGTTGGCATAGAGTGTTATAGAGTGGAGCAGCATACAGTGGAGTAAAGCGCAGAGTAGTGGCATGCAGTACAATAGTGTAGACTGGAGTGTCATTGATTGGAGTGGCGTATAGTGGAATAGCATTCAGGGAGGTGTTGTACAGTGGAGTGTCATAGAGTGTAGTGGTATAGAGTGGAATAGCATATGGTTGAGTGGCATACAGTGTAATGGCATTGAGTGGAGCAATAGAGTGGCATACAGTGGAGTGTTCTAGAGTTGACTAGCATAGAGTGGTATGAGATAAAATGCAGTAGTGTGTAGTGGAATTGCATAGCACAGCATAGAGTAAGATGGCGTACATTTGAGTGGCATACTGTGAAAATGTTTACACTGCTGTAGGGTGGAGTAGAGTGGCATAGGGTAGAGTGGCATAGAGTGGAATAGTGTACAGTGGAATGGCAACAGGTAGAGTAGTGTACAGTACAGTGGTGTAAAGTGGAGTAAGGTATAGTGTATTGGAGTACAGTAGAATTGAATAGACTGGAGTGGAGTAGAGTGGAGCAACATTCGGTGGAGCATTGTAGAGTAGAATACCACACAGTGGAGTGTTATAGAGTGGAGTGGGATATACCGTAGTGGCGTACTGTATAATAACATACTGTGGAGTGGCGTTGAGTGGAATGTTATAAAGTGAAGTGTCGTACAGTGGGATAACATAGAGTGTAATGGAGAAGAGTGGAGTAATGTACAGTGAAGTGGAGTAGAGTGGAATAACTGAGGGGCTCATTATGACTTTGGTGGGCGGTGGAGGCCGCCCGCCAAAAGTCCTGTGTCGGGATGACCGCCTATGCGGTCATCCCTCCGCGGGCCCTATTACGAGTTTCCCACTGGACCGGGGGCAAAAACAGCATTTCCACCCGCCGGCCCAGTGGGAACTCACCACAACATTGACGCCGGCTCATAATCGATCCGGCAGCAATGTTGTGGTGCGTCGGGAGCGACAGCACCCTTCGCACTTTTCACTGCTCATAATTCGGGCAGTGAAGAGCACGACGGGGCTGTCCATGGGGCCCCCTGCACTGCCAATGCCAAGTGAATGGGCAGTGCAGGCACCCCTATGGGCCCCCAGATACCCCCTTTCCGCCAGCCTTTGCATGTCTGTCAGACTGCCATGCAAAGGCTGGGGGGGAAAGGGAACTAGTAATCCAGTGGGCATCACTCCTTGCTGCGCTGCCCTGGCAGATTATGACCGCCAGGCTGTTGACTGGTGGAAACCTGGCAGTACCGGCGGTTCAACCATGGCTGCTCCACCACAGTTGTAATGTGGTGGTCGGAGTACCACTATGGCAGAGGTCTGACTGCCACTGCGAGTGTAGCAGTCTTAGGACAGCCACACTCATAATGAGGTGGTGTCAGAGTCACCAGATCCTCTGGGTCTGTGCACGTTCCGAACACGTCCACCACTGAACAGCTCCAAGACTCTGATAGATAAATCACAGAGACTGAGAGAGTTCAAGAGGGGAAGGGGGGATTATGAAGGGAACAGTTGGGAAGGAGACCTGTAGTAAGAAGAAGGTTAGAACACACAATATGAAAATGATATCTCCTGAAATCAATACTAGACTATGATTCTAAGCCTAGTCACTCTGAAAACATGAACAATCTAAGAGTTACGTTTAAAATGACTACGTTTCAAGATGGCTGGATACCTGTAGGGGAATCAAGATGAATGAAATGAAAACTTTCATATTCAAGTACTTTCCTTTACATGAGAATCAGAAAAAACATTCTGACTAAATTTTAAACCAGTCATATAAATCCTGTTTTGAGAATGTATACTAGGACCATACAATATTGCATCTAGAAACTCTGGCCTTCTGTGTACTCTTAAAATGTTTCAACACAAATTGCGCATATTGCACAAAAAAATAAAAGGATTGTGCACCATGAATAACACAATATGGATTCAGGAAACAAATCACATAACTTGTCAACTCGAATATTACATAATAAATATCTTAGAATGGTGGCATACAATAAACCACATGAAATAAGCTTGAGGAGAGAATCGTGCGTCTTGCCGATTCGAGTGTCACCATGTAAAATACGAAGAAATGGTAGCACGCAATGAATATCAAAGTCAAATCATCATTAATCGAATTGCGCGTCTTGCCGATTCGTAAAACACGATGTAAATGTCAAGAAATAACAGCTCACAATAAATAACAAGATCAAAGTACAATGAAACTAATTGCGCTTCTTTTGCCGATTCTTAAGCCACCATGTAAACGTCAAGAAATGGTAGCGCACAATGAACAACAAAGTTAAATCCTCATGAAACGAGTTGCACGTCTTGCCAATTCGTAAAACATCATGTAAATGTCAATAAATAGAATCGCGCAATGGACAACAATGCTTAAACACCATAAAACGAATCACGCGTTTTGCCGATTCTTAAGCCACCATGCCAATGTCAAGAAATGGTAGCACGCAATAATTAACAAAGTCAAACCTTTGTGAAACAAATCGCGCGTCTTGCCTATTTGTAAACTACCATATAAATGTCAAGAAATGGTAGCGTGCAAGTGATCTGTTACTCATTTAAGAATTAAACCAAGAATATGAAAATTCTCAATAACGGTGTCGGGATAGTCCAACCACCGTCTTACCACTTGGAACAATGATCACCAATGAAGGATGAAGGGCAGAAGACTGGAAGATCCAAATAGGCCACTGGGACAGGAGCTCAAGAAGAAGCTGCTGCTCTGCACTGGGACCTCTGAATAGTGAGCACTGGGAGTTGGACTGACTCTCTTTTATAGAGTCTTGGCCCAGCCCAGAACCACGCCCAGGCATGTTGCAGGGAAAGTCTCTGGAAGGCCCTGGAAAGAGGCCACACCCTAACACACTCTGAAAACCTGGAGCAATACATTGCAAAGGAACAGTATTTGTAAGCATATTAAAAATAAGTTTTCAGGATTGAACTCTGCAATGCAAAAGGTTAAACCACAACATATCAGCACAATGCATAAATTAAGTTGTTTTGAGAGTGCTGGGTTTTTGCATTTTTGTCGCCAGTAGGGCGCGTACTGCTCTGGTGTTGACAGTACTCCCCTCTCCCAGACGCGCTCTAGGGCCTGGTTTGCTTGGATTAAGACGATGAAAGTGTCTCACAAATACTGGAGCATGAACATCAGATGCAAAAACCCATGAATTACTTTCAGGACCATAACCTTTCCATGAGATTAAGTACCATAGATTACGCCCTCTCAGTTTAGAATCCAACACTTTCTTGACTTTGTATTCTTCTTCCCCTTGTACTAGAACAGGAGCTGGATGAGGGTGGACCTTTTGGACTGCCTTTTTCAAGAGGGAAGTGTGGAACACTGGATGAATCCGTAAGGATCTGGGCAATTGTAGTTTATAGGTCACCAGATTGATTTGCTGTAGGACAATATATGGACCTATGAATTTGGGGTTAAACATGTGCTTCTTCTTGAAGTCTATATGTTTTGTGGAAAGCCACACTTTGTCACCTGGTTGATATTGCGGTCCCTCACAATGTTTCTTGTCATAATGCCTTTTATATTTTTGATTGGCTTTTTCTAAATGCTGTTGAATCAGTTTCTGGGTTTGATGTAAATGCTGAATGGTTTCTGACACAGGTGGAGTAAGAGAACTTTCTTGAGGAATTGTGATGGGCAAGGTGTCAGGATGATAGCCAAAAAAAACAAAAAAGGGTTTAACGCCAATAGAAGTGTGGAATGAGTTATTGTAAGCTAACTCAGCTAACCAGAGCATAGATGTCCAAGAATGAAGTGCCTTTTCAGCATAGGCACGTAGGTATTGTTTTAAAGTCTGATTTAGTCTCTCCGTTTGACCATCTGTTTGAGGATGGTGACTAGTAGATAGCGTTGATGTCACTTGGAGTGTTTTACACCATGTCTTCCAGAAATTGGAGGAAAATTGTGACCCCCCATCGGAGAGGATAACCTTTGGCAGTCCATGATAACGAACCACTCTGTTCAGTATAATAGTTGCCAATTCACTAGAAGTGGGCAATTTTTTACAGGCAATGAAATGTCAATATTGCGTGAGACTATCTACTCCCACCAGAATTACTGAATGCTGTTGAACCACTGGCAGACCGGTAATAAAGTCTAAAGAAATGTGCTCCCATGGACGACTTGGGGTTGGAAGTGGATGTAACAACCCTTTTGGTTTTGAATGACTTGTTTTAATGCAAGCACAAATTTCACAGTTGTTTACCATTGCTTTTACATCTTTTGTTAGAGTAGGCCACCAAAAATAGTGTTGGATCAGTTCAAGAGTTTTAGGAGTACCTGGGTGACCTGCCGTAGGTATAACATGCAACCAATGAAACACTATCTTGCGAAGTTTGGTAGTGGGTACGAACAAAACGAGCATCATGAAAGGGTAAACCTTGCTTGATTGACCTTTTGGGATCTGCTTGGGCCCATGTTTGCCATTTTTCAACAGTGAAAGAGTTGCGAATTTCTTCAAAGAAATCTTCAGTTTTTATGATACATAGAACCTTGTCAGGAGCAATGATAGCTCTGGAGGCTTGAAATGCAGGCAACGTGGTAGACTCTTGGCGGGACAAGGCATCAGCCTTGCAATTATCTTTACCAGGCCAGAAGGTTACTACAAAATCAAATTCAGCAAAAAAAAGCATCCAGCGTAATTGCCGAGGGGTCCAAAGTCTGGCAGAACTCATGAATTGAAGATTACGATGATCAGTGTATATACTGTGACAGTGTATTTGGCACCCAACAAATGATGTCTTCATTCTTTAAAAGCGTCACGAATCGCCAGAAGCTCTTTTTCAGTAATGACATAGTTCTGTTCGGCTTCGTTCAACTTCCGAGACATATAAGCTACAGGATGAAGTTGACCAGTGTCTTTATTTTGTTGTGATAAGACGGCTCCTATTGCTACATCTGAAGCATCAGCTTCCACTATGAAAGGTTGATTCGCATCAGGATGAGTCAAGACTGGGGCAGTGGAGAAAGCTTCCTTCAAAGTCGAGAAGGCTTGATCAGCTTCTGGGGACCATACAAACTTTTCTTTCTTTCTTAGTAGCTTAGTGATTGGAGCCATTGTTTGGGAGAAATGATTTATGAACCTCCGGTAAAAATTTGCAAACCCCAGGAAACATTGTACATCACGAACAGTCTATGGGGTGGGCCAATCAGATACAGCTTTTACTTTCTTTTCTGCCATCACCATACCTTGAGGGGTAAGAATATCCCCTAAAAACTCAACTGTGGTAACATGAAACTCACACCTGGTTAGTTTGCAATATAAATGGTGTTTTCGAAGGGCCGCAAGAATTTTCTTGACATGTTGGACATGTTTGTTTTCATTATCTGAGTAGATCAAAATGTCATTGATGTAGACTATGGCAAATATGTCTAGGTACTCTCTAAGAAAGTCATTCAAGAAAAATGTAAATGCTGCTGGAGCATTACACAGACTAAAAGGCATGACAGTGTATTCATAAAGGCCATATCTTGTCTTTAACGCTGTTTTCCATTCATAACCCTCTCTCATTCTGACCAAATAATAAGCACCTCAAGCTTCGTATAGATTTTTGCTCTCTTTACTTGTTCTAATAAGACCGGAATGAGGGGTAAAGGATATTTATTCTTGATGGTGACTTTGTTCAACCCCCATAGTCGATGCAAGTTCGAAGTTCTCCATTAGCTTTTGAAACAAAAAACAAAGGCGAAGTTGCAGGAGACTTAGAGGGGCGAATGAAGCCATTCTCCAAAAATTGATCTAGGTATTTTCGTAAATGTTGATTTTCATGTTCTGACAGGGCATATACACGACAGTTGGGAAGTATCGCACCTGGGGCTAGATCAATTTGACAGTCATAAGATCTGTGAGGAGGTAGAGTCTCTGCTTCTTTCTCATCAATTACATCTTTGTAAGATGAATACTGTTTGGGCAGCTGAATTTCTTTCTCTGCGGCAGTAGCTATGTAAGAGTTGCAAACTTTTGGTACTTGAATCTTTTGGAGACATTGTTCATTACATAACACAGATGAGAACATGATTTTTCGTTCTGCCCAATTGATCTCCGGATTGTGATGAGTTAACCATGGCAAACCGAGGATAATCCCATATTGGGGAGCATGGATCACGGATCACATCAAGGATGATTTTCTCTTTATGTTTCTTTCTTTGATTCTTATCTTCACAAATCATCGACAAAGGGATAGTCTGAAGAGTTAGCGGACCTCCAGTCAAGAGTTTTCCATTGACTGTCTGGATGATTTCTGGGGTCTTCTTTTCAATACATGGGATCCCCCATGCACGAACCAATTGGACATCAACAAAGTTCCCAGTAGCCTCAGAATCTACTAGAACTTTTTTTAAATAGATCTTTTTCTTGACCTGAACTCTTATTTCCAGTTTGAGATGTCTAGATTGTGAAGGGTCCACGGTGACACCCAAGAGCAACCCTTCTCTGCATCTTGGGTGTTTTAGTTTTCCAACTCGACTGGTGCATTGGCTGCGACCTTCTGAACTGGACCTTGCTTGTTCTTTGGTTTGATTGGACAATCTTTGGCAAAATGGCCTTTTCGCCCACAATAAAAACATTGTCCATTTTTTCTGCGTAGGTCCTTTTCATCTTTGGTCAAAGGTCTTGTGATGGTTCCAATTTCCATTGGTTCCGGCGTTCTTTCTTTCGGAGTTCTTGAGTCTCTGTTATCATGAACGCGCCATGAATATTTTGTAATCTTTTTGCGCGTTCCTTTACATTCTGCTAAACGATGATCAAGTCTCAAGACAAGATTTATTAATTCTTAACAGTCTGTAGGTTGTGGGTCGATTTGCGCTAAGATATCTTTTAGTTCCTCTTTGAGTCCTTTGTAAAACAAAACAGCTTGTTTTTCTTCAGGCCAGGATGTCTCGGCAACCAGACGGTTAAAGTTGGCTAAATACGACATTAGGTCTTGATTCCCTTGGCATAAATCCAATAATTCACGATCTGCTGACTGTGTTACAGTTCTACGATCAAAAACTCTCTCAAATTCACGAACAAAATTTCTCCAGTTGTACAACAAGGGACTATTTTTACGCACAAGAAGAATTGCCCAAGTAGCTGCATCCCCAGACAGATATGATAACAAGAAAGCTACTTTGGACTGGGCATCGGGGAAAGTATTTGGTCTGCAGGTGAAGTGTAGTTCCACTTAAACCAGGAAAGATTGCACTGAGAAACGTTCTGGGGGAGCTAAAGGAATTGCAGAAGGAACATTTAGGGAAATCGGATTACTTCCAGAAGCCTGAGAAGAAGTACCTGGCCAAGACACACCTGTGGGACTTTGTTCCTTCTTCTCTACCTTATCTTGCAACTGACTCACTCTCTCTGCTAAGCTAGTTGTCACTTCTTTGGATGATACCACCTCTGCTTGGAGCTGGTTGATAGCCTTGACGAGCTCGTCTAGCGTGGCCATGCTGAGAACATACACAAGCCAGGAGGATAATAATTTGTGGGCTCACTATTCTGTCAGAGTCACCAGATCCTCGGGGTCTGTGCATGTTCCCAACACGTCCACCACTGAACAGCTCCAAGACTCTGATAGATAAATCAGAGAGACTGAGAGAGTTCAAGAGGGGAAGAAGGGATTAGGAAGGGAACAGCTGGGAAGGAGACTTGTAGTAAGAAAAAGGTTACAACACACAATACGAAAATTATATCTCCTGAAATCAATACTAGACTATGATTCTAAGCCTAGTCACTCTGAAAACATGAACAATCTAAGAGTTAAGTTTAAAATGACTAAGTTTCAAGATGGCCGGATACCTGTAGGGGAATCAAGATGAATTAAATGAAAACTTTCTTATTCAAGTACTTTCCCTTACATAAGAATCAGAAAAAACATTCTGACTAAATTTTAAACCAGTCATATAAATCCTGTTTTGAGAATGTATACTAGGACCATACAACATTGCATCTAGAAACTCTGGCCTTCTGTGTATAGTTAAAATGTTTCAACACAAATTGCGCATATTGCAGATATATATATAATAAACACCATAAAAGGATTGTGCACCATGAATAACACAATATGGATTCAGGAAACAAATCACATAACTTGTCAACTTGAATATTACATAATAAATAACTTAGAATAGTGGCATACAATAAACAACATGAAATAAGCTTGAGGAGAGAATTGTGCGTCTTGCCGATTCGAGTGTCACCATGTAAAATACCAAGAAATGGTAGCACGCAATGAATATCAAAGTCAAATCATCATTAATCGAATCGGGCATCTTGCCGATTCATAAAACACGATGTAAATGTCAAGAAATAACAGCTCACAATAAATAACAAGATCAAAGTACAATGAAACGAATCGCGCTTCTTTTGCCGATTCTTAAGCCACCATGTAAACGTCAAGAAATGGTAGCGCGCAATGAACAACAAAGTTAAATCCTCATGAAACGAGTTGCGCGTCTTGCCAATTCGTAAAACATCATGTAAATGTCAAGAAATAGTAGCGCGCAATGGACAACAATGTTTAAACACCATAAAACGAATTGCACGTCTTGCCAATTCTTAAGCCACCATGCCAATGTCAAGAAATGGTAGAACGCAATGAATAACAAAGTCAAACCTTCATGAAACAAATCGCGCATCTTGCCTATTTGTAAACTACCATATAAATGTCAAGAAAGGGTAGCGCGCAAGTAATCTGTTACTCATTTAAGAATTAAACCAAGAATATGAATATTCTCAATAACGGTGTCAGGATAGTCCAACCACGTCTTACCGCCTGGAACAATGATCACCAATGAAGGATGAAGGGCAGAAGACTGGAAGATCCAAATAGGCCGCCGGGACAGGAGCTCAAGAAGAAGCTGCTGCTCTGCACCGGTACCTCTGAATAGTGAGCACTGGGAGTTGGGCTGACTCTCTTTTACAGAGTCTTGGCCCAGTCCAGAACCACGGCCAGGCATGTTGCAGGGAAAGTCTCTGGAAGGCCCTGGAAAGGGGCCACACCCTAACACACTCTGAAAACCTGCAGCAATACATTGCAAAGGAACAGTATTTGTGAGCATATTAAAAATACGTTTTCAGGATTGAACTCTGCAATGCAAAAGGTTAAACCACAACATATCAGCACAATGCATAAATTACGTTGTTTTGAGAGTTCTGGGTTTTTGCATTTTTGTCGCCAATAGAGCGCATACTACTCTGGTGTTGACGAGTGGCATACAATGAAGTGATGATCAGTATAATAGCATGCAGTGGATTGCCGTAGAGTGAAGTGGCATATAGGCAAGTGGAGCACACTGCAGTGGTGCAGAGTGGAGTGGCATATAATGGAGTGGCACAGAGAGGCAAGCCATAGAGTGGAGTGGTGTAGTGTGGATAGAATGGGGCAGAGTAAAATGGTTTGAATTAGAGTGGCATACAGTGGAAAGGCATACGTGGAACAGCTTACATTAGAGTGGTGTCCCGGGCAGTGGCTTGGACTGGAGTAGTATTTGTTTTTTTTTAAATGCAGCTCATTTTCCATAAAAAAGAAAATGGGATGTGTTTCAAAAATAAAAATGAAAAGTGTTCTTTTCAGGTTTTTAAGTGTAGGCAGTGTTCTGTGGGACTACTGTCTGCTCTTAAAAAATGTTTTTACTTACTTTCACAAAGGGACATAAGTCGCTTGTTGACCCATTCCCATTTGTGAATGGGTTACCACCAGTTCAGAGTTTATGGTAAAATGTGAATTTTTTGTGACCCCATTTCGGGGTCTTACATACCACTGTAAGTGAGTATTAGGAAGTGAAACCCTAAGCACGCCCCTTCCTAATACTGAATCACAAACCCTATAATAGATTAGGCTTGGTACATACAGAAATGCTTTTTAGTGGTTGCAAACAGCCCAATTATGTGAATTGGACCATTTGCAACAGCTAAACATTTTGGATATCTGGCCCATAGAGTGGCATACAGTGAAGTGGAATAGAATGGAGTGATGTACAGTGGAGTGGCATACAGTGGAGTGGCAGAGAGTGAGTGAGGTACAGTGGAGTGGAGTACAGTGGAATTCTGTAGACTGGAGTGGTGTACAATGAAGAATATCATGGAATGGAGTCTTGTAGAGTATAGTGGGGTAGACTGCACTGGTGTATAGTGTAATGGCATAATGTGGAGTGGCATAGAATGGAGTGTTGTAGAGCAGGGTGGCATACAGTAGAATAGCATGGAGTGTAGTGGAGTACAGTGTAGTGGTGTAGAGTGTAGTAGCATAGAGCATAGAGTGGAGTAGCACACAGTGGAGTTGTGTAGAGTTAAATAATGCTGAGTATTACTGGCATACAGTGCAGTATTGTACAGTGGAGTGGCACACGCATAGTAGAATAGTGTAGAGTAGAGTGGTGTAGAGTGGTGTAGAGTGGAATAGTGTAGAGTGGAGTGGCATACAGTGACGTAGTGTACAGTGGAGTGGTATAGAGTGGTATAGAGTAGAATAACATTGAGTGTTACTGGCATACAGTGTAGTGACATAGAAAGGAGTGGCATAGTGTGGAATAGTGTGAAGTAGAGTGGCATAGAGTGGCGTGTCATACAGTGGAATAGCACAGAGTGCAGTAGTGTAGAATAGAGTGGCACAGAGGGGAGTGTCATATCATATATCGGAATTGTTGTAGAGTAGAATGCCATATAATCAGTCAGTCAGTAAAGTGTATTGTATTAATCACATGGATTGCAGTAAGAAAAATTTGAAATTTAAAACAAAACAGTAGTATTAAAAAAAAACAATTTTGCAACAGTTTGTAAGATAAATATAAACATTTTGTAGGATTAATGATACCAGTATTAAGCTTAACTCTAAATTAAAGGCTAACCACCTATAGATTTGTTCTTATTTTTACATCGAAAAGATGTTGCAAATGAACACTCATTGAAGCGGGGAACATGGCGGCCGTGTAAGCGTCGCGGATGTGAGTTCTCTCTCCGACTGGCGCTCGGGATTGTGAGACATCGTAATGCATTGCTTGGACGCCTCACGCTGTGCTTGGATGCGATCGGGCTCCCCTCTCCGTATTTGTTTTTTCGAGAGTTCCAGGCAGTTAGCCTGAGATTATATGATACGTGCATGATTTCCTGGACTGGGGCTAACGTAGACGCTTTGCTGCCAGCTTTGTGTGACTGGAGGAGCTTGTCACCATAAAGTGTATATATACGCTGCTCAGCTCAGCTGATGTGCCTTCTATATCCTCCCAGCCCCCTGTGTGAGCCAGGGCAAGGCATTGAGACGTATTCTTTTGTGGAGATACCAAGGCTTAGCGTCCCACGCATTGGATCTTGGGCAGAGGCAGCCTGTATTTTTCACCAAGGAAAACTTTTTCGAATTCTCTATTGTTTTCAGGGGCCACATTTTGCAGCAGCTGTTAACATCTTTAAGAAGGAGTCAGGGGAGGATTCCAGGATCACAGCAAGTATTACTCGACTACTTCAGTGGGAGGCAGGGTGTTTATGACACCAGTGAAATTAAGAGTGTGGGCACCTTGTAGGGGCCCCCCACTGGGGGAGAGACAGAAAGACTTTTGCAGTACTGGGGAGGGTGAAGAGCTTGTCCAAAAAGGTTTAATTAATAGCTCGGTAGTCCCTAGTAAGGGGAGGTCCGGCAATAAAGAGAGCTCAAGTGAAGGTGACTATAAAATAAAAAAAAGAGAGGTTTTTTTTGCCCCCCTTCTGCCGGATTTGGAGCCAGGAAAGAGGCACAGTTAGGCACTTAGTAAAACCAGTAAGGCTTTGTGTGCTCAAGGCTCACTATCTGAAGGGGGTAAGCTGGCATCTCCCCTTGCACCCTTTCTGAGGAACACTTCACGCAGTATAGAGATGCAGCCCCCACAATCCTTGGAGAACTCTCTCCGCTCCTTGACCCCGTTAGCCTCTTCCTCTGAGAATGGGAAGCAGGCAGGCGAGAAAGAGTTTGCGCAAAACCAATCTGTTGAGTGTGGTGGGGCACAGGGCCCCTTGTATACGAGGGCTTTAGAGTTTGGTTCATCCCCTCATGATTCTGCGGTACAGAACCTCTTGATTTCTTTATCTGAGGAGATCAGAGGTAAATTTGAGGTATCAGAGTATAACCAAGGGAAAATCAGAGAGTCATGTGCGGCTTTGGAAACTAATCTTAATGCGTTGGCTGAGAGGATAAGTAAACTAGAGATGGCAGTCTCAGAGCAGGAGGCTCAAGTACTGTCTAATTCCCAGGAAATTTCCCAGCTGGCACGCGATGGCAAGATGGTTCAGGAGAAGTTGGAATCTCTGGAGAATAATCTACGGAGGAATAATATGAGGCTACTGAGTGTTCCGGAAGGGCTGGAAGGGGATGATATCAAGGCTTTTGTATTAACCCTGTTTAAGAAGTTTTTCCCCACTTTGTACGAGTTAAGGTTGAAAGAAGATATTCAACCGGGATCCCTTCAGGAGGAAGCCTGATAGGAAGACCCCCAGGAAGATTCTTGTTAACTTTGGTACGTACTCTGTAAAAGAAAGAATTTTGTCTGATGCTCTCAAGGCGGGGGTGTTTCAATGGGCGTTTGGTCTTTTTCGCTCTGACCTCTCCAAAGCAACTTTAGATAGGCAGTGAGAATTGGGGAAGTATATGCAGGATCTTACGTCCTATGGCGCTACAGTCCAGATGAGGTTCCCGGCCTTTTTTGAAGATCATGTGGAATAATACTATGTACAACATTAGGGAACCTGCGGAAGTTCAGGCACTGATTGAGAAAATGAAAACTCCATGATAATTGTTTATTCTTCGGTTTCAGCTCATATGGGTGATAATAGTCACCCTTTTGGACGATGAGGGAGGGTTCCCAAGGGTGGAGGAGGTATGGGGTTCACTTGGGATATAGGTCAGGTGGTGTTTTTCACATGGGATGGGAGGAGGGTAGGGGGAATGGGTGAGGGGTGGGAAACTATGCAAGTGTTTGAAAATGTCCTCAGTAGTGTGGTATGTATTTTTATGAGGGGTTTCAATTTGTTGTTAAATTTATGGTCCTCCTGCGACAATGGTTAACCAGAAGAGGGCCCTGTTGAAGTTTCTATCATGGAATGTTAATGGCTTACGGGTTCCTGGGAGGAGGAGGAGAATTTTTGAATTTCTTAAGAGGGCAGAGGAGGAAGTAATTATTTTACAAGAAACTCATTTGTTAGAGACCGAATGGAATGTTTGCCTTAAACATCTGAATTGGGTGGGCTATTGTGCATATAATAATCAATCATGTGCGGTTAAGGGGGGGCAAATTTGATAAAGAAATCAGTATATGTGAAGGTTGCTAATGTTAAGAAGGACCCTAGGGGTAGGTGGTTGATTGTGGAGGTCGCCGTGTATGGTACATGGTTTACGATCGCTGGGTATTATGGTCCCAATATTGATGACCCCTCACCCTTTCAAGACCTTTTTAACCAGATATTGGTTGTTAAACACCCTATTATAGTTGGTGGGGATTTTAACGTTTTATTGAACACAATGTTAGATAAGTCTACACCAAGACCAACGGTGAACTTACCTAAAACCCGGTCAAGGATAAAAGAGGGAATGTTGGATCTTTAATAGATATTTGGCACCAGAAGGGAGGGGTGGGTCCTAGGTACACATTTAATAACAATAAATATGGTCACCTTTCGAGGATAGACTTTTTTTTGGTCCAACATCAGTTAAGGGACATGGTAACATCGGTTTGCCATGCCCCGGCACATCTTTCAGATCACTCAGCAGTAATAATGCAAGTTTCTTTTAATAGCCAAGTGCCTACTCCCAGGTGGACAGCTAATCGTACTCTTTTTTGGACGAGTTGATTGTGGATGGTTTGAGGAAGGAGACCAATCAATTTTTTGAAATAAATTATGGGTCTACCACATTTCAGACAGTGTGGGATGCATATAAAGCTTTTATCAGAGGTAGGCTTGTGGGGTTGGCCACTTATAGATACAGGGTGGAGAAAGATCAATTAAAACAACTTGAGCTTAAGGTGGCTTCATTGCAGGAGGCTACTTTAAGGGTTGAGGAGAGTCAGATGGGGTATTTTAATGCTCAGTTAGATTCGTCAAGATCTGAGTTGGCCTTATTCTTAGAGAGGAAAGTGAGAAGAACATGGGAATTTAGCAGGTTTGCCCACTATGAATATGGGGAAGGCTGTGGGAAACTTTTAGCTTGGAAAACCAAATCAGACCGGTCCAAGAATGTTATTTCGCTTGTTAGGTCAGATGTTACGGGAGCTTTATCCACAACCAAATCCGAGATAGAGGAGGCCTTTGTGGGCTTTTTTCAGAGTCTTTATACAGAAGATCAGCACCTTTCTGAAAACGTAGTTAAATGCATATTTGGATGCGCTTCATCTCCCTCAGTTAACAGCATTGAACCAGAAGCAACTCGCTAGGGAAATAGATACTGGGGAGGTGAGAGCAGCAATTCAGAATCTAAAGAAGGGGAAGGCTCCGGGTCCAGATGGTTTTCCTACTGAGTTATATACTAATCTTTGCGAGGAGTTAGTAACTATTCTGACAGAACTGTTTAATATTTCTACAGGAAGGGGTGGATGTGCCTAAGTCTTGGGGTGAGGCAATTATTAGCCTCCTTTTGAAACCAGGGAAAGATCCGGCCCTTTGTAGTTCATACCGGCCAATATCTTTGTTGAATTCAGATTATAAGCTTTATACCCATATTTTGTCCAACAGGCTCCAGAGTGTGATTTGCAACTTGATTCATGAGGACCAGAAAGGGTTTGTTAGAGGTAGGTATTTGCACAAGCTGACTCATGATTTGTTGGGTGCAGTAGATCTGGCGATCTCCAAAAAAGTTCCCCTATCGGTTCTCACATTTGATGCAGCCAAAACTTTCAATTGGGTAAATTGACATTTTTTACAAGGTGTAATGGAGGCTTTTAAGTTGGGCTCAAAATTCATTGAGGCTATTCAGGTCATCTATAAAGACCCGTCTGTTTGTATTTTGATCAATGATAAGGTATCTTCTAGATTTAGCATTCAGAGAGGGACGCAGCAGGGTTGTCCGTTATCCCCTCTTCTCTTTGATTTATATATTGAACCTTTAGAAGCTACAATTAGGGCGGATAGAGAGATTCCTCCTTTCTTATCTATGGGCTGGGAGAAGAAGATTGCTTTGTATGCTGATGATCTTATGATTTACACCAGGGACCTGACACATGTTTTTTCTAGGATTCTATCACACTTAAAGGAGTTTGGAAAAGTCTCGGGTTACTCTGTTAATCCCGAGAAAATTGAATTTATGTGTTAGAACACTACCTTTGATAGCCCGTTGGTTAAGCAACAGATTAGATACCTAGGAATTCAAGTTATTCCCAATCTTAATGGATTGGCAAGGGTTAATTTTGATAAGCTTTGTAAGGAGACTCGTAACTTACTCAAGACCTGGGCCGGGCTTCCTCTGTCTTTTATAGGTAGAGTAAATGTGCTTAAAATGGTCATTCTTCCTAAAATCACTTTTTTGTTTAATGCGATCCCCTTTGAATTTAAGAAGAACTGGTCTCAGAAGATGCAAGCTGATTTAACCTTGTTTGTATGGTCTTCCAAAGGGGTTAGGATTGCTTGGCAAAAATTATGAAGGCCCAAGGGGAAGGGGGATTGCAGCTCCAGATTTTTATAAATACTACTTAGCTTTTCATCTGAAAAATGTTAGGATTTTGCGAAAGGATAGCTCCGAATACACCTCTTACTGGGACGCAGTGACTCAAGACTTCTTAGCGGCTGGTAGTTTTTTTTATTTTTTATAAGTTTGGTCACGCAAAATTCTTCAAAAAGATTAGTTTAATTCTTCTCAAGGATGCTGCCAGAGTATGGTGGTTAGTACGCCAAGCTCTCCATATTCATTATTATAGTCCCAGAGCTCCGGTCTGGGACTCTCCTGGTACTCCTGAGTTTCTTTTAGATAGATTGTCCCTGGTGTTAAAGGGAGTGACGAGGTGGAGACAAATTTTGACGGAAGCCAAGTTGGTGCCTTGGTCAACTTTGGAGGAATGAACTGATCATAAGCTCTCAAGGTTTAAATATTTGCAATTAGCAAGCTGGGCGGCATCCCTTCAGGAGAAAGGGGGAGTGTATAATTATTGGGAGGAGAAATTATCTTTGATCTTAGTACATAAAGAAGTCTCGGTTTGGTATCAGGCATTGCTTGATGCTTTAGATTCAGCGGTCCTGTATCCCGAGAAGAAATGGAGAGAGGTCTTGCCAGATTTGGATATAGCGCACATTTGGGAATTATCAAGCTCCATGCTCTGGTCGGTAACTAGATCTGCCACTTTGAAAAAAAAACATCTGTTCACGATGCATAGGGTTTATAGGTCCCCCCAGAAGTTAGCCACTGTGGGGAAATCTGAAAAAAAGGGTCCACGATGTGGGGAGCTTAATGCAAATGATATACATATGTTTTGGAGTTGTCCAAATTTAGGTATCTTTTGGTCGGGGATTCATGCTTTTCTTAAGCAGTTTATAAGTACTGAAGTAGAGGTGACCTCCTCTTTAGTTTTTTTGGGTGTTTCTTCTGGTTCTGCGTGGGAGAGGCTATCCAGGCCACACAAGTGTACATTGTTTTTGTTGATGTTATTGGCTAGAAGACAAAAATGTTTAAAATGGATCAGGCCCATACCTCCAAATGTTTGCGACTGGCTGTCTTCTGTAGATTATTTTTTTTGTCAAGAACGCAGCGGCCCAATTGGTAATAACGATGAATGCTGGGCCATTTGGGAAAATGCTCAGCAAAATGGATTTTTTCTGGGTATATAGTCCAATGATTACTCCCTCCTCTTCCCCCCCCCAGGCTTGTGGTTTGACATGAGTATCGGGTATGCTCGGGAGAGGTGAAGTGCTGTAACTGCCTGGGGTTAACCTGGTCAAATTGGTTCACCATGCAGGATGCAGGTTGATGACCCTCGAGTGGTGTGGCGGGACTTCTTTTATGAGGACAAGAAAAAAAAAAAAAAGATAGACTTCAGAGATGTAAGTGATTATGGCAGATGCATAATATTTGCATGATGGCTTCTTTTTTATTCTCACACAGATGACAGGCTGTCCTTGCTTACAAGTTCTGATTCCAACATCTTTCGAATTCATAGATAGGTTTATAGAGCAGTCAAAATCTTAATGATTTCATTTTTATCGTGAGGTGGCAGCAGATGTGATTCTGATACCAGGTCCATGTGTTTCTACTTCTTTAGTGAGACAAGATCATCTCCCTCTGAGTAGTAAAAAAGGGCCTTTCACATTACATTTTTGCATGCCATTCGGCTTAACTTAGTCAAGGTCTTTAGATACGGTAAATTGTAAGCTTCAGTAAGCTTATTTGATGTTTGAATGTTAAATTCCATGTCCTTGTTTAAGGTTTTTTTAAGTTCTACATAAATAAGAGATTTAGGAGCTGTCAGATTGGACCCAGCGCAATCACAAATATGGCTCCCATTGTGAAGTATTGCCAGAGTTTTTAACTTCAGCTGCAACCTTTTAACATAATGAGGGGTGGCAGATCACAGATGTAAAAGTTGGCAGATGCTCAAGATTTTTCAAGATTATTTATGGTCTTGCCATTTAAAATGGGCAATGCATAAAGTAATATAGAATTCAACTTCACTCTTATTGCTTTTAAAGAAAAGGCAATTCCTCTACTCCAGAATAATTTGGTTGTGGTTGCTGATTTAGGTTTTCTGCTTGCCAGGTTGTTATTCCAAGATAGCCCATCATTCTTTGAGTCTCCAAGGTAATTGTATTGATTGATTGTTTCAATTATGGCTTCTGCCATCACCCAGGGCATTCTCTTGCATTTTCTACTGAATATCATGACTTTAATTTTCGATGAATTAGCTGTTAGGCAATTTGTCTGCTTAAAATCATTTAATCGATTTAGTAGATGTTGTAGGCCTTTTTCAGTTTGAAACAGTATAACAGTATCACCAGATCATCAGCATATGCTAGATGTTTAATTCTTGGAGTTCCAAGACAAGGTATTCTGGTACGTCAGCTATATACAGCGAAATCAGAAGTGATGCTAGGATACAGCCTTGTTTTAGTCCGTTCTCCATACTGATTTTGGTTGACAAGGCATTATCTATAATGAGTTTTACCTGTAACCATGTGTCTGTGTGCAATTCAATTCAATTAAAAAATACAATAATGTTGGATAAATCCCCCAGTTTCCCATTTTTTTCCATAGTCACCTCTGATCAACTTTATCAAAGGCTATGGACTAATCTACATAGCAGACTTAAATAATCTTTTTATTTTTGATTTATTCTTTCAGCAGCAAGCACAAAGCAATAATAATGTCGACAATGGAGCATGCGAGGCGAAATACTGTTTAAGTTAACGGTATTAGGTGTTGATTACTGACTCATTGTACCAGTTGGTATAATTAGAATTGTGCAAAAACATTTCCCCTCAAAGTCTAAAAGGGCTTTTAATTGAAAAGTTTTCAGATCTTGTTAAGGGTCACTTTTTTATATAAGATGAACTAGCGCTCCTTTCCATGATGTGGGAATCATTTCGGTAGCAATAACATTTCAAAACAGATTGCTCAATAGTGCACTCAAAAATGGGATAAAATGTTTTACCAGGTCTATTGGAATGCCATTCAGTCCAGCAGTTTTGGAGGGGTGGACATTTTTTATGATCTTTGCTGTCTCCTTAGTAATTTTTAGTTGTTGCAAAAATGTGTCTGCTGCCTTTTTCAATTTGTACATAGGATGTATATAATGTCTTTATGTGCATTTTCCACTTTTCATTTGAAATATACAGCTCATTTGATAAGTGGTATGTCCATGAGCCCTGCCCAACCAGGTTCCAAAATTCCATCTCATTATGGGTAAAAATTGAGTACAACAATTTGGCCCAGGCTCTGCCTGATTATTGCACCTTGTTTACACTAATTTATTCGTAAGAGCGATTTTCAAGTTCCTAATTTTGACATCACGTTCATTGGAGTGGGGCTGTTTTAATCTGAATCATAATCTTTTCCAAGGTTGTATTTTTATATTTGTTTTTTCTTGTCCAGAGAAGATAAGAGAATGATACTTAGGATTATTCCTACTCAGAAGTCTCAGCATTAGGTATTCCAACATGAACTTGGTAGTTTGTTGATTGTCTATCCACAAATTTGGCCAATAGTTAAGGAGCTCATTTGTCATATTAGAAGCTTTGGCCTTAAGATATAAAATTCCAAATACATTTCTTTGAATTGCAATTATATTATTATTATTTATGCTTTTTTGATTCTTTAAACTGATCCAACTTAAGGTGTAGGATCATCTTTTGGGGGCCATGGTCGCTTTCTGGCCTCTGTGTTATTTCAAAACTCTTGCATATATGGAAATTTCTGAAGTGTATAGAGTATAGACAATAAGAGTCTGTTGCTTTGGCTACTTAATCACTTACAAGTCCACTAATAACTGAGCTATACCATAAATTTGGCAACAAGGTATATGTATATCTATTTAGTGAAGTCAGTAGCTTATTCTTCCCTGTTTTATCTATGCATACAAGTGGAATGTTATAAGCAGATTCTGCATTCTCTGAATTTAGGACATCTAGTGTTGGTAGCAAGACGCTTTGGTTAAAGTCCCTAGTTTCAACTATTAATGACACACCAAACCATCGTAGGAGTGAATCAAGTTTTGCTCAAGTTCCATACAATTTGTGCATGCTCATTAAAAGTTCTGAAGGTAACCAAACATTTGCAATCAAGATATTTACAATATTTAGATGTTTTTTCAAAACTATTAGAATATTATTAGTTGTTCATTGGATTTTAGTGCTTTTCACATTACGTTTCTTACTGATCATAGCAATCCCCCAGTAGGTCTCCTTAGCACATTTTTCCTTGATGGAATTTCATGTATATCGGAATTGGACACTGACAGACTCGAAGACTTTCATGCTTCTTGCATGCACGCTATTTGATGTTCATTTAGATAGTACAGCAATTTTTTCCTGTGGTGTTTTGGGCAGTGGCATACACTGGAGTGGTTTAGAGTATAGTCGAACAGTGGAACAGCATTCGGTGCAGTGGTATACATTGAAGTGGTGCATAGCGGAGTGGCATACAGTGGAGTGAATTGTTCTGCAGTTCCTACTTTGGTAATAGGACTGCATGTTTAGGACTGAAGCACTGTAGAGTGTGGTAGACTGACTGCAATACAAACCTTTACTGTCTGCCTATTTTCTGGCTAGCTCACAGTTCCCCACCCAAACCTCCAAATCAAACAAGGTAAAAGGTGATTATGGTAACCTGAGCATGACACTCCGACTCCCCAAGGAAGCCATTGAAAAAGATTTTACCCCTTTTGCTCAGCTACTCAAACATGCAAAGGAGAGACAACACAATACAAAATAAGATGTCAATACATTTATTGAATAAATTACAGTCTAGCATATAAAGAGTGAGCTGTGATAGTTAGAAAGATGAAACAAAGCAAGGTAATCAGCATTATGAATGTGTGGTTCTAGATGTCCTAGATGTTCTAGAGGCTCCTACACAACCCTATGTCTATTCTGAGGGCATAGTAGTTGTAACCTTCTGCCTGACCCAATCTAAGGGATTAGCCCTGACACAATACCTAGATAGGATGTCAAAGTCAGTCTGTTGTGTAGATGGCAAGCTCTTTAGGTGGCTAGCAGGTCAGCGCCAGCCTAGCTGCATGTAGCACAGCATGAGTCCAAGAATTGGCATGGCTGGAATGTCCTCTGGCCTCCTTGGGTCAATGTTCAGTTAGATAATAGCCCACACTACAATGGGACTACAGTTCGGATGTAATGCTGTGTCTTGGTGAAAGAAACTGTCTTTTTGGGTGCAACACAAGCTAGAATATCATGTACCACGCTCCATTGCATTGGATAGAAAGTACTTATTATATGAGGTACAAAGGCCGATTAAATAAGCAGTGTGTTTATTATTTTCCTACAATAAGGCAAACTGATAAAATGTGTAAAAGCTTTCCCTAAAAGCATTCTTGCTAGCACAAATATAATGTGCATAAAAGGTGAATAAAAAAATAAGTGATAAAACTAAGCTTAAACAGGGGTGACCAACCCACGTTCTAAAAGGGTCCTCATGACACCCTCCCGTTGCCAGGAATGGAGTACAGATTCTAAAACCCATCTAAAATAGGAATCACTATAACATCTAAAATGCCTTAAAACTGTAAACACTAACAAGCAGAGCATGCTGATGAAAAAGGCAGCAACTTAAATTGTCAGAATTTAAAACAGGACCAAACCAAAAGTCATCGTAGTTCAACATGAGGTTATCAAAAACAACAGTTGAGATGGAATCTAAGAGAGACCCCGCATCCGCAGACCATATTACGACCAAAGTCTCATCCAGAAATGTAAAGGGAACAAGCATGATCCGAGGCCTCAGCTGTTGCTGAGTAGGCAGCAATCCATTCCATGCTCATAGCGGATGAACAATCAGAAACGACTCCTGGAGCTGTAGCCTCCTTGCCTCTGTAAGGTGGCTCATAGAAGGCATCACGAAGCAACCATATTGCATAGGACAACTCTGGCAATGGATCCCCAACTGGAACATCCGCAGATTCATGTCTGTAGGAAGTACCTGTCATTTTGCAATTTCACTTCCAGTGCGCTCTTGAAAAGGCACCACAAGCAGTGGAAGACTGGTTGCACACAATAGAATACATTTTGAGAAGACAATCATAAGTCCTTGTTAAATACCTTCAACAGTGGAACTTTAAAGTTCTGCATCATGCGATCAAAACACAGTTGGGTCGGTGGTAGCTCCATCAACATTTGGCTTTGAGATGAGACATCCATTGTGGAGAAAAAAGAGCAAAAGCAGAAAAAGGCCAACTAACACCAATAAAAGCAGTATATAGCCGTAGACACTTGGAAATAGTGAGTGGATGACTGATGGTATTACTCCAAAGACAGTTTGGAATGTACTTACCAAGCAAGATCCTATTTCTTTAAGAAGTGTACACCTCACTGTGTTTACAGCATTACAAATGCAGCTCACAAGTTCACCAAAGTGCCTTTGAAAATTGGTATTTAAGAGGCAGTTAATCTCCACTGATGACCTTGTTACCTGTAGGTCATAGGATTCACGGGCATACGTAAGTGGCATGTGTTTCTGGAACAATAATGCTTTCAGCCCGAACTGACATTGAAAGTAGCAATAGAAGGCAACAACTGTGCTACGTTAATCTCATGCATGGGGGAGAATAATACATTTCCACATCAGGTCACAATTTGAGAAACAAAAATCATATGGGACACCTGCTTTCATTCCACCACAGCCTTGACCAGGCATCATTAAGTAACTTCCATTTGAAAGTGACTGCAACACTGGGCGAATCATAGGGACGGGAATACCCTTAGCTGCAGATGGATTACATATGCCATGCAATACCACCTGTTTACAAATCATTGAATCTCATACAGAAGTTTCACAAGAAAAAAGTAATTTTCCCAACTCATACACTTGTCATTGAAAGGCAGTTCCCACACCTCACGAATAGAGCTGTCTCCTAAACCTTCAAATGTGCCTACTGGAAAATGTTTCAAACACAAAGTGAATTAAAAGGTAGATATTGTCAGGGACATTGGCCCTAATTCTAACCTTGGCGGACGGCGGAGGCCGTCCGCCAAGGTACCGCCGTCAGAACACCGCACCGCGGTCGAAAGACCGCTGCAGTGATTCTGACATTTGCCCTGGGCTGGCGGGCGGCTGCCAAAAGGCCGCCCGCCAGCCCAGGGCAAATCAACCTTCCCACTAGGATGCCGGCTCAGAATTGAGCCGGCGGAGTGGGAAGGTGCGACGGGTGCAGTTGCACCCGTCGCGTATTTCAGTGTCTGCTAGGCAGACACTGAAATACTTTGTGGGGCCCTCTTACGGGGGCCCCTGCCGAGCCCATGCCATTGGCATGGGCACGGCAGGGGCCCCCAGGGGCCCCGCGGCACCCCCTACCACCATCCTGTTCCTGGCGGGCGAACCGCCAGGAACAGGATGGCGGTAGGGGGTGTCAGAATCCCCCATGGCGGCGCAGCAAGCTGCGCCGCCATGGGGGATTCTAAGGGCAGCGGTAAACCGGCGGGAGACCGCCGGTTTACCCTTTCTGGCTGCGGCTGAACCGCCGCGGTCAGAATGCCCTGCGGGGCACCGCCGGCCTGTCGGCGGTGCTCCCGCCGACCCTGGCCCCGGCGGTCTTAGACCGCCGGGGTCAGAATGACCCCCATTGTTCCATGCACTAACCACTCTGATGATAAGTGTTTCAGTAACTGTAAAGGGCAACTTTTCTAACTTTTCCATGTTAAGTATGGTATATGTTACATATTTCTCCACCATTATCTGTTGTTTATGTGTTAAGTTAAATGTTGCAAATAACTCTTCGGAGTTGACGTGCTTCCAAAGCACGCACTTCAATTTCAGAACCTGTAAAGTCAAACTCAGCTGCATGATGCACCTAAGCTGACTCTGTCCATGTTGTAGGACTGATATATCATTTTGTATGTTGTCTATTGCAGAGGACACAATGTTATTTAGTGTGTAAATGTGACCATTAGCAACAACGGCTAATGCTCTCTCTAAGTTTGCAAGATTTATTTCCTTAAACGAGCAGCCACTTTCATTTGGGAAAGCTTGCAAATCTCATTGTATATTGCATACAAGAATATATTGGAGCATGGTTTACTGGGACCTAGAAAGTAATCTTGCAAATCCATGTCCTTGGAGAGGAGAGAGAGATGTTCTTTCACAGCTGTCAAGGTGGAATGTTGCAACCATTGCTAATATATCTTATCCACACTGTATCTAGTGATTAACTTATATGTTGTGTATCGGCATAATGAGGGTCCATTTGACTTGTTTTAAATTCCTGTGTAGAGTTTATAGAATGTGCATGACAACATTTTGTGTCCACTGTCTACAGTAACCACCTGTTGGGTCCTCAAAGAGTAGAATTAAATATATCATTTTTAATCACGCAATTGAGTAAGCCCAGGCAGAAACCTCTGCTCCGCTTTCAGAGTTTTTGGAATTTGCTCAATTCGCTCTATGCAGAGTAGCAGGAAAATTCCCGGCTTCTACCATCTGGTGCGAAACAGAGTTTTTTTGTTTTGTTTGTATGCCCAAGAAATGTTTTTGGTGCTCGCTAACGAGAGGTTTTGCAACCCGTGCGGATTGGTCCAGATGGCACCAATATAGTGCCGCTCGCAAATGGGATTGCACCTCAAGTACATTTTTTATCTTGAGAAGCAGCTAAATCTACTTAATTATAGATTTTCGAGTGGATTTTCTTCTCCAATGGACCGTTCAAATAGTTTTTAGTGAAAGACGTCTTTTTTAACCTTTATTCCAAAAGGAAGGAACTGCCCTAGAGCCTCCAACTTCCTGTCCTGCAGGCGCCTCCCAGTGCTTTGTCTATCTCCTGGTTATTTTTCACTTGGATTACGAGGTGGAAAGATCACTCTCTTTGTCTCCTGGATATATACCTTTGGATTTAAGTTCTATGTTTTTGTGATATTGCAAAAGTAAGTTTAAAAAAACTATTGTATAAGGATGTTGTTTGTTTCATGGAGCATGCTCCAGTATTTCTTTGTACTTGTATTTAATTTTTAAACTTTATTGCGGTGGGTGGTCTGGGGTTTAAGTAAGTGCCTAGTTATGTTTTTGTATTTTATTACATTTTCATCTTTTGTAAAGGAATATAGTTGCACTGCTCAGTACCTTTTCTTCATGTTAGTTACATTTGCAATATTCAGATATATTTCTATGTGGCACAGACCTCCAACAGGCCATCTAGGCGGTAGGCCCAGTAAAAGTCATCAGTTCATGAAAGACATATTTCTGTGGTATATGGTTTTAAAACTTCATTTGTGGCAGGGTTGGCATTTGATTAAATTAAAAGTGTTGGCTATTGCTTGCATTTCATTATTTTCTGCACAAAGTGTATATGCAGGGTAATATATGATGGCATAGAAGGATGTGTGGGGTTGTAAATGTTTATAGTTCAGTTAATTTTCATGTTTTTCATTGCTAAATTAATGTTAGTGTTTTCTATAGTGTTACCACCATGCCTCATTTTTCTGGCCATTGTGTGTGTGTGTGTGTGTATGTGTGTGTGTGTGTCATTGGCCACCATTTGTCTTTATTCTCTATTCCATGTGGCCAGGGGCCATTTTGTGTAGTCTATGTCCATATCCTGAATGTGTTATTTGTTCCCCATGCCTCCCTGCTCGCTGCTGTTGTTTGACCAGGTGTTTGGCAACCATTTTGTGCATCCAACCAGTGTGTTTTTGACATAGGCTTACAAGTGCTCTTTGTTCCCCATGCTTCCTTGCTTGCTGTAGTTACTTGACCATGTGGCTGGCGGTAATTTTGTGCATCCAGCCAGTGTGCCTTTGCCAAAGGCATGCATGGATGGATGTGATATCAGTTTAATAATATGATTAAGGATAATTGTATTATATTTATACTAAAAATATGATTTTGATGAGCAGTACTTAAATTATTACAAGTTTGTCTCTTTGCCTTTCAATTGATATCTTTCTTTTGTCCTCCCATACAAACATCAGCAAATAAAAAAATCTTTTCATTTTTTTAATTTAATTTTTTATTTTTATGTTTTATTTAAAATGTATTATTTGTTGAATTTCTTATGTTTTATTTACATTTTTTGCTTTTTATTTTCGACATTTTCAGTTTCTTCATTTTTTATTTTATTTAAGTTTTTTATTTTTGTATTTATTTATTTAACTTATTTTTTTCAATTTGCCTTAATCCACCATAGGTGCACAACTGCAATACTGCCTTCAGTTTCTTTAGGTATAATTTAATTTCCTCCTGGACATCCTGGCTGCAGTGCAAGGTAGACACATCCACAGCATCATACATTTGTTTAATGATTATTCCATTTCCCTTAGACCACCTTGCCTTCCATGAGTCTTTTAAAGATTATTTCATTTACCCATGTACCTCTCTGCCTACCACTAGTGTCTCCTTGGAATAGATTGAAACAAAGGAAAGAGCTATATCTGTATGTTATGTTGCCTGATTTTAAATTAAATTTTATGGTATGCTGGTGAGTTTTGACTTTACAATGTTTGGATACATTGTTTTTTTTTATGTAAGTAACCAACCACACCAATATTGCATTTTTCTGTACTATTTCAACCTGCAACAATGCCACATTTCACTAACTACATGTTTTCTTGCTTGGTTGCTTTTAGGTATAAAACAGAAGAGACATCACCCACGCTACTGTCAAAGAGAAGGCCTGTACAGTGATTTCAGTCCTCCAATCTCTCCTGTTTGTGCAGCTTAGTGCCACTGCAAACTGAGAGCTTTAAGGTGGCCCCAAAGAACATTGATCCCAAGAAAGCAAGTCAGTGAGAAGAAGCAGCTTTCCACCAGTGGCGGTTCGACCACAACATTTTTAGGGAGAAAAAGGCCTCTGGGTAGCAACTTGGGGGCAGCACTCCCACATCAACAGTACCACCCCATCCTAAGCCTAAAACAATGTCTGTCAATGAGGCAGCCACCACAGTCATGCTGATGATGGCGAGCAGTTATGTTGAATAGGATTTGTCAGTTTCGCAAAGTAGTACCCAATAGTTTCAGGGAACAGAACGAAGTAGACATCAGCAACAGCTAGCAATAGTAGATCTTCCTGAAGTTGGAGCATAACAGGAGGTCGAGATTCCTGACGAGCAAGAACCTCCTCTTTCAGAGTCACTGGCTTCCAGATTTCCCGTAAGGAAAAGGAAGGGTACTACTCCACTATCTTCTCTGAGCACATCTTCTAACGACTATAATAAGGACATGGAGTGGACTCCGGCAAAGTCTAGGAGACACCAGGAGAGGCAAGGTAAAAGAAAAGTTCCCAAAAGCCTTAGAATCATCGAAGGGGATGATAAGGAGGATGATGAAGATCAGCCAGTCATAGTGGAATCTGACACCGAGGAGTTTGACATTACTGTTCAACTTGCTCTAAGGGATGTAGCACATGTAGCACCACCATCTCCCATATCTGTAAAGCCCCAGCTGAGACCTGTACAAACCCCTACTTCGGTAGACGTATACACTGCAGAGAGGCAATCAATGACACTCCCACCTGTCTTCAGTTCTTCTTCAGGCATTGGCAGTGGCCCACTAAGAAAGTACTTCTCCCCATTTTGGGGCTTTTTTTATGATTAGACAACAGTAGGAGAACATTGCAATATGCTCCATTTGCCACACAAGTGTTGGTTGAGATAAGTCTGGTTCACATTATAGTACTGGAGGCCAAACGCCCCATGTGAAAAAACATCATCCGGTGGGAAGAGCACCTTAACAAATGCTGAATGTGGTTGTGGTGGTGAAGGTGAGGAGCGCTGCGAAACATCAGCTACAAGTCCAATCACTGTGGTTGGTGATGAAGAAGAGGGTAACATCCTTATGCAAAACAGCTCTGTCCCCAGCAGTGCACTAGAATCACCCACCTCAGTGACCTCACAATGGCACAAGAAGACTCAGAGTCAGATGAGACACCATGGCATACAGTGACTACACCAAGACATACAATGAGTCCAGCACCACCTACTTCTTGAAAGTTGGCTGCATCTGTGTTGGAACTGGCATTCTTGGCATGGTTCCCCTAACATTTTGACTCAACTTCCCTGGTTGTTGATGTGAGCTGGACTCTGTTTTGCTGTTTTTGTTACTCTGGGCACTTTACCACTGTTGACTAGTGTTAAAGTGTAAGTGCTCCCCATGTGAGATTGTATGTGTAATTGGCTTTTTCATGACTGACACCCTTGATTTACTAGTAAGTCTCTAGTAAAGTGTACTAGAGGTGCCCAGGGCCTGTAAATCAAATGCTACAAGTCAACCTGCAGCACTGATTGTACCACCCACATGAGTAGCCCTCTAAATATGGCTCAAACCTGCCACTGCAGTGTCTGTGTGTGCAGTTCATAAACTGCCAATTCGACTTGGCAAGTGTACCCACTTGCCAGGCCCAAAGCTTCCCTTTTTATACATGTAAGGTACCCCTAAGGTAAGCCCTAGGTAGCCCCATGGGCAGGGTGCAGTGTGTGTCAAAGGTGGGACATGTACTGGTGTGTTATACTTGCCCTAACAGTGAAATACTGCCAGAATTGTTTTTCACTGTGACAAGGCCTACCTCTCCCGTAGGTTAACATTGAGGCTGCCTTTAAATTTCCTTAAAGTGCAGTTTCCCTTTGAGAGCAGATAGAAATATGGTGAATGGGGGGTCTCTGAACTCACAATTTAAAAATACATCTTTTAGTGAAGTTTTTTTTATATTGTTAGTTTTTAAAATGCTACTTTTAGAAAGTAGGCCTTTCCATTCTCTACCTCTGCCAAGGAGAAAAGCTGAGGAGACGTTCTGCCCCCGCCTGTGACTGTGCTTTGTTGGGCTGTCCTGCAGTTGCTGGATCTGCCTGTGAAAGGGGGCAAAGACTGGACTTTGTGGTATATTTCTGCTTCAGAAGAATCTCTAAGGGCTTGGATTGAGCTTGCCTCTAGTTCTGAAGTGTCAGGGCCATAAAAGACTTCCTCTGCCAGCACCTGGACTCTCTGCTGAGACTCCTGTCGTGAGAAGTGGTGCCTAACCCAGTCCTTGGGCCCTTGAAATCAAAAGCTGGTGGAAAAGAAACAAGAAAAAACAAGTAAACTGACTTCGGATGACTCCGACTGATGCCATGCCGAATCTCGTGATGCCACCTGCAACCGAAGCCTTAGTCCTCACTGGAGTGTGACGCCCCACAGGCCTGATGCCACTTCAGCCTCACCTATGCAAGTCGCTGCACCACGTCGTGACCGCTGGATATCAACTCCGCTAGAAGTTTGCTGATCCAACGCTTCGCACCAATGCCGCCTCACCTCCACCACTCCACAGCAAGAACCTGATGCCTCTTCGTGACGCCTCTGCTCCTTTGCTCCGCAGCATCGGAATGACACTGCCTCAGAACCAACAATGCTGTGATTCCCGTCTCTGTGCACTGGTTTGTTTTCTCATTTTTACAAGGTACTGTAGCTAGGGGGTCCATGTGACTCTATGACCGCCACCATTGGAGTCAGATTGTTGGGAAGAACTCTGTTGGGGCACCGTAATATCACCAATTTGAAGCAATTGTGTTTCCAAGTGTTATATTGAAGTTTAATCTTTTAAAAATTCATAACTTTACTTGTGTATGTTGGATTTTTGTCGTTTTTGGTCTTGTTTTGTTTAGATAAATATTGGCTTTTTTTCTAACTTGGTGTTGAGTCATTCTGTAGTGTTGTTACTGAATTACTGTTTGTGTTGGTACAAATACATTACACATGGTCTCTGGGTTAAGACTTCTGCTCCAAGCTAACAAGGGGGAGAACGTGGGTTAACTGGCCGTGTTTTTCCTTTGCCCTGACTAGAGTGATGGTCCTTGCTTGGACAAGAGGCAACCTGACTGTCAACCAAAGACCCCATTTCTAACAGTCAGTGGCTCCAGAAAAGAAGAAAGTCCAGGCTACTGTTAGGGGAATGTTTAGACAGGACGGGCCCTATGACCCCAACCACCCAATGGCATGTTTGTACAATGGGAAGCTGCAAAAATGTTAGCGCTGGACCTTTTTTCTTTTTCATTTGTGGAAGGAGTGGGATTCTTCGAATTTGTGGTAGCCATCTGCCCAAATGGAAGATTTCAAGTCAGACCTATGTTGCCAGAGTTGCTGTTCAAAGCACAGCATCACCTGATGACAGACATTTGGACTAGTTGTCAGGCAACTGACTACATGTGCATCAATGCACAATGGATCTCTTTTGCAGGGGTAAAGTAAACGCTATCTACAGATTTTGGCCCTGTAGAAAGCATTAAGAGCTTTTAGCGGCATGCAATAGTAGCCATGTTCACCATGGAGAGATCGCACACATATGCAAACATCTTGGACGAATTTAACACCAATGTGTCTGAATGGCTGTAACCTAGAGGTCTCCAAATTGGATTTGTTGCCACGGACAATGGCACTAATATAGTTACAGACATGGCAGGTGGTGGCTACTTTAGGGTCCTGTGTTTGGCACACTGTATCAACCTGGCTTCTCAAAAAAGAAGACATCGTCAGCAACATACTGACCACCTGCAGACAAATTTTCACTCATTTGAGCCATTCTTTTAAAGCCCGGAAGCAGTTGTGGATTATTCAGTGTGCTAATAGAATACCAGTTAAAGCCCGGATAGAAGAGGTGCCAACACATTGGGATTCAACCCATGATAAGTTGCAATGTCCTTTTGAGCAGTCCAGACAGATCAATCACTATGTCATTCATAGAGGAGGGGATGCAACTGTGAAAGCTATGACTATGGATGCATACAAATGGGGCTTTGTCAAATAAATGGATATAGATGTTACTCCCTTTTGAGGTTTTCACACGGGAAGTTTGCAAGAGGACAGTACCATAGGCCAAGCTATCCTGCTACAGGACCAGCTAAAGAAGGTGTCTGAAAGGTTCACACTTGGAGGTATGAAAGAAAACCTAGAAGCTCTTGCCTTAAGCTATCACTTGCCTTGTAATGCAAGGCTGCAAAATAACATCATCTCATCCTAAGCGTACATCTGTGTCACTCTACTAGATCCATACTACAAAACAAATGTCCACTTTCATAGCTTTTTCTGAAGGGTACGCTTCACAATACAAGAGGTGTATTGTTAAGCTAGCCAGACACTAAGAAGAACAGCAGCTGGAAGGTAGAGTCCCACTCCACAGCTCTAGTTGCCACCTTTAAATTCCTGAGAAATCAGTCTTGTCTCATCACAGCAGCAACCACCAGAAACAAGAACACCAGCAACAAACACAACAGAAGAATTGGACCCAACTTCTTCATTGGCTTGGTTTCAAGTCGCAGGTCTTAAATCAGATGCAGAGGTGAAGGCAAAAAAGGTCTTGCAAGTGGCAGTACCAATGACCATTCAGAGGATGTTCCAGGAGCATCTAAATTAACTAAAATGGGTGTATGTGGACCAAAGCCCATGGGGATGGGAAGAGCCGAACTCAGCAGGCTGGCAATAAAGTATCTGGTTTCACCTGTTGCCAGTGTGTCCACTGGATGTGTGTTCAGTGCAGCTGGCACAGTTGTTACAGTGAGAAAGACCAGTCTTGCGCCTCAAAGAGAGATTGACCATGATCAAAATAAACCAACATTTCATCCCACCTGATTACACACCACAGGAAGAAGAGAAGGAGGATTGGTCGAAATCAACTGTGTTAGCTGATCAACTTCTAGGAACCACCTGAGTTTGAGGACAAACTGTATTTCTAGGACTGAGTTTGCCAGTGCCACCATAGAACCTTTTTACTTCTCATTGAACTTCTTTCTTTGCACAAAAAAATATACGGCTAGTGGAACAGTATATTTGTGTCGTGTTTATGCTCTGCCACCATTTTCAGGCACATATATGGCCAGATTGGAGTTGTACAGTGTACAGTGAAGAAGCCGCCACATTCCATTCAAGACATTGAAGACAGTGCCTGCCTCCTAGTAGGGGGTGCCCCAAAAGATCATTGATTAAAAGACTGCCAATGCCAAATTTCAATGTGTTGCTAGCATCAAAGAGGAAATACAATTTTGAATCTACCACATGCTTTGATTGGAAGAGGTAAATACTAAATATTGCTCCCATGAGTGATATAGTGAGTGATTGAGAGTGATGACTGAGGATATATGTGGTGGGAGACAGTGAGGGAGGGTGTTCAACAAATGTGTAAACTAGATTTCCATGATTTGCAGTGTTTGGGGGCTTGTCAGGAATAAAGCTGTGCGCGGTCCAGGTCCCGCCCGAAACTTGTATTTGCGGCGCTTCATGCGCACCACTTGTCATCCCCTCTTGTTCTAAAAGTGGTCATCAGCGTCGCCTGCCCTGTGGTAAAGCTCATGTAGCTGCAGGGTCAGGACATTGGTGGACAAGATGCACTTATCAGTGCTATTTTAGGAATGGACTACAATTCCCAGGTTTCTAGAGGCAGCGGCCATCTTGGGGTGTGGCAGGCCTATAAAGCCCAGCCACACCCAAGCACATTGCTCACTATTTTGAAGACTTTAATGCAGTCAGACCTCGTGGGGGTTCCTCTGAAGAAGAGCAGATTTTCTGCATGGCAGATTGACAGTAAATCGGAGTATCCTTGTTTCCATGATGAATTCAGATACGAGTAGGTCATACTAGTAGCGGTAAGGTCTTGATGAGCTCAGTCCTGAACGGGATTGTTACTTCCAAAAGTAAAGCACCCCTAGCACAATGAGCAAGGCATTTTCAATTCAAAGAGTAAAGCGGCCTTGGTGTGATGATCAAAGCGCTTTGGATCACATGAGTAATTCGCCCCTTAGCACAACTAGCAAAGCGCTTCAGGCCACACTTGTAAAGCACCCTTGGCATGGCAATCAAAGTGCTTCAGTCCACATGAGTAAAGCGCCCTGGGCACGGCAATCAAAGTGCTTCAATTCACATGAGTAAGGAGCCCTTGGCACGGCAATCAAATCGCTTCAGTCCACATGAGTAAAGCGCCATTGGCACGGCAATCAAAGAGCTTCAGTCCACATGAGTAAAGCGCCCTTGGCACGGCAATCAAAGCGCTTCAGTTCACATGAGTAAAGCGACCTTGGCACGGCAATCAAAGTGCTCCAGTTCACATGAGTAAAGCAACCTTGGCACAGCAATCAAAGCGCTTCAGTCCACATGAGTAAAGCGCACTTGGCACGGCAATCAAAGCGCTTCAGTCTACATGAGTAAAGCGCCCTTGACATAGCAATCAAAGCGCTTCAGTCCACATGAGTAAAGCGCCCTTGGCACGTCAATCAAAGCTCTTCAGGCCACATGAGTAAAGCGCCCCTTAGAATAACGAGCGTAGCGCTTCATACAAACAAAGTAAAAGTGCTCTCTGGCATATTCTGCCCAACAAACAAAGCGCTTCAAGTTCAATGAGTAAAGCACCCCTTAGCATAATGAGCGTAGCGCTTCAGACAAACAAAGTAAAAGTGCTCTCTGGCATATTCTGCCCAACAAACAAAGCGCTTCAAGTTCAATGAGTAAAACTTTCAGGCCTAGGTAGTAAATGTGAAACGTTTTGGAGATAAGAAAATTATAGTTTCATTGTTTTTTGGGAAGCATAATATGTGAGATACATATTTAAGTCTTTGAGAATATGTGAGATACATATTTAAGTCTGAAAATTTCGAGGCTGAAATCAAACATTTATGTTTATGAATGTATAGTGGTTACATGATTGATATTCAGATTATGTCCATAGTCCAAGACTCTTGCCATCTCTAGGTTCAGAGGTTGCAGTTTGTTCTTGTTTCTTGATTCAAAGATGGGGCTATGCCCAATTTACAAAGGGTCTCATTCTGATATCTCAGAGGCGCCTTTATTCAAGAGTTTATTGGTGAGTTATGCTGTTATGAATGAATATATGCATATCTGTTCTAACCTTTTCTTTTCAGATCTCTCTCCCTGCAGTTCCCCCTGCCTGGCTTCATCATAACTCTGTGCTATAATAGCTTTCTGAGTTGGTGACGCCGGGAGGTGGGCCTTTTGTTCAGCAGCGTGCAGATCCTAAGGAAAGGGCACTGTGACAGGGCTGCTGGGTGATTTTGTTTTTCCTGAAGTTGATTGGCCTTTCAAACTTTACCTGCAACATCCACTCCTTTTTTCTGGTTCTTCAGAGACCAGACCAGTGACCTTAGTAAATAAACACAAATCTACACAACATACTCCAACTCTGTTTCTCTATTTGGTCTTCAACAGCAGTGCACTACACAGGTCTTTTTTGTTCGGGAGTGGGTCAGAGTTACTCGGAATCAGGAGGAGGAGGATTGATGTACTCATGGCAGGACTATGTCAACTAGAAGAAGAAAGTTATTAACTTCAAAGAGAAACCATGATGACGATGAAGACTCTTAGGCCTACTACTTACTCAGCTTTTTGGAATGGAAAGAGGTGTGTTTATTTGGGAAATGCTGCTGAGTTTGTTTTTGCTGCACTGCTGGCTCAAACGTGAAACTCCTCTTATGTTCTTGCTCTCCCTCTGAGTCTTCTTGGTACACTCCTTACTTGTCATGAAGCTTACCTTGCTTCTTTCTGTCCTTCTCCTTGACTCTACAACACAATTTCTGTTTTTTAATACCCAGGCCTTCTCCTCTTTGGTGAAAGCTCAGCGCTCCAGCTTTCCTACTAGGAAGGTTCAGCCAGACACCAAAGAGTGACGGACATTCTGAGCAGAATGCAGATGCACCACCCACTTTGACAATGCAGTATAATTTTTCTTTTAACAATCATAACAATCAAAGCTTTTAGAACTGGGTGGGTTAACTTCACTTCACCATAATTTCTATTTTTCTAACCTATAAGACAGAACATTTAGAAATATACTATCTTGGTTCTCTCTGAGGCTGAAGGACTGTTTGCAATGCATTTAACTGAACTGTGTCTTAGTCATTCCTTCATTTCCATCCACAACATCCACAACAGATTGTTGATGGTGTGCTGCTTAGTGCCCCAATGAATATTGTCATTGTTTCTTTTGTGTAGTGTTTGTCTTTGTCACACCCTTCCCTAAATCCCCTTTCCCATCCATTCATTAAACCCCAAACCCTCTTCCCCCAGGCTGTGTGATTTTTATTGAGGTGTGAACTGATTTTACACCATAAATGGATCACACACTTACTGGGATGGATGTGGTGAAAGTGACAGACACTCACTGCATGATCTTCTATTACCTGAGCAATAGCCTACACTGACCCCCACATACCCACCCATGCCTCATTCATCAACTTCATCATTCAGGCATTGTGTTGTGTATTGTGTAAATGCTTAACCTTGTCCACAACACTCCTGACTCTGATCCCACTTCTCCTGACTCTAGGATTTCATTTCTTAAGTGTTGTTTTCATTAAATACCAGCTCCCCATTGCCCAGAAGAAGTTGATATTGCTAGTTTTTATTATCATCTCAGGTCTTCTTTGTTGTGTGTTATCAATCGTACTGTCATTGTGGTCAGGTCACAGTCTTTTTAAAGTTATGATATAATATAACCCACTAACTCTGTTTTCTTTCAATCTAGTTGACAGTGATGGATAACCCTTTGATTAATCCTACAGTTCGAGTTGGCATAGGTGGGGTGGCACCTTGCTTGTGATGTCTTCCGTGTTAGTGCGCTAGTCTGCTACTACTATTACCTCTATAAGATGCCACCTTGGAAAGATCCAGCAGTAAGAAGATGAGGTAGCAGCCTTCTCTTCATCTGTTGAGGTAAGAGAAAGATGGATTGAAGTGAACTTGTTTAGTTAGTTATTATCTTCTACTGAAGATGTTGTGTGTGTGTGTGTAGGTTTTTGTAGGCAAAATAGACAATATCAATCACCCCGTAGTGGTCAATATAGTTACAGAGGGCAGTAGGACAAAGATATAACTAACTGACCTTTTTAAGCAGATATCAAAAACAGGCTACAATAAAAGACAGCAGTGCAAACTAAAGCACCAAAATAAAGATTGGGCTGCAAAGATAAAAGGAAAATAACACTTGTAAATAGTGCTTTGTGCAAACCGTGGTTTGAAAAGTAGAGTGGGACACTAGCAGTACATTGTTGACCCTCTAGGGCTGTTGAAATTTGATGTGGCTGATTACGAAACAGGGCATTGTTTTACCTACACATGTCTCACTGTAGATGACAAATATCAAAAGGGTAAAATTTGAACTGGCATGAATCAGTTATGGAAGCTATGAAATTTAAATCACTTGTACATAACTGTGGTGCATGCCAAAAAGGGATTTTTCTCAATTGTTTTTGGATCACTGGGAGTTTGGACCTACTCCATATTTCCTAAACCTAAAATACATTTGCAACTACTTACCACTACTAATGCATTCATATTGAAAAAAATGACCTTTTATTTCTCAGACACCTTTGATGGGTTAACTCAATCTCCCTTGTTTTTCAATGCACAGTTGCAAATTACAGATCATTGGGAGACTGCGATTGGGAGGATCTGCATAATTTACATAAAGAAAGGCACATGGAACAGAATACTATCTCACTGATATTACTTACTACTACCACCACTATCTTATTCTTGGTGAAAGGAGCAGTCTCAGTCTTCATGGATTCTTAAATAATCAGCCCAAACATGTGCAGGCGAGTACAATTAAGAAACACTGACTGAGCACCTGGCTAGCTCAAAGTGGATCACATCATATTTCTTGTAACGTAAAGTTAACTTACCTCTGTGAGGCAGCACTGCTATCAGGAAAGAAACTAACATTGTGGAACACACAAAACAAATGAATAACTATTTACTCATCAAATCTGACATTTCCACACCCAGCAGGTTGAGCAGGTCCTGCTTGTGGTCCAGTACATCCGCCCAAAAGTGCATCAACTGCTGCTGGGTGTGCTGGACCCCGGTGTGCTGATGCACACACTGGTGTACCCTCCCCTACAGCAGTTGATGCTCCTGAAGGGCGTAACTGCTCCCAGGCCTGCTGCTAGCATGGAGGGGAGGTGGCACTGGACAAAGAACACATGTGCTGCCACTTCTGCCTTGGTAAGAATGGGTCAGGCTGCACCCCTTGGCACCATCAAGGTCCACAAGGTAAGCAACTAGCAGTTGCACGGGTGCCGCCACTCCCTCTGCCACCCTGCTCTGCCATGGTGCTGGGTATAAAAAAGAAATGGGAAGAAATAGAAGGATAGAAGAAATAAAGAAATAAAGAAGTAAAGGAAAAAGGAAAAAGAAATACAATATTTTAAAAAACGAATGAAAAACATACAAAAAATGACAGAAACATAAAACACATACACTGTCGAAATATAGGAAAATGAGGGGTGGATTACTTAGAAAGAGGTGGGATTAAAAAAATGAATGGTGGATTAAAGTTACAGAGAGACAGAGAAAACAAAATAACCTTGCAGATGCGAACCGCTTGCCGTTTGCACAATGTTTTAAATGTGAAAATATGCATTGCGCTCCTGAATGTGATAAACATAGAGTGAGCTGGCGCGTCGAGCAATTGCACTCACTGGTGGAATTCTGCTGAGTTTTTTTAACAACTTTGTGGAAATCCACATAGCGGAACTCCTCAAGTTTCACCCACCCCTAACACTTTGCAATTGAAGGGATAACGGGCACATTCATTCCTTTAATTTTTTCTAAACCTAGACAAGTTGTTTGTTGAACAGTTTTGTTCACAAACATCATCTGTAAAGGAATAAGAAATCCTTTAAATAAGGCATCAATGCCCTATACTTGCCAATTCTTTGTCTCCCAGAATGATTTTAAATCAATTGCTTCTTTCCAATAATCATAACCTTTAATAGTGAGTTGGGAAACAAATTAATTTGAATAAGTTAATTTAGTATCACTCAGCAAAGTTCCCCTTGCTTTTTTGCTCTTAATTTGATATAATATGAAACAGGATCAGTAGTATAATGCCCAAAAAAATATATAAATGTGTCTAAATATGTTGTGGAACTCCCCACTGCTGGAGTCGTACAATGTTACCATTCTGTGTAATTTAAAAGTCTATGTGGGGTACTAGCTCAATGTAGGTTATGATGTAGATATTAATGATTTTAGGTCATTTCACCATAATTTGCGGAATTCATGTACATATCGTCACTTACAAACTTAGTATAATATTAATGCTTAGACAGCATCAAATGAACCATTTTTATCTCCCCGTCATCAGACACAACAGGTATGATTATATCACTGATAGAAATTTTGAAAATATACAGAATTTGAATTGTTTCAGTCGGGCGAAATATTTCATGGAACGTTTCCCAAATAATCCCATTAGGAACTGGAAAAGCAGAAATGTACACAAGAGACAAGTCTCTTGGCAGTTTGAGGGACGACAAGTGAGACTTCAATACCTCATCTACCACTTCAACAGCTGAGTGTTCAGGAACATATTGCCCATTTATAAGCAGAAAGAAAACAATAAAAAATCCAATCCACAGGAAGAAAGCAAGCACTGTTAGTGTAATCCTTAGGTATGACCATGGACGGATCACATAAGTGTGTTTAAGCCTTTTGAAAAGCTCACATATACGATGAAGAGAAGTTGTAGTAGAATCTGAAGAGAAGTAATCTATGTTAACAAAGTATCCAGAAGCAGCCTGTTTGAAGACAGGAGCCACTGCGGGTGAAAGAGAATTGGCATACACCTTTACTGGTGGTTGGTTCATCATAAACAATGTTTGCTAGGAAACTCAGCTGATTGCAGAAGCCCCCTCACTTTTTGCCCCCATTTTGCACTGATACTGGTAGTTTCAGACTCTGATCTGTTAACCAGTTCCAGGGCCTGTGGTATGATTAAAATGGTGCATGCAAATTAGGTCTATTTATAATTGGCTCTGACAACCTATCTATAAGTCCCTAGTATATGATAGTGCATGTAGGTTTAGGGACCCCAGTATAGTTAGTGCACCCATGGGTGCACAGCTGTGGTGTTCAGTGTCATTTAAGAGGCAGGCCTGCATTGCTGGCTGCTTTAACGTTAAAGTTAACCCCATTTTCGACTTTGGCATTACAAGTACTTCCAAAGTCCCAAACTACCTTATTTTCACACATACGTCACCCCTAAGGTCTGCCGTAAGTGCCTCAAGGGTTGGGTGAAGTGTAACTATAAGCAGGGACTTTATAAAAGATGTTTTTAAAGCTTTTTAAGCTCTGGTGAGTGAAAAACAGTCATTGTTTCTTACTGTAGTGAATTAGTTCCATAGGCTACCATGGGGAAACTTTATTTAAAATGAATAAAGTCTCATTTCCCCTAGAAAAGAGCGAAAATATCAAGTTTGGTATCAAATTAAAAGTTAAGATAAATGCAACAACTTGTCAAGGTTAGATTTATTACAACCGGTACAGAGAAAGAGTTTTAGAAGTGGCCTGGGCTGAAACAAAGCATCTAGTGGGAGGAGAACTGCTGCAGCAGATGGCAGAGAAGGATGGGGAAAGTGACCAAACTGGTTTTGAAAGGAGTGAAAATCAGCTTGGACAGAATCTGGACCACTCCCATTTCCTGTTCCCCCAGCCAGATGGGAGCCCCACTAATTAGATTAGGGGAGGGACTAAACGGGGTATGTTAGGGAAACTTGACCACACCAGTAAGTGGGCTCAGCCAGATGTAACCTCCAAGGAGAAGGACTGCCCTCCTGAACCTCTCGTCTGCACCTAAAGAACTGCACTCACGAGGACTGCACCAGCTATGCACTTTGGGCTACACCAAGAAAATAACCTTGCCTTGCTTCCGCAACTCCAGGAGTGGACTGCCTATAGGCTACAGGTACAAAGGAGCTGACCAGAGTCTCATACCTCAAGTCCTGCAAGAAGAGCCCAGCAGACTAGAGTGCAGTGGCCATTTGAGGATTCTATCCAGATGCATTCTGGGAACTGTAGTCCCAACTCCTGAGGAGCAATTCAGAGCTTCTGGAACCTTGGATCACATTGTGGACACTTCAAGGACCCAAAAAGGACTTCTGGAAGAAGATCCATTCATTTAGAGACGTTTGGAGCAACTTTGAAAAACAACTCCATAAGTCGGCTGACCCGATGTCGTGAGTCAAGCTGGCTACCGCCAACCGTGACCTTGCATGAATTTCTGGGTCATCCTGCTGAAAGTTCCAGAGCTCCAGACTTCCAGGCATTGACTAGAGTCCCGCAGAAAGGCCATCTGATGAGACTGCATCGAAATCAGCTTACTGGAGAGGACCGCATGACACTAAGGAAGAAAAGCTCCAGAAAAAGTTCTAAGTGCAAGGTAAACATTTGACCAAGGCATGAAAATGACAAGGCCCCCGGCACCTGGCCCACCCGGGGGCTACACTTAAACAAGTGCGGGAGTCGAAACTTGTTTTTTATTTTGAATTTTCACCAGATACATGGATATGCCGTGACTTGCGTCCATGAGATACCATCAGTGATGTCATTGAGCATGTCATAAGTCATTTAATATGTGAGGTCATAAGCAGTGAATTACGGGGGCGCAAGTTATTGTTAGCTGGGGTAACTATAACTGCTGAATTTCTATGATTTTGTACGTGTGACATGAGAACTTAACTATAACTTCCCTGTAACCTTTGTTTTTTTCAGTGAATTTTACTGTTTATTATAATTCTATTTCCTAACTATAACGCCCCTGTAACCTTTGTTTTTTTTAGTAAAATTCTATGTATTTTTTACATTTTAGTTTCTAACTATGACAACCCTGTAACCTTACGTTTTTTCAGTGAAGTTCTATGGCTTTTTTTTATGGTAAAGTAATTTTAATTACTATGGGGGTCATTCTGACCCTGGCGGTAAATACCGCCATGGCGGAGGTTGGCGGTAGCACCGCCAACAGGCTGGCGGTGCTCCGCCGGGCATTCTGACCGCAGCGGTACAGCCGCGGCCAGAAGCGGAAAGCCGGCGGTGTACCGCCGACTTTCCGCTGCCCATGGGAATCCGCCATGGCGGCGCAGCTTGCTGCGCCGCCATGGGGATTCTGACACGCCATCCTGTTCCTGGCGGTTCGCCCGCCAGGAACAGGATGGCGGTATGGGGTGTCGTGAGGCCCCTGGGGGCCCCTGCAGTGCCCATGCCAATGGCATGGGCACTGCAGGGGCCCCGTAAGAGGGCCCCACAAAGAATTTCAGTGTCTGCTTTGCAGACACTGAAATTCACGACGGGTGCAACTGCACCCGTCGCACCTTCCCACTCCGCCGGCTCCATTCTGAGCCAGCTTCCTCGTGGGAAGGGTGTTTCCCGCTGGGCTGGCGGGCGGACTTTCTGCGGTCGCCCGCCAGCCCAGTGGGAAACCCAGAATGACCGCCGCGGTCTTTTGACCGCGGTACGGTCTTCTGGCGGTTCCCGCTTGGCAAGAATCAGGGCCTATGTGTTAATCCAACCATCACTGCCAGGCCCTGCGGCCAATCCCCCTAACCACCCAACCCCATGTATTGGTGATTGCCTAAGTGTATAAGTGCAACTATGTACAAGTGAGTAAGTGCATGAGTGTTGTACAGATGACTGAGTGAGTCTATGAGTGGGGGATTGACTGAGTGTATGAGTGCATGCATGGGTGTGAGAATGAGTCAATAAGTGGTGTATGGATGAGCGACTTAGTTGATGAATGGTGTATGGGTGATTGTCTGAGTAAATGAGTGCATCTATAGGTGAGTGAGTGTATGAACGGTTTATGGGTGAGTGTATGAGTGTGTGTATGGGTGGGTGAGTGAAAGTGGAGTGGTGTATGGGTGACTGACTGAGTCTATGACTGCATGTATAGATAGGTGAGTGAGTGTATGTGTGCATATATGGGTGATTGAGTGTATGAGTGCATGTATGAGTAAGTGAGTGATTGTATGAGATTCTGTATGCATGAGTGAGTGTATGAATGGTGTATGGTTGATTGACTGAGTGCATGTATGGGTGACTGAGTGAGCACCAGGGTGGTGTATAGGTGATTGAGCGTATGCGTCAATGAGTGAGTGAGTGAGTGATAAGTTCATGAATAAGTGAGTGACAGGGAATGAGTAGTGCATGGGTGATTGAGTAAATGACTGTTCGTATGGGTTTGTGAGTGAGTGCATGACTGGTGTATGGGAGACTGAGTGCATCAGCAGTGTATGAGTAATTAGCTGAGTACAGGAGTGCTATAGAGAAAAACTAAGAAAGAAGTAGTGAGTATAAGTGTAAGAATTAGGAAAAGAAAAGAAAATAAGATAGGTAAAACAGTAAGAAAGTATTAATAAATTAAAGATAGACATATTTACTGTATTGTATTTTTAAAAGGTTTTCAGGATCCACGGTTCCTCCGGGGTGCCAGAAAACGTGGATGGTTTTTGTTCCTATCACATGATCAGGCGGGATCAGCTGATCTGGAGCAGAGGATTCCACTAATTTTCTATGGAGTTATTTTCACTGTTTTTGATATTGGTATTAGGGTGAACCTATAAGTTAGTATATATATATGTTCCCCTATAGTTATTTTATTTTTAAAGAAGTGATTTTACAATTTAACCAGATTTGCGGATCCACAAAGTGAACCCAGACTCTGCCCGATTCGAAAAAGAAACCTTCCCAGTTCATTGGCTGTATTTGGACCACACTCTGTAACTGTTGTAGCTACACCCTAGATTAGTCACTTTTAGATAGAGATCTGTTCAGACAGTGGTGGAAGCTAGTCTTTCTGGTGGATTGCTTCTTCTGTTGCCTTATTTGGTGAAAAATGGTGAGAACAGGAACAGCAGCAAGATCATCCCACAGAAGAGGAGCAGGGGACATCACATGCAAAGAAGGAGAGTGATGCCCCTGAAATATTTCAGCATAGCTCCAGGGGAGAAGATAGTGGCAGCAAAGTTTGTTACCTGCAATATTTGCAGAAAACAATTATCTTGTGGCACATCAAAAAAAGATTCCCATGGAACTAGCTCCATGTGGAATCATCTTCGAACCACCCACAAAAGAGTCAACACTGTGATGATAAGAGAGAGGGCAAGTAAAGAAGGTGCTTTTACATCCAGTGCTGCTGAAGAAGAGGCAGGAACAGCCATCACAAAACCATCTGTTAGCCAGGAATTGAGAGGGACAGTTACTTACTGTGCAAGATGTCATGTGCTCCTCTCTGAAAAGGTGTCCTCTGTTTCTGAGCTTTTTGCTGCTATTTGCAACCATCATTTCTTGTTTTTTTACATTTTATTTACAATTTTGACATCATGTTAGTTTTTGGTAATTGAAGCATGTTTCTTCTTTGTTAGATCTTCATTTCATTTGTTTTAGAGCTAGTTTTTTCCAAAACAAAAAAAAGAAAAAAAAAGTTCAGAAAACTTTTCAAAACAAGAAAAGAATCTAGTTAAAACCACTCCATCACTTAAAGAAGAGCTGTGTCTGTGTTTTTTTCTTCTTACAATATGTGTGTAAATGTGTGGATCAGTATATATGTGGAGGTATAAGTATATACCTCAATGTGTGCTTGGGTGTGTCACTGTGTGCATGAATATGTGCCTGGGTGCCTCAGTGTATGCATCAGTGTATGTCTGGGCAGGTTAGCTGAAATGTCAGGGTGGGCATGAGTATGTAAGTTTATAGATGTGTGTGCCTGTAAATGATAGTGTATGCCTTGGTTTGTTACTGCCTGTGTGAGTGTCTGGATGTGTCAGTGTATGCATCAGTGTGTATCTGGGTGTCTCATTATATGGATAGGTGTGTCTGGGTGTGTTATAGTGTGCACCAGTGTTTGGCTAGGTGTATTAGTGTATGTATGATCGTGTATCTGACACTGCCAGTGTCTTGATTAGTTCATGCCTGGATGTATCAGTGGATAGATCAGAGTGTGAGTGGGTGTGTCAGGGTATATATCAGAGTGTGCCTGGTTGGGACAGTGTATGTGTCAGTCTTTACCTGGGTGTGTTAGTGTATGCATGAATTTACACTTGCGTGTATTAGTGTATATGTTAGTGTATGCTTCAGCGTATCAGTGTATGGATGAGTGTGTAGCTGGCTATGCTAGTGTATGTATAAGTGTTTGCCTGGGTGTGTCAGTGTATGCATCATCTTGTACCTGGCTGTGTTAGGGTTTGCATCAGTGTTTCCCTGTGTATGCTAGTGTATGCATCAGTGTCTAGCTGGATGTTTCAGTGTCTGGATTAATCTGTACCTTCATGTGTCAGTGTATAGATCAGTGTGTCTCTGGGTGTGTCAGGGTGTATATCAGTGTGTGCCGGAGTGTGCCAGTGTATGTACACATGTTTGACTGGGTGTTATATCATGTGTCAGTGTTTGCCTGACTGTGTTAGTGTATGCCTTAGTGACTGCCTGGGTGTGTTACTCTACACATTAGTGTGTGCTTGGGTGTATACATGTTTGTATAAGTGTATACCTGGGCATGTTAGTATACTCATCATTGTCTGACTGGGTATGTCAGTATCCATGTTAGCATGTGTGTGGGTGTGTCAGTGTATGCATCAGTGTTTGTGTGTGTTACTGTATGCATGTTTGTATAAGTGTGTATCTGGCTGTGTTGCTACATGTATTAGTGTTAGCCTGGGTATGTCAGTGAATAAATCAGTGTGTTTCTGGGTATGTTAGAAGAGATGTCAGGGTATATATTTTTGGGGGGATCTGCAGATCTTCTTCGGTGCTGGAAAATGTGGATGGTCAAGCTCTGTGATTTTTGTTGTGATCATGTGATCAGGAGGGGTCCACAGATCCGGATCTGCTGATCCTTCTATTTTTGATAAGGTTAGTTTTAGTATATAGAAGCATCTGTTTCTTATATAGGAAGGAGGGTGGCACCTATATAAAAGTATATATAAGTTAACCTATAGTTGTTTTACTTTTAAATATGTGATTTGATGGTTGATCGGGAGCGCAGATCCATGAAGGGAAAAGTGGATCCGTCCATTTTGGAAAAAGAAACATTCTTATTTGATTGGCTGTATTTGGACCGCAAACCTGTTAGAGTTTCAGCCTACAGTAGTCATTTCTTGTTTTAGCTGTGTAGAGAGAACACTGAAATCCAGAGGAGCTGCTAGATTGGGTGTTTTCTATTCTGTTGTTTCTAAAGCAATGCCTGCTGCTTCATGGGTGGCACAAGATGCAGACGATCCCACCATACAGGAAGATGAGGGAACATCTCCAACAAAGAAGGAGAATGAAGTATGGAAACACTTCACTATCACTCCCGGAGTAAAGAAGGTGACAGCTAAATAAGTCATATATGTAATTTCTGTGGCAAACAGAAGAGGGTTTACAACAGAATCCTGCACAAGAGGACAGTTGGAGAAGATCCTTCTACTTCTAGCACTTCTGAGGGACAGCCTTCAGTGACTATCACAGTGCCATCTGTATCACGGGACCGGGGAAGAACAGTAACTTACTATTCAAAATGTCACATGCTCCTTTCTGCCAAAGTCTCCTCTGTGTCTGACTTTTTCGGTGCCATTGACAACCACTATAACCAGTTTTTCTTTTTCTTTTAAAACGTTTTTTAAATCATTTTTACAAAATGAAGCACTTTGCTTCTTTGTTTGTTTTGATGCTCCTTTGTTTTAGCGCCAGTTTAAAAAAAGAAAAAAAAGAAAAAAAAAGTTTAGAAAACCTTCCAAAAAATGAAAAGCATCTTGTTAGAACCACTCCATTCACTGAAAGAAGAGCTGTGTCTGTGTTGTTTTCTTCTCTTATGATGAGTGTGTTCTTGTATGATTCAGTAAATGCTTGGAGGTATAAGAGTACGCATTATTGTATGTTTGGGTGTGTCACTGCGTACATAAATATGTGCCTCAGTGTAAGCATTAGTGCATGTCTGGGAGTGTTAGCACATACGTGAGGATGGGCTTGAGTGTGTCACTTTATAGATAATTGTGTTTGTATATGTTAGTGTATGTTAGTGTATATGTGGGTTTGTTACTATATGTATGATTGTTTGTCTGGATATGTTATTGTATGCATCAGTGTGTATTGTGCTTGCGTTAGTATATGAATAGGTGTGTCTGGGTGCTTTATAGTATGTGTCAGTCTTTGCATAGGTGTAGTAATGTATGGGGGACTTTATATGTGAATTGGTTACTGTATATGTGAGTGCACACTTGAGGGTATGAGTGTATGGATGAGTGTATAGATCAGTGTCCTACTGGGTGTGCCAGGGCTTATGTCAGAGTGTGTCTGTTTGTGTATGCATTAGTGTCTGCCTCGCTGTGTTAGTAAGTATGTTAGTGTGTGCTGGGGTGTGTAAGTGTATGGATGAGTGTGCTTCTGACTGTGTTGGTATATGCATTAATGTTGGCATGGGTATGTCAGTGTATGGATTAATGTGACTTTGGATAGGCTAGCAGAGTTGTCAGGGTGTACATGAGTGTGTCAGCATATGCGTCAGTGTGTACCTGTGTGTCTTAGTGTAGGCATATGTATTTGTCTGGGTGTGTCAGTATATGTATCAGTGTGTGTCTGGGTGTATGAGTCTAAGTATGTGCCTGAGTGTCTAAGTATATGCAGGATAGTGTACCTTGGTGTATTAGTATATACATCAGTGTCTGCCTGTGTGTGTTAATGGATGCTTAGGTCTCTGCTGGGGTATGTCAGTGTATGCATGAGAAAGTGTATGTATGCCTGCATGTATTAGTGTATATGTGAGGGACTCATTGGGTGTGTCTGGATATTTATTAGTGAGCACCTGACTATGTTAGTGTATGCTTCAGTGTTTCCCTGCGTATGTTAGTGTATAGGTTAGTGTCTATCTGAGTGTGTCAGTGCCAGGATTAGTATGTGCCTCTATGAATAAGTGTATAGATGAGTGAGTCATTGGATGTGTCATGGTGTATACCAATGTTTGCTTTGGTATATCAGTGTATGCCTTATTGTTTGCCCGGGTATATAAGGTTATACATGAGTGTTCCCTGGGTGCGCTAATGTATGCATATGCGTATACATAGGTGTATTTCCAATAGTTTGTTGATGTATCAGTATAGTTAACTATGTGTACTTCAGTATATTTATGGATGGTCTATCAATGAAGAAAGATGTAATCAGCTACCTATATTACCGTCATAAATAGGTCTTCTAATCTGTGTGAAAAGAGAGAAAGTAGAAATAAAAGTTAAAGTTTCATATCATTGCGTTTTCTATTAAAAGTTCACAATTTGTAATAAAAATTGTATTGTTAATTACAACACACAAGAAATGGATACCAATGTATGCAAATGACAAATATGATTTAAGCATGTCACATTCCCTTGTCCACTGTTCTCAGCTTCTATACTTTTGCACTATAAATGAAGTACGTATAGATACTCATCCTTGATCAGTGGGAAGAAAGAAATAGTCATATGGACTGTAAAAAAAAACATAACTACATAGCACATTATTTCAAATTAATATTACTATGTATGACACTCACTACAAATATTTACCAAACTCTTTTAGGTACACTTGTTACATAATATAAAAATTATTATAGCTTTATAACATAATTAATGTGTATGAATCATAGTAGTAGTTAAAAAGGTATATAAAGATATCACCCCTAGTAGGCTACATGATATTATAAAGTCTGGTAATCGATTGAACAAGAGTACAGTATATCAGTGGTGTTATCATTCTTATTATTGTCCAGCTGTTCTTGAAACATACGTTTAGCAGTCATTCTTTTTATCTTCTGTAGATGTTTGTCCTAGTTCAAACTTTCTGATCTCTATTTGCAGTTTAGAAGTATGCCCCGTTGGGTTCCCTCCAGGAGTAAGAAGATTTGAAGATCTGAAAGCCCGAAGAGGTACATGACCCTTGTTAGGCTGTATGATGTGTTATTTTGTCTTCTTTAAGTCCCAGAGATGTGGTATTCCATTTCTCCAGTAGTAATCCTCCTTGGAACTTTGGTTCAAGAAACAGAAGGTAAGAATTCGGCAATGTATAGCGTAAGCCCTGCCTAAATAAAAGTTTGTTATCATTACACTCTGTCCATCCAGTTGTATTTTTTATGCAGATGGTGTTATGTCCAGATGTAACACTTACTCCTTCATGGACAATAATGGCTGCACGGGTATATGATTTACAAAAAATTGAGATTTGTACAGCCTTAACATTTGTAAGTTGATTTCCATCTGCTTTGTATCATTGCAGCATTAAGATGATATACTTGCCAGTTCTTCTGATGTTCAAGGTTGATAGGAGGTCTGAGTTATATTTTGTGTAGGTATTAGTCTGTGAGTTAGATAGATAAATAGTTCTGAATCTACTTCTGTTTTTGAAGAAAAGGAACAGTTTTCACAGCCATGCTGCCATGAATAACTTTCGTCCAAATAGTTCCTCAATAGGTAGCATCTCTACTCCTAAAATACGCAGTAGGACCATCATAAAGTCTTGTGCATCGTCTTGAGTGGTTTGAGTGAATGGTACTGATCCTGTGCACAGATCTGCAAGATCTCCAATACAAGATGCAGAGTATGTTTTTGTTGTATCAGTGCACACGTATTCTAACAAGCTAAAGAGTGCAGAGCCTATTTATTTTTCCTTTTTCTGTTTAACTTCCTGAACCAGAGTACATAAACAGAATAGTGCATTAAGACCTACAGTAGCATAGCAGTTGACTCCAGAGATATTTGATAACTGGTAATATACAATTTGAGCATCACTTTTAGTGTTCTTTTTCTCAAATACTTCTTCCTTTTCTTTTTTCTTCTTTTTCTCATGAACATGAATCTGATCCTTTGAAATGTTTTGTTTTGATAAGATTGTAGGCTTTTTGTAAACTGGGTACTGCCCTAGAAATAGAGCATACAGACTTCTCAAATAGTTGTACTCCACTACACAACTCGAATCAGCATTCACTTTACTCTCATCAAACCCTATCAAATACAAACCAGACAAAGTTCTAATGCATGACAATGCTACATAAAACATACCTTCCTGGGCAGTGATGCCAACACTAATATATGCTGCATCTACACTTAAACCTTGAGACTTTTGTATTGTTACAGCATATGCTTGAGGTATTGGAAACTGCTTTGTGCGAACATTAAAGGCTTTCACAACTTAAAAATGTGCAACAGACCTTTCTATCTGTTTTACACCTTCAAGATCATCAAATTGAATTGTTAGATGTTTAACCAAATTTCTGTTTGGATACAAAATAAAATCATTATTTTACCAATGGCTCCATTAATCGATTTTCCTTCAACATTTACATTATACTGCAAAATCACCCTGCAGTTTTTATGAACACATAAACACTTTCCTAATCATGAGGTTTTGGAAAAAGACTTTTAAAAAGAGTTGAGTTTCGATTGCATTTTTTCACCCAACAGTATTGACATTCCTTGGTGTTCAGTTTCATCAATTGATTTTAATTGCAATAGTTGTTCTTTTATCAGTTGTAGTAATTCTTCATTGAAAGAGGTACATTCTTTTAGAGTAGGTATTAGACACACAATGGAGTGTCATTGTTGAATGAATTAAAACATTAGCTGTACTGCAGATGTTTTTGAAGGAAATATGTTCTTTATAGGTTGGGTTTTCAAGCATTGTTTCCCTTCTTTTGATAGTATTCCTACTCTGATATCCTTCAGGATAGTTCCATATTGCATATCAGATGCTTGACATAGGTTTCTAATTAGTTTTTTGTATTGGGAATGTTTACAAGAATTACACGTTTCATCATATAAGAGTGTCTTAAACACAGGTAGTCCTTTCACGGGGTCAGTTGTAATAAATCACCAACAACAATGAAATGTTTTCCTTCAAAAAGGACATCGTACTCTGCCTTCAGTATTTTTTGCATTATTAACTGTACAAATGTGAGCATTAAGTTTGAGACCTTGCTCACCTCATCGATGATTAAAAGTTTCAATTTATTCAAGACTCGTGACAAGCTTCTTCAGATAACTATTGGTACTCCAGTGTATTATTGTGTTCAATGGGAAGTATAAGTATACGATGTAAGGTAGTTCCTTTGACTTTGTGTGCAGCCAATCCAGTAGGGGCCATTACTACACATAATAAAATGGAGTCTGTAGTCTTTTGCAGATGAGTGCTTAGAACTTGTATTAATTTTTTTTTACCAGTGCTAGCTTGTTCACTATCATGCAAAAGAATTGGTTTAAAACATGAACATTTATATTGATTCTGGTGGAGGAATCCGTGTTCTATTTTTTTATTTAACGTCCATGTATATTTCTTTCTGTTCTTCATTGAGTTTTTCGACTAACTGTTCCAAGTCAACATTTTCTTCTCTTGCTTGTTGCATTGCTGCCTCTACCTCTTTCATTGCTATGCCAGCTTTATTTTTGATTGAGGGCTGTCCAAGAGGATCTTGACTGAGAGGTCCAGAACTCTGTCTTGTCTGCTTTGGAACTATCCTTTGCTATCTCAATAACAATTGTTTCCTCTTGTTCGATTTCTTCATTTAACATTTTCAGGTAGTTCAGAAATATTGCACACTAAAAGGTAGCTTTTGCAGCATTGAAGGAGCCTTCATAGCACTCATACTGTACAAGTAATTCTGTTTCAGAATGCCACATTTTGAATAACTGTAGAAGTGCTGAGTAGAACAAATATTTTTTCTCAGCAGTTTGACAAGTACATTTTTTATGGTTTATTAAGTTACCTTTTGGATGCCAAACCAAACAACCATTACAACCAGCTACACCTTATTTAACTTTATCAGTATTTTCTGAAACATTATTTTTGTACCTATAGTGCTCCAGAATTTCATAAAGACACATAATTTTGAGGTGTGAGCTTCTTCTTGGATAGTAAGTATCCAGCATACTTGGTTTTACAATAGCTGTGCTTTCTGCATCCAACTCTGCTAAGTACTGAATTTCCAGATGATTTCAAGACTCTGTTTTGCATGTTGGCAAGGCCTAGACAAGCCCAAACAATTCCTCTAGACTTTGTGAACAAACTAGCTGAACTTAGCCTATCACAGCACTAAAATTAGCTTCTCTCTCTATGTGAGAGCATTTTCAAGCTGAAACTAGAATTTCTTTGATAGAGATTTTCTGTAGAAATGTCCTCCCACGTTTCCTTCTTCTCAGTTTTCTCAGATATTGTGATGTATAAAGTGACATAGCAAGCAACAGCAAATGGCATTGTCGGCAACAAACTGTGTGCCCATATTTGCATTCCATAATTTAAGGATGACAGAATTAAAAGTGGTAATATATCTGGAGGTCTCTGATCTTTTCAGAATATGTGTATTTTTGGGTGATTTTCTTGTCAGTGTGTGCCTCATTGCAGATAAAAAGCTGTTCACTCCTCCTTTTGAAATGATAGGCCTTGGGAATCCAAAACAACATATTGTTTAAAATGTTCTTTTACATCTGTAATTTAGGAGGCAATACTTGCCACATCTATGTGCTAGGAACCAGATTTTTCAGCGTTTTGTTATTATTTTCATCTGGACTACTATATATAACATACTTTTTCAATGAAAGACAGTACCCACACATCAGTATCAGTTCCGAATTTTTGTGCATTCTTTATCCATAAAAGCACATGTTTATGTGGAGCACCTCTTGCCTAGTATTCTTTTCTCCAAAAACAATGTGTGGCTTCTCCAAGAGGAGTATTTGTTTTATTGCATATACAACTCAACATCACTTGATACTAGTGATTGAAATACCTACATACATGAGCAGGATCCAAAGAGCAAAGTTCTCCTCCTGTCTTCAAATGTATATTCTTAATATTAGAATTTGCTTGTTTTAGAAATTGTAATAAATCATTCCATGCATACTCTGAGCAACTAATCATTAAAAATCATGTAGGTAGACCTAAGTTGCGGAGCAGACATTGAAGTTCTCCATGACAACAGTACCAGTATTTGTCCCACTTAGACATGCCATCCAATTAAATAAGTTATACTCCAGATTTTCAACCTTATCTTGTATTTTATCAGCAAACTCCATTTCAGAAAGATTTCACTAATTGACTTCTGTCTTAAGAATATGGTTCACAGCAGAACAGGGTCCTGACAAGTCACTCTCAAATAACAGATGGAATATATAGGGAAAGCATTGTGGTAACCTAGGGTACTCTGAATATGGTCTTGTTGGCCTATCTTCAGGTCATAGTATTTGTATAGGTCCCTCATTGAAGTGCCCACCTACTCTTGTTGGAAATAGCTGTGGAAAACAGCGAGCCTCTAAACTTTTCTTCCCACACACTCAGCTCCTCTAGCTTGTTTAATTTGAAACAGATCAATAGCATCCCCAACAACTTCTTTAGAATATATTGGATGACTATTATAGTGCTCATATATTTCTTCTGAATTCTGCCTATCCCCGTTTTCTATTCGTCCACTTAATTGCACTACTACATCATCAATACAGTTTACTAATCCAGTCATATCAATATGTTTGTAAGAAACATTATTTTCTTTCAAGTATATTGCAGCTTTTTTACTTTATTCACATCCACTAATTCTTGCCAGATTTTTTTTACTTTTGGTGGGAACTCCATTCAATAGAATAATGAGTGGTTCATCTAACTTTTTCAACATCCATAATATCCCCAAAAAAATTAATCTAGTGGTAAATACACAACTCTTCCTTAAAGTCCTTTCCATATTTCTATTGGTGGCAGTTTTCCTGTTTTGGCTCCATTTGAATAAATGCTTCAAATTGGTGCACTGTGTCCATTAGAATTGAGTCATACACATTCAATTGATTAAGTTCTTCTAGAATTGGAACTAATTCTAACCTATTGTGAATTGCTCTAGTTGGCTTTATATCATTCTCTAATATGTTATTACAATACTTACATATTGGTTCTTTTGTGTCTATATTAAACAGTTATTCTACAAATAGATATGCAGCAAATTCCTTCCACTCATCATTGCTGTTTTCTTCAGTTTTAGAAAATAGAACTACATTACGAGTTTGTTTTTTGTAATGAGTATGGCAGCAACAAATACAAACATACTCAGTTTCTCCGTACACTGTGTATTGAACTTTTCCATCTCCTGTGTAATTTTTTTAGTACTTATCTGTGTAGTCACTTCTTCTGCAGCTTTCGACAGTTTGTCCTCATTTTCTCTTTTATCTTCTTGAGGCCCAAGGAAACGGAACTGTATATCTTCAGAAACGTTCTAACCTTCTGCCACACTGCCATGTAATAGAGCTCTATTCTAAACCCCTAAACATAAAGCTGGACTTTTTTACATAATGAAGTCTCTTAACTAAATTGTGCATTTTTAAATGATGCGCAGCTAACATTCTAAAGTGATGAAAAGTGCTTTCACATACTTTCTTTGAGAGACGTGCCAATGAATGACCCTGTAGGTTAATGTATTTTCCAAGTTTCCGTGGATCTAATTCCTGAAGCACCTTAATTTTCTGTTTGAGATGCCTCCGTTAATATTTTCTTAGAACATTTTTCAATTTATCAATTGATTCCTGACAGACAGTACAAATACTGCTACACTTCGACTTGTAGTCAGGATCTTGTTTAAGCCTTCCTTGTACTTCTTTCGCAATCACTTGTTCAACATTCCTAGAAACTATCTGTGCTTTTTCTATGGGTCATCCTTCTCTTCAAAGCAACAGCCACTTGTGTCATCTACATGCACTAATGTGCTCTCTTGCAAGTAGCTTTCTTCATTAAAAAAGGTTCTTTGCTAGATGTGTGGATCCGTTCACCTTTCACCATTCACATTTAAAAACTTTACAAAAATTGCTTTTACTAATAAGCCTTTTCCTTAACACTCTTTTCATCATGCATGCTACTGTTGTGACTACTGTCTTCATTCTGTTCAATATTAGGATACAAAGTTTTCTTTTCAAAACAAATGCTTTGTCCACCATACTCTCAGTAAGTTGCTTCTGCTTACTTATAGCACTACTCTTTCTATACTTCTTCATCTTTTTAGCAAATTTTATATTACTCTAGTTCAAAACATTTTACTCTTATCTACTTAAACTGTTTTTGCCTCCATTCAAGTCCTTCCATTTCTGATTATCTGATTACATTTTCAACTTTTACCAGCAGGTAATCCTTCCTTTTTATCATTTGATTTACAGCTCTTCTTTTTATTGGACAATTGTTTTCAGTTTGCAATTTTCAAATACTTTTTTAGGAAGTCCTTGGTGCTCTTACCAGCTGTTCTTTTTTTTCTTGCCACATTCTCCCCATTATCTGTCTGTTTACGGTCAGTTTGAATTATGTAGTATTGTTTCCTCTGTTTCCTTTTCTTTCTCTTTTATTAGGCATTCTGATTTTTCTTTTTCCAGTACAACTGAATATCTGGAAATCAAAAGTAAAATACATTTACCTCTACATAAAACAGTATCAAATTATACACACACTAGAACCAATTAGCTCTGCCAGTGTTTTCACTACTAAATACATGTCTTAGTGATTATCTAATGGAGTAATCACTTATTTATACTAAAAGTAGAGTTTAACAGTTTACAAATGAATTTTTAATGCCAACTCAAGGAATGAGTAAAAGTGCACATTCATCCTCAGAAGTAGTGGGGTGAAGTCATGTTTTAAGGAGTGGCTGTATATATGGCTGACTAGTTGTGTCAGTACCTGGCTACATATCTGAGTGAGTGTATCAGTACCTTATTAGTGTGCCATCAGATGTTTAAGTAGGTATGAGAGTATTTCACTGGCTCATTTACTAACTCTATGAATCTGTAAATGTGTCTCTAAGTGACTTGCTGTGTTGTGATATATATCGGTATGTAACTCTGTGTGCAATTCTCTCTGGTACTGCTGGCTACCTAACTACTGCCTTGGTATGTGCTTAAATTTATAAGTAATCATCACAATATCTATCAAAAATCACTATAAATGTATGCATGTTGTTGTAAGACTAGATGTGGGACTGTCTGTCTAGAAGTGAGATTGGGTGTCAGCATCTTTGGGTGTGAGACTAGCTGTGAGAGTGTTTGGGTGTTAAACTGGTTGTGACAGACTATCTCTAGGGAAGAACTGGGTGCGATGGGGTCTGTCTTGGTGTGACAGTGTCTAGGTGTGGGCATGGGTGTGAGAGTGTCTGTTTTGGTATGAGAATGGGTGTGAGACTGCCTATCTAGGTATCAGAATGGCTGAAGAGAATATGGGTGTAGGAGTGGGTGTGCAACTCTCTGTTTTGATATGAGACTGAGCGTGAGAGTGTCAATTTAGGTGTGAGAATGGGTGTAATAGTATCTGTCTGAATGTGAAACTGGGTGTGAGAGTGTAAATCTGGGTGTGGCAATGTGGCTGAGATTCTCTGTATGGATGTGAAACTGAGTGCGAGACTGGAAGGAATAGTCTTTCTCTAAGTGTAACAATGGGTATGTGAGTGTTTGCGTGGTGTTATTTCAGGGTGTGAGAGTAGATGTTAAGGTGTGTCTCTGGGTGTGATAAGGGGTGTGTCAGTTTGCCTGCCCTTTTGTTAATAGGTATATCATCACTACAATAGCCTGCACATTGCATTTATAACTGAGCACAGGACTCTGCAAGTGCATCTGTAAGTCAGTGTGACTTAGAAGGATATGCATTTTTTTTAAACAGAAAACACCCTGCTTATCATCTACCTACATAGTAACTGAGTGTTCAGTGTTGTGTAGTAAAATGATACTTTCAGGATTGTCAAGCAGCCGTTTTAATGGAAAGTCTACCTCACAATAAAAGTGCACATTTACATTCTGCATTAGTAGGCCTGACCATGTTTTAAGTAGTATATGTTTAAATACGTGAGTAGAATCAGTCAGTATGTCTGTACATAACTGAGAGACTGCAGCAGTACATCTATCAGTGTTCCATCATATATTTAAGTAAACATGTCTACATATCTGAGTGAGTGTATGAGTCACTTTACGGGTGTGCTACCAGATGTGTAAGTAAATATGCTGCCCACAGGGATATTTAACTGCGGGTGCATCTGGCTCCAACACTATTGGGAACATAAGTGGTGTCTGGGTGTGTGTGTGCATGTATTCCAGATGAGAATAATAACAAAACACTCTTAGGAATATAGGGGGTCATTACAACCCTGGCGGACAGTGTTAAAGCAGGCCGGCGGAAAAGTTTTTGGAATTACGACCGTGGCGGAAACCGCCAACTAAGACAGCCACTTTAACACTCCGACCGCCATGCGGTACAAACAAACAGCTCGGCAGTCACCGCCAACAGACAGGCGGAGGACAATGTACCGCCCACACTATTATGACAGGCCAATCCGCCACCTTTTCCGGGGCGGATTCACCGCAGATAAAAACACAGCGGAAACAGGAATTTCAAAGGGAAAACACTCACCTCTACACACTCCACGAGGAAGGAGGACACCATGGACCCGGAACTCCAAATTCTCCCTGCAATAGTCTTCCTGCTCCTGTACCAGGAGCACCAACGCCGGCGGCGAAGACCACGGTGAGTACTGCACCTACGACACAGGGGAGGCAAAAAACATGGACACACACACGCAACACCCCCACCCCTACCCCCACCATCACCCACTGCAACACACACACTAATACATCATGATACATTATAGTTACACCTCCCCCAGCCCCCCTGGAAGAATGCAAAGACAAAAGGAAATGAGTGTAACCATTGTAATATATCAAAATTCAGTAAGCAAAAATATACATAAATACACTATTAACAAAATATACACCAAGATTATTAGTCCAGGTATTGCATCATTCAAAGTCCGTGGACCACTGGGCCCAAAATGCATGGGCGAGGCCCACACACAATACCAGATCAAAACAGAGAGAACACTGCAGGGACATCAGATAGTAATACAACAGGCACCTCAGGGGGAAGGGAAGGGGGGCACCTCAGCAGGATGAGTGCACGACACCAGATCCACAAGGGGCCTTCATGCCCATTGATGGATCCTGGGGAGTGCAAAGCCACAGTCTCTCAAGTCTCTACAGTGGGTGGTTTGCCCACTGATCAATCCTGGGGAGTGCAAAGCCACAGTCTCTCAAGTCTCTACAGTGGGTGGGTTGCCCACTGTTCAATCCTGGTGAGTGCAAAGCCACAGTCTCTCAAGTCTCTACAGTGGGTGGGTTGCCCACTGTTCAATCCTGGGGAGTGCAAAGCCACAGTCTCTCAAGTCTCTACAGTGGGTGGTTTGCCCATTGTTCAATCATGGGGAGTGCAAAGCCACAGTGTCTCAAGTCTCTACAGTGGGTGGTTTGCCCACAGTTCAATCATGGGGAGTGCAAAGCCACAGTCTCTCAAGTCTCTACAGTGGGTGGTTTGCCCACTGTTCAATCCTGGGGAGTGCAAAGCCACAGTCTCTCAAGTGGATAACAGCCTCCACTGGTTTCTGGAGGGGGCTTTGTGCCCAGAGTGCTTCATCCTGCCAAGGACTGAGGTAGTGGATGTCTTTCTCCACTGGTTCTGGAGGGGGACTGGTGCCCAGAGTGCTTCATCCTGCCAAGGACTGAGGTAGTGGATGTATCTCTCCACTGGTTCTGGAGGGGGACTGGTACCCAGAGTGCTTCATCCTGCCAAGGACTAAGGTAGTGGATGTCTTTCTCCACTGGTTCTGGAGGGGGACTGGTGCCCAGGATGATCTCTCCACTGGTTCTGGAGGGGGACTGGTGCCCAGAGTGCTTAATCCTGCCAAGGACTGAGGTAGTGGATGTCTTTCTCCACTGGTTCTGGAGGGAGACTGGTGCCCAGGGTGATTCATCCTGCCAAGGACTGAGGTAGTGGATGTATCTCTCCACTGGTTCTGGAGGGGGACTGGTGCCCAGAGTGCTTCATCCTGCCAAGGACTGAGGTAGTGGATGTCTTTCTCCACTATTTCTGGAGGGGGACTGGTGCCCAGAGTGCTTCATCCTGCCAAGGACTGAGGTAGTGGATGTATCTCTCCACTGGTTCTGGAGGGGGACTGGTGCACAGAGTGCTTCATCCTGCCAAGGACTGAGGTAGTGGATATCTTTCTCCACTGGTTCTGGAGGGGAACTGGTGCCCAGAGTGCTTCATCCTGCCAAGGACTGAGGTAGTGGATGTATCTCTCCACTGGTTCTGGAGTGGGACTGGTGCCCAGAGTGCTTCATCCTGCCAAGGACTAAGGTAGTGGATGTCTTTTTCCACTGGTTCTGGAGGGGGACTGGTGCCCAGAGTGCTTCATCCTGCCAAGGACTGAGGTAGTGGATGGATATCTCCACTGGTTCTGGAGGGGGACTGGTGCCCAGACTGCATCACTCACCCCGTGACGGTCCCTGTTGCGTCAGTGCCCCTGCCGCTCATGGGCTAGCGGTGCTTGAGTTGGCGGTCCTTGCCCTGTTCAGCGGTGCTTGCCCTGTGCAGCAGTGCTTGAGTTGGCGGTCCTTGACCTGTTCAGAGGTGCTTGCCCTGTGCAGCGGTGCTTGAGTTTGCGGTCCTTGCCCTGTTCAGCTGTGCTTGCCCTGTGCAGCGGTGCTTGAGTTGGCGGTCCTTGCCCTGTTCAGCGGTGCTTGCCCTGTGCAGCGGTGCTTGAGTTTGCAGTCCTTGCCCTGTTCAGCGGTGCTTGCCCTGTGCAGCGGTGCTTGAGATGGCGGTCCTTTCCCTGTTCAGCGGTGCTTGCCCTGTGCAGCGGTGCTTGAGTTGGCGGTCCTTGACCTGTTCAGCGGTGCTTGAGTTGGCGGTCCTTGCCCTGTTCAGCGGTGCTTGCCCTATGCAGCGGTGCTTGAGTTGGCGGTCCTTGCCCTGTTCAGCGGTGCTTGCCCTGTGCAGCTGTGCTTTAGTTGGCGGTCCTTGACCTGTTCAGCTGTGCTTGAGTTGGCAGTCCTTGCCCTGTTCAGCGGTGCTTGCCCTGTGCAGCGGTGCTTGAGTTGGCGGTCCTTCATTGCCCACCTGGGCTGGGGCTGGCGGTCCTTCATTGGTCAGCTGAGCTGTGGCTGGCGGGGCTCTCCTGGGCAGGTGGGCTGTGGCTGGCGGGGCCCTCCTGGGCATCTGGGCTGCGGCTGGCGGGGCCCTCCTGGGCAGCTGGCCTGTGGTTGGCGGGGCCCTCCTGGGCATCTGGGCTGTGGCTGGCGGGGCCCTCCTGGGCATCTGGGCTGTGGCTGGCGGGGCCCTCCTGGGCAGCAACGATGGGGCTGGCGGTGGCCTCCTGGGCAGTGACAATGGGGCTGGCGGTGGCCTCCTGGGCAGCGACGATGGGGCTGGCGGGGCCCTTCTGGGCAGAGGGGATGATGGCGGGCTTCTCCGCCGTGCTGCTCCCCCCAGACTTGCCGGGTTTCTTGTGGCCCTTCCACACCTTGGGAGGAGTCACAGATGAGTCCACACTCTCACCGGGACCCCTGGGAGCGGCTTGGGTGGCTGGAGTCTTCCCCCTCTCCCGCCGGGCACTGGCCAACTTCTAGTGCTTCACATGGGGGGACTGGCTGTGCTGTGGCTCCGTGACACACTGGCTGTCCTGGTGGCCGGTGCACTCCACATACCTGTCACAACAGGCACCACTGGACCTGGAGATTTTGTGACTGAGGTGCTAGTTCGGGACCTATGAGTTGGACGGGGGTGGGAAATAGGGTAAGGGTGGACAGGAAAAGTTGTTTGGACACACTGGGATGGGTAGCTGGAGGGGGTTTGGGAGTGGAGGAAGAGGTAGTGTGGCCCTCCATGGCCATGTGGGATGCAGCTCCCTCGTGCTCCGGTGCCACTGCTCCTCCGCCTGATGATGCTAATGCACAGAAGAACAGGAAGACCACAAAAAAGGGGGGGGGCAGAAGAAAGACATGTTGAGTGCATGGATTACCGCTAACGTTGGCAGACAAGACAGACACAGAAGCCCCCTACACTACGTTGCACTGTTGGGCTGTACAGTGCAATTCCTGGGAAATGGCCTACAAGGATATGGACAACATTTGCACACATAGATGACACAGGTGCATGAATAGCTGTACTTGGCACTCTGCAGAGGTGGGGTGGGGGGCCACAGGGCCATGCCTTACGGAGGGGCCTAGCCTACGGATCTCACCCTGGGCTAGGGAAACCCACAGCCCTCCTCCCCCACCCAGACACCTCCACTGTGCGCAAAATCAGCTGAATGAGAGTATACTCACCCCCTTGTGTCTGCTGTGATGCCCTCAAGTGCCCATCCAACTCCGGGTAGGCCACCGCCAGGATCCTGAACATCAGGGGGGTCATGGTTCGACGGGCACCCCTCCCATGTTGGGAGGCATCACCAGCTGAGCCTCCACCGTCTTCTTGCTCCAGCGGTGAATGCCCTCCCATCTCTTCCGGCAGTGGGTGCTCCGTCTGTGGTGGACCCCCAGGATCCGGATGTCCTTGGCGATGGCACGCCAAATATCCTTCTTCTGGTGGGCGTTGACCTACATGAAATGTACATGGTACGAAGAAAAGTAATTACCAACTGCGCCGTCAAAGTGAGTGGCCCCCATCCCTACCCTTGCCATGTGGCACATGCACCCACCGTCTTTCATGGATGCATAACTCTGCCCCCTTCCTTCTTACAACCAGCCCTCTCCACACAGGCATAGCCCATACAACATGCTCCCTGTGAACTTACCTGTTGGTCTGGAGGACCGTAGAGTAGCGTGTACTGGGGGAGGACCCCATCGACGAGCTTCTCCAACTCCTCCGATGTGAAGGCAGGGGCCCTTTCCCCAGACGCACAAGCCATTGTCTCATCCAGACCGAGGTCACAGCAGCACTTGCAGTGTAGGTCCTCTCCTGTCGAAGATCAGGTATTGAGTGATTGAAGTGATAGAAAATGGGGGTCACGTCCGCGGAGGTGCGTACCATCACCGCCGGCGTACATCGTCATTGGCTCCTGGGACCCATATGGTCCAATGTTAACCAATGCAGCACTGCGCCATGGTCTTCGACCACCTACCGCGACGGTGTACAACGCCAGCGCAGTTACCTCACATCCCATTGTCCCACTTTACAGGTCAGGCAGCCGCCATTTCAGGGGCCCACATGGCCTAATTACCAACTGCGTCACACATACCTAGGCCTAGTCTCAACACACATACAGGCCAGATTTTGTGTATGAATGGTGTTCTGTGTAGACTGTGGGTACATACCTCTGAGTTGTTTGACTCTGTGCTCGCTGTTGTCCTTCATAGGCACCGTCCGCTGGGACATGTGAGGAGATGGCGGAATCCTCCGGTGTACCGACCGCTGGTGGACCTGTCGACAATGGAGGAAAGAAATTTGATTATCACCTACAGGTTTGACCGTGCCACAATCCAGGAACTTTGTACCCAGTTGGAGCCAGACCTGATCTAAAGCAATCCGCCATCCCACAGGAATGCCCCCTCATGTGCAGGTGCTATCAGTGCTCCATTTCCTTGCTAGTGGGTCATTTCAAACAACTGTGGCCATGGCATCAGGGATGTCCCAGCCTATGTTTTCCAACGTATTGTCCAGAGTGTTGTCTGCCCTGCTGAAACACTTGCGGAGCTACATCGTTTTCCCTCAGGTGGAGGATTTGCCTACAGTGAAAGGTGACTTCTATGCCCATGGACATATCCCCAGCATCATAGGTGCCATTGATGGGACGCATGTGGCTTTGGTCTCCCCCCACAGGAGTGAACAGGTATACAGGAACCGGAAGAGTTATCATTCCATGAATGTACAGATGGTATGTTTGGCAGACCAGTACATCTCCCATGTGAATGCCATGTTCCCTGGCTCAGTGCATGACGTCTACATCCTGTGGAATAGCAGCATCCCTTATGTGATGGGTCAACTCCAGAGGCACCGTGTGTGGCTATTAGGTGACTCTGGTTACCCCAACCTGTCATGGCTACTGACCCCAGTGAGGAATCCCAGTACCAGGGCAGAGGAACGCTACAATGAGGCCAATGGGCGAACTAGGAGGGTGATCGAGCGGACCTTTGGCCTCCTGAAGGCCAGGTTCAGGTGTCTGCATATGACAGGTGGATCCCTATTCTACTCACCAAAGAAGGTGTGCCAGATCATTGTGGCCTGCTGTATGCTTCACAACTTGGCTGTGCGACGACAGGTGCCTTTTCTGGAGGAGGATGGTCCAGATGGCGGTGTTGTGGCAGCTGTGGAGCCTGTGGACAGTGATGAGGAAGATGCAGAGGAAGAAGACATGCAGAACAGGGACTCAGTCATCCAGCAATATTTCCAGTGAAACACAGATGAGAATACATTCCTGCCTACTACATGTACTTTTACACTTCTACCTCTATCCTGTCTGTCGATTTCACCCAGTGTATGGTCACTGAGTTTTCACTTTCCCTTACGATTTCACAGATGTTGGTCCCACTGTGTGACATCTGCTTTGTTTCCTCATGAACTAGAGCTGTGTGACATAGGTATGTTGACATTACTTTTGAAAGAGCATTTTGTCACTGTAATTGCTAATACACTATTTCGAAATCACAGACAGACTCCAGATTGTTTTGTGCTTTAAGTGTGTTTATTTAAGTGCTCAATATTGGAGGGGGTAGTAAAATGGTCAGGGGTGATGGTGGAGTAATGTCCATGGCAGGGGCAGTTTCAATATGGACAGGGTGACAAAGTGGGATGACAATCAGGGTGGTCTAATTTATTGGCGGGGGTCTTGGCATCGTGCTCTGTCTTGGTCCTGGATCTCAGGGACCGTTTGCGGGGTGGTTCTCCATCTGCAGGGGGTGGTGTGTTGGTCTGGTGGTCCTGTGGTGGGGCGTCCTGTCCACTAGAGCCGGCGGAGGTGGTGGGCAGTTCATCATCCATGCTAGTGTCAGGGGCCCCTTGGAGTGCCACAGTGACCCTCCTGGAGTTGAGTACTTCCTTCAGCACCCCTACGATGGTGCCCAGGGCAGAGCTGATGGTTCTGAGTTCCTCCCTGAACCCCAAATACTATTCCTCCTGCATGCACTGGGTCTCCTGAAACTTGGCCAGTACCGTTGCCATCGTCTCCTGGGAGTGGTGGCATGCTCCCATGATGGAGGAGAGGGCCTCGTGGAGAGTGGGTTCCCTTGGCCTGTCCGCCCCCTGTCGCACAGCAGCCCTCCCAGTTCCCCTGTGTTCCAGTGCCTCCGTCCCCTGGACCGTGTGCCCACTGCCACTGCCCCCAGGTCCCTGTTGTTGTTGGGGTGGTGGGTTATCCTGGGTTCCCTGTAGTGGTGGACACACAGCTGATTGACGTGTTCTGGGGACGGAGGCATGGGCCCACTGAGTGGGTGCTGTGCTGGTGTTTCCAGAGGGGGGAAGGTCTGTGGTGGCCTGTGCCTGTGTGAGGGGAACCGACTGTCCCGAGGCCCACGACGGGCCTGGCTGGTCATATAGATCCAGGTGGACAGAGGTCCTGTCATCACTGTGGGCCTCTTCTGTGGGTGGATTGGACATGTCTGGACCCTCCTGTCTGGTGACGTTGGGTAGTGGTCCTGCAGGGCTGGAAAGGCATGATTATTGCATCTGTGTGTGTCATGGTGTGCAATGGGTGGGTGAGCGTGTACCCCAGTGCTGGCATTCCTGTGTGGGAGCTTGTGTGATGATGGTTTAGTGGGGTGTATGGGTATGTGCAGTGGGCATGCTTTGGTGATGGGTGTCCATGCGTTGTTGTTGCATGCAGGGCTTGGTGTTGGGATGTGTGGTTTGTGATATTGGTACATTTGTGAAGAGTTGGAGTGATAGGGGTGGGGGTGAGGGTGGGGGTATGTGATAGCATGCAGGTAGGGTGGGGGATGTAATAGTTAAGATTTGACTTACCAGAGTCCATTCCTCCACCGACTCCTGCGAGGCCCTCAGGATGCAGAATCGCCAAGACCTGCTCCTCCCATGTTGTAAGTTGTGGGGGAGAAGGTGGGGGTCCGCCACCAGTCCGCTGAACCGCCAGTTGGTATCTTGAGACCACGGAACGCACCTTCCCCTGTAGGCCGTTCCACCTCTTCCTGATGTCCTCCCGATTTCTTGGGTGTTGTCCCACTGCATTGACCCTGTTGACTATTCTTCGCCATAGCTCCATCTTCCTTGCAATTGAGGTGTGCTGCACCTGTGATCCAAATAGCTGTGGTTCTACCCGGACGATTTCCTCCACCATGACCTTGAGCTCCTCCTCCGAGAACATGGGGTGTCTTTGCCGTGCCATGCGGTGGTGTAAGTGATGTGTGGAGTGGTGTGTGTGGTGATAAGTGTGGTGATATGTAGTGGTGTGTAGTGTGAGGTGCGTGGAAGTTATGTTGGTGATGGTGTTGTGTGCCTGTGGATGCTAGTTTGATGATGGTGGTGTCTCTCTCTGGCCTTCTCTCTGTAATTGTGGTCGTAGGGGTTTGTGGGTGATGTGGGTGTGTGTTTTATATTGTATTAGGTGTGTGGGAGTAGTGTGTGTATGTGTATCATGTGTGTATATTTTGAATTGTCCAATGTGGCTGTGTTTTGGAGATGATGTGTGTATTTTGAGTGTGGCGGTGTGTACCGCCAATGGATTAGCGCGGTTGAAAGACCGCCGTGTGGATTTGTGGGTCGTGATAGTGTGGGCGTATTTCTGTTGGCGTGACGGTGGAGGTTTTGTTTTCGCCAGTTTATCACTGACCTTTGGTGTGGCGGACTTGTGTGGGTGTCTGAATTTTGTCGGATTCCGAGATGTGGGTCATAATAGCTGTGGCGGAATTCCGTGGCCGCGGCGGTATGTTGGCGGTCTTCTGCATGGCGGTAAGCGGCTTTTACCGCCAATGTTGTAATGACCACCATAGTGTGCCATCTTGGTCAAATGATCTACCACAACTAGAACGGTGGTGAACCCAGCTTGAGATTTTGGTAATTCTTCTACGAAGTCAAAAGATACCATGTGCCATGGTGCAGGTGGAGTAAGTAAGGGTTGCAAAAGACCAGCAGGGACATGATGAGGACTCTTACCTTGTGGCACAAGTCACATAGGGGGTCATTCCGACCCTGGCGGTCCATGACCGCCAGGGCCGGGGACCGCGGAAGCACCGCCAACAGGCTGGCGGTGCTTCCTGGGCCATTCTGACCGCGGCGGTAAAGCCACGGTTAGAAAAGGGCAACCAGCGGTTTTCTGCCGGTTTACCCCTGGCCCAGGCAATCCTCCATGGCGGTGCTGCTTGCAGCGCCGCCATGGGGATTCCGACCCCATTCCCGCCATCCTGTTCCTGACGGTTTTTACCGCCAGGAACAGGATGGCGGGAAGGGGTGTTGTGGGGCCCCTGGGGGCCCCATAATGATTTTCAGTGTCTGCTTTGCAGACACTGAAAATCGCGATGGGTGCCATTGCACCCGTCGCACCCCTACAACTCCGCCGGCTCCATTCGGAGCCGGCTTCATTGTTGAGGGGGGTTTCCCGCTGGGCCGGCGGGCGGCCTTCTGGCGGTCGCACGCCGGCCCAGCGTGAAAGCCAGAATGGCCGTCGCGGTCTTTTGACCGCGGTGCGGTCATTCGGCGGTGACCGCATGGCGGGCAGCGACTGCCGCCCGCCGCGGTCAGAATGACCGCCATAATTTGCTAAAAAAGTCTTTATGTCTTTGGATATGGATGACCTCCAAAAGTGTAATTGAAGGATTTCTAGAGTATTTCTCTCCCCTAGGTGACCAGCAAGTTTACAAACACTGTACCACTCACAAGCCTTGTCTTGTAGTGTTCTTGTGGGTAGGTATAACATTTCTGCCGCATACATTAATTCCCCACAGCTAGTAATGTCAGCAGTGTGGTGTTGCAGAGTTTCAATAGCTACTGTACTTTCTTGCTCTCACTGCACTTCTTGAAAGATGTCCGAATCAAGGTTAGTTGCCCCAACTATCTTGTCTGATGAAATAATAAAGGGTGGCTCTTCCCCTTGTTCTGTAATGTTGTGAGCTAGTCTAGAAAGTGTGTCAGCTTTTCCTTTCTTATGACCTGGTTGGAACTGGATAAGGAAGTCATAGTCATTAAAAAATTGGGACCATCTCAACTGTTGCGTTGACAAAGCACATGCGGTCTTAAGGAATTATAAGTTCCTGTGATCTGTTAAAATGGTGATGGTGTGTAAACCCCCTAAAAGATAATGTTTCCTTTCTTCAAATGCCATTTTATTGCTAGTAATTCTCGGGCTGCTACTGAGTAGTTAGTTTCAGCAGGGTCCAAATTGTGGGAGAAGTAAGCTACTGGATGAAGGTTGCCAGTTCCATGGTCACATTGAGTCAAGACCCCAACCACCGCTACTTGACAAGCATCCGCTTCTACCATAAATGGATGGATATGATCCAGGTGTCGTAAGATGGTGGCAATACTAAACTTTTCTTTCAATTGATAAATAGTTTTATCTGCCTCTTCTCCCCACTAAAACTTTATTCTTTCACAACGGAACTTTGTGATGGGAGCTACAATTGTGGAAAAGTGACAAAAAAGTCTACAGAAGCTTGCAAACCCTAAGAAGCCGTTTACTTCTTTGACAGATTGTGGAGCCTTCCACTGAGTGATGGCTTCAATCTTTCTAGAGTCCATTAGTACCCCACTTGGAGTTAAGACATATCTGAGGAATTCTACTTCTTGAACATGGAAACTACACTTTTCTAGTTTTACAAAGAGATTCTTTTGTCGCAAGGCTTGTAAAATGGAATTGACATGAGCCACATGTTCTTCATAGGAGCTGGAATAGATCAAAATGTTATCAATATAAACAACAGCACAATGATCAATAAAATCACGTAGTGCCTCGTTGATGAAATATTGGAAGGCAGCAGGTTCATTGCAGAGTCTGAAAGGCATGAGGAGGTACCCATATAAAGCAAATTTGGTCCAGAAAGCTGTTTTCCACTCGTCACCCTCTCGGACTCTCGCAAGATGGTATGCCCTTCGCAAATCCAATTTTGTGTATATGAGTGCATTTTTTACCTGATCTATAAGGGTTGTAATCAAAGGTAATGGATATCTGTCTTTGCTCGTAATGTTGTTTAGGGCTCTACAATCCATACAAGGCCTAAGTTCCCATCCTTACCAGAAATGAAAAATAGTGGTGATGAAGCTGGGGACCTAGAGGGTCTTGTAGATCCTATGGTCAGCACAAATGCAAATTTTCCCTTTCTGATAGAGCGTAAATTCTACTACAAGGAATTTGTGAACCTGGCTGTAAATACATCTGACAGTCAAAGGGACGATACAGTGGCATTGTAGTGGCCTTCCCTTTATCAAAGACATCTGTGAAATCTTGGTACGGAAGGTAACTCATGTTCTCCTTTTTCTGCATTACCTATGCTTAAAACAATGCCTTTATCTGGTAGGGTCTCTGCCCAACACTTGTCTTTACCAAACTGAGAATGTAAGGTAACAATTTGTGTAACCAAGTTTTGTGGTGGGATTATGTTTTTGTAGCCATGGAGTTCCTAATACTACTTTGAATTGAGGGGCACATATCAAATCGAATTGTATGATGTCATGATGGTTGGAGTATAAGCACATTGTTAACTCACAAGTAGTTTTGGTAATGGGGCCTCAAGACAATGGGTTACCATCAATAGTTTTATCTACCTCAGGACTGGAGTTAAGCAGAAGCGGTATCCCAAGGTGTTTTGCAAAGGCAATATCCATGAAATTCCCGGTGGCCCCTGAATCTACCAGGAGGTTGAGTAGAACTGGGCAGTCTGAAGATAGCCATTCCATCTGTGCCGATATATGTAAGTGATGGAATTCATTCTGAGAACTAATTTGAGCCAAAAAATGGGAGACTTTTGGTCTTTTCACACCTGAACAACTAGTCTCCAAACTAGTCGGGTGTTCTAGTTTCCCTCTAATGTTTCATTTTCAGAGCTTTGGGCCCCTACAGACTATTTCCTAGGCTTAACAGTACAATCCTTCAAAAAGTGACCCTTTTTTCACGATAAAGACAAAACTTTTGGTTGCGTCTTCGCTGTCATTCGACTTTAGTTACTAGGCCCCTAACAGTACTGATTTTCATTGGTTCGCCTTCATTAGTTCCTTTGTTGTTTCTTATCTCTAATCACTAACAATCTGTGGTCGGTGCGACCCTTGCCACCCTGTTACTCCGACAACCGGTGATCAAATGTGACCACTAAATCAAGTAGCTCTTCACAAGAGACAGGTGGATTAACTATTTGAGTTAAAAGATCCTTAAGTTAATTTTGTAACCCTCTATAAAGCAAGGACTGCCTCTTCTCTGTCAGCCAATCAGCCTAGGCCACCAGTCTATTAAAGGCAGTTATGTATGTCAGCAAATCCCTATTACCTTGCTTTGGTTTAAGCAGTTCTGAGTCCACTGCTGGGATAAATGTAAGCTTTTCGAACAATTCTTTTATTTCTGTTTTAAAGGCCTGACAGTCATACAATACCAGATCATTCTGTTCCACTAACGGAATAGATCATGAGGCAGGAGTGCCGGCCAAATATGAGAGAACAAATGGCATCAGGAAAAGAGGTTGGTCGACATAAAAAATTAAGGTGGCATTGATTTAAAAATATAGCAAACTTACCAGGATCCCCTGTACAATGCTCTGGTGGGGCTAATGGCACCGGAAATGGTCTGGAGACCTAAATTACCAATGCATTATTCAGTGATTTGTCTCGAGCAGCCACCACTTGTAAAGGTTGAGGCCTTGCTCCAAAGATTGCGGGTTTACTTAAAGGAGGCGGTTCAGCTGCAAGTGAGGGCCAAAGTGCATCTAACTGCTGTGGCAATACCTGGGTTTCATGTTGAAAACTTCCTAGCATGTGTGCCAAATCAGCTAGGGAAAACTCTTGAGCCTCCATTGTGTCCGGGAGGGAATTTAAACGTAGGCTTGCTGTACTGTCAAGCACTAACCTGTTTGTCCCACAGAAACACCATATTGATCAAGCTGCTTGCTCCCAATTCCACCTGAGCATTGCGTGCCTCCCACTTAAATACACATGATTGGCACCGCAACATCCAAGTGGAAAGGGGATTGATGAGAGAAGGAGAGAGACACTGGAGTCGCAGGGCTGGATACGGAGGCCTAGTGATGGTTCTAGAAGAGCCAGTGTTTCCTATGATAAATTACACATCAGTCAAATAACTAATATCTCATAACCCATGTATACTCTACTGTTAAACTATGATGTGCAAGCTAGATATACCTGTTGGGGGTCCCCTTCCCTCTTTTGATGGCTCTCCCTCTCTCTAGGAATTTTCGGAAACAATGTGGATTACCTGAAATTAAACAAGAGCCTTGAACGTCCAATACTGTCTAACTACTACCACTGTGATCCCAGATTAGAACCTTGTCACCTCAATTAAGCTTACCTAGGTTTTCCTTGATGTTGACTCACTCAATTCATAGACGTTTACATAGACAACAATATTAAGAACAAACTGTCAGGGAATTAGATTCTCCAGAAATTCATTGGTTAATCATTGTACCATGCTAGTATTGTGAGGAACGCAATTCAGTGTTTAAATCACACTGAAAACAAAGGGTTAATATCAAGGATTATGGTTCATGTTGCATTACTATGAAATAATAGGGTTAAACAATTGCATTCTGCTTCATGAGCAACAGGCTTATCACTGTTACATCACAGCGTAATTTTGAGCATGGCAAAGATAAACTACAACTTTGTTTAAGCGTCAAACACAGAATGTTCCACATCATCAGCAATAATTTGAAATAATGCAAATGTCACTTTGAACTCAGCGATATAATCGTATTCCCAGTACATCGTATCGCTAACAACAATAGTAATGTCACATTAAACTCAGGGATAGTACACTCATTCACAGGTATCATTTTCATAATAATTGTTCAATAGAAACATCCCAATTACCTTAAAACCCAAAGATGTGCCCTTTTAGGTGGATCATATCCTGGAACACTTATTTATCAAGTTTCAAGTCAGCAAGTATCACGTTTTAGCATTAAGGTGCTCATTACAACCCTGGCGGATGGTGTTAAAGTGGCGGTAAGACCGCCAACAGGCCGGCGGTAAAAAAAATGGAATTACGACCGTGGCGGAAACCACCAACAAATACAGCCACTTTAACATTCCGACCGCCGCGGCGGAACAAACAAACAGTGCGTCGGTCACCGCCAACAGACAGGCGGAGGACAATGTACCGCCCACAATATCACAACCTACCAATCTGCCACCTTTTCCGGGGTGGATTTACAGCGGACAAAAACACGGTGGAAACAGGACTTCGAAGGGAAAACACTTACCTCTACACACCCCACGAGGAATCCGGACGCCATGGAACCAGAGCTGCAGATCCTGCCAGCCCTTATCTTCTTGCTCCTCTACCAGGAGCACGAACGCCGGCGGCGAAGACCACAGTGAGTACTGCACCTACGACATAGGGGAGGGGGGTGGGAAAAAACAGACACACACACGCAACACGCAAACCCCCCACTCCCACCCTCACCCACCACAACACACACACTAATACAGCATGATACATTACAGTTACACCCCCAACCCCCCCGGAAGAATGCAAAGACCAACGGAAATGAGTGTAACCATTGTAATATATTAAAATACAGTACGCAGAAATATCCATATATACACTATAAACACAATATACACCAAGAATAGTAGTCCAGGTAGTGCTCCATTGAAGTCCGTGGAACACTGGGCCCACACGGTATGGGCGAAGCCCACACAAGATCCCCGACCATGACAGAGAGAACACTGCAGGGGCATCAGATACCAATAAAACAGGCACCTCAGGGGGAGGGAAAGTGGGGGCACTTCAGCCGGTTGAGTGCACAACGCCAAATCCACGAGGGGGTCACATACCCACTGTTCAATCCTGGGCAGTGCAAAGCCACAATCTCTCAAGTCTCTACAGTGGGTGGGTTGCCCACTGTTCCATCCTGGGGAGTGCAAAGCCACAGTCTCTGAAGTGGATAACAGTCTCCACTGGTTCTGGAGGGGGCTTTGTGCCCAGAGTGCTTCATCCTGCCAAGGACTAAGGTAGTGGATGTCAATTTCCACTGGTTCTGGAGGGGCCCTTGTGCCTAGGGTGCTTCATCCTGCCAAGGACTGAGGTAGTGGATGTCAATCTCCACTGGTTCTGGAGGGGGCCTTGTGCCCTGAGTGCTTCATCCTGCTCGTGGTGGCCTCAGTAGCATCAGAGCTTGTGGCGCTCATGGGCCTGCGGTGCTTGTTGCGGCGGTGTCCTTTGCAGCGGTGCTTATTGCGGCGGTGTCCTTGGCAGTGGTGCTTGTTGCGGCGGTGTCCTTGGCAGCGGTGCTTGTGGCGGTGGTGTCTTTGGCAGCGGTGCTTGTGGCAGCGGTGCCCTGTTCAGCGGTGCTTGTGGCGGCGGTGCCCTGTTCAGCGGTGTGGCGGCGGTGTCCTTGGCAACGGTGCTTGTAGCGGCAGTGCCCTGTTCAGCGGTGCTTGTGGCAGCGGTGCCCTGTGCAGCAGTGCTTGTGGCGGCGGTGCCCTGTGCAGTGGTGCTTGTAGCGGTGGTGCCCTGTTCAGCAGTGCTTGTGGCGGCAGTGCCCTGTTCAGCGGTGCTTGTGGCAGCGGGCTCCTTTGCAGTGACTCAGCTGCTGGCGGTCCTTCATGGCCCCGTGGGGCTGGTGCTGGCGGTCCTCTCTGGCCCAGCGGGGCTGGTGCTGGCGGTCCTCTCTGGCCGAGCGGGGCTGGTGCTGGCGGTCCTCTCTAGCCCAGCAGGGCTTGTGCTGGCTGTCCTCTCTGGCCCAGCGGGGCTGGTGCTGGCGGTCCCCTCTAGCCCAGCGGGGCTGGTGCTGGCAGTCCTCTTTGGCCCTGCGGGGATGATGGCAGTGGCGACTTGGGCAGTAGGGCAGGTGCTGGCGGTGGCCTCCTGGGCAGCGGGGATGATGGCGGTGGCCTCCTGGGCAGCGGGGATGATGGCGGTGGCCTCCTGGGCAGCGGGGATGATGGCGGTGGCCTCTTGGGCAGCAGGGCTGATGGCGGTGGCCTCCTGGGCAGCGGGAATGATGGCAGTGGCCTCTTGGGCAGCGGGGCTGATGGCGGTCTTCTCTGCCGTGCTGCTTTTCCCAGACCTGCTGACGTTCTTGTGGCCCTTCCCCACCTTGGAAGGTGTTGAAGCTGACTCCACACTCCCACCTGTACCCCTGTGAGCGGCTTTGGTGGCTGGAGTCTTCCCCCTCTCCCACCGGGCACTGGCCAACTTTTGATGCTTCACAGGTGGGGGGCTGTCCGTGCTGTGGCTCCGTGCCACACTGGCTGCCCTGGTGGCTGGTTCACTCCATATTCCGGTGACTACAGGCACCACTGGTCCCGGAGATGTTGTGGCTGAGGTGCTAGGTTGGGACCTGGAGAGTCGGGCCCTAGGAGATGGACAGGGTGAAGGAGGTGTGGGAAAGAGGTCAAGGTTGGACAGTAAAAGTTTTTTGGAGACACTGGGACAGGTAGCTGGAGGGGGTTTGGGAGTGGAGGAAGAGGTTGTGGTTGTAGGAGGTGTTCGTGAGGTGGATGGCTGTTGGATGGGTGTGTGCCTGCGTTTGTGTATCTTGGGAGGTGGCGTCACAGACACACTGGGAGAGGACACAGGGGACGTGTGAATGGTAGTGGGGGTGGTGACTGCACGTGAGCGGGGTGTGGTGATGTGTGTGCTGGTGATGGCAGTAGTGGCTGTTGATGTAGTGCAGGCAGGTGTGAGTGTAGACGAGACTGGGAGGGAGGAGGGAGACGAGGAGGAGGGGGACACAGTGGAGGCAGTGGATGTTGGTGTGTCTGCATGTGTGTGATGCTTGCGTGAGTGCCTGTGGGATGTGTGGTGTTTATGTTTGCCTGAGCTTCCCTTGTGTGTTGACGTGTGTGCATGCTGGTCTGAAGGTGTGCTTGGGATAGACTGAGGTACAGGGGAATGGGTCTGGGTGGAGGAAGTTGGAGGGGGGAGGCTAGATTCAGGGACAATGGCTGCCATCAGTGCTGAGGCCAGAGTCTAAAAAGCTCGCTGAAGGGCCGCCTGACCAGAATGAATGCCCTCAAGGAATGCATTTGTTTGTTGCAACTGCCTTTCTACACCCTGAATGGCATTCAAAATGGTAGACTGCCCAACAGTGAGGGACCTGAGGAGGTCAATGGCCTCCTCACTGAGGGCAGCAGGGGTGACTGGGGCAGGGCCTGAGGTGCCTGGGACGAAGGTGATGCCCACCCTCCTGGGTGAGCGGGCACGGGGCAAAGGCTGAGGGGCTGCTGGGAGGGCGGTGCTGGTAGGGGGGGTGGCGGCTGTACCTGCAAAACGCTGCGCTCTTGGGCTCCACTGTTCAATCCCTGGGACATGGCCTACAAGGCTATGGACGACATCTGCACACATGGATGACACAGGAGCATGACTAGGTGTACTTGGCACTGTACAGAGGTGGGGTGGGGTGCCACAGGGCCTGCCTTACGGAGGGACTTTGCCTACTAAACTCGCCCTGGCTTAGGGAAACCCACAGCCCACCTCCCCCACCCAGACAACTCCACTGCCCGCAAAATCAGCAGGGTGAGAGTGTACTCACCCCCTTGTGGCTGCTGTGATGCCCCCAAGTGCCCATCCAACTCCAGTACGCCACCGCCAGGATCCTGAACATCAGGTGGGTCATGGTGCGATGGGCCCCCCTCCCATGTTGGGAGGCCATCCCCAGCTGAGCCTCCGCCGTCTTCTTGCTCCAGCGGCGAATGTCCTCCCATCTCTTACGCAGTGGGTGCTCCGTCTGTGGTAGACCCCCAGGGTCCGGACGTCCTTGGCGATGGAACGCCAAATATCTTTTTTCTGGTTGGCGCTGACCTACATGAATTGTACAGGGGGAAGAGAAATGTTATTACCAAATGCACCGTCACAGTCATTGGCCCCTGCACATGCACTCATCGTCATTTCATGCATGCCTCAATCCCCCCCCCATCTTTCATCCACCCCACTCCACACAGGCATAGCCCATACAGCATGCTCCCAGTGTACTTACCTGTTTGTCTGGAGGACCGTAGAGTAGCGTGTACTGGGGGAGGACCCCATCCACGAGTCTCTCCAACTCCTCTGATGTGAAGGCAGGGGCCCTTTCCCCAGACACTCGAGCCATTGTCTCTTCCAGACCGAGGTCACAGCAGCACTTGCAGTGTAGGTCCTCTCCTGTCAAAGATCAGGTATTGAGTGATTGAACAGATAGAAAATGGTGGTCACGTCCGCGGCAGTGCGTACCGCCACCGCCGGCGTACATCGTCATTGGCTCCTGGGACCCATAGGGTCCAATGTTAACCAATGCAGCATTGCGCCGCGGTCTTTGACCGCCTACCGCGACGGTATACAACGCCAGCGCAGTTACCTCACATCCCATTGGCCCACTTTACAGGTCGGGCAGCCGCCATTTCAGGGGTCCAAATAGCTTAAGTTTTAACTGCGTCACACATACCTAGGCCTAGCCTCAACACACATACAGGACACTTTTCGGATTATGATTCATGTTCTGTGTAAGCTATGGGTAGGTACCTCTGAGTTGGTTGACTCTGTGCTCGCTGTTGTCCTTCATAGTCTGCTGGAAGATGTGAGGAGATGGCGGCATCCTCTGGTGTACAAACCGCTGGTGGACCTGTCGACAATGGAGGAAAGACATGTGATCATCACCTACAGTCTTGAGCGTGCCACAATTCAGGAACTGTGTACCCAGTTGGAGCCAGACCTGATGTCAGCTATCCGCCATCCCACAGGAATCCCCCTCAAGTGCAGGTGCTATCAGTACTCCATTTCCTTGCAAGTGGGTCATTTCAAACAACAATGGCCATAGCATCAGGGATGTCCCAGCCTATGTTTTCCAACGTGTTGTCCAGAGTGTTGTCTGTCCTGCTGAAACACATGCGGAGCTACATCGTTTTCCCTCAGGTGGAGGATTTGCCTACAGTGAAAGGTGATTTCTATGCCCTGGGATATATCCCCAACATCATAGGTGCCATTGATGGGACACATGTGGCTTTGGTACCCCCCCGCAGGAGTGAACAGGTGTACAGAAACCGGAAGAGATATCATTCCATGAATGTGCAGATGGTGTGTTTGGTAGACCAGTACATCTCCCATGTGAATGCCAAGTTCCCTGGCTCAGTGCATGACGCCTACATCCTGCGGAATAACAGCATCCCTTATGTGATGGGTCAACTCCAGAGGCACCGTGTATGGTGAGACAGTGGGAATGGTTGTCTGGGTCTGGGGATATCCCTACAGGTTAGTGTGTGTCTAACAGTTGTCCCTCGCCATTTGCAGGTGACTCTGGTTACCCCAACCTGTCATGGCTACTGACCCCAGTAAGGAATCCCAGGACAAGGGCAGAGGAATGCTACGATGAGGCCCATGGGTGAACTCGGCGGATTATAGAGCGGACCTTCGGCCTCCTGAAGGCCAGGTTCAGGTGCCTCCATTTGACAGGTGGATCCCTATTCTACTCACCAAAGAAGGTGTGCCAGATCATTGTGGCCTGCTGTATTCTTCACAACTTAGCTTTGCGACGACAGGTGCCTTTTCTGCAGGAGGATGGTCCAGATGGCGGTGTTGTTGCAGACGAGGAAGCAGAAGAACAGGACATGGACAACAGGAACTTGGTGATCCTGCGATATTTCCAGTGAGACACAGGTAAGAATACAGACCTGCCTACTACATGTACTTTAACACTACTACCTCTCTACTGTCTGTCGTTTTCACCCAGTGTATGGTCACTGAGTTGTCACTTTCCCTTACGATTTCACAGATATGGGTCCCACAGTGTGACATCTGCTTTGTTTCCACATGGACTAGAGCTGTGTGACATATGTATGTTGACATTACAATTGAAAGAGCATTTTGTCACTGTAATTGCTAATACACTATTTCGAAATCACCGACTGACTCCAGATTGTTTTGTGCTTCAAGGGTGTTTATTTAAGTGCTCAATATTGGAGGGGGTTGTAAAATGGTGAGGGGTGATGGAGGAGGAATGTCCATGGCAGAGTCCAGTCTATTAGTCTCACAGGTGCATTGCCCAAATGGGCATAGGAAGTGGAGCTGGGACAGTTTGAGGATGGACAGGGTGACAAAGTGGGACAGAAAGATGACATTCAGGGTGGTCTCATTTCTTGGCGGAGGTCTTGGCATCATTCTCTGTCTTTGTCATGGATCTCAGGGACCGTTTGCGGGGTGGTTCTCCCTCTGCAGGGGGTGGGGTGCTGGTGTGGTGGTCCTGTGGCAGGGCGTCCTGTCCACTAGCGCTGCCGGAGGTGGTGGGCAGTTCATCGTCCATGCTAGTGTCAGGGGCCCCTTCTTGTGCCACAGTGTCCCTCCTGGTGTTGAGTACTTCCTTCTGCACCCCTACGATGGTGCCCAGGGTGAAATTGATGGTTCTGAGTTTCTCTCTGAAGCTCAAATACTGTTCCTCGTGCAGGCGCTGGGTCTCCTGAAACTTGGCCAGTACCATTGCCATCGTCTCCTCGGAGTGGTGGTAGGCTCACTTGATGGAGGAGAGGGCCTCGTGGAGAGTGGGTTCCCTTGGCCTGTCCTCCCCCTGTCGCACAGCAGCCCTCCCAGTTCCCCTGTGTTCCTGGGCCTCCGTCCCCTGGACCATGTGCCCACTACTACTGCCCCCAGGTCCCTGTTGTTGTTGGGGTGGTGGGTTTGCCTGGGTTCCCTGTAGTGGTCGACACACTGCTGCTTGACATGTCCTGGGGACAGAGGTATCGGCCCGCTGGGTGGGTGCTGTGCTGGTGTTTCCAGAAGGGGAAGCTCTGTAGTGGCCTGTGACTGTGTCAGGGGAACCGACTGTCCCGAGGTTCCTGATGGGCCGGGCTGGTCATCTAGATCCAATTGGACAGAGGTGCTGTCATCACTGTGGGCCTCTTCTGTTGGTGGTGTGGACATTTGTGGACCCTCCTGTCCGGTGACGTTGGGTAGGGGTCCTGCAGGGGTATAAAAGGATGTTTGTTACATCTGTGTGTGGCATGGTGTGCAATAGGTGGGTGACCGTGTACCCCAGTGCTTGCATTCCTGTGTGGGACCTTGTGTGATGGTGGTTTAGGGGGGTGTATGGGTATATGCAGTGGCCATGCTTTAATGATGGGTGTCCATGCTTTGTTGTTGCATGCAGGGCTTGGTGTTGGGATGGGTGGTTTGTGATATTGGGACATTTGTGAGGAGTTGGAGTGATGGGGTGAGGGTGAGGGTGGGGGTATGTGATGGCATGCAGGTAGGGTGGGGGATGTAATAGTAAAGCTTTGACTTACTAGAGTCCATTCCTCCATCTACTCCTGCGAGGCCCTCAGGATGCAGTATCGCCAAGACTTGCTCCTCCCATGTTGTTAGTTGTTAGGGAGGAGATGGGTGTCTGCCGCCAGTCCGCTGAACCGCAAGGTGGTGTCTTGAGACCACGGAACGCACCTTCCCCGTTGGTCGTTCCACCTCTTCCTGATGGCATCACTATTTCTTGGGTGCTGTCCCACTGCGTTGACCCTGTCCACTATTCTGCGGCATAGCTCCATCTTCCTAGCTATGGAGGTGTGCTGCACCTGTGATCCGAATAGCTGTGGCTCTACCCGGATGATTTCCTTCACCATGACCCTGAGCTCCTCCTCAGAGAACCTGGGGTGTCTTTGCCATGCTATGGGGTGGTGTGGGTGATATGTGGGGTGGTGTGTGTGGTGATAAGTGGGGTGATATGGAGTGGTGTGTTGTGTGAGGTGCGTGGAAGTTCTGTGGGTGATGGTATTGTGTGCCTGTGGATGCTTGGTAGTAGTTTGTAGTGTCTCTCTCTGGCCTTCTCTCGGTAATTGTGGTCGTAGGGGTTTGTGGGTGATGTGGGTGTGTGTTTTATATTGTATTGGGTGTGTGGGAGTGGTGTGTGTATGTGTATCAGGTGTGTGCATTTGGAATTGTCCAATGTGGCTGTGTTTTGTAAGAGTGTGTGTATTTTGAGCACGGTGGTGTGTACCACCAATGGAATACTGCGGTTGAAAGACCGCCGCGTGGATTCATGTGTCGTGATAGTGTGGGCGTATTTCTGTTGGCGTGACGGTGGAGGTTTTGTTTTCGCCAGTTTATCACCGACCTTTGGTGTGGCGGACTTGTGTGGGTGTCTCAAATTTGGCGGATTCCGTGCTGTGGGTCATAATTGCTGTGGCGGAATTCCACGGCGGTGTGTTGGCGGTCTTCTGCATGGCGGTAAGCGGTTTTTACCGCCAATGTTGTAATGACCGCCTAAATGCTCTTAAATTACACGCAGCGTGTTACCGCCTTTTCAAGGGTTAATTCCCCCAGTCTCTTCTCCTTCCAGAAGCAGCCTCCAAGATGCTGGAAAGAACAGAACATGAAGATCAAAAACGGAGGAGCAGAGATTTCTTCTCTGCAGCCGGTGACCTTTACAGCAAGCAATTCACTCAGGCCGGGTATGGTTTAAGTACCTGCTGCATCCAGCCACACACAGTCTGAGTCATAGGGGGCCACACCCAGTCTGAGTCATAGGAATGCAGGAGGCTTGTGCAACATGTGTTCCCAAACAAGCTTTGGTCTCTAACAAGCATTAGTTCCAATAAGCATTGGTCTCTGCAAACAAGCATTGGTCCCTGCAAAGGCAAATGATCAACACTGAAGTACACACCTCCGAATGCCCTCCCTATTGGTTTTGGTTTGTCGAAGTATTGATAGTGGAACTGATAAACCAATCGGGGAGCATGTATGTGTTCTGCCGAATCCCATGGGATATATCCGGGTTTGCAGGCCCAACATAAACTAATGAGAAAATGGACTGCGCGTGGTGACCACCAGTGCCTGCCTTTTAAGACAAGGTCACTGCGGCGCAGTAAGGATAAGGGGCACCTGGCTGGTTACATGTGAACACGTGCACCGCCTGTGTGCACCTATGTGAGGGCCCTGCATGGGAGACTCCTGTTGTAGACTGGTGTTAAAGGGACTATACAGAGTGGGTAGTGACCTGGGATAGGCCTTACAATGTGAGTGTACATAGGAAAGGGAGAGCCAGTGTGCTTTACTGTCTTGACTGTAGTAGCACCCCATTATCTTTCTATGGGAAGGACTGCCTAGGGCACATCTCCAGTCTCCTATGGGCTACAGACTCTAGAGTCACAACACTGTATATAGTAACCTTATGAAAAGAATACTACTGTGGAGTACAAAAGTATAGCTGTAAAGCTTATGGGTCACCCAGAAATGGCACATTTCTCTTACTCAGTTCTGCACCAGAGCCCAGGCCTTTTGTGACCCTGCTGGTCTGGGATAATTACTCTTTTGACAAACAGCAGGAACTTCACCCTTCAAAAGAAGCAATTAACAGTGTTTAAGTCAGCTCTGAAGGAGAAAGACCTTGGGTGAGGTGGCTCTATATCAATCAGCCGCCAGCTGTCATCCTGCACCAGGAAAGGGCATGTCCCAGGCCACTCAACAAAGGAGGGAGTCCAGACCTCTGGAGTCAAGCCAGAGGTGGGGCTCCTTTGATGATTTGCTGGGGAAAGGTCCTGGCAGTGATGTCAACGAGAGGAGGAGCTCAGTCTTCCCAAGCCTTTTTAGCCTGTGACTCCTGGGTGACTTAGACTGACCCCAAGACCAGTGGGGAGAGTCTGGGCTCTGTGCCAAGAGATGAGAGGCCCAGACGAAAAGCATGTGGAATCTGGTGCGGGCGCCTGTGAAACCAGCTCCCTGCCAAATTTGTCACCCTTTCAGTCCAGGAGGCCTGATGAAAGCTCTTCTGGAGCTAGGGCTCACCACCAGGAGCAAAGTGAGCCCATAAATTGTTAAAATTGGACGACGGGCCTGAGATATCTTCAGTCAAAAGTTGGTGACCTTTGACCCTGCTCCGGCCAGCAATGAAGCGTGTGGGGCTCCACCACCGACGGCTAACCGGGGTGAGCCAGGCCCTGAGGCTGCCCCAAGATTGCAGCTAATGCAAGCTCTTTTGCGATTCCCCATGAGAAAAAAAAGGAGAGCTCGGGGAAGTGCCATCCCACTCCCTGTGTTCTGTTGATGGGGACCCTGGACCCCATCGCGGGGCCCAAGGACACAGCCCACTTATGGTGGGTGGGGGTGCAGGAGCACACCCCTGCCATACTTTTGGAGGGGCTCTAGACCCCATCCAGGAACCCCATGCAGCCAGTGATGTGAGGACAGGTGGGGAAGCGCAATAGTGCTCTCCTGTGACAGCAGGACTGGGGCCCAGGACCCATCCCTGGGCCCCAAAGCACTAATGATGCTGGGGGAGTGCTGCTGCACACTCCTGTGTGGCCCACTGTCGCTGCTCAGAGTGCCCGTGACTGTTGGGAATGGGGGGGGGGGTGGGGTCACGGTGCAATTCTGCCTGCAGAAGTGGGCAGACTTGAATGTGACTGCCGGCTTCATTGGCAGCATGTGGGATGGCTGCTTGCAAGGGGAGCTTGCGAGAGCAGCTGGGGCTAGGCTTTCCAAGCTGCCCTCCAAAGTGGCAGAACCTGGTGGGGTGTTTGGGTGGGACCGGACACAGCAGGATAAAGGAGGATGTGGCACTAGGCCAAATGTTTCAAAAGAACAAAAAGAAACAAGAGGAGCACAAAAAAAAAAAATGAAAGTGAAGCAGCTCTCTCCGGCTCAGCAGGAGAGCCGTTTATTAGGCGTGCACACTCCCGGACAAGCCCCCCATAATGCCTTGCAAGGCACATGTGTTCCAGAGGAAGTTGCTCATTTTTGGTGCACAGGTGACCCCAGGAGTGCAGGGTCACCTGAAGAAGTGAAATAAATGTATGGGGAGCTGCAAGGCACAGCTTCACCCCAAGAAGGTTTTCTACAGTACCCACCCTCTCCTTCTGGGGACTAGAAAAGGATCACCTTTCAAGAGTTTTTGGATGTGTTTTAAAGTTCCCAGGCTACATTGTTTGCTGCACGTCTGAGAGGGATGTGTTATCCTATGAGGAAAAAGGCTGTGGTTTGCAAATGGGACCATGTGTTGGCAACATATGGAGAAACGCCACCTAGGGATGGAAGACTGCAATTGCAAGTTCCTTTATGGATTATATAAAAATGTGCAGTATTTACATTGAGTTGTCCTATTAAAACATGAGTCATGATGAGTGTGATTAAATGGTGTTACACCACTTAGGAAGTCAGTATATAATGGCCTCAGGTGATGCCCTTTAAGGGCCCTAAGTAAATTGCATTTTTTGTGCTAACAGTGATCTTGATCATCTAGACCAGTCAAACATGTCTATAACTCACTTTTGAAAATGTGTTATTTGAATAAGGAAACTGGTAACCACTCATGACCCAGGTAGGGATGCTTTATTGCCAGAATTGAGTGTCCTCACTGTAAGTCATGCTAAGATATTGCATATTCCATATATGTAACTGGTTGACATGTGGTTTGAGGGTCTAAAGTTCCCTGTGGGAGAGATATAAAAGATTATGCAATGTCACACAGATGTATTTCCATCTGCAATTGTGTGTATTTTTAAATGATTGAATAGTATTAAGTAGTGTGTGGAAGAAATGTACTTTTCCTTTTTTCAAAAGAAAAAACAGAGACTGGACAATCAATCAATGAGTGTTATTGTTGCGTATTTGTAAATGGTGATTACTAGCCCACACCAGATCCCTTGAGTAATCCTTGGACTGCTCTGCTTCGCTACCCTGTGAGAGTCAAGAGCTGCAATAGGGTGTTTGGTTCCCAGTGGAGGACAAATGTCAATGACCCATTTTCTAACACAAACCAAAACTATTTCAATAAAAAAGATACTGAAATTAAAAGTACATAGGGTTTGGAATTACAATTGTCAGAGAACCTTTTTGAAAGCTTTATCAACATCAAGTGCTAGAAGGCCAGAACAAAAAGATAAAGAAGGAAAAGTTTGAAGTATGTGAAACAATTGTCTTGTACTACTAATGGAGTCTTACTTGTTTGCTCCATGTAGATGATATTTGACAACATTTTGGACAACCTAGTGGCAAGTATTTAGGAAAATATTTTATAGTCTCAATTGTTTGGGGCAGAGGTTCCCAACCTTTTGGCTTCTGTGGACCCCCACATTATCAGTACTGGAACCTGGGGACCCCCACTGAATCATTATTGGCATCCAGGGAACCCCACAATGAGTCAATACTGAAAGCTTGGGGCATAGGGCCTCATTATGACCCTGGCGGTAGAGAACCGCCAGGGCCAACGGGGCGGGAGCACCGCCGACAGGCCGGCGGTGCTCCCTTGGGCATTCTGACCGCGGCGCTTTGGTCGCGGTCAGAACGGGAAAACCAGCGGTCTCCGGACGGTTTTCCACTGCCCGTAAGAATCCTCCAAGGCGGCGCAGCTCGCTGCGCCGCCGAGGGGATTCTGACAATCCCTACCGCCATCCTGTTCCTGGCGGCTCGCCCGCCAGGAACAGGATGGCGGTAGGGATTGTCGTGGGGCCCCTGGGGGCCCCTGCAGTGCCCATGCCAATGCAGTAGCACCCGTCGCACCTTCCCACTCCGCCGGCTCGATTACGAGCCGGCATCCTCGTGGGAAGGGAGTTTTTCCCTGGGCTGGCGGGCGGTCTTTTGGAGACCGCCCGCCAGCCCAGGAAAAAACTCATAATACCCTCCGCGGTCTGGAGGGCGGTATCCTGGCGGGCGGCCTCCGCCGCCCGCCAGGGTCATAATGAGGCCCATAATCTGTTAATATTATTAATTTTCTAAGAAGTCATGGACTCTCTGAGGAGGCTTCATGGACCCTCAGGGGGTCCCCAGACCACAGGTTGGCAACCCCTGTATTAGGGCGAAAGGATGATAGATACTTTAGAGTGATCTTTTAAGATCAGGCATTACAATCAATGCTTCCATAACAAAACAGGATATCATGCCTGTATTACTAAAGTTAATGAATATCTGAAATAACTGAGAAGTAAGGGAATACAATTTGTTTTATAAAACATTAATACTTAATTCAATTATTTAATAGTTGTAGTAATTCAATCAATGGAGATGGGGAAATCTAAGGCAGACTTTCCAACTGGGAGATTTGAGGAAGAGTTTATAAATTTAAAAAGTCTATAAACATGTTGCCCTTGGATGCTGGTTTCACTGCATAAGGAGGAACAACATTCTAGAAATTGATTACCAATATCTGAAGGTGATAATGCAAGTTTTCCATCTTTCTCATGAATTGCATGAATTTGTGTTCTATCATTTTTAATGAGGAGATACGTTGTCCATATTTTCTCAGATCTTTTGCATTAAATTAAATTAACATTTAGCTGTTTGATTTGTGATTTGGAATATAAATCGTTTACTAAGTAAGGAATTGTATTTATTATAAAGCATCTGTAATTTAAGTTTGGCAGAATTATCATTAGATTTACTAAATTAACATTCATATTTCTTTTTCTAAGTGAAATAGTTTAAAATGCAATTATTTGTGTTTGGGAACTATCATTGCTCAATATTAGACATTGCACCCTCATTAATAAGAGAAATATAATCATCAATGGCAGATGAAATGTTTCCCTTATTATTATTATTCCTAAGTGCAATGTCAACATTCTTATTTAAGATTTATAAAAATGGAACTTGTCTAATTGTAAACAATTCAAAAGCATAGCATGGTCTGAGACATCAATAGTTTCAATTACAAGATAAACAATAGAAGGAACAACAGTTTTTTATCATATTCAAAAGCAATGTGTGAATATGAATTGTAAGGATTGGAAAAACCTACAATTTGTGTGGGATGGAGAATGGAGTCACCAAAATATCAATACGTTTGCCATTTTTAAACATTGTTTTAAATGACTGGAAAGCTTTAGAGGTCTAAATGTAGTAGAAAAGACTCTATCAAGGAGGGTTTTACATTAAAATAAAGTAACTATACAATAAGGGAACAGTGCCAAGTGGATAATTTCAGAAGTAATATTGTTCCCAAAAGTCAGATCATTAACTGTAGGACCATTAATATTTTTTAAATGCAAACAAAAATAAAAATCTATCATCAGTAGCAGAATGTTTGTATAGTATCTGTAGTTGGAGTTTCTAAGGAAATAAAATTGCAACTCCATTTTCTTCCCAATAGCCTGAGAGAAGGTTATTTTCTGAGCCATTTTGTATTCATATAAGATAGCATTGTATCCTTAACATGAGTCTCTTGAAGCAAAGAAATGCCAGCTTTATGTCTAGCTAAAGAATCAAACATTTTCATATGTTGAACTTGATGTCTTAAACACTTAACATTGAAAGAAACAATTTTACGCTGCTTCGAAATATCCAAGAAGAAAACAGTAAAAAGAAAAAAGTGAAAAACATTCTAGACCAAAATATCGAGAAAAGTGGTAGCAGATCAAAAATTCTGAAGAAGCTCTGAGTACTAGAACATGAAGAAAAAAACAAAACAGAAAAGAGACAGCAGAAATTGACAACAGAGTACAGTAGTGACAACTGTGAGTGACACATGTGGAGGTACAAAATTAGCCAGCGAAACAGCCCCATAACTGATATATAAGTGATATAAATAAGGTCAACACAGAAGTATCAGTTTGTACCCTCTTTTGTGTCCATGAAGAGTAGAGAATGGCAGTATAGGAACGCTTAAAGGCATTCAGGCTGATGAAATGATTTTGTGGTGCCTTACAAATGTGCAGAGTTGAAGGGTCAAAAAGACCATATTTGAAGCCCGAATTTCTCAGTTTGGGTTGTAGTGCAGTGAATTTCTTAAGCATGAAAACAGTTTCCTTTATAACATTCTGATGTGTAAAAATGTTGTTACTGTTAATCATTAAAGAAGGAATTTCTTTCACAACTTTTCTTTTCATCGCTAGATGGTTATGATATGGAACCTTAAAATGAGACTTTCATGGGTTTGGTTTGACCAGTTTTACTTTGTGATGGAACGTGGTGTGCCTTATCAATCTCAAAATTATCTGTAAAGTTTAAATTCGAAAGGTTAAACAATAGCTTCCTTGAATACCTTCTACAATCAATGCTCTCAATGTCTTCAGGCAGATTCAAAATCCTTGTGTTGTCTGTCTCGATTTTACAAATCTAACAGAAGTGTATTCATATGATTTGTTTTTGTTTTAATGGGAAGTAGTTGGTCTATCATAGACTTAATTTTATTATCAGAGACTTTTATCAATAGACCAGCCATATCCTTCACTTTTTTTAATCTGTATATAAACATAGTCAGTATTATAATTCCTTTACAATTGTGACAGGTAATGGTTCTGAGGAGTCAATATTTTTTATTTAATAAGTGGTAGAAATACAGTTTGTTTATGCGTATTAGTATTAGAAGAATTTTGCTATCCATGTTGAATAAAGTCTGCAGACAGTAACAGTATAAGTGATGAATAGATTAGTGAACTGCAGCATGGGATCAAAATAATAATGAAATAGTTCAAACCAGAATATAACCACATGTGCAGCACCTAAGCCCAACGAATGAGTGTATAAGGCCAAATCTGCACCCTTTCCTACATTAAATTTGCCTCCTCTGACAGGAATCTCATTTGCAGCTAGTAGAAGGACTTGGTGAAGGCTCCAAACTGACATCATTTTCAAACATGACATAAAACATCAAATAAGGTCACCATGGGTATTTGCATAAACCACAGGTAAGCAGCAGTATGTATAGTTATTTATAAATCCCCTCTGACAATCTTAAAATATTCTTATTTAGGACAGGCTCACCAAAGTTTATGGGAAGACGGTCATCTTGTCTCACCTCTACAGCTTTTTGAAACATATCCTGCAGTCCTTCTTGTGAATTGGCACAGAGCTCTGCTCCCTTGAAGCTACGTGGCCCTTGAAAAGGAGAGAATAAAAGATGAGTGTAAGAGGAAAGAGTCCCCTTCTGCTGTCAACCAACTTGCAGGTGAACTTTCAATTCCAAGTGGCCACAGAACATCTGTCCCCTTCTGCTGTCAACCAACTTGCAGGTGTACTTTCAATCCCAAGTGGCCACAGAACATCTGTCACCAAGCGCAATCAAAATGGCAGCTTAATCTGTTGCACTGCAATACACTTACCTTTCTTCACATAAAACATGACATAACCAATCCAAGCTCTCCCAAAGGTACTTTGACCAGGAGAGCTAGTGTCTATCCATTCTTATTCCAATGAACCTTGTCAACACAATGGCCTCTAAACAACTACAGCCTTCCTTCACTCCTGGACCTGGCTGTTAGCACCTCACATTCTGCCCTCGCCAACAGCTGAGAGGGTGGCAGCAGTTCTTACCATATCTGGGAGATTGGGAATGGTGGCATGGGAGCTCTGCCACGGACAAGCCTCCTTCTCAGCTACTGGAAGCATATGTCTTGAGATATACAACAAAACAGGAAGTTGTAATGAAAGACTAAAAGGATAGAGAAGAGCAGAGGGTTGAAGGCATAGAAGCTATGAATAAGAGAAGTAAAATAAAATTGTCTAGAGAAAGCCAGGGGCTTTAATGTCTTTCAGGGAAGCTTCATGCCTCATTAAGTTGCGATGCAAACGATGCTGGACAGAACGCGGCGGTAACACCAATTTACCATGTTCTTTCAGAAGTGCTATTAGAATGTTTCATTTCATAAAGTGTGAACTTTGATGATGGTGCTAAAAATATTTTAAGGTGTTCTTACTAATTAGCCTTTTGATTATAAAATGAGCAGTGGCGAGCCGGTGTGATCACAATGAATGCATGAACAAAGTTACCTGCAGGCCAGCCTGCAAAAACAGTACTCATTAAACATATTGGCGTTTGAAGGCGGACAGTGACATGCCTGTTAGCTTTCGCTGTACTACTTTGCAAGACTAACTATAAATTCTGTAGGCCTCGAATCATTTATGGCAACATTTAGGGTCGAAAAAATGAAATCCTCAGCTCATCAGAGTGTTGTTCTACAAAGGGAACGTTCAAATCAGAACTAAAAAACGCGTTGCCACTCTTCGGCCTTCACGACAGTACTTTAAGTGTCCAAATTGAAAGATTTATTGGCAATTTCCTTAGCAATTATCTAATCTTTCTTCTTAAACCTTGGCCCAGAGCCCTGATTTTGAAACACCTCTTGCTAATGCACAATGCATTAGTGTTAATAGCATGCGGTTCTCCCTATCTGAACCCACCAGGCAGCTATTCTTTTTAACTTGATGCCTTTTGTGAAATACATCATGAAAATTGGGAGAAGGTTGAATCTTGCTCATTTCTGTTCTAGTACAGGTAAAGTTCAGCACAATTACAGGAACCATTAGTAGAAAGAACAGTTGGGCTACACAGCATGAACATATTTAATTGTTACTGTTTTGCAGTTTTGTACAACCTGTTTGGGTAGTTTACATCTAATTCTGAGTTATATTATTTTCTAAACTAAATTATTTTTTGCAAAATTTTACACAGAACATGAAAATGCACAATCTGACAAAACTGCCAAATAAATGTAATGAATGTGTGTTAAATTTAAATAATAAATTAATGTATTTCCAATGAAGCTGCAACATTTTGGAATAATATTTACTGCATTTTAAACATGTCCTTTTCTTTTAACAGAATTGATTACTGCACAGTAAATCACCTATAAAAAAATATCTCAGCCTCAGATCGAAGAATATCTGTTTATAAATACATTTCGAAAAAATGGAAATTACCTTGTTAATGTTCTGTTATAATTAACTTCTCTTGCACTCAAACACTTCAGGGTCCTCTTTGGGTACATTGTTGTATAGCTATTTTAGCCATGTTTTAGATATGTTGTTTTAGCTAACTAAGGCTGCTGCTGTGCACTTTAATTCAGTTACATTTTATTCAGCATTGCTTTATTTTCCTAGACATAAGCCACATTTGTGGTGCTGTTTTATTTTTGTTTATCTTATTGTACTTTCGCCTAGGAAAGCATCCCATTCTTAGTTGGACATATATTTCACTTTGTGCTTTCTTCAGGGCTACAGACAGATAGGGTTGCTGACAAGCGTGGTATGCTCTGTCTCCAACATTCACAGAAAAATACACACTCATCATGGGGACCATTTCTTAAACTGTCAGTAGTTTTATTATAAAAACACCCCTTTGTCCTAGATACGTTAGAGGGAGATTCCAGCCAGATGACCATGACTGTATGCTGATTGCTTCGCTGCTGCTATTTGCTTAGACGGCTGGACCCCTGATCCACACTGGACAGTGTCTCTCTAGACTACTGGCTTCTTCCTCCAGGTATGAAGGATGACTTAGCCCTGGGGGGGGAAACCCAAAGGGCAGATCAGGCTTATTACGCTGTGCTCAAACATAGTGTAGGTAGGAGAAATATATATATATCACTCCTAGAGACAGTATGGTAGGACTGTTCTTGTGTTTTACTCTGTTATTCACATGCTTGCTTTTATTGTGTTTTATCATCCTACTTATTGCAATACATGCCTTTTTATATAAGATGCAGTTACTTCAATAAATCCTTATTGAACTATACTCTGCCTCAGTTGTCTTTGCGTATATGAGACTTTCAGTAACTGAGAGAAAGGGTCGGGATCTGATCGACCACGATTCTCCTGAGGAGTCTTCCTTGTAATGAGTCCGGTTGCCACAATCATCTCGGTCAGAGATGAGGCACTGCTAATTAGCCTGAGAACCGTCATGTGGTATGGAATAATACTTAGTACCCACCATCCAGGTGATCCTGTCTCCCAAATCCAGTACCCTCATTAGCACATTAGCAGAATGAAAACCTACACGACATGGAGTCACCAATGTTTGGTCAGGCACTAATATTCGGATCCTCCTGAGTTTCTCTGTCTCATTTAATGCTAAACACACTCCGATACTATATATGGAGATGTCCGTTGTATTAAAGATTTCCTCTCAGCTGAATAGGTAGTACCTATCTTGAGCCATAGGTGGTTCAAACTTGAACCTTAAAAGGACCAATTCCCACTTGGTGCAATACCACTTGGTGTCCGTATCTCTGAACATACATCTACCATCAAAATGGCAAACCCACAACGGGTAGCAATTGCAGTAAACATATGACCACCCCTCACTGCACATTTATTGGCTAATGGCCTAACGACCCAGGGAGGGTCCAGTTACATCTGTTGTTAAGGCTCATCCAGCCTATAGAACAGACATTTTTTTCTCTTCTGTCACTTTTCCAGCAGTAGATGGGAACACAAATACATTTCACCACTACACACCTGCAAACATACCTGCACAATACAGCGTTTATGCAAATTTAGAAATCCCTTTTTCTTATCAAGACATAATAACTAGTTTGATGGCTCTCTACCACATACAATATTATATGTTAGGTAAGGTCCTATGAGCAACGATGGCCCGACCAGACCTTTATTTATTGGCCACATATACACCACACCCTGATGCAGCAACCTTAGCTGTAGCTGAGGTTCGCCGCCTATACATAGAGCTCACAACTATATACAGACTATTAGTACAGTTTGTTATGCAAACATTAAATACCAACCCAGCCCGTGCTGCCCCACTGCAACAACATGCAGTCACGCCAGGCATTAACCCTGTGACATTACTTTAGATCATGGGTAAGGTACCCACCAAGAGGGAGGAAATTCCATTTTAGTTAGCTCAAAAAATAAATGCACTGGAAGCAGTTATTCCCCATACAGGACTTCAGGATAAACATAGAATTCTCACTATGTGCTTGCCATTCGGGATGGTTCCCACAGTTGATAACTGCAGTACGTGGGGCATGGTATTTGCCACACTCTATACAACCGCACACGGTAAACCAACACTTGCCCATCTTCCGGAGGGTCAAAACTAATTCAAGATGAATTCCCCTGAATTTGGGGATGCAATTAATGGGCAATTTTGCCAAAGTATCCTCGATCATATTAAGTAAGCTTAAAGGGGAAGCAGTTGCACAGAGCATGTGGCTCTGGAAGGTTCCTGTCCAGGATCAAGAATGCAAGCAACCAAAGATTATCACTGAGACCTATTCTAGTCTTGCTCGAGATAGTCTGGGGCCCAGACCCATTAAACCACAATTTCAAGGCAAATCTAATAAAGATACTACCAAGCAAGCACCTGAAGTTTCAAAAAAATGCTGGGATAAAAAACAACAAACACCTAAAAGAGAAAGGGGAGAATCTCTGAACGCGGAGACCCCACAAACTAGGTATAAACTTAGAAATAGGGATAATATAAAAATGCCTGACAGATGTCAATATAATGATACACACCAATCTTGTTCCTTTCAGGACTCATCAGAAAAATGCAGTGAGAGAAGTGGGCGATCAGAGCAGCGAACTGAGTATGTGAAACTGCGAAAGGATTCACAACGCTCGTCTGAAGTTTCAGTTAAAAAAGAAGAGAAACTTCCCCAACGAAAACTCCAATTTAAAAAGAAAAAAGTGGCAGCAGTTATAATCCAACATGTCATTCAAGAAGAGGGCTTTACTGAAGAACAGGAAGTGGGCCCTGGCACTACTCAACAGTGCAGCAGAGGTCACAATAGTTCATCAGGATCTTCAAAAGCATCTGGAGGTGAAAGCAACTGATGACTTCTTACAAGTTGAGACTGCGGGCACGAGTGCCTCCACACCCGATGGGGTGTACAGAGTAACGATTCAGTTAGAAGGAGACATTGAACGTAGGGAAGATGCCATTTTTTGGTACCACATCATTTCTATTCATGAAATCTTGCTGGCTGAAAAAGATTGGCTGCCAGAATTCATCCGCAATCTCCCTTACGGAGAGGATGATGTGATTGATAAATCTTTCTCGCCCCTTGTTCCCAGAGAGCTGGTTGAAATGCATGCCATTGATTGGGCAGTGGCACAGGCACCTGAGTTATATCGCAAACAGGTAGAATAGGACAAAGATTCCCCCTACCAAGTAATACCATTAAAATCCCAGCCCCAACCTCAATACCCATTAAAATATGATACAAAAGCACTTGTGAGGGAAATCCTCACCCAATTGGAGTACCGGGGTGTCATTGAGCCCTCAGACTAATTTATGAATAATCCATTATTTCCAGTCGCAAAACCTGACCATAGTCTTAGACTATAGACATTTAAACAGTCACACAAAAACATTTGCCATACAAAATGTACATAGTACAGCACTAATGGACAATAAAGTGCGCAAAAAATATAAGACGGCCCTGGATGTAGCCTACGAGTTTTTCTGCCAAAACATAGTGCCTGAAAGTGGGGACTGAACAAGTTTTAGCACCCTTGTCTCACAGAAAAAAATCTGTTGACTCCCACAGGGGCACAAGAACAGTCCAGGACTGTTCTCTGCTCATGTAACATCAATTCCACATGACATAGACCCTGAGACGTTGTCATATGTTGATGACATTTATCTCACAGACGATGACCTTGTGCAACATTTAAGACGGGTAGCCCGCATTGTTGTAGGATTTGCCAAAATCGGCTACAAATTCAACTTTAAAAAAATAAAAATAGCCTTCCTCAGTGTCCTGTTTCTGTGATGTGAACTGTTGGATGAAGGCAGCAGCAGGGAGCCCAAATTTTAGAAAAATGCGTGCAACTACAGCCTCCAAATACAATAAAAAAGCTCCAGTCAGTGTTGGGCTTTTTAAACTTTGGCAGAACATATATTCCACATTATGCACAACGTATTAAACTACTGAATGACTTAATAAGTCCAGATTTTACTAGCAAATGTTGGACAGTCGAACATACACGCATTCTAAAAGCTTTGCAAAAAGACATGCTTGAAGCAAAACACTTGCATACAAGGGACAATAAAAAACAATTGGTCATCAGAGTAATTGCTGGTGCCATTGGTTTCACCTATGTGACATTGAATGAGGGTGAGACTGTCCCAATTGCATAAAAATCACACCGATATTCCACAAATGAACAACACTTTGCTCCCACTGAGAAAATCCTCACTGCTGTCCAGATCATGGTCCTTAAATAGAGACGTCTTGCTCAGGGGAAGCACATTATTGTCGTATCCCTGATTCCAGCCCTTAAGGCAGTTACGAAAGCAAGCATTCCAAATGCTAAAGCATTACATCCACGTCGGATCCAATGGGCAACGTCTCTGACAGCCACTGATGTGATTATGTTTTTTACTCTAAATTACAACCCTAAGAATTCTTACAATGTGCTCTTGAATACCCAGTTCCAGCAATTACGTTGCCTATTAAACAATGTCATAGAATCTTGCACACTGATGGTTCAGCTCAACCTGCAACAGGAACCAAACATCAATACTTTGTTGCTGGCGCAGTCATGAGTGTTACATGAAGGATGGCAAATTCTATCCACAAAATAATTACATGCAGACTCTAGGAGATTGCACTGCACAACTTGCAGAGCTCAAGGCTCTGGTGATGGCACTGGAACATACAGATGTGGAGCAGATGACATTGATTGTCTGTGATTTGTACTATTGTGTCCAGTCCTTCAATGAATATCTGCATTATTGGCACCAAAATGGGTTCAGAGATTCAAAAGGTAACACCGTTAAGCACAGACGTCTGTGGGGGAAATTAGTGGAGATGAAAGAAACACTACCTAATGTCCATGTTGTACATACACTAGGACGTCAGCGTGGTGAAATACATGTAGAAGGCAACACTCTGGCTGATGAAGCAGCCAAATCAGCAGTTGCCATGGCTTCTGTTGCTGCAATAACTCTTTCTTAGCTAAAAAGTGGATGATGAACACTGGCAGCTGTGAAAGCTTCTGCTGACGACAAGCCTTTACTTAAAGCATATCCTGCTTGATATTCCTACTAGATGGCAGGCATGTTTGATGCACAAGTAACAATACCAGGTGTGGGAGTTTGAGTGATTCCCAATATAGACTTAAGACCTGAACTAATAAAAGCAGCACATGAGGAAGTTGCTTCTGCCCATGCTGGTGTGCGGCTGCAATTTCATTATTACAATGACGCTATTGGTGGCCAGGTCTCTATAAACAGACCAAGGAGTATGTACTTTGTTGTGACATCTGCCAGCAAAACAAATGGTCCACTGTGAAACACCCATTGCAGTTTCACAGCTGATGCTCCAACTGTTATAAAAAAAAATGCAAGTCTTTAACAGCACATATGCTGTTGCGGCTATCCACTCGAACCGGGGCCCTGCTTTTGCCTCAAGGGCTTACAGGGACACCATGACTTCATTAGGATTAAATGCATTACTCGTCTCCATTTCATCCAGAAGGAAATGGTGTTGTGGAGCGACGAAACTGAGATTTAAAGCAATCCTTAACAGCTACAGTATTAGGTACAGGTCGCAGTTGGCTTACATACCTATATGGAGTCCAGGGAGCACTTAACAATCTGCCCAAAAAGTCCTTGGGGGGGAGTACCTAGTATGAATGCCTCTTTGGAACTCAAATGTATGGGCCAGATCTTGATGGTCCTGGCGTGAAGGCGGCAGATGCACCTTTTGACATAAATGAACATGTCGCTGACTTGTAGGACTTACAACAGTTCTGTGATGACAGCGCATCTGCCAATGCTGCCTCCTCTGGAATTAGGGATGTACCAGTAACATCTACCAGCTAGATTCCTAAACTTGGGAATCTAGTATGTGAAAAGATTGCTGTGAAAAAGGAGTTCTGTCCTTCTTATCATACGCCGGTTCCAGTCCTGGGAATACACGGTACCAGAACCATGAATCTACCATCTATCTCTGCCTGGCTCTAAAGAAAATAGCTTTGTCTCCATCGACAATGTTGTTACACCATGTGGCTGATCCTGCACAGTGCCTGAATCCCTCCCACTACAGACCAGGATGCTCCCCTACAAGTCTTCAACAGCAACATTGACACGTCTCCGAGCTTGGGAAGGGTGGAAAATGAGCTTTCATTGGTGCCACTTACAACTACTTCTATAATTAAAATGTTAATAATGAGCAATTTCTTACAAATTCTACACAAACAGATGTTATAATGTATTATGAACCACCAAGGGAGTCTTCAGCAAGTTCTCTTCTTCAAAACACAGCCCCAGTTTTTGCACGAACATATTCTGATTATTTTGTTGATGTTACCTACACTTTCAGTGACTCATCTGCCTTTACTGCAAGAGAACTGTCAAGAGCATGTAAGATGATACATTGGCTTAAAATTAACTATTTCATTCGTCCATGGATTTGTCTTTAGCTCTTATTGACTGTACTTGCCTTCCTCTTTTGGATTGGGTTTGTTATTGTTTTCTTTCTCCTTATGCATGGTCATTTCCTTCCTGAACGCGCTACAATTGAATAGGTGGATGATGTCCCAAGACCACATTTTTCATCACATAAAATTCACAGTGACTTGTCTCTACTGAACAATACAGCCATACCAATTCCTGATGGGATTGTTTGGGACAAAGTATTATTATTCGATATATATGGGCCTACTGAGGTCATTCAAATACCATGTATATTCAAACTTTCTATGACTGATGTAATCACACCCGGACTGGTTTCTGACGATTGGGATGTGAAAACTGTTGATACTATGAAGTCTGATCTGCAATATTATACAGTTTTTGAAAATGAAGATATGTACCAGTTTAAAGGAAATAATTGAGATATGTTCTGTTAGAATTATTAGGGACATTATTTGATTCACAGAGCAAGTACACCAAATACTATTTTTAAATATACACAGTGGGAACACTGTTTATACTTTATTGTGCTGTGATAAACTATCATGTTTTTGTTCAGCTGCTGTTAAGATTTCTCTGTTTTCTGGTTATGAACTTTGCAAAGTAAATAGAATGAGTGTCTTTACCTAATTGGAGTGGGTGTTGGTGTTACTTTGTGATATAATAAGCAGTGAATGCATAGAGTGGTTGTACTGAATATTCAAAGGTATGCAAATGATACCAATGAGAACCCCTGTACATATTAAGGTGTAAAGAGTGTCATACGTTGCTTTGACAGGGAACTAAGGGCCAGATGTAGCAAGATTCCAAATTGCGAGTTGCAATTTGCGAGTCCCAGCGACTCGCAAATTGCAACTCGCAATTTGGAATGCAGAACGGTGTCTCAGACACCTTCTGCGAGTCGCTATGGGGTCGCAAAGACCCACCTCATTAATATTAATGAGGTGAGTCGCAATTTGCGACCCCATAGCGAGTCAGGGCACTCACGGGGATGGTGGCCTGCTGGGAACAGCAGACCACCATGTCCGTGACTGCTTTTAAATAAAGCAGTCTTTTTTTTTCAAAGTGCAACCCGTTTTCCTTAAAGGAAAACAAGCTGCACTTTGAAAAAAAAACGAAACCTTTAGTTTCAGTATTTTTCAGGGCAGGTAGTGGTCCCTTGGACCACTGCCTGCTCTGAAAAATTATTTTTAATTCCAGACACAAAGGGGTCCCATGGGGACCCCTTCCCGTTTGCACCTGGGTTACCATCCTCTTCAAGGGGATGGTAACTGCGCTTTCATTTGCGACCGCAATCAGGTTAGGTGAGCTTTTTGTAGGTTACCAGGCAAAAATGCAACAACTGGTCTTTGGGTTTGCTTCATCTTTAACTACTCTATATCCCCAGCTCTCAACTGTGGTGCCAGATAAAATTATTGCACATGATGCTACAGTTCTTTTGAATCTCCTGTGTATTTCTTGATCTCCATCTGTCTCACGTATACCACTTGATCCTGTTTCTTCATCAATAGTGGGTGGTATGCATTCAGCTGGCATACTTGATTTCAGCTTCATTTGATTGTAAGTCTTTGGCCATTTAGCACTGTGGGCATCTTTTGTTCTTCTTGATCCAGAAAGTGTTCCTCCTCCTGGATTTGCTTGTAGTTCATCAGCTGTTTCAATTGCAATTCAACTTGAGTTTCTGTTTACCCTCTTTCTAGGTCAAGAGCTCTAATGTCACTTGGTGAGATATTCATGCATTAGATTTCTTCACCTGTCAGAGGATCTTGCCCCCTTTTTCTTGTTGTCCCTGATAGCAAGCTCTCTTTTTTTTTATTCGAGTCTGCACTGCACCTGTGCATTCACCATTGTTCTAGGGTCCGTCTTATACAATAATATTTCTTCATCAGGAATCTCTTGTTTCTCTAGCTTTCAGAAGCATGTACCCAGTTTAGCACACCAGCACACTTGACAGCTGTATTTGTGATCAGAATGACTTGGTAGGGTCCCTTTCACCTTTCTTACATGCTTTTGGACTAAGACCCAGTCTCTTGGACTAAGGTCATGGCACCGCTCCTATTATGGATTTACAGGGACAACTTCAACCTGTCAAGAGACAGAACACACCATCGCAGCTAGTCCTTTGCAAAAATCTAGTACCATGTCATCTGTTATGTTCACAAGTCCACTTGCAGGAACAGCAGGTAATCTCATTGCTCTCCCCATGAATATTCAATGAGGGGATAAACTAGTCTTTCTATCAAGTGTACTTCACATACTCATCAATACTAATCGTAAAGCATTAGGCCATTTCAGTGAAGTTGAAGCAAAACTTTTGACAATCTGGATTTAATAATTGCCTTGGACTGCTCAATGATTCTGGATGCTTCAGGTCAATGACTGCAGTTTAGCTTTTGTTCAGTCTGCAATGCTGTATACAACATTTTTATAATCTCACTGTTGAAGTGAGTTCCTTGATCTGACTCCAAAGAAACAGGCACACATACTGTGAACAAACTCCCTTAACAACAGTTTGTCTACAGTGAGATTATCATTTCTCCTTCTTGGGTAGGCTTCCACCCACCAAGAGGAAATGCACACTATAAACAGGACATATCTCAGCCCGTTACAGAGAGGAATTTTGATAAAATCAATCTGCATTCTGTTGAAAGGATCTCCTGACCTTCCTGTGTGACTCATTGTAACTCGTGTTTTTCCCAACATTCATTTGCTGACATGTTACATATCTGAGACATAATTCTTCTGCATGGGCTCTGAAACCAGAGGTTAAACCAATTTTGTTTAATGGACCTGACCATTGCATCACTACTTAGAATTGTAGGCCCATGAAAATGTTGTGTCATTGAAGATAAGGAAGTGGAAACATTGGCCTTCCATCTACTGAAAACCAAATGTAATTCTCATCTTTACCACACCCTGCTCTGATTCAACTGTTGTTCTGCTTCAGACACAATTTCCTGCATGGCTTTTAAATCTCTCCAACTATGAGCTAGTGTCAACAGTATGGAATAGACAGTGTCCTCTTGAGATCCATCTGTGAATGCTCCATTCAATCTACGGGCCACAATTGCACAATAGTGTGCCACTTCATTTGCATATTTATTGCAGACAGTGACATAGCCTTTGTCACTCTTGTGCGCTGCACATTAAAGTACAGCAATTTCAGTTGGAAGCTGTAAAACCTCCAGCAGTCACCTCACCTGTTCACAGTTCCTAATGAGGGAACCAGAGGAGGTTGTGGACACTAGTTTTGACCCTAACTGCCCTAAATCATGGACACACCAAAGCCAAACTAGTAATCTGTAAATATAGTCACTCTCATTTAGGCCATTAAGCTGCAAGCTCTGGTAAGAGCAATCAGTTCTGCAACTTGTGCTAATTTAAGTCTTTGAAGTCATGATGGTTCTATTAGTTTTTATATTGTGTAGACAGCATACACTGCTCTCAAGAGACTATCATTTGTTCTTAGGCATGAGCCCTCCACAAAAAGGACATAATCAGGGCTTATGAAAGGTGCATCCTTTATGTCAGGCCTTGACTTGGTGTATCAATCCGTGACATTGAGACAGTCATCTTTAAATTCATCATATACGTCATTTTCAGGTAGGGGGAGCAGCGTGCTAGAGTTCAAAACTTGGCATCTTTTCAATGTTATGTTACAAGAACCTAAAATTTGTTGCTCATATTTCGTATGCTGTGAGCTTGTAATGTATTTGGTTCTAGTAAGCAAAACCTTGAAAGAGTAAATGACTACAATAGTTAAAGGATGTCCTATCACTATGCGTTCACATCTTTCCAGATTAGCGCTGATGGTTGCAACTGCATAAAGACAACAAGGCAGTGCGGCATCCACAGAATCAAGTATGACACACAGTAAGTCATAGGATTTTTAGCATTACCAAGCATCTGAGTGACCTATAAGGGAGTACAGCCCTCCCTCTCACTGGAAAACAAAGTAAATTCCTTTTAATAATCTGGCATTTCCAGTGTTGAGGCACAAGAAAGATTTTCTCTCAGCTCTAGGAAAGCTTTCATGCATTTGTTGTCCCATGGAATCGCATCAGGGACATCTCTGTTAATCAGCCTCAGTAAATGCTTTACCACTAGGGAAAAGTTGGATATCCACTGTCTACAGTGGACAACCATTCCCAAAAACAGCCTGACCTGTCTCTGCATCTTTGGAGGACTCCCTTACAAAATAGGCTCCACACCTTCTCTTGCCACTTTTCTAGTTTCTTTTTAAATAATATGTTCAAAATATTGGACTTCTTTTTGACAGTATTATAACTTTTTTGGGGACACTTTGCCCCTCATTACGAGTCTGGCAGTCACTTAACTGCCACAGTCATGGTGGCAATCGGACCACCACCAATGAGGGGGTCCGAGCGCCACATTATGACCATGGCTGTCATGCTGCGGTCAGACTGCCAGCATCTCCAGGATAGGTGTCCTGGCAGTCTGGTGGTCCTAATCCAACTTCATTCTCCACCAGTGATTTCATGGTGGTAACACCACTATGAAAAGGCTGGCAAAGAACGGGAGCAGGGAGCCACCTTGGCCATCACCATTGCAAGGTTCACTGTCTGCTTTGCTGTGCTGGTGCACTCTGCATCCTTCAGCATTGCAGCCAGCTCGATTACTAGCCGGAGACAATGCTGTAGGTTGTTTCCTGCTAGACTGGCAGGCAGAAACCCAGGTTTCTGCCCGCTGACCTAGCGGGAAACTTGTAATGGGCCCGGCAGGGAGATAGCCACAATGGCATCAACCTCCACATCGGAAGTTCGGAAGATGGGCAAAACGGTCCGCTGAACTCATAATCAGGCCCTTTCTGTCCAGTCTCAGTGAAATGATTCAGTAAAGCAATGGTCCCTTAATTACTGGATTCTCTTGTCCCTGATGCCACCAATAGGTCATTAATACATGGGACAAGAACTGAGTTACAGTGCATAATCAATGTTTCCAAATTCTTCTTTAAGATCTGGATAAAAATAGATAGACTTTCAGTAGTGCCTTGTGGGACTCAACACCATGCTAAAACTTTCTCGTGGCAATCCTCATGAAATGCAGTTGAGAAGAAAGCTTGGCAAAGATCTACAGCTGTGAGCCATTCTGCTGTACATAGAATCTGGTAAAGTATGGTGGCTGGATTTGGTACCACAGGACAACATGGGATTGCAATATCATCAACCTTTCTCAGGCCTTCCATACTTGCCTTTTGGTTTCTCTAATCCCATAATCGTGGAGTTGCATGGGCTCCGACTGTTACTGTTAGAATGTCTTTCTTTATCATGTCCTCAATTATTGGTATTATTCCTGCTATTGTTTCGGGAGTCATTTGTTAGGGTAGTGTTCTTGGGAAAATGACAATTGGTTTAACATTTATTCGGACTCGCTCTGTACTTTTTATTAGTCTGATAACCTCTCATGTGAATTCCCATACTTCCGGATTCACTGTTGCTTTCAAATCCAGTGGTAAATCCTATATAGTCAGCTTTAGGTAAAGCGCTACTGTTTCTTGTTGAGCCCATTTGAAGTTAAAATTCAACCCCAATAGAAGTATAATAAATTGTGCAATTAATTTACACAACCTAGCAACAGCAAGTCCCAATATCACACATAAAATCAATATACTTATACATATGAACAAGCATGTTGTTCCATGAGTTCTACCCCCTTTCCCATTCACCTCGTCCACCCCAGATGTTACTGTAGCAACCTCTCAAAGTCCAGCAGTTCAGAATAGCACTGACTCTGTAAATGTGATACCTTCCACTCCAAAATTTATTGTGCTTTTGTGGACAGCCTGTAGCTTCATAAATTGGTCTTTCAAGCATACAGCATATATCCATGCTAGCCCTTCATCCATGAATCATCAGGGTTTTCGGTGCTCTCCAGTGTTTTGCTAAATCCCTTTTGCAAATAGTTAGACCAATGCAGATAATTTTTCTCCCTTATGTGAATTCTTCATCTTCTAGAATATCGGGTAGGGACATTTTAGGTGTGAGATGTAGGGTGTTAGACCTGTCAGCCTGAGGATGGTATTCCCCAAAACCTTTTGCCTACTTGCCTCATCTTTTTGCTGAATCTTTTTGTTGGCCTCAGGACCCTCAGGACCCTAAGCACTTTCCCACTGCTGACTAGTGCTGAAGTGCATTTGGTTCTCCCCTGAACATGGTAACATTGATGTATACACAATCGGCATATTTAATTTACTTTTAAATACTTGTAAATTAAATGCTAATAGTAGACCTGCAGCCCTGCTTGCGCCACCCATGCAAATAGCCCTTTAAACATGTCTCAGGCCTGCCTCTGCTGAGCCTATGAGTGCAGTTTTACTGCCACATTAAATTGCCATTTAAAACATTTTTCCAAGCCTTAAACACCCCTATCATTACACGTGTCACCCCAAAGGTAGGCCCTAGGTAGCCCATAGGGCAGGTTGCTGTGTGAGTAAAAGGTCTGGCATGCACTTTTAAGTTTTGCATGTTCTAGTAGTGAAAAACAAACAAATACATTTTTCACTACTGTGAGGCCTACTCATCTCACAGGTTAGCACTGGGAATTCCTTATTAAAATTTGAAGGTGTAATTCCTGATTTAGAAGGAGTGGCTATGTCAGGTTTCATTGGAATGGTAATGATACTGGTAAATTTGGATTTAACATTACTATTTTAGAAATGCCACTTTTAGGAAGTGAGCAAGTCCCTGCTCTCAAAGCTTTGTGTGCCTGCAGCCTTTCTCCAATACACGTCTAGGTGCGTTCCCTCTAAACAACCACAAACACAGAAAGGTTAATTGTGTCTCAGCACTTATCTTCTTTCCCATGGCTGTTCCTGGATAGGAAGGAAGGGAGGGGCTGACAGTTACACCTGAAGAGACAGTGTAAACATATGTTGTCATCCGTTTGCATGTTGCAGTGGATACAAATTCACATCAATACAATGTGAAAATAAACAATTTGGCAATTGTCATGGCTGCTTGTATTTTCATTAAAAAAGTAAAGTGATCTACAATCATTGTCATAAGCAAAGCAGTAAACTAGGTGATAAGTAAACATTAACAAAGGGCTGATTAATCCCTACCGAGAGTCTGGAGCCAGTGCTGGGAAGAAAGGGCTTCTGTACACTTCAAAGACCCTTCTCTGATGTCACTCCCACTTCAAAGGTACAACTGGGTACATGTGTTGGATCTTTGACACTTCTGGACCTACAACTGGACTGTCAGAAGAAGAGGTGTGCTGCATCCAGGACTGTTACTCTTCTGGACTGCCGACCTGAAAGAACTGTTTTTCTGCTGTGCTGCCCTGCTGGTTGCTGCTCTCTGACCATGCTGTGGGAGATCTGAACTCTGCCTTGCACCAAAGTGATCTGCAAGGGCTTGTTGCTGTCTCTATTGTTGCTTGAGACACAAGGATATCGAAGTCTCTACCCCTGCTAATGTGCCCGGTCCACTGGAAGTAGACCCAGATACCTGCACCAGAAAGATCGACGCATCTCTAGTCTGCTTGGAGCAGAATCAGCACTTTGACCCTGTTGCTGTAGTAGATCTGGTGCATCGCTCTCAGAACCAACGCTTCTCTTTGAGAGCTTGATGCTTAGAACTTCACATCGCCATTGCAGCAGCTTGGAGAGAATGATGCATACCCTTGACTGTGCAGAGAAACCCAGTGCATCACACTTCAGAACCAAAGCATCTTGGCTTGATGATTTGTCTTCAGAACTGCATGAAGAAAATTGATGCTTCACCTTGACTGCGGGCCCTACACCAGCACATAGCTCTATGTATTGCTTGTCTGAACACCTCATCTCGCTGTTGAAACTAGTATCAAGGTATTCTGTTCAGCGGGCCTGCGTTGCTCTTGTCCCCAGCTTACACTCCATCATGGTCTGCCTGAACTACGACTTTACCCCTGTTCAGCATGACCAGATTACCCTCATTGGCGCTTGCTTCTTCTAAGTGCTAGAACTCCTTTTCTTCTTCAAAAATTCATAACTCAACTTCTATTTATTGGATGTTTGTCATTTTTGTTTTGATTTATTTATAAAATTATTGTCTGTTTTCCTAACCTGGTGTGGAGTGTTTTTGTGGTGTTGTTATTGTTTTACTCTGTGTCATGTTGCACAAATAATTTACACATGGCCTCTTGGGATAAGCCTGACTTCTGTGTGCCAAGCTACTAGATTGCGAGCAGAGCTGATCTTTCTGTGTCTATCTGACCTAGCCTGACTAGGATTGTGACTCCTGCTTGTACAGTGTGCATACTCTGACAACCAGAAACCCAACTGCTAACATAGGCTTATTTGCGGATCATTCTGTATAGCATTTGAAAAGGCTTGGCTGTGTCTGAAGGATCAGACAGTATGCATAAGGTCTCCCACTTCATTGTGACATCTGAAACAGTATGGTTTTGGGTTTCTCTCTGTGCGTCACAAACGTTGGATGATATAGTAAATGGAGTGGAGATAGATAAATTGCATTAAACAATGCTTTATTGAGATAGCGGCTTCTGTGAGCGCAAATCTCCATGCATCATTAACAAGATCTCCTATGTCTGTATCCCGTTCTGTTTTGTGCACATGAAATACATCAGAGATGTTGATTATAAGTGACTGGTATATCATAGATATTTCTTGCTTAACAGATATGCCACACATCGCTAGCTTGGCCTATATTTGAGTGTACTCAGGGCATCCCTGTATTTGAGTTGTGTGCCCAAAGGGTGTATCTTAATTATAAGTATTTATAAAATTGGGATCTTTCTAGCCCAAATTCATCCCTTGAGAAAAGAAAGGAGTTCAGACTGTTAGAGGACATTATGGCCCTCATTACGAGTTTGGCTGTCTTTTCGGAAGACCGCCATGGTGGCGGCCACCAAAAGACTGCCAGTATTAGTGGTATCCCGACTGCCGTATTACAAGTCACATACTGAAGCCTGACCAAAAACACTCACAAATCTGACATCGCCAGGCTGGCCTATGGTGGGAGAGAAGCGGTCCCACCACCAGCACCGCCAAGCTGACAACATCCCGCCCTCCAAATTATGACCCACAAATCAGCACAGTGGTCCTTCCACGGTGGAGCTAACCCATTACGCCAAAAAATACACCTCCAAAAGAACCCGAAGCCACATTGGAAAGTACGAATACCCCACACTTACGCACATCAGACACACCAACACACCATGACAAAACGCCCCCACACATCCCACAATCCATTACAAAAGGAACAATTCACACAGACCCGGCGATACTGCCATAACTAATATATAGCACAAATACACCATTGGCATAATCACACGTCACACACAGCACAACTGCACAAAACACCATAACCTACCACCACACCAACCAAACCACCACACACATTCCATCAAGCACCAAACACACCACCCTTGCGCACAATACCCCCCCAATCCACTTCACCACCACCAAATGATTCACAGATGAAGAGTTGAGGGTCATGGTTGAAGAAATCGTCAGGGCAGAGCCACAACTGTTGGGAGCACAAGTCCAACAAACATCTATAGCCAGGAAAATGGAGTTATGGCAGAGGATCGGCAACTTGGTCAATGAAGTGGGCAACCATCCATGCACAAGGGAAAATATCAGGAAGAGGTGGAACGACCTTGGGGGAAGGTGCGTTCCATGGCATCATGCCACCACATTGCCATCAACAAGACTGGCAGTGGGCCCCCCACCTCCTACTACCACAGAGTTCATATCATTGGAGAAGAAGGTCTTTGACATCCTGCATCCTGAGGGCCTGACTGGAATAATCGGAGGACTGGATTCCGGTAAGTCACCAACACTCCTCTGCCACCAACGACTACTGTACAGCATGCGTCCACAAAACCCTATCACTCCCTAATTCAACTCACCTCGCATTTCCTCCCCCCCACAATCACCCAATGCCTGTCCCCAGCATGCCACACCACCCCACTGCCACCATCCACACATAGCTCACCCCTATTGCATGGATAGAACTCACAATGGCAAGCACTACAACTCCCACAATTCATGACTCCCCACACATGAAAAGCTACCAGTCCCACTTCACAGTGGAACACATGAAGGTAAAACCATTGCACCAGCTACAATAACTGGATGCTTCAACTGCATACCACTACATGGCACTGACAGCTATGCTATCCACAATCCACAACTCTCTATGGAACATGGAACCAATTCCACAATCCATCACCCACTAATAATGTCTGCAGTGCTGCATCTGTCATTGCCATCATGGGGAAGCAAGTCAAGCCACTGTATGCATCAGACAATGTTACAAACAAGTACACCTCCACAATGTCACTCCCCCCTCTCCCTCCACAGGTACCCCTGCCACTGCCACCCTGCAGAGGATGCCAGAGAAAGACAATCCTCCCCAGTATGAAGACCCCCATTAAGGACTACAGCTCTGGATATCTGAACATTGACGGCTTACCTGACCCATCTCGAAAATCTGGTCAGTCCACCACCACCAGCCTACCCACATCTAAGCCCCCCACCCCTGTGGTAACAACAACATAGGGAACCCCTGGTCCCCAAACCCAAGGACTGTTCAATCAGCAGTGTGCCTACAATACAGGGGCCTGAGTGTAGTATTCTGTTTGTACAAAAACATTGTTGTATGTAAAATGTATTTCAAAGTTTAATTTATTGTATCTTGCCCCCTTTACTCTTTGTTTATATTTGTTATGTAACATGGTATCTTCCTGCTCCTCCTGCTCTGAGAACAGTACTGCCTAGAATGTTGGAGTGGAGGCAGTTGAAGAAGGAGCAGAGCAGGAGTGGCTGGAGTTTTATTCTACCTGACAAATAAATAAGCAAGTACTTTTACTCTTCAAATTGGCATTTTTCCTCTTATTTTACTTCATTTTTGGCGACGAGGATGGGATGCGACCTTTGAAACTCCAGCCCTCAAGATTTTGGACATTTATTCTTTCCTGGATGTCTTGTTATGTTGTGAATATTATTTTTTTATACTTTTTGTGGCCTCTTCTTTACCGGAGGTTACTTTCTGGACTCTCTAACCTTGAAGATTTTGTTACCGTCTTCACGTTTGTGCTTATGATCCCTTCGGCATTTAAACTCAGTGTGATCCTCACTGTCCTGTATTGCCTGTTTCCTTGGCAATGAATGGAGTTGAAGGGATTTCCTCTCTGTAGGCGGTTGTATATGCATTGAGAGTACGTGGTCGCTGTGGGCAGACGGGTCCTTGCCCTTTGCCTATTTCTTCGAATAGCACGCACAGAAGAAGGGTTTCAACTGAGTCTGACATTGTTTTGGCTGTCTGCCAATATTTACATTTTGAAGCTACCGAAGCCGCGCGCCCTGGGCGATCGCCGTCTCAATCCGTGGCATCAGCGCACAAGTAGGATTAGCTCATCAGAGCTTAGTATTTACATTGGCTGCCTGCCAACACAAGTCTCCAATTGTTCAACAGAGTTTGATACTTACCTTTGCTTCTCAGTGTTCAACGGAGTTTGGTATTTATCTTGGCTTTCGGCCAATGCTTGTATCTCAACGTTGAGGCTCTGTTGCTAGGCAACGCCCAAGCTGTAGCAGTTTCCCGAACAAGTGTTGTAAGACTCTGTTTTTTTTTCTTTTCCTCTATTTATTTTCAACTATGTGTCAATGGTATTTTGTATTGCTATGCTCTGCTCAGTAACAGCTGTTTCTTAAGTATCAAAGCAGACTTACATTTTAAGGATCAAATTTAGGTAAGAGTATATCTGAGACTATATTTGTTTTTTACAAGCATTCAGAATATAACACCGCCTCGATTTTTCTTGGCTTTACCTGGTGATCCACCTATACCGTGGAGTAAATGGAAAAAGGTTTTTCTTACGTACATTCGGGTTTGTGGAAGTAATTTGTCAGCAGACCGGAAAACTTCCATTCTCCAACATTGTCTAGGTGCAGAAGGTCAGGAGATTTTGGAGAACTTACCAGTAATTGATTCACCAGATGGAGCGGAAGGCGACACAAACTTGAATGAGTTTGAATTAACATTGCTCAGATTAGATAGACATTATCTCCCAAAAGTGTCTATTATCCTACAGAGGTATTACTTTGGTAAATGCAAGCAAAGTGAAACTGAGAAAGTGGAGGATTTTGTGACTAATCTACGTAAATTAGCTGCCCAGTGTAAGTTTGGTGACTCAATGGAGGAGCGCATTAGGGACCAATTTATGCTGGAATGTAAGAGCGACAAAATTAGAGAAGCCTTGTGGTCCAAGGGTGATCCGAATCTGGATGAAGTTATAATGGTGGCAAAACAAATTGAACATTCTGAACTTTGCATGGAAGACTTAAGAAAATCTAAAAATGCTTTGAGGGGTATTCATTTAGTTGAAACCAAGGTGGCTACAAAGAAACCAACAGGATCGTTTAACTCTAAACTGTTATACTATAGGTGTAATTCTTCATCACATTTAGCTAATAGCAAGGATTGTCCAGCATTTAACATGTTATGTAAAAAGTGTGGTAAGAAAGGGCATTTTGCTAGATGTTGCAAGTCGGGAGAGATGAAAGTAGTGAAAGTGAATGAAATTGAGTATGCTTGCAGTGATGAACAGGAAGAAAAGTCGTTTGTGTTACAAGTTGTTAATGATGTAAATTGTATTACCAGAGTATGCTGTAATTATCCTATTGATGAAGATGATGTAAATGGGATCAAGGTTTCCATGATGATGGATTCAGGCGCAAATATTAACCCTTATTTCGGAATCAGATTATTTGAAATATTTTGTCAACAATGTAACTCTTCAACCTCCGGATGTGATGCCGTTTAGTTATGGTGGAAAACCTATTGAGATAAGAGGGTATTTTGAGGCTAAGATCTCGTTCAGAGGAAACGTAATTGAAGGAAAGATTTATATTCCTGTGGTGGGTGACACGATTTTGGGATGGCCTCATCAAAAATTACTTAATATTGTATTGAACCCTAATGCCAACCCTCAAGTTCAAGTTCAGAAGGTATGTGTGGAGGGTGAAGATCTCAAGAGTGAATTTCCTGAGGTTTTTTCCAATAAAATTGGGTGTGTAAAGGGCTATAAGCATCGCATTGTACTTAAGGAAGGAGCAATACCTGTAACATGCAAAGTTAGAAATATTCCCTTTAGTGTGAGGGACAAAGTTAGAAAAGAACTTCAGAGATTAGAATCGTAAAGCATCAGTGAGAAGGTTGAGGCTGCGGAATGGATTGCACCCATTGTGGTTGCTTCTAAGGCCAATGGAGACATAAGATTGTGTGTTGACTTGCACAATTTGAATAAAGTAGTAGTTGAAGACAGGTTTCCCTTACCCAACATAACCAAAATGATAAGTTCGTTAGGTAATGCCAGATTTTTCACCACCTTAGATCTCAGCTCGGCTTATCACCGGGTTCGACTTGGTGAAGAATCTAAAGTGTTAACTTCTTTCATCACCCCTTTTGGTGTTTACAAATTCAACCGGATGCCGTTTGGACTATGTTCTGCGGCTTCGGTCTTTCAAAGACTCATGAATTAACTACTTGGGGAGTTGCCGTTTGTGAAATTCTTTCAAGATGATGTTCTCATTTTCTCGAGTACTCTTGAACAACACAGAACATCGGTTAGGAGTGTGCTCAACATTTTCCGGAACAAGGGCATAACACTAAAAGGGGAAAAGTGTAAGTTTTTTAAAACTGAAATTTCTTACCTTGGTCACATGATTAGTGCAGAAGGTGTAAAGCAAAAAAGATGATGTAGTAAAATCCATTATCGGGCTTAGTGTACCTGAAAGTAAGTCTGTTGTTCAGACTTTCTTGGGAATGGTGGAATTTTATTCTAGATTTATTCCTGGTCTGGCTAAAATAACTTGCGCTATTAGGAACTTACTTAAAAGCCGATCGGTATTCATGTGGGACTCAGACTGTCAACGGGAATTTGATGATTTAAAAGTGGGTTTGTCCTTGGCACAATCCCTTAATAGTTTTCAACCTGATCTTCCATGCTCAATTACTACAGATGCATCTGAGAAAGGGTTAGGTTGTGTTTTGAAACAACTTAATGGTGATAAGAACAATACCATTGTGTTTGCGTCACGTAGTTTACGTGGGGTGGAGTATAAAAATTCTACTATTGAAAAAAAAGCTTTGGCAATTTTTTGGGCTATAAGGAAATTCAAACAATTTCTGTGAGGAACTAAATTTTAAGTGTGCACTGATCACAAACCCCTACGTGAGATCTTTGAGAAGAAGGGGTTGGATAATGTTTCAGGTCGTACTTGTAAATGGATTGTTGGCCTACAGGAGTACCATTTCGATGTAAGGTACATGCCAGGTTGTGAGAATAAAGCTGCAGACTGCTTACCCAGACTAAGAAATAAAGAATTGTATGAAGATGACACTGAAAGTTCCTGGTGGGTAGATGAGGAGGTAAAGGTATGTGCTGTAATGAATGGATGTGTTACTGAGGAAGAATGGAAACAAGGAATGGATGATGATGTTGAACTTTCCCGTGTAAGAGATTTGATTTCTGTTGGTAGGGTCTTAGATAAAAGGGAGAGTATAGGTGAGGTTTATGGTAAGATTTGGCATGAATTGTCCACTCAGAATGGAATAGTATTAAGAGAGCAAAGGTTAATTCATCCGTGCAATTTGCGTTAGCGTATTATGGATCTTGCTCACAGTGGTCATCATGGGATTTGCAAAACTAAAGAAAGACTTAGGGGAGTGTATTGGTGCCCTGGGATGGATTTAACTATTGAGAGAAAGGTGAGAGATTGTGTGGAGTGTAATGTTGCATATAAGTCGTTGAAAGTCAGAACTCAACCTATGATACTCAAAAAAATTCCCAGTGAAGTGTGGGATTCAGTATCCATTGACATTTTGGGGCCGTTGAATTATAAATCTCATTTGAAGTACGTGGTGGTCCTCATGGATGAGTTATCTAGATGGCGGGAAGTCATGATTTCCTCTGAGGTGTCATCTTTGACTGTTGTAGAATTCCTCACTGACGTATTTAGTAGAGAGGGTAATCCTAAGTCTATCTTGACCGATAATGGCGTTCAATTCACATCCAAACTTATGTGTGAGTTTTTGAGGAGAAGAGGGATTTTACACAAAAAGAGTGCATTCTACCATCCAGAAACCAATGGCATGGTAGAACGCTTCAACAGAACATTAAAGGAGACCATCCAGTTAGCAGCTCATTTAGACTGTGATTGGGAGTTTATGATCAAGAAGAAGGTTGAGGAATATAGATTCACCCCGCACACTAGCACAGGTCAATCTCCATTCATCATGTCCAAGAAACGTATACCTCACACTGTGATAAATCCACAGTGGGTTAAAAATTATACCAAAGAACATCTCAATTATGAAGGTAGGAGAGATTCCGCAATGAGTAAACATTTGTCTTGTCAGGAGAAAAGAAAACTTGTGTATGATGTGAGAAAATCTGTTAAGGAGATGCATTTTAGTGTAGGGGATTTAGTTAAAGTCAAACTACCAGGGAGAACTTGTGGAGGGCAGTCTCACTTTAGTAGAGTCTTTAAAATCATTAAAATCTACAAAGGAGTGGTTAAGTTGGATGATGGACATGTATGGAATCTCAATAGAATTGTCAAAATAAAATGATGTATATATGTATATAGTTATTTGTTTGAAGGGGAAAGATGGTGTAGTATTCTGTTTGTAGAAAGACATTGTTGTATGTAAAATGTATTTCAAAGTTTAATTTATTGTATCTTGCCCCCTTTACTCTTTGTTTATATTTGTTATGTAACATGGTATCTTCCTGCTCCTCCTGCTCTGAGAACGGTACTGCCTATAATGTTGGAGTGGAGGCAGTTCAAGAAGGAGCAGAGCAGGAGTGGCTGGAGTTTTTATCCTTCCTGACTTAAATAAATAAGCAAGTACTTTTACTCTTCAAATTGGCATTTTTCCTCTTATTTTACTTCACTGAGTCTACCCCTCACACCGAAGCCGATGCCAGGGGCACAGGGGGGCAGGGCCAGGGGGAAGGCACCTGTGGGCCAAGGGATGAAGCAACCAAGGGAAAGGACTGGCCAGGAGGCCATCTCCCAAGTCCTGGGACCATATCAGCAATCCCAGGACAAGATGGGCCAGATACTCTCCACCTTGCAGGAGAACCAGAGGCTACAGAGGGATTACCACCAGGACGCCATGCAGCAGTGGCAGGCACACAACACCACCATGTCCTCCATTGCAGGGGTGCTAAAGGAACTCACATCCATCCTGTGAGTGTCCTCCTCCTACCAGCAGGCCCATTCCACTATACCATCTGTGCTATCCACTTCCACCACAGCTGGTGGAATGGAGGCCCTGCCAGAGGACCCACAGGCTACTATCACCCCTTCCCCTGTACCTGAGGAACCCCCACGCAAATGAGGTTGTCCTTCCAGACAACCTGCAGGTGCTGATGCCAAGACCAAGACCACTGCCAGGAAGTGAGACTCTCCTGAACATTCTCCCTTGTGTGCCACTGACACAGCCTGTTGACTGTCCACTGTCATCTCACCATTTTCTTATGGCAATTGGATATTGAACCTATACTACCTACAGCTGGGCCAACTGCTCTGATGATTTTATTCACCATGACCCCACTCATCACCCACTGCACTTGTAAATCACAATAGACACCATTACGCACAGCTACTGCTTACGTGTCTATATTGTAACATGTATGAATTAACTGTTGTACAAAGTGTCAGCTTACTGAAAAGATTGACCAGCAAAAGTCTGTTAGATGGACAGAAGAGGGTGGCACGTGCAGCAAGTTCGTTAGTAAAAAAGACTCATCCTCAAATCCTGTGCCAAGGTAGCCACCAATCAAGGCAGGAACCATAGTAGGTCCACTCATGTTACCTGCAAATACACCAAGACAGGGATAACCATCACAATAGGAGTTCTAATTGCCCAGGCAACACACGTGCAGTACATTGTCGTCCTCCCCAGGTATGAGTACCTAAGTGGAATGTGAACACAAAATACAATAGCAGAACTGCATTTACAAGACATCCATTCCCAATGGTCCATCTGTCACAGCTCAAGGTACCCTACAAAAGGCAAGTTCCACTGTCAATATGAGTTAGTTACCATATCCATCCATTGTGTACAGTGAGGATAGGTTGCCATACTGTTGACACAACCCTGATTCCCACCCCTTTTGCAGTTGACACTGTTGTATTGGAACCATACAACAAGGCCAATCCCTTGTGGATGGGATGGCAGCCAAATGCACAGTAAGCATAGCTTTGACATACAAACAGTAACACCTCACCTGATGGGCAAATTCTAATTACCACAAACCCACACAGAGGGATAGCTGCACTTAACACCCCCACTGATGGCACGCACCAGGATGAGCTATGTCACAAGGCAGAACAGTTCACATACAAAACACTTGACACATGCCTGTAGATCAATGGAAGTATTGTTAGATCAACTCTGTCTTAGAGCCAGCTACATCCTCCTCATCTGACTCCTCATTTTCTATGTGACCATCATCAGCCACAGGTCCAGCTGTCACCTCTTCAACATCCAGTAATGATATGTGATGTCTCAGAGCCACATTGTTTAGCATGCAGCAGGCAACTACGATCTGGCAGACCTTCAGTGGTCTGTAGAGCAGGGCACCTCCTATTATATGTAGACACTGAACTCTGGCCTTTAGCAGGCCATTGGTTCTCTTGATGGCTTACACCTTGTCCTCCTGTGGGCCTCATTGAAAAGGTTTTCACCATCTGTTATTGGATATCTCACTTGTGTCAGCAAGGAAGGGTAGGATAGCCAGAGTCACCTATGTGCACAAAGGTTGGATTTATCACAATACTGGCAGCGACACAAGGTAGAATGTGAAGAGAGGTGTCATTACAGTTGCACACATACTATTGGATACATACCAACGAGCCAGGCCCTCTCTCTCTGTAGTTGTGCCATAATTTGTGGGACATTGCTGTTCCTCAGGATGTAGGAGTCATGCACAGATCCAGGAAACTTGGCTGTCACTTGTGAGATGTACTGGTGAGTGAGACACACCAGGTAGACACTGATGGAGTAAAAGCCCTTTCTGTTCATGTACACTTGTTCATTGACCTTGGAAGGAACCAAAGCAATGTGGGGGCCATCTATGGGCCCTATCACATAAGGGACGTGTACCATGGCATAGAAGTCAGATTTAACAGTGACCAAATCCGCATGTTGGGGGAACCTGATGTAGCTGTCCATGTGTTTCAGTAAAGCACACAGTACATCGTTCAACACTCTACTGAACATAGGCTTGACATTGCTGCTGCCAGGCCCACTGTCATCTGGAATGAGCCTGAGGCAAGGGAGTGTGGCACAGATAAGACCTGTACTGTGGAAGGGATGGCATTGGGCTAACGAACGCCTGGCAAGAGATCCAATTCCAACTGGGCACACAGTTACATGATGGTCTGAATTATGTGTCTCTCTTCCTGGGTGGAAAGGTCGACCGGTGCATATCTCATTCTCCCCATTGTATGGTATCTAGAAATGTGAGAGAGGAAAAGCCATATGCTCATGTCAACAGTTCACATGCCACCTAACACTAATCATGTAGCTTGGTTACACACACATTTGGTTAGGCTGTCTACGAGGCAGCTACTTACTGCACATGTCGTGTCATAGTTATCAGTACACTCACTTGACTATCCATGAATGTCACATGTGTGAACCTTGCTATGATGTGTGAACATGGTTAATCTATGCACATGTCACTAATGATCATACATGAGGCACTTATCATTCACATACAATACACCAGCTACATGTAAAATGGCAACCACCTGTCCTGCAAGCACAGGACAGATGGAAGTGGACTAATTCTGCCGGCATTAGTCATAATGTCAGTAGGGGGTCGCAACCGATGTGCAACTCCGCATTGGATAACAATGGGCTATGGGAGACTGGGGCCTATGATGATCTTGTACGCGGCGGCCGTGACCGCAATTTTGTGTTGCATAGCTCACTTGACTCCTGACACTAGCGCAAGCAAGACCTCCACTGCTTGAGCTGCTGTGTTCTGACTCTGGAAGCCAATTTGCCACGTCCATCAGGAGATAGGGCCCTTGCCTTCACCCAGGAGAAACTAGAAAATCTTGTGGAAGGGCTCCTACCACTGTATGGACAGTTGTATGGGGCACCAGAGCAGCAGGTAAGTCCAATGTTCCTTTCCTGTCTGATGGTGATGGGTGTGTAGACAACGCACATGGAGTGGATGCATGAAGATGGCAAAGGAATAGCTGTAGAAGTGCCATTAAGACATGTTTTTGTGGTCATGAGATGTGTCTGATGAGTGAAGTCAACTGCTGTTGGTATGATGCCACTCTGCATGACTTTCTCCATCTGTCTGTGTCATCCATGCAGGTCAGCACCCATCAGAAGAAGGGGATTTGGCATGCCATCGCCAAGCATGTGTGGACCCTGGGGGTCCATGCCGGGCGGAGCACCCACTGCAGAAAGCAGTGAGAGAACCTGAGGCGCTGGGCCCGGAAGACCAGGGAGGTCCATCTGGGGACGTCCTCCAAATGAGGGAGGGGTGCCCGTCGGACCCTGACCCCCCAATGGGTAGGTCTTTGTTTACGACAATGGGTGTGTGCCAAGTACTATGCTACTGTGCATTGTATGTCCCTTCATGTGGTCAAAAGTGCAAATGTTCCCACATTATTTGGATTTGACTGCATAGCTCCTGTTTCCCCTCTGATTTCCCAATGTTGAGCATATCAATGTATAGGCAAGTATTGGCGTGGCATAACAGCAGTTAATTTTTGGTGCTCAGTGTGTGTGAATGATGTGCATGTATTGAACCATTGCAGCCTTTCTTTCTATCCCCCTCCCCCCCCTCCTCTTCTGTCTTTGTGTGCAACAGCATCATCAGGGGAAGGAGAAGGGGCACCGGTGAGTGGGGAAGGAGCAGCCCACGGGACCCAGGAGGATAATACCAGTGGAGCTGAGGGGACAAGTGGGATGGGGGGCAAGAGGAGTGCCACAGGGGACACTGGATCTACAACATCCTCTTCGAATTCCTCCTCCTATGGACACTCCCTGGTGGTGGCAGACCCATCTGGGACAAACCCGCCTTCATCCTTGTCCGCCACCCCCCTTACCAGCACCACCCTCCATGTAGCTCTCCACCCAGTTGCCCATACCCGCTCACCCAGGAGGGTGGGTGTCTCCTTTGCTGCAGGCACCTCTGCCCCTGCTCTATTCAGCCTTGCTACCCTCAATGAGGAGGATATTGACCTCCTGATGTCTATCTCTGTGAGAAAGTCAACCCTTGTGAATGCCATCCAGGGTCGGCATCAGAGATGCAGCAGACCAATGCCTTCCTGGAAGGAATTCACAGTGCCCCGATTGGCCTGCAGAGATCCTTTCAGGCTCTAGCCTCCTCGTTGAAGGCAGCCAGTCTCCATTCGTCTTCCATCCCCCCTCCAGCTACCTGTGCCCAATCCCACACCCCTCTCCCCACACCTATCCACAGCACACAGTGAGACCAGCATTGATCCACCTCAACAGACAAGTTTCGCAAAGACAAACAAAGGAACCACAAGTCCCACCACCACCATGCACACAGACAACAGACACATGCACACACAACAACCACCCCTACCCAGACTCCCCCTCCTTCTCCTCCATCACAGACACAACACCACTCACACCGACTGTCACCACATCAACACTCCCAGATCCATCCACAAGTCCCCTCATGCCCACCATCACCACAATAGCAGACCCCCATACATCCAAACCATTAACCACATGCACACTCACCACTACTACTGACATCCCTACATACAGTACATCCACCTTACCTGCAGGCACCACCCCAACAGACACTCACTCATGCACTCAGTCATCTCCCTGCATCTCCTCCCCCCTCCTCCCAGAACACCAAAACACCCGCACTAACCCACCCAACAAATACCCACCACACACATGACTTCCATCCACTCACCTGCACTCTAGGCACCTACCTAGACACACCTCTCAACCACTCCCTCTCCCTCCACTTCAACCCATTTTTCCCATCATCGCCCTTGTGTTCCTAAAAAATATTCCTATGAGAGTTTGCCCTGTTCTCTCCAACTGACCCTGTCCCTGTTTCCCCCAGGCACCCTCATGCCCTCCAAAGACCCAGTCCTTCCACCTCCCAGTCCTCCCGTGCCCCCCCAGTGTTGCCCCTCCTCGTCCCCCTCCCCCAGCAAAGACTACCACCCCCTCAAAAGGAAAGGGCCCGCCTCTAAAGGGCCATACGAAGGGGAAAGCCAACCCACCTCCAATCAAAATCTGATGAGCCCATCCCAAAGCAAATCCGATGGGCTCCCCTCCCAAAGCCAAACCTAAGGACCCCCCTCCCAAACCCAAACCCCCACTTCAGCCCCACCCATTGCCCCTGAGGTGCCTTCATGCCCCTTTGATGACCCTGCCATGTGGAGGCCGCTTTGCAGTCAGGAGTCAAGTTAGGGCCAGATACACTGCCCAGTGTGCCTGGGGCAATGGACACATTTGGACTGGCCTTCCCTCCAGTGTGTGTCTTACGGGTGTTATCTTCATCACCATCGCTGGTTTTGAAGGTGAATGGCCTGCAGAAGCAGTGGGAAGACTTCCAGTTCGAGTTCCATGGTGGCTGCAGACATGTTTATGTTCCTGAAGGTGAGTTTCTCCTTTTATGTTGCTCGTTTCCACCAGGTTTTTTGTGGAGGTGACACTGCCCCGGAAATCGTGGTGTTGTGCTAGGTTGTAACATGGTCTGCACCGGCCTGGAGATGCCTACCACTGGCCATGGCGTTCCATCCGCAATGGCATTTCTGACAGTGTTTTAGCTGTGTTCTGCTGGGAACACTGCCTTGGTCATAATATGACGGTCTTCTCCGCCGGCCCGGTGGTTGTGCGACCGCCATTGCCACTGTGGTGGTCCTCGGACCGCCAAACTCATATTGAGGGCCTATGTGTCCTAGGTGAAATATACCCAGTGTGTCCCATTCTCTAAACCCTTGTAGATTGTTTTTCTCATTTTGTAAACATATTTTAGATTAGTTTGCACCTTGCAGTGGATACAAATTCACATCAATATAATGTTTGTATTTTCATTTAAATAGTAAAATGGTCTACAAGCATTGCCATAAGCAAGGCAGTAAACTCAGGTGATAAGTAAACATTAACAAAACAAACAAACAAAAGGTTCTGGATCCCTAGAAAGAAGGTGCCGGAGGATCGAAGTTAAAGTGTAACACTTGGGCAGAGAGTAGATGGCGCTCTTCAACGTCATCACGCTTGATAGCATGAGGAGCCCTGAAGTGAGTACCAACTGCATCCCAACAGGAAGAGCGAGCATCGGGTCAGATCACATAGCACAGCTTCAAGTTATCCCTGGAACACTCATACCACCCCATCAGTAGGCATGCTTCAGGACATCCATCACAGCCGGATTGGGACCAAAAACAGGGCTGAGCAACCCATAAATATGACCCATGTTTAAGGATCATGCTCTATTGTGAAGCATTGCTTATTTAGTGTTAGGTGGGTAAGATTTGGAGACCTTTATGGTAAATTCCACGTTTTAAAGCTTGTAGGGCCTGCCTCATCTAGGTAAAATTTCCCAAGACAATAATGGAAGCATTCATGCCGAAAGAACTGTCTGTTTGTATAGAAGAACTACACACCCCTTACCACCTGTTAATAATTTGGACAACAAGTCTGTGCCTTCTCCACTGTCTATAGAAAAGGCAAGTACTTCATTTGCACCCACTGGCACCAAGTTCTCATTGGCAAGGGGGTGCTTTCTGCAACCTCCAGGAGGGGAGAAAAATTCTTCTGGGACGTTCCACAGAGCTGAAATGTGTTTCTTGAACTCTCTCTAAGAGCAAGCCTTGCTCTAATGGACTTTCTCAACTGTACTTATTGCAACCATTCCATAAAAGCATGGTGCATCCTGACCTTGATGAAATTGTATGTTGCAGACCAAGGTAGAAGACTTGACACATGTCAAAGAGTATTTATGTAGCACAGTTGTTGCTCCACTTAGTGTATGCTGTCCACACGCTGCACACATTTTGTAAAATGAATGTATGCAAAAAGAACTGGTGCTTTTAAATTACTTTCAAGTGCCCAAGTTCTTTTTTGTTCAGTTTTGCATTACATTATTTTTTTTGCTCTGATTCAGTTGTATAACCTTCCCTGGAGACAAAGGGGCAAATTTACAAGCCCCTTGCGCTGCCCTAGCATTATTTTCTTACATGCTAAGGAGGCCCCCACTGTGCGTCATATTTACAAAGTGGTGCAATGCTTGCTTTGCCCCACTTTGTGCCACATTATACCTGCACCACCAGGTATAATATATGCAAAGGGTGGTTGTTCCCATCCAGGGAGGCCCAAAAAAATGGCACAGCGAAATTTACAATTTACAAGATTTTACTGCACCATTTTCTCCATGGCAGGCATTAAAGTGATGCTCCTATAATAACCTATGGGCCTCCTTGTGCTTTGCTAGACTACTGCCATAATTTATGGAGCTAGCCCAGCAAAGCACCACAATAGCATCATAAATTATGACTCTATTGTGCTAACATGGTGATGCTAGGGGGACGCAGGGAGACGCAAGAAATGTGGCGCACCAGAGCTGATGTGCAACTTACTTGTAAATATGCCCCAAAGTATGATTTGCTGTAAAACATCTTGATATCAACCAGTGCAGGTATGCTATATAATACTGGTAAATAAGCTCTCCACATTCAAGGTGCTTTCATTGTCTGGTTCCACTGACGCTTGTTCCACTGGTGTGACCTTCAAATAACTTTACCAGTTCTTTTCACTAAAGTTCTGCCTGTAATATAGTACTGAGCCTGAGCACCTCCTGCTATTCCCTTTCAGGAAATCACACTGAGCTGCGCCGAGGCACTTCACAAAAGTCATATTAGGTGCTTCAACTTCGACCTATGGCACCCAGCTTCTGATATAATGATTGTAAAAGGAACATATACTTGGACTAAACATTTAGTCATCCATACCTATACATTTTTTAAAAAAGGCGCAAAAATGACTTTTGCTCTGTTGAGAGGCCAAATATTGGACGAGCATCTCTAACACATGTATGACACATTCAAAGGCACTGGGAGAAACTGATGGTGAAACAAAACATGGAGTACCCCTCTGCAGAATGTGATCAGGGCCCCCCTAGCCTCCCATATTTCACATATATTCAATGGTTGTGGCCTGAATAAGACCACATTTGAAGGGTTAGGTGCTCCTCTACACAGCAGGCTTCAGGGCCCTGAGTTACGCCCTGGCAGAGAAACTCACACTGCTTCCACACTCAACTTTGAGCATTTAATTTTGACTCCTCGTGAACCCTTTCCATACCCTCTATTCCCTCAGAGATTTAGAAGCAACTCATTTTTGAAGATGCGCTGAACAAGGCTCCACATGCATGACAAAACAAATTACTAAAACACAGCGGGGAAAATTAAATACTTTTAGGAAACAAGATTGAATATACCATACGACATGAAATCAAACAAGTGAAATGTAATAGGGACTGAATTGCTGACTTTTAGAGGTCTTGCACATATTGTCTCGAAAAAGTGGTTTTGCTTGCAACTTTAAGGGGATGTAAATAAGAGATGGTAGGGATCGATTACTGTTTTAACTGGGCCCACTCAACAAACTCTTGGCCTCAGGCAATACACTACTGTAGGCTGCTTGAAATCTCAGAGGCAAGTCACATTTAAAACTTGTTTTGATGCCCCAATACACCGCTAAATGTCCAATTAACTTTCGCAAGACGGCTAGGGGCGCACATCTCTCAGAATAACTTTATTTTACACAATCCCCCGACCTCCCACCACTGACCTATCATAGTGCAGTTCCAGGCATCTCTAGAGGATGTATAGGCTCAATCTCCTGATCACTTCGGAGGCAGCAAAAAGCTCACATGGCATACTCGACGAGGCCAGCCTATTGTCATTGTCAGAATGGGGCGGATAGGCCTTGTGAAATACACACCTCTGTAAGTTTCTAGTAGGTGGGTTAGAGACATGGCACTGAGGGAAAATACTGGTCCACAGCTGGGACTCAGCTATTGGCCCATCACCCAGGGCCCGAATTCCCAAAATCCCAATACAACCTTGCCACCCATTTGTGGTGCATAGGGCAGGTCTTTCCTCATTTTTGGCCTGTGCCACCAAAATAATGTATTCCCAGTGTTTTATGCCAGCCTCCACTCCCCATTTGCCCTATATTAAGGCTCTTCAGGACTATTATCTCTGCTCTATTGCACTTTTGGAGCACCAACAACCACTGTTTAACATGTGGTAAATTACTGGCTTTACGTGACATTGCTATGGCCTGTTTAGCCAGTACAAGGCCCAAGTCAAGAAACTTAGACCCTCATTACAACCCTGGCGGTAAATCCTGCTTACTGCCGTGCAGAAGACCGCCAACATACTGCTGCGGCCGCAGAATTCCCCTACAGGTATTACGACCCACAGCCCAGAATCTGGCACAATACAGGCACCCACACAAGTACGCCACACCAACGGTCAGTGATAAACTGGCGATACCAAAACCGACACCGTCACGCCAACAAGAATACGCCCACACTATCACGACCCATGATCAATGCGGATGTCTTTCAACTGCTGTAATCCATTGGCGGTACACACTGCTGCGATCAAAATACATACAGATATACAAAACACAACCACAATGGACAATTCGCAAAGCACGCACCTGATACACATACACACACCACACCCACACACCCAATCCAATAGAAAACACACACCCACATTACCCACAAACCCTTACTACCAGAAATTTGAAAGCAGGCCAGGGAGAGACACTACTTAAAACAACACCAGCATCCACAGACACATAACACCATCACTTACACAACATCCACGCACCTCAAACAACACACACCAACACATCCCCTCACACGTCACAACAGGCACCACCTCACACATCACCCACTCCACATCATGGCACCTCAACGACACCCCAGGGTCTCTGAGGAGGAGCTCAGGGTCATGGTGGAGGTAATCATCCGGGTAGAGTCACAGCTATCCGGATCACAGGTGCAGCAGACATCCATTGCAAGGAAGATGGAGCTATGGCGCAGAATCGTCGACAGCACCCAAGAACTAGGGATGACATCAGGAAGAGGTGGAATGACCTATGGGGGAAGGTGTGTTCCGTGGTCTCCAGACACCAGATTGCTGTACAGAGGACTGGCGGTGGACTCCCACCTCCTCCCCCAAAACTAACAACATGGGAGGAGCAAGTCTTGGCAATACTGCATCCTGAGGGCCTTGCAGGAGTAGCAGGAGGACTGGACTCTGGTAAGGCAAATCTTTACTACCTTATCCCCCCCACCCCACCTGCATGCCATCACATACTCCCACCCTTACCCTCACACCTAACACCCCAACAACCCACAGATACCCCACCAACACAACCCACGCATCCCAAAACCAAGCCCTGCATGTAACACCAATGCATGGACACCCATCACCCAAGCATGTCCAGTACAGAGACTCACCCATGCCCCAGAATCACCAATCACACAAGGACCAAGCCAATAATGCAAGCACTGTAGTAGAGGGTCACTCACCCATTGCACACGATGGCACACACAGATACAATAATTATGCATTTACACCCCAACAGGACCCCTACCCAATGTCACCGGACGGGAGGTGCCAGGCATACCCAGTCCCCCCACAGAAGAGGCCCACAGTGATGACAGCAGCTCTGCACGCCTGGATCAAGATGACCAGCCCAGCCCATCTGGGACCTCGGGACAGTCGGTTCCCCTGCCAATGGCACAAGCCACCACAGAGCCTCTCCCCCTCAGGAAACACCACCAAAGCACCCACCCAGCGGGCCCATCCCTCTGTCCCCAGGACACATCAATCAGCAGTGTGTCCACCACTACAGGGAACCTAGGCAACCCCACTAACACAGGACGATCAGGGACCTGGGGGCAGTGGCAGTGGGCACACGGTTCAGGGGACAGAGGCACAGGATAACAGGGAAGCTGGGAGGACTGCTGTGCGACAGGGGGAGGACAGGCCCAGGGAACCCACTCTCCAAGAGGCACTCTCCAACATCATGGGAGCTTACCATCATTCCCAGGAGATGATGGCAATGGTACTGGCCAAGTTTCAGGCGACCCAGCGGCCGCAGGAGGAACACTACCTTGGGATCAGGGAGGACTTGAAGTCCATTAACACCACCCTGGTCACCTTTGCAGGGCTGCTGGCAGACCTTCTCAACACCAGGAGGGACACAGTGGCACAACAAGGGGCCCATGACACTAGCTTGGACGATGAACAGCCCTCCACCTCCACCGGCGCTAGTGGACAGGAGGCACCGCCACAGAAACAACAGGACACCAGCACACCACCCCCTGCAGATGGAGAACCACCCTGCAAACGGTCCCTGAGATCCAGGAACAAGACAGAGAACATTGCCAAGACCCCCGCCAGGAAATGAGACCCCTCTGAATGTCACCCTTCTGTCCCACTATGTCACCCTGTCCATCCTTAAACTGCCATTGCTCCACATCCTATGCCCCTTTGGACAATGCACCTGTGAAACAAATAGACTGGACTCTGCCATTGACATTCCTCCACCATCACCCAACCCCATTTTACAACCCCCTCTACTGATTAGCACATGAATAAACACACTTCAATCACAAAACAATCTGGAGTCAGTCTGTGCTTTCACAAATGTGTAATTGCAATAACTATGGAATATAGCAATGTCAATGTACTTGTTCACATACCAATGTAACACAGCTGTAGGCCAGCAGTAAACATAGCAGAGGGTACAAAGTGGGACCCAGATCTGTGAAATGGAAAGTCAAAGTGACAAGTCAGGTTCCATACACTAAATGAAAATGACAGACTTATGCTAGTTCAAACAATAGTACGAGATGTGGGAAGCAGTGACATCTTCTTACCGGTGTCTCACTGGAAGTAAAGCATGATGATGTTGTTTCGGTTGTCGATATCCTCTTCTTCTGCCTCCTCTTCATCACTGTCTACAGGCTCCACAGCTGCCACAAGACCACCATCTGGCCCATCCTCCTGCAGAAAAGGCACCTGCCGTTGCAAAGCCAGGTTGTGCAGCATACAGCAGGCCACGATTATCTTGCACACCTTCTTCGGTGAGGAGCCACCTGTCAGATGGAGGCACTGGAATCTGGCCTTCAGGAGGCCAAAGGTGCGTTCAATCACCCTCCTAGTTCACCCATGTGCCTCAGTGTAGCGTTCCTTTGCCCTTGTCCTGGGATTCCTCACTGGGGTCAGCAGCCATGACAGGTTGAGGTAACCAGAGTCACCTTCAAATGTCGAGGGACAACTGTTAGAAACACACTAACCCTTAGGGACAGTCCCATACCCAGACACCTATGTCAACTGTATTGGGACCTTGGCCTCACCTATTAGCCACACACACTGCCTCTGGAGTTGCCCCATCACATAAGGGATGCTGATATTCCTCAAAATGTAAGCGTCATGCACAGAGCCAGGATACTTGTCATTGACATGGGAGATGTACTGGTCTGCCAAACACACCATCTGCACATTCATCGAATGGTAGCTCTTCCGATTTCTATACACCTGTTCATTCCTGCGGGGGGTACAAATACTACATGTGTACCATCAGTGACACCAATGATGTTGGGGATATGTCTCAGGGCATAGAAATCGCCTTTCACTGTGGGCAAATCCTCCAACTGAGGGAACAAGATGTAGCTGCGCATGTGTTTCAGCAGGGCAGACAACACTCTGAACCACACGTTAGAGAACATTGGCTGGGACATCCCTGATGCCATGGCCACTGTTGTTTGAAAAGACCCACTGGCCAGGAAATGGAGTACAGACAGGACCTGCACTAGAGGGGGGATTCCTGTGGGATGGCGGATAGCTGAACTCAGGTCTGGCTCCAACTGGTTACACAGTTCCTGTATTGTTGCACAATCAAGTCTGTATGTGACTAGGATGTGTCTCTCTTCCATTGTCGACAGGTCCACCAGGGGACTGTACACCGGAGGATGCCGCCATCTCATCACCTGCCCCAGTGGACGTGCCCTATGGAGGAGAACAGTGAGCAGAGAGTCATCCAACACTGAGTTATCACAATGTGTTACTTGAAGAAACTTGTCTATATTCCTGGCCTAGATAGGTGTGACGCAGATAACATCCATCCCATGTGGCCTCCTGAAATTGCTGCTGCCTGACCTGTAAGGTGGGACAAGGGGATATGAGGTAACTGCGCTGGCGTTCTACACCGTCACGGTGGGCAGTCGAAGACCGCAGCACAATTTTGCATTGGATAACATCGGGCCCCATGGGTCCCAGGAGCCAATGATGATGTACGCCGGCGGTGACGGTACGCACCGCCACGGACGTAACCATCATTTTCTGTCTGTTCACTCACTTGATTCCTGGCCTTCAACAAGAGAAGACCTACATTGCAAGTGCTGCTGTGACCTGTGTCTGGAAGCGACGATGGCTCATGTGTCTGGGGAAAGGGCCCCTGCCTTCACTTCGGAGGAGTTGGGGAAACTAGTGGATGGGGTCCTCCCCCAGTACACCCAACTGTATGGTCCTCCAGACAAACAGGTGAGTACACTGTGAGCATGCTGCATGGGCAATGCCTGTTTTGACTGGTGTGGATGGGAGATGCATGGGGGTCTGAGGCCTGCATGTGCGGATGGGGACTGTATGTGCGTCAGGGCATGGGTGGGAACTGGGGGGCAATGAGTATGACGGTCCGGACGGGTAATTCATTTGCTTTCCCCCTGTACCATTCCTCTAGGTCAGCGCCCACCAGAAGAAGGGTATTTGGCGTGCCATCGCCAAGGACGTCCGGACCCTGGGGGTCTACCACAGACGGAGAGCACCCACTGCCGTAAAAGATGGGAGGACCTGCACCGCTGGAGCAAGAAGACGGCGGAGGCCCAGCTGGGGATGGCGTCCCAACATGGGAGGGGTACCCGTCACACCATGACCCCCCTGATGTTCCGGATCCTGGCGGTGGCGTATCCCGAGTTGCATGGGCGCTTGAGGGCATCACAGCAGCCACAAGGGGGTGAGTACACTCTCATTCAGCAGACTCAGCGCGCATTACGAGGTGTCTGGGTGGGGGAGGTGGGCAGTGGGTTCCCCTAGGCCAGGGCAGGCCATGTGGCACCCCAAACCCAACAGTGGTAAGAGCCATCTACACCTAGTCAGGCTCCTGTGACTTCAAGGTGTACAGCAATTGGTCTTAGGCCTCATGCCCCATGGTCAGCTGAAATTTCTAGGAACTGTCAGTGTATGGCGTAGTGCAGAGGGCTGCTCCCTGTGTGTTGTGTCCGCCAACGGTAGTGGTGTTGCATGCACTGAACATGTCTTTCTTCGGTCTTTCCCCCCCTTTTTGTGGTCTCCCTGTTCTTGTGTGCAATAGCATCATCAGGCGGAGGAGCATTGGCACCGGAGCAGGAGGAAGCTGCAACCCACTTGTCCCTGGACGGCGAAGCAACGGAGTCTAAAGCCACCAGTGGACGGAGGACGAGGGGAGCTCCACGGCGGGGACAGGAGCAGACAGCAGTGACAGCGACTCCTCCTCTGATGGGAGCTCCCTTGTGGTGGCGGGCACCTCTGTGCCCACCGCATCAACAGGTACAGCCGCCACCCCCCTACCAGCACCGCCCTCCCAGCAGCCCCTCAGTGTGTGTCCCGTGCCCGCTCTAGCAGGAGGGTGGGCATCTCCTTCGCCCCAGACACATCAGGCCCTGCCCCAGTCAGCCCTGCTGCCCTCAGTGAGGAGGCTATTGACCTCCTGAGATCCCTCACTGTTGGGCAATCTACCATTGTGAATGCCATCCAGGGTGTTGAGAGGCATTTGCAACAAACAAATGTATACCTGGGGGGCATTCATTCTGGGCAGGCAGCCCAACAGAGAGCATTTCAAGGTTCTGGCCTCAGCACTGATGGCAGCCATTGTCCCTGTGTCCAGCCTCCCCCATCCAGCTTCCTCCACCCAGACCCAATCCCCTGTACCTCAGCCTATCCCAAGCACACCACCAGACCAGCATGCACACTCATCAACACACAAGAGTGAACATGGCAAACATAAGCACCACACATCTCACAGGTACTCACACAAGCACCAGACCCATGCAGACACACCAACATCTACTACCTCCATCACCAGCACGCCCATCACCACACACCGCTCACGTGCACTCACCACCACCACTACCATTCACACATCACCAGTGTCCTTTCCCAGTGTGTCAGTGAGTCCTCCTCCCAAAGTACACAAATGCAGGCACACATCCACCCAACAGCCATCCACCTCACAACATCCTCCTGCACCTTCACCCAAATTCAGCAGACGTACACCTCCTACAACCACTACCTCTACCTCCACTCCCAAACCCCCTCCATCTTCCTGTCCCAGTGTGTCTAATAAACTCTTCCTGGCTAACATTGATCTCTTTCCTACACCTCCCCCATCCTTCCCCTAGGGCCAGGCTTTCCAGGTCCCAGTCCGGCACCTCAGCCACCACATCCCCAGGCACAGTGGTGCCAGCAACTGCGTGGTCATCGAGTGCACCACCCATCAGTGCTGCCAGTGTGCCACGTATCGAGTGCACGGACATTCCGCCACCTGCCATGGTGAAAAAGGTGCCCACATCCCAGAGGGAGAAGACGAAACTACCAGCCACCAAGGGCTCAGCATAAACCAAAGGGGATAGTGGCAAGACAACTGCGGCACCATCGAAGCTGGGGAAGGCCCAAAAGCAGAAGAGGAGGTCAGGAGAGGGCATAGTGGCACCGACTGAGGGACCAGTGTCACACTTTCTGTCCACGACCACGCCAACCTTTATGGCGGCGAACACCGCTAGCTGCCCCGCCCCCACAACCGCCACCTGCACCGCCACCTGCACCGCCCCGGCATGTCTACAGCCTCAGCAACAGTCCCCAGCCTCTTCCCCAGTGGGCAGCCATCTGAGGCTGCAGGAGACGTCCTGCTGTGTCCCTCAGCAGGTGCTGACCCATGCACCGCCGCCAGCACTGCCGCCACAGACACCACCTCAAGCACCGCTACCTGCACCGTGGCGTCCTCGGACACAGGCACCACCGCTTACATGGCTACCATCCCCAGTGGTACACTATCCGGACTTGTGTAGTTGGTGTACATATTTGTATATACTGAATTTGGAGTTTTGACTAATGGATTTTTCATGATTACACTTGTTACAATCATTTCCTTTTGTCCTTGCATTCTACCAGGGGGTTGGGGGGTGTATATGTAATGTTGCTGCATGTATTTGTGTGTATGTTGTTGTGGGTGAGGGTGGGGGTGTTGCGTGTTGCGTGTGTGTGTCACTCTTTTTCCTCCCCTCTCCCCTGTGTTGTAGGTGCAGTACTCACCGTGGTCGCCGCCGCCGCCATTCATACTCCTGGTAGAAGAGGAGGTAAACCAACAATGGTAACACCTGAAGTTCAGGCTCCGTTGCGTCCTGGTTCCTCGTTGGGTGTTGAGAGGTGAGTGTTTTCCCTTCTGTGTACTGTTTCCGCTGTGCTTTTGATAGCGTTGGTTCCGCCCCGGAAAAGGTGGCGGATAGGCCTCTTGTAATACAGTGGGCAGTACCTTGTCTTTCGCCTGTCTGTTGGCGGTGTCGGCTGTGATGTTTGTTTCTACCGCCATGGCGGTCGGAGTGTTAAAGTGGCTGTCTATGTTGGCGGTTTCTGCCACGGTCGTAATCCTATTTTTTTTATCGCCAACATGTTTGCGGTATTACCGCCGCTTTAACACCGACCGCCAAGGTTGTAATGAGGGCCTTAATAGTCTACCTATTTGTAAGTTTGGCATCAATCCCAACATGCAAGTAAGGAGGTCCTGCTGCATAGTTCTACCCTATCTTGGGAATTAACATGACGTAATGAAGCCAATTACTCGTCATACTGTGTCTTGAAATCACATAGGTCGGGAGGAGAGTGAGTTCAGTGGGACAGATTTCACACAATCCTGCAGCTCAGTTTCCAAGGTTCATATGTGATCATTGAACAACTTTTTAGCTCTATGTGTGGTTTGAATGTAGTGCCCCCAGATCACCAACTTTAAGGCATCCCACTAAGTCATACAGGACTAGTGTGTTCAGCAAAATACTGGTCACTGTGCCCTATTGTTGTGCAGAATGATAGATCATGAAGTGCTACCATGGAGAGCCACTGAGGTAGCGATTTGGCAGAGAAGGCCATGTATTGTTTGCCTGTACCCAGGCAAACTCATTATGCAATGTTTGAAAAGGGGCTAAATGGATACACCCCTCCTTTGTGAGAAGCAGTGGTCAGGTCAGGGATGATGTAGGAGTGAAGTACAGGGGGAATGGTGGGAAATGTTAGTTAGTGAGGAGTGTAAAGTGATAATAAAGACACTTTCAGATCACCTCCAGGCTCCGGTGTCATCTTTGGGGCCTACACGACATTGGCGACAAGGAAGGGGCCATCCCAAACTTATTCCTGTGCCTGTGCAGACAGAAGTCTCCAGTGGCATCACTGTGTTCACCAGAGTTGATCCTCCAGCTGCGGCCAACCTCCAAGCACCCTATCACTGTCCCGGCCACACAGGAGCAGCGCTTGTCAGCGTGGCCATTATCCTGGCACCCCACAGCCCTGCCCACACGGCCTGGTGGTACCCCGATTCAGTGTGCGAGAGTGAAGGAACTCCCATAGAATGACCACTGCACTGTGATCCTGCACCCACTGGCCCCAAACTGTGCATAACGCCAGGGTGCATATAGGCCAGGCAAAAAGGAACCACCAGTTTGAAAAAGGGAGAGAACAGGCTACTACACTGGCATCCTTACTCAGTTAAGGAGACCCCCCCAAGACACCCAACACCAGACATCACAGCAAAGCCAACGACAGCCCCCGACCTCTCCAACATGTCTGACATCCCAGCTCTTGAACTTTTCACAATCACAGGGACCCCTCCCACAAAAGCTGCACAATGGAAAGCTTAGATCGAACGTCTTGAGGCCTACTTCGAAGCTCTAGAAGTAAAGGATGAAAGAAAGCAACCCTTACTCCTGCACTTGGGAGGGGCAGACATCCAAAAAGCCTCCAAGTCAGTGGCTAAGGCGACCCCCCCACATACACCACGCTGGAACACGCCATCTCTGTGCATTTTGACCCTATGCAAACCCTTAAGTCTGACAAATTGGTGGACATCTTTTATGCACGCCTCAGAGAGCTAGACAGTACATGCACAATGCCAGACGAGGAGGATGAAAGCAGAGCCCAATTTATCCAAGGGTGCGCCTCTTTGAAGCTCTGTGAACGTATTTTGCAGGAACCCAACAGGACTGACTTTGCAGATGGTGTGGTGCCCCCTGCCGCACCCGGGCGGCTGCCCAGCCCAGGGAAAAACCTGCAGCACATGCGGCAAGGTCAATCATTTTGAGAAAGTGTGCCGTGCATCGCCCAAGGTGACGACAACTCCTAAGAAGGCAGTTAAGGCAGTAGCTGCCCTCCCCACCATCTCGTCATACATTGACATGGACAATGAGCAGCAAATGGTTCATGTAGTGAGAGCGGTAGATAAAGCAGTGGTTAACAACTGACGACTACCCATGTGTCATGTGGAAATTCAGGGTCAATTCATCTCAGCTCTAATCGATACAAGAGTCTCAATTAACCTCATGGCTGCTGAAATGTACCACAGACTACTGAACCCGCTGCCGCTCAAACCCACAAGAGTGCTTGTGTATGCCTTTGGGAACACCCAGCCGTTAAAGATAGCAGGCGTCTTCACAGCAGATGTCGCACATGAAAGCGGGAAGCTCGCAACCAAGATTTAAGTGTTGCAAGAAGGGTCGCGATTCCTGCTCAGTTGCCAGACAGCCCAGAAGCTAGGCCTAGTACACTTCACATTCAGTGTCCATGCCAGCTGTTTGGAAAACCTCACTAAGGAGTTTGACACACTCTTTAGTGGCATTAGATGCCTAACAGGACCACCCCTCAAGCTGCACATCGATGACTCAATAGCCCCTATTGCCCTCTGACACCGGTGAGTGGCCTTTCACTTGTGCTCAAGAGCAGAGCGGGAATTGCTACTCTTAGAACAGGCAGGAATCATCAAGAAGGTATCGGGGCCCACCCCATGAGTCTCCCGGATAGTCATCGAGAAGAAACCCAAACAGCCAGACGTGGTTCGCATCTGTGTGGACATGCACCTGTCCAATCGGGCCATAAAGCGGGAGAGGCATCTGACCCTGACGATAGACTACATCATAGGGGAACTGTCAGGCTCCAAATGGTTCTCCAAAATGGACCTCTGTTCGGTCTACCACCAGATCGTGTTGTACCCAGACTCTCAACTGATAACCACGTTCTCCACGCACATGGGCCTCTGGGGGTATACACGTCTTTACTTTAGCATCTCCAGTGCCACTGAGATGTTCCAGCATACGATCAAAGGGGTCCTGCAAGGGCTTGTGGGGGTCCTAAACATGAGTGACAATATCCTGGCGCATGCCCCCACACTGAAGCACCACATGGCTCACCTACGCACAGTGTTCCCAAGGCTGTGGGAACATGGGCTGACAGTGCACCGTGAGAAGTGCGAGTTTTTGAAAAGGGACTGTTAGAAATGGGGTGTTTGGTTGGCAGTCAGGTTACCCTCTGTCCAAGCAAGAACCCTCACTCTAGTCAGAGTAAGTCACACACAATCCAAATTATCCTGTGCCCACCCTCTGGTAGCTTGGCACGAGCAGTCAGGCTTAACTTAGAAAGCAATGTGTAAAGTATTTGTGCAATAAATCATACAATAACACCATATAGCACCACAAACATACACCACACAGTGTTTAGAAAAATATAGAATATTTATCTTGATATTTGTAGATCAACACAATAAAAGATGCGATAAGAATTTGTAGAAATATCACTGAAAAGTGATATAAAGTGTCTTAAGTCTTTAAAAAGAAAACAAAGGGGGTCATTACAACATTGGCGGTAAAAGCCACTTACCGCCGTGCAGAAGACCGCCAACACTCTGCTGCGGCTGCGGAATTCCGCCACAGTCATTATGACCCACTGCTCGGAATCCGCCAAAATTCAGACACCCACACAAGTCCGCCACACCAAAGGTCAGAAATAAATTGGCAAAAACAAAACCTCCACCGTCACGCCAACAGAAATACGCCCACACTATCATGACACACGAATCCACGCGGCGGTCTTTCAACTGCTGTATTCCATTGGCGGTACATACCGCCGCGCTCAAAATACACACACATTAACAAAACACAGCCACATTGGACAATTTGAAATACACACACCTGATACACATACACACACCACTCCCACACACCCAATACAACATAAAACACAAACCCACATCACCCATAAACCCTTACGACCAAAATTCACGACCAAAGGCCAGAGAGAGACACCACCATCAACAAAACCAGCATCCACAGGCACACATCACCATCACCCACATAACTTCCACACACCTCACACAACACACCACTACATATCACCACACTTATCACCACACACACCACTCCACACATCACCTACACCACCCCATGGCACGGCAAACACAGCCCAGGTTCTCGGAGGAGGAGCTCAGGGTCCTGGTGGAGGAAATCATCCGGGTAGAGCCACAGCTATTTGGATCACAGGTGCAGCACACCTCAAATTGCAAGGAAGATGGAGCTATGACGAAGAATAGTCGACAGGGTCAAGGCAGTGGAACAACACCCAAGAAATTGGGAGGACATCAGGAAAAGGTGGAACGACCTATGGGGAAGGTGCGTTCCGTGGTCTCAAGACACCACCAGGAGGTTCAGCGGACTGGCGGCGGACCCCCACCTCCCCACCCACAACTAACAACATGGGAGGAGCATACACTCTGCATCCTGAGGGCCTTGCAGGAGTTGGTGGAGGAATGGACTCTGGTAAGTCAAATCTTAACTATTACATCCCCCACCCTACCTGCATGCTATCACATACCCCCACCTTAACCCTCACCCCTACCACTCCAACTCCTCACAAATGTACCAATATCACAAACAACACATCCCAACACCAAGCCCTGCATGCAACAACGACGCATGGACACCCATCACTAAAGCATGCCCACTCCACATACCCACACACCCCCCTAAACCATCATCGCACAAGCTCACACACAGGAATGCCAGCACTGGGGTAGACGGTCACCCACCCATTGCACACCATGACACAAACAGATGCAATAATCATGCCTTTCCAGGACCACTACCCAACATCACCAGACAGGAGGGTCCAGACATGTCCACTCCACCCACAGAAGAGGCCCACAGTGATGACAGCACCTCTGTCCAACTGGATCTAGATGACCAGCCCGGACCATCGTGGGCCTCGGGTCAGTCGGTTCCCCTCACGCTGGCACAGGCCACCACAGACCTTCCCCCCTCTGGAAACACCAGCACAGCACCCACCCAGCAGGCCCATACCTCCGTCCCCAGGACACGTCAATCAGCTGTGTGTCCACCACTACAGGGAACCCAGGATAACCCACCACCCCAACAACAACAGGGACCTGGGGGCAGTGGAAGTGGGCACACAGTCCAGGGGATGGAGGCCCAGGAACACAGGGGAACTGGGAGGGCTGCTGTGCGACAGGGGGCGGACAGGCCGAGGGAACCCACTCTCCACGAGGCCCTCTCCTCCATCATAGGAGCATACCTCACATCCCAGGAGATGATGGCAACGGTCCTGGCCAAGTTTCAGGAGACCCAGCGGCTGCAGGAGGAACAGTATTTGGGGTTCAGGGAGGAACTCGGAACCATCAGCTCCACCCTGGGCACCATCGTAGGGGTGCTGAAGGAAGTACTCAACACCAGGAGGGACACTGTGGCACTACAAGGGGCTCCTGACACTAGCATCGACGATGAACTGCCCACCACCTCTGCCGGCGCTAGTGGACAGGACGCCCCGACACAGGACCACCACACCAGCACCCCACCCCCTGCAGAGGGAGAACCACCCCGCAAACGGTCCCTGAGATCCAGGAACAAGACAGAGCACGATGCCAAGACCCCCGCCAAGAAATGAGACCACCCTGATTGTCATCCCACTGTCCCACTTTGTCACCCTGTCCATATTTAAACTGCCCCAGCTCCACTTCCTATGCCCATATGAGCAATGCACCTGTGAGACTAATAGACTGGACTCTGCCATGGACAATCATCCGCCATCACCCCTCACCATTTAACTCCCCCCTCCAATATTTTGCATTCAAATAAACACACCTAAAGCACAAAAAGATCTGGAGTCTGTCTGTGATTTCGAAATAGTGTATTTGCAATTACAGTGACGAAATGTTCATTAAATAGTATTGTCAACATACCTATGTCACACAGCTCAGGTCCATGAGGAATCTAAGCAGATGAAACATGTTGGGACCCACACCTGTGAAACCGTAAGGGAAAGTGACAACTCAGTGACCATACACTGGGTGAAAACGACAGACAGGTTAGAGGTAGTAGTGTAAAAGTACATGTAGTAGGCAGGAATGTATTCTCACCTGTGTTTCACTGGAAATATTGCAGGATCACTGAGTTCCTGTTCTGCATGTCTTCTTCCTCTGCTTCATCCTCATCACTGTCCACAGGCTTCACAGCTGCCACAACACCGCCATCTGGACCATCCTCCTGAAGAAAAGGAACCTGTCATTGCAAAGCCAAGTTGTGAAGCATACAGCAGGCCACGATGATCTGGCACACCTTCTTTGGTGAGTAGAATAGGGATCCACCTGTCATATGCAGGCACCTGAAACTGGCCTTCAGGAGGCCGAAGGTCCGCTCGATCACCCTCCTAGTTCGCCCATGGGCCACATTGTAGCGTTCCTCTGCCCTGGTCCTGGGATTCCTCACTGGTGTCAGTACCCATGACAGGTTGGGGTACCCAGAGTCACCTGCAAATGGCGAGGGACAACTATTAGACACACACTAACCTGGAGGGATAACCCCAGACAACCATTCCCACTGTCTTGCTTCCAGGGGCTCACCTAATAGCCACACACAGTGCCTCTGGAGTTGACCCATCACATAAGGGATGCTGCTATTCCGCAGGATGTAGGCGTCATGCATTGAGCTGGGGAACATGGCATTCACATGGGAGATGTACTGGTCTTCCAAACATACCATCTGTACATTCATGGAATGATAACTCTTCTGGTTTCTGTATACCTGTTCATTCCTGTGGGGGGGACCAAAGCCACATGTGTCCCATCAATGGCACCTATGATGTTGGGGATGTGTCCAAGGGCATAGAAGTCACCTTTCACTGTAGGCAAGTCCTCCACCTGAGGGAAAACGATGTAGCTCTGCATGTGTTTCAGCAGGGCAGACAACACTCTGGACAACACGTTGGAAAACATAGGCTGGGACATCCCTGATGCCATGGCCAAAGTTGTTTGAAAAGACCCACTTGCAAGGAAATGGAGCACTGATAGCACCTGCACTTGAGGGAGGATTCCTGTGGGATGGCGGATTGCTGACATCAGGTCTGGCTCCAACTGGGTACACAGTTCCTGGATTGTGGCACGGTCAAACCTGTAGGTGATTATCAAATTTCTTTCCTCCATTGTCGACAGGTCCACCAGTGGTCGGTACACCAGAGGATGCCGCCATCTCCTCACATTTCCCAGCGGACGGTGCCTATGAAGGACAACAGCGACCACAGAGACAAACAACTCAGAGGTATGTACCCACAGTTTACACAGAACACAAAATGTGGCCTGTATGTGTGGTGAGACTAGGCCTAGGTATGTGTGACGCAGTTGGAAATCAGGCCATGTGGGCCCCTGAAATGGCGGCTGCCTGACCTCTAAAGTGTGACAATGGGATGTGAGGTAACTGCGCTGGCGTTGTACACCGTCGTGGTAGGCGGTCGGAGACCGCAGCGCAATGCTGCATTGGTTAACATTGGACTCTATGGGTCCCAGGAGCCAATGACGATGTACGCCGGTGGTGATGGTACGCACCGCCGCGGACGTGACCGCCGTAGACGTGACCGCCATTTTCTATCTGTTGAATCACTCGATACTTGATCTTCAACAGGAGAGGACCTACACTGCAAGTGCTGCTATGACCTCAGTCTGGAAGAGACAATGGCTCGTGTGTCTGGGGAAAGTGCCCCTGCCTTCACATCGGAGGAGTTAGAGAAGCTCGTCGATGGGGTCCTCCCCCAGTACACCCTACTCTAAGGTCCTCCAGACAAACAGGTAAGTACACAGGGAGCATGTTGTATGGGCTATGCCTGTGTGGAGAGGGCTGGTTGTAAGAAGGAAGGGGGCAGAGTTCTGCGTGCATGAAAGACAGTGGGTGCATGTGCCACATGGCAAGGGTAGGGATGGGGGCCACTCACTTTGACGGTGCAGTTGGTAATGACTTCTCTTTTTCCCCTGTACAATTCATGTAGGTCAGCACCCACCAGAAGAAAGATAATTGGCGTGCCATCGCCAAGGACGTCCAGACCCTGGGGGTCTACCACAGACAGAGCACCCACTGCTGGAAAAGATGGGAGGACATTCGCCGCTGGAGCAAGAAGACGGCGGAGACTCAGCTGGGGATGGCCTCCCAACGTGGGAGGGGTGCCTGTCGACCATGACCCCCCTGATGTTCAGGATCCTGGCGGTGGCCTACCGGAGTTGGATGGGCGCTTGAGGGCATCACAGCTGACACAAGGGGGTGATTACACTATCATTCTGCTGTCTTTGCACACAGTGGAGGTGTTTGGGTGGGGGAGGAGGGCTGTGGGTTTCCCTAGGCCAGGGTGAGTTCCGTAGGCTAGGCCCCTCCATAAGGCATGGCCCTGTGGCCCCCCAGCCCACCTCTGTAGAGTGCCAAGTACACCTAGTCATGCCCCTGTGTCATTTATGTGTGCAGATGTCGTCCATAGCCTTGTAGGCCATTTCCCATGAATTGCACTATAGAGCCCAAGAGCGCGGCGTAGTGCAGACTCGTCCTCTGATGGGAGCTCCCTTGTGGTGGCGGCAACATCTGCCCCTCTCATCTACAGGTACAGCCGCCACCCCCCCTACCAGCACCGCCCTCCTAGGAGCCCCTCAACCTTCACCCCGTGCCCGCTCACCCAGGAGGGTGGGCATCACCTTCGCCCCAGGCACCTCAGGCCCTGCCCCAGTCACCCCTGCTGCCCTCAGTGAGGAGGCCATTGACCTGCTCAGGTCACTCACTGTTGGGCAGTCTACCATTTTGAAGGCCATCCAGGGTGTAGAAAGGCAGTTGCAACAAACAAATGCATTCCTGGAGGGCATTCATTCTGGTTAGGCGGCCCTTCACCGAGCCTTTCAAACTCTGGCCTCAGCACTGATGGCAGCCATTGTCCCTGTGTCTAGTCTCCCCCTCCAACTTCCTCCACCCAGACCCAATCCCCTGTACCTCTGCCTATCCCAAGCACACCATCAGACCAGCCTGTGCAAACCTCACCACACAAGGGAAGCTCAGGCAAACATAAGCACCACACATCACACAGGCACTCACGCAAGCATCACACACATGCAGACACACCAACATCCACTGCCTCCACTGTGTCCCCTCCTCGTCATCTCCCTACTCCCTCCCTGTCTTTTCTACACACACACCTGCATGCACTACCTCTACAGCCACTACGTCCCTCACCAGCACACCCACCAGCACACCCCGCTCACGTGCAGTCACCACCCCACTACCATTCACACGTCCCCTGTGTCCTCTCCCAGTGTGTCTGTGACGCCCCCTCCGAAGATACACAAACACAGGCTGACACCCACCCAACAGCCATCCACCTCACGACAGCCTCCAGCGCATGCACCTGCACCCAAAGTCACCAAATGTACACCTCCTTCTACCACCACCTCTTCCTCCACTCCCAAACCCCCTCCATCTACCCATCCCAGTGTGTCCCAAAAACTTTTCCTCTCCAGCCTTGACCTTTTTCCCACACCTCCCCACCCCGTCCATCTCATAGGTCCCGAACTAGCACCTCAGCCACAACATCTCCGGGACCAGTGGTGCCTAGTCACAGGTATGTGGAGTGCACCAGCCTCCAGGACAGCCAGTGTGTCACGGAGCCACAGAGCAGCCAGTCCCCCCCTGTGAAGCACCAGAAGTTGGCCAGTGCCCGGCGGGAGAGGGGGAAGACTCTAGCCACCCAAGCCGCTCCCAGGGATCCAGGAGGGAGTGTGGACTCAGCTGTGACACCTCCCAAGGTGGGGAAGGGCCATAAGAAACCCGGCAAGTGTGGGAGGAGCAGCACGGCGGAGAAGACCGCCATCATCCCGCTGCCCAGGAGGGCCCCGCCAGCCCCATCCTCGCTGCCCAGGAGGCCACCACCAGCCCCATCCTCGCTGCCCAGGAGGCCACCGCTAGCCACAGCCCCGCTGCCCAGGAGGGCCCCGCCAGCCCCATCTTCGCTACCCAGGAGGCCACGCCAGCCCCATCTTCGCTGCCCAGGAGGCCACCCCCAGCCACAGCCCAGCTGCCCAGGAGGGCCCCGCCAGCCCCATCCTCGCTGCCCAGGAGGCCACCGCCAGCCCCATCTTCGCTGCCCAGGAGGGCCCCCCCAGCCACAGCCCTGCTGCCCAGGAGGGCACCGTCAGCCCCATCCTCGCTGCCCAGGAGGGCCCCGCCAGCCACAGCCCAGCTGCCCAGGAGGACCCCGCCATCACAGCCCAGCTGCCCAGGAGGGCCCCGCCAGCCACAGCCCAGCTGACCAATGAAGGACCGCCAGCCCCAGTCCAGCTGGGCAATGAAGGACCACCAACTCAAGCACCGCTGAACAGGGCAAGCACCGCTGAACAGGGCACCACCATCACAAGCGCCGCTGAACAGGGCACCGCCAACTCAAGCACCGCTGAACAGGGCACCGCCAAATCGAGCACCGCTGAAGAGGGCACGCCAACTCAAGCACCGCTGAAGAGGGCACCGCCAACTCAAGCACCGCTGAACAGGGCACCGCCAAATCAAGCGCCGCTAGCCCATGAGCGGCAGGGGCACTGACGCAACTGGGACCGTCACAGGGTGAGTTATGCACTCTGGGCACCAGTCCCCCACAAGAACCAGTGGAGACATGCATCCACTACCTCTGTCCTTCACAGGATGAAGCACTCTGGGCACCAGTCCCCCTCCTTAACTGCTTCCCGTACAGACGCTTACCAGGCATTACTTTTGGCTTATCAGGGCCTCACATACCTGTATCTACCTACGTGATCAACACCCAATCTACCCGTTACTGCTCTTGCAGCCCCCCATTTTTTCCCTTAGTTTTATGATCTCATTAAGGCTTATCAGGGCTTCTCATACTTTTATCAATCTACGAGATCAACCTACGTTATCAACACTCAACCTACCCGTTGCTGCTCGGGCAGTGTCATTACCCTTAGTTACATTTTCCTAACAAGCCTACTTAGCTGATTATTCTCTACTACTCTGGCCGCACGGCCCAGCCTTGATGAAGTCACTTGTGTGACGAAACACGTGTTGGCTGTTTTTTCATGATGACACTTTGATTTCTAACGTCTACAAATAAAGGACACCGTCTACTTACAAGACTCAAGATTTCTCTTTACCGTTTACTTCTTCTAAACCTTCAAACGCACTACCAGGGATCTATCATCCCCACCATATGATTGGACAATATAGTCTGTGTGCTGTGGCCTATTTGTTCTAATTTTCCCCTCCAGAACCAGTGGAGACATGCATCCACTACCTCTGTCCTTCACAGGATGAAGCACTCTGGGCACCAGTCCCCCTCCAGAACCAGTGGAGACTGTTATCCACTTGAGAGACTGTGGCATTGCACTCCCCACAATGCAGCAGTGGGCAAACCACCCACTGTATAGACTTGAGAGACTGTGGCTTTGCACTCCCCAGGATGCAGCAGTGGGCAAACCACCCACTGTATAGAATTGAGAGACTGTGCTTTGCACTCCCCAGGATGCAGCAGTGGGCAAACCACCCACTGTATAGACTTGAGAGACTGTGGCTTTGCACTCCCCAGGATGCAGCAGTGGGCAAACCATCCACTGTATAGACTTGAGACTGTGGCTTTGCACTCCCCAGGATTGATCAGTGGGCAAACCACCCACTGTATAGACTTGAGAGACTGTGGCTTTGCGCTACCCAGGATGCAGCAGTGGGCAAACCACCCACTGTATAGACTTGAGAGACTGCGGCTTTGCACTCCCCAGGATACATCAATGGGCATGGAGCCCCCTCGTTGATCTGGCGTTGTGCACTCATCTGGCTGAGTTGCCCCCCCTTCCCTTCCCCCTGAGGTCCTGTTGTATTTCTATCTGATGCCCCTGCAGTGTTCTCTCTGTTTTGATCTGGTATCGAGTTTGGGCCTCGCCCATGCATTTTGGGCCCAGTGGTCCACGGACTATGAATGGTGCAATACCTGGACTACTATTCTTGGTGAATATTTTGTTAATAGTATACATATGTATATTTTTGCGTACTGCATTTTGATATATTACAATGGTTACACTCATTTCCTTTTGTCTTTGCATTCTTCCGGGGGAGTTGGGAGGTGTAGCTATAATGTATAGATAGGTATTAGTGTGTGTGTTGTAGTGGGTGAGGGAGGGGGTGGGGGTGGTGGTGTTGCGTGTGTGTGTGTCACTGTTTTTTCCCTCCCCCTCCCCTGTGTTGTAGGTGCAGTACTCACCGTGGTCTTCGCCGCCGGCGTTGATGCTCCTGGTACAGGAGCAGGAAGACTATCGCAGGTAGGATTTGGAGTTCCCGGTCCATGGTGTCCTCCTTCCTCGTGGAGTGTGTAGAGGTGAGCGTTTTCCCTTCGAAATTCCTGTTTCCGCTGTGTTTTTATCTGCGGTGAATCCGCCCCGGAAAAAGTGGCGGATTGGCCTGTCATAATAGTGTGGGAGGTACATTTTCCTCCGCCTGTCTGTTGGCGGTGGCCGCCGCGCTGTTTGTTTGTACCGCCTTGGCGGTCGGAGTGTTAAAGTGGCTGTCTTTGTTGGCGGTTTCCGCCACGGTCGTAATTCCAAAATGTTTACCGCCGGCCTGTTGGCGGTCTTACTGCCGCTTTAACACCGTCCGCCAGGGTTGTAATGACCACCAAAGTCTCTTTCAAGCACAAAGTACCTGGTTTGGAGTGGAAAATCTCTGCAGAGGGCCGCAGAGGAGGAGATGCGTGAAAAATGGTGTGTGCGTCGGTATCACCCCTTCACACATGGACTTGCGTTGTTATTTTTCACGCGGGGAGACGTGCGCCGTTCTGTGGGAAGAAAAATGGTGTGTGCGTTGTTTCGCCCCTTCACACACTGACTTTCATCGTTACTTTTTCACTCGGGGAAGACATGCGTCTTTTTCCCGGCACGCTGGCCGACTCCTTCTATGGTTTGAGGGATTACCAGATGTCCCAGGGTCTGTGCGTGGATTCCTCGGCTTGTTATCTGGCTGTGCGTTGTTCCGGGAGGCTGTGTGTGGAATTTTCTTTTTCACGGCAGGCGTTGCGTCGATTTCCTCTCTGGAAGTCAGGTGGCATTGTCCATGCGAGGCCGTGCGTCGAAGTTCCGGTCACCCCGTAGGCGTCGCGTCAAGCAGCGTTGCCTTGTGGCGATTTTCTCACCGCGGAGCAAGCTGTGCGTCAAATTTTTCAGCGCACGAGGAGTCCAAATGAAAAAGAGTAGTCTTTTTGGTCCTGAGACTTCAGGGAACAGGAGGTAAGCTCTATCCAAGCCCTTGGAGAGCACTTTTGCAGCCAGACAAGAGTTCAGCAAGGCAGCAGGCCAACAGCAAGGCAGCGGTCCTTTGTAGAAAGCAGACAGGTGAGTCCTTTGAGCAGCCAGGCAGTTCTTCTTGGCAGGATGCAGGTTCTGGTTCAGGTTTCTTCTCCAGCAAGTATCTGAGGTGGTAGGGCAGAGGCCCTGTTTTACACCCAAATGTGCCTTTGAAGCGGGGGAGACTCCAAAGAGTGGTTTAAAAGTGCACCAGGTCCCCTTTCAGTTCAATCCTGTCTGCCAGGGTCCCAGTAGGGGGTGTGGCAGTCCTTTGTGTCAGAGCAGGCCCTCCACCCTCCCAGCCCAGGAAGACCCATTGAAAATGCAGATGTATGCAAGTGAGGCTGAGTACCCTGTGTTTGGGGTGTGTCTGAGTGAATGCACAAGGAACTGTCAACTAAACCTAGCCAGACGTGCATTGTAAGGCACAGAAAGATTTAAGTGCAGAGAAATGCTCACCTTCTAAAAGTGGCATTTCTAAAATAGTAATATTAAATCCAACTTCACCAGTCAGCAGGATTTTGTATTGCCATTCTGGCCATACTAAATATGGCCTTCCTATTCCATTCAGATCAGCAGCTGCCACTTCAACAATGTGTGCGGGCAGCCCCAATGTTAGCCTATGAAGGGAGCAGGCCTCACAGTAGTGTAAAAACGATTTTAGACTACCAGGACATGTAAACTACACAGGTACATGTCCCGCCTTTTACCCACACAGCACCCTGCTCTAGGGGTTACCTAGGGCACACATTAGAGGTGACTTATGTGTAGTAAAAGGGGAGCTTTAGGCTTGGCAAGTACTTTTACATGCCAAGTTGAAGTGGCAGTGGAACTGCACACACAGGCCTTGCAATGGCAGGCCTAAGACAAGGTAAAGTGGCTACTTGAGTGGGTGGCACAACCAGTGCTCCAGGCCCACTAGTAGCATTTATCTACAGGCCACAGGCACATACAGTGCACATTACCAGGGACTTAAAAGTATATTAAATAGTCCATTTGGGTATGATCCAAAGTTACCATGTTTAAAGGGAGAGAGCATATGCACTTTAGCACTGGTTAGCAGTGGTAAAGTGTGCAGAGTCTAAAAGCCAGCAAAAACAGATTCCACAAAGTGGAGGGAGGCAGGCACAAAGTTAGGGGTGACCACCCTAAGGCATGTCAGGTCTAACATGTGTCCCCCCAGCTGAAAGTGGGGAGAGCTACCCAACTTCCTGGGAGCTCTCATCGCTAAGGCGGAAGTATCTGGAGAGACCATCAGCATTGGTGTGGTCAACCCCTGGGCGATGCTCCACCGTAAAGTCCATCCCCTGTAGGGAAATGGACCACATCAAGAGTTTTGGATTCTCACCCCTCATCTGCATGAGCCATCTGAAGGGCCTGTGGTCTGTCTGAACCCAGAAGTGAGTCCCAAACAGGTAGGGTCTTAGGGCCAGATGTAGGTAGGAAAAAATTATCGAGTCGGAAACTGCGAGCCGTTGCGACTCATAATTTCTGACTCGCTAAATGGTATCCAAGAAGAAAAAGCGACTTCATTTTGCGACTCGCAAATGAAGTCGCACCGCAGATTGCGAGTCCGCTGTTTGCGAGGTCGCTTTTTGCAACCGCACTAAAAACGAACACGCAAATTGCGGGTGGGTGTCGCAAATTGCGACTGTGCTGCAAATTGAATGCAGGTGCAGCAGAACAGTCTGGAAAACACTTCCTGGCTCTTGATGATGACATCACAGCCAGGACGTTTACTAATACACCTGGGAGGAGGGAGGACCACACCCATTTTCAACTGCTGAACAGCCAACAGGAGAAACAGCAGCTACAATGGCAGAAACTCCTATGAAGAGAAAACTGAAATTTGCTGAAAAAGAACTGGAGGTGCTGATGGAGGAATGCTGCCAGCACCACAAACAACTTTTTGGTAGAACAGCCTTCAGTATGCCAGAGGTGGAAAAAAGACGGATTTGGAGTGACATACAGGACAAAGTCAACTCAATGGGTGTGAGCCACCGGAGTATTGAGGAACTAAAGAAACGGTGATATGACCTGCGCTCCCGGACCAAGGAGAGGGTGGCAGAGCGGCTCCGGGAGATGAAGGGCACTGGAGGGGGACCATCCACCATACCACCACCCACACCCTTGGAGGAAAGAGTGGAGGAGACCCTGGAGCCAGAGGCAGTGTCCGGGATAGGAGAGCTGGACACGTCAGCGCCAGGACCATCAACCGGTGAGTACCATGAGACATGCATCTACACCCATATCTGCCATACCCCCATCCACCTAGTACACAGCAGCATGCACAACCAAAATAGTTCCATTTCAGAGTAGCAACCACCAGAATGGTGCATTATGGGCAATGTAGTCAAGTAGGCAGTTGATAGGCAACAGTTTATTAGGAAGCAGATAACAGATGGTAGATACTGACAGTGTGTTCCCTATGTCCCACAGGTCTCCCACACGACACCACCTCCAGCCACAGTGTCCAGGGGCCACAGGTCAGCCACCTGCCAGCACAGGACCCAGGACCAGCCACCACAGGGACCTGCACCACCCAAACACAGTCCCCTCCTGATGCACCAGTGGCCATACTGGAGAGTGAGCCAGCACCCGGTCCCAGCCACAGTGCCAGTGTACAGGACACGGAACCTCCACCGCATCGCAGACAACGTCTCAGTGTCCCTCCAGTGCCACAGGGTGAAGCAGGGGACGCCTCCATGTCTGCCACCGAGGCTGCTCTCCTACATGGTCAGCGCCTGCATACAAGAGAGATAAGAATTATTTCAGGGGCCATGCAGCGCATGGAACACAACCAGACCACAGGGCTGCAACTGGTACACACTGAGGTGCAACAGCTAAACACCCATGTTGGTGACTTTGCGCTCTCACGCATACACGCCGCAGGACAATGAGGAGGGCTCTACTGTTAGAAGTGTCTCAGCCACAGACACCAGGGTGTTGCGCAGTGGTAGCACACGGCAGGGCACTGCAGACACCCCAGGAACAAGCCATTCTGGGCGAGCATGGCATAGGGTATGTGCTACGCACTGTCATTGACTGGAGGCACATGAGCTAAATGTGTCCTCATGGCAGGTGGACTTTTACAGCCCCTGAACTGTAGTTTGTGTAAATAGTTTTTTGGTGCACATTATTAAAGTCCTTGTTTGTTCCATTTCACACCTGGACTCTTTGTGTGTGACATTCGTGTGTGTGGTGACAGTTAGCACGTACCTTCCAAAGTATTGGTTTGCAATGTGGTCCCGTCTCTGTCTGCCTTGATTTGCAATGCTTCTATCCCAATGATGGCGATGTGGTAGCTCTTGCTCGTCATCCTCCGAATCTGGGTCTTCTGGGGTGAGAGGTAGCCCACGTCTGGTGGCAATGTTGTGCAGTATAGCGCATGCGCCAACGATCTTGAAAGCTGTTATTGGGGCATACTGGAGGGTACCTCCACTTCTGTGGTGGCATCTGAATCTTGCCTTCAGCAGTCCAAAGGTCCTTTCTATAATATTTCGGGTCCTCCTATGTGAACTGTTGTATCCCCTCTCTGTCTCATTGCTGGGTGTTAAGTACAGGGTAAGTATCCATGGTCGTAGTGCATATGCACTGTCACCTGTTTGGCACAAAATGTACAATGTTAGCTGGGCATACATGGGTTCCACATTGACCTGTGTGTATGTCTTCAAGGTGTATTCAGCTATACCTAGGAGGTATCCGTCTCCAAACTCCCCACGTTCTAGGCGTTGGTGTATCCCACTGTGCCTGAAAATGTAGGAGTCACGTGTACTCCCTGGAAATTTGGCAACCATGTCAGTGATAAGATAATGGGCGTCACATACCACCTGGATGTTCAGTGAGTGGGTACACTTCCGGTTGCGGAACAGATATTCCAGATTTGCAGGAGGGCATATTTGTATAAGTGTCCTGTCTACACACCCTATTACATGGGGGAAGTGGACAATCCTGTAGAATTCCAACTTGGTGCTGTTGATTTCTGCCTCATTCCTGGGTAGGTATATGTATCTGGACATGTGTGTGAGTATAGCATCTAGGAATGCTCTGAAGAACTGTGAGAGTGCACTTTGGGATACCCCACCTGCCACAGCAATGACCCCCTGATAGCTACCCGAGGCCAAGAGGTGCAGTGAGCATAGCACTTGCACATGTGTGGGGATGGCGCTGCCGCGCTCAGTCTGGCGTTGAAGCTGCGGATTGAGTAGATCTATTAAATCTAGGATTGCTGCACTGCTAAGTCTGTATTTATAATATATCTCCTCCTCAGTTTGTTGGAAAAGTGTCTGTCTGGTTCTGTATATCTTCTCCTGTCTCTGGCTCCTCCTCCTCATCTGCTGTGCGGCGTGGGCTCTCCTCCTTCTTGCTATCACATATATCTCCGCCATCTTGAGTAACCCAGGTGCCTTCTGGGTCTCCTTTTATACTTTGGTTCTGGTTACCACCTGCTCTGAGTTAGTGGTAAATTGGAAGTGCAAAATGGGCTTTTTGCGACTAGTCGCAATTTGCGAGTGGCTATTGCATTTGGTTTGCGACTCGCAAATAGCGACTTCCTATTTGCGGGTGGCAAAATGGGGTCGCTATTTTTGCATGTCGGTAATGGCTCGCGTCGCATTTTGCGATTCGGAAATGGGATTTTTGCATCCCATTTCCGATTTTGCGGGTCGCAAATTGCGATTCGGGCCATTTGCGACTCACAAAAGTTTGCTACATCTGGCCCTTAGCTTCTTCAGTGCCCAGACCACAGCGAATGCTTCTCTCTCAATAGCACTCCACCTTTGTTCCCGTGGTAATAGTCTTCTTCTAATAAAGGCTACCGGTTGGTCTGAGCCCTCCTCATTTAGCTGTGCTAGAACAGCCCCTATGCCATGCTCTGAAGCGTCTGTCTGCACAATATATTCCTGGGAGTAGTCAGGGGCCTTGAGCACAGGGGCCGTGCACATGGCTTCCTTCAGAGAATCAAAGGCTTTCTGACAAGCTTCTGTCCAATTCACCAACCTAGGTTGTTTCTTGGAAGTGAGTTCTGTCAAGGGGGATACAATGGTACCATAGCCCTTGACGAATCTGCGGTAGTATCCAGTGAGGCCCAAAAAGGCTCTCACCTCAGTCTGTGTTCTAGGTGGTTGCCAGGCCTTGATAGTCTCAATCTTGGCCTGGAGTGGCTTCACCTTGCCACCACCTACTAGGTGTCCCAAGTACACCATGGAACCCTGCCCAATCTGGCACTTACTAGCCTTGATGGTCAGGCCTGCCTGTTGCAGAGCCTGAAGCACCTCCTTGAAGTGAAGCAGGTGTTCCTCCCAGCTGGAACTGTAGACAGCTATGTCGTCCAGGTAAGCTGCACAGTAGGCATCTTTACCAGCTAGTACACCGTTAACCAACCGTTGGAAGGTAGCGGGGCATTTTTCATCTCAAATGGCATCACCTGGAATTGGTAATGGGCATCAGGGGTGGAAAATGCTGATCTTTCTTTAGCCCCCTCAGTCAGGCCGATCTGCCAGTACCCTGAAGTAAGATCGAACGTACTCAGGAACTTGGCAGCGCCTACTCTGTCCACGAGCTCATCAGCTTAGAGGATGGGGTGAGCATCAGTCCGGGTGACTGAGTTGAGACCCCGGTAGTCCACACAGAACTGGAGTTCTGGCTTCGCACCTGGGGCAGTAGCCCTAGGAACCAATACCACAGGGCTGACCCAGGGACTACTGGATTTCTCAATAACTCCTAAAGTCAACATCTTGGAGACCTCCTCCTTGATGCTGGCCTTCACCTTATCCGACAACCTATAAATTTTGTTCTTCACAGGGGGACTGTCACCTGTGTCAATGTCATTAACACAGAGGTGGGTTAGTCCAGGAGTAAGGGAGAACAGGGGGGAGAACTGCTCTAACAGCTCATAGCAGTCTCCTCTCTGGGTTAGAGTCAGGGAGTCAGAGAGAATGACACCCCCCACTGACCCATCCCCTTCTTTGACCGCGGAGGAGGTCGGGGAGAGGTTCATTCTCCTCTTCCATTCCCCTGATCTGTGAGCAGGAGCATAATGACCTCAGACCTCTCAAAGTGAGGTTTGAGCCAGTTGTGATGGAGGACCTTTAGGGGGTGCTTAGGGGTCTTGAGGTCCACTAGGTAAGTGGCCTCCCCTTCACACTCCTTGATCTCAAAGGGGCCAGTCCAGCGATCCTGGAGAGCCCTGGGCTCCGCTGGCTCCATCACCCAAACTTTGTCTCCAGGTGAGAACTCAACCAGAGTGGCCTTCTGGTCATACCACTCCTTCATCACCTCTTGACTGGCCTCGAGGTTACTCTGGTCCTGCTTCCAGAAGCAATGGGTTTCGTTGCGGAGGGCCAGCATGTAGCTGACCACATTCTGGGGAGGTGACTTGGGAGCTTTCTCCCCGCCCTCCTTATCAATGCTTAGGGGTCCCCTGACAGGGTGACCATAGAGATGCTCAAAGGGGCTGAACCCCACCCCTTTCTGGGGCACCTCTCTGTAAGCAAACAACAGGCAGGGTAAGAGGACGTCCCACTTACGCCTCATGGCATCAGTCAGGCCATCAATCATGCCTTTCAGGGTCTGGTTGAATCTCTCAACAAGCCCATTGGATTGAGGATGATAAGGGGTGGTAAACCGGTAGGTCACCCCACACTCATCCCACATGGACTTCATTTATGCAGGCATGAAGTTTGTGCCCCTGTCAGACACGACCTCCTTAGGGAATCCCACACGGGTAAATATTCCCAACAGGGCTCTGGTCAACACCGGTGCAGTCACTGTTCTCAAAGGGATTGCCTCTGGATAGCGGGTGGCATGGTCCTCCAAAACCAGGATAAACCTGTTGCCCAAGGCAGTTTTGGGGTCCAAGCGACCAACAATGTCGATGCCCACCCTTTCAAAGGGGGTGCCAACGACTGGGAGTGGGAGCAGGGGAGCTTTAAGCCGTTTCTCTGTCTTCCCACTAGCCTGGCAGGTGGGGCAAGCTCTGCAGAAGTTATCTGAGGCTGTCCTCATTCTGGGCCAATAGAAGTGGGTGTCAAGCCTGTTAAAGGTCTTGTCTTGGCCCAGGTGTCCTACCAGGGGGATGTCGCGAGCCAGGCCCAGTAGGACGTTCCGGTAACACTGGGGGACCACCAGCACATGGGGTGCCCCAGGACCTGGAACCTTACTCTCACTGTAAAGGAGATCATTCTCCCAGTAAATATGGTGAGTGCCAGAGGCATCACTTGCTGCTTGGGCTGTGGCCTGTTGCCTCAGACCCTCAAGGGCAGGGCATTCCTTCTGCTCCTTGCAGAATGCTGCCCTGGTTGGCCCCCCATCTACTTGCCAGCCAGCAAGTTTAGGTAGGTTACCCAGGTCAGCTATGTCCTCCCCAGTTGGCTCAGGGGCCTCCTCCTCCTCAGGGGCCTCGTCCACCACCGTGGGAACATTTGAGGCGGGTTTCCCGCACCTCTTGCCCTTCCTCTTTGCAGCTGTCTGGGCCATTTTTCCAGGCTCCAGACGCCCTTGACTCCCTTCCCTGGCAGCCACGGACCGTGTGGTCATGCAGACCAACTCAGGTAACCCTAACATCTCCAGGTGAGATCAGAGCTCTACTTCTTTCCAAGCAGTATGCTCAAGATCATTGCCTAACAGACAATGTACAGGCATGGCAGGACTCACAACTACTTTCAGAGTACCAGAGACCCCCCCCCACTCAAAGGGAACCAGAGCCACTGGTAGGTGACTCTCACGATTGTCAGCGACTATGACCTGGTGGAATGAATTAGGGATTATCTGCTCTGTTGACACCAGCTGACTCTTGATAGTAGTCATACTGGCTCCTGTGTCACGCAGAGCCTCCACCTTTTGCCCATCAATGGTGACCCAGTGCCTGTACTTGGAAGTATTTTGGGGCATGTTGGCTTTGGGCACCATTTCTCTTTCTCCCAGGGACACTAGGGAAATCTCTACCTGCTCCCCAAAGCTATCTGGGTCCATCTCCCCCCGAGCACTACACTAGTCATCCCAGGTGTCTGTCCGGTAGTGGACGGTGCCCTCTTGGAGCACTGGGGGTCGCCTTTATAGTGACCATACTGGTAGCACTCCAGGCATTTGGGGTTGGATTTCCCTGATTTATCATACGTCCCTGGCTTTTTCCCAAATCTGGAAAAGGAATGGTTGCCACCCCCTCCCTGGGAATTCTTTTGGGGGCCTTTTGAGAGTTTCCTTATTTGTAAGTTTATCCCCCCCCTCTTTCTTCTGTTGGGAACCCTGACCACCTTTGTGGGTGTCCCCCCCAGGTACCTTTTTGGACACTCTGGTGCTAACCAAGAGGTCCGCCTCCTCAGCAAGCTTCCTGGGATTAGTCAGCTTACTATCTACCAAGTGCTGGCGCAAATCTGTAAAAGTAGTATTGAGCATATGCTCTCTCAGAATCAAGTCCATATAACCCTTTATAATCATCTACTTTGTTGCCCCGCACCCATCCATTCAGTGCCTTACTGGAAAAGTCAAAGAAATCTACCCATGTTTGTGTGGATTGTTTGGGGCTGTCCCTGAACCTCTAACGGTATCCCTCAGGGGTCAGCCCAAACTCAGCAAGTAAAGTGGCTTTCGGAAGTGGGTATGTGTTTTGATCAGGTTAATCCAATGTGAGAAGTGTGTCCCTCCCCAATGGCGGCACATAACCCCACATAGCTGTACCCCATTGCCCTTCAGCAACTTCATAAGCAGCTTACCATTTATCTATGTCATCTCCCACCACAAAACTGGGCACCACATTTTTGGGTATACGAACCTTCTTTTCTCCAGCAGGTCCTGTCTGTATGCTGCCACCATTACTGCTGGATTCAGACTGTCTTGCCTTGATCTCCAGCTCCTTGAGACTCAGTTCATGAGCCAACAATAGTTCCTTTTCAGCCAAAGCTCTCTCAGCTGCAGCTTCAACTCTTTCAGCTTCCACCTGTTTGGCTGCTCTTTCAGCCTTCCTTTCCTCCTGTTGGGCCTCAATTTTCAGTTTTGCCACTTGCAATTGGAACTCCCTTTCTTCTCTCCTTTCCTCTGCGGTCAGGCTTTGATCAGAGACACTGCTCCCTGGTCTGGAAGGGGCCATAATTGCAGTGGTAACATTACCCACTGATGGCAATAAATCCTATGAGAGGCCATTTTCTGGCTCCTCTAGCTCATCATCCTCCTCTAAATGGGCTTCTGCCCAGGCCCTCAGCGCCACTTGAAAGTTCTCCTTTTTAGAGGCCCCTTGGGTGGGTACTCTCATCACCCTGCAGAACCCTTTTAGCTGTTTGACAGCATATAGGTCCAAATCTCCCACTTGAGACCCAGCCAGAGACATGTTGAGTGAGGATTTAGTTTTTGAAAATTTTCAGGAAAAATGAATTTGCAAAAAAGAGATAAAAATCAAGTTGACCTTCAACTGTGGTAGGTAGTGAAATACTTAGCTACTGTATGTCACTGCACAAATACAAGTCCTATCCTCACCGCTGAGCACCAATGTTAGAAATAGGGTTTTTGGTTGGCAGTCAGGTTACCCTCTGTCCAAGCAAGAACCCTCACTCTAGTCAGGGTAAGTCACACACATTCCAAATTATCCTGTGCCCACCCTCTGGTAGCTTGGCACGAGCAGTCAGGCTTAACTTAGAAGGCAATGTGTAAAGTATTTGTGCAATAAATCATAAAATAACACCATATGGCACCACAAAAATACACCACACAGTGTTTAGAAAAATATAGAATATTTATCTGGATATTTGTAGATCAACGCAATAAAAGATGCAATAAGAATTTGTGAAAATATATTAAGTCTTTAAAAAGCAAACAAAGGGGGTGATTCTCACCCTGGCGGGCGGCAGAGGCCGCCCGCCAGAGTTCCCCCCTCCAAAATACCGCTCCGCGGTCGAAAGACCGCTGAGGGTATTTTGGGATTTGCACTGGGCTGGCGGGCGACCGCCAAAAGGCCGCCCGCCAGCCCAGTGCAAATCATCCTTCCCACGTGGACGCCGGCTCAGAATTGAGTGGGAAGGTGCGACGGGTGCAGTGGCACCTGTCGCGTATTTCAGTGTCTGCAAGGCAGACACTGAAATACAAAGTGGGGCCCTCTTACGGGGGCCCCTGCAGTGCCCATGCCATTGGCATGGGCACTGCAGGGGCCCCCAGGGGCCCCACGACACCCCATACCGCCATCCTGTTCCTGGCGGGCGAACCGCCAGGAACAGGATGGCGGTATGGGGTGTCAGAATCCCCCATGGCGGCGCAGCAAGCTGCGCCGCCATGGGGGATTCCCAGGGCAGCGGAAAACCGGCGGGAGACCGCCGGTTTTCCCTTTCTGGCCGCGGCTGAACCGCCGCGGTCAGAATACCCTGTGGAGCACCGCCAGCCTGTTGGCGGTGCTCCCTCCAACCCTGGCCCCGGCGGTCCATGACCGCCGGGGTCAGAATGACCCCCAAAGTCTCTTTCAAGCACAAAGTACCTGGTTTGGAGTGGAAAATGGTGTGTGCGTCAGTTTCACCCCTTCACACATGGACTTGCGTCGTTAATTTTCATGCGGGGAGACGTGCGTAGTTCTGCAGGAAGAAAAATGGTGTGTGCATGGGTTTCGCCCCTTCACACATGGACTTGTGTCGTTATTTTTTAACTCGGGGAAGACGTGCGTCGTTTTCCGGCACGTGGGCTGACTCCTTCTATGGTTCGCGGGATTACCAGATGTCCCAGGGTCTGTGCGTGGATTCCTCGGCTTGTTATCTGGCTGCGCGTTGTTCTGGGAGGCTGTGCGTGGAATTTTCTTTCTCACGGCAGGCGTCGCGTTGATTTCCTCTCTGGAAGTCGGGCGGCGTTGTCCATGCGAGGCTGTGCGTCGAAGTTGCGGTCGCCCCGTAGGCGTCATGTCGAGCACCACCGGTGTGCGTCGATTTTCTCACCGCGGAGCAAGCTGTGCATCGAATTTTTCGGCGCACGAGGAGTCCAAATGAAAAAGAGAAGTATTTTTGGTCCTGAGACTTCAGGGAACAGGAGGCAAGCTCTATCCAAGCCCTTGGAGAGCACTTTTGGAGCCAGAAAAGAGTTCAGCAAGGCAGCAGGCCAACAGCAAGGCAGCAGTCCTTTGTAGAAAGCAGACAGGTGAGTCCTTTGAGCAGCCAGGCAGTTCTTCTTGGCAGGATGCAGTTTCTGGTTCAGGTTTCTTCTCCAGCAAGTGTCTGAGGTGGTAGGGCAGAGGCCCTGTTTTATACCCAAATGTGCCTTTGAAGTGGGGGAGACTTCAAAGAGTGGTTTAGAAGTGCACCAGGTCCCCTTTCAGTTCAATCCTGTCTGCCAGGGTCCCAGTAGGGGGTGTGGCAGTCCTTTGTGTCAGAGCAGGCCCTCCACCCTCCCAGCCCAGGAAGACCCATTCAAAATGCAGATGTATGCAAGTGAGGGTGAGTACCCTGTGTTTGGGGTGTGTCTGAGTGAATGCACGTGGATTGTAAGGCACAGAAAGATTTAAGTGCAGAGAAATGCTCACCTTCTAAAAGTGGCATTTCTTAAACAGTAATATTGAATCCAAATTCACCAGTCAGCAGGATTTTGTATTACCATTCTGGCCATACTAAATATGACCTTCCTACTCATTCATATCAGCAGCTGTCACTGCAACAATGTGTGAGGGCAGCCCCAATGTTAGCCTATGAAGGGAGCAGGCCTCACAGTAGTGTAAAAACGATGTTAGGAGTTTTACACTACCAGGACATGTAAGCTACACAGGTACATGTCCTGCCTTTGACCCACACGGCACCCTGCTCTAGGGGTTACCTAGGGCACACATTAGAGGTGACTTATGTGTAGAAAAAGGGGAGCTTTTGTTACGACTCAGTCGTCCCATTTCCAGGGGGCGCTGTAAGGGGACTGTCAGATGCCTGGGAATCACCTTGAACACCTATCTAGAGTCCCTTGCTGACTCCTGTTTGTTTCTCGTTTCTCCATGGTACACTTGTGTAGGACTACATCTGCTTCTTGGGACTGCAAATCCCATAATGCACTGCTTGGTAGTCAGGAAAACCCGGATTCTGTTTCCCATTGTTTTCAATGGGAGAAGTCCAGTTGCTCCTTTTCACTGGATCCTCTCCTCCAGGACTTGCAAGTGTCCGAAACCACACACACCTGAAACCTCTCCTGTGCAGCACAGCTTGGAACTGCTTATAAGCAGCCATTTCCTCAAGCTCCCCGTCGTGCATCGGACTTCAATTCCTTTGTGTTACAGACCCCTTGTCGGATGGTGTTCCAGTTTTGTTCCTGTTCTGTTCCAGCCTGATCCTGTTTCCTGTTTCTCTGCCCTGCTCCTGATTGTTCCAGCCAGAGTCTGCTCCCTACTTCTTAGCCTTGTACCTGTTTGTTTCTTCCAAAGCCTGCTCCCTGTTTCTCTGCCCTGCTCCTGCCTTGTTTCAGCCTGAACCTTCTCTCTGTTTCCCAGTCCTGTTTACTGCTCATTTCCTACTCCCTGTATTCCAGTCCTGTCCTTGCCTGTTCCAGCCAGAGCCTGTTCTCAGTTTCCCAGTCCTGTCTCTGTCTGTCCCAGCCAGAAGTTTGCGCCCTGTTTTCAAGTCCTAGACCCGCCTTTGCTTCAGCCTGAGCCTGTTCCTAGTTCTTGCTTCTGCCTCTTTGTTTGTTCCCTTCTGTTTCTGTTTCTTCTTGGTTCTTTGTGTCTGGTAAGTGTTCTATCAGTCTTCACCAGTGTATACGTGTCCTCCTGTGTACTGGGGTTGGCTCCTGGTTCCCAGGAGGCAATTCCAGCCCCCATCCTTGTCCAGTGTTATACGTTGTATTTCGTGCCTAACAGTGACAGTGTGCTATTGCTGTTTTCTCAGGAATCGCCACTGTGTTTCCAGCTGGACCCACAAGAGCGTGTCCTGTGTATGTAAGTACTATCCTTGTTTGTGCTCTAGGGTCCAGAGACAGAATCACTTCTGCTGCCTCCTTTCTATGGGGCTGGCAGGGTGACTATCTGTAAGAGCAAACTGCACAGAGGCATTGAGATTCCCTGTCACTGTGGGAGGTTCTGCGCCTTACTCTGTGTACAACCCCAGCGTGTTTGTCCACTGGTAATCCGTCTCCTGTTTGTTCACACAAGGGTTGCTCTGCTTTTACTTTCCTGTTTCCTGTGCCTGTCCATAGCTGTCCTTTCCGTGTATGCCTTTAGCTGCTCTTCTGCCCCAGGACACTACCTCTCTAGGATATTCGGTGACCTCAAGGGGTGTCCCAACCATAATCCTGATCAGACCCGCCCGAAACCGTGACAGCTTTAGGCTTGGCAAGTACTTTTAAATGCCAAGTCGAAGTGGCAGTGGAACTTCACACACAGGCCTTGCAATGGCAGGCCTGGGACAAGGTAAAGGGGCTACTTGAGTGGGTGGCACAACCAGTGCTGCAGGCCCACTAGTAGCATTTAATCTACAGGCCCTAGACACATACAGTGCACATTACTAAGTATATTAAATAGTCCAATTGGGTGTGATCCAAAGTTACCATGTTTAAATAAAGGGAGAAAGCATATGCACTTTAGCACTGGTTAGCAGTAGTAAAGTGTGCAGAGTCTAAAAGCCAGCAAAAACAGAGTCCAAAAAGTGGAGGGAGGCAGGCAAAACGTTAGGGGTGACCACCCTAAGTCATGTCAGATCTAACAGTGACATAAGCTTCTTTGGATTCCGATTCTCAGAGCAAGGGATTGGCCCTACCCGACCAAGGTGAGAGACATCCAAGAAGCCCCGATCTCTGTCTCTGGGGTCAGAGGTTTTCTGGGTATGGTCACGTAATGTGAGTGTTTCATGAAGAACCTATCAGATCATCCTTGATTGGGCAGTGAAGAGGAAGAACGTGCATTTGAGAACACCAAGAAGGCCCTTTCAGTTGACACTGCTCTGGCCTTTTTCGACCCCTAACACGAATCCCAGCTATCCATTGATGCCAGCCCCAATGGTTCGGGGGAGGTCCAAGCCCAGACGCAGGACTGTGGAAATTGGGCTCCCATTGCCTTTGCCAGCAGAACACTAACACCTACAGAGCAGCAGTATTCCCAGATAGAACAGGAGGCCAATGCCATCCACTGGGGGTGCCAGCATTTCCACATCTACCTATATGGCAAGAACTTAATGGTGGTTATTGCCCACAAGCCACTCCTTCCCCTCTTCAAGGGGTCGTCGTCAAAACCTCCGTAGCGAATTGAGAAGTGGATACTACACTTACAAGAGTTCGATTTCCGTGTGGAGTACTACCCGCACCCCGCTAACCCCCATGAAGCCGAAGAGGCCCTCAAAACCGAAAAATACATCATGTTGGTGGTGGACCGGGCCCGGCCATTGCCCATACCCCTTGCCGAAGTGGTGGAAGTTGCAGGCAGAGATGACTGTCTAATGTTAGCCATGGAAACCATAAGATCCAGTGACTGGCACCCGCTACATTACCCTGCCAGTTTCCATACCCTGGAGCACTCCTTCACATCGGCCATGAACTTTCAGTGAGAGAAGACAGGTGTTTACTGCAAGGGTCCCCGCCTGGTGCTGCCTGCTTGTCTGCGACCACGGGCTGTTCTGCTAGTGCATGGAGCCCACCAGTGGATTGTCAAATCAAAAAACAGACTTCGAAGTAAGGTCTGGTTTCCAGGTCTGGACCAACAGGTGGAAGATGTTGTCAAAGGATGCCTTGTCTGCCAGGCAAGTGGAGTGCCTGATCACCCAGCACCAGTCATCACTGAAGAAGGCCCCACTGCCCCCTGACAGAGAGTCAGCGCCGACTTCGGGAGCCTTCCTGATGGGACTCACGTGTTAGTATTAATAGAGGACTGTTCTCAGTACCCCGAAGTGGAAATCATGCTGTCCACATCAGCACAAGTACTTATCCCAAAAATGGAGAAACTGATGGCCACCCATGGCCTTTTTGGTGAGGTACGCACAGTCAACAGGCCCCCATTCAACAGCCGCAAGTGGGCTGAATTTTTGAGATCCTGGAATACCACACACCTTCGGATCACACCCAGGTGGCCTCAGGCAAATGGAGAGGTGGAACGATTTGTGAAGACACTATCCAAGACAATCCGCATTGCTGTAGCAGAACCGCAGAATGTTGAGAGTGCTATCTACATTTTTCTCTGTGAGTATAGGGTCACACCCCACGCTACTGCCAGAGCCACTCCAAGCCAATTCTGTTTTAGGAGAGCTGTGACGGACACCATTTCCCATCACCCTCTCTGGGCCACTCAGCCCAGTCCCCAAAGTCAATCCATGAGAAGGAGGTCTCACAATAATGACTATGTGTCAAGGAAGCAGAGAGCCCGTAAGATCCCTGTCCGGGTAGAAATGCTGTTCTGGTAATAGACGGCCACCCAGTGGGAAAATAACATCTACCTTTTGAGGCTGAGATGTGGACTGTGACAGCCATCAAAGGGACCATGGTAACTGCACGAGAGATGGTGAGAGCTTCATAAGAAATGTATCCCAGTATCAGCGGCTTTTCATCTCCTCCCCCTCAGGTTTCATGGGAAATGACTCCATGACCACCGGACCCCGAGTGACCAGTACGGCACTGCATTCTTGCACAAGCTCCTGAGACGGTTTGAGCTCTCTACAGCAGGTAGTGTAACATCTGAACAACCCACCCCACCATGCCAGACTCTCCCAGCAGTTGAATGGACACAGCCCCCAGCCGGAAGCCCACTGCTCCCTGGAGAAACCCAAAGGGCACTGTCCAGGAGATCAGGGGTTGGGCATCACAACCTCAGGTCCAATTCCGACCCATCCCTACGCTAAGCAGACTTTGTAGTTGACAGACTGTACTCACATTTGCAATGTTATGATCATGTATCTTTGAACTGAATCCTATGTTTTTGGTTTTGTTCCTTTTTCCTGGTTGGGGAGGAATGTAGTGTTTTCTGTACCCAGGGTAACTCATTATGGAACGTTTGAAAAGGGGCTAAATGGATACACCCCCTCCTCTGCGAGGAGCAGTGGTCGGGTCAGGGATGATGTAGGGTGGAGGAGTTAAGTACAGGGGGAACGGCAGGAAAAGTTAGTTAGTGAGGAATGCAAAGTGATAATAAAGAAACTGTAAGATCACCTCCAGGCTTGAGTGTAATCTTTGGGGCCCACACAACAGGCCACACCCCCACCAAAGACAACAGAAAGGGGGCTATGATCTGAGAGTAGTCATCCCAAATACACTGCATGTCCCTCAAGAATAAGTCCAGCCTTGTGTGTACCCCAAGCATTGGACAATAGTAGAACTCATGGCAGATGGGTGTCACCTCCGTACACTATTACACCCAACCCAAAAACTTGCTGGCAACACAACTGGTTGGGGACCTCTGTAATGGAGGACATGATCTGTCCCTTGCCCTGCTGTGCGCCATGCTAATGCTGTCTCCCCAGAGACTCAGCATTTGAAAAGCATATGTGACCTAAACAATCAATCATGCATTCATAAGTAAGCTCTGTGACTCATACATTATCAAAAAATATCAGGTTTTCTGTCAATGTCCTCCAGCTCTGCATTCTTGTCTTCCTCACTCACTGACATGTGTTGAGTCACCTGTGTCAACTGAGCCTTTACGGGATTGTCGGTGCACCAACTGTTCAATAATCTGGGTACGTTCTGTTGCTGCCTGCTCTTTCAGGGTATCCCCCATGATGCAATTCCCCAGACAGTTTTCTCCATCACTGACCCTCCGTGCTTGCCCCAGGTGGGGCCCAGCCTGTAGGGATAGCTCCAATAGTTTAACCTAAATGAACTGCCAAGAAAAGAGCATAGGAGTTACCACTCCTACGCAGTTGCTTTCGACTAAGAGGAAGGAGCTGCACTGTTTCAGAGTCTCAGCTATGTAGTCAAGGACAATTAGTGTCACACCACCATTCACAGTCCCTAAACTATGTTTTCAAGCTATTTTAAAAATACTTTCTTTGCCATTACAGTTGACGAGAGGTGCCAGCAGTGCCCTCGTTGGCAGCCCAGCAGTAGTGGACCTGTCGGGAACCCTGTGTGCTTGTTCGATTGAAAATGGTTTTACGGGATGGCTGTTGTACACTTTAAAGACCAACCACTCTGTGGGATAAAGTTCTAAGCATCTGCCTTTGTGCCTCTAGAGCCTCACAATCCGAATCTTTTTAAATAGCAAAGATGGCTTTCAGCATCTTCAGCACACTCTTGCAGGTTGACAATCTTTTGTCGCTGTTCATCAACTGTCCGTTGCATAGAATCTATGGCTGGTTTAGTGTCCATCAAAATGGCCTCATTTGCTAGGACTTTTTTGTTAAGATATCAAAGTATCCAATGGGTGCAAATGAGGAGCATCTAAGGCATGGAACAGACAAGGGTAATTGCTCCATTAATTGTCTTCTGGCCTGCTCCCATTGGCAATGTCCGTCACAGTCCTCCAGAGGCGTCTCCACACTAGGTGACCGACAGCAGCACTACCCACGCAGTCCCAATACCCATTGCTGGTCATAAAGGCCCCATGCAAGAGGTGCTGCAGCACTGCCCCTTGCAGATCTCAGGAACAAATAAAGGTTAGAAGGGGGAGAATCCAGGAATAATACCCAGTCTGCTAATTGGGGCATGCAATGGACCTCTGGGAATAATGGTGTATCTTATGCGCAGATTTCTCAGTAAGGGCAACAGCAACCCCTTATGTATTATGTGATCCTACGCAGAGCTCCCTGGCATTCGCACACAGTATCGAAGCAATGCTAGCCCACACAAGATGCAGCTCCTTCTGCTGCAGGGGGTAGGAGGAAAAGCCACCATCTCTCACTTGGCCTCCTGCACAAACCTCATGTGACAAGCATCATTCCTGCACTGGCCCCAGTCTACACATCCCACCTTTGGAAGGCTGCCAGGGAGCCACGTCAGAGCCTGGCCCACTCCACCTCCATGGACAGCGCTGTCCCCATCTTGTCTCTCATTTATTTATTTTATGTTTTATTTTTGTAATTTTATATAGCACGGACATGGCCTGAGGGCACCTCAGCACTTTACAACACACAGGATACAGGGTTGCAGCGGGCTACATTACTAGTAGTTAAACTCAGACGTTTACATAAGTGTATGTATATAGGAGTTACCACAAGAGACAGTTACAACAATAGGACAGAGGACATAAACAGTTAAGAGAAGGCAGATCACTGTGCAGTAGAGAAAGTAAATACATCAGGTCAAGGATGAATTAATCAAGATGTCTGTCAAATAGAAGGAGTTTGAGGTACTTTTTCAAGGTTGCTAGGCAGGTGGTTAGACGGAGTGAGGGAGGCAGATAGTTCCAGGCTCTAGGCGCACCACCAGAGTAGGACTGGTTCATATATTGTTCTTGCCTGAAGGTGGGGGTTCCAGAACCAGGGATTGGGCATTTCTGGTACCCCCTATTTACTCCTGTGTGTCATAGCTGCTATGTGGCTGGCAAGATTAAGAAGATTGTCAAGGGTGATGCCAAGTGATGTAGCACTCGTGACAATAGCGGGGTAGATTTCAAAGGTATCAAAGTTGGCCATCCATTCTTGTACTGGAGATTTAGCTTTTGGAGGAGATCAGAAGAAATTCTGTTTTAGTTGGCTTGAGTTTTAAATGGTGGTTGGACATTGTTGGACCTAGACCTTTTTGCGGGTTCATCCCAAGAGTTTTTGCCTCCTTTCTCCTATTTTTTTCTGACCTCTTGATGTTGACTCTAGGACTCTGAGCACTTTACCACTGCTGATCGGTGCTAAAGTGCAGATGGTCTCCCTTATAAAGTTGGTATGATTGGCTTATACCTAATTGGCATATCTTAATTTAATTGTAAGTCCCTTGTACAGTAGTATCCCTAAAACCAGGGCCTGTAAATTAAACACTACTAGTGGGCCTGCAGGGCTGCTTGCGCCACCCACTGAAGTTGCCTTTCAAACCTGTCTCAGGCCTGCTGATGCAGGGCCTACTTGCACAGTTTTCTGCCACAGGGACCTGGCATCTACATTTACTTGCCAGGTTCAGAACTCTCCTTTTACTTTTACTTTTATGAAAGTCACCCCTAAGGTAGTCCCTAGCTAGCCCTATAGGAAGGGTGCTATGTATGTAGAAGGCAGGACAAGTGCCTGGTTGCGTGGCCTATCCTGGTAGTGACAAACAGCCTGCTGTGAGTGTTGCCTTCTCATATAATTGCATTGGAAATGCCCTGCCTTATGACTACGGGGTATTGTCTGATTTATGAGGGGTAGCATAGGCATGTTTGGTATGTTTGTAATGGTAGAGAGAAATGCTGCTTACTGGTGTAGGTGGATTTTTATTATCATTACAGAAATGCCACTTCTAGAAAGTGAGCATTTCTCTGTGCTTATGAATCTGGTGTTTCTCACCTTGACTCCAATCCACGTATGGGCAGAGTGACAGTTGGGCTTTGTGCATACTTTTCAGACAGTCTGTGCACAGGGAGGTGCATCTGCATTTTGGATGGTCATCCTAGGCTAAGAGAAGGGGAGGCAGGTCACACTTGAATTTGTAAAGGCTGTGCCCTGGCCTTACACAAAGGGCTCTTTTACCCCCAACTGATGTCTGGAGCCTGTGCTGGAGGAGAGAGGGGACACTCCTGGAACCAGTTGTAACTGGCCAGAACCTCCTCTCCCCCTCTTTGTTAAACCCTTGCTAAACTGCTTATAAGTACAGGGCATTTTTCACCACAATTGGAGACACTCTAGACACTTGAACATGCTTGTACTTGGACACAGAATGCTACTGAAGGGAATCACAAGGAACCGCCTTGGACTGCTGATGTTGTGCTGCCTTGTGACCTGATTGGTCACTTGGAGGAAGTGCCAATGTCTGCATCCCCTTTGTGCTGGCCTGCTGGTGGGCCCTGCCGCCATGTGCTCCATCTTTTGCGTCCCTCAGGGGCTCGGTGCTGTGGCCCCTGTCCCCTGCCATCGTCTGCTTGAAGCACAGGAGGAGGGCTTCATTTTAATTGCATAGCGCCTGGAGAGCACTCTGTTTTAATTGTCTTTGAGTGCCTTGAGAGAGCTTTTGTTTGATCTAAATTACTTAGCACTGTGGGAAGCACTTGTCGGATTGCTGGGATCACTGCCATGACCCGGGCATTGACATGACACTAGTGTGTCGAACGCGCGCCATGTCCTGTGCCCCTGGGGCACCACAGAGTGAAGTCTGGAGCGCGTGTGCTCCTATCGGTGCCCCTGGGGTGAAACACGCTCTGAGAAGAGCCCCCGGGGCACCATCCATCCAGAACTCCTGCCCAATCACCGACAGGGCCCGGGCGGGCTGCATTGGTCTCGCGCACCAGGTTGGGTGCTGGCAAGGCAGCTGGTGTGGACAGGACAGGCGAGGAGAAGGCCTCATCGTAGTCCTACCCGCTCCTCCAAGGCCCCAAGTGAGTTGAGCTGTGCAGGAGGGTGGGGAGGAGGCTTCATTGGAGGCCCCCCGCACCGCTTGGACCCCTTATTATGTTTTGGAAGGGCCGGCTGTGGCCCAAGGGGGCTAAAGAAATTATCGGCACCCGGTTTGAGTGCGGGCCCCAACAGAGGCCTCAGCATAAAATTGGAGGGGATTCGTGCCGTCCTGCCTCCCCCAACCATATATCAGCCCCTATTTTGGCACGGAAGAGCGCAGGGTGCACCCTTTTCTTCCTTGTGGCACTGGAGGTGCCCACGGCAAATAGAGACAGGTTCTTTGGGTAACAACCTAATCTTTTGAGGCTGATATTTTTCCTGAAGACTGGCCATATACTTTTCTGATGTTCCTTTTATGGGCATGCTGGCAATGTTATGCTAACCGATTTCCCTTTATGATGTGCCATATGCTTGCTAATGTTTCTGATATGGACATGTATGCTGGTCTGTGTTAATGACTTGCCATGTATTTCCTAATGTTTCTGGTATGGGCATTTGTGATACTATGACAAGTGCATTTCTATAGTGATGTTTTCCTGACTACTGCTCAGGTTGCAGAATAAAGAGTAACAGGTGTGTTATATGTGACTACTGCTGATTTCTGCAGGGTAACAGTACTGTGTAATGTTCTGACAACTGCTTGGGTAGCAGGGTATTGCTGACATGTTGTGTTTCGTCTAATGATGTTGTGTACAATACAGTTTATTTATATATAACTGGTGTTGTGTTTCCTTTGGGATGGGGATACTGTGTCACGTGTGTTGTGTATGTTGTGCAAATGCTTTCCACATTGCCTCTGGGATAAGCCTGACTGCTTGTGCCAAGCTACCAAGGGGGTGAGCAAGGATTATCTTGGCTGTGAAACTCCCTCACCCTGACTAGAGTGGGTGGGTTCTGCCTGGCTTTGGTGTGTACCCTCCCCAACCAGAAACCCCATTTCTAACAGACATCCAGTTTTGAATCTTTAAGACTGTATTTGAAAGCAGGGCACCTTCCTCTGTGGATGAGATTTTCAAATATCTTTGGGTATAGTCGGCATAGAGGTGGAAAAGAAACCCAGGGTTTCTGAGAATCAAACATAGTGGTTCTAGGTAGAGGCTGCAGAGGGTTGGGGAGAGGGTCAAACCTTGAGGGACACCTTAGTGACCACTGGCTGGTCTCCAGAACGAGTTGCCCATTTTAACAATTTGAGGACAGCTGGATAGGTAGAAGGAGAACCTGTTGAAGACAGTGCCTCAGCATTCAATGCATAGTTCAAGAATATGAAGAAGGTCATGATGGTTCACAGTGTCGACTGCAGCAGATAAATCCAGGGACCTTTTCGTGCCACGCATGCTCCCTCATCCTCCACCGACCACCACATGATCCTCAACCTAGTACAAACAACCACCTCAAGTGCATGCTCCTCATCACATGCTCCCTCGTCAAGCACACAGTAGAAGTGTGATTCCCGCTTGACTCCCCCATCGCGGATGTCGCCTTCCTCATGGAGATGTTGATCACCCCCACCTCGGCCCCGGACATCGCCACAGCCATCCCAGACAACTACAAAATCATCCACAAGGACAGAGCCAACCATCGAGGAGGAGGCATTGCCATAATCTACAAGAACACTCTGCTTGACAACCACCAACGAGTCACAGATTCAGCCAGCTCATGAATACCTACTCTTCCAGACCAACCCCAACTCCTCCCTCCATAGCACACTCATCTATATGCCACCCAGACCCCAACCTTAATTCAACAAGGCCATTGCTGACCTTGTTCCCCCGCAAGTGCTCGCATCCACCGACCACATCCTACTCAGCGACTTCCACTTCCACCTTGATAACCACAATGACTTCAACACCAGAAACTTCTTGGACAACATCACAACACTCAAACAACCTCAAACAACTTGTCAATGTCCCACTCACACAGCTGGACACACCCTCGAACCTATCTTCTCAGCAGGAAACAATAACACCATCTCTCACACCTCTGAACACCACTGGACCAACCACAGGTGCATCCACTTCACCTTCTCAAAGAACACTGCATGCCACTATGCCCCCCAGCAGACACTGGGGTAAAGTCACAGAAGCCCAAGTCAGGAATGTACTCAGCCACTCCCCTCCACCGGACGCAGCAAACGCAATGAATCTATACCTAGATATTTCATGGCCATCATATTTTCAATGTGGCCAGCACCACCATAACACCTGAGTTCTGCTGAACTATCAACTGATCTTTCGAGACCTCCACCTTCCCATCAGACTGGAAGCACCTCAGGATCAACTCTCTACTTAAGAAACCCACCACCAACCCAGGGGAGCTAGCAAATTACAGACCCATCTCTCTGCTCCATTTCCCAGCCAAAGGAACATAAAAGGCTGTTAAGCAACTCACCAAATTCCCAGAGACACACCAGATACTCAATCCATCCCAATCCACATTTTGGAACAACCACAGCAGCGAAACAGCACTCCTAGCAGTCACCGACGACATATTTGCCATACTAGATCACTGATACATGGCTGCACTCATCCTTGTTGACCTCTCTACCGCAATCAACACTGTTACCCATTCCAACCTCTGCACCAGACGCCACGATGTCAGCATCCGCAACAAAGCACTGGAATGTATGAGATCCTTCGTCACAGGAATAGCACAGAGTGTCAGACTGCCACCATTCACATCAGAGCCCAAACAAACATGCAGAGTGCCCCAAGGATCATCACTCAGCTCGACGCTCTAAAACATCTACATGGCCCGCTTGCCAAGATCATCAAACAACATGAGCTAAACATTGTCTCCTATGCCGACAATACCCTGCTGATCCCCTCCCTGTCCGATGACCCTGTAAAGGCCAAGAGAAATTCCCACAATGGGAAGAGAGCAGTCGCTGCATGGATGGAAGCCAGCTGCCTCAAACTCAACTTGGACAAGACAGAGATCCTCATAATCGGCTCCACCCCCTCCTCCTGGAATGACTCGTGGTGGCCTACCACAGTGGGAAATGGCCCAGCTCCCACTGACCACGCACACAATCTGGGCATCATCCTGAACTCCTCTCTGTTCATGACCCATCATTTCAACCCCATCTTGTCGTCATGCTTTCACACCCTTCGACTCCTTCAAAAGATTTTCAAGTGGATCCCCACTGACATGAGGAGGACAGTCACCCATGCATTCATCAGTAGCAAACTGAACTACGACAAAGAACTCTATGCTTTCATCATTAGGAAACTGCAATCAAGACTATAAAGAATCCAGAATGCAGCAGCCAGGATCATCCTGGACATTCTCCGACACAGCCACATCTCCTCCCACTTCAGAGACCTACACTGGCTCCCAGTCAACAAGCGCATTGCGTACAAACTTCTGAATCACATCTACAAGAGCCTACACAAGATAGGACCAGCCTACCTCAACCACAGCCTCATCTTCTACATACCAAACAGACAACTCTGTTCTTCCCAGCTCATTTTTGCAGCCATTCCAAAGATCTGAAAAAGAACAGCAGGGGGAAGATTCTCCTCCTACCTCGTAGCTTGGCCATGGAACATGCTACCTTTCTAACTCAGACAGACCACATCACTGAAGTAAATCAGGAAGGACCTCAAGACCTGACTTTTCGATGAGCAGCACACCCACAAACAGCACCTCGAGACCCCATGGGTGATTAGCAGTGCAATAGAAGTACTGATTGATGGATTGATTGATTGACTGTGACCCTGGCAGAAACCCGATTGGAGGGTATCTAAGAGGTAGCTTGTTTTGATGTGTGAGGCTAATTGGGCTGCTACACATCTTTTGATGTCTTTGCCTCAAAATGGAAGTGTGGAGACTGGCTGATAGTTTTTCAGGTTTCAGGGGTTGTTTTTTTAAGAGCGGAGTGATTTGACCCTTTTTCATTCATTCAGGGAAGATGTGTTTGAGAGAGAAAGTGACCATGGTGGTCTATTTGGGGAGTAAATGTGTGGCAAGAGATCTGCTGAGAGAGCCTGCAAAAACATCCTGATGATGATTTGAGGATTTTACTTTAGAGATAGTTTGCTGTATGCCCTGCTTGGAGATTGGAGAGGAAGGTGACCATGAATGTCCTGCCTTGTATGGCAGAGATTTAACCATTCCAAGTGAGTTATTGATGGGAAGCAAAATATGGATGTCTCTAACTTTTTTATGAAAGAAATCCACAAAGTTGTTGCAGCAGTCCACGGATTAGTTAGAAGCCAAAGTGATAGAGGCGTTAGTATTAGTAGTGCAATAACTTTGAACAGGCTCTTTGGTCTATTCTTTGCAGAATTCACAAGTGCTCTGATGTGGGAGGATTTGACTCTGAGGATTTGGTCTTTGTATTGTTTTCTCGCTTTGCGAAGCTTAATGATACTCAGTAAAGAAGGTGCCTTTCTCCATTTTTTTACAGATTTTTTATAAGCTTTCCTTCTTCATGAAGCTCTTTAAAGAACCAGGGCCTAGAGGATTTTGGTCTGGATAATTTGTACTTCAGGCGTGCACATTTGTCAATATGGGATTCCATGCAGAAGTTGAACTTGTTGGTGGCTTCCTTGATGTCAAGATGGGATGTAATCGCAATTAGGGTGGGAAAGGCCATGATGGCCCTGGCATCTGTGTCAAGGTTGGATGTGTCTCTGAACCATATATCCTCTTTCTTGGGTTGCCCAAATGTTTTTGTGTAAAAGCCGGTTAGAGAGAACAGGATCTGCATGTGATCACACCTGTCACCTGGGATAGAGTCATGTTTCTTTAGTTAGGTGGGAATTAGAGATTATCAAATCCAGAATGATGCCTTTGTGGTGTCTAGATTTAAGGCAGTGTTGTTGGAGATTGTTGGCACTGAGAAAGGAGGTAAGAGTGTCTAAATAACTGTTGCCCATGTCTCCCCACTGGATGTTAAAGTGACCAAGGAAGACATTGTTGTTGAAGCTGATAAGTTGAGAGGCGAAGAAATCCATGCATTCCTCGATGCAGGTGTTGTTTTGGCCTAGTGGATAATAAAAATTCACTCTGAGATTGGAGGTAGTAGATGTGGACAGTTCCACCGACAGCTTTCAAAGACTGAAAGTGAATCCTTGGTAGGGTTCGGCATCTCTGAGAGTTACAGTGAATGAGTGGGAGGCTTCCACTGTGTCTATCTTCACATGGTCGTGGCACAAAATGGAGTACTTGAGAGGAAGAAGAAAGTCTAGAGCGTGTTTAGATCAGAATATCACGATAATCGGTCAGGACTGAGACTGATAACTTTAGACAGTGTTTGACTGCAGATTGTCAACTGTGTAGCATAGAGTTCCGGGAGAATCTCTTGTCTTTCTGACTTGGCTGATCATCACAACAGGACCTTGGCAGCTACAAATTGGGCAGAATTCACCAATTCACAGACTACAACTGAGTTTTGTCCTGTCAGTCTGAATCTCCATCGGTGAGCATGTGTAAGACAACAGTCAGGTACCATGCAGCCACAGGTAGGCATGGTACAAACCTGGGAGCCACACTTGGGCATACCTTCCTCCATTTGCATCTAGAGCATTCACCTCCAAAACCATGCAGATTGGTAACCTGAGGAAGGTGGTTGCCAACCATAGAAAACATTCAAACACTCCTGACACTGAGAATACTTGCTTATTGGATGTTGTCGAGTTTAAGGATGTTGATCATTTGCCTAGTAGTGTCTAATCCTTTGTATTGCCTCAAGTGATAATATCTTCCTTTTGAAGAATGAAATAACTGGCAATGTGTTACATTTGGCACAATTCAGAACCTATCAATATCTGTTTTCTGCTAATGTGCAAAGTGGCACCAGCTGTTTACAGAAAGCCTGAATATGACAGAAATGCCCACATCCCTAGCGAGAAAGCAATTTGGGGAAATAAATTGCAATGTAAGATAATAAGCCAATGTTGGGGTGCTATAAATGGGAATCCAAGAGCTATCTCTATCAGAAGAAAAAACAAAAATGAATTCAGGCAATACACAAATGTACATTTCATGGTCATCCATTCAAAATATTACAATTAGATTATCAACAATGGGTATCTTATTATGGTTCCCAATTACACAGAAAGCAGTTCCCACAAAATAAAAACCAGCAATCTTAAACAGAGTAGCAAATGTAGTAAAGACCTCATGACTAAAACACTATGGGCCAGATGTACGACCCAGAGTTTTTCGACTCGCACTTTGCGACTCATTTGTAAGTCACAAATTGCGAGTTGTAAAACCATATGCACAACAGTATACCTTACAATGATTGTGATTCCCAATGGGGGTCGCAAATGACCTACCTCCTTAATTCATGAGGTAGGTCGCAATTTGTGACCCCATTGGGAATGGCAGCACTCACACGGATGGTGGCCTGCTGGGGACAGCAGACCACCATGTCTGTGACTGCTTTTAAATAAAGGAAAACAGGATGCATTTCAAAAACAAAAATGAAAAGTTTGCTTTTCATCTTTTCAGAGCTGGCAGTGGTCCGTGGGACCAATGCCTGCTCCGAAAAAATATTTTTGCTACCATTCAAGAAGTGAAGGGGGTCCCATAGGGATCCCTTCCTGTTTGCGAATGGGTTAGTACCAATTTGAAATTGGTGCTAACTTCATATTCACGGTCACAAAACAATCCTACATTGCACTGCAACTCTCAATTAGGAAGGGAACACCCCTTCCTAATTACAACTCGCAAACCCTATTTAGGATTCGGTAAAAAGATTACCAAATCGCAAAATTGGGTTTGTGAATCACCAAATGCCTTTTCTTGTTTGCAACGAGAAAAACGCTTTGTACATGTGGCCCTATATGCAGCATTGCATCAACAAGGAACTGTAGGCTCAAAGCTCTTTATGTGCTGATCCTATGAAGTGAGGAGAGAACCAGCCCTCTAAAGCTGAATTTCCTCCCAGGCCTGATTTTCCATTTGGGCAAATAATACAGTTTTAAACTAGGTTTAAACATTGTCTGCATTCCTTTATTCTGGTGTGACCACCCATTGCTCCTAAATATAAGTATGTATGTATGTATGTATGTATGCATGCATGTTGTTTTGATATGTGATTAGTGCACACCTAGCAAAACAAACCTGAATGCTTTAAACATTTCATCATCTGCAGGAGGCAGAGAACCATTTGACTGATGGGGCAAAAACAGATGTGTTGTAAAGCTGAGCACATATGTCAACACACACATCTGGCGCTCACAAATACATATACCAGACTTCCAGGCTTATTTTACATACAAACCCTATCTCTTTCGCTCCCTCCCTCTCCTCTACTCCAATTACAGTTTTTCTGCACACCAAACTTTCAAAGATTCGCACAGCACATACTCTATGCCCAATCCCAGTGGGGTGGAAAAGGAGTCTGGAAAACGATCCACCAGAACTATTGACATCTACCCCTAGTTTAGTACTGAAGACAGGCACGTTAATTGCCACTGAACCATGGGTGCATAGGCTAAAAGACATAGGGCAGATGAGTTTCAATGGTACAGTGAGACAGGAGAAAAGCAAAGATAAGCGTGTCTGCGTAGCTCTTCATAGTATTTGTCATGACTTCTCCCACATAGTTGTCTTAGTTGGTCACAGTCAGAGCCAATCAGAGGCTGGCACATGGGACGTGCATGGCTTGCGTCAGTGCTCGTGGTGAATCAAGAATCTGAGGCTTTTTGAATGGTCTGAGCGTCACTTTTGCCTCACGATTGTACATCACTAATTTGTGATTGCTGAAAAAGTGCATGCATCCCACTCTTTATTGTACAGAATATGAGATAGAACTGAATTCCTGCTTAGATATTAGTAGTGGCTGACTGATTTTGAACTGTCATCCTATTGGACCTGCTGTCACTTCAGCATGTGTTATAATGCAACATATAATGTAAAATAAGCTAAAAGTGCCGAAAAAAATGATGCAAAGAAATGTAAAGGGCATATATTATTGGTGGCTCAGGCATAATGTAGCACAAAGGGTTACAAGTGGTGCAATGCATGCACTGTGCCACTTTGTAAATATGGGATGGCAATTTTGGCCTCGTTGAGGCACATTAGCATAAAAAAATTACACTAAGGTGGCACAACGAGGCGCTAGGAGCTCTTAAATATGCCCCTTACTGCAAAAAGCAAAAGCACCATCAACAACAGCCTCACTCCTAACATTCTGTTGTTTCTGTGCATTTGCGATAAATTTTTACCACAAATGGTGCCTTCTGTACTGAAACAAACTGGCATAATAATAATTTTGAGCATTACTCCTAACATGGGTATTGCGAAAATTCACAAAATTACAAGATTTACATCAGCATAATTTAAATTTCGCCCAAGTCTACTTGTGTCTCGTCCATATGAATAAAGAGCAAATGTGAAAAACGTGCTGGATGTTTAGAAGTGGGTCACACATGATATTTAACGCATCAAAAAGTCCGCAAAGAAAGGGTGCCAAGAGAAACATGTAACGTGCAATATTCCGTGGTTAGTCATCAACAATATAGGTTATGAGTCTTTGTGAAATAGGTCAACACAATTCAGTTCCTGTTACAGATGTAATTTGTACCGATGGTGCGTCAGCCCTATACACAATATCCAGGTGATTAATAGGACAAAAGGACTTGAAAAGAACTAAAAAAGAAGGCCGGAGAGAGAAGACATAATTGATTCAAAATAACGTAGATGCCAGGTAAAATTTCAAAGTGTGTGAAGCATGCTCCCAATCTTAATGATATTTCCAGATTTATACTTTTTGACACAAAACTGTGCTAACACAGTTTTGCATAAAAAATTGTAATGCTGGCTAACGCCATTTCTTAATGCCACCCCTGCGTCAAATTTATACTTTTACGCACGATGGCACTAAGAACCGGTTAATTTTTTTGATGCTAACCACTGAGCCTTGTTGTAAGGCAAAATGACGTTAACGCAGGAAAAATTACTCTAATCCGGTTTACGCCATGGAAAAGCATTGCAAATTTGATATGTGTCATTTTTCACCACAGTAGCATCAAAAAACTACGCAAAAGCAGCAAACAGTGCTAAGGAGCCCCAAAATGGATCCTAGAAGCCAGGAGAGACCCCTGGGAGACCGCACTCAACCAGGAACCAGCCAGGAGGACACAGACAAGACCCAGGGGAGAGACAAGAAGAAGAGGAAGTCTCACTTCAGCACAGAGGAGCATGGAAAACTGGAGGTGATGGAGCACTAGCATCAATTATTAATCACCTCTAAATTGCCAATTGGGAGGAGAGAGTCAATTTGACAACAAATTGTGGACAAGATTAACAGTGTGGCGTAGGTCAGAAGAACTGTCACCGAGTGTCAGAAACGCTGGCATGACTGCAAGCACAGGACAAAGGAGAAACTGGCAAGAAACAGGAAGGCAGCACTGCAGACCGGAGGTGGGAGTCCAGCACCACAAGAGGACCTGGATGAGATGGAGGAAATGGTGGCAGCCGTCATCCCGAGGGAGATCGTCACAGGAATCGCAGGACAGCGCAGACTACCAGGAAACAACACATGCAGGGTAGGTTGCATGGAGGACAAAAACGCATAAATATCAAGTGCAAGAAGGGGGAGGCACATACCTACTACACAATGCATGTCAGCCTAGTAAATCAGGCAGTGGAAAGGCCAAGGGGGCACGGCATGGGTGCATGGGCTGTGCAGGGGCATCCAGGGACACAGCACAACACACCACCAACAACCTTTGCATGGGGATACACTGCCATGCCAAGGCTGCTGGAAATGTGAAAGAAGACCAGGAGGGTAGGAAAGAACGTACAACTGGACTGATGTCACAGGACAGCTGGTATTGTCAGAATGTAAACTAGGGGACAAATCCCAGTCTCAGGCCATTGGCTCAAGCTGCATCTACCACTGACAACACTTTCCACTACTACCTGTGCTGTGTGTGCTGGTCCAATAGGAAATGGTAGTTAGGTGCCCATGGCACAAACACACCCAAAATGAGGGATCAGTATGACTAAGTGATCAATCCCCATCATTTGCTATCCAAGTGCAACTCCTGCCAACTGCTGATGTCCATAGCAATTGCAGTTACCATCCATTGCCACTCCCACAACATACAGCAGGAATGGCTGTGTAAGAGTTTTTGGTCAATAACGTCAGCTGGGAGTACAATTAAAACCCATAGGCGTGAATTTTGTATACCCATCAGAAATTGACACCACTCAGTTTATCAGGGTTCACATGAACATCAGGCAGCAGGCAGATGTTCCACAGTGCCCAAGATTTCAACACAGGACCCAAATGATGACAGCTTTAAAATCACACCTACCTGTCCAATACATGGGAACCATAGTCACCTTGAGTGGTGGGTACAATGGATGGCAGATACATAGAGATTTAGCTTTGTTGTATCTGCCAATGTGACAGCTCAGTTGGAAGTGGGAATTAACATGTCAAGAGTGGGATGTGGATGCAGGACGGAATACACAGGTCAACAGAAAATTGGCCATGTGCACTCATGCAAAAACCCAGATATCCAAGCATAAAACACATACTGTAAAGGAGTAACTAAAACCTTAATAAAAAGAGAACTTAAAACTATGTCACACACCTATCCTAACCTAACCTATCCTAAGTATAAATTACCCACAACTGGCCCTAACTACCCTTTGCTAAACTTACTTACCACATTTAACAAAACACTCTAAACATTTACCCACCACCCCCTTATATGACGGGACACATGTAGGACAACATATACTAACCTAACCAGATACGAACTAATGCTAAACAAATATATATTTTTTGTATTTTTTATAACTTTTTATTATAATACACAAAAGCCCCAACATCAACCCCCACCCACCCAACCCTTAAACTACTTATCCTATCTAAACTACTAGCCTACTCTAACCTATCACTAAACCCCCTAAACTCACTAATAAACAGGATAAGGAAAGAGGAGGGAGGGGACGGAATTAGGGGTGAGGCAATGCAGGACTTCATAGGCTTGCACTCTTCAGAGTTTTTTTAATAGATTTTAGCCTCTAGCTATTCCTATCCACGTTCCTTAGGACCTTTCTCATGTCCCTCTGGAGATGCCTGATTGCGCCGATGTCCAAAGCAGATGCTGTGGTTGTGTGTGTTCCTGATGTTATCGCTCCTGCAGGTGCCGTTGTCGGGGGTGATGGAAGTGAACGTGCAGCAGGTACTGTGGCTCTAGCTCCCGAGATTGAGGGTGCAGCAGGTGGGGCTGATGTACTGGTGGTCACTGGGCCACTGGCTGCAGTCGTGGTGGTGGCGACACCTGTTGTGGCCAATGACGGGCCCCCTTGGATGAAAGCTCGCCATGCTCCTGTGGCTCTCTCCCTATGATAGCGTCTTGCCATCATCCTGAACCCGGACTCCACATCCAAGATATACCTGTATCTCACTGCCCTCTTTTGGAACTCCCTTATCTCAGCGGCATTCATGTTGGCAGCTGTAAAAATGAGACAGGCAACCATTAGTGTCATAATTGTGTGATGCATGTACAGATGATAATCTAACACTCTCCCTCAACTTGCACATGCAGTCCAAATCACAGTACAGATGATACATTGTCCCTGAGGAATGACATGGCAAGGCGGCCTAACCATCAAGTATTTAACAGCACGGTAAAGCACAACAAGGTGTGTACCAAATAAATTGATCTGTGCATTTATGTAGTGCATTGTGTCACAATGCAAATGCTGCAAGCACTTAACATGGCCCAGGCAGACTAATCCCTATCATCTGGATCAACTTCAAGGCACACAAGACCTGTGATTTGTATATGTAATTGGCACAATGGTATTCAGTTGCTAATCATAAGGGGTCAGTGTTGTTTGGGACACAGGCATGCTTGAATTAGATGTCTGTCATCTACACTGTGACCATCACACCTACCTACATATATGTTCTCCCCCTACCCCTGTGCCTCGAGCGGGTGGGCATGCAATACATCATCACAACCGTCAAGGACAACCACTAAGCCATGTCCAGCTGCACATGGATTTAGTGAGTGGAACACATGTAAGGAGGCCTGCCAACTAGGAGTGAGGTATCCATTGGTCAATCACATCTACATTCATGTTTCCATTTGTAGACAACCATCAACATCTGATCTGCCAACACATTTCCTAAATCACCCACATTAATGCAAGCATACATCTGGCCTTGACCTGCATGCACGCCTACAACATACCACATAAGTGCCACGTAAATGGAGCACAACATTTGGGGCTAGATGCTGGGGGACAGTCACCCGTACAGTCCTACATGTACATTACAATACAGGGATGCACAATTCTGTGTGGAAAACTGATGCATCACTGTCATGTGTAAATGAGGGTATGACTTGCTGTCAATATTCTGACACTGCACCACCTCCAAATCAAATGTGTGCCTTCAGGTGGCTATTAATCACCTTGTTCACATGCTGCTGCCTATTTCACAGCACACGACTCCCAAGATATGACTCTCTGCCTGTGAATGTCTAACCCTTGCATGGAACACTATGTCAAGCTCCAGTCAAGTCATATATCAGATCACATGTCAGCTCATCATATCTTGCATTGAGTGCAACACACAACAGCTGCAATAACAACACAGGACAGATATTTTCACACTTACTGGATATGTCTGGGTCCTCAAATCGAGCCACTTCTCCTATGGAATAGGGGGCCGGTCCACCTGTAAGACATGGAAAGGAGATATATGTTCAATGTCTGATCACTGTACAAACTTGGGGACAACATATCACATTGTGTGACATTATATATGAGTGAGCTGCTGATCCGGCATGTAGACACTCCAACAGACATACCTCTGCAAACTTGCATTGACACTGACACTCCAGTGAATGCACTGGGCCTAAAAACCATGTCGCACTAAACCTGACTACAAAGTTTTGTGGCTAATCCATTTCATATGGTACTTGATGTCATGATTTGTGCAATACAAGTGAGTCAAGTATTGTGGCTTGTGCATCAAGGGTCAATGATTAACTGTGTGATAAACATGTGGGTCAATTTTTAGTCAGCAATTATTGTGCATTCAGTGGTCCATACAGATGTGGCACAGTTGTATGTAAGTAACAAATGCCCCACTGGCAGTGTCCCCTAAGCCGTATAAGCCCCCTATGCCAACATGATGGCAGGGATCATCTGTGTATAATGATGACAATGTAGCGCTAAACATGGATAGCCCACTTTGCTGTCCCAAAACTGTGAAATATGTTATGCTGACAGTGTCTTAGCTGATCATCATTGACAGAATGCATGTGCACAGGTGTAGTCATTGCACCTGAAATGTGTCACTCAGGGCCATATGTACCTATATCAGGTTTTGTGCTTCACACGTTGCAAGACTTAGCAACTAGCAATTACCAAATAGGATGATCTGAGGCAGAACACTCGAAATGACACTGTTTGCAATTCAAAAATGGAGTAGCAAATGACCTACCTCTTGAATAATGATGAGGTAGGTCTCATTTTGCAAACCCCTTGGGAATGGCTGCACTCACAGGGATGCTGGCATACGGGGACTCAGCAGACCACCATGTCTGTTACTGCTTTCATATTGAGATGTAAATATTCATTTAATTGCAGCCTTATTTCAGCAGGGATGAACAGAAATTATTTTAAAAACCTATTTTATTACTGAAAAATATTTTTGGAAGCAGTCATTGGTCCCTGGCACAACTTCCTGCTCAGAAACATTTTTTGGCCATGCATTCACAAAGAGGAAGAGATCCCATGGGGACCCCTCCCCTTTTGCAAATGGGTTAGCATCAACTTGAAACGGATGTTAACTGCAATTTCTTAGTGCCAACAACTGTACCCAAGAAAAAACAAAGAGCCACCAGCGACTCGATAATAGGATAGAAACACCTATTCCTAAATGCCACTAGAAAACCCTGTTTTGTAATTGTGCGGTGTGATAGCAGAATGGCAAATTTTGGGTTGTGCTTTTGAATGAATACTTGTCCTGACATAAACACAAAAATTCTGAAAACTATGCTGTTTGTGAAACTTATAAATAGCGTGGTACACATGGCCCTGAATAATAGTTGTACATGGCTCAACGAAACTCTGGACTGCATTGTTAACATGTATAAACATGTGTAATACATCTCAGTACTGGTACACTAACAGTTTGTTCAACTTGCGTTCCATAAGGCCACAAACATTGCATGCAGCACATCAAGACATCTGCTACTGTCACTCAGAAGCACTCTACTGCATACATTTGTCAATGTGATGCTCACCAACAGGACAACCGATCACCACATCCAGGTGGTTCAGCAGGTCCTGTTCTCGTGCCACCAGGTCAGCCCAGCGATGCTTCAGCTGGTGCTCGTTCAGGGAGGTGTTGAAGACTCTTTTCAGGTGGAAGAGTACCTTCGCTCAACACAGCTGCCTTGCCTCCGTGTGATACCCCTGTATCACATGGCCCCCTGCCTCCAGCATCATTGGAAGAAAGTGGCACACCAGCCACACAATTGCCCCAAGCTCCTCCTCACCCATGCGGCTCAGCCTCGCCCTTCCCGACATGGTATGGTGTTGTATTTTAATAGCGATTAGATTAAGCATTAGCAGAAGACATCTTGTATTTAGCAACTATTGTGAACATTTGGCGGAATCCATTTTGTATTCATGGCAGCCATTTTCTCTGCCATGTGCTCTGTCCTACCTTTCTGTTAACTACTCTTGAAAATCTGTCTAGTGACAAGTTATATTTAGCATCTCCCACTTTCGCACATGCCCAGTAAGATCTGCAGCTGTTAGTAATCAGTAACAGACAGTAATGTGTCAACTAGTCCTTGAAACTGTTAGCCCCTCCTACCTGTCGACTGTGCATTTCCATATGACCTTACATGTATGTAAGTCTTGCTTCTATAATTGTACCACCTTATTTTAGCCCCTGCGTCGGTATAAAAGGACCATGCTCTCTTAGTTCAGTGTGCTACTTCAAACATTACCGAAGGGTGCTGTTTGAACTGTAGTACCACCTCATGAGGTTTAATAAACTTTGTCTTTTATTTCAGTTTCTGTGCCAACTTCTTCCTATATGGTCTGAGGACTTTGTTCAGAGAAGGGCGAACCCCTTGCACTAGTAGGCCTTGCTGAGGCTTACTTCAACAAATTGGCGCCCGAACAGGGACTCATCGGCGACTCGGACGCCCGACGGATTGGTCGCGACGAACGATTGGGATCTCGCTGAGTAAGATCAATTCATGAGGAGACCCGAGTCTTGGCAACCACAGCATTTTTCCCTTCTTTCTGGTTTGACCATCCAGGTGGCGCCGGTCCTCGACTGAGATCCTTTTTGTTCATTCGTCACGCAGTGACCATTTGGTCTATTTTAGAACTTGGCAGTTGGAACCTGGACACCCTGTGATTGGTAAGAGCCGTTTTACGGCACTTGCTGTGGGTTTTGATGCCTTTGTTTGGTAATGAAGTTTAGCACTACTTACTGTGGCTCTCGTGTTTTGGGTGACTAGTCAATTTGTGTCCTTTGAATTGATATATAAATTACAATTTATATAGGCAGGTAATGAGGAGAATTTTCTCCAATTTAATTTTGATTTGAACGGCACCTTATGTGCTACTTTGATTATAACATTGCATATTCTGCACTATTTTTGGCATGCCTGTTTTTAGCGCACTTCGTAGGATGTTTTGCTTTTGTAATGGTACCAATTTGAGACTGGAAGAATCGCAACCGGCACCCCCAGAGGGGACGCCTAATAGAGATATGTATGTTAAACATGGTCTTTCTTCTATAATGTACAGCACATTATTGAATAAATACACTCTTGTGGATCCTGAGTTACGTTGGCCTATGCATGGGTCATTTGATTTGCAAAAGATTGAGTATGTGGAACAATGTATGTGTAAGCGAAGGTCTAAGCAAGATATGTTTGACTGTGTACGAATGTGGGAGAAAGAAGTGCGTGGACGAGTGAAGCGTGAGCAAGCCTTGCTTGAGAAAGAGCAGCGGAAGAATGTATATGTGAAAGCATTGAAAATGAGAAAGAAAGAAATAAATGACTTAAAGGAGCTAGAAGAGAAAGAACGTAAATTACAGGTAACTGGCCAATACACCGTTAGGCAACCTCTCTATCCTATCCTTAATAAACCACACAATGATTTGTTGTTACTAGATTGCCCTCCACCTCCGTATGTCGTTCCGTCTGCCCCTCATGAGTTAGCTAAGGTCTCCGGTTCGGAGCAACAGAAGATGCGAGACAGTCGCTCTATGTTGCCTGCTGACGGTGCGTCTGAGCTTAGATCTATTGCTCGTAAAACAATTTGTAGCGTTGTCTCTGCTTCTGAACTTTTAGACAACATGAAAGGATGGACGGAAAAGGAGCAGCTGTATTTTACTGAGGCATTTGGCACAGAAGTTATTGAACTATATTGGAAATATTCTGATGAGTTAGAGCCCGATGATGTAGCAGCTGATCAGAAGCAAATGCGTGATGGTCTTTTTGTTTTCTCCCAGGTGGCTGATGCAATCAGGCGTTTGGTGAAATTATGTGTTGTGGCAGTCCATTTGCAAGAGGAGAAAAGGGCTGTGGACGTAATTGCACGGACATCTCAGACCGGCGGGGTGCAAGCTTCCATCTTCGGAATAGATAAGACTATGATAGTTGACGCGAAACCAATGCGGGAGGCCGCGCCTTTTTATGTTCCTCCTAAAGGATTGGGTACAAGTGATGATAAAACTTCTGTTGGTGCTAAGGGTTATTTTATTTATAATTGGGTGTATACTCCTTGGAATAGGGCAGATGTAATGGCACTTTAAACAGCATTACCTGACCCGCAGAAAAATCCAGCCGCCTTTTATGAGGAAGTTGAGGGAGCAATTAGTTCTTGTACTATGATTTTGGCTGACATTGATTTATTTTTTGGATTGATATTACCGCCAGATATGTGGAGAACTGTTCGTAAAGTTGATGATCGTGTAGTTTTTGGGGCATCATGGAAAGAATTAGAACAGATGGACGGGGATTGGGAACCTGCGAAAAAGCCATATCAGTTGATTCTAGATCTTACCGCAGCCATATTAGTTAAGTTAAAAATGAGTACTCCCCCTAAAAAGATAGATTGGACTGTTTTAGCGTCTTGTAAGCAAAAGGCAGATGAATCGGTCTCTGATTTCTTTACACGCTTTGAAGAAGCATTTCATGATTTTAGCGGCCAGTTATTGTCAGATGATACGGGCAGACATTTGTTTGTCGATAAATATGTCGCAAATCTGTTACCAGGAATAGCTAGTCGTCTAAAAGCTAGTGAAAATTCATGGACTACCTCTACTCTGGTTTCTCTTTTGACTATGGCTCAGTATTATGAACGTCAGGAATTAGAAGCACAAGGTAGCGAGGATAAAAAGATTAAAGAATTGAAGACGAAGGTTATGTTGGCTCAAGCTTATGGTCCGCCTTTTAAAGGTAGTGATAGAGGTGGACGTGGATCTTATGTTTCTTCTTACACTCGTTCGAATTTGTCTGTTGATCAGTGTGCTTATTGTAAGAAATTTGGGCATTGGGCTGCCGACTGTCCATCACTACGTGTTCAGCAGTGTTCACGTGGTCGGGGACAAATGAGAAATCGCTCAGGATATTCAGGACCTAGAAGAAGCACGAATGATCATGCTAGGGTTGATGCTAATGTACGAGGGCAGGATGGGTTTAACACTTTTGATAGACGGAACCAATACCAGATGTCTAACTATGTGCAGACTGATTTCCAAGATTCTGTTTTTGCATAGGACTGCCTAGGATGGGGTAAGGAATCAGTTGAAGTTCCAGTAGATCAGAGGGGTCCCTATGTTACAGCACATGGTTTGGGTTCTACTGATCAGTTTCTGGTTGACACAGGAGCTACTCGTAGCGCCTTGTCTAAACAGCTCTCCTGTCTGGCTTAACCATTACATCGATAGGTTTCGATGGAACAATTTCCCCTAGCCCATTGTCACAACCACTTGCATTCCATGTTGATAAATTTACTCCTCCATGTCCATTTTTGCTTTCTCCAAATACACCAGGCAATATTGTGGGTCTTGATATGTTCAAGTATTTCAGGGCTTCAATACGATGCTCTCCTGAAGGGGTGCATATTATTTTAAATGATAATCATCCTGTGATTGAAAGAGTTTGTCTTGTTGAAGAGGATATTGCATTAGCTCCACTCCCTAGTACTTTGTGGGCTACTTCAGATACTGATGTGGGACAAATGATTATTCCACCGGTACATATTAGTGTCAAGGAGGGAGCTGTATTGCCACGTTTGCATCAATACAAAATTTCACAGGAGGACGAAGAAGCACTCACATGAATTTTGCATGATCTTATTGCATTGGAGTTGTTGAGGAAGTTCCGTATAATGTTTGTAACAGTCTGATTCTTCCTAGTCTGAAAAAGGATACTGATACTAGGATTTACTGATTCATTATTGATTTACGAGAAGTCAATAAGATTGTGACACCACAATATCCTGTGGTATCTGACATCACAACACTTCTTACTTTGGTTCCCCCGACAGCAACTACGTTCTCAGTGATAGACTTGAAGAATGCTTTCTTTTCGATCCCTATTCATCCTGACAGCCGATATTTGTTTGGTTTTACTTTGAATAAACGAACATGTAGATTTTGCAGAGTTCCTCAAGGCTATACTGAGAGTCCTAGTATTTATAGTCAAGCGTTAAAACGACAACTTGATTCTTTTGTTTTGCCTGAAGGTGTGGCTCTCATACAATATGTCAATTATATTTTGTTGCCAGCTGATACCCCTGAGCAATGTGAAAAGTGCACTTTGTCCTTACTTTCTTTTCTTGCTTCACACCATCATAAAGTGTCACGAAAGAAATTGCAATATTGTAGACCAAAGGTAACCTATTTAGGTCACCTTTTGTCTAAGGAGGGCCGTGCACTTACATCAGATCATATTCAAGCAATTTTAGACACACCAGTACCCTCTACTCAGAAAGATGTTCGTGCATTCCTTGGTCTTATTTCTTTTTGTAGGCAATGGATTTTAGGGTTTTCACACATTGTCAAACCTTTGCTAGCACTTTTGACTAAAGATACTCCAATGCCCCTCCCATGGACACATGAATGTGAGACTGCTTTCCGGCAGCTACGACAAGCCCTTTGTTCAGCACCAGTGTTAGGTACTCCAGATTACATGAAGCCTTTTGCACTTTACGTACATGAGAAAGATGGATGTGCATTGTCAGTTTTAGTACATACACATGGCGATAAGCAGCGTCCCTGTGCATATTTTTCAGCAGTACTTGATCCTGTCGTTCGAGCATTGCCTTGGTGTTTTCGTTCAGTTGCCGCAACAGCTGTGTCAATACGTCAGAGTGAAGGGATAGTTTTGTCACATAAGCTGTTGGTGTTAGTACCCCATGCGGTTGATGCTCTTTTAAATCAAACAAAGACACAACATTTAACTAGCGCTCGCCTGACAGGATATGAATTGACATCGCTGGCTCCTCACATTACACTGAAGAGATGTGCAACACTAAATGCAGCCACTTTGTTGCCATATCCGGTGACTCTGCCTCAGTCTCAAGAAACACATGATTGTATATTCCTTACCGAAGAACAGAAAAAGGGTCGTATTGATTTACAAGATAAGCCCCTTCCAGATGTAGACGGGGAATTGTGGGTTGATGGGCCTTGTTTGAAGTTGCCAGACGGTACGGCCTCAGCTGCATATGCAATCACCACAATACACACGGTAGTGGAGACAGCTCGTATACCACAGAAGTCAGCTCAAGCAGCTGAACTAATAGCTTTGACACAAGCATGTGAGCTTAGTACTGACTTATGTGTGAACATTTCTACAGACAGCCGCTATGCTTTTGGAGTGGCTCATGATTTTGGTTTGCTTTGGAAGGAGAGAGGCTTTCTCACATCCCACGGGATGCAGATAATGCACAGAGAATTAGTGCATAATCTCTTGACTGCATTGACATATCCAAAGAAACTAGCTATTGTGAAATGTAGTGCACACAAGAATGTGACCGATAAGATAGGGCAAGGTAATGCCTTTGCGGACCGCGTAGCACGTGAGACTGCGATGCAGCGAAGTACTACTTCTATGTATGTAGTGAAGTCACAAGCTGAACGTTGGCATAATGCTAGACAAGACGTATTAGATATACAGAAATCTGCTTCTGTGAAAGAACGTGAGCAATGGTCTAAAGAAGGAGAATTGGATGATGAGGGCTGTTGGCGGAATAAGCAGATGGATAAATGGAAATTGCCTATAGCTTTTGTACAACCTATGGTTCAGATGGCACATGGGCTGGCACATGTTGGAGCTTCAACAATAACAAAGTTGCTTACGCAAGTTTGGGAGCATCCAGAAATTTCCAGTAAAGCTAAGAGAGTAGTGCGGTCTTGTTTGATCTGTTTACATTACAATCCTGGAAAAGGGACACGTACTCCTGCAGGAGGGTTTGCTACACCAACTGCACCTTTTGAAGTTCTACAAATGGATTATATTCAGCATGAACGCTGCAACAATTTAAAGTATGTCTTGGTGGCGGTATGCGCCTTCAGTAAATGGATAGAGGCGTACCCCACAAAGGATAATACTGCCATTACCACAGCGAAGGTGCTTTTGAAAGAATGTTTCCCTAGGTTTGGTGTTTGCAGACGTTTATGGAATGATAAAGGACCCCATTTTGTTGGGGAAGTTATTAAGTATGTCCTGAAAGGATTAGGGATCAAACAGAAGTTCCATGCGGTTTTCCACCCACAATCAGCAGGGTTGGTGGAAAGGTATAATGCTACTTTGAAGCTGAAGTTAGCGAAGATATAGGCTTCCACATTCTTAACTTGGCCGGATGCATTACCGTTGGCATTATTGTCCATTGGGTCAGTGCCACACTCTCGAATCGGCCTTAGTCCTTACGAAATAGTGTTTGGAAGGCCAGTGAACATTTGGGGAGTTCCTTAGCCAAATTCTGTATATGATGTACCTTGTGTCCTGATGAATGCATATTTGGCACAGTTAACTGACAATTTGGTTTCTATTCCTCAACAGGTTCGAGAAGCACTTTCTGACAGATCTACAGGTGAAGGCCATGAACTCCGACCTGGTGACCAGGTGATGATCAAGTCCTTTGAAAGATCAAGCAGCTTGGAACCAAGGTGGTGAGGCCCAGAACAGGTGCTCCTTGCGACAAAGACAGCAGTTCGGGTGACGAACCAAAAGAATTGGGTCCATAGTACTCACTGCAAGAGAGTGCTCCCTACCTTGGTGGAACCTGCTGTGCTGACCGATCATCGAGAGATTTTGACTACGTAGAAAGGCCGTTCTATATCACCTGACGAATCTGCGGAGTTCTTCCCGGACCATACGATTTCTGGAGTGTTGCAATATAATTTGAGACCGAGGAAAGACCTCGTAGTGCTGAAGAAAACTGGTTGAGCTACCTCCCTGGGTTAGTGAAGCGGAGAGCCAATTTGTCAAGGGGGGGAATCAGCCATGCATTAGAGTAGTGACACCCGTCTTGGCCTGTGGTGACGAAATCAGCGGCTGCCCAGGGATAAGAGCTCCAACGATTGTTTTTAATTAATTTCTGAAAGGGTCGATTATCACTGTTGCTAAAATGAATAACAAACTGATCATTAGTACTATGGGGTTTGTTGTTGTTTTGGTGGTTATAGCAATAATCACCTGGTTTGTTGAAAAGAAGGCTCCTGCTCGTGAGTTTTTTGTTGCCACTACTCCAGTACCAGAGGATCACTATTACTTTACTCTTCCCTATCAGGAGCAGAAGCACCGTCAATCGTACTTCAATAATACTTTCATTCAGATGTTGCATCATAATCATAATGCTACAAATACTACTAACTGTTGGGTATGTGGAATGATACCTGCGCATCAAAAGAAAGGAGGAACACCTTTCATTCCTCTTCCTTTTTCACACAATGGTTCTTGTCAAGCTTGGTATACGCTTTTGTTTGCATCTGGAAAACGTACAGAGGGCGGACTTCTTTTTTGCCTTAATAAAGTATGCTACCAAGACAAAGATGGGTATCCCCAAGCCAAAGGAACTAAATGGGAATGGGAAGAGTATCAACCGGACAATGTTTTAATACCATATGTCTTCACAAATATAAGAGACTCTGACAAGAAAGAACAATTTGTGATTTCTGTTACAAAAACTAAAGCAGATTTATGTATACGTATCATTGGGCGAATTCCAGTAGGGATAAGTGATTGTACCTTGATTTTAACAATTGAGGGTGTAAATAATAGTAGTTTTACAGCTTCACATAATACATATTTTGTTTGTGGTAGATATGGATATTACCAACTACCTATTGGGTGGTCAGGTGTGTGTTATGTATCTTTTCTATTACCCCCTGTGTTTTTGGCCCCTGCATCATATCACCGAGATTTTAAACTGTTCAATTACATCATTAAAAATAGAAATAAAAGGACAATAAGTACAAATGAGGTAAACCAAATGGATACTAGCCTGCAACAATATGTTGATTTTAATTTAGGGTTGTTCTCCTTTGTGGGTGCTGCGTTAAACAGTAAGAAATTGAGACGATTGACTAGGGTTGTGGAAGCTGTTACCAATCAGGCAGCTCTGGCACTTGGGAATATTACTGAGGAGCTCCAAATTGCGAGGATTGTAGCGCTCCAAAATCGTATGGTACTAGATGTGATATTAGCTGATCGAGGTGGTGCAGTATATGATGCAATATCTAAATTGAATACAATTGCTGCAGAAATCCACACAGAGACTGGTACTTGGACTTTTTTCTGGATGGATTTGGGCTCTTTTTTCCACTTGGGATTGGAAACTACTGACTATCCTGTGTGTAATGCTTGCAATATTTTTCACATGCTGTATCTGTATTCAGTGTGGTCCAATGTTCTGCTCCATGTGTATTACTGCTTGTATGCCTACCAAAAGAAATATTACAGAAATGAAAGCACAACACATGTTAGCTAAGGAAATAGCTGAAATGATGAGCATAAATATAAAACATGAATATTTAGATTATCCCAGAAAGACAAATGTTTTCAGCTAATGCTGAAAGGGTCGTCTTTTGTATTTTAATAGCGATTAGATTAAGCATTAGCAGAAGACATCTTGTATTTAGCAACTATTGTGAACATTTGGCAGAATCCATTTTATATTCATGGCAGCCATTTTCTCTGCCATGTGCTGGCCATGTGCTCTGTCCTACCTTTCTGTTAACTACTCTTGAAAATCTGTCTAGTGACAAGTTATATTTAGCATCTCCCACTTTCGCACATGCCCAGTAAGATCTGCAGCTGTTAGTAATCAGTAACAGACAGTTATGTGTCAACTAGTCCTTGAAACTGTTAGCCCCTCCTACCTGTCGACTGTGCATTTCCATATGACCTTACATGTATGTAAGTCTTGCTTCTATATTTGTACCACCTTCTTTTAGCCCCTGCGTGGGTATAAAAGGACCATGCTCTCTTAGTTCAGTGTGCTACTTCAAACATTACTGAAGGGTGCTGTTTGAACTGTAGTACCACCTCATGAGGTTTAATAAACTTTGTCTTTTATTTCAGTTTCTGTGCCAACTTCTTCCTATATGGTCTGAGGACTTTGTGCAGAGAAGGGCGAACCCCTTGCACTAGTAGGCCTTGCTAAGGCTTACTTCAACAACGGTACAGTATCTCAACAATAACAGTTAAAAATAAAGGAAAATTAATTTGAAAAAAGGAAACTTACAAACCCAAATTACAGACCCCAACTAATCTAACCCCCAAACGGACACCGCCAGTACAAATACAATTCAGACAACAATAAAATGCACAAAAACACTTACACAGGTACAATATACAAACAGGATACACCAAAAGACAAATGATAGACCACACAAGATACAATATACACAATCCAAAAGAGAGCAACACCAACACACAGCCACACAGTCAAGAAAAATCACAGACTGTAAAGTGAAAGTGACATCCACTGTACCATGTCTGTAAACATAATTTCCTATTATATCACTTCATGTCCCCTTTGTGCCCCGTTTTCCATCTTGCATGTATGTTTTTGATGCATATGCATGCAGGGATATATTCAACGCATAACCTACATTTGCGGCAAAATACCACACATTAGCAGGAAACTTCTATTTTTATTCATATCTGCATGTTTGTGGTGAACTGGTGGAATTAACGCTAGGGACCCATTGATGTTTAGAATGCGTTTGCGTGTTTTTTCGACACATTTGCATCAACATTTCTGACTCAAACTGTGTTTGCGTGATCTTTAATTATTTAACATGCATGCATCTAGACAAAGATAGGATGGCATGGCCTGCAGTGTGTGTTATATTGTTTGGCCACATGTGGTTGACCATGCAACTGCAGCCTACATTTCTACTATCTTTGCGCAGGATTTCCCATTTTTTTTCTGATGCAAAAGCAGCGCAAAGTTAGGAACATCAAATGGAATTTGTAACTTTGCGCTGATTTTGCATCAATAAATGACGGCAAGGCTGAGCTACAAAAGAATAAATCACGGCCTGTATGTTTTGTGTGTGAATTGACTGTTACAACTCTATGTGTGCTTCGGATGGAATGGCATGCAATACATTTGTCGTAATGTTCATGTATAAATCTGTTACAAATAGGTTTCAACATCAGAAGGCAATCATTGATGTACAACAGTCATGATATGTGTTTGTAATGTGTGTCGACTCATTTGATGTGTGTAGTTGTTTGACTTTGGGGACTTTAAGTTTCCCATGACAAACAATACACAGGTAAGATCGAGGATGGCTGATGTGGGCTATGTCAGACATGTTACCCCTCACATGTCATTAATTGTTGGCTGCGACTTCATGGTGACGTGTGTGAACTACCCATATGTCAGGCATTTGTACATGTTTGGTAGGTACAGTGTTTGCGACACAGAGCCTCAATTCCAATCATAAAATTGTTATGTACACATCAGTTTGACTAATGTCAATTACCTATGTTCTTCCTGTGGCTGTGGTGGACCTGCAGCCCTGGCTGCATGTGTTCACATATATTCTGAGGAGGTGCATTGCACAAAGTGTCCCGTTCAAGTGTGTGGGCATATGTACCCTGTGTCAGTATTAGGCTCCATGGTGTTACGGTTTCGTGCAAGTCTAATCAGGAGTCTGTTGGGGCAACCCTTTTGTTCACAGAGTATCTTTCAAGGCAGATTTGTCCTAAAGCAAAAGATCAGCTAAATGCATAAAAGGGGATAGGGGAGTTATGGTACAGCAGATATTACAGAAGAGTGAATACAGAGCAACTTTAGTGTGGACAAATATGTAATGGGTCAGTAATGGACAAACATGCAGGGCTCATCACTACGTTTGTGCACAGGGTGGGGCTCAGAACTTCCCACAGCAACAGAGGATGTCAGTACCTCTGTGCAGATTAATCTCACAGCTAGTCACCATGCAAGCCCCAAAGAAAGGTGGTGACAGAAGTTAATCTGTGTCTGGACCCTCAGGGCACAAAGATAGATTGTCCTTACATACACAAGACTAGCCCTTGTTTGTTGGGCTGGAGACACAGTAACAAATCCAGGAATGCAGCCATAGCACACTGTCACCGTTAGGCACTAATGAATGCATGCAAAACTAGACAAAGTTTGGGGGCTGGATTAGCCTCCTGGAAACCAGGTGCCTGAACAAATACAATATTAAACAATTCTATACAGTTGAGGACTGATAGTACACTTACCAGACACAATACCCCAAAAGGAAACGGAGGGCAAGCGAGCCAACGAGGAGGTAAATGCAGGCACAGGGATCAGGCTCTGATTGACACAAATACTGGAACAGATCTGGGTAACAGGAAGCAGGCTCTGTCAGGAACCACCATGAACAAGGCTGAAAAACAGGGAGCAGGGTCTGCCTGGAACAAGCAGGAACAGTACTGTGTAAACAGGGAGCAGTTTCAGGTGTAATCAGGACTGTAACACAATCCAACAAGTGTTCTGGTACACAAATTAATTGTACTCCAATGCACGACAAAGAACTTCAGGGAATGGCAGCTTCTAAGCAGTTCCAGGCAGCAGCAAGTCCAGGGCAGAGTCACATGGCTCGGCTGCACGAGAGAGCTCACAGGTGTGTGCAGCTTCAGTCTCTCACAAGTCTTGGAGGAGAGAATCCAGTATAAGGGGACAACTGGACTTTTCCCATAGGAAGCTATGGACAGAAGATTACAGGTCTTACCAACTACCAGGCAGTGCATTATGGGACCTGAAGTCCATGCAGGCTAATGTCGTGGTTCCATAGCATGCCATATAGAAAAGGAAAGCAAACAGGAGTCAGAATAGGAGTCTGGGAGAGTATCAAAGATGGTTTCCATGGTACAGCTAGTCCATTTACAGCGTCCCCTAGAGAAAGTAGGGCAGAGATTTAACATTTGGCAGTGGTAAGACTTATTACCAGGGATGAACTGCGCAGGGCATGTGCTGTGACCATTGCTTGTCATACCTAGGACACTCATGCTATCCATTTTCAGGACTGATGCACCACTTGTCACACAAGCTCCTTGCATAGATAGCAAATGTCACACTTACTAATGTCAAAGGTCTGTTCATACATTCCTGTTACCAATGATATTTCACATCCACTGCCTCATGTATGATGAGCTTATTTACCTTATGATTAAAGATGTCATAGTTGTGTGTCATGTGCTAAAGTAGACCAGGTTGGCAACGTATGCTGTGGTCCTATGATTTCGCCTTTCATATGTGAAATTGAAAATATGTTTTTTTTTAAACTGTGTGTGATGTTTGCTGTACAATCATATGCATCACATGTGATGTTGCATCAGAAGTAGTCAGATTTGTCTTTGTGACATGCTCCCTGAAGTAATACTCACATTCCTAAAGAACATGCGATGCAGAAATAAGTACCCAGAGCAGGATTGAGTGATAAAGTGAGGTGTTCATTTACATATCGTAACAATGTGTTTATAGTGACTATTGTTGAAAAAAGTTTTGAACTATCTGCTGTCTGTGATGCATTCCTGCAGCTGTGTTTGGATGTCCCCCCTCAGTTTCCCTGGCACCATCCACCTCCTCCTCCGCCTCTTTCTTGTTTGGGTTCATAAAGGGGATGTTCCTCCTAACACAGATGTTGTCCAGGATCGCACAAGTCAATATGATCTTGCAGACCATTTCTGGGGACTATAGGAGGCTGCCTCCTGTGATGTTCAGGCACCTCAATCTGGAATTCAGGATGCCAAAGGTCCGTTCAACAATGGTGTGTGTCCTCCGATGTGCCTCATTATAGGCACACTCTACTGCTGTGCTTGGGTTGGGGATTGGGTTCATGATCCATGGCTGGATCCCATAAACCTGATCAGCTGAAAAAGAAAATAGGAGTATGTTTTTTGTTGTTGCTTGCACCAGGAATGTCAAGTAGCATGGCAGTTGATATCTTGTGTCGTCCCTGACTCATGTGTGTTTGTGGCATTGTGTGAGATCCTGGGCTTCTGTGAGGTTCTTTCTGCATTGGGTTGTTTGACTTGACAACTTGTGTTTGGGTCATTGACCTGATATCTATGGTTTAGTTTCGAAACTGCAGTTCAGTGTGTATCTCCCATGCGTTGTGTAGTGAGCTACATGTTTTAGTGTGCTTTCACTGAGGGGACATGATACTTCCACACACACAATAGATTCCAATGTGGTGGTAATATGGTTGTACTACATGGCCTGGACTCCCATATACTCAGACATATGTCATTGCTGATGAAATCCAGAAGTGAGGCTCTTTGATTAGGCTTGGTGACAATGCCCAACACATCTCCCTAAGTTGACAGCATGGAGGTGTTCAGTATTGACAATGCACAATTGTCCCATGTGTTACTTGGTTCTATGTAGACCTTTGTGGTTCCCTCTTCCAGTGTCTCATGTGCAACCATGCATCTACAATACCGAACTTGCTCCAGGTAACCTGGATAACTGCCTTGTGGAGGTGAATTTATCTGTGCAGAAAGGGCCATCTCTCGTACATCTGTTATTTTGATGGAGAATTGGCTCTTTCAGTATGTGCAGCAGTGTGCAGTTTGCATTAGTGGAACATCAATATGTGTTCATAGCACAGTCCACTTCCTTATTGCTAGCTGGCAATGTCACCCCAGGAGTGATGTGTGATGTTGGGACTGCCTCAGTATTTCCATGTCACCTACACATGAGTCAGCATCCTCATGCTATGTGTCTCATGATGTTTGACCTGCAGCAACACACATTGCACACCCCTTCCACAGTACTCATTGCTTGGGAGGGTGTGTGATTGACTCTATGACCTAATGTAATCGTATATGGTTCATCTTCCAAATTGTACTTCCAGTGCAGGCCATGTCATTGTCACTGTGTGCTTTGACATTGGTCCCTTGTTGCTCTATTGTTTTTGGCAGCCATCATTTGTCATTAGGTGTGTGTCAGGGTGTCCAACATAACTACCTGTGTCACACCTCAGTGTCTTCCTGCCCATGTGTCAATGTAGTGGTATGTGTATTGTGTGTCCTACAGGGTTGCTGTGCTGTGTGTAAATTGCTAGGTTTATGGACTTACCAACAAGAAGACCATTATCATATCATCCATCCTGGAAGTACAGATTGGTGGTGCTGTGACGGAAGATAAAGGAATCATGTACACTCACAGGATACTTGGCCAAGATGTTTGTAAACAATCCCTGGCGATCAACTATGGCCTGCACATTTATAGAGTGGGTGTGCTTTCTGTTCCGGTATTGATGCTCGGTTGCAGCATTGTAGTGCTACATGCACTACGTGCAAGATAAACAATGGTGCAGGGTGTGGACCATTGGCCTCTGCTTCCATTGGCCTTCGCTTCCATTTTGGTTCCCAACTCCATTTTGTCGAGTCTGGTTCAGTGCGTAAGGCACTGTTCTGTGTTTTTCCACAAGCTTCGGCAAGCTGAAGGGTGGGGTGTTTTTCTGCTCAACTTCGCTCCATCTGCCTGATACGAAGGGCGCTATTTACATTCCACGAGCTATCAGTTAGAACAACATGGGGATGCGCCTGTACACAAGGAGGAATGCAAGCTGCCTGTACACCAGGAGGAATGCAAGCTTCACCTTGGAGCCCTCTCCTGGGAACTTGGCCCGTTCTGAGGAGACGTCTCGAAGGGTGAACAAGGTACCGCCGATTGCACAATTTGTAAAGGAGGGGGTCTTTTTCTAGAAAAGACTCCTGGGCGTTAGTAAATACTATAAAGGTTGGGGGCCTGGATGGACTGGTGTAGGAACTCTCTTCTGGGTTGGACGCAACGCCAGGAGGACTGATTGTCCCGAAAGAGGCTCCCTGTGCCAGCCGATTTGGGTTCCCGGCTTTGTGTACGGCGGAGGGATGCAGACGCTCTTTTCGGTGAAGCTTTTCAATTTATTAAGTATATTGTGTGTGCGTGCGTAATATGCACTTATTCTTGCAGTCATTTTCATGCTATTGAGCATTGAAGTATATTGTGTGTGCGCGCGTAATATGCACTTATTCTTGCAGTCATTTTCATGCTATTAAGCAATGAAGTATATTGTGTGTGCGTGTATTATATGCACTTACTCTTGCAGTGATTCACAGAGTGCTTATATTCTCACCATTATTCTCATGTTATTCTCTTGATATATATATGTATATATATTAGTGTGGTTAGTTTTGCCATATGAGAACTTGCCCCTCAAATAAACTTGATTATTTTACTCACTAAGGTGTCTGAGAGTGCTTGCTTTACATTGTGCCTTAAAATATCCTGAAGTGCATAGTTTTGATATTCTGAAGAGTAAAGCAACACAAATTGGCGTAGTCGTTTGCAGGATTCGAAAAAAAAAAAAAGGGAAAATGCTTAATAAGATCAAAGCGAACTCAAAAGCAAGTTCTCATGTAGCAAATCCGGACATAGAAATACCGGGGTGGGAAACTGCCCCGTATAAACTTTTAGCTCAGGAATGGTCACGTTGTGCTGGTTTGTGTGAAAATTGGAATGCGTGTATGTTAAATGCAGAACCTGAAGATGTTCTTACATGTTTACAAAAAATTTCAATTGACAAGGGAAGGGAGATTTGTGCGTTGGGGAGGCGAGGCTGGATCTTGCTTTCTGCGTACCGAAAGTTGTATAAAAAATGTTTACAGTTACAAAAAGACCACGAGCAGCTGGAGAAGGAGTTAGTAGAAGCTAGCTTGTCAAAATAAATTATTAAGTGATAAGCTCGAAATGTACCAACTGGTTGCAGAGAGAACGGCCGTTAGCGTAGCTAAATATAAACACAAGAAACGAAGAGGGAAAGTTAATAAAAAGAAGGTGCATTTAGCTATCTCTCAGGCAGGATTAGCCTTTGACCCTGAATTTTGGGATGGAAACATCTGGGATACATCTGATTTTCCGGGGGCGATGACTGCCAAGATGTTAGACAGGAAAAAACAGAGCGCAGGAATGTTGTCCGTGCGCAGCCCATATATCGGCGAAAGTTACAGCATAGCCCAGCTAATCCTGGAGGGGTGATGTTGGATGCCCTGGAGGATTATACACAGCAAGAACTAAGTGATGTGATAGACAGATTTCGACAGAGGTCTGGGGAAACATTGCTTACGTGGATGGTGCGTGTGCATGATATGGGAGGCCAGGGGGTCCAATTGGATCACGGCGACGCCCCGAGGCTTTGTATGTTAAGTACAGACCCGGTTATCCAAAATAAGTTTAGAACTTATCCAGGGAATGGTCCCATGACCAATTTATTGGATTTAGCTGCGCAAGGGTGTGCTCAGAAGTATCCGACAGAGTCAGACTGGCCGCCTAATGATAAACCTTGGTATACTTTGAGAGATGCAGTACAGAGATTGAAGGAAGAAGGGATGAAAACAGCTATCTTTATGGGTAATGCTCATGATTTGATGAATGGAATTTTAAGTGTGTCTGTGCGAAACCGGTTGATTAGGGCCGCTCCTCCTGCATATAAGCATGTTTTCATGACTTTGTTAATTAATCAGACGGGTAACCCATTGTCTCAGGTGGTAGAAGCGGTGCGTGAGTTAATTGACTTAGGAGAATGGGCTAAGCCAGAGAGGAATTCACGGTCTGAGAATCGTACTGATAACAACAGGGTGACAAGGCGAGACATGTTTCAGGCCTTGCTGCGAGATGGGGTGACCAGGGATGAAATTGATGGGATAAGCACCAAGGACATGTGGGAAATGTACCGCAAACGCGGTTTGGATAAAAAGGAGGGGAGCAGGAAAGGGAACAAGAAGGATAACAAAGTGGTGAACCAGAGAAAGGCAGGAGGGGAGGAGCGTGAGGGTGAAAAGGGAGAGAGAGGGAGAGAGCCCCACAGTAGAGAGAGATTCCCAGATGATGGAGATTGGGAGGAAGAGCACTGAAGCTCAGAGGGAACCCGGAGCAGGGAGAGAGACCGGGAACTGACAGGTTCTGGGAAAACTTGAGGAAGAGAGTGGGAGAGGGAGCTGGTAAGCTCATTGAGGTTGCGAAGCAGAGACAGGGAGGAGGAGTTCCCTGAGAATTACCGCAAACTGTATCCAGATCTGACTTGGGCAGATTCTGATGTGCGCAGAGTGAAAATAGATTAGGAAACAGGTCAAACTCCGGTGCAGGGATGGGCTCTCAAAGATAACAGACCTCATGTCAAAGTAGAAATTTATTGGAAACGTGGAAATGTTCAAAAGGTTCGAGCCCTCGTTGACACCGGAGCGGAGGCCACTTTGATTCATGGCAACCCAAGAAAATTCAGGGGACAGTACTTCACCATTACGGGATTGGGCGGAAAAGAAACCCCGGCAGTGCAGATAGTGGTTCCCATGAAAATAGGGGCACTGCCAAAGAGAGAATACACTGTCTTGATTGTTCCCATTCCCGAGTACATTATTGGAATTGACATTTTGAAAGGGATGACCCTACATTTGGAAGATGGATGCTATCAATTTGGTTCCAAAAGATTTATATCAATAGCCGCCGCAAGGGTGGGGCTGTTGAAGATTCCTCCGGTAACACTTCCCCAAGCTACTAAGGTGATTCAAATGAAACAGTACAGAATACCGGGAGGACATGAAGAGATTAGCCAGACTATACATGATTTACTGGAGGCCGGGGTAATAGTTCCCATCACCACTGCATGGAATAATGCCCTCTGGCCTGTTCGTAAAAGTGATAACAGTTGGAGGATTTGCATTGATTATCGCCAATTGAATAAACATACACCTCCTCTGACTGCAGCGGTCCCAGGCACCATTACCTTGATTGAGAAGATACAGAAACACAGTGGGACTTGGTATGCCACCATTGACATTGCCAATGCGTTCTTTACGATACCAATAGCTACTGAGAGCCAGCCTCAGCTGGCATTCCAGTGGGCGGGGTGTCAGTACACCTTCTGTAGATTGCCCATGGGGTATTTACATAGCCCCACTATCTGCCACCGGCTGGTGGCAGAGTATTTCGATGAAGTACCAGTGGTTCCTGAAGTGCAAATTTCTCACTATATAGATGACGTGATGATGCAGGGAGAGACACAAGAACAGGTGCAGATTCAGCTAGACAGGGTGGTGGAACATTTGCAGAATAAAGGGTGGGAGATTAACCCCGAGAAAGTGCAGGGACCGTCTCAGTGCGTGAAATTTTTGGGCATTCAGTGGAATCAGGGACACAGAGAAGTGTTGCCAAAAGTGAAACAAAAGATTAAGGAATTTGCAGTGCCGCGAAATCGAGAGGAAGCCCAGAGTTTTATTGGACTATTTGGGTATTGGAGACAGCATATACCCCATTTGTCTCAGATTTTGGCCCCATTGTACAAAGTTACACGAAAGAAGAATGCGTTTGAATGGGGAGAGCAGGAGCAGCGCGCGTTTGAATTGGCGAAAGACGCCATTCAGCATGCTTTGGATTTGTGGCCGATTCGAGAGGGAGACATTGAGTTGAATGTGACAGTCCAGGGTCAGTATGCTAATTGGAGTTTATGGCAAAAACAAGGAAGAAAGAGGGTGCCCCTGGGATTTTGGACAAAGAAGTTACCCGAGGCAGGAGAGCGGTATACTCCCTTTGAGAAGCAGCTGCTGGCCTGCTATTGGGCCCTGGTTGATACTGAGCAAATTACACTGGGACACAATGTGATTTTAAGGCCTGAAATTCCCATCATGCAGTGGGCGATGAGTTCCCCTAAAACTCATAGAATTGGACATGCGCAGGAAGCCAGCATTATAAAATGGAAATGGTATGTCCAGGACAGGGCACGAGCGGGTCCAAAAGAAATTGCCGTTTTGCATGAGCAGGTAGCGCAGGCTCCAGTGGAGAATTCCGAAATGTTGCATGATGTACCTTAAGTGTGTGAATCCCCAGTAGGGTGGGGCCAGCCGTTCGCGGACTTGTCTGCAGATGACAAAAAACATGTGTGGTTCACGGATGGCTCAGCAAAATATGTTGGAGCGAAAAGGCACTGGAAGGCAGTGTCCTATAATCCTGTTACAAAGAAGCTTTTGACAACTACAGGACAGGGAAAAAGTAGCCAGTTTGCAGAGCTTTATGCCGTGTATCAGGCTTTAAAACAAGAGCTACCCGGAAAATGTCACATTTATACAGATTCCTGGTCTACCGCCAATGGGTTAGCTACTTGGCTTCCCACGTGGCATGCACATCAGTACAAAATCCATAACAAAGAGGTATGGGGGAAGGAGTTATGGCAGGAGATCTGGGAAATGTTACCTCAAAGCACCGTGACTGTCTATCATGTGGACGCTCACTGTCCAACTGATTCATTAGACCGATGGTTCAATTGTCTTGCAGACGATCGAGCCAAGATTCAAGAGGCTGAAGTGGAGGCGCAGAATTCTGATTTGGTGGGAATGGCTAAATGGGCACACCAGAAATGCGGACATCTTGGAGAAAAGGCTACTCACAGGTGGGCCGAGATTAGAGGGATGCATCTTCCCCTAGATTTGATTAAAACAGCGATCATTGAATGTCCCATTTGTCAGCATGCGCAGCACAGACCGGTCCCACTGGTGGTGAGAGGCCAGCTAGGCAGAGGTAAATTGCCAGGACAGATTTGGCAGATTGATTACATTGGACCAATGCCAGTGAGCCGGGGGTGTCAGTATGCCTGCACCGTGGTAGACACTTAGGGGGTCATTCTGACCCCGGCGGTCATGAACCGCCGGGGCCGGGGATGCGGGAGCACCGCCAACAGGCTGGCGGTGCCCCGCAGGGCATTCTGACTGTGGCGGTTTGGCCGCGGTCAGACCAGGAAAACCGGCGGTCTCCCGCCGGTTTTCCGCTGCCCTGGGAATCCGCCATGGGGGATTCCGACCCCCTCACCGCCATCCTGTTCCTGGTGGTTCCGACCGCCAGGAACAGGATGGCAGTGAGGGGTGTTGTGGGGCCCCTGGGGGCCCCTGCAGTGCCCATGCCAATGGCATGGGCACTGCAGGGGCCCCCGTAAGAGGGCCCCACTTTGAATTCCAGTGTCTGTTCAGCAGACACTGGAATTCGCGACGGGTGCAACTGCACCCGTCGCACCTTCCCACTCCGCCGGCTCCATTCGGAGCCGGCTTCCTCGTGGGAAGGGGTTTCCCGCTGGGCTGGCGGGCGGCCTTCTGGCGGTCGCCCGCCAGCCCAGCGGGAAAGCCAGAATGGCCTCCGCGGTCTTTCGACCGCGGAGCGGCCATATGGCGGTTCCCTCCAGGCGGGCGGCTCCCGCCTCCCGCCGTGGTCTGAATGACCCCCTTACTCCGGTTATCTCATAGCCTTTCCCTGCAAGCGCGCAACTCAGCAGAGCACCCTGAAAACATTAGATCTGTTGATTCTGTACTATGGGGTGCCACTCCAGATTCAAAGTGATAACGCCAGCCACTTCAAGGGCAGACTAGTGCAGGACTATTGTGCACAACACAATATTGAGTGGATTTTTCACATACCTTACTACCCACAAGCAGCGGGACTGATTGAGAGAATGAATGGGTTGCTGAAAGAACAATTGCGTAAACTGTCTGATGGGACATTGAAGGGGTGGAGGGATAATTTGTACGATGCTTTGCAAACAACCGACCCCTTACAAATGCCGAGACACCTCTCATGAGAATGCTCACACCTGCTTTACAGATTAATCCGTTTACAGCAAGCAATACCATTGTGTATTGGGAAACAGCTCCAGGAGCTTTGGCCCCATATCGAGCTACACCAGAATCTGCAGGACTTGACTTACATGCTTTACACATGCATCGATTGAAGCCTAGAGACATCACTCTGATTGAAACTGGGGTGGGAATTCAGATTCCCCCTGAGCATTACGGTCTGATCGCCCCTCGATCTGGGCTTGCCCTGAGAGGCATCCAAGTTTTAGGAGGCGTGATAGATGCAGACTACCAAGGCGAGTTAAAAGTCATTCTCTTGAACAGTGGTGACGCAGACCTAGTGGTGCAACCTGGTGATCGCGTTGCCCAAATTGTCATCATGCCGGTTTATGGAGGTGTTGTTAAGAAGGGGAGCGCCCCAGCTCTTCTCACTGTAAGAGGCAAAGGAGGGTTCGGATCTACTGACAAGAACCCAGGGGCCAAAGTGTGGATTGAATCCCCAAATAACCCTCCTCAACCCGCTGATGTCATCGCCACTGGACCAGAAAATGTCCTGGTAGTTATGCGACCTGGTCAAGACAAATGGGAACATGTTCCCGCTGACAAATGCTATTTGCGAGAATGATAATAAGTGTTTTGTCCTTTGTTCTTTTCAGATCATCCTGTGGAGTGCCTGTGCCATGAGTGTGGTGTATGGAGCCCGTTCGGGAGACTCCACCGGGGAGCGGGAGGGGCTCATAGCCCAAAAATTCAACCGTCAGCCACAGATGCCGACGCTGCTGCATCAACCGAACAATGTTTGGATTCATCTAGCGCAGGAAGTGCTGAATATATCTCACTTCTGTATGAGTAACATGCAAAGCGTTCAAGATCTGATTACCACTTGTCTAGTGGCAGTGCCCACTCCTGCTGCTGTATTATTGCACATTTTTAACAATACAAACCAGGATGAAATGGTGGATGTGAGTGACGTTCGCTCCCATCTGTCACTCTATGAGTACTGCCGTCATTGCCCGGAGGTGGGCAGGCGGTTGTGGAGGAACATGACATCTATACTCACGTTTAACATCTCAAATGGGGATGTGTGCTATTCGTTGACCTGTGATCCTATGAAAATAGGTAAATGTGCTCAGTTCAAATTGGAGAAAAGAGACAAAAACTTAACTGCAGCACAACGGACGTTGTGCCACTCACGGAATGACCTGACCTGTTTGAATGTAAATAATTCGATGTTTTGCCAGCATGTGGTGCCTGCTGCCAGCCACATTCAAAATGTTAAGTTGCCTAAAGGTTGGCTCTTTTCTTGTGGTAACCTTTCTTTTACTTATATTCCAGCCAATCTAACCGGAGGGCCTTGTGCCTGGTCACGCTTAGGCTTTCTCATGTTTCCTATGGATACTGCTCTACACCCTCGCTATACCAGAGACTCTATTCAATTACCTACAGACTGTGATTCTGAAATTTCATTGCTTTCATAAACAGAATATGTTAGTTTAGCTGGTTCTATCGTAGGGGTGCCAGGACTTGCAGTATATAATACCAGAGTTATTAATAAACTTGCATGTTTAGTAGTCAAGAATATTAACTATACATCAGCTGCCTTAGCTGAGCTGTTATTAGATGTACAGGGAATTAGAAGAACTGCTTTGCAGAATCGCGCTGCTATTGATTATTTACTGCTTAAACACAACCATGGCTGCAGTGATTTTGAAGGGTTGTGTTGCTTCAATTTATCCGACCACTCCATATCAATCAACTCCCATTTAGAGGCCCTGCATAAGTTAGTGAAGGGGGTGCAGCAGGATGTTGACAAGGGGTGTTGGGATTGGGCTTTTGGATGGCTGCCTAATTTAGGCCAACTGCGTTATATCTTTGGTGTAATCATTATCATAACAGTTATTTTAATTTCGTTATGTTGTTGTATTCAGTGTGTGCCTAACCTTCTATCTCAGTGTCGCCCAAGAACATTGCCATTTCAGCTTATAGGATATACTTAGTTGTAAGTTGGCCAAATGGTCCAAGGGTGGAAATGTAGTGCTACATGCACTACGTGCAAGATAAACAATGGTGCAGGGTGTGGACCATTGGCCTTCGCTTCCATTTTGGTTCACGACTCCATTTTGTCGAGTCTGGTTCAGTGCGTAAGGCACTGTTCTGTGTTTTTCCACAAGCTTCGGCAAGCTGAAGGGTGGGGTGTTTTTCTGCTCAACTTCGCTCCATCTGCCTGATACGAAGGGCGCTATTTACATTCCACGAGCTATCAGTTAGAACAACAGGGGGATGCGCCTGTACACAAGGAGGAATGCAAGCTGCCTGTACACAAGGAGGAATGCAAGCTTCACCTTGGAGCCCTCTCCTGGGAACTTGGCCCGTTCTGAGGAGACATCTCGAAGGGTGAACAAGGTACCGCCGATTGCACAATTTGTAAAGGAGGGGGTCTTTTTCTAGAAAAGACTCCTGGGCGTTAGTAAATACTATAAAGGTTGGGGGCCTGGATGGACTGGTGTAGGAACTCTCTTCTGGGTTGGACGCAACGCCAGGAGGACTGATTGTCCCGAAAGAGGCTCCCTGTGCCAGCCGATTTGGGTTCCCCAGCTGTGTGTACGGCAGAGGGATGCAGACGCTCTTTTCGGTGAAGCTTTTCAATTTATTAAGTATATTGTGTGTGCGTGCGTAATATGCACTTATTTTTGCAGTCATTTTCATGCTATTGAGCATTGAAGTATATTGTGTGTGCGCGCGTAATATGCACTTATTCTTGCAGTCATTTTCATGCTATTAAGCATTGAAGTATATTGTGTGTGCGTGTATTATATGCACTTACTCTTGCAGTGATTCACAGAGTGCTTATATTCTCACCATTATTCTCATGTTATTCTCTTGATATATATATGTATATATTAGTGTGGTTAGTTTTGCCATATGAGAACTTGCCCTCAAATAAACTTGATTATTTTACTCACTAAGGTGTCTGAGAGTGCTTGCTTTACATTGTGCCTTAAAATATCCTGAAGTGCATAGTTTTGATATTCTGAAGAGTAAAGCAACACAAGCATGTAGCACAATCCGGACATGTGTGCAGTCAATAGCACCAAGCACATACGGGAAGCCATGTTTTTGGTAAAACCCCTGTTTGGTCTCCTGCTGCTTCTGCTCTGTTTTGGGGAAGCTGATGTGCTGGGGTGTGAGGTAGATGATGGCATCAAGGACCTTAGAAGGAAGACAGAGAATGAGGGCTGTGATAACCCAGCAACCAGGGCACACATTGTTTGGAATGAGCAACTTGCCAACATGTGCAGGACAGCTAGCAGCTTGGTCACCGGTGGAATATTGTGTGGGGTCTGCAGGCTGGCTGTTATCTGTGGCTCAATTTGGCGCTGCAGCTGCTGTATGGCTTGCCAGTTGATTCAGTACCTCCAGATTATATCCTGTTCCCTGAGGCCCAGGAGGGTTGTCCTGGTCTTGAAGACCCCCTCTTGCCTTCTGCGTTGCCTTTGGGTCCATGTTGGTGTGGTGGTGGCTGCTGCTGTTGGTCCTGTGCTATGCGTCATCTGGCAGGCTGCATGATTAGCACCTCCATGTTGTCCTTCTTGAGCAATGTTCTGTTATGTTATGTTAAAATTGCTTATATAGCGCCTAAACTGCCCAGGGGCCTAGTAGCTCTTGTACTGCAACACAGAATCGTCATTGTTCATAACCACATAGGAAATCACGCTCTAAATAACCAGGTTTTCAGGGCCTTCCTAAAGGGGATCTCTTGAGAACTTAATCTAATATTAAGAGGAAGACTATTCCAGAGTATAGCACCTTGATATGATAGCGACCTTGCTCCCCATCTTGCTTTCTTCACTGTTGGAACTGTGACTAACATAGCTGAGGAGGATCTGAGAGGTCTGCCTGGTGTAAAAAGAGGCCAGTGTTTTGAGCATTTCAGGGCCTTGATTGTATAAAGATCTATGAATATGGCATAATGCCTTGAATTGAATCCTTTTGGCTGGTAGCCAATGTAAGGAGTAGATTCCGGTCCGTAGGGATTGTTGCTTGGGTGTTTTTAAAAGCACTCGTGTGGCTGCATTTTGCACCCTCTGTAGTCTTTGTATTACATGTCTTGGTGACCCTACAAACAGAGCATTGCCATAATCAAGGCGCAATCCTATTAATGCCTGAATAACCAGTCTTCTGGCTAGAAAAGGCAGGATTGCTAAAACCTTCCTCAGAGTCCTAAGCAGGACAAAGGAAGTTCCAGCTACTCTGTTGCCGTGTTGCGACATTGAGAGTTGGGGGTCCAGCCATACCCCAAGACTTTTTATAAGGTCTTTAGGGGGCGGGAGAGTGGCCACTCCTGTTTTGATAATTGGATTAGCTAATGAATATTTTGTTTGCCCAAAAAACATAACCTCAGTTTTTCCATCATTGAACTTCAATTTACTTCCCGACATCCATACAGCAACTGCTTTTAGGCAGGGACCTAATGCTGTCCGCAGATCCGGTTGTGTGTTGGAGAGGGAGACAATAAGTTGAGTATCATCTGCATATGATACTAAGTTCAGACCAAATGACTGAACAATCTCCGCTAATGGCAGCATTTAGATATTAAAAAGCAGAGGGCTCAGGGCAGAACCCTGTGGGACTCCACAGCTGCTTATGATACGTTTGGATGTACAAGATCTGTCCAACACCTGGAAGGATCTCCCATGAGTAAATGATAGGATCCAATCTAAGGCTACTCCAGAGATTCCAATCCCCTGCATTCTATCTTTAAGAATGTTTAGGTCAACCGTGTCGAATGCCGCACTCAGATCTAGGAGGATGATGGCTGTTTCAATTCCTTTATCCATCCTCTTTTTTGCTTCCTCCGTAATAGCAATCAGTGCGGTCTCTGTCCCATGCAATGGCCTAAAACCTATCTGTGTGGGATGTAAGATCTTTCTTTCTATGATGTTGCTTGTGTGTGTTTTCCTTAAGTAGTGGTGTGTTTGCTCCATTTTAATGCCTGTCCTGACCCAGGTGTTAACATTTTATGCAATTCGGGCTTTGCGTCATTTTTCGAGTCCGCATCCCACCGGAGTGTCATTTTTGTCCGGGTGGATAAACATGGCACGCAGGTGTTTGAGTCATTTTTTGGACAGGAATGCCTACCTTGCATCTCATTGATGTAAGGCGGTTTCACTCATCCACAAAATGACACAAACTCAGATATTTTGATGCTAGACAGGTCTAACATAAAAATATAAATATGGAGTTAAGTTTGCGCCGGATTTGCATTAAAAAAAAAAAGGATTCTAATCTGGCACAAACAGAGTATAAATATGCCCCTAAAATTTAAACAGCCTTCCCTAGTCGGACATAGTAGTTTTAGATTATGCACAAGAAGAATTAATGCTTGCCTACTCTCTCCTGTTTGCTGGGGTTTACAATGAAGTAAAAGACTGTCTAGCAAAATAAATTTTGAATGGGTGTCTAACGAAAAAAACATAAGAAAATGGAAAGGAGGTTGTAATTGATTGATATGTTGACCATTCTCAGCACTCAGTTACCTAAAACATTTAAAATCTTAGGGCTTATTCACAAACTGCATTTGATAGTTTGTTTAGTAGTACTGTAATAACTGAATAAGTGCTAATCACAAACCTATGATCAAGGGTTTCCACCGCCACCTCTCCTATCTGTTATCTGTTGAGATCTTTGCCCCGACTGTGGAGATCTCCTCATGCATAGGTACATGTTTTCGTAGTAAATGTGAAAGTGGTGGGGTGAGTGGATGGAAAATCAGGAATATTCATTACTAAATGGAAGAAGTTTGGAGAGAAAGTAAGGAGGGGTTAAGAAAGGGCTAGAAAAGGGTTTAAGGAGGGATGTGAATCCACCTACAAAAGTGTCAGCCCATTCCTAGTCACAATCTGGATTTCAAAAGTTACTACAAGTGCAAAGGACCCAAAACAGTTGAAAATGTACTCCTGTTCAGAGCTGGAGTAAGTCCAAAACCGCCCAAGGCCATTCACACATACTGCAGCATCCTCCCATAGAAAACAATAGCGGTAGGGACTAAATATAAATCGGCATGGGAAATAATGTTAAAATAAATTAACACATTAATTTCTTTAAATTATATATCAAATTACTTTAGTGTTAACAAATTAATTCTGATTTATAAATGCAAGGTATTTTGTTGTAAAACAATTTAATGAGCTTTTTTCAATTTAAATTCAATGTAACCTTATTTTTTATAAAAATGAATTAAATGAAATCAAGTTTATTTTTTACATATATTCAGTAGCTTTTAATATACAGTAAATAAATATAAGCATTTTACATTAGATGGGTTTAGTGTTTAAAAATAATTATTTTCAGTTAATATTCTAAAATGTATTAAAATTTCAAATTTAAATTTAGTTACTAGTGCAGTAACATTTTAAACATTTGAAAAAATATTCCACATTTAAAAATTATCAAATTATTTAACTTTTTTTTAAGTTTGATTAATTTGTATTAAACTCCTGATAAGTTACCAAAGGGATGATCACTGCCCTGATTGGCGAGGTCACGGCCAGGTGTGTGTAATGTTAAACACAGTCATAAAATCACAATTAATAGAACTGCCACAGTTGTGTTTGATGTTTTTCCTGACTCCACCCGCTATTTCAAGGAGTGGGCATATATACATCTACGTTTGTGATGAACTTTACACTTGTATATGATGAATAGCAAAAAAGTAGTATAGTTACACAAAAGCGTAAAAGTAACTTTGCATGTGTAGGTTTACTCATGCTCAATTACCTTTGTGAGTAGCCCTCATTATCCTTCATCATGTCTTACTCAGAATAGTTTCTAATAATTGGTTATGTGACATTTTTTATGAAAATTAGAACATTGAAAAGTTGAGAGCTCCACTGAGGACATGGGAGTACCTCCGGGCTTATAGTGGCTGGTGTAAGCCTGGAGCTCCAACATCCTAATGTTTGTCTTCATGTTTCTCCCATTTTAATTTACAACATTCTACTTTCAGTGGGTGGAATGTTCTAATAGCCTTACATACCTTCTACCTCAGGTTATACCAGTTGTTATAGGATCTCTCCCTCTTTATAGGCTCTCCTCTCTGGCTCCGGCCTATAACTTAGGTTCAGGGCCTTTAACAACCGATATAGAACTTGGCAGCAGGCAATAAGGTTACATTATATGACTTATCATTCTGCATGACTGTTAACCTGTTGAATATCATTGAAGTTGTGTTTTTGTTTAGCAAAGTTATAAGACAAGCAATAAAACATTCACATCGGACATGAAGATCATCAGCCGTTAGGCTTATTGACCTGGTTATTACTATCGATACTGGATATTCTGATACTGTGGATTGACTGACTGACCTTGTCATGTTTTTCCATTAAGGCAAGAGACTGTGGCGCTGCATAGCAAAGCAGCACTTTTGATTGCAATGCTTAGTTTCTCTGTAGAGATAATTTTTTGTAAAGTTGTGAATTTGGAGAAAAATGATTCTATAAATCTTCAGGGGCTTTTTGATGACAATAACAATAATAACATGGCTTGTTCTGTTGCTAACCTTTGCTCATGTGCATTAAACCATACTTTCAGAAAAAGGTTTTCGCATATTGAACACTTATAACAGCTTTGATAGGCTTCAAACTCTCCTTGCCTAATACTAAACTCAATTGCACCCTTCTTTAGGAAGTGATGTCTGTCTTTATGTATCTCGTAGAGCAAGCATGTTGCTCTTGATCTGCTCTTCTGCTTTATTAATGAGAGTAAATTTGGGTATATGACATTGATGGACACTGAGTCAGAGTTTGGGAGATGGGCAATTATTGTGTGGATAGGTGTTATGTTGGGATCCAGTGAAAGTGAGCAAGTAATGTTTATTGATGCTAACTTAGCTTTGTTATGGAAGCCGCCTGGGTGGGGGCTGGTACCAGTTAGGTGTATACATTAGAGGCAGAGAAAGTATGACATTTGCTTTAGGATGGAAGAACGTTATAATGATAGGCAGGATAATTTGGTCCTTACATTTTTGGGGTGGTTGTTTTTCATCAAAAGGGAGAGGGCAGCAACTTGTTAATAGGCACATTGTTGGAAATGGGGTTTCTGGTTGGCTATGGTATGCACCTCTGCCAGGCAGAACCCACCACTCTAGTCAGGGCACCTCGGTAGTCTGGCACAGAGCAGTCAGGCTTATTCCCAGAGGTCATGTGTAAAGCATGTGCACAACACACTCACACCAGTGACACAATCAATACACCAAAAGAGACTCCACACAGAATTTACCAAAAATATGGCTTCTTTTATGTTTGTATGAATACCATAAGACCACAAAGAGTCATAATTATTGTATACACTATGCAATCCTGGGATAGTACTCCCTAGCGTGTCAGTGTGATGCATTATAACCTCTGAGCATAAAATGCAGTTTGGCACCTAAAACCCATGGTTCATAGAGTCTGTGCATTGGATATCATTACTGAAATAGCACTTTCTATTTGGATAATGCAACAATTTACAGTGACAGGCCTCAGTGAATGTGTGGGGCAGGAAGCATAACTCGCTGACAGGTACACTCCAGAAACATCAGACATCACCATGTACCCATAGTTATCATAAGTACCATTACATAACACTCTGAACACCAGATGTTTGATATCAGTGCACACTATGTAGATATTGAGGCAACACTCGCTGTTCTGGGCTTTAGGAGAATCACCACAACATTCATCAGCAATGTGCAAGGCACAGCATGCAGCCATAACCACACAAGGATCCCCACTTGTCACCATAATTTGGTGGTTCCCAGCTAGGACATCTGGAGTGGCGCACCTGTGCTCATATTAGGGGTTATATGGTGATGTTATGGAATCTGGTAGGCCGTCCGGACACTTGCGGGCCTATTTCCTGAAATACTGTAATCAGTACTTCAATGCCACAAAAAACACTCTGTGGTGGTGAATGAGGCCTCTGCGGAATACCCCTTTCCCAACAATGGGCTGCGGAGCAAGTACTCATGATATGGCCCTGAACATGGTGGGGACACGTACTCTGTGTCATTTCCCTGGGGAACTCTTTATCTTCAAAGATGCCACTGCCCGTGAGTGTGCTGCATAATGGCTTTTACCACTGTGGTTTCCCTCCTTCCATTGGGCTGGCCGCAAAGGGAGTGCCAGGGGGCCACCAACCTCCCTGAGAGCCCAGCTCACTCATGGCACTCCTTATGACCGTAATCAGACTGCTGCTTCTGTATTGGCTGGGCTCCTAAAGGCCAGGATCTGCGCCTCAAGGCTCTGGAATCTCCTGGGAGCTGAGCCAGGCCGGTGGGATGTCTGTGGTGCCCTCTTGTGTCCCGGCAACCCTCTAGCTCCTGCGAAGCAGAGGCTTCCCCTGGCGATAGTCGACGAATGTTGGTGGGAGCCTATTGCCAAAGTGATTGTGGACCTCAATGGCGGGGCTGGTTCCTCCTGCACTGTCCTGGGGGATGGGGATACTCTAAGGAGGACAGAGAGGCAAACGGGCTCATCAATTGAAGAGTCTGTGCGACAGTGTCGAGTGTGCTGTAGTCATCTCTTCTGGTGATTAGCACAGTTCACCTCGGGACACATTTTTATCGCAGTTCCTGAGGGCAGAAGGTGACACTCACTACCACACTATATAAAAGGTGGAATAAAAATAAGGAAAAAAATGGTAAGCGCTCACCATGCGCTAGTAACATCAACAAAGTAACTCTATAAAGCTCACAGGTAACCAGGGACCAGGCCCCAGGGAGTCCCAAGCTACATTAGCCCTGCACTGGCCCCTGTGAGAACACTGGTAGGGCAAACACAAGGCAGGCAGCAGTAGGCAGAGATGCCAGCATCATAGAGGCAATTAAGTGTGGTTCCTCCTGCAAGTCCAGCAGTGCCTATATAGTCCAGAATCAATGAACAAGCTGGCAGCAGAGAAACAAGTAGAAAAGCAATTCCAGGAGTCCTTTATGCCACCTAGCAGCAGATAGTAGGGCAAGCACAGAAGAGCAGTCCAAATGAGACCTTTGTGCAGTCCAGCAGTCCTTATGGTAGAGGTTCTGTCCCAATCTGATCTACTTGGAAGGAGATGGAGTGATGAAATTTGACATTGTGTTATATTAATTCTGATATGGCAAAGGGGTACTTTTGTTTGTGGGAGTGAACATTAAACTAGACACGTAAATAATTAAATTTTACGATTATTGGAAATGTTTATATATGAGCAATTATGAACTTAAGTGAGTGAATGTTTATGCATAAGTAAAGTGGGTTACATAGTAACAAGAGAAGGGGTCTGCATATTGGGGACTTTACTTTAGGACAACGGGTGCCACAGTGTGTACAGAAGCAGAGACAGGAGTGCCCTTCTGGGGTAGAGAGCGCAGACCTCTCTTTAGCCCCCTCAGTCAGGGCTATCTGCCAGAACCCAGGTGTCAAATCAAATGTAATGAGGGACTTGGCAGCTCCTAGCTGGTCTATGAGCCCATCAGCTCGGAGGATGGGGTATGTGTTAACCTTTGTGTTTGCATTGAGCTCCCTGTAGTCCACGCAGAACTTGAGTTCAGGGGTGACACCAGGAGGGACAGCCTTAAGGACCAGCCCCACTGGGCTGGACAATTGGCTATTTGAGGGCTCAATAAGTCCCAACTACAAAATCTTGGAGACTGCCTCCTTGATGCTGAATCTCATCTTCTCAGACAACCTGTAGATTTTAATTTTCACTGGGGTGCTGTCCCCAGTGTCAATTTCATGGATACACCATGTAGTGAGTCCTGGGGTGAGTGAGAATAAAGAGCAAACTTTCCCAACAACAGGCAACAGTCTATCTGTTGCTCTAGGGTTAGTGTAGGGTAGAGGCTGACACCCTCCACTGACCCATCCTGCTCCTTGGGAGATAGGAGGTCGGGGAGAGGTTCACTTTCCTCTTACACTCCATCATCCGTGATCAGGTGCATGTTTAACTAAGACTTCTTGAAGTGGGATTTGAGGTGATTAACATGCAAAACTCTTAAAGGGTAGCAGTGGATAACCTCACTCTTGCACTGTCTCACCTCATAGGGCCCTGACCAGTGGCTTTGAAGGGCCCTGGGCACCACAGGCTCCATCATCCACACTATTTGGTCAGACCGAAACTTGACCTGAGTGGCCATCTGGTAGTACAGCCGTTTCAGAACCTCCTGGCTAGCTTTTAGATTCCCCTTAGCTTCCTTCCAGAAGTGCTTCATCTGGGTACAGACGGTCAGGGTGTAGCTGACCACATCGTGGGGGACCTTAATGGGAGCTTCATCCCACCCTTCCTTTACCAGACTGAGAGGTCATGAGTACCCAAACAGAAATTCAAGGGCGCTAAAGCCAACCTTTCTTTGTGGCACCTCTGGATATGTAAACAGGCAAGGTCCCACGTCTGCCTCAAGGCCTCTGACAGGCCCACGATTATGCCTTTGAATTACAGTCCTACACCACCTCCTTTGGGAGTCCTGTGCAGGTAACTATTCTAATCAGAGCCCTGGCCACTGCAGGTGCAGTCACCATCCTCAGAAGGATAGCCTTCAGGTATGGGTGGCATGGTCCAGCAAGACCAGGATGAACCTGTTGTCCATGGCTGTCTTGGGAGCCAGAGGCCCAACAATGTTGATGCCCACCCATTCAAAGGTGGTGCCAATCACAGAGAAAGTTGCAGGGAAGCCTTAGGCTTCCATCCTGACTTGCTTGTGTTCTGGCATGCAGGACAGGACCTGCAGAAAGCATCTGAGGTCCTCCTCATCTGAGGCAAATGAAAGTTCGTGAAAAGCCTACCAAAGGTTTGCCTTCCCCCAGATGTCCTGTTGGGGATATATCATGAGCCAGCTCCAGTAGGAAGGCCTTGTAGCACTGGGGACCACCAACAAACGTGTTGCAACAGGCTCAGGAACCTTAGGCTTGCCAGAGGTGTCGCCTGCTGCCTGGGCCTTGGCCTGACACTATATGCCCTCATGAGTATGGCACTCCATGTGCACCTTGTAGAACTCTTTCTTGGTGGGACATCCTTTCTGCTGCTAGTTGCCAGCTCAGGTAGGTTCATCGGTTCAGTAACATCCTCCCTTGTAGACTTCACTGCATCACCCTCAGGTTCAGCCTCCTCCCAGAATGTGGGAGTTTCAGGAGTGGGTTTTCTGCGCCCTTTGGCCTTCCTTGTTTTGGCAGCACCTGGGCCATTCTTCCAAGCTCCTGGACTTCTAAACCACCTTCCCGGGTGGCCATAGTTCATGTGGCCAGCCACTCCTAACATCTCCAACTGTGACCAGATATCCACTTTCTTCTAGATGGAGTGCTCCAGGTCATTGCCAAGCAAATAATCCACAGGCATGGATGGACTCACAGCTACCCTCAAGGAACCTGAGATAATCCACCACACAAAGGGAACCAGAGTCACTGGATATTGACTCTCATGGTTGTTCATTGGAACAACTTGGTGGAATGCATTAGGGACTGCTGAGTTCACAAGATAATATCTGATGGTTGTCATGCTGGCTCCAATGTCACTCGGAGTCTCCACACTCTGCCCATTGATGGTGACCCACTGCCCGTATTTCTTAGTATTACTAGGCATGTGACTTCTCTGCACCATCTCTCTATCACTCAGGGGCACTGGGGTAATCTCAAACTCTATTCCCCCACTCCCTGGGACTAACTCCTCCCCAAGAGCTACACAAGCCAGCAACAGTGACTGTCCACTAGTTGGGGGTGTTGTGTCCCCTTGGGACCCTTGGAATCAACCTTGATGTGCCCTTTCTGTTGGCACTCATAGTATTTGGGGGATTCCTTCCCTTGGGATTTATGGTCAGGGAACCACTTCTTCTTTTTCTCAGTTGTGGGTTGGGAGTAATGACCTGTGGAACTACTTTGGGGGCTGTTAGAGAACTCTACAGTTTTATGTTTGTCTCTCCCCTCCTTCGTTTGGTGGGAACCCTGTCCATCCTTGTGGTGATCTACTCCAGATACTTTTTGAGGACCATGGTGCTGGTCCAGTGGTCCTCCTCCTTAGTAAGCTCCCTGGGGTCAGAGAGCTTACTGTCAGCCAGGTGTTAACAAAACAAATACAAAACAAATACTGCAAAACAAATACTGAACATGTGCTCCTTTGCAATTAAATTATACAGCCCCTGATGATCCTTTGCTTCACTGCCCTTCACCCAACTATCCAGTGTTTTGCAAAAGGAAACCGCACAATCTACCAAAGTCTCTGACTGTCTATAAACTGCTTATACTCATCTGGGGTAAGACCATACTTCCTGATAAGGGATTCTTTCATGGCAGAACACCTCATCCTGTCACCCTTCTCTAGTGCCAATAGGGTGTCCCTCCCATTGCTAGGGATGTGCTTCCACAGACTAGTAATCCCCATTCCTCTTTAGGGATCCTGTGCATCTGTAAAGCAATCTCATAAACTTTGAACCACTTGTAAATGTCATCCCACAGCAAAGTCAGCCCTTTATTAATATGATCCCGCTTGTCTCCAGAGGCCACTGTAGGTATGCTGCCACTGTAATTTCTGGACCCCACATACCTCACCTTAGGGTCCAGCTACTTCAGTCTTAGTTCATGAACCAGCAAGTTTTACCTGTCCTGCTAGGTTCTCTCAGCCCTTTTCCTTTCTGCTCCATGGCCAGTTTCTTGCTTAGCTATCTCCAGCCTGAACTCCCTCTCCACTTCCCTCTCTGCCAGCTCCCTATAAACAGGTGTTGGGAAAATGCACTGCTTTCTACTCTGGCAAGGTGCTCCAACTCAGGAAGTATGTCTTCCCCTTCAGAAGACTGCTGCCTCTCTGGACCGGTATTCAGATCCTCTTCTTGTCTTTCTACCTCCTCATCTTCTTCCGTGATCTCAGCCAGTGATTGATTGACTTCTGCCCAGGCCCTCATTGTATTTTGGCGCTGCACCTTCCTGGTGTTGATCTCTGCTTGAAGCCCCATTTCTTCAAAGAACTCTTTGAGATGGGCAACAGTGTAGGACTCCATATTAGACTGCTCAAAAACTATACTTGTAGAGGTGGGTTTAGGCACAACAGTCAGTCAGGAGAATGAGATGGAATTTAGAAAAAAAAAAAAAAAGCCAATCCAGATGATGGCATTTCACAAGTCCAAGTCTTAATCCCACCGCTGCCACTAATATAAGAAACTAAGTTGTTGGTTAACTAAGGTGTGCTCCCTGGTCAAGCAGCAACCACAGTCTTTGTCAGGATGAGGCAAAAGTCAACCTTTAATTAACCTGTGCTCAACCCTCCTGTAGCTTGGTACAGAGCAGTGAGGCTTAACCTAGAGGCAATGTGTAAAGTATATGTTAAAAACTTCAACCAATATTAAGGTGACAAAAACCACACACAAAAGGATCCCACATCAAGTTAGGAGAATAGAGTTAATTTTAATTAATAAAACAAGACCAAAATGAAAAAAATCCAGTCAGTAGAACTAGGAATATGCAATTTCAAACATTTCAGTTATAATAGTGCCAAAAGACACAAAGCGCCAACTGTCGATAACTGGTTGCACCAGACTGGGACAAAGTCACAACAAAGGCACAACTTCACGCTTACTCTGATGGAGCATGGGCCTGCTATAGGGACCCAGTTAGGCCTGCTGAACAAAATACCATAAATACAGGTTTGTGGAGCTCTGCAAGGATCCAAGGATCTGTGTTGAAGATGCATCACACAGCCGAAGCATTGTATTGGTTCTGAGATGTGGCTAGGCTGTGATGTGAGCTTCTGTATATTTGTCAAGAATCCCATTGACGGGGTTTGCAATGCAAACTCTGGCACCAAGGATGCGGCTTGCAATCGGGGTGTAGAGTTGGTTCCGAGGAGCTGAAAGGCTGTGATGCGGAGACCCGGGTTGTCTTCAAGGCTACTGTCAATGAGGGATGCAGGGGCCTGCACTGAGGATGCATTGCACTGCCACAGTTATGATTGGGCTGAGATAGTGATGCAGGTCTTTTCACCAGGTCCAATTGACTTAGCAGTCGCAGTGTGGTTGGGTCTGTGCCATGCAGCAGAGGAGATGCCTCAGTTCCATTGGATCCACAGAGGATGGCAGAGCACTTTAAGCCAACTTTCAAGGGTTCAAGACTGGGTTGGCACCACTTGACAGGGTAGACTCATACATGGAGGGAGGCTTGTTGTGGGTGCAAGGTTGTTTGAAGCCAGTTGTGTCCCAGAGGCTTCAGATCAAGAGGCCCGCCAACTAGCCCTTTGAGTCACTTTGGGTTCTGAGTTCAAGAGATGCAGGTCCAGTCCTTCTCACTCAGGAAAGAGAGCAGCAGGCAACAGATCAGCACATCAGGGCAGCAGTTCTTCAGAGCAGCAGGCCAACAGAGTGGCAGTCTTTTTATCAGCATAGCAGTCTTTCCTCTTGGCAGAGTATCCACAGGTCCATAAGTGTAGTGAAGTGGTGGTGTCTGAGGTCCAATATCAATACCCAACTGTGCCTTTGAAGCAAGGAGAAGTTACTAGAGGCAAGCCCTTGAAGTGCACAGATACCCTGCCTTCCAGGCCCTGGCTCCAGACTAACTACAGACAACCTATGCAAGTCTAGCTGGGACTGGGCCAAGCTCCTCCCTCACATCCTACCAGTGACGGGCCATCCAGTCACACCTAAGCTCCTCACTGTGTGCTGCTGTCTAAGAGGAGTACACAAAGCCTAATTGTTAATTACACCCAATCATGTAACCCACACATAGGTGCAGACACCAAGGGCCCGATGTACGACCATTCCAAGTTGCGAGACACTATCTGGAATGTGCAGCAGTGTCAACCAAACTTTGCAATTCCCAAAAGGGTTGCAAATTACCTACTTCATCAATATTCATGAGGTAGGTCGCAATTTGGGACCCCATTGGGAAAGGTCGCACTCACAGGAATGGTGGCCTGCTGGGGACAGCAGACCGCCATGTCTCTGAATGCTTTTTAATGAAAACTTTTTTTTTTAAATGCAGTCCGTTTTCCTTAAAGGAAACATGGATCTATTGCAAACAAAAAAATGAAATGTTTTCTTTTCAGTTTTTCAGAGTAGTCAGTTGTCCGTGGGACCACTACCTGCTCTGAAAAACTATTTTTTATTTCCATTCACAAAGGACAATGGAAGGACCCTTCCTAATTGTGAGTGACAATCCCTATATAGCAAGTCGGTATTTGCATGGCGACTCACAAAAGCAGGGATTGTACATTGGAAAAGGCCATTTTGCGGGCGCAAATGGCAAAATTCAAAATTGGCAGCTCCAAAATTGTGTCGTACATCGGGCCCCAAATGGATAATGCAGGAACTTTCGAAAAGTGGCATTTTAAAAATTTGAAGTTTAAATCTGACTTCACCATAAGTTGGGATTTCAATTCCAAATACACCAAACATGAAATGGTTACCGTTTCCCATTTGAAAATTACACTTATTACATGTAATAGGGTAACTCCAAGGCTATCTTAAGGGAGAGGTAGGCCTTGCAGTATTTCAAAACAAACACATTTGAGAGGCTTTCACTACCAGGAGAAGTAAAACTTAGGAGTCCAGGTTCTACTTTTTAAATATATTGCACCCTGGCCTCTACGCTGTCCAAGCCTAGGGGTGACATTTTTATTCTTTTAAGTTTGAAAATAAATTTTGTTGATATATGAATGAAACAAGTAAAATATTGATGACCTTTTACCACAAGGATGTAGGATGTAGCGAGTATAAGTTAAATGTGATGTGTTTTTTACAAATAATATTGTTAAATATGAAATTCACATATCAGAAATAATCAGAAAGAGAGAAAAAAGCAAGAATAGGGGAGGGGAAGGGAACATGTCCTAATTTTCTTTAGGGTGTCCAGAGACTACTTTAGGGGTGACGTATGTGTACTAAAAGGGAAGTGTTTGTCCCGGCAAAAGGTTTGTCAGGTTGAAATGGCAGTTTAAAACTGCAAATACACTGGTTACAATGGCATAAGTGAGACACATTTGAAATGCTACTTAAGTGGGTGACAAAATTGGTGCTGCAGGCCCATTAGTATTGTTTAATTTACAGGCCCTGGGCATAGTTACTGCAACTTTACTATGGACTTACACGTACATTAAATAGCCCAATTGGGTATAAGCCAATCTAACAAGTTTTAAGGAGAGGGCACAGGTACTTTAGCACTAGTCAGCAGTGGTAGAGTGCCAGTGTCCTAAGGCCAACAAAAATTAAGTCCGCAAAACAGGAGATCTGAAGGCAAAAAGTTAGGGAGAAACCACTCTAAGGATACCAGGTTTAACAATAGATCCCTTCATACCATGCATGACCACAGTATGTCAGACATTATCACTATAATGAAAGGACCAGTATTTATACCACTTGTTGGAACCATAATACTGTGTATTCCCAAAATATGTTACAATTATTATCATGTTTCCATTTCCAGCAATATGTTAGATATATACATCATGATATCATAATTCCTCACAATAGGACTATAAACATTGTTCAGAGGCATGGCCACGCCAGCTACCAAGATGGTGGACTCGCTGTGAAGCTCTGGCACAAGAGGCTCCTATTTGCCAGAATTAGGGCTTCTCTCCCCAATTAGTCCCATCAGGATGATTGAACCGGATTGATTAACTGGCTGCACCAGTTGCTACTTTTGCTCAGAGGTGGCAGTGCTGTGAGCGATTAAACCACTGGCGGGATAGTGACATCCCAGCACACACCTCAGATGCCCCTCTGGTGACAGGGGGCCATGGGTGAGCCTGAGGGACCGGCTACTGAGCCCTGCTGGGACATACATCCCTCCCTCTTCCCCCTTGAGTCCCAGATGATTCTGAGAATACTAACCCAGAAATTGCCACAAAGTTTGGGAGAAGGAACTGCAGTAGCTAAGAGTGTGAGGTGGCCACAGACCATGCAACCACACCACAACCTCTGGCAGGTCTCCTAACATCTCCAAGGGAGCAGGTGAGAGCTACACGAATTGCCACCATGGCTGTTAGTAGCACAGTCTTATGGCCAGGGGGCTGTAGAAATTCCTCGCAGTGACCTTGCCTCTGTGGTGCCTGCAAACTTGGGAACCCGCTTGCATATTGGGCCCTTGGTGTTGTGCGGACTATAACAACATTGGGGGTCACAACGATACTATACTGCCTACTGTAGGCCAACCAACAGTCCCCTTTTCCCTGTTCCCCCCAAGCCATTTACTGTGCATTGCCTACTCTGCAAATGGCCCATGGTCTCAAAAGAGGTCTGGAGGACTGAGAGTAGCACAACATAGTAGAAGCTACTGGCTTCCGCCCTCATACAGCGAATGCACAGTCTACCTGAACTTACCCCTTCCACATAATCATGCATAGAAGCAACACCGTTGCGCTGAGTAACTTCATCAGAAGCAGGTCTGTCAAAGCCAGCCACCTCCTTTACATAGCAATCACGTACTCCACTTTCGCTCTGTGCCAAACAAGGGATTCCCCCCTCCCATCCTTCTGTGACACAATGGGGAGGAGCTACCCCAAATAACACAAACTCCACTTTGAGTAGCCTAAAGCAACCAGACACCATAACTCTTTATCTGACATGGAAAATGACGCAACCGGGGGCACAGGACTGGAACCCTCAAATGGCAAATCTTCGAGTTGGATTCAGCTCAATTGATGCCAAGTTTGACACCCTCACCAGTCAGCTTGACTGCATTGGTGAACGATTAGACCACCAATCCACCACACTGAAGTGTGCATCTCAGGCCTGGAGGATAGGGCTGTGATGACCACAAAACGCTTAGAGAAGATGGAGCATCATCTCCTTAAAGCTATTGCTGATAAAAATGGGGCCCGGAGGTGAGGTCCTGATGCAACAACATCTGCTTTATGGGGGGGTGGAGAGGACAAATATGGGCTTCCCAGACCTGTTCATGGAGCACCTACTAACTGAACTTTTTGACAAGCCAATTTTCACAGACACATTTGTAGTGGAGTAAGCATTTAGGTCTCCCGGTTGGCACTCGCCACACCGGCGCCCCTCTGCATACTCTCATTGCTCACCTACTAAACTACAAAGACATAGGCCCTCATTACAACCCTGGCGGTCCGTGATAAAGTGGTGGTAAGACCGCCAACAGGCCAGCAGTAACATAATGGAAAGAAATGGAAATAGAAACCACCAACACAGACAGCCACTTTAAAACTCTGACCGCCACGGCGGTAGAAACAAACACTGCGGGGGTAACCGCCAACAGACAGGCACCAATCCGCCAGCTTTTCTGGGGCGGTACCAATGCCATCAAAAGCATGGCGGAAACAGGAATCGGAAGGGAAACCACTCACCTCTTGATACCCAACGAGGAACCAGGACACCATGGAGCCCGAGTTACAGGTGTTATCAATGTTGGTTTACCTCCTCTTCTACCTCTTCTACCAGGAACATCAAAGACGGCGGCGACGACCATGGCCAGTACTGCACCTAGCACACAGGGGAGGAAAAAGAGAGTGACACACACATGCAACACACAACACCCCCAGCCCCACCCCCAACAACACACACAGAAACATATGCAGCAACATGACATTTACTCCCCGTAACCCCCTGGAAGAACGCAAGGACCAAATGAAATGATTATAATGAGTGTAATCATCGAAAATCCAGATAGGCCAACAGAACTTTGAAAAATAAGTATATATGAATATTTACAGCAAGTACACCAGTCTGTATACTGTTCCATTCAATGTCGGTGGACCAGTGGTCCCAAAAAGCATGTGCGAAGCCCACACATGATACCTGCCTCAAAACGAAGAGAACACTGCTGGGACATCAGGTTGAAAAAAAACAGGCAGCTCAGGGGGAAGGGGAGGGGGCATCTCATCCGGATGATGGGATGATGCCACTGTTCCACGAGGGGGCTCCATGCCCACTGCTTGGTCCTGGGGAGTGCAAGGCCACAGTCTCTCAAGTGGGTGGTTTTCCGACTGCTTGGTCCTGGGGAGTGCAAAGCCACAGTCCCTGGAGTGGGTGGTTTGCCCACTGCTTGGTCCTGGGGAGTGCAAAGCCACAGTCTCTGGTGTGGGTGGTTTACCCACTGCTTGGTCCTGGGGAATGCAAAGCCATAGTCTCTGGAGTGGGTGGTTTTCCCACTGCTTGGTCCCGGGGAGTGAAAAGCCACAGTCTCTCAAGTGGGTGGTTTGCCCACTGCTAGGTCCTGGGGAGTGCAAAGCCACAGTCTCTGGAGTGGATGCAGTTCTCCACTGGTTCTGGAGGGGGCTTTGTACTCAGACTGCTTCATCCTGCCAAGGACTGGGGTAGTGGATGCTGTTCTCCACTGGTTCTGGATGGGGCTTTGTGCCCAGAGTGCTTCATCCTGCCAATGACTGGGGTAGTGGATGCTGTTCTCTACTGGTTCTAGAGGGGGCTTTGTGCCCAGAGTGCTGCACCTGGGGTGTGGCAGTTCCCATTCCCTCACCTGGGTGTCTGAGCCACAAGATTTTTGGGGAACAGGTAGCATGATACTCTATGGAGGCAGAGACACACTCCATCCTGCGGCAACTTAGCCTGCCAGCTTCTTTTGCTGCCAGCGCTGTGTGCGGTGCCTCATGTAGTGTGTGCAGGATGTCTCCTGCAGCCTCGGATGGATGCCCATTGGGGATGATGCTGATGTCTGCTGTGGTGGCACTGGCTGGGCAGGTCGCGGGGCATGTGACGATGGCTGTGGCGGTGTCTGCGGTGGAGATGCTGCCGGTGGTGCAGGTGTCAGCACCTGTGGAGGGAGACACCAGGACGTCTCCTGCAGTCTTGGACGGCTGCCCACTGGGGATGATGCTGGGGACTGTAGCAGAGGCAGCATATGTGCAGGTGGCGGTGCAGGTGGCAGTGCAGGTGGCAGTGGTTGCGGCAGTGGCCACCGCCGTACAGGTTGCTGTTCTGTCTTGCAGAAGGGGTTACACCAGTCCCTCACCCGGAGGCTCCGTGCCAGGAGCTGACTTCCCTTTGGCCTTGTGTCCCTTCCCCACCTTGAAAGTCGCTGCTGGGACCTTGACACTGTCCTCTTTTGTCTTGGAGGAGGCCTTGCTGGGTGGTTGGTGCGGCTTTTCCCCACGGCATGTGGGACCCTTCTTCACCTTGACAGGTGGCGGGATAGGCTGATAAATGGCCTCACTAGGTGGCACACTGGCAGCCCTGATGGGTGCCGCCTTCTAGGTCACTGGACTTGCAATCAATCAATCAATCAGTGAATTTATAAAGCGCGCTATGTACCCGACATGGTTTCGAGGCGCTGGGGAGGGGAGGGGGGTGCTGCTAGCGTTCGAAGAGCCATGTCTTGAGGAGTCTACTGAAGGTGAGGAGGTCCTGGGTCTGGCGTAGAGAGGTGGGGAGAGAGTTCCAGGTCTTGGCGGTGAGGAAGGAGAAGGATCTGCTGCCAGAGGTCTTGCGCTGGATTCGGGGGACGAAGGCGAGGGCGAGGTTGGCAGAGCGGAGTTGGCGTGTGGGGACGTAGAAGTTGAGTCTGGTGTTCAGGTAGGTGGGTCCGGTGTTGTGTAGTGCCTTGTGTGCGTGGGTGAGGAGGTTGAAGGTGATCCTTTTTTCCACAGGGAGCCAGTGGAGGTCCTTCAGGTGGGGGGAGATGTGACATCGGCGGGGTATGTCGAGGATCAGGCGGGCGGATGCGTTCTGGATGCGTTGGAGTCGTTTGATGTCTTTCGTTGGGATGCCTGTGTAGAGCGCGTTGCCGTAGTCAAGTCTGCTACTGATGAGGGCTTGAGTCACCGTCTTCCTGGTTCCTGTTGGAATCCACTTGAAGATCCTGCGGAGCATGCAGAGGGTGTTGAAACAAGAGGAGGAGACGGCGTTGATCTGTTTGGACATGGTGAGAGCAGAGTCGAGGACGAAGCCAAGGTTTCGTACGTGGCTGGCTGGGGTGGGTGGGGGGCCGAGGTCGGTGGGCCACCAGGAGTCGTTCCAGGCCGAGGGGGAGCGTCCGAGGATGAGGACTTCCTTCTTGTCGGAGTTGAGCTTCAGGCGGCTGTTGCTCATCCACTCGGCGATGGATTTTAGTCCATCGTGGAGGTTGGTTTTGGCGGTGAGCGGATCTTTGGTCAGGGAGAGGACGAGCTGGGTGTCGTCGGCGTAGGAGATGATGCTAAGGTTGTGTTGACGGGCCAGTTGTGCGAGGGGGGCCATGTAGACGTTGAACAACGTTGGGCTAAGAGAGGAGCCTTGGGGGACGCCGCAGATGAGGTTGGTGGCTTTGGAGCGGAAGGGTGAGAGTCGGACTCTCTGGGTTCTGTCGGAGAGGAAGGATGAGATCCAGTTGAGGGCTTTGTCTTGGATGCCGGCTTCGTGGAGACGGGTTAGCAGGGTGCGGTGGCAGACTGTGTCGATAGTGGCTGATAGGTCGAGGAGGATGAGGGCTGAGGTTTCGCCGTTGTCCATTTGTTGTCTGATGTCATCTGTGGCGGCGAGGAGTGCGGTCTCAGTGCTGTGGTTTTGTCTGAATCCAGATTGTGAGGGGTCTAGGATGGAGTTGTCTTCTAGGAAGTGGGCGAGCCTTGCGTTGACGATCTTCTCGGTGACTTTCGCTGGAAAAGGCAGGAGAGAGATCGGTCTGAAGTTTTTGAGATCGTTGGGGTCAGCCTTGGGTTTCTTGAGGAGGGGTTGGATTTCTGCGTGCTTCCAGCTGTGCGGGAAGGTGGCGGTGTTGAAGGAGAGGTTGATGATCTTGCGGAGTTTGGGGGCGATGGTGGCGTCGGCTTTGTTGAATACGTGATGTGGGCACGGGTCCGTGGGAGAGCCTGAGTGGATGGAATTCATGGTTGTTAGGGTTTCGGTGTCGTCTACTTGGGTCCAGGTGGTGAGGCGGCAGGCGTGGGAGGAGTCGTCGGGGGTGGGGTCTGGCGGAGGTGCGGTGTTGAAGCTGTCGTGGATGGCTGCGATTTTCTGGTGGAAGAAGGTGGAGAGATCGTCGCAGAGTTTCTGGGAGGGAGGGACGTCGTTGATGTTGGCGTTAGGGTTGAAGAGTTCCTTCACAATGCAGAAGAGTTCTTTGCAGTCGTGGGCGTTGTTGTTGAGGCGTTCTGTGAAGTGGGTGCGCTTGGCGAGTCGGATCCGTTGGTGGTGTTCACGGTTGGCGTCCTTGAGGGTAGCAAGGTTGTCGGGTGTGCGCTCGAGGATCCATTTCTTCTTGAGTTTCTGGCAGGTGCGTTTGGAAGTGGTCAGTTCGTCTCTGAACCAGGCTGGTTTTTTCTTTTCTTGGTTGGCGGTGGGTTTCTTGAGTGGGGCTAAGGTGTTGGCGCAGTTGAGGATCCATTGATGGAGGTTGATGGCGGCGGTGCAGGGACCAGAGTGCTCGAGGATTTTGTGGCTGAGGTGCTGGGCTGGGATCTGAACATCCTGGCCCTAGGTGAAGGACGGGGGGAGGTGTAGGGAAGAGGTCAATGCTAGCTAGGAAAGGTTTTTAGACACACTCGGACGGGAAGATGGAGGGTGTTTGGGAGTGGAGGAAGAGGTAGTGGTTGTAGGAGGTGTACGTCTGCTGAGTTTCGGTGAAGGTGCATGGGCTGGAGCCTGTTGTGAGGTGGATGGCTGTTGAGTGGGTGTGTGCCTGCGTTTGTGTACTTTGGGAGGAGGGCTCACAGACAAACTGGGAGAGGACACAGGAGACGTGTGCATGGTAGTGGGGGAGGTGAGTGCACGTGAGCGGTGTGTGGTGATGGGCATGCTGGTGATGGAGGTAGTGGAGGAGGATGTAGTGCATGCAGGTGTGAGTGGAGACAAGACTGGGAGGGAGGTGAGGACGTGGAGGAGGTGGAAACAGTGGAGGCAGTGGATGTTGCTGTGTCTGCATGGGTATGGTGCTTGTGTGAGTGCCTGTGGGATGTGTGGTGCTTATGTTTGCCAGAGCCACTTTTGTGTGTTGATGAGTGTGCATGCTGGTCTGATGGTGTGCTTGGGATAGGCTGAGGTAGAGGGGATTGGGTCTGGGTAGTGGAAGTTGGAGGGGGGAGGCTGAACACAGGGACAATGGCTGCCATCAGTGCTGAGGCAAGAGCCTGAAATGCTCGCTGTTGGGCCGCCTCATTAGAATGAATGCCCTCCAGGTATGATTTCTTTGTTGCAAATGCCTATCGACACCCTGGATGGCATTCATAATGGGTGACTGCCCAACAGTGAGGGATCTCAGGAGGTCAATAGCCTCCTCACTGAGTGTAGCAGGGCTGACTAGGGCAGGGCCTGAGGTGCCTGGGGCAAAGGAGATGCCCACCCTCCTGGATGAGCGGGCACGGGCAACATGCTGAGGGGCTGCTGGGAGGGAGGTGCTGGTATGGGGGGTGGTGGCTGTACCTGTTGTTGCAGTAGGCACAGAGGTGCCCGTCACCACAAGGGAGCTCCCATCAGAGGAGGAGTCGCTGTCACTGGTGTCTCACCCTGTCTCTGTCGTGGAGCTCCCCTTGCCCTCCGTTCCACTGGTGCCTTCAGACTCCATACATTCACCCTCCTGGGCCATGTGGGTTGCAGCTCCCTCCTGCTCCGGTGCCTCAGCTCCTCCGCCAGATGATGCTAATGCACACAAGGACAGGGTGACAAAACAAAAAGGGGGGAAAGACAGAGGAGACACATGGGCCCTCATTACAACCCTGGCGGTCAGTGGTAAAGCGGCGGTAAAACCGCCAACAGGCAGATGAAAAAAAAATGGAATGTCGACAATGGCGGAAACCGCCAACATAGACAGACACTTTAACACGCCGACCGCCACAGCGGTACAAACAAACAGGATGGCAGTCACCACCAACAGACAGGCGGAAGACAATGTACCTCCCACACTATTATGATAGGCCAATCCGCCACCTTTTCCGGGGCGGATTCAACGCAAACAAAAACACGGCGGAAACAGGACCTGGAAGGGGAAACACTCACCCCTACACTCCCAACGAGGAACCAGGACGCCATGGAGCCTGAACTCCAAATGCTCCCTGCGACTGTCTTCCTGCTCCTCTACCAGGAGCACGAACGACGTCAGCGATGACCAGTACTGCACCTACAACACAGGGGAGAGGGGGAGGGGGGGAGGGAAAAGAGAGTGACACACAGACGCAACACCCACAACAACATACACACAAATACATGCTGCAACATTACATTTACACCCCACCCCCTCCTGGAAGAACGCAATGACAAAAGGAAATGATTGTAACCATTGTAATCAAGATTATTCCATTAGTCAAAAATGTATATACACTATAAACAATTATGTACACCAACAATTCAATTCCAGATACTGCACCTATATAGTCCGTGGACCACTGGGCCCAAAATGCATGGGCGAGGCCCACACTTGATACCTGTTTGAAACGGAGAGAACACTGCAGGGGCATCAGATCGAAATACAACAGGCACCTCAGGGGGAAGGAAAGGGGAGGCACCTCAGCCGGATGAGTGCACGACGGCAGCTCCACAAGGGGTCTCCATGCCCATTGATGTATCCTGGGGAGTGCAAAGCCACAGTCTCTCAAGTCTCTTCAGTGGGTGTTTTGCACACTGCTTTATCCTGGGGAGTGCAAAGCCACAGTCTCTCAAGTTTCTCCAGTGGGTGGTTTGCCCACTGCTTTATCCTGGGGAATGCATAGCCACAGTCTCTCAAGTCTCTCCAGTGGGTGGTTTGCCCACTGCTTTATCCTGGGGAGTGCAAAGCCACAGTCTCTCAAGTTTCTCCAGTGGGTAGTTTGCCCACTGCTTTATCCTGGGGAATGCAAAGCCACAGTCTCTCAAGTCTCTCCAGTGGGTTGTTTGCCCACTGCTTTATGCAGGGAAGTGCAAAGCCACAGTCTCTCAAGTCTCTCCAGTGGGTGGTTTGCCCACTGCTTTATCCTTGGGAGTACAAAGCCACAGTCTCTCAAGTGGATAACAGTCTCCACTGGTTCTGGAGGGGGTTTTGTGCCCAGAGTGCTTCATCCTGCAGAGGACTGAGGTAGTGGATGTCTTTCTCCACTGGTTCTGGAGGGAGCTTTGTGCCCAGAGTGCTTCAACCTGCCAAGGACAGAGGTAGTGGATGTCTTTCTCCACTGGTTCTGCAGGGGGCTTTGTGCCCAGAGTGCTTCATCCTGCCAAGGACGGAGGTAGTGGATGTGACACTCCACTGACAGTGGTGCAACATGGAAGCTGCCCAGGCCCCTGGAACTGACCACCAGCCTCGTACGAATGACCACTGGGGATGGCAGCCATGTCTGCGGTGGTGCCACTGGCTCAGGATGTCGCGGGGCTGCTGGCGGTGCTGGCGGCGGTGTCAGTAGCGGCGGTGCTGGTGGCAGGCTGACTGACTGCGGTGCTGCTGAAGGGCAAAGTGTCTGCTGTACTGGTGAAGGGCTCAGTATCTGGGGTGCTGGCGGCAGTGTCCGTGGCGGCGGTGCATGTGGCAGTGCCGTTGGCGGTCTTGTCCGCCGTGCAGGTTGGTGTCGATGTTGACTTGCCTTTCATTTTCAGGCCCTTCCCCGCCTTGGATGGTGGCGCAGCTGTCTTGCCACTTCCAACAATTGTCTTGCCTGAGCCCTTGGTGGCAGGTGTTTTGGCCTTCTCCCTCTGGGATGTGGGCAACTTTTTCTGTTTAGGAGGTGGGGGAATGTCCTTAGCCTCGCTCCTTGGGACACTGGCAGCCCTGTTGCTTGGCGCACTCCAAAATCCGCTATTGCTGGCACCACTGTACCCGGTGATGTGGTGGCTGAGGTGCTGGGTTGGGACCCGGAAAGGTGGGCCCTAGGGGACGGACGGGTTGGAGGAGGTGAAGGGAAGAGGTCAAGGTTTGAAAGGAAAAGCTTTTTAGACACACTGGGACGGATAGATGGAGGGGGTTTGGGAGTGGAGGAAGAGGTAGTGGTTGTAGGAGGAGTTTGTTTGCTGACTTTGGGTGAAGGTGCATGGGCTGGAGGCTGTCTTGAGGTGGATGGCTGTTGGGTGGGTGTGTGCCTGCGTTTGTGTACTTTGAGAGGAGGGCTCACAGACACACTGGGAGAGGACACAGGGGATGTGTGAATGGTAGTGGGGGTGGTGAGTGCATGTGAGCGGTGTGTGGTGATGGGTGTGCTGGTGATGGAGGTAGTGGCTGAAGATGTAGTGTATGCAGGTGTGAGTGGAGACATGACAGGGAGGGAGGAGGGAGACGTGGAGGAGGGGGACACAGTGGAGGCAGTGGATGTTGGTATGTGTGCATGGGTATGATGCTTGTGTGAGTACCTGTGGGATGTGTGGTGCTTATGTTTGCCAGAGCCACCGTTGTGTGTTGAGGTGTGTGCATGCTGGTCTGATGGTGTGCTTGGGATAGGGTGAGGTACAGGGGATTGGGTCTGGGTGGAGGAAGTTGGAGGGGGAAGGCTGGACACAGGGACAATGGCTTCCATCAGTGCTGAGGCCAGACCCTGAAATACTCGCTGTTGGGCTGCCTGACCAGAATGAATGCCCTGCAGGTATGCATTTTTCTGTTGCAACTGCCTCTCTACACCCTGGATGGCATTCAGAATGGTAGATTGCCTAACAGTGAGGGATCTCAGGAGGTCAATGGCCTCTTCACTGAGGGCAGCAGGGCTGACTGGGGCAGGGCCTGTGGTGCCTGGTGCGAAGGAGATGCCCACCCTCCTTGGTAAGCGTCCGCGGCACACACGCTGAGGGGCTGCTGGGAGGGCGGTGCTGGTGGGGGGGTGGCGGCTGTACCTGTAGATGCGGTGGGCACAGAGGGGCCCACCACCGCAAGGGAGCTCCCATCAGAGGAGGAGTCGGTGTCGCTGGTCTCTGCTCCTGTCCCCGCCGTGGAGCTCCCCTCGCCCTCCGTCCCACTGGTGACTTCAGACTCCGTTGTCTCGCCCTCCAGGGCCATGTGGGATGCAGCTCCCTCCTGCTCCAGTGGCAGTGCTCCTCCACCTGATGATGCGAATGCACACAAGAACAGGGTGACCACAAAAGAGGGGGGGAAGAAAGAAGAAAGTAATGTTCAGTGCATGCAATACCGCTACCGTTGTTGGACACTACAGACACAGCAGCCCTCTGCACTACGCCATGCACTAAGAGTTCCCTAATTCATCGCAGGGACATGGGGTACATGGCCTATGCCTGATTGCTGCACACATGGAAGTCACAGGAGCCTGACTAGGTGTAGATGGCTCTTAACACTGGTGGGGTTGGGGTACCACTTAGCCTGCATCACAAAGGGTCCTTGCCTACAAAACTCGCCCTAGCCTATGGGAACCCACTGCCCACCTCCCCCACCCAGACACCTCCAATTCGCGCAGAGTCAGATGGATATGACGGTACTCACCCCCTTGTGGCTGCTGTGATGCCCTCAAGTGCCCATCCAACTCCGGATACGCTACCGCCAGGATCTGAAACATCAGGAGGGTCATGGTGCAACGGGCACCCCTCCCACGTTGGGAGGCCATCCCCAGCTGGGCCTCCGCTGTCTTCTTGCTCCAGCGGCGAATGTCCTCCCATCTTTTCCGGCAGTGGGTGCTCTGTCTGTGGTGGACCCCAAGGGTCCGGATGTCCTTGGCGATGGCACGCCAAATACCCTTCTTCTGGTGGGCGCTGACCTAGAGGAAAAGTGAAGTAAGAATGATTTTAAGTTCCCCGTCTGGTTCTTCTTACTCATTGGCCACAACTTCCCACCCTGGCCCAGAAACACATACACTGGCCATCCTTACATGCTGACCACAGCCCCCCAACATGTATCTTCCATCCACTCCACTCCTTATATTCATGTCCCATCCATCATGCTCACAGTGTACTCACCTGTTTGTCTGGAGGGCCGTAGAGTAGCGGGTCTCCTGAAACTTGGCCATTACTGTTGCCATTGTCGCTTGGGAATGATGGTACGCTCCCATGATGTTGGAGAGGGCCTCTTGGCGAGTGGGTTCCCTGGGCCTGTCCTCTCCCTGTCGCACAAAAGACCTCCCAGTTCCCCGGTTTCCCTGTGCCTCTGTCCCCTGAACCGTGTGCCCACTGCCCCCAGGTCCCTAATGTTCTTGAGTTTGTAGGTTTGCCTGGGTTCCCTGTAGTGATGGACACACTGCTGCTTGACGTGTCCTGGGACAAAGGTATGGGCCCGCTGGGTGGGTGCTGTGCTGGTGTTTCCTGAGGCGGGAGGCTCTGTGGTGGCTTGTGCCAGTCTGAATGGAACCGTCTGTCCCGAGGTCCCAGATGGGCCGGGCTGGTCATCTAGATCCAGTTGGACAGAGCTGCTGTCATCACTGTGGGCCTCTTCTGTGGGGGGTGGACAAGTCTGGAACCTCCTGTCCGGTGATGTTGGGTAGGGGTCCTGCAGGAGAGTAGAGGCATGATTACTGCATCTGTGTTTGCCATTGTGTGCAATGGGTGGGTGACCCTGTACCCCAGTCTTACATTCTTGTGTATGACCTTGTGTGATAATTGTTTTGGGGTCTGTGTGGGTATCTGTAGTAGACATGCTTTGGTGATGGGTGTCCATGCTTTGTTGTTGCATGCAGGGCTTGGTGTTGGGATGGGTGGTTTATGATAGTGGGACATATGTGAGGTGTTGGAGTGATGGGGTGAGGGTGGGGGTAGGGGTATGTGATAGCATGCAGGTAGGGTGGGGGATATGGTATTTCAGAATTGACTAACCAGAGTCCATTCCTCCAGCTACTCCTGCGAGGCTTCAGGATGCAGGCAGACAAGACCTGCTCCTCCCATGTTGTTAGTTGTGGGGGAGGAGGTGGGGGTCCGCTGCCAGTCCTCTGAACTGCAATCTGGTGTCTTGAGACCACGGAAAACACCTTACCTGTAGGTCGTTCCACCTCTTCCTGATGTCATCCCGTGTTCTTGGGTGCTGTCCCACTGCGTTGACCCTGTCCACGATTCTGCGCCATAGCTCCATCTCCCTAGCAATGGAGGTGTGCTGCACCTGTGATCCGAATAGCTGTGGCTCTACCCGGATGATTTACTCCACCATGACCCTGAGCTCCTCCTCAGAGAACCTGGGGAGTCTTTGTGGTGCCATGGGGTCGTGTGGGTGATGTGTGAGGTGGTGTGTGTTGTGATGTGTGAGAGGATGTGTTTGTATGTGTTGTGTGAGGTGCGTGGATGTTGTGTGAATGATGGTGTTGAGTGCCTGTGGATGCTAGTTTGTTGATGGTGGTGTCTCTCTCTGGCCTTCTGTTGCAATTCTGGTTGTAAGGGTTTGTGGGTGATGTGGGTGTGTGTTTTTTATTGTATTGGGTGTGTGGGAGTGGTGTGTGTATCAGGTGTGTGTATTTCGATTTGTCCAATGTGGTTGTGTTTTGTAAATGTGTGTGTATTTTGAGAGCGGCGGTGTGTACCGCCAGTGGAATACCGCGGTTGAAAGACCGCCACGTGGATTCGTGGGTCGTGATAGTGTGGGCGTATTCCTGTTGGCATGATGGCAGAGGTTTTGTTATTGCCAGTTTTTAACTGACCTTTGGTGTGGCAGACTTGTGTGGGTGTCTAGATTTTGGCGGATTCCGAGCTGTGGGTCGTAATAGCTGTTGCGGAATTCTGCCGCTGCAGCGGTGTGTTGGCGGTCTTCTGCACGGCGGTAAGTGGGATTTACCGCCAATGTTGTCATGAGGGCCATGGTCAATGCCAGCAACAACACCACAATTGGCGGACATAACACACAGGGAGCAGCCCTATGCACTAGGCCATGCAATAACTGTTCTTGGGGAAATCACCTAACCATGGGGGACCGTGCCTAAGCCCATTTGATGCACACCTGGAACCCACAGGTGCCTGACTAGGTGTAGATGGCCACTACCACTTATGGGGTTGGACTGCCACAGAGCCTGCCTAACAAAGGACCTACCCAGCAAGTTTGCCCTGGCCTAGGGGAACCCACAGCCCACTTCCCCCACCCAGACACCTCATACAGCACGCAGAGTAAGCTGAATGAGACTGTACTCACCCCCTTGTCGCAGCTGTGATGCCCTCAAGTGCCCATCCAACTCAGGATATGCCACCGCCAGGATCCAGTACATCGGGGGGTTCATGGTGCGACGGGCACACCTTCCATGTTGGGAGGCCATAACCAGCTGGGCCTACGCCGTCTTCTTGCTCCAGCAGCACAGGTCCTCCCATCTTTTGCGGCAGTGGGTGCTCCATCTATGGTAGACCCCCAGGGTCCGCACTTCCTTGGCGATGGCACGCCAAATACTCTTCTTCTGGTGGGCGCTGACCTAGAGGAAAAGTGAAGTAAGAATGGATTTAACTTCCCCGTCCAGTTCTTCTTACTCATTGGCCACAACTTCCCACCCTGGCCCAGAAACATATACACTGACCATCCTTACATGCTGACCACAGCCCCCCCCCACATGTATCTTCCATCCACTCCACTCCATACATTCATGTCCCATCCATCATGCTCACAGTGTACTCACATGTTTGTCTGGAGGACCGTAGAGTAGCGTGTACTGGGGGAGGACCCCAGCCACCAGGTTGTCCAACTCCTCCGCGGTAAAGGCAGGGGCCCTTTCCCCACTGTAGCCATTGTCGCATCCAGACACAGGTCACAGCAGCACTAGCAGTGTAGGTCCTCTCCTGTTGAAGGTCAGGTATCAAGTGAGTGAACAGATAGAAAATGGCGGTTACGTCCAGGGCAGTGCGTGCCGTCACCGCCGGCGTACATCGCCATTGGCTCCTGGAACCCATAGGGCCCAATGATAACCAATGCTGAATTGTGCCGCGGTCTTCGTTCCCCTACTGCAACGCTCCACAGCGCCAGCGCAGTTACCTCATTTCCCCTTGTCCCTCCTTACAGGTCAGGCAGCCGCCATTTCAGGGGGCCACAAGCAGGCCACCTAACTGCGTCACAGCACTTTTGGGCAGGAATATGGACAGACAGCGCCACACACCAATTACATCACAATAGTTCAAAACACCATTGTGCAAGCTAAGTGGTGTCTGACCCTCTGTTCACCCTTCTCCTCCATAGGGCACATCCGCTGGGGCAGATGATGAGATGGCGTCATCCTCCGGTATACAGACCCCTGTTGGACCTGTTGACAATGGAAGACAGACACATCATTATCACCTACAGAATTGATTGTGACACAATCCATGAACTCTGTGCCCAATTGGAGCCAGACCTGATGTCAGCTATCCGCCATCCCACATGAATCCCCCCTCTAGTGCAGGTCCTGTCGGTACTCCATTTCCTGACCAGTGGGTCCTTTCAAACAACAGTGGCCATGGCATCAGGGATGTCGCAGCCAATGTTCTCTAACGTGTTGTCCAGAGTGTTGTCTGCCCTGCTGAATCACATGCGCAGCTACATCGTTTTCCCTCAGGTGGAGGATTTGCCAACAGTAAAAGGTGACTTCTATGCCCTGGGGCATATCCCCAACATCATTGGTGCCATTGATGGTACACATGTGGCATTTGTCCCACCCCGCAGGAATAAACAGGTGTACAGAAACCACAAAAGCTACCATTCCATAAATGTTCAGATGGTGTGTTTGGCAGAACAGTACATCTCCCATGTGAATGCCAAATATCCTGGCTCAGTGCATGACGCTTACATTTTGAGGAATAGCAGCATCCTTATGTGATGGGCCAACTCCAGAGGCACCGTGTGTGGCTAATAGGTGAGCCCAAGGTCCCCACACAGTTTGGATATGGGAGAGTCCCTAAGGGTTGGTGTGTGTCTAAAAGTTGTCCCTCGATATTTGCAGGTGACTCTGGTAACCCAACCTGTCATGGCTACTGACCCCAGTTAGGAATTCAGGATAAGTGCAGATGAACGCTACAATGAGGTACATGGACGCACTAGGAGGATAAAAGAGCGGACCTTCGGCCTCCTGAAGGCCAGATTCCGGTGCCTCCATATGACAGGTGGCTCCCTATACTACTCACCGAAGAAGGTGTGTCAGATAATTGTGGCATGCTGTATGTTGCACAACCTGGCTTTGCGACTCCAGGTGCCTTTTCTGCAGGAGGATGGGCCTGATGTTGGTCTTGTGGCAGCTGTGGAGCCTGTGGACAGTGAAGAAGAGGAGGCAGAAGCAGAAGATATAGACAACCAAAACAACATCATCATGCAATACTTCCAGTGAGACACAGGTAAGAAACTGGCACTGCTCCTCTCATATCACACTACTGTTGGAAATTGCATGATCCAGCCTTTTTACCTCTGTGTATGGACCCTGACAGTTCACTTTGGATTTCCATTTCACACATCTAGGTACCACTTTCTGCTATGTTTACTGCTGCCCAACAACTGTTGAACATTGGTATGTGAAAATGAACATTGACATTGCTATTTATCAGAGAGGTTGTAATAACACACTTGTGAAAGTACAGACTGACTCCAGATCGTTTTGTGATTCAAGGGTGTTTATTTTAGTGCTATTCAGTGGAGGGGTATGTGCAATGGGCTGGAGTGATGGTGGAGGAATGTCCATGGTGGAGTCCAGTCTATTTGTATCACAGGTGCATTGTCCAAGGGGGCATAGGAGGTGGACTAATGGCAATTCAAGGTTGTCGGGGTGACATAGTGGGACAGAAGGATGACAATCAGGAGGGTCTTATTTCCTGGCGAGGGTCTTGGCAATGTTCTCTGTCTTGTGTCAGGATCTCAGGGACCGTTTGTGGGGCAATTCTCCTTCTGAAGGGGGAGGGGTGCTGGTGGCTTGTTGTTCCTGTGGCAAGGCCTCCTGTCCACTAGCGCCGGCGGAGGGCTGTTCATCGTTCAGGCTAGTGTCAGGGGACCGTTGGTGTGCCACTGTCTCCCTCATGGTGTTGGCCATGTCTGCCAGCACCCCTGCAATGGTGACCAGGGTGGTGTTAATGGATGTCAAGTCCTCCCTGATCCCCAGGTACTGTTCCTCCTGCAGCCGCTGGGTCTCCTGAAACTTGGCCAGTACCGTGCCCATGGTCTCCTGGGAATGGTGGTATGCTCCCATGATGTTGGAGAGTGCATCGTGGAGAGTGGGTTCCCTGGGCCTGTCCTCTCCCTGTCGCACAGCAGTCCTCCCAGTTTCCCTGTTGTCCTGTGCCTCTGTCCCCTGAACCATCTGCTCACTGCCACTGACCCCAGCTCCCTGATTGTCTTGGGTTAGTGGTGTTGCCTGGGGTCCATGTAGTGGTGGACACACTGCTGATTGACGTGTCCTGGGGACAGAGGTATGGGCCCGCAGGGTGGGTGCTGTGGTGGTGTTTCCTGAGGGGGAGATTCAATGGTGGTTTGGGACTGTGGCAGGGGAACCGACTGTCCAGACCTTGATCCAGGCATGCAGAGCTGCTGTTGTCACTGTGGGCCTCTTCTGTGGGGGGACTGGATATGGCTGGCACCTCCTGTCCGGTGACTTTGGGTAGAGGTCCTGTTGGGGTGTAAAAGCATAGTTATTGTATCTGTGCGTGCCATCTTGTGCAATGGGTGAGTTACCCTCTACTCCTGTGCTTGCATTATAGCCCTGGCCCTTGTGTGATTGGTGATTGTGGGGCCTGGGTGAGTCTCTCTACTGGACATGCTTTGGTGATGGGTTTCCATGCATTGGTGTTACATGCAGGGCTTGGTTTTGGGATGTGTGGGTTGTGGTATTGGGGTATCTGTGGTGTGTTGGGGTGATGGGTGTGAAGGTAGGGGTAGGAGTTTGTGATGGCATGCAGGTAGGGTGTGGGATATAGTATTAAAGATTTGCCTTATCAGAGTCCAGTCCTCCTGCTACTCCTGCGAGGCCCTCAGGATGCCTGATCGCCAAGACTTGCTCCTCCCATGTTGTTAGTAGTGGGGGAGGAGGTGGGGGTCCACTGCCAGTCCTCTGTATGGCTACCTGGTGTCTTGATACCATGGAACACGCCTTCCCCCGTAGGTCATTCCACCTCTTCCTGATGTCATCCTGTTTCTTGGATACTGTCCCACTGCGTTGACCCTGTCGACAATTCTCCGCCATAGCTCCATCTTCCTTGCAATGGAGGTCTGCTGAACCTGTGATCCGAATAGCTGTGGCTATACCCAGATGATTTCCTCCACCATGACCCTGAGCTCCTCCTCAGAAAACCTGAGGTGTCTTTGAGGTGCCATTATGTGGTGTGGGTGATGTGTGAGGTAATGTTTGTTGTGCTGTGTTGTGTTGGTGTGTGTTGATTGAGGTACGTGGATGTTGTATGAGTGATGGTGTTGTGTGACTGTGGATGCTGGTGTTGTGTTTGCTATTCTCTCTCTCTCTCTCTCTGCTTCTTCCAAAAATGTCATTGTAAGGGGTTGTGGGTAATGTGGGTGTGTGTTTTATAGTGGTGTGAGTGTGTGGTGTGTGTATGTGTATCAGGTGTGTGTATTTTGAATTGTCCAATGTGGTTGTGTTTTGTAAGTGTGTGGGTATTTTGAGCGCAGCGGTGTGTACCGCCAATGGATTACCGCGTTGAATGACCACCGCGTTGATTCGTGGGTCGCGATAGTGTGGGCGTATTCTTGTTGGCGTGACAGTGTAGGTTTTGCTATCGGCAGTTTATCACTGACCTTTGGTATGGCGGACTTGTGTGGGTGTCTGTATTGTGGCAGATTACGAGCTGTGGGTTGTAATACCTGTAGCGGAATTCTGCTGCGGCCACGGTATCTTGGCGGCCATCAGCACGGCAGTAAACGGGATTTACCGCCAGGGTTGTAATGAATGCCATAGTGCTGCAATGGGAACACGAAAGAAAGCTCCACTGCAGTATCAGAGCTCTACCATTTAGCTGTTTCCAGACTTTTACCATAACAAGACAGGGACAATGGCGTAAGTTTGCAGATATTAAGAACACCATCCGTAAACAAGGTTTGAAATATAGAATGCTTTACCCAGCCTGGTTACGCATTGAACTTAATTGAAAAACCTGCATTTTCAATATCCTTGCAGAGGCCTCTGATTTCTGTAAGCAACTTTATATGGAGAAGGTTTCTTCCCACTGCAATTCACGAAAATGGTCTCCAACTGATAACTGTGCTGCTTCAGATACAGATCACCTTCCGCCTGGATGAATGAGACTTCCCACTGCCTCTCTTCAAAATTATCCTCCTGCTTACAATAGACTGAAAAACACCACAACCTGTCACCGTCTAACCTGGACTCTTGTATTGATGTGTTTTGGAATGCCTATATCAACAAAGCCTGTATCTAAGCTAAGCCCCTTAAGCCATAGTGTTGCCCACCCTCTGTGGTGTACACCGTGTTGCAAACTGTTGGGATGTGTTTGTTTTGTTCTTGTTTCTCTTGGGATGCTCCAGATGCATTGACATCTAGTGTGAGTGGGGGGAGGGTGTTGTAATTTTATTTATGTTTTTTGTTTGTTTATTTTGCCAATATTTGTCTGTTTTCTGGTTATTCCTCCACATGCCAGCTCATGCACACACATCCCTCAATAAGAACGATTCAAGGGATTAGGTGGCTGAAGTCAATTTCATGGATTGGAACATTAGGGGCCTCAATATTCCTCGCAAGGGTAAGCTGATGCTCTCCTATTTGGTGCAACATGGTGTAAAAACAGCCTTTCTTCAGGACACTCACCTCCCTCCCCGGACCACACACTCATTTGCTTCCTCTATTATTTCTCATGTGATAACACATATTCCTGTGGAGTATGTATGTGTTTCTTTTACACCTACAACCAGCTTCACCAATGTATAAGGGAGCTATGTGATTGTTGCCGGCATACTGGCAGAACAACACATACTATTAGTCATTGTTTATGCCCCAAAAATGGGCTCCCCTGATTTCTATCAGGAACTCTCAGCCCTAATGGGTCAGACTGCAGCTGATCTGATCATCATGGGTGGGGACTTTAAAATGATGCATGTTCTTTTGATAGACTCCAATGGCACAACTATGGGGGGAAACCATAGGTTCTGTGAGTCCTCCAAGACATTGCCAATACCTAAGATTTAACTGATGAATGGAATCTGCTTCATGCCACTTTGTTGGAATACACATTCTACTCTGCCCATCGTGGGGTCTGGACACATCAAATATTGCTTCATTTCTGTATATGCAGCTCTCTGGCTGGAGGATGTAGTCTGCTTTGCAGCGCATGGTTCCCTATTGAGTGGCCAGGAGCATCAGTAGCATTTACTAAATTACACCCATCAATATGAGGAGTTCTGCATGGAGTTCTGAGACATCATTGTGGAATATTTTGCACTTAACACAGGCTTGATTGCACAGCAGACCATTCTTTTGGGATGCATTTTAAGGCTTATATATAGGAGATATGGATTTTCAAGCATGCTGGTGTACTGAGGGTCATATGCACCCATTTTACTTGAAAAGAGTGAACTGACATTCACTGTGAGGAAACCAAAACATGTGGCAGACACCAGCTATACTGCCAATCAGTCCTGTAGGATGAGTTCTGAGATCTGGCCAACAGGGAGAGTAAATACTTGGGGTGGTATGTGAGTGACAGAAGGTATGGTGAAGGGGATCGCCCGGGTTGCACCTTGGTGTGAATACTAACACCTAATAGGCAGACTGGGTATATCACCAAGCTGCGGGTGGATGATGAGCACGGGTGATGGACAGTGACTGCATTATGAACAAACTCTTATATTAGTACAGGTAGCTGTACTCTTCTTAGTTGGCTGCTGACTCTAATGCAATAGCAAACTACCTGGACGGGATTGCTATGATCTGGATCAAAGATGAACAGAGACAATTTTTGATTGATTCCATCTCCTGTGAAAAGATTACCCAGGAAATAGAAGCACATGATGGATATAAAGCGCCAGGGACTGAAGGACTCACAGGTGCCTTTTGCAAGGCATACAAACATATCCTTGCTCCATATCCTCTAGAGATGTATGCCAAGGCCCTGGAGATTGGAGTTCTCCAACCTTCATTACACAAAGTGGTAATCACACTGATATTGAAAGCCGGTAAGGGAGCTCACTTATGCTCTTCATACCACCCACTGTCACTGCTCAATCACATCAAAAGATCCTAGCCAAAGTAATCACCACAAGACTATCCCTTCTGATGGAACAGATCATATCGCCCATGCACACTAACTTTGTCCTCCACCGATCCAGCTCCTTTAACCTACATACACTCTTTGCAGTGCTTCATAGGGTATCCACAGATGTCCCTGTAGTAGCCTCCTTTTTAGATGTTGAAAAGACATCCAATACATTAGAATGGCCCTTCCTGCAATGCTGAACAAGTTGGGATTGCCCCATGGTACAGTGCCCTCATCTTGCTGCTCTACTCATATCTCATGGCCTGATTGATTGTCAATGGCTCCCTTACAGAGTCCTTCCCAGTAACTAGAGGGAGCAGGCAGGGGTGGCCGTCATTGCTGTTCCTTTTTATTATAGCCATAGACCCCTTGGTACACCATCTCCAGGAAAAACACCTTCACTGAGGTCTCCATTTTAGCCATGGCCCTCTGCTGTTGTCTATGTATGCGGATGACATTATGCTTTTTATACAGCACCCTAATGATAACCTTCCCCTCATTATAAAGGAAATGATCTGATTTGGCTGACTCAGGCCTCAATATTAATTGGGCAAAATCAGAGCTCTTCCCTTTCACAGACATCACGTCACCTTCGGCCATGGAATACCCCTCATCTGGTGCGACAGGTCCAACAGATACCTTGGAATCATATTGCATAGTGAGAAGGAACAAGTGATCTGACTGAACCGTGGTCCAGCCATTGATCAACTATCCACACAGATTGAAAGATGGATTACACTTTCCCTCTCCATGGCGGAGCATATCACCATCATCAAAATGGTAATTCTCTCTGTTCCCTATATCTATACTGGAATATCCCAATTCCCCTTAACTAACAACTCCTTTGCTACCCTTAGGCACCTGCTCCTGTGACTCGTATGGAACGGACGTAGACTCCGGATTAAGTGGAATGCATTGGTGCTTCCCTACAAGCAGGGAGGGTTCGGTGTTCCTCACTTTCAATTATATTACCTCAGTGCAAGGTCAATTTGCGTACTATTTGTACCATGCAGATGCTCACCTCCCCTACTCTAAGACCAAAAAGGACTAAGTGGGTCTGTTGTGTAGCCATTTTAGTTATAGTTCCATGCACATTATTTTAACACACTAGGCCGCTGTGCACTTTAACCTAGATATATTTTATTTGGCTTCGCATTGTTATTTTTACAATAACCATTTTACGGTCTTGTTTTATTTTTCATCTAGCTAACTGTTTTGCTTAGCCCAGCACTGTGTTCTCAAAAAAGACATTCTTGATCACCCTGTGCTTCATTCAAGGCTACAGTTTGGTACATTGCCGGTGAACGTGATAGAAGTTTAGTCTCCAACATTCTTAGAAAATACACATCCTTACGTAGGGACATTTTCTTACAACATCAGCTGTGTTATTATAAAAACACTTCCTAGTCCCATTATACGCATGAGGGAGATTCCAGCCAGGGAACCGCAACTGTATGTTGATTTCTGAATGCTTCACTACAGATGCTAATGCAGACTACAGGCCTTTGCTCAGGTATGACGGTTGATGTCTCCCCTGGGGAACCTGAAAGGCAGAATTAGAGTTTAACATGCTGTGCTCAGATTATGATTTAGATAGGAAATAATCCATTGATCATAGTGACAATATGATAGCGTTATTCTTATGCTTCACTCTTCTCGTCACCATTTTAATACTGTCATGTTATGTCGTCCTGGTTAGAGCAGTTCACGCTTTGCTATCTAAGATGCAGTTGTTTTATTAAACCAATTATTAAAACATATACCGCTTCTGTTTGTCATTCATATATGAGACTGAATTGTAAATGAGAGAACCGGATGCAACCTGAGTGACCACGACTTCCCTGAGAAGCCTAATATGTCATGCGCTCGGCTGCCCAATCATCACTATCCCCTGGTAAAGATGAGGCACTGCTAGTTAGCCGGAGCAAAACCCAGATTTAGAGTGACAGGTGTCATCCACAGTGGGTCAGACTCAGTCTCCCACACCGTGGACGATCTTGCTGCTCAAAATCCAGTAGTCTCATTAGAATAATGAGAGCCTACGTGACGTGGCGCCGCCAACGTTTAGTGAGGCTCACATTTTCGGGTCCTCCGGAGTATCTCTGTCTCATTCTATATCATGACACCTCAATACCGTATGCGGAGACGTCCGTGGTGCTGAGGATTTCCACCCCAGCTGTGTAGGTGATCCTATTACAGCTGGAGGTTGTTCAAGCTTGAACTTTAAAAGGAAAACCCTATTTGGTGTGCCTTCTCTGAACTCATAGTGTTACTATCATGGCGAATCCACAACAGGTACAAATAATGGTTAACATGAGACAACCTCTAACTGCACATTTATTAGTGAATGGCCTAACAGCCCAGGGCGGTCCAGTCACATTTGTGGTGGACGCCCATGCAACTTATAGAACAGAACTTGTTTACTTTTGGGTCACGTTTCCAGCAGTTGGTGGGAACACGAATACATTTTACCAATATACACCTGTAAATGCGCCTGGACAAGACAGAGCATATGCATATTTAGAGATACCTCTATCTTATCAAGAACATAATAATTGGCTTGATGGCCCCCTACCCCACACAATATTACCAGTAAGGTTAGGTCCACTAAGTAATGACGGTCCTACCTGGCCTTTATTGGTCACCTATACACCACATCCTGCGGTTGCAAATTTAGCAGTAGCTGAGGTTCGTCATTTGTATATTGAATTAATAGTGATATATAGATGATTAGTACAATTTGTGATGCAAACACTAAATACAAACCCAGCACTTGCTGCTCCAGCACATCCACATGCAGCAACGTCAGGTATAAATCCTGCGACTGTGCATTCCATTATGGGTAAAGTACCCGCCAAACAAGAGGAAACACCGTTTTGGCTAGCACAAAAAAATTAATACGCTGGAGGCAGTATTTCCCCATACGGGACCTCACGATAAACATAGAATATTAACAATGTGCTTGCCTTTTGGGATGGTCCCTACAGTAGAAAACTGTACTACCTGGGGCACGATATTTGCCACTCTCTATACAACTGCACATGTAACACCGACACTTGCCAATTTACCGGAGGTGTTGAAACAAATTCAAGATGAATACAGGGCTGCTCCGGCCCTAGATTTGGGGATGCAATTGATGGGTAATTTTTCCACAGTATCTTCAATCATTTTAAGTAACCTTAAAGGGGAAGCGGTCGCACTTGCAGTGCGCATGCGGCTCCGTGACGTTCTACAACAGGATCAGGAACGAGAGCTGCCTAAAATAATAGCAAAGACCTATTCAAGCATTGGTCGAGATAGCTTAGGGGCCAGACCACAGAAACCACAATTTCAGGGTAAATCAAACAAAGACACCCCCAAGCAAGCACCTGAGGGTAATAAGAAACGCTGGGATAAAAGCAACAAACTCCTAAGAAAGAGAGGGGAGAATCTCTGCGTATGGAGACCCCACAGAATAAGTGTAATCTCAGAAACAGAGATAATATAAAAATGCCTGATAGATATCAATATACTGATACAAGCCAATCTCGTTCCTTTCAGGACTCATCAGAAAAAAGAAATGAGAGAGGTGGGCAATCAGAGCGAAGAACAGAGTACGTGAAACCAAGACAGGAATCACAACGCTCTTCTGAGGTTTCTGTTAAAAAGGAAGAGAAACCCGCCCAACAAAAACCACAATTTAAAAAGAAAAAAGTGGCAGCAGTCGTGGTCCGACATGCCACTCAGGAAGAGGGTCCTCTTGAAGAACAAGAATTGGGCTCTAGCGTTGCTCGACAGCGCAACAGAGGTCGTCAGAATCTTCTAGAGCATCAGGAGGTGGAAGCAACTGATGACTTTATACAAGTAGAGACTGCGAACATGCGTGTCTCCACACCTGACAGGGTGTACAAAGTAACGTTACAGTTAGGAGACATTGAACGCACAATAGACACAATCTTTTGGGATCGCGTAGTAAAAGTAAATGATGTCTTGTTGGCCGAACAAGATTGGCCACCTGACTTTGTCCGTACCTGCCCATATGGAGAAGAAGTCATTAAGCCTTCCTTCTCGCCCCTTGTTCCAGAGGAAATCGCTGAATCCTATTCCATTGACTGAGCTTTAGCACAAGCACCTGCATTATACAGAAATCACATAGGTTGGGATAAAGAATCCCCCTACCATGTAATTCCAATTAAAAGTGAACCTCAGCCACAACCGCAGTATCCGATAAAACATGAAGCAAAAGCACCAGTGAGAGAAATACTCATGCAATTAGAGTACCAGGGTGTGATTGAACCCTGTGTCTCGCCAATGAATAATCCATTATTCCTCGTAGCTAAACCATACCATTCATATAGGATAGTCTTAGACTACAGACATTTAAACAGTCATACACGTACCTATGCTATCCAAAACTCGCATAGCACTGCACTAATGAGCAACATAGTGCGTAAAAAATACAAAACAACATTGGACATTTCCAATGGATTTTTCTGCCAGAATATAGTGCCTGAGAGTAGAGACTTAACAAGTTTCAGTGCACTAGGCTCCCAGAAAAAATTCTGTTGTTTACCTCAGGGGTATAAGAACAGCCCAGGACTGTTTGCAGCTCGGGTCACTGCTATTTTGCACGAGATTGACCCTGAAGCATTGTCCTATGTAGATGATATCTATCTCATGGATGATGAATTACTACAGCATTTGAGACGGGTAACCCGCATTGTTGTAGGATTTGCTGAATTTGGCTACAAATTTAATAAAAAATAAAAAAATAGCCTTCCTCAGTGTCCTGTTCTTAGGATATGAGCCACAATTCTTAGAGAAATGTGCACAGTTACAACCTCCGAATACGATAAAAAAAACTCCAATCACTATTGGGTTTCCTAAATTTTGGCAGAACATACATTCCAGATTATGCTACACGCATAAAACCTTTATATGATATAATACGTCCCGATTGTTCAAGTAAAATCTGGACAATTGAACATACATGTATTGTTCGAGAGTTGCAGACAGATATGCTTGCAGCACAAAATTTACACAGAGGGACAACAAAACATATTTGGTCATCAGAGTAATAGCTGTGGCCATCGGTTTCACCTATTTGACATTTAATGAAGGTGAGACAGTCCGGATTGCATACAAATCGCACTTGTACTCAGTGGCAGAACAAAGCTTTGCTCCCACTGAGAAAATTCTCACTGCTGTACAGATGGCTGTCATTAAAGAAAGACCTCTTGCCCAAGGAAAACGCATTATTGTTTTTTCTCCAATCCCAGCCCTAGAGGCTGTTACAAAAGCTAGCGTTCCAAATGCAAAAGCATTACATCCACGTTGGATACAATGATCTCCCTAGAAGGTCCCTGGGGGTCTTACTTCATATGCGTGCCTGTTCAGAACTCAAATGTATGTTCCGGATCTTGATGGTCCTGGCGTGGAGGCAGCAGAAACACCTTTTGACATAAATGAACGTGTCACTGTCTTATAGGAATTGCAACAGTTCTGTGATGATAATTATTCTAACAGTGCCGCCTCCACAGAAATTAAGGATGTGCCTGTAACATCTACCTGCTGGATTCCCAGAGTTGGGGATCTTGTATGTGAGAAAGTCACTGTGAAAAAGGAATTTGGTCCTTCTTATCGAGCACCAGTCCCTGTACTAGGGATACACGGTACCAGAACTGTTATACTACCACCATTTGCAGGTGCCAAAGAAAATCGTTTTGTCTCCATTGACAATGTCAAACTACACCATGTGGCCGATCCTGCACAGCCGACCAAGAGGATCATCCAGTAGTTCCCGAGTCCCTCTCACTACTGATGAGGAAGTTCCTCTACAAGTTGTTTACACCAACACCAACACCTCTCCGAGCTTGGGGAGGGTGAAAAATGATCTTGCATTAGTTCCACTAACGTCAACTAATTTAGAAACATTTGACCAAGTCAACTAGACTCCAACACAAACGGATTGTGCTATATATAGTGTGCCACCGCAGGAAACACCAACTCCACCACTGACAACGGCTCCACCATTTGCACTAACTGCCTCTGGTTATTTTGCCGACTTCAACTGTGATTTCTCAGACTCATTCACCTCTTTGACAGCTGATTTGTCAAGTGCACGTAAGCTAACAAACTGGCTTAAAGAAACGTATTTTATTTTTCCATGGAACTATCTATGACTCTCTTTGACTGTCCTAGCCTTTCTACTTTGGATTGGTTTCGTCATTACCTTTTTCTTATTAATATATGGTCATTTTCTTCCTGAAAGATCAACAGTTGAACTGGTGGAGTAGGTTTTGAAACCACATTTTTCATCACATAAAGTCCGAAGAGACTTATCCTTTGTGAATATTTCCGTATTGCCAATTCCTGATGGGATTGTTTGGGACAAAGTAATGTTTGATATATATGGTCCCACGGAAGTTATTCAAATACCGTATGTGTTCAAATTATCAATAAATGATATAGTAAAGCCACGCATTGGTTCTGATGATTGGGATGTGAAAACAGTTGATTCTATGATGACTGAATTGCAATATTATACTCTCTTTGAAAATGAAGATATTTACCAATTTAAAGAAAATTATGGTGGTATGTTTTGCTTTAATTATTATGGCCACCATTTCAAACATAGAGTGAGTAGTCCCAAAACTGTTTTTAATTACACGCAATGGGATCATTGCCCGACTCCGCCACAAGGGAGTTCTAATACATTTTCTGAAAAGTTTGCATATTTTTCTGGGCACAATCAAAAGAATGCTGAGTCATATTATTTCAAAGTACCACCTATTAAGGATATACATATGTTATTGACCAACACAAAATTTATATATTCGGAATCCTTTGTTATCCTGGTTATCGATAGAAGGCTATGAATATTGGCTTAAATCAATTGATCTGAAAAGTGTGTGGGGAACAAGAAATTGCCAAATTATGGGAAAGGAAACATTGTTCAGCGCATGCCTTATTCCTGTACAAATGATCTTTTTAAACGAAAGGGTACAACAGAGAAGTTGTTTAGGCTTAGCTAAAATTAGGGAGTTAAACATGCCCAGTATACCTGCCCCCGCAAAGTTTTATAAATGGCAAAAATATACAAATACAACTGAAAATGAGCTCGATGAGTGGGTCCAGAATGGTACATTTAATGCTTCACTGACACGTCCTGGCGGGTGGTTATTTTGGCCAGTAGATACTGATAGGTGTTATCAAAGTTTTGTTAACTTCTCTGGGGGTTTTAGGATGAGTAGGCCAGACCCTAGCTATATATCATCAGAGCATGCGGTATAATTACGACATATAGTGTGGGAAAATTATGCCAGCAGTGGCTAAAATCATCGTAGTATATAATGAGATTTGGAAACTTTCCCAACAAGATGCTGCTGCCCGTTTAAGGCAAATAGATCCAGAAAATCTAAAAAAGGCATTAGCTGTTGTAGATAATGGGATTAACACCTTGTCCGACCGTATATATACCATAAGTAATATTGTCTCTTCTGCTATAGACATTATACAATCAGATATGTCTTCTTTACACCATGGACTAAGTCAGATCATGTCCATTATGCAGTTGGGTTGGACACTTCAGACATTGAAGGCGGGTCGCTTTCCATGGCAGCACGTCAGTGCAAGGGAGTTATTTTTTTCTTTTAATTTAACGCGACAACAACAACTAATGGTTAAGAAGGAAGCAACTTATGTCATGCTTAACATCGAGAAATTAGAAAAGTTGCCTTTTACTGTGGCCGAAATACCATCTGCTGAGTGGTTAATACATGGGGTAATAAATCTGCCTATTTCTACACTACAATTCACCTCCTGTTTAAAACACATTCCAGTAGGCAGATATAAAAAACTTGGAGATAGTTATATTCATGAGGTATGGAGCTTCCCTTCTTGTACAAATGCTTCAGTGGCATGAAAGAGGTCTTTCTTAGCGGTAGTGAATGCGAGACTTCAGTCAGCCATTCAATGGTTTGTAAACAGCTGTCCCTGTATGGGGCGTGTAACGCCTCAGCTGCAAACTTGGCTTGCTATCTGAAGGGAGTCCCAGTCCCCTTGATTAGATCTACGTTCCAGGTGCTTTCAAACGGCAGCTACATCCTCCTCAATAGTGAAGGCTGTTGTGGCATGCGGGCTGGAATAGTTTACGTTGTTTCGGTCTCTAAGGTCGTTACATGCTGTGGGAACGTACTGTTTCCCCACGCGAAATTTTAGGAGGTACCTAATATTTGGCCTCACATTGCTACTTCAAACGTGAATTTCGACAACTTAAGTAGACTCATGGCTTTATTGTTTCAAAAGCATGTGGCCCTTACAACTGCGCGCGAGACCTACGCACTTCAAGTGGCAAGGTCATCAGCAGAAATACAATCCCTGTTAAATACGAACTTTCCGAGACACACTGGTGAACTCGTGGGAGAATATTTAATGCGTCCAGTGTAGGAAAGTACCATCTTGCCAGGCATGTTACCCTCATTTTCACTGTATGTATGTTTGTTTTTGCCCTTGTGTCACTGGGATCCTGCTAGGCAGGACCCTAGTGCTCATAGTGGCAAAGGCCCTCCTGGGAATCTTTTCCAGGGTTGGTTTTCCTAAGGAAGTGGTGTCAGACAGAGGTAGCAACTTCATGTCTGCATACCTAAAACCAATGTGAAAGGAGTGTGGTGTAACCTACAAGTTCACCACCCCTTACCATCCTCAAACAAATGGTCTGGTTGAGAGGTTTAATAAAACTCTCAAAGGTATGATAATGGGACTCCCTGAAAAACTCAGAAGGAGATGGTGTGTCCTGTTACCTTGCCTCCTTTTTGCTTACAGGGAGGTACCCCAGAAAGGAGTGGGCTTCAGCCCCTTTGAACTCCTCTTTGGGCACCCTGTAAGAGGTCCACTTGCTCTTGTGAAGGAGGGTTGGGAACAACCTTTAAAAGCTCCTAAACAGGACATAGTGGACTGTGTACTTGGCCTAAGATCCAGAATGACTGAGTATATGAAAAAGGCCAGTAAAAACCTTCAGGCCGGCCAGGAGCTGCAAAAGCAACGGCATGACCGTAAGGCTGTCCTGACTCAGTACCACCCAGGACAGAAGGTGTGGGTATTGGAGCCTGTGGCCCCAAGAGCACTCCAGGACAAATGGAGTGGACCCCATCTAATTGTTGAAAAGAAGGGTGAGGTTACCTATTTGGTAGATCTGGGTACTGCCAGGAGTCCCCTTAGGGTGATTCATGTCAACCGCCTGAAACCCTACTATGACAGGGCTGATCTCACCCTGCTCATGGCAACAGATGAGGGACAGGAAGAAGAGAGTGACCCTCTCCCTCATCTCTTCTCCACCACTGAAGCAGATGCCTTCGTGGGGGGAGTAGACTTAGCAGATTGTCTGACTGCAGAACAGTCAACAATCTCTTAAGCCAAATTTCAGACCTCTTTTCACTTATACCAGGTACAACATCCTGGTGTGAACATACAATTGACACTGGAGACAGCCTGTCTGTCAAAAGTAAAATTTGTAGGCAGCCTGACCATGTCAGGGACTGCATTAAACAAGAGCTGCAGAAAATGTTGGACTTAGGGGTGATTGAACCTTCTGAAAGCCCCTGGGCTAACCCAGTTGTGCTTGTACCAAAACCTCACACCAAAGATGGAAAGAGAGGGATGAGGTTTTGCGTAGATTACAGAGGGCTCAATCAGGTAACCAAAACTGATGATCACCCTATACCCAGGGCCGATGAGCTCATTAATACAATGGCTTCTGCCAAGTATCTTAGCACTTTTGATCTAACTGCAGGGTATTGGCAGATTAGATTGGAAGAAGATGCTAAACCCAAGACTGCATCTTCAACCATTAGAGGGCACTACCTGTGAGAAAACAGGGCTGATTGCAGAGGCCCCTTAACTTTTTTCCCCCATTTTCCACTTTTTGCTGGTGTTTTCCTGACTCTGATGGTGCCCTGGGTACTGCTAACCAGTCCCAAGGCCTGTGCTCTGTGTAAAATGGATATGCAAATTAGGCTAATTATAATTGGCTAAGTTTACCTACCTATAGGTCCGTAGTATATGGTAGGGCATGTAGGTTTAGGGACCACAGCATAGGTAGTGCACCCATAGGTGCACTGCTGAGGTGCCCAGTGTCATTTTAAAGGCAGGCCTGCCTTGCTGGCTGCTTTTAAATTAAAGTTATATGCAAATTCGACTTTGGAATTAAAAGTAGTTCCAAAGTCTTAAACTACCTTATTTTTACATATAAGTCACCCCTAAGGTGTGCCCTATGTGCCCCTAGGGCTGGGTGCCATGTAACTATAAGCAGGAACTTTATAAAAATAGTTTTAGAAGCCCTGGTGAGGTAAAAACAGCCAAATTTGTTTTCCCTCATGGTAGTAAATGGCCTTCATAGGCTAGAATGGGGAGACTTTATTTTAATTTTTAAAGTCTCCTTAAATGATGCATACCAAGAATTTGGTATCAAATTAATTGTTGTAATAAATCCCACAACTTCCAGTTGTTGGATTTAATATAACTTGTTCGGGTAAAGAGTTTTAAACTTGACCTGAAAAGTTGCCAATTTCAGCCCTGCATTGTTTTTGCTGCTGTGCTCTGATTGGCCAGCCTGTAGCAGCTTGGCCAAGCTGCCTGTATGAGGTGTGAAGTGGCATGGCTTCACACAAAGTTATGTGCCTGTGGGAAGGAACCTTCCCTCAGCAGATGGTGAGGCAGGAAGGGGGAGGGCTGCCAAACTGGTCTTCAAAGGCAGAGAAGGACATTTGGAGCAACCAGCAACACCCCCACATCCTGCAACCCCAGGCAACTAGGTGCCCCCTTGATTAGATTAGGGAGGGCAGGAGAGGGGTGTGTTTATGATTTTTAGCCACGCCAGTGGGTGGGCTCAGCCAGATGTAACCTCCAAAAATCAGATTCAGCCATGATGGATTTTTAGAGAATGGTGCCTCCTGGGATTGATTTTTGCCACACTTCCCAGGAAGTGGTCATCACAGGGGGAAGGACCCTGCACCTGATTGGAGAACCAGGACCCCCCTGCTTTTTACCCAGGAGCAAGGATAAAACTGGCAGACCTGCACCCACACCTCAGTTCCCTACCACATCCAACAAGGAAGAACAACAGAAGAAGAAGGACTGCCCTCCTGGACCCCTGGCCTGCACCTGGAACCTGCACTCAGAAGGACTGCACCAGCTGCACACTTGGGCTTCACCACAAGAAGGACTTTGCCTGGCTTCAACTGGTTCAAGGATGGACTCATTGTTTGCTACAGGTGAAATATTGCTAACTAGAGTCCCCTGCACCAACTCCTGAAGAAAGCGACCAGCTGACCACTGTCCAGTGGCCAAAAAGGAGTTTGCGCCAGGTGCATTCTGGGAGTTGTAGTCTGCATCCCCCAAGGACCATCTCAGAACTTCTGGACCCTTGGGGTGAGCTGTGGACCCCAAAAGAACCTTAAAAGGACATCTGGGAGAAGCCCCAGAAGTTTGGAGAAGTTTGGACAACTTTTGTTAAAAAAAGCTCCATAGAGGGACCGACCCGCCGCGGCAACTCTAGCCGGCTTGCCTCAACCGCGACCCGGCCTGATTTGCTGGTTCGTCCCGGTAAAGAAAATCTCCGAAAAAGAGACTAAGTCCGAAGGTAAAAAGTTGACCGGGACCTCCCAACCAGCGTATCCCAGGAGGGCTCCATGGACATCGGATCAAGATCCAGGTTTACCCCGGTCGAAGGATTTTCACCTCAAAAAAACGACTAAGTCCGAAGGTAAAAATCTCCACTGAGGATTCCCGCATCGCGTATCCGGAGAAGGGCTCCAGGAGGTCGGATTGGACTGGCAGGTTCGTCCCGCTGAAGAAAATCTTCAAAAAAAAGACTAAGGGCCTAATTCTGAATTCGGCGGCCGGCCGGCGCCGCCCGCCGGGCGGGAACCGCCACTTTGGCCGCTCCGCGGTCAAAAGACCGCGGAGGCCATTCTGGCTTTCCCGCTGGGCCGGCGGGCAACCGCCAAAAGGGAGCCCGCCGGCCCAGCGGGAAAGACCCTGCAACAATGAAGCCAGCTCCGAATGGAGCCGGCGGAGTTGCAGGGGTGTGACAGGTGCAGTAGCACCCGTCACGATTTTCACTGTCTGCAAAGCAGACAGTGAAAATCCTAATGGGCCCCCAGGGGCCCCACGACACCCGTTCCCGCGAAACAGGCTGGCGGGAAGGGGGTCGGAATCCCCATGGCGGCGCTGCAAGCAGCGCCGCCATGGAGGATTCCCTGGGCCAGGGGTAATCTGGCGGGAAACCGCCGGATCCCCTTTTCTGACCGCGGCAGCCCTGGAAGCACCGCCAGCCTGTTGGCGGTGCTTCCGTTGCCCTCCGCCCTGGCGGTCATAGACCGCCAGGGTTGGAATGAGGGCCTAAGTGTGAAGGTAAACTTTTAACAAAGGCCTTCCGCGGCCTGTAGCCGAGCAGGGCTCCATCGCGGTCGGCCTTAAACTTTGACTTTGCTCCGGTCGAGGTGCAACCAGATGACCCGATTGGCGCTTTTTGTTTCTAGGAGGTAAAAAAATAAAAATCTTTAAAAATTCATATTTCCGGTTCCCCTTATCCGATTTTATTCATTTTGGTGTCATTTTAAAGATAAAAATATAATCTATTTATATAAATTGTTTTGGGATTTTTAAACTGTTTCCTGTGTTTTATTTAATTACTGTTTTGTGATATTTGAATGCTTTACACTCTGTCTCCTAAGTTAAGCCTTGACGTTCGTTGCCAAGCTACCAAGGGTTGAGCTGGGTTTAATCTACTGAGACCTAACTGGACCTTAGTGGAGGTTAGTGGCCTATTGCTAAGTGTAGGTACCTACCTGCCCTTACCAATAACCCATTTTCCAACATTTATGGTGAGCAGTGGTGGGTTCCTGTACTTGTGTTCAGTATCACGTTACAGTTTTAAGTAAAACAAATTAAAAATCCTTTAAATTGTCCTAGTGCAAAAAACTGTTTTTATATTTTTAATTTGGATTAATTTCAATTATTGAATTCTTGTGATTTTTCTAAATTCTTGTTTCCAATTTTTGCAAAACGTTTTTGTTGACACAAAACTAGGGAACCATGGAGCTTGATCTGGCTAGCCTACCCACACTGACAGTAGTCCAGCTCAGGGGGTTGTGTACTGAAAGAGGGTTTCCTGCAACCACTGACCTCAGGAAGCATGTCCTTATCAAATCCCTGACAGCATGGGCTGAGGCCCAATAGGTAGACCCAGTGGAAGCTCCAGAGGAGGGAGAAGTAGGGGAGGATGCTAGCTCTCACCACTCAGGGGAGGGAGGGCATCTGAGCCTAAGTGAGGATGAGGAAGACCGGTCCTCATTACATACAGTCACTAGGGGCAGTCCCAAAGCTAGTTGGGGGAAGGGGGTCCCTTCAGGAGGAGAGAACCTGTCCCTCAGAGAAAGAGAGCTGGAGGCCCAGTTAGCATTTATAGCTTTGGAAGCACAGAAGCTGGCCATAGAAAAGAAGAAGTGGGCAAAGAAAGAGAAAAGAGATGGTGGCAGCGACAGAGAAGTTGAGGTGTCCATGGGTGGGGGGGTTTGCCCCAGATTACCAAAGGGGGTGGTTCCTGCTTATGTAGAGGGGGATGATATAGACAAGTGGTTGGAGGCCTTTGAGAGGGCACTCCAAATGAGAAGGGTTAGGCCTCAATACTGGGGTTCCCTTTTGTGGGAGTTGGTCCCCAATTCAGGGAGGGATAGGCTTCTGACCTTAAGGGGGGAGGAGGCAGATTCATACCCTAGTATGAAGAGGTGCTTAACCAAGAAGTTTGGTCTAACCCCAGAGCAGTATTGAATGAAGTTCAGGGACACCCAGAAGGTCAGTACCCAGTCTTGGGTTGACTTTGTAGACACCTCACTTAAGGCACTAGAGGGCTGGATTATTGGTAACAAAGTAAATACTTATGAGGGGTTATACAATCTGATCATGAGAGAGCACATCTTGACCAATTGTACCCAAGAAAGGTTATGCCAGCATCTAGTGGACTCTAAGCTGACCAACCCTAGAGAGCTAGGGGAGGCAGCTGATGAGTGATTGAGAACCAGGGTGGTTGTCAAGTCCCAGGGGGGAGACTCCAAGAAGGGGGGGATCAGGTCCCCAAAAACCTAAGGAGGGAGGTGGTAAGCCCGCCACAGAGACTCCCTCTGTACCCCAGAACCCTAAGAAGGAGGATAGTAAATCCCACTCCCACTCTGACAAGCACAGACAGGGAGACTCAGGGTTAAAAAAGCTCTTGGACAGTAAGGCGTGCTTTGACTGTCAGCAGACAGGTCACTTCAGAGGAGATTCAGCCTGTCCAATGAAGGTGGTTAGCACTGGGCTGTCCAGTGTAGCCATAGAGGAGGACTCCTCAGATGATGAAGTCCTCCTAGCATTGAGCTGGGAGACAGGATCAGATGGTAAGCTGGTGATCCCTGAGGGTGGGAGTAGGCACTTCCACCCCATTCAGGTGAATGGGATCCCTACCACTGGCCTGAGAGACACCTGTGCCAGTCACACTATAGTGAGTGACCGGTTAGTGACCCCAGACATGTATGTCCCAGGAGAGACCAGGAAAGTCAGGATAGCCACAGGGGAGGTCACCTCCAAACCTGTAGCCATAGTGCCCCTAGAGAGGGAGGGTATCCTTGACTGGTTTAGGGTGGTAGTCAGTGCTGACCTCCCCTTAGATTGTATCCTGGGCAATGACCTCCAAGAGGTGAGTCTGTCCCAGATGGGGCGGTCGCCCAGGGCGCCCCCCCCATCACAAAGTCCTGGGGAGTCAGTCCCTACAGTTAGGAGACAGGGGTCCCCAAGAAAAGGAAAGAAGAAAAGGAAGGGTAGGCCACTCTTAAAGAGAGTTCCAGGGAGCCAGTAGGGGGGGAGCCCAGAATTGGCACTGGTGAGGCCTCACCCGACCCCAAGGAAGTCCTGAGTAGTCAGGCAGCTGTCCAGATGCAAGGTGTTGCCCCTGCACTGACAGAAGGGAGAGTGGAAGGAGGGTGTCTGCCACAGGAGGTGGTAGCCCCCCACTCTAGACAGCAAGAGGGGTGCCAGGACCCCACAGTTGCCCCTAAAGCAGCTCAGCCACCTGTCAGTGGAGAGCTTAGGGTGTGGTTCTGGGTACTGATAGCTGTCAGTAGCCTCTGCTGGGTGCTAGCCTTCCTGGCAGCACTGTACTTGGCCTGGGAGGCAGACCCCAGGGCCAATAGCAAAGTAGGCCCCCTGACCCTGTTGGTCATGGTGGGGTTGCTCAAGTGTTGGGTGACCTCTTTGGGTAAGCTAGGTGTTGCCCTAGCAAAGTTAGGAGTAGGGGAGGTGGGCACCTCACTACCCAAGTTGGCAGAGGGAGAGGAGGAAGACCCCCTAGAGGGAAGTTTCAGTTTGAGATGGGTCCTTTCACTTTTGGGGTGGGTTCACTACCCAGAGGGAGTGACCATGACAGGAGGATGTAAGGCAAAGTAGGCCCTGCAAAGGGACAGACAGTTTTCTTCACTGTCTTCCTCGCCTAACAAGCCAGGAAGACTCTCCCAGGGTTGGGCTGAGTGTCCTGGGCGTGTGGGCTGGGGGGGCTTGTGTGAGAAAACAGGGCTGATTGCAGGGGCCCCCTAACTTTTTGCCCCCATTTTCCACTTTTTGCTGGTGTTTTCCTGACTCTGATGGTGCCCTGGGTACTGCTAACCAGTCCCAGGGCCTGTGCTCTGTGTAAAATGGATATGCAAATTAGGCTAATTATAATTGGATAAGTTAACCTACCTATAAGTCCCTAGTATATGGTTGGGCATGTAGGTGTAGGGACCACAGCATAGGTAGTGCACCACTGCTGAGATGCCCAGTGTCATTTTAAAGGCAGGCCTGCCTTGCTGGCTGCTTTTACATTAAAGTTATATGCAAATTCGACTTTGGAATTAAAAGTAGTTCCAAAGTCTTAAACTACCTTATTTTTACATATAAGTCACCCCTAAGGTGTGCCCTATGTGCCCCTAGGGCTGGGTGCCATGTAACTATAAGCAGTGACTTTATAAAAATAGTTTTATAAGCCCTGGTGAGGTAAAAACAGCCAAATTCGTTTTCCCTCATGGTAGTAAATGGCCTTCATAGGCTAGAATGGGGAGACTTTATTTAAATTTTTTAAGTCTCCTTAAATGATGCATACCAAGAATTTGGTATCAAATTAATTGTTGTAATAAATCCCACAACTTCCAGTTGTTGGATTTGATATAACTTGTTCAAGTAAAGAGTTTTAAACTTTACCTGAAAAGTTGCCAATTTCAGCCCTGCATTGTTTTTGCTGCTGTGCTCTGATTGGCCAGCCTGTAGCAGCTTGGCCAAGCTGCCTGGATGAGGTGTTAAGTGGCCTGGCTTCACACAAAGGAATGTGCCTGTGGTAAGGAATCTTCCCTCAGCAGATGGTGAGGCAGGAAGGGGGAGGGCTGCCAAACTGGTCTTCAAAAGCAGAGAAGGACATTTGGAGCAACCAGCAACACCCCCACATCCTGCAACCCCAGACAACTAGGTGCCCCCTAGATTAGATTAGGAGAGGGCAGGAGAGGGGTGTGTTTATGATTTTTAGCCACGCCAGTGGGTGGGCTCAGCCAGATGTGACCTCCAAAAATCAGATTCAGCCATGATGGATTTTTAGAGAATGGTGCCTCCTGGGATTGATTTTTGCCACACTTCCCAGGAAGTGGTCATCACAGGGGGCAGGACCCTGCACCTGATTGGAGAACCAGGACCCCCCTGCTTTTTACCCAGGAGCAAGGATAAAACTGGCAGACCTGCACCCACACCTCAGTTCCCTACCACATCCAACAAGGAAGAACAACAGAAGAAGAAGGACTGCCCTGCTGGACCCCTGGCCTGCACCTGGAACCTGCACTCAGAAGGACTGCACCAGCTGCACACTTGGGCTTCACCACAAGAAGGACTTTGCCTGGCTTCAACTGGTTCAAGGAGGGACTCCCTGTTTGCTACAGGTGAAAAATTGCTAACCAGAGTCCCCTGCACCAACTCCTGAAGAAAGCGACCAGCTGACCACTGTCCAGTGGCCAACAAGGAGTTTGCGCCAGGTGCATTCTGGGAGTTGTAGTCCGCATCCCCCAAGGACCATCTCAGAACTTCTAGACCCTTGGGGTGAGCTGTGGACCCCAAAAGAACCTTAAAAGGACATCTGGGAGCAGCCCCAGAAGTTTGGAGAAGTTTGGACAACTTTTTAAAAAAAAGCTCTATAGAGGGACTGACCCGCCGCGGCAACTCTAGCCGGCTTGCCTCAACCGCGACCCGGCCTGATTTGCTGGTTCGTCCCGGTAAAGAAAATCTCCGAAAAAGAGAATAAGGGGGTCATTCCAACCCTGGCGGTCAGTGTTAAAGCGGCGGCCAAACTGCAAACAGGCTGGCGGGGAAAAAAAGGAATTCCGACCCTGGCGGAAACCGCCAACAGCGACCGCCACATCAACACACCGCCCGCCACGGCGGTACAAACAAACAGCGCGGCGGTCACCGCCAACAGACAGGCGGGAGACAATGTACCGCCCACTGTATCACAACCTACCAATCCGCCACCTTTTCCGGGGCGATAGCCCTGCAGATAAAAACATGGCGGAAACAGCCATTTCCAAGGGAAAACGCTCACCTCCATACACCCCACGAGGAATCAGGACAGCATGGAACCCGAACTCCACATACTCCCAGCGATAATGTTCCTGCTCCTCTACCAGGATCACGAACGCCGGCGCAGAAGACAACGGTGAGTACTGCACCTATGACACAGGGGAGGGGGGAGGGGAAATTATTACGGGTACACACATAAGCGACACACCCACCCTCACCCCCTCCCACTACAACACACACACATCAATGCATAGCAACACATCAGAGTGACACCCCCCGAACCCCCCGGAAGAATGCGAATACAAAAAGAAATGATTCTAAACATTGGAATATATTGTATTACTGCCAAAAAAATATATATACACATCAAAAACTCTTATATACATAAATGTACAAGTCCGAGCATTGTAGCAGGCATTGTTCGTGGACCACTGGGCCCAAATCACATGGGCAAAGCCCACACAGGATACCTGACTGCAACGGAGAGAACACTGCAGGGGCATCAGATAGCAAAACTACAGGCACCTCAGGGGGAAGGCAAGGGGGGGCACCTCAGCCAGATGAGTGCACGACGCCAGATCCACGAGGGGCCTCCATGGCCACTGTTACATCCTGGGGAGTGCAAAGCCACAGTCTCTCAAGTCCAGACAGTGGGTGGGCTGCCCACTGTTACATCCTGGGGAGTGCAAAGCCACAGTCTCACAAGTCCAGACAGTGGGTGGGCTGCCCACTGTTACATCCTGGGGAGTGAAAAACCACAGTCTCTCAAGTCCAGACAGTGGGTGGGCTGCCCACTGTTACATCCTGGGGAGTGCAAAGCCACAGTCTCACAAGTCCAGACAGTGGGTGGGCTGCCCACTGTTACATCCTGGGGAGTGCAAAGCCACAGTCTCACAAGTGGATAACAGTCTCCACTGGTTCTGGAGGGGGCCTGGTGCCCAGAGTGCTTCGTGCAGCCCTGCCCGACACAGATGCGGGCCAGCCCCTGCCGCTCATGGGCCAGCGGTGCTTGAGATGAAGGGCCCAGTGCAGCGGTGCTTGAAACGACGGTGCCCAGTGCAGCGGTACTTGAGATGAAGGGCCCAGTGCAGCGGTGCTTGAGATGAAGGGCCCAGTGCAGCGGTGCTTGAGACGGCGGTGCCCAGTGCAGCGGTACTTGAGATGAAGGGCCCAGTGCAGCAGTGCTTGAGATGAAGGGCCCAGTGCAGCGGTGCTTGAGACGGCGGTGCCCAGTGCAGCGGTGCTTGAGATGAAGGGCCCAGTGCAGCGGTGCTTGAGACGGCGGTGCCCAGAGCAGCGGTACTTGAGATGAAGGGCCCAGTGCAGCGGTGCTTGAGACGGCAGTGCCCAGTGCAGCGGTGCTTGAGACGGCGGTGCAGCGGTGCTTGAGATGAAGGGCCCAGTGCAGCGGTGCTTGAGACGGCGGTGCCCAGTGCAGCGGTACTTGAGATGAAGGGCCCAGTGCAGCGGTGCTTGAGATGAAGGGCCCAGTGCAGCGGTGTTTGAGACGGCGGTGCCCAGTGCAGCGGTGCTTGAGACGGCGGTGCCCAGTGCAGCGGTGCTTGAGATGAATGGCCCAGTGCAACGGTGCTTGAGACGGCAGTGCCCAGTGCAGCGGTGCTTGAGACGGCGGTGCCCAGTGCAGCGGTACTTGAGATGAAGGGCCCAGTGCAGCGGTGCTTGAGATGAAGGGCCCAGTGCAGCGGTGCTTGAGACGGCGGTGCCCAGTGCAGCGGTACTTGAGATGAAGGGCCCAGTGCAGCGGTGCTTGAGACGGCAGTGCCCAGTGCAGCGGTACTTGAGATGAAGGGCCCAGTTTAGCGGATCCGGCCATGACGGGGAGGTCATTTGCCACCTGTCCTGTGGCTGGCAGGGCCCTCCTGCCCATCTGTACTGTGGCTGGCGGGGCCCTCCTGGGCAGCTGTGCCGGGCCTGTTGGTGGCCTCCTGCTCACCTGGGATGGGGCTGGCGGGGCCCTCCTGGCCAGCTGGGCTGATGGCGGTGTTGTCGGGCATGCTGCCCTTCCCAGCCTTCCCTGATCTCCTGTGGCCCTTCCCCACCTTGGGCGGTGTGCCAGCTGTCTCCACACTTCCTGCCGGAGCCATGGTAGGGGTTTTAGTCCCTGGTGTTTTCACCCTCTCGCGCCAGCCACTGCCTATCTTGGGATGTTTCTCTGGGGGTGGGCTGCCCGTGCCTTGGCTTCGTACCGAACTGGCTGCCCTGTAGGGTGGGGCACTCCACAGTCCATGGCAGACTGTGATGACAGGGGCCGATTTTGTCGTGGCTGAGGTGCTGACTGTAGTCCTATGACATGGACGGGGTGGGGGACTTGGTGGAAAGAGGTTGAGTTTGGACAGGAAAAGCTTTTTAGGAGCAGTGGGACGGGTAGGTGTAGTGGGTATGGGAGTGGAGGAAGAGTTTGTGGTTGTAGGAGTTGTAAGTTTGGTGTCTTTGGGTGCAGGTGCTTGGGCTGGAGGCTGTCGTGAGGTGGATGGCTGTTGGGTGGGTGGCTGCCTGCGTTTGTGTATCTTGGAAGAGGGGGTCACAGACACTGGGAGAGGACACAGGGGACGTGTAAATGGCAGTGGGGGTGGTGACTGCACGTGTGCTGGGGGTTCTGGTGTGTGTGCTGCTGAGGGACATAGTGGCTGAAGATGTTGTGCATGCACATGTGAGTGGAGACGTGACAGGGAGGGAGGAGGGAGACGAGGAGAAGGGGGACACAGTGGAGGCAGTGGGTGTTGGTATGTCTGTATGTGGATGTTGCTTGTGTGAATGCCTGTGTGATGTGTGGTGCTCATGTCTGGCTGAGCTTTCCTTGGGTGTTGAGGTGTGTGCAGGCTGGTCTGATGGTGTGTCTGGGATAGGCAGAGGTACAGGTGATAGGGTATGGGTGGAGGAAGTTGGAGGGGGGAGGCTAGAGACAGGGACAATGGCTGCCATCAGTGCTGAGGCCAGAGTCGGGAACGATCGCTGTAGGGCAGCCTTACCAGAATGAATGCCCTCCAGGTATGCATTACTCTGGTGCACCTCCCTTTCTACACCCTGGATGGCATTCAAAATGGTAGACTGCCCAACAGTGAGCGTCCTCAGGAGGTCAATGACCTCCTCACTGAGGGCAGCAGGGGTGACTGGGGCAGGGCCTGAGGTGCCTGGGGCGAAGGAGATGCCCACCTTCCTGGGTGAGTGGGCACGGAGCAAACGCTGAGGGGCTGCTGGGAGGGCGGTGCTGGTGCGGTTGGTGGCGGCTGTACCTGTTGTTGCGGGGGGCACAGATGTTGCCGCCACCACAGGGGAGCTCCCTTCAGAGGACGAGTCAGTGTCACTGATGTCTGCCCGAGTCCCCGCTGTGGAGCTCCCCTCGCCCTCTGTCCCACTGGTGAATTCGGAGTCCGTTGCATGGCCCTCCATGGCCATGTGGGATGCAGCTCCCTCGTGCTCCGATGCCAGTTCTCCTCTGCCTGATGATGCTAATGCACACATGAACAGGAAGACCACAAAAAAGGGGGGGGGGAGAAAATAAAGACATGTTGAGTGCATGCATTGGCGACACCTTTGGCAGACAGGACAGACACAGAAGCCCCCTGCACTACGCCGCGCACTTGGGGTCGACTACTCAATCCGTGGGACATGGCCTACAAGCCTATGGACGACATCTGCACACATAGATGACACAGGGTCATGAATAGCTGTACTAGGCACCCTACAGAGGTGGGGGGCGGGGGCACAGGGCAATGCCTTACGGAGGGGCCTAGCCTACAGAAATCGCCCTGGCCTAGGGATACCCACAGCCCTCCTCCCCCACCCAGACACCTCCACTGCGCGCAAAGTCAGCAGAATGAGAGTGTACTCACCCCCTTGTGTCTGCTGTGATGTCCTCACGCGCCCATCCTAATCGGGGTAGGCCACCGCCAGGATCCGGGACATCAGGGGGGTCAAAGTCCGACTGGCACCCCTCCCACGTTGGGAGGCCATCCGCAGCTAAGCCTCCGCCGTCTTCCTGCTCCAGCGGCGGATGTCCTCCCATCTCTTCCGGCAGTGGGTGCCCCGTCTGTGGTGGACCCCAGGGTCCGGATGTCCTTGGCGATGGCACGCCAAATATCGATCTTCTGGTGGGCGCTGACCTATGTGAAATGTACAGGGGGAGATTCTGCATATTCAATGTGAGTGCCCCCCCCCATCCCTACCCTTGCCATGTGGCACATGCTCTCACTGTCGTTTGATGCATGCCTCAATCGCTCCCCTCCCCACCATCTTTCATCCACCCCACTCAACAAAGGCATTGCCCATTAAGCATGCTCCCAGTGTACTTACCTGTTGGTCTGGAGGACCGTAGAGTAGCGTGTACTGGGGGAGGACCCCATCCACAAGTTTATCCAACTCCTGAGCTGTGAAGGCAGGGGCCCTTTCCCCAGTCGCATGAGCCATTGTCTCTTCCAGACCGAGGTCACAGCAGCACTTGCAGCGTAGGTCCTCTCCTGTCGAAGATCAGGTATCGAGTGATTAAGCAGATAGAAACTGGCGGTCACGCCCGCGGCGGTGCGTACCGCAACCGCCGGCGCACATCCTCATTGGCTCCTGAGACCCATAGGGTTCAATGTTAACCAATGTTGCTTTGCGCTGTGGTCTTCGACCGCCTACCGCCACGCTGTGCCACGCCAGCGCATTTACCTCACATCCCATTGTCGCACTTCACAGGTCAGGCAGCTGCCATTTCAGGGGCCCACATGGCTTACTTTTTACTGCGTCACACATACCTAGGCCTTGCATCAACACTCATACAAATCATTCAATGGAGTGAGAATCGTGTTCTGTGTAACTGTGGGTACATACCTGGAAAAAAGTTGACTCTGTGGTCGCTGTTGTCCTTCCTTGGCACCATCATTTGGGACAATTGAGAAGATTGAGGAATCCTCCGGTGTGCCGACTGCTGGTGGACCTGTCGACAATGGAGGAAAGACATGTCATACTGACATACAGGCTTGAACGAGCCACTATTCATGAACTGTGTGCCCAGCTGGAGCCAGAGCTGATGTCACCAATCCGCCAACCCACAGGGATCCCCCCTCTAGTGCAGGTGCTGTCAGTGCTCCATTTCCTTGCAAGTGGATCATTTCAAACAACAGTGGCCATATCATCAGGGATGTCCCAGCCTATGTTTTCCAAGGTGTTGTCCAGAGTGTTGTCTGCCCTGCTGAAACACATGCGCAGCTACATCGTTTTCCCTGAGGTGGGGGATTTGCCTACAGTAAAGGGTGATTTCTATGCCCTTGGACATACCCCCAACATCATAGGTGCCATTGATGGGACCCATGTGGCTTTGGTTCCCCCCCACAGGAGTGAACAGGTGTACAGAAACAGGAAGAGTTATCATTCGATGAATGTGCAGATGGTGTGTTTGGCAGACCAGTACATCTCCCATGTTAATGCCAAGTTCCCTGGCTCAGTGCATGACGCATACATCATGCGGAATAGCAGAATCCCTTACGTGATGGGTCAACTCCAGAGGCATCGTGTGTGGCCAATTGGTGACTCTGGTTACCCCAACCTGTTATGGTTACTGACCCCAGTGAGGAATCCCAGGACAAGGGCAGAGGAACGGTACAATGAGGCCCATGGGCGAACTAGGAGGGTGATCGAGCGGACCTTCGGCCTCCTGAAGGCCAGGTTCCGCTGCCTCCATATGACAGGTGGATCCCTATTCTACTCACCAAAGAAGGTGTGCCAGATCATCGTGGCCTGCTGTATGCTTCACAGCCTGGCTTTGCGACGACAGGTGCCTTTTCTTCAGGAGGATGGTCCAGATGGTGGTGTTGTAGCAGCTGTGGAGCCTGTGGAGAGTGAAGACGAGGAAGCCGAAGAAGACGACATAGACAACAGGAACACAGTAATACAGCAGTATTTCCAATGACACACAGGTAAGAATACACACCGGCATATTACATATACTTAAACACTACTACCTCTCTACTGTCTGTCCTTTTCCCCCAGTGTATGGTAACTGAGTTGTGACTTTCCCTTCCGATTTCAGAGATGTGGGCCCCACTGCGTGACATCTGCTTTGTTTCCACATGGACTACAGCTGTGTGACATTGGTATGTTGGCATCACAATGTAAATAAGCATTTTGGCACGGTAATGTCTAATACATTTGTTCAAAATCACAGCCAGACTCCTGATTGTTTTGTGCAATAACTGTGTTTATTACAGTGCTCTATATTGGTGGGTAGTTGCAAATCGGTGAGGGGTGATGGTGGAGGATTGTCCATGGCAAAGTCCAGACTATTTGTATCACAGGTGCATTGTCCAAATGCCTGTGGAAAGTGGAGCAGGGGCAGTTTAACGATGGACAGGGTGACAATGTGGGACAGTGGGATGACAATCAGGGAGGTATCCTTTCCTGGCGGGGGTCTTGGCATCTTACTCTGTCTTCTTCCTGGATCTCAGGGCCCGCTTGTGGGGTGGTTCTCCTTCTGCAGGGGGTGGGGTGCTGGTGGCCTGTTGGTCCTGTGGTGGGGCCTCCTGTCCACTAGCGCCGGCAGAGGTGGTAGGCAGTTCTTGGTCCATGCTAGTGTCAGGGGCCCTTTGTGGTGCCACAGTGTCCCGCAATGTGGTGACTACCAGATTCAGAGCCCCTACAATGGTGCCCAGGGCGGAACTGATGGTTCGTAGTTCCTCCCTGAACCCCAAATACTGTTCCTCCTGCAGAAGCTGGATCTCCTGAAACCTGGACAGGACCGTCGCCATCGTCTCCTGGGAGTGGTGGTAGGCTCCAATGATAGAGGAGAGGGCCTCGTGGAGAGTGGGTTCCCTGGGTCTGTCCCCTCCCCTGTCGCACAGCAGCCCTCCCAGTTCCCCTGTTTCCCTGGGCCTCTGTCCCCTGGACCGTGTGCCCACTACCACTGCCCCCAGGTCCCTGTTGTTGTTGGGGTGGTGGGTTAACCTGGGTGCCCTGTAGTGGTGGACACACCGCTGATTGACGTGTCCTGGGGACAGAGGTATGGGCCCGCTGGGTGGGTGCTGTGCTGGTGTTCCCAGAGGGGGGAAGGTCTGCTGTGGCTGTCTGAGGGGAACCGACTGTCCCGAGGTCCCCGATGGGCTGGGCTGGTCATCTAGATCCAGGTCGACAGAGGTGCTGTCATCACTGTGGGCCTCTTCTGGGGGTGGAGTGGACATTTGTGGACCCTCCTGCACGGTGACGTGGCGTTCGGGTCCTGCAGGGGTATAAAAGGATGGTTATTGCATCTGTGTGTGCCATAGCGTGCAATGGGTGGGTGCCCGTGTACCCCAGTGCTTGCATTCCTGTGTGGTGGCTTTTGTGACGGTGGTTTGGGGGGGAGATGGGGATGTGCAGTGACCTTGCTTTGGTGATGGGTGTCCATGTTTTGTGGTCGCATGCAGGGCTTGGGGTTGGGATGGGATGGGTTGTGATGGTGAGACATTTGCAAGGAGTAGGTGTGATGGGGTTGAGGGTGTGGGTGGGGGTATGAGTTGGCATGCTGGTGGGGTGGGGGGGATGAAGTAGTGAAGATGATACTTACCAGAGTCCATTCCTCCAGATACTCCTGCGAGGCCCTCAGGATGCAGGATCGCCAAGACCTGCTCCTCCCATGTTGTAAATTCTGGGGGAGGAGGTGGTGGACCGTCGCCAGTCCGCTGAACCGCGATGTTGTGCCTGGATACCATTGAACGCACCTTCCCCCGTAGGTCGTTCCACCGCTTCCTGATGTCGTCCCTATTTCTTGGGTGCTGTCCCACAGCGTTGACCCTGTCGACTATTCTGCTCCATAGCTCCATCTTCCTGGCAATGGAGGTGTGCTGCACCTGTGTTCCGAAGAGCTGTGGCTCTACCCGTACGATTTCCTCCACCATGACCCTGAGTTCATCCTCAGAAATCCTGGGGTGTCTTTGCGGTGCCATGGGGTGGTGTGGGTGATGTGTGGGGTGGATTGTGTGGTGCTAAGTGTGGTGATGTGTATTGGTGTGTTGTGTGAAGTACGTGGTAATATTGCGTAGTGAATGTAATATGCGCGTCTAGGGTGCTCGGATATCTATTTCTCTGTGCGTGGTACCGATTCTCTAGGAGTGGAGGTTTGTGGGTGATGTGGGTGTGTGTTTTGTATTGAATTGGGTGTGTGGGAGTGGTGTGTGTATGTGTATCTGGTGTGTGTATTTTGAATTGTCCAATGTGGCTGTGTTTTGTAAGAGTGCGTGTATTTTGAGCGCGGCGGTGTGTACCGCCAATGGAATACCGCGGTTGAAAAACCGCCGCGTGGATTCATGTGTCGTGATAGTGTGGGCGTATTTCTGTTGGCGTGACGGTGTAGGTTTGGTCATCGCCAGTTTCTCGCTGGCCTTTGGTGTGGCGGACTTTTGTGGATGTCTGTATTTTGACGGTTTGCCTGTTGTGGGTCAGAATGACCGTGGCGGTTTACCGCGGCCGCGGCGGGATGTTGACGGTCTTCTGACAGCAGTAAGCGGCTTTTACCGCCAAGGTTGGAATGACCACCTAAGTCCGAAGGTAAAAAGTTGACTGGGGCATCCCAGCCAGCGTATCTGAGGAGAGCTCCATGGACGTCGGATCAAAATCCAGGTTTACCCCGGTCGAAGGATTTTCACCTCGAAAAAATGACTAAGTCCGAAGGTAAAAATCTCCACTGAGGATTCCTGCATCGCGTATCCGGAGAAGGGCTCCAGGAGGTCGGATTGGACTGGTAGGTTCATCCCGCTGAAGAAAATCTTCGAAAAAAAGACTAAGGGGGTCATTCTAAGTCTGGCGGGCGGCGGAGACCCGCCAGGAACAGGATGGCGGTAGGGGGTGTCAGAATCCCCATGGCGGCGGAGACCGCCGGTTTTCCGCATCTGACCGCGGCCGAACCGCCGCGGTCAGAATGCCCTGCGGGGCACCGCCGGCCTGTCGGCGGTGCTCCCGCCGACCCTGGCCCCGGCAGTCTCTGACCGCCGGGGTCAGAATCACCCCCTAAGTGTGAAGGTAAACTTTTAACCAAGGCCTCCCGTGGCCTGTAGCCGAGCAGGGCTCCATCGCGGTCGGCCTTGAAGTTTGACTTTGCCCCGGTCGAGGTGCAACCAGATGACCCGATTGCCGCTTTTTGTTTCTAGGCGCTAAAAAAAAAAGAATCTTTAAAAATTAATATCTCCGGTTCCCCTTATCCGATTTTATTCGTTTTGGTGTCATTTTAAAGATAAAAATATAATCTATTCTTATAAATTGGTTTTGGATTTTTAAACTGTTTCCTGTGTTTTATTTAATTACTGTTTTGTTATATTTGAATGCTTTACACTCTGCCTCCTAAGTTAAGCCTTGACGCTCGTTGCCAAGCTACCAAGGGTTGAGCTGGATTTAATCTACTGAGACCTAACTGGACCTTAGTGGAGGTTAGTGGCCTATTGCTAAGTGTAGGTACCTACCTGCCCTTACCAATAACCCATTTTCTAACACTACCAATTCACAGTAATGCCCTTTGGTTTGAAAAATGCACCTGCCACTTTTCAGAGGTTGGCGAACACAGTCCTGCAAGGGTTAGAAGCTTTCAGTGTAGCATATCTAGATGATATTGCTGTCTTTAGCTCAACCTGGGATGATCACCTGGTCCACCTATGGAAAGTTTCGGAGGCCCTGCAAAAGGCAGGCCTCACTATCAAGGCCTCAAAGTGCCAGATAGGCCAGGGGAAAGTGGTTTATCTGGGCCACCTAGTTGGTGGAGAACAGATTGCACCACTACAGGGTAAAATCCAAACTATCATAGATTGGGTTCCCCCTACAACTCAGACCCAGTTGAGAGCCTTTTTAGGCCTCACAGGGTACTATAGGAGATTAATAAAGAATTATGGCTGCATAGCAGCCCCTCTTAATGATCTCACTAGCAAGAAAATGCCTAAGAAGGTATTATGGACAGCCAGCTGTCAGAAAGCTTTTGAGGAGCTCAAACAGGCCATGTGCTCTGCACCTGTCCTAAAAAGCCTTGTTACTCCAGGAAATTCATTGTTCAAACTGATGCATCTGAATTAGGGGTAGGGACAGTACTATCACAACTGAATTCTGAGGGCCAGGATCAACCAGTTGCTTTTATCAGCAGAAGGTTGAACCCTAGAGAAAAGCGTTGGTCTGCCATAAAGAGGGAGGCCTTTGCTGTGGTCTGGGCACAGAAAAAGTTGAGACCATACCTGTTTGGTACTCACTTTATTGTTCAGACAGACCACAAACCTCTACTTTGCCTAAAACAAATGAAAGGTGAAAACCCTAAATTGTTGAGGTGGTCCATATCCCTACAGGAAATGGACTATATAGTGGAACATAGACCTGGGAGTACCCACTCCAATGCATATGGACTCTCCAGATATTTCCACTTAGACAATGAAGTCTCTCTGGACAAGATTAGCCTTAGTGTCCTTTGTTTGGGGGGGAGTTGTGTAGGAAAGTACCATCTTGCCTGGCATGTTACCCCCATTTTCACTGTATGTATGTTTGTTTTTGCCCTTGTGTCACTTGGATCCTGCTAGGCAGGACCCCAGTGCTCATAGTGATTGCCCTGTATGTGTTCCCTGTGTGGTGCCTAACTGTATCACTGAGGCTCTGCTAATCAGAACCTCAGTGTTTATGCTCGCTCTGCTTTCTAAAATTGTCACTGCAGGCTAGTGACTAATTTTACCAATTCTCATTGGCACTCTGGTACACCCATATAATTCCCTTGCATATTGTACTAAGGTACCCATGGTATTGGGGTTCCAGGAGATCCCTATGGGCTGCAGCATTTCTTTTGCCACCCGTAGGGAGCTCTGACAATTCTTACACAGGACTGCCACTGCAGCCTGAGTGAAATAACATCCACGTTATTTCACAGCCATTTTTCACTGCACATGAGTAACTTATAAGTCACCTATATGTCTAACCCTCACTTGGTGAAGGTTAGGTGGCAAGTTACTTAGTGTGTGGGCACCCTGGCACTAGCCAAGGTGCCCCCACATCGTTCAGGGCAAATTCACCGAACTTTGTGAGTGCAGGGACACCATAACACGTGTGCACTGCACATAGGTCACTACCTATGTGTAGCGTCACCATGGTAACTCCGAACATGGCCATGTAACATGTCTAAGATCATGGAATTGTCACCCCGCTACCATTCTGGTATTGGGGGGAAAATTCCATGATCCCCCGGGTCTCTAGCACAGAACCCGGGTACTGCCAAACTGCCTTTCCTGGGTTTCCACTGCAGCTGCTGCTGCTGCCAACCCCTCAAACAGGATTCTGCCCTCCTGGGGTCTGGGCAGCCCAGGAAGGCAGAACAAAGGATTTCCTCTGAGAGAGAGTGTTACACCCTCTCCCTTTGGAAATAGGTGTGAAGGGCTGGGGAGGAGTAGCCAGTATCAGTATCAGAGACCCCTCCTGATAGGTTCTTACCTCTCTTAATAGCCAAACCTCCTTTTTTGGTAGCCAAACCTCCTTTTCTGGCTATTTAGGGTCTCTCCTCTGGGCTATTCCTCAGATAATGAATGCAAGAGCTCATCAGAGTTCCTCTGCATTGCCCTCTTTGACTTCTGCCAAAGATTGAGCGCTGACTGCTCCAGGATGCCTGCAAAACCTTAACAAAGTAGCAAGACGACTACCAGCAACATTGTAGTGCCTCATCCTGCCGGCTTTCTTGACTGTTTCCTGGTGGTGCATACTCTGAGGGCTGTTTGCCTTCACCCTGCACTGGAAGCCAAGAAGAAATCTCCTGTGGGTCGATGGAATCTTCCCCCTGCTAACGCAGGCACCAAAAGACTGCATCACCGGTACTCTGGGTCCCCTCTCATCCTGACGAGCATGGTCCCTGGAACACAGGAGCTGGGTCCGAGTGTCTCCCACAGTCCCGTGGCCCTTCTGTCCACATTTGGTGGAGGTAAGTCCTTGCCTCCCCACGCCAGACAGCAAACCTGTGTACTGTGTGGTTTGCAGCTGCTCTGGCTTCTGTGCACTTCTCCAAGGATTCCTTTGTGCACAGCCTAGCCTGGGTCCCTGGCACTCTGTCCTGCCGTGCTCAACCCTCTGAGTTGGACTCCGATGTCGTGGGACCCTCTCCGGTACTTCTGCGGGTGCTACCTGCTTCTGCGGGGGCTCTCTGAGTTGCTGAGCGCCCCCCGTCTCCTCTTCCAAGGGACGACATCCTGGTCCTTCCTGGTCCCCAGCAGCACCCAAAATCCTCTACTGCGACCCTTGCAGCTAGCAAGGCTTGTTTGTGGTATTTCTGCGTGGAAACAGTTCTGTAACATGCCGCACGCCGTGGGACATCTTCCATCCAAAGGAGAAGTTCCTAGCCCTTTTCATTGTTGCAGAATCTTTGCCTTCTACCACCCGGAAGCAGCCCTTTTGCACCTTCATCCGGGGTTTCCTGGGTTCCTGACCCCTGGACACTATCGCGACTCTTGGACTTGGTCCCCTTCCTTTTCAGGTCCTCAGGTCCAGGAATCCATCTTCAGTGTTTTGCTGGTGCTTGTGGTTCTTGCAGAATCCCCCTATCACGACTATTGTGTCTTTCTGGGGCAGTAGGGTAACATTACTCCTACTTTTTAGGGTCTTGGGGTGGGGTATTTTGGACACCCTTACTGTTTTCTCACAGTCCTAGTGACCCTCTACAATCTTCCATAGGCCTGGGGTCCATTTGTGATTCGCATTCCACTTCTGGAGTATATGGTTTGTGTTGCCCCTAGGCCTATGTCTACCTATTGCATATTATTGTGATTCTACATTGTTTGCACTACTTTTCTTACTGTTACTTACCTGTTTTGGGTTTGTGTACATATAATTTGTGTATATTACTTACCTCCTAAGTGAGGGTATCCTCTGAGATACTTTTGGCATATTGTCACTAAAATAAACTACCGTTATTTTTAGTAACATTGAGTACTGTGTTTTCTTATGATATTGTGCTATATGATATAAGTGGTATAGTAGGAGCTTTGCATGTCTCCTAGTTCAGCCTAAGCTGCTTTGCCATAGCTACCTTCTATCAGCCTAAGCTGCTAGAAACACCTCTATTCTACTAATAAGGGATAACTGGACCTGGCACAGGGTGTAAGTACCACAAGGTACCCACTATAAGCCAGGCCAGCCTCCTACATCCAGTACAACTGGAATCACACATTTTTTCAAAGCTGTTGGTTCTGGTTTTGTTTACACCTTCTCCTCCATATTCGGTTTGATACCTTCAGCTATCCATTCAATTTTCTGTAGAATATTTTGGGGATTTTCAATAACTTTGGCTTCATTAGCTGGCATCCTGCTGTTGCTGTTGTTTATGCGCAATGGCTGTCCCACCACAACAACGAGAAATGACGGCGCTCCCATCAGCACAGCTGTGTCGTGAGCATATGATGTAGTATTTTGGAGCAACACTCCTGGAGCAATTAGAGTATGACTGGTCTTTGTCATTCAGACTAGTTTTGCATTGTGTGCAGCCCGGGTTTCGGTGCCTCTGGTGCTCTTTTGAACATGCACTGGAAGTCTGTCTTTCACAGCAGCGCTTGCCTACAGTAGATGCTAATCTGTTGATGTTCTCGCTGAGGGTTCATTACCAGACTTGCGCATTGAGGTTGCGTTTGCTGCGTGAAGCTAATTATGAGTTACCCTTCCTGGAGGAAGTTGTTGACAACTCATTAATGGGCACTCCACAGGATGCCGCCTTGGTTGACACTGGGTCTATGGAACACACCTGCTCCTTGATCCTTTTTTGAGAGGACTTTCCGGCTTTGACATCTGCCGAAGTGGAAGATCTCCTGTTCTCCATGACTCGTACCTAGTTTGGAACTTTTCTAAATTGACATGTCCTTTTGATTCGATTATAAGTCACATGCTCATGTTTTAACTTGTCCAAATTGACGTGCTTTTTATATATATATATCTTAGATTGAGCTTTGTTTTTTATAAAGATTTTTATTGATTTTATGAAGGGCAGATTAACAAATGTGAAAACAAACACACAAACACAAAAAGGGAAGAAAAATTAAGACACCTGAAGGTGTTTTGGGACGGGTGGAACATAACAGTGGCCCCGGGGGCTCTACGATCAGTAATTACATGTACACAATAAGCATAGACTCAGTTGATTGATACTTGCATAATACTAATGTTAACATTGTATTGTGTGGGCTCTGGTTTTTGGTAGTGGGAAATACTGTGTAGTCTATGTCCACCTGATGATTCCTCTTAGACGTGCACACACGTGGTGAGTCTCACACCATGGCATGCCAGGAGGACTACATATCCCTCCATTTACCCCATATCTTGTTATATTTGTTCAGGCATACCCTGGCTTCGTATACAGGCTTTTCACATTGTGCACACCAGTCTACACCCCGCCTCCACTTGGCTATTGTGGGCGCTGTTCGGGTCTTCCAGTCTACCATAATGTCTCTTTTTGCTACCAGGCAGACCACCCCCAAGAAGATAAGGTCCATCCTCCCCAGCCCCATCTCCCCCATAGCCTCCAGGAGGAGTGGTAGGGGAGCCGTCTCCAGCTCCGATTGCAGGACTCTCGAGACCTCCCCCATGATCGCCCTCCAATAAGTCGCTATGGCTGAGCAGGCCCAGACCATATGGAAAAAGTTGGCGTCTGGGCAGGAGCATCGGGGGCAGCCAGCTGATGATCGCAGGCCTGCTTTAAAGAGTCTTTCAGGGGTGAGGTATGCTGTGTGTAGGTAGAGGATCTGGAGTACTCGAAATCTGGATGTCATGGTCAGGGTTCTGGGGGCCAACAGCGCGTCTCTCCAGTCCTCCTCCTCTATGGGGCCCACCCATCACTCCCATTTCCGACGTAGACCCTCAAGAGAGGGGGTAGCGTTAGCAAGTAGGGAGCAGTAAATTTAGGAGACTCCTTTTTTGCCCAAGCTTCCCATCAAGGTCTTTGGGACCATGGGACTATATTCAGGGATGTTATCTTCTGGTCGGATGTGCATCAGTAATGCGTGCCTAAGCTGCAAATATTTGTGAAATTGGGTTTTGTTTAGTGAATAGATTTCCTGGATCTCCTCAAAAGATGATATGCGTGACCCTCCCCAGACGTCTCAGAGGGTAGATATTCCAATGTTATCCCATTTCCAGAATCCTTCTAGTGTTGAGACTTCGAGCAGTCATTTCCCTTGCCATGGGGCGTCTGCTGAGTGAGGCGACCCCACCAGCCTGTCGCTTTCTGGGCCGCACGCCAACCCAATAGAACCACTCCGGTGAGTTCCGGGGTGTTTTGAGGAATGGGGCCACCATATAGTACATTAAAGATCCCGGGATAGCCCAATGTCTGGGGCTCGAGTCTATAAGCGGGGTCCGTCCAGCCTCCAGCCTCCTCCCAACCAGTCGTTGAGTACTAGTAAATGCATTGCAAGATGGTAGAAGTAGATATTAGACATCCCCAATCCTCTGTCGTAGGACTCTCTTTGGCAAGTGGCGAGGGCCAGTTTAGCACAGGAGCCATGCCACAAAAATTGCTATGCCACCGTGTCCATCTCTATGAACCACTTTCAGGGAACCGGGTATGGGAAATTTTGCAAGAGGTATATAAAAATCTGGGGAGTATCATAATTTTATATAGTGCTATTATGCCCAGCAGGTTGAGGGGCAGCTTCCTCCACTTTTGGAGGTCTTCTTTAATTTTCTAGGTAATAGAAATGCCTAGGTAATTGAAATTATTGGTTGGATCGGAATGTTTTGCTGCCAGTCAATGCATTCTCTGGAGGGGTGTAGAGGGACAAGGAGGGACTTACTAGGGTTCATGGTCAGGCCGGAAGCTTGGGAGAAGAGGTCCAAGATTTGCAGGATCCGCGGACCGCTTGTGGCTGGGTTGGAGAGGTAAACGAGGACATTGTCTGCATAGAGTGCCACACGGTTTTCAGGGACTACTGGCCATGCCCAGCCCTCTATTAGGGGGTCCACTCTCAATAATTTGCAAGGGGGCCAAGGGTTCTATTGCGAGTGCGAACAGTAACGGGGATAGTGGGCATCCTTGACGAGTACCGCGGCGTATAGGGGACGGTCGGGGACCACACCATTTACCTGGACTCGGGCAGTCGGGTTGGAGTAGAGTAACTTTACAAGGCTACGGAACTTAGGTCCAATTCCATTGTGTTGGAGGACTTATTCCAAGTAGGACCAGTCTACCATGTTGAAGGCCTTCTCAAAGTCGAGGAGGAGAAGGGCTAGAGGAGACCGGGTCAGGATCTTATGGTGTGCCAAGGCAACGTGCAGTCGTCTAATGCAGTGTCTAGTGCTGCGTGTGGGCATAAACCCACACAGGTCTGGGTGCACCAATGCAGGGAGTGTGCCTCTCAACCTAGATTGAGCTTTTTGCAATGAGATTTTAGTTTTGGCTTTGAACCACTTTCAACCGACAAAGGGAGGGTGTTGTGTAGCCATTTTAGTCATAGCTCCATGCACGTTATTTTAACACACTAGGCCGCTGCGCACTTTAACCTAGATATATTTTATTCGTCTTTGCATTGTTATTTTTACAATAACTATTTTACGGTCTTGTTTTATTTTTCATCTCTCTAACTGTTTTGCTTAGCTCAGCACTGTGTTCTCAAACAAGACATTCTTGATCACCCTGTGCTTCATTCAAGGCTACAGTTTAGTACATTGCCGGTGAAGTTTAGTTTCCAACATTCGTAGAAAATGCACATCCTTACATAGGGACATTTTCTTCGAACATCAGCTGTGTTATTATAAAAACACTTCCTAGTCCCATTATACGTTAAGAGAGAGATTCCATCCAGGGAACCGCGAATATATGCTGATTGCTGAATGCTTCGCAGACTACAGGCCTTTTCTCAGGTATGAGGTTGATGTCTCCCTGAGGGAACCTGAAAGGCAGAATTAGAGCTTAACATGCTGTGCTTAGATTATGATTTAGATAGGAAATAATCCATCGATCATAGTGACAATATGATAGCGTTATTCTTATGCTTCACTCTTCTCGTCACCATTTTAATACTGTCATGTTGTGTTGTCCTGGTTATTGCAGCTCACGCTTTGCTATCTAAGATGCAGTCGTTTTATTAAACCAATTATTAAAACATATACTGCTTCTGTTTGTCATTTATATATGAGACTCAATTGTAAATGAGACTGAATTGTAAATGAGAGAACAGGATGCGACCTGAGTGACCACGACTTCCCTGAGAAGTCTAATATGTCATGCGCTCGGCTGCCCAATCATCACTACTCCCTGATAGAGATGAGGCACTGCTAGTTAGCCAGAGCAAAACCCGGATTTTGAGCGACAGGTGTCACCCACAGTGGGTCACACTCAGTCTCACACCGTTGACTATCTTGCTGCTCAAAATCCAGTAGTCTCCTTAGATTAATGAGAGCCTACGCGACAGGTCAAATTCCCCTTTCTTCCATACAACCTAGATGGATACTACTGACATCTAGACATTGTCCTCTACAAGCTGAACATGGAGAAAACTCTGTTGACTTCTCGGAAGGGCATTCTCTATTCACCTGCTCTTCCACTAGCAAATAACCCCTGGCTTCAACTTACACAGGAGAAACTGGTCCAATGCACCCTACTGCCTCACAATCTACATATGATCAGGGTCCTTTTATCAAGTGGCCATGTCCTTACACATTCAGACACTACCCACTTTGGAAATGCCACATATATGGACCATTTTATCCTCCACTGCCTACAAAACAGACTATACACTCACGCCCCATCCTAACTACTAGCTTCAGATGATTTTTCCCCCATAACGTTAGTCATCACTGACACAGGTAGAAGAAGACTGATTTCTAGACTTTATCAGGCCTTTATAGCCATGAAACCTGAGTAGTCTCGGAGGATTAGGACATCCAGGGAGCACGATCTGAGATGTCCAATAACTGACAAAATGTAACTATATTGATGTATGCAGATGAAACTTGTTTCCCCTAACCACCCACACAAACTACTCTGCTACTCATTTTTGCTCAGGGTCTACACCATGCCACACGACCTGGCAAGGGTTGACCCCATATGATTATTCCAGTGCCCCAAATGCATTATAGAAGACGCTCATTTTTAGCATTTGACATGGACATGCTCACACAACAGAGCATGCTGGCTGAAAATATTTTCGTTGATTTCCACAAAGATAGGGGTTGAGCTCACACCTGACCCCACTCCTTGCTCTTTTGGGATATGTCAGTGATGTCCTGAAAGGGGTGTGCAGATTTACCTCCATTGTATTAATGTTTATTAAGCGAGAACTAGCATTACTTTTGGGACAGTTGGATTTGCCCTACTAACACATCATGGCTGAAAACCAGTGAATTATATGCAACGCTACAGCCTCCCTCTGCAAGACCCAAGGATATATGGTAGCCTCTTTGGGATCACCTGTTGACAGTAGTCTCCACATCAGCAGATATTGTCACTGATACTGCCACACATGCCTTATTCCTGTTGGACCATCAGAAACTATTGCAATGCCCCTGTGTATGAGCGTCATCCACCTCTCACTACAAATCCCCTGCTGTGTGTCTCTGGCTCAATCCTTTACTGTTGTAGTTCCCAGACTGTTGGTACATATATGCTACTTGATCATGTCCGCTGTTGCAGGGGCATTGTTATGATGTGTTGTTGTGATGAGTAAAATGACAAATAAACTTTAAAAAAAAAAAAGCATTATTCAGGGCCAGTATTCTGCTCTAAACTGACACCATCCTTCCTTGGAGGACTACAGTGTGGCAAAAAAATCTCGTAATGGAACTAATGCAAAAGAACTAGTAAAGATGGCTAAAATATGTCAGTAATTATCACCATTATGCCTGTACTGGATGTTTAGCATGTGTCACCATCATGCTATGGATGCCAGCAAGATCCCAAGAGTTACCATCTTTATGTCAAGGACATAATTTTGATGGGTATAATTTACAAGATTAATAACAGTTGCCAAAAATTACATTCATTATGCCTGGTCCTGTATTTTACCAATCATGTCATTCATGATTCCAAACTGTTAAGAAAGAGCACAGTTATCCCAAGTCCTTCATTTACCAGTGGTGGGAATCCTTCTATGAGCACCCCAAAGTAGTCAAGAACTATCACCATTATGCCAGGACCATCAAAATTTCTAGGGAGAGCAATGGCACAACATGGGTCACACTTGCGTACAAACTTGCGTACAAACACATGCCTTGAAACAAGCATGCATGCATATGCACGTGCACTCACACAAACACACAAACACAGACAGAACAGTACCATATACTTTTTTTATATTTGCTTTCTGCTGCTGCTGGGGTCTCAATCCCTACTTTGGGTTTCTAGATTTTCAGAGCTAAAAAGGCTTGGGCTGCTGCTGTGAGATAATTCAGATGGAGTTTGTGCTTTGGATGTTCTGGATCAGTGTTCCCCTAAGAATGATTTGTTGGACCTCTCTAAAAACTGAGGAAAGGGGAGCAGGGATGGCAACAATTCATTCCTCATGGAAGGAATTGGAGGTGAGATTGGTGGCTCTTTAAGCTGAACCTTTCCGGTTCCTTAGGTTAAGGCAGGGGCCAGCAAGTCAGGGGGTCGGTGGGTTTGGTTGTGTTAGTGGTATGTTAATATATTGGAAAGTGAATTATTAGTAAGGGCAGGTAGGTACCTACACTTAGTAAAGGGCCACAATCTCACATAAGGTCCATTCAAGGTCTCAATAAATGAATCCTTGCTGACCCCTTGGTAGCTTGGCCCACAAGCAGTTAGGTTTAACTTAGGAAACAAATGTGTTTGAAATCAATAAAAGAGTAAATAAGTAAAACACAACACACAATAAAAGTACGAGAGCAATTTAGAAAATTAGGAAATATTTTTATCTTTAAAATGACACCAAAACAACAAAAATCCAATGTAGGGAATCAGAGACATGATAAAAAAAACAAAATGTTAAAAATGTAGTTTCAAGTGGCTAAAAGCAAAAAGTGCCAACTGCGGTTGACCAGGTCAAAGTCAAAGATTGACGCCAACTGCCATGGATCCCAGGCCAGACGCATTATGCGGGAGGCCTCAATCAAAATGTTACCTTTGGCCTTAAGACGTGACTTAGATATTGGCGAATGAGTTACTCTCTCATAACGGTGATGGATATCAAATCAACTGAAACCTAAAACCGGCAGGAAATAAAGGGATTAAGACTTTGGTGGATGAAATATGAAATATTCTCATCTGCTAGTATCTAAATCAGGCCATTATTTTTTTTTCTGGAGCCTTTTCTCTTGTCAAGCGAGGCTACTCTTCAGGCCGGCTTGTGATGCGATGTTGTCAGCTTGGCGCAGCGCGAGGTTCTGATCAACTCCTGGAAGTCTTATTGGTGGGGAAAAGCTCCAGAGATTCAGTGGGATGAACCTGAAATTCAGACTGGGACGAGGTTTGACATTGCTGGCTTTTTCTCACGTTGAATAGTTGGTCACCTTATGGTGCTTTTTTCCAAAGTTGCTCCAAACTTCTCCAAACATATGGATCTTCTTCCAGAAATCCTTTTGCGGGTCTTGCAGTGTCCACAAATGTGTCCAAGGTTCCAGAAGCTTGGAGTAGCACCTTGGGAGTTTGGATTACAGTTCCCACAATGCACCTGGTCAGAATCCTCAAAAGGCCCCTGGACGCTGGTCAGCCGGGATCTTCTTGCAGGACTTGGTGCATGGGACTCTTGGTAGCTCCTTTGTACCTGTTGCTTACAAGGAGTCCACTCCTGGATCTTTAGAAGCAATGCAAAGTCCTATTTGTGGTAAGGCCCAGAGTGTGCAGCTGGTGCAGTCCTTGTGGGTGCAGTCCTTCAGGTGCAGACCAGGGGTTCAGCAGGGCAGTCTTTCTTCTTCTGATCTTCATCCAGCAGAGATCTGAGCTACTGGTCAGACCTTCCATATTTATCCTTGCTCTTGGGTTGGCAAGCAGTGGGATTCCCCTGACCAATTGGGTGCAGGTAAGAGGCATTTAGAAGTGGTTTGTTGTGGGGAAACATCTTAAAAACAACTTATTGCATCACTGAAAACATTGAATATTTACTGGGACTGTCCTATATATCTTTAGACGAAAAGATTGTTTTTTACTCTATTCATATGGCGCAATGTCCTACTCCTCAGTATCATCACACCTGAAACTGGAGTCAATCACATTACATACTGTGTCAACACAACAGACACAAAAGATAACATGACAAAACATACAACATGACAAACTACTGGCTGAAACAATAAAATGTGGTGCAAATAGCCTGACTCCAGTCTTCCAAACCATTTCTCGTGATTAGGCTGTCAGTCTCACAATGAGGACACTCACAGCCTCAGTTATTCAAAGTGAGCCCCATATCATCGGTACAGCTAATTTCTGAGACAATAAAAACTCCTCCAGTGAAGGTGTTGATGTGTTTCGGCTCCTGTCGAGTATGGGCCTCGGGACAATAGAAGAATGAAAAAACTAGTAAATAAATGATACATATACATATATGTAGGCATAAAAGATTTTTTTGTAAGTATTAAACATACTACGATAGATGGTGCTCGACAATCATAGCGGGTGAAAAGATGAGAGGCCATATCATGAGAGAGGCTTAGAAAACCTGGAAGAAAGTGATTTAGATGGGCCAGAGAAAGCAAAGGTAAAAAGACTAAGGGCCAGATGTATCATTCATTTTTGCATTTCCAAATGGTGCGAATGGCCGTTTGCGAATGTTAAAATGCCTTTCAGGATTTATTAGCGATTCCTTAAATTTGCGAGCCCGTTTAGGGAATCGCAAATTGCGATTTTCTCAATAAGAAATCGCAAATAAGGAATCCTTATTTACAATTTCTAAACCACGTGTGACAAGCAAATCCTTAATGCAAATTTGGCATTAAGGAATTGCTATTACCACCAAGTTGAACTTGGTGGTAACCATGTGCAAATTTTAAAAATGCATTAAAAATGCAGTTTTAAAATTGACATGTAATGCACACATGCCCCTTTGGCATGTGTGCGCCTTACATGTCCTTAAAACATTTCTTGGGGTGCAGCAGAGGGGGCCTTAGGCCCCCAGCTCCCTGGGGTTTGCATTTCCCAAATTTGCGAATTCCGGCTAGGAATTTGCAAATTGGGAAATGCAAAAAAATCTTAAATATGGGCCTACAGGCCCATAGGTGTGAATGGGGCCGGTATTGCAATTTGCGATTCGCTAATAGCATTTCCATTTTTAAGAAATCACTATTACTGAATCGCAAATATGATACATAGCATTTTGCGATTCAGAAATAGCGATCCCTTAAAAATCGCTATTGCAGAATCGCAAAAGGCTTTTTTGATACATCTGGCCCTAAATCCTGCTGTTTTGCACCATGACCCTTATGTGGTCACAAGACCTGAGATAGTGATACCTATGAAAATCTGTATAAATGGCATGCATTATCAGTGCATACTCAGTGACTTTGTCACTCAGAAAGCATTTCTCTTTGTGTCTTGATAGGTGAAAAAACATACTCTTATTGACCTCTCACATATGCTCAACCGTGCTGTGCATCCACATGAATAGTAGTGACCTATACCTAGAGCTTCAAACCTTTTACAAATGCACTAGGCCAGGACCCAGAAGCAAGCGAACATAATATCACCAGCCTGAAGCATTGCAAATGTAGAAATTATCATGGGGCAGGTGAAAGCACCGGCGTCAACCAACACAATTCTGCTTCCAAAGGGCACTGTATACAAAGAATGGCTTCAGGCAGGAACAGCTCACAGGGCTTTAGCAGGGCATGGGGCAGGGTGGGCATGGGAGAAAACTAAAAAAATGTTTTTAAAAAATCACTTACCTGCTTCGCTCCCGCACCACTCCTCGCCCGTTGCTGCTGCAGGCAAAGGCTCCCAGCTTGCCCTGCAGCCAATCCTGACGCTGCTCAGAGCAACGTCAGGATATGCTGGGAGTGACCTGCCAGGGTGCTCCCAGGCAGACTGGGTACCTGAGCAGGCTCACTCCTGCCCAGCAACTGAGTTGCTGTGCTGGAGAGAGTCCTGTGCGCATGTGTGTTTGGGCAGCCCGAGACGGCCGGCCAAACACACATGTGCTCTGAGGGGTGTGCACAGTGCTCTCCCCTCTGCTCATCACCCCCAAAGCCCCATGCCTGCCACAAGAAAAGGATAATAAACTGAGTTTATTATCCTTTCCTTGTGAAAAGATTTGCATTGGTTAATGCTGGAGGGGGGGTGGTGACGCTACTCTGCGCAAACGGAGGAGCCGTGCCTGGCTTGAGGGCATTCTCCTCTAAAAAGTGAGAAAGAGTGAATTCCAGCCCTTCACAGTCTCAGATCGCCAAACAGCGTGAGGCAGAAATCGTAAGCTAAATGGGAACCCAGCAGGACACATAATACAGAGTCTGTCTGAGTCATGTGGAGCCTCCTAACAAAGGTTATACCTGTAACTGTGACTAATTGGTGCTACGTTGGAAGGTGTAGTTCAGCTGCCATCCCTTCAACTTAGTCTGAAGAAGCACCAGCAATGATTAATTATCCTACTCAGGAACTAAGGCCCTCATTATGACATTGGCGGTAACTGCCGCTTACCGCCATGCTGGCTGCCACCAACATACCGTGACCATGGCGGTGTAGCACTACGGGTATTATGACCCACACATAGAAATCCGCCACTATACAGACACACACACAAGCCCAAAGGTTGGTGATAAAGTGGCGGTACAAAAACCCACACCATTACGCCAACAGAAATACGCCCACAGCATCATGACCCACGAATCACCGTGGCTGTCATTCAACCGCGGTCAACCATTGGCGGTACAGACCACAGCACTCAAAATACACACACACATACAAAACAACACCACATTGGACAATTCAAACTACACACACCTGACACACATACACACACCACACCCACACCACTATAAAACACATACCCGCACTACCCACAACCCTTTACGACTCAAAGAATTTGACAACTGAGGGAGAGACAAGCCAGGAGCACCCACTGAATCTGAGCCACAAAACACCATAACTCATACACCATCCACACACCTCATAGCACACACCCCAATACGTCACCCCACAAACCCTCACACACACCACTCACACTACACCCATGGCACCACAACAACACTCCAGATTCTCTGAGGAGGAGCTAAGGGTCATGGTGAAGGAAATCATCTGGGTAGAGCCACAGCTATTCGGATCACAGGTGCAGCAGACATCCATTGCTAGGAAGATGGAGCTACGGCGGAAAGTCTTGACAGGGTCAACACCGTGGGACAGCATCCAAGAATCAGGGATGACATCAGGAAGAGGTGGAACGACCTACGGGGAAAGGTATGTTCCGTGGTTGCAAGACACCAGATAGCTGTACAGAGGACTGGCGGTGGACCCCCACCTCCTCCCCCACAACTTCAACATGGGAGGAGCAAGGCATGGCAATCATGCATCCTGAGGGCCTGGCAGGAGTAGCAGGAGGACTGGACTCTGGTAAGTCAAATCTTTACCACTTTCACCCCCCACCTGCATGCCATCGCATACCCCCACCCCTACCATAACCCCGATCACCCCACCACCTCGCATACACCCCACCATCACAACCCACCCCTCCCAGTACCCAGCACTGCATGCAACAACAATGCATGGACAGCACTCACAGCCCTCCATGGACACCCATCACCACAGCAGGCACAGTAGCCAACCAAATTACAACTCACACAAGCCAAAGCTGCCTTGGTAATAAAAACCATAAAGGGAAACACACCCATGCGCAAGATGTCATACGCAGTAACAATAACATTGCATTTACATACCCACAGGACCCCCACACAACGTCACTAGAGAGGAGGTGCCAGCAACATCCAGTCCATCCCCAGAAGAGGCCCACAGTGATGACAACAGCTGTGCACACCTGGATCAGTATGACCAACCTTGCCCATCAGGGACCTCTGGACAGTCAATCCACCGAGCCTCCTCCCTCAGGAAACACCCGCACAGCACCCACCTAGCAGACCCATCCCTCTGTCCCCAGGACACATCAATCAGCAATGTGTCCATCCCTACAGGGACCCCAGGCAACCCCACAAACACAGGAAAATCAGTGACCTGGGGTCAGTGGCAGTGGGCACACGGTTCAGGGGACAGAGGCACAGGACAACAGGGAAGCTGGGAGGACTGCTGTACGACAAGGGGAGGAGAGGCCTAGGGAACCGACTCTCCATGAGGCACTCACCAACATCCTGGGAGCATACTACCATTACCAGGAGACCATGGGCCAGATACTGGCCAAACTGCAGGAGACCCAGCGTCTGCAGGAGGGACAGTACCTGGGGATCAGGGAGGACCTGAGGGACAGCCACACCACCCTAGTAACCATTTCAGGGGTGCTGACAGACATGGCCAACACCATGAGGGAGGCAGTAGCACACCAACGGGCCCCTGACACTGGCCACATCGAAGAACAGCCCTGCAACTCTGCTGACGCTAATGGACAGGAGGCCCCGCCTCTGGAACAACAGGCCACGAGCACCCCACCCCCTGCAGAAGGAGAACCACCACGCAAAAGGTCCCTGTGATCCAGGCAGACGCCAGAGAACATTGCCAAGACCCCAGCCAGGAAATAGGATTCCCCTGAATGTCACCCTTGTGTCCCACTCTTTCACCCTGTCCACCTTTAACAGACATTGCTCCACTTCCTAAGCCCCCTTGGACAATCCACCTGTGATACCATTAGACTGGACTCTATCCTGGACATTTCTCCACCATCAACACAGCCCATTGAAATACCCCTACACATATTATCAGAAATAAACACCCTTAGAGCAAATACAAGTATGGAGTTTGTCAATTGATTGAAATATGTATTAGTTTAACAAGCTGTAAACATTGCAATTCAAATGTACAGTTATATTAACATAGGTATGACCTGTAGAGGGCAGCAGCAAACACACCAGGAGCCAGAGTGGGGCACAGATATCTAAAAATAGAGATGCCAAAGTGTACAGTAAGTGGCCATAGAAACAGGGAAATCAGGCTGCAATGTACAATCTCCAACACAAAACTGCAGTGGAAGGTGAATTTACAGTCTTTTACCTGTGTGTCACTTGAAGTAGTGATGAATTATTGTAGTTCTGTTGTCCACATCCATTTCATCTGCCTCCTCTTCGTCACTGTCCACAGGCTCCACAGCTGCCACACGACCACCCCCAGGCTCATCCTCCTGCAGAAAAGGCACCTGGTGTCTCAAGGCCAGGTTGTGCAACATGCAGCGATGATCTGGCACACCTTCGTGGGTGAGTAGTACAGGAATCAACCTGTCAGATGGAGGCACCTGAATCTGGCCTTGAGGAGGTTGTGGTAACCAGAGTCCCCTGTAAATATTGAGGGATACCTGTTAGCCAAACAGTCACCCTTAGGGCCAACCCCGCACCCCTAAACCTACATCAAGTGGGTGGGGACCATGGACTCACCTATTAGCCACACCCGGTGCCTCTGGAGTTGAGCCATCACATATGGGATGCTGCTTTTCCTCAAGATAAAGGCATCATGCACAGAGCCAGGATACTTTGCATTGACATGGGAGATGTACTGGTCTGCCAAACACACTATCTGCACATTCAGACAGTGAAAGCCCTTTCGATTTCTGAACACTTGTTCATTTCTCCGGGGGCGGGGAACAAAGGCAATATGTGTACCATCAATGGCACCAATGATGTTGGGGCTATATCCCAGTGCATAGAGGTAAGCCTTCACTGTGGCCAAATCCTCCACCTGGGGGAATACGATGTAGATGCGCAAGTGTTTCATCAGGGCAGACAACACTCTAGTCAGCATGTTAGAGAACATAGGCTGTGACATCCCTGATGCCATGGCCACTGTCGCTTGGAAGGAACCACTTGCCAAGAAAAGGAGCACTGACAGGACCTGCACTAGAGGGGGGATTCCTGTGGGGTGGCGGATAGCTGAAATCAGGTCTGGCTCCAATTGGGCACACAGCTCTTGGATTGTGACCCTATCAAGTCTGTAGGTTAGGAGAATGTGCCTGTCCTCCATTATCACCAGGTCCACCAGGGGTCTGTACACAGGGATGTCTCCATCTCCTATTCATCCTCAGTGGTTGATCTCTAGGTTGAAAAACGGTGAGCAGAAGGTCATATTCATACATATACTCAGATTAATATGCAATTTTTGTTTTACAGAAACAGTATGTGAACTTGTAAGTCAGTTGATATGCCTATGTCTGCTGTTATGCAGTAAGGTGCCATGGCCTGTGCCCCCTCCGAAATGGCGGCTTCCTGACCTGTGAGGAGGGACAAATGGAAATGAGGTAATTCCGCTGGCGTTGTGCGCTGTTGCGGTCGGCTGCCGACAACTGCCGTGCAACACCGCATTGGTTATCATTGGGGCCTACGGGTTCCAGGAGCCAATGGCGATGTACACCGGTGTTGACATTACGCACTGCCGTGGATGTGACCGCCATTTTCTATCTGTTCACTCACTTGCTACATAACGTTCAGCAGGAGAGGACCTACACTGCAAGTGCTGCTGTGACCTGTGTCTGGAAGCGACCATGGCTCGAGTGTCTGGGGAAAGGGCCCCTGCCTTCACTTTGGAGGGGTTGGAGAGACTGCTGGATGGGGTCCTACCCCAGTACCGTTTACTTTATGGTCCTCCAGACCAACAGGTCAGTACACTGTGAGCATGATGCGTGGGGCATGAATGTATGGAGTGCTGTGTGTGTAAGCCTCGTGTAGGGAGGGGCTGAGGGGTCCTGGATGTATGGTGGTCAATGTCTGTGCGTAAGGGGATGGGGGGATGTGGATATGGTAGGCCATGAGTATGACAGACCGGACGGTATGACTACTACCTTTTCTGCTGTATTTTTGCTGGTCAGCACCCATCAGAAAAGGGTATTTGGTGTGCCATTGCCAAGGAGGTGCAGACCCTGGGGGTCTTTGACAGGCGGAGCACTCACTGCCGCAAATGGTGGGAGGACCTGTGCTGCTGGGCAAGGAAGACGGCGTAGGCCCAGCTCGGGCTGGCCTCCCAACGAGGAAGGAATGCCCGTCGTACTCTGACCCCCGATGATCCACATCCTGGCGGTGGCCTATCCGGAGTTGGATGGGCGCTTGAAGGCATCACAGCAGCCACAAGGGGGTGAACACAGATTCCGATTCTTGACTTTGGGCGTGTTAAGGTGTTACCTGGGTGGGGGATGTGGGCTGTGGGTGCCTCTAGGCCAGGGCAAACATGGCAGGGTAGGTGCCATGATGGGCAAGCTCAGATGCACTCCAACCACAATAATTTTGGTGGACATCTACTACTGGGCAGGGTCCTATGGGTTTCAGGTGTGCAGCTAATGGCATTAGGCATTGTACCCCATGGGCTGGTGACTAGCATTGTAACTGGTAGTGCATGGCCTAGTGCATAGGGCTGTTCCCTGTGAGTTGTGTACACCAACGGTAGTGCTGTTGCAGGCATTGACAAAGTGTATCCTCTGTCTCTTCCCCCCCTTTTTGCTTTGTCACCCTGTCCTTGTGTGCATTAACATCATCTGGCGGAGGAGCGGAGGCACCGGCGACGGAGGGAGCTGCATCCCACAGGGACCTGGAGGCCGAATCCACCAACGGTGAGGGCATCAGTGGGAGGGAGGGCAAGGGGAGCACCATGATTGAGACAGGAGTGGACTGTACCGACAGCGACTCCTCCTCCGATTGAAGCTCTCTGGCGGTGGCGGAGACCTCTGTGCCCACCCCAAGTACAGGTACAGCCACCCCCGTACCAGCACCACCCTCCCAGCAGCCCCTCAGCATGCTTCCTGTGCCCACTCACCCAGGAGAGTGGGCATCTCCTTCGCCCCAGGCACCTCAGGCCCTGCCCCAGTCAGCCCTGCTGCACTTAGTGAGGAGGCTATTGACCTCCTGAGATCCCTCTCTGTTGGCAATTAACCATACTGAATGCCATCCAGGGTCTAGCAGGGCATTTGCAACAAACAAATGCATACCTGGAGGGCATTCACTCTGCCGTGCCGGCCCAACAGAGAGCATTCCATGGCTATGGCCAATTCGCTGATGGCAGCCATTGTCCCTGTCTCCAGCCTCCCCCCTCCAACTTCCTCTACCCAGTCCCAATCCCCTCAACCCCAGCCTATCCAAAGCACACCTTCAGACCTGCATTCACCCAAATCAACACACAGAAGTGGCTCAGGCAAACACAAGCACCACACTTCATCCCACAGGCACTCACACAAGCACCATTCAGATGCAGACACACTAACATCCACAGCCTCCACTGTGTCCCCCTCCTCCTCGTCATCCACCTCCCTCCCAGTAGGGTCTCAACTCACACCTGCATGCACTACATCCTCATCCACTACCTCCATCACCAGCACGCCTATCACTACACGCCCCTCACTGGCAGTCACTACCCCCACATCCATGCACACATCCCCTGTGTCCTCTCCCACTGTGTCTGTGACCCCTTTTCTCAAAGTACACAAACACAAGCACTCAGACACCCAACAACCATCCACCTCACAACAGCATCCAGCCCATGCACCTGCACTCAAACACAGCAGACTGACACCTCCTACAACCACTCCCCCTTCCTCCACTCCCAAACCTTCACCATCTTCCCACCCCAGTGTCCCTAAGAAGCTTTTCCTCGCCACCATTGACCTATTCCCTACCCCTCCCCCCGTCCTTCACTTTGGGCCAGAGTGGCAAGAATCTAGCCCAGCACCTCAGCCACCCAGTCCACGGCCACTGTGGTTTCTGCAGCTACTGCAGGTGTGAGAGGCTCCAAGGAGGCACCCGTCAGCACAGCCAGTGTGCAGGCACCACCTGCCAAGGCCAAGAAGGGGCCGCCACCTAGCAAGGGCAAGAAGGGGACACCAGCCAGCAAGGGGAAGGTGGCACCACCAGGCAGCAAAGGGAAGGAGGCACCTGCAGCCAGCAATGGGAAGGAGGCACCACCAGCCAACAAGGGGAAAGATGCACCACCAGCCAGCAAGGGGAAGGAGGCACCACCAGCCAGCAAGGGCAGGAAAAGAACACCAGCTGGCAGAAGCAAGGAGGCCCCAACATCTGCCAACGGCAGGAAGGGGCACACAACACTAGCCATGGCACTTCAGCCGTCCGAGGATGCAGGGGAAGGGCTGGAGCCTCTCCCACCACTGACAGCACCGCCATCTTCACCGGGGCCAGCACCGCCACCTGCCCCACCACCAGCACCGCCACCTGCACCGCCTGCAGCACCAGTGCCAGCAGCAGCAGCCCCAGTGGGCAGCAGTCTGAGGCTGCAGGGGAAGGGCTGGAGCCTCCCCCCACCACTGACAGCACTGCCACCTGCCCCGCCGCCAGCACCACCACCTGCACCACCAGCAGCACCACTGCCAGCAGCAGCAGCCCCAGTGGGCAGCCATCCGAGGCTGCAGGGGAAGGGCTGGAGCCTCCCACTACCACTGACAGCACCGCCACCTGCAGCGCAACTGCCATCCACTGAGCAGCCATCACCACCGGCAAAGAGTGTGTAGTAGTAACTACATGGGCTGCAGTGCGTCCTGGCCCCTGCAACACCTGTCATTGTGACACCCAGGTGAGACACTGTGACCTTGCACTATCCAGGAAATCAATCAATCAATCAATCACATACATTTATAGAGAGCGCGCTACTTACCCGGTAGGGTTCTAAGGCGCTAAGGGGGGTGTGACTGCTACTGCTCGAAGAGCCAGGTCTTGAGGAGTCTTCTGAAGGCGAGTAGGTCTTGGGTCTGTCGTAGGTAGGTAGGGAGCGTGTTCCAGGTCTTGGCGGCGAGGTAGGAGAAGGATCTGCCACCGGAGTTGGTTCGTTGGATGCGGGGGATGGTGGCGAGGGCGAGGCTTGCAGAGCGTAGCTGGCGGGTCAGAGTGTAGAAGTTGAGTCTGCTGTTCAGGTAGGTAGGGCCGGCGTTGTGGAGTGCCTTGTGTGTGTGGGTGAGGAGCTTGAAGGTGACCCTCTTGTCGACGGGAAGCCAGTGGAGCTCTTTGAGGAGTGGGGTGATGTGGCTGTGGCGGGGGGTGCTGGTGATGAGTCGGGCGGAGGCGTTTTGGATGCGTTGTAGTCGTCCGAGGTGCTTTGCTGGGATTCCTGCATAGAGTGCGTTGCTGTAGTCCAATCTGCTGCTGACGAGGGCGTGGGTCACTGTCTTCCTGGTGTCGGTCGGGATCCACTTGTAGATCCTGCGGATGGTGCCGAGGGTGTTGTAGCATGAGGAGGTGACGGCGTTGACTTGTCTGTCCATGGAGAGAGAGGAGTCGAGGATAAATCCCAGGTTGCGAGCATGGTCGGTGGGTGTCGGTGCCGTTCCAAGGGTGGTGGGCCCCCATGAGTCGTCCTAGGCGGAGGGGGATGTTCAGAGGATGAGGATTTCCGTCTTATCGGTGTTCAGTTTCAGGCAGCTGTTCCTCATCCAGTCGGCGACTGCTTTCATACCTTCGTGGAGGTTGGCTTTGGCGGTGGCGGGGTCGTTGGTGAGGGAGAGGATGAGCTGGGTGTCGTCCGCATAGGAGATGATGTTGAGGTCGTGACGGCGGGCCACTTGTGCGAGGGAGGCCATGTAGATGTTGAACAGCGTCGGGCTCAGGGAGGAGCCCTGGGGGACGCCGCAGATGACGTTGTTGGCTTCTGAGCGAAAAGGCGGGAGGTGGACGGTCTGGGTTCTACCGGAGAGGAAAGATGCGGTCCAGGCTAGGGCTTTATCCTGGATACCAGCTTCTTGGAGGCGTGTCAGTAGGTTGCGGTGGCAGACCGTGTCAAAGGCCGCTGAGAGGTCTAGGAGGATGAGGGCCGAGGTTTCGCCATGGTCGAGTTGGCATCTGATGTCGTCCGTGGCGGCGATGAGGGCGGTCTCGGTGCTGTGGTTGCGTCTGAATCCGGTTTGCAATGGGTCGAGGATGTCGTTGTCTTCGATGTGGCGTGTCAGTTGAAGGTTGACGATCTTTTCTGCAACTTTCGCTGGGTAGGGGAGGAGGGAGATGGGGCGAAAGGTCCTTGGGGTCGGCTTTGGGTTTTTTGAGGAGGGCGTTGATCTCTGCGTGCTTCCATCTTTCCAGGAAAGTGCCCATTTCGAAGGAGATGTTTATGATCTTGCGGAGCTGGGGCGCGATGATGGAGTCGGCTTTGTTGAAGATGTGGTGTGGGCAGGGGTCAGTCGGTGATCCGGAGTGGATGGAGTTCATGGTCTTGCGTGTTTCATCGTCGTTGATGTTGGCCCAGGCGGTGATGAGGTTGGTGGTGCTTGGGTTCGGTGTGGTGATGGTGGTGGGCGTGGTCGGGGTGTTGAAACTGCTGTGGATGTCGGCGATCTTGCTGTGGAAGAATGCGGCGAGGGAGTCGCAGAGTTCCTGTGAGGGCGGGATGTCGTTGACGTTGGCGCTGGGGGTGGACAGTTCCTTAACGATGCGGAAGAGCTCTTTGCTGTTGTGTGTGTTGTTGTCTAGGCGGTCTTTGAAGGAGGTTCTCTTGGCGGTCCTGATGAGGTGGTGGTGTTGGCGGGTGGCGTCCTTGAGGGTTGCGTGGTTGTCCGGTGTGCGTTCTTGGAGCCATTTCTTTTCCAGTTTCCTGCAGGCGCGTTTGGAGGCCAGGAGTTCGTCGGTGAACTAGGAGGCTTTCTTGCTGGTGTGGTTGCTGGGGGGTTTCTTCAGCGGGGCGAGGATGTTGGTGCAGTTGTTGATCCACTGTCTGAGGTTGTAGGCTGCGGTGTCGGGATCGGTGGGCTCGCTTGGGGGGTCCTGGGAGAGGGTGGTGTGAAGCTGTTCTCCGGTGACTTTGACCCAAAAGCGGCGGGGGAGCTGGTGGTTGTGGCGGTGTGTGGTGTTTTTTTTGTAGGTGAAGTGGATGCAGCGGTGGTCGGTCCAGTAGGGTTCGGTGGTGTGGTCAAAGGTGACGTGGTTGCTGGTGGAGAAGATGGCGTCTAATGTGTGGCCGGCGGCGTGGATTGGTGAGGTGACGAGTTGCCTGAGGCCGAAGTTCGCGAGGTTGCTGATCAGCGTGGTACAGTTGGTGTCGTTGTTGTTCTCGAGTTGGAGGTTGAGGTCCCCGAGGATGATGTAGTCCGTTGAGGCGAGTGCGTGGGTGCTTGCGAGGTCAGCGATTGCGTCGCAGAACTGGGCCCGTGGTCCGGGGGGGTCTGTAGACGAGCGTTCCGCTGAGGGTGGTGTTGGGGTCGGTGTGGATCCGGAAGTGTAGGAGCTCTGCGGCGTTGAATTGGTCGTCTGTATGGGTGGTGATCTTGAGGGTGGACTTGTGGATGATGGCGAGTCCTCCTCCGTAGCCGTTGGTGCGGTCCCTGCGGGTGATCTTGTATCCGTCTGGGATGGCGATGGCGATGTCTAGCGCGGACAAGTCATTCCACCATGTCTCGGTCAAGAAGGCTACATCGGGGCGGTGTTGTCGAGCAGGTCCCAGAGTTCGACGGCGTGTTTGCGTGTGGAGCGTGTGTTGAGGAGTATGCAGCGGAGGTGGTTGGGTCTGGCGGTAGTTGATTTGGAGGTTCGGTCGCAGGTGAAGTGGCAGTTGTGGCAGGCGAAGGGTCGGTGGGTGTGCTTCGGGGCGGCTTGATTGCAGTGCTGATCTCGGCCGCTGTTGAGTGCGTGGAGGGAGTTGGCGTCGTAGACACAAGAGAGCCTAAGAGAGAGGGAGCGGAAGAGTTGAAAGCACGGGGAAAAAGCAGACTGAGATAACACAGAGGGGTGAGAGGAGAGGAGAGATACGGAAAGAAAGGCGGCACAGAGAGAGAGGTGTCAAAGTACACAGAGCACACAACAGTAAGGAAAATACAGAACAGAACAGGGCAACAGCAGACAGACAGATACTTACTGCCCACCACTGGGCCACCAGGGATGAGGCGCAGGCGGGAGCCTGCGGGTGGAGGAGGGCCTCGAACTCTTGGGCAGCAGCAGCGGCAGTCACGGCACCAGCAGGGTGCGCTGGGGCGGCGGGGGAGCATCTTGGCCTGTGAACAGGTCAAAGATCGCACCCTCGTCGCGCAGCGACCGGCATTAAGAAGGGGTGGAGGGAAGGAGGAGCAGCTGGGAGGTGGGTGGGAGAGCGCGAATGGGGGGGAGGGGGGTGAGGCCGCGGGAAGCAGGGGAGAAGCGGCGATCGGGATCAGGAACGGCGGCAAAAAACAGAGCTGCCCACCACTGGGCCACCAGGGATGAGGCGCAGGCAGGAGCCTGCGGGTGGAGGAGGGCCTCGAACTCACGGGCAGCAGCAGCGGCAGTCAGGGCACCAGCAGGGTGCGCTGGGGTGGCAGGGGAGCGTCTTGGCCTGTGAACAGGTCAAAGATTGCGTCCAGGCATCGGAAAGGCATCCACTCATCCTCTCCTTGGCAGGATGAAGCACACTGGGCACAAAGCCCCCTCCAGAACCAGTGGGCAAACCACCTACTTGAGAGACTATGGCTTTGCACTCCCCAGGACCAAACAGTGGGTATGGAGCCCCCTCCAGGCCAGTGGCGTTGTACCATCTTCCGGCTGAGGTGCCCCCCATACCCCATCCCCCTGAGGTGCCTGTGTTTTTTCAAACTGATGCCCCTGCAGTGTTCTCTCCGTATTGAGGCAGGAGTCAAGTGTGGCCTTGGCCTATGTGTTATGGACCGTGGGCCACAGACATTTTGGAGTGTGCATTGTCCCTCCTTTTGTATATATTGTACTTTACTGTTTATTGATTTAAGGACGTATTTATCTAAAATGGTACTATTACACTCATTTTAATCCATTCCATTTGTCCTTGCATTATTCCTGAGGGTTACAGTGTGTATATGTAATGTTGTTGCATCTGTTTGTGTGTATGGTGTTGGGGGTGAGGGTGGGGGTGGGGGTGTTGCATGTTGCGTATGCGTGTCACTCTCTTTTTTCTCCCCCCTCCCTTGTGTGCTAGGTGCTGTACTCACCGTGGTCATCTTCGCCAGTGTTCGTGTTCCTGGTGTATGAGGAGGTACACCAGCATTGGAAAAATGTGCAGCTCGGGCTCCATGGCGTTGTGGTTCTTTCTTGAGTGTCGAGAGGTGAGTTGTTTCCCTTCAGTGTACTGTTTTTGCCGTGCTTTTGATGGCATTGGTACCTCCCCGGAAAAGGTAGCGGATTGGCCTGTTGTAATGCTGTGGGCGATACATTGTCTTCCGCCTGGCTGTTGGGGGTTACCACCACGGTATTTGTTGCTACCGCTGTGGCGGTCAGAGTGTTAAAGTGGTTGTCTCTGTTGGCAGTTTCCGCCGTGATCATAATTCAATCTTTTTTACTTTGGCGGTATTACCACCGCTTTATCACTGACCGTCAGGGTTGTAATGTGGGCCTAAATGTCGACATATTCAAGGTAGGCAAATAAATACCTACACAACCGTATACTAAAAACATACATGAGAAACGAGAGTCAATGGTGCAAACCTGCTAAGGGCAGCCAAGTGAGGAAAAATAAGAATGTCAGACAGAAGAATCATATACAATAAGCGTTATGGGCAAAACAATGATCATTGTAGACAGCATACTGGGGGGGACCCAAACATGATGCAGGCTTAATAACTCAATAGAAAACTCTTGTCCCTCATAGATCAGCCACCCCAACATAATTCCCATAGAACACCTCAACATACCAGTCCCTTAAACAAGAAACGAGGAGGTATTTATGAGGACCTCTGTCTTAAGGAGTGGTATTGCCCATCGAAGGACATATGCATGAATCAGAATCCTCCTTTCGTATCAAACAAGAGAAACAGGGAAGAGAAACCAAATAAAAACACAACTTAAAATAAAGTCAGATCTTTCAATAAGGGACCACATCTCATTGGTATCATTGAGGCCATGTCGTGCTGTACGCTACTTTTAAATCAACCTAGTTTTGTTTTGTTCAAGATCATCGAAGTTGGTGACCCTCTGCCTTTGTTCTGAGCTACGAGCAGCACAGACTTTCATATGCTCTCCTCTGAGTGATTTAGACTCTTGTTATGTTCTACAGGGGAGGCAATCCACACAGTGCATCTTATTCTGGATCTATGTTAAAGAATACACAACTTGACAGATTGTGTTGTTTGCCCTATATATGTTAATGTACATGGGCACCTCAAGCAATACACTACATTTTTTGTGTTACAATTAAAAAAAAAATTATTGATTGTGCTCCTTACCATTCACCATAATAGTTTTAGTGTCAATGTTAAATCAGCAAGCTGTGCAATTGTTACATCTATATTGTCCACTCAGTGGAGGTAGTTCCAGCATTTCTCTAAGTTATTTTTTCTTTTCTCTCTGCAATGTGTCTTTCACTAAAAGATCTTGTGAGATCTGACCTTTTTTTAATGAGGACAGTGGTTTAGGAATATCTAGCGGAATCAGAATTCTCCAATTTCTTTCAATAATTGACCTAACTTTTTTGGCCTTATGGTATTATGTGATAGCGCATGTCAAGGGATCCTCTTTAGGTCGATTCTTGGGGACCAACAGTTCTTCTCACAGAGTGTACCATGCCCTTTTCAACGCTGTTTTCTCAAGCTTTTTAGGATAACCTGTGTTCACTAGTCTATTACTTAGGATTTTTGCATTTTGAAAATAGTCATCCCTATTCGTACAGTTTCCCTGAATGCGGAGACACTGTCCATATGGGAGTTTTTCTTTGAGGTTGCGAGAGTGCCACTTGAAAAATGTAGTAAGGTGTTCCTATCCATGGGCTTAGTATAGAGGCTGACTTCAATCTTGCCTTTATTACCCACTGCCACAGATCCAGGAAATTAATTTTGTTAGTATCACAGGATATAGAAACTGTCAAGTCTGGCGTGTGTCGATTGAGCAATTCATGGAAGGTTGACATGGCGGCCCTATCCCCTGTCCATACAATGATAACATCATCAGCGTATCACAACCATTATGCAATGTGTGCCTGAAAGGGATTGATGCTTTTGTAAATCCAGTTCTACTCAAAACAATCCATAACAAAATAAGCTACCTCCGGTGCAAAGCTACAGCCAATTGCTATACCTTTGATCTGTAAATACAAATTTTCTTTGAAATTGAAGAATCTGTTTTTCAGACAGAGGATGGCCAGAGCAACTAAGAAATCAGTGGAGAGCTTGTGTGCTTTGGGCCTGAAAAACAAATTTGGCAGTATTTCCCTCACCAGGGCTTATATTTACGCTGCATCCATCCCCTGGGGCACCTAGGGCAAACCTTGAAGGTGACATATATGTAAAAATAAGGTAGTTAGGTAGTTTAAGACTTTGGAAGTACTTTTAATACCAAAGTCGAATTTCGGGTAAATTGTATTTTAAGAGCAGCCAGCAAGGCTGGCCTGCCTTTAAAATGACACCAGACACCGTAGCAGTGCACCCATGGGTGCTCTAACTCCACTGGGATCTCTAAACCTACATGCCCTACCAAATGCTAGGAACTTATAGGTAGGTTGTCAGTGCCAATTATAGTTATGCCTGATTTGCATATACCTTTTATACAGAAAACTGGTCCTGAGACTGGTTGGCAGTGGCTAAGGCACAGTCAGAGTCAGTAACCACCAGTGACACTCGAAAATTTTGGGGGTGATCAGGGCCAAAAGAATGACTTTCTTACAAAATGCAAAAACGTTCAGTATTTGCCATACAACTAATATGATTCCAATATTGCCAGTAGGTAGTTTTAGCTAGGACCTAATTCCTAGTTTCCAGAGGAAAAACATTTTTTGTTTTGCTAGTAACTTTGGCACCAGTTGACAAATCTTCACGAAATTTTAAAAACTAGTTTACCACTCACTTCACCTGCTATCTTGAACATTTTGGGGTGTTTCCTTAAGTGAGGGGAGATAAAAAGGGGTGCTCCGAAATACGTTTTTGCCATGCAATTTTTCATGGGGATTTTGAACATGAAAGCTAGATCTTGATCCAGAAACAGTGCTTTTTGTAACTTGATGTAAATACAGTCAGTAGTTTTGGAGTTATTAAAGAAAAAATATTTATGTATACATAGAGACGTGGAGAGTCTGCAAATCAGACAGATCTCAAAACAAGAGCTGATTGTCTGTCCCCACTTCAACCAAGAAGTGGTGGCACCCATCTTGGGACTCAGACTCTGCTGAGTCCCAAGAAAAAAACATAAAAAAAGACATGGATGCAGGATAAGAATTCCAATGCGGCTGCACTTACTAACTAACCAGTAGGAAGTGCTCCAGTTGGATAGACATTTTGTGCAAACTGTAGACTCTTGTTGGATAAATGAGCAGGTGTCTTCCGTTCTGGCCATGATTCTCGTTTCACAGAAATTAAACCTCAACAGGAAGTACTTACAAATATGAACGTAAAAGGTGCCACAGTATCAGCTCCACTTTTGGATAGGACAAATTATTCTAACTCCTGGGCTTGCGAAGGCAAAGCAAGTGTGCTTTCTCGGCAATTCCATATTGAAAAATGAACTGAAATCTTTGTGGAGGTGAATGCATCTTTAATCTATTGAAGCACAATCAGACACTCTCACACCCATTCTCACACCCACATAGACCCTCTCACACTTACTCTCACAGCTGCTCTCAAACCCAGGGACACCCTCTCATACCGATTCTCACACGCAGAGAGACAGGCCCTGCAGCCAATTCCTGCTGTGTATGGCCAAAGGTTGTGCAGAGCTTGGGGTTGGGTCGACAGGGGGTTTGTCTGTAGGGTCTGGCTGCAGCATAGCCCCTTTTGCAGTGCATGGCAGTGGTTGGATTAAGATATATTAATGAAAATTACTTTACGTAAAAAAGTCCATAGAAATTCACTGAAATAAAAAAGGTTACAGGGACATTATAGTTAGGAAATAGAACTTAAATAAAACTCTTAGAAGTTCACTTACAAAACCAAACAAAACCAGTGAAATTCAGCAGTTATAGTTAGACTTATTTCAAGTAACTAGTTACTTGAAATAAGTCTAACTGCTGAATTTCAATGGTTTTGTACCAGTGAAATCTGAGCCTAACTATAAGGTCCCTGTAACCTTTGTTTTTGTGAATGTTGAGCCAACGCCTCCAATCTGCTTCCTCAATTACAAAGTCGGCAGCTCTGACCATAACGCTATAAGTTCCCCTAAGCTTGTGGTATTTGCTGTGTTCTCTATGAAAGAAGACGTAGCACACCTCATGGAGTTTGACTGTACCTGTGATTTGTTATTGTGCTTTGTAGAAAGATAACTGTGGTGCACCAATTATGTCTTTGTTAACTGTATGTATGACAAGAGTCACTGGCTTAGTTCTGCATTTCACATAACTAAATCTCACTTCTCTTTCTTGCGCTGTATTTTGAGGCGGGTGATGTGCGGTGTGAGAAGGTCTGGCAGGCTATTAATTCTCTCGGTAACGTTAACGTTTTGTAGATATTCTCAATGATACAGTTTTGCAAATCGCAACCGCCTTATTTTCTTATGAGCACTCTTGCATCTCATGATTTCTCTCAATTATGTGTGTGTTCCAGTTAGTGTTCCGTTTAGAGGTAGTACTCTTCACACTGCAAGGCATCATTTTCACAACTTTAGTGGTGGCTACTGGCTATGCTGGCGTCTGTACACTTTTGAGATGTGCAAGTGCGTGCGAGCTTCTGTCTGTGGGTAGTATTGTGCTTTTTTACTTTTAAATTCGTGCTGATTATATTTTGCTCACAATTAATATTGTCACGTCTGTGTCTGCTATCGCTCTTTTTTTCGTTATGAATCTCCTAGTGGATGTTTGTTTTCGGTGGGTGGCTTTGTAAAACATCACGCCTTTTCCAGACGTTTGATAACAAGTATTGGCAAAGCCTTTAGGTCTGAGCTATTTGAGATGCAAATAATATACCGAAATGGCTTTTTGTTAACGAAAGCCTTTACACACTGAGCTGTTACCGGCTGTTGTTTCAAGGACGCATCTCAGGGTGGTGCGGCATATTAATATATTTTTCTGTAGGTATGCAGCTTTTCTGCGTGTCTGAATGTTTTGGGTCCGACCAAAAAAGATGTGGGAGATTTGAAAGTTTGCCTCATATTTTTTAAGTTACCTGTCATTTACTAATGCCACTTTTATCCCATTTTTATCTTGCAGCACACTCTCTTTTTCGGGTTCGTGGGAGGATAGAACCCACCTGCCATTTGTTTATTGAATGACTGCTATCAAGAGTCTATGGCCCATATTTATACTTTTTTAGCGCCGCATTTGCGTCATTTTTTTACGCAAAACTACGGCGCAAACTTACAAAATACAATTGAATTTTGTAAATTTGTGCCGCTTCTGCGTCAAAAAATGATGTAAATGAGGCACACAAAAAGTATAAATATGGACATATTTGCCTTTCTGTTGGAGGCTGGACTGGCTTGTAGTGAGTACCTAGGGGTACTTGCACCTTGCACCAGGCCCAGTTATCCCTTATTAGTGTATAGGGTGTCTAGCAGCATAGGCTGATAGATAATGGTAGCTTAGCAGAGCATCTTAGGCTGAACTAGGAGACGAGTGAAGCTCCTACAGTACCACTTAGTGTCATATGCACAATATCATAAGAAAACACAATACACAGATATACTAAAAATAAAGGTACTTTATTTTTATGACAATATGCCAAAAGTATCTCAGTGAGTACCCTCAGTATGAGGATAGCAAATATACACAAGATATATGTACACAATACCAAAATATGCAGTAATAGTATTAGAAAACACTGCAAACAATGTATAGTTACAATAGGATGCAATGGAGACACATAGGGATAGGGGCAACACAAACCATATACTCCAAAAGTGGAATGCGAACCACGAATGGACCCCAAACCTATGTGACCTTGTAGAGGGTCGCTGGGACTATTAGAAAATAGTAAGGGTTAGAAAAATAGCCCACCCCAAGACCCTGAAAAGTGAGTGCAAAGTGCACTAAAGTTCCCCAAAGGACATAGAAGTCGTGATAGGGGAATTCTGCAGGGAAGACACAAACCAACAATGCAACAACAATGGATTTCCAGTCGAGGGTACCTGTGGAACAAGGGGACCAAGTCCAAAAGTCACAAGCAAGTCGGAGATGGGCAGATGCCCAGGAAATGCCAGCTGTGGGTGCAAAGGAGCTGCTACTGGACAGTAGAAGCGTAGGTTTCTGCAAGAACGACAAGGGCTAGAGACTTCCCCTTTGGAGGACGGATCCCGCACGCCGTGGAGAGTCGTGCAGAAGTATTTTCCCACCGAAAGACCGCCAACAAGCCTTGCTAGCTGCAAATCGTGCGGAAAGGGTTTTTGGATGCTGCTGTGGCCCAGGAGGGACCAGGATGTCGCAAATTGCGTCAGGGGACAGAAGGGACATCGAGCAAGACAAGGAGCCCTCTCAGCAGCAGGTAGCACCAGGAAAAGTGCCAGAAACAGGCACTACAAGGATGCGTGAAACGGTGCTCACCCGAAGTTGCACAAAGGAGTCCCACGTCGCCGGAGAACAACTTAGGAGGTCGTGCAATGCAGGTTAGAGTGCCGTGGACCCAGGCTGGACTGTGCACAAAGGATTTCCGCCGAAAGTGCACGGAGGCCGGAGTAGCTGCAAAAGTCGCGGTTTCCAACAATGCAGTCTGGCGTGGGGAGGCAAGGACTTACCTCCACCAAACTTGGACTGAAGAGTCACTGGACTGTGGGAGTCACTTGGACAGAGTTGCTGGATTCAAGGGACCTCGCTCGTCATGCTGAGAGGAGACCCAAGGTACCGGTGATGCAGTTCTTTGGTGCCTGCGGTTGCAGGGGGACGATTCCGTCGACCCACGGGAGATTTCTTCGGAGCTTCTAGTGCAGAGAGGAGGCAGACTACCCCCACAGCATGCACCACCAGGAAAACAGTCGAGAAGGCGGCAGGATCAGCGTTACAGAGTTGCAGTAGTCGTCTTTGCTACTATGTTGCAGTTTTGCAGGCTTCGAGCGCGGTCAGCAGTTGATTCCTTGGCAGAAGGTGAAGAGAGAGATGCAGAGGAACTCGGATGAGCTCTTGCATTCGTTATCTAAGGAATCCCAAGAGACAGAGACCCTAAATAGCCAGAAAAGAGGGTTTGGCTACCTAGGAGAGAGGATAGGCTAGCAACACCTGAAGGAGCCTATCAGGAGGAGTCTCTGATGTCACCTGATGGCACTGGCCACTCAGAGCAGTCCAGTGTGCCAGCAGCACCTCTGTTTCCAAGATGGCAGAGGTCTGGAGCACACTGGAGGAGCTCTGGGCACCTCCCAGGGGAGGTACAGGTCAGGGGAATGGTCACTCCCCTTTCCTTTGTCCAGTTTCGCGCCAGAGCAGGGCTAAGGGGTCCCTGAACCGGTGTAGACTGGCTTATGCAGAAATGGGCACCAAATGTGCCCATGAAAGCATTTCCAGAGGCTGGGGGAGGCTACTCCTCCCCTGCCTTCACACCATTTTCCAAAGGGAGAGGGTGTAACACCCTCTCTCAGAGGAAGTCCTTTGTTCTGCCATCCTGGGCCAGGCCTGGCTGGACCCCAGGAGGGCAGATGCCTGTCTGAGGGGTTGGCAGCAGCAGCAGCTGCAGTGAAACCCCGGGAAAGGCAGTTTGGCAGTACCAGGGTCTGTGCTACAGACCACTGGGATCATGGGATTGTGCCAACTATGCCAGGATGGTATAGAGGGGGCAATTCCATGATCATAGACATATTACATGGCCATATTCGGAGTTACCATTGTGAAGCTACATATAGGTAGTGACCTATATATAGTGCATGCGTGTAATGGTGTCCCCGCACTCACAAAGTCCGGGGAATTGGCCCTGAACAATGTGGGGGCACCTTGGCTAGTGCCAGGGTGCCCTCACACTAAGTAACTTAGCACCCAACCTTTACCAGGTAAAGGTTAGACATATAGGTGACTTATAAGTTACTTAAGTGCAGTGTAAAATGGCTGTGAAATAACGTGGACGTTATTTCACTCAGGCTGCAGTGGCAGGCCTGTGTAAGAATTGTCAGAGCTCCCTATGGGTGGCAAAAGAAATGCTGCAGCCCATAGGGATCTCCTGGAACCCCAATACCTCAGTACCATATACTATGGAATTATAAGGGTGTTCCAGTAAGCCAATGTAAATTGGTAAAATTGGTCACTAGCCTGTTAGTGACAATTTGAAAGAAATGAGAGAGCATAACCACTGAGGTTCTGATTAGCAGAGCCTCAGTGAGACAGTTAGTCATAACACAGGTAACACATTCAGGCACACTTATGAGCACTGGGGCCCTGACTAGCAGGGTCCCAGTGACACATACAACTAAAACAACATATATACAGTGAAAAATGGGGGTAACATGCCAGGCAAGATGGTACTTTCCTACACAACCCCCCCAAACGAAGGACAATAAGACTAGCCATGACCTGATGAGTCTTCATTGTCTAAGCGGAAATATCTGGAGAGTCCATCTGCATTGGAGTGGCTACTCCCAGGTCTATGTTCCACTGTATAGTCTATTCCCTGTAGGGATATGGACCACCTCAATAATTTAGGATTTTCACCTTTCATTTGTTTTAGCCAAAGTAGAGGTTTGTGGTCTGTCTGAACAATGAAGTGAGTGCCAAACAAGTATGGCCACAACTTCTTCAGTGCCCAGACCACAGCAAAGGCCTCCCTCTCAATGGCAGACCAACGCTTTTCTCTAGGGGTCAACCTCCTACTAATAAAAGCAACAGGTTGATCCTGGCCCTCAGAATTAAGTTGTGATAGGACTGCCCCTACTCCTAATTCAGATGCATCAGTTTGGACATAGAATTTTTTAGAGTAACAAGGGCTTTTCAGGACAGGTGCAGAGCACATGGCCTGCTTCAGCTCCTCAAAAGCTTTCTGACAGCTAGCTGTCCACAATACCTTTTTAGGCATTTTTTTGGATGTGAGGTCATTAAGAGGGGCTGCAATGGAGCCATAGTTCTTAATGAACCTCCTGTAATACCCAGTGAGGCCTAGGAAGGCTCTCACCTGAGTCTGAGTAGTAGGGGGAACCCAATCTATAATAGTTTGGATTTTCCCCTGAAGTGGTGCAATCTGTTCCCCACCAACAAGGTGTCCCAAATAAACCACCTTCCCCTGCCCTATCTGGCACTTTGAAGCCTTGATAGTGAGGCCTGCCTTTTGCAGGGCCTCTAAAACTTTCCATAGGTGGACCAGGTGATCATCCCAACTGGAGCTAAAGACAGCTATATCGTCCAAATATGCTGCACTAAAAGCTTCCAGCCCTTACAGGACTGTGTTCACCAACCTCTGAAAAGTGGCAGGTGCATTTTTCAATCCAAAAACATTACTGTGAATTGGTAATGTCCTCCAATGGTTGAAAATGCAGTTTTAGGTTTAGCATCTTCTGATAATTTGATCTGCCAATACCCTGCAGTCAAATCAAAAGTGCTTAGATACTTGGCAGATGCCAGTATATCTATGAGCTCATCTGCCCTGGGTATAGGGTGAGCATCAGTTTTGGTTACCTGGTTGAGACCTCTATAATCTACACAAAACCGCATTTCCTTCTTTCCATCCTTGGAATGAGGTTTTGGTACAAGTACCACAGGACAGGCCCATGGACTTTCAGAGTGCTCAACCACTCCTAGTTCTAACATTTTCTGTACCTCTCGCTTTATGCAGTCTCTGACATGGTCAGGCTGCCTATAGATCTTACTTTTGACAGGCAAGCTGTCTCCAGTATCTATAGTGTGCTCACACCAAGAAGTGGTGCCTGGCACAGTAGAGAAGAGTTCAGAAAACTGACCCAGGAGATTTATGCAATGGTCTTTCTGCTCAGCAGCAAGACAATCAGCCAAAACTACACCTTCCACAAGAGCATCTTGTTCTGTGGAAGAGAAGAGATCAGGTAGAGGATCACTGTTTTCTTCCTGTCCCTCATCAGTTGCCATGAGCAGGGTGAGATCAGCCCTGTCATAGTAGGGTTTCAGGCGATTGACATGGAGCACCCTAAGGGGACTTCTGGCAGTGCCTAAGTCAACTAAGTAGGTGACTTCACCCTTCTTTTCAACAATTATGTGGGGTCCACTCCATTTATCTTGGAGTGCTCTTGGGGCCACAGGCTCCAAGACCCACACTTTCTGCCCTGGTTGGTACTGAACCAAAACAGCCTTCTGATCATGCCATTGCTTCTGGAGCTCTTGGCTGGCCTGAAGGTTTTTACTGGCCTTTTTCATATACTCAGCCATCCTAGATCTGAGGCCAAGTACATAATCCACTATATCTTGCTTTGGAGCTTTTAAAGGTTGTTCCCAACCCTCCTTGACAAGTGTTAGTGGACCCCTAACAGGGTGTCCAAAGAGGAGTTCAAAGGGGCTGAAGCCCACTCCTTTCTGGGGTACCTCCCTGTAGGCAAAAAGGAGGCATGGTAAAAGGATATCCCATCTCCTGCGGAGTTTTTCAGGGAGTCCCATAATCATGCCTTTGAGAGTTTTGTTAAATCTCTCTACCAGTCCATTAGTTTGTGGATGATAGGGTGTAGTGAACTTGTAAGTCACACCACACTCCTTCCACATGGCCTTTAAGTAAGCAGACATGAAATTGCTTCCCCTGTCTGATACTACTTCCTTTGGGAAGCCCACCCTGGAAAATATTCCCAGGAGGGCCTTTGCCACTGCAGGTACTGTAGTGGTCCTTAAAGGAATTGCTTCAGGATATCTTGTGGCATGGTCCACTACCACCAAGATAAACCTATTGCCTGAAGCAGTAGGAGGGTCAAGGGGGCCAACTATGTCAACCCCTACCCTTTCAAAGGGAACCCCAACCACAGGCAGTGGAATAAGGGGTGCCTTTGGGGTGCCACCTGTCTTGCCACTGGCTTGACAGGTTTCACAGGACTTACAAAATTCCTTTGTGTCCTCAGACATCCTAGGCCAATGAAACAGGGGAACAAGCCTGTCCCAAGTTTTCATTTGGCCCAGATGTCCAGCTAGGGGAATGTCGTGGGATAGAGTTAGGAGGAACTTTCTGTACTCCTGAGGAATCACTAACCTCCTGGCAGTTCCAGGTTTAGGATCCCTTGCTTCAGTGTACAAGAGGTTGTCCTCCCAGTAAACTCTGTGAGAGTCACTGACATCCCCATTAGCCTGTTTGACAGCTTGCTGTCTTAGACCCTCTAGTGTGGGACAGGTTTGCTGTGCCATACTCAGCTCCTCCCTGGCAGGCCCCCCTTCACCCAAAAGCTCAGCAGTGTTTGCTTCCAGCTCCTCCGGTGTAGGTTCTGCACGGGGTGGAAATTCTTCTTCCTCAGAAGTAGAATCCACTGTAGAGGGAGGGATAGTAGGAAGTGCTTTACTTCTACTAGCCCTAGCTTTAGGGAGCACTTGGTCCATTGTTCCAGGATCCAAGCTTCCCTGTCCTTTTTGCTTTTTGGCCTGAGCCCTGGTTAAAGCAAAAATATGTCCTGGGATGCCCAGCATTGCTGCATGGGCCTCCAACTCCACATCTGACCAAGCTGATGTCTCCAAATCATTCCCTAATAGACAGTCTACAGGTAAATCTGAAGATACCACAACTTTCTTTGGACCAGTAACCCCCCCCCCAGTTGAGATTTACAACAGCCATGGGGTGGCTAAGTGTGTTGTTGTGAGCATCGGTTACTTGGTACTGGTGACCAAGTAGGTGTTGTTCAGGGTGGACCAATTTCTCTATCACCATAGTCACACTGGCACCAGTGTCCCTGTAGGCCTGAACATCAACACCATTTATTAGGGGTAGCTGCTTGTACTTATCCATATTAAGGGGACAAGCAACTAAGGTGGCTAGATCAATAGCCCCCTCAGAGACTAATATAGCCTCTGTGGTCTCCCTAACAAGCCCAACCCCAACTAAGTTACCAATAGTGAGCCCAGCTACTCCCTTGGATTGGCTATTAGTAGGTTTGCTCCCACCACCACTGCTATTAGTAGGGACACTAGGTGTAGCAGTAGGGGTTGTAGTGGTAGGAGGCTTGGCGCTTTTCTTTGGACAACTGGGATCTGTTGTCCAATGGCCTTTTATTTTACATAAATAGCACCATGGTTTCTTTTCTTTGTTTTGATTTGAAGAGGATTTGGGCACACCACCCCCACCAGAGTGTTTTTGTGGGCCTGATGAAGACTCATTTTTAGATTTGTCCCCACCCTTGTCAGAAGACTTACCATCCTTCTTCTTGTTGCCATCTTTGTCACCCCCTGTATGAACTTTTCTGTTCCCCCTGTTCTGACCCATTTGTCTGCCTTCTTTCCCAATTCTTGGGGAGAGGTCAGATCAGACTCTACCAAGTACTGGTGCAACAAATCAGACACACAATTATTAAGAATATGCTCTCTCAGGATCAAGTTATACAGGCTGTCATAATCAGTAACTTTACTGCCATGTAACCACCCCTCCAAGGCCTTCACTGAATGGTCAATGAAATCAACCCAGTCTTGTGAAGACTCCTTTTTGGTCTCTCTGAACTTTAACCTGTATTGTTCAGTGGTTAAGCCATAACCATCCAGGAGTGCATTCTTAAGAACTGTAAAATTATTGGCATCACTTTCTTTCACAGTAAGGAGCCTATCCCTACCCTTTCCACTAAATGATAGCCATAGGATAGCAGCCCACTGCCTTTGAGGGACATCCTGTACAACACAGGCCCTCTCAAGTGCAGCAAACCACTTGTTAATGTCATCCCCCTCCTTATAAGGGGGAACTATCTTGTGCAGATTCCTAGAATCATGCTCTTTTGCAGGATGACTATTGGGAATACTGCTGCTGCCACCATGGGTTTCTAAACCCAGTTTCTGTCTCTCCTTCTCTACTTCTAAGGACTGTCTATCCAAATCCAGCTGTTGCTTCTTGAGCTTCAGTCTGGTTTGTTCCACTCTCAATCTATTGAGCTCCCTTTCTAACAATCTGTCATCAGGGTGGGTGGGAGGGACATTCCTAGACACAGAAGTATGATGAGAATGAACAGAAGGAGACCTGTCCCTTACAGAGGGCACCCTAACAGCTTGGCTGACAGTGTAATGTGAGAGCACACCATCTGTATGATGTGACTCCACCTCAGTACCAACTATGCTAGACTGTCTAGTAATGGGCAGGCTAAGAAGTTTCTTTCCTGAATCTTTTCCTGGGGGAGTCCCTGGATCAGATTGGGAACCATTAGCTACTTTTTCAACAGATGGGGCACTTTTAGCCTTATCTTGTTCTCTAAGCATGTTAAGTAACAATTCCAAGGAAGGATTCTTCCCTACACTCAAACCTCTCTCTATGCAGAGACTCCTTGCTCCTTTCCAGCTAAGGTGATCATATGCAAGTTTGGACAGATCAACATTTTGGCCTGTGCCAGACATTTTTAGAGAGAGTTAAAGTGATAGAAAAAGTGAAAAAAGTTTGTCAGAGCTTTTTAGAAAGACAGAGAAAAAACCCTTTAAAACTTTTTAGAACTTTTTGAAAGTTTAGAAGTACTTTTCAGCACTTTAGAAAAGAGTGAAAAGAGGAAATGCAAAACTTTTTAGTTATGTGTACACACACTGAACTTGTTTTGTATATTTTTCTCTTATGAAAAGTACAATGACAAGAGTGATAAGTAGTCTCAAAGCACTTATCCCACCGCTGCACAACCAATGTAGGAGGCTGGACTGGCTTGTAGTGAGTACCTAGGGGTACTTGCACCTTGCACCAGGCCCAGTTATCCCTTATTAGTGTATAGGGTGTCTAGCAGCATAGGCTGATAGATAATGGTAGCTTAGCAGAGCAGCTTAGGCTGAACTAGGAGACGAGTGAAGCTCCTACAGTACCACTTAGTGTCATATGCACAATATCATAAGAAAACACAATACACAGATATACTAAAAATAAAGGTACTTTATTTTTATGACAATATGCCAAAAGTATCTCAGTGAGTACCCTCAGTATGAGGATAGCAAATATACACAAGATATATGTACACAATACCAAAATATGCAGTAATAGTATTAGAAAACACTGCAAACAATGTATAGTTACAATAGGATGCAATGGAGACACATAGGGATAGGGGCAACACAAACCATATACTCCAAAAGTGGAATGCGAACCACAAATTGACCCCAAACCTATGTGACCTTGTAGAGGGTCGCTGGGACTATTAGAAAATAGTAAGGGTTAGAAAAATAGCCCACCCCAAGACCCTGAAAAGTGAGTGCAAAGTGCACTAAAGTTCCCCAAAGGACATAGAAGTCGTGATAGGGGAATTCTGCAGGGAAGACACAAACCAACAATGCAACAATGATGGATTTCCAGTCGAGGGTACCTGTGGAACAAGGGGACCAAGTCCAAAAGTCACAAGCAAGTCGGAGATGGGCAGATGCCCAGGAAATGCCAGCTGTGGGTGCAAAGGAGCTGCTACTGGACAGTAGAAGCATAGGTTTCTGCAAGAACGACAAGGGCTAGAGACTTCCCCTTTAGAGGACGGATCCCAGACGCCGTGGAAAGTTGTACAGAAGTGTTTTTCTGCCGAAATACTGCCAACAAGCCTTGCTAGCTGCAAATCGTGTGGTAAGGGTTTTTGGATGCTGCTGTGGCCCAGGAGGGACCAGGATGTCGCAAATTGCATCAGGGGACAGAGGGGATGTCGAGCAAGACAAGGAGCCCTCTCAGCAGCAGGTAGCCCCCGGAGAAGTGCCAGATGGATGCGTGAAACAGTGCTCACCCGAGGTCGCACAAAGGAGTCCCACGTCGCCGGAGAACAACTTAGGAGGTCGTGCAATGCAGGTTAGAGTGCCGTGGACCCAGGCTGGACTGTGCACAAAGGATTTCCGCCGGAAGTGCACGGAGGCCGGAGTAGCTGCAAAAGTCGTGGTTTCCAACAATGCAGTCTGGCGTGGGGAGGCAAGGACTTACCTCCACCAAACTTGGACTGAAGAGTCACTGGACTGTGGGAGTCACTTGGACAGAGTTGCTGGATTCAAGGGACCTCGCTCGTTGTGCTGAGAGGAGACCCAAGGTACCGGTGATGCAGTTCTTTGGTGCCTGCGGTTGCAGGGGGACGATTCCGTCGACCCACGGGAGATTTCTTCGGAGCTTCTAGTGCAGTGAGGAGGCAGACTACCCCCACAGCATGCACCACCAGGAAAACAGTCGAGAAGGCGGCAGGATCAGTGTTACAGAGTTGCAGTAGTCGTCTTTGCTACTATGTTGCAGTTTTGCAGGCTTCCAGCGCGGTCAGCAGTCGATTCCTTGGCAGAAGGTGAAGAGAGAGATGCAGAGGAACTCGGATGAGCTCTTGCATTCGTTATCTAAGGAATCCCAAGAGACAGAGACCCTAAATAGCCAGAAAAGAGAGTTTGGCTACCTAGGAGAGAGGATAGGCTAGCAACACCTGAAGGAGCCTATCAGGAGGAGTCTCTGACGTCACCTGATGGCACTGGCCACTCAGAGCAGTCCAGTGTGCCAGCAGCACCTCTGTTTCCAAGATGGCAGAGGTCTGGAGCACACTGGAGGAGCTCTGGGCACCTCCCAGGGGAGGTACAGGTCAGGGGAGTGGTCACTCCCCTTTCCTTTGTCCAGTTTCGCGTCAGAGCAGGGCTAAGGGGTCCCTGAACTGGTGTAGACTGGCTTATGCAGAAATGGGCACCAAATGTGCCCATGAAAGCATTTCCAGAGGCTGGGGGAGGCTACTCCTCCCCTGCCTTCACTCCATTTTCCAAAGGGAGAGGGTGTAACACCCTCTCTCAGAGGAAGTCCTTTGTTCTGCCATCCTGGGCCAGGCCTGGCTGGACCCCAGGAGGGCAGATGCCTGTCTGAGGGGTTGGCAGCAGCAGCAGCTGCAGTGAAACCCCGGGAAAGGCAGTTTGGCAGTACCAGGGTCTGTGCTACAGACCACTGGGATCATGGGATTGTGCCAACTATGCCAGGATGGTATAGAGGGGGCAATTCCATGATCATAGACATATTACATGGCCATATTCGGAGTTACCATTGTGAAGCTACATATAGGTAGTGACCTATATATAGTGCATGCGTGTAATGGTGTCCCCGCACTCACAAAGTCCGGGGAATTGGCCCTGAACAATGTGGGGGCACCTTGGCTAGTGCCAGGGTGCCCTCACACTAAGTAACTTAGCACCCAACCTTTACCAGGTAAAGGTTAGACATATAGGTGACTTATAAGTTACTTAAGTGCAGTGTAAAATGGCTGTGAAATAACGTGGACGTTATTTCACTCAGGCTGCAGTGGTAGGCCTGTGTAAGAATTGTCAGAGCTCCCTATGGGTGGCAAAAGAAATGCTGCAGCCCATAGGGATCTCCTGGAACCCCAATACCCTGGGTACCTCAGTACCATATACTAGGGAATTATAAGGGAGTTCCAGTAAGCCAATGTAAATTGGTAAAATTGGTCACTAGCCTGTTAGTGACAATTTGAAAGAAATGAGAGAGCATAACCACTGAGATTCTGATTAGCAGAGCCTCAGTGAGACAGTTAGTCATAACACAGGTAACACATTTAGGCACACTTATGAGCACTGGGGCCCTGACTAGCAGGGTCCCAGTGACACATACAACTAAAACAACATATATACAGTGAAAAATGGGGGCAACATGCCAGGCAAGATGGTACTTTCCTACACTTTCCGACAAGTGGATAGCCAGAGTCCACAAGAACTTTTGCAAAGGTTTGCGATTGCATGGTAGACTACACAGGAGGAGTATGATGCCATGACGAAGACATTAAGGCATGCCATAAGAAGGGTGTATAGATGCTGCATCTATGGATCCTCATAACCAGAAGAGTGAGGAAAATAGAACGCTGCCATGCACATCTCGTACACATCTTATGCATTTACAGTACAGCAGTTTGAATGCATGTTTGATAATTCAGTGAACATAGCAGTGTAAGCTAGAAGCAACGCATTGTTGAACATCTACATACAGTTTTTTCAAGTTTTCAAGATAACAAATTACTTTGTAATGTTTTCAATTTATATTCAGCAAACGTAAATTTAGTTTATGGCATATCCTAAAATTTGATATGCACCAGGGCCTCCTAGACCTATGGTGGGTGCACGTGTGGTGTGTGATCAGTGCTGGATGGAAGTATTACCATTTGGAATATTTTGCTGAAATAACTGGAAGAGGGTACACTTTAAATGTTGTATTTCATTCAAAGCATAGTAAATTTGTGTAATTTATTTATGTTGTGCTTTTTTTTAAGGTACCTGTAGCTCCTGAGGCCATTTCAGACTACTTTACTGGGTTCATAGAGAAATATGTATACTCGTTTTTTCCTGTTTAGTTACTTTAAAGAGATACTTCAACATGAGATTAGGTTATAATGTATTCCCACACTGAATCGATGTACGCGGAGTTTCTTGATACGAAGTAAGTTTATTAACACGACCCCGCCCGGCTGCCATCCACGACTCTCCTCTCCCAACCGCCTTCCTTCCCCTCTTCGAACCCTCCTCGCGTTGCCGGGAGACAGCCGGGTTCCATTACGTATACCAACACAATACAACAGGTTAGTGTCCATGCCCTACCTTCAATCTACTGGATGTCAGGTCTTCTGTCTCAGTGCTCCTTCCTCCAGTCTTATATTTCGTATCAAGAACAAAAAATAAATAAAGGCTGATTTCTGTAGACAGTGTTGCTCTCTGCTGAAAAGATAATCAAACTGATAAAGGAAACCATTATGTCCTAAATTTGAAATAATTTGAGGCTATTGTTTGCCTTCACTGGTGTTTCAAGAGTTGCTTTTTAACTATAAAATATACAACAAATCGAGATGAAATTGCAGAGGGCAAGGTGTGTGGTTCAATTCATTGCTACCAGGTAGAACATTAGTAAATTCTGGTGATCACTTGGTGTGGGAGAAACATTTATAGTAAGTAACAATGTTATACTGCCTGATTGCTGTTTGTGTCAGTCTGCCAATGATGAACAATATTCATGAATGCCCTCGATACAAGGCAATTTTACAGTCACAAAGGTCAAATCAGAGCTGAGTCACAATTTGGGTTTTAAAGTAAATACCAAATTGGTATTTAGCAGAGGAGTGGGAAGTGTATCACTCCCAAATGCCTATTCCTTAAGTTATCCAGCCGTAAAACATTAAGGGGCTTATTTAAGAGCCCTGAACACCTCCTTCCACCACATTAGCATAATTTTTTATGCTATCATGGCCCAACTAGGCCAAAATTGCCACGCCAGATTTACAAAGTGCCGTAATGCATGCATTGTGCCACTTTATAATCCTTTGTGCTACAGTATGCCTGCTCCAAGTATAATGTATGCAAACGAGGTGTTCCCCCATTAGGAGTGTAAAAAAATTGTGCAAAGAAATCTAAAAGATTTCTTTGCGCCATTTATTTTGGCACTTTTAACACCTTCTCAGAGCAGCCATTAAAAGGAGGCATGCCATTGTTTTCAACGGGCTTTGCAGGATTAGCGTCATCATTTTTGACCCCTTTAAGAAATGCAATCTTTTGAAGGCGGTAGTTTGCATCAACATAAAAAATGTATGAGATATTTTGCCAAAACAAGTCTGCTGGGACATAAACGCCATGCTCTACATCAGAGGTGCAGCTTTTTAATGCTGCATTACCAAAACAAGTTAATTTATTTTCTAAGTGAAGTTGGACACTGTGCTCCAAAATGCAAAGCAAAAGGGTGTAAGAATTCATATGTGGCACTTACAGAAAAGCAAGTCTCTTTACATTTATGTGTCACAGAGCTACATTCCTGGAAGCTCTGCCCTCGTTTTTAAAGATGACATTGATGCAGTCCATAAGGTCACTCAGGAAAATGTCCCCAGTGCATTCACTAGTAAACTTTCTGCATCCTGTTTGTGAACATCTAAACACCCAAAAGATGTGCTATAATTGAAACTGTGCCTCTTGGTAATTTCTGGTCAAATGCTCAGAGGATACATTTTAAGATGTGACAAAGGGGAGGTGTTAAATTGATGAGAGCCTATCTAGTAGGGGCATTTTTTGGATAAATAGCTCACTGCCACCAATTGAAGATTAAATATACTCAAGCCTTTTTACCCATGAATAAAAACTAAAAAAACTGATGGCACCTGTGAAAAGAATCCTTGGTGAGTCCCCTTCCGCATTAGACCCAACATATTTTTCGAGGGGATAAGGGAACTGATACAGAGCTACCAAAAATCAGCCAGACTACTGCTGCACTCTCTGAAACAGGTCAAGACAAAAGGCTCTTATTAAAAGTGATTTATAAATGCTAAAACAGTACAATACAGCTCACCAACTCTGTCCCCTTGTAGGCTTTAAAAGACTCGTACTTGAACATGTTAAGTTAAATGTTGAAAAGATGCTGAAAACCACAGTAGCATAAACATTGAGAAAGGTAAAGGCCAGGGGATGGGTTTGGTCGTTTGGAGATAGTGAAGCTAAGTCTTCTATATGCGGTGCTGCCCTGCTTCGGTTGGAGTCACTGTGACACATTAAGGTGATTTAATTCAACGATCTCACTACTTTGTATCTCTGCTCTCTTGAGACATGACTTTAGGGAGAGAACAGTCTGTGTTTTCTCAGGAAGAGAAACTTGAAAATTTGTATTCAATTTTAAATCTTGGTCCTGTAACATAACAAATTGCTCATATGAGGGACATAATGTCCGGAAGGAGGGAAGATGGTCACGGTGCTGAAACACTACCTCTATAGTAGAGGCCGGATGGTGCTCTTCCTGGAAAGCATCAAAGATGCTACATCAGCTCAGGGCACCATGAATGTATTATCAGCTGAAGAACAGCGGCAGCAACATTTGCATAATACTAGCAGCTGGCAGGGCACCATACTAACACCAGTGAAGACCTGATCCTAACACTGAATGTGCAGGCGGGACAACTATGAGGAACGTCTGTAGGCAGTGGGGGAAATGCAGCACACTCAAGATGCCTAACACACCAGGTAATAAATACCTGTCCTGTGGGCTTACTTACAGTGTGGCTGACACAGTAAAATAGAGCAATGGATGAAGGGTGATTACCCATTTTTTCACTATATTTACACTGTCCATGGGCTGAACTGACTTTCGATTGGCACTCTGATAGAGCAATGGCTGAGGAATGGCCAAGGCATGCCCAAAATGAGCATTATGTGGGGCACAGTGGGAGTGGGTCCATGTTGCTGGGGCAGAGTCAAAGGGTGCTGTGGGATTGTGGCCCACCACTACCTGAGTTTATCGCAGGGTTTCGGGGGTCATCGATGGTCTTGTACTGCAGAACAGTGTGGGCAAGGAGTGGAAACCCCACCACTACTCCCTTTTTAAGGGGTGGTGGAGCAGGTATTGGCCTTTTTTACCTGTGTTGCACCACACCCAGCACCCGCCACAACGAGAGGACGGAGGAGGACTACACCTTCTTCTTTCCTTTTCTCCACCCACCAACTCCATTTTTGTTATGTGGTTTCTAGGGCACTGTTGTTAATGGTCTAACCTTCTGTTACTTGCAGGTCCAGTCAAGTTTTCTGTTGCCTTTTGTTATATTTGGGTGGGGTTAGTTCTTCGTTAGCAGGAACTTTAAGTTCACCTGTGCAGGTCATTAACTAATGCATTCACAATAACTTGGTCTGGGGGACCTCAGATGGGTATGCAGACAGCATTAAGTAGTGAAGCTGCCAGTGCAGGGGTTGGGATGGCCACTTCCATGGCCCCAGCCTAGCTCAATCTTTGTGTGGTGGTGCTTGGCTGTATGGTGGGTGCGGTGGGTGCCTGGGGCATAAGCACCCTCAGGGTGAGCGCACATGGCTACATAATTCTCTAGTTTAGTCCTAGGAGGAACATCTTGGTAAGGGATGCCCAGGGATGTTACACCAAGTGAGTGGGTCCTTGAAAAGTCAGGGGTGACCCAGGGCGAGTCACATATGAGCTCACTGAAAGCAAATTCTCGGGGTGGGAGCAGGGATAGGAGAATCAATAATAGCTGAGTCTGTTAAACACCTGACTGAATGTAAACTCATGTAAAAAAAAAATTAAACTATGCTGGTGGACTTTTGCTGACTGCCGTTTTGATAATGATTTTGTTGAACAATGTGTGTATGAATAAAATACGTCCTGAGATGTTATTTCTAACCAAAAAACAAATGATTTCTCAGGCTGGATTAATCAAGGGAGTGGGGCCCGATGGAGGCACCGAGTTGTGGGGCACTTGGGATCATCTGGTTTGGCAGGAGGGACTTGACATGTCCACCATGTAATGTAAGAACCCTGGGAAAACAGCTAAACTTGTCTCAGGCTAGACCTAAACATGCATTTTTTTTTATTACTCACTATGCCTTCTCCTGAAAAATAATTCCACTCTCTAAATGCAAGAACATAACATCTCTAAAACATATGTGTTTGTAAACCTAGGGTAAGTAAAATCTATGAAACACGGATTATATTATGAATTTGTCTGGATAAAATGTAAATGTAGTAGTTATTGATTCTGTCATTAAACACTGATTCGAAGATCTGCCAATCATGTTAAAGGTTTCTTCTCTCAATATTTTGATTGCTATATTCTATTATTATTCTGAGCCAAAACGCTCTGTCTGTAGCGTAATTACGTTTTGAACACATTTGTACAATACAATGCCGAGTTGGTTTCGTAGCAACTGGTCCAGTGTGGATTTCCCAGTAGGCAAGATCACTTTTCAATGAAAACAGAGTAATCTTCCTATATTGACTGTGGGATTCGCCCACTTAAAGCTCTGTGGACAGCAAATAAACTGTAATCTGGAGAAATCAGAGCTCGTTTATCTTCGAGATACTTATCAGCGAAACAACTATTTAACAATCTTTGACTGCTTCACTGAACTGTGTAAAGGATACAATTAACCTCACAACGTTACCTAAAATAACAAAACAAAGACATAGATCGGAACAGGCCTATTCTGGTAAGTCTGCTACTGCCATCAAATAGAAAAGAGCATTTTTGTGTGCTAGACAATCTTGTGAAGGTCAATGGATTACTTCTTCCTGCGCTCCTTTTCCTTTTTCTCATAAAGTGCACTTGAAATACAAAATAGGTAGAGGTTGTATCTTCATACCGTCAGTCAGCTAACTAACTATAATGCTAAATATATCTATGGCATTAAGACTTGTTGGCCTTTCTTGTAATCAATGTTTCTTTTGGTTTCATTCATTTGGGTTGCAGTATTTTATTTGAGTAACGCACACGCAAGAAGAAATGCAGCTGCCAAATCTTCGATGTAACAGAAACACTGGAGGAAATAGACGTGTAATCAGTTCGTTAAGATTACAACCAATATTTAAAATTGGCAAAAGTCTTATCGGACAGTTATGGTTTTTGCTTGAAAAGATAAATACAAACATTTTCAGCGAACGAGTCCGTTTTTATTGAGTACAACCAATAGCTGTACAGTTCAGGACATTGGATTTATGAGAAGTTAGCTGCCGAGAGAAGGGTAGAATATCTATTCCTATCCCTTGCCTCCCTCTTAAGACCAACTGTGCTTCACCCAAAGGAGGCGATTTGCCACAGTTTGACACTGCCTTTCCTCATATCAAAATCAAACCATTAATGAGGCAATGGTTTCTTCCACACAGGGTCTAGTAGTTCATGTCGCATAGCTTCCTGCTGGGTACGGTAATGACATAGGTCCTTCCCAAGTATGGACTTGCCATAGCTTTGACAAATAAGCCCTACTTGCACGCATACACTACGACAAGCCTATTCCGGTTTGAAATGTGATACTCTGGGACATTTTTAGTTAATGATCAATTGCAGTTTTTTGTAGATTCTGTGCTTATCAGGACATGACCCCTGTGTTAAACAATACACTGTTGAATGTTCATTAGGGCTTGATGACTGGTAGATTAATAGGGTTGACTGGTGCCACTTGGCGGCCACACATTACTCCCCTTCTTGGAACCTCCAGCCTGGCCCCCACTCGAGGTAACATTATTGTATCAAATAAAAAACAAGACAATTATTATTGATAGTGCTATATAATAATCTTAGAGTGTTGGAAAGTGGATTTTAGTAAGGGCAGGAAGGTACCTACACTTGGCAACAGACCATAATTCCACACCAGATTCAGCCAAGGTCTCAATAAATTAATCCTTTCTCAAACTTTAGCAGCTTAGCCCACAAATAGGCTTAATTTAGGACACAGGTGTGCAAAGTATTTATTTTTAAAATTAGACCAAAATAAGAAACATCCAATGCAGGTGTTAGAAATGGGGTCTTTGGTTGGCAGTCAGGTTACCCCCTGTCCAAGCAAGGACCCTCACTCTAGTCAGGGTAAGTCACACACAATCCAAAGTATCCTGTAACCACCCTCTGGTAGCTTGGCACTGAGCAGTCAAGCTTACCTTAGAAGGCAATGAATAAAGTATTTGTGCAATAAATCATACTATACCAACATATAGCACCACAAAAATACACCAAATGGTGTTTAGAAAAATGTATAATATTTATCGGGTCAAATGCAGGTCAAAAAGATCAAAGATGCAATAAGTAAATGTAGATATATCACTGAAAAGTGACATAAAGGGGGTCATTCTGACTCCTGCCGGCCGCGGTATCCGCAGGCCCGGCGGGAGCCGCCAGAATACCGCTGCGCGTTCACAAGACCGCCGCGGGTATTCTGGGTTTCCCGCTGGGCTGGCGGGCGACCGCCAGAAGGCCGCCCGCCAGCCCAGCGGGAAACACCCTTCCACAAGGATGCCGGCTCCGAATGGAGCCGGCGGAGTGGAAGGGGTGTGATGGGTGCAGTTGCACCCGTCGCGATTTTCAGTGTCTGTATGGCAGACACTGAAAATCATGGTGGGGCCCTGTTACGGGGCCCCACGACACCCCATACCGCCATCCTGTTCCTGGCGGCCAAAACCGCCAGGAACAGGATGGCGGTATGGGGGTCAGAATCCCCATGGCGGCGCCACAAGCTGCGCCGCCATGGAGGATTCCCCAGGGCAGCGGAAAACCGGCGGTACACCGCCGGTTTTCCGTTTCTGACCGCGGCTGTACCGCCGTGGTCAGAATGCCCTTGGGAGCACCGCCAGCCTGTTGGCGGTGCTCCCGCGGTCCCCGGCCCTGGCGGTCCATGACCGCCAGGGTCGGAATGACCGCCAAAATGTCTTAAGTCTTTTTAAAGCAAACAAAGTTTCTTTCAAGCACAAAGTACCTGGTTTGCGTGAAAAATCTCCGCAAAGGGCTGCAGAGGAGGAGAAGCGTGGAAACAAAGAGGTATGCAGTGATTTCTCGGGCTACACACGGCAATGTGTCATTTAGTTTCCACGCAGGGACGGCTGTGTGTCGATTTCCGGTGCTCGGTCGTGGATCCTTTTTGGGTTGCGGGGTTTTCGGACGCCCTGGGGACAGTGCAACGATTTCCTGCGCTGGCAGGATGAAGTCACATGAGCTGAGTCGATCCGGTGGGTGTGGCATCAAATTTTCTACTGCACAGCAGGCACTGTGTCAATTCCTCTCTGGAAGTCCGGCTGCGTCATTGCGGCTTGGCTATGCGTCGATCCAGTGTGCCGTGTGTCGAATTTCCGGTCGCTACGCTGGCATTGCGTCGATATTCTGGTTGCGAAGCTGGGATGCGTCGTTCCTGTTCAGCATGCAGTGACATTTTCACCGCAGTGCAGGATGTGCATCGTTTCTGGCAGGCTGTGCATCAAATTTCCCTGCTCAAGGAGTCCTTCTTGAAGAGATGAAGTCTTTTTGGTCCTGAGACTTCAGGGAACAGGAGGCAAGCTCTATCCAAGCCCTTGGAGAGCACTTCTTCACCACAGCCAGAGAGCAGCAAGGCAGCAGGGCAACAGCAAGGCAGAAGTCCTTCACAGAAAGCAGTCAGGTGAGTCCTTTGGGCAGCCAGGCAGTTCTTCTTGGCAGGATGCAGGTTCTGGTTACAAGTTTCTTCTCCAGGAAGTGTCTGAGTTGGAAGGGGCAGAGGCCCTGTTTATATACCCAAATATGCCTTTGAAGTGGGGGAGACTTCAAGAAGTGGCTTAGAAGTGCACCAGGTCCCCTTTCAGTTCAATTCTGTCTGCCAGGGTCCCAGTAGGGGGTATGGCAGTCCTTTGTGGGAGAGCAGGCCCTCCACCCTCCCAGCCCAAGAAGACCCATTCAAAATGCAGATGTATGCAAGTGAGGCTGAGTATTCTGTGTTTGGGGTGTGTCTGAGTGAATGCACATGGATCTGTCAACTAAACCCAGCCAGACGTGGATTGTAAGGCACAGAAATATTTAAGTGCAGAGAAATGCTCACTTTCTAAAAATTACACTTCTAAAATAGTAATATTAAATCCAACTTCACCAGTCAGCAGGACTTTATATCACCATTTTGGCCATACTAAATATGACCTTCCTACTCCTTTCAGATCAGCAGCTACCACTCAAACAATGTATGAGGGCACCCCAATGTTAGCCTATGAAGGGTGCAGGCCTCACAGCAGTGTAAAAACGAATTTAGGAGTTTTACACTACCAGGACATGTAAACTACATGGGTACATGTCCTGCCTTTTCGACTACACAGCACCCTGCCTTATGGGTTACCTAGGGCATACCTTAGGGTTGTCTTATATGTAGAAAAAGGGGAGTTTTAGACTTGGCAAGTACTTATAGATGTCAAGTCAAATTGGCAGTGAAACTGCACACACAGGCCGTGTAATGGCAGGCCTGAGACAAGGTTAAGGGGCTACTTAAGCGGGTAGCACAATCAGTGCTGCAGGCCCACTAGTAGCATTTAATCTCCAGGCCCTGGGCACATAATGCACTCTACTAGGGACTTATAAGTAAATTAAATAGTCCAATTGGGTATGATCCAATGTTACCATGTTTATAGGGAGAGAGCATGTGCACTTTAGCACTGGTTAGCAGTGGTAAAGTGTGAAGAGTCTAAAAACCAGCAAAGACAGTGTCCAAAAAGTGGAGGGAGGCAGGCAAAAAATTAGGGGTGAGCACCCTAAGGCTGTCAGGTCTAACAGCAGGGAACCGGAGATATGAACTTTTAAAGATTCAATGTTAAAAAAAATGTTTTCTAGTGCCTAAAAGGAAAAAAGCACCAACCTGGGATATCTGGTCTCGCTTGACCAGGACAAAATAAAAAGTTGAGGCCGACCGCAATGGTGTCCTGCTCAGATACTATGGGTGGGAGACCTCGGTCAAACTTTTACCTTCGCACTTAGAAATTGTTCTGGAGCTTTTCTCCCTTGACGTCATTGGGTCCTCTCAAGCAAGCCAGTTTCAATGCAACTTCATAGGTATTGCCTTTCCGGGAGCCCCCAGTCAAATGCTGGAAGTCTAGAGCTCTGCAGCTTTCAGCGGAACAAACCTGAAATACAGGCCGAGTCGCGGTTGAAGGTAGTCAGCTTGACTCAAGATGTCGGGTTGGTCCACTTATGGAGCTTTTTTCCAAATTTGCTCTAAACTTCTGGATCTTTATCCAGAAGTCCTTTTGGGTCCTTGAAGTATCCACAAACTTGATCCAAGGTTCCAGAAGCTCTGAGTTGCTCCTTGGAAGTTGAGACTACAGTTCCCAAAATGCACCTGATCCGAATACTCAAATGGCCACTGGACGCTAGTCAGCTAGGCTCTTCTTGCAGGACTTGATGCAGGGAACTCTGGTCAGCTCCTTTGTACCTGTAGCTTAAAGGGAGTCCACTCCTAGAGTTGCAGAAACAAGGCAAAGTCCTTTTCTTGGTGAAGTTCAATGTGTGCAGCTGGTGCAGTCATTGTGGTTGCAGTCCTTCTGGTGCAGACCAGGGGTTCAGCAGGGCAGTCCATCTTCTACAGTATCTTCTTCCAGCAGTGAACTAAATTGTGGCCAGCTCTGCCATATTTATCCTTGTTCCTGGGTTGGCAAGCAGGGGGGTAGCCCTGAACAATGAGGTGCAGGGTGCCACCCTTTGGGGTGAACACTTCCTGCAAAGTGTGGCAAAAATCAATCCCAGAAAGCCAAATTCTTTGAAAATTCAACATGGAGAAAATCTCTCCTTGTAGGTTACATCTGGCTGAGTCCACCCACCGGTGTGGCTAAGTTTCCCTAACACACCCCTTACAGCCCCTCTCCGAGCGTAATTACTGGGGCTGGCTGGGGGTACAGGAAATGGGGGAGGTCCAATTTATGTCCAAGGTGGCTTTCCCTCCATTGAAAACCAGTTCATCCAGTCAACCCCATCCCGCTCTGTCATCTGCTGTAGCACTTCTCCTCCCACCAGATGCTTCCTTTGTTTCAGCCCAGGCCACTTCACACCTCATTAAGGTAACCTGGATCAGGCTGCCAGAGACTGACCAATCAGGAAAGTGCACTACAGGGCTGATTTTCGTGATTTCAGAAAGAGTTCTAAAACTCTTTCTCTGTACTAGTTATAAAAAATTTACCCTTGGCAAGTTGTTAGATTTATTCTTGGGATTTATTCTAACTTTTCATTTGATACCAAACATGACAGTTTTAGCACTTTTACAGTGGAAATGAGACTTTATTAATTTTAAATAAAGCCTCCCAAAGTCAGCCTATGGAGCTAGTGTACAAAATTAGGAAAACTAATTTGGTTATTTTTCCCTCACCAGGGCTTTTAAAATATCTTTAAGTCCCTGCTTATATGTACACTGCACTCAATCCTTGAGGCACCCAGGGCAGACCTTAGGGGTGACAAATGTAAAAATACGGTTGTTTAGGACTTTGGAAGCATTTTTTTAATTCCAGACAAATTTGGGGTTAACTTTAATTTAAAAGCAGCTTGCAAGGAATGCCTGCTTTTAATATGACACCAGAGACCAACGCAGTGCACCCAGGGCTGCACTAACTATACTGGGGCCCTTTAATCTACGTGCCTTACCATATACTAGGAACTTTTAGATGGGCAGTCAGAGCCAATTATAATCATGCCTAATTTGCATCTGCCATTTCAAATAGCGCATTGGTCCTGGGACATAATCCGGGTCAGAAAACGCCAGTATCCGGAAAAAGAGGGCAAAAAGTGAGAGGGCTTCTGCAATCAGCCCAGTTTTCTCACACAACCACGCCCAATGCAACACACCCAGGAAACTCAGCCCAACCCTGGTAGAGTTTTCCTGACTTGTCAGGCCAAGAAGATGGTTAGGGAAACTGGCTGAATTATTGCAGGACCTACTCTGCCATACATCCTCCTGTCAGGCTCACTCCGTCTGGGAAGGTGACCCATCCCAACAGTAACTGGACCCATTTTAACTTGAAACATCACTCTAGGGGTGTCTTTTGTCCTCTCCCCTGCTAGTTTGCGTAGTGAGTTGCCCGCCTCCTCTATCCCTAACTGTGCTAAGGCAACAGCTGGCTTCCCCACTGGGGTTATCCAGCACTTGAATAACCCCACCATGACCAACAGGGTCAGTGAGCGTACTTTGCTTTTGGCTAAAGGGTCTAACTCTCATGCTACGTCAAGGGCTGCCATGGAGGCCAGCATCCAACAGAGTTTAATGGCAGCTGTCAGAAGCCAGAACCACACCCTAAGCTCTCCCTGCCATGTGGGTGAGCTTTTGTAGGGGCCACTGTGGGATCCTGGCACCTCTCTTGCTGCTCAGAGTGAGAGGATACCACATCTTGTGGCAGACACTCTTCCTCCCCTCTCCCTTCCGAACAGCTGCATGACTTCTCTGGACTTCATGGGAGTCAGGGGAAGCCTTACCAATGCCAACTCTGGGCTTCTCTTTTACTGGGTCAGAAGGACCTTAGCTCACTGGACTTCTCTTTAACAGTGGTCTAGCTCTCCTCTTCTGTTTCCCTTCTCTTGGGGACCCCTGTCTCTTACCTGTAGTGACTGGCTCTCCAGGATCTTTAATTGGGGGGGCCCCTGGTCCACTACCTCACCTGGAATCAAACCATATTCTGGGAGGACATTGCCTAGGATACAATATAAGGGAAGGTCAGCACTGACCAACACCTTATACCAGCCAAGCATACTCTCCCTTGCTTGAGGCACTATGGCTACAGAGTTGGTTGTGACCTCACCTGGAGCTACCCTTACCCTCCTTGTTTCTCTTGGCCCATACACGTCTGGGGACATCAGTCTATCACTCACTATGGTGTGACTGGCAAAAATGTCCCTCAGGCCACTGGTAGGGATCCCATTCACCTGATAGGATGAAAGTGCCTGCTCCCAACTGCAGGGATCACCAGCTTACCATCTGGATCTGTCTACCAGAACAATGCTATGAGGGCCTCATAATCTGAGGAGTCCTCCTCCATGGCTACATTGGACAGCCAATTGCTACTCACCTTTTTGGGACAGGCTACATTACATTTGAAGTGTCCTGTCTATTGATATTTAAAGCAGGCCCTGATAGCCAAGATCTTTTTTAACCCTGGGTCTCCCTGCCTCTTCCGGTCAGAGTGGGAGTGGGATCAACTTTCCTCCCTTTTATGGTTCTGGAGTATTGAGGGAGTTGCTGTAGTGGGTTTTCCACCTTCCTCCTTAGAGTTTTGTGGACCTGACCACCCTTTCTTAGAATCTCCCCAGGGACTTCCTCATCAATACTCTGGTCCTCAACCACTAATCAGCTACCTCTCCCAGGACCATGTGACTAGATAGCTTAGAGTGCACTAGATACTGGCATAACTTCTCTGAGATATAATTAGTCAAGATCTGCTCCTTCATGGTCAAATTGTGAAGCCCCCTCATAAGCACTTACTTTTTTACCCAGAATCTAGATCTCTAGTACCTTGACTGAGGTGTCTGCAAAGTCAACCCAGGACTGGGTATGGACCTTCTGGGTGTCCCTAAGCTTCATCATATACTGCGCTGGGGTGGGACCAAACTTCTTGATGAGACATCTCTTGATATTGGGATAGGACTCTGTCTTATCCTCCCCTAGGGTCAGGGGCCTATCCCTCCCAAACATTAAGATCAGTTCCGATAGAAGTGAACCCTAATACTGAGAAATAACCCTTTGTCTCTTGAGAGCCCTCCCAAAGGCTGTAAGCCACTTGTCTATGTCACCACCTTCGTGGTAGTCAGGGGCAATCTCCTTCTGTAGTCTGCGGCAAAGCCCAACACCCCTGCACGCGTCAAATGACTTAGCTGCCACCATCTCTCTGTTCTCCCATTGCCCATTTCTTCTTCTCCAGTGCCAACTTCTCTGCCTCTAAAGCTATGAAGATGAACTGGGCCTCAAGTTCTGTTTCCCTGAGGAACAGTTTTGCTTCTTTTTGGCTGGATACTACAGTCCTTCCCCTCCCACTAGCTAGGGACTGGGCCTTGATCTCAGAAGTAAAAGACGGGTGATTATCATCATCATCTTTCTGGCGGTTGGAGAGGACCTTATCCCCCTGCCCTTCTATCTCTGGGGCTTTCTCTGTTTCTACTAGCACTGCTGAGGCTTCAAGGGACCTGACTATCTCAACCTTCCTAAGGTTGTTAGCAGCAGGTAATCCCCATTTTCTGACCAACACCCTAAGCTCAGCTGCAGTGAGTGTTGCTAGGGGAGCGAGATCAAGCTCCATGGTACCCCTAGTTTTGGGTCACAAAAAACACTGCCACCAAGTGATAAAAAAAAAAGAAATGAAGTAATTAAAAAAATAATTAGTCCAAATTAGAAAAATCAACAACAATTTTGCTCTAAGTCAATTTGGAGGATTTTTACTGTGCTTCACTTAAACACTTTATGATTATATTGGAGTGGCAGCCCTTCTAGCAGTACATCACTCCTTCTTCTTGGCAGAGTCCTCAGCTAAAGAAGTATACTGAAGAGTTGTGTTTTGAGGTCCACTATGCATACCTGGTGCCCATTTTGAAGTGGAGGGAGCTTCTAAAAGTCCCCACCCCCCTGAGGTGTCAGGCATTCCCTTCTTCCCTGTCCTGGCCCCAGTTTCTCAATATACTAGTGACAAACCCTTTTTGAGAGTGCACATGCTGGTCCTTTGTGATGTGTAAGTGTATAGGTGACAGCTCCTCCCCCTTGTTAAGTCAGGCTGGCCCATTCTTCCAAGACCTATCTTTATTTTGTCTCGGTATCTGGGAGCAATACACACAGACCAACTGCCAGCTACACCTAGCCATGTGACCCAGGAACAGGCTGCATGCACCAAATGGTTAGGACAAGACAATGTTAACTTTCTAACTTTCGTGGCATTCTCTGAATTATGATTAAAAACCTGACTTCATCATTAAAGAGGACTTTTAACTACAATTCTTTGGACACCAAACTCGACATCTCCACCTGATCCAAATTGGACGTTACTGTTTATTAAATATAAAAAGGTAACTCTAATGTTATCCTACGGAATATGTAAGCCTTGCAGTCGTAACTAAATTTGTTAATTTATGTAATTTTTCCAGTGGGAAGAGAGTAAGTCTTCACATTTTAACTGGATTTTCATGCCTTACAGAGTCCACATTTATAGAAGCCTTGCTGCCTTGCATGCCACCCCCTTGTCTTTTTGTGATCTCATGTAACTGTGTTCCAACATGTCCCTTAAGGAGGGTGATTTCCTCTATGTAACAGATGGGTGAGATTTTAACTCAAAGCCAACCACTGGGTCACATTTGACAAGATGCCAATGCTTAGTGATCATTCTCTTAATTGTATTCAATTCAGTAATGTAGGTAGTAATCAAATGGACTTGATTGAAACCCTCTCTTTTTCTCTATCTGGTCCCTGTGACAAGGTGTTCATCACTAGATTTCAGTTGTGCGTTCTCCATAGCTGTCTGCAGAACCTTTTTGAGATAAACCCCAACTCTAAATCTCTCAATCTTCTTTTTTATTCTATCTGGTAAGATTGCAGGCTACTGCAGTTACGCCTAGCCTGTAATAGTTCCCTATAAGTGTGAATCTCTTATCTGAACCAGAATATCCCAAAACTCCACCTCCTTCTCATCAACCCTATAGTTTAAGGCTAGATTCAGATTATTTTCAGAAATACATTGGAAAAATTCAAGAAACGTATTCTTGGTGCCCTCCCAGATAATAAACAAAATATCTATATATCAGGTTCAGAGGACTATGGCACTCATTATGACCCTGGCGGTGAGTGATAAAGTGGCGGTAATACCGCCAACAGGCTGGCAGTAACTACGGCCAAATTATGTCCGTGGCGGTGATAACTGCCATAGACAGCCAATATACCACACCAACCGCCAGGGCGGAAACAACACTCACCACGGCGGTAGCCGTCAACAGCCAGGTGGAAGACAAAGTACCACCCATCACATTAAGACACTACAATCTGGCACGTTTTCTGGGGCGGTACCAACGTCATCAAAAGCCTGGCAGAAACACATCACAGAGGAGAAGACTCACCATCAGAGACACAGGGAAGAACAACGCCGCCATGGAACCCGAACTGCAAGTTTTTCAGATGATCTTCCACCTGGAACACCAATGCCGATGAAGACGACGATGGTGAGTACAGCCGCCTAGCACAAAAGGGAGGGAGGGAGGGAGGAAAATGAGAGTGACACACACATGCACGACACACACCTGACACACACTCACCATACACACAACCATCTGCACATGAAAAACAATTTGCACCCAATACACAGCAGAGTAATGCAAGGACAACAGGAATGCACCAAGATGAATGTATTGATATCAACAGCTAATAAATAATCGAATTGTCTATTAAACAGATATGTACAAATTTACACAAAGGGACACTGCCCAGTCCAATGCCCAAAGGCCCACAGGGCACAGTCCAAAGCCCAACTCGAATCCTGACTTAATCCGGAGAGAACTCTGAAGCGGCATCAGTTTGCAAGTGGGCAGGCACCGCAGGGGGATGGGGTTTAGGGTGCACCTCAGCCGAAGTCAGGAACAAGCCCACTAGTTCTGGATGGGACTCCATGCCCATTTTTCTGTCCTGGGGAATGCAAGGCCACATTCTCTCAGATGGGTGACTTGCCCACTGGTTCTGGAGGGGGCTCCATGCCCATTTCTCTGTCCTGGGTAGTGCAAGGCCACAGTCTCTCAGGTGGGTGACTTGCTCATTGATTCTGGAGGGGGCCCTTAGTACAACAGCCCCTAGAGGGTGGCCTACATGGCTTCCACTGGTGGTGATGGCTGCACGCTGGTTGCAGATGGAGGTGCCTCCTGGGCAGCCTCTGTAGTTGATGATGGCTGCTTGTTGATGGCAGCAGGAGGTGCCTCCTGGGCAGCCTCTGCAGTTGGTGATGGCTGCATGTTGGTGGCAGATGGAGGTGCCTCTTGGGCAGCCTCTGGTGGTGGTGATGGCTGCATGTTAGTGGCAGATGGAGGTTCCTCCTGAGCAGCCTCTGCAGTTGGTGATGGCTGCATGTTGGTGGCAGATGGAGGTGCCCCTTGGGCAGCCTCTGCTGGTGACGATCGCTGCACTTCCTCAGCTGGTGGTTGGGGCCCCATGACCACTGGTGGTGGTGGAGGTGTCACCCTGACAGCCTCCACTGGAGTAGAGGGCTTCCTCCTCTCCATGACATGGGGTGTGGAATCCTTACCCTTCCTGGCAGGGGTTGATGGCTTCTTCCCCTTCAAGGTGGGTTGTATGTGTTCCTTAACCTGCCGGGCAGGAGTCGAGGGCTTCTTCCCATTCAAAGCAGGAGGTGCATGTTCCTTCCTCTTCTTGGCTGGAGGTGTGGGATCCTTCCCCTTCTTGGATCGTGGAGTAGGATCCTTCACTGACTTTCCACCATGACTAGGTGATGCCACCACTGTCCGCGTGGCCTGTTTGGCTGAGGTGCTGCGGTGGGTCGTTGGGACCCTGCTCTTACGGGCAGGACGGGGGGTGAGGGAAGAGGTCAAGTTGGGCAAGGAAAATCTTCTTAGGGACAGTGGGGTGGGAGGAGGGATGGGAGTGGAGGTTGAGGGAGTGGTTGTAGGAGGTGTATGTCTGCTGAATTTGGGTGCAGGTGCATGGGCAGTATGCTGATGTGGGGAGGATGGCTGTTGGGTATCTAAGTGCCTGCGTTTGGGGCCTTTTTGGGGACAGACAGGGTGGGAGAGGACACAGGGGACGTTGTGGAGGTGTCTGCTAGTAAGGTGTGTGTGCTGCTTGGTGTGGTGACGCTGGTGGTGGATGTTGGTGCAGTGCATGCAGGTGTGAGTGTGGATGTGACTGGGAGAGAGGTGGAGGAGGAGGAGGAGGGGGAGACAGTAGAGGCAGTGGATGCTGTTGTGTTTGCAACTGTCTGGTGTTTGCGTGAATGCTTGTGGGATGAGCTGTGGTGCCTGTGTTTTCCTGTGCAACTCTTGTGTGTTGTCTTGTGTGCATGCTTGTCAGTATGTGTGCATGGGATGGGTTGGGGTTGAGGAGACTGGGACGGACTGGGAAGTGGTAGTTGGAGGAGGGACAGTAGAAACAGGGACAATGGCCACCATCAGAGAGGAGACCAGAGCCTGGATCGATTTCCCTGTTGGGCCGCCAATCCACTGTGAATTCTCTCAAGGAATGCATTGCATTGCTGCATCTGGGATGCTAGCCCCTGATTGGCATTCAGAATGGTTGATTGCCCTACAGAGATAGATCTCAGGAGGTCAATAGCCTCCTCACTCCTGGCAGCAGGGCTGGGTAGGCGGGCACAGGCAACATCATCGAGGGGCTAATGGGAGGGCGATGCTAGTATGGGGGTGGCGGCTGTACCTGTAGCTGGGGTGGTCACAGAAGTGTCCGCCAACACCAGGGAGCTCCCATCTGAGGAGGTATCTGAGTTTGTGTTTTCACCTCCTGTTTCCACCGTGGTGCTTCCCTCACCCTCTATCCCACTGGTTCCCTCGGCATCGGTGGACTCTGCCTCCAGGGTCCTGTGGGATGCAGCTCCCTCTGTCGCCTGTTCCCCTGCTCCTCTGCCAGATGATGCTAATGCACACATGGACAGGATGACAGAAGAAAATGGGGGGGGAGAGATATATAAAGAACCACTGGGTCAGTTACTGCACCAACACCACAGTTGGCATATACAGCATCGTCACACACAGGGATCAGACTTAAGCACTATGCATTGCACTGCCAGTGATTTGGCTAGATGCTAAGTCAAGATGAGGGCCACACACTGCCAACTGCACCCCTCCTAGTACCCACAAAGCCCTGCCTGAAATGGAATGCTAATAAGCTAGGTTACCTGTATTTGCCATACACCCATTACCCTAGAGGTGACCCACGCTGCAATGTGTGGCCTGTCCTTAGGGGCACCCACTAACTCACATCCACCACCCGAATCCCATCCCACCTGCCAAATTTTAGAATAATACCCACTGTACTCACCCCCTTGTTGCTTCTGTGATGCCCTCAAGCACCCATCCAGCTCTGGGTAGGCCATCGCCAGTATGCGGGCCATCAGGGGGGTCAGGTTCCGACTGGCACTCCTTCCTCATTGGGAGGCCATCCCCAGCTGGGCCTCTGCAGTCTCCCGTGCCCAGCGTCTCAGGTCCTCCCACCGTTTCCGATAGTGGGTGCTCCGCCTGCCATAGACCCTCACGGTCTGCACTTCCTTGGTGATGGCATGCCATAATCCCTTCTTTTGATGGGCGCTGACCTGCAGAGGCAATACAGACAGGAGAACACCATTAAACAAACAGTCCAGCCTGTCAGAAATATGGCCCACCATTCCCGTTTCAATCACCATTGGCACACACATACCCCGGCGCACACCATGTACACCAACACAAGACATTCCCCTCTGCCCCCGATGACACGATGCTTACACACACATCTCCATGCATCCCTGCCACATGCATTGTGCCCAATGTGTACTCACTTGTTGGTCTGGAAGCCCATACAGCAGTCCGTACTGGGGTAGGACCCCATTCACCAGTCGCTCCAACTCCTCCAAAGTGAAGGCAGGGGCCATTTCCCCAGTCATATATGCCATAGTGAGTTTCAGACACAGGTCACAGCAGCACACGCAGTGTAGGTGTTCTTCTGTTGAAGGTCAGGAAACCAGTGAGGAATCAGATAGAAAATGGCGGTCACATCTGCTGCGGTGTACACTGTCACCACTGGCGCAGATCCCCAATGGCCAATAGCTTCCTCACATGAAAGAACTGACATTCCCATTGCTTAGGAGACCTCTATCTCTCCATCCCCCAAGTAAAATATTATATTTTGCAACCAATTGTTTGTATGCTTCATATGTGGTGAGTTCATAGTCACCTGACCTGGACAACTGTCTCTCTGCCTCCCAAAAATATTTCTTGACATCCCATAATAAAATGTTACCTCCTTTATCGGCAGGGTTCATACCAACGCCTGTGTCTCCTGTTACTGATGAAATTGCCTCTATCTGTTTTTGAGTTAAGTTGTCTGTGTGATGGCTCCTGCTTCTCTTCCAAATTTGTAAAAGGTCCCTACTTCATTAAATGAATCAATGCTGTTATGAGGTATAATAGGATTGGATACTGATTGAGGCTTGGAAGGGTTAGAGGATGTTCTGTCCAAATCCAAATTTAAATTACACAGCAATTCCCTCTCAGTGTCCCAATCCACTCCTCCAAGCTCAAGTATCCTAAGCATGGCTTATCCTTCGATGTCGTCTAGTCTTAAGTTGTCAGAAGCTTGATCCACTGTACTCGAAGTGATAGTTTCAACATTATGGCCCTCATTTCGACCTTGGCGGTCTTTTTTAAAGACCGCTGAGGTACCGCCGTGCTGAAGACCGCCAGTGCAGTGCAGTGAAGACCGGCGTGGTGGTGTTCTCGTGACGAGTGCTGGCGGCGGAGAAGCCCCCATGGATCCTGTTCCCTCCCGGAGGATCACTGGACCAGGTAAGGTGATCATCCGTTAGGGGAGGGGGTGTTGTGTGTTGTGTGCGTGCATGGGGGTGTGGGGGTGAGTGTGTAGAGGGAGTGTGTGAGTGCGTGTATGCATGCGGGGGGTGTTGTGTGTTTGGAAATGTGTGCGTGTCTGGCTGTATGTATGTCTGTGAGTATGTGTGCGTGTATGTCTGTATGTATGTGTGCGTGTATGTGTGTGTGTTGGAATGTTTGTTAGTATGTGTGCGGGTATGTGTGGCGGTAGTGTCTGTGTCCATGACGGGGGGTGTCGATGTTGGGGGGTGGGGAGGGGGGTCCTGCCACCTTTGAGGGGTGGTAGGGGGGGTCGTGGGTGTGGGGGGAGGACTCTGGGGAGGGAGAGGGGTGTGGGGGAGACCCCTATCAGTGCCAGGGAAAGAATTCCCTGGCACTGATAGTGCCTACCGCCATGGATTTAGTGGCGGTTCCAAACCCCACAAAATCCATGGCGGTATGCAGGGTCCTGATACCGCCGGCGGTCTGGTGACGGCCACCGGGCTGGAGACCCAGCGGTCATCACCACCCTGGCGGTCGTAGTGGAGAAGTGGCAGTTGTCCATGGCGGTTACCGCCATGGACATAATTCAATTTTTTTTACGCTGGCCTGTTGGCGGTATTACCACCACTTCTCCACTGACCGCCAGGGTCGTAATGAGGGCCTACATTTGCTCTTTTGCTTAAATACTTTCATCAATTTAAGTTTACATACAAAGAGAGATATATGAGCACATTCTCTACAATAGTCCATACCCAGGGCAAAAAGACAGTCCTAATTCCAAAAGCATCTGTTAAATTTTGTTGAGACAAGTTCACAACTGTCAAAAATGTCTCACCGATTATCTCTGCTTTGTTTGCTGAGTTGTCCTCCCATGTGGACATTTGCTTGTGTTGTGCCCCTTGGCTTGTCTTCTTCCTTTTCATTGGTTCCTTCTGTTTCTTTTGGTGTCTGTTTTCATTTTCTTTTGATTATCATGCACAACATGTTTTTAAAAGTGAGTTTGGCACAGTTTCTACTATAGCTGTGACAAAGATCTTGCTGATTGAAACTCATGGGCGCAATAAACATTTCTCTTAAGACATGCGTATATCACTTTATCATCAATTTGAATATACCATATGGAGTTATTGTTTGATTATTGATATCTCAGTAGTCTAGTGTGCTCCTTCTAATAACGTGTGTCAACATATGTAGTTTAGGAAAATGGATGGTTTGTATGACGCCACTGTGGATCATAGGATACGATTTCAATTATGTTCATGATCACTAGTTTTGAGCTTTTCATATTATTGAACGTAAATAGTCTACAGCTGGGGATATCTGATACTAGACATTTGAATCTCATATGGGCATTATGCTGTTTTGCACACCAGATTTAAATGATGCTTTTCATCATTTTCATATGTGCTTATATTTGAATAAGATCATATTTTGTGTATAATACAGGGGATTGGCAACAATGAGATGCTTTTAAAGGTATTTTGTTATTATGAGAGGGTTTTAACTGCAATGTTTGCACATTAGAAGGTGTCGGAAATTATGTTTTTGATGTGGAGGTAGTAGAAAAAGACGATGGACAAATAGCCTATATTGGGTAGTTGTTGGACAAGCAGTGCTGGCAATTTGTGCTGGGGTGCAGCTGTGTGGTGAGCTGATTCTCAGCGATATGAATGATATATATACACATACATATATTCACATATATACATATACAGATTATACATATATACATATACATATTAAACATATATATGTGTGTGTGTGTGTGTGTGTGTGTGTGTGTGTGTGTGTGTACTTTTTCTTTTTTTTCCTCTAGGCCAACATCACTCTTAAGTTGTTTGAACAAGTTAATCATTCCTTTTATGATCACATCTGCATTCCATGATCATGTCCACAATCCTTATGCATCTCACCATCAGCCAGTTGTGAAAAGGCCTTTCTTTCTAGACCTGAGGTGAAAATGTGGTTGCCTAAGAATGGAGTAAATGGTGATGCAGAGGAAGTAAAACCCAGCTTGACCTAGCCTGTTTGAGACCCTCATTGTTGCATGTGCGATGGGGTATGGAATATTTGTATTTGTCTGTCATTGGAATTAAGCCTGGTACTTTCCACAGGAGTCTTGACCCTAAAGAATGGCTCAAAAAGCACCATATGGGGTTCTGCATCAACCTTCAGTCATGCTACAAAATACTAATGTGCTATCTCCTAATCCCTGAGGCCAATTCATTTCCTATTTCTAACATGAAACCACAATCTCTTTGTGCCTCCAATATAGTTAACACAATTCTGTTGCATATGAAAAAGAAGGCTAGGGCAACATGGCAGGAATATGAAAAGCACCACCATCTTGATAGCTGCAATATGGCCAAACCATGATAAGGAATGGTTAAGCCATCATTGGAGATCTCACCTGAGCTTCCTAAGTAATAGCATAATGTTGGAGACATAGCTCTGGAAGACTCTCATTGAGCACCACACATTTGGTTAATGGTATGTTCAACTTGGAAGGGGGCATTTGGACGAAATCTGCATTTTCTGTACAGAGGTTAATGTTATGGGCTTCTGATTTATGGATTTTAAATTACCTTAAAACTCCTAGATCTCCACTGTTTAAGGGGCCAACCTTTACTAAGATTTGTCAGTGAAATAAATGTATTATTGGTTCATAATGAGAGTTTAAAATCATTGCTATCTAATTTTATCTCTCCAGATGTCCACTACCCTTCATATCCTGTGTGCTAGGTGCTCCATATTTAAAGTTAACGACACAGTCACATCGAGCAGACCCACTTCATGCCTCATTCCATTTTAACTTTCATTGCATTGCTGCCATTTAATCTTATTCAAAATAGTAACCTGTGATTGCCGAGGGTTGAAACTGTATAATCACACCATGGTCAGCCTCCATAAAGGCTGAGCTCAAGGTCTGGTCCAGCAGGATCAAGTCAATGCTGCGCTATGCCTCCTGGTTGCTGAGTAGTGGGAATAGCCTGTGTGAGTGCTCCATAATATTTACTATGTGTCTACCTTGCTCATCTCAGAAAGTCCTCCTGGGAAACAGTCACTGTGGCACATATTCATGGGAAGGTGGTGCAGTGCAGCAAATCACCTTGCTGTGCTGCACTGCGTCACTGGGAAAGGGCGGGAATGCACCATATTTGAGGCATAAGGTGTATTCCTGTCCTTTCCCCTTTCTCAGATGCACAATGGGCGGACTAGCGCCAACTCATGCACCCTTGCACCATGGTGAAATGTTTCCTGCGCTGCATGCAGGATTATTGTTGTGCAGAAATGGCACCTTTTTGCATAAAAACATTTCTGGGAGGCATATTTCACTTTCTATGTTTACTGCAGAATGCTCTACACATGGAAAGAGGAGGAAATGATGAGAAATAAAGATATTTTTTTGACGTAAGGTTTTGGAACATTCCCAGGTTTACAATTTCTTGTAACTCTGGAATAGCATCAAAATCAATGGAATTTGCATGGGAACACACACAGTGTCCATGGAATGCCTTTCTAGGACAGATTAAAGCAACGCAGCAATTTACACTTTGTTGCCTTACTTCATATGTTTGGAGCCACTCAAAGCCACGCAAAGTGTTTTTTATGGCTTAAATAATATGACTTAAGCTTTGTGCTATTTATCCTTGTACCATCAAAAACAAAATTTGAATGTCTTCCCTCTATGAGTGGGCCTTTTCTCAAGGCAAATGAGCATTTGTTTTTTCTGCCTAAAGAATCCTTCTTTTTCCTGGTTGTGGGCATTTACTAGTGCTAAAATAACTGGTTAGTTCTAAAAAAAAATCTATGACAATGGCCCTCATTACAACCCTGGCGGTCAAAGACCGCCAGGACTGTTGTGGAGGATGTACCGCCAACAGGCTGTTGGTACAAACTCACATATTACGACTGGGGTGGAAGTGCCGCGGTCGCACTGCCGGGACCAGTGGTTTTCCGCCACAGTGGTCCTGGTGGTTTTAATCTTCCAGGGCAGCGCTGCTTGCAGCGCTGCCCAGGGGATTACAAGTTCCCTTCCCGCCAGCCTTTCCATGGCGGTAGGAACCGCCATGGAAAGGCTGGCGGAAAGGGTAGTCGCAGGACCCTGGGGGCCCCTGCACTGCCCATGCCTTTGGCATGGGCAGTGCAGGGGCTCTCTGGCATAGCCCCACACAGCTTTTCACTTGGCTCCATTTGGAGCCGTCTCCCATGTTGCGGCCCACATCCCCACTGGGCCGGCAGGCGGAAACTCTGTTTCCGCCTGCCGGCCCAGCAGGGATGTCATACTGGGCACCGCGACAGTGCGGCTGCATTGGCGGCCGCACGCCGCCCGCCAATGTTGTAATGAGGCCCCATATCTCTCTTTTACAATAAATGTAGCTTGCACTGAGAAACCAGCATGTTGGAAGAACAGGATCCCAACCCCTTTTGCTTTGTTTTGGCAGAAACTATTACTTGCTGTGGATAAGCCACCATTAATTGTTGTCTCCCCTTGTACTTTTGGGACTTTAAGAAATTGTATTCTCTTATTGGTGTTTTTAAGTGCTGATACATAAACAGATCTAAGTAATTGGTTTGTCCATAGCATAGCTCATAATAAAAATCTAGTCCAGCATGTCTTTCTTATTCAAGCCCATCCATGTTAATCCTAACTCCCTCACATCTATCTTGCTTTTCCTTTACCATCCTGCTGCCCTTGCTGAGTGCTCACCCCACTCAAAAATGAACCAACTAACTTCCCCATTCTTTACTGCCTTTTTCCATCCCCCTACAACTTGAGCCATAATCCATGAACCCCTAGCCCTCAGTGCATGAGCAATCTCAAAATCCAGTAAAGACCCCCTTACATCAATAATTAATCCAGAACCATTTCACCTCAAGTCATCATGCCCTTGCCAGTGGAAACAATGGATTCTCTGCTAACAAACAAATCCCCGAGCAGAGCCAATGCATCTTTTTGGCTGAGCAGCACATCCTCAAGCAGAACTGAAACATCTCCACTGCTGCAAGGATTGGCCCTATTGCTAAAGACTTGCATGCCACCACATCCTATATCTTGGGTTTGAAGCATTGCTTTCGGAAACGTTGCTACACTATGCTTTTCCAGAGCAGCTCCTCGTTGATGGCAGTCTCAACACCAAAAGATCTGCACCACTACTTCAATGCTCATTGGAACCGATGCATCACCACAAATGCTCAACACATCTCCAACACCGGCCTTGACATCACAAGCCCAGTCAATGGGATCTTTGATGCTGATACAACAGGACCTCTGAACACAGCTTTGCTGCATCTCAGAACCGAAGCATCACCTTGGCTGCACAACACATCTTCAATGCAGAGCCACGCAACACTCTGCAACCTGAATTTAAGGTACTTTGTTCAGTGGGCCTAGCTGGGAGCTGTAGCCAGCCCATGCTCCATCGTGGTCAGCTGTGAATTATGTATTGTCCCAGTCCCCGTAACCAGATATCTCCAATAGCCCTTTGTTCTTCTTGGTGCTATTTTTACATAAAACCTTGAAATTCAATATCGCCAGGTCTACTATTTGTTTTTTTGTTATTTTGGTCTTGTTTTATTTATTCTCTAACTCTTTTGTGGGCCGCTTTTTTGGTGTGATTTTACTGTGCTACTGTTTGAAGTGATGTACAAATACTTTACACACTTCCTCTAAGTTAAGCTTTACTGCTCTGTGTAAAGCTACCAGGGGTTGATCACAGGTTAATTTGTGTCTTATTCTGGCAAGAACTGTGGTTGCTGCTTGAGAAGGGCTCACACTCCAGTAAGCCTCTCTCTTCGTTTGAGTTTTAAAGAGCACAAACATGCAACATTATTACCTGACTTTAGCAGATGAGTCAGAGGCCCTCATTACAACCCTGGCGGTTGGTGGTAAAGCGGCAGTAATACCGCCAACAGGCTTATGGAAAAAAAAATTGAATCACGACCATGGTGGAAACCGCCAACATAGACAGCCACTTTAACACTCAGACCGCCACGGCGGTACAATCAAACAGCACAGCGGTCACCGCCAACAGACAGGCGGAAGACAATGTACCGCCCACCCTATCAAAACCCGGCAATCCGCCACCTTTTCCAGGCCGGAACCAACGCGAACAAAAACACAGCGGAAACAGAACTTGGAAGGGAAAACACTCACCTCTCCACACCCCACGAGGAACCAGGACACCATGGAGCCAGAACTCCAGATACTCCCTGCAATGGGATTCCTGCTACTCTTTCAGGAGCACCAAAGACGGCGGCGACGACCACAGTGAGTACTGCACCTACAACACAGGGGAGGGGGGAGGAAAAAGAGAGTGACACACACACGCAACACGCAACACCCCCACAATCACCACCATATTCACAAATACATGCAGAAACATTACATATACCCCCCCTTCAATAACGCAAGGACAAAAGTAATTGATGTGAACGAATGTACTCAATAAAAATTAGATAGTGAAATTTCAAAATTCAGTAAATAGAAATATGTACACCAACTACACAAGTCTGGATATTACTCAAACATCGTCCATGGATCAGAGTCCCAAAAGGCATGGGCGAGGCCCACACATGACACCAGACTAACAGAGAGAACACTGCAGGGGCATCAGATCGACATGAAACAGGCACCTCAGGGGGAAGGGGAGGGGGGCACCTCAGCCTGATGAATGCACAACACCACTGCTGCACGAGGGGGCTCCATGCCCATTGATGTATCCTGGGGAGTGCAAAGCCACAGTCTCTCAAGTCTCTCCAAGGGGTTGGTTTGCCCACTGCTTTATCCTGGGGAGTGCAAAGCCACAGTCTCTCAAGTCACTCCAGTGGCTGGTTTGCCTACTGCTTTATCCTGGGGAGTGCAAAGCCACAGTCTCTCAAGTCTCTCCAGTGGGTGGGTTGGCCACTGCTTTATCTTGGGGAGTGCAAAGCCACAGTCTCTCAAGTCACTCCAGTGGGTGGTTGGCCCAGTGCTTTATCCTGGGGAGTGCAAAGCCACAGTCTCTCAAGTCACTCCAGTGGGTGGTTTTCCCACTGCTTTATCCTGGGGAGTGCAAAGCCACAGTCTCTCAAGTCTCTTCAGTGGGTGGGTTGCCCACTGCTTTATGCTGGGGAGTGCAAAGCCACAGTCTCTCAAGTGGATAACAGTCTCCACTGGTTCTGGAGGGGGCATTGTGCCCAGAGTGCTTCATCCTGCCAAGGACAGAGGTAGTGGATGCCTTTCTCCACTGGTTCTGGAGGGGGCTTTGTGCCCAGAGTGCTTTATCCTGCCAAGGAGAGATGTAGTGAATGCCTTTCTCCACTGGTTCTGGAGGGGGCTTTGTGCCCAGAGTGCTTCATCCTGCCAAGGACAGAGGTAGTGGATGCCTTTCTCCACTGGTTCTGGAGGGGGCTTTGTGCCCAGAGTGCTTTATCCTGCCAAGGAGAGATGTAGTGAATGCCTTTCTCCACTGGTTCTGGAGGGGGCTTTGTGCCCAGAGTGCTTCATCCTGCCAAGGACTGAGGTAGTGGATGCCTTTCTCCACTGGTTCTGGAGGGGGCTTTGTGCCCAGAGTGCTTCATCCTGCCAAGGACTGAGGTAGTAGATCTATCTCTCCACTGGTTCTGGGGGTGCTTTGTGCCCAGAGTGCTTCATCCTGCCAAGGACTGAGGTAGTGGGTGCCTTTCTCCACTGAAAGTTGTGCATCATGGAAACTTGCCAGGCTCTTGGAACTGACCACCAGCCTCGGATGACTGACCACTGGGGATGGCAGCCATGTCTGCGGTGGTGCCACAGTTTCAGGATTTTGCGGGCCGCTGGCGGTGCTTGTGGTGGGGTTAGTCGCGGCGGTGCTGGTGGTGGCCTCTGTGGCATCAGTGCTGGCGGCAGGCTCTGTGGTGGCAGTTCTGGCGGTGGGCTCTGTGGGGGTGGTGCTTGCGGCAGCCTCTGTTGCATCAGTGCTGGCGGCGGGCTCTGTGGTGGCGGTGCTGGTGGCGGGCTCTGTGGCGGCGGTGCTTGCAGCAGCCTCTGTGGCATCATGGCTGGCGGCGGGCTCTGTGGCGGCGGTGCTTGCGGCGACCTCTGTAGCATTGTGGCGGGCTCTGTGGTGGCGGTGCTTGCGGTGGGCTCTGCGGCATCGTGGCTGGTGGCAGCCTCAGTGACTGCGGTGCTGGTGGCGGACTCAGTGACTGCGGTGCTGGTGGCGGGGTCAATGACAGCGGTGCTGGTGGCAGTGCAGGTGGTGGTCTTCTCTGCCGTACAGGTTGGCGTCGGCGTGGCTGAAGGTGTGACACTGGTCCAATTGTCGGTGCCACCATGCCCTCTCCTGACCTGCCCTTTATTTTCTTGCCCTTCCCCACCTTGGATGGTAGTGCTGCTGTCTTGCCACCATCCCCTTTTGTTTTCCCTGAGCCCTTGGTGGCAAGTGTTTTCTGCTTCTCCCTCTGGGATGTGGGCATCCTTTTTAACTTTTGCAGGTGGTGGAATGTCCTTGGCCTCGCTCCGTGGCACACTGGCAGCCCTGTTGGTTGGCGCACTCCAATATCCCGCGGTTGCTGGCACCACTGTGCCTGGTGATATGTGGTGGCTGAGGTGCTGGGTTGGGACCTGGAAAGCCTGGCCTTAGGGGACGGAGGGGCAGGGGGAGGTGTAGGGGAGAGGTCAATATTAGCCAAGAAAAGTTTTTTAGACACACTGGGACGGGTAGATGGAGTGGGTTTGGGAGTGGAGGAAGAGGTAGTGGCTGTAGGAGGTATACGTTTGCTGAATTTGGGTGAAGGTGCATGGGCTGGAGGCTGTTGTGAGGTGGGTGGCTGTTGGATGGGTGTGTGCCTGTGTTTGTGTACTTTGGGAGGAGGGCTCACAGACACACTGGTTGAGGACACGGTAGATATGTGAATGGTAGTGGGAGTGATGAGTGCATGTAAGCAGTGTGTGGTGATCGGTGTGCTGGTGATGGAGGTAGTGGCTGAAGATGTAGTGCATGCAGGTGTGAGTGGAGATGAGACAGGGATGGAGGAGGAGGACGTGGAGGAGGGGGACACAGTGGAGGCAGTGGATGTTGGTATGTCTGCATGGGTGTGATGCTTGTGTGAGTGCCTGTGGGATGTGTGGTACTTATGTTTGCCTGAGCCACCCCTCTGTGTTGAGGTGTGTGCATGCTGGTCTGATGGGGTCTGATGGTGTGCTTGGGATAGGCAGAGGTATAGGGGATTGGGTCTGGGTGGAGGAGGTTGGAGGGGGGAGGCTGGACACAAGGACAATGGCTGCCATCAGTGCTGAGGCCAGAGCCTGAAATGTTCTCTGTTGGCCTGCCACGCCTGAATGAATTCCCTACAGGTATGCATTTGTTTGTTGCAAATGCCTCTCAACACCCTGGATGGCATTCAGAATGTTTGATTGCCCAACAGTGAGGGATCTCAGGAGGTCAATAGCCTCCTCACTGAGGGCAGCAGGGCTGACTGGGGCAGGGCCTGAGGTGCCTGAGGCGAAGGAGATGCCCACCCTCCTGGGTGAGCGGCCACAGGAGAGTCGCTGAGGGGCTGCTGGGAGGGCGGTGCTGGTGGGGGGGTGGCAGCTGTACCCATTGTTGCGGGGGCACAGAGGGGCCCGCCACGGCAAGGGAGCTCCCATCAGAGGAGGATTCGCTGTTGCTGGTCTCTGCTCCTGTCCCCGCCGTGGAGGTCCCCTTGCTCTCTGTCCCACTGGTGGCTTCAGACTCTGTTTTCTCGCCCTCCAGGGCCAAGTGGGATGCAGCTCCCTCCTGCTCCGGTGCCACTGCTCCTCCGCCTGATGATGCTATTTCACACAAGAACAGGGAGATAACAAAAAGGGGGGGGGGAGACAGAAGATAGACATGTTCAGTTCATGCAATCCCACTACTGTTGGCAGACACTACAGACACAGCAGCCCTCTGCACTATGCCATGCACTTATAGTTCCTAGATTATTCACAGGGACATGGGGTACAAGGCCTATGCCCGATTGCTGCACACATGGAAGTCACAGGAGCCTGACTATGTGGAGATGGCTCTTACCACTGGTGGGGTTGGGGTGCCACATAGCCTGCCTCACAAAGCGACTTTGCCTACAAAGCTCGCCCTGGCCTAGGGGAACCCAATGCCCACCTCCCCCACCCAGACACCTCGTAATGCGTGCAGAGTCAGATGGATGTGACGGGACTCACCCCCTTGTGGCTGCTGATGCCCTCAAGCGCCCATCCAACTCCGGATACGCCACCGCCAGGATCCGGAATATTAGGGGGGTCATGGTGCGACAGGCACCCCTCCCACATTGGGAGGCCCTCCCCAGCTGGGCCTCCGCTGTTTTCTTGCTCCAGCGGCGAATGTCCTCTCATCTTTTCCGGCAGTGGGTGCTCCGTCTGTGGTGGCACGCCAAATATTCTTCTTCTGGTGAGCGCTGACCTAGAGGAATAGTACAGGGGAAAAGGTAAAACTTTAACTGTCCGGACTGTCACAGTCATTGGCCCACATTCCCACCCTTTCCCTGATGCACATACACTCACCGTCTGCTCATGCAGGGCTCAGTCCCCCCCCCATTTATCTTCCATCCACAACACTCCAAACAGGCATTGCCCATGCAGCATGCTCACATTGTACTCACCTGTTTATCTGAAGAACCGTGGAGTAGCGTGTACTGGGGGAGGACCCCATCCATTAACTTCTCCAACTCCTCCGAATTGAAGGCAGGGGCCCTCTCCCCAGACACATGAGCCATCGTCACTTCCAGATTGAGGTCACAGCAGCACTTGCAGTGTAGGTCCTCTCCTGTCGAAGGTCAGGTATCAAGTGAATGAACAGACAGAAAATGGCAGTCACGTCCGCGGCGGTGCGTACCGTCACCGCCGGCATACATCGTCATTGGCCCCTCAGACCCATAGGGTCCAATGTTAATCAATGCAGGATTGCTCTGCGGTCTTCGACTGCCTACCGCGACGGTGTAGAACGCCAGCGCAGTCACCTCATATCCCCTTGTCCCACCTTACAGGTCAGGCAGCCGTTATTTCAGGGGGCCACATGGCATTAATAATAACTGTGTCACACCTATCTAGGCCTTGCATACACACAGTAACAGGCACATTGAAGATTGACAAATATGTGCTAATGACTTTTTGTAATACCTTAGTGTTGGCTGACTCTCTGCTCGTTGTTCTCATCCATAGGGCACGTCCGCTGGGGCAGGTGATGAGATGGCGGCATCCTCCGGTGTACAGACCATTAATGGACCTGTCGACAATGGAAGAGAGACACGTGATAATAGTCACCTACAGACTTGATCGTTCAACAATCCTGGAACTGTGGGCCCAGTTGGAGCCAAACCTGATGTCAGCAATCTGCCATCCCACAGGGATCCCCCTCTAGTGCAGGTCCTGTCAGTACTCCATTTCCTGGCAAGTGGGTCTTTTCAAACTACAGTGGCCATTGCATCAGGGATGTCCCAGCCTATGTTCTCCAACGTGTTGTCCAGAGTGTTGTCTGCCCTGCTGAAAAACATGCACAGCTACATCGTGTTCCCTCAGGTGGAGGATTTGCCTACATTGAAAGGTAATTTCTATGCCCTGGGACATATCCCCAACATCATAGGTGCCATTGATGGAACACATGTGGCCTTGGTAACCCCTGCAGGAGTCAACAGGTGTACAGAAACTGGAAGAGCTACCATTCTATGAATGTGCAGATGGTGTGTTTGGCCGACCAGTACATCTCCCATGTGAATGCCAAGTTTCCTGGCTCAGTGCATGACACTTACATTCTGAGGAATAGCAGCATCCCTTATGTGATGGGGCAACTCCAGAGGCACCGTGTGTGGCTAATAGGTGAGGACAAGGACCCTGTACCCTGTGAATAGTTGTCTGGGTCTGGGGTTGTCCCTAAGGGATAGTGTGTGTCTAACAGTTGTCCCTCGACATTTGCAGGTGACTCTGGGTACCCCAACCTGTCATGGCTACTGACCCCAGTGAGAAATCCCAGGACAAGGGCAGAGGAACGCTACATTGAGGCACATGGGCGAACTAGGAGAGGGATTGAAAGGACCTTCGGCCTCCTGAAGGCAAGGTTCCGGTGCCTCCATATGACAGGTGGTTCTCTCTACTACTCACCAAAGAAGGTGTGCCAGATCGTCGTGGCCTGCTGTATGCTGCACAACCTGGCTTTGCTATGACAGGTGCCTTTTCTGCAGGAGGATGGCCCAGAAGGTGGTCTTGTGGCAGCTGTGGAGCCTGTGGACAGTGAAGAAGAGGAGCCAGAAGAAGAGGATATCGACAACAGAAACAACGTTATCCAGCAATACTTCCAGTGAGACACAGGTAAGAAGATGTCACTGCCTCACACATCTCATACTATTGTTTGAGCTAGCATAAGTCTGTCACTTTCACCCAGTGTATGGACCCTGACTTGTCAATTTGCCTTTCCATTTCACAGATGTGGGTCCCACTGTATGACCTCTGCTATATTACCTCATGGACTAGAGCTGTGTTACATCGGTATGTTGACAATACAATTGACATTGCTATGTTCCATAGTTATTGCAAATACACATTTGTGAAAGCACAGACTGACTCCAGATTGTTTTGTGATTCAAGGGTGTTTATTTCAGTGCTAATTAGTGGAGGGGTTTGTAAAATGGGCAGGAGTGATGGAGGAGGAATATCCATGGCAGAGTCCAGTCTATTTGTTTCACAGGTGCATTGTCCAAAGGGGCCTACGAAGTGGAGCTAGGGCAGTTGATCGATGGACAGGGCGACAAGGTGAGACAGAAGGATGACTTTCAGGGGGGTCTCATTTCCTGGTGGGGGTCTTGGCATTGTTCTCTGTCTTTGTCCTGGATCTCAGGGACAGTTTGTGGGGTGGTTCTCCATCTGCAGGGGGTGGGGTGGTGGTGTTGTGGTCCTGTGGCGGTGCCTTCTGTCCACTAGCGCTGGCGGAGGTGGTGGGCTGTTCATCATCCAGGCTAGTATCAGGGGCCCGTTGTTGTGCCACAGTGTCCCTCCTAGTGTTCACAAGGTCCTTCAACACCCCTACAATGGTGACCAGGGTGGTGTTGATGGAATTAAGTTCCTCCCTGATCCCAAGGTAGTGTTCTTCCTGCAGCCGCTTGGTCTCCTGAAAGTTGGCCAGTACTGTTGCCATCGTCTCCTGGGAACGATGGTACGCGCCCATGATGTTGGAGAGGGCCTTGTGGAGAGTGGGTTCCCTGGGCCTGTCCTCCCCCTGTCGCACAGCAATCATCCCATTTCCCCTGTTTTCCTGTGCATTTGTCCTCTGAACCGTGTTCCCACTGCCACTGCCCCCAGGTCCCTGATTTTCTTGGGGTTGTGGGCTTGCCTGGGTTCCCTGTAGTGTTGGACACACTGCTGCTTGATGTGTCCTGAGAACAGAGGGATGGGCCCGTTGGGTGGGTGCTGTGCTGGTGTTTCCTGGGGGGGAGGCTCTGTGGTGACATGTGCCAGTGTGAGGGGACCCGACTGTCCCGAGGTCCCAGATGGGCCAGGCTGGTCATCTTGATCCAGTTGGACAGAGCTGTTGTCATCACTGTGGGCCTCTTCTGTGGAGGGAGTGGACATGTCTGGAACCTCCTGTCTGGTGACGTTAGGTAGGTGTCCTGCAGGGGTGCAATGGCATGATTATTGCATCTGTGTGTGCCATTGTGTGCAATGGGTGGGTGACCCTGTACTCCAGTGCTTGCATTCTTGTCTAGGACATTGTGTGATAATTGGTTTGGGGTCTGTGTGGGTATATGTAGTGGACATGCTTTGGTGATGGGTGTCCATGCTTTGGCGTTGCATGCAGGGCTTAGTGTTGGGAAGGGTGGGTTGTGATAGTGGGACATTTGTGAGGTGTTGGAGTGATGGGGGTGAGGGGGGTGAGGGCGGGGTATGTGATAGCATGCAGGTAGGGTGGGGTATGTAATAGTTAAGATCTGACTTACCAGAGTCCATTCCTCCTGCTACTCCTGCGAGGCCCTCAGGATGCAGTATAGCCAAGACTTGCTCCTCCCATGTTGTTAGTTGTAGGGGAGGAGGTGGGGGTCCGCCGCCATTCCTCAGTACTGCAATCTGGAGTCTTGAGACCACGGAATGCACCTTCCCCCACAGGCCGTTCCACCTCTTCCTAATGTCATCCTGTGTTCTTGGATGCTGTACCACTGCGTTGACCCTGTCTACGATTCAGTGCCATAGTTCCATCTTCCTAGCAATGGAGGTGTACTGCACCTGTGATCCGAATAGCTGTGGCACTACTCGGACGTTATCCTCCACCATGACCCTGAGCTCCTCCTCAGAGAACCGGGGGTGTTGTTGAGGTGCCATGATGTGGGTGATGTGTGAGGTGGTGTCGGTTGTGATGTGTGAGGGGATATGTTTGTGTGTCTTGTCTGAGGTGCGTGGATGTTGTGTGTGTGATGGTGTTGTGTGCCTGTGGATGCTTGTGTTGTTTCTGGTGGTGTCTCTCTCTGGGCTTCTTTCTCAATTTTGATCGTAAGGGTTTGTGGGTGATGTGGGTGTGTGTTTTATTTTGGATTGGGTGTGTGGGAGTGGTGTGTGTATGTGTATCAGGTGTGTGTATTTCGAATTGTCCAATGTGGTTGTATTTTGAGCGCGGCGGTGTGTACTGGCAATGGTTTACCGTGGTTGAAAGACCGCCGCGTGGATTCGTGGGTCGTGATAGTGTGGGCGTATTCCTGTTGGCATGACGGTGGAGGTTTTGTTATCGGCAGTTAATCACTGACCTTTGGTGTGGCCGACTTGTCCGGGTTGTGGGTCGTAATAGCTGTAGCGGAATTCCGCCGCCACAACGGTGTGTTTGCGGTCTTCTGCACGGCGGTAAGCAGGATTTATCACCAATGTTGTAATGAGGGCCAGAGTGTAGTAGAGAAGAGAAGTTCATTAAAGGAGTATCCAGGCTAATGTGTCTAAAAATTTTCTATAGTGTGGATCTGTTACATAATCAAAAGTACTATTAGGTCCATGAAGGCCAGGTTCAAAGGGCAGCATTTAATGATCACATATTTGTGCTAATAAGATGAAGATTAAAGCATTGCTCCATTTTACCCAGGTTCTCACTAAAACGGCATAGGATTTTACAGGATTTTACATTCAGTAGTTCACTCTAAGATACTTCTATGACAATAATACAAGACTATAACAACACAGTTCTAATCTATTGCCTTCTTTGAAGGCAGAAACTATGGCAGACATAACCCAGGAACTACAAATAATATTTAAAACATTAGTGGGAAGGAGTCCAAGGGGATCAATATTAGTTTATGGCATACCATCAGTCCTAGACTACTTGCCAGAAGAACTGTTCTGGAAAGCTAGGACAAGCTAGTGATGAGCAAAAGTACTACAAATCAAGCTTGACTGCCTGTTAATGTTTGAAAGATAGACATTAGAAGAAAGTGTGGGTTTAGAGCAGTATAAGTTATTAAAATGGCATAGCCATTGCTCAGCAGTAATATGTGCCCCCAAACCAGATATGGGACCACTGTGCACTCTAATAGCCATGACCATGCACCAGAATAATATGAAGTCCTTTAACTTACATGCAACCATTAATGACTCCCAGGTATTTCTCTTTAGGTATTCTATTTTTAGCTTGGCCTTGTAATGAGATGTACAAAAAGCAACCTCCTTGTTAGCCCTTGGTTTGTTGGACAATGAAATTCATACGAGCATGTTGACAACGGAGCAAGCTTCATCAAGCCATCTGAGAGCATTGAAATGTAGGTGCTGTTATAGTTTAAATAATAAGCTTCTAATCCTACCCACAAGCCCAGTAAAAGAATGTATAAAATCCGTATAGCTGGCCTCAAATGAGATGCATGTTACAAAATACCCTAAATGACGTCTTAGCTGAATGGCAAGAAAAGTGCAGAGAGATACATGATTCCAGGCTGACCTAAGCCCATTGTCCTTGATTAGAAATGAATGGCAGTCATTAGTTAGTTCACATACTTTATGCATAGGTAAAACAAAAGAGACTGTTAAAGGACAGTGATAACCATACTCATTCTTTAACACTTCTCCAGCAAGAAGGTAATTGGCCAGATTCTGTGTCAGAAATAAATGGTCTGAGCTACTGCCAAGCCCAAATAGTGTGGGAATCATCATGTTAGGTCAAGTATCAGTCTCAAGAGCACTAACTAAATTATGTTCTGCTGTATATTTTGAAATTGTGAGACCCCAAGAATCAGAAGGAACAACAATGCTATCCAAACTAGATCGGGAACTAAAATGATCAAAGTTTATTATGCTAAGAAAACTGGACTCATTGCAGAAGCACCCTCACTTTTTGCCCTAATTTTAACTGATACTGGTGTTTTCTGCCTCTGAGGGTGCACCGGGACCTGCTTACCGGTCCCAGGACCAGTGCTCTGTTTAAAATGGTATATGCAAATTAGGCATAATTATAATTGGCTCTGACAGCCAACAAATAAGTCTCTAGTATATGGTTGGGAATGCAGGCCTAGGGACCCCAGTGTAGTTAGGGCACCAGTGGGTGCACTGCTGTGGTCTCTGGTATCATTATAAAAGAAGGACTGCCTTGCATGTTGCTTTCAAATTAAAGGTAACCCAAATTTCGACTTTGACAGTAAAAGTACTTCCAAAGTGCTAAACCACTTTATTAGGGTCGAGCGCGCAAGCGCTGTGGGCCCCTGTCGTAATCTCCCTGTGTGCTTTTAACCACGCCCATGTCAAGCCCATCAGTTTTTGTTGGTTCATGGGTTTGCCTTTTAAAATGTGCTTGATTTCATTTCTGAATGGCATGCATTTGTCAAGCCTTTTTTGGTGTATAGCCCTCCTGGAGCGCACCGGCCAACTACTGAAAACATACGAGGCTTCATATTTTCCGTATGGTTTCTGGATTACTTTTTATTTTTATTTCGTAGGCAGTGTGATCTCACTGGGCAGTAATCGAGCGCTTTTCATGACTACCAGTCCAATTCCATTGTTTATCCTAGCACTCCTTTGCGATTTCAAGGTTTTACACAGCGTGATCATGCTCATTTTTTTTATTACTATGCAAAGACGAAACCGAACCGTTCTTTTCGTTCTGATTAGTCTCCTTGACACTCATCAAGTGGCAATTGAAATTGGCTCCATATTGTGAAATTGTATTAGTTTTAATTTTATGTGGCAAGAAAAGTCCAGGTAGGAGTTTACAGTGCTAATAGCTCTAGCTCAACCAAATGTGAGACCCATTGCATTGCAAATGCTTGTGTTCAGGCTCCACAGATATGATATTTTGTAACTGGTGTGCAAACTTTTTGAGGTACTCACACTCCTGATTGATAAAGCCCTATTAAAATTGGTCACTAGGCTGAAAGACCTCCAAAATGTCTTGAAAGCAGTGATGCATTGGTTCCTCGACTAGGGTGCAGAGAAATAGTGGGTTTGAGTCCCCAAATAACTGGAACATTTAATTTAAGGCTCAAGATAAACATCCTGATGAACATCTGTATTGTTTACAACCCTAATGCAACACTCTCAAGTATCCCCTCTGTATTGAAAGGGGCTTCCCATAGCTCCCTCAATATCCTGCAAAATAATGGGGGTCATTACAACCTCGGCGGTCTGTATGGCAGGTCCGAGGTTGTGGGCACCAGAATACCGCCATTGCTGGCGGTATGGCTGGCTCCCTATTTTGACATTTCCGCTGGGCCAGCGGAAGGTAACAGAGTTACCGTCCGCTGGCCCAGCGGAAAAGTCACATCATCATTGCCGCCGGCTCGTAATTGAGCCGGCGGCAATGCTGATGTGCAGTGGGTGCAGTAGCACCTGATTCCCCCTACTGCCAGCCTCTTCCTGGCGGTGCAAACTGCCAGAAACAGGCTGGCGGTAGGGGAGTCATAACCCCCAGGGCAGCGCTGCTTGCAGCGCTGCCCTGGCGGATTATCACCGCCGGAGCTAAAATGGCGGTATACCGCCGGCCCCGGCGGTGTGACCGCAGCGCTACCGCCGCGGTCCAAATACGCCAGGAGGCACCGCCAGCCTGTTGGCGGTGCTCCCGTCATTTTGGCCCTGGCGGTCAAAGACCGCCAGGGTCATAATGTCCCCCAATGTTTTCTTTTCGTATGGCTGTCATATAATCATTTCCCACAATCAATATCTGTCCCCTTTGACAGAGGTAGAATTATCATTTCCAGACTTCTGCCTTCTAAATCTATGGTACTGCCACCCAAAAGACCTCATGAATAAATGTGTCATGTTTAAATAGTGAGCACAACCTGCTCTCTGGTGATATGTTTTGTTGTATAGCTCTGATTACCACGGTTATGGTATCACAGAGCATTTTCTCTCTGGGCTCCCTGCCATGTGGATCAGGAGAAACACCCATCAATTGAGCTAAAGGAGCCATTTCTTTCTTATTCATTGTGTGTGGTCAGTAAAGAGGTTGCTCAGTGTCAGTATTAACTTCTACAATTGATTTATGCTAGTGCAAACCGAAAACAAGCTTTTTATGGAAGATCTTTGTGGTGTTTGATGTGTGTGGGTAAGTGTGCAGAAGGAGTTTTTTGGTCTTCTGTTGATTTGGGTCAGTTATTCATTGCTCAGTTCAACTATGGTGTTTTGATGTATGCATCACAAATGGATCAGGTTTTGGTGACATCTTTTCTTGGGTTCCCAGAGCAGTGAGAGCCTGCTAGAAACCAACAATGATAACAAAGGTTGTTTACCACTGATGTCTGGGAGTCACAATACTGTACTCTCCGGATAAGTGAGTGAGTGCCCTATTTTGTACTTGACTCCTTCATAGTCTTGTGACTAAGGATTCCAAATCAATACAAGTCTCCAAAGATGCTGTGCCCCAGTCCAGCCTTTTTTCTTTTACAAATCATTGTTTCCATGTATGTTAGCTCAGTTAGGAAAACTAAACAATGAAAAGTACTCCTGTAATCCATTGGGTTATGAGACCAAAACCCACCACCAAGAACAGGAATACTTTGTGAGATGGGTTATCCAGTATCCATACATTTGACATCAGAAGAAGGAAAACCTGGCAAGGGTGTTTGGAACACCCCAAGTGGGGCAAACACAATCAAAATATACACAAGGCGAAAATAAGCTATTTTGGTGTTTTTGTACAGCCAGATGTGGTACATAGCTGCCAAGTATCCCAGCTCCATGCATGATATGCTGCTCCACTGAATTCTGGGATTTATATTCCTGTTTTATAATGGAATAATCAAGACTACAAGTCCCAGACTTGAACAAAAAAAAAACCTGGACTGGAGCAGCACATCATGCATGGACCTGGGAATCTTGTCATGGTTATATGATGTGGCTGACTGGTGAGAACAAAATGTTATATCATCATAAATATTCACTTTCCCACTGCATAAGGAAGTTAAATGCCCAGTTTAGATTCTGAAAGTTCGGCCATACAGTGCATAGGGGGAATTATGATTAAATCCAGTCTCAGCAAATATTGCAGGCTTCTTTGCTTCCCATTCTTATGTAAGGAACGTTGCTATGTTTATATAAAAATGATTTAGTTTTATGTAATGGTTTCAATGTCAAAATTACAGTTTTTAGGTTGAGCGCACATGCGCTTTGCCCTTTTGTAAGTATTGTGGGCTTTTAACCACGCCCATCACTGTCACTTGTTCATTGGCTTGCTTTTCAAATATCGTCTGTATGATTGGTAAATGCTTTACGTTTGTCCCTCCTGAGGTGGTTGTGTTAGAGCTTGCAGACTTCCCCTCTTACATAGATAATTGCATGATTGCTGACACGTTTGACTGCAAGCAAACTTCTTTTTCCTTTTGTGTCTCTCTTTCACGCTTATGCTCATGGCGGCCATGGCGCTTTGAATCGGCTTGCTTATGTCAACTGTTTTCATTTTCATTTTCAATTTATGTGGTAAGAAAAGTTACATTAGGAATTTACAACGCTAATAGCTCTAACTTGAGCAAATGTGAGACCCATTGCATTGAAAATGCTTGCTTTTACATATGTCCCCCCTATGTTCTGTCCTAGGTGCCACAAGGGTTAGGAGCTGTGCAAATATAAGCAGGAACTTATAAGAGATGTTTTATAAGCCCTGGTGAGGGAAAAACAGCCAACTTTGGTTTTTCCCTGTTGTAGTACATTAGCTCCATTGGCTAACATTAAGAGGCTTTATTTTAAATTAATAACGTCTCATTTCTGCTAGAAAAAAGCTAAATCTGTCAAGATTGGTATCAAATTAAAAGTGTGCATAAATCCAGCTACTTGCCAAGGTTGGATGTATTGTAGCTAGTACAGAGAAAGAGTTTTAGAACTTTCTGAAAGTTATTAAAATCAGCCCTGTAGTACCCTTTTCTGATTGGTTAGTCTTTGGCAGCCTGAGCCAGGCTACCTTAATAAGGTGTGAAGTGGGCTGAAACAAAGGAAGCATCTGGAGGGAGGAGAACTGCTGCAACAGATGGCACTTGAGGATGGGATTAGAGTCTCAAAACTGGTTTTCAAAGGAGGGAAAGCCACCTAGGACAGAAACTGGACCTCCCCCATTTCATGTTCCCCCAGCCAGATGGGAGCCCTAGTAACTAGATTAGGAGAGGAGCCAGAAGCGGTGTGTTAGGGAAATGTGGCCACACCAGTGGTGGGCTCAGCCAGATGTAACATCCAAGGAGAGATTGTTTCCATGTTGGATTTTCAAAGAATATTGTTTTCTGGTATTCTTTTTTTCCACACTTGGCAGGAAGTGGTCACCCCAGTAGGTGGCACCTTGCACCCCATTGGTCAGGGGCACTCTGCCTGCCAATCCAGAAGCAAGGATAAATATGGAAGAGCTGCCTAACAATTCAGAACATTGCCTGCAACTACATGGTGAAGACTGCCCTGCTGGAACCCTGGCCTTTAGCCCAAAGGACTGCATTCTGCATGACTACACCTGCTATGCATGGACGAACTACAGCTCTAAGGACTTTGCCTAGCTTCAAGAAGTGAAGGAGTAGACTCCCTGACAGCAACAGGCTAACAGAGCTTCACCTGCACCATGTCCATCAAGACTCCAGTGGCCTTTAAAGGAATTGGCCAGGTGCATTCTGTGAAACATAGTCCCAACATCCCAAGGACCATCTCAGAGCTTCTAGACCTTGGATTGGTGCTGTGGACCCTCAGAGATCCCTGCCTGGAAACAAGAAGAAGAAGGACTGCCCTGGTGAGTCCCTGGTCTGCACCACAAAGGACTGCACTCACAAGGACTGTACCTGCTGCACTCTCTGGGCTTCACAAAAGAGGACTTTGCTCAGCTTCAGGATTCAGGAGTGAACTCCCTGTGAGCAACAGGTATAAAAGAGCTACCAAGAGTCACCTGCACCAACCTCTGTCAGAAAAGCCCAACTGGACAGTGTTCCATTGACTTTTAAGGATTTGTCTGGGTGTAATATGGCAATAGTAGTCTCAATGACCTAAGGAATAACTCAGAGATTCTGGAACATTGAATTGGCTCTGTGGACCACTTCCCTGCATCAAGAAACACTACTGGAAGTAATTGTAAAAGTATTAAATTGGCGACAGCTGGAACTCTTGACTTCAACCATATCTCTGGTTACCTACACTGATTTTTTGTATTTTTGGTGTCATTTTAAAGATAAACATATTTCCAATTTTTATAAACAGATGTTGTATTTTTATTGTGTGTTGTGTTTTACTCATCTACTGTTTTGTTGTTATTAAATTCTTTAGACACCTGTCTCTTAAATTAAGCCTAACTGCTCATGGACCAAGCTACTAAGGGTTGAGCAAGGATTATTTTAGTGATACCTTGACTGGATCTAGTGTGGCATTGTGGCCTGTTACCAAGTGTGGATACCTACCTGCCCTTACTAATAATCCTATTTTCAACAGTTAGTGTGAAATTTGGCATTACAATTCCCATAAAAAACTAGTTATTAGCCCTTTGAGAAAACTTTATCTGGTTGCACAAGTTATCCATCACACTAAACAAAATAAATACAATTAAATTTCTCCAACTATGAAACAAGATTATACATAAAAATAATTAGATAAAAACTAAAATCGTGACTAAGATCAGCACTCCCAAGGATGATGAAGTAGGGCAAAAATCTCGAATGCAGTCTTAAGTAGGTTAAAATCTATTACACAAAGGGGGATCTTACCTGTTCCTGGGCAGAACTTGTGGAGTTTTGCTTGACCGAATTCTGCTGAGTTGCCAAAAAAATCAGTGGGATCCTACAGAACTCTGCAAAGGAACACATGAATGCTCGCACACCCGTTCACGCTGCTTTTGCAGACCAGCAGCACATTCCGCACCCAAAAATCAGTGCAAATGGCACCATGTGGTCTGCAAGGGTGCAGCCATTTTCTTTTCCATGCATCTGTCTTTTCTTTTTTATAATGTATATATTAGTTATAGTTAGGAACTAGTTTCTACAGAAAAAGTGTTTTTTTTACTTGCCTATATCTTTGGCGCCGTTTGACAAATCTTCACAATGTTTTCTAATAACCGTGTCCTAGCAATTCGTGTCTCACATGGAAAGATTTGGGGTGATCTGTCAAGTGGGGGGGCTGAGAAGAAGGGGGGGTTAAAAAAATTCCAATGTTAATTCCCATAGGGGTTTTGAACATGACTACAGCCCAAACTACTGGATGGAATCACATCAGATTTGGCAGAAAGCTAGACTTTGTTCCATATGTTGTGTTCCATATGTTGTGCTTTTTGTTATTTGGTGTAAATCTATTTAGTAGTTGTTGAAAAATATAAGGAAATCCAAATTTGTATATCTAGGTCTGCTGTTCCTCCTCGACGATTTTATGAAGAATAATAAGCTTGTCCAGGTAAAAGCAGAGCTCTGATTGGCTGCGAATACATCAACTAGGAATGGTTGGCAGCCATTTAAAAAATAAACATTAAAAAAATGAAAAGGGGACAGGGTAGCGTTACCCTACCCCACTAGACTTGATGGAGGGGTCCCATGGCGCATCTTCAGGACTAAACAGCATATTTTTTTTCTAAATGGTACCAAAATTTGTAATTATTTGCACATTTTAGCGCTATTTAAAAAAAATAAAAAAATAAGCTTGTTGTCCCATTCTTTCTTGTAATACTGTCCCCAGGTAGGCCAGGTCCTGTGGGCTTTGGGGGGTGAAAAAAGGATGGGGGCTTATGGGCCCCACTCCTAGGGCTTTTCAAATCCTCGTGTACTGCCGTCTCCCTGGGGCAAAAGTTATTTAGTGAAAGAGGGGCCTGTATGACACCCCTCCACAGCCCTAGGGATCGATTCCTCTGCTGGGCACTGTTAATTATGAATGTGGTTGGGCCTGCTGGGCCCACCTGTGTTCCAGGGACTGCCACCTTCCTGTGGTAAAAGTTTGTCAATTAATTTGTGGGGGTCTGCACAGCCTCCCCACAGCCCTGGGGACCACCACCTAGGCAATAAGTATAATATATGGCAGGGACATGTGCCCCCCCAGCGCTCCGGGGACCACAACCTCCCCAGAGCAAAAGTTCTTAGGCATAAGCAGGGGGACCCGTGTGCCCCCCGCAGCTCTAAGGACTGCCACCTTTTTGGGGCATTGTTGATTATGAATCTGGTGGGCCTGCACACACCCCCACAGCCCTGGTGTCCTGCCATTTGATAAAGTTTGTTTTGACCAATGACTTTGTGTTTCACCACTGCGCATATTAGTTGCCAATGTTCACCAGTAGCACATGGTATGTTTTGTTCAGTTTAGCCGCCTATGGGCTTTGACATCGCATTAGTCATTACATTCTGTATTCTGCCTATTGGCTTTGACATGGCATTAGCCATTACTTTCTGTATTCAGTTTAGCCGCCTATGGGCTTTGACATTGCATTAGCCATTACATTCTGTATTCTGCCTATTGGCTTTGACATGCTGTATCCAGTCTAGCCGCCTATTGGCTTTGACATTGCATTCCTATTGACTTTGACATGATGTATTCAGTTTAGCTGCCTATTGACTTTGACATGCTATTAGATATTCTGCCTATTGGCTTTGACATGATATCATATATTATTCAGCTCCGCTGCCTATTGGCTTTGACATGATATCATATATTGCATTTTGTATTCAGCTCCGCTGCCTATTGGCTTTGACATGATATTCAGCTTAACTGGCTATTGGCTTTGACATGATATTAGACATTGCATTTTGTATTCAGCTTGGCTGCCTATTGGCTTTGACATGATATTATACATTGCATTTTGTATTCAGCTCAGCTGCCTATGGGCTTTGACATGATATAAGACATTGCATTTTGTATTCAGCTTAGATGCCTATTGGCTTTGACATGACACTAGACATTGCATTTGATATTTAGGTTAGCTGCCTATTGCCTTTAACATGACATTGCATTTGATATTTAGGTTAGCTGCCCATTGCCTTTAACGTGGAGTTAGACATTGCAGTTGAGAATCCAAGCTGTATTTTTCCAAGCTGTGTTTTTGCACCAGATGAACCAAGATGTTTTGCTCTCACAGTAGACTAGACCTGATAAGAGAGGGTACATGGGCGTTGTTTTTCCTTCGCTTGAGCTTGGGAACAGGAGTAGTCTTGGAGACCTGGCCAGTCTCCAAAAGGCTTGCTCAGTTTCCCAGGTCTGAGAGGAGGGGGCACACCTTTGTAACGAATGTAACAGGCTGCAGAGAGTGAGATTCGAATCTGCCGGACCTCGTGCTGGAGCTTGGCGCAGGCTGCCAGCAATCCCGTGTGGGTAGATGAATCTCTCTTTCTCGCGGTTGACAGGGGTCCTCAGCTTGCAGACCTTAGAAAGATGAAGCTGTGAATAGTTCCCACACGGTGAAGTATTTGTTTTGCTTTGCATTCAATATCTTATAAATATAACCTGCTGTGTATATTGCAAACTGATATATTTTGTTTGATTAACGCGGACTTGAAAGCTACTAATTCGTCATTCATTCATAAACATTGTGGTTGGGGAAGAATAAAATAACAATAAAAGTCTTCTTTGACCTCAGAAGTGCATTTCTGTTGTGTTATGTTAGTGCTTAGAAACTAAATAAGAGGAAAGCACTACAATTGGTACCAGAGGTCGTGGGGTGTCGGTCATTAAGAGGTGATTAAGAGGGTGTTGACGACTTAGTAGATTTCTAAGTGCACACTTTAAAAGTGTAATTGTTTTTGTTGTTTGGAGAATTACAGAAATTGTTTTCTGTTTGGAGAATCACAGTAGCACGGCAGACCATGTCTGAGAATACATGTGTTGATGAACTGCCTGATGGTGCTAAGAAAAACTGTGAATTGTTTTCTGTTTGGGGAATTACAGAAGAAAATGCATGTGTAGCTAAAAGGCCTGATGTTGTTTTGAGAAACAATTCCTGTTGTATATATGTAGAAAACGTGTCTTTTGGAAGTAATGATGACAGAAAGGTCTGGATACCTTTATCTGCTTACAGAGAAATGCAGGAGAAATGTAGGAAGTTGGAACATGAAAATAGGAATTTACGTGAGCAAATTAGCCAGGATACGATAATTCAAAATAATGCTGAAAGTTATAAAAATGAAGAATCTTTCTTGTCCCATTCCAGTAATGAGGGGGTTAAGACAGCTCCGAGCTGCACTGAGTTTCCGTGTGAGCCAGGGTTTTTGGCAGCCAAAATGCATTCCTTAACTGATAACAGGGACGAGAGAGCCCAGAATGTGATTTACGAGTTACCGTTGCAAAATGCACAAGTAAAACGAAGGATTTTAGAGCAAGACACCCCGAGTTTCATTAGCTTGTTTGATTTTTGGAAAAAGAATAGCCCTCATTTGAGAGAAATCCTAACACTTTTGTATATGGTCACTGTGAAAAATTATATGCAGCTGCGCGCTTGTGATTTGGCAAATGAAATAATGCAGACTTTAGGTTTCTGCGCAGTGCAAGAAGAAAAAACTGATGTATATTTAAATCATGAACAAGGAAAGAAAATAGTGCCCCTAGCTAGAATCATACAATGGATCTGGTACTTGCAAGACAGGGCTAGAGTACCACAGGTAAAAGAATTATCAATGAAATTGTGTGCACCATTTGAATTTGTGTCTACTGAAGATAAAAAGCATGTTTGTTTTACTAATGATTCATTGACTGAAATGTTGTTTTCTGGCACCGTAGAAGGAACAGCGTTGTATAATGTGTGTCAGATTTTAAAGCAAGAGCTACGTGAGATGTGTCATTTTTATGCTGATTTTTGGTTCTTTGATAATGTTTTAGCCACATGGCTTGTACCTAACTGGTTCAATTACCTTGCAGATGTTAATGAGAAAAATTCAGAGAGAGAAGTGTTCACCCAGAATTCTGCCTTAGTGGGGATGGCTAAGTGGGTGCCCCAGAAATGTGAACAACTGAGAGAAAAAGCCACTTACAGGTGGGCAGAGATGAGAGAGATGCACATTCCCCTAGATTTGATAAAAACTGTGCAGCACGCACAAAAGCAATCTGTCATGCAAGCAGTCACAGAGCAGTTGGGGAGAGGAAAGTTACCAGAACAGAAATGGCAAATTGATCAGGTTTTAGGGAGAGTGATTGCTGCAAATTACCAAGGAAAAATCGAAATTATGCTGATACCTAGAAAAGAATCTGATTCATTCATACAAATTGGAGACAGAATGGCCCAAATTGACAAAAGTGCAGTGAATGGAGGTTTGGTAAAGAATGAGTCTGCCCCAGCCCTTCTGACAGTGCAAGAAAAGGGAAGCTGTGGCGCAGCAGATAAAAACCTCAGTACTGATGTGTGGGCTGAAGCCCCAAGTGACCCTCCAGAACCTGCAGAAAATATAACAAAGGGCCTCAAAAACGTCCTGCTGATTATAAAACAGGGAAAGAAAGAGGAAGGGTGCAGTTTAAATGAAAAATGTTATTTGCAAGAAAAGTCATACTTGTTTCTTTTGCAGATCCTATCACGTTTCGCCACTGTCCCTGAGTGCGCTGTGTGGTCCCCCTTCCGGTGTGTGCGTGTGGGGTCGGGGAAGGGACCGAATCCCCAGCCTGAACCTGGCTGAGTAAAGTGCCAGCACCATGGATCCATTTTGCGCAAACTGCGCCTTCAGTTCAAGTTCAACTTGTTTGCTGTGTTTTTTTTTTTTTTTTTTTGCCTCTCGTATGGAACTCTGACTTTTGCTTATCTTCCAGCAAACCTTTCAGGTGGACCGTGCACCTTTACATGAGCAGAACTCATGCCACATCAAATTGCTAACACTGTTGAATTAGAGACTCATTCAGAAAAAAAAAAAAAAAAAAAAAAATTGCCCAGTCTTTTCTATGTAGATGTATCTGATGTCAAAGGTTATGAAATCAATGTGTTAATTCACTTCTATTGCTTTACAGGGATTGCTTTGATCATAATGTTTTTTTGTTTGTGCTGATGTTTTTTGTGTTTGTTTGAAACAAGAGATATGTGAAACAAAAATTCATTGGTCAAAGGGCGGAATGTCCTGCCATTTGATAAAGTTTGTTTTGACCAATGACTTTGTGTTTCACCACTGCGCATATTAGTTGCTCAATGTTCACCAGTAGCACATGGTATGTTTTGTTCAGTTTAGCCGCCTATGGGCTTTGACATCGCATTAGTCATTACATTCTGTATTCTGCCTATTGGCTTTGACATGGCATTAGCCATTACTTTCTGTATTCAGTTTAGCCGCCTATGGGCTTTGACATTGCATTAGCCATTACATTCTGTATTCTGCCTATTGGCTTTGACATGCTGTATCCAGTCTAGCCGCCTATTGGCTTTGACATTGCATTCCTATTGACTTTGACATGATGTATTCAGTTTAGCTGCCTATTGACTTTGACATGCTATTAGATATTCTGCCTATTGGCTTTGACATGATATCATATATTATTCAGCTCCGCTGCCTATTGGCTTTGACATGATATCATATATTGCATTTTGTATTCAGCTCCGCTGCCTATTGGCTTTGACATGATATTCAGCTTAACTGGCTATTGGCTTTGACATGATATTAGACATTGCATTTTGTATTCAGCTTGGCTGCCTATTGGCTTTGACATGATATTATACATTGCATTTTGTATTCAGCTCAGCTGCCTATGGGCTTTGACATGATATAAGACATTGCATTTTGTATTCAGCTTAGATGCCTATTGGCTTTGACATGACACTAGACATTGCATTTGATATTTAGGTTAGCTGCCTATTGCCTTTAACATGACATTGCATTTGATATTTAGGTTAGCTGCCCATTGCCTTTAACGTGGAGTTAGACATTGCAGTTGAGAATCCAAGCTGTATTTTTCCAAGCTGTGTTTTTGCACCAGATGAACCAAGATGTTTTGCTCTCACAGTAGACTAGACCTGATAAGAGAGGGTACATGGGCGTTGTTTTTCCTTCGCTTGAGCTTGGGAACAGGAGTAGTCTTGGAGACCTGGCCAGTCTCCAAAAGGCTTGCTCAGTTTCCCAGGTCTGAGAGGAGGGGGCACACCTTTGTAACGAATGTAACAGGCTGCAGAGAGTGAGATTCGAATCTGCCGGACCTCGTGCTGGAGCTTGGCGCAGGCTGCCAGCAATCCCGTGTGGGTAGATGAATCTCTCTTTCTCGCGGTTGACAGGGGTCCTCAGCTTGCAGACCTTAGAAAGATGAAGCTGTGAATAGTTCCCACACGGTGAAGTATTTGTTTTGCTTTGCATTCAATATCTTATAAATATAACCTGCTGTGTATATTGCAAACTGATATATTTTGTTTGATTAACGCGGACTTGAAAGCTACTAATTCGTCATTCATTCATAAACATTGTGGTTGGGGAAGAATAAAATAACAATAAAAGTCTTCTTTGACCTCAGAAGTGCATTTCTGTTGTGTTATGTTAGTGCTTAGAAACTAAATAAGAGGAAAGCACTACACCTGGGGACCACAACCTTCTCTTGGCAATAAGTATTCTATATAGATGGGACATGTGGCACCTCTGCGCCCCAGTGACCACAAGTTCCCTGGGCCAAAATACATTATTTATAACAGGGGGAGTCCTGCAGACCCCTTTGCCCCAGGGACTACCACCTCCCCAAGGATTAAAGATAATAGTATGGGGGCGGGTTGCATGGGCCAGGAGACCACCACCTCCCTGGAGAACAATACTTTAATTATTAAGGGGGTTCCCGTGGATCCCCACACGCCCTCGAGACCGCCCCTTCCTAAGGTTACTAAATAAAATAAGGAAGGGGGCTGTCGTGGACCCCCGGCTCCGTGGACCACACCTCCCCAGGGCAAATTATAAAGGATGGAGTTGGGCTGCACGACCCCCCTCATGGAGCCATAGATGGCCCTGGGGACTGCTACCCCCAGGGCCAGCTTCTGCTAACTCCAAGTTGCCGACCCTCAGGAGGTGACTGTCTGCTTTCGCTTGGTGGGGGCAGTTCTCCCCAAACAACAGCTGAATTTTTGTGGTTTTGTACATTTAAAATATGACACACAACACAACAACCCCAATTGCATGCAGGGTTTGGGCGAAAGAGAGAGATTATGAAGGGCCACTGTTCGTGCTCTCCCTATCATAAACACAAACCCTAAAAGAACGAATGTGGCCTCCAAACAATCTTAATTCAGGGTTGTGTCTACACACCTTCTGGGGAGATCATCTGTTGTGGGTAGGTTCCTCAGTCACGGTGCACCACCGATAGGGTCAGATAGGCATTGACTGAAAAGAATGGGATGGCCTCACACACCCGCTGAGTGGCATATTTCATCGGCCATCCTGCCCTGGCCAAAGCATACTATAATGGTGAATGGGCCCTCATTATACAACTGAGGAAAGATTTTGAGTGTTCTAACCCTTCTAAAAAAAATTGTGCCAAAGGGTTTTATTGTACATGGAAAGTTTGGGGTGGTCTGTCAAGCGGGCTGCAAGAAAAAGTGGGGGGGTCATAAAAAGTGTGCTTCCTATTTTATTTCCCACAGGGATTTTGAACATGACTACAGCTCAACCCCCTGGACGGAGTTACACCAAATTTGGCAGGAAGGTAGCCTTTGATCCGAAGATCACGCTTTTTGTTATTTGTAAGGGTAGAACTGTGTGCAATTCCATGGAGGTATCTGAAAAATATGTAAGCTTCCACAGAGTTCCACCCACTGCATGTGACAGCTATTCCCAGTCCAGGAAAAGAGTATAATATATCGCTTACAGTACTGATGGAAGGAGAGGGATTGCTCACAATCAGAAAACAGTGCAGGCAGGATGTTTGCACTTTGACTGCAACTCCACAATGGTTGCAGTTGTTATGGAAATGAAAACGGGCCACTGACAGGGGACCATTCATTGCTACCTGCACTCCTTTGGTGACAACAGTGCACTCTCCTTTCCCAACCTCTGCTGCAAGTGACGGGACACGACTGATGCAAGACCCTCTCACCTGACAGGTACAACCAGAGGGTTCATGTGCACTCCGCTCATGCTGCTGCTAACGTTCCTGCTGTTGGAGTTGTTAGTCTAGCACTGTTGTCCTTGGCTGACCCCTCAAGAGCTGCGGCATGTGCTGGGGGCACATGCTCTTCCAAAAACATGTGCGAACTCCGCAAACAATCAAAACTTCTAATTTTTGTGTGGTGTACTAGGATTGGTTGTGGTGAATTCTATGCTCCAGTCCTTGGTCGTGTTACAAATTAGCAGCAGTACCGTCCGCTCATAGGTGCCTCTTAAATATGTTTTAGCTTTGGGTTTGGTTGCTCCTCTACCCTGAGGTGCTAACGTTAAAGACAACAACATTTGAAACTAGGCAGCTTACCTGAAAACAGCAGATTAGCACCATCAACTTCCTGTTAATTACACTCAGAGGCAAGCAGCATAAACAATGAAAATTTGATGACAATGGTTTTTGGCAACACCCAGCATAAAACAAGTCCCAATGCATCCTTCTGTTAGGCAAGCATACAAGCTCTTTCTTGAACCCTGACCTTCACAGTAGCACTATTGAGTGGGTTTCATGATAAATCATTCCGAACAACCATTCGAGAAGGAACAATACCTCACTGAACAAAATGTCATGATGTAACTTTTAACACGTTTAAAGCGCTACATAAACCAAAGTTTCTTGGTGCTATTAAATCAAGCACAACCACACAAAAAAAGAAAGAAAAAAAGAAACCATGGGGTTCAGAAAACAAATAGATACTTAATAAAAAAAATCAAGTAGTGTTCAGTTGTGTACAAAAGCCACAATGAGAGAACAGTAGCTTGGGATGTGATAGTTCTAAGACTCTGCTGTCACTGTGCACATTCCAGAAGTCTGCAGCAAGCTGACTGAATGCAACAATAAAATCCAACAATATGTCATCTGCAGTCATGCATTATATTCCCAAACAGGTGGCATTTATTTAGAGGTGGTTGTCAAGAATTACGCAGAGAGTTTGCGTGGAAGTCAGGATTCAGAGGCAGGGGCATCTGACTGTTCGCTCAGCAATGCACCGCCTGCTGTCCCAGACCATCATTTAACTAATTACAGACATGCAGCGATAACTGCATTTTTTCTCTGGCCTTCACTTAGATAGCTGCTTGGTATAACTTCCAGCGCAGGTGATCAATACCTCTCTGGAGGTATGTGGCATAAATTATGGCTGGACATACAGACCATGGAAGCTCTGGAGTGTGTTGTATACAGTAATTGTATTATAGATGACTGTGGAAGGCTTCAGGCCTCACTAATTCCAATCATAAACTCAAAGGTGGCAAGATGAAAAGACCTGCACTTTATGGGAGGTAGGTTGAACATTTGGCATGCAGAAAGTAATCAGTCTATCTTCAGGGAAAATGGATGCTGAACCAGAAACCTTTTCATTTCCAGCCACTTGCAAGGCTGCACAAATGCCCTAAAAATCTCAACTTAGCTGATCGTCAGCAGATGCACCTATCAGCAGAATTTAAGGGGAGGGCACCGCTGCCAGCCAGAATTTTTGCATGAATTTCACGCACCAAGTGCAGCACGGAGTGGGCAAACTCCACTTAATCCACCCGCGGAGCAGAGTTTACCGCCCACCCTTAGTTATTTGGTGTAAATCCATTCAGTAGTTTTGGAGTTATTAAAGGAAAAAGAAATTTGTATATCTAGTGCGTAGATCCTCCTTGGATCTTCCTCAAAACCTTCTCAGATCTGGAGGAAAAGCAAAGCCTTGATTGGCTGGCTGCAACCTGACAAAAATGTTGTGGCTGTCATTTTGTTTCTTGCATTAGGGGTGTGAAAAAAACAGTGTAAAAACCTACAAAGGGTCAGGATACAGGTATCCTGTCACCATAGGACTCATGGAGGGGTGTCTTAGGAACCACTCATGGGCAAAAAATTGCTATGTTTTTTTGGACAATCTATGAATCCTCAAACTCTCTTCGGAATCTCCTTGGGGGAAAGCAAAACCCTGATTGGAAGGTCACAACCATATAAACGTGCATGTTAAAAAAAAATCACTGAAAAAATCAAAGGTTTCAGGTACGTTATAGTTGGTTTGACATTTTATCAATACAAAACCATAGAAATTCAGCAGTTATAGATATACTTATAGCTATATTTATCTGATGAAACTATAACTTGTGCTGGAAAGTAACTGTGAACAAAAAGTTATAGTTTCTTAACATAAGTATAACTGTAAGAGTAACTATAACTGCTGAATTTCTCTGGTTTTGTATGGGTATAAAGCCAACCTAACTATAACATCTCTGTAACCTTTGTTTTTTAAGTAAATATGTATATATATATACATACATATACATATATATTTATATACACTCACACACATGCACAGCACAGCATCTATGATTGTTGTGCAAGGACGCAAAAACAATCCTTAGAGGTAAAAGCAACACAAACACTTGACAGAGTACAGTAGTGGTGCATGGTGAATGGTGCCAGACTGATGCGGAGGATGTAGGATGCTGGGAACGTGTTGGATGTCAAGTGATTGATACTGCCAGGATTCTGTGAGCTAGGCAGGCTCTCATTTGGATTGATTTAAGGTATGCTTGTCAACTCATCATCATGTCACTCATTTGTACAATGTTAGCAAAATATTTCAGGGCTGTCACATAACAAATTGTGTTCTTATCTGTGCTCTATCTCTTTATGTAGCTCATAGTCCCTACCTTCCAGATGTGCAGTACACAAAGGAGGAGCTGAATTGACTCAAAAAAGGGTGTGGAGAAGTGGAGAAGCAAAGATCATTGTTTGGTATGCATGAATAGTGCAGAATGTTATGGTTTGAGGTTTAGGATTACAAAACAAGGGATATGATTGAAAAAGTTAAATGCATTCCCTGTCAAAAAATGTATTTGTACAGAGTACCTCCAATCATTGTTTTTTTAATCTTCTTTCTTAACCTTTTCGGTGTAGAGGACAAAATAGTTCCGCCATGCACACCGGTGGGCTTGTGCAGAGGATGGAACCCTCTTTTGGAAGTCCACTTTAGCCCTCCTAGGGGGGATGGCAGATGAATCACTTCCGCTGTCACCCTCAACACCCTACTCAGTGATCCAATAACATCGACACGCATAGCACATGCCAACATCATCGAAAGCCACTCAACGCAATGGAAGCCATTTCACTTCCAGAGTGTGACAGAGAAGGTAGGTTTTTCCTGGTGGTGTGGATTACAGAACAGTTCCGCATTGCACACCGGTGGGCGTGTCGAGAGGATGGAACCATTCCGTCTTTGAGTGCCCCTCCCCCGGGAAGTCCACTTTAACTCTCCCACAGGGAATGGCTGTGGAAGCACTTCCACTATCACCTTCAACCACCCACTCAGGGATCCAATAACATTGGCACGCACAGCACATGCCAACATCATCAAAAGCCACCTGACGCAATGGAAACCATTTTACCTCCAGAGCATGTCAGAGAAGGTAGGTTTTTCCTGCCTTGGGTGGTGGTTTCTGTGGTGCACAGAGCCATCGAGGAAGAGGAAACAGGTTTTCCTCTCCCCGATGTCTCCCTGCAGGGCATTCCTGCTGCATGATGGTGCATGGGGTTGTGATTGTGCAGCAGCTGCATGATGGTGCATGGGGTTGTGATTGTGCAGCAGGAATGGCACCACTAGCACCAGGGAAAGAAAGGGGCAATGTTTTGGCAATTTTCTGCCCCCGATGGACAGATCGGCCCTATTTCGAAGCCCAACTGCTCCCAAGGGGGCAGAAAGCCCCCTAGAGCCAGGGATATTTTTAGATTATGTTTGGGGGCAGCCCCTTGGGCAAGCGTCAGACAGATGGGGGATAAAGGTTTTTTAAATTAACTTTGGATGGTCCCCCCCAGATGACAGATCACCCAAATTTCTGGCCCACAGAAAACCAATAGACACCAGAGAAAGTTTTTGTGTGTGTCTGGAGTTTGGCTGGCAGTGTGTGTGGACTAGCGCTTGGCTGGCAGTGTGTGTTGACTGGCATTTGGTAGTGACAATGTTGACTGTTTTATTTCTTGTCATTTGTATTTGTGATTCTAATGTTTTATTTTTCCTATTTATTATAGTGCAAAGCTTTTGATTTCCTTTGCTGTGATTCCTGCTTGCGGTTTCGTCACTGGTAGATCTACAGTTTTTGTTAAGTTACATTTTTTTGGGTGAGAAAACATTTTTTGTACTATTTACTCTAAGTGGGTATAATTTCCCTGCATCAATGTGTTTGTTGTAAATGATGTATCAAAAGCTGCATGATTAGTTTCTGTTTTATTGTGTGTGACATTCCCCTTGCATTTGTGCACAATGTGCATTATGTTGTGTTGGGAGTATGTTTTTTGTTTTACCTTTCTAGTGGGTGCTGGTGTGTCTAGCTGTCTCGGGCAAGTGAGTGGTATCATTTTTGAGTATATAGGTCTTTGTGATAAAGCCACTATGGTTACTACTTATTTTACACCTTGTTGATTGTTGTTGACTTATTTATCAAGATACTTTTATTAGTGAGGATTCTTGCTTGCCGCAAGATGACTGTTCAGCGGGTTGTTGGTATGCTTTTGAATCTTCCTATGACCATGATTCTGAGACTGACTTTGCATCTGAGGCAGTCCAAGATTCCAGCAGTGAATTTTCTTTCTGAGAGAAATTATCTGATGATGAAGCCACTCTCAGTGTGGACAAAGTGCCTCTTTTAGAGGAGGTCACTGATGTGCCGATAGTGCAGCAAGATGCATCTGGATTGCAGTCTGAAGCTGCAAGGCTGCCCAATGAAAGAGCTGAATTCTGGATTGCCCCAAACCTGGTGCAGCCGGCAGTGCCTGCCTGTACTGGTGTCACAGGGTGTAGAGTGAATACTGAAAACGCTTTGCCTATACATTTCTTTCAGTTCTTTCTGGACAATGTATTTTTGAATGAGATTGTTGAACAGACTAATTTGTATACTGAACAGTAATTGAGGGACAACAGTGCCAGACTTAGGCCCGCTATGGAGCTAACCAGTAGACTCCCACAAATCTGGATGAGATGAAGATGTTTTTCAGTTTAACTCTTTTGATGGGCTAGATAAGGAAGCCGTCACTGTCTTCATATTGGTATACAAGTCTCTTGATAGCAATGGCTATTTCCTGCAAACATGAGTCGTGACTGATATTTGTACCTGCTTCGGATGCTGTGTTTTGTTGATAATACTTTAGTGTTGCCACAAGATCACGCTGGTTGTGACAGTCATTTTCAGATTCGGCCTGTCCTTGATCACTTTGTAGATCGTTTTTCAGAGATCTGTGTTCCAGGGAAAGAAATAGCTATAGAAGAGACTTTGGTCCTGTTAAAGGTCTGTTTCATTTTTAGGCAGTACATTCCTACAAAGAGGGCATGTTATTGAATTAAGATCTGCATGCTGTCTGAAAATAGGACTGGAGATATGTGTTTAATTTCAGGGTTTACACTGGTATGGATTCCAGTATTGAACCCCCCCCCCCCCGGTTGTCCACCTCCATTTGAAGTTAGTGAGAAGATTGTGTGGGATCTTGGTAGAGGACATTTTAAACAAAGGTCACCATTTATATGTAGATAACTTCTACACCAGTGTGCAAATGTTTAGGGAATTGGTCAAAGTGGACACTGTGACTTGTGGCCCAATCTTCACTAACCGTGAGAGTTCATTTATTTAAAAAAAAACTTGAGATGGGACAGTGCAGTGCTTTGTATAGTGATGAACTTCTAGCTGTGAAATTTGCAGACAGGAGACGTGTACATGCTGACTGCCATCCATGATGAAAATACTTCACCTGTGACAGTTTGAGGTCAGGTTTCTGAGTTGCGCAAACCTGTGTGCATTTTAGACTATAATACACACATGAGTGGTGTTGATAGAGTAGATTATAGGTTGGAACCTTACACTGCTGTTTGTAAGGCTTATATTTGGTATAAGAAGTTAGTTATCTATTTATTCCACTTAGAAAACTTTCATGCTTTTGCTGTGTTCAAGGATTGTTCTCTAGTCAAAAAGGACAGTTGTTCAATTTCAGCAGTCTGTGATAGGTAGCCTCTTTGTAGTGGAATAGGCAAGTGTTTGTAGAGTTGAAGTGGTAGAGGATGTGTCTAGATTGAAACATCACCACTTTGCTGATCACATTCCTCCCACACCCAAAAAAGACTTTCCTAGTAGGAGATGTAGAGTCGGAATGTGAAGAGGTGCTCGGAAGGAGAGACTTATTTATTGCCCTAACTGTCCTTCTAAACCTGGACTGTGTGTGGCCCTTGTTTCAGAATGTACCACACTCAAAGGATTTTTTGGGAGCTACTTTGAGTGTAAAAGTGAACTGCCTGTTCTATATTGTTTTATATTTTTTTGCTCAGTTTCATGGTTGACATTAGTGTCATGTATCTAGAGCTTTTGTGTTTGTAGATTTGTATTGAATTACAATTAGTTTGTGTTTTCTTTTTCGTGATAGCGGTGTGTGGAGTGGTGCTTGGTTGGTGTGTGTGTGGAGTGACGTTTGGCTGGCAGTGTGTAGGGACTGGCACTTGGCTGTCAGTGTGGGTGTGCTAGCGCTTTGGCTGGTAGTGTGTGAGTAGTGACTTGCTGCTAGTCACTACATGTGGGTACGTGGGCATGTGGGCATATGAAAGAGATGGATCCTTGAATGGCACTGTCTGTTGATGTGAGTGTTTGAATGTGCTGCGCCTCGGCTGGTGACGTGAATGGTCTTGTGTGTGTCACATATGAAAGGTGTGTGAATAGACTGTAAAGCGGTTGGTGCCTTGGGCTGTGAGTCATTTGCTAAGTTTTTTTACCTTTCATTTATCAACAGTGCAGTTCATTTTTGTGAAATATTTTATTATTAAAATTTTAGATATTGATCCATCACTCACAATCCTGCTAAATCCAACCAGTATGTGCGTGTACTTGGTGAATGTATGGTTGTGCAGTATTAATTGTCTTTTCTGTGTTTCTCTGCCAGGATGTACATTGTCTCTTGTTGGAAATGTGGTAATGTGCTGGGCACACAGCTGGCAGTGTAACTTGTCTTTTGTGTGTCACGTATGAAAGGAGTGTGAATGGCCTGTAAGTAGTTGGTGCCTTGTTGCGGCTTTACAACTCACAAGCGATGAGTTATGGGTTCCGTTTTTGACCTTTCAATTATTAACAGTGCATTTCGTTTTTGTGAAATCTGTTGTTAATAAAATAAGTTGAACCATCACTCACCCTCGTGCCAAATTCAACCAGTATGTGTGTGTAAAAATAATAGTGGGCAGCCACAAGAAGTATTTATTGCACTTCTTCTCGTAGTTGGAAATTCAGCTCATGAAAAAAAAAACACTTCTCTGTAAATAGGCAGCAAAGCACAGCCCTGACATGCAAGATGTCTTGGATGGGAACCCAACAATAAAACAAGCCACCATTTAGGTTGGTGGATGAGGGGTTGTTATAACAAAGCCTAAGGGTTTTCTTTTCCATAATTTGAGTGTTTTGGACATCACAGAAGTGAGAGACTTAGTAGCGTGCTTGCTTTTTGTCTAGGAAAAATCTACCACCTCTATACCTGGGGAATACAGGGCAGAGTGCCTCTTGTAGTTCCCAACAACTTTTCTTACCCATGATCCCCTTCAAATCTCCTTTATTTTCCTTGCTATATTCTTCCAGAAAAAGAAATAAACCACAAATTTCTTACCACCCAGCGTACTCCTCAGTCTCCTGATAAAAATGATACCTCACTTGTGTGGGTGTCCAAAGCAGAGTCAGAATTAAAAAGTATTTTAAAAAACTGCTCTTATAACCACTCTTTTTATGCCCCCTCACTTTCTACATTTGCCCCTTCCCTGTCGCAGGCACTTGTCCTACCCACACTTCTTCACCAAGGTCTTCTACAACGGGTATCCGAAAAGGGCTCCACGGGGTCGGATCAGATTGTTGACTTCATCCCGCTGAAGAAAATCTCCAAGACAAATACTAATTCTGAAGGTAAACTTTTGACCGAGGCCTCCTGCTTGTTGTAGCCTAGTCGGGCTCCATCGGTCAGCCTTCAACTTTGAATTTGCCCCGGTCGAGGTGCGACAAGATGTCCCGACAGTCTCTTTTAGTTCTAAGCGCTAAAAAACATTTAGGCCCATATTTATACTTTTGTAGCGCCGCATTTACGTCGCTTTTTGATGCAAAAATGATGCAAACTTGCAAAATACAATGTGCCGCTTTTGCATAAAAAAATTACGCAAATGCGGCTCTAAAAAAGTATTATTATTTAAAAATTCATGTCTCTGGTTCCCCTTATCCGATTTTATTCATTTTGGTGTCAAATTAAAGATACAAATATTTAACATTTTTAAAATAAATTGGTTTTAAATTTTTTAACTGTTTCCTGCGTTTTTTATTTTTTTACTTTTTTGAGACGCTTGAATTCTTCACATTCATGAATTAAGACTTGTTGTTCGTTGCCATGCTATCAAGGGTTGAGTTGGGGTTTATTTATTGAGGCCTAATTGAAACCAGTGGGGATTAGTGGCCTATTGCTAAGTGTAGGTACTTACCTGCCCACACCATTAATCCACTTACCAACAGTGCAGCTTTGCTAGGTTTCCCTGGATGCCAGTTAAGCTAGGGCCCAAAATCCATAGTTTGGCACATTGCAAAAGACCAGTCAGTTTTCAGTAGAAAAATGTGATGTGTCCACATTGTGTTTTGGGGCAGTTCCTGTGGCGGACACTAGGCATACCCACACAAATGAGGTATCATTTTTATTGGGAGACCAAGGGGAACGCTGGGTGGAAGAACGTTTGTAGCTCCCCTCAGATTGCAGACCTTTGCATCACAGAAATATGAGGAAAATGTGTTCTTTTAGACACATGTTGAGGTTTGCAAGGAATTCTGGGTAGAGATATTCAGTAAAAGCTACACAAGTCACCCCATCCTAGATTTCTCTAGGTATCTAGTTTTAGAAATTTTACAGGTTTGCTAGGTTCCTCAAGATGTCGGCTGAGCAAGGGCCCAAAATCCACAGCTAGGCACATTGCAAAAAAACAGTTAGTTTTCTGTGGGCAAAAAGTGATGTGTCCATGTTGGGTTTTGGGGCGTTTCCTATCACGGGCACTAGGCCTACTCACACAAGTGAGGTATCATTTTTATAGGGAGACTTGGGGAATTGCTCGGTGGAAGGAAGTTTGTGGCTCCCATCAGACTGAAGCACTATGGGGGTCATTCCGACCCCGGCGGGCGGCGGTCGCCGCCCGCCTCGCGGGAACCGCCAATTGGCCACTCCGCGGTCAAAAGACCGCGGAGGCCATTCTGACTTTCCCGCTGGGCCGGCGGGCGCCCGCCAAGGGAGCGCCCGCCGGCCCAGCGGGAAAGGGCCTGCAACACAGAAGCCGGCTCCGAATGGAGCCGGCAGTGTTGCAGGTGTGCGACGGGTGCAGTTGCACCCGTCGCGCTTTTCACTGTCTGCTAAGCAGACATTGAAAAGCATACTGGGGCCCTGTTAGGGGGCCCCTGCACTGCCCATGCCAGTGGCATGGGCAGTGCAGGGGCCCCCAGGGGCCCCGGGACACCCGTTCCCGCCATCCTGTTTCTGGCGGTGAAAACCGCCAGAAACAGGGATTCTCCCAGCTAGGGCTAATCCGGCGGGAAACCGCCGGACCCGGTTTTCCGACCGCGGCTTTACAGCCGCTGTCGGAATGGGCACTGAAGCACCGCCAGCCTGTTGGCGGTGCTTCCGTTGCCCGCGGCCCTGGCGGTCTTGGACCGCCAGGGTCGGAATGAAGGCCTATGTATAACAGGAATTTGAGGAAAATGTGCTTTTTAGACAACTGTTGAGGTTTGGAAGGAATTCTGAGTAGAAAAGTGTGTCAAGAGCTACACACGCCACCTCATCCTGGATTCTCCCAGGTTTGTAGTTTTAGAAAATGAGCGTGTAGGAAAGTCCTCCTTTTTGCCCTGGTCACCACCAAACTTTTTGGATAGATACTGGTGGGTACTGACTCTTGGCTGTGCCCTGGGTACTACTTACCAGTTCCAGGGCCAGTGCTTTGTGTAAAGTGGAAATGAAAATTAGGCTAATTATAATTGGCAGTATCAACCTACCTATAAGTCCCTAGTATATGGTAGGGTATGTAGATGTAAGGACCCCAGCATAGGTAGTGCACTCATAGGTGCACTGCTGAGGTGCCCAGTGTAATTTTAAAGGCTGGCCTGCCTTGCTGGCTGCTTCTAAACTAAAGTTATATGCAAATTCAACTTTGGAATTAAAGGTACTTCCAAAGTCTTAAAACCTTATTTCTACATATATGTCACCCCATAAGGTGTGCCCTAAGTGACCCTAGGGTTGGGTGCTATGTAACTATTAGCAAGGACCTTATAAAATCGTTTTATAATTTATAAGCCCTGGTGAATGGGCTCCATAGGTTAAAATGGGGAGACTTTATTTTGATTAATGGAGTCCCTTTAGGAGGTAGATATTTCGAGTTTGGTAGTAAATCAATTGTTATACTAAATCCCACAACTTGCCATTGTTGGATTTAATATAACTAGTTCAGGGAAAGAGTTTTAAAACTCTACCTGAAAGTTGCCAACTTCAGTTCTGTGGTGCCCTTCTCTGATTGGCCAGCCTCTCGCAGCCTGGCCAGGCTGTACACAAATGAAGTGCCTGGGAGAGGAGATGTGCCTCAGCAGATGGTGAAACAGGATGGGGGAGAGCAGCTAAACTGATCTTCAAAGGAGGGAAGGACATTTTGAGCAGCTCAGTTCCTCCCCCATTTTCTGCAACCCCCAGACAATTAGGTGCTCTCTTGATTAGATTAGGAGAGGGAAGGAGAGGGGTGTGTTAAGGATTTTTAGCAACACCAGTGGGTGCGCTCAGCCAGACCTAACCTCTCCAATTCAGTTTCAGCCATGTTGGATTTTTAAAGAATGTTGCTCCCTGGGATTGATTTTTGACACACTTCCCAGAAAGTGGTCATCCATCGGGGTAGTGGCCTGTCTGCTGATTGGACAGTTGCCCCCCCCCCTGATTTTCACCCCAGGAGCAAGGATAAATATGGCCAAACTGTACCAACACCTCAAATCCCTGCAATGAACAAAATCAGAAGAAGGTCTGCCCTACTGGACCCTGACATGCACCTGGACACTGTACTCTGAAGGACTGCACCAACTGCTCATTTGGGCTTGACCACAAAAAGGACTTATCCTGGCTTCAACTGGTTCAAGAAGTGACTCCCTGCTTGCTATAGGTGACAAAAAGCTAAACAGAGTCCACTTTCTCAAATTCTGAAGAACACGGGGACAAAGGAGGTGCAAAACGCAGTTGGTGCAGCACAACAAAGGAAGGTCCCACACTGCAGGAGAACAACTCAGCGAGCAGAGCAGCGCAAGATGGAGTGCTGGGGACCTGGGTCAGGCTGTGCATGAAGGAATTTAGCAAATAGTGCACAGAGGCCTCAGGAGGTGAAGAAGATGCAGTACACAGGGGTATCGTTGCTCTCAGGGAAGGCAAGGTCTTAGCTCTTCCAAATTGTGTCAGCAGGTCCTCAGGGCAGTCTATGTCGATGATGTCCACCCACTGTGTCCTTAGGAGCATGCTCAGCGCTGTGAGAGGAGTACAAGGGTACCGGTCGTCATCTTGGAAGGTGTCTGCAGGAGCAGTGGAGTGACTCCCGTCACTCCACTGGTGATTTCTTCCGTCCTTCTGGTGCAGGATGAAGACAGGGAGTCCTCAGAGTGTGCACACCATGGAAACTGTTGCAGTTGCTGTCTGAAGCTTAAGTTTCAGAGGAAAAGTATCCCTTGTGGATACTTTGTTGATGTTACAGCTGTTCCTGGAGCAGGCTGCTGTTGATCCGAGGTCAGATGATGATGAAGTAGTTGCAGAGGATTCCTGAAGGAAACTTGCAAGCAAAATCTGAAGCGAACCTACAGGAGAGACCCTAAATAGCCCTCAGAGGGGGATTGGCTACTTTATCAGGTGTGGACCTATCAGGAGGGGTCTCTGACGTCACCTGCTGGCACTGGCCACTCAGAGGCCTCCAGAGTGCCCCCACACCTTGCAAAGCAAGATGGCTGAAGTCTGGGACACATTGGAGGAGCTCTGGGCACCTCCCCCTCTGGTGGTGATGGACAGGGGAGTGGTCACTCCCCTTTCCTTTGTCCAGTTTCACACCAGAGCAGGGGACAAGGGGTTCCTGAACCGGTGTACAATGGTTTATGCAAGGAGGGCACCATCTGTGCCCTTTAAAGCATTTCCAGAGGCTGGTGAGGCTACCCCTCCCCAGCCTGTAACACCTATTTCCAAAGGGAGAGGGTGTAACACCCTGCTCTCAGAGGAAATGCTTTGTTCTGCCTTCCTGGGACTGAGCTGCCCAGACCCCAGGAGAGCAGAACCCTGTCTGTGAGGTGGCAGTAGCTGTAGCTGCAGTGCAAGCCTCAGAGAGCTGGTTTGGCAGTACTGGGGATCCATGGTGGAGCCCCCAGGATGCATGGAATTTGCTCCCCAATACCAGTTTTGGAATGGGGGACAAGTTCTTGATCTTAGACATGTTATATGGCCATATTTGGAGTTACCATTGTGAAGCTACATATAGGTATTGACCTATATTTAGTGCACGCATGTAATGACGTCCCCGCGCTCACAAAGTCCGGGGAAAGGCCTGAACCATGTGGGGGCACCTTTGCTAGTGCAAGCGTGCCCTCACACTTAGTAACTTTGCACCTAACCTTCAGCAAGTGAATGTTAGACATATCGGTGACTTATAAGTTACTTATGTGCAGTGAAAATGGCTGTGAAATAACATGTGTGTTATTTCATGCAGGCTGCAATGGCAGCCCTGTGCAAGGGTTTGTCCGAGCTTCCTATGGGTGGAAAATGAAATGCTGCAGCCCATATGGATCTCCTGGAACCCCAATGCCCTGGGTACCCAGGTACCATATATTAGGGACTTATAAGTGGGGTCCAGTGTGCCAAATGAAATTGGTAAATAAACTCACTAGCCTACAGTGACAAATTTAAAAGCAGAGAGCATAAGCACTGAGGTTCTGATGAGCAGAGCCTCAGTGACACAGTCAAGCACTATACAGACACACACACTTGGCCATAAACTATGAGCACTGGGGTCCTGACCTGCAGGATCCCAATGAGACAGGCAAAATCATACAGATAAAAATGGGGTTAACATGCCAAGGAAGATGGTACTTTCCTACAGACACGGGCCGTGGGCATTGGGTGCACAGGGGTCAAGACTCACATATCCGGAGTAAGGTGGGAGTCCTTTGTTGTAGTTTTTTCTTAGACAGAGCCACTGTCCTCTAGAGTTTTTGGTCCTTTTGGGTGCAGGTCAGTCTTCTGGAGCTTGGCATAGGTCACTGGTCCCACTGGACACGTTGCTGTTCTTTTGCAGCTCCTTTGAAGCAGGAGATAGGCCGCTAGGGCTGGGGCCAAAGCAGTTGTTGTCTTACTTCTTCTCTGCTGGGGGTTTCAGCTAAGCAGTCCTTCTTCTTCTTGTAAGTTGCCAGGAATCTGGTGAGCTGGGTTCAAGGAGGCCCTTAAATCCTAGATTTAGGGGTGTTTTAGGGGTCAGAAGGCAGTAGCCAATGGCTACTGTCCCTGAGGGTGGCTACACCCTCCCTGTACCCACTCCCTTTGGGAAGGGGAGCACAAACCTAATCCTATTGGTCCCTGTCCTCCATACCAAGATGGAGGATTTTACAAGGAGGGGGTGTCACCTTAGCTCTGGACATCTTAGGGGTGGTCCTAGCTGAGGTGGTCACTCCTCCCTGTTTTCCCTAATTTTACCACTGGACTTGCTGCCAAAAGTGGGGCTTGATCCGGGGGCAGGCATCTCCACTAGCTGGAGTGCCCTGGGGCACTGTAATCTGAGGCATGAGCCTTTGAGGCTCACCACCAGGTGTTACACTTCCTGTAGCGGGGAGGTGTGAAGCACCCCCACCCAGGACAGGCTTTGTTTCTGACCACAGAGCGCACAAAGGCACTCACCCCATGTGGTCAGAAACTTGTCTGAAACTGACCTACACTAGCAGTTTGGCTAACATATAGGGGGTATCTCTAAGATGTCCTCTGTGTGCATTTTTCATAAATCCCACACTGGCACCAGTCTGGGTTTGTTGTGCTGAGAAGTTTGACACCAATTCAGTGACGCCATTATGGAGCTGTGGAGTTCGTAATGATAAACTCCCAGACCATATACTCACTATGGCTACACTGCACTTACACTGTCTAAAAATTTAATTAATCACTATACGGGCACTATCCCTGTGGTATAGTGCACCCTGCGTTCAGGCTGAAAGGTTTGCTAGAGGGGTGACTTACCTATGACACAGGCAGTGGTTTGTGGGCACGGCACCCTGAAAGGGGTGCCATGTCAACTTTACCCTTTTCTCCTCACCAACACACACAAGCTGCAAGGCAGTATGTATGTGCTTGTTAACGGGTCCCCCAGAGTGGCATAATACATGCTGCAGCCCTTAGAGACCTTCCCTGGCCACAGGGCCCTTTGTACCATGGGTACCTTTTACAAGGGACTTAACTGTGTGCCAGGGTTGTGCCAATTGTGAAAACAAAGGCAGTTTTTGGGAAAGAATACTGGTGCTGGTGCCTGGTTAGCAGGGTCCCACCACACTTTCAATCAAAGTTGGCATCAACACTATGCAAAAAGTGGGGGGGTAACTATGCCAACAGTGGCACTTTCTTACAGAGAACATATACACTTTAGCATTGGTTAGCAGTGGTAAAGTCCGCAGAGTCCTAAAAAGAGCAAAAACAGTGTCAAAAAGTAGAGGGAGGCAGGCAAAAAAGTTGGGGGTGACCATCCTAAGGCTGTCAGGTCTAACATGTGTCTTCCCCAGCTGAAAGTAGGGAGAGCTACCCAACCCCTTGGGAGCTCTCATTGCTAAGGCGGAAGTATCTGGAGAGACCATCAGCACTGGAGTGGTCAGTCCCCGGGCGATGCTCCGCAGTACAGTGGGGAAATAACAGGTATGGCCTCAGCTTCTTCAGTGCCCAGACCAGAGCAAATGCTTCTCTTTCAATAGCACTCCACCTCTGTTCCCATGGTAATAGACTTCTGCTAATAACGACTACCGGTTGGTCTAGGCCCTCCTCATTCAGCTGTGCTAGGGCTGTCCCTATGCCCACCAGCGCCTTTTGGTACTCCTCCTTCCTGGAGACACACCGGGTAGGTACTCCCTTCCCCTCGCAGAACCCTTTCAGCTGCCTGACAGTGTATGTCTCCAGCTTGTCTAGGTTAAACTCTCCTTTCTCTACTTGAGACCCAGACAGAGACATGTTGTTTGAGGATTTAGGTTAAAATGTCAAGCAGAAAAACACAATTGGAGAAAAAGAGAAAAAATCAAGTTGACCTTTAACGGTGGGTAGATAGTGTACACTCAGCTATTGTATGTTACTGCACAAACACAAGTCCTGTCCTCACCGCTGATCACCAATATTAGAAATGGGGTCTCTAGTTGGCAGAGGTATACACCCTTGTCCAAGTAGGGACCACAACCCTAGTCAAGGTAAGTCACACACAATCCAAATTATCCTGTGCCCACCCTCTGGTAGCTTGCCACTGAGCAATCAGGCTTAACTTAGAAGGCAATGTGTAAAGTATTTGTGCAATAAATCATGCAATAACAGAGTGAGAACACCACAAAAAAGCACCACACAAGTTTAGAAAAATATAGATATTTATCTGATTCATTTAAGGTCAAAACGATCAAGATTTGATAATCACAAGTTGAAGTATCATTGTTGCAATGATAAAAAGAGTCTTGAGTCCTTAGAAATTAACAAATGTATCTTGCATGAACAAAGTACCTGGTATGCGTCAAAATTACACGCACGAAGACCATCCAGGTGAGTCCTCTGGGCAGCCAGGCAGCTCCTCTTTGCAGGTTGCAGAATCTGGTTCAGAGTGTCTGTCCCAGGAAGTGCCTGAGTTGGTGGGGTCAAGGACCCAGTTTATATACCAAAAAGTGCCTTTGAAGTGGGGGAGACTTCAAAGAGTGGTTTTGAAACACAAAAGATCCCCGTTCAGTACAACCCTTTATGCCAGGGTCCCAGTAGGGGGTTTGGCAGTCCATTGTGCGAGGGGAGGCCAATGTCTTTTGAAATGTAAGTGTCAGGCCCTCCACCCTTCCAGCCCAGGGAGGCCCATTCAGTATGCAGATGTGTGCATATGTGACTGAGCATCTTGTGTTTGTGGTTGTCTGGGTGAAATGCACAAGGAAGCTGTCAACCAGCCCAGCCCAGACGTGGATTGGAGACAGGTTGTAAGGCAAGGAAGGATTTAAGTACAGAGAAATGCTATCTTTCTAAAAGTAGCAATTCTAAAATAGTAATATAAAATCAAACTCTGCCAATAAGAAGGATTTTGAATTACCATTCTGGTCATACTACATATGACCTGTTTACCCCTTTCTGATCAGTATCTACCGCTGAAAGAGGATATGAGGGTAGTTATAATGTTAGACTATAGAAGGAGCAGGTCTCACAGCAGTGGAAAATGAATTTAGGAGTTTTCCACTACCAGGACATATAAAACACACAGAGATATGTCCTGCCTTTTACCTACACAGCGAACTGCCTTCTGGGTTACCTATGGTCTACCTTAGGGATGACTTATATGTAGGAAAAGGGGAGTTTAAGTCTTGGCAAGTACTTTTAAATGCCAAGTTGAAGTGGCAGTGAAACTGCACACACAGGACTTGCAAAGGCAGGCCCAAGTCATGGTTAATGGCTACCTATATGGGTGACACAATCAGTGCTGTATGCCCACTAGTAGCATTTAATTTACAGGCCCCGGGAACATGTGGTGCACTGTACTAGGGACTTGCAAGTAAATTAACTATGCCAATTGGGTATAAGCCAATGTTACCATGTTTTAAGTGAGAGAGCATATGCACTTTAGCACTGGTTAGCAGTGGTAAAGTGTGCAGAGTCCTAAAACCAGCAAGAACAGTGTCAAAAAGTGGAGGGAGGGAGGCAACAAAGTTGGAGGTGGCCTGGGGGTGATGGCCCTAAGGCTGTCAGGTCTAACAGAAACCCTTGGAGGATCTATACAAATTACCCCTGCTGAACTCAGAATTTTGTCTACTTTTTAGAAATGTATAGCGATTTGGGATCTACCATTGGTTACACAGCCATTGCTGTCACCAACTAGAAGAAGGTTGACAGCACAAAAAATAGGAGAATGGTAAAATGCCAAAACTGTGTTGAAAAATGTTGTTTTCTGATTCTAGGCTGCCTGTTCCAGAACGCTGGGAGGATGGTGATTTTAGCACCACAAGCCCTTCATTTATGCCATTTGCAGGGAAACAAAACAGACGCTTTGTTCTGCAGTACTTTTCTCCCATTTGTCAAAAAAAAAAACTTTTGCTGTATTTTGATTAATTGGTCAGTTCTCTCTAAGGGAATCCACAAGCACTGGGTACCCTTAGAATCCCCATAATTTTGGGGCAAAGGATACAAATTTGGCATGGATAGCTAATGTAGACAAAAAGTTATGGGGGCCTAAGCCTGAACTACCCCAAATAGCCAAAAAAAGGTTAAGCACAGGGGTGGCCATCACAACAGGACTGACCACCCCAAGCCCACCATCAGCACCACAGCCAATGGTTCTGCTGTCCTATGTAAGTAATTTGTATACCCCACTACTAAATGTATGCCTTCTATATACTTTGTTTTCACTTTGGTTGTTTGTTATCTGCATTTCCCTGTGTTTTTCTAGATTTCCTGCTTTTGCAGATGACCATCTCTTGTTTGTACCTTTCTTTGTTCTTTTCTCTTAAATGTTTCTCTTGCTCCTCTTCTACGGTTGTATGTCTTGTTGTTGTTGTGTATTACCAAGAGGTGAAAAGATTTTTGGTAACATAAAGAAGGTCGGACAGCCAGACTCGAGTAGTACTCTAGTCACCAAACATGTTGGTTGATTTCTTGATCACACAAACAGCAAAAAAGTATAGAGGCAACAACAGAGTTGTCATCATGGTCATGCCCACCCCAATATTGTTTTATACTAGGAGTTTCCATAAAAGTGTAGCATGGCAGGAATGAGATACCATGTCTAGAACTAATACCATATATCTTTTACATTCCCTTCTACCCCTTATCCATTTGTAGTATTGTAGCCTAGCCTTAACTTATGCTCTTTCCTTATTCCTGAATTCTCCTAATCCTGATCCCTATTCCTCCATTAGGAGAAACGTTTTTTTTTCCAGTTGACGTAATGGCTGTTTTTGTACGGTTTGACAAGGAATAAATAACACAATCCTCTCAAATTAATTGTGTGTGATAGAAAAAGATACTGATAGATAGCTAGCCTAACTGTAGTGAGGGATTGCTGTTGTCTCTTGTATCAAACACATACTTAGGTGGCTATCTAGTATCTAAAATGGGTGCATTATGTTTTTCCCCAGGCACAGAGACCACCACCAACAGCGTCGTCTCAGCCAGGACATCAGTGGAGGTGCAGTCGACCAAGTGATAGGGAGATGTGGTTCCAGTGGTGGTAGGGACAAGTGGTAAGTCACCTTGCTTTCTTACTGACCATGTACTGTACTGGTTCAGTGAGGCAGCTATTCTGCCCGTCACCTCCAGAGTCCACTCCCTGCTCTTGGCATCTTGTCCCCACCTTAAACTTCAGTGCCATGTAATCTCTGGTGCTACAGTGAGTGCAGGCCATGATTGAATTCATGTGTGTCTGTTGCAGCATAGGGGCACGATGAAACTAAGCCTACAATGAACAAACACAAACCGAAGACAACATGTGTTTCTCAGTGCCCACTAATTTGCTGACTAGTGCTTCAGTTCATCATTCTGTTTTTCTGTCCCAGCCTACTTAAAAATGTAAATCCTCGTCCATCATGTGATGTCTGTGCCACATTTCTCTGCCCAAGTGAAGTGATCTATCTTCCATTACGGATGGATGGTTCCAATATTTTTCCTCCCATCAATCAAAGTGGCTTTGAAGTTCTTCTTCATATTGATTGATGGGATGAAATGTATTTGAATTGTCAATCCATAGATCATGATCATTAAGTGACACTCAACCAACCATTCCATACCTTAACCTCTACCTGGCGCAATCCCTACAACTCACCTCCCAGTGGTTTTATTTTACCTACTGCCAACTGAAGTTTTTTATTGAGAATAATTTGTGCTGAAGGCCTGGATGAAATGTGTGACTAAGGGCCTGATTTAGATTGGGATACTCTTTGACAAAAAAAGAGCCCTTTTGCTGCTCTGTAGTTGATCATATTCTTCTATGCAATGTCTACTGTAACACAGCGGATGGGATATTTGTTTTTCGCCAAGAGTGTGTCTTCTGCTGGAACCTAAATTTGGACTTAAATAGTAGATGTAGGAGGGAGCTGGAGAAGAGGAGGTCTATTGGAATTATATCTTCACATAACAAGCTACAGCTAGACTGCCCCAAAAACATGCTTGCGAGTAACCTTACCAGACCTGCCAGAATGGCTCTGTTATATTGCGCGGTCTAGTATTAATTGTGCAGCATACATAGTTAGATGCCTTGCTCACTAATGGCAGGTAACGTAATCCAATGTGTTAAAACAAAAAGTATATATTCTTTTTCACTATCTATAAGTCCTTTCAAAAAATCACTTTTTCTTTTCTTTCTTTCCATTATATGTTGTTGTTCTGGCTTAAAAGTATTCCTTGCAGTCAGTGCTATGATTGATTACCTAACTATGATGTGATGCATGGGTGGGAAAACTTGGCCTAGGATGTGTATAACTGTCTAGTACCACTACCAGTACCATCAATCATTAAATCAAAATAAAATTCCAATGGGCCTAGAGGAACAGCAATGTTCTGCTACTATACTGTGCTGCTATAGACAGTGTAACCATAAACAAGTGTTTGAAGGTGAGCATCACAATTTGTATTTTGGTATTTTGTTATTCTCCTATTTTCTTGATATAGCTACTCCTGTTGAAGGTGGCAGACAGCGATCACCAGCACTGACCCACCTACACAAACAGCAAGATATAACCACCTGGCTGCACTAGCATAAGTTGGGCAGTGGCTGGCGAATATCACCAGTTGGTGACATGTGGCATTGGAACTTGAAGAGCAAGGGCTACGGGCCCCGGTCAAGGTCAGTTTCTCAGGCCACCAGCAAGGCCTGCCTCCAACTCGGCCACCAAAGCCTGCTGCTGGTGTCCTCTACTGCCACCCGTACCACCACAGCCCTCTCCTCTTCACATGTAACAACACACCGCCTCCTCCACCGCATCCTACAGCAGCTGTCAAACCTTACGTGCAAGACGGCAATGCTCCAGAAAGGGGAGCAGGATATGGCCTGTAAACTTGATGCCCTCAAGGCTTGTTTTTTACAGATTTTTTGTTTTGGTTGGAGGGCATGATGTGGGTGGAGAGAATGGGGACAGGGTTTTTACATTGGACTAGTTGAGTTTGGAATTTGAGCTTCATTTTTGGGGCATTTTGGCTTGGGGAAGGAGTGGGCCTGTTGTAGGTAGGGAGGATGGGTTCTAAAAATAAATGGGTTTTACTTTATTTCTTTTTCATCATTCATTATCTGTCTTGCATTGCTAGCTGGCATAGTATAGTCTTTTAAAGCATTGTTGAGTATGCTGTTGTTCCCCCTAAACTTTCCCTACCTGAAGTCCAGTGCCATGTATTATTCTTTACTAGGTTACATACCTCTTCCTGAAGTCTAGGTATACTATGCAACCAGAGTGGCACTGTCTGGGAACTGAATACTAGTTAATTTAAATGTGTTTCACTTGTTGAGGTTTTGCAGCACCCAACCTTCAATGGATGATTCAGATTAGCAGTAGTTAGTGTAGTAACTATCTTTGTCCTACTGCCTGTAACTATTTATTATGTGATTTACCTCTTCTTCCAAAGACCAATGTAACTACTAAGTAAAGAAGTTTGCCTAGTTGTTTCTTCTCTGAATTGATTAGGCAGTGATACCTCTCGAAAAACTTCCCAAACCTTATTGCAGGTTTTCCCACAAGGGCCATTTTATCAATGGTGGTGGTATTAGTGTTCTTTTCTCACTCTCAACTGTTCCGATGAGGTGAACTCCAATTGACGGATTCATCAGAAAGATTACTTATTCATCACAGGCAACTAGACTGAAAGAAAACACAGCGTTAGTAAGTTTATTATCAAAGGCTGAGGACAGACCACCAAGACAAAAATACACTTGAACTACTGCACACTATCATGGGACACTGGAAGAGAGTCAGACAGTTACTCTTCTGCACTCTGATGATTATGTTAAATTTTTCTATGCCTTGTCATTAAGAGGGGTTGATGTGGGCTATTTTATTGTTCAGGTAAGAAGATCCTGCTGTGAGCTGGTTTTGCTTTCACCACATCTGCCTCACCAAGTATGTGATCCATTTATGGTGTAAATTAAGTCACACCTCAATAAATCACATAACCTGGGGGAAAACGGTTAAGGGTTTGATCAATGGATAAGAATGGGAAGTTGGGGAGAGGTGTAACAGAGACAAACACCACACAAAAACAATATTCATTAGGTCTATGAGCAGCACATCATCAACTCTGTTGTGGAAGGAAGTGAAGGACACATTTCAATTAAATGCACTGTAAACAGTTCTTCCGCCCCAGGTACCCAAGTAATGATATATCTAAATGTCCTGTCACCCACACAGGTCAAAAAATGATGACTGTTAGAAGAAAAATGATAGTGAAGGAACTCTCCAGCCCCGGCTCCAACATCAACAACATCCCGCCATCACAAGACCTCTGCGACTCCCTAGCCAACTTCTTCTACCGCAAAATCACAGACATTCATGACAGCTTCAATACCCAGACCCCCCGTTAACCACAGGCACCACAGACTCATCGCCACCAGCCTCCTACTCCCTTGGAACCACGTCAATGACAAAGACCCCAGCAAAATCATGAACACCATCCACTACCGGTCACCATACGACTCCTGCGCTCACCACATCTTCAAAAAAGTGAGCTCTGTCATCGCACCCCAACTCTGGAAGATCATCAACAGTTCCTTTGAGGCTGCCACCTTCCCAGGGAGCTGGAAACAAGCAGAGATCTACGCCCTCCTCAAGAAACCCAAGGCGGACCCAGAGGACCTCAAGAACTTCCGGCCCATCTCCCTGCTCCCCTTCCCGGCAAAAGTAATCAAGAAAATTGTCAACAAACAACTGACCTGTTTTCTTAAGGAGAACAACACTCTGGACCCGTCCCAATCCAGATTCCGCAGCAACCACAGCACCAAAACCGCCCTCATCGCTCCCACCAATGATATCAGGATCATACTTAACAACTGCGAAACCGCGGCCCTCATCCTCCTGGACCTCTTGGCTGCGTTCAACACTGTCTGCCACCACACCCTACGCACACGCCTCAACGATGCAGGGATCCATGACAGAGTCCTGGACTGGATCGCCTCCTTCCTCACCAGCAGAACTCAGGTAGTCTGCCTCCCCCCATTCTGCTCTGAAGCCACCAAAATCATCTGCGGGGTACCCCAGGGATAGTCCCTCAGCCCAACCCTCTTCAACATCTACATGGCACCACTCGCAAACATTGCCAGATCTCACAACCTCAACATCGTCTCATATGCCGATGACACCCAGCTGATCCTCTCCCTCACCAAGGACCCCGTCCCCTCCAAAACTAACCTCCATGAAGGAATGAAGGCCATTGCTGAATGAATGAAGAAAAGCTGCCTGAAACTGAATTCTGACAAAACTGAGGTCCTCATCCTCAGCTCCACCCCCCTCTGCATGGGATGACTCCTGGTGGCCTACTACACTAGCAACCCCACCGACACCTACCGACCACGCACGCAACCTGAGATTCATCCTGGACTCATCGCTATCAATGACACAGCAATTCAACGCCATCTCTTCCTCCTGCTTCAACACCCTCAGCATGCTTCAGAAGATTTACAAATGGATCCCCACTGAAACCAGAAGGACGGTCACCCAAGCCCTTGTAAGCAGCAAAGTGGACTACGGCAACACCCTCTAAGCAAGAACCACGGGCAAGCTCCAGAAAAGACTGCAACGCAAACAGAACGCCTCCGCATGCCTCATCCTGGACATCCCCCGCCACAGCCACATCACAGCCCACCTGAGAGACCTGACTAGCTCCCTGTCAACAAGAGAATCGCGTTCAAACTCCTCACCCATGCTGACAAGGCATTACACAACTCCGGACCAGAATACCTCAACAGACGGCTCTCCTTCTGCACTCCAACCCGACAGCTTCGCTCCACTGACCTTGCCCTCGCCACCGTACCACGCATCCACTGAACGACCGCCGGCGGCAGATCATTCTCCCACCTCACCTCCAAGATGTGGAACTCTCTTCCCACCCATCTACGAAATACACAAGACCTACTTACTTTCAGGAGACACCTCAAGACCTGGCTGTTCAATCAGTAGCAGCCCCCCATCACCGCCTTGAGGCCCTCACGGGTGAGTAGTGTGCTTTACAAATGCTTTGATTGATTGATTGATTGATTGATTAAATGTCCTGTCACCCACACAGGTCAAAAAATTATGATTGTTGAAAGAAAAAAGATAATGTTTCTAAATGCCGAATTGAGTGGGAAACCTGCTTTCTTCTCAGGATGTCCATCTTGGGTGCCTGGCTGAACCAGTCCAGGAAAGTAAGCACTAAACAGGAGTGTTATGAAACTTTCACCATTTTTGTAGAAGATAGTCAGTAATGATATTGTAGAGTGAAAAAGAAGCCAGGGCAGAAGGTAAGCTTCATGAGGAGTGGACCAAGAGGCAGAGCAAGAGCATAGGCTTCTGCAATCATTCATGATGACTCATGTTTGTGTGAATAACTGAGAGCAGATTCACAACAGATCCCATATACGTAGCAGCATGTACCTCACTAATCAATTTCATAACTGTCAAACATTTATCTGAGTGCATCCATCATGTTATCATTAGGGTGACTGACATCCATATGTCTGTCTCCAGTTGCAGCCCCCCAACCACAACCACATAATAGAGGACTTTGACATTTGAACCAGGACACTAGCTATTCCTCATTTCCCAAATCAATGCACCTCTCTCCAGTCCACAGGACTGCATAGGCCTTTTAGAGTCATCATCATGCTGGTTTCCCTTTGAACTAGATAACTTTGTTCTTCTGGCTTTTTAGGTAGGCCCACCCTAAGTCATGACTCCAACTCTGAGTAATGAATCAGTCCGGATCCGGAACCCAAATGAGATTAAGAGATATAGACCTGCAGTGCACTGCTGTTCATGAAAAAGAAGATCAAACGAATTTGAGCATTTAGTGTAGATTTGTATTTGATAACTAAACTGACTTTTCTGGTCTCTGAAGAACCCAAAAAAAAGTACAGCAAGGAGTTGATCATGCAAGTAAATCTAGCTGAGAGTCAAAGGGCCATTCACACCCATTAGCCCCCAAACAGTGCAAATACTCAAAATCAAGTTTACAGATTAAACACCCTCACTATCAGCCACCCAACTCATACTCACACTCACTCAACATAAATCACTCTTTGGTGCAATAGTTACCTGTTCCAATACAATCATGGTGGTACACTATTGTCGTATTGTATGTATCTCCTCTGTTCCTATGGAAGGAATAGCAGTTTTGTAAATTAATGATCTTTCCTGAGGTGGCCCTGTGAGGGAATGAAAAAAAAGGATAGGCAAGTATTGTCCTCATGTTCTTTACGGGAATGTGGAGGCTTCTTCACTGCAAACCGGTCCTACTCCATTCCAGCCATAGATTTGAATAAACGGTTGGGCTGCATAGATCAGACACAAACTATAGTTACTTTAACAACACAAACGGATGATAGACGGAGTGCTGAACAATGCAAACTCTCACCCCCAGTCACAGATTTGGGTTTAATCCATCGTTCTTTTCTCACCATGCCACCCCAGTTTGGACCCAGCCATATGCAAATCACTCTTTACCCTGTTCCTCATGGGAACAGTCCAGCCCGAACTGCCAGGCCAGGTCCTCCCTGGACCGGAAACAAGCATCCTGGGACCAGTTTCAGGGTATCACCCTTCATCAGCCCTGCTAGCCTGAATCCAGTGCACAGTGAGCACAGGACCCATGTCTGGCATACCCTTCCCACTTAGGGCAACTTTAGCAACAGAAAAGGCTGATGGACGGAGTGCTGAACAATGCAAACACTCACCCCCAGTCACATATCTGGGTTTAATCCATAGTTCTTTTGCTTACCATGTTGCTGGTCTTGTTGATGTAGTTGGCTGCTGTGAGCCAACATCACTGCCCTTGCTGGAGGTTGAAGGTTGAACACCAGAACTTCTTCCCAGGACTCTAACTTCCAGCTGTTCTTCTTCCAGGTCTCTCGTTTGCTCTTGTTTGCTCAACAATCCACGTTTTGTATAGTGAAACATCCCCTTCTGATAAAGGAATGAATATGGGCAATATTTTTTTTTTGTACTGCAGATCAAGTATTGTGACACAGATGAACTATTTGGAGGACACAATCTCTCTTTTTGCAGCCTTGAATTAAAAGCCATGCAACGGATTAAGCTTTCAACCAATTCATGTGCTTCTCCATTGCTGTTCACACTGGACAACCTTTGCAATACCTTTTTTAACTGGTCTCGTAGCAGATGCAACATATGGGTAGCTTGGCTCATAGTACTGTTCTCCTTGCTGACTTTCTGTGTGAAAACTTCAAAATGAAGTAGCATTAGTGATAGGCATTTGAATACCGTCCATTTGTCCGTCTCCATTGTCATGTTTTACCCATTTGAATCCCCTCCTCTTTAAAGGATATAGTCGGTGATTAGTCTGTACTGCTCAAACAGGTGTTGCAACATGTAGTTAGTAGAGTTCCAATGTGTTGCCACCTCCTGTATGAGGGCCTTAACTAGTACTCCATTAGTACACTGAATGATCCACACCTGCTTCTGGGTTTCAAAAGAATGGCTGAAATGAGTGCAGATTCTCCTGCAGGTGGCCAGTATTTTACTATGGGGGTCATTCCTACCCTGGCGGTCATAGACCGCCAGGGTAGGTGACGGAGGAAGCACCGCCAACAGGCTGGCGGTGCTTCCGGGGGCATTCTGACCGCGGCGGTAAAGCCGTGGTCAGAAAAGGGAAGCCGGCGGTTTCCCGCCGGCTTCCCGCCGGCTTCCCGCTGCCCCAGGGAATCCTCCACGGCGGCGCTGCTTCATGGCCCCCTTCCCGCCAGCCTGGTTCTGGCGGTTTTCACCGCCAGAACCTGGCTGGCGGGAACAGGTGTCGCGGGGCCCCTGGGGGACCCTGCAGTGCCCATGCCACTGGCATGGGCACTGCTGGGGCCCCCTAACAGGGCCCCACATTGATTTTCAGTGTCTGCGTGGCAGACACTGAAAATCGCGACGGGTGCAACTGCACCCGTCGCACACCAGCAACTCCGCCGGCTCCATTCGGAGCCGGCTTCCTCGTTGCTGGTGCTTTCTCGCTGGGCGGGCGGGCGGCCTTTTGGCGGTCGCCCACCCGCCCAGCGGGAAAGTCAGAATCACTGCGGCGGTCATTTGACCGCTCTGCGGTGTTCTGGCGGGGGAACTTTGGCGGGCGGCCTCCGCCGCCCGCCGAAGTTAGAATGACCCCCTATGTCTTCTTCTTTGAGAACTTCTTGCAAAATCAGTGTGAGGCAATGCACCAAACACAGGACCGTAAGATATTCACCATCCACCATTGCCTTGACTATACTACTGCCATTGTTTGTGGCATCAAATACCATTCTAGGACCTTTGTGTCACAGCCATTCAAACACCTTACTTGAAAAGTCTTCCAAGATATTTCCTGTTGCATAGGATTTCTCCATGGTGAATATTGCTACTGTTGCTCTCTACTGAACACCCTTTAATGTTTCTTCAGAGCTGAGACCTCCAGATAGCTGTTGTCTAACGTCCAAAAAAGAGATCCAGTGTGCAGTGATATACATGAAATCAGTTGCTTGACAACTGGTCCACATTTCTGTCGTCAGATGTATAGTCTGCACAGCACTCTGCTGCACAGCTTGTCCAACCAATGGCAACACATCATGATGGAGAACTGGAACAGCAACTCTCGTAAAATAGGTCCATCTGGTAACCTTTCTTTTCGAGCAGATCCCCTACCACAAATTCTTTGATTCCCACTCCTTCCACAAATGAAAAAGGAAGGAGGTCAAGCACTAAGGCCCATATTTATAATTTCTAAGCGCCGCATTTGCATCATTTTTTGACGCAAAAACGGTGCAAACTTGCAAAATACAATTGAATTTTGTAGGTTTGCGCCGTTTTTGCGTCAAAAAACAGCATAAATGCGGCACCAAAAAAGTATAAATATGGGCCTAAGATTTTAGCCAGCATTCCATTGTACAAACATTCTGTTAGGTGGTTGTCCACAAAGTGTCACTGCTGCCTAAACATGCCCATAATAACAGCTTGAATTTTTTTTTTTTGTGCTACTGAAGCATGCAAATTCCGGAGAGTATCAGGAGGTGGTAGACTCAATGTGCATCTTGGGGTAGTCGTTACTATATGTGGTGGTGTCTCCTTCTGAGTTTTGAGCCATTTTGAGGTTGCTGATGCAGGTGATGCTGCTGGTGCATTTCTGTGGGCAATGCTGCTTTGTGTAAAGTTGTCATTCTCTTCTTCCTCATCACCTCCCACCATGATCAATGTGTATTCCTCTCTCTCATCACCACTACCACCTGCAGCAATTTTTGAGGTGCTCCTATAACTGGATTATGTGATGTTTTTTCATATGGGTCATTTGGCCTCCAGTACCACAGTGTGAACTAGGCTTAACTCAATGAACACTTGCAACGCAAATGAAGATTATTGCAATGTTTTCCTCCTGCTTGCTAATCGCAAATAAATCCCAAACTGGGGAGGAGAACCTTTTTAGTGGCCCACTTGTGCCATTGCCAATGCCCAAAGGAGGCAGGAGGGTGTGCCAACAATTGCCTCTCTACAATGTTCAGTTCATTTCAGGCAGTGGTGGATGCAGGTCTGAGCAGGGGCTTTAAAAAAATGGAAGCTGGTGGTGGAACCGGTGCCACATCCCTCTGAGCAGGTTGAATTAGAGAGGGTTTGCAGTGTCCTCTGAGCCAGCTTCCATGACTGACTCATCCTGCTCTTCCCCTTTCACAATTCAGAGGCTTTCAGGAATTTTCCTTTTCCCTTGTTTCTTGTGGCGAGTCTCAGACTCAGCCGGAGTCCAATCCATGTCCAGATCAACAAAAGAGGAGTTTGAAGAAGATGGTTGAGTACCGTTTATTTTTCTTGCAGTAGATCAGGAAGCCAATGTTTCAAGAAAAGGTACATCTTATCCAGCAGGACCTCAACCTCCTGTTCTGCTCCTACTTCAGGAAAACCTATTGCTGGCTGCAGCACTGTTGTCCGCTTTGCTCAGTTTTCTGCAAGGATTGGGTACTAGTTTGGGGCTGAGACAACTCCAATTTAGAGTCAAAGCTCATTGCCATGATTGCTGTGGTTGCCTCACTGAGAGACAAGGGCGTGGGCTTGGGTGGGGGTGGTGCCACTGTTAGTGCAGGAGTGGAGCACCCAGCCTGCTGTAAGGAGGTTGGTGCGGCAGGCACACACTGTTACCTAAAAAAGGAGGAGTGCTGCAAGCCAGAGTGGGCAATCTGCTTCTTCTTCTCCTCTTCATTGGCCACTTTCTTGGCAGCACCTTTCTTAGGGGCCATCTTCATGCTCAGTCAATTGGCACTTAGCTGCAGAAGTAGAGTGTCACATGTTGTGGTCACAACACTTTGTGCTGGTCTTCTGTTTGGCAGTACTGTAGGTGATGTATCTTGTGCACCTAAAAGCAAACAAACAAGAAAAACATTTACTGAAATGTGGCATTTTTGCAGTTTGAATTATTCATAGCAGAGACAATTTAGTGAGGCTACTCGAAATAATTAGGAATAAAAGTGTATTGATTCCAATTCATACCATAACATTATTTCAATCACGCAACATACAGAACAGTTTGCTTTATGGGCATCTAGGAGGTGTATAGGTGGCAGGCAGGGAAGTGTGGGGAAAACTGAATAATCCTTTAAAAAATGAATGCTGATGTGTGACCATGGCAGGTGGGAGGTGCGGGGAAAATTTAATATTCCTTACAAAATGAATTACACTGTGTGCCTATGGCAAGCAGGGAGTGCAGGGAAAATGGAATAATCCTTAAAAAATGAACGCTGGTATGCATCTGCAGCAGACAGGGGGTGCAGGGGAAAATTGACTAATACTTCAAAAATTCATGCTGATATGTGTCTGTGGTTTAAGAAAGGAAGACCTGTGGCAGACAGGGGTTGGAGGGAAAATATTGAAAAAAAAATTGCTGGTGTATCACTAGGGACTATGAATGAGAAATCTGTTGGGAGACAAGGAGGTGCAGGGAATATGGACAAAAAGCATAATATTATGAACACTGTTCAAACATATACTACAATAATACTCAAGCACATCAAATTATCAGTGAAAAAATAAACAAATGAACTAAAAATGGCATAGACCTCTTCCATCAATGTCCCTAGAAAATGGTTTTGAAAACTGGAAAAAGGGATTGTTATATTAGGTGGCCTGGCGGAAATGAACACCAGCCGTGTGGTCAAACAACAACAGCAACCAAGGAGGAATGGAGAACAAAGAATACATGCAAGCCTATGGCAAAAGCACGCTGACTAGCTAGACAAAATGGTCACTGGCCACATGGCAAAACAACAGCAAAAGCAAGCAAGGAGGCATGGAGAACAAAGAACACATGCAGGCTTATTCCAAAAGCACATTGACTGCCAACATAAAATGGCCACTGGCACATGGTCATTTAACAACAACAGTAAGGAAGGAGGCATGGAGAACAAAACACATTTAGGCCTAAAGCGAAACCATATAGACTGCCTTCACAAAATGGCTATCGGCCACATGGTCAACCAACAAAAACAGCAAGCAAGGATGCATGGAGTACAAAGAACACATACAGACTTATGGCTGTGCTGTGGTTTGGTCTGAAACCAGCCTGAGTTGTATCAAGGAGTTGGTGGGCATTGAAGTATTCAGTGAGACATCTGCTGATGACTATCTCTAAGACCTTTGCCAGGAATGGTAGCAGGGAGATTGGTCTGCAGGTGGCTAGTGTTGAAGGGTCTGCAGAAGGTTTCTTAGGCAATGGGAGAACAACTGCTTGTTTCCAAACATCTGGGAAGGTTGAAGAAGAGGTGGAGGCATTCAGAACGGGCTTCAGCATGGTATTGATGGGTTGCGGTCCTTTGTAGGAGGTCTGGTGGTGGCAGGGATCTTATGTGGACACTGAGTTAATGGACTTCGTGGTAGTAGACATTTCTTCTTGATAATAACGCACATGTAGTTAGCATTGGTTCTTAGGATAAGATTGGGAGGCCTTTGGAAAGGTCTGTTGGGTATGGTTGCAGGTTGAAAGTGGCTATAAATGTCAGTGATTTAATTGCTGAAGAATTTAAAAAGATTGTTGCAGAGGTCCTGCGAGGGAGCGATCAAGTTGCAGGAGGCCTCTGGTAAGGTAAAATCCTTCACAATGGTAAAGTTTTTGACATTTCTATTGGTGTGGCGTTGATGCCACCATCTAGAACGGCTCAATTGGTGGTCCGGATCATTTGGTGGTAGCGTTTAAGGGCACATTTGAACATGCTCCTGTCTGTATTGTCCTTGCTCATTCTCCATTTGTGCGCCAGTTGTTTGCAGTGGTGTTTTTTTTTATCAGTTTGAGTTCCTCTATGTATCAACTGGCCTAAGGTCTTGACCTTGTTATATTGCTGTGTTTGAGGGGGCAGAGAGTCAATGCAGGAGGTGATCATATTGTTAAAATTCGTGATGGCTATGGGGCAGCTGTTGCTGTGCTTGGGCTGGTGGATGTTGAGAGAGTTGTTCCCGTTCTTGTCAGTGATACTGTTCGGTTTTGGCTGGCTGGTCTGGCAGTGGTCCTGTGTGCATTGGTCCAGGACAGGATGCTGAACTTGATGAGGGTGTGGTCTGTTCCAAGAGACTGGTGTGGACGTATCAACCCTGATGTTGTTGAAGGTGGTGAAAATATGGTCCAAGCGCTGTTCGGCGACGTGTGTAGGTACCTTTACTCATTGAGAGAGGCTCTGGTGTTCAAAGTATTCGATGAGTACTGTTGAATTGAGGTTGATGTCTTCCTGATGGAAGCTCAGCTCTCCGAGTAGAATGTGATTGCTAGCAGCGAGTGTGAGTGTGAGTGTTGTGACAAAGTCAATGACGGTGTCAGTGAAGTTGGAGTTTGATTGGCCTGTTGCCTACTGAAAGGTATTGCACAAGTTGAAGCTGAGTCTAAAATATAATTTCAAAATCTGCTTGATTCCCCTGATCTCCACCTTCAAAAATCCTTGGTCTCAGATACATTATACTTATTGAACTACATATTTCTTTCTGTTTCAACCCAGTACCCCCAGTAGACTGGAATCACTGAGCACTTGGTTATTATATGAGGGAGGTTCCCTGAGCCCATGCAACTGAATGATTGCTGAAAGCTCTTATGCAGTAGCTTTGCTATCTCTCTATCACAACCTGAGCACCTGTGCAAACAGAAAACATAACATAACATAACACAACAAAATAGTTTGTAGAGAAAAAAAAAACTTTTTTTAAATGTAGAGGACATTAATTTTGTATGCATCATTTAAAGCATACCAAATTCAGTCGTCAGGTTGCTTGTACAACTAGAACAAATGAGAATTAGTGCAATTAGCAGGCACATGCATGTATATTGTACAGTTTTTCTCGTATGCTACCCGTGAGAAAGGTTCTTTGCCAAGGAGACGGTTGAAGCTGTATTAAATTTAAAAATGATAGTCAGGGAACCCTGAAACAACAAATTGCTGCTTAGCTGATTTCCCTTACAAGATATCGAGTATTATCAGCGTTACTGAGTTTTACTTCTCATTGTTTTACATTTTTCAATTGTATTGAATGGCATCGTTGCTTCATAGTAGAGAAGTCATGAGCAGCTGAAGGAGAAAATTGAGGAACAAAAATCTGGAAGGAAATCCAAGGCAAAAACAGAAAAGAGAAACAGTGTAATATTTACAAACCCAGGGTAGTATGTATAACGCTCTTAGTAACACAACACGTTTAATAAGACAATAGCCTCAGTTGCAAATCTCACAGTTCCTGGATGAACTGGAGCAGAGAAGAGAAAGCTTTTGAACTCAAGAAAAGCGCCAGGAAAAGTTAATTTGCTCCATTTTACCTCACAATTCCGAAAATCTACCAGCAATGACAAAAGATCCCAGCTAATGACGAAAAAGAAACTAACACTATTGTCACCACTTTTAGGGCATGATAGATTGCTTGCAACTTTTGAAACCTGAATCTAGATGCACAAGCCTTACCAGAAAATTATCTAAAATTTTGGCAAGACCTTCTGAATTGGTAAGGACTAAGAAAGAGATTATGTGAACATCCTGATATCAGAGAGAGGAGCGAATGTTGTTTTGAGGGGAATTTTGATGAATGACATCTCAGAAGACGCTGATATAATAGTTAAGGAAGCCTGAAAACGGTACCTGAAATGTTTTCTGCTGTATCCTTAAAGGCATGCTTGACCTTGCTGTTGACTTATTAAGCACAAAACCAAAATTGCATTGGGAAGCATGAGTTAAAGATCAGATAAGAGGAGGTTCGCATGATGCACAGACTCAGATATGAAACCAGGTTTTCCAAACCGAATGTAATTCAAGTTCAAATATTCTCTGCTGGTGTGGTAAAATTAGACGCCTCGCAGTTTGATTAGCATTGCAGCATTTTCAATTGTCCTCCTATCGATCAGTAGAAAAGCTACATACATTATTCGTATAGATTGCTTGAGTGACCAAACTGTGCTTGCGCAGGTGCAATGCCAGACATAGCTTTCTGTCTCTGCAGGTACATTATTGGCTCGAGGCAACGGTGATCAAATCTGAATTGCAGTTTCCAGGCTCCCAGTGATTGCCTTTTAAATACATGTATTCATCAAAATCTGCTTTTCATTTTAAGTGAGCGGTCCCGGCAGGGGAACAATCAGAAACACAAATGACACGTAGGCATACAACTGTCTCCAATTACAACGAATAGCAAAATAATATAGCTAAAAACATGTTATTTTATAAGAAAAATAGAAATAATAAAAAATGTCAGTAAATGTATTAGCTTTAACGATTATGTGCTTCAGATGCCTCGGCATGCAAAGCTCAACATATGGAATTTAAAAACAACAATGTATGCCTGTCTTTGTTGGATATTTTCTGTTGTAAAATTCCTTTAAAAAAAAGTAAAATCAACAAAGAAGCAGGAAAAAACAAATCTTTGTTGTTACTATTTAAAATAGATACAGTGCAATAAATCACGTATCTGCTAGTGCATACACTGCACAGCTAAAACATGTATATGTTCATTCATTCTTAGAGCGGTACCAATGGATCACTTCTATCTTATAAAGTGACAGCTACAGAGCACATTGTTTCTTCAAAACTCTACCTGGATTTCTCTTCTGTCGGACTCTAACATTTCTTTGTTTTCCGTGGTCCAGAAATTGTGATCCCTTCATTTTTTGTCGAACAAATGGAACATTTGAAAATATCTTTCACCTGGCAAAGAATAAACTGTTTCTATACTAGAAAACACTTTTATTTCCGAAACGTTTGTCAAATTGCCTTTTTCACAACAAAGAGACTATTTCTCCCTGTAATGTTAGTTTCTTTTTTCGTACCAGTCCATATTAAATATTTATTTTCTAAAAAATGTATTTCCTCTTCACAATAACTCATGTAACCCTTTGGTTTGTGCCCTCAGTCAAAACCTACTCTGCATTGTACTTTATCTAGGATACTGTACACTCTCATTGGATGTTCTGTACATTGTGTCCTTTCACAGCATGCCGTTTGGATTTCGGAACCTTTAGCTGCATATACTTTATTCAGCCAATATTTAACGCTGCTCTACTTCTCACATAAGATGCAACGATATAACAAACTTTAGTCATCGGCCAATTATGACTGTCTTATGTAAATTGTACTACACTCACAGATAGCAAACTACACAAGGTATATCTCTAACATGGAAACTGCATGCACAAGTATATACTTAGCCATTCTTCTCTATCAGTGTCACTTATGCGTGCTGTCGTAGGATTTCTGTCCGTCTGGCACATATTCACATAATGATCCACTGTTTTCACATCTATCCACCCAACAAGAGTATCAGAGGTTGTAGAGGGGCACTATGAAGCCTCAGCACCTCCTCATATTCACACCTTCCATTGAGCTTGACATGATGTCCCATTGCGATAGATGGAATTCAATAATTGCAACTTTCTCTTGGTATCTAGCCAACCTTTCATAAAGATCAGTGCGCGCCATGGCCCACACGCATAGTGTGTCATGTGAGATGGACACTCTCTGACAGTGGTAGGGTGTTCCCACAATGTCTCTATGCCGTGACAGTACACACAATCAGTGAGCGTCTGCACAGCATCCTTGGGCTCTCTTAATGTAATGTGGTGCTTGGGATTGATTAAGGGCATTTCAGGTGGGTTCCTGATGCAACCATGACATAATAACAAAAAGCATGACTTTTGTATTCTACCACCTTTGGTCAAATCTAATAGCACTTCTTAAATAGAGGAGGGAGCAGCAACTTTGTGTTGAGACAGGTTTTGCTAAAGACCAGTTACTGAGAAAGGCTTTGAGGTGAAATTGTGCACCAAAAAGGACAACGTGTAGGACTCACCTTTTGACAAAAAGCATTACTTTTAAGACAGTAGCTCAGAAGTCATGCTCTTGCAGTTAGAATGTATCATTTATTCTCAGCTGCTTCATAGCACTGCCTTATATGCAACAGAGTTCTGATCTTTGAAAGGGCAATGTTGTTTATGAAAATAGAGTTGAATAGTTAATATATCTCCCCTGTTTACAATAATTTGAGAGGAACTTCATATATGACATATTTCTACTAACATTAACAATATTGTTTAACACTTTTCACTGACAGTCTAGGCCTCATGAACAAGAAATGACAGATGTGCCGCAATACAGAATGCGTCAAAAACTTTAGTGCCACAGTATGACAGATCCTAAAGCCATGCTTGCTTTGAATTTACTAAACTGTGCACCATGGCTGTAGGATCCTGACTGCGTTAAAAAAAAATGACAGTAGCCTGTGCGCCCATCGGAAGCAAAAATGGCACTACTGCTGCAAAAGTGAAGTTAGGCTGAAAAGCAGTATGTAATTTGATGCAAGCCACCCAGCATCACTTTTCCGTGTCAAAAGCCTAAAAAACAGTTGAAAAAAGCCACAGTTTAAAAAATAAGACAACAGGGCACACTCCAGAAGGTGACATGCAGAACCCAGGAGACCAGAGACCCCAGGACAAACCCAACAACTCCAGTACCAGCCACGATGTCCAGATGGACTCCCAGAAGAAGGGAAAGAGGAAGTGCAAGTTTAGTGAGGAGGAGAATAAAATCCTGATCACTGATGTGATGGAGCACCAACAACAGCTATTTGTCATATCAACATTTGCCATTAGGGAGGAGAGGCCATATGGCAGTCCATTGTGGACAAGGACTAGGTCAACAGTGTGGCAGAAGTCAAGAGGATAGTGATTGACTGTAAAAAGCAATGGCAAGATTGCAAGCGCAGGACAGAGGAGAAACTGACCTGCAACCGCAAGGCAGCATTGCAGACCGAAGGTGGAAGTCTGTCACCCCAGGAGCAGCTGGATGATTGGAGGAGATGGTGGCAATTGTCATCCATGAAGAACTGGTGGCAGGAGTACTAGAACATGACAGCATGGCATATGATGAACAACTAGAACCACAGGTTAAGTCTCAACGAGGGGCACTGTGGCAACTAGGTAATGTCATATGGTGCTGGCAGCTAAAATGCACTGTCTGCAGGCCAAAGGGTAGTATTCTGGCACTTCTATGGTTAAACAACAAAGGCATGCAATGCGCTCTGACCACCCACATTTTGCACAGCCTAGTCCAGACCTGTCACCTTACTCCCTTCATTGTGTGAAGTGCAGCATCAGTCCATGTTTACGTTACTTTGTATTCTGCCACTTGCAGTGCATTATACAACAGTACTCACCACATACTACAACTCCCAGAATACACAGCAAAAAACATGGAATGGATCTATACACTAAGCATGCACACTGCTACCTTGCACACCTGACTATTACAATGGAGGACACCTATAATTCTGGTCGCACAATGAAGCACTTAAATTTATCAATTTTGAAAGAAGGTGTTATTGAACCTTTTGCATGAACGAGCGCCCCAGAAATTATTTATTTCATTAAGATGACATATAAAAATAACTTTAGATCCATTGTCTAATTTGGTAGATCATGCAGGCGTTCAATTATTGCCACTTATTTTCTCTCCTTTTTCCTTTTTTTATCAACATAAATTTGCTGTTCTGTAAACAGAACAGCAAGACATTTCAGCAAAATGTCATCTTCCTTCACTTATGATATGTCTCACTTGTTTTTCAATGACATCTATCAACTGTAGATATATTACAGACTGCCCAGTAAAATTTTACTATGTGCCCGAAAGGAGCTTTATTTGGCTCTCACCAAAAAGTAGGCCCTCAGTTACAAAGTATTTGAGATAGTTTCAGGGTACAGGATTCGACTCATAAAATAGGGAAACATGCATAACATCCATAGGCCTTTTGAATTTCATTGACTATTCTATTTTGTAAAATCATTACATTGAAAAAATATACATGCACCCACCGACCTCCAGCACTCACAGATAAAAAATATAACACGAACAAATAAACACATCAGCCTTATTTTCAAATTTCATTTATTAACTCCCTTTGCTCTCCTAAAAGAAAGAAAGTTTTTCCTCCTTGTTGGCTGCCATCCTTAGGATTGCATGGGAGGGGGGACAGCCTTTAGGCATTACCCTGCATAAACTAGGGATAAACCTCAGTGATATCATACTTCAATGTTAATTATATTAATCCCATTATTGTGCTCAACATCACCCTTCCAAGTAAAGGTCCAAAGTGGGGCTTTGGTAAATATTGATTGAGCCAAAGGGAAGTATTACATTTACCATACCCGAAAGCAGCTTTCCATAGATACTGCACAAATCCCTTTACTGCACCAAAATTCCTATAGCATCTTAAATAGTCTAGTGCATGCCGTACCCACAATGAACCATTGCGATCAGATGAGACTGAACCATAGTGGATATTGCAATAATCTTGTTGTAGCCCTCACAGCAACCTCCATACTCCTTATCAAACTAGGGAGGAAGATATCCCGTTAATGCACTCAAATATTTTAAATGACAGGTTTCCTCAAAATGTTTTCTATACAAAAAGATGATTTTCAATGGATATTGGACTAATCTCATTGTTGCACTAAGCTTTCTGTGGCACCCTAGATGCATGTCATTCCTCACCCGTACCCATTGTCCTTAGCCTGCAGATTAGGGCTGGATGGATCTCGCAGAGTTTTGTTCTGCAGAATTCTGCAGAGTTCAAAAACACACTGCAAGATTCCCCAGAACTTCACAAATGGGCAGAAAAATGCTTGTCTGCCCATTTGCACTACTTTTTCAGGACAGTAGGGCATTCCATGCAAAAAGATCAGTGCAAAAAGCACCACGCGGTCTGCATGGGCATGGCCATTTTGTTTTACCTACTTACTGTTCTCTGCAGGGTGCTCAGCCTGATTTTGTATCCCTCTAATATCTTAATAATCCACCACCTATCCTACTCATCCACCCCTCAATTTTGTTTTCTAATCAGTGTGTGTCTTTGTGTTTGTTTATTTTACATTTTGATCTTTTTTCTTTTTCTGTGACCTTTTGTATTTTTTTTGTATTTCCTTTCTATTTCCTTAGTTTTCTTTCTGCTTCTCTTCCTTCCTTCCTATTTGTCCTATTCCTTTCTTACCCAGCTCCATGTTGGAGGAACAGTGCCATGCATGAGGTGGTTGCGCAAATGAGACTGCTAGCTGCATTTCCCGTGGTCGCTGGCGCCACTGAGGGGTGCAGCCCCACCCCATTTATTGTTAAAGTGGAGGTGGTCGGACTTATTTTTCATGTGCAGCGCCACCCCTGCCATGCTGGTAGCACATGGCAGGCCTGGGAGGGGATACGCCCGGTAGGAGCATTGGCTGTTGTGGGGAAAGTGCACCATGCAGCAGCTGACAAACCCTTGGGCCGACGTACTTGATTGGGAACAAGACCTGCTCAGGCTGCTGGTCATCTAGGTTGCGGGGCTTGATGAGTAATTATTTATTTATTGTGTTCTATAATGCTAAATGTTATCTTCAAATAGCATGCTGCTCACACTCAAAGGAATGTTAAGTTTACTTTACAGATATTATGTGATCCAGTTTGAGCTAGCCAGGTGCTCGCTGCTACCTATTTGTACTCATCAGCACTCTCTTGGGCTGATTTTTTAGAAAGTCACACAGACTTCTTTGTCCTGTCACTGTGATAGTAGTAGCAGTAATATCAGTGATTGTTGTCCGTGCTTCTTATGTAGCTCATACAGTCCCAATCTCCCAATGATGTGTAGTAAGCATCTATGCACTAAAAAAGGAGTTCACTCATCCAAGGGGGTTTTGAAACAAACATAATTTGTTACGTCATTTGTTAAATTACATTAGTAGTTCCAAATGTAGTTTAGGTTTAGAAAATTAGGAATAGTGCTTAGGTTTAGGAAATTAGGAATTAATCTACTCAATACTAATCCTATTCTATAGGCGATTTGATTTAGAAAAGTACAGTGTTACTGCATTTGCCTGTCAATATATTTTTTGGGAGAGTCACTCTACCATTAATCTATTTACTTAGCTTCTTTATGTCCTGTATCAACATGAAAGGGCAAGGGGGCATCACAGGCTGGTGAAGTGACCGCCACTACCAGTGCTGTGGTGAGTGTGACCACCACCAGCACCGCAGCCACGGCCAATGGTTCTGCTGGCCCTAGTAAGTCCTGTTATTATTATTATTTCCCTAACTTTTACCTCTCCCCACTGTTAGAATAGCTTTGCCTAGCTTATTTTCTATACTGTCTCTTAAATAAAACTTGTCTATCTAATGTGTATTAAATTCTTGTTATATCCCTGTTTCATGTTTCTGTAACTCACATCCTCTTGTCTGTACTCTGCAGCTTTCTTCTGCTATGTCAGTAGGCTTTCCCTCTCCCCTTATATTGGAGGCCCAGGAAATGGTTGGAGGAGGAGTCCCAGCAGTGGCAGGGACGAATAGTGGTAAGTCATATTGCCTGCTTCTTGACTAAGTATACTGCATTTGTTAAGCGAGACAGATATACCAGCCATCATCATTCATTGCCTCCCTGTCCATGGCATTTCTCCACCCACGACCAAACTGCAGCATTGTTCAATTCAGCACTGATGTGTTGACTGTTTAATGTGTGTCTGCTTCAGTTAATGCAGCATTGCACAGGTTTCAATGCATTGCAAACCCAAAACAAGGTGTGTTTCCCACTCAGCCACCTCTTCCTAGTACTTCACTCAATTATTCTTTCTTTCCGAAGTTGTTTTGTCCCAGCTTACCCAAAAAATTGACGAATCCATTCTTTACATGTGCCACATTTGTCTGGCCATGTGATATATATATATATATATATATATATATATATATATATATATATATATATATATATATAGATAGATAGATATACATATATAGATATATATGTATCTATCTCTCTCTCTCTCTCTCTCTCTCTCTCTATATATATATGTATATATATATATATATATATATTTATATCTTAGAATGGATTTGGCCTGTTCAAAGTTTTCCCTTTCACCAACGCCAACTCGACAATTACAGTGACTTACTTAGATAAAGCTGAGGACATGATGATCAGTGACACACCACTGTTCTATAGCAAACACTCTACCTAGTCTAATCCCTCTACCTTACCCTGCAGTAGAGTAACTTTCCTTTCCTTTCTGGGAAGCGAAGGAATTTGTTGAAAATAATTTGTGGTGGAGGGTGAAGCCACAGACTAAGTGCTGAATTTAGAGTTTGGTGGATGGGATACTCTGTGACAAAACATGCCAAATAAAATAATTTTGATCCTGTTCCTTCCCCTATACTGCAGCACATCGTTTTTTTCCACTGTATACTTACGGCAGACAGGGTATCCACATTTTAAACGTGACACGTGTGATGCAGTATTATTATTATTCAATGAATAATATATTCATCTGCCTCTTTGAAGTCACTTTGCAATTGAAAGGGAGCTGGAAAAGAGCGGGGTTCTTTGGAATAAAAGTACAATAATAAATTGTCTAGTACAGCTGCCCCAGCTGCAAACTGCAGAGATTAGCAAACTACCCAATGCTATAATGTCTCCATTAATGTTCCACAACAGGATTACTATCAATTGTGCTGCATAATGCCTTACCCTTTAATGAGAAGTAATTTATGTTTCTTTTCACACTCAACATGTCTGTTTATTTTTATATTAGGAAATCCTTTAAAAGAAAAATCACTTTGTTTTAGTCTGCTGATGTTCTGGAGTAGTTCCTTGCAGACAGTCAGTGCTATTTTTATGTGATACATCTGTTGGGAAAACATGGCCCTATGACTAGTCACTTCAAAAATGTCAATGACCCTAGGGGACCAGCAATGGGCTACTACTTTGCACTGAGCATTATTTCCAATTTGTCAAAAAATGTTTTCTCTTCTAGCTACTCCTGCTGGCCCACCATCCAGTAAGCAGAAGGGGGCAGCCTGGCTGCAGAGGCATCGGGTGAAGGCCATCTAGAGCCAAATATACCAGCTGGTGTTTCTGAAGGAGAAGGAGATGAAAGCATCTGCCACTGCACTAGGCCCCAGTACCTCAAGCCACTCACCAGTGTCTCCCTCTGGCCAACATCATCGGCATCACCGACAGTCGCCTGGTGCTGCTCCACCGAGAGCTGGCACGCCTCCATACCCGGCTAGAATATGCTCTCAGAGCCCTATGTTAAATATTTTTCTTTGGTGGGCGGGATGTTTGTTGTGGGTGTAGAGGGTGGGAATTGAGAAGGGCATTTGGGGCAATTTTGGACTTTGTTTTGGACTGTTTGAAGTGGACTTTGTTGGACATTAGTTGGGGGTATTTATTTGTTTGGGGAGACGGGTAGGTCTGTTGTGGGCAGAGAGGGTGGATTTTATTTGTGACAAAAATTAAAGGGAATTGTTTATTCATGTCTTTTGTCTTTGCTTTGCTTTTTTAGATCATCCTTAATAGACAAAAAAGCTGCGGTCAGAACAGCCACATAACTGTACATCAACTTTTCCCCCTAAACTTTACCCATCTGACTGTGCAGTCCTTTGCCAAATAGCTAAATATTTGTTTGCAAGGTTACGTACTTTACTTGTACCTAAACAATCCCCCTGAAACAGAGTGGGAACAACACAATCTATGTCTGTCTTTGTGCTTGAAGATATTAACTTTTGCCACTTTTACAGCACCCAGTCTCTTATCAAAGAGTATACATGTTACTTATTAATACCGCTGCCCTCCTACTACCTTCTGTAACTATTGACCACTAGGAGTATATGCCTATGTTTACAGCATGCATAAAAATCATAATTCTGCTTATCTATCTCTGTTTGCTGATGAAACAACTTCAGCATAAGTTATTAACTAAACTAGTTCACTTTACTTCTTAGTCCTGTGAACTTTTGCCACTTTTGCAGCACCAACCCATTTATCAGTGTGTAAAATACCAGTTAGATATACCCTTTTTCTACTAGCCTCTGTAACTATATTAACTACTGTATTACCTTGTGACAATTTATAGACAAAACAAACTTAGGGCCTGATTTAGATACTGGCGGAGGGGCTATTCTGTCACAATAGTGACAGATATTCCCTCTGCCATAATCTAAATCCCATTATATCCAGTGGGATCTAGATATTGGCGGATAGAATATCCATCACCGTTGTGAGAGAATAACACCTCTGCCAAAATCTAAATCAGGCCCAGAATCTTCACTAGAAGTTACTATTTGCTAACTAAACTAGAATACTCGACTTCTTAGTTCTCTTACCTGAATAGATGAATCGATAGCTGCTACCTCTCTCAATCTTCCAAAACCTTTGCATGGTTTCCCAAGTTGCCTTCTGTTGGAAATGGCCCTTCTGCAGGGTTATCCCCAGACTTTTTGCCTTCCTCCTTCTCTTTTTGTGACCTCATTTTTGCTGGTTTCTTGACTCTGCGCACTTTACCACTGCTAACCAGTGCTAAAGTGCATATGCTCTCTCCCTTTAAACATGGTAACATTGGATCATACCCAATTGGACTATTTAATTTACCTATAAGTCCCTAGTAATGTGCACTGTATGTGCCTAGGGCCTGTAGATTTAATGCTACTAGTGGGCCTGCAGCACTGGTTGTGCCACCCACTTAAGTAGCCACTTCCCCTTGTCTCAGGCCTGCCATTGCAAGGCCTGTGTGTGCAGTCTCACTGCCACTTCGACTTGGCATTTAAAAGTACTTGCCAGGCCTAAAACACCCCTTTTTCTACACATAAGTCACCCCTAATGTGTGCCCTAGGTAACCCCTAGGGCAGGGTGCTGAGTGGGTAAAAGGCAGGTCATGTACCTGTGTAGTTTATATGTCCCGGTAGTGTAAAACTCCTAATTTCGTTTTTACACTACTGTGAGGCCTGCTCCCTTCATAGGCTAACATTGGGGCTGCCCTCATACATTGTTCAGGTGGCAGCTGCTGATCTGAAAGGAGCAGGAAGGTCATATTTAGTATGGCCAGAATGGTAATACAAAATCCAGCTGACTGGTGAAGTCGGATTTAATATTACTATTCTAGAAATGCCACTTTTAGAAAGTGAGCATTTCTTTGCACTTAAATCTTTTTGTGCCTTACAATCCACGTCTGGCTTAGTTGAGAGCTCCTTGGGCATTCACTCAGACACACCCCAAATACAGGGTACTCAGCCTCACTTGCATACATCTGCATTTTGAATGGGTCTTTTTGGGCTGGGAGGGTGGAGGGCCTGCCCTCACACAAAGGACTGCCACACCCCCTACTGGGACCCTGGCAGACATGTTTGAACTGAAAGGTGACCTGGTGATTTCTTAGACACTCTTTGATTTCTCCCCCACTTCAAAGGCACATTTGGGTATAAACCTACCACCTGAGACACTTGCTGGAGAAGAAACCTGAACCAGAACCTGCATCCTGCCAAGAAGAACTGCCTGGCTGTTCAAAGGACTCACCTGTCTGCTTTCTACAAAGGACTGCTGCCTTGCTGTTGGCCTGCTGCCTTGCTAAACTCTTGTCTGGCTGCAAAAGTGCTCTCCAAGGGCTTGGATAGTGCGTGCCTCCTGTTCCCTGAAGTCTTAGGACCAAAAAGACTTCTCTTTTTTATTTGGACTCCTCGTGCGTGAAAATTTAGACACAAAGCTTGCTCCTCGGTGAGAAAATCGACGCACGCCGACACTGCCCGATGTGACACCTATGGGGTGACCGGAACTTTGATGCACGGCCTCGCATGGACAACGCCGCCCGGCTTCCAGAGAGGAAATCGATGCGACGCCTGCCGTGAGAAAGAAAATTCCATGCACAGCCTCCTGGAATGACACACAGCCGGATAACATTTGGGTATAAAATAGGGCCTCTGCCCTACCACATGAGACACTTGCTGGAGAAGAAACCTGAACCAGAACCTGCATCCTGCCAAGAAGAACTGCCTGGCTGTTCAAAGGACTCACCTGTCTGCTTTCTACAAAGGACTGCTGCCTTGCTGTTGGCCTTCTGCCTTGCTAAACTCTTGTCTGGCTGCAAAAGTGCTCTCCAAGGGCTTGGATAGAGCTTGCCTCCTGTTCCCTGAAGTCTCAGGACCAAAAAGAGTTCTCTTTTTTATTTGGACTCCTCGTGCGTGAAAATTTCGACGCACAGCTTGCTCCTCTGTGAGAAAATCGACGCACGCCGACACTGCCCGATGTGACACCTATGGGGTGACCGGAACTTTGATGCACGGCCTCGCATGGACAACGCCGCCCGGCTTCCAGAGAGGAAATCGATGCGACGCCTGCCGTGAGAAAGAAAATTCCATGCACAGCCTCCTGGAATGACACACAGCCGGATAACAAGGCGAGGAATCCACGCACAGACCCTGAGACATCTTGTAATCCTGCGAACCATAGAAGGAGTCGGCCCGCGTGCCAGAAAACGACGCACGTCTTCCCCGAGTGAAAAATAACGACGGAAGTCTGTGTGTGAAGGGGCGAAACCGACGCACACACCATTTTTCTTACCGCAGAACGATGCAGGTCTCCCCACGTGAAAAATAACAACGCAAGTCTGTGTGTGAAGGGGCGAAACCGACGCACACACCATTCTTCCACGCATCTCCTCCTCTGCGGTCCTCTGTGGAGATTTTCCACTCCAAACCAGGTACTTTGTGCTTGAAAGAGACTTTGGCGGTCATTCTGACCGCGCCGCCCGCCATGCGGTCACCGTCATTTGGCCGCTCCGCGGTCAAAAGACCGCGGAGGCCATTCTGGCTTTCCCGCTGGGCCGGCGGACGCCCGCCATAGGAGCGCCCGCCGGCCCAGCGGGAAAGGCCCTGCAACATAGAAGCCGGCTCCGAATGGAGCCGGCGGTGTTGCAGGGGTGCGACGGGTGCAGTTGCACCTGTCGCGATTTTCACTGTCTGCTAAGCAGACAGTGAAAATCATGCTGGGGCCCTGTTAGGGGGCCCCTGCACTGCCCATGCCAGTGGCATGGGCAGTGCAGGGGCCCCCAGGGGCCCCACAACACCCATTCCCGCCATCCTGTTCCTGGCGGTAAAAAACGCCAGAAACAGGGTGGCGGGAAGGATGTCGGAATCTCCATGGCGGCGCTGCTTGCAGCGCCGCCATGGAGATTTAGCCCAGACAGGGGAAATCCGGCGGGAAACCGCTGGATCCCCTTTTCTGACCGCGGCTTTACCGCCGCGGTCAGAATGGGCAGGGAAGCACCGCCAACCTGTTGGCAGTGCTTCCGTGGTCATCCACCCTGGCGGTCGATGACCGCCAGGGTTGGAATGACCCCCTTTGTTTGCTTTTTAAAGACTTAAGACACTTTGTGGGTTATTCTAACTTTGGAGGAGTGTTAATCCGTCCCAAAAGGGACGGTAAAGTGACGGATATACCACCAGCCGTATTACGAGTTCCATAGGATATAATGGACTCGTAATACGGCTGGTGGTAAATCCGTCACTTTTCCGTCACTTTTGGGACAGATTAACACCTCCTCCAAAGTTAGAATAACCCCCTTTATATCACTTTTCAGTGATATTTCTACAAATTCTTATTGCTTCTTTTATTGTGTTGAACAACAAATATCCAGATAAATATTCTATATTTTTCAAAACACTGTGTGGTGTATTTTTGTGGTGCTATATGGTGTTATTGTATGATTTATTGCACAAATACTTTACACACTGCCTTCTAAGTTAAGCCTGACTGCTCGTGCCAAGCTACCAGAGGGTGGGCACAGGATAATTTGGATTGTGTGTGACTTACCCTGACTAGAGTGAGGGTTCTTGCTTGGACAGAGGGTAACCTGACTGCCAACCAAAAACCCCATTTCTAACGCCTTCCTAATGGTGGTGGTAGTAGTAGCAGGTTAGCACTCTAATAGGAAAGATAAGACATCACAATTGAGGTCCCACTCCCACCTAGATCAAATCCAACTATAGGATTAATCAGAAGGATAATCCATCACAGGAAACTAGAAAGAAAATACATAGTTAGAGGGGAATGTATTTATATCATAATCCACCAAAGACTGAGATCAGATTATCACCATGACACAACAGCCTGGTATTATAACAAAACTAAACAGTAGCAACTGCTTCTGAGCAATGTGGAGTTACTATTTCCTTTATTTAAATAAAGAAAACTAAACTTATGAAATTCTTGAGTCAGGAGAAGTGTACTCAGAACATGGTTAAGTGTTTATGCAACACAAGGCCTGAATGATGGTAAATTATGAATAGCATAGCCAACACGCCACACTCATAATGTGGCAGTATACACCGCCAGCCACTTGGAGGTGATACCACCACATTTATCCTGGTGGTCAAAACCGCAAGGTTCTTACTGAGGGCCTAAGAGTCTTACTCCATAGAAAACAATGGAAACGTTGATTGTATACAAAGTACCTGGTTTGCATCAAAAATAAAGCAGCACAGGTGAGCGTGCGTCGGAAAAGTCAGCAATGCATTGATTCGTTACTCGAAATTGAGGCAGTGAGTTGTTTCTTCTCTGGTCGGGTAGGCGATGCGTAATTTTTCTCCATCGCAAGGGAGTGATGTGTCAATTTCTGGATAGGCCACCTCAGATCCGTGCAGGATCCTGATGACTTTGATGCCCAGGGACGTGAGAAATTTGGTTGCACGGTGTTCGAAAACTGCAGTGCGTGGGGTTTGCGTTGTCATCAGCAGCCGCAAGTGGGTGTTGCGCCGTTTCCAAGCTGCTATGCATTGATCTCCCAGCCGAGATGCAGGTGGAGCATCGATTTCAGACATGAAGCGGGTGGCGATTCATTTATCAGCCACATTGCAGATGGTGCATCGAAAATGTCCCCACGGATTTCTGGTCTTGTTCTGCCAATTTACCTTTCAAGGGCCCAGGGACTGGTTTGGGTAACACTTGGCAGGACAGGAGTCTCAGCAGAGAGTCCAAGTGCTGGCAGAGGAAGTCTTTGATGGCCCTGAGACTTCAAAACAGGAGGCAAGCTCAGTTCAAGCCTTTGGAGATTCTTCTTTAGACAGGAATGCACAACAAAGTCCAGTCTTTATCCCCTTTAACAGGCAGAAGCACCAACTGTAGCATAGCCCAACAAAGTACAGTCACAGGCAAGGGCAGCACTTCTCCTCAGCTCTTCAGCTCTTCTCCTTGGCAGAGGTCCCTCTTGGTTCCAGAAGTGATCTTGAAGAAATCTAAAGTCTGGGGTTTTCGGTCCACTACTTATACCCCTTTCTGCCTTTGAAGTTGGCAAACTTCGAAGGAAAGTCTCTGTTGTTCACAAGATCTTGCTTTGCACAGGCCAGTTCCCAGACGCACGCCAGGGGGTTGGAGACTGCAGTGTTTGAGGACAGACACAGCTCATTCAGGTGTAAGTGACCACTCCTCCCTCCACTCTAGCTCAGATGGTCCATCAGGATATGTCGGCCACACCCCAGCTCCCTTTGTGTCACTGTCTAGAGGAGATTCACAAACAGATCAACTGTCAGTCTGACCCAGACAGGAAATCTACAAGCAGACAGAGTCACAGAATGGTTAAGCAAGAAAAAGCCTACTTTCTAAAAGTGGCATTTTCAAACTAACATCTAAAAACCAACTTCACTAACAGATGTATTTTTAAATTGTGAGTTCAGAGACCCCAAACTCCAAATTTCCATCTGCTCTCAAAGGGAAACTTCACTTTTAGAATATTTAAAGGCAGCCCTCATGTAACCCTGTGAGTGAGATAGACCTTGCAACAGTGAAAAACTAATTTGGCAGTATTTCACTGTTAGGAGATGTAAAACACATAAGTACATGTCCCACCTTCAACATACACTGCCCCCTGCCTATGGGGCTACCTAGGGCCTATCATAGGGGTGCCTTACATGTACAGAAAGGAAAGGTTTGGGCTTGGCAAGTGGGTGCATTTACCAGGTCGAATTGGCAGTTTAAAACTGCACACACAAACACTGCAGTGGTACGTCTGAGCCAAGTTTACAGGGCTACTAATGTGGGCGGTACAACCAGAGCTGCAGGCCCACTAGTAGCATTTGATTTACAGGCCCTAGGCACCTCTAGTGCACTTTACTAGGGACTTACTAGTAAATCAAATATGCCTATCATGGAAAAGCCAATTACACGTACACTTTACACAGGAACACTTGAACTTTTGCACTGGTCAGCAGTGGTAAACTGCCCAAAGTATCAAAGATAACAAAAACAGAGTCCAAGACACAGTCAAAACATGGGAAACAGAGGCAAAAAAGACAGGGGAGACCACACCAAGGATGCCAAGTCTAACACCCACTAAGTGTATGATCTATATATGGTGTAAATTCATAAATCACACCTTTACAAATATCAAATAGCCTGGGAGAAGAGGGTTAAGGGTTTGATGAATGGATGGGAATGTGTATTTGGGGTAAGGTCCGATAAAAAGAAAAAATAAACAAGTAAATGAGCAGCACATCACCATCATCAAATCTATTGTGGTAGGAAATGAAGGAATGGCAATTCAACGCAATTCATTACAAACAGTCTTCAGCCCCAGAGGCCTAAGTTATGATAAATCTCATGTTCTGTCATCAACATATGAAAAATACAAATTGATGAAAGCGCAAACCCACACAGTTCTGAACATTATGAACTATTTTAGGTATAAATTCATTAATTCATAAATCACGCCTTAATATATATCAAACAACCTGGGAGAAGAGGGTTAAGGGTTGGATGGATAGATGGGAACGTGTATTTGGGGCAAGGTGTAACAAAAACAGACACTAGACAATAGGTAAATGAGCAGCACGTCACCATCATCAAATCTTTTGTGGTAGGCCATGAAGGAATGACAATTCATTGTAATTCATTGCAAACAGTCTTCAGCCCCAGAGACCTAGGGGGTGATTCTAATCCTGGCGGGTGGCGGAGGCCGCCCGCCAGAATTCCGCCCCCATAATACCGCTCCGCGGTCAGAAGACCGCGGAGGGTATTATGAGTTTTTACCTGGGCTGGCGGGCGGTCTCCAAAAGACCGCCCGCCAGCCCAGGGAAAAACTCCCTTCCCACGAGGATGCCGGCTCGTAATCGAGCTGGCGGAGTGGGAAGGTGCGACGGGTGCAGTAGCACCCGTCGCGTATTTCAGGGTCTGCAAGGCAGACACTGAAATACCTTGCGGGGCCCTCTTACGGGGGCCCCTGCCGTGCCCATGCCATTGGCATGGGCACGGCAGGGGCCCCCAGGGGCCCCGCGACCCCCCCTACCGCCATCCTGTTCATGGCGGCTTTCCCGCCATGAACAGGATGGCGGTAGGGGGGGTCAGAATCCCCCATGGCGGCGCAGCAAGCTGCGCCGCCATGGGGGATTCTGAGGGCAGCGGTAAACCGGCGGGAGACCGCCGGTTTACCCTTTCTGACCGCGGCCAAAGCGCCGCGGTCAGAATGCCCTGCGGGGCACCGCCGGCCTGTCGGCGGTGCTCCCGCCGACCCTCGCCCCGGCGGTCGAAGACCGCCGGGGTTAGAATCAGGGCCCTAGTTATTATATATCTCATGTTCTGTCATCAACAGTTGAAAAATAAAAATGTAAGTAAGCGTGAACCCACACAGTTCTGAAAATTATGATTATAAAAGAAAAATGATATTATAAATGCCATATTGGGTGTTGCATCTGCATTCTTCTCACAATGTCCTTATTCTTGGGTGCCTGTCTGAATGGGTCAGTTAAGCTAAGCAGGAGTGTTATGGAGCTTTTGCCTTTTGTGCAGGATAAGAGAAGGCCTGCGGCTTGTAAAACGGGAATAATATTTCAGAGCCAAGTAGAAGGACAGAAGGTAAGCTTCAATGTCACACCTGTTATGATAACATTTAGCCTCATGTGTCCAGCAGAGGTTGATGAAGGGACATCACATGCCTGTCTTCAGTTGCAACAGCCCCCCAACCACAACCACATAATAGAGATTCACATTTGAGCCAGCACACACTACGCAGCAGCATTTCCCAAATTAATTATTGGCACCTCTCTCTAGTCCACAGAGCTTAGTAGGCCTCTTAGAATCATCATCTTGTTAGCTTCCCTTTGAAGTTGATAATGTTCTTCTTTTGGCTGTTGAGGTAGTCCCGCCCTGAGTCCTGACTATGTTTACTGAAACAAACTGACTCTTAAGTCCCGACCCAAATGAGATTGAGAGATATAGCCCTGTAGAGCACTACTGTTCATAAAACAAGAAGAGCAAAAGAAATGTGAGCAATTTGTACAGATTTGTATTGGTTAACTAAACTGACTGGTATTGTCTCTAAAGAAACAGAAAAAACAAGTACAGCAAGAAGGGGACCATCTAAGTAAATCTAGAAAACTATGTAAGGGCCAATGTTCTTCAGGCAAAACCACCCATCAACTCCCAAACATTGCAAATAATTGAAATCAAGTTTACAAATTACTAGATGAACACCCTCCCTCACTCTCTGCTATCACACCAATCATCACTCACAATCACTCAATAATATAACACTCATTGGTGCAACAGTTACCTGTTCCAATACATGCACAGTGGTACACAATTGCATCTCCTCTTTTAGTGGAAACAACACATGGGCAATTTGGCAATGTTGTAAATCAAAGATCTTTACTGGCCAGCCCTGCTCAGGGATAAAATAAGAAGGATAGGCATGGACTGGAGGCAGGCATTGTCTCAAATGTCCTTGAGAGGAATAGAGAGGCTTCCTCACTGCCCACTGGCCCAACTCTAATCCACCATACATGTGCCTAAAATGGTGGGGCTGCATACATCAGACACAAAATATATAATGTTCCACTATTTAGATCAATATTTTTGGTAAAGCAGTTCTACAATAAATAATTAAAAGGTACTATGGTGGCCTGCTCAGTCGGGGAAGTAGAGTTAGGCCACAAACTCAGGGGGTTCGCTCAGAAGTTCGTCAGCTAACAGACTTGAGTCTGACCAACCACCCTCATCTTCCTCCTCCTCCTGCAATGGCTCTGGAACAGTGTAATTGTGTGCTATAAAGAGTGGGTTCATTTTGATCATGGTCACTCTCTCCATGTTTAGAGGTGACAGACTGGTCCTTCTGGCCATGACAATTACCGCAGCTGCACTGAAAACATACTCAGCAGACACCCTGGCTATCGGATACTTTATTGCCAGCTTACTGAGCTCTGGCTATTGGCACATCATCCCATACAAATAGACTAAAGGGTTAAACCAGGTAGACCTCTTTTGAGTCATTCAGATAGTCCTCAAACACCATCAGAATTGTCATTGGTGCTGCTACTTGTTTACCTTCTTTTTTCTTGGTCTCTGCACTTGGCTTAAGTCCTGCCACTTGAAACCAAGCCATTGCAGAGGTTGTATCCAATTCTTCTGTTGCTGTTGCTACCGGTGTTCTTGTTGCTGGTATTGGCTGCTGTGAGACAACAGCACTGCCCTCTATGTAGGTTAAAAGCGGCATGACAGAACTTCTGCCTGGGCCTTCAGACATTTTTCTTTCAGGTCTCTTGCTTGCTCAGCAATCAATGTCTTATATGGTGGTACGTCCGCTGCTCAAAAAGGAATGAAAGAGGCCAGTATTTTTTTGTACTATGCTTGAAGTATTGTGGCACAGATTTACTCTTCAGAGGGCACGTGGCTCTTTGTTGGCTCGGATTATGAGCCAAGTTTAAGCTCTCAACCAACTCATGCACTTCTCTGTTGCCATTCACACTGGAGAGCCTTTGTGACACCTTGTTTAACTGGTCCAGTAGCAGATGCAACAATGGGTTTGCTTGGCTTATCGTGTTGTCCTCCTTGCTGACTTCCTTTGTGAAAACCTCAAAAGGAAGTAACATTTGTGTTAGGAATTTGCCTAGGCCCCACTTGTCTGCATCCAAGGTCATGCTTTCGCCAATACCATCACCTCCTTTTTAAATGACATAGGTGGTCATTACAACCCTGGCGGACGGTGTTAAAGCTGCGGAAATACCGCAAACAGGCCGGCGGACAAAAAAAGGGAATTACGACCCTGGCGGAAACTGCCAACAAAGACAGCCACTTTAACACATCGCCCACCACGGCGGTACAGACAAACAGCACGGCGGTCACCGCCAACAGACAGGCGGGAGATAATGTACCGCCCACACTATTATGACAGGCCAATCCGCCACCTTTTCCGGGGCGGATTCTCCGTGGATAAAAACACGGCGGAAACAGCTTTTGCTCACCTGAACACATCCCACGAGGAACGACGACTCCATGGAGCTGGAACTCCAAATCCTACCTGCCTTTGTCTTTCTGCTCCTCTATGACCAACAGCGACGTAGGCACAGAAGATACCGGTGAGTACTGCATCTACAACACGGGGAGGGGGGAGGCAAAAGTTAGGGGGACAACCACCAAACACCCCCACACCACCCTCGCATATCACAACATACACACCAATGCATTTACAAAAATCACATGAACAACCCACAATCCCCCTGGAAGAATGCAAAGACAAAGCGAATTGCGGTCAAACATTGTAAAGTGCCAATATACATGTCATACAAAAAAATACTGATATATATCTCGAAATCTGTCATAATTATATATACAATACAAGAAGTAGTGCAGATATGTACACAACAATGTCCGTGCACCAACAGTCCAAAAATGCATGGGCGAGGCCCACAATAGATACCTGACCAAAATCCGAGAGAACACTGCCGGGGCATCAGATAGAAACACTACAGGCACCTCAGGGGGAAGGGAAGGAGGGGCACCTCAGCCACATGAATGCGAAGCCAGATCCACGACGGGGCTCCATGCCCATTGATGTATCCTGGGGAGTGCAAAGCCACAGTCTCTCAAGTCTCACAAGTGGGTGGGTTGCCCACTGTGCCATCCTGGGGAGTGCAAAGCCACAGTCTCACAAGTCTCTACAGTGGGTGGCTTGCCCACTGTTCAATCCTGGGGATTGCAAAGCCACAGTCTCACAAGTCTTTACAGTGGGTGGTTTGCCCACTGTTACATCCTGGGGAGTGCAAAGCCACAGTCTCTCAAGTCTCTCAAGTGGGTGGGTTGCCCACTGTTACATCCTGGGGAGTGCAAAGCCACAGTCTCTCAAGTCTCACAAGTGGGTGGGTTGCCCACTGTGCCATCCTGGGGAGTGCAAAGCCACAGCCTCACAAGTCTTTACAGTGGGTGGGTTGCCCACTACACCATCCTGGGGAATGCAATGCTACATTTTCGCAAGTATCTGCAGTTCTCTACTGCTACTGGGTGGGACTGGTGCCCAGACAGGATGAGTCTCCCCGTGAAAGTTCATGTCCTGTCACTGTCCCAGCTGCACATGGGATAAGGATGCCTGATGTGACGGACTATTCATACCCACACGGAGTTTGCCTTGTTCAGCGATGCTTAGCCATGGCAGTCGTTGCCCTGTTCAGCGGTCTTCACCATGGCGGTCTTTGCCTTGTTCAGTGATGCTTAGGCATGGTAGTCTTTGCCCTGTTCAGCGGTCTTCACCATGGCGGTCTTGGCCCTGTTCAGCGGTGCTTTGACATGGCGGTCTTTGCCCTGTTCAGCAATGCTTAGCCATGGCAGTCTTTGCCCTGTTCAGCGGTCTTCACCATGGCGGTCTTGGCCCTGTTCAGCGGTCTTCACCATGGCGGTCTTTGCCCTGTTCAGCGATGCTTAGCCATGGCAGTCTTTGCCCTGTTCAGCGGTCTTCACCATGGCGGTCTTGGCCCTGTTCAGCGGTCTTCAACATGGCGGTCTTTGCCTTGTTCGTCGATGCTTAGCCATGGCAGTCTTTGCCCTGTTCAGCGGTCTTCACCATGGCGGTCTTGGCCCTGTTCAGCAATGCTTAGCCATGGCAGTCTTTGCCCTGTTCAGTGGTCTTCACCTTGGCGGTCTTGGCCCTGTTCAGCGGTGCTTTGACATGGCGGTCTTTGCCCTGTTCAGCGATGCTTAGCCATGGCAGTCTTTGCCCTGTTCAGCGGTCTTCACCATGGTGGTATTGGCCCTGTTCAGCGGTGCTTTGACATGGCGGTCTTTGCCCTGTTCATTGATGCTTAGCCATGGCAGTCTTTGCCCTGTTTAGCGGTCTTCACCATGGCGGTCTTGGCCCTGTTCAGCGGTGCTTAGAAATGGCAGTCTTTGCCCTGTTCAGCGGTCTTCACCATGGCGGTCTTGGCCCTGTTCCGCGGTGCTTTGACATGGCGGTCTTTGCCCTGTTCAGCGGTCTTCACCATGGCGGTTCGGATACTGACATTGGTGTGTGGCATGACGATCTCCACACTGGACATTGGTGTGTGGCATGACGATCTCCACACTGGACATTGGTGTGTGGCATGACGTTCCATCATTGCCCAGTGGGGCTGTGGGATCCTGGTCCCTCCTGGGCTGTGACTCCGGCCGTGGTCTCCTGACCAGTAACGATACTTGGGCCCTCCTGGGCTGTGACTCTGGCGGTGGTCTCCTGACCAGTAATGATACTTGTGCCCTCCTGGGCTGTGACTCTGCGGTGGTCTCCTGACCAGTAACAAGACTTGTGCCCTCCTGGTCTTTGACTCCGGCCGTGGTCTCCTGACCAGTAACGATACTTGGGCCCTCCTGGGCTGTGACTCTGGCAGTGGTCTCCTGACCAGTAATGATACTTGTGCCCTCCTGGGCTGTGACTCTGCGGTGGTCTCCTGACCAGTAACAAGACTTGTGCCCTCCTGGGCTGTGACTCCGGCGGTGGTCTCCTGACCAGTAACGATACTTGGGCTCTCCTGGGCTGTGACTCCGGCGGTGGTCTCCTGACCAGTAACGAGACTTGGGCCCTCCTGGGCTGTGACTCCGGCGGTGGTCTCCTGACCAGTAACGATACTTGGGCCCTCCTGGGCTGTGACTCCGGCGGTGGTCTCCTGACCAGTAACGAGACTTGGGCCCTCCTGGGCTGTGACTCCGGCGGTGCTCTCCTGACCAGTAACGAGACTTGGGCCCTCCTGGGCTGTGACTCCGGCGGTGGTCTCCTGACCAGTAACGAGACTTGGGCCCTCCTGGGCTGTGACTCCGGCGGTGGTCTCCTGACCAGTAACGAGACTTGTGCCCTCCTGGGCTGTGACTCCGGCGGTGGTCTCCTGACCAGTAACGATGGTGCTGGCGGTTGTGTCTCGACCGCCGGAAATGATGGCGCACTTCTCCGCCGTGACACTCACAACAGGCTGGGCAGACTTCCTCGGGACCTTCCCCACCTTCTTTGGAGTTACAGCTGACTCACCAATCGCCTTCGATCCCATTTCAGCTGTTGTCCCACCAGGAGTCTTGACACGGTCCCCTCGTCCACTCTCCAATTTTCACTTTACAGGGGGTGGGCTGCCAGTGCCTTGGCTCCGGGTCCTACTGCCTGCCCTGGTGGACGGTGCACTCCAAAAACCTGGAACACGCACCACTGGCACTGGAGGCTTTTTGGCTGAGGCGCTACGACGAGACTGATGAACTGGAGGGGGGGGGGCAAACAGGTCAATTTGACATAGGGACAGTTTCTGACGGACACTGGGATGGGTAGCTGGAGGGGGTCTGGGAGTGGAGGTAGAGGAGGTGGTTGTAGGAGTTGTCACTTTAGGTGTTTTGGGTGCAGGTGCAGGTACTGGAGGCTGTCGTGAGGTGGATGGATGTTGGGTGAGTGATTGCTGGCGTTTGGGTACTTTGGGAGGGGGCGTCACAGTCCCACTGGGAGAGGTCACAGGGGACGTGTAAATGGCAGTGGAGGTGGTGAGTGCAGGTGAGCGGCTTGTGGTGCTGGGTGTACTGGTGCGAGTCCTAGTGCCTGTAGATGTGGTGTATGCAGGGGTGTGTGTTGACGACACTGGGAGGGAGGAGGGAGAAGAGGAGGAGGGGGACATAGTGGAGACAGTGGATGTTGCTGTGTCTGCATGGGTGTGATGCTTGTGTGAGTGCCTGTGGTGTGTGTGGTGCCTATGTTTGCTTGAGCTACTTTTGGGTGTTGCCTTGTGTGCCTGCTGGTCTGTAGGTGTGCTTGGGATGGGCTGGGGTACAGGGGATTGGGTCTGGGTGGAGGAAGTTGGAGGGGGGGAGGCTGGACACAGGGACAATGGCAGCCATCAGTGCTGAGGCCAGAGATTGCAGGGTTCGCTGAAGGGCAGCCTGACCAGAATGAATGCCTTCCAGGAATGCATTACCGTGTTGCAACTCTCGTTCTACACCCTGGATGGCATTCACAATGGTAGACTGCCCAACAGTGAGTGACCTGAGGAGGTCAATGGCCTCCTCACTGAGGGCAGCAGGGGTGACTGGGGCAGGGCCTGAGGTGCCTGGGGCAAAGGTGATGTCCACCCTCCTGGGTGAGTGGGCACAGGGCGAACGCTGAGGGGCTGCTGGGAGGGCGGGGCTGGTAGGGGAGGTGGCGGCTGTACCTGTAGAAGTGGGGCGCACAGATGGTGCCGCCACCACAGGGGAGCTCACATCGGCGGACGAGTCCGTCTCGCTGGTTGGTGATCCGGTGGCCGACGTGAAGCTCCTCTCGCCCTCCGTCCCACTGGTGCATTCAGAGTCTGTGGTGTGGCCCTCCATGGCCATGTGGGATGCAGCTCCCTCGTGCTCCGGTGCCACTGTACCTCCGCCCGATGATGCTGATGTACAAAAGGACAGGGAGAGCAGGAGAAGGGGGGGAGACAGAAGAAAGAGAGTTTTAGTGCATGGCATACCGCTACCGTTGGCGGACAAGGCAGACGCAGCAGCCCCATGCATTACGCCGTGCTCCTGCCCTCTGCACATGCAATTTCTGGGATATGGCCTACATGGCAATGGTCGAAATCTGCGCACATGGATGGCAAAGGGGCAACTATACATCAACTTGCCTCTGTTCTGAGCTGGGGTAGAGTCCCACAATGCCTACATTACAGAGGGGCCTTGCCTACCTAACTCGCCCTGGCCTAGGGACACCCACAGCCCACCTCCCCCACCCAGACACCTCCACTGCACGCAAAGTCCACAGAATGAGGTTGTACTCACCCCCTTGTGTCTGCTGTGATGTCCTTAAGCGCCCATCCAACTCCGGGTAGGCCACCGCCAGGATCCGGAACATCACGGGGGTCATGGTGCGATGGGCACCCCTCCCACGTTGGGAGGCCATCCCCAGCTGAGCCTCCGCCGTGTTCTTGCTGCAGCGGCGAATGTCCTCCCATCTCTTCCGGCAGTGGGTGCCCCGTCTCTGGTGGGCCCCCAGGGTCCGGACTTCCTTGTCGATGGCACGCCAAATGTCCCTCTTCTGGTGGGCGCTGACCTACATGACGTGCACAAGGAAAGAGGAACAGTCATTACCTACTGCACGGTCAATGTGAGTGGGCCCCTCCCAACTCTGTCCATGTGGCCCATTCAGCCCCATGCATTTCTGTTGTAAGAACTCTGCCCCCTTCGCTCTCCCACCCAGCCCTGTCCACCCAGACCTAGCCCATAGAACGTGCTCCCTGTGTACTAACCTGTTGGTCTGGAGGACCGTAGAGAAGCGTGTACTGGGGGAGGACCCCATCCACAAGTTTCTCCAACTCCTGTGTATTGAAGGCAGGGGCCCTTTCCCCAGACGCAGCAGCCATTGTCGCTTCCAGACCGAGGTCACAGCAGCACTAGCAGTGTAGGTCTTCTCCTGTCGAAGATCAGGTATCTAGTGATTGAAGAGATAGAAAATGGTGGTGACGTCCGCGGCGGTGATGTCCGCGGCGGGGCGCATCATCACCGCCAGCGCACCTGTTCATTGGCTCCTGGGACCCATAGGGTCCAATGTTAACCAATGCAGCATTGCACCGCGCTCTACGACTGCCTACCGCGACGGTGTCCAACACCAGCGCAGTTACCCCACAATTCCATTGTCCCAGTTTAGAGGTCAGGCAGCCGCCATTTCAGGGGCCCACATGGCTTCATTTACTACTGCGTCACACATACCGAGGCCTACACTCAAAACATTTCCCGGATGGGTTAATTGTCTGTTGTAGTCTTGTGTGTGACTGTGGGTACATACCTGGAAGAATGGTGACAGTTTCTTCGCTGTTGTCCTTCTTAGGCACCGTCAGTTGGGACATATTGGAAGATGGCGGAATCCGCCGGTGTACCGACTGCTGGTGGACCTGTTGACAATGGAAGAGAGACATTTGATCGTGACCTACCGGTTCGACCGTGCCACAATCCAGGAACTATGTACCCAGTTGGAGCCAGAGCTGATGTCACCAATCCGCCATCCGACTGGAATCCCCCCTGACGTGCAGGTGCTGTCAGTGCTCCATTTCCTTGCAAGTGGGTCATTTCAGACAACTGTGGCCATGGCATCAGGGATGTCCCAGCCTATGTTTTCCAACGAGTTGTCCAGAGTGTTGTCTGCCCTGCTGAAAAACATAAGGAGATACATCATTTTCCCTGAGGTGGAGTATTTGCCTACAGTAAAAGGTGACTTCTATGCCCTTGGACATATCACGAACGTCATAGGTGCCATTGATGGGACCCATGTAGCTCTGGTCCCCCCCTGCAGGAGTGAACAGGTGTACAGGAACAGGAAGAGTTATCATTCGATGAATGTCCAGATGGTCTGTTTGGCAGACCAGTACATCTTGCAGGTAAATGCTATGTTCCCTGGCTCAGTGCATGACGCCTACATCCTGCGGAATAGCAGCATCCCTGATATAATGGGTCAACTCCAGAGGCACCGTGTATGGCTATTGGGGCACTCTGGTTACCCCAACCTGTCCTGGCAATTGACCCCAGTGTGGAATCCCAGGACCAGGGCAGAGGAACGGTACAATGAGGCCCATGGGCGGACTAGGAGGGTGATCGAACGCACCTTCGGCCTCCTGAAGGCCAGGTTCAGGTGCCTCCATATGACAGGTGGGTCCCTATTCTACTCACCGAAGAAGGTGTGCGACATCATCATCGCCTGATCCATGCTCCATAATTTGGCATTGCGACGCCAGGTGCCTTTTCTGCAGGAGGATGATCCAGATGACGGTGTTGTTGCAGCGGTGGAGCCTGTGGAGCCTGTGGACAGTGATGAGGATGAAGCTGATGAAGAAGAAAACAACAATAGGGAGTCAGTCATACAGCAATATTTCCAGTGAGACACAGGTGAGTACATTTTCAGGTTTAACATAACATTAACTTTCACACGTCTACCTCTATCCTGTACCTACATTTCACTCACTATTTGTTAACTGAGTTGTCCCCTTCCATTTCAGTTTCACAAATGTGGTAACCTACGTGTCAACAGCTTGCACCCTTGAAAGGCTTGTGATGTGTGACATTGGTATGTTAGCCTTCCAATGGGTAACCATTTTTGACACTGTAATTGACAATACAAAGTTCAAAATCATTGACTGACTCCACTTTTATTAGTGTTTCAAGGGTGTTTATTTAAGTGTATAACAATAAAGGGGGGTTGTGAAAGGGGGATGGGTTATGGTGGAAGAATGTCCATGGCAGAGTCCAGTCGATTAGTCTCACATGTACATTGCACATATGGCCATTGGAAGTGGAGCTGGGGCAGTTCCGATTTGGACAGGGTAACAAAGTGGTACAGTGGGGGGACAATCAGGGTGGTCTTATTTCCTGGCGGGGGTCTTGCCATCTTGCTCTGTCCTGTTCCTGGATCTCAGGGACCGCTTTCGTGGTGGTTTTCCATCTGCAGGGGGTGGGGTACTGGTGTGGTGGTCCTGTGGCGGGGCGGCCTGTCCACTAGCGCCGGCGGAGGTGGTGGGCATTTCATCGTCCTGGCTAGTGTCAGGGGCCCCTTGGAGTGCCACGGTGTCCCTCAAGGTCTTTTGAATGTCCGTCAGCACCCCTACAATGGTGCCCAGGGCGGAGGTGATGGTCCTGAGCTCCTCCCTGAACCACAAATACTGGTCCTCCTGCAGACGCAGGGTCTCCTGCAACTTGTCCAGGACCGTTGCCATTGTCTCCTGGGAGTGGTGGTATGCTCCCATGATGGAGGAGAGGGCCTCGTTGAGAGTAGGTTCCCTTGGCCTGTCCTCCCTCTGTCGCATAGCAGCCCTCCTAGTTCCCCTATGTTCCTGTGCCTCCATCCCCTGGACCGTGTGCCCACTACCACTGCCCCCAGGTCCCTGTTGTTGTTGGGGTGGTGGGATACCCTGGGTGCCCTGTAGTGGTGGACACACCGCTGATTGACCTGCCCTGGGTAGGGAGGTATGGGCCCGCTGGGTGGGTGCTGTGCTGGTGTTACCAGAGGGTGGAAGGTCAGTGTTGGGCTGTGGCTGGGCAAGGGGAACCGACTGTCCTGAGGCCCACGATGGTCCGGGCTGGTCAACAAGATCCAGTAGGGCAGAGCTGCTGTCGTCACTGTGAGCCTCTTCTGGGGGTGGAGTGGTGTTGTCTGGACCCTCTGGTGTGGTGACGTTCCTTCGGGTTCCTGCGGGGTATAAGTACATGATTATTGCATGTGTGTGTTTCATGGTGTGCAATGGTTGGGTGTGCGTGTACACCAGTGCAGGCATTCCTGTGTGGGGGCTTGCGTGCTGATGGTTGGGGGGTGTTCTGGGTATGTGCAGAGGGCATGCTTTAGTGATGGGTATCCATGCTTAGTTGTGTCATGCAGGTCTTGGTGTTGGGATGGGTGGTTGGTGTTATGGGTGCATTAGTGAGGAGTTAGGGTGATAGGGGAGTGTGTGAGGGTGGGGGTGTGTGATAGCATGCAGGTAAGGTGGGGGATATGATAGTTAAGATTTGACTTACCAGTGTCCGTTCCTCCAACGACTCCTGCGAGGCCCTCAGGATGCAAGATGGACAAGACTTGCTCCTCCCATGTTGTTAGTTGTGGGGGAGGAGGTGGGGGTCCGCCGCCAGTCTGCTGAACCGCAATGTGGTGCCTGGATACCGTGGAACGCACCTTCCCCCGTAGGTCGTTCCACCTCTTCCTGATGTCCTCCCTATTTCTTGGATGCTGTCCCACAGCGTTGACCCTGTTGACTATTCTTTGCCATAGCTCCATCTTCCTGGCTATGGATGTGTGCTGTACCTGTGAGCCAAATAGCTGTGGCTCTACCCGTACGATTTCCTCCACCATGACCTTGAGCTCCTCTTCGGAAAAGCGGGGGTGTCTTTGGCGTGCCATGGGGTGGTGTGTGTGATGTGTGAGGTGGTGTATGTGTTGATGAGTGTGGTGAGTGTAGTGGTATGTGGTGTTTTGTGCGTGGATGTTGTGTGGGTGATGGTGTAGTGTGCCTCTGTGTGATGGGGTTCTCTATTCTGTGCTGTCTCTCTCTGGCCTTCTCTCTAATTTTGGGTCGTAGGGGTTTGTGGGTGATGTGGGTGTGTGTTTTATATTGAGTTGGGTGTGTGGGAGTGTTGTTTGTATGTGTATCAGGTGTGTGTATTTGGAATTGTCCAATGTGGCGGTGTTTTGGAGCTGTGTGTGTATTTTGAGCGCAGCGGTGTGTACCACCAATGGAATACCGTGGTTGAAAGACCGCCGCGTGGATTTGTGGGTCGTAATAGCATGGGTGTGTTTCTGTTGGCGTGGAGGTGGAGGATTTGTTTCCGCATGTTTATCGCTGACCTTTGGTGTGGCGGTATTGTGTGGGTGTCTGAATTTCGGCGGATTCCGTGATGTGTGTCATAATAGCTGTGGAGGAATTCCGCGGCCACGGCGGTGTGTTGGTGGTCTTCTGCATGGCGGTAAGCGCCTTATACCGCCAATGTTGTAATGACCCCCAAAGTCTGCACTGCTCCAGCAGAATTTGCAACATGAAACAGGTCGGGCTTCAACTTGTTGGTACCTCCTGTATGAGGGCTTTAACTAGTACTCTAATAGCTCATTGAATGATCCTCAACTGCTTCCTGGCTTTAAAAGAATGGCTGCAACGAGTGCAGATTCTTCTGCAGATGGTCAGTATGTTGCTAACTATGACTTTTGTTTTAGAAAGTACTACACAATCAGGTTGATGCAAGGCACTGAACACAGGACTCTGAAACAGCCACCATCTACCATGGCCTTAACTATATTACTAAGATTGTCCATGGCAACAAGTTCAATTGTGAGAACTCTGGGCTGCAGCCATTTAAACACCTTGCTTTTAAAGTCTTCCAAGAAGTTTGGAGCAGTATGGGATTTCTCAGTGGAGAGCATATCTAATGTTGCATGACGCTGAACGCCCTTAAAAGTTTCTTCAGCACTGAAACTTGTAGATAGCTGTTGCCTAACCCCCGCAAAAGAGATCTAGTATGCAATGATACACATGTACTAACTTGCTTGACAACTGGTTCACATGTATGTTATCAGGTGGAAAGGGTGACCAACACACTGCTGCAAAGCTTGTCCAACTAATTGTAGCACATAGTGATGGAGCGTTAGAACAGCAATTCTGGCAAAATAGGTCCGACTTGGAACATTGGATTTTGGGCAGATGGCTGCCCAAAAAATTTAAATTCCCACTCCTTCCACAAAAGAAAAAGGTAGGAGGTCCAGTGTTAACATTTTAACCAGCTTCTCATTGTACAAACATGTTGTTGCATGGTTGCGGTCGTAGGACCCCTCCTGCCTAAACATGCCTATTATAGTAGCCTGGGTTTTTTTCTTTTCTGGTGCCATTGACGCAGGTGTCTTCCGAGAACTAGGAGGTGGTAGACTCATTGTGCATCTTTGGTCAGTCACTATATGCTGTGGTCTCTCCATCTGACTCTTGTGCCGTTTCAAGGTTGCTGAGGTGGGTGATACTAGTGTACTGCTGAGGACAGGGCTGCTTTGCGTAAAGATGTCACCTCTTTTTTGCTCATCGCTATCACCTTCTACAATGATCAGCGCCGATTCCATTCCCCTTCCTCATTACCACCACCCCCTGCAGCAATATTCAAGGTGATCCTCCAAGCAGATTGTGTGATATTTTCCATATGGGCCATTTGACCTCCAGTACCATAGTGAGAATCAGCTTACCTCAATGAACACTCACATGGCAAATGGAGCACATTGCAATGTTATCATCCTGCTTGCTAATCATACAGAAGTCCCAAACAGGGTAGGAGAACATTTTTAATGGCCCACTTATGCCACCTCCAATGCTTGAAGGACTGGGGTAGGTGGATGTGTCAACAATTGCCTCTCTGCAGTGTGTACTTTGACTGAGTTAGTGGTGGATGCAGGCCTCAGCATGGGCCTTGCAAATATGGAGGCTGGAAGTGGTGGTGGTACTAGTGCCACGTCCCTCTGAGCAGGTTGGATAGGAGGGATAATACTGTTGTCCTCTGAGCCAGCTTCCATGACAATGACTGGCACGTCCTCCTCATCCCCTTCCATAACTGTAAGGCTTTCAATAACTTTTTTTTCCCTTGCTGCTGTGGCGGTCTCGTGGTCCAATCCATGTCCAGATCATCAGACAAGGGGCTTGGAGAAGATGGATGTAGTACCCTTCCTTTTTCTTCCTGGAGATCAGGAAGCCAATGGTTCTAGAAGAGCTACATTTGCTCACCAGGAAGTGGTGTACTCCTACTTCAGGAAGATCTACTATTGCTGGCTGTGGCATCTGTTGCCCTATTTACACAGTTTCCTGTGATGATTGGGTACTAGTTTGCTGCTGAGACAACTCTAGTTCAGACTCATTGCTCGTCACCATGATTACAGTGGCTGCCTAGCTGATAGACAATAGCTTTGGGCTTAGGTTGGGTTTGTTGATGCAGGAATGCTGATCCCAGCATACTGGCCAGAGAATAGTGCGTCAGGCACATGTTTCCTGAAAAAGGATTTTGTCAGCACGCCAGTGGTAGAAATATTCAAGATCTGCCAGTTGTCATTGGCAATTAGCTGCACAAGCGAAAGAACCTGCAAGGCTCACTGACTGTTGTCACGTCACACTGTGCCAGCCTTCTGTCTGGCAGTACTCTGTGGGTGATGTCTCTTGTGCACCTAAAAGCAAACAAAAAAGAAAAACATTTAGAGAAACGTAGAATTTTAGCTGTTTTAATTTTTCAAAGTACAGGTAATATAATTTAGTGTGGTTACTGTATCCATTCCAAAGTCAAACCACCCCACCATATATGTCATTTTCACTCAGGATACAACATACAAATGTAATGGTTTGCTTGACGGTCAACTAACGTGAGACACCTGTGGCAGGAAGTGGGTCCAGGGAAAAATGGTGTTATCCTTAAAAAATGCATGCTGAGGTACACCTATTTGACGCAGGGCATCTAGGAGAAAATGAAGTAATCCTGTTTATGACAGACATGGGGCCAAGAGGAAAATGGAATAATCCTTAAAACAATAATGCTGGTTTGCACCTATGGCAGGCAGGTTGGTCCAGGGGCAAAAAGGAATAATCCTTAAAAAGTGAATGCTGTGTGTGTGTGCCTGTGCATCTGTGGCAGGCAGGGGGTGCATGGCAAATGAGTATGACAATCCTTACCAAAATGAATGCTGATGTGTGACAGGTGCCTACGGCAGGGATAGGTGGATGGAGAGAAACATTTTAAAAAATATAAAAAAATAAACATTTAATCAAATACAAAATAAATATATTTTTTTTAAATGCTGGTTTACTACTTGACTATGAGTAAGGCATTGGGATTTGGGAGGCAAGGAGGTGCAGGTGAAAAATGGAAAAATGCATATAAGATTAAACATTGTTCAAATATCTACTAAAATGATCCTTTATGTTACTTTTCATTTAGTTTTTATATATAACAATTTAACAACATTGTACCATATCAGATGTCAATTTGAAATCTTAAAGAAGCCACAAATCAGAAAATGCATTTTATCTAGTACTCCTGCTTGAACTTCTTTTGTAACTTGGCCTAAAACTATCCCAGTGTTGGAACAAGGATAATGTAGTTCAAGGCTTGCAGCTCAGATATGCTGGACATCCTCATCCATCAAAAAGAAACTTATTTGGTGGAAAAAACATATTGTTGAGGGACTATCAAGGGGCAAAAACCTCTACTTCTTCTGAATGGAATTGCCAGAACATACTAGATAATGCACCTGCCAGAAGCAAGGAATTTATTGAGGATTCTGGTCCTACATACAGAACTAGGAGGAAACGTTCAGTGGAGTAAGTTGTTTTTAGCTAAAAAAAGGATGAAAAGTATACTGTCTGAGAGCGTGCCTTGTAATTTGCGTTTTTGCCACATCATTTAGATAACCTTACAACATAATTTGGTCCTCCATGCCACATAATACTAAAAGCACACACAATTTAAAACTCTCCAGAGTGGTTTTGGGGCTCTCATTATGATGGCAATATTCATATTGAACAGTAAACAGTGAACTATTTTTATATACTCACAGTATCCCATGAAAATTGATTTTTGTAGCAGTGCAGATTGTGTAATAAAATCACTCTAATACGTATTTATGGGCGCTGTAAGCTATTATTTCAGTGTAAATGTCAAATGTCTTGTTATCACCACAGTGCAGTGCAGTTGATTTGAAAATATCTGTAGAAAGAGAGAGCGAGAGAGAAAATTCATTTTTGCACTCCAACCCATTTTACTAATTTGGTTTGGGTTTGAAAATCTGAAGCCTCAAGATTGTTAATCTGGGTACAGATTGGTCGAAAAGTTATATAGGGTGTCCCACCATTGTCATTCTTCAATTTTACGCTATTTTTACATGAGCAGAATGGGGTTATACAAAACTTTGAAACTACTAAACAAAAGTTCATCAAAAGTTTGAATGCACTGTGTCTTGTCTTTCTTCCATTGCCTTTTTTAATTTTTGTGCATATTTGTCCAGCCGATTTTGAAAAATAAGCTAAAATATGACTGCTCTGTGCATGCACGCACGATGTATATTTCTTAAAATGTTTATCAGTCGCAAATAAATGGATTATAGATCACTATGAAAGGAAAGTAGATAAGTGTGTATGCATCAACTCATCGCATATGTAATAAGACTATTTTTTGTATCATTAACAATTGTGTAATATATGTTTTCACATATGATGTTACCTCAACACCCTGATATACCGTAATTGCCATTCAAACTAATGTTCCATGATTTGTAGGTGTGTATTTAATATTGTATTTTAATGATGCCACTTTTCTGTGAAAATGCAATCTTGAACAAAATGGAAGCCATTTCTGTTATTCTCTGGTGCTTCACTCTGCACACATCCTCTCACCACAGGCTCCTCAGCACGCAGTTAAGCCGAGGTCATATTCGTTTATTATCATTGCTGTATTGTTTTGCTCATGTTGAACTTTCCATGGTGGGGATGTAAAATGTTACTTGTAAATGCACCTTCTGTTTCTTCACTGGACCTGTTCATCTGAAGAAAGTCTCACTCTCAATGTTTCAATTTTTGTTTGAGCAACGCTTTCTAATATTATCATAGAGGGAACTGAAAGATATACTTAAATAGGTAAGGGCTTAAGTGATATGGTAATATGGCATTTTTGTATGTGCTATAATTTGCTGAAGAAATTATACATTTGCTCAAATCCTGATGAAACTATAGAACTGTTGATTTAATAAACCTATTATCCAGGGTTGTTGTTTGTTTATTGTTTCGAGTACACAAATTGCAACCATAAAAACAGTAATAATACGTAGGAATATCAAAACATCTTGATAAAAACCATTATATAAAAATCTTAAAAAGGTGCGAAAGCCCTTCTAAAAACACCCTTCAATTTGCTAACCCTTCAATTTGCTCAATGTTACCCAGGCCCCGGGTAACATTTGTAAGTGTAACAAGGCAGGCCTCACCTGCCGAAAGCCACTCCCCTCAAACAGGGGAACAATTAAACAAGTTCTTGCACATGCCTCTTGATACATTATTAAAGAAGTGAATGTTATTGCATCAGGGAAAGAGGCACTGGAAATCTACCAAGGAATAGGCCATGTATTCTCAAAATTAGCATCACTTGCAGATCACTGCTACCAGACAAACAGAAGGCAATATGATGGAATCCTGAGAGGTTTATACTACAGTACATAATGATGTCATTCAAACATTTAGCAAGTAACACACAGATGTAAAACATCCAGTTATTTCACAAAGTATGTGAAGCGTACAGTCTTTGCTCTTAAATACCTGTAGTCATACAAAACATACAATACAATTAGAGTTCTGTCTCTATGTTTTAATAAATGGTCTTTTCTTAAGGAGGACACATTCAGGGGGTGATTCTAACCCTGGCGGTCGGTGTTAAAGCGGCGGCCAACCCGCCAACAGGCTGGCGGTAAAAAATATGGGATTCTGACCCTGGCGGGAACCGCCAACACAGACAGCCACTTTAACACTCCGACCGCCACGGCGGTACAAACAAACAGCGCGGCGGTCACCGCCAACAGCCAGGCGGCAGACAATGTACCGCCCACACTATCACAACTCACCAATCCGCCACCTTTTCCGGGGCGGGAGCACTGCCGATAAAAACACGGTGGAAACAGACTACGGACGGGAAAACGCTCACCACTACGTACTCCAGGAGGAAGGAGGACAGCATGGAACCCGAATTAAACATCCTACCTGCTCTCGTCTACCTTCTCATCTACCACGAGTACGAAGTCCGGCGCAGACGACAACGGTGAGTACTGCACCTACGACACACGGGAGGGGGGAGGACGAAAGGTTACGGGCACACACATATGCGACCCCCCCCAACTATGTACACACCAATGCAGAGCAACAAGTCACAGTGACACCACCCAAACACCCCAGAAAAATGCTAGGACATAATCAAATTTGGAATAAATATTTATGTACCAAAAAGCTCCTGAAAATTATCGTACAACCATGAAAGATATTCACAACAAAACTAATGACATACACATCAGTGTATAACTGAAGTAACAAGTACTGCACATCCTACGAATTCATCATGTCCGTGGGCCAAAGTTTTGAGAAACAAGGGCAAAGCCCACACAGGAGACCTTAGTCCTTTGGAGAGAACACTGCAGGGGCATCAGATGTAAAAACTACAGGCACCTCAGGGGGAAGGGAAGGGGGGGTCACCACAGCCACATGAGTCCACGACGCCAGATCCACGAGGAGCCACCATGCCCACTGTACCATCCTGGGGAGTGCAAAGCCACAGTCTCTCAAAGTCTCTACAGTGGGTGGGCTGCCCACTGTACCATCCTGGGGAGTGCAAAGCCACAGTCTCTCAATGTCTCTACAGTGGGTGGGCTGCCCACTGTACCATCCTGGGGAGTGCAAAGCCACAGTCTCTCAATGTCTCTACAGTGGGTGGGCTGCCCACTGTACCATGCTGGGGAGTGCAAAGCCACAGTCTCTCAAAGTCTCTACAGTGGGTGGGCTGCCCACTGTACCATCCTGGGGATTGCAAAGCCACAGTCTCTCAATGTCTCTACAGTGGGTGGGCTGCCCACTGTACCATCCTGGGGAGTGCAAAGCCACAGTCCATCAGGTGGATGACAGTCTCCACTGGTCAAGGAGGAGGCATGGTGGGCACAGTGAACCATAAACAGTGATTGAGACGGCGGTGCCCAGCGGAGCGGTGCTTGACAGGAAGGGCCCAGCGGAGAGGTGGAGAGACAGCGGTGCCCAGCGGAGCGGTGCTTGAGATGAAGGGCCCAGCGGAGCGGTGTTTGAGACGGCGGTGCCCAGCGGAGCGGTGCTTGAGAAGAAGGGCCCAGCGGAGCGGTGCTTGACAGGAAGGGCCCAGCGGAGCGGTGCTTGACAGGAAGGGCCCAGCGGAGAGGTGGAGAGACAGCGGTGCCCAGCGGAGCGGTGCTTGAGATGAAGGGCCCAGCGGAGCGGTGTTTGAGACGGCGGTGCCCAGCGGAGCGGTGCTTGAGAAGAAGGGCCCAGCGGAGCGGTGCTTGAGATGAAGGGCCCAGCGGAGCGGTGCTTGAGAAGAAGGGCCCAGCGGAGCGGTGCTTGACAGGAAGGGCCCAGCGGAGAGGTGGAGAGACAGCGGGGTCCAGCGGAGCGGTGCTTGAGATGAAGGGCCCAGCGGAGCGGTGCTTGATAAGAAGGGCCCAGCGGAGCGGTGCTTGAGAAGAAGGGCCCAGCGGAGCGGTGCTTGAGAAGAAGGGCCCAGCGGAGCGGTGCTTGACAGGAAGGGCCCAGCGGAGAGGTGCTTGACAGGAAGGGCCCAGCGGAGAGGTGGAGAGACAGCGGTGCCCAGCGGAGCGGTGCTTGAGATGAAGGGCCCAGCGGAGCGGTGCTTGAGAAGAAGGGCCCAGCGGAGCGGTGCTTGAGAAGAAGGGCCCAGCGGAGCGGTGCTTGAGACGGCGGGGCCCTGTTCAGCGGTGCTCTTCTGCACCGCGGGCCCTGTTCAGCGGTGCCTATCTTCACGGCGGGCCCTGTTCAGTGGTGCTCTTCTCCACGGCGGGCCCTGTTCAGCGGTGCTCTTCTCCACGGCGGGCCCTGTTCAGCGGTGCTCTTCTCCACGGCGTGTCCTGTTCAGCGGTGCTCTTCTCCACGGCGGGCCCTGTTCAGCGGTGCTCTTCTTCACCGCGGGCCCTGTTCAGCGGTGCTCTTCTCCACGGCGAGCCCTGTTCAGTGGTGCCTATCTTCATGGCGGGCCCTGTTCAGCGGTGCTCTTCTCCATGGCGGGCCCTGTTCAGCGGTGCTCTTCTCCACGGCGGGCCCTGTTCAGCGGTGCTCTTCTCCACGACGGGCCCTGTTCAGCGGTGCTCTTCTCCACGGCGGGCCCTGTTCAGTGGTGCTCTTCTCCACGGCGGGCCCTGTTCAGCGGTGCTCTTCTTCACCGCGGGCCCTGTTCAGCGGTGCTCTTCTCCACGGCGGGCCCTGTTCAGCGGTGCCTATCTTCACGGCGGGCCCTGTTCAGCGGTGCTCTTCTCCACGGCCGGCCCTGTTCAGCGGTGCTCTTCTCCACGGCGGGCCCTGTTCAGCGGTGCTCTTCTCCACGGCGGGCCCTGTTCAGCGGTGCTCTTTTCCACGGCGGGCCCTGTTCAGCGGTGCTCTTCTTCACCGCGGGCCCTGTTCAGCGGTGCTCTTCTCCGCGGCGGGCCCTGTTCAGCGGTGCCTATCTTCACGGCGGGCCCTGTTCAGCGGTGCTCTTCTCCACGGCGGGCCCTGTTCAGCGGTGCTCTTCTCCACGGCGGGCCCTGTTCAGCGGTGCTCTTCTTCACCGTGGGCCCTGTTCAGCGGTGCTCTTCTCCACGGCGGGCCCTGTTCAGCGGTGCCTATCTTCACGGCGGGCCCTGTTCAGCGGTGCTCTTCTCCACGGCGGGCCCTGTTCAGCGGTGCTCTTCTCCACGGCGGGCCCTGTTCAGCGGTGCTCTTCTCCACGGCGGGCCCTGTTCAGCGGTGCTCTTCTCCACGGCGGGCCCTGTTCAGCGGTGCTCTTCTTCACCGCGGGCCCTGTTCAGCGGTGCTCTTCTCCACGGCGGGCCCTGTTCAGCGGTGCTCTTCTGCCCCGCGGGCCCTGTTCAGCGGTGCTCATCCAGCAGGTCAAGGGAGCCAGACCTGGCCTGGACTCCCTGCTCAGTCGCCCTCGGACCGTGACGTTTCTGGACCCTTCGGGGACGGACTCCTGGCCTCCTTAGTGTCCTCCTTCCCAGCTGGGATGTGGCATGTGGGGTCCACCTTCTCCGCGCTCCTGCTGCCCTTCCGCTCCTTTGATGGGGCTCTCGGGCCCTTGCCTCCCCTAGATGGTGTGGGTGGTGAAGTGGCCGCACATTGCTCCTTGGGGGCAGCCCTGTCGGTCCTCGCACGGCGGCCCTTGTTTTTGCGGGTCCTCTTGCCGGGGGGGGGGGGCTGGACGTGTCCTTGCTGCTGATCGATGTGTCACTGCTGGCAAAGGGTGGGCTCCAGAACCCATGCACAACAGTGACACCCGAAGCTGGGCTGGTGGTGGCTGCGGTGCTCTTGGGACTCTTTGAAGATGGATGGGGGAGCTCATCGGGGGGAAAGAGGTCAAGGTTAGCCATGAAAAGTTTTTTAGGGCCAAGGTAAAGGGTAGGAGAAGTGGAGATGGAAGTGGAGGTAGAGGAGGTGGTTGTAGGAGAGTCAGGTGTGCTGTCATTGGGTGAAGGTGCTGGTGCTGTAGGCTGTCGTGAGGTGGATGGCTGTTGGGTGGGTGGCTGCGTGCGTTTGTGTGTCTTGGAAGAGGGGGTGACAGACACAGTGGGAGAGGACACAGGGGACGTGTAAATGGCAGTGGGGGTGGTGACTGCACGAGTGTGGACTGTACTGGAGGGTGAGGTGGTGATGGAAGCACTGGCTGATGTTGGGGTGCATGCAGGTGTGAGTGTAGACGTCACAGGGAGGGAGGAGGGAGACGAGGAGGAGGGGGACACAGGGGTGGCAGTGGCTGTTGGCATGTCTGCATCTGGGTGTTGCTTGGGTGAGTGTTTGTGGGATCTGTGGTGCATGTGTTTGGATGAGCTGCTCTTGGGTGTTGAGGTGTGTGCAGGCTGGTCTGATGGTGTGGATGGGATAGGCTGAGGAACAGGAGACAGAGAAAGGCTGGAGGCAGTAAGAAGAGGGAGGCTGGAAACAGGGACAATGGCTGCCGTCAGTGCTGAGGCCAGAGCACTGAACGCTCGTTGATGGGCAGCCTGACCCGAATGAATGCCCTCCAGGTACGCATTGCTCTGTTGCACCTCCCTTTGCACACCCTGGATGGCATTCAAAAGGGTCGTCTGCCTAACAATGAGCGTCCTTACCAGGTCAATGAGCTCCGCACTGAGGGCAGCATGGGCAACAGGGGCAGGGGCTGAGGTCCCTGGGGCGAAGGAGACGCGCGCCTTCCTGGGCGAACGGGCACGGAGTGAAGACTGAGGGGCTGATGGGAGGGCGGGGCTGGTGCGCTGGGTGGCGGCTGTACCTGTAGAGGCGGGGGGCACGGATGTTGCCGCCACCGCTAGGGAGCTCCCATCCGAGGACGTGTCGCTTTCGCTGCTCTCACCAGCGGTCCCCGTCGTGGTGCTCCCCTCGCCCTCCGAATCACTGGTGCCCTCGGTGTCTGTTCCTGGGCCCACCGGGGCCTTGTGTCCTGCAGCTCCCTCATGCTCCGATGCCAAATCTCCTCCGCCTGATGATGCTAATGCACACATGCACAAGAAGATGAAGAGAAAGGGTGGGTGGAGAAAAAAGAAGACCAGGTTGAGTGCATGCAATGTCAACACCGTTGGCGGAGAGGACAGACACAGGAGCCTAATGCACTAAGCCGCGCATTCGGGGTACACTACTCCGTACTACTGACTAGGACAACAGGCCAAGAGACGTCAAACGCGCACATGGGAGATGCTGGACCTTCAATGGCTGTACTTGTCACCCTACCGAGGTGGGGGCCGGGGGCACAGGGCCATGCCTAAGGGAGAGGACTACACTACAGAAAGCGCCCTGGCCTAATGTCACCCACAGCCCTCCTCCCCCACCCAGACGCCTCCACTGTGCAGAAAGATAGGAGAATGTGCTGATACTCACCCCCTTGTGTCTGCTGTGATGTCTTAAAGCGCCCATCCAATTCTGGGTAGGCCACCGCCAGGATCCGGGACATCAGGGGGGTCATGGTGCGACTGGCACCCCTCCTAGGTTGGGAGGCCATCCCCAGCAGTGTTTCTGCGGTCTTCCTTGTTCCGCGGCGGATGTCCTCCCACCTCTGGCGGCAGTGGGTGCCCCGTCTGTTGTGGACCCCCAAGTTCCGGACTTCCTTGGCGATGGCACGCCAAATCTCGATCTTCTGATGGGCGCTGACCTATTTGACATGTACAGGGTGGAAAGGAGGAAATCATCAATGACCTGCATGTTAGATGTGATTGGCCCCCCCCAACCAACTTTGCCATATGGCACATGCTCTCATCTGTCGGGCGTTGCACTCCTCATTCGCCCCCCACCCCACCAACTTACATCCACCCCAATCCACACAGGCATAGCCCATTCCATGTGCACCCGGTGTACTCACTTGTTGGTCTGGAGGACCGTAGAGTAGCGCATACTGGGGGAGGACCCCATCCACGAGCTTCTCCAACTCTTCAGACGTGAAGGCAAGGGCCCTTTCCCCAGTCGCAGCAGCCATTGTATCTTCCAGACCGAGGTCACAGCAGCACTTGCAGTATAGGTCCTCTCCTGTGGATGATCAGGTCTCGAATGATTAAGCAGATAGAAAATGGCGGTCACGCCCGCGGCGGTGCGTACCGCGGCGGTGCGTACCGCGGCGGTGCGTACCGCGACCGCCGGCGCACTTCGTCATTGGCTCCTGAAACCCATAGGCTTCAATGTTAACCAATGCGGCTTTGCGCCGCGGTCTTCGACCGCCTACCGCCACGGTGTGCCCCGCCAGCGCATTGACCTCACATCCCATTGTCCCACTTCACAGGTCAGGCAGCCGCCATTTCAAGGGCCTACATGGCTTAATTTTGACTGCGACACACAGGCCTAGGCCTTGCATTGCCACACATACACGCCTTTCAACCCATTGCCATTCTTTAACTGTGCAAGCTGTCTGTACGTACCTGTGGTTTGGCTGACTCTGTGCTCCATGTTGTCCTTCCTAGGCACCGTCCGCTGGGACTTGGGATGAGAAGGAGGAATCCTCGCGTGTACCGACCGCTGGTGGACCTGTCGACAATGGAAGAACGCCATATAATACTTCGATACAGATTGACCGTGCCACTATCCATGAACTGTGTGCCCAGCTGGAGCCAGCCCTGATGTCCCCCATCCGCCAATCCACAGGGATTCCCCCTCTGGTGCAGGTTTTGTCAGTCCTCCATTTTTTGGCAAGTGGGTCATTCCAGACCACAGTGGCCATGTCATCTGGAATGTCTCAGCCTATGTTTTCAAAGATGTTGAGTAGAGTGTTGTCTGCCCTGATGAAACTCATGCGGAGCTACATCATTTTCCCAGAGGAGGGTGACTTGCCTACAGTGAAGGGTGATTTCTATGCCCTTGGACATATCCCCAACATCATTGGTGCCATTGATGGGACCCATGTGGCTTTGGTACCCCCAAAAGACGATGAGCAGGTGTACCGAAACAGAAAAAGTTATCATTCGATGAATGTCCAGGTGGTCTGTTTGGCTGACCAGTACATCTCCCATGTAAATGCCAAGTTCCCAGGGTCAGTGCATGACGCGTATGTGATGCGAAATAGCAGCATCCCCTATGTGATGGAGCAGCTACAGAGACAACGTGTGTGGCTAATAGGTGACTCTGGTTACCCCAACCTGCCTTGGCTACTGACCCCAGTAAGGAATCCCCGGACCAGGGCAGAGGAACGGTACAATGAGGCCCATGGGCGAACTAGGAGGATCATCGAAAGGACCTTTGGCCTCCTGAAGGCCAGGTTTAGGTGCCTGCATATGACTGGGGGATCCCTGATGTACTCACCAGAGAAGGTGTGCCACATCATCGTGGCCTGCTGTATGCTTCACAATCTGGCATTGCGATGTCAGGTTCCTTTCCTGCAGGAGGATGGTGCAGATGGTGGTGTTGAAGTAGCTGTGGAGCCTGCGGAGAGTGAAGAGGAGGAAGACTCAGAGGACGACACAGACAACAGGGACAGAGTAATAGAACAGTATTTCCAGTAGCACACAGGTAATAATCACCCATGCCATTTTACATTTCCGGAAAGCCTCCTGCATCTCAACTTTGTCGGTTTCCCCCCAGACCTATGAACATGATGTTTGATTTTCCCTTCCCTTTTCTGTGCTGTATGAGCCACTGCGTGACCTCGGCTTGGTTGGCCCATGGACTAATGCTAAGTTACCTCGGTATGTGTAATTCACAATGTTCACAATACGTAATTGATATGTAATGTGTCATACATTTGTAAATAAGACAGGCTGAGTCCTGATTGATTTCAGTGCAATGTGTGATTTATTATTAGTGCATAGATATTGGTACATGATAGTGAAACAGTGATGGGTGGGGGTGGAGTAATGTCCATGGCGGAGTCCAGTTCTCAGTCTCACAGGTGCATTGTCCATATGCCTGTGGCAGGATGGAGCAGGGGCAGTTCAAGGTTTGACAGGGTGGCAATGTGGGACAGTGGGAGGACTTCAGGGGGTATGTGATGCTGGCGGGGGACTTGACATCCTACTCTGTCGTTTTTTTTTATCTCAGGCTCCTTTTGCGGGGCGGTTGTTGTTCAGCAGGAGGTGGGGTTCTGGTGGGCTGTCGTTGTGGTGGGGCCTCCTGTCCACTAGCGCCGGCGGAGGTGGTAGGCTGTTCCTGTTCCTGGCTAGTGACAGGGGCCCTGTGTGATGCCACATGGTCCCGAAACGTGTCCTCTATGCGGTTCAGGGCCTGGACTATGCTCCCCATAGCGGTTGAGATGTTGCTGAGTTGGTCGCTGAACCCCATGTAGCGTTGCTCCTGCTGTGCCTGGATCTCCTGGAACCTGGCCAGTACCGTCGCCATCGTCTCTTGTGAGTGGTGGTAGGCAGCCATGATGGTGGTGAGGGCCTCTTGGAGAGTGGGTTCCCTGGGCCTCTCCTCCCCCCCCTGTCGCACAGCAGCCCTCCGAGTTGCCCTGTTTACCTGGGCCTCTGTCCCCTGGAAGGTGTGCCCACTCCCACTGCCCCCAGGTCCCTGTTGTTGTTGGGTTGGTGGGTTACCCTGGGGGCCCTGTAGTGGTAGACACACCGCTGCTTGACCTGTCCTAGAGACAGAGGCATGGGCCCGCTGGGTGGGAGCTGTGCTGTTGTTCCCAGAGGGGGTTGGGTCTGCAGTGGCCTGTGTCTGGGTGAGGGGAACCGACTGCCCAGAGGTCCCCGATGGTCCGGGCTGGTCGTCAGGTTCCAGGTCGACAGAGCTGCTGTCATCACTAGTGGCCTGTTCCGGGGGTGGGATGGACATTTCTGGTCCCTCCTGACCGGTGTGTTGTCGTTCGGGTCCTGCATGGGGTAAGAGGGTATGGTTATTGTTTCTGTGTGTGCATTAGCTTGCGTTTTATGGGTGCCCTTGTCCCCCAGTGCTGGCATTCCCTTGGGGGAGGTGTTGTGAGGGTGTTTTGTGGGGGGGGGTGATGGGTATGTGCAGTGGTCATGCTTAGGTGATGGGTGTCCATAGTTTGGGGGTGGCATGCAGGGGTTGGTGTTGGGTGATTTGTGCTGGGGAGACATTCTCAGGGAGGATGTGTGCTGGGGGGTTGGGGGTGAGGGTGGGGGTTAGCATGCTGGGGGGGGGTGAAGTGGTTGGCCTTGTACTTACCAGAGTCCATTCCTCCGTGTACTCCAGCGAGGCCATCACGATGCAGGATGTTGAGTACCTCTTGCTCCCATGTTGTGAATTCGGGTGGAGTGGGTGGGGGTCCCCCGCCAGTCTTCTGCACTGCGATGTTGTGTCGCGAGACCATCGAGCGCACCTTCCCCCGTAGGTCGTTCCATCGTTTGCGGATGTCCTCTCGATTTCTGGGATGCTGTCCCACCGCGTTGACCCTGTCCACGATCCGCTGCCAGAGCTCCGCCTTCCTTGCTATGGTGGTGTGCTGGACCTGTGAGCCGAAGAGCTGGGGTTCCACTCTTATGATCTCCTCCACCATGACCCGGAGTTCTTGGTCCGAAAAGCGTGGGTGCCTTTGTGGTGCCATGGGGTGGTGTGTATGAGGTGTGGGGTGGTGTATGTGATGATGTGTGTGTTGGTGTGTGGTGCTTTGTGCTTCTATGTGGTGTGTGTGATGTTGCGGTGTGCCTCTGTGTGTCTGGCTATCTATTCTCTGATGTGTCTCTCTCTCCTTCGTCTCTGGTTTTTGTTGGTAGGGGTTTGTGGGTGATGTGGGTGTGTGTTTTATATGGTATTGGATGTGTGGGAGTGGTGTGTGTATGTGTTTCAGGTGTGTGCCTTTCAAATTGTCCAATGTGGTAGGGGTTTGTAAAGGTGTGTGTATTTTGACCGCAGCGGTGTGTACCGCCAATGGAATACCGCGGTTGAATGACCGCCGCGTCGATTTGCCGGTCATAATGGGATGGGCGTATTTCTGTTGGCGTGGCGGTGGAGGTTTGGTCTTCTCCAGTTTACTGCTGGCCGCTGATGTGGCGGACTGCAGTGGAGGGCGGATTTTCTGAGGTTTTGCAGTTGTGGGTCAGAATGTCCGTGGCGGCTGACCGCGGCCGCGGCGGTATTGTGGCGGCCTTCTGACCAGCAGTAAGCGGCTTTTACCGCCGAGGTCAGAATGACCCCCTCAGTCTGTATATGCTCAGCTTGTAACATTCTTCCTGATATTGCTCTCTTGGCAGATTTACCATGCTGTATTACACTGACTTCCTGCATTGTCACATAATTATATAAACAGCTTTCATCCCGTCCCATATGTTTATTGTCCATATATTAGTTGAACACTTCCAGACGTTGATAGACAACCAAGCACTTTCCGCAGTCAAACACAGTAATAGCTGGTAGACTGTACAGACAGACCTTGTTTAAAATCTTGTGGGTCAGAATGAGGAATAACATGCATGCAAGTGAGTAGCCAGAAAATTAGAATAACCCTCACTTTGATCCATGCTTCACGGTATTGAGTAAACAAAGTGAGTGAAGTCTACCCACTCTAGATAAGATTCCTTCATCTCGCCTTCCATCCATCTAATGCACCATCCTTTAAGCCTTGCATGAATCCATCCATCTAACTGCCCATCTTTTTCTACTTCCATTCATCTATCCACCATTCCATTCTTAAGTACCACAATCATTCATATACCATGGTAACTGATTCATCAATCCATTCTTTTACATCCATCCACTAATTCATCCTCCTTTTATCAATCAACCAAACCATCCTTTCACTTTTCCATCCTGATATCCATACATCCATATACCCAGTCATCCAGCCTTTGATCTTTCCAGCCACTTTCTTTCAATCACCAATTGAAATCAATCAATCACTTTTTCGTAAAGCGCAGCAACTCACCCGTGAAGGTCTCAAGGCACTGGTGGGGAGGGAAGGGACCTCATCCAAAGAGCCACGGCTTGAGGTTCTTCCTGAAGATGGTGAGCGACAGGCTTTGTCTAAGGTACAGGGGGAGGTTGTTCCAGCTCTTTGCTGAAATATAGGTGAAGGATTGTCCTCCGGCTGTAGTTTTGCAGATGTGAGGGATGGTGGGCAGGGCCATCTGGGTGGAGCGGAGGGATCTGGGAGGGGTGTGGAAGGAGACGTCGCGGATCAGGTAGGCTGGTCCTGCATTGTAAATGGCCTTGTACATGTGGGTGAGTAGCTTGAAGGTGATTCTCTCCTCGACCAGTAGCCAGTGGAGTGTTGGGAGATGTGTTCTTAGTGAGGAAGGTCCAGAATGAGTCTGGCGATGGCGTTCTAGATGAGTTGTAGTTTTTGATGTTTCTAGTTGAGGTGCCAGCGTAGAGGGCGTTCCCATAGCGAGCTTGCTTGTGACTAAGGTGTGGGTGACCTGCAGCAGTCTGCTGGGATCCATCTGAAAGTCTTCTGAAGTTTACGGAGTGTGAGCCAGCAGGAGGAGGCGACAGAGTTTACCTGGTGGTCATGGATAGAGAGGAGTTGAGGATGATTTCTATGTTGCGGGCGTGCTCAGTGGGTGCCGGGCAGGGGTGCTTAGGGATGTGGGCCACCAGTAGTCATCCCAAGCTGAGGTGGCATTTTCAAAGATGATGAGCTCAGTCCTGTCAGAGTTGATCTTGAGGCAGCTTTCTCTCATCCAGGTGGCAACGGCTTCCATTCCTGAGTGGAAGTTCTTTTTGGCAGTGTCTGGGTCTTCGGTGAGAGAAGTGATGAGTTGTGTGTCATCAGCATATTACATGTTCATACCGTGGCTTCTGATGATGACAGTGAGAGGGGTCATGTATACATTGAACAGTGTTGGACTCGGTGAAGATCCTTGAGGGACTCAGCAATTGACTACTGTGAGTCTGGAAGTATAGGGAGGGTGTCTGACCCTCTGCGTCCTCCCAGAGAGGAAGGAGTTGATCCATTCCTGGGCTCTTCCACAGATTCCTATGTCAGTGAGTCTGGTGCACAGAGTGCTGTGGCAGACCATGTTGAATGCTGCTCAGAGGTCGAGGAGTATGAGCGCTGCATGTGGCTGTAATCTAGGAGTAATCGGATTTTATCGGTGGCTGCCAGGAGAGCTGTCTCCGTGCTGTGGTTGCTGCAGAAGCCGGACTAGGAGCTGTCCCGGGAGTTGTTGGTTTTACATCTTTCATCCATCAGTCCTGTCATCTCTACAACCATCCTATTTTTGCAACCATCCTTTCTTCCTTCCTCCTTCCTTCTTGTCACAGTTTCTTCTTTATTTTTATAAATCTTCTTTCACCCTTCCTTCCAGTACTCTCGCTCTCTTTTTTCCCGCTCTTTTGCTCTTCATTTCTTTACTATTCGCAACGCTGGCCTCTTTCATCTTTACCTTAATTTCGTTTTTAGAACTTTTGTCACGGGGATACAGACAGGAAAGGCTTATAACCAACTGTGTCAACACCAACCCAGGTTATGCTGTTAAAGCAGGAAGTTCACAATGTCAGTAAAATGCAATATACAGAAAGACTAGATCGTGTACTGCATATTTTCCGTGAGATTCGGCCTCTTTTCCTGCACAAATTCCACCTGCAATAGGCAGGTGGAATTTGTGACTGGAAAATCGATTGGTAATACCAGCTGCATTATCACAGGGTGTAGTACCAACAGCTAATATAGAACTCTGCAACTCTTGTAATTGTGTCCAGTGGTATTAATATTGAGTACAATGCGGTTATACTACTCCACACTACTTTTAATGAGGGTGTAAATATTCAGAACAATAATAAGGGTAAGCTGTCACAGGCCCTTACTTTTCATAATGATGAGAAGTTCCCACCTGGATTTGTGACCTGCTACCAAGTCTTAAAATGCCTTCTCACACTTACTAGTGGCTTAACTTGCATGTATGTATGGCGTTTAATGTAGTTTTGGAGTTATTTTAAAAGTACAAACATTGAAAATGAATGCATCAACCACTGCAAGCTGGGACCATTATAATGATTAAGCAAAGTTGATGGATTTATTCAAACACCATCCAGCTCTATCAACGGAACTATACATTTTCCTTCGAGGAGGGTTTGAAATGCTTACAAATCGGCTTACAATGATTTTTAAACGTATGTGACATATTTTATACTCAATTCAGAAAGCTCAGTGAAAAGTGATTTTCATAAACCTGCTTTTCAATAAACAATAAGAGCTTAAAATTGAAAATTTATAAAAAAGCAATACCTTTACAAAAACAGCTAAAAACGAAATCCTTTGCACGTCTTTTCCTTATTATGTTACATCTGAAGTAGATATAACACAGGGGCCTTTAGAACAGTGAGTGGTCACAGGTGTTGGAGCTGGTGAGGTTGTTCTGTTTATAGTGGTACCAAATGGTATTTCATTTGGCTTGAAACCAATCTGCCCATGTGAAATGGGATTTGTTTGGAAAAACCTGAGCACCTGACGACTTAATGAAAATTCAGCAAACATGCAGAATTGGCAAATTAGCTCTAAAGCACGATGCCCTATTGTCACCATGGTACACTGCCATCTGTTTCAAATAAACTGATCTGATATTTCCCAGACATTTATTTTAAGTGAGGTTCAGCTGAATTCTTTAATTGAGCACATCTTCCAATATTTTTCAGATGCTGAAAAGCATTCGTTTGCAAGTACGTGTACAATTTATACAGTTTATTTGTTTAGACTTTTGAAAGATTGACGAGAAATGACGGTATAATTTTGATCATAAAGTATACCTGTGCCATCAAGAAAGATCCACGCGTTAGTGATCGGCGATTAACAATGGTACACTTTATCAAGTGGCCCAATTGTTAATACATGTTGATCCAAAAACTCGTATAGCACAATGCCTTTTCTGTTCAGAGGGGTTGAGGATAATAATTGCACCCAAAGAAAATATGATGCAAAGGAGATTGCAATTTATCTGGTGAAACATTTATTAGCTATTACATGTTTTCCCTTCAAAGTGGGAGATAACATGCTGATTTTTGTGCTTTCTGCATCGAAATCTGCATGTCCTGGAATTTACCCTGCAATTTGGATCGTCGGCTGCATCTATAACTGATACTCTGTAGGTGGCTCCCTTCATCGATAGGCCACCATTTTGGACGCAGGCTGCGCATAGACAGGCCCAGTGAGTTCAGTTTTGCTCTCAATGGTCTGTGGGAACACTGGACACACAGTTCCCATATAGTTGTCAGAAATTATGGGGAACTGTGTGGCCTGTGCACTGGAGACACTGTCATATGACCTCCCTAGAGGTGCTGATGTGCAGGGGGTCTGCTAGGGGGTCCCCACCTCGCTCTCCTTTCTGCTGTGTGCCGACGTGTGCTGAATTTGCAGCGATACATGCATTCTTACAAGACTTTGCACTGCTTATGCTACAGGCTGCTGACAGAGAAACGCTGGGTGCACCCTTGACCACTGGCAAAATCCGCAAGGCTACTGAGGGAGGACCTAGCCCATAACAAAAACCCCAGGCACAAATGGCTTTCTGGTGGAGTTTTATACTACTTTCCCTAGTTGCCTAGTGCAATAATTGGAACGCCTATATAGGTCCTCCTTGGAGGAAGGCCTGCTACCCTCTTCCACTAGACAGGCCTTAGTGACCTCTATATTAAAACTGGGTAAAGATCCCTCCAATATGGCTTCCTATAAGCCTTTATTGTTGCTCAACACTGAGAACAAGATCTTGAGCAAGGTCCTTACATGCAGACTTCTTCCCCCTGCTCCATACAATCAAACATATGGACCAATGCTGTTCCCCTCTACTGCAGTACCTCTCTGAACATGCACTGGCTATATCACATTATGGACACAGCTCAGGACCAAATTCCGTGGGCCGGATGTCCTTTCCTAGATCTACGCCAGACCTTCAACACACTGGGGTGAGATTACACGTTAGCTACCCTGTGGCGCTTCGGAATTCCCCCAACTACAAACAATTGGTTAAGCTATTCTATACCTCTCCCACATGCGATAACTGGAGCCCACAACTCAGTTGAGTATCCAATATTCTGAGGTACTAGGCAGGCATGCCCATTATCCCCTATAATATTTGTGATAGATCTGTAACCCTTGGCACGACGACTTAGACAGGATGCACAATACTGGGAAATACCTGTGGGACCCATGCTCCATGTGACATCCTTCTAGGCAGATGACATAATCTTATACACCAAAGACCTTTGTATGAGTCTGTGGCCCAATTGCTTTCTGACTTTGCAATGCTCTCAGGATTGCAAATTAATATTAGCAAGTCTTATGCTTTCTCCTTTACAGACATGCATTATGCCACCTCCCTTTCCTTTGGAGACATGACCATGCAAGAACTGTCCACCACATTCAGATATCTAGGGATACACATTTATAGAGATTGGCAGACCTTCTGGTGGGAAATCTACAGAAGATGATTACATCTATTAGGTCTCAATTTACCTTCTTGACCATGTTACCATCATCAGTGTCAGGCCGACTAGTGAAAGACAAAATGGTTATGCTGCCATGCCTACATTATTATTTTGGGAACTTGCTAATAATAATCTCAGACCGTTATTCCAAGTAATTCAGTACTGGTGTTGGGTAATAGGAGATGAAGGATTGGTCTGGCCAAGTTGCAACTGCCGACTGACAAGGGAAAGATGGGTGCCCGGTTTCAAAGCATACTTCTTGGCAGGCCAGATGCAGTGATTTTTCTACTGGCTAGCTGGCCTGAATCTCCAGAAAATTGGATTCATACTGAATATGATAGACTGAGGTAAACTACATAGTTTACATAGTCTGATCTGTCTGGGCTCACCCACGCCTGCAATGGACACTTTATTGTAGCATATTGTACTAGCATATTGTAAAGTGGCACTATGCTACACTGCCACAACAGTGCCATAGAACCCAAATACACCACTGTTAGGGCTTCCCATGACGATGGGGATCATTACAAAGGAGAAATGACTTGGAGTGGGAGTAGTTTGCAAAATTCCCACTACGGAAAATTCTGCGAGCTCCATGAAATTCCATTCTATTCCGCTCACTCTACGTTTTTCACATTCAGGAGCGTAATTTGCGTTCTTGCGACGCAAATATTGCACAAATGGCACCACGTAGTTCGCATGAGCGTGATCATTTTGTTTTCTCTGTCTCTGTGCATGGTTCTGGGACTAACTTTTAATCCACTCTTAGGGGGTCATTACAACCCTGGCGGACGATGTTAAAGCGGCGGTAAGACCGGCAACAGGCCGGCAGTAAAAAAATGGGAATTATGACCGTGGCGGAAACCGCCAACAAAGACAGCCACTTTAACACTCCGACCGCCACGGCGGTACAAACGAACAGCGTGGCGGTCACTGCCAACAGACAGGCGGAAGACAAAGTACAGCCCACAGTATCACAACCTACCAATCCGCCACCTTTTCCGGGGCGGATTCACCGCAGCTAAAAACACGATGGAAACAGCCATTTCAAAGGGAAAACGCTCACCTCTACACACTCCACGAGGAACGACAACACCATGGAGCCTGAACTCCATATTCTTCCTGCACTAGTCTTCCTGCTCCTGTACGACGATCATCAACGCCGGCAGCGAAAACAATGGTGAGTACTGCACCTACGACATAGGGGAGGGGGAGGCAAAAGACAGGGACACACACACGCAACACCCCCACCCCGACCCTCATCCACTACAACACCCACACCAATGCATATCCAAACATTACAGTAACAAACCCCAACCCCCCCCGAAGAATGCAAAGACAAAAGGAAATGAGTGAACCATTGTAATATATCAAAATACAGTAACCAAATATATACATATATATATATATATATACACATTAAACAAAATATACACCACGATTAGTAGTGCAGGTAATGCACAAGTCATTGTCCGTGGACCACTGGGCCCAAAATGCATGCGCGAGGCCCACACAAGATACCTGATCAAAACGGAGAGAACGCTGCTGGGGCATCAGATACAAATACAACAGGCACCTCAGGGGGAAGGGAAGGGGGGGAAGCTCAGCCGAATGAGTGCACCACGCCAGATCCATGAGGGGGCTCCATGCCCATTGATGTATCCTGGGGAGTGCAAAGCCACAGTCTCTCAAGTCTCTACAGTGGGTGGGTTGCCCACTGTTCAATCCTGGGGAGTGCAAAGCCACAGTCTCTTAAGTCTCTACAGTGGGTGGTTTGCCCACCGTTCAATCCAGGGGAGTGCAAAGCCACAGTCTCTCAAGTCTCTACAGTGGGTGGTTTGCCCTCTGTTCAATCCTGGGGAGTGCAAAGCCACAGTCTCACAAGTCTCTACAGTGGGTGGTTTGCCCACTGTTCAATCCAGGGGAGTGCAAAGCCACAGTCTCACAAGTCTCTACAGTGGGTGGTTTGCCCACTGTTCAATCCTGGGGAGTGAAAAGCCACAGTCTCTCAAGTGGATAACAGTCTCCACTGGTTCTGGAGGGGGACTGGTGCCCAGAGTGCTTCATCCTGCCAAGGACAGAGGTAGTGGATGCCTTTCTCCACTGGTTCTGGAGGGGGACTGGTGCCCAGAGTGCTTCATCCTGTGCAGGACAGAGGTGGTGGATGCATGTCTCCACTGGTTCTGGAGGGGGACTGGTGCCCAGAGTGCTTCATCCTGTGCAGGACAGACTGAGTGGATGCCTTTCTCCACTGGTTCTGGAGGGGAACTGGTGCCCAGAGTGCTTCATCCTGTGCAGGACAGAGGTAGTGGATGCATGTCTCCACTGGTTCTGGAGGGGGACTGGTGCTCAGAGTGCTTCATCCTGTGCAGGACAGACTGAGTGGATGCATGTCTCCACTGGTTCTGGAGGGGGACTGGTGCCCAGAGTGCTTCATCCTGTGCAGGACAGACTGAGTGGATGCATGTCTCCACTGGTTCTGGAGGGGGACTGGTGCCCAGAGTGCTTCATCCTGTGCAGGACAGACTGAGTGGATGCCTTTCTCCACTGGTTCTGGAGGGGGACTAGTGCCCAAAGTGCTTCATCCTGTGCAGGACAGAGGTAGTCGATGCATGTCTCCACTGGTTCTGGAGGGGGACTGGTGCCCAGAGTGCATCACTCTCCTCGTGTCGGTCCCAGTTGTGTCAATGCCCCTGCTGCTCATGGGCTAGCGGTGCTTGAGTTGGCGGTCCTTGCCCTGTTCAGCGGTCCTTGCCCTGTTCAGCGGTGCTTGTCTTGTTCAGCGGTGCTTGCCATGGTGGTCTTTGCCCTGTTCAGCGGTGCTTGAGTTTGCAGTTTCTGACCTGTTCAGCGGTGCTTGCCATGGCAGTCTTTGCCCTGTTCAGCGGTGCTTGAGTTTGCAGTTTCTGACCTGTTCAACGGTGCTTGCCATGGCGGTCTTTGCCCTGTCCAGCGGTGCTTGCCCTGTTAAGCGGTGCTTGCCATGGCGGTCCTTCATTGCCCAGCTGGGCTGGGGCTGGCGGTCCTTCATTGGGCAGCTGGGCTGTGGCTGCCGGGGCCCTCCTGGGCAGCTGGGCTATGGCTGGCGGTGACCTCCCGGCCAGTGACGATTGGGCTGCCCTCCTGGGCACTGACTCTGGCAGTGGCCTCCTGGCCACTGACGATCGGGCTCCCCTTTTGGGCACTGACTCTGGCGGTGGCCTCCTGGGCAGCGGGGATGATGGCGGTCTTCTCCGCCGTGCTGCTCCTCCCAGACTTTGGTGATTTCTTCTGCCCCTTCCCCACCTTGGGAGGAGTCACAGCTGAGTGGACACTCCCCCGGGGACCAATGTGAGCGGCTTTGCTGGCTGGAGTCTTCCCCCACTCCCGCCGGGCACTGTCCAACTTCTGGTGCTTCACAGGGGGGGACTGGCTGCCCTGGTGCCCTGTGCACTCCACATACCTCTAACAACAGGTACCACTGGTCCCGGAGATTTTTTGGCTGAGGTGCTAGTACGGGACCTATGAATTGGAGGGGGGTAGGAAAGAGGTCAAGCTTGGTCAGGAAAAGTTTCTTAGGAACACTGGGACGGGTAGCTGGAGGGGGTCTGGGAGTGGAGGAAGAGGAGGTGGTTGTAGGAGGTGTAACTTTTGTGGCTTTGGGTGCAGGTGCATGTGCTGGAGGCTGTCATGAGGTGGATGTTTGTTGGGTGGGTGTGTGCCTGCGTTTGTGTACTTTGGGAGGGGGCGTCACTGACACACTGGGAGAGGACACAGGGGTCGTGTAAATGGTAGTGGGGATGGTGAGTGTACGTGAGCGGTGTGTGGTGGGAGTGCTGGTGGGGGCCTGGTGGCTGTAGTGGTAGTGCATGCAGGTGAGAGTGTAGACGAGACTGGGAGGGAGGAGGGAGACGATGAGGAGGGGGAAACAGTGGAGGCAGTGGATGTTGGTGTGTCTGTATGTGTGTGATGCTTGCGTGAGTGCCTGTGGGATGTGTGGTGCTTATGTTTGCCTGAGCTTCCCTTGTGTGGTGAGGTGTGTGCATGCTGGTCTGATGGTGTGCTTGGGATAGGCTGGGGTACAGGGGATTGGGTCTGGGTGGAGGAAGTTGGAGGGGGAGGCTAGACACAGGGACAATGGCTGCCATCAGTGCTGAGGCCAGAGTTTGCAGGGTTCAATGAAGGGCAGCCTGACCAGAATGAAAGCCCTCCAGGAATGCATTTGTGTGTTGCAATTCCCTTTCTACACCCCGGATGGCATTCAAAATGGTAGACTGCCCAACAGTGAGGGACCTGAGGAGATCAATGGCCTCCTCACTGAGGGCAGCAGAGGTGACAGGGGCAGGGGCTGAGGTGCCTGGGGCGAAGGTGATGTCCACCCTCCTGGGTGAGCGGGCATGGGGCGAAGGCTGAGGGGCTGCTGGGAGGGCGGTGCTGGTAGGGAGGGTGGCGGCTGTACCTGTAGAAGTGGGGGGCACAGATTTTGCTGCCACCACAAGGGAGCTCCCATCGGAGGACGAGTCCGTGTCGCTGGTTGCAGATCCTGTGACCGCCGTGAAGCTCCCCTCGCCCTCCGTCCCACTGGTGTATTCAGAGTCCGTGGTGTGGCCCTCCATGGCCATGCGGGATGCAGCTCCCTTGTGCTCCAGTGCCACTGTACCTCCGCCTGATGATGCTAATGCACACAAGAACAGGGAGACCACAAAAAGGGGGGGACGACAGAAGAAAGACAGGTTGAGTGAATGGCTTACCGCTACCGTTGGCGGACAATACAGACACAGCAGCCCCCAGCACTATGCCACGCTGCTGGGCTCTACAGATGCAGTTCCTGGGATATGGCCTACATGGCTATGGCGACATCTGCACACATAGATGACACAGGGGCATGTATACCTATACTTGGCACTCTACTGAGGTGGGGTGGAGTGCCACATGGCCTGCATTACGGAGGGGCCTAGCCTACGGAACTCGCCCTGGCCTAGGGGAACCCACAGCCATCCTCCCCCACCCAGACCCCTGCACTGCGCGCAAAGTCCACAGAATGATGTTGTACTCACCCCCTTGTGTCTGCTGTGATGCCCTCAAGCGCCCATTCAACTCAGGGTAGGCCACGCCAGGATCCGGAACATCAGGGGGGTCATGGTGCGACGGGCACCCCTTCCACATTGGGAGGCTATCCCCAGCTGAGCCTCCGCCGTTTTCTTGCTCCAGCGGCGAATGTCCTCCCATTTTTTACGGCAGTGGGTGCTCCGTCTGTGGTGGACCCCCAGGGTCCGGACGTCCTTGGTGATGGCACGCCAAATATCCTTCTTCTGGTGGGCGCTGACCTAAATGAAATGTACAGGGGAAGAAGAGAAGTCATTAGCAACTGCACCGTCAAAGTGAGTGGCCCACATCCCTACCCTTGCCATGTGGATCATGCATTCACAGTCCATCATGCACGCAGAACCGTGGCCCCTTCCTTTTTACAACCAGGCCACTTCACTCAGGCATAGCCCATACAACGTGCTCCCTGTGTACTTACCTGTTGGTCTGGAGGACCGTAGAGTAGCGTGTACTGGGGGAGGACCCTGTCCACGAGCTTCTCCAACTCCGGTGCAGTGAAGGCAGGGGCCCTTTCCCCAGATGCACAAGCCATTGTCTCTTCCAGACCGAGGTCACAGTAGCACTTGCAGTGTAGTTCCTCTCCTGTCGAAGATCAGGTATCGAGTGATTGAACAGATAGAAAATGGCGGTCACGTCCGCGGTGGTGACGTCCGCGGCGGTGCGTACCATCACCGCCGGCGCACTTCGTCATTGGCTCCTGGGACCCATAGGGTCCAATGTTAACCAATGCAGCATTGCGCCGTGGTCTTCGACCGGCTACCACGACGGTGTACAATGCCAGCGCAGTTACCTCACATCCCATTGTCCCACTTTAGAGGTCAGGCAGCCGCCATTTCAGGGGCCCACATGGCTTCATTTTCAACTGCGTCACACATACCTAGGCCTAGACACAACACACATACAGGCAACTTTTTGGATTATGTTTCGTGTTCTGTGTAAACTGTGGGTACATACCTCTGAGTTGTTTGACTCTGTGCTCGCTGTTGTCCTTCCTAGGCACCGTCCGCTGGGACATGTGAGGAGATGGCGGAATCCTCCGGTGTACCGACCGCTGGTGGACCTGTTGACAATGGAGGAGCGACATTTAATCATCACCTACAGGTTTGACCGTGCCACAATTCAGGAACTGTGTACCCAGTTGGAGCCTGACCTGATGTCAGCAATCCACCATCCCACAGGAATCCCCCCTCAAGTGCAGGTGCTATCAGTGCTCCATTTCCTTGCAAGTGGGTCATTTAAAACAACAGTGGCCATGGCATCAGGGATGTCCCAGCCTATGTTTTCAAACGTGTTGTCCAGAGTGTTGTCTGCCCTGCTGAAACACATGCGGAGCAACATCGTATCCCTCAGGTGGAGGATTTGCCTACAGTGAAAGGTGACTTCTAAGCCCTTGGACATATCCCTAACATCATAGGTGCCACTGATGGGACCCATGTAGATCTGGTCCCCCCCACAGGAGTAAACAGGTGTACAGGAACCGGAAGAGTTATCATTCAATGAATGTACAGATGGTATGTTTGGCAGACCAGTACATCTCCAGGTAAATGCTATGTTCCCTGGCTCAGTGCATGACGCCTACATCCTGCGGAATAGCAGCATCCCTTATGTGATGGGTCAACTCCAGAGGCACCGGGTGTGGCTATTAGGGGACTCTGGTTACCCCGACCTGTCATTCCTACTGACCCCAGTGAGGAATCCCAGGACCAGGGCAGAGGAACGCTACAATGAGGCCCATGGGCGGACTAGGAGGGTGATCGAACGCACCTTCAGCCTCCTGAAGGCCAGGTTCAGGTGTCTCCATATGACAGGTGGATCCCTATTCTACTCACCAAAGAAGGTGTGCCAGATCATCGTGGCCTGCTGTATGCTTCACAATTTGGCTTTGCGACGCCAGGTGCCTTTTCTGCAGGAGGATGGTCCAGATGACGGTGTTGTGGCAGCTGTGTAGCCTGTGGACAATGATGAGTAGGAAGCAGAGGAAGATGACATTGATTACAGGGACTCAGTTATCCAGCAATATTTCCAGTGACACACAGGTGAGAATACATTCCTGCCTACTACAAGTACTTTCACACTTCTACCTCTATCCTGTCTGTCGATTTCAACCAGTATATGGTAACTGAGTTGTACATTTCCATTACGGTTTCACAGATGTGGTTTCCAACATGTGTCATCTGCTTAGATTCCTCATGGACTTGAGATGTTTGACATAGGTATGTTGACATTACATTTGAGAACGCATTTTGTCACTGTCATTGCTAGTATACATTTTCTAAATCACAGACTGACTCCAGGTTGTTTTGTGCTTCAAGGGTGTTTATTTAAGTGCTAAATATTGGAGGGGGGTTGTAAAATGGTGAGGGGTGATGGTGGAGGAATGTCCATGGCAGAGTCCAGTCTATGAGTCTCACAGGTGCATTGCCCATATGGGCATAGGAAGTGGAGCTGGGGCAGTTCCAATATGGACAGGGTTACAAAGTGGGACAGTAGAATGACAATCAGGCTGGTCTTATTTCTTGGCGGGGGTCTTGGCATCATGCTCTGTCTTGTTCCTGGTTCTCAGGGACCGCTTGCGGGGTGGTTCTCCGTCTGCAGGGGGTGGGGTGCCGGTGTGGTGGTCCTGTGGCAGTGCCTCCTCTCCACTAGCGCTGGCGGAGGTGGTGGGCAGTTCATCATCCTGGTAGAGTCAGGGGCCCCTTGGAGTGCCACAGTGTCCCTCTTGGTGTTCAGTATCTCCTTCAGCACCCCTACGATGGTGCCCAGGGCGGTGCTGATGGTTCTGAGTTCCTCCCTGAAGCCCAAATACTGTTCCTCCTGCAGGCACTGGGTCTCCTGAAACTTGGCCAGTACCGTTGCCATCGTCTCCTGGGAGTGGTGGTATGCTCCCATGATGGAGGAGAGGGCCTAGTGGGTTCCCCAGGCCTTTCCGCCCCCTGTCGCACGGCAGCCCTCTCAGTTCCCCTGTGTTCCTGTGCCTCCGTCCCCTGGACCGTGTGCCCACTACCACTGCCCCCAGGTCCCTGTTGTTGGGGTGGTGAGTTATCCTGGGTTCCCTGTAGTGGTGGACACACAGCTGATTGACGTGTCCTGGGGACGGAGGTATGGGCCCGCTGGGTGGGTGCTGTGCTGGTGTTACCAGAGGGTGGAAGGTCTGTGGTGGGCTGTGCCTGTGTGATGGGAACCGACTGTCCCGAGGCCCACGATGGTCCGGGCTGGTCATCTAGGTCCAGTTGGACAGAGCTGCTGTCATCACTGTGGGCCTCTTTTGTGGGTGCGGTGGTGATGTCTGGACCCTCCTGTTTGGTGACGTTGGGTAGTGGTCCTGCAGGGGTGGAAAGGCATGATTATTGCATCTGTGTGTGTCATGGTGTGCAATGGGTGGGTGACCGTGTACCCCAGTGCTGGCATTCCTGTGTGTGGGCTTGTGTGATGATGGTTGAGGGGGGTGTTATGGGTATGTGCAGTGGGCATGCTTTAGTGATGGGTGTCCATGCTTTGTTTTTGCATGCACGGCTTGGTGTTGGGATGGGTGTTTTGTGATATTGGTACATTTGTAAGGAGTTTGAGTGATAGGGGTGGGGGCGAGGGTGGGGGTCTGTGATAGCATGCAGGTAGGGTGGGGGATATAATAGTTAAGATTTGACTTACCACAGTCCATTCCTCCACCGACTCCTGCGAGGCCCTCGGGATGCATAATTGTCAAGACCTGCTCCTCCCATGTTGTTAGTTGTGGGGGAGGAGGTGGGGGTCCGCCGCCAGTCCACTGTACCGCGATGTTGTGTCTGGAGACCACGGAACGCACCTTCCCCCGTAGGTCGTTCCACCTCTTCCTGATGTCGTCCCGATTTCTTGGGTGCTGTCCCACTGCGTTGACCCTGTTGACTATTCTTCTCCTTAGCTCCATCTCCCTAGCAATGGAGGTGTGCTGCACCTGTGAGCCAAATAGCTGTGGCTCTACCCGTACGATTTCCTCCACCATGACCCTGAGCTCCTCCTCCGAGAACCTGGGGTGTCTTTGCCGTGCCATAGGGTGGTGTAGGTGATGTGTGGGGTGGTGTATGTGGTGATAAGTGTGGTGATATGTAGTGGTGTGTGGTGTTTTGTGCGTGGAAGTAGTGTGGGTGACGGTGTTGAGTGCCTGTGGCCGCTAGTTTGTGGATGGTGGTGTCTCTCTCTGGCCTTCTTTCAGATTTTTTTGTCGTAGGGGTTTGTGGGTGATGTGGGTGTGTGTTTTATATAGTATTGGGTGTGTGGGAGTGGTGTGTGTATGTGTATCAGGTGTGTGTCTTTCGAATTGTCTGGTGTTTTGGAGATGTGTGTGTATTTTGAGCGTGGCGGTGTGTACCGCCAATGGAATACCGCGGTTGAAAGACCGCCGCGTGGATTCGTGGGTCGTGATAGCATGGGCGTATTTCTGTTGGCGTGACGGTGGAGGTTTTGTTTTCGCCAGTTTATCACTGACCTTTGGTGTGTCTGAATTTTGTCGGATTTCGGGATGTGGGTCATAATAGCTGTGGCGGATTTCTGCTGCCACGGAGGTGTGTTGGCGGTCTTCTGCACGGCGGTAAGCGGCTTTTACCGCCAATGTTGTGATGACCCCCTTAATCTTTTCAGTCCCACCGTTTTCTAAATTATCCACCCCTCATTTTTAATTCATCAGTGTGTGTTTTTATGTATGTGTATTTTACATTTCTGTCATTTGTTTGATTTTTGTGTGACTTTTTTAGTTCTTTTTTACATATTTTTCCTTTCTTCCTTCCTTCTATTTCTTCTTGTTCCTTTTTCCCACCAGCTACATGATAGAGGGCTGCAGAGGGAGTGGTGGGGCCAATATAGCTGCTAGCTGCTTACCTTGTGGGCATCAACGTCGCCAAGGAGTGCCACTGTGGCGTGCTGTCCTGGTGGACAAAGTTGCCCCTGGTTGGGGTACAGGAGTCACACCCAGAGGGTAGAGTGGGCCACACCACTGTGTTGGCCATGGTGGTACCATCTGCCTCCTGGGATACATCTGTGAGCAAAGTAAGGTTAGGTGCTGCACAGATGGTATCTGCAGATGAAGAAAAGGGTTCCCCATGGTTAGCTTAGTGGGCCCTGAGAGTATGGACAGAGGGATCCAACTGGAGTTTGGAAGGCGTAGAAATGGAACATGCCCCTGCTGCTGTGGGGCAGAGTCCCTGTTCTATCACCCCAATCACGGAAGTCCATCAAGGTAGTGCTTGGTCTCCCCTGCTTTTAGGATGGTGGGGGGTTGTGGTGGACTTTTTCCCTTTTGCACGGTCATCCCCAATCTTTTTGCCTCCTTCCTCCTATTTCTTCTGAACTATTTTTGTTGGCTTTAGGCCTCTGGGCACTTTACCACTGCTAAACAGGGCTAAAGTGCATATGCGCTCTGTGTAAATTGTATTGTTAATTGGCTTTCTGTGATTGGCATATTTGATTTACTAGTACATCCCTAGTAAAGTGCACTAGAGGTGCCTAGGGCCTGTAAATCAAATGCTACTAGTGGGCCTACAGAACTGGTTGTGCCACCCACATAAGTATCCCTGTAAGCATGACTCAGACCAGCCCCTGCAGTGTCTGTGTGTGTATTTTTAAACTGCCAATTCGCCTTGGCAAGTGTGCCCACTAACCAGGCCTAAACCTTCCCTTTTTATACATGTAAGGCACCCCTAAGTTAGGCATTAGGTAGCCCCATGGGCAGAATGCAGTGTATGTTAAAGGTGGGGCATGTACTTATGTGTTTTACATGTCCTGTAAGTGAAATACTGCCAAATTCGTTTTTCACTGATGGAAGGCCTTTCGCTCTCATACGTCAACATGGGGTCTGCCTTTAAATATTATTAAAGCACAGATTCCCTTTGGGAGCAGATAGCCATGTGGAGTTTGGGGTCTCTGAACTCACAATTTAAAGATGCATCTTTTAGTGAAGTTAGTTTTTAGATTGTGTGTTTGAAAATGCCACTTTTAGAAAGTAGGCATTTTCTTGCTTAAACCATTCTGTGACTCTGCTTGTTTGTGGATTCCCTGTCTGGGACAGTTTGACTGTTGGGCTGTTCACATCTCTCTCTAGACAGTGACACAAAGGGAGCTGGGGTGTAGCCTGCATATCCTGATGAGCCATCTGTGCTAGGTGGGAGGGGAGGAGGGGTCCCTTACACCTGAAAGGACTGTGCCTGCCCTCACACAATGTAGTCTCCAACCCCCTGGTGTGTGTTTGGGGCCTGGCCTGGGCAAGGCAGGATCTTGAAAACAACAGAGACTTCTCCTTGAAGTAGGCCTATGTCAAAGGCAGAAAGGGGTAGAAGATGAGCACCCAAAACCTCTGAAAATCAGATCACTTCTGGAATCAAGAGGAACCTCTGCCAAGGAGAACAGCTGAGGGGAAGTGCTGCCCCTGCCTGTGACTGTGCTTTGTTGGGATATCCTGCAGTTGCTGCTTTTGCCTGTGAAGGGGAACAAAGACTGGACTTTGCTGTTCATTCCTGCTTGAGGAGAATCTCCAAGGGCTTGAACTGAGCTTGCCTCCTGTTGTTCAAGTCTCAGGGCCATCAAAGACTTCCCATGCCAGCACCTGGACCCTCTGCTGAGACTCCTGCCCTGCCAAGTAGTGCCCTATTCAGTTCCTGGGCCCTTGAAAGGTGAAGCTGGCAGACAAAGACTGAAAATCCATGCACAGACCGCCATGCTTGGACATTTCTGACACACCTTCCGTTACGCGGTTGACAAACAGTGCACCGCCAGCTTCGCGGATGAAATCAACTCCCCACCTGCATCACGGCTGGAAGATCGATGCAACACGGCTGGAGAAATTGAGAAATTACACGCAACACCTGCTAACGGGGGCTGATAACGACGGAAACCCCACGCAGTGTGGTTTTGTGATACTGCGCAACCAGATTTTCAAACAACACCGCTGGCCGCAGAAAAACAATGCAAAGCCTGCCCAGACACGAAGTGCCTGTCCAGATCGATGCAATGCTCTGTTGCAGGAGAGAAGAAACAACATACGCCAACCCGACCAGAGGAGGAACGACACATGATCTCACTTGCGAGTGAGAAATTGACTCATCGCTGGCCATTTCCGGCACACACTCGCCCGTTTGTCTTTATTTTGATGCTATCAAGGTACCTTTGACTTCTAACTGCGTTCTCACTGTTTTCTAAGGATTAAGGGGGTCATTCCAACCCTGGCAGTCGGTGTTAAACCAGCGGCCAAACCGCAAACAGGCTGGCGGGAGAAAAAATTGAATTCCCACCCTGGCGGAAACCGCCAACAGAGACCGCCACATTACCACACCGCCCGCCACGGCGGCACAAACAAACAGCGCGGCGGTCACCGCCAACAGACAGGTGGGAGACAATGTACCGCCCACTGTATCACAACCTACCAATCCGCCACCTTTTCCGGGCGGTAGCCCCGCCGATAAAAACACGGCCATTTCGAAGGGAAAACGCTCACCTCCATACAGCCCACGAGGAATAAGGACAGCATGGAACCTGAACTCCACATACTCCCAGCGATTGTGTTCCTACTCCTCTACCAGGAGCATGAACGCCGGCGCAGAAGACAACGGTGAGTACTGCACCTACGACACAGGGGAGGGGGGTGGAGAAAATATTACGGGTACACACATACGCGACACACCCACCCTCACCCACTACAACACACACATCAATGCTTATCAACACATCAGAGTGACACCCCCCAAGCCCCCTGGAAGAATGCAAACACAAAAGGAAATGATTCTAAACATAGGAATATATTGTATTACTGGCTTAAAAATATAATACTACATCAAAAACTGTTATACACATAAATGTACAAGTCCGAGCATTGTAGCATGTATTGTCCGTGGACCACTGGGCCCAAATCACATGGGCAAAGCCCACACAAGATACCTGACTCCAATGGAGAGAACACTGCAGGGGCATCAGATAGCAAAACTACAGGCACCTCAGGGGGAAGGGAAGGGGGGGCACCTCAGCCAGATGAGTCCACGACGCCAGATCCACGAGGGGCCTCCATGGCCACTGTTCAATCCTGGGGAGTGCAAAGCCACAGTCTCTCAAGTCCGGACAGTGGGTGGGTTGCCCACTGTTCAATCCTGGGGAGTGCAAAGCCACAGTCTCTCAAGTCTCTACAGTGGGTGGCTTGCCCACTGTTACATCCTGGGGAGTGCAAAGCCACAGTCTCTCAAGTCTCTACAGTGGGTGGGTTGCCCACTGTTACATCCTGGGGAGTGCAAAGCCACAGTCTCTCAAGTCTCTACAGTGGGTGGGTTGCCCACTGTTCCATCCTGGGGAGTACAAAGCCACAGTCTGTCAAGTTTCACAAGTGGGTGGGTTGCCCACTGTTCAATCCTGGCGAGTGCAAAGCCACAGTCTCACAAGTGGATAACAGTCTCCACTGGTTCTGGGTGGGGCCTGGTGCCCAGACTGCTTCGTGCAGCCCTGCCCGACTAAGATGCGGGCCAGCCCCTGGCGCTCATGGTTCAGCGGTGCTTGAGACGGCGGTGCCCAGTTCAGCGGTGCTTGAGACGGCGGTGCCCAGTTCAGCGGTGCTTGAGATGAAGAGCCCAGTTCAGTGGTGCTTGAGATGAAGGGCCCAGTTCAGCGGGGCTTGAGATGAAGGGCCCAGTTCAGCGGTGCTTGAGACGGCGGTGCCCAGTTCACCGGTGCTTGAGACGGCGGTGCCCAGTTCAGCGGTGCTTGAGACGGCGTTGCCCAGTTCAGCGGTGCTTGAGATGAAGGGCCCAGTTCAGCGGTGCTTGAGATGAAGAGCCCAGTTCAGCGGATCTGGCCATGGCGTGGAGCTCATTTGCCACCTGTCCTGTGGCTGGTGGTGCCTTCCTGCCCATCTGTCCTGTGGCTGGCGGGGCCCTCCTGGGCTGCAGTGCCGGGCATGTTGGTGGCCTCCTGCCCACCTGGGATGGGGCTGGAGGGGCCCTCCTGGCCAGCTGGGCTGATGGCGGTCTTGTCGGGCGTGCTGCCCTTCCCAGCCTTCCCTGATCGCCTGTGGCCCTTCCCTACTGCCGGAGCCATGGTAGGGGTTTTTGTGCCTGGTGTCTTCACCCTCTCGCGCCGGCCACTGCCTATCTTTGATTGTTTCTCCGGGGGTGGGCTGCCCGTGCCTTGGCTCCGTACTGAACTGGCTGCCCTGGAGGGTGGGGGACTCCATAGTCCATGGCAGACTGTCATGACATACCCCGGTTTTGTGGTGGCTGAGGTGCTGACTGGAGTCCTATGACATGGACGGGGTGGGGGAGTTGGTGGAAAGAGGTTAAGTTTAGACATGAAAAGCTTTTTAGGAGCAATGGGAGGGGTAGGTGTAGTGGGTATGGAAGTGGAGGAAGAGGATGTGGTTGTAGGAGTTTGAAGTCTGGTGTCTTTGGGTGCAGGTGCTTGGGCTGGAGGCTGTCGTGAGGTGGATGGCTGTTGGGTGGGTAGCTGCCTGCGTTTGTGTATCTTGGAAGAGGGGGTCACAGACACACTGGGAGAGGACACAGGGGACGTGTAAATGGCAGTGGGGGTGGTGACTGCACGTGTGCGGGGGGTTCTGGTGTGTGTGCTGGCGATGGACGTAGTGGCTGAAGATGTAGTGCATGCAGGTGTGAGTGGAGACGTGACAGGGAGGGAGGAGGGAGACGAGGAGGAGGGGGACACAGTGGAGGCAGTGGGTGTTGGTCTGTATGTGGATGTTGCTTGTGTGAATGCCTGTGTGATGTGTGGTGCTTATGTCTGCCTGAGCTTCCCTTGGGTGTTGAGGTGTGTGCAGGCTGGTCTGATGGTATGTCTGGGATAGGCAGAGGTACAGGTGATAGGGTCTGGGTGGAGGAAGTTGGAGGGGGAGGCTAGAGACAGGGACAATGGCTGCCATCAGTGCTGAGGCCAGAGTGTTGAACGATCGCTGAAGGGCAGCCTGACCAGAATGAATGCCCTCCAGGTATGCATTACTCTGGTGCACCTCTCTTTCGACACTCTGGATGGCATTCAATATGGTAGACTGCCCAACAGTGAGCGTCCTCAGGAGGTCAATGATCTCCTCACTGAGGGCAGCAGGGGTGACTGGGGCAGGGACTGAGGTGCCTGGGGCGAAGGAGATGCCCACCTTCCTGGGTGAGCGGGCACGGGGCAAACGCTGAGGGGCTGCTGGGAGGGCGGTGCTGGTGCGCTGGGTGGCGGCTGTACCTGTTGTTGCGGGGGCACAGATGTTGCCGCCACCACAAGGGAGCTCCCTTCAGAGGACGAGTCCGTGTCACTTATGTCTGCCCGAGTCCCCGCTGTGGAGCTCCCCTCGCCCTCTGTCCCAGTGGTGAAATCGGAATCCGTTGCATGGCCCTCCATGGCCATGTGGGATGCAGCTCCCTCGTGCTCCGATGCCACTTCTCCTCTGCCTGATGATGCTAATGCACACATGAACAGGAAAACCATAAAAAGGGGGGGGGGGAGAAAATAAAGACATGTTGAGTGCATGCATTGGCGACACTGTTGGCGGACAGGACAGACACAGAAGCCACCTGCACTACGCCGCGCACTTGGGGTCCACTACTCAATCCGTGGGACATGGCCTACAAGCCTATGGACGACATTTGCACACATAGATGACAAAGGGCCATGAATAGCTGTACTTGGCACCCTACAGAGGTGGGGGGCGGGGGCACAGGGCCATGCCTTACGGAGGGGCCTAGCCTACAGAAATCGCCCTGGCCTAGGGATACCCACAGCCCTCCTCCCCCACCCAGACACCTCCACTGTGCGCAAAGTCACCAGAATAAGAGTGTACTCACCCCCTTGTGTCTGCTGTGATGTCCTCACGCGCCCATCCAAATCGGGGTAGGCCACTGCCAGGATCCGGAACATCAGGGGGGTCAAAGTCCGACTGGCACCCCTCCCACGTTGGGAGGCCATCCCCAGCTGAGCCTCCGCCGTCTTCCTGCTCCAGCATCGGATGTCCTCCCATCTCTTCCAGCAGTGGGTGCCCCGTCTGTGGTGGACCCCCAGGGTCCGGACGTCCTTGGCGATGGCACACCAAATATCAATCTTCTGGTGGGCGCTGACCTATGTGAAATGTACAGGGGGAGAAAAAGAGTCAACACCTTCTGCACCCTCAATGTGAGTGGCCCCCCATCTCTACCCTTGCCATGTGGCACATGCTCTCATCCGTCGTTTGATGCATGCCTCAATCGCTCCCCTCCCCACCTTCTTTCATCCACCCCACTCAACACAGGCATTGGCCACTAAGCATGGCCCCAGTGTACTTACCTGTTGGTCTGGAGGACCGTAGAGTAGCGCATACTGGGGGAGGACCCCATCCACAAGTTTATCCAATTCCTGAGCAGTGAAGGCAGGGGCCCTTTCCCCAGTTGCATGAGCCATTGTCTCTTCCAGACCGAGGTCACAGCAGCACTTGCAGTGTAGGTCCTCTCCTGTCGAAGATCAGGTATCAAGTGATTAAGCCGATAGAAAATGGCGGTCACGCCCGTGGCGGTGGGTACCGCGACCGCCGGCGCACATCGGCATTGGCTCCTGAGACCCATAAGGTTCAATGTTAACCAATGCTGCTTAGCCCCGCGGTCTTTGACCGCCTACCGCCACGGTGTGCCACGCCAGCACATTTACCTCACATCCCATTGTCGCACTTCACAGGTCAGACAGCCGCCATTTCAAGGGCCGACATGGCTTACTTTTTACTGCGTCACACATACCTAGGCCTTGCATCAACACTCATACAAGCCATTCAATGCATTGGGAATCGTGTTTTGTGCAAGCTGTGGTTACGTACCTGTGGGATGATTGACTCTGTGCTCGCTGTTGTCCTTCATAGGCACCGTCCGCTGGGACATGCGAGGAGATGGAGGAATCTTCCCGTGTACAGACCGCTGGTAGACCTGTCGACAATGGAGGAAAGACATGTCATACTGACATACAGGCTTGACCGAGCCACTATTCATGAACTGTGTGCCAAGCTGGAGCCAGACCTGATGTCACCAATCCACCAACCCACAGGGATCCCCCCTCTAGTGCAGGTGCTGTCAGTAATCCATTTCTTTGCAAGTGGGTCATTTCAAACAACAGTGGCCATATCATCAGGGATGTCCCAGCCTATGTTTTCCAAGGTGTTGTCCAGAGTGTTGTCTGCCCTGCTGAAACACATGCGGAGCTACATCGTTTTCCCTGAGGTGGGGGATTTGCCTACAGTGAAGGGTGATTTCTATGCCCTTGGACATATCCCCAACATCATAGGTTCCATTGATGGGACCCTTTTGGCTTTAGTACCCCCAGCAGGAGTCAACAAGTGTACAGAAACAGGAAGAGTTATCATTCTATGAATGTACAGATGTTGTGTTTTGCAGACCAGTACATCTCCCATGTTAATGCTAAGTTCCCTGGCTCAGTGCATGACGCGTACATCATGCGGAATAGCAGCATCCCTTACATGATGGGTCAACTCCAGAGGCAACGTGTGTGGCTAATTGGTGACTCGGGTTACCCCAACCTGTCATGGCTACTGACCCCAGTGAGGAATCCCAGGACAAGGGCAGAGGAACGGTACAATGAGGCCCATGGGAAAACTAGGAGGGTGATCGAGCGGACATTCGGCCTCCTGAAGGCCAGGTTCAGGTGCCTCCATATGACAGGTGGATCCCTATTGTACTCACCAAAGAAGGTGTGCCAGATCATCGTGGCCTGCTGTATGCTTCACAACCTGGCTTTGCGACGCCAGGTGCCTTTTCTGCAGGAGGATGGTCCAGATGGTGGTGTTGTAGCAGCTGTGGAGCCTGTGGAGAGTGAAGACGAGGAAGCCGAAGAGGATGACATAGACAACAGGAACGCAGTAATACAGCAGTATTTTCAATGACACACAGGTAAGATACCAACCCGGCATATTACATATACTTAACCCCTACTACCTCTCTACTGTCTGACCTTTTCCCCCAGTGTATGGTAACTGAGTTGTGACTTTCCCTTCCAATTTCAGAGATGTGGGCCCCACTGCATGACATCTGCTTTGTTTCCCCATGGACTACAGCTGTGTGACAGTGGTATGTTGGCATCACAATGTAAATATGCATTTTTGGCACAGTAATGTCTAATACATTTGTACAAACTCACAGCCAGACTCCTGATTGTTTTGTGCAATAACTGTGTTTATTTCAGTGCTCTATATTGGTGGGTGATTGCAAATCGGTGAGGGGTGATGGTGGAGGATTGTCCATGGCAGAGTCCAGACTATTAGTGTCACAGGTGCATTGTCCAAATGCCTGTGGAAAGTGGAGCATGGGCAGTATAAGGATGGACAGGGTGTCAATGTGGGACAGTGGGATGACAATCAGGGAGGTATCCTTTCCTGGTGGGGGTCTTGGCATTTTACTCTGTCTTCTTCGTGGATCTCAGGGCCCGCTTGCGGGGTGGTTCTCCTTCTGCAGGGGGTGGGGTGCTGGTGGCCTGTTGGTCCTGTGGCGGGGCCTCCTGTCCACTAGCGCCGGCAGAGGTGGTAGGCAGTTCTTGGTCCATGCTAGTGTCAGGGGCCCTTTGTGGTGCCACAGTGTTCCGCAATGTGGTGACTACCTGATTCAGAGCCCCTACAATGGTGGCCAGGGCGGAACTGATGTTTCGTAGTTCCTCCCTGAACCCCAAATACTGTTCCTCCTGCAGAAGCTGGATCTCCTGAAACCTGGACACGACCGTCGCCATCGTCTCCTGGGAGTGGTGGTAGGCTCCCATGATGGAGGAGAGGGCCTCGTGGAGAGTGGGTTCCCTGGGCCTGTCCCCCCCCCTGTCGCACAGCAGCCCTCCCAGTTCCACTGTTTCCCTGGGCCTCTGTCCCCTGGACCGTGTGCCCACTACCACTGCCCCCAGGTCCCTGTAGTTGTTGGGGTGGTGGGCTAACCTGGGTGCCCTGTAGTGGTGGACACACCGCTGATTGACGTGTCCTGGGGACAGAGGTATGGGCCCGCTGGGTGGGTGCTATGCTGGTGTTCCCAGAGGGGGGAAGGTCTGCTATGGGCTGTGGCTGTCTGAGGGGAACCGACTGTCCAGAGGTCCCCGATGGGCCGGGCTGGTCATCTAGATCCAGGTCGACAGAGCTGCTGTCCTCACTGTGGGCCTCTTCTGGGGGTGGAGTGGACATTTGTGGACCCTCCTGCGCGGTGACGTGGCGTTCGGGTCCTGCAGGGGTATAAATGTATGGTTATTGCATTTGTGTGTGCCATAGCGTGTAATGGGTGGGTGGCCGTGTACCCCAGTGCTGGCATTCCCGTGTGGGGGCTTTTGTGACGGTGGTTTGGGGGTGTAAGGGTATGTGCAGTGGGCATGCTTTGTTGATGGGTGTCCATGCTTTGTAGTCGCATGCAGGGCTTGGGGTTGGGATGGGTGGGCTGTGATGGGGAGACATTTGCAGGGAGCAGGATGTGATGGGGGTGAGGGTGACGGTGGGGGTATGAGTTGGCATGCTGGTGGGGTGGGGTGGGGGGGATGAAGTAGTGAAGATGAGACTTACCAGAGTCCATTCCTCCAGATACTCCTGCGAGGCCCTCAGGATGCAGGATTGCCAAGGCCTGCTCCTCCCATGTTGTAAATTCTGGGGGAGCAGGTGGGGGTCTGCCGCCAGTCCGCTGCACCGCGATGTTGTGCCTGGATACCATTGAACGCACCTTCCCCCGTAGGTCGTTCCACCGCTTCCTGATGTCGTCCCTATTTCTTGGGTGCTGTCCCACAGCGTTGACCCTGTCGACTATTCTGCTCCATAGCTCCATCTTCCTGGCAATGGTGGTGTGCTGCACCTGTGTTCCGAAGAGCTGTGGCTCTACCCGTACAATTTCCTCCACCATGACCCTGAGTTCATCCTCCGAGAACCTGGGGTGTCTTTGTGGTGTCATGGGGTGGTGTGGGTGATGTGTGGGGTGGATTGTGTGATGATGTGTATTGGTGTGTTGTGTGAAGTGCATGGAAATATTGCTGGGTGAAAGTAAAATTCGCGTATGGGTGCTCAGTTCTCTTTTTCTCAGTGCGTGGTCCCGATTCTGTAGGAGTGGGGTTTGAGGGTGATGTGGGTCTGTGTTTTATATTGTGTTGGGTGTGTGGGAGTGGTGTGTGTATGTGTATCAGGTGTGTGTATTTGTAATTGTCAAATGTGGCTGTGTTTTGTAAGTGTGTGTGTATTTTGAGCGCGCCGGAGTGTACCGCCAATGGTATACCGCAGTTGAAAGACCGCCGCGTGGATTCGTGTGTCGTGATAGTGTGGGCGTATTTCTTTTGGCGTGACGGTGGAGGTTTGGTCATCGCCAGTTTCTCGCTGCCCTTTGGTGTTGCGGACTTTTGTGGTTGTCTGTATTTTGGCGGTTTGCCTGTTGTGGGTCAGAATGACCATGGCGGTTTACCGCGGCGGTATGTTGGCGGTCTTCTGACAGCGGTAAGCGGCTTTTACCGCCAAGGTTGGAATGACCACCTAAAACTCTTATTCTTTGAAAATTCATAACTTCACTTGGGTATGTTGGATCTTTGTTGTTTTGGTCTTGTTTTCCTAAAACTGTGTTGTGTCATTTTGAAGTGTTTTCACTGAATTACTGTGTGTGTTGTACAAATACTTTACACATTGCTTCTGAAGTTAAGCCTGCCTGCTTGTGTCAAGCTACCAAGGGGGTGAGCGGGGGTTAACTGAGGGCGATTCTCCTTTACCCTGACTAGAGTGAGGGTCCTTTCTTGGAGAGGGGGTAAGCTGACTGCCAACCAAAGACCCCATTTCTAACACAGGTCCATATACACAAGGCACTTTTAGTGATGGTGCGGCAGCGCACTCTGCAGGGGCGTATTTACAATGCCACGTAAAGGCAACCTGTGTAGCTTTTCATGGGCTTGTAAATGCGGACTGAGTAAAGTCAAAAGTGATTAATATTTCCTGGCTTCCATAACAGATTCATGCCAGTTCAAACTTTGCCCTCTTGATATTCCTCAACTACAGACAATCAATCAATCAGTTTTGTTAAGTGCGACTACTCACCTGTGAGGGTCTGAAGGCGCTGGGGGGGAGGGAAGAGGCCTCATACGAAGAGCCATGTCTTGAGGTTCTTCCTGAAGATGGTAAGCGACGGGCTTAGTCTGAGGTGCAGGGGGAGGATGCTCCAGATCTTTGCTGCAATGTAGGTGAAGGATTGTCCTCTGGCAGTGGTTTTGCGGATGCAAGGGATGGTGGCCAGGGCCATCTGGGTGGCGTAGAGGGATCTGGCAGGGGTATGGAAGGAGATGCGGTTTTACAAGTAGGCTGGTCCAGCATTGTGTATGGCCTTAGACATGTGGGTGAATAGCTTGAAGGTGATTCGCCTCTCGACCGGTAGCCAGTGGAGGGTCTTCAGGTGTTGGGAGATGTGTTCTTGGCATGGGAGGTCCAGAATGAGACTGGTGGCGGTGTTCTGGATGAGTTGTAGTTTTTTGATGTTTCTAGTTGAGGTGCTGGCATAGAGGGCATTGCCCTAGTCGAGCGTTATTGTGACTAAGGCGTGGGTGAGTGTCTTGCGACAGTCGGTTGGGATCCATCTGAAGATCTTCCGAAGTTTGCGGAGTGTGTGCCAGTAGGAGCACATTACCCACAACCCTTTACGAATAAAAAATCATTGCAACCAGACAGACATCAAGACCACTGCAACAAATACTGTACACACACACCCATACATCCCTCATCCACTCCACTACGCACACCCAACCACACCACCCACCATCCACACACCCACACACAACGCCCATGTCACCACAAAGGCACCCCCGTTTCACAGGTGAGCAGTTATGGGTCATAGTGGAGGAAATAGTCAGGGTAGAGCCACAGCTGTTTGGAGCACAGGTACAGCAGATATCCATTGCAAGGAGGATGTAGCTATGGCAGAGAATTATGGACAGGTTGAACGGTGTGGGACAGCATCCAAGAACAAGGGACAACATCAAGAAGGTACGTTCCGTGGCAGCAAGGCACCAGCTTGCCATACAGAGGGCTGGCAGTGGACCCCCACCCCCTCCCCCACAGCTCACAGCATGAGAGGAGCAAGTCTTGGCATTACTGCATCCTGAGGGACTCACTGGAGTAGCCGGAGGACTGGACAATAGTAAGTCAACATTTAACACTTATCATCCGCATTTCTGCATGCCATCTCACACCCTCACCCTCACTCCCATCACTCCACTCCATCCCACCAATGCAGATGATTAACCCCAGTGCCAAGCCCTGCATGCCATACCAATGCATGGACATCCCTACCAGCCCTGCATGGACACCCATCACCAAAGCATGCACAGCCTAGGGGAAACAAAAAATCCCACAATACATCACCACACACAATCAAAGGTGGCAGGGCAAAGGCAACCATAGCGAGGAAGATAGGGATGTACAACATGTCACAGGCATGAAGCATAATACATCACTTACATCCCCACAGGTGCCCCAGTCAACCCCAGTGGAGAGGAGGTGCCACAACTATCCAGTCCCCCAACACAAGTTGCCCACAGTGATGACAGCAACTCTGGACTCCAGGATCTGGATCAACAACCTGGCACATCAGGGACCACTGGACAGTCGGTCTCCCCAGCCCACTCACAGTCCACCACAGAGCCTCCTCCATCAATTACCAACACCACAGCACCAACCCAGTGTACCCACACCTCTGTTCCCACAACACATCAATCAGCAGAGTGCCCACCTGTACATGGACTCCAGTCCACACCTCATGCCCAAGACAATCAGGGACCTGGGATCAGTGGCAGTGGGCACACCATTCAGGGGCAGGAGCACAGGGTAACAGGGACACTGGGAGGACCGCTGTGTTCCAGGGGGAGGACAGGCCCAGGGAACCGACTCTCCAGGAGGCACTCACCAATGTCATGGGTGCCGATCAACAATCCCAGGACATGATTGACCAGATCCTGAACAACATGCAGGAGAACAAGCGGCTGCAGTAGGAACACCATCAGGAGATCAGGGAGGACTTGCAGACCCTCAACATAAACCATGATCACCAAAGCAGGGGTGCTGGCAGACATGGCTAACATCATGAGGGAATGGACAGCACAGCAGTGGGCCACTACCACTAGCCAGTCTATTGACCAGCTCTCCACTTCCGCTGCAGCTAGTCAGTAAGTGGGTGCCCCTTAATGTCAGGCAAGACATTGCAGCATGATCCAGCTCAAGGGTAATTGTTGAAAGGGTAAAGAAGGTAACCTAGCTAGGTTGTATTCCATGTCAGACAGGGCTTAGTGGGTCCCAGGAGGCGTGCAATTGGCAGTGTTTGGCCCTCATCTTGCTTTGGCATCTAGCCAAATCAATGGCAGTGCAATGCATAGTGCTCAATCCTGATCCCTGTATGTGACGGTGCTGTGTATTACCAACAGTGGTGTTGGTGCAGTAATTGACCCTGTGTTCTCTTTCTCTCCCCCCAATATATCCTGTCCATGTGGGCATTAGCATCATCTGGTGGAGGAGCAGGGGCACCAATGACAGAGGGAGCTGCATCCCACAGGACCCAGGAGGCAGAGTCCATAGATGCAGAGGGAACCAGTGGGACAGAGGGTGAGGGGAGCAAAATGGCGGAGACAGGAGGTGACAACACAGACTCAGATACCTCCTCTGATAGAAGCTCCCTGGTGGTGGTGGACACCTCTTTCACCCCTTCAGCTGCAGGTACAGCTGTGTCATTTGCTGATCTTCCCTGTGGTTGTTTTGAAATGCTTTACACATGTTCCTCTGAGTAGCCTGATTGCTCTTTGCCACTCTACCAGGACTGAGCTAAGGTTTGCTAGTATGAACCCAAGGTCCACTTCTGGGTAACATGCTAGTATTACATGGTGAGACTCCTCAGTTATACCACATAATACTGCCACCTTGTTATTTTGATGTTTCAGCAAAGCCGATCACCACTTAGACATAAGTATGTTTTTGGGTACATGAGAAACCCTCAATTGTTTTTAGACCCAAAAAGTATTTTTTCAAACATTTTTAAAGATCAGGTTTAGCTGGAATTGCTAGGGCCCTGTGTTACATCCCTATTACAATAGGTTAAAAAAAGTTTTACAAATTCAAAAAGTATCTAGACAGTTAGGTAAAAGCATTTTTGAACAGTTTAAAAGAAGCATCCAACACTTTATATAACCAGTGACAAATGGAGACTATCCTGAACCTCAGTCAGACAATCTGTCATCCTCAGCATCAATGATCTGAGGGCTTTGTGCAAAAATAGGGGCATTAGCTTTAGGGCTACAGTCAAAAGAGAGGTTCTCATAGAGGCCCTCACCTCATGTGAGGAAAACATTGCTAGGGAAGAGGATTCTTCCTATGAAGAAGAACCCATAGGGTTGGGTGCAGAAGCCCTGGCCCCAGTAAATAAAGGGGAAGGAGATGAGAACCATGGTTCTCCATCTTTCTCAGACCACCTTCACCAGTGGGAAGTGTCCAGAGTCGCTCTAGCAACCTCCCCACTGGAAGGGTGAGTAGGACTCTCAAGACCAGGCTTCAGCAGCTCTCTCTGGAGGAGAGGAGCCTTGAGCTCAAAGAGAGGAGACTATCATTGGAAGAGTGAAGGGGTACACTGGTACTAGGTCTCAAGGATGGTGGCAGCAAAATCAATAAGAACATTGAGGGTTCTTGTGATCCTAAGGTCCCGAAAGAGGATTTCCCCATGTATAGTGCAAGAGATGACACTGGAAAATGCTGTGCAGTATTTGAGAGATGTTGAACAATGAAGAAGATGTGTCCAAGGCACTGGGGCTCTCTACTTTTGGAGTTATTTCCAGCCAAGGACAGAGAAAGACTTCTGACCCTTCCCGAGGAAGTGACTGAGTCCTATCCCCACATGAGTACAGAGTCAAGTTTAGGGATCCTCAAAAAAGGTCCAGATCAAACTTGGGTAGACTTTATTTACACTGTTGAAGGGTGAACTAATACACTCTCTTGACTCAGAAATGACAACACAGACTCTTATTGGTAGTTCCAAAGACAGTATTTACTAACTGTTGCGACATGGAGAAAAACACTGCGACTGCACCTCAGCCCTGCACAACCTGCCTCTATGGTTTTTCTCAAATGCCTGTTCACAGACAGGCTCTTATATGACAGGCTCTTATATGCAAATCAGTACAATACTTTATTAAACATGATTAAAAATTGATAACATGCAAGTTTACAGATAACAAAGAACACACTAAAAACTATGTAACCCCATTACCCCAAATTCCTAGGTCAAGACATTACTCACTCTTCATTATACATACGACAAAGGTTTATGACCGAGCATTCTTTGACCTATGAATTTGTCTTTGCTCTTTTGTAAATGTTATTTATTTGAAGTATGTGCTGACATCATTGTGGACCATGGTGGGTCTGAGGCTCCTGAGCATTTGGAATTTGGTTTCTTCCCTGCACCCATTGTAAATCACGCACCTGTGTGCTTTGGGCTAATTCACTTATGTGCCCAGCGCCTAATCAGTCTGCTATCTGTTTGTAGCCATGGAGAGTGTGCCTGGAACTTGTATGCTAATGTTGTAAATACCTGCAGGTTGGCCAGACATGAGTTGGTCTTTAACAGATGACCCTTTCATGTTTCTTACTCTGCTAAATCCTTGAATGAACCTTTCGCCTTGTTTGTGTCAGTGTGAGGGTTTGGTCTAAAATGCTTTTTGATTGTGAACAGTGGTGTAGCCTATAGTGATGCTTGATGTTGCACAATGTTTTCACATTTCATATTCTCGGTAATGCATTTTTTTGACATTTCCTATAACATTCCCCCCTCTAGTTGATATTTCAACTACCTTATTGGAATATTGGTTTGCCTTTGGTACTAGGTGATGAGAATCCACTATTTGTGCTGGTGTACTAATTAAAAACATCCCCCCACCTTAGTGCCTAGTTTCCTAACACATGCCTGTAATACCCAATATATTAGTAGCAAGATCACAGACATTGGTAACTGAGTCCCCAGTCCTGACATCCAGGATGGTAGTGCTGAAAACCAACCACTAAAGCAACTATCTGGGGTACCGCCTTCATCTATGATTTTACTCTCTAGATTTTGCAGTGTCCATATGGCTTCTGACAAATTTCCATTATCTGCATCATTTGCTGGAATAAACATGCAGCATGTGGTACCTATCTTTTTACAAACACCCCCTTACATGGACGTCATAAGGTCCAGTACTTAAAGGTGTTACTGCGCCATTATCCTTAGGGCACGAAGGTCTTCCTTTATGGATTTGGTACCCTTTTTTGTGTTGTTTATGACCTTGAGGAGTTCCAATCTTGTGATATGGAGCCAACAAGCAGATGCCTTAGCTTGAACAAATGGCAAAATGCTGAAAAGCTCAGCATCATTGAAGAAGTGGTATTCTTGAGGAATTTAATTGCAGATGCTTGTGCCGTAGTATTCTGCAGTTCTAGTAAGGTCATTGAAAGGCTCATGGGGTGCTTATGCAAAGAGTATATGTTTATTACGGGTATCACTAAAACTGGAGCATGCAAAGTTACCATGGGACAAAGTCGTCCCCAGTTAGGTGGTAACTGGGCATACATTAGTTCTCCACCCTGCCAGAAGAAGTTCATAAGACTGGAGGTGCCCCCCCCCGCATGACGGCATGGAGGTGCCCCACATGCATGTCGGCATGGAGGACTGTGACCTTGTAACCAATATTCTGACCTACGACCATGGTCCTGTTTCCCCTGAAACATAAGGAGACAGAGGGTAGTTTCAAAACAGTCTGAGGATTTACAATGCTGTCTATCCAGGAGTAGTGTGGAATGTTTTTGTTCCAGATGGGGGTACATTTCCTTATGGCATCTTGGCTAATGTCAGTGCCATCCCACAAAGACATGACCCTCCAGGAAAACTTGATGTTGGGATGCCACTGGTTATGTGCAAAGACTGATCCTCTGACTCTGATCCCTGACCTGTGGACACAATCTGGGAGCAAGGGGTTTGCAAGATAGCTGTAATACATGGTTGATGGGTGTGTTACCCCTAGTTTACCTAGCTCTAGGACCATCTGTACCAAACTACGGTGGTCAGGCATCCTGTTTTCTCATGTGTGTTATTTTCTTTCTTATCTTCAGTCTGTCTCTAAGGATGTATAGTACTTCTGGCAACATGTCATTTCTTGTGACATTAACTAGAAAGCATACTACTCTGACATGCGTCAAATGTATTTGGGCTTTCATTCTACACAAGTACAGGTGTGATAGGCAGCTAGCTATGTCTGATGGTTCTTCCTTCATGGAGTGTAGTCTGTCTGAACCAGTAGCATGGGGAATCAAGGAGCATACAAAGCATGTGTCATTTGTGGCTTCTGCACCTATTTCTGACATGTGCTGATACCACATAATGTCTAACAACTTAGCATGAGCATTACAGGTCATATTGTTACTAGAGAGCTCTCGTCAGACAAGAAAGATATTAGATTTTGGGGGATACTCTGAAAGCAAAGAGGAAATGGATAGATTAAAGAGATAAAAGAGAAATCCAAAGACAAAAATACATATCTTTGGTAATGTCCATTCAAAAGATAGTCCAAAAATATAGTTGAAGGGGGGCTCTTTCAGGGTGACAATCTTCATCCCCCCTCTTCTTTCATTTGAACTGTCCATTATTTTTGGCAGCTGGGTTGAGATGCACATGGCTGTGATGGATCCAAGGTTTCCTGCCATCTACCTTAAGAGCTTCTGGTGTAATCATGGTGACTGTATAGGCGCTCTCGAAAAGTTTCTTTTTCCATATGCGAGCAAACTCCTATATGAACACTTAGGGCCTCATTTCAAGTTTGGCAGAGAGGATTACTCCGTCCCAAACGTGACAGATATCTTGTCCGCAGTTTTACAAGTTCCATAGGATGTAATGGAACTTGTAATATGCTTTGGACAAACTTTCTCCCTGAATTTTATTTCTAGTGGCAGGGACTTGGACATTGATGGATCTTCTTGTCACTATTTGGTGAGGAGTCAGGTGATGGTCTGAGCTGGGGTTAGGGAGTACTGCTGATAAATTATGCAGCTCTATAGCAACATGGGTATTGTGTCATGCAAATTGGGGACAACCCAATCTTACTGGCTTTGGGTTACTAAATGGTCCCTGGAAGTGTGAGCTGATAAATAAATCTCTTCCAGGTCAATTGTAAGCAAAGCCTGTGGCATAACTACTTTTCGTATGATGACACAGTTTCTTGTAGTTCCCTCAGGTGTAACCTTGCTGACTCAGTGTAGTAAGGGGTGTCCTTGTTTATGGCAGTCTTTGCTTCTGTCTCGACAGATGGGGGCAGTCTGAGCCACCTGGACGGGGGCAGGTTGTAAGTCTGATGGTACCTTTAGGGGCATACGTCTGGTTGTATCCTTAGCTGCATGATCCACCAGCGCGTTACCCTGGGATGCAAAATCCTGTCCGTTTATGTGCACTGCACATTTCACAACTGCCACTGTGTGCTGAAGAGCCAGTGCCTATATTAGGGCTTCTAAGAGTTCTGTATGCATCACAGGACTACCATCATGATACTGGAGTGTACAGTGGATGATACGTATGCTGACTCTGAGTATATTGTAACTGTTTCTCCAACTCCTGACTTAAGTGCCGCTATTAATGCTGCTAGCTCTGCTGCCTGTGCCAAATAGTGTGAGGGCAGGGGTAATTGTTCAGTGACCTGTAGTGTATCCAAGGAGCCATGTCCCTGAGCTTTGACAACTGCTGCACCTGTGTGTCTCATCCGTTTCTTGGTTGATCATGGAGGAACCATCCACAAAATAGACAACGCTGTCTGGTATAGGGTCCTCTATGGCTTGACCACATTAATTGAGACTATATGTCACACAGTCCTGTTCGTCCTCCTTAGGGTTTAATACCGGGTGGGTGAAGAATACTGCAGGAGTGACCATATGACACTTCACAACCTAAAAAAGACAGTAGTGACAGTATCATCTCATGTCCTGACATTCTCTGAGTAGTCAGAGTGGTCTTGGCCTTCTGGATTATTGCAAGCACGGCATGTTCTGCATAGAGTGTCATTGGTGCCCCCATAACTATGGGGGTGCTATTCTGTACTGCAAATGCTGCCGTGGCCAGGGCTTGTTCACAGGGATGGTGTCCATTCATGAACGAGTCCAGCAGTCCACTGAAGTACACGATTGGTTTGTGTCCTAGCGGGTACTTCTGTGCGAGGATGTCTGTTATCACCTTACCATTGCAGTGGCAGAATCGGTAGCGCTCCTTGGTGTGTTTTGAAGTTCACAGGACAGGAGCATTTTTGATTTCATCCTTTAGTTTTTGGAAAATTTCCCTCATCTCTGGTGCCCAAATTTTTGCATCCTCCCGATCTCTTACCTGTTTGATAGCCATCAACATTGGGGCTATTTGAGTGCTATAATCCAATACCCATTGTCTCACATAGCTACAGAGGCCTTGAAACTTCTCCATTCCTTTAAAGGTTTCTAGCTCTGACATTTGTCAGATGGAGGCTTCCCCTTCAGGTATTGCGCATCTACCAGATGTTGACACTAAGGCCCTCATTTCAACCCTGGCGGTCGGTGTTAAAGCGGCGGTAATACCGCCAACAGGCCGGTGGAAAAGAAATGGAAACACGACCATGGCGGAAACCACCCACACAGACAGCCACTTTAACACTCCGACCGCCACGGCGGTAGAAACAAACACCGTGGCTTTAACCGCCAACAGACAGGAGGAGGACAATGTACCGCCCACTGTATTACAAGAGGCCTATCTGCCACCTTTTCCGGGGCGGAACCAACGCTATCAAAAGCACGGCAGAATCAGTACACAGAAGGGAAAACACTCACCTCTCGACACCCAACGTGGAACCTGGACGCCATGGAGCCCGAACTACAGGTGTTACCAACGCTGCTCTTCCTCCTGTTCTATCAGGAGCAGGACAGACCCCGTCGACGACCAAGGTGAGTACTGCACCTACAACACAGGGGAGGGAGGAGGGAAAAGGAGTGAAACACACATGCAACACGCAATACCCCCACCCTCACCCTCACCCACAACAACATACACACAAATACATGCAGCAACATTACATATACACCCCATCACCCCCTGGAATAACGCAAGGACAAAAGGAAATGATTGTAACCAGTGAAATTATGAAAAATCTGATAGTCAAAAAGCAAAATTCAGTATATACAAATATGTACACCAACTACACAAGTCCAGATAGTGTACCACTCATTGTCCATGGACCACTGGTCCCAAAATGCATGGGCGAAGGCCACACAAGACACCTGACTGGAAACGGAGAGAAAACCGCTGGGGCATCAGATCGAAAATATACAGGCACCTCAGGGGGAGGGGGACACCTCAGCTAGATGAACGCACAACGCCACTGACGCACGAGGGGGCTCCATGCCCATTGCTGTATCCTGGGGAGTGCAAAGCCACAGTCTTTCAAGTCTCTCCAGTGGGTGGTTTGCCCACTCCTTTATCCTGGGGAGTGCAAAGCCACAGTCTCTCAAGTCTCTCCAGTGGGTGGTTTGCCCACTGCTTTATCCTTTGGAGTGCAAAGCCACAGTCTCTCAAGTCTCTCCAGTGGGTGGTTTGCCCACTGCTGTATCCTGGGGAGTGCAAAGCCACAGTCTCTCAAGTCTCTCCAGTGGATGGATTGCCCACTCCTTTATCCTGGGGAGTGCAAAGCCACAGTCTCTCAAGTCTCTCCAGTTGGTGGTTTGCCCACTGCTTTATCCTGGGGAGTGAAAAGCCACAGTCTCTCAATTGGATGTATCTCTCCACTGGTTCTGGAGGGGGCCTGGTGCCTAGAGTGCTTCATCCTGCCAAGGACTGAGGTAGTGGATGTATCTCTCCACTGGTTCTGGAGGGGGCGTGGTGCCCAGAGTGCTTCATCCTGCCAAGGACTGAGGTAGTGGATGTATCTCTCCACTAGTTCTGGAGGGGGCCTGGTGCCCAGAGTGCTTCATCCTGCCAAGGACTGAGGTAGTGAATGTATCTCTCCACTGGTTCTGGAGGGGGCATGGTGCCCAGGGTGCTCCATGTGCAGTGTGGCCGGTACAATTCCCTCACCTGGGTGTGTGTGCCACGAGATTGCTGAGGTACAGGTAGCATGATACGCCATGGAGGCAGCGACACACCCCACACTGCTGTGGCTTCCCCTTCCACCTGCAGGTGCAAACAGTGATGGAAGTCATGCCTCATGGAAGCTGGCCAGGGTCCAGGAAGTCTCCTCCAGCCTCGGACGACTGACCACTGGGGATGGTAGCCATGTCAGCGGTGGTGCCACTGTCCGAGCACGTCGCTGGGCTGGTGGCAGTGCTTGCGGCGGTGTCTGTGGCGGCGGTGCTGGCGGTGGTGCATGGGTCAGCACCTGCTGAGGGACACAGCAGGACGTCTCCTACAGCCTCGGACAGCTGCCCACTGGGGAAGAGGCTGAGGACTGTCACTGAGGCTGTAGACATGCTGGTGGCTGTGCAGGTGGCCATGCAGGTGGCGGGGCAGGTGGCGGTTATGGTGGCAGAGCAGCTTGCGGTGTTCACCGCCGTACAGGTTGGTGTGGTCGTGGTCAGTCGGTGCCACCGTGTCCTGTCCTGCTCTTCTGCTTTTGTCCCTTCCCCACCTTTGATGGTGCCTCAGTTGTCTTGCCACTGTCCCCTTTGGTTTTTGCTGAGCCCTTGGTGGCTGTTAGGTGCGTCTTCTCCATCCGGGATGTGGGCACCTTTTTCAGCTTGGCAGGTGGCGAAATGTCCTTGCCCTTGCTACGTGGCACACTGGCCGCCCTGATGGGTTGCACACTCGATGACCCCGCAGTTGCTGGCACCACTGTGCCTGGGGATTTGGTGGCTGAAGTGCTGGGATGGGACCTGGAAAGCCTGGCCCTAGGGGAAGGACGGGGGAGGTGAAGGGAAGAGGTCACTGCTAGCCAGGAAAAGTTTTTTAGACACACTGGGACGGGAAGATTGAGGGGGTTTGGAAGTGGAGGAAGGGGTAGTGGTTGTAGGAAGTGTACGTCTGCTGAATTTGGGTGAAGGTGCATTGGCTGGAGGCTGTTGTGAGGTGAATGGCTGTTGGGTGGGTGTGTGCCTGCGTTTGTGTACTTTGGGAGGAGGGCTCACAGACACACTGGGAGAGGACACAGGGCAGTGTGAATGCAAGGGGGTGGTGAGTGCATGTGAGCGGTGTGTGGTGATGGGCGCGCTAGTGATGGAGGTAGTGGCTGAGGATGTAGTGCATGCAGGTTTGAGTGGAGACGAGACAGGGAGTAGGAGGACATGGAGGAGGGGGACACAGTGGAGGCAGTGGATGTTGCTGTGTCTGCATGGGAATGGTGCTTGTGTGAGTGCCTGTGGGATGTGTGGTGCTTATCTTTGCCATGTCCACTCTTGTGTGTTGATGTGTGTGCATGCTGGTCTGATGGTGTACTTGGGATAGGCTTAGGTTCAGGGGATTGGGTCTGGGTGGAGGAAGCTGGAGGGGGGAGGCTGGACACAGGGACAATGGCTGCCATCAGTGCTGAGGCCAGAGCCTGAAATGCTTTCCAGTGGGCCGCCTGCCCAGAATGAATGCCCTCCAGGTATGCATTTGTTTGTTGCAAATGCCTCTTAACACCCTGGATGGCATTAACAATGGTATATTGCCCAACAGTGAGGGATCTCAGGAGGTCAATAGCCTCCTCACTGAGGGAAGCAGGGCTGACTGGGGCAGGGCCTGAAGTGCCAGGGCGAAGGAGATGCCCACCCTCCTGGGGGAGTGGGCACGGGTCACATGCTGAGGGGCTGCTGGGAGGGCGGTGCTGATAGGGGGGGTGGCAGCGGTACCTGTTGATGCGGTGGGCACAGAGGTGCCCACCACCGCAAGGGAGCTCCCATCAGAGGAGCAGTCGCTGTCACTAGTGTCTGCTCCTGTCCCCGCCGTGAAGCTCCCCTCGACCCCGTCCCACTGGTGGTTTAAGACTCCATTGCTTTATCCTCCAGGGCCAAGTGGGTTGCAGCTCCCTCCTGATCCGGTGCCACTGCTCCTCCGCCTGATGATGCTATTACACACAAAAACAGGGAGACCACAAAAAGGGGGGGAGCAGAAAAAAAGCATGTTCAGTGCATGCAACACCACTACTGTTGGCGGACACAACACACAGGGAGCAGCCCTCAGCACTACACCATGCCCTAACAGTTCCCAGAAAATTCACCTGACCATGGGGTACGAGGCCTAAGCCCAATTGCTGCACACCTGGAAGTCACAGGAGCCTGACTTGTGGCTTTTACCACAATTGGGGTTGGGGTGCCACATAGCCTGCCTCACAAGGGACCTTGCCTACCAAGTTAACTCTGGCCTAGGGGAACCCACTGCCCACCTCCCCCACCCAGACACCTCGTAATGCGCGCAGAGTCAGCTGAATGAGAGTATACTCACCCCCTTGAGGATGCTGTGATGCCCTCAAGCGCCCATCCAACTCTGGATAGGCCACCGCCAGGATCCGGTACATCAGGGGGGTCATGGCGCAATGGGCACCCCTTCAACGCTGGGAGGCCATCCCCAGCTGGGCCTCCGCCGTCTTCTTGCTCCAGCGGCGCAGGTCCTCCCATCTTTTACGGCAGTAGGTGCTCCGTCTGTGGAAGACCCCGAGTGTCTGGACGTACTTGGCGATGGCACGCCAAATACCCTTCTTCTGGTGGGTGCTGACCTAGAGAAATGGTATGGGGGAAAGGAAATTACTCACCCATCCGGACTGTCATACTCATCGCCCACCAGTTCGCACCCATGCCCTGACGCACATACACTCACCATCCTCACATCCTGGCCTCAACCCCCCATGTATCTTCCATCCACACCACTCAAAGCAGACATTGCCCAAGCAGCATGCTCACAGTGTGCTCACCTGTTTGTCTGGAGGACCGTACAGTTGGGTGGACTGGGGGAGGACCCCATCCACTAGTTTCTCCAACTCCTCCGAAGTGAAGGCAGGGGCCCTTTCCCCAGACACTGTAGCCATTGTCGCTTCTAGACACAGGTCACAGCAGCACTTGCAGTGTAGGTCCTCTCCTGTTGAAGGTCATGTATCAAGTGAGTGAAAGACAGAAAATGGCGGTCACGTCCGCGGCGGTGCGTACCGTCACCACCGACGTACATCGTCATTGGCTCTTGGGACCCATAGGGTCCAATGTTAACCAATGCAGAATTGCGCCACGGTCTTCGACCGCCCACCGCGACGGTGCACAACGCCAGCGCAGTTACCTCATATCCCCTTGTCCCACCTTACAGGCCAGGCAGCCGCCATTTCAGGGGGCCACATGGGATGGATGAAAAACTGCACCTATCTAGGCCGTGAATACAGACAGATACCAGCACATTGCAGATTACTAACGTTTCTGCAAATAACACATTGTGATACCTCAGTGTTGGATGACTCTCTGCTTGCTGTTCTCCTCCATAGAGCACGTCTGCTGGGGCAGGTGATGAGATGGCAGCATCCTCCGGTGTACAGACCCCTTGTGGACATGTCGACAATGGAAGAGAAACACATCATAATCACATACAGACTTGATCGTGCAACAATCCTGGAAATGTGTGCCCAGTTTGAACCAGACCTGATGTCAGCTATCCGCCATCCCACAGGGATACCTCCTCTAGTGCAGGTCCTGTCTGTACTCCATTTCCTGGCCAGTGGATCTTTTCAAACAACAGTGGCCATTGCATCCTGGATGTCCCAGCCAATGTTCTCTAACGTGTTGTCCAGAGTGTTGTCTGCCCTGCTGAAACACATGTGCAGCTCCATCGTTTTCCCTCAGGTGGAGGATTTGCCCACACTGAAAGGTGACTTCTATGCCCTGGGACATATCCCCAACATCATTGGTGCCATTGATGATACACATGTGGCATTTGTCCCCACCGCAGGAACAAACAGGTGTACAAAAACCGGAAAAGCTACCTTTCGATGAATGTGCTGATGGTTTGTTTGGCAGACCAGTACATCTCCCATGTGAAAGCCAAGTATCCTGGCTCTGTGCATGACGCTTACATTTTGAGAAATAGTGGCATCCCTTATGTGATGGGGCAACTCCTGAGGTACCGTGTGTGGCTAATAGGTGAGGCCAAGGTCCCAATACAGTTGACGTAGGTGTCTGGGAATGGGGTTGTCCCTAATGGTTAATGTGTGTCTAACATTTGTCCCTCGACATTTGCAGGTGACTCCATCTGTCATGGCTACTGACCCCAGTGAGGAATCCCAGGACAAGGGCAGTGGAACGCTACGATGAGGCACATGGGTGAACTAGGAGGATAATAGAAGGCACCTTTAGCCTCCTGAAGGCCAGATTCCGGTGCCTCCATCTGACAGGTGGTTCCCTATACTACTCACCAAAGAAGGTGTGCCAGGTAATCGTGGCCTGCTGTATGCTGCACAACCTGGCTTTGCGATGGCAGGTGCCTTTTCTGCAGGAGGATGGGCCAGATGGTGGTCTTGTGGCAGCTGTGGAGACTGTGGACAGTGAAGAAGAGGAGGCAGAAGAAGAGGATATCGACAACTGAAACAACATCATCATACAATACTTCCAGTGAGACACAGGTAAGAAGATGTCACTGCTTCCCACATCTCATACTATTGTTGGAGCTAGCACAAGTCTGTCATTTTCACTCAGTGTATGGACACTGACTTGTCACTTTGACTTTCCATTTCACAGATCTGGGTCCCACTTTGTGCCCTCTGCAATGTTTACTCCTGGCCTACAGCTGTGTTACAGTGGTATGTGAACAAGTACATTGACATTGCTATATTCCATAGATATTGCAATTACACATTTGTGAAAGCACAGACTGACTCCACATTGTTTTGTGATTGAAGTGTGTTTATTCCTGTGCAAATAAATGAAAGGGGTTGTAAAATGGGCTGGGGTGATGGTGGAGTTATGTCCATGGCAGAGTCCAGTCTATTTGTTTCACAGGTGCATTGTCCAAAGGGGCATAGGAAGTGGAGCAATGGCAGTTTAAGGATGGACAGGGTGACATAGTGGGACAGAAGGGTGACATTCAGGGGGGTCGTATTTCCTGGCGGGGCTTTTGTTCCCTGTCTTGTTCCTGGATTTCAGGGACCGTTTGTGGGGTGGTTCTCCATCTGCAGTGGGTGGGGTGCTGGTGGCCTGTTGTTCCTGTGGCGGTGCCTCCTGTCCACTAGCGCCAACAGAGATGGAGGGCTGTTCATCATCCAGGCTAGTGTCAGGGGCCCTTTGGTGTGCCACTGTGTCCCTCCTGGTGTTGCGAAGGTCTGCCAGCACCCCTGCAATGGTGACCAGGGTGGTGTTGATGGACTTCAAGTCCTCCCTGTTCCCCAAGTAGTTTTCCTCCTGCAGCCACTGGGTCTCCTGAAACTTTGCCAGTACCGTGCCCATGGTCTCCTGGGAATGGTAATAAGCTCCCATGATGTTTGAGAGTGCCTCGTGGAGAGTGGGTTCCCTGGGCCTGTCCTACCCCTGTCACACAGCAGTCCTCCCGGCTTCCCTGTTATCATGTGCCTCTGTCCCCTGAACCGTGTGCCCACTGCCACTGCCCCCAGGCCCCTGATCGTCCTGTGTTAGTGGGGTTGCTTGGGTTCCCTGTAGCGGTGGACACAATGCTGATTGAAGTGTCCTGGGGATAGAGGGATGGGCCCGCTAGGTGGGTGCTATTGTGGTGTTTCCTGTGGGGGGAGGTTCAGTGGTGGTTTGTGACTGTGTCAGGGGAACCAACTGTCCAGAGGTCCCTGATGGGCCGGGCTGGTCATCTTGATACAGGTGTGCAGAGCTGCTGTCATCTCCGTGGGTCTCTTCTGTGGGGGAACTGGATATGTCTGGCACCTCCTGTCCGGTGACGTTGGGTATGGGTCCTGTTGGGGTGTAAATGCATAGTTATTGTATCTGTGTGTGCCATCTTGTGCAATGGCTGAGTGACCCTCTTCTCCTGTGCTTGCATTATTGGTTTGGTCCTTGTGTGATTGGTGATTTTGGGGCATGAGTGAGTCTCTGTACTGGACATGCTTTGGTGATGGGTGTCCATGCATTGGTGTTTCATGCGGGGCTTGGTTTTGGGATGTGTGGGTTGGGTTAGTGGGGTATGTGTGGTGATGGGTGTGAGGGTAAGGGCAGCGGTATGTGATGGCATGCAGGTGGGGGGTGGGGGATAAAGTAGTCAAGATATGTCTTACCAGAGTCCAGTCCTCCTGCTACTCCTGCAAGGCCCTCAGGAATCTGACTGCATTTACCAAGATGTATTGGGGCCAACTTTTTGCTGGAGTGTGAGGCAGTGTGCTCCCTTTTTTTTTGCACTGTGTTGAATGACGGCTCCCTTGAGCTAACAGGCTGACGAGCCTTGGTGAGGCACCTGCGCGCCAGATTGGTACATGAACCTGAGAAGACGTTTGGTGGCATTTTAAGCAACCCCACAAAATATGCTGCTCTCTGCTGAAGACGGGCAAAACCCAGAAACACGTGTCCAGAGATACACAGCACTTGCTGCACCTACTAAGGTGAAAGACTTTGATTACTTTTGTTAATGTGAAACGAATCTGACTGCATTTACCAAGATGCATTGGGGCCAGCTTTTTGCTGGAGCGTGAGGCATTGTGCTCCCTTTTTTTTTTTTGCACAAGGCCCTCAGGATGCAGTATTGCCAAGACTTGCTCCTCCCATGTTGCTAGTTGTGGGGGAGGAGGTGGGGGTCCACCGCCAGTCCTCTGTACAGCAATCTGGTGTTTGGATACCACCGAACACACCTTCCCCCATAGGTCGTTCCTCCTCTCCCTGATGTCATCCCGTGTTCTTGGATGCTGTCCCACTGCGTTCACCCTGTCGACAATTATGTGCCATAGCTCCATCTTCCTTGCAATGGATGTCTGCTGCACCTGTGATCCGAATAGCTGTGGCTCTTCCCAGACGATTTCCTCCACTATGACCCTGAGCTCCTTGTCAGAGAACCTGGGGTGTCTTTGAGGTGCCATGATGTGGGTGTTTTATGAGGTGGTGTCTGTTGTGATGTGTGAGGGGATGGGTTGGTGTGTGTTGTTTGAGGTGTGTGGATGTTGTGTAAGTGATGGTGTTGTGTGTCTGTGGATGCTGGTGTTGTTTTAGGTAGTCTCTCTCTCTGGCCTTCTTTCAAATTTCTGGTTGTAAGGGTTTGTGGGTGATGTGGGTGTGTGCTTTATATTGGATTGGGTGTCTGGGTGTGGTGTGTGTATGTGTATCAGGTGTGTGTATTTCGAATTGTCCAATGTGGTTGTGTTTTGTATGTGTGTGTGTATTTTGAGCACAGCGGTGTGCACCGCCAAATTGATTTCCACAGTTGAAATACTGCTGCGTTGATTCGTGGGTTGTGATATTGTGGGCGTATTCCTGTTGGCGTGACGGTGTCGGTTTTGGTATCGCCAGTTTATCACTGACCTTTGGTGTGGCGGACTTGTGTGGGTGTCTGTATTGTGGCAGATTCCGAGCTGTGGGTCGTAATACCTGTAGCGGAATTCCGCGGCCCCAGCAGTCTCCTGCCAGTCTTCTGCATGGCGGAATGCGGGATTTACCGCCAGGGTTGTAGTGAGGGCCTAATTGTCCTAAATATTGGACTTCTTCTTTGCAGTACTTGATTTTCCCCTTCTCCACTCCAATTCCTCTCTGAGCAACAGTGGTTAGAAGTGATATTGGCTCTCATAATGATATTGGTGGTGAGTGATAAAGTGGCGGCAATTCCCGTCAAATTATGACCATGGTGGTGATAACTCCCATAGACAGCCAATGTAACACACCAAACCGCCAGGGCATTAACACCACTGACCACGGCGGTAGCCGTCAACAGCCAGGCAGAAAACGAAGTACCGCCCACCATATCATGACCCAGGAAACTGCCACAATTTCATGGGCGGTACCAACGCCTTCAAAAGCCTAGCGGAAACACATCACAGAAGACCAAAGACTCACCATCGGAGACACAGAGAAGGTCAAAGCCGGCATGGAACTGGAACTGCAAGTCTTCCCCATGCCCATCTATACCATGCTCTACCTGGAACACCAATGCCGACGAAGACGATGACGGTGAGAACAGCCACTCCTTCCCCTTCATGGCAGGAGTTGAGGGCTTCTTCTCCTTTATGGCAGGAGGTGTAGGATTCTCAACCTTCTTGGCTGGTGGAGTGGGATCCTTCACAGTCTTGCCACCACAACTAGGAGGTGCCTCCAGTGTCCGCGTGGACTGTTTGGCTGAGGTGCTGGGCTGGGTCATTGGGACCCTGCTCTGACGGGCAGGACGGGGGGAGGGGGAGGGAAGAGGTCAAGTTGGGCAAGTAAAAGCTTCTTAGTAATGGTGAGGTGGGATGAGGGACTTGGGTGCAGGTGCATGGGCAATGTGCTGATGTGCTGATGTGCTGATGTGAGGTGGATGGCTGTTGGGTGTCTGAGTGCTTATGTTTGTGTCCTTTAAGGTGGGGGACAGACAGGGTGGGAGAGGACACAGGGGACACCCGGACCGTTGTAGTGGAGGTGTCTGCTAGTGAGGTGTGTGTGCTGCTTGTTGTGGTGATGCTGGTGATGAATGTTGATGTAGTGTATGCAATGTGAGTGTGGTTGTGACTGTGAGTGAGGAGGAGGAGGGGAGACAGTGGAGGCAGTGGATGTGGTTGTATCTGCAACTGTCTGGTGTTTGCGTGAGTGCTTGTGGGATGAACTGTGGTGCTTGTGTTGGACTGTGCCACTCTTGTGTGTTGTCTTGTGTGCATGCTCATCTGTATGTGTGCGTGGGATGGGTTGGGGATGTGGAGACTGGGACTGGGAAGTGATAGTTGGAGGGGGGACAGTAGAAACAGGGACAATGGCTGCCATCAGAGAGGAGGCCAAAGCCTGAATCGAGCTCTGTTGGGCTGCCAATCCACTGTGGATGCCCTCCAGGAATGCATTGCATTGCTGCATCTGGAATGCCAGCCCCTGGATGGCATTCACAATGGTTGATTGCCCTACAGACATGGATCTCAGGAGATCAATAGCCTTCTCACTCAGGGCAGCAGGGCTCACTGGGGCAGGGCCTAAGGTGCCTGGGGCAAAGGAGATGCCCACCCTCCTGGGAGAGCGGACACAGACATCTCACTGAGAGGCTACTGGGAGGGCAGTGCTGGTACGAGGGGTGCAGCTGTACCTGCAGCTGGAGTGGTCACAGAGGTGTCTGCCACCACCAGGGAGCTTCCATCTGAGGAGGTATCCGAGTCTGTTTTGTCGCCCCCTGTCTCGACCGTGGTGCTCCTCTCGCCCTCCGTCCTACTTGTTCCCTCGGCATCGGTGAACTCTTCCTCCAGGGTCCTGTGGGATGCAGCTTCCTCTGTCACCGGTGCCCCTGCTCCTCCGCCAGATGATGCTAATGCACACATGGTCAGGATGACAGAAGAAAAAGGGGGGGAGAGAGAGAAAGGAAACACTGGGTCAATTACTGCACCAACACCACAGTTGGCATACACAGCACCGTCACACACAGGGATCAGGAATGAGCACTATAAATTGTACTGCCAGTAATTGTGCTAGATGCCACGGCACGATGAGGAGCATATACCACCAACTGCACCCCTCCTGGTACCCACAAAGCCCTGACTGACATGGAATGCTAAGAAGCTAAGTTACCTGCATTTGCCATACACCCACCCACTAACTCACACCCACCACCCGGATCCCATGCCACCTACCAATTATTGTAGTAATGCCAACTGTACTCATACCCTTGTGGCTGCTGTGATGCCCTCAAGTGCCCAGCCAGCTCTGGGTAGGCCACTGCCAGTATGCGAGCCATGAGGGGGTCAAATTCGGACAGACACCCCTTCCTCGTTGGGAGGCCATCCCCAGTTGGGCCTCCGTGGTCTTCCGTGCCCAGAGTCTCAGGTCCTCCCACCGTTTCTGACAGTGGGTGTTCAAACTGCCACAGACCCCCCAGGGTCTGCAGATCCTTGATGATGGCATGCCATAATCCCTTCTTTTGATGGGCCCTGACCTGCAGAGGTAATAGAGACAGGAGAACACTATTAAACATACAATTCATCCTGTTACACATATGGCCCACCAGTCCTGTTTCCATCACCACTGGCACCCACATTGCCCGGCACACACCATGTACACCACCACAAGACATCCCCCTGATGACATGATGCTTGCACACACATCTCCATGTCTCCGTCACACATGCATGATGTCCAAGGTGTACTCACCTGTTGGTCTGGAGGCCATACAGCAGTCCGTACTGGGGTAGGCCCCCCATCCACCAATTGCTCCAACTCCTCCGAAGTGAAGTCAAGGGCCCTTTCCCCAGTCACACAAGCCATGGTAGGTTCCAGACACACGTTACAGCAGCACAAGCAGTGCAGGTGTTCTCCTGTTGAAGGTCAGGAAACAAGTGAGGAATCTGATGGAAAATGGCGGTCATATCTGCAGTGGTGTACAACGTCACTGCCTGTGCTGATCCCCATTGGCTACTGTACTCCATAGAGCCCCATATTATCCAATGAGGAATTGCACGGTGGTGCAAGACCGCCTTCCGTCATGACGTTGAGCGTCAGCGGAGCTACATCACTTCCACCTGTCCCTACATACAGGACAGGCGGTTGCCATTTCATGGTGGTGGACAACGATCATATCAACCTTAACTGCGTCACAGCCAAGATTAGCACATACCTCGCCATTCCCACTGTCCCATCACATAAATACTCTATGTACACTGAGGTGGTAGTTCCATTGTTCAATTTGTGACAGCCTACTCACTCTTATGTCCCTTAGATACCTACCACTGCGGATTAATAGGAGGAGGAGACAAAACCCTGTGTACAGGCCACTTGTGGACTTGGCTACACTGGAGGACAGGCACATTATACTCACCTATAGACTGAACAGGGCCACAATCACAGAGCTGTGTGCCCAATTGGAGCCTGACCTGATATCTGCGATCCGTCATCTGACTGGGATCCCCCTTCTTGTGTAAGTGCCATCAGTGCTCCATTTCCTGGAAACTGGTTCTTTCCAAGTGATGGTGGGCTTGGCAGCAGGAATGTCATAGCCAATGTTTTCAATCGTGCTGGCAAGAGTTTTTTCTGCCCTGGTGAAACACATGTGCAGCTACATCGCTTTCCCCCATGTGGAAGATCTGGCCACTGTGAAGGACGGACGGATTCTATGCAATGGGACATATCCCAATATTGTTGGGGCAATTGACGAGACACATAGGGGGTCATTCTGACCCTGGCGGTCGGTGATAAAGCGGCGGCCAACCCGCCAACAGGCCGGCGGTCCAAAATATGCAATTCTGACCCTGGCGGGAACCGCCAACACAGCCCGCCGCATTAACACTCCGACCGCCACGGCGGAACAAACAAACAGCGCGGCGGTCACCGCCAACAGCCAGGCGGCAGACAATGTACCGCCCACCCTATCACGACCCACCAATCCGCCACCTTTTCCGGGGACGGGAGCACCGCCGATAAAAACACGGCGGAAACAGACTACGAACGGGAAAACGCTCACCTCCACATACTCCACGCGAGATTCCGGCAGTATGGAACCCGAGTTACAGGTCATCCCCGCACTCCTATACCTGCTCCTGTACCAGGAGCACGCCCGGCGGCGCGGAAGACATCGGTGAGTACTGCACCTACGACACAGGGGAGGGAAAAGATTACCGGCACACACCCACCCACCCACACCCACTACAACACACACATCAATGCATTCCCACAGATCACTGTCACAACCCACAAACCCCCCCCTCCGAAATAATGCAAAGACCAAAAGAAGAGATCTTAAACGGGCAGATATATTGAAAAATGGACAGCAGTAATCCAAATAAATAAATAAACTATGTACAAAATATATACATCTACTATATGTAGTCCAACCACTGTCCGTGGACCACAGGAGTCCTGAGCAAAGGGGCAAGGCCCAGTCCCACGACAAGAACTCCACGGAGAGAACACTGCAGGGGCATCAGAAAGAAAAAAGGACAGGCACCTCAGGGGGAAGGGAAGGGGGGGCACCTCAGCCACTTGAGTACACGACGCCAGATCCACGAGGGGACTCCATGACCACTGGCCCATCCTGGGGAGAGCAAAGCCACAGTCCATACAGTCCATACAGTGGGTGGCCTGCCCACTGGGCCATCCTGGGGAGTGCAAAGCCCCAGTCCATACAGTCCATACAGTGGGTGGCCTGCCCACTGGGCCATCCTGGGGAGTGCAAAGCCACAGTCCATACAGTCCATACAGTGGGTGGCCTGCCCACTGGGCCATCCTGGGGAGAGCAAAGCCACAGTCCATACAGTCCATACAGTGGGTGGCCTGCCCACTGGGCCATCCTGGGGAGTGCAAAGCCACAGTCCATACAGTCCATACAGTGGGTGGCCTGCCCACTGGGCCATCCTGGGGAGTGCAAAGCCACAGTCCATACAGTCCATACAGTGGGTGGCCTGCCCACTGGGCCATCCTGGGGAGTGCAAAGCCACAGTCCATACAGTCCATACAGTGGGTGGCCTGCCCACTGGGCCATCCTGGGGAGAGCAAAGCCACAGTCCATACAGTCCATACAGTGGGTGGCCTGCCCACTGGGCCATCCTGGGGAGTGCAAAGCCACAGTCCAAACAGTCCATAACAGACTCCACTGCCACTGGAGGAGGCATGTTGGCCAGAGGACATCCTGCAGCCCTGCCCGAGACAGATCCTGCCCTGCCACGTCTGCCAAAGGGCCAGCGGTTCTTGCCTGGAAGGGCCCAGTTCAGCGGTTCTTGCCTTGAAGGGCCCAGTTCAGCGGTTCTTGCCTTGAAGGGCCCAGTTCAGCGGTTCTTGCCTTGAAGGGCCCAGTTCAGCAGTTCTTGAGACGGCGGTCCCCAGCGGAGCGGTGCTGGAGACGGCGGGGCCCAGTTCAGCGGTTCTTGCCTTGAAGGGCCCAGATCAGCGGTTCTTGCCTTGAAGGGCCCAGTTCAGCGGTTCTTGCCTTGAAGGGCCCAGTTCAGCGGTTCTTGCCTTGAAGGGCCCAGTTCAGCAGTTCTTGAGACGGCGGTCCCCAGCGGAGCGGTGCTGGAGACGGCGGGGCCCAGTTCAGCGGTTCTTGCTTCGAAGGGCCCAGTTCAGCGGTTCTTGCCTTGAAGGGCCCAGTTCAGCGGTTCTTGCCTTGAAGGGCCCAGTTCAGCGGTTCTTGAGACGGCGGTCCCCAGCGGAGCGGTGCTGGAGACGGCGGGGCCCAGTTCAGCGGTTCTTGCCTTGAAGGGCCCAGTTCAGCGGTTCTTGCCTTGAAGGGCCCAGTTCAGCGGTTCTTGCCTTGAAGGGCCCAGTTCAGCGGTTCTTGAGACGGCGGTCCCCAGCGGAGCGGTGCTGGAGACAGCGGGGACCAGTTCAGCGGTTCTTGCCTTGAAGGGCCCAGTTCAGCGGTTCTTGCCTTGAAGGGCCCAGTTCAGCGGTTCTTGCCTTTAAGGGCCCAGTTCAGCGGTTCTTGCCTTGAAGGGCCCAGTTCAGCGGTTCTTGCCTTGAAGGGCCCAGTTCAGCGGTTCTTGAGACGGCGGTCCCCAGCGGAGCGGTGCTGGAGACGGCGGGGCCCAGTTCAGCGGTTCTTGCCTTGAAGGGCCCAGTTCAGCGGTTCTTGCCTTGAAGGGCCAAGTTCAGCGGTTCTTGCCTTGAAGGGCCCAGTTCAGCGGTTCTTGCCTTGAAGGGCCCAGTTCAGCGGTTCTTGCCTTGAAGGGCCCAGTTCAGCGGTTCTTGAGACGGCGGTCCCCAGCGGAGCGGTGCTGGAGACGGCGGGGCCCAGTTCAGCGGTTCTTGCCTTGAAGGGCCCAGTTCAGCGGTTCTTGCCTTGAAGGGCCCAGTTCAGCGGTTCTTGCCTTGAAGGGCCCAGTTCAGCGGTTCTTGCCTTGAAGGGCCCAGTTCAGCGGTTCTTGCCTTGAAGGGCCCAGTTCAGCGGTTCTTGAGACGGCGGTCCCCAGCGGAGCGGTGCTGGAGACGGCGGCCATTCTATGGCCAACTGCTCATTGCCTGGTGGTGCCCTCCTGGGCAGCGGGGATGGTGCTCCTTCAATGCCCACCTGGGCTGTGGGTGGTGGGGCCCTCCTGGCCAGCTGGGCTGGGTCCTCCCTGGGCAGCGGCTATGGGGGTGGTGGGGCCCTCCTGGCCAGCTGGGCTGGGTCCTCCCTGGGCAGCGGCTATGGGGGTGGTGGGCTCTCCCTGGGCAGCTGTGACGGTTCCTCCCTGGGCAGCGGCTATGGGGGTTGTGGGCTCCTCCTGGGCAGCTGTGATGGTTCCTCCCTGGGCAGCGGCTATGGGGGTTGTGGGCTCCTCCTGGGCAGCTGTGACGGGTCCTCCATGGGCAGCAGGCCTGCTGCCTGACTTCTCCGCCTTGCTGCCCTTGCCCTCCTTAGTCGGGAGTCTGTGGCCCTTTCCTCCCTTTGGAGCTGTGGCTGTTGACGGTGGCTGGCTAGTGTCCTGGGGGGATATAGAACCCGGGCTCCTGCGGCGGCCCTTCCGCCTTCTGCTCCTCTTCCCAGGGGGTGGGCTGCCTGTCCCCTTGCTGCTGGGCGAAGATCCAGACATGCGGGCTGGTGGGCTCCAATACCCCTGCACCCTTGTCAAGGGGGCTGCAGGGCTGGTGGTGGCTGAGGTGCTCTTTTTACCCCGACGAGAAGGAGGGGGGGGCTCAGGGTCAGGAAAGAAGGTAGCAGTAGAGAGATAGATTTTCTTGGGACAATGGAGAGTGATAGGTACAGTGGGAATGGGAGTGGAGGGAGAGGATGTGGTTGTAGGTGAGTGATGTTTGCTGTCTTTGGGTGCAGGTGCAGGAGGGATAGGCTGTCGTGAGGTGGATGGCTGTTGGGTGGGTGGGTGGCTGCGTTTGTGTGGTGTGGAAGAGGGGGTGACAGACACAGTGGGAGAGGACACAGGGGACGTGTAAATGGCAGTGGGGGTGGTGACTGCACATGTGCGGACTGTCCTGGTGGGTGTGCTGGTGATGGAAACACTGGCTGATGGTGAGGTGAATGAAGGTGTGAGTGTAGACGTCACAGGGAGGGAGGAGGGAGACAAGGAGGTGGGGGTCACAGAGGTGGAAGTGACTGTTGGCATGTCTGCATCGGAATGTTGCTTGTGTGAATGTCTGTGTGATCTGTGGTGCTTATGTTTGGATGAGCTGCTCTTGGGTGTTGAGGTGTGTGCAGGCTGGTCTGATGGTGTGGGTGGGACAGGCAGAGGAACAGGAGACTGGGAGGAGGGAGTTAGTAGAGGGAGGCAGGAGACAGGGACAATGGCTGCCGTCAGTGCTGAGGCGAGAGCCTGGAATGATCGTTGATGGGCAGCCTGACCCGAATGAATGCCCTCCAGGTACGCATTGCTGCGATGAACCTCCCTCTCCACCCCCTGGATGGCATTCAAAAGGGTAGTCTGCCCAACAATGAGCGTTCGGAGGAGGTCAATGACCTCCTCACTGAGGGCAGCGGGGGTAACAGGGGCAGGGCCTGAGGTGCCTGGGGCGAAGGAGATGCCCGGCTTCCTGGCAGAGCGGGCACGGGGCGAACGCTGAGGGGCTGCTGGAAGGGCGGAGATGGTGCGCTGGGTGGCGGCTGTACCTGTAATGGCGGGGGGCACGGATGTTGCCCCCCCGCAAGGGAGCTCCCTTCCGAGGACGTGTCCGTGTCGCTGCAGGGTCCAGTCGTCCCCGTTGTGGAGCTCCCCTCGCCCTCCGTCTCAGTGGTCCAGTCAGACTCTGTGGCATGGCCCTCCTGCCCCGATGCCACTTCTCCTCCGCCTGATGATGCTGATGCACACAAGCACAGAAAGACAAACAAAAAGGGGGGGGGAGAGAGAAATAAAGAGATTTTGAGTACATGGATCACCGGTACAGTTAGCGGACATGACAGACACAGATGCCCCCTGCACTAAGTTGCGCACTTGGGGTCCGCTACGCATTCCGTGGAACATGCCCTACACGCCTAGAGTTGACAACTGCACCCATGGATGACACGGCCCAGGGATGGCTGTACTGGCACACTACTGAGGGTGGTGGCTGGGGACACAGGGGCTTACGGGGGTGCCCAGCCTACAGATATCGCCCTGGCCTAGGGGGACCCACAGCCCTCCTCCCCCACCCAGACACCTCCACTGCGCGACAACAGAGTAGATTATGCTTGTACTCACCCCCTTGTGTCTGCTGTGCTGCCCTCACGCGCCCATCCAAATCAGGGTAGGCCACCGCCAGGATCCGGAACATCAGGGGGGTCAGTTGACGGCAGGCACCCCGCCTACGTTGGGAGGCCATCCCCAGCAGAGACTCGGCGGTCTTCTTGGTCCCGCAGTGGATGTCCTCCCACCTCTTGCGGCAGTGGGTGCCCCGTCCATGGTGGACCCCCAGGGTCCGGACTTCCTTGGCGATGGCACGCCAAATCCCGATCTTCTCATGGGCGCGGACCTATGTGACACGTACAGGGAGGGAGAAATACCACGTTCAAGTTTGTCTGCATTCTCGTTGCCAGTGGCCCAACGCCCCCCATCCCCGCCAGGCCCCCCGCCATGCCCCCCGCCAGGCCCAACATGCCCCCCATCCCCGCCAGGCCCCCCGCCAGACCCAACATGCCCCCCATCCCCGCCAGGCCCCCCGCCATGCCCCCCGCCAGGCCCAACATGCCCCCCATCCCCGCCAGGCCCCCCGGCATGCCCCCGGCAGGCCCAACATGCCCCCCATCCCCGCCATGCCCCCCGCCAGGCCCAACATGCCCCCCATCCCCGCCAGGCCCCCCGCCATGCCCCCCCGCCAGGCCCAACATGCCCCCCATCCCCGCCAGGCCCCCCGCCATGCCCCCCGCCAGGCCCAACATGCCCCCCATCCCCGCCAGGCCCCCCGCCATGCCCCCCGCCAGGCCCAACATGCCCCTCATCCCCGCCAGGCCCCCCGCCATGCCCCCGCCAGGCCCAACATGCCCCCCATCCCCGCCATGCCCCCCGCCAGGCCCAACATGCCCCCCGCCAGGCCCCCAGGCCAGCCAGTGGCCCCAAATCCATATTGAATTAAACTCACTTGTTGGTCTGGAGGACCGTATAGTAGCGCATACTGGGGGAGGACCCCATCCACAAGTTTCTCCAACTCTTCTCCAGTGAAGGGAGGGGCCTTTTCCCCAGACACATGAGCCATTGTCCCTTCCAGACCGAGGTCACAGCAACACTTGCAGTATAGGTCCTCTCCTGTGAAAGTTCAAGTCGCGAGTGAATAAGTAGATAGAAAATGGCGGTCACGTCTGCGGCGGTGCGTACCGCGGCGGGGCGTACCGCCGGCGCACTTCGCCATTGGCTCCTGATACCCATAGGCTTCAATGTTATCCAATGCGGCTTCGCGCCGCGGTCTTCGACCGCCTACCGCCACGGTGTGCAACGCCAGCGCATTGACCTCACATCCCATTGTCACACTTCACAGGTCAGGCAGCCGCCATTTCGAGGGTCCACATGGCTCAATTTCAACTGCGTCACACAGGCCTAGGCCTTGCATAGCCACTCATACACGCCATTCACTGCATAGAGAATCGTTTACTGTGCAAGCTGTGAGTACGTACCTGTGGGTTGCTTGACTGTGTGCTCCATGTTGTCCTTCCTAGGCACCGTCCGCTGGGTTTGGCGAGGAGAAGGAGGAATCCTCCCGTGTACAGACCGCTGGTGGACCTGTCGACAATGGAAGCACGCCACATTATCCTGACCTCCCGGCTTGACCGTGCCACTATACATGAACTGTGTGCCCAGCTGGAGCCCGACCTGATGTCCCCCATCCGCCAACCCACAGGGATTCCCCCTCTGGTGCAGGCCCTGTCAGTACTCCATTTCTTGGCAAGTGGGTCATTTCAGACAACAGTGGGAATTGCTTCTGGGATGTCTCAGCCCATGTTTTCGAAGGTGTTATCCAGAGTGTTGTCTGCCCTGATGAAATACATGAGGAGCTACATCCTTTTCCCTGAGGTGGGCGAATTGGCTACAGTGAAGGGTGATTTCTATGCCCTTGGACATATTCCCAACGTCATTTGTGCCATTGATGGGACCCATGTGGCTTTGGTTCCCCCCCAAGAAAGAGAGCAGGTGTACAGGAACAGGAAAAGTTACCATTCTATGAACATCCAGGTAGTGTGTTTGGCTGACCAGTACATCTCCCATGTCAATGCCAAATTCCCTGGGTCAGTGCATGACGCCTACATCCTAAGGAATAGTAGCATCCCTTACGTGATGGAACAGCTAGAGAGACACCGTGTATGGCTATTGGGGGACTCTGGGTACCCCAACCTGTCGTGGCTACTGACCCCAATAAGGAATCCCCGGACCAGGGCAGAGGAACGGTACAATGAGGCCCATGGGCGTACTAGGAGGGTGATCGAACGCACCTTCGGCCTCCTAAAGGCCAGGTTTCGGTGCCTGCATATGACAGGTGGATCCCTAATGTACTCACCTAAGAAGGTGTGTCACATCATCGTGGCCTGCTGCATGCTTCACAACCTGGCTTTGCGCCGCCAGGTGCCTTTCCTGCAGGAGGATGGTCGAGACGGTGGTGTTGTGGCAGCTGTGGAACCTGTGGAGAGTGACGAGGAGGAAGACGACGGGGCTGAAACAGACAACAGGGACAGAATCATTGCACAGTACTTCCAATAGGACACAGGTAACAAGTCAAACATAATTTAGTAAATGTAAACTACTCTCCTGCATCTCTGCTGCCTGTCTATTTGCCCCAGTGTATGATGACTGAGTTGTGGCTTTTCCCTCCCTATTTCAGATCTGGGGTCCCCACTACGAGTCCTGTGCTTCGTTTCCCCATGGACTACAGCTTTGTGGCAGCGGGTTGTTGACTTCACTATGTACAAGGACATATTTGCACTGTCATGTCAATTACAATATTTTGAAATCACAGCCAGACTCCAGATAGTTTTGTGCAAAATAGGTGTTTATTTCAGTGCTCAAAATGGGATGGGTGGTTTCAAGTGGGTGGGGGCTATGGTGAAGGAATGTCCATGGCAGAGTCCAGAGTAACAGTCACACAGGTGCATTGTCCATAGGCCTGTGGAGAGATGGAGCATGGGCAGTTCAAGGATGGACAGGGTGACAATGTGGGACAGTGGGATGACATCAGGTGGTATCCTTTGCTGGCGGGGGTCTTGACATCCTACTCTGTCTTCTTGCGAGATCTCAGGGCCCTCTTGCGGGGTGGTTCTTCTCCTGCAGGAGGTGGGTGTCTGGTGGGCTGCTGTTGTGCGGGGGCCTCCTGTCCACTAGCGCCGGCGGAGGTGGTTGGCTGTTCTTGGTCCAGGCTAGTGGCAGGGGCCCTTTGTTGTTGTTGAGTGTCCGTCCTGGTGTTGATGAGTTCCTGCAGCAGCCCTACCATGGTAACCAGGGTGGAGGTGAGGGCTCTGATGTCCTCCCTGTACCCCCGATAGTGTTCCTCCTGCAGTACCTGGATCTCCTGGAACCTGGCCAGTACCGTCGCCATCGTCTCCTGGGAGCGGTTGTATGCTCCCATGATGGTGGTGAGGGCCTCGTGGAGAGTGGGTTCCCTGGGCCCGTCCCCCCCCTGTCGCACAGCTGCCCTCCCAGTTCCCCTGTTTCCCTGGGCCTCTGCCCCCTGGCCGGTGTGCCCACTACCACTGCCCCCAGGTCCCTGTTGTTGTTGGGGTGGTGGGTTATCCTGGGTGCCCTGTAGTGGTAGACACACCGCTGATTGACACGCCCTGGAGACAGAGGCATGGGCCCGCTGGGTGGGAGCTGTGCTGGTGTTCCCAGAGGGGTTTGGGTCTGTAGTGGCCTGTGGCTGTCTGAGGGGAACCGACTGTCCAGAGGTCCCCGATGGTCCGGGCTGGTCATCAGTGTCCAGGTCGACAGAGCTGCTGTCATCGCTGACGGCCTCTTGGGTGGGGGGTGTGGAGAATTCTGGGCCCTCCGTGGCGGTGTGTTGGCGGTCGGGTCCTGCAGGGGTATAGAGGTATGGTTATAGTTTCAATGTGTGGCATATGGGTGTATCTGTGGGTTCCCGTGTCCCCAAGTGCTGGCATTCGTGTGTGGGGGCTTTGGTGAGGGTGGCTTGTGGGGGGGATGTGTATATGCATTGGGCATGCTTTGGTGATGGGTGTCCATACTTAGTGGACGCATGCAGGCCTAGGTTTTGGGATGTGTGGGTTGTGATGGTGAGACATTGGCAGGGAATAGGTGTGCTGGGGGTGGGGGTGAGGATGGTGGTGGGGGTGAGGGTGGGGGTGAGGATGGGGGTGGGGGTGAGGGTGGGGTTCGAGGATGGGGGTGAGGGTTGGGGTATGATTTGGCATGCAGGTGGGGGGGAAGCAGTATTGAAGCTTCAACTTACCAGAATCCATTCCTCCGCCGACTCCTGCGAGGCCGTCAGGATGCAGGATGTTCAAGACTTCCTCCTCCCATGTTGTAAATTGTGGGGGTTGAGGTGGGGGTCCTCCGCCAGTCTTCTGCACGGCGATGTTGTGCCTGGATACCATGGAACGCACCTTCCCCCGTAGGTCGTTCCATCGCTTCCTGATGTCTTCCCGATTTCTGGGGTGCTGTCCCACAGCGTTGACCCTGTCGACAATCCTCTGCCATAGCTCCGTCCTCCGGGAAATGCTGGTGTATTGGACCTGTGTGCCGAAGAGCAGGGGCTCTACCCGAACAATTTCCTCCACCATGACCCTGAGTTCTTCGTCTGAGAAGCGGGGGTGTCTTTGGGGTGCCATGGAGTGGTGTGTATGATGTGTGGGGTGGAGTATGTGTAGTTAAGTGTGTTGAGTGTGGTGGTGTGTGTTGTTTTGTGTGTGGATATTGTGTGGGTGATGGTGTAGTGTGCCTCTGTGTGATGGTGTTCTGTGATCGCTGCTGTGTCTCTCAGTGCTTCTTTTTGGATTTTGGTCGAGGGGGTTTGTGGGTGATGTGGGTGTGTGTTTTATATTGTATTGTGTGTGTGGGAGTGGTGTGTATATGTGTATCAGGTGTGTGGAATTCAAATCGTCCAATGTGGCTGAGTTTTGTTCGTTTGGGTGTATTCTGACCGCGGAGGTGTGTACCGCCAATGGAAAACCGCGTTTGAAAGACCGCCGCGTGGATTCGTGGGTCGTAATGGCATGGGCGTATTTCTGTTGGCGTGACGGTGGAGGTTTGGTCACCTCCACTTTTCCACCGACCGCTGGTCTGGCGGTCTGTTGTGGCTGTCGGATTTTCGGAGGTTTGGCTGCTGCGGGTCAGAATGACCGTGGCGGATTACCGCGACCGCGGCTGAATTATGGAGGATTTCTGACCGGCGGTAGGCGCCTTTTACCGCCAAGGTCAGAATGACCACCATAATGTGTTAGTTCTCCCCTCTGCCAGAATGAACAGGTGTTGAGGAAACATAAGAGTTTCCACTCACCGAATGTGCAAATGGTGTGCCTAGCGGACCAGTACATCTCCCACGTCACTGCCAAGTATCCTGGGTCGGTGCATGATGCCTTTGTCCTGAGGAATAGCAGCATCCCAAATATGATGGCCCAACTACAGAGGCACAGGGTGTGGCTGATAGGTGAGCCATGGTCCCAACCCACTGTATGTTAGGGTATGCCTTCAGGTGTCATCCCCATAGCATTGAGAGAGGCTAAATGTTATCCCTCAATACTTGCAGGTGACTCTGGCTACCCAAACCTATTGTGGCTGCTGACCCCTGTGAGGAATGCCAGGACAGGGGCTGAGGAACGTTATAATGATGCACATGGATGAACCAGAAGGATAATCGAGAGGACCTTTGGGCTCCTGAAGGTCAGGTTCAGGTGCCTCCATCTGACAGGTGGATCCCTCTGCTACTCACCCGGGAAGGTCTGCCAGATAGTAGTGGCATGCTTCATGTTGCACACCCTGGCCCTCAGGTGGCATGTACCTTTTCTGCAGGAGGAGGAGACTGGAGATGGCACTGTGGCAGTAGTGGACCCTGAGGACAGTGCGGATGAGAAGGCAGAAGGTGAGGATGAGTACAACTGAACATCAGTTATACGTCAATACTTCCAATGACACACAGTTGAGACAGTGCAACTGACCATTCCTCTGACTGTTTATGTTTTCTGTGTGGCTTTAGCATGATGACATTAACTTCTTTTACATCTTAACTTACTGTCACCTATGGCTTGTCATTTTATAGATGTTGGTGAGATTAGAACTGTGTACTGATGTGATGACTACAGCCAGCAACAGGTCATTATCTATATGCTCTCACAGTGTTCATATCATTTGCACTAGATGTGATTGTTTCCATAACTGCACATTTTCAACACATAAAATACTAGTAGTCAAGTTGTGTTCAAGGTTTTTTATTGTAGTGCAATGAAATTGAGGAAAAAGTGCAATGGAATGGGGATATGATGGAGGAAAGTTCAGGGTATTGTTCCAGTCTGTTTGTAGCACAGGCCCAGTGTCCAAGGGGCCATAGGGAGGGGAGCAGAGGCAGTTCAAAGTGGAGAAGGTGACAGTGTGGGACAAAAGGGGGACAAACAGGAGAGTCTCATTTCCTGACGGTGGTCTTGGCAAGTGTCTCTGACTTCTGTCTGGTTCGCAGGGAACGTTTGCGGGGTAGTTCACCTACTGCAAGGGAAGGGGTGCTGGTGGACTGTGGGTCCTGTGGGTCCTGTGGAAGGGCCTCCTGCCCACTAGCTGCAACATAAGTGGATGGCTGGTCAATGGACTGGCTAGTGGTAGGGGTCCGCTGTTGTGCTGTTGCTTCCCTCATGATGTTGGCCATGTCTGCCAGGACCTCTGCTATGGAGATCAAGGATGTGTTAATGGCATGCACGTCCTCCCTGATCCCCTGATACTGTTCCTCCTGCAGCCGCTGTCTCTTGTAAGTTTTCAAGGATCTGGCCCATCATCTCCTGTCCCTGTTGCCCTGCGCCCCTCTCCCCTGAACGGTGTGCCCACTGCCGCTGACCCCAGGTCCCTGATTGTCTTGGTGGCAAGGTGTGGAGTGGGGTCCCTGTACAGGTGGGCACACTGCTGATTGGATGTCCTGGGGACAGAGGTGTGGGTATGGTGGGTGGGTGCTGTGGTGTTGGTTACTGATGGGGAAGGCTCTGTGGTGGACTGTGAGTGGACTGGGGTGCCGACTGTCTAGTGGTCCTTGATGGGCCAGGTTGTTTGTCCAGATCCAGAAGTCAGAGTTACTGTCATCACTGGGGGCATCTTCTGTTGGGTGACTGGATAGTTGTGGCACCTCCTCTCCTCTGGGATTGGCTGGGGCACCTGTGGGGATGTAAGTGATGTATTATGCTTCATGTCTGTGACATATTGTACATCCCAGGCTTCCCCCCTATCGTTGCTGCTGCCCTGCCTACTTTGTTTGTGTATGGTGATGTATTGTGGGATTGTTAGTTTCCCTATGCTAGTGTTTGGTGTCCATGCAAGGCTGGGAGGGATATCCATGCATTGGGATGGCATTCAGGGTTTAGCATTGGAATTAGTAATATGTGTAGGTGCAGTGTGTGGTATGGAGTGGAGTGATGGGAGTGAGGGTGAAGAGGTGTGATGGCATGCAGGTATAGGGGGTGATACGTAGTAAATCTTGACTCACCAGTGCCCAGTCCTCCGGCTACTCCAGCGAGTCCCTCAGGATGCAGTAATGCCAAGACTTGATCCTCCCATGCTGTGAGCTGTGGGGGAGGAGGTGGGGGTCCATCGTCAGACCTCTGTATGGCGAGCTGAAGCCTTGCTGCCATAGAACGTACCTTCCCCCGTAGGTCGTTCCACCTCTTCCTGATGTCTTTTCTTTTTCTTGGATGTTGTCCCTCGGCATTCACCCTGTTCACGATTCTCCACCATAGCTCCATCTTCCTGGCAATGGATATTTGCTGTACCTGTGCTCAAACATCTGTGGCTATACCCTGTCTATTTCCTCCACTATGACCCTTAACTCCTCTTCAGTGAAACAGGGATGCCTTAGTGGGGGCATGGGTGTTGTGTGATGTGTGTTGGTGAGAGTGTGTTGAGTAATATGGTGGGGTGTGTGATTTGGGATGTGTGAGGAATGTATGGGTGTATGTGGTGTGTGTGTCTAGTTGCCTCTGCGCTGTTTGTGACAATCTCCTGGCAGTAATTGATGTTTGTAAAGAGTTGTGGGTAATGTGGGTATGTGTTTTATGGTGCTGTGGGTGGGAGGGTGGGTAGTGGTGTGTGTATGAGTGTCAGGTGTGTGTTTTTAGTATTGGCCAATTTAGTGTTGTTTTGTATGTTGGTGTCCATTCTGAGCGCGGCAGCTTTTACCGCCAATGGTTTACCACCATTGAATGTCCACCATGGTGATACGTGGGTCATGATGTGGTGGGCATTGTTTTGTTGGTGTAATAGTACGGGTGTTGGCACTGCCACTTTAGCCTGACCTTTGGACTGGCAGATTTGTGTACATGGCAGTATTCTGTCAGATTGGTGTGTGTGTGTCATCATATGGGGAATGGATATTCGTCACTGCAGTGGTATGTTGGTGGCCGTCACTGTGACGGTAAGTGGGATTTACAGCCCATGTCATAATGAAGGCCATAGTGTTCCTTTTACATTGTTGCTTGGTAGGACTACAAACCATTATATCATCGACATATTGTAACACAGTGCTGTCACATTGAAAATTTGACAGATCATTTTCTATTGCTCTGTTGGACACACTGGGGGATTCACAATGTCCTTAGGGCAAACAAGAGTACAAATACTGGGTCCCTTGATATGAGAACGCTGTCAGATCGTGACTATCTGGATGAAGAGGAATGCTGAAGAAGACATTCTTAAGATTGACAACCATAATGTACCTTGCGTCCTGCGGGATGTTTGTGAGGATGAAGAAGGGATCCGGGACAATTGGGAATTCTGGTATCACAGTATTGTTCAATGGGCACAGGTCTTGAGCCATGCGCCAAGCATTTCCATTGGCTTTCTTAAGCGGGTGTATAGGGGTATTACAAGGTGACACTCCATGGTAAATTACTCCTTGTTCCAGTAATGCCTGTATAGTGAGGGTGATACCCTCCTCTGCCTCCTTGGACAAGCGATATTGTTTTACCCTTGATAAGATGGCACCTTTCTTCAATGTAATCCAAAATGGTGTAGCAGTGCGGATGAAGCTGACAACATGAGGGTCCTTGGTCCACAGGGCATTTGGCAACTGTGACAGATCGGCTTCTTCTACTTAGTCCAAAGCTCTGCTTGGTGTAGGCGTTCTGACTTCTAATACAGTTCTTAGTGGTATGTCATCCTGGAAAAGTATAAACCTTTTCTTGGGCTATCATCAAATAGCTCATCATCCAGTATCTCCCTAATCATCTTTCCTGGCACAAGGAAGATGACACATGCCCACAAAGCACCATTATGGTCAGTGGATGTCAAGGCACAATAGGCGGGTATTAGTCCCAAAGTCTCTATCTGCAATATTATCCCTGCTTCTGATAACCTGGGGTCCTGTCCTTGCTGCCTAAAAAGAAATTATTTGGGCAATTGAACCTCCCTCCCCAATAGCGATGGTGTCTATGCTATGATGGTATATACTCCTGCAGTAAATGCTTCCACATCAGTGGGTCATGTTCATGTCTGGTCCCTGCTGGAGAAGTCTACCCTTAGTACCATGACTCTGGAGCATGAACCTCCAGGAGTGGAGCAAATCATGCTACCGTATTGATTAAAATGAATGGTCATATTCAATTTTGCCATTAAAAGTCTCTGCCTAAGACATTTGCTGGGGCAGCTTAGAGAATAGAAAGCAGCAGTGAATATGTCACCCCACTACTTCCATTTCTACTGGTTTAATAAAAGGAACCCTTTCAATTTCCCCAGAGAATCCCTGTGTGTCCATGGATCTGTTGGAAATTAAGAGTCATCCCTGTTTAATACAGGATTTTGTTGCTCCTATATCTATAAGGAATGACTTTCTGATGCCATTAATGGACACGGTCACAGTGGGTTCCTCATCTGGCCTATGTGTCACTGACAAAGACTGGACACATAAGTCCTCTGCAGTCATCGCCATTGTGTGGATATCCTCCCGCAGGGTTCAGCAGGAAAGGATTTCCCTCCCTCAACGCCACACCTCCTTGTCCAGGTTGGGGTGGAATTATGGGCAGTGTTATAACAAATCAACAATGAGGGCCAGGAACAGTTAGTTACTTACATTAGCAGGTCACTTTTCTATAGAGAGCAGCATTGAACTGCCATTGAGAGGAAAGCCTTTGCTGTGGTTTCGTCCTGAAGAAGCTGAGACCCTACCTGTTTGGGACTCACTTCAAGGCTCAATCCGACCACAGGTTGATGAAGATGGGAGAAGAGAATCCCAAATTGTTGAGGTGTCAATTTCTCTACAGGGGATAGACTTTGTAGTGCAACATAGACCAGGGACTGAGCATTCCAATGCAGGTAGTGTTCCCAGGTTCTTCCACTTAGAAGATGAGGACTACTACAAGGGAGGTTAGTGCTCCTCTGCTTTCATCTGAAGGGTCATGTTGTCCCCTTTTTGGATGGTCACCCCAACTTTTGCTGCTTGATGCTGTTGCTTTTGACCTGTGAGTATACTGAGATCTGCTCAACAGACCCCAGTACCAATGCTCTTTCCCTTACATTGTACTGAGATGATTACAAATCCAATTGCAAGGACTTTACCCCCCGTAAGGCCCTAGTAATTGAAGGTAGTGGTACCCAGAGCAGGGATGATAAAGGCATCACCAGGGCTGCAACGCTGATCGTGCCACGCTGCCTGACCCAAGTAAAAGCAAACCTGCAGAGTTGCCATGTCAGCTTGCCTACTTTAGATCGACTCTGCCCACAACATGTGCAGTCAGAGTCCATCCACTGCCATATAACAGGTCAGTCACCCCTAAGGCAGGCCTTCTATAGCCCAGGAAGCAGGGTGTGGTGTGTTATCAGTGTGGACATATTTACAAGCATATATACAAGCATATGTTGCCCTGTGGCAGCATTGTAAACTTAATGTGACTGGCGGTCCACAGGATAACATGGGCTGGCACCTGGGCAGTCATGAGATAACCAGCTCCATGATGGTCTGGCCTATTTCCCCTATGTTTGGTATCAACACTGTGCTTTTTAACCCTGAGCAACATTCTCGTTCCCAGGACTAACTAGCATGTACCCTGGTGGCTTCATCAGATGATGCCCACCAAGATACCAGCTTTCCCCTGCCTTGTCAGGCTCTCTTTAGCCATTTGCCACCAAGACAAGAGTCTGCCCTCCTGCTAGATGTGCTAGCACTTCTCCCAGAATGGAGATAAATGACCTTGGCAGGAAGGATGTCACACTTCCTCCCTCCTAGGCACTCTCAAAGGCACCACTGGCCTTGATGTGTAATATCTTGTCCCCACTCAAGGACAAAAGCCCTTCCTGCTCTGATCATGCTGACAGGCAGGAAAATTAGCTATTCAAATACTAGCCACACCTTTAGGATGGGCTAGAGGGTTTGTACTGCTGTAGAAGGGTTGCGTCATCTGGGCAAACCCTAAGAATAGTGAGTTCTGAGTGGAAAACTGATGTACTCCCACACTTCAGAGGCGAGCTAGCTGCAGGGACCAGTAGCCCATTGACCATTGTCCCCCACTCCCTTAATGCCCTTTAAACCAGGATTTAAAGGGCTCCCCTGGCACCAGAACTTAAGTTCTAACTTTGAAATCAAGAAGAGGCACAAAGAAGACACCATCACTGACAACAGGACTTCAAACTCTGCCGCAGCGCAGAGAGAGGACACTTAAGTGCCCTGTGAAAGACCATATACTGGAACTGTGTGATCGACTTGTGCCCAAGGACTGTTGAGGCTTGGTCTAGGGATATGCAAAACCGTAACTCCAAGTGGGTTCCCTGGAGCTGACCCTACAAGTGACCAATTGCAGACTAATTTTCCCCATTGACTTCAATGGGAGACTTTTGACCATTAAAAGGACTGTATTTCACAATGCTTTAAAAATTCACAACTCCAGTTGTGTGTAAGATAAAAAGTTTGTTTTGGTGTCTAAAGTACGATACAAATCTGCTTTATTTTTGTAAATTAGTGCTGGATTTCTTTGGAGTTGTGTCAATTACCTTTTGTCCATGTCACTGTTGTGAAATGCTTTACACATGCTCCTCTGAGTAGCCTGATTGTTCTACCAGGACTGAGCTAAGGTTTACTAGTTTGTACTCAAGGTCCACTTTTGGCTAGTATTACATGGTAAGACTCTCCAGTCATACCACATAATACTGCTGTCTTGCTACAGTGGGTATTTGCCCGCTTTCAGTTCTTTTCAACTTCAAATGTTTAATGTACATACTGAAAGGTGATCTCACTTTTGTTACTTGACAAATACACTTTTTCTTTACAATTTGTCTGGAAATATTTCATTTTGAGTATATCATACATCAAACCTTTAAAAACTCTCTCTCTTTCTATCTTTCTCCCAATTTCTCTTCGTTAGTCTCTTTCTCTAAATCTCTCTCTCTCAATCTCTCATAATGGGATGGAAGAGAGAGACTGTTATTGCAATGCCTCTCCATGCAATGAGTTCAAAGAGTCATACTAACAAGTTGTTTGCTTCGAATGTTGTAGTTATGTTTTGATACACAGAAGAACAGAGTCTTTTCTGGCCTAAGCTCTTGGACTGTTCCTCAGTAGGTTTAAAGTTCAAATCCTAGTATTTCATGGCAGTATGTTTGTTTATTTACTAGTGTTTTGACTGTTAAACCTTCCTAATGATTGAACATTTATGTTGCTGTCCCATCATACTCTTTTGGTTGAATGCCTTGTGAAGGTTGAAATTTCAGACTCTCACACTGCAGGAAGGTGGTTTTAGTCTGATTGTATCTTTTGTAATTCCCAGCTTAAATTTCTTTTCAATGTCAAATGTTTAAGGACCATACTGAAACGTGATTTCACTCCTTTTAATTGATTAATACATTTTTCTTTTTAATTTGCCCTAAAATTTCTCATTCTAAGTTTATTATTTATCAAAGCCTAAACAACCTCTTCCTCTCTCTTTCTCAAGTTCTCTTTGTTGTTGTCTTTCTATAAATCTATCTCGCTTTCTTTCAATCTCTGACTTTCTGTCTGTCTGTCTGTCTCTCTCTCTCTCTCTCTCTCTCTTCCTTCCCATAATGGCATGGAAGAGGGAGAGAGCGTTATTGTAAAAGTCTATAAACAATTACTTCAAAGTGTCATACTAGCAAGATATTTGGTTTGAAAGTTATGGGTACATTCTGATACACAGCAGAATAGAGTCACTTCTGGCCTAATTGTAAAGTTATTTGACTATCACGCAGTAGGTTGAAAGGTCAAATCCTACTATCTCATGATAGTGCCTCTGTTGGTTTACTAGTGTTTTGACTCTTAAACTTTGCTAGTGATGGAACATTTACATTTCTTTATCATCAGCTTCTTTGGGTTGATTGTCACCAGTATGCCTGACCACTTCAAAGAAAAAAGTCACTTGTGGACTAATGGTTATGGTCTCGGACATTCACACTGAAGGATCAGGTTTCTAGTCTTGGTGTGTTTGTGGTCATTTCCTTACTTTAATTTATTTTAAACTCTAAGGCCAGTATTTATACTTTTTCAGCACCTCATTTGCGCTGCTTTTTGACGCAAAAACGGCGTGAACTTACAAAATACAATTGTATTTTGCATGTTTGCGCCACTTTTGCGTCAAAAAGTGACGCAAATGTGGCGCTAAAAATGTATAAATACGGGCCTAAATGTTTTGCCTATATACTGAAAGATGATCTCACTATTTTTACTTGACAAATACATTTTTATTTTCAATTTGACCAGAAATATATCATTCCAAGTATATCATTCATCAAAGCTTTAAAAAACCTATCTCTCTCTCTCTCTTGCTCTCTGTCTCTCTCTCTCTCTCTCTCTCTCTCTCTCTCTCTCTCTCAATGTCTCTCTGTCAATCTCTTTCTTTAAATCTCTCTCTCTTAGTCTCTCACTTTCTGTCTCTCTCTTCATGGAAGAGAGAGATTGGTATTGCAGTGGTCTCTCACTGCAACAACTTCAAAGAGTCACTCTAGCAAGTGACTTTGGTTCGAAGTTTATAGTTATGTTTTGATGCGTAGCACAACAGAGTTGCTTTCTGCCTGAACAATTGGACCGACACTCAGTAGATTGAAGGTTCAAATCCTGTTATGTTTCTTCAAAAGTTTAAGATGCATACTGGAAGGTGATCTCTCTTTTTTACTTATCAAAAAAATATTTATTTTCAATTTGCCAGGAAATATCTCATTTGAAGTATATCATTCATCAAAACCAGATAAACATTTTTCTCTCACTCTCTCTCAATTTCTCTCTGTCAGCCTCTTTCTCTAAATCTCTCACTTTCTGTTTCTATTTTCATGGAAGAGAGAGAGAGAGAGATTGGTATTGCAATCATCTCTCACTACAATGACTTCAAAGAGTCACACTAGCAAGTTTTCTGGTTTGAATGCTATAGTTACATTTTGGTGCACAGCAGAAAAGAGTCACTTCTGTCCTAAACTCTTGGACTGTCACTTAGGGGGTCATTCCGACCCTGGCGGTCCATGACTGCCAGGGCCGGGGACCGCGGAAGCACCGCCAACAGGCTGGTGGTGCTTCCAGGGCCATTCCGCCGCGGTCAGAAAAGGGCAACCGGCGGTTTCCCGCCGGTTTACCCCTGGCACCAAGGAATCCGCCATGGCGGCGCTGCTTGCAGCACCGCCATGGGGATTCCGACCCCCTTCCCGCCATCCTGGTCCTGGCGGTAAATACCGCCAGGAACAGGATGGCGGGAATGGGTGTCATGGGGCCCCTGGGGGCCCCTGCACTGCCCATGCCACTGGCATGGGCAGTGCAGGGGCCCCCTCACAGGGCCCCATAATGATTAAAATCGCGACGGGTGCCACTGCACCCGTCGCACACCAGCAACTCCGCCGGCTCCATCGTTGCTGGGGCTTTCCCACTGGGCCGGCGGGCGGCCTTTTGGCGGTCGCCCGCCGGCCCAGCGGGAAAGCCAGAATGGCCGGTGCGGTCATTCGGCGGTAACCGCATGGCGGGTGGCTACCGCCGCCCGCCGCGGTTGGAATGACCGCCTTAGTAAGTTCCAAGTTCAAATCCTAGTATCTCATGGCAGTGTGTTTGTTTATTTACTAGTGTTCTGATTGTTTACCTTCTTCGGGATGGAACATTCAAGTCGCTTTCCCATAATACCCTTTTGGTTGAACGTCATTGATATTTCTGGGCAAGTCAAAGTAAGGAGTCTTGTGTGGTGTAATGGTTAAAGTCTCAGACCTTAACACCCAAAGATGAGGATTCTAGTCTAGGTGTGCATGTGGTTGTTTCTCACATTAATTTCTTTTCAACTTCAAATGTTTAAGGTATATACTGAAAGGTGATCTCACTCCTTTTAATCGACAAGTACATTTATGTTTTTAGATTGTCCTAAAATATCTCATTCTAAGAATATCACTTATCAAAGCCTAAAAAACTCTCTGCCTCTCTCTGAAGTACTCTTTGTCAATCTCTCACTTTCTGACTCTCTCTCTCTCTCTCTCTCTTCTATCCCATAATGAGATGGAAGAGAGAGAAAGAAAGATTGTTATTGCAATGGTATCTCCATATGATGACTTCAAAGGGTCACACTAGCAAGATGTTTGGTGTGATTTGTTCTAGGTGGTCATTATGAACATGGCGGGAAAGACCGCCGACCGCCGTGTAAGCGGTGAACAGAATCCCACCGTTGGCGACAAATGGAAACTGCCAAATATAATGAATGAAAAACCCAACCCCGCCAAAAATTCCCAGACCACCACTCCCGCCAGGACTCTGTCGGCGGGAATCCCGGACCACCCCACCCCGCCACCGCCAAGCACACCCATATCCCACCCTCCAAATAATAATGCACAAATCACCTCGGCGGACAGTGGAGGCCAGACGACCATTGGCGGCTGCGACCGCTACGGGCAGCAAGTGGACACAACAGCAACAAGTACACACATTGGATAGGTGTATCACCCACACACCTGACACACATCCAGAACCCCATAAAACACCCCCAGACACACCCCACAATCCCTTGCCACAGCCCTCCAGGGAGACAGAGGCACATCACAAGACCTTGGCGAAGGATCCCTGGACACTGATGAGCAGGCAGGCCCCTCACACAGTCCTGGATTCTCACCATGCAACAGCCCCACCCAGGAAACCACTGTCACCCCTAACACCCAGTCAAGACCAGCAGGCCAGGGGAGGCGTACCCACACCAGTGTACTCAGGGCACAGACTGGTAGAACACAGCTACAGAGGCCACATTCTCCCACTCCCAACATGCAGGAAGGCGAGGGCCCCAGTACAAGTGGCACGTCAAGACCTGTGCAGGGGACACAGGCACAGGGGGCTAGGGCAAGTTCAAGTGTCCCAGTGGGTCAGGGGGTAGGGCACTGGATAGATGCAGCAGCCCAGGACCTTATTGTAGAGGTATTGGGGCCTTACCAACATACCCAAGACAGGTTGGCACAGATTGTGTCCACCCTGGAGCAAAGTCAGAGGATGCAGCAGGAACAACACCAACAGGCCATGGAGCAGTGGAAAGAGCACAATGCCACAACGCTCACCATTGCTGGAGCACTGCTGCAGTTGGTAAAAAAAACAGTCTGACACCCACAACGGACAAGAGGCCCCCACAACAGCTCAGGACAACCAGCAACAGATGACCCAAGCAGCAGAAACATCACAGAAAATACCGTCCCAGGAAACTCAAGGGCCAACCATGCCACCCCAAAAAGCTCCACAGCAGGCACCCAAGTGTAGTCTTAGGCCAAGATATGGCACTGGAAACCCAGCTAAGAACAAGGCCCTCTCCAACAATTCACACTGCTACTAATGCAAAGCATCCATCCCACCCATTCACCAACAACACTTAGCTGAGGGCAAATTGAAGTACTGTTTTACAAAATAGACCCATCTAAGACATCCAACAGGGCTGCCACCAAGTTGGTTTTGAGGACACCCAACCCTTACGACTCCCATCACCGTATATAGCACAATTCACTCAATTCTACAAAAAAAACACATTTCACACCTGTAACACTGTCCCCTGTGTTCAATGGTGAACAAAGTGGAGTATGGATGCAACTGGCAGAGAACAACTTTATTGTCAATTTGTGCTAGATGGTGGTACTTGTGCTCAAAATTTGGCAAAGAGGGAATGCATATATTTTTTGTCAGTACCAGGCAGAAGTGGTCCATGTATCGCCTATCATGACCAATCCCCCCTATATGACAGAGCACACTGACAGTATTAGTCACTAACGCCAATGACAGGCTTAAGTCCCACACAGTTATTGGAAGTAGAGTTGCATCAGTTAGTTCCTGGAATGGACATCTTCCCCTTCCTCATACTCGCCTCTCCGAGGTAGCTGATCAAAACCTATAGCACCCTCCACCTCCAAAAGGGGGATAGAATGTCTCACTGCCACGTTGTGCAGCATGCAGCAGGCCACCACTATTCTACACACCTTATCAAGCCCATAGGCCAGGGAACCCCCAGAGATATGTAGACACCGGAATCTAGCCTTCAGGAGACCTATAGTACGCTCTATCACCCTCCTAATATGTCCATGGGCCTCATTGTATTTCCTCTTTGCATACGTCCTGGGATACCTCACTGGTGTCAGGAACCAACACAAGTTTGGATAGCCAGAATCACCTACAAAATGGTTCAATACAGAGTTGTCATTGTAATGTCCCTTAGTCAGACAGGCTGGTTTTCTGCAATGTGTCAGTTAGTGACAGGCAAACTCACCTATGATCCACCCTCTTGTAGTTGTTCCACCTTCTGTGGCACCCTACTGTTCCTCAACACAAATAAATCATGGACTGAACCCGGAAACATAGCATTCACATGGGAAATTTACTGGTCTGCAGTACACACCAATTGGATGTTCATGGAGTGAGAGTTCATCCTGTTTCTGTACACCTGTTCACTCACTCTTGTGTAGATGATAGCTATGTGTGTGCCATTGATGGCACCGATGACATGGGGAATGTTTGCAAAGGCATAGAAGTCAGACTTAATGGCAGGGAGATCAGTACTTTGGGGAAATCGCACATAGGATTGCAGATGTTGTACATATGCATTCAGAAATATTGGCAGGAATTGATAGAGGCCTAGGTGCTTCATGTGGCTAGTAGGCCCTGGATTGTGAGTAGTAGGAATGTCAAGATGCGTAGGTAATGGAAAAATGTCTTCCCACTTTAGATCTGCCCCTTCGTTATGGCAGTGACCTCATACCACTAGCGGTTGACGTCACAGCATAAGGCGGTGTTGACCGTTGTTCGCACCCTCATTGGCTAACATGGATGACAATGGGGAATCCTGGCGTATCATGATCGCTGCTGGCGGTGACGGTGCATACCACGGCGGAACGTACGCGCGTTCGTCATCATTTGATCACTTGACTCCCTGATCTTGTGCGGACAGGTACTCGACTCTGTGTACTGCTGTGGCCTGCCTCTGGCTATAGATGTTCCACGACGTGGTGCAGGGGAAAGGGCCCCGGCCTTCACCCAGGAAGAACTGGAGAAGCTAGTGGACTGGGTCCTGCCCCTGTACGGCAGACTCTACGGACGGCCATAGGTACAGGTGATTCTGGGTTTGGGGGGCACTGTGTGAGTAATGGATGGTGTGGATTGCACATATGTGTGCTCCTCTGAGCCTGGATGGGCCATGGTGCATGGAATGCTGCGTGCAACAGTCCTGTATGTCTGAGAGTATTGTCAGTCCTAAGTTGGACAATTTGCCAGCTGTTCCTATCGTGCAAGTGCCTGACCTCTGTGTTCCATTTCTGTTTCACCCTTCTAGGTCAGCACCCACCAGAAGAGGGCACATTGGCATGCCATCGCCAAGGAGGTGCGGACCCTGGGGGTTTACAACCGGCAGAGCACCCAATGTCGAAAGAAGTGGGAGGACCTGCGGCATTGGGTGCAAGCTGGGGAAGTCCTCCCAACGTGGAAGGGGTGCCCGTCGGGAACTGACCCATCTCATGTGACGGATCCTGGCGGTGGCGTGCCCAGATCTGGATGGGCGCTTGAAGCCTGCACAGCAGTCACAAGATGGTGAGTACTTATTTCACATACTTCAGTCTGGAAGGATGACTGTATGTGCGATAGGGCTCATGCTGCTTAGAGCAGGGAATTTGACTGGTGTCCATCTAGTGTATGTTCCCTAAAGGGTGTAGGGGTGTCCCTGTCAGGTTTCACCTACCTCAGCTCCAAAAGTAATTCAGGGGATGGGTGTAGAGCAGTATTCTGGTAAGTAGTCATGGGGCATGGCCATGGGCATAGTGTACGGTGCTGCCTGTTGGGTGTGTTTTCTGGGTGGGTGTATGTCTGGCCATTGTGTATCAGAATTCAGCTATTTACAAGTATCTCTCCTGTTTTGTCTCCCCATCCCTGTTATCTTGTGTTGGTTTGGTACAGCATCAACATCAGGGAAGAAAGCTGAGGCATCGGCAAGAGGGGAGGCAGTGGGCCACGGATCTTCTGAGGCAGAGACAACGGACGCCCAGGGGACCAGTGGGTGGGAGGGCGAGGGGACTTCCACGGGGAGGCTACTACCACAGGAGGAAGTGACTCTGAGACCTCCTCCAACAGGGGTCCTCCGGCGGTGGCGGACCCTAGTGCACACACCACTAACGTGAGATCTTCCACAACCACCCATACCATACCGCCCTCCCATCTGCTCCCCACCGAGTTGCTCGTGCCCACCCACCCAGAAAGGTAGGCGTCTCCTTCGCCCCAGGCACCTCCTCCCCTGCCCCAGTCAGCCCTGCTGCCCTCACAGAGGAGGCTATTGACCTCCTGAGAACCATCTCTGTAGGGCAGACAACCATTGTCAATGCCATCCAGGGTCTGGCATCAGAGGTGCAGCAGACCAATGCCTATCTGGATGGCATTCACGGTGCTGTGTCTACCGTACAGAGATCTTTTCAGGCTCTGGCCTCCTCTCGGATCGCAGCCAGTTTTCCTGGCCATTCTGTCCCCCCTCCAACCTCCTCTACCCCTTCCAGCACCCCACTCCCTTCACCCATCCAAAGCACACAATCAGACCCGCTTATAGGCACATCAACACACAAGAAGCACACTTCAAAACACAAGCACCACACCTCCCACCACAAGCATTCACACAGCCAACAGACACCTGCACACACAACAACGTCCACTTCCCCCAGTGTGCCCACCTCTTCCGCCTCCCTGTCTGTCCCCTCTACACTCACACCCTCATGCACTGCACCTTCTCTCACTGTTACTGCTCCTCTTCCTGCACTCACCACAATATCAGACAGCCACACATACACCACACCTGCACTCACCACGTCTACTGTAGTTGACACATGCAGCACACGCACCAGACTTGCAGACACCCACCCAACATACATCCACACTAGCTGTCTTTCGTCTCCCACTGTGTCCACCCCCACCTCCCAAGACACACAAACGCACCAAGACACCCACCGATCAGACATCCACCACACCACAGCATACTGAGCAGTCACCTGCACCCAGTACACGTACACCTACACCCCATACATCAACTGCCTCTGCCTCCACTCCCATGCCCTCATCCACGCCCACCCCAATTGCTCCCAAAAAACCTTTACTCTCCCATGCTGACCCCTTCCAACCCACTGGCCCCAAACGTGCCCACATCTCCTTGCATTTTCCGCTCCTTCCACATCACTGCCCACTCTGGTCTAGCCTTCCCATTCCTGTGCCCCTTCCCCGGTGAAGAAGAAGAAGACCCAGTCAGAGCCTAGGCCATCCAGCTCCACCCGAGCCAAACAGCTCCCACCCCTTCAAAGGAGAAGCCCACCCTCCTCCACCCTCCGCAAGAAAGTCAAAGTCCCACTCCTGTCGAAAATCCCCACCCCCACCCTGCCCCCCTTCCGTGAGGTGCCTGGATCCCCATATGGTGCCCCGTTCTTTAGAGTACCCAGCACTTGTGGGAGTCTGGTGTGGCCCATTGTGGCCCAGGACAATCTGCATTTTAAGGACAGGCCATTGGCCCTGTTAGCACTGTTTGGATTAGTGAGCGTATAATTAAAGTTTCTGTGTGGCCTGTGTTTGGGCTGCACACAGTTACACCCTGGTGTTTGTTGTGATTTTTTATGGGGGTGGGGCTATTGTATATACTACCCTCTAAAAATGTCAATGACCCCAGAGGAAGGCATGACAGGGGGATCCAAACCAGAGTCCTTGGCAGGCACTGATTTCATCATGGCTGAGCTTAGAGCCAGTTTTAGGGCGATTGATACATGATTTGACACCCTCACACACCAGCTGGGTCAGATGGGGGAGGGCCTGGACTAACAGGACACAAGGCTGAAGGGTGTAGAGGAGTGTAACTCCGGATTGGGGAACTGCGCTGTCAAGATGTTAAAATGATGAGAAAGGTTGGAATCTTGCCTCCAGACAATACCTTTCAGAAACTAAGATCTCAAGGCCCATGAATGTAGCAAAAATGTTCCCATACTTGGCATAGCAGAAGTAACAGATACAGGCCACCTAGATCTCTTTGTGGAGAGCCTGTTCACAGAACTCTAGGGGAAACAACATTTCACATCTACATTTATGATGGATCATGCTCATAGATCTTTGGGGTCCTGTGTGATCATTGCCATGATCTTGAATTTCAGGGACTGTGACACTGCACTGTGCCTGACAAGGGAGCTAGGCCCAATTCAATACCAGGATGCAAAAAGTCTTCCTTTTTCCAGACTTCACTATGGCCATCCAGGAGGGGTGGTGCAAGTTAGCGCGTGCTAAGGCTGCCCTCTGAAAACTGGGCCTATGATATGGTATGCTGTACCCAACATGACTCGGGGTGAACATTAATGGCAAGTTGCACATTCTCAACAACCCTGCTGACATAATGGAGTTCAACAAGGAGCACGCCAGGGAGAGCACCTCACCTGAACACACCACCCCTGTCCTCTCCTGCCTTGAAACTCAAACTGCCTCTATTATGGACTTTATACCTTCAGATTAAAATTCCACCTGGCTACATGGCCACTACTCGTGGAATGTGGACCTTCCCAGTCCAAACTATTGGACTACAACCCTGCCCAATGTTTGTTGGACATTATGGGTCTGCTACCTGTGGTACCTCTGCCTACTATTGCTCATCCTCATTTCATTTTCTTAACCCCTTCACTCCCAGGCCTTTCAGGAACAGGCAAACTTAAATCAGAAAACCACATATTTCAACACAATTTTAGCATTATACCAGGACATACCCCATTTTTACTATGTTTTGTGCTTTCAGCCTCTTTCCACTTAGTGACAGAAATGGGTGTAAAACCAATGGTGGACACTGGACAGATAAACATTTCTGAAAAGTAGACAGAAATTGTGATTTCAGCAAGGGGTCATTTGTGTAGATACTTCAAGGTTTCCTACAGAAAATAACAGCTAAAACAAATAATTATTGAAATTGAGTTGAAAAAAACTGCTATTTCTATACATGTTTTCTTCTGTAACTTTTTCGAGCTATGACAGATTTTTAAACACAATATACTGTTATGTCTGCTAGACTCTTCTGGTTGAAGGGATATATAGGGCTTGTAGGTTCATCATGAACCCTAAGTACTCAGAGCCAATAAACAAGCTGCACCTTGCAATGGGTTTTCATTGTATACTGGGTATACAGCAATTCATTTGGTAAAATATAAAGAGTGAAAAATAGGTATCACGGAAACCTTTGTATTTCCAAAATGGGCACAAGATAAGGTGTTGAGAAGCAGTGGTTATTTGCACATCTCTGAATTCGGGGGTCCCCATACTATCATGTGAATCACAGGGCCATTCTCAAATACACATCCTTCTTACACACTGTCTTACATTTGGAAGGGGAAAACGTAGAAAAAGACAATGGGCAATAACACTTGTTCTTCTATTCTGTGTTCCCCCATGTATCCTGATAAAAATGATACCTCACTTGTGTGGGTAGGCCTAGTGCCCGTGACAGGAAATTCCCCAAAAAGCATCAAAAACACATGATATTTTTGCATTGAAATCTGATGTGTTTTTGGAAAGTGCGTAGCTGTGATTTTGGCCTCTAGCTGAGCTGGCACCTAGAGAAACCTAGCAATCCTGTGCATTTTTTAAAACTAGACACCCAGGGGAATCCAGGATGGGTTGACTTGTGGGACTCTCACTGGGTTCTGTCACCCAGACTCCTTAGCAAACCTCAAAATATGGCAAACAAAAACACTTTTTCCTCACATTTTGGTGCTGCAAAGTTCTGGAATCTGAGGGGGCCACAAACTTCCTTCCACCCAGCATTCCCCAAAGATGCCCAATAAAAATGGTACCTCACTTGTGTGGATAGGTCTAATTCCAGCGACAGGAAATGTCCCAAAATAGAATGTGGACACATCACATTTTCCCTAAAGAAAATTGACAGGCTTTTTGCAAAGTGCCTAGCTGGGGATTTCGGCCTCTAGCTCAACCGGCACATAGGGAAAACTACCAAACCCAAACATTTTTCAAAACTAAGCACCTAGGGGAATCCAGAATGGGGTGACTTGTGGGATTCTCATCAGGTTCTATTACCCAGAAAACTCTGCAAACATCAAAAGTTGACCAAAATAATGTTTTTTCACATTTTGGTGATGGAAAGTTCTGGAACCTGAGGGGACCCACAAACTTCCTTCCACCCAGCATTCCCCAGAGTCTCCCCAAAAAAATGGTACCTCATTTGTGTGGATAGGCCTAATCCCCGCGACAGGTAAGGGTCCAAAGCACAACATGGACAAAACAAAATTATCTAGCACAAAACTACCTGTTTTTGCAAGGGGGCACCTGCGTTTTTTGCCTTGGGCTTGGCAGCCATCTAGGGAAACCTATCAAACCCAGACATTTCTGAAAACTAGACACCCGGTGGAGTCCAGGGGTGTGTGGCTTGCGCGGATCCCCTAAAATGTTCTTACCCAGAATCCCTAACAAACCTCAAATTGAGCTAAACAAAAAATCAAATTTTCCTCACTTTTCTTTGTAGGATCACAAAAAAATAGGTTGATCTGCCCCCAAGGGGGGGAGCAAATGGTCATTAGTAATATGCCCCCTTTGGTGGGGGTGACCCTTGCCCAAGAGGCCACGCCAACACAAAAAAAACTAAGAAAATAAATCTCTGGCATCACTGTGGCTTCGGCCCCCCTTGGGGGCAGATCGGCCTAAAAATAATAGGCCGATCTTCCCCCAAGAAGGGCAGAAATGGTGATAAACAATGTGTCCCCCTAAGGGGATTGACTCTTGGCCAAGGGACCGCTCCCCCCACATGTAAGGCACACAAACACAAAATGCCTGGTGTCTAGTTGCCATTCCTGCTGCCCGATCACGGTGCAATCGGGCAGCAGGAATGCTGCAAAATACATTGCGGGAAAGGGTAAAAGAAAGGCCTTTCCTTTCCCCAGGTGCCTCTTTTAGAGGACACCCTCCCTCAGCCGGAGGAGAAACTTACTGTGTTTCAACCTCGTTGTGCTAGAAGCAAATGGCTTCCATCGCAATGTCGGCCTCTAATGATGTCAGTGCGCGATTGCGTTCTAATGTCATTAGATGGAGGTGTGGGGGTTGGGGTGGTAGGGAAGCGCTTCCCCTTCCATCCCTGCCCGGGGGTGGTAGGTGAGAGGCCCATGCGGATCACTAGTGCTCCCCCCATAGGCCTGTGCCAGGACGTAATGGTTACGTCCTCGGCACAGGAGCGCTGTGCTGCGGACCGTAACCATTATGTACCCAGCACAGAAGGGGTTAATACATTGTCATAAACAAAAGGCTACCAACCACAACATTGCACCCCCTGAGGTTAACACCACAATGATGTTTTTATGGACTTTGTTTTTTCAGTTGGCACTTTGGGGATTCTTTAGCAACACAAAAAGATTGGGGATTCACCAGGCACGTTCTTGCCGCGTGTGGGTGGGGGGAGGGGGCTGGTCACTGTTGGATTTTTTTATGTTGTTGATTAACCATGCTATCACAACCCTACTCCATACATATGGTCATACTCATATGCATATGTTTAAATGGATGACAAGCGCTAGGAATACTTGGAGGTCCACTATGGACACCTCCTTAATATCTTGGAATGTAAGAGGACTTAACAACAAGAATTACAATATCTGAACAGGCACAAGGCACAGATACTCTTCCTGCAATAGCCTCACTAACTATCGTAATCTACACATACTTTTGCAGCCCATTAGTTCTTACTTTCATTGGGTATGCACTTCTCTACATAAAAAACTACCTTTTCACTCCTATTTTTGTACCTCCGATGAGATGGTAAGATACACTCTTGCTGCGGGTACACTCGTAGGACTCCTACTTGCCAATATCTACGCCCGAGCACAGTTGACCGTGATTTTTTCATTACACCAATAACAGATATTAATCATATAGACCCTGATCACATTATCCTTGGTGGGGATTTTAATATGATAGTAGACCCGCTGTTAGATACCATGCCCACACACCCTCTTGGGAATTCCCGGTAACTGTACATCCTGTGTAACATATGTGAAATTCACACTCCCCATGACCCTTGGCATATACAACATGCTTCTGCCCCTGCATACACTTTTCATTCTGACCCCTACAAAATATGGACACAAATAGACTATTGGCTGATGTTGGTCACAGGAACCCCTTGGCAGGGCGAGATTGCACATTTACCACATCCCCCTTCCATCAATGCCCAGTAAAAAATACACTCCAGATGCCCATCGAGGGGGAGAGTGAACACCAGTGGCGCTTTCCCATGCAGGCCCAAGCTATTTCATTGCAAACTCCACACTGCAGTCACTAAATACTTTGAAATTAATAAAGATTCAGTCCGCACTCAGGCCACCATGTGGGAAGCCTTTGAGACTTATATGAGGGGTGTTTGCATTGCTAAGCGTTCTAGGCTGTTAAGAGATATATGCAAACATCTTACTGGGGTAGAAGCTGCATTGAGGGCCCTAGATCAAACTGAAGTACAACAGTACTCTGGACCTAATGTGCCACAGAGCGTTTTTGTATTGGAGGAACTCGGAGATCTAGCAGAGTACGATTTTTGGAGAGATATGCCAGGGTGCGCCACTATGGAGAGGGTGATTATCCAGGAAACAGCCTGACACCCCATATACCGGAATTACAAATGGTGGATCTCATTCATATTATGCATCCTGAGGATATCCAGGCACAGTTTCTTTATTATACCCAGTTCTCCACCATTCGCCAGGATGGTGACCCCTCCTCAATGTCACAATACTTAGAATTGATAGCCATGGTGTGGCTTACCACTGCCCAACAACAGTTCCTAAGGGAGCCCTTTACTATCAAAGACATTGTTCTTTCAGTAGACTCTTTGGCTGACTCTAAAGCACCATGATTGAATGGCTTTACTGGGATGTTCAACAAAACGTTTAAACACATCCTGGCACCACAACTCCTTGCTATGTACACTGAGGCACTTGAGTCTGGTGTACTCACCCAACACTGGGAGAGGCAGTGATCACCCTTCTGCCTAAGCCAGGGAAAAATCTGCTGTTTTGCAGTTCCTTATTAATTTATGATAATAAAATATTGGCTAAATGTTTGGCCTCACACCTCTCCCTTCTGATGGACCAAATAATATCATCTGCACAATCCAGCTTTGTCCCCCACTGCCCAACTTCCTTGAACCTGTTCCACATCTTTGAAACATTTTTGGTGCTCAGTAGTCTCTACCCTGCTGCTGTGGTTCTACTTGATGCTGAAAAAGCATGTAATTCCTTGGAATGGGCCTTTTTACTAGCCACCCTTCACAAACTGGGCCTATCGTAGGCCTTTACTTCCCTGATAATGTTATCATACTCACAACAAATGACCCAGCTCAGGCTTAATGGAACAGTTTTGCCAACCTTCCCCGTAACCAGAGATACATGACAAGGGTGCCCTTTGTCTACCTTACTTTTCATTATAGCCATGGATCTCCTAGTATGCCATTTACTAGAGAAACATATGTACAGACGTCCGCAGTTTAAACCGGGCCCGTTGCAACTTTCACTATACCCACATTATATCTTGTTATTTCTGTTCTATCCCTCTGACAATTTAGATCCCGTCCTCCCCAAAATAGTCAGATTCGTAACTTTTTCAGGATTGCATATTAATTGGGCAAAGTCTGACCTGCTCCCCCTTACAGATGAAACAAACCCCTTCCAATCCAAGTTCCCTTTAATCTGCTGCCCCGACCAAACCAAATATCTCAGAGTGTTTATACACTGGGACAAAGAACTGGTTTTGCGCCTAAACTACGGTGCTGCAGTGGACAAACTAACTACCCAGGTTGGCCGCTGGATACGCCTTCCCTTGTTTATGGTGGGCCAAATTGCCATTATTAAAATAATGGTACTTCCCAGGTTCTTGTACTTATTTTGGAATGTACCTATCCCACTCACTAACTCCTTCTTTGAAACTCTTAAAGGCTTACTATTACAGCTGGGATGAGCTAATAACTCCACATAGAATGGGACATATTGCTGCCCCCTTATGAACACAGTGGGTTCATTGTTCCCCATTTTCATTTATACCACCTGGCTGCACAATGTCAGTTCACATACCGCTGGAACCACACAGATGCATGTGCATACCTGAAAAAGATCTGGCGTCCCCTACCCCGTTACATGTGTTGTTGCCTGCTGGTCTTCTAGTATATCTATCTCACATTCAGACACCACCCCCCACTAGCTGGGCTTCGTGCAGACTTAATAGGCTCCTGAAATGGGGCATATTATACTCACCTGCAATACCTCTGGCAAATAATCCATGGCTCCCCATCCCAGAAGAAAAGTTGGTTCAAAGCATGCAGTATAATCTTGGCTGCATACTTTCAGGGACCTTTTCCCAGATGGTCACATCTTCTCTTGTACAGAGAAAGTTAGATTCCGGACTGCTACATACATGCAACATTTTGTTCTCAAACACCTCTAGAATGCCCTACGTGTAGTGTTCCCTTAATACCCTTTATCACCAGAAGAAATTAAGCCACTTACACTACTCATAACTGACCCTAAAGGCAATAAGCTAATTTCTAGACTATATCATACCTATTTGGATCTTCTCTCGGTCCACAAAGCTTAACTCTAAGGTGCCTGCGGGCCAACCTTGGGCACCCCTTCACTGACAAAATTTGTTATGCCTGCTGTACACAAACCCGTCTGGTCTCAATTACCCTGCCATAAACTTACACATTACAAATCTGTACGCTGCGTATACATATGAATACTGTGACATTGGTTAGATTCAGTCCTGCCCATTCATTGAAATGTCCTATATGCAACACATTACAGGCCGACCATGCCCACATAACTTGGATATGTTCTGCCTTACACGTTATGGGAATTATATTTTCAGCCGTTTAGCATTAGTGATAGACATATCAATTGACCCAAACCCCTTACTTGCATTGTTGTTGTATCACATTCCTAAATCTATTTGAGGATTTACAGCTATGGCACTACTGCTAGTCAAATGTGAAATTGCCACACATTGGGGCAGCAAAACTTCACCAACAACGAAAGCCTGGCTTAAAAGCCTAAAATATTGTGACAACAATAGCGACTTATACACTGCTCCTCAGCCGCCCACTTCCAGACTAAAAGACATGTGGAAACCATTAAGTGATTATCTGTTGGCGCATACCTCACCAAATGAGGATCCGTGATTTTGGGAGGCACACATGCATCTCTGCTTGCTGAATCTACAGTGTATATTTTCCACCATCATCTTTCCATCAAGCCTCACATTATCATTTATAGCGTGAACTCTCCTTTCCTAAATGCTTCTCTGACTGTCATTTAATGCTTGCTAATTTTTGAATTGCTATAATGTTCACATATTTAAGTACACTTTACCCTTCCCCAAATCTGGGAGGCTATCTGTGATTCTGTGTATGGTGTGAAAATGTAATAAATACAATTTTAAAACAATTGTAGCTTAAATGGCAATTTTTTCTAGTTGTTATATTCTGTATATCCAGTTATAGTTTTTAAAAAGATGGTGTAGTGTCCACATGCAATTCTAACTCCTTCATGAAAAATAATAGCTATAGTGGTATATGTTGTTCCTAAAATCGCTATTTGTGATGCTTTAAAATTAGTAATTTGTGTTTCCCATTTACTTCAATATGTTGTACATCACTGTAGCATTAGAATAAGTTATTTGTCACTTCTACGTATATGTAAAGTTGATAGACAATCTGATTCAGAAATACTGCAGGTATTGTTTTGTGAAGCTTCTTTAAACAGCCTGTTAAAGTTGACAGTTTTGCAATCTGGTAGCATTAACTAAATAAATCACTGTGGATCTATCATTGTATTTGATGTAGAAGAACAATTTTCACACGCATGGTTCCATAAGTAACTAAGTCCAAATAAGTTGTTAATAGGTACTTTCTCTTCTTCTAAAATACCCAACATTATCATAAAAAATTATTATGCATTTTCATGAGTGTTTTGGGGTAAAGTGTACAGATCTAGCATACACATCTACAAAGTCTCAAATGTGAGATGCACAATGTATTTTACTTCTATCACTGTAGAGGCGTTCAACAAAGCAAACAGTGCAGCGCACATTCTCTTGTGTTTTTTCTGTTCAATTGCATGAACAGCATACAATAAAGTGAACAGTGCACTGAGAACCAAATTGACATAGCAGTTGATACCAGAGAGGTTTGACAAATGGTGAACAACAATATCTCCGGCATTGTCAGTTTTCTTTTCCTTAACAAGTTCCCTGTTCTCCTTTTCACACTTCTTAACATTATCGGTATGAACCTTCAAATTCTTTCGCTTTGGGCAGATGGTAGCATTTTCATAAACCAGATACTGTCCTAAATGAGTAGCATACACATTTCTCAAATGGTTGTACTCTTTGACACAACTTGAATCAGCATTTACTTTACTATTGTCAAAGTCTACAAAATACAAACCGGAAAAAGTTCTAACTTTTGATAAGGTTTATATATGACATAGCTTCCTTAAAGACAATAGTACCATTATTTATGAATGCTGCACCTACACTTAATCCTTGAGATTTATGACTAGTCGCAGAATATGCTAGAAAAACTGGGAATTGCTTCCTCCAAACATACAAGTCTTTCACAAGCAAGAAACGTGCAGCAGACTTTTTGGGTGGTTTTATGCCATTACCCTGATCAAATGTAATCACTAGGTATTCAATCTCATTCCTGTTATGAACCGAAATGAAATCAATTACTTTACCCATAGCATAGCACCATTAGCTAATCATTCCTCAAAACTTAAATTACGCCTCAAAATTACTCTTCATTTTTACAAACATGTAAACACTTTTTGAATCCTGCAGTTCTGGCAACAGATTTCTCCAATGAATCCAATTTTGCTTGTAGTTTTCACTTATGAGTACTGTTACCCCCAGTGTGTAAGTTCCAAAATATCTTCTTTCTCCAGTTTTAGTATTTTTTCATTAAAACAGCAGCTCTCCTTAAGTGTAGGCATTAGGCAGACAATAGATTTCTCATCTTCAATGAAATTAAACATTAGCTGTGCTTTTGTCTTGTTTGTAGGAAATAGTTGTTTTGATAAGGTGATTTTCTAAGCAATGTTTCCCTTCTTTTGTGAGAATTCCTACTCTATTATCTTTTAGAATATGTTTGTGTTCATCCTGAGATGCTTGATGCATATTCCTAAGTAGTTCTTTTTATTGGACCTTTAGCCAAATGTTTACTTTTCCAAAACTTTTCAAGCAATTCTGAATTTGATCATCTAGAAGTGTCTTGAACACAGGCTGTCCTCTGATGGGGGTACGTTTTACTAGATTACCAAAAATAATTAAGTGCTTTCCTTCAAACAGCACATCGTAGTGTCCCTGTAGAATCTGTTAATTTTCAAGTATACAAAGGCAAGCACTCATTTTGAGAGAATGCTCATCTCATTGATGATCACAAGTTTCTATTTCTTCAGTATTCTTGAGCCTTAAATGGTAAGCAGTTGCATTAATTTTTTTCATGGAGGAATTCATGCTCTATTTTCTCTTTAACCCCCCAAATATATTTCGTTCTGCTCGTCATTTAGTGGTCCAACTAACTGCTCCAAATCAACCCTTTCTTATTTTGTTTGTTGCATTGCAGACTCCACCTCATTCATGGCTATGGCAGCTTCAATTTCAATAATTGGTTGTCTAAGAGGATCTTGTCTTAGAGTTCCTGAACTTTGGCTGCTTTGTGAACTCTCCTTAGCTATCTCAGCAGCATTTTTCTCCTGCTCAATCTCATCATTTAGCATTTTCATGTAATTGGGAAACACTGAACGCTGAATGCTGCCTTTGACAATGTTGAAAAAATCTTTATAACAGTCAAAGTGTCTGAGTAACTCCAAATCAGAAAGCCAAGGCTTAAACAGTTGCAGAAGTGCCAAATAGAAAAACTTTCTTTCATTAGGTTTTTGGCAACTAAGTTTTCTGTGGTTTACTAAAGTTCCTTTTGTGTGAGCAATCAAACAACCATCACAACCAACTACTGCATATTTTCCTTCATCGTTGTTTTCTGTTACATTATTTTTGCACCTATAGTGTTGATGTATTTCATAAAGACACATGTTTTCAAGATGTGGACTTCTTCTTGAATAGTAAATGTCCAACATATTTGTTTTAACAATGTCTGTATTTTCTGGGACAAACTCTGCTAGGTACCGAATATGCGGGTAAGACTTCAACACTCTAATTCACGTGCTTGCAAGTCCTAGACTTACTCAAACAATTTCCTTGACTTTGAGTACAGACTGGCTAAGCTCAACCATCATAGCATCCATAGTACCACATCTCCCTATGTATAAGCATTTTCAAACTGAAGCTGTAAAATTTCTTGGTTAGAGACTTTTCAGCAGAAATCTCTTCCCACATGTCATTCATCTCTGTCTTCTCTGATTATGTAATGTAAGAAGTCACTTAATGAGCGACAGCGATGAATTTGTATGCGGCAAATTGTATATCCATATTCACATTTCACATTTTGAGAATCACAGGGTTATAGTAATCAATATACTTAGAGGCCTTTGTTTTTCTGAGATTGAATGTGTTTTTCGGTGATTATCGTGTTATTGTATGTCTGACTGCAGATAAAAAGCTGTTCACTTCTTACTTTAGAAATAACAGGTCTTGGAAATCCAACATGGCACCTTGTGTAAAACTTTCCTTTACCCCTGTATTTTTTATGACAATACTTGCCACATCTGTGTTTGAAAGTGCAGAACTTGCTGTTTTAGGCCTTTTTCAACACTGCCCTTTGGGATGGCACGTTACATACTATTGCATGAATGAGAGAACAATGTCACTAATGTCTTTTTTAAATTTTGGTGCATCTTTTATCCATAACAACACTTGAATATGAGGAGAACCTTTTGTTTGGTACTTTTTACCCCAAAAGAAATGAGTAAATTCACCAGGATGAGGATTTGTTTTGTTGCAGATGAAGACAGCATGGCTTAAAACCTGTAGTTAAAATATCTGCAAACATTAGCAGGATCCCAAGAACAAAGTTCTCTTGCTGTCTTCACAATATTGCCCTTAAATTGTGAGTTTGCTTTTCTCAAAAAGTCAAGTAAGTCATCCCACACGTACTCTGTACAACTGAGTATCACAAACAAAGTAGGTACTCCTAGGTTTCACATCATACATTTCACCCTCCATGACGATGATTCCAGTACTCATTGGTCTCACATTGGCATGCTATCAAATTAATCAAATTGCATTACATCTTTTCATCCTTACCATGATCTTTGTCAACAAGTTCTCTTGAAGAGAGATTTTGTAGATTAACTCATGTCTTCAGTATGTGGTGTACAGCATATGATAGTCCAGACAAGTCACTCTCAAATAATACATGGACTATGTATGGAATACACTGGCAAAATGTAGGGTCCTCTGAATATAATGTAGTTGACCTGTACTCAGCTGCTAGTATTTGTATTGAGCGGTAATCATATCAGTCACTTACTCCAGTGGGAAATAATGAGCCTCTAAACGTTTCTCCCACACACTCAATAGATCTCCTTTTGTTTATTTCATTTGAAAGAGATCAGTAGTATCACCTATAACTTCTTTGGAATGGAGTGAATGGATACTATAGTGTTCATATATTTCTTCTGATTTGGAGCTATCCAGTTTTTCAATCTGTCTGCTTGATGGTAATGTTTCATCAACCATAGAACTAATATCTCCAATTGCATCAACATTGTTGTAATAAATTTTATTTTGTTTGAGGTAGAACACAGCTTTTTTTTACTTTATTTACATGTACTAACACTTGCCAATTCTTTTTTTTAGGTACACCATTTACTAGAATGAGAAGTGGTTCATCAATATTTCTATCTATACCCACAGTTTCAATATTATGTTTAAAATCTAAAGGTAACTAGACACCTCTTCCTTTAAGACATTCTGTAGCTCTGTCAGTGCTAGTTTCTCAGTTTTTTGTTCCATACGAACTATTCCTTGAAAAGGGTGTACAGATTGTATGAGATTTGATTCATAAATATTAAATTAAATTCTAGCTTGCTATGTATTCCTCTGGCTTACATTTTGTCCTCTAACTTATCATAGCAAATTCTTAAATATAATTTACCGTGCTGACATATCAAAGCATTCCTACACAAATAAATAAACACCACATTTTTTACACTTATTTCTGCTCTCCTGTTCCGTTTTTGAGAATACAACAACATTGGAAGATTGGCATTTGTATTGTGTGTGTCAACAAAAAATACAACACAGTTTGGTCTCTCTGAAGAAACTGTGTTAAACTTTACAATCTCTTGTGTAAAGTTTTCAATACTAGTACCACTGTACTGTTCTTCTACACCTGCACAAACCAATTCCTCATTTTTTCTAGACTCCTCTTCAGAAGCAAAGAAACAAAACTGATCACCTTCATAAACTTCTACCTCTGCCAGTGTACCATGCAATAGGTCTCTAGTCATCTCTCCTAAAAATAAGGCAGGAGTTTTCACAAAGCAAAGCCTCCTAACTAAAGTTTGCATTTTCCAGTGATGAACAGATAACATTCTGAAATGATGAAAGGTGCTTCTACACAATTTCTTTGGTAAACAAGCCAGTGAATGTCATTGAAAATTAGTATACTGCCTCACTCTGCTTGGATCTAATCCTGTAAAAATTGCAATTTTCCACTTCACTCTTCTATCTGGAAATTGACATAGAAAATTTCTTAACATGTCAATCGATTCCTGACAAACACTGCAAATACTACTACAGTTACCTTTGTGTACAGGGGTCTGCCTACGTCTTCCTTGTACCTCTTCAGCTACCACTTCCTCCACATCATTAGCAACCATCTCTTCTTTTGCATTAAGGTTCCATCTTTTACTTCATAGCATTGACCAGTTATATCAACTAGTAGGGTGTTCTCTTGTTATTAGCTTTCCTCATTAAATAATGGCTCTGTGCTAGATGTGTGCTTCCATTCCCTTCTTACACATACTGCAAAAATTAGTTTTATTAATAAGCCTTTTTTAGGATTTCTTCTTTATAGACAATACTGTTTTCTCTAGTGTCCTCATTCTGGTCAATATCAAGATTCTTAGTTTTCTCTTCACAGGAAATGCTTTGTCATCTACACTCTCAATATGTTGTCTTCATTATTTCATAGCAAATTGTGTATTATTATAGTTCAAAATGTTTTAACTGGTATCAATTTCAATCGTTTCTGTACCCATGTCAAACTGCCTGTTTTTGTACAACATTTCCGACTTTCAAAATCACGTACTCCTTCTGTAGCTTGGTTGATTTCAAGCTTTTTTTTACTTGAAACATTTCCTTTATTTTGTATTTTTTAATTTTTTTTCACAAACTTCTTAGAACTCTTACCATCTACTCTTTTTTTCCACACATTCTCCACCTTATCTTCCCTTTTACTCAGTTTTAAGCAGGTAGGGCCAGATGTAGCAAACGTTTGCAAGTCGCAAATGGGTCTCAGCGCTATTTGCGACCTCGCAAAATGCGAAATGGAATGTACAAATCCCATTTCGGAGTACCAAATAGCGATGCGACTCATTACTGACTCACAAAAATTGCGACCTGATTTTGCGACTCGCAATTATGAAGTCGCAAATTGGCAATCGCAAACCGTATGCAAAAGCCAGTCGCAAATTGCGACTAGTCGCAAAAAGCCAATTTTGCACACCCAGATTACCACTGATTCCGAACAGGTGGTAACCAGAACCAAAGTATAAAAGGAGACCCAGAAGGCATCTGGGTTACTCAAAATGACTGCACTATACGTGATTGCATGGAGGAGGAGAGTCCAGGCTGCCCAGCAGAGGAGGAGGAGGTAGACAGGAGAGGATATACCGAACCAGGCAGACACTATTCCAACAAACTGAGGACGAGATTTATGATAAATACAGCCTGAGCAGCGCTGTTATCCTAGAGATCATTGAACTGCTAAAACCTCAACTAGAACGCCAGACAATGCGCGGCCGCGCCATCCCCACACATGTGCAAGTGCTATGCTCACTGCACCTCTTGGCCTTGGGTAGCTATCAGGGGGTGATTGCAGTGGCAGGTGGGGTATCCCAAAGTGCCCTCTCAAGATTCTTCAGACGTTTCCTAGATGCCATACTCACACACATGTCCAGATATATATACCTTCCCAGGAATGAGGGAGAAATTAACAGCACCAAGTTGGACTTCTACAGAATTGCCAACTTCCCCCATGTAATAGGGTGTGTGGACGGGACACATATACTAATTTACCCACCAGCAAATCTGGAATATGTGTTCCGCAATAGGAAATGTACCCACTCACTAAACATCCAGGTGGCATGTGACGCCCATAATGTCATTACTGACATTGTGGCTAAATATCCAGGGAGTACACATGATGCATACATATTCAGGCACAGTGGGATACAAAAATGCCTATAACGTGGGGAGTTTGGAGAAGGATATTTATTAGGTACTGGCGAGTACACTCTGATGCCTTACATACATGTTACTGCGTAACCCTGTGATGCCCTGCTAAGTTTGCCTCTTTTGTCAAACAGGTGACAGTGCATATGCCCTGAGACCATGGATATTCACCCCATACCTAACACCTGGCAATCAGAATGAGAGGTGATACAACATTGGACATCGGCGGACCAGAGCTGTAATTGAGAGGACATTCGGCTTGTTGAAGTCATGATTCAGATGCCTGCACAAAAGTGGAGGAGCACTTCAGTATGCCCCTGAAACAGCATGCAAGATCGTTGCCACTTGTGCCATCCTACACAACATTGCCATCAGACGTGGGCTATATCTTACCCCTAATGATACAGATTCTGAGGATGAGGAGCAAGAGCTACCATATCGACAGCCTGGGGATGGAAGCATCGCTATGGAGGGCAGACAGAGACGGAAGCACATTGCAACCCACTACTTTGGCAGGTAAAGAGCAACCATGACAACACTCACTAATGTAAGACACACATTGCCCAGTTGTGTAATTCAACAAATTAACCTTTTATTTCAGGACTATAATGGGGAAACAATAGTCAACTAAACTTCATAATGAAAAATAAAGGTGTAGTCTGACACATTAAGTGCATGTGCCTCTGTCACACCACATATTAGTAGCTCACAGCCTCCTGCGACTGCGGCCACCATGGCTCACTCCAGGTTGGTCCCCTGATCTCTGGTGGGCACTGCTACTCCGCAACACACATGCATCAGTGGCAGACACACTACTGACACTGAAGACCTCCTCACTGTCCTGCGGGGTATCCCCAATGCCCCTTGCTGCCTGTCTGGTCTCCAGCAGGTCCACTGCATGGCTGATGCAGCCAAGTCATCTAGCCACATCACCTGCAAAATGGCCTAGTTCTACTTGCAGACTGACTGTGCGCCTTGACAGGCAGGTTGTTGTGGTAGCCAGGCGCCCTATAGACACAATTAGTCTGTCTAAATGGGCAGCAGTGTAGCGCTCTCTGTGCCGTGCTTGTACCCTGTCGGCCACCATTTCCCTGACCAAGTTTTCTATGCAGGCGGTCAGGTTAGCCATGTGAGCGTTCATTGTAGTGAACCGGTTGTCCACATTTGCAAACCTCTGCATGAGTGTGTTCTGCAGTCTGGCAAGGTTACGATTCATTAACCGCATATGTCTATTTTGCAGCCAGTGACTCTGCAGTAAGGATGCCTCCAGTCCCAACAAATGATCATCGGTGACATCCTTCCTACGCGCAGACTGCATTGGGCGTTGTTGTCTACGCACCAAGCCAGCTGATCTCTGTGGTCGACTCTCCCTAGATATTGGCCCCAGTGTCACATTGACTGCCTCTAAACCCAGAGCAGGATCATCAATGTCTTCTGGGGCTGATTGGACGGGTGGTGTTGTCCTGCACTCCCCTGCGAGGTCTGTGGCAGCCTCCTCTTGTGTGTCAGTGCCTTGTTCCTCTCCCTGCACAGTGGTGCTGTTGATGGGTCCTTGTGGGAGACCTGTGGGACACAGGGGATACACTGTCAGTGCCTCACATATGTTTCATTCCTCAGAATAATCATTTCTCTGTATTTGGACTACTGTACTACATTGCCCATAATGCACTGTTGTATAGGTTGCAAAACTGGGAATGGAGCTAATCTGGAGGTGCTTGCTTTTGTGTACTGTGATTGTGTGCATGGTACATAGGCTGGTGTAAATACATTAATTTTGTTACTTACTTTGGATGTTCCTGGTGCTGAACTGTCTAGGTCTCCGATGCCAAGTACAGCCTCCGGCTCCAGAGTGGTCTCCACCATGGTTTCGATGGCTGTATGGGGTGGTACAGTAGATGGCCCTCCTCCAGTGCCATGCACCTCCCTCATGCACTCCACCACCCTTTCCTTGGTCCTGGAGCGAAAGTCATACCACCTTTTGCAAACTTCATCCAGTGTGCGGTGTCTGACTCCGATGGCATTTACTTTGTTGAGGATGTCCTGCCAGACTTTTTACTTGTGGCTGTCAGGGACACTCATTGCTGCCTTTCCAAATAACTCATCATGGTGCAGGCAGCAGTCCTTGTGAGCACATCCAATTCCTTCTCTGAAAACTTTAGTTTTCGTTTTCTGCCAGCACTGGGTGTCTCCTTCTCCTGTGTAACCATTGTTGCTGCAGCTCCTCTCACCTGGGTGTGGCTCTGGGCTGGGTGGGCTCCTCCATGTTCCATGGGGTTACTTCCTGGTTCTGATATCATCACTCAGAACCAGGAACTGGGTTTTTAAACAGTTTAATTTGCACCTGCGTGCAATTTGCAAGTCAGTTGCAATTTGCAACACAGGACCGCACCCTTGTTCAATTTGCGACCTCTCAAATTGCGAGGTCACATATTGCTGTGAGACTCTGCACCGAATCGCTATTTGGCATAGTGATTTTTCCTGGCATCTCGGTTTGCGAGTCGGAAATAGCGATTTGCATGGAGTCGCTATTTCCGACTCGCTATTTTTTGGGTTCCTACATCTGGCCCGTAGTACTTGTTCCTCAGTTTCTTTCTTCTTTGTCTCTTATCAGGCATTGTAATTCCTCTTCTTTAAATGCAAGCAAATATTCGGAAAAGCAAATAAAGAATGCATTTATATTTACAAAACATATTAGTAAATTGCATACTATATGCAAGTAATTAAGTAGGAAATTGATCATTTCAGTAACTAAAAGGTTCCATATGTGTCTCACCATACAGCTGTACATGTGTATATTAGTTACTGTATACATAGGAGACTAGGTAATCTACTACTTGAAAGTATTTGCATTACTTACTTCATGTGTGTCTTACATTACAGACATCCACCTGCCTGTACAACTACCTCTCTTACTAATAGGTATTTGTGTTTGACTGAGTGTGGCATTGTATGCATCAGTGTGTCTATGGGATTGTTAGTGTGAGCAATAGTGTTTGGTTGGTTGTGTTACTATATATATATATATATATATATATATATATATATATATATATATATATATATATATATATATCATTGTATGTCTCGGTCTAAAAGTAGCTGTACTACTATTTAGTACCGGATGCATCAGTGACTATCTAGAGGTGTCAGCCTATGCGTCAGTGTGTGTCTGGGTGTCTCAGTGCCTGCATCGGTGTATGCCTGGGTGTGTCAGTGTATACATCAGGGTGCCTGGGTGTGTCAGTGTAGACGTAAGTGTGTATCAAGATGTGTTAGTTTATGTCTCAGTGTGTGGCTGGGTATGTCACTGTATCTCTCAGTGTATGCCTTGGATTGTTAGTGTATGTATCAGTGTATGCCTGGGTGTGCTAGTCTATGCAACAGTGTGTGACTGGGTGTGTCTGTGTATGCATCCATGCGTGCCTCAGTGTTTCAGCGTATGTGTCAATTGGGCTGTTGGGTGTCAGTGTAAGCATCGGTGTGTGCCTGGGGTGTCACTGTATGCATCAGTGTGTACTTGGGTGTGTCAGTCTGTCAGTGTATGCATCAATGTGTGCCTGGGTATGTCAGTATATATGACAGTGAGTGCCTAGTTGTGTCAGTGCATGTATCAGTGTGTGCCTGGGTGTGCCAGTGTATGCATCAGTGTGTTCCTAGGTGTATCAGTGTATGCATCATTGTGGTTTACTGTTTGGCTAGTTGTGTTACAGTATATCTCATTGTATGTTTGAGTCTATAAGTAGCTGTATAACTATTTAGTTGGTTGTCGTAGTGTATGCATTAGTGTCTACGGGGTGTGTCAGTATATGCATCAGTGTGTGTTTGGGTACATTAGTGGTTGCACTGGTGCTTGTCTGGGTATGTCAGTGTCTGTACCAGTGTTTCCCTGGGTGTGTCAGTGACTGCAGTGCTGTTTGCTGGGTGTGACAGTGTTTTAGTGTGCACTTGGTTATGTCAGAAGCTGTATCAGAGTGTTCATAGGTGTGTCAGTGCCTGCATAGGCATGTAACTGGATGGGGGGCGTGGCCGCGCGATCGAAGATGGCGCACGCATAAGTTAGGAGCTCCGGAGGGACCTACAAATAATCCTGTTAAATCTACACCCAGCCTTGGGGGCAAACCGCAATCGCAGAGCGGGAGAGCTGTAGAGGACACTGCAAAACCGTGGAGCCCGAACGGAGTGAGGCTGAGAGGCTCCGGTGAAGGTTGAGGAACTTCAGAGCTGTCTGCTTGGCGGGCCCAGTGCAGCCGGGGACCCGAGTATGAGCACGCGGCCAGCGCTGAGATAACCGGCAGCGCTAGAGGAACAGGAGGGACCGGGAGTGGAGCGACTTAGCGGGTGACGGCGCTGGGGCCAGAGGGCGTTCACTGGACCGAAGGAGTGCCGAGGGCATGCTGTGGAGACTCGAGGAACGAGCCCCAAAGAAACACAGCAGCAAGGAGTCGGGCAGAGCCAGAGGGCCCCGATCGCCGGACAATGGGAACCTGCGCCCGGAGTCGGGGCAGAGAGAACATGGGATCTGACCCTCTGGACACATAAGAAATTCACGGGGCTGCACCTAGGAACAGAAAGGAGATGGCGGAGGCCCGAAATCGGCGCCCCGGAGTAGGGTGAGTGTTGCAAGTGAATCTCCTGGCACTCCGGCGGAGCCCCACTGGAACACACCTGCGCCTCCAAAGATCAGATCAGCACCCTGAGGGGGGCCCTTAAATAACTAAATAAATAAATAATAAACAGAGAGAGAGAAACCCCGGCGTGCGGTGGCGGAACCTGGTCCGGACAGGAGAGACCGGGAGCGGAGCGGCTTAGCGGGTGACGGCGCTGGGGCCAGAGGGCGCTTACTGGATCGAAGGAGTGCCGAGGGCGTGCTGCGGAGACTCGAGGAGCGAGCCCCAAAGAAACACAGCAGTAAGGAGGCGGGCGGAGCCAGTGGGCCCCGATCGCCGGACAATCGGCACCTGCGCCCGGAGTCGGGGCAGAGAGAACACGGGAACTGGCCCTCTGGACACATAAGAAATTCACGGGGCTGTACCGAGGAACAGAAAGGAGATGGTGGAGACCCGAAATCGGAACCCCGGAGTAGAGTGAGTGTTGCAAGTGATTCTCCTGGCACTCCGGCGGAGCTCAGCTGAAACACACCTGCGCCCCCAAAGATCAGCACCCTGAAGGGGGCCCTTAAATAAATAAATGAATATATAATAAACAGAGAGAGAGAAACCCCGCCGGACGGTAACGGAACCTGGACCAAAGGGAATTCCAGCCTCGAACGGCGACGAGTAAAGAGTCACCGACCACCTGTGTGATCCCGGCAGGCCTGGTACGACAAGTGACCGCGGGGTGTCAGAGGTGGAGAACGAAGAGAGAGGCCAAAAGGAAGCCTGCGAGATCCCAGAACTCGGCACAGTCTGAGCAGGTGGTCCTCCCCGGGTGCCAGATGTCCCCCAAGAATCGTCACAAAGGTAAAATAATCAGCAATATGACACCCACTGAACGCAAAGAGGGAGAGCCGCTGGACCCTCCCCAGCTTAAAGTGCAGGACACCTTAGATAAGATCCTGGGTGCGATTGAGGACACTAAAACTACTCTACAACGTAACATTAACCAGGTCGCAGTTGAAGTTGGCCTGCTGAGGGCGGACCTCCACAAGTTATTGGATAGAGTAAAAGACACGGAGAATGTCTTAGCTGAAATTGCACCGCAACAAAAAGACCTAAAAGCCGAGGTGACGTGCCTAGTAGATAGGGTTGCGTGCCTAGAACAAAGAGCAGAGGGCGCGGAAGGCAGAAGCCGCAGAAACAACGTGCGGGTGGTGGGGCTGCCGGAGGGGGCCGAAGGAGCAAACATGTGGAAGTTTCTAGAGGAATGGTTGCGTACGGTCGTGGCCCCAGAGTGCCTGACCCCATTCTACACTCTGGGGCGGGCGCACCGGGTGCCTTCGAGGCCTTTGGTGCCGGGCCGTCCTCCGCGTGTGGTGATCGCCAGACTCCTACATTATAGAGACAGGGATATTCTTCTACAAAGAGCCAGAGAAGCGGGCCCTTTTAAAGTCGCGAACGGGGAGGTGACACTTTTCCCCGACTTCACACTGGATGTTCAAACCAAGCGAGCCTAATTCCTGACAGTCAAGAGGGCCTTGAGAGAGGAAGGAATCCAATACTCGCTCCTTGTTCCGGCTAAACTAAAGGTGACTATGGACGGTAAGACCACCTTTTTCCAGTCTCCCGAGGAGGCGTCGGACTGGCTGGAGGCCCGAGGGACCCAAATGGTGCGACACGCAAATAGGAGAGTACGCCGGGGCTCGGGAAGACGACGAACCAGGAACCGATCCCGCTTGGCACCAACCCAGTTGCAAAAGGAAATGGGGAAAAAAGCGGCACTAGAGGCTGCTGCCTCCATGAGCAGAGAGGAGTCGCCCCCCAGGGACTCAGGCGAAGAGTCGGACGGCACGGTGATGTCCTCGGTGGACGGGTCAAGCTGCTCGGTGCAGGTACCAAGGGTGACCCCCAGACGGCGGATGAGCTTGGGTAATCAAAAAAGCAGCGCAGCCCTGAGGTGGAGGTGGACAGCAATCTGGTTGCCCCTCCGGGTGTGGCCCCCCCACCAGAATCTCGTCCATTCCGACAGTATGGCGAGAACTAGAGTTGACAGTTTGACGGAGTTGCACAGTTGCACAATATTTTGGGCAGCCTTCTGTTCAGGGGGCGCCCTGGGGAAGGGGAGTTGGGGTTCAAGATTGTTAGTTTTGATGGCGCTCTGCAGAAGGTGGGTTGTTAGGATTAGACATACAGTCAGGCACAGAAGGTTTCAGGCCAATGGGGTGGGCCAAGAAGGAAATGTTGCGAATGTCCTTCCGACATGGCAGAGTATAATATGCTAACATGGAATGTGCGGGGGTTGGGAACACCAAACAAAAGACACAAAAGTCTGTCCTACCTAAAAAGGAGGGGTATCCAAGTGGCGTTACTACAAGAGACCCACTTAGAAAAGGGGGAAGCAGAAAAGATAAGGCGAAGATGGAGGGGTCAGGTGTATGCCACGGAGTATTCTGCATACACTAGGGGGGCGCTGATATGGATACGTGCTGGGGTTCCCTTTGCAGTAGAATCCACCAATATTGACCAAGAAGGCAGATACGTGGTTTTAGAAGGAAGGTTACACGGTGTGCCAATTACCTTGAGTTGCATTTATGCCCCTAACCAGGACCAGATCCCCTTTATGACACGGCTATCTGGTCAACTCACGAGTCAGCGGGGGGAGGCCTCTTGATAGGGGGAGACTTTAACAGCGTGTTAGATATAGAACTAGACCGCTCCACCCCACCACTATCTGGGGCAATGACAAGAAGAGTAGCCCAAAAACTTAGAGAATGGCTAGATGCATGGGGATTATTAGTCATATGGCGTGAGCAACAACCTGCCGAAAAAGATTATTCATACTACTCAGGACTCCACAGGGTACACACAAGAATTGACAGGGTGGTTTGTACAGAAACAATGATGCAGGGGATGGTCCACTCTGAATACCTGGGACGCACGCTCTTTGACCATAATCCTCTACTGCTGACCTGGAGAGTGAAGGAGGTTAGGCCCCCCATCCCGATGTGGCGACTGGCCCCTGGAGCCTTAGAGGACCAGGTGTACAGGGATGACCTTTGTCTCTTCCTGGCGGACCATATTAAAATTAACGAGGGATCCACTGACTCTAGATCCGTTGAGTGGGAGACCCTTAAAGTGACAACCAGAGGATACTGTATGGGACAGACGACGGGGGTGAGACGAACACTGGAACGTGAACTGACCAGACTTGAGAAGGAAATACATGAGGGGGAACGGAGACAGGGAACAGATGAGCAGGAAACGGAAAAGTATGCCCAGGCACGGAGAGACCACTCCCAGGTTGAGGAACAACTTAGATGCCATAGTGTGCCAAACGATATGGCCTCATTACACTCTGAGGAGGGGAGATCAGGCAGAATGCTGGCATGGCTGGTAAGACCTGGAGGGGAAGGAGAGCCTATCACCAAGGTGATAACCATGGAGGGAGAGGGACGACACAGTCCGAACACTATAAATGACGCTTTCATGGAATACTATGCTCATTTATATAGGAAACCCGGGGAGCTTGACGAACCTGCTCTTGGGTCGTATCTGCAGCAACTCCCATTGCCAACTCTGGCAATTGAGGAACAGGAGGAGCTGGGGGCAGCTGTGACAGCAGATGAGATAAGGAGTGCCATATCGCAATTAGCGCCCGGGAAGACTCTGGGGACGGACGGCTTACCTATGGATTTCTATAAGAAATACGAAACCTTACTGGCCCCCAGACTGGCGGAAGTGTACTCTGAGGCATTGAGCCGGGGTGTGCTGCCGGCCACACTGAGGGAAGCATTGGTGGTCCCACTGCCCAAGTCTAAAGCTAGAGAGACATCTGTTGCTAACTTTCGCCCCTTGTCAATGCTGAACAATGATTTTAAAATACTTAGCAAAGTTCTGGCCAATCGGCTGCTCGGCCACATGCCCAAGCTGTTACACGAGGATCAGAACGAGTTTGTCCCGCACCGGAGCGCGTCCCTTAACTTGAGACAACTGTTTGCCATTCTACATATGCCCAGGGAAGCAAAACCTTTGACTGGGGTACTACTCGCCGTGGACTTCGAAAAAGCTTCGACTACCTGAGGACTGTGATGAGAAAGATGGGGTTAGGAGAGGGTTGGGTAAAGTGGGTGGACTTGCTATATGCGTCCCCCCTGGCTAGAGTGAGGACAGGCAAGACGGTATCCGACACCTACCCAATCCACAGGGGCACTAGGCAGAGCTGCCCTCTATCGCCACTATTATTCGCACTGGCCATCGAGCCGCTGGCAGCCGAGCTACGAAGGGATGGCAAGGGTAGAGGGATACAATGGGGACAACCGAAGCACATCGTTTCCCTTTATGCAGATGATATACTCATCTACCTTGGGGACGGAGAGACAGGACTCCCCTGGGCTCTACATGCCCTGGAGCACTTTGGGTACTTATCGGGACTGTGTCTCAATAGGGGCAAAACATATGTTTTTCCCATGCTAGCGGGATGTGACCGGCCCGTTTCGTGCCCCGAGGATGTAGGCTGGGCGCCGAGGACATTCAATTACCTGGGGAAACAGGTGTTCCACGAGGTGGGGGACCTCCGTGATGGCAATCTTGGGAGGGCACTCCGCTCCCTACATTCCTCAGTAAAGTTCTGGCGCTCTCTGAGGCTAACCATAATGGCCAGAGTTGCACTGTCTAAAATGATAGTCCTGCCCCGGTTACTTTACTATTTCCCGAACCTCCCGCTGCTGGTCAATTCGGCGTGGTTCCGCGAACTTAAAACGCTGATCAGGGAGCTTATATGGGACGAAGGCCGTAGACGTACGGCACTTTCGACTCTTTGTAGGCCGCCACATATGGGGGGCCTGGGAGTACCTGACTTTGAGTTTTATTATTTAGCATCACAATTGCAGTGGATTGCGGCGTGGATGGGAGGAAAGGGACAAATGGATAGATACACTGCTCAAGGAGAAATTGGAATGGAACGAATCATTGCGCGGATGGTGAATATGAAAGTGACCAAGCGTGCGGACAGCATGATGACGAGAGTAGCGGCAGCATGTTGGAATAAAAGTACGAGAAGAGTAGGGGTGAGACAGCCTTATTCCCCGGAGCTCCCACTCTCAGTACTGGGGGAAGGAACAGATGAGAGGAATCTGGTGGGCTTTGGTCTCGGACCCTGGAGGAAAGCGGGAGTGGAGACATTCGGAGCGCTGTTTCAAGAGGGGGTGCTGAGTTCCTTTTCAGACTTAACAGAAATGGGCGTCCCAAGGGGACAGTTTCTCCAGTATAGGAAACAAACACACACCCTTAGAGAGCACTGGGGAACGATTAATGCAGAGCCCCCCACCCACAGAGTACTACACTTACTACTAACGTCTGGTGGGGAATCTCACTTAATTACTAGGATCTACAGGTCCTAAAATGAGGAATCACTGGATGCACTACAGCCCCGGAGAGAACAGTGGGAAAAGACAGTGAGCAGGGAATTAACAGACGCGGAGTGGGGCAGGGCACTAGCATATCCTCGGACAGGATCCAGAAACACCTGGTTAAGATACATACAGTACAACTATATGCACAGAACATACCTCACCCCACACAGACTGACAAGAATTTCTGGGGGAACCCCCAAGACATGCCCTAGATGTGAAAATGTAACTGCAGACTTTGACCATATGGTATGGAACTGCCCAGAGCTCCAGAGAGGCTGGGCTGCAGCGCTGGCAGACCTGGAACAAGTGCTGGAGGTGGAGATTGGGCTATCCCCAACGTCATGCTTACTGGGTTTGAGGGCGCATGCGCCTCAAGGGAAAGAGAGGGGACGCTTCCTGGACCTGGCACTCGTTATCTATAGGAGACAAATCACGATAGGCTGCAAATCTCCCAGCTGCCCATCAGCGAGCGAATGGAGGCGGGATGTGTCAAGATGGGCCCGAGCAGAGTTGCAAGTGTTAAAAAGTGAGGAGGCAAGGGGTATGCGCCAAACCCCCATTGCCCTGGCATGGGAAGAAATACTCCTGAGAAGGGATAGTCACATTAAGGAAGGGGGTGCTGGCAGTGGAAACCCAGAGTGACTAATAGGTCAGGGCACGAGGCAGTGGGTCAAGATGGAGAAACCAAGAAAGAAGGAGTGGAAAGAGGGTGACCAGGACCATCTGGAGCAGGCAGTGAAGGGGATAGGATTGCTGAACCCCAAGAGACAGAACATGGATGTTCTCAATCCCCAAGCGCATCCATCTCAGTTTGAGGAAACAGAGACAATAAGCATAGGAAGGTACCGACCCGGCCTCAATTGAATGATAGAGGGAAAAAAAAAAAAAAATAGAAGAACAAGGAAACAATGAGTAACACCCACCACGACTATGAATGTAACCTGTTTGAAATAGCGCCATCAAGTTAAAATAATAAGTAGTTTTAGAGAAGTTTGTGACACGGACAAGCGGGCACTCCAGGTAAAATGCAACCACAGGATAGGAATGTACCCTTAAGACACCGAAACAACATAGGCACATTGCATCCCCAAGGAAACTGTACACATCTAGGATAAAAAGAAATGTGGTGGGAGCATTAGAGAATGCAGGAATATGTTGTATATTCAATGATCAATTACATGTACTAAATGGAAACCTGTTGATGCCATCAAGAATGTTGCAGATGTAATGCAGTGAAAGTAAATAAAGATATATATTTTTTTTAAAAAGGTATGTAACTGGATGTCTCAGTAGCTGCATTAGTGTTTGTGTGGTTGTGTCAGTGAGTGTATCAGTGTGTGCCTGGGTGTGTCAGTCTCCACATTAGTATCTGCTTTGTTAATGCCTGCATTGGTATGTTACTGGGTATCTCAGTGATTGCATCAGATTCTGCCTGCCTCAGTAGGTGTATTAGTGTTTCACTGATTTTTTTTCTGATTTGGTGGTGGCACAATAAATGAACTTTTTCCCATGGATACTCTGTGAGTGCTTGGCATATTTTGCTGTCAAACGGATATTTCGTGGGTCTGTCCTCACGAGCCAGAGCACTCACTTTGTCAGGAATGTGGTTGTTTAGATGAAGTTTAGGAAACATCATAATATATATACATAAACAAATTTCAAAGATATTGCTAGCATTATATAACTATAAAGCATTTTAAAATTCAACCAATTAACAAATTGAAAAACACATTTAAAATACTTCTCACCATATTACCCTGAAGTTTAAAAAAACATACAAATAAATTATTTTAAGAGCAGGAAAAAATACCAATACAGATATAAAATATAATAAAACTACAAAAGAAAATTAAACGTATATAAATTATTTTATATCCATATTATTAAAAACAATTATAATATTAAAGCAGTCATCCAATTACCTAATTAACAATTAAAAATATATTACGGGGTCTTGGCCAAAATGCACGCCAGGTAAGACGTGCAGTGGAGGAGCTGTGGGTCCCAGGAGCAATAAAGCAGCATCCTTTATAGCATGGGACCCGGGAGCTGCTTTTGCCCAGCGGAAAGTAGCTGGGAAGGATGATGAAGGCCTGATATTGGCAGGGGGGGGACCCAGGAGGCCAGCAGACCAAGGAAATGCCATAAAAAGGCCTGGCTGGAGCTGCCATCTTGTTGGGCGAAGTGGCAGGCATCTGACAGCAGGCCGCAGGGTTGAGACCTGGGAGCGGAAGTCCGTGGACCCCGAGTGAGTGGGCTCCGGACGGCCAGTGGAGGGGCCTGCTGTGGTGCTGAGGCACGGCCTGCAGGGGGTATGTCATCTCCCCATGCAGTGATTGGCAGCTTGCAGAGCCTGCACTTGGGCTAGCCAGACCTGGGGCCTGCTGCTCACAGCTCGGACACGGAGTGCAGGAATGCTTCGGAGTAGCAGAGACAGGCGCCGGCTGAAGCCACAACACGCAAAGAGAAAGAGGGGCCGGTTGGAGATGTGGCCTGAGGGCCCAAAGATGAGCTGAGCGGGGGGTGATATGGAGGGGGGCCCAAATGGAGGGCTGTGGGTCCATTGAAGCCTGGACTGGTTGATTCAGGGCTCCCCTGGACGACCCCATAGCAAGGCAGGGTGTGGGTCAGTTGGGTACTGGTGTGGCCCTGTAGCGCCTAAGAAAGGTGGGCAAGATGCAACAGTGAGTAGACTGCCAATGGTGAGGAGCTGGGCGGTCGTACCCATATTTGAGGGGTCCCCCTTCTCCTTTGACTGATCTGACTGTTAGGAGTGCGACCTGCAGTGCTGGGGTGCGCATGAGGAAAGGGACAGGGAGTGCATAACCTGGATACACCCAAGGAGAATTCCCTGGGATCACTTCCATCATGCCAAGCACTAAGACTCCCAAGGAGACCTCAGTTACCGCCCTGTGGACTAAGCCCCCGGGTGCCACTATGGAAGCGAAAAACACGCCCTAGCGGGTGCTGGAGATGGCGCCCCCTCAGCCCATAACGCAGAACTGTGTCAACCACTTCCACCAAGAAATAAGGACAGAAATTACATCCTCCAAAGATGACCTCAAAGACTACAACCAAGAAGTCCTGAAAGAGGTGTCTGGGGTTGGAGAGAGGGTGGACGACCTTGAGCACACTGTAGACAAGCAAGCAGAAGATCAAGAAATGTTCTGGAGGCATATGGTGACATTGGAAGAGCAGCACAATGAGCTCCAACTCAAGAAGGAAGATTTAGAGACCAGAAGCCACCAACATAATGTCTGAATATGAGGGGGTGCCCAGGGGTGAAGAAGGGACAGACATTATGACCTCCACAGTGGCTCTCTTATGTGCGGTCAGGGGGACCCCTTGCGGCGACTGCCGTTACTTGACAGAGCCCATCGGGCGGTGACTGTACCAGGGTGCACCAATGCCACACCAGACATCCTGGCTTGAGTACACTACTACACAGAAAAAGAGGCCATTGTCCAGTCAGTGCAGCAGAGCACCGGCCTAGTGTACCAGGGTCACAAGATTCAAGTACATCAAGACCTCGCCATCACCACTTTAAGGAGATGCAAAGACTTCAAGGCAGTAACTGACAAGCTACGAACATTAAGGACCTCATTACAACCCTGGCAGTCAGTGATAAAGCGGCGGTAATACCGCCAACAGGCCGGAGGTTCAAAAAATTGAATTATGACCATGGCAGAAACCGCGCACACAGACAGCCACTTTAACACACTGACTGCCACGGCAATAGCAACAAGCACCACCGCAGTAACTGCCAACAGCTAGGTCGGAAGACAATGTACCGCCTACACTATTACAACGGGCCTATTCATCACCTTCGCCAGGGCGGTACCAACAACATCAAAAGCACGGTAGAAACAGAACACAGAAGTCAAAGGACTCACCTCTGGAGACTCAAGGAAGTACCACGACGCCATGGAGCCTGAGTTGCACATCTTCCCCATGATTGTATACCTCCTCATTCACTGTGAACAGCAACACCGGCGAAGACGACCACGGTGAGTACTGCCGCCTAGCACACAAGTGAGGGGGGAGGAAAAAGAGAGTGACACACACACGCAACACCCCCACCATCACCCCCAACACCATAACAGATGCAGTAACATTTGATATACACCCCGTACCCCTCAGGAATAATGCAAGGACAAAAGGAATTTATTAAAGTGAGTGTAATAAGATAAAATACGAGAAAATCGTGCTTCAAAATCAAAACAGTATATACATATATACAAATGGAGGGGCACTGCCCAGTCCTCAATGTCCGTGGGCCACAGGGCCACATCACATAGGCCAAGGCCCCACTTGACTCCTGCAACAACACGGAGAGAACACTGCAGGGGCATCAGGTCGAAAATACACAGACGCCTCAAGGGGACAGGGAACGGTGGGCACTTCAGCCAGAAGATGGTACAACACCACTGGTCCTGGGGGGGCTACATGCCCTGTGCGATGTCCTATGGAGTGGAAAGCCACAGTCTCTCAAGTGGGTGGTTTGCTCACTGCTTGGTCCTGGGGAGTGCAAAGCCTCATTCTCGCTAGTGGGTGGTTTGCACACTGCATGGTCCTGGGGAGTGCAAAGCCACAGTCTCTCAAGTGGGTGGTTTGCTCACTGCTTGGTCCTGGGGAGCTCAAAGACACAGTCTCTCTAGTGGGTGGTTTGCACACTGCTTGGTCCTGGGGAGTGCAAAGCTACAGTCTCTCAAGTGGTTGGTTTGCCCACTGCTTGGTCCTAGGGAGTGCAAAGCCACAGTCTCTCTAGTGAATGGCTAGTTGATGGCTTCTTCCATAGGTTCTGGAGGGAGCCTTGTGCCCAGTGTGCTTCATCCTGGCAAGGAGGGGGTGAGCAGATGGTTTATACACTTGGGGAGTGCAAGGTCACAGTCTCTAACTTGGGTGTCACACCTACAGGATTTGCAGGCTCCAGGACACACTACAGCCCAGGGAGGCAGGACTACACACTTCCCGTCGGCAGTGATGGCTGCTCAGTGGTGCTGTTGGTGTCGTGGCTGGCAGTGGTGGGGGGAGGCTCCATCCCTTCCCCTGCAGCCTTGGATGGCTGCCCACTGGGGCTACTGCTGCTGGCAGTTGTGCTTGTGGTGGTTCTGGTGGTGGTGCTGGTGGCGGTGCTGCCAGTGGTGGGAGAGGCTCCAGCCCTTCACCTGCAGCCTAGACGGTTGAACTGCCATGGTTGGTGGAGGGGACTCAGAATCAGTCCCAGCACCAGGCCTCCTGTCCTTCCTGCCTGGAGGTGCAGGCCCTTTGCCCTTGCCCTTGGCAGTTGGTGGTGCATCCTTGCCTTTCCCCATGGCAGCTTGTGATGCCTCCTTGCCCTTCCCCTTGGCAGCTGGTGGTGCCTCCTTGCCCTTCCCCTTGGCAGCTGGTGGTGGCTCCTTGCTCTTCCCCTTTGCAGCTGGTGGTGGCTCCGTGCCCTTCCCCTTGGCAGCTAGTACAGGCACACTGTCAGTGCTGATGGTTGGTTCCCTGGAGCCTCTCTCACCTGCAGTAGCTGCCGACACTACTGTGGCTGTGGACTGGGTGGCTGAGTTGCTAGCCTGGGTCCTGATCACCATGGCCCGACGTGAAGGACGGCCGGTGGGGAGGGGTAGAGAAGAGGTCAGTGGCAGAGAGGAAAAGCTTCTTAGGGACACTGGGGCGGGAAGAGGGTGAAGGTTTAGGAGTGGAGGAAGAGGGAGTGGTTGTTGGAGGTGTCTGTCTGCTTCGTTTGGGTGCAGGTGCATGGGCTGGATGCTATTGTGAGGTGGATGGCTGTTGGGTGTCTGAGTGCTTGCGTTTGTGTACTTTAGGAGGAAGGGACACAGACACAGTGGGAGAGGACTCAGGGGACGTTTGCATAGATGTGGGGGTGGTTACTGCCATTGAGGGGTGTGTAGTGATAGGCGTGATGGTGATGGAGGTAGTAGATGAGGATGTAGTGCATGCAGGTATGAGTGGAGACTACTGGGAGGGTAGTGGATGAGGAGGAGGAGGGGGACACAGTGGAAGCAGTGGATGTTGGTATGTCTGTATCTGGATGTTGTTTGTGTGAGTGCCTGTTTGATGATGTGGGGTGTTTGTGTTTGCCTGAGCCACTCCTGTGTGTTGCCTTGGGTGCATGCTGGTCTGAATGTGTGTTTGGGATAGGCTGGGATTGAGGGGAAAGGGACTGGGGAGACGAGTTTGGAGGGGAATGCTAGAAACAGGGACAATGGCTGCCATCAGGGAGGAGGACAGAGCCTGGGTTGATCTCTGTTGGGCCTCCATGCCAGAGTGCATGCCCTCCAGGAATGCATTTGTTTGTTGCAAATAGCTTGCCAGCCCCTGGATGGCATTCATTATGGTTGACTGCCCAACAGAGATGGATCGCAGGAGGTCAATAGCCTCTTCACTCAGGTCAGCAGGGCTAACTGGGGGAGGGCCTGAGGTGCCTTAGGTGAAGGAGATGCCCACCCTCCTGGGTAAGCGGGAATGGGAAACTTGCTGAGGGGCTGCTGGGAGGTCAGTGCTGGTACAGGGGTGGCAGCTGTACCTGTAGTTGCGGTGGGCAGAGAGGTGTCCGCCACCAGCAGGGAGCTTCCATCGGAGGAGGTGTCACTGTCAGAACTGTCCCCTCCTGTCTCTGCCGTGGTGCTCCCCTCGCCCTCCGTCCCACTGGTGTTCTCACCGTAGGGCACTGTGGGATGCAGCTCCCTCCGTCACCAGTACCTCTGCTTCTCTGCCTGATGATGCTAATGCACATAATGACAGGGTGACAAAACAAAAAGGGGGGGGAAGAGACAAAGGATACACTTGGTCAATGGCAGCAACATCACCACAGTTGGCGTACACAACACACACAGGGAACAGCCCTACGCACTAGGCAAGGCACTAACAGTCACAATGCTAGTCACCAGCCAATGGACATGAATACCTAATGCCAATTGCAGCATACCTGACACTCACAGACCCCTGCCCAGTATTGGATGCCTACTAGCTTGTTAGAAGGTAGTGTCATCAGCCCTTCCCCAACAGGAAACCTACGCTGCAATGTCCGGCCTGGCCTAAGGGGCACCCACAGACCCACACCCCACCATGCGCAAGTAGTACAGTGTGAAACTGTACTCACCCCCATGTGGCTGCTGGGATGCCCTCAAGTGCGCATCCAGCTCCAGATAGGCCACCGCCAGTATGTGGGCCATCAGGGGGGTCAGGATTCGACGGGCACCTCTTCCTCGTTGGGAGGCCATCCCCAGCTGGACCTCCGCTGTCTTTGTTGCCCAGCATCTCAGGTCCTCTCACCTCTTGCAACAGTCGGTGCTCTGCCTGCTGTAGACCCCCAGGGTCCGCACGTCCTTAGCGATGGCACACCATATACCATTTTTCTGATGGGCACTGACCTGCAGAAAAAGATACATAGAAAAAGGTATCAGTCATACCGTCCAGCCTGTTACACTCGTGGTCCACCATAGCCCTCACATCCCCTTACGCACAGACATTGCCCACCATACATGCAGTATGCTGCCCAGAACCCTTCCACCAACCCCCCCTTACACGAGGCACTCACACCCAGCACTCCATGCATCCATGCCCCTTGCATCGTGCTCACAGTGTAATCACCTGTTGGTCTGGAGGCCCACACAGCATTCAGTACTAGGGTAGGACCCCATCCATCAGTCTCTCCAACTCCACAGCAGTGAAGGCAGGGGCCCTTTCCCCAGTGACACAAGCCATGGTAGGTTCCAGACACAGGTCACAGCAGCACTTGCAGTGTAGGTCCTCTCCTGTTGAAGCTCATGTTGTAAGTGAGTGAACAGATAGAAAATGGCGGTCACGTCCACGGCGGTGCATACCGTCACCGCCATATACATTGCCATTGGCCACTGTAACCCATAGGACCCAATGGTAACAAATGAGGAGCTGCACGGTGGTACTCGACCACCTCCTGCAACGGCACACAATGTCAGCGGCATTACCTCATTTCCACATGTCCATCAACACAGGACAGGCGGAAGCCATTTCAGGGGGGGGGGCAGGCCATGACACCTAACTGCGTCACAGTACACATAGACACCATTTAGGCCTATCCAACAACATACTTTACTGTCACAACATGCAATGCAGTGTAGTGTTTGGAAATGTGAAATAATGACCAGCTGCTCCCCGTTTTGCCCCCTAGATTACAACTGCTGTGGATGAATAAGAGATGGAGACATCCCCCCGTGTACAGGCGGATGGACTTGGCAACAATGGAGGACAGGCACATCATTCACGTCAGCCCACCGGGATCCCCCCTCTTGTGCAAATCCTATCTGAGCTCCTTCCAAGTGACAGTGGGCTTGGCAGCAGGAATGTCTCAGCCAGTGTTCTCAAAAGTGCTGACCAGAGTGTTGCCTGCCCTGATTAAACACATGTGCAGCTACATTGTTTTCCCCCAGGTGGAGGATTTGGCCACAGTGAAAGCTGACTTCTATACAATGGGACATATCCCCAACATTATTGGGGCTATTGATGGTACACATATTGCATTTGTCGCCCCCCCCCTGGAAAAATGAACAGGTGTTCAGAAATCGAAAGAGCTTTCACTCCATGAATGTGCAGATAGTGTGCCTGGCGGACCAGTACATCTCCCATATCAATGCAAAGTATCATGGCTCTGTGCATGATGCCTATATCCTGAGGAATAGCAGCATTCCATATGTGATGGCTCAACTCCAGAGGCACCGGGTGTGGCTAATAGGTGAGCCCTGGTTCCAACCCAGTGGATCTTGGTGTATGGGTATGGTGTGGGCCCTAGGGGTTAGTGTGTGTCTAACAGTTGTCCCTTTGTATTTGCAGGTGACTCTGGTTACACCCAACCTCTCATGGCTACTGACCCCTGTGAGGAATCCCAGGACAAGGGCAGAGGAACATTACAATGAGGCACATGGGCAAACAAGGAGAATAATAGAGAGGACATTTGGCCTCCTGAAGGCCAGGTTTCGATGCCTCCATCTAACAGGTGGATCCCTGTGCTACTCACCCAAGAAGGTTTGCAAGATAATCGTAGCATTCTGCATGTTGCACAACCTTTCCTTGAGACGCCAGGTGCCTTTTCTGCAGGAAGATGAGGCTAGAGATGGCCGTGTGGCAGTAGTGGACCCTGTGGACAGTGAAGATGAGGAGACATAGGATAAGGATGAGGACAACAGAACAGCTATTATATGACCGTACTTCCAGTGACACACAGATAAGACATTGTAACTTCACTTTGCATTGACAATTTTGTAATTGACATTGTACATGACAGGCAGATTCTCCCAATTCTATGGCCACTTACTGTACCCTTTGGCATCTCTATTTTCAGATATCTGTGCCCCACTGTGGCACCTGGTGTGTTGACTTCAGCCAACTGCAGGTCATTCCTATGTATATATTACTGTGCAGTTGTGTTGCAGTGTTTAAAACTTGTTAAACTAATACATAGTTAAAGCATTTGACATACTCCATACTATTTTTTCAATGGTGTTTATTTAAGTGCTAAGAAGTAGAGGGTATAGTGGAATGGGCTGGGTTAATGGTGGACCAAAGTCCAGGATAGAGTCCAGTCTATTTGAATCACAGGTGCATTGTTCAAGGGGGCATAGGAAGTGGAGAAATGGCAGTTAAAGGTGGACTGGGTGACAGATTGGGACACAAGGGTAACAATTAGGATAGTCATATTTCCTGGCGGGGGTCTTGGCAATGTTCTCTGGCTTCTGCCTGGATCGCAGGGAATGTTTGCAGGGTGGTTCTCCTTGTGCAGGTGGAGGGGTGCTGGTGGCCTGTGCTGGCCTCCTGTCCACTAGCGGCAGCGAAGGTGGAGGGCTGTTCTTCGGTTTGGCTAGTCTCAGGGGCCCGTTCGTGTGTCACTGCCTCCCTCATGGTGTTGGCCATGTCTGCAGACACCCCTGCAATGGTGACCAGGGTGGTGTGGATGTCCTTCACGTCCTACCTGATCCCCAGGTACTGTCCTCCTGCAGCCGCTGGATCTCCTGCAACTTGGCCAGTCTCTGGCCCATACTGGGAATGGTGGTATGCTCCCAGGATTTTGGTGAATGCCTCCTGGACAGTTGGTTCCCTGGGCCGGTCCTCTCCCTTTCGCACAGCAGTCATCACTACTTCCCTGTTGTCCTGTACCTCTATCCCCTGAACCATGTGCCTACTGCCACTGATCCCAGGTCCATGATCGTTCTGTGTTTTTGTGGTTGCCTGGCGTCCCTGTAGTGGTGGACACACTGCTGATTGACTTGTCCTGGGGACAGAGGTATGAGCCCACTGGCTGGGTGGTGTGCTGGTGTGCTGGTGTTTTCTGAGAGGGGAGGCTCTGTGGTGGTATGGGACTGTGCCTGGGTAACCGACTGTGCGGAGATCCCTGATGGGCCAGGTAGGTCATCCAGATCCAGGCGACCAGAGGTGCGTCATCACTGTGGGCCTCTTCTGTGGGGGGACTGGATGTTGCTGGCACCTCCTCTCCGGTGTCGTTGAGTGGGGGACCTGTGGGGTTGTAAATGCAGTGTTATTGTTTCTGCATATGACATCTTGTGCATGGGTGTGTTGGCCCGTATGGTTGTGATTGCCCTGTCAGCTTTGCCTTGTTTGAGTAGTGATTTTGTGGGCTAGGTGATTCTCTCTAATATGCATGCTTTAGTGATGTGTGTCCATGCAGGTCTGTGATGGGGTCCATGCATTGGTGGTGCATGCAGGGCTTGGTATTGGGATGGGTGGGTTGTGATGGTGGGGTATGTGGGAGGTGGTGAAGTGATCGGTGTGGGGGTGAGGATGGGGGTATGTGATGGCATGCAGATAGGGGGGGTGATAGTAATAGAGATTTCACTTACCAGAGTCCAGTCCTCCTGCTATTCCTGCCAGGCCCTCAGGATGCAGTATTGCCAAGACTTGCTCCTCCCATGTTGTTAGTTGTGGGGGAGGAGGCGGGAGTCCTCTGTAGAGCTATCTGGTGTCTTCCAACCACGGAACGCACCTTCCACCTCGTCCTGATGTCATCCCTTGTTCTGGGGTGCTGTCCCACGGAGTTGACCCTGTCCACGATTCTCCGCCATAGCTCCATCTTCATAGCAATGGATGTCTGCTGCAACTGTGATCCGAATAGCTGTGGCTCTACCCAGATGATTTCCTCCACCATGACTCTTAGCACCTCCTCTGAGAACCTGGGGTGTCTTTGTGGTACCAGGGGTGTAGTGTGTGTGGTGTGTGTGAGGGTGTGTGGGGTGTTGTGTTGTGGTGTGTGCTGCAAGGTGCGTGGATGGTGCATGGGTGATGCTGTTCTGTGGCTCTGGTTCTGTTGGTGCTCTTGGTGTGTGTCTCTCTCAGAGTCGTAAAGGGTTGTGGATAATGTGTGTGTGTTTTATAGTGGTGTGGGTGTGTGGGTGTGGTATGTGTATGTGTGTCAGGTGTGTGTAGTTTGAATTGACCAATGTGGTGTTGTTTTGTTGGGTTGTGTGTATTTTGAGCGCTGCGGTATGTACCGCCAATGGTTTACTGCGGTTGAATGTCCACTGTGGTTATTTGTGGGTCAAAATGATGTGGCCGTAGTTCTGTTGGGGCAATGGTGTCGGTTATCACTGTCCTTTGGGCTGGCAGACTTGTGTGTGTGTCTTTATAGTGATGGATTGCTATGTGTGTGTCATATTATGGGTAGCGGTAAACCGCTGCGGTGGCGGTATGTTGGTGGCAGTCGGCATGGCGGTAAGCGGGACTTACCGTCAACGTCAAAATGATGGCCTAAATGCCAAATAATCAATGGGGTCATCCTTTTGCCCTAATCTTTGAATGGGAGGGAAAGAGACGTGCACTCCGCTTGCTTGTTGAGACTAAACGGATGCTGGGCCTCCCTACATTAGATGAGGCTGGGGCCTCTTCTCACCAGGAGAGCTCCACCAGTGATCTTCTGAAACTCACCTGGGACACAATGGAGAGGAGTCACCCTGACAGGAGCTGGGCAGCGCCGTTCTCAAAGGACCCGAAGAGAGACATTATACAGCATCTGCGGAACATGAACAATCCACCTTCGCCTTTGCCGTCTGGCGTGGGCTACGCTGGCAAGGACTGTCGCTCTGATGTCTAGTGGGGTCCACTCCTGGACAGGCCATTCGCTGGTTGGTTCTTACCTGCCTGGAGGCGCCGCCCCCCGGGGTTCCTCCACAACATCCTCCGTACTCTTGAATGAATGACACAACAGGTCTGTGTAGTACTGCTGACCTGCCCCCGGTACCTCATCCTACCGGGGGGATAACACCTCCATGGAGAAGCTTGTGATTCTACACGGCTCCCTAACAAGGACGGATACATCAGTTGGGCCCTGTTTGCCCAGGATTGTTTTTGAATGTTGTTTTCATTTGTTACTTTTCAGGTCTGCATTAGGTCCTTGGGATATGAGGGGAGACATGAAAGGCAGGGGCAGAAGGAGGGATGGGGCCCCCAAACAGATGAGCCAGAACCTCAGAAAAAGGCACAGCAAACACCCATCTGCTTCCATATGAGTCATTGGGGGGGCATGAAACTATTATCTCTAAATATAAGGGGGGTCAACTCTCCGAACAAGTGTAATCAGCTGTGATGATATATTCTCCAAAATGACATTGACGTTGTTTTTATCCAAGTGACGCATATACGTGGGATAGACAGGAATAGGATGTCCCACCCAAAATAACCTGGGCGGCATTGGGCATATATGGATACCGAGACGCTGGGGGTCGCCATATTGTGCAAAGCGCACCATAGCCTACACATCACAAAAGATATCAGGGACAGGAAATTATGGTATCTGACCATACCACTACAGAAAGGTGCAAGACGCCTCACCCTGCTTAACATATATGCGCCTAATGTAGCTCAGGATGCCTACCTAGGCCGCATACTGAAGTCCCAACTGGAGAGGCTTAGAGGGGACATCATAGTGGTGGGGGACTGAAATATGTGGGACCCCAATCTAGACTGACACACTAACACGCAGCAGGTGACAGGCGTCATGTCAGCACAGCTAAAGTGGGACATAGAGCGGTCTGGCAGATGCCTGGCGCTATCAGCGCCCAGACACACAAGACTACACCTTTCACTCCCACGTCCATGCCACATACTCCACATAGAGTAACTCTTCCTCTCTCACAAGCTCTTACAAGCCCTTGACACCATTGAAATCTCGGATATATCTATTTCTGATCATGCACACATAGAAGCAGTATGGTCTCTACCCAGCAGAGCCCAGGGAGGACCCCCTAGGTGGCACCTCCCAGCGAGGTTGCTGAGGGGCACACTAGACATAGCTGAGATCCAAAAGGGCATTATTGACTACTTCACTCACAAAACAGACCAAACAATTTCTCTGCACACTCTATGGGATGGCATCAAGACTACTATTTGGGGAGTGATCTGTACAATAGCCATTCCATGCGGTAGAGAGGAGCGCATAGTAGAGCAAAATCTAACTTCTGATCTAAGAGTGTTGGAACAACAAGATGGGGTCCGCCCTACATGCCGGAACAAAAAGCAGCTGGCCATTCTGAGGGGCCAACCTGCACACAGCACGAATAAGGCTGAGAGGTCTCTTTTGGAGTTCAAACAAGGGGTAACAAGGGCGGTACGCTACTGGCACACATGTTGCGACATTAGAACAGTAAGCTACATATAGCTAAACACCTGAAACCGGATGGATCTTGGGCAGCCACAGAAAGGGACAAACGGAAAGAGCTCCGCACCTATTACTAGACCCTTTATGGTAGTGACACAACATCGCAGGAGCAGATCGACGATTATCTGGGCACCTGCGACTGGGCCCCACTGGAGCTCTTGCATAGAGAGGCCTTGGAATCCTCTATCACGGCTGAAGAGATTCACCAGGCACTGTGAGCACTTCCCATAGGCAAGGCACCGGGCAGGATGGCCTGCAGGTAACTTTCTACCAGCTATTTCCTCCTGACATAGAGGCTCATCTGCTTAAGTTATACAACTCTTTTTCTGAGTACAGGCTCACCCCCATGATGGCTGACATGGATATCACTTTCAACCCCAAGCCAGACAAGGACCCAGTATGCCTCTCACCTCCCCATTACACTGCTCTACACCGTTGCTAAAATCTACTCGAAGATACTACCGACTAGACTTGAAAGATATATGTCTGGCCTCATAGACCCTGTCCAGGTGGGCTTCATTCAGTGCTGGCAGGGAGTCGACAACATCTGCAGGATGGCACATCTGATTGAGAAAGCCAATCAGCACACAATCCCTGCATGCCTTCTCTCACTGGATGAGGAGCAGGCATTTGGTAGGGTTGACTGGAGGTTTCTCCGCTCTGTTTTAGTGAGGGTGGGGCTAGGTCCAGATGTGATCTCCGGAATTATGGCGTCCTCCGTGGACCAGCTACTATTCTGGTGAACGGAAGACTCACAGATCCCATCAGTATTGCAGGTGTCCCCTTTTGCTGCTCTTATTTGCCCTAGCAGTGGAGCCTTTGACCATAGTAATACGCGACAGCAAGTGGATTGAGGGGATACCATTTGGGGGCAAGAGCATAAAATCAACTTGTTCACTGATGATTTTCTCTTAACATTAACCTGGCCAGACACTTCGATACAAGCAACGGTAGTCTGCCTAGTAGAATTCGCTGAGGTTTCTCGATTGAAAATGAACCTCTCCAAATCTCAGATCTTGAACATCACCATCCCAAAGTCAGATGTTCAGGAGCTGCAAGATCTGATGCCTTTTCGCTGGGCCCCAGGTAAGATAAAATATTTGAGAATCTATTTCACTCACATGCTGGAAACGTGGACGAGCACGAACTGGTCAGTACTCAGATGGGCGCTCCTTGAAGACATCAGATGATGGAAGCCACTCCACATATCATGGTTGGGACACATAAACGTAATGAAAATGAATGTACTCCCACAGGTGCTGTACCTGTTTCAATCTCTCTCTATGTTGATCCACCGAGATGACATACTGAGGGTCCAGAACAACCCGAAAACCTTTATTTGGGATGGGAGGACTCCCCACCTCTACAACTCTTTTCTAACGCAGCCCTGGGATAGGGGCGGTTTGGGTTGCCCTAATATTTTGGACTATTATGCAGCAGTGCACCTACGATATGTTTCGGCATGGACGGCGAGGGAGAGCGAGAGCCATTGGTTCCATATGGATAGAGGGGAATGCCTCCCCTTGTGGGACTTGCCGTGGCTTCCCCGACACGCTCATCCCCGCAGTGCATATTTAGCAACCCTAACTTGGATGGTCCTAAGCATGTGGGATAGGTTGGTGGAACCGAGGGGCTTGACCACTTTCCCATCACCCAACACCCCCCCGGCACACAATCCCTCATTCCCCTCAGGTCTAGTTATGCGCACCTTTGGGGCCTGGACGGATGCAAAATGTAGAACCCTACGTGACCTCTTTCAGGGCAAACCATAGAAACGTTCGAGCAATGTCAAAAAGACAATCGGCTACCTGTGGCGGGGTGCTTGCTATATTTTCAGCTTAGACATTGGGCCCCACACCTTTCAGTACATCCTGGCATAACCCGCCCATACACTTCCTTTGAAACGCTCGTCTGAACATACAATGGATCCCGTGGGCTAATCTCAAACACTTATCGGGTTCTTAAACACTGTACACCTCAGAAAACGTATCACTATCAGCTCCAGTGGGTCGTAGCCCTTACTGACGATATCTCTCCCAAACAATGGAAAGATTATGACAGGACATCCCTAAAACATACCGCAGTCTCTCTCTCAGAGAAACTGCCTACAAGCACATGTACCAATGGTACTATACCCGTGTGCGACAGGCATCTCAGACTTCTGCTGGAGATGCAGCTTGGAGTGGGTGACTTCTTTCACACATGGTCGAAGTGCGCACCGATCGCCATCTTCTGGAAGGAAGTCCTAAGCTGTATCCAAGACATAGTGGGCTTCTGCTGTCATGTAGGCTCTCATTATTCTAATGAGACTACTGGATTTGGGCGGCAGAATCACTTGCACTGGGGGGGATTGAGTCTATACCCACTGCAGGTGACACCTGTCGGCCTAATCCGGGTGTTGCTCCAGCTAACTAGCAGTGCCTCATCTCTACCAAAGAGCAGGGATGATTGGGCAGCCGAGTGCATAACACAACTGATTTCTCAGGGAAATCGTGGTCACTCAGATCACATTTGTTTCTCTCAGTTACATTAGTCTCATATATATAAGGACAATCAGAGGCAGTGTGTATTTCAATAAGGTTTTAATGAAGCAACTGCATCTTAGATAATAAAGCATGTACTGCAATAATTAGGACAATGAAGCATGACAGCATTAAAATTGTGACAAGGAGAGTAAAGCATAAAAATAATGCTACCATATTGCCACTAGAATTATTAAAATAGTTCCTACCTCACCTATGTTAGAGCACAGAATGTTAAGCTCTTGTTCTGCCCTTCAGGTTCCCCTGGGAAGACATCATCCCTCATACCTAAACAAAAGGTCTGTAATCTACATAAGCAGCTTTAGCGAAGCATTCAGAATACAGTCGTGGCCATCTGGCTCGAATCTCCCTCTAACGTACATCGGTCAAAGTAGTGTTTTTATAATAAGAAAGCTGATGTTCAGAGGAAGGTTTACTACGTAAGAGTGTGTATGTTTCTATGAACACTAGAGACAAAGCGTTACCACGTTTGCCGGCAACCTATCTTACTGCAGCTTTGAGAAAAGCACAGAGTGAAAGAAATGTCTTGTTTAAGAACGCAGTGCTGGCCTCGGCAAAGAGCAGCTAGATAGAGAAAATAAAACAAGACAGCAAATGTGGCAATTGTTAAAATAATACACATAGCTGAATAAAATATACCTAGGTTAAAGTGCACAGCAGCAGGCCTAGTTCGCTAAAATAACATGTATGAAGCTATAACTAAAATGGATTCACAATACCCCCTGCCGGCCATGTATTAAACAGTGATTTTGGGATTACAGCCTGCCCAGCTGACAGTCATGTCCATCGCAGACTGGGCCCTTGCTAGCTACATGATGCACACAGACATACAACTAATAGCTATAGCATGGAAGCAAACAACACCACCCTCTCTGGCTCAGTGGTTTACTCGACTATGGCATGTCATGGCTAATGAGCAAATATCGCATTGCCTGTCAGTTGGACCTGGCCCTTTCTACAGGGTCATTCACCAAACTCTTTGCCTTCTCCTCCTAATTTTTCTGACCCTTTCTGACTGACGTTATGACTCTGGCCACTTTATCACTGCTAATCAGTACTAAAGTGCATGTGCTCTCCCTTGTAAACTTGGTATGACTGGCTTGTACCTGATTGGCACATTTAATTTACCTGAATGTCCCTTGTACAGTGGCATCCCTATACCCAGGGCCTTTAAATTAAATGCTACTAGTGGGCCTGCAGTGCTGCTTGTGCCACCCACTAAAGTAGCCTTTCAAACCTGGCTAGCACAGGACCTGCATGCGCAGTTTGCTGCCACATGGACCTTACATCTAAATCTACTTGCCAGGCCCAGAACTCCCCTTTTACTACATAGAAGTCACCCCCACAGTAGGCCCCAGCTAGCCCTATGGGCAGGGTGCTATGTATGTAGAAGGCATGCCATGTGCCATGTAGCGTGGCCAATCCTGGTAGTGACATACAGCCTATTTGGTTTCTCACTGCTGTGAGTGCTGCCCTCCCATAGGATTGCAGTGAAAATGCCCTGCCTTATGTCTAGGGGATATTGTCTGATTTATGAGGGGTAGCATAGGCATGTTTGGTATGGTTGTCATGGTAGTGAAAAATGCTGCTTACTGGTGTAGGTGAATTTTTCGTTACTATTACAGAAATGCCACTTCTAGAAAGTGAGCATTTCTCTGTGCTTATGACTTTGGTGTTTTGCAGCTTGAATCCAGTCCACGTCTGGGCAGAGTGACAGTTGGGCTTTGTGCATACTTCTCAGACAGCCTGTACGCATGGAGGGTGGAGGTGTCACAGAGGTGCATCTGCATTTTGAATACTCTTCCTGGGCTGAGAGAAGGGGGGCGGGGTACACATGCATCTGTAAATGCTGAGCCCTGGCCTCACACAAAAGGGTTGTTTACCCCCACCTGATGTTTGGAGCCCGTGCTGGAAGAGAGAGGGGACACTCCTAGAACCATTTGTAACTGATTGAAACCCACTCTCCCCCTCAATGTAAATGCTTTGCAAAACTGATTATAAACACAGAAGATTTTTCCCCACAATTTAGACAAGAAACATACTTGGAATTGGACATAGGATGCTGTTGGAAGGACCCCCAAGAAACTTCCTTGTACTGCTGCTGTTGTGCAGAGCTGCGACATGCTGGGTCACCAGGAGGACTTGCCACTGACTGCATCTTCCTTGTGCTGGACTGTTGCTGGGCCCTGCCACCTGTACCTGCATTTATTGTCTCCAGGGGTGGAGTGCTGTGGCCCCTGACTCCTGCAATTACCTGAAGCGCATGAGGAGCACTTCTCCTTTCCGGATATAGCCACTTGAGAGCGATTTTCATTAGCATCACTTAGCGCCTTGTGAGTGCCCTGCCTTATTGTTTAAAAGTGTCTGGGGCGCGCTATGACCGTACATTATTTTGCGCTCAAAAGCGATTTGCCGATGCCAAATGAATCACCGCCGCGACCTGGCTTTGTATCTCATCCAAGCTCGACGAAAGTGTGCTGTGTCCCGTGCCCCTGGGTCACCATTGAATGAAGTCTGGAGCAAGCATCCTCCTAGCATGTCCCCGGGGCAAAGCACGCTCCGAGGAGCACCTCCGGGGCACCAACCAGTGCGGATTGCTGCCCGCTTCACTGCTGCGGCCCGGGCAAGCCTCTTGCCTTGTGGGGGAAAGGCTAGGAAAGAAGCCTCATCGGAGGCTCCCAGCCCCACTGGGCCTCTCATGTGTTCTGTTGGACGGGCGGGTGGAAGGAGGCCTCATCAGAGGCCCCCCACACCACCGGAGCAGTCATTCCTGTGGAGACTGTGGGTGGGGCTGAAGCCTTCCTGGAGGACCCCCCCACCACCAGGTCCTCTCTAGGGCTACCAAGTGTTTTGTTCTGCCCCCCACTTTGGAGGGCCTGTAGTGGCCTGGGGAGGACCCAAGAGATCGCGGGACCTAGGAGGGGACCCGATGTAAGAAACAGAGGGGGTTTGTGCCGCCCAGTCCTCCTAATATAAAAACGGTCCTCGCCTGTAGGAGCGCAACAGAGCACGAGGGGGCCCCCAGTTGCTTTGTGGCACGAGAGGTGCCTTTCCAATCTAAAACAGGTACTTTTGCAGAAATACCCTTTCCGGATGTTCCTTTTTTTGGGCTTGAGGGGACTGTTAGGCTACCCTGTGTGATATGACATATATATGTTGATGTTCCTTTTATGGGCATGACATGCTGATATGTTTTAGATGACTTGCCATATGTTTTCTGATGTTCCTGGTTGGGCATTTATGATATTTTTATGACAAGTGCATTTCTCTAGTAATGTGATTCCTGACTACTGCTTATGTTGCAGAATAATGAGTAACCTATGAGTTATATGAGACTACTGCTGATCTCTGCAGAGTAACAGTATTATGTAACGTCTGACAACTGCTTGGGTAGCAGGCTATTACTAACACGTTATGTTTGGTCTAATTATGTTTTGTGTAATACAGTTTATTTTTACATAACTTGGTGTTGTGTTCCCTTTGTAGTGTATTTATTGTGTCACGTGTGTTGTGTGTGTTGTGCAAATGCTTTACACATTGCCTCCGGGTTAGGCCTGACTGCTCGTGCCAAGTTACCAAGGGGGTGAGCACGGGTTATCTTGCACGTATAACTCCCTTGCCCTGACTAGAGTGGGTGGGTTCTGCCTAGTTTAGGTGCATACCCTAGCCAACCAGAAACCCAATTTCTAACTCTGTCCCTTACTGATGACAAATTCCAGGCTATATGGCAGCCCTTGATATGCTCTCTTACATGTTTATAGTACTATTGCTTTAATCTGCCCTGGCTCAGAGCACTACAACACTTCTAGTGACACCTCGCTGCTTTTCCATCTGATGTCACATAGGATAGACATGCCTATCATGATATATAGATATCAAATACGAAATACACTACTTGCCTAAAAGCATATGAGAACACCCTTACGGTACAAGACCTGAACAATGTATTGTTGTTTCTTGTTGGTTTTATGTTGAGCACTATTCCTTCTCCCCATGCCCCTTCGTAGGGACAAGCAATTTGGAGGATAGCTAACATGATGTACATTTGCTTTTCAGTACATGAGAATACGTCATCCAAGGTTTAACATGTGTATGCATTGATTGCTTGACGTGAAACGCTAACTTAATAAAGAGATTCTAAACAAAAATACAGTACCATATTGTTAACATTATCTCTTAAATAACAAAAAAGGTTCATAACTAATAATTAATTAACAGATCAAAACTCATCCAAAAATTGTTATAACCAATTAAAGAATATATGTTTAAAAACTTTTCTCCATTCTCCTACTAACCAAACAACCCATCACAAAAATTTGACATAACATAAACTACCTTAAACTAGTGCTTAACTTGATCCAGTGGTTTATGCTGCTCAGCATCAGCACTTAATTGTCAAAACCTGCACTTGCGACAGTCTGCCACAAGGTGACACTCTCTGGCTAATTTAGAGATGACCACAACAACTGTTAATTATTAATTCAACATATGATAAAACATGATTATTACCTGCTGCCCAAGAAGTTCATATAGCTTTGGAGGCTGGATTAGTCTGCATTGTCTCACTTGTAGGAGTGTGACGGTTAGTAGTTGTGTTTTTACTTTCAGTGGCAGCATGGTAGTAGCAATATGTGGTGCAAACTGTAGTGGCCTCCTGACGAGAAGATCCCTGTCACTTATTTTTTTCCCAAACTAAGCACTGAGTTAAACTGTGCTACCAAATGAAAGAAACACTTAAAAGTAATAAACATTTTTCAGATTATAATAATGCCAACTTTGTACACAAAAACTCAATTAAGAATGATATTATGTACAACAACATTTGCAAAAATGATATGAAAGCCATGAAAAATTACATTCTGACCTTCTATATTCTATCCTACAATATTCATGATATCACAATATTTTTCACTGGTATTTGTGTCTCACAATATATTTTACACAATATTTTGCCTGAATACTTCTACTGCAGGACCAGATGCATTCTGAGGAGTTGAGGGTGAGGTGATTCTTTTGTACACAGATGGTGAAAATATCTCTTGGACACTCTGTGACCAATGGGTACAACGTTTCCAAGGATAAACCATCCCTGTTTTTCAGCACATCCCTATGCCTTTTGGCAAACTATCTAGCAGAAAACCATTCCCAGTGAAAACAACACTGGTTAAGGCTGGTGGCAAATTAAGAGGTGTGTCCATGGGGATGAACATCCCCCTCCTACTTAGCTACACCAAACTGGTTTTGGGACCAGCATCCTTCCCATTGGGAGTGGAGACAGGATGGATGTAAGTTCAAAAGGTATTTTTTCTTAAGATCTCACTTTGTACTTACTCATGAAATAGCAGGCCTCCGCTTAGTCATTTTCAAGCTAATAATGTCAATTGACCTTCCCAAATGCCCCATCCAGAGATAAGATGAACAGCATACCTTGCACACAGCCATTCTGCCAAAAGGCCCAAGCCATTGCCTCTCTTCTGGGATCAGTTTCTCTCCTCCTAGGGGATGAATCAATGGCAGGAAGCACAGCTGCATGAAGGCTAATGCTAAATTTCCTACTGAAGTTTCAGACAAGAAAGGCATGACTTTATAAAAGTCACTTTTCCTGAATGTTTATCAAATGTTCAATCATGGATTTGGATTTTAAATAAATATTGAAACCATGGTTGAATGCACTCTGTAGGTCTTTCTAAGCCAAAGTAAAAAAAAAGTACTCAAATTGTTCTCTTTTCTTACAAAAAAAGGCATCATACTTGTACAGTGAAAATAGATTTTGGGGGTTAGTCACAATAAGAACATGCCAAACTTAAATTCTTACATGTTCACTCTTTAAATACTAAGGGCCTGATTTTAACCTTGGCGGACGGCGGAGGCCGTCCGCCAAGGTTCCGCCGCCAAATGACCGCACCGCGGTCACAAGACCGCGGCGGCCATTCTAACATTTCCTCTGGGCCGGCGGGCGCTCTCCAAAAGAGCGCCCGCCGGCCCAGAGGAAATGCCCCTGCAACGAGGACGCCGGCTCAGAATTGAGCCGGCGTAGTTGCAGGGGTGCGACGGGTGCAGTTTGCACCCGTCGCGTATTTCAGTGTCTGCATGGCAGACACTGAAATACTTTGCGGGGCCCTCTTATGGGGGCCCCGCGGCACCCCCTACCGCCATCCTGTTCCTGGCGGGAGACCCGCCAGGAACAGGATGGCGGTAGGGGGTGTCAGAATCCCCATGGCTGCGGAGCGCGCTCCGCAGCCATGGAGGATTCCCCCGAGCAGCTCAGGCTCAAGCTGAACCGCCGCGGTCAGAATGCTCGTGGGAGCACCGCCAGCCTGTTGGCGGTGCTCCCGTGGTCGGTGGCCCTGGCGGCCACCGGCCGCCAGGGTCAGAATGACCCCCTAAGTACCTTACACTGTGAGTTGCAAAACCCACTAAGTGATGACTTACTTAATAATTAAAAGTAGGGTTAGCTCCTGTCAAAAAGGGTGCATTTAGGTTTGAAAGCTGTAGGACTCACCTGGCACTTGTAGAACTGAAGCCATCTTTCCTTGTCAGCCCAGTGGATGGCACAATGTGTTGCAGTCCACAGCTGACATTTAACTTCCATCTCAATGCTGTATTTCCTGCATCATCTGCTAAATCTCACAAGAAAGTTACCCATGCCAATTGGGGATAGCAAATTATTTAATGGTTTAGAGGTCAAAGTATGGAGACAGAGGACTAGACAACAATGCCCCAGTATGCACAGTTCAAAAACCGCCAGCATTTTCTCACAAAACAATTACTTTAGTAATGCTATTTTGCAAGGATCTCCTTTGCCTCTTGCTTCTTCTGTTTACCTTAATGCTTACTTCACTATTCTTCCTCTTGCCTCATCAACAAAGGGTCCATCTTGTGTCATAGCTCCCCTTCTCTTTATTTCAAATGACTTGTAATCATCTGTTTGAAATACCTGTGATCTCCCCAACATCAAAAAGATTTTTCCATAGCTATTTTACAGGTATAAGCCTTTTCCTGCATCCTTTTCCGCTATGCTTACATGTCTATTTACCTGTCTAGCACTCGTTTTCCTGAGTTCCAACGTATCTAGGTAAATAAGTACTAAAGTGCCTCAACCCAGCTTGTCAAACGAGGCAATATTATTAATTTCACTACTGGTCACCTGTTCTCTTAGCAAGCTGCCTAAATCCTTTTCTTCTACTAATTTGTTTCTTGTTCCGAACATGGAAGGAAAATGTGGAACAACTTTGTACCATTTTGAGTCTACTTTCTTCCTATTTCACTTACCCGCTGCTATCAAGCTCATCTGTCTGAATCACTAAATGTATTTCATCCTTTTCCCAACCAGCTTTTCTTCCATTTTGAGGAAAGGTACTTCCTTTTGTGATGCTCGACCTGTGTCCTTTCTGGATTCATCTCTTCACTAGAGGCATTTGAACACCCCTATTGATAAATCATTTTATGACGCCATCACTATTACTGTCTTAGATCTGAGCCATAAATATTACTCTTACTCTGACGTATCTAAAGCTGTATAATCTCTGTAATAAACGTGATATTCCACTGCCCTAGCCTTCAAGATATGTTTACCTCTGATGTGTATGGCCTGAGAGTGTGAAACTTGAATATTAATATATTAATATTATTTTATTACTCTGCTCTTGTCAAGTAAGTTCTCTGCCTTAATATATGTGATGGATCTACTTGGACAGGAAAGAATAGAAAAAGTAAAAGAAATGTGTTGTACAAATGAAGATAGATTCTATTTGCATATCGAAAAATAATATATGAAATTGTGTAGATCTATTTTTTGTAATGGTATTTAATCAGAATGTAACAGTCTATGGGTTTGATGTTAGTGTCTGTTGCCCAGCTAGCAGCCTGGCTCAGGAGTCTAAACTTTTTTAGAGGTCCTTAAGGGGATCTAGGGGTCCAGAGGTGTTTTTAAAGTGAACGTGAAAAAGTGCAGACATGCAAGTTGGAATCTTATCATACATGACTTGTGGATCATTTAGTGCAGGCATGCAGATCAGAGTCTTAGCAAGCAGCTTAGAAGAGTCATAACAGTGCACAGCCAGTTAACTTCACGCACTCGTCTCTTTCAGGAGTTTCTGAAGGACCAGGATAGCTGAGGTTTTGATGTGAATGACTGTCCCTGCACTAGCAGCCTGCCCACATTTGCCGTGCTTTTGTCAGGAAAACCCCGAAACTGTCAGGGCGACTCAAAGTTTTCTTGTTAGTGTAATAATAGCCCCAGCTAACGACCATTTTCACCGCACCTCGATGCACTCATTAACTTGGTTAGTTCATTTTTGTTCGAATTTCTTTAATAACACAGTTCAGTGTAGGGTCGTCGGGCTCTAGACAGAATATGACAGCCTGCTTGCAAGTACAAATCCCTTTACTTTTTAGTGAAAGCGTAAGAAGGCACCTCCTCTCCATTACCGTCTCAGGGCAGATGCAGGTTAGGTACAGGAGATTCTCTTTGTCTGAATGGCATAAATAGCAGCCTCTGTCGCTGGAGTACAGCCGTGCAGCTTTTTTCCGCTAGTGTGGGTGGACAGCTCAGGGAACACTGCAGCAACTTTAGTTTCAGGTGAAACGGGTAAGTGCAGGTTAAGTACGATGCTCGCTTTAGCCTTGGATAACTGCTGATGACCATCCAGGCGGGTCCTCGTTTTGCGAACTCCTCTTTGTATATTAGCAAGGAGATTTTGGCCATTGCAGCATTAGCTAATTTTTTTAATAAGCATTGTATGAAAGTTTCAGAGCCCAAAGATCCCCAAGGTGCAGATTTACCAAGGATTGATCGAAGTACTTTTTAAGAATGCTGCTGGGGATTGCAGCTACCTGCATTGTTTATTGCTGACCACAGAATGTTGTTTAAAGAATTGGGCTCTGTGCATTTTAATTCGAAACAACATTTGATTATTGCACCCTGCCACCCGATTAATTGCCTTGTGAGGCCAAACTCCAGCTGAATTTGACTCAGAGAAGAGCTCTGTGCTAAATGTGACACATAACAATGGAATTTTGATTGAAGTTTTCCGGTAGGGCAGCATCACGGCAGAAAAGGGCTTCTTTGTCAAAGGTGAATGCTGGAAGAGCTTTTGCCTCCATCACATTCAAAAGTGGATCAAGAGTTGGACCTTGCATTCTCTTGCACAGTGTGTTGAAATTGGTGATTAGGGCACTGCTCATGTTTGTGATGGCATGGAGCTGTGATTTGACTGTTCCCTTATCATCTAACATTTGTAGGCTTTTGCTGTCTCTAGAACATGTCTGCCAAGTTGTCAGGTTACATTCTCTTAATTGCCTTAATTGTCTTGCTAACCCCCATCACCTTGGTTTTATTTCAGTTGATGACCAAATCGTTTTGTGTAGCATGCAAGGGCAGTGCATACATCTCTGCAGGCCTACTTTGGTTAAACTACACATGATCACATTGTTCGTGTATTATCAGTGGTAGTGTGCCAAAAAGGGAGGTGGCTGTTGGTTTCGTCGAGGGCAGGGGGGAGGTCAGCCATGAAGAGATTGAAAAGGCATGGAGCCAACACACACCCTTTTTTAACCCCTGATGTGTGTAGATCTTTCTTGACAGTAGGGAGCCATCACTGATTTTGATCCGCACCCATGTTTGGCTATGTACTGAGTCAATGATTCTGAGCAGGTGCAAAGAGATGGTGCAAGCCCTGAGCTTCTTCCAGAGCTTCGTTCAATTTGCACAGTCAAAAGGCTGAATATGGTCAACAAAGCAAAGTTGTGCAATTTTGCTTTCCTAGTTGATCCAGTAAAGTGGACAGGGCCAAGACGTTTGTGTTTATGCCAGAATCCCTTTTAAAGCCAGATTGAGCTATTGGAATTATTCTGTTTGCTTCTGCCCAGGCAGTCAGATTGTGCAAGACAAGAGATACAAAGTATTTTGCTACATTGTCTAGCAGCGTAATAAGGTGGTAATTTTCTGGTTATGTTTTATTTCCTTCTTTATGTAGGGGGCTGATGATTGCACCTCACTATGTCTCAGGTATAACGCCTGTATAGACTGAATTAAAGTATAGAGGAGCCAGCTTTCCTGCCCAGTATTGTCGGTGTTGTTTGTAAATAGCCTTTGTTACTCCACTTGGACCTGAGGCACCATCCCTCCTACCTTTAATGATGACGTCTGCAGTTTCTTGCTCACACAACTGTGCTCTTTCTAACTTAAAGGGAAAATATGAGTCAGTGTCTTAAGTAGGTTGAGCCTGTGGTCAGTTGTCTCCATGCTGGGATTGCCTGTGGTGTGTGCCCAGATTAACAGGTCAGTCTGCCACTAAACTGTCTACTTGTGGGGGATTTGGTGCTATTGAGAGCTCTTTCCAGGGAGGGGGCAGGCTAAGCTGGCAGATTCGATGTGGGTGTGCCTCTGTAAGTATCATGGGCAGTGGATCCACTTGCTGCCAAGAAATGTTTCATGAAAAAAGCTACCCAGCAGTCCTCCCTGATAGGAATATTCCCATAGGCCTATTGCTGTTGGTTTAGATTGTTCACAGTTACCAAAAATTTCTTACGTTGGATTGCTAGCTGTCGTGAAACAGTTTAGCCCATAAATCATCTGTGTCTTTTCTGTTATCAGCCCAGACAGACTTTGTATATTCTTTTTTTTCTGCCCTTGAATAGTATATATTGATTCGTGTTTTAGTGCTGCCCCTTCGAACCAGCCTCAAAGCCTGATTTAGTTTTTTCTTGGCCAGGCTACAGGCTATTGATCTTTTTTTAGGTTTTTGACAGTGACTTGGGGTGATAAATAGTTTGTCCTGGATAAACCGTCCGAATTACGATTACTGTTTGCAAGCAGGTCAGTTGTGAATTTTTGCTATGTTGCTAGTTGGGTTATGTTTAGTCTTTTACACTCTTTAAGAACTGTCTTGGCATTATTGACAATCCTCACTATAGATGTTTATGGTAAACTGAGAGCCAAAAGTGGGAGGCCTGTTTCAACGACCTCTCTTCTGAGGTCTAAGAGAAGTACTTGTGGGAGGTGGTTACTATTGCAGTGCTCTGCACTTTAACAAGAATGAACAGTGGGTAATAGAGCGATAGAAAAGTATATAATTTACTGGATTCTGGATGTGGGCTGATGTAAGTGAGACTTGCTGGGCAGTCGCCAGGCGCTCTAACATTAAGCATGCTCTCCCGAGGAGCTCAATGTTTAGTAAGATGTTTTACCCACTTTTGTCCTTGCGATCCCTGAGGTTTGCCCCCGGCGCTGTATTTTCCAATAGTAGTCCTGGTTGACAAGGAAATCATCATTTGCTCCAGGTTTCATTGAAATCACCTGTGATAGAGAGTTCTGGTTCCAGCGCACATTGCATTTGGTTTAGAATGATTGATTTGATGTTCTTGATGATGTTTGTTTTTGAGTTTGGAGTAGGTTGAATATAAACATTTAGTATGATCAAGGCTCACTTGTGCATTAGACTAGTAACCATTGTGATCAGAATGCCTGGGTCCAGCTTTGGCAGCATAACTTAGTTTGTATAAAACATTAGAGGAGTGCAAAACTCTTTATCGCTCATTGTGCCAATTTTATCTCAAACTAAACTGGTCATAATGCAGGTTTTTATTTAAAAGCAGCAATGAAATGCCAATTGGAAAAGGAAAAGCAGAATCAGTGAATAATTGTTATATAATCTTTTTGTGACTGTCTGCGCCACGTGAGCCATGGAAGAATCCCTTTTGAAGCTAGGACCAGACATACAAAAACCCGGCAAAATTGGGTGAAAATCAGACATGTTGTCTATGCTTTGCCGAAGGGACTGAATTCGAATTTGGTGTGCAGTGTGCTCATCTAAAAAGTGACGGACAACCTGCCTTTTGTTGCTGGTGTCCCACTTGGTTCCCTCAATGGAGATCTTACTGTGACAGCCTGATGGAGTCCTGCCCATTGGAGTAAGGGCATCAGACACCCTGCCCTATTGAGAGCTGACAGTCTGATGTTCTTTTTTTCCCTGTCCTTCACCTCTGGGGAAAACCTGGTAGTGCCGGATTGAAAAATGTAAAATAATGACCCCTAAGCAACAACAATATATCCATATAAAATAAAGACCACTGCATCCAGAGCAAAAACTCCCTAAATGGAGAGGTCATTAGTTATTCAATTTTCAAAATCACTCCCTCTGTTTGGGAGATTCTTCTTGAGAAACTAAAGGTTTGGTGGACGGGCTTCAAAACTGATGGAGGCTGTACACCAAAATTGTTGTACCTTCAGAGGATCGACCATGGTGGTGATTTCTCTGAAAGTACAGATATCACATCTGGGCCAATGCTGATAACCAAATTTGGTGGGTAGTAGTTCATCAGGGTTCCAAACATAACATCCTTTCCCATCCTAAGCGATGGACTACTGCCCGCTAAACCGTAAATTGAGTCCAAAGATTTTCCAATCGTAGATGCATAAATGAAATGTTTTCCAGCTGCAGAATGACTCACCTATGAAAATAGTGTAGTGGTAAGACATGTAGGGACGAAGTCAGGACTGTGGCATGGGCATAGGGTTGGAGCTCAGGACAGTGAGTGATGACTGGTGGTGCCTTACTTACAAGGGCTTTGGCTGGGAGATACTGGCATATATAAATGCATGGAGGACTGACGGAGGTGGACTTTGGGAAACTGATGAGCGACAGCACCAGTTCCCTCACTGCCTCTGAAAACCACAAGAATAGTTTTCAGTTCCAAAGATAGTGTGCTAAAGCTGCCCAATTGTTAAAAACTTTATGAATTTTACACTTTCGGTATTTCCTGCCATTAAGAAATGCAAACTGGACTTTTCTAATGTACAAATCCCTTTAAGGAATTGCAAATTGTGATTTCTACTCTGTAGAAATCGCAGTTTGTGATTCCCACAACAGGAAATGCAGATAGGGATTTCCTATTGGCATTTCCTATTCTGATGTGCCATAGAATTCCAAAATGTGATTTGGGCATTTTGGAGATGTAATTACCACCGACTTGAAGTCACAGGTAACCAGGTGCAATTTAAAAAAAGCACCCCAAGATGTTTTTTTTATTGTAATAGAGCCCACCCATGCCCCTTAGGCATATGTGTGCTCCACAGGTGTACCCCTATTTTTAGGGTGCACCAAGGGGCACCTTTTCCCCTTTGCCATCCCTGGTTTTGCATTTCCTAAGTAACATTTTTTTTTTAATAAGAAATGGCTATTTAGGAAATGCAAAACCGGCCCATTGACTAAAATGGAATGGGATTTCCTAGTACTGATTTCCTACTTTGTAGGAATCTCTATTAACAAATCAGTATCTTTGCACATAGCATTTTGCATTTCTTTAATATTGATTTCTTTGAAGTCGCTATTAAAGAAATGCAAAATTGCATCTTCGTACATCTGGCCCTGAGTCACTATTTCTGGCCATTAAGGAATGCTAAATAGACTTTCCTAATGTACAAAAGGTAAAAATGCGGTCGAAAATTGCGATTTCAACCTCATAGAAATCTCATTTTGCGATTATCAAAATAAGAAATCGCAAATAGGAATTTCCTATTTTTGATTTCCAAACCTCATGGACATAGCATTTCCTAAATGTGAATTGGGAATTTAGGCAATGTTATTGCTATAAAAAACAATCAGATAGTAATCAGGTGCAAATTTAAGAAAGGCACCAAAAATGCAGTTTTTGCTGTGCTGTGCCATATAGCGTGCACTCGCTCAGTTTACATGATCACCACTTTCTTGTGAATTAGATTTAAGTGGGTGGGGGGGGCTTAGGCCACAGGTATGAATGGATTTGCATTTCCAAACCTGTGATTTCTTATTAGGAAATTGCAATTCTGAAAATGTAAAACCATTCGTGGGTAGGGGCCTAAGGTCGATAAGTACGAATGGTTTTGCATTTTCAAATGTTTAATTTCCTAATATTGATTGTGATTTCATTGGAATCGCTAATAGGAAATCACCATTTTCGTACATTCCAATTAGCATTTCCTAAATAGCGATTTCTTAGGATTCGCTATTTTGGAAATGCAAAATGGAAGTTTTGTACATATGGGCCAAAGTGCTGTTTGTGCTTGTCACTACAATTGGATTTCTTGAATGCGGCTATTCCATATTCCTGTGAGGTCCTTTCAATAACATCTACAAAGAGTTACAGTATGCTTAAAGACATCATATTCCAAAGTACTCACACGTTGCCTTTCTTGTATAAAAAAATGTCTTTTAAACTTCCACAGCTTTCACGGCACTGCTTACCTTTGCAGTCCATAGATCTATTGTCACTGTGAGATAAATCCATTGAAATAGCTGTGTGGCGATACCTTTCGAACTAGAAGTTCCGGCAGGTTCGTATGAAAAAGGAAGCCGCTTTATGCGGCAGCAGAAGCCCTCTGCAGACATCATCTGAAATGCTGAGTGCCGCGCTCCCCCTCCGGTGCTCTATTTCTCAACAAAGAAAGAAATGTCATTATTGTGAATTCGAAGCCCTTGGTCTAGAAATCTTGTACTCCATCCCTCGAGCGCTGGCTCAGTTAATTAATTCAAACAATTTCTTTCCTCATCTCATGAACATTCTCATACTTAAGACAATAAACGAGACGCCAGAGGACCAGCCGCGTTGTTGATCATTAATAATTGTATTTCGTGGAATTAAAATAATTACCGAGTTGCTTTAGCCACGACTAATTATTTTCATTCCTCTGAGGATTTCTCATTTACAAGGTTATCGTTTTGACTCCTCATATTTCAGAGCAGCTGAAAGAAGTAACACGCCCTTTCTTCTCCGTTGAGAAAAAGAATCTTTTAGGCCTTAACGTTTCCCCAAATATTATCTACCATGCTTAGCTGCCATTTAAAAAAAAAAACAACATTCTTAAGGATAACTTGAAGATGGGTAATTACTTTGAGGGTGGATTGATTGCATTTCCCTTGAACCAGTTCACGAGGTTAATGCAATAGGAGTCTGACAGCGCTAGTAACTTTGACACTAATTGGAGATTGGGTTGCATGCTAAGATACCAGAGTCAGCATGTGAGAATTCCCGGATGTTTTGCAGCGTGACAAGACCACGTGTTTGCAAATCTTCTTTCCTCCATTAACACTCACAGTTGTGGCCCATAACTAGGCCATTTCTCCCAATCCGGAATGGTATTGCAAGTGGTAGACCATTGGGAAAACATGCACAACATCCCTGCAGGTAAATTCATAATTTCCCTGATATCAATAACGCCTTCCCTCCCTCGGGTGTAAATGGATTCTGGAAGGTATTTTCTGCCTTTGAAAGATGTGTTCATGCTGCTGCTTTTGACTGCATTATGTTAATTGGCAATGCAAGGCAAGAGATATATCCATCTGGGACATGAGAATTGTACAGATCAACTTTAGGCTTGCATCTACATTTGTAATGTGGTGTTTACAAAAGTGTCAGCTTCCTTCTGAAGGGCGGTGTAGCAACTGAAAACAATCGACAGACTAAGAACTCTAAAAGAATTGTAGAATTTAACAAACAATAGATAAAACTTCCGACTTGTAAGACCGCAGTAATCGCTGTCTCCTGTCCAGGCTACAGAAAAGAAAACTGGTGCAGCCTTCAGATTTCAATGCGTCAAGAACCTCCGCATTAGAATTTTTTTCTGAAGATCTACTTGGCATTGTTCAGTGTGGTTTATGCATTCATTTACATGACTATAGTTGAGTTTTAACATGCGATAATAAAACCTGTGTTCATTTCCAGAGTTTCTTTTCCTCGAGATAGTATCCTGTTATTCAAGAGTTTAAATGGCAAATCTGCTTGAGGAAACTATTCTGTGTCAAGGAACTAAAGATGTTCTCCTTGTTGCTCAGCATTGTCAGCATCTGCACGTATTAATAATGAGGTATATTTGGTGCATTAAACAACTTGGTGACAGCTAAAGACTACTCAATCGCACCATCCAGTAAATTCCCTTCCTTCAACTAGCAAGTTACCCACCACACAGTGTCAGCTGTCAAGTACCCAAAACATTTTAAAAAATAGTGAAACAGCGTCCCACATTTATTAAATTCAGTCCAAAATTAAAGCTTCAGGCATATTGAGACAAACGTATGATAAAAATGCATTCCTGTATTGTTCTTCAAATTTTCTTCATAAGGTAAAGACATGCAGCCGGAGTGGTTTGCTCATACACCACACGCTTCCTCAGGGCTTTTACTCTCAACAGGCTGTCAAAGAAGCTTGCTTTATTATTCATACATCAGTAAAAATGCCCCTATTGGGGCAACACAAATCCCAGTTATGTGCAACATTTTGCCATGTTCGATGTGCAAGTCTCGATTTATCATTCTATCAGCCATAGGCCATTTTAATGGGATTTTTCTTGCGTCAATAGTGGCTTATAAAGAAAATTTGAAGAACAATAAAGGAATACATTTTTATCATAAATTTGTCTCAAGATGTCGGGGACGTCGCCTCCCTATTTTTGTATTGCCTTATATTTTGTGCATTTCTGCTTTTTAAACCTAAATTAATTATGTGGGTTTAAAAGCTTACATTATGTGACAGGAGGGGCTAAATTATATGGCAAAGATAGGCAAGTTATGATTCATGTTATGATTATGCAATTCAAGACAGCTATACTGCACATTCTTTGTCACTATCGGTGTTTTGAACTTTGAGTAGCTAGTACAATAAAGAATCCCTATGCTTTAGAACATGTATGTTTCTTGAGAATGTTTTTCAAACAAGCCTATGTGTAACTCTTTTATTCTTCAAATAATTTTTAACAATTCGAAGTTCTGAGTTTACTCTGTACCACAAGCCCTGCAGAAGTGTGTTGTGCATAGTATATATTTTTTTATTTATCTAAGTGCTTCACTGGGAGTCTGAGGCACTATATAACACAAGATACCATAATTAAAAATGTTATCAGAACTTAAGCGTTTTAACCATGAACAACGGTTGGGACTCCTCTAAACGCTGAATACCTTCTTAAGATAACTGCTGCTTCAAGCACAATATGTAAAACAAGAATAGGGTTTGGTCCTTTTAAGGCACAATTGTGGTTGGACTGTGAATGCAATACACACAAAGACTCCATCATGATTTCTTGTTCAACATAAATTACAAACCTGTAAAAGAATATTCATTCCAGTTAAGCACATCATTTGCATTTCTACCCTTGCAATATTTTTCTTGCTTAGGCTAGAAAAGAACCCAAAGATGGCTAAGGTTACGAAAACACATTTTATTTAAAAAAAAAGAAAAATTAACTAACAAGTTCCATTAGCCATATTATATACATTGTGTTGCGGGGGTGAAAAGTGCATGTATGCTCTCTCTTTGTGTCCGGGGGTGGGGGCACAATGGTATTACAGAAGGGACTTCAGTCGCTTGGGCGTCCCCTTCTGTAATACTGATAACGCAGTGTCACACGTAGCTCCAGCACTACGGTTATAGGGTGGTCCCTCATTTGCATGAGGGCATAGCCCCATGCATATGACTTTGCACCTGTGCCACATTATACACATAGGTGCAAAGACAAAGAGGCCTTTAGGAGGTACACTCAGAGTACATCACAAAAAGGTGTTGCACTGTCAGTGCTTCCCCTGAGGGCAGACTTCTGGAAGACCGAAAGAGGGTCTCATGAATGCCAGCAACCATTCCTCTGCAGGTGGGTGCAGTCACTCACTGCACCCACCGTCAGGGGGATCTCTGACTCTTCAAAGCGCAGGTGGGTTGCAGGTTGAACTGTGAAACATGCAGCAGCTTTCAAGTAGCCCCTCCATATTTCACTGAATGAGCTGCTCCAGGGCCGGGTGAGCTCGCCGCTACCCTAGGGGCAGTGCATTAACTGTAATAGGAAGCACTGTCCCTATATGCACCCGGTGCACCTATTATAAGATGTGCTGTAACGCAACAGGGACAGTGTGCACTTTCCCATGTGCGCAATTATGTGTTAGTATGCTTTGTCTGTTGTCGATGCATTTTTAATTCTGCAGGTTGCAGTTGTGTTCTCTCTGAAGTGAAATCCAGTCAAGTAGCCAGCATTGGGGGCGTAATCGAACCCATGCTCCATGTCCTTTCAGAGTTCGGATCTCAGTTTGGCATATTGCTTTTGGTTGCGATAGCTGGGCAAGAAGACTGTGGTGGATACAGCACGATCCAGATTATCTTTTGTAAAACGGAACCACAAATGCCGGAGGTGTAGAAAGACATTCACTAATGTAGTTTCTATTGAAGGGCAATGACTTTTCACAGCTTAGGTTCTGAGTACAAGTAAGGTGGAGTGCCATCACTGGGCAGGGTACCACTTCACTTGATGACTAAGAGCCCACATTTTCAGAATATAGAAACACTACAGTCAATTTCACCATCTTGAAAAGCACTTTAGTTCTGGACTTGTTCTTTGTTCCATCCTTTGATCTCAGTATGTTGCTGCCTAGTGCTAGAGCTAGGCATCTTATCATCTATTGTTGCATTTCTTTGGAAATACTATTATCTATTTTTGTCAAAAGTTGTAAACATATTTTCACTTCCTACACCAGTATCTTAATTTGCTGTGAAGTTATAGCTATACAACCTCATTTCTCAATTTTACTCTCTTAATCAGGTAATGATGTTTGACACTATTCACTTACTTGATTCTAGTAGGGGTGTTTGAAATTGCTTCTGCGTAATTACTTAAAATTAGATGAAATTAGACATTACTATGTGCAATGCAAATCTGTTATTTTGCACTATGTTTACATATGAAATGCGTCCTTGTGTCAACGTTTGGACAAGGACACATTTAAACAACAGCACTACAAACAACAGCTGCTCAGGATCCGTTGTTTCTGTGCATTCACTGTAAATTTTTACTGTGCATTGGGTATTCACAGTAAATTAAATGAGTCCAAAGAACCAACTTCCTTGGTGACGGTGGCCCCAGAAAGGGTTAGATAGCATGTGCTCAGCTGCCAATATTGGTTAAGTAAGATGATAGTGACTCAAGGCATTTTTCCCCTTAATAAGTATTGGCATGTTTTACCTCTAGATATTTGTCATAAAACCCATAATTGTAGTACATGTGCTAACATCAGTTACCGAGCTTTGTGACACAATCAAAAGGAAATTCACACCTAATACCCAGTGGGTACTGATTGTGAAGGTGGCAAAGTATAGTTCCATAGAGACGTTTGGCATTATTCGGTGGGGGTCAGGACTTCATCACAACACCATGTTGAACAGCAACGCCATATCAGTCTTGAATGAAACTGCAGTGGCATAAAACAGTTCTAATCATGACCTGTGTATCTTACTTGCACGAATGAGGCTGTAGTGGACAGAACCTTCAATTCCAGGTCTAGCATTAAAATGTTATGGAAGATCAAAAAACACATATGCTGACAGGACGTTGTATACGATTTCCTCAAGGGTACAATAAAACTGAACATTGCCTGCATCTGATGACCTGCTAAACTGGGGTTAAGTAAGGCCAATGATAGTTAATTGTTCAGAGGAAAAGTCTTACAGCAGTCTAAACAGAAAATTAATCCTTTTTCTGGGTCAAAAAGCCTCAATTATCCTGAATAAATGCCAACCTTGAGAATGTTGGAACCAATCAAACTTTTTTCTCTGCTAGGTGTTTGTGTGTGATCAGAATCAACAGTAATAATATAGGTAGACACGATGAGAAGGCATATTGTATCTAGTCATTCAGCTGTACAGTTGCAATGAGATTGGTGTCCCACTGTAAACAATAATGGTTGTTTCTGTCCTCGGACTTCTTTTGACAGCGGTAGCAGTTGATAGTACTTCCTGCCAGGGAAGTATTACAGTTATCCTGCCATCCTAGCCAGAAAGGAAAACACATTCTGAGATGCACAGTCATAACCTTGATTTAAAGCCCCTTTTTACCTTTTCTCCAGAGCCTTCTTTCAGAGGAACTTGCACACTCTTCAAGAAAATCCACAATTGTAAAAATGTGTTTATTAGTCTGCTCTGCCGTAGGCTTATTAGCCTTACACTCAATAGGAAGTCATAGTTAGTGCTGCATCTCACCATCCATAATGATGCACGCCTTTGTGTTTAGACTGCTAGCCTGCCTGGCCTAGAATATCTATTTATTTCTTTATGCGATTCAGTCTTATCATAATATATGTTGTTTAATTCTGAACTATTATTGAGTATATTAAGACAAAGTTTTGTTCAGAATGATAAACTCACAGGAATTGTCACACTAGCTTTCATGCAGAATCTAATTTAGGGTGTCAATGGCTGTGCATTCAGATAAACGGTAATATCATTTTTTCACATTTCCTAAGGGAATGTTAGACAAAACCCAGTAAACAGGAAGAATAGATCCAATTGATACAAATGCACTAAATGATTATATCTTCTGTTAGTCATACATATTTTATATACATATAAACACATTACTTTCCCAGTCCTCTAGGGCAGATCAGTTATCATAGTTAGACATAACATCAATAAATAGGGGAAGTGTGGGGTTTACTGAAGATTTTATGGTGTAACCACATGTATTTCTAGGTACACCTATATTTATTTATATATAGAGACACATATATATGTTTATTTGACATTGCAGTATGCACATTGCAGAACTAAGGGCCTAATGCACAAGAAGAACATTTGAAAACTGTGATTGCAAATTGTGCACTGCCATTTTGTGAATGCAAACTGATTTTGTAAACCAACCAATGTATAAATAGGTCAGTTCACAAAATACGGAATCACAGGGGGTCATAGAATGACCTGCCTAAAAAATATTAAGTAGGCAGGATGCGATTTGCAGACCACTATCCCTAATATAGCTTTCCAAAAAGAAAAACAAAAATATTATTTACAGCAGCCTGAGATCCTGAAAGGAATCATGGCTATTTAAAAAAAAACACAAAAAATATGTTTTGGAAACCTCAGTAAGAGCAGTCATGCGTCCTTTGGACCACTGCCTGCTTCCCTTAAAGCTGTTACTCCGATTTGCTCAAAGAAGGAGTTCTAAGGGAACCCCTTCCCAATTCAAGTACCACTTCAACTTCAGTTGGTACTGGATCAATGGCTTGCACAGAAATTATAGTTGCAAACCACTGATACATGCCATATCGACTCAGAATTTAAGAAAGTTCGCCTTTAGCACGCCCCTTCCAAATTCAAGAACATTTGGAAGGGACAATATCAGGTTAGTACAACAGAAACAGTGGTTTAGCATTTGCAGAAAGGGTGATTCAATGTTTTCAACCACTATATCTCTGTTCATAAGCATATATTTGCTTTTGAGCACTGAGGTACGATGAAATACATTTCAATTAAAACATGTAAAGCAACTGCAAACATTCATTGATTCCGAGGTGGCAGGCAAAAAGCAAGCATTATCAATAACAGAGAAACGCATAATAGATATATGGATGGGCCGTATAAGCTGACTCTAAATAATGACAGGTAGGTATAGAGACTAAGGGCCAGATGTATCAAAGACCTGGTTTGCATTTCTTAAATAGCAATTTTTAAGAAATCGCTATTTGAGAAACACAACATGGGATTTAAGAAAATAGCGAATCCCTAATAGTGAGTTCTTAAAACTCGCAATCGCTATTAGATATCGCTATTAGGGAATGGGACTCCATTCATCCCTATGGTCCTGAAGGCCCATAGGTGCGAATGGTTTTGCATTTCCCAATTGGCGAATTCCTGTTAGGAATTTTCAACTTAGGTAATGCCAATCCAAGGGTGCTGGGGGCCTGAGGCCCCCTTTGATGCACCACCTGCAATTAAATTTTGCACATGTAAAGCGCTCATAGCCCTAGGGGCATATGTGCGCTACATGCCACTTTTAAAAATGCATTTTCAGTGCATTTTTTAAATTGCACATGGTTACTACCAAATTTGAATTTGTGGTAATTGCATTTCCTAAATGCCCAGGGCACATTTAGGAAATGCATTATGCATGTTGTTAGAAATGGGGTTTTTGGTTGGCAGTCAGGTTAGCCTCTGTCCAAGCAAGAACCCTCACTCTAGTCAGGGCAAGTCACACACAATCCAAAATTAGCCTGTGCCCACCCTCTGGTAGCTTGGCACGAGCAGTCAGACTTAACTTTGAAGGCAATGTGTAAAGTATTTGTGCAATAAATCATACAGTACCACCATATATCACCACAAAAATACACCACACAGTGTTTAGAAAAATATATAATATTTATCAGGATCATTGTAGGCCAAAACGAATAAAGTTGCAATGTGAATTTGTAAAGATGTCACTGAAAAGTGATATAAAGTGTCTTAAGTCTTTAAAAAGCAAACAAAGTCTCTTTCAAGCACAAAGTACCTGGTTTGGAGTGGAAAATCTCCGCAGAGGGCCGCAGAGGAAGAGATACGTGGAAAAATGGTGTGTGCGTCGATTTCTCCCCAGCACACACGGACTTGCGTCGTTATTTTTCATGCGGGGAAGTCGTGCGTCGTTTTCCGGCACGCGGACAGTCTCTTTCTGTGGGTCGCGGGGATTACCAGATGTCCCGGGTCTGTGTGTGGATTCTCCTGCTTGTTTTCCAGCTCTGCGTCGTTCTGCGGGGCCGTGCGTTGAAGTTTCACTCTCGCGGCAGGCGTCACGTCGATTTCTCCTCTGGAGGTCGGGCGGTGTTGTCCTTGCGAGGCCGTGCGTCGAAGTTCGGGTCGTCCCGAAGGCCTCGCGTCGATCAGCATCAGTGTGCGGCGTTTTTCTTGCCGCGGAACAAGCTGTGCATCGAAAATTTCGGCGCACGAAGCATCCAAGTGAAAAAGAGAAGTCTCTTTGGTCCTGAGACTTCAGGGAACAGGAGGCAAGCTCTATCCAAGCCCTTGGAGAGCACTTTCACAGCCAGACAAGAGTTCAGCAAGGCAGCAGGCCAACAGCACGGCATCAGTCCTTTGTAGAAAGCCGACAGGTGAGTCCTTTGAGCAGCCAGGCAGTTCTTCTTGGCAGGATGTAGTTTCTGGTTCAGGTTTCTTCTCCAGCAAGTGCCTGATGAGGTAGGGCAGAGACCCTATTTTACACCCAAATGTGCCTTTGAAGTGGGGGAGACTTCAAAGAGTGGCTAAGAAGTGCACCAGGTCCCCTTTCAGTTCAATCCTGTCTGCCAGGGTCCCAGTAGGGGGTGTGGCAGTCCTTTGTGTGAGAGCAGGCCCTCCACTCTCCCAGCCCAGGAAGACCCATTCAAAATGCAGATGTCTGCAAGTGAGGCTGAGTACCCTGTGTTTGGGGTGTGTCTGGGTGAATGCACAATGAGCTGTCAACCAAGCCCAGCCAGACGTGGATTGTAAGGCACAGAAAGATTTAAGTGCAAAGAAATGCTCACTTTCTTAAAGTGGCATTTCTAGAATAGTAATATTAAATCCGACTTCACCAGTCAGCAGTATTTTGTATTACCATTCTGGCCATACTAAATATGACCTTCCTGCTCCTTTCAGATCAGCAGCTGCCACTTCAACAATGTATGAGGGCAGCCCCAATGTTAGCCTATGAAGGGAGCAGGCCTCACAGTAGTGTAAAAACGAATTTAGGAGTTTTACACTACCAGGACATATAACTACACAGGTACATGTCCTGCCTTTTACCCACACAGCACCCTGCTCTAGGGGTTACCTAGGGCACACATTAGGGCTGACTTATATGTAGAAAAAGGGGAGTTCTAGGCTTGGCAAGTACTTTTAAATCCCAAGTCGAAGTGGCAGTGAAACTGCACACACAGGCCTTGCAATGGCAGGCCTGAGACAAGGTTAAGGGGGCTACTTAAGTGGGTGGCACAACCAGTGCTGCAGGCCCACTAGTAGCATTTAGTCTACAGGCCCTAGGCACATATAGTGCACATTACTAGGGACTTATAAGTAAATTAAATAGTCCAATCAGGTATGATCCAAAGTTACCATGTTTAAAAAGGAAGAGAGCATATGCACTTTAGCACTGGTTAGCAGTGGTAAAGTGCGCAGAGTCTAAAAGCCAGCAAAACAGGGTCCAAAAAGTGGAGGGAGGCAGGCAAAAAGTTAGAGGTGACCACCCTAAGGCATGTCAGGTCTAACACATGTGAATAGGGAATCGCAAATAGGAATTCCCTGTTTGCGATTTCCTATTTGATTCCCTATTCGAAGTCACAATTTTAGAGAATCGCTAAAAATTGTGATTTCCTAAAATTGCACCACACTGCCTTTTATAAATCGTGAAAGGTGATTTTGAATTCACAAACGGTGGAATTTACCGATTTGTATAATTTGCGAATGCAAAATCCTTTGATATATCTGGCCCTAAATCTGTGACAGATTAGAAAAGGTAAGTCTTGAGTCTCAACCTGAACCACATCAGGATGAGCAGCTTTTTCAGCCCATCACTCGTATTTTTGCATTTGGTTTCGAAGTGATTAGAAGATATCAGTTGGGCATTGGCTGTGAGGGAGTGTACTTTACACATTTTTCACTGCAAACTTTATAGCATATAGCTTCATGAAAGGACAGAGGGAACACTTCCAAATACCTTTAGAAAGACATGACCCAGCATTGTTTTTAGGGATGATGTTAAGGATTCTGCTTGCAGAGCTATTATTTCAAATCCTTAAGGAAATATGAGAAAAGGACAGCTGATGCTGGTTGTAGGAAATTAGGTTAGTGAATGAGGGAGAGAAACCATACTCAAGCAGGAACCACAATTCACGTCAAAATAAAATCACAAGCAAACCCCATACCCACCTATGCTCATCCCTCTGGTAGCCTGGGACAAAAGCAATCAGTCGTAACTTAGGGGCAATATATAAAGTATTTATACAGCACTTCAAACATTAATAAAGTAAAAACAAAACACAAGAAAAGTCTGTGACCAATTTAAAAAAAAATAGAGTAAAATGTATTACTTCACTTAAGAACAAAGCAAAAAAACTGCAATTGTACAACCAGAGATATGCACTCCTAAATATTTAAGTCATGTAGGGCCAGATGTAGTTATATTCCATTTTGCGACTTGCAATTTGCAATTGAAATGGGTGCTAACTGCGATTGCTTTGTGATTGCGTTCGCGGTCACAAAGCAATCTGGCATTGCACCGTGAGTCGCAATTAGGAAGGGGACTCCCCTTCCTAATTGTGACTCGCAAACCCGTTTTGTGATTCGGTAACCAGGTTGCGACATGCAAACTGTGTGCTACATCTGGCCCGTAGCTCCTAGAAGCAGTAAGTGTCAACTATCATTATCTGGTTGCACTAGACTGGGACAAAGTCACAAGTTCAGACTGACTGTGATGGAGCATGGGCCGGGGACAGGGACCAAGTTATGCCCACTAAACCGAGTATTTGAAATCCTGGTTTTCACATCATTGCAAGGTCTAGCATTGAGGATGTGCTGCGCAGTGGTGGTTTGAGGAAGCTGCAGGGCTGAGATGTGGAGTCCTGTGTTGTTGTCGACGATGGCTTTGATAAGGAACTTATGATGAAAGGACTGCTTTGAGGATGCATCGCGCAACAGCTGTTCTGAGGAAGATGCAGGGCTATGTTGCTTTGTTGTCAATGATGCTGTCAGTGAGGCACTTGGGATGCAAAGGCCTGTATCAAGGATGCATCGCGCAGTAGCGGATCCAAGGAAGCTGTAGACTGCAATGTACGGTCCTATGTTGATGATTGATGGACGGTGGAGTTTCTAATACAGCAGTGAGGAGATGTGTTGCTTCTGCTCACAGGATCATTGCTGTGCTGGCAGAGCACAATCAGGCCCACTTCCAAAGGTCCAGAAATGGGGTGGCACCACTTGAGGGGTAGGACTCAAAGCAGACAGAACCAGGTGCTGTGTTGAATGGGGGTTGAGGCTTTTCTGTTCCTGAGGCTTTGATCGTTTGATCTGGAGTCCAGCAAACAAGCCCTTTGAGTCAATCAGGTGGTCCTAAGTTCAAGACACAGGTCCAGTCTTTTTCACTCAGGCATCAGGGCAGCAGGGTAGCAAAGTACAGTCCTTCTTGCAAAGCAACACAGCATTCCTTCTGAGTCTTCCACAGGTTCAGAGGTGTACTTAGGAGTCTTGTCTGAGAGGCCAATTTTTATACCTGGTGCCAGCTTTGAAGTAGGAGCAGGCTCTAGGCATTTCCACCCCTAGATGTGCTTGAAACGTCCTGGCTCTCTGCCCTGGCCCCAGCTTGCCTGGGGTCACCAAAGATTAGTGTCATATCCTTTGTGAGTGTGCTGAGGCATGGAGGGATTGTAATGTGCAGGCACCAAATGGTTAGGACAAAAAATGCCAACTTTCTAAAAGTGACAGTTTCAGACTTGTGACTTAAAATCTGACTTTACCATTAAAGAGGGTTTTAAATTGCAATTCTTCAGACATCAAGCACAACATTCTTACTTGTTCCCAATTTAAAGTTAGAACGTATTAAATGTTAGGTAACCCAATGGTATCCTAGGGGAGAGATAGATCTTGCAGGAGTAAAAGAAAACACATTTTAGACATTGGCATTACTAGGACATGTAAAACTCAAATGTACATGTCCAACCTTTTAAATACACTGCACCCTGCCCTCTGGGCAGTTTAGGATCTAGCTTAAGTGTGATTTATATGTATGAAAAAGGAAGATTTAGGACTGACATTAGGTTTTTTGCCAGGTTGTAATGGCAGTTTAAAACTGGACACACAAGCTGCAATGGCCAGCCTGAGACACGTTTAAAGGGCTACTTAAGTGTGTGGCACAATGAGCGCTGTAGGCCTACTAGTAGAATTTAACTTATAGGCCCTGCGTACATGTAGCACCAGTTATTCTGGACTTACAAGTAAATTAAATGTACCAATTGGGGAGTGAAAGCCAATGTTATCATGTTTAAAGGAGAGATCACAGACACTTGGGAACTGGTTAGCAGTGGTAAAGCCAGCAAAAACAAAGTCAGCAAAAACAGTAAGATGGAAGGCAAAAGACTGGGAAAACTCCACCAAGGATGTCAGGTCCAATATTGGCAACATAACTACTAGCTTTATTATTAGTTTAGCTGACTTCATCATACTTCAGTAGTGGAGTTTAGCTTCTGCAGAGTATCATTTCTATGGTTTCCATCGTTTTTAATTGTGAATATTGTATCAGAAATTCAGCTTTTAAATAAATATTTTGTCAGTCCGGACTAAACGTCCTTCAGTCTCTTATCTCTTGCACATCTGAATGCAAATATTTTTTGCATAAGGATTTTTTTACTAGGATGGATGTGCTTGAACTGGCTAGGGAAGGTAAGGGAAAATAAGATCACTTCTTGGTTGACAATAGTGGGCATTGACATGGCAGAAAACACTTGAATGTACCGTACCAAAAACAACGTATCCCTTCCTTATTTCCCATTCCAGTTTTGTTAGCTGCATGTCAGTATAATCCGTCACGTGTAGATTTTGTTTATTATCATGATTATAGACTTCAGAATTCCTACATAACACATGCTGCTGGCCAATATCCCAAGACTCACGGGAGGCTTTACACACAACATGGGCTTGCAGTCATGCAGGTGTATTGGGGTTGTGGGTTCAGTGTCTCTGTATTTTTACCAATGTGTGTATTTGTGTACAGGGATGCCTTTGTAATAGAGGACATTTTAACTCTAGAATCTACCTGAAATGTCCTCCTGGAACACTAAACAAATGAATCAAATTACTCAAATTCATTAACTAGAAGAAATTTAAAAAAATACCTTTTTCATCATCTACATTTTTAGGAATTAGGAATTTATCTGGTCACAGTACATTTTTTGCACAATACTTGTCCAGCATTAGTAACGGGACAAAAACCGCAAATGACATAGGGGGTGATTCTAAGTCTGGCGGGCGGCCTCCCCCTCCAAAATACCGCTCCGCGGTCGGAAGACCGCTGAGGGTATTCTGGGTTTTGCACTGGGCTGGCGGGCGACCGCCAAAAGGCCGCCCGCCAGCCCAGTGCAAAACTACCTTCCCACGAGGACGCCGGCTCCGAATGGAGCCGGAGGAGTGGGAAGGTGCGACGGGTGCAGTGGCACCCGTCGCGAATTTCACTGTCTGCAATGCAGACAGCGAAATTCTTTGTGGGGCCCTCTTACGGGGGCCCCTGCAGTGCCCATGCCATTGGCATGGGCACTGCAGGGGCCCCCATGGGCCCCATGACAGCCCATACCGCCATCCTGTTCCTGGCGGGCGAACCGCCAGGAACAGGATGGCGGTATGGGCTGTCAGAATCCCCATGGCGGCGCAGCGAGCTGCGCCGCCATGGAGGATTCAAATGAGCAGCGGAAAACCGGCGGGAGACTGCCGGTTTTCCACTTCTGACCGCGGTCAAACCGCCGCGGTCAGAATGCCCAGCGGGGCACCGCCAGCCTGTTGGCGGTGCCCCCGTCATTTTAGCCCTGGCGGTCTTGGACCGCCAGGGTTAGAATGACCCCCATAATGCCAATCAAAACAAAATAGAAATGTTTTACTTTAGGCCTTTCAAGGTACACCCTAAGATCTCTTTATCACCCTGAGATCTCTTTAACATGATCATAAGCTCACTCCTGTTCATCTATGTGTTGGGGTATACCCTATTGTACTTATGTTCCCCGCTGACATCATCCTTTACTCTCACATTGCACACAGCTGTGTACACCTCCACTGTACACCGTCCAGTAACGTCCTAATGCCCACCAGCCAGTGCTTCGATGAAGCACGCAACCCAGGGTGCCACTAAGGCACATCGCCCAGTTTTATCTTTGGTGGACCTAATGCTATACTCACATTTTTTATCACCTTATGCCCATTCTACACATTGGTATGCTACACATTGTTGTGTGCTCTGTTAAAAAAGATCCCCTGGATCCTCCACCTGTACATGGTTACCTATGCTTGCGTGTTGTATCTCTTTGTGTATATGTGCATTGTTAGAAATGGGGTCTTTGGTTGACAGTCAGGTTAACCCCTGTTCAAGCAAGGACCCTCACTCTAGTCAGGGTAAAAGAGAATCACCCTCAGCTAACCCCTGCTTACCCCCTTGGTAGCTTAGCAGAGCAGTAGGCTTAACTTCAGAGTGATAGGTGTAAAGTATTTGTATGAACACACACGGTAACTTAATGAAAACACTACAAAATGACACAACACCAGTTTAGAAAAATAGGAAATATTTATCTAAACAAAACAAGACCAAAACGACAAAAATCCAACTTACACAAGTCAAGTTATGAATTTTTAAAGATTAAACTCAAAAATAGCGCTTAGAAACAAAAATGCTTCGATGAGGTGTTAACACGGCGTCGTGACGGAGTCGTTCCCAACAAGCCGACACCAGCAGCGCCGGACATGGAGTCGCGTAGACCCCCTAGTACAGTACCTTTGGTGAAGAGGGAAAACAAGCCGATGCGCGAATTCGGGGATCGCGGCGTCTGTGCGAAACGGTGAATCTGTGCACTTCGAGCGGCGCCGGTCACAACGTGGTGCAGCGACTTCCACGGAGTCGCAGACTTTAGCGGGGCTGCTGCGGCGTCGGGCCTGCGAAGAGCGTCGCGTTCCAGCGAAGGTCACGGCGTCGGGTGCAGGCGGCGTCACCGGATTCAGCAGCAGCGTCGGTCCGAAGTCGTCCGAAGTCGATTTCCTTGGATTTCCACCAGCTTTCCTTTCAAGGGCCCAAGGACTGGATAGGGCACCACTTGTCAGAGCAGGAGTCTCTCCAGAGACTCCAGGTGCTGGCAGAGATAAGTCTTTGCTGTCCCTAAGACTTCAAACAACAGGAGGCAAGCTCTAAATCAAGCTCTTAGAGATTTCTTCACAAGATGGAAGGCACACAAAGTCCAGTATTTGCCCTCTTACTCTGGCAGAAGCAGCACTGCAGGAAAGCTCCACAAAGCACAGTCACAGGCAGGGCAGCACTTCTTCCTCAGCTATTCAGCTCTTCTCCAGGCAGAGGTTCCTCTTGGTTCCAGAGGTATTTCTAAAGTCTGTGGTTTTGGGTGCCCTTATTATACCCAATTTCTCCTTTGAAGTAGGCCTACTTCAAAGTAAAGTCTCTTTGGAGTGTGAAATCCTGCCTTGCCCAGGCTAGGCCCCAGACACTCACCAGGGGGTTGGAGACTGCATTGTGTAAGGACAGGCACAGCCCTTTCAGGTGTGAATGACAACTCCTCCCCTCCCTCCTATCACAGATGGCTCATCAGGATATGCAGGGTACACCCCAGCTCCCTTTGTGTCACTGTCTAGTGTGAGGTGCAACCAGCCTAACTGTCAAACTGACCCAGACATGGAATCCACAAACAGGCAGAGTCACAGAAATGGTATAAGCAAGAAAATGCTCACTTTCTAAAAGTGGCCTTTTCAAACAGACAATCTTAAAATCAACTTTACTAAAAGATGTATTTTTAAATTGTGAGCTCAGAGACCCCAAACTCCACATGTCCATCCGCTCCCAAAGGAAATCTACACTTTAATCAGATTTAAAGGTAGCCCCCATGTTAACCTATGAGAGGGACAGGCCTTGCAACAGTGAAAAACGAATTTAGCAATATTTCACTGTCAGCACATATAAAGCACATTACTATGGGGGTCATTCCGACCCTGGCCGTCCATGACCGCCAGGGCGGAGGGCAGCGGAAGCACCGCCAACAGGCTGGCGGTGCTTCCTGGGCTATTCTGACCGCAGCGGTAAAGCCGCGGTCAGAAAAGGGGAACCGGCGGTTTCCCGCCGGTTTTCCCCTGGCCCAGGGAATCCTCCATGGCGGCGCTGCTTGCAGCGCCGCCACGGGGATTCCGACCCCCTTCCCGCCAGCCTGTTTCTGGCGGTCTTCACTGTCTACTGGCATGGGCAGTGCAGGGGCCCCCTCACAGGGCCCCATACAGATTTTCACTGTCTGCTTAGCCGGCTTCCTCGTTGCAGGGGCTTTCCCGCTGGGCCGGCGGGCGGCCTTTTGGCGGTCGCCCGCCGGCCCAGCGGGTAAGTTGGAATGGCCGCCGCGGTCTTTTGACCGCGGGGCAGTCATTCGGCGGTAACCGCTTGGCGGGCGGCGACCGCCGCCCGCCGCGGTCAGAATGACCCCCTATATGTCCTACCTTAACCATACACTGCACCCTGCCCTTGGGGCTACCTAGGGCCTACCTTAGGCGTGTCTTACTTGTAGGAAAAGGGAAGGTTTAGGCCTGGCAAGTGGGTACACTTGCCAAGTCGAATTTACAGATAAAACTGCACACACAGCCACTGCAATGGCAGGTCTGAGTCATGATTACAGAGCTACTTACGTGGGTGGCACAACCAGTGCTGCAGGCCCACTAGTAGCACTTGATTTACAGGCCCTGGGCACCTCTAGTGTACTGTACTAGGGACTTACTAATAAATCAAATATGCCAATCATGGATAAACCAAACACATACACATTTTGTAAAGGAGCACTTGCACTTTAGCACTGGTTAGCAGTGGTAAAGTGCCCAGAGTAACAAAAAACAGTAAAATCAGAGTCCAGCACACATCAACAACCTGGGGAACAGAGGCAAAAAGTTAAGGGAGACCACACCAAGGATGAAAAGTCTAACATGCATGGTTACCCTTATGTCTGTTTCTGAAAATGCCTGGAGGTGTATTGGTGTGAATGTAAGCCCAGTGTGTGGAAGTGTGTCCATAAGTCCATGAAATTAACAAAAATAAAACCTGATGCTTTGGCAATTATTTCTTCACGTTTAACTGTTGCATATGGTGCTTTCTGATCAACGATACATCATCAGTGTTGGTTTTTATTATTTCAGAACTCTGTCGGAGTTAGCTATTACCCTTAGCCTTGTCTTCTTCATTGCTAGTAGTGAATGACTTTACATGTAGCAATATTGAACTGTAGTGGTCAGCTCTCGGACAACTCTACAGAAGTCTTTCAATTTCGTCACATATACCCCCTACTAAACTGTACTGCATTCGTTAGTCACACATGACTAGTAGAACACTTTCCATTCCGGACCTCCACGACATTAGTGATAAATGCAATACGCAGAAAAGGTTCCAACAAATGAAGAAAATCCTATTGGTAGCCCCTCTATTTAGTCTGAGCGTCCTTTAGCACAACAGTTTCCATCAGTTTTCTTACCCAGTTCCTCTCACAATTAATGACACAGGGAATCAAAGCTCGACTGGGTAAGTTGTTTATAAATATCGTTTCCAACAAGTCCATCACCTCTCTTGATTAAACTTAATAGTTACCTGAACAAATAAGGCTTTCACACTATATTCTTAATACCATGATTAGAACACAGTGGGTTTTATTACTGAAATGCAGCAAAGTGAAAAAATATGTGGTAAAGTTCCAGATATGTGAAACTACGTTTCTTTCTCAATATACTAATCCACGCCAGAGTTCTAATAATCCGAATGAAGGGTGTAGAAGGACGTTTTCAAATTATATATTTCTCTAGACTTAATATTATTATCTTCCATTAGTTTTCTGACTTCAAGCCTGATTTAACAGTTTCATAATTGCCAGTATTCTCACAGACATGCCATTGATGAGTGGGTTTATGTACCCCGTTATATGATTCACATTTAAAAATATTTCTTTCTATCATAAATGATGACGACTTTTACTATCTGTACACATTACAGTTTTATTATCAATAAAGGTACATTTTCAAACCATTTTGGCCAATAGATTTCTACTACTTGTTAGCCATACTCATAAAGTTGGCGCAGAGAATCAGCGAAGTGACTATACTAGACCCATGTACATTCGTGACTCTTTTCTTTTGTAGAGCTGTCAGGCAAAGTCAAAAACGTGCACAAATATTGCATGACAGGCATTTATATCACTTGCGACCTTTGCATTTCTGTCTTTTCCTTTTTACCTCTTAATGTAAAAACAGCTTCTCAAATGACGTATCAGGTAGCAGTAGGCAGTAGACGAGTTTATCAGAATTACTAGACTAAGCATCGACTGTCTATTTTAAGATGCGATTCTCTTTCCCCACTTAACAGCAGCATCTCAGCAGATATTGCTACTGTCAGTTCCTGTGTGTCTTAAGCTCAACACCCACTCTATCTTCTCCTCTGATTTAATTAACAGGTCATATTGCTTAACACTGTATGTGTACTGTATAAAATGTATATTGAAAATGTGCACTTTGGAAATCGCCCTAATGTTATGCCTCCTACATGTGGCTGTACCTTACATCTTTATCACCGCCTGAAGGGTAGGCAACATACTAAGGTATATCTACATAAACAGTAGTAATGCAAACTCTTTCTGTGAAAGGTATATTTAACTATATTTCCACTGACTACTAAATAAGTACAGGTCTAAATCCAGAAATGTATGAAAGTGGTAACATATCCCTTTAGGAGAATGTATGTATGTATGTGTATATTTATAAAGCGCATTCCGGCTCACAAAGAGCATTGAAGTGCTAGCAGAGGTAAAAACGACACTGAACTCATCCGGAAACCCTCAACCCGCAGAAAGAAAAACAAAGATTAGCTAGGAAAGAGCCATGTTTTAATCAATTTCCTAATGTTTAGAGGGAGGGAGTTCCATCACTTGGCTGCAGCTACAGTGAAGGCTTTGTCACCCCACTTCACTCTATTAGTCTGGGGAACCTGAATATTGGAGGCTGAGGATGATCTAAGATGTCTCTTTGGTTTGTACCAGCATAATTTAGTGGACAAGTAATTTGAAACTTGGCCATGCACTGCTGTATAAGACAAGCAAAGGAAGCCAGTGTAATTGTCTGAGACTACTTCTGACTGAGGTCCAACGAAAGAGATTAAGAACAGCTCTGGCGGCTGAATTCTGAATCAGCTGCAGCCTATTAAGGAGGCCTTTATCTAGATTAAGAAACAAGGCATTTCAATAGTCTACTTTAGACACTACCAGAGCTAAAGTGGCAGCAACCCTCCATTTGTAATGAAGAAAAGGAAAAACTTTCCTTAGCATTTTAATCACCCACTGTTAGAAATGGGGTCTTTGGTTGACAGTCAGGTTACCCCCTGTTCAAGCAAGGACCCTCACTCTAGTTAGGATAAAAGAGAATCACCCTCAGCCAACCCCTGCTTACCCCCTTGGTAGCTTGGCAGAGCAGTAGGCTTAACCTCAGAGTGCTGGGCGTAAAGTATTTGTACCAACACACACAGTAACTCAATGAAAACACTACAAAATGACACAACACCAGTTTAGAAAAATAGGAAATATTTATCTAGACAAAACAAGACCAAAACGACAAAAATCCAACATACACAAGTCAAGTTATGATTTTTTAAAGGTTTAAAATAAAAAGAGTCTTTAGGTAGTTGTAACAACACACTAGCGCTGCTAGCGTGTAAATGTACCTGGTTTGCGTCAAAAATAACCCCGCACGGGCGGTGTGCGTCGAAAGTAACCCTGCACGGCTGTGTGCGTCGAAAACAACTCGGCACGGCGGTGCGCGTTGAAAAAGCCAGCCACACGACGATCCGAAAGTCCCGCGGCGCAGGGTGCGATCTCTCAGCCTCCGTCAGCGATGCTGCGCGTCGTTTCTCCTGCTCCGGGCGTCGGTTTTTCGGTCGCGTTTCCTGCGGCGTCGTTTCTCAGCTGCGGAACCGGCGTCGCGTCGTTTTCTCAGCCGCGATCGGATTCGCGTCGATCTTTTCTCCGCACGGTGCTCGGTGCGTGTATTTTTGTCCTTAGGCTGCCAGCCTCTCCTTTCAGGGTCCCAGGAACTGGAAGGGCACCACAGAGCAGAGTAGGGGTCTCTCCAGAGACTCCAGGTGCTGGCAGGAAGAAGTCTTTGCTATCCCTGAGACTTCAATAACAGGAGGCAAGCTCTACATCAAGCCCTTGGAGATTTCTTCTTCAAGATGGAAGGCACACAAAGTCCAGTCTTTGCCCTCTTACTCTGGCAGAAGCAGCACTGCAGGAAAGCTCCACAAAGCACAGTCACAGGCAGGGCAGCACTTGTTCCTCAGCGATCAGCTCTTCTCCAGGCAGAGGTTCCCCTTGATTCCAGAAGTGTTTCTAAAGTTTGTAAGTTTGGGTGCCCTTCTTATACCCATTTTAGTCTTTGAAGTCACCTTTCTTCAAAGGGGACTCACACCCTCTTGTGAAATCCTGCCTTGCCCAGGCAAGGCCTCAGACACACACCAGGGGGTTGGAGACAGCATTGTCAGAGGCAGGCACAGTCCTTTCAGATGAGAGTGACCACTCCACCCCTCCCTCCTAGCAGAGATGGCTAATCAGGAAATGCAGATTACACCCCAGCTCCCTTTGTGTCACTGTCTGGTGTGAGGTGAAAAACAACCCAACTGTCAAACTGACCCAGACAGGGAATCCACAAACAAGGCAGAGTCACAGAATGGTTTAAGCAAGGAAATGCTCACTTTCTAAAAGTGGCATTTCCAAACGCACAATCTTAAAATCAACTTTACTAAAAGATGTATTTTTAAATTGTGAGTTCAGGGATCCCAAACTCCACATGTCCATCTACTCTCTAGGGGAATCTACACTTTAATCATATTTAAAGGTAGCCCCCATATTATCCTATGAGAGAGAGACAGACCTTGCAACAGTGAAAACGAAATTGGCAGTATTTCACTGTCAGGACATATAAACCACATTACTATATGTCCTACCTTATCCATACACTGCACCCTGCCCTTGGGGCTACCTAGGGCCTACCTTAGGGGTGCCTTACATGTAGGGAAAGGGAAGGTTTAGACCTGGCAAGTGGGTACACTTGCCAAGTCGAATTTACAGTGTAAAATTACACATACAGACACTGCAGTGGCAGGTCTGAGACATGATTACAGAGCTACTTATGTGGGTGGCACAACCAGTGCTGCAGGCCCACTAGTAGCATTTGATTTACAGGCCCTGGCACCTCTAGTGCACCTTACTAGGGACTTACTAGTAATTCAAATATGCCAATCATGGATAAACCACTTACATACAATTTAAACAGGAGAGCATATGCACTTTAGCACTGGTTAGCAGTGGGAAAGTGCTCAGAGTTCAAAAGCCAACAGCAACATGTCAGGAAAAAATAGGAGGCAGGAGGCAAAAAAGTCTGGGGATGACCCTGCATAAGCAAAAGTCCAACACGACCCCCTACCAGCCTAAAGCCAGGGGAGACCAATCAATACCTTGATGTACTTCCCTGATTGGGGCGATAGAACAGGGACCCAGGCCCACAACAGCAGGGGCATGTTCCAGTTCTACGCCTTCCTGACTCCAGTTGGATCCTTCTGTCCATACTCTCAGGGCCCACTAAGCTAACCCATGGGGAACCCTTCTCCACATCTACAGACACCATCTGTGCAACACCTAACTTTACTTTGCTCACAGATGTATTGCAATGGGCAGATAGTACCACCAGGGCCAACACAGTGGTGTTGCCCACTCCACCCCCGGGGTGTGACTCTCGTCCTCCCCCCCCCAGGGGCAACTCTGTCCACCAGGACAGCAAGCCACAGTGGCCCCAGACAACTGTCAGGGATGAGAGCCCGACCTCAGGCCTCTCTAACCACTGTGACTGTGGAGAGTGGGGGGTGGTAGCCCCAGGTGCCTGGCACCCTTTGACCACTCTCTCTTCCACCAGGTCAGGGATGTTAACCTGACCCTGGTCCTCCCCTCTGGGGCTCTGTACCCTCCCTGCAGAAGCGGCACCCCCAGAGTCAAAAACTGTCAGGGTGCTTGTAGAAGCAGTCCTGCACAATTCTTCCATCAGTGCAGGGATGTTAACCTGCAACTGATCCTCCAACCTGGGGTCTGTACCTTCAGGTTGGACCAGGGCCAGGGGTGAGGCTTCCCTCCCCCTGCCCTCTCTTCTGGGGTCCTGAACCACCCAACTAGGAGCGGCCCCCCCAGAAGACAACATGGTAGGGGCACTGTTAGCAGTAGCCCCTTCCTCCAGGTCAGGGGGGACACCCTTAACCTGGCCTCCCAATCCAGGGCCTGTACCCACAGACTGGATCACTGCCTGGCAAACCAGGACTTCTTGGGGGGCATACCTACCCCCTACCAGGTCAGAGTTTACCCTCTGAACCTGGTCATCCAACCCAGGGTCACCACCCTGCGGTTGAACCACTGCCTGGCACACCAGGACTTCCTTGGGAGCACACTTACCCCCCATCAGGTCAGAGTTTACCCCCTGAACCTGATCATTCACCCCAGAGTCACCACCCTGCGGTTGAACCATTGCCTGGCACACCAGGACTTCCAGGGGGGCACACTTACCCCCCTCAAGGGACACACTGTCCCGAAGGGCCACACAAGAGTCTGGCTGGCGCAGGTCTCCTGACCTCTGCCCATCTGACAGAGTCTGGATTCCCCCCAACCCAGAAATGGTCTCACCAAGGTCATTCATGGGGGGCTCTGCTCTCAGAGCTGACCCCTGACCCTCCAGGTTCTCCACTGGGGTCCGCAACCCCCTCTCAACCCTCTGTCTGGACTTCTGCACCCCCTCACTAGGAGTGGTACTGCCAGACACCAGAACTGGTGGGACGCTGGCTACAGCGGCCCCCCCAAGTTCTCCTGACACTGTGGGGTCTCCCTCAACAGATGGCCCTATGGTACAGGCTAGGCTCCCCTCCTGGTGTTCCCGCAGGGAACCCTCCAGGACCTGGGACCGGATCTCGGGCACCTTGGGCCTCAACCCATCCCCATTCCCTCTCCTCTGAGACTGGACATGGGGTCCCTCACCCATCCCACTACACTGGGACCTACCTGGGACACTACAATCCTTCCCTACCTCACCTGGTTGGGAACTACCTAGACCACTCCTCTCAGGAGCACCCCCAAATGCCTCTTCAGACTCTCTGGTACTCACCCAGAAGTCTGCCTCCATTGTAAGCTCCCTGGGGTCAGAGAACTCACACTCCACCTGGTGTTGGCATAGCTCTGGAAAATAAGGACTAGACATATGCTCTCCAGCAATTACATCACTCAGCCCCTCACATGAATTAACCAAAGTACCCTTCACCCAACCATCCAGTGACTCTGCTTTGAAAAAGCACCCCACATCACCCTCCTGAGACTGGTGAGACAGTACCTGACTGTCCCTGACACTCAACCCACACTCTTCTGGGATGTTTTCACACTCCATAACCAGGACTTCTACCTGGGGGGAACCCCTCTCCCTGTCACTCTCACCTAGAGTCAGTAGAGTGTCCCTCCCACCAGTAGGAATATGACTCCCCATGCCAGTTCCCCAATCCACCTCAGGGACCCTGTGCATCACTGGAGCTACCTCATACCCCTGAACCTCCTGGCGTGTGTTAACTCCCTCCTTCAAGTAGGGCACCACCTCTCTGGGCATGTGCACTTCTTCAGCAGTACTGGATACAAGATTTTTGCTGCCACCATCTGAACTGGATTCAGCCCTCATGGCCTCCAGCTTCAGCTCTTCACAGCTCAGCTCTTGAGCTGCAATCCTTTCTTTTTCCAGGACTAAGGCTCTCTGCTCCTCAGCCCTCTCAAGCTCTGCATCTAGCTCTTCCAGACTCCGGATTCGAGCTAGGAGCCAATCATCTCTTTCTGTTCCCTCCTCAGGGCCACTGCCCTCCTCTTCGGAGTAGTCCTCCTACTCAGAGTCATTTGGTGGTGTTGCCTGACAACGTTTCAATTCATACTGAAACAGGGCTGACTCAAGATCCTCCCTTCTGGATTTCTTGTTCACAGCCAGTCCCCTTTCCATGCAGAATGCTTTAAGCTGCCACTTTTTATACATAAATAGGTGCCAGAAATTGACTTCCATTCTACAAAGGCTTCACAACCAAAAAACAAAGTCCAAAAATATTAGCAATACTTCCAGGAGGACATCAGAGAACAAAAAGCAGAATCACAAGACAAGTAGTATGTGGTCACGTAGTGGTCTGAACTCAAAACAGTAGTGTACACTCAATTACTGTATGTCAAGTACAAATACAAGTCCAATCCCGACCGCTGGTCACCAATGTTAGAAATGGGGTCTTTGGTTGACAGTCAGGTTACCCCCTGTTCAAGCAAGGACCCTCACTCTAGTTAGGATAAAAGAGAATCACCCTCAGCCAACCCCTGCTTACCCCCTTGGTAGCTTGGCAGAGCAGTAGGCTTAACCTCAGAGTGCTGGGCGTAAAGTATTTGTACCAACACACACAGTAACTCAATGAAAACACTACAAAATGACACAACACCAGTTTAGAAAAATAGGAAATATTTATCTAGACAAAACAAGACCAAAACGACAAAAATCCAACATACACAAGTCAAGTTATGATTTTTTAAAGGTTTAAAATAAAAAGAGTCTTTAGGTAGTTGTAACAACACACTAGCGCTGCTAGCGTGTAAATGTACCTGGTTTGCGTCAAAAATAACCCCGCACGGGCGGTGTGCGTCGAAAGTAACCCTGCACGGCTGTGTGCGTCGAAAACAACTCGGCACGGCGGTGCGCGTTGAAAAAGCCAGCCACACGACGATCCGAAAGTCCCGCGGCGCAGGGTGCGATCTCTCAGCCTCCGTCAGCGATGCTGCGCGTCGTTTCTCCTGCTCCGGGCGTCGGTTTTTCGGTCGCGTTTCCTGCGGCGTCGTTTCTCAGCTGCGGAACCGGCGTCGCGTCGTTTTCTCAGCCGCGATCGGATTCGCGTCGATCTTTTCTCCGCACGGTGCTCGGTGCGTGTATTTTTGTCCTTAGGCTGCCAGCCTCTCCTTTCAGGGTCCCAGGAACTGGAAGGGCACCACAGAGCAGAGTAGGGGTCTCTCCAGAGACTCCAGGTGCTGGCAGGAAGAAGTCTTTGCTATCCCTGAGACTTCAATAACAGGAGGCAAGCTCTACATCAAGCCCTTGGAGATTTCTTCTTCAAGATGGAAGGCACACAAAGTCCAGTCTTTGCCCTCTTACTCTGGCAGAAGCAGCACTGCAGGAAAGCTCCACAAAGCACAGTCACAGGCAGGGCAGCACTTGTTCCTCAGCGATCAGCTCTTCTCCAGGCAGAGGTTCCCCTTGATTCCAGAAGTGTTTCTAAAGTTTGTAAGTTTGGGTGCCCTTCTTATACCCATTTTAGTCTTTGAAGTCACCTTTCTTCAAAGGGGACTCACACCCTCTTGTGAAATCCTGCCTTGCCCAGGCAAGGCCTCAGACACACACCAGGGGGTTGGAGACAGCATTGTCAGAGGCAGGCACAGTCCTTTCAGATGAGAGTGACCACTCCACCCCTCCCTCCTAGCAGAGATGGCTAATCAGGAAATGCAGATTACACCCCAGCTCCCTCTGTGTCACTGTCTGGTGTGAGGTGAAAAACAACCCAACTGTCAAACTGACCCAGACAGGGAATCCACAAACAAGGCAGAGTCACAGAATGGTTTAAGCAAGGAAATGCTCACTTTCTAAAAGTGGCATTTCCAAACGCACAATCTTAAAATCAACTTTACTAAAAGATGTATTTTTAAATTGTGAGTTCAGGGATCCCAAACTCCACATGTCCATCTACTCTCTAGGGGAATCTACACTTTAATCATATTTAAAGGTAGCCCCCATATTATCCTATGAGAGAGAGACAGACCTTGCAACAGTGAAAACGAAATTGGCAGTATTTCACTGTCAGGACATATAAACCACATTACTATATGTCCTACCTTATCCATACACTGCACCCTGCCCTTGGGGCTACCTAGGGCCTACCTTAGGGGTGCCTTACATGTAGGGAAAGGGAAGGTTTAGACCTGGCAAGTGGGTACACTTGCCAAGTCGAATTTACAGTGTAAAATTACACATACAGACACTGCAGTGGCAGGTCTGAGACATGATTACAGAGCTACTTATGTGGGTGGCACAACCAGTGCTGCAGGCCCACTAGTAGCATTTGATTTACAGGCCCTGGCACCTCTAGTGCACCTTACTAGGGACTTACTAGTAATTCAAATATGCCAATCATGGATAAACCACTTACATACAATTTAAACAGGAGAGCATATGCACTTTAGCACTGGTTAGCAGTGGGAAAGTGCTCAGAGTTCAAAAGCCAACAGCAACATGTCAGGAAAAAATAGGAGGCAGGAGGCAAAAAAGTCTGGGGATGACCCTGCATAAGCAAAAGTCCAACACCCACAGACATGTTTTAACTGTGTGGTTTACCTGATATTTGAAAGACAGTTGATCATCAAACATAATACCCAGGTTTTTGCTAACATTGGTAGGGATAGGAAGGTCATCTGCATATGAGGTGGGGATAAAATCAAAAGATCGAACCAAGTTAGCCAGTGGGGCAACATAGATATTAAACAAGGTAGGGCTCAGGGAGGAACCCTGTGGAGTCCCACAAAGTAATAGATAAGGTGTAGGATCAAAATTACCACATCTTACAGTGGTCCATCTATTAGAAAGGATTCCAAAAGTTTCAAGGCCCTACCTCTGATGCCTACTTGATAAAGACGGGTCATCAAAATCTGAGGAGATATAGGGGGTCATTAAAACCCTGGCGGTCCAAGACCGCCAGGGCTGTTCTGACGGAAGCACCGCCAACAGGCTGGCGGTGCTTCCCATAGTACCACGACCGTGGTGGAAGCGCCGCGGTTGCACTGCCGGGACCAGCGGTTTACTACCACGTTGGACCTAGTGGATTGAATCCGCCAGGGCAGCGCTGCTAGCAGGCGGTGGTACGGGGAGTTGTGGGGCCCCTGGGGGCCCCCTTCAGCTTTTCACTGTCTGCTATGCAGACAGTGAAAAGCGCGATGGGTGCAACTGCACCCGTCGCACGGCTGCAACACCGCCGGCTCCATTTGGAGCCGGCTCCTGTGTTGTGGCCGAGATCCCCACTGGGAAACTAGGTTTCCACCCGCTGGCCCAGTGGGGATCTCCTAATGGCCGCGGCGGGAGTTCGGCCGCATTGGCGGCCACCCGGCGGTCCGATCTTGGCGGGCGGCTTTAGCCACCCGCCAAGGTCGTAATGAGGGCCATAGTATCAAAGGCTGCTGACAAATCTAATAGGACTAGAATGGCACCTTGTCCCTCATCCATGAGCCTTCAAATAGAGTCGGTGGATGAGATAAGAGCAGTCTCCATACTATGCGCTTTCCTGAAGCCATGCTGAGAAGGATCTAAAGCTTCCACTTCCCCAAGAAAATCTGCTAGTTCCCTATTCATAATTTTCTCCAGAATCTTGGCAATGAAAGGAAGGAGCGCAATTGGCCGTAAGTTATCAAGGTCCTGCCTATCCCCATCTGGCTTCTTTTTCACGGGAAATACTATGGTCTCCTTCCATCTAGCAGGATAACATCCAGAACAAAGGATTTCCTGAAAAATAGGAACTAAAGTCCGAGCCATAAAGTCAGGGGCCATTTGAATCATGGAGGGAGGACAGGGATCTAGGGAGGAGCCAGACTTGATATTAAGGATCAATTTGCTAATACAGTCTTGGGTCGGACAATGAAAATCAGACAGAATTAATCCACTTGTTACAGGATCGGAAGAGGTCAAAGAGATTGGCTCCCTACCTTCCTCAGGAGAGACAAAGTTAGCATAAGAACGGAGAATCTTATTCTCAAAATGCTTTGCTACCTTATCACAGTACTCTTGTGTATTTACTAGTTCAGGTGGCCTGGAGGGAGCAGATAATTCCTTGATCACCTTAAAAAGCTCCCTCTGAGCATTTAAGGCCTCCTGAACCTTAACCGTATAGAAGGTAGATTTGGCCTTGAAATGAGCCGCTTTATAGATTTTAAAAGTAGACTTAAGTAAGTCCCTTTCCTCTGGGCCAGGAATTAATTTCCAGCTTCGCTCAAGTTGATGACATTTCCACTGGAGGGATTTCAATTCACTAGTAAACCAGGGTTGATTCAACTTATTCCAACTAGTGGGCCTAAGGGTCTTGGGAGGAGCCAATTGACACATAACAGTCTCCAGACCCTGATAGAGACTTTCTAGTAGGGGCATGGATCGCCTGTTGGCCCTAACCCAACCCTTTTCAAGGGCCAGTACCAGTTCTTCCTGTTTAATCTGTTTCCACGGTCTAATTACTTGATTCTCCCTGTTAGAAGGAGGGGGAGTGCGGTTCAACGCAATTTTAAACAGCAGGAGATGATGGTCAGTCCAGCTTAACTGAAAATTAGTTAACTCCATACGTAGATCAGTACGTACAAAAACCCCATCCAATATATGACTGGCTGAGTGCGTGGCAGATGAAGCTTCAAGAATCCAATCCAAAGCTATCATAAGATCAAGGAATTCCTGAACCATTGGATTAGAGGATTCATCAAAATTTATATTAAAATCTCCTTATGTGATTGCCTTGGGCGACATAACCATAGGTTCCAAGAGGGACACCCAGGATTGAAAAACGTTTACAAAAGAACCAGGTGGTCTAGAGATCAGTAACCCCTCAAGAAACACCTGGTCATTCTGTGAAATCTTAAAAGCCATTGCTTCACAAGTTTCGGAAGGAATGTTCATCCTAATACAGGAAAACATAGTTCGGCAAATAATAGCCAGTCCACCACCCCGACCCACAGGTCTATCCAATCTATAGTACATGTACCCCAGGGGAGTTGCTTCAATAAAATCAGGATCAGACTCTAACTTACCCTTTGTTTCTGTTATAAAAAGACAGTCAATATGCCAAGCTTCAAGCATCTCCCTAATTTCTAGTTTATGTTTAGGAAGTGACCGAGCATTGACCAATGCCTGACAAAACGGCTTATCATGAGCCATTTTACACCCCTTATTTGAATTACCTAACTTCACCATGCTATTGGGTTCTGCTCTGACTTCCTTCAGGGTCAGGGGAGCGCATAATTTCCAATTACATACCTCACATACCCAACCTGACCTGCAATCTAAGGGTGCTTTGTGATTGCAAAATTTGGCCAGCCCCTACCTTCAGATGAGTCACAATAAATGCTATTAAAAAAAAGACCAGAGTTTCTGGCCCGTTCGGGCGCGGACGGGCGCAGGCGGGCTTATCTTAGGCGTGCCTTCGGTGCACCAGCAGCGTGCCACTGCGCGGCCGCTCTCCAGTTTTTATTTAAAGACGCGAGGTCTAATGACCTGCGTCGACTAAACACTGACTTTACAGCATCTGTAAGCGAGGACCGGAAGAAGGGCTCTGACAGACCCTTACTTTCGCCTTGTATTGTTAAAAAGGAATCAACACGTAACAAGCGATTTTTACAAGCTTAAACAATAAAAGAAAGCCCCACCCCTGTACCACTTAAAACGTCCACAAGAATTACAAAGTAAGCACTTTTATAAACTTTTAAACTTGATATATCCTTTTAAAAACAAAAGTCTCATCCTGAGTGGCGCGCTTACCTACCTAGAATAAACTGGTGTGTATATTAAAAGCCGGTAAACCAGTTGTTTATTGTTCATTAACATTCCTAGAGTTAATTGCTTGCTTTTATTTGTTGAATACGTCATGCCTTTTCTGGTGTTCAGCCCACCTACACAGCACCGGTAAAGTACTGAGACCATTCGAGGCTCGATGTTTTCAGCACGGGTTTCTGGACTACTTTTTCTGTTTATTTTCCCACGTAGCGCGATCACGGTCCATTTTTACGTTTTCAATTTCAGCGCGATCGCGCTGCATTTTACATAGCGCGGTCGCACTGTGTTTTATGTTTCTTTTAATTTGTGTCAAGAAAAGTCCGGTTAGGAGTTTACAACGCAAATAGCTCTAACTCGAGCAAATACGATCCCCACTGCATTGAAAATGCTTGTTTCTTTGTGTGGTAGCACTATAATCTAGGAAGCAGCCTCTCTCTTAGTCCCCTTTTAGTTATTTTCTCTTCCGTCCCTTTACTTACCATTGTTCCTTGTTTCCTTGATGCTTTCCTAGCCATTTTTCCATTTTTAAAACTTTGTATTACATTAAATTTAGACTATTTAAATATTTAATAGTGAAATCTGGATAGCAATAATTGCTAATTGTTTTGCTATGTATATGTTACTTTTGCAAATATACTGTAGGCATATTGATAATAATAAATATGTGAATATCTGCATTGTTAAACCCTGTCCATGGGAATATAAAGGAGGATCAGCAGGATCACTAGACTCAGAGGGGACAGAAATAAGTGTCTGCTAGAGCATGTGGTAAGTCAAGTTCCTTACATTATTTCCCAGTGACACCTACTGCATTTATTAAGGTATTCGTTACTTGTCCCATATAAGCCTGGTTAACAACTCTGTTGTTAATTTATTCACATTACTAATATGTAGGGGTGAGTGTAACTTGCAAAATTTGCTGTATGGAAATTATGCATAATTGCAGCAAAAGTATGCAAGGTTGTGTTTTGCGCTAATAAAATAGAACTGAATAGAACAGAACAAAAACAGCAGAAGCAGCTTGTGCTCACTAGGTTTGCTGTTCTTGTACTCCTGATGTAGGATTTGTGCGCCAATTTACTCATAATTATGTAAACAAGGATGAATGCATTATTTTTGGTAACTTTGCAGCAAAAGAGTAACATTAAATTACTTCAGTTAGTCCGGTGTGATGAACATTTACCCCAGGCCTACTAATACGTTTCTATCAATTGTTCTCAGCCACTTAAATGATTAGGTTAAAAAGGTACGCTGACCAGGGCCCAAGTGGCCATCCACACATACTACCACTTTCTTAATCCCACAATGCAACGGTATGAGTCACATTCATCCCATTACCTCATTATAAATACTGCTTATGCCGTCACTTTCACTATTCTGGATTCTTTCTTTAATTAACTATCTAACCCATCCATAGAAAAACAAGCATAAAGCTTTGGCATAAACTCAACATTACGGAACAATTTTACCTAACAGAGCAACACTCACTCCATAATGAAATAACAGCCTGAGGATATACAACTATGGGCCTGATTTAGAGTTTGGCAGAGCAGAGGGCGTTCCTCCATCACAAATGTGATGGATATTTCGTCTGCCGTATTATTATCCCATGATACCGTATAGAGATTACAGCACAGTGGACTGGATTTCAGTCACGTTTGTGACGGAGTAACCCATTCGTCAAACTCTAAATCAGTTGGAGAATATCGCAAGAAGGTGAGACCTGTTTAACAGTTTTAACTTCTTACACTTTTTCTCCTGGGAACTTCCAGGGTTTGGTTCTAGAAATACCCACAGGGAACGTACATCCTTCCCCTGAGCCTCCCTATTCTTCTTAAATGAGATAGTATCCATGCCCTACATCCCACCACATTTACTTTCCACATCTAGCTTAGACCTGGCTTCTATGTTCTGAACCTCAAATCCTCTTTCCTTTTCCTTGTTACCCACCCTTCTGGCGTCCTCTCTATTGAGATCCTTATCCTCACTTCTTTAATGCCCAATTTACCTACATTGCCTATCCCATTACCACAGGAGGAGTGCCCAATCTTTTGTGGCCTGGGCTTCCTACTAGCATTATGTAAGTCTGGACTGCCCACTCTGCCTCTTCATTGGTCATTAGTAGCACCTGAACACCTGTGTTTTTTTGCTTCACCATTACTCATTTAAACTTGTGCTTTACTACTCTTAGTATGAACCTTATTATTTCTACCCTGGGTTTTCAATGCCTGGTGACCTTTCTATAATCTCTGTCTTTACCTTAAGATCCCTAAGGAAGAGGTGTAACAGTAGGTACCTTCTCAGGAGTAGGAGTTATGTCTGGGACAGACTCTATGGCCCTCATAATGAACATGGCAGTCGAAAGTGCCGTGTTCATGCTGGCGGTCAAAAGACTGACTGCCAGCGTCCCCGGATCCCCACTAGCCATATTAGGAACATTCCTCTGGGCCGGATGGTGGAAACTTTGTTTCTGCCCGCCGGTCCAAAGGAATGCCTGGACGGGACATTTGCCACCAATGCCTCTGCACGGCGGGTACAGCTGCACCCGTCGGGCAGATCACACGATGGAGCACTGCACAGGGTCCCCTGCACTGCCCATGCCAAGTGCATGGGCACTGCAGGGGCCCCCAAAGGTGCCCCAGGGCACCCCCTCCGCCAGCCTTTCCCTGGCAGGTTTCTCCGCAGGAGAAAGGCTGGAGGATTGGGATCATTATCTGAGGGACAGCACCGCTGCTCTGTCGGATATTGATTCCGACCACCGCCGACCGAAGCAGCTTGGTGGTGAGTGAGGGCTGCCGATGGCGGCCCTCAAGGTGTTCTTTATGTGGCGTGTGGCCCGCCATGCCGGCTCGCAGTTTTCCCGCGACCGCCGGCATGGCGAGCCCCACTGCCATGTACATTATGACCACCTATATTGGCCTCACCAGCATTAGCATCTGCATTTACCCTCTGACTTTGCATCTAGTCCATACCCTCCACGGAACGTACTAACTTAGACACAACTATTAATCTGTTGTAATTCTGAGACAATGGTCTGCTAGTAAAGCTTATGAGACTTCAAAACATCCATGTTTAAAACTAATGCTCTGTGGAGTTTTTTGCATTAAGACCATAATGTCAGACATAGATTAGGAAGAACCTGGTCCAATATCCAGGTCAATGGCTGAGTTTATGGGGAGTTCTTGATGGGAGATATTCACTGAGTATAGCAGAGGTTCACTACTGTTGCTCATAACAAAGGCATTAAGGGGCTTCATTGTCACCCCTGCACCATTTGAGCATTCTAAGGCTTGAACCTCAGGACTATCTTGAGCCCTACATAAGACTGAGGACTTGACCTTTTGTGAATCATCACCCAAGAGCCCTCTCAATGACAGGCATGGAGAGGATGGCAGTCTGGGCTCTAAACAGTCCACCTCCAGTTCAATGGAGGCTTTGAACTCTTGAAGCTCTGCAAGGGGCAATGATGTTTCTCTAGGAGTAAAGGGGGAAGTGGAGGAAGATATTACATTGTCTTTTCTCAATGGTTTGCTCCTAAAATGTTTGTCCCCTAATTCTTTAATCAAGTTTACTAAGGGTGATGCCTTTGAAGCTTCTAGCCGATGTAGTTTTGATGCTGCTACATTACCAGGCAGGGTGAATAATGAAGATGAGTGGTCTAGGCTGTCCCTTATAGAGATCACTGAGCCTAGTTGGGGCTACTGCTCTCTAGATCCACTAAATCTACTTGCTGCAGTGGTTCTGCGGGACCTGCTTAGGGACATTATGACCCTCATTACAACCCTAGTGGTCGGTCTTAAAGCGGCGGTAAGACCGCCAACAGACCAGCGGTAAAAAAAATGGAATCACGACCATGGTGAAACCGCCAACATAGACAGCCACTTTAACACTCTGACCGCCACGGCGGTACATACAAACAGCATGGCGGTCACTGCCAAAAGACATGCGGAAGACAATGTACCGCCCACACAATTATGAGAGGCCAATCCGCCACCTTTTCCGGGGCGGATTCAATGCGAACAAAAACACGGCGAAAACAGGACTTGGAAGGCGAAACACTCACCTCTACACAACCCACGAGGAACCAGGACCCCATGGAGCCAGAACTCCAAATCCTCCCTGCGATAGTATTCCTGCTCCTCTACCAGGAGCACGAAAGACGGCGCGACGACCATGGTGAGTACTGCACCTACAACACAGGGGAGGGGGAGGGAAAAGAGAGTGACACACACACGCAATATGCAACACACCCACCCCCACCCTCACCCACAACAACACACACCAATACATTCTGCAACAATAGATTTACACCCCTAACCCCCCCTGGAAGAACGCAATGACAAAAGGAAATGATTGTAACAAGTGTAATCAATAAAAATCCATTAGTCAAAACTTTAACCCCTTCGCTGCCAGGCCTTTTCCCCCTCATGTGCCGAGCCTTTTTTTGGCTATTTGGAGCAGTTCGCGCTTAGGCCCTCATAACTTTTTGTTCACATAAGCTACCCACGCCAAATTTGCGTCCTTTTTTTCCAATATCCTAGGGATTCTAGAGGTACCCAGACTTTGTGGGTTCCCCAGAAGGAGGCCAAGATATTAGCCAAAATACAGTGAAAATTTCGTTTTTTTCAAAAAAATGGGAAAAAGGGGCTGCAGAAGAAGGCTTGTGGTTTTTCCCTGAAAAGGGCATCAACAAAGAGTGTGCGGTGCTAAAATCACCAGCTTCCCAGCTTTCAGGAACAGGCAGACTTGAATCAGAAAACCGAATTTTTCAACACAATTCTGGCATTTTACTGGGACATGCCCCATTTTTACGATTTTTTGTGCTTTCAGCCTCCTTCCAGTCAGTGACATCAATGGGCATGAAACCAACCCTGGATCCCAGCAACCACAACATTTCTGAAAAGTAGACAAAATTCTGAATTCAGCAAGGGGTAATTTGTGTAGATCCGACAAGGGTTTCCTACAGAAAATAACAACTGAATAAAAAAAATATTGAAATTGAGGTGAAAAAAACATCAATTGTTCTCTACGTTTTACTCTGTAACATTTTCCTGCAATGGCAGATTTTCAAAAGCAATATACCGTTACGTCTGCTGGACTCTTCTGGTTGCGGGGATATATAGGGCTTGTAGGTTCATCAAGAACTCTAGGTACCCAGAGCCAATAAATGACCTGCACCCTGCAGTGGGTTTTCATTCTATGCCAGGTATACAGCAATTCATTTACTGAAATATAAAGAGTAAAAAATAGCTATCAAGAAAACCTTTGTATTTCCAAAATGGGCACAAGATAAGGTGTTGAGAAGCAGTGGTTATTTGCACATCTCTGGATTCCGGGGTGCCCATACTAGCATGTGAATTACAGGGCATTTCACAAATAGACGTCTTTTTTACACACTGTCTTACATTTGGAAGGGAAAAATGTAGAGAAAGACAAGGGACAATAACACTTGTTTTGCTATTCTATGTTCCCCAAAGTCTCCCGATAAAAATGATACCTCACTTGTGTGGGTAGGCCTAGCGCCCGCGACAGGATATGCCCCAAAACACAACGTGGACACATCACAGAAAATAGAGCTGTTTTCAGCAAAGTGCCTACCTGTAGATTTTGGCCTCTAGCTCAGCCGGCAACTAGGGAAACCTACCAAACCTGTGCATTTCTGAAAACTAGAGACCTAGGGGAATCCAAGATGGGGTGACTTGTGTGGCTCGGACCAGGTTCTGTTACCCAGAATCCTTTGCAAACCTCAAAATTTGGCTAAAAAAACACATGTTCCTCAAATTTCTGTGGCAGAAAGTTCTGGAATCTGAGAGGAGCCACAAATTTCCTTCCACCCAGCGTTCCCCCAAGTCTCCCGATAAAAATGATACCTCACTTGTGTGTGTAGGCCTAGCGCCCGCGACAGGAAACGCCCCAAAGCGCAACGTGGACACATCCAAATTTTTTAAAGAAAACAGAGGTGTTTTTTGCAAAGTGCCTACCTGTAGATTTTGGCCTCTAGCTCAGCCGGCACCAAGGGAAACCTACCAAACCTGTGCATTTCTGAAAAATAGAGACCTAGGGGAATCCAAGATGGGGTGACTTGTGTGGCTCGGACCAGGTTCTGTTACCCAGAATCCTTTGCAAACCTCAAAATTTGGCTAAAAAACACATGTTCCTCATATTTCTGTGGCAGAAAGTTCTGGAATCTGAGAGGAGCCACATATTTCCTTCCACCCAGCGTTCCCCCAAGTCTCCCGATAAAAATGATACCTCACTTGTGTGGGTAGGCCTAGCGCCCGCGACAGGAAACGCCCCAAAGCGCAACGTGGACACATCCAAATTTTTGAAAGAAAACAGAGGTGTTTTTTGCAAAGTGCCTACCTGTAGATTTTGGCCTCTAGCTCAGCCGGCACCTAGGGAAACCTACCAAACCTGTGCATTTCTGAAAAATAAAGGCCTAGGGGAATCCAAGATGGGGTGACTTGTGTGGCTCGGACCAGGTTCTGTTACCCAGAATCCATTGCAAACCTAAAAATTTGGCTAAAAAAACACATGTTCCTCATATTTCTGTGGCAGAAAGTTCTGGAATCTGAAAGGAGCCACAAATTTCCTTACACCCAGGGTTCCCCCAAGTCTCCCGATAAAAATGATACCTCACTTGTGTGGGTAGGCCTAGCGCCCGCGACAGGAAACACCCCAAAGCGCAACGTGGACACATCCAAATTTTTTAAAGAAAACAGAGGTGTTTTTTGCAAAGTGCCTACCTTTAGATTTTGGCCTCTAGCTCAGCCGGCACCTAGGGAAACCTACCAAACCTGTGCATTTCTGAAAAATAGAGACCTAGGGGAATCCAAGATGGGGTGACTTGTGTGGCTCGGACCAGGTTCTGTTACCCAGAATCCTTTGCAAACCTCAAAATTTGGCTAAAAAAACACATGTATTTCATATTTCTGTGGCAGAAAGTTCTGGAATCTGAGAGGAGCCACAAATTTCCTTACACCCAGCGTTCCCCCAAGTCTCCCGATAAAAATGATACCTCACTTGTGTGGGTAGGCCTAGCGCCCGCGACAGGAAACACCCCAAAGCGCAACGTGGACACTTCCAAATTTTTAAAAGAAAACAGAGGTGTTTTTTGCAAAGTGCCTACCTGTAGATTTTGGCCTCTAGCTCAGCCGGCACCTAGGGAAACCTACGAAACCTGTGCATTTCTGAAAACTATAGACCTAGGGGAATCCAAGATGGGGTGACTTGTGTGGCTCGGACCAGGTTCTGTTACCCAGAATCCTTTGCAAACCTCAAAATCTGGCTAAAAAAACACATGTTCCTCACATTTCTGTGGCAGAAAGTTCTGGCATCTGAGAGGAGACACAAATTTCCTTCCACCCAGCGTTCCCCCAAGTCTCCCGATAAAAATGATACCTCACTTGTGTGTGTAGGCCTAGCGCCCGCGACAGGAAACGCCCCAAAGCGCAACGTGGACACATCCAAATTTTTGAAAGAAAACAGAGGTGTTTTTTGCAAAGTGCCTACCTGTAGATTTTTGCCTCTAGCTCAGCCGGCACCTAGGGAAACCTACCAAACCTGTGCATTTCTGAAAACTAGAGACCTAGGGGAATCCAAGATGGGGTGACTTGTTTGGCTCGGACCAGGTTCTGTTACCCAAAATCCTTTGCAACCCTCAAAATTTGGCTAAAAAAACACATGTTCCTCACATTTCTGTGGCAGAAAGTTCTGGAATCTGAGAGGAGCCACAAAATTCCTTCCACCCAGCGTTCCCCCAAGTCTCCCGATAAAAATGATACCTCACTTGTGTGGGTAGGCCTAGCGCCCGCGACAGGAAACACCCCAAAGCGCAACGTGGACACATCACAGAAAATAGAGCTGTTTTCAGCAAAGTGCCTACCTGTAGATTTTGGCCTCTAGCTCAGCCGGCAACTAGGGAAACCTACCAAACCTGTGCATTTCTGAAAACTAGAGACCTAGGGGAATCCAAGATGGGGTGACTTGTGTGGCTCGGACCAGGTTCTGTTACCCAGAATCCTTTGCAAACCTCAAAATTTGGCTAAAAAAACACATGTTCCTCACATTTCTGTGGCAGAAAGTTCTGGAATCTGAGAGGAGCCACAAATTTCCTTCCACCCAGCGTTCCCCCAAGTCTCCCGATAAAAATGATACCTCACTTGTGTGTGTAGGCCTAGCGCCCGCGACAGGAAACGCCCCAAAGCGCAACGTGGACACATCCAAATTTTTTAAAGAAAACAGAGGTGTTTTTTGCAAAGTGCCTACCTGTAGATTTTGGCCTCTAGCTCAGCCGGCACCAAGGGAAACCTACCAAACCTGTGCATTTCTGAAAAATAGAGACCTAGGGGAATCCAAGATGGGGTGACTTGTGTGGCTCGGACCAGGTTCTGTTACCCAGAATCCTTTGCAAACCTCAAAATTTGGCTAAAAAACACATGTTCCTCATATTTCTGTGGCAGAAAGTTCTGGAATCTGAGAGGAGCCACATATTTCCTTCCACCCAGCGTTCCCCCAAGTCTCCCGATAAAAATGATACCTCACTTGTGTGGGTAGGCCTAGCGCCCGCGACAGGAAACGCCCCAAAGCGCAACGTGGACACATCCAAATTTTTGAAAGAAAACAGAGGTGTTTTTTGCAAAGTGCCTACCTGTAGATTTTGGCCTCTAGCTCAGCCGGCACCTAGGGAAACCTACCAAACCTGTGCATTTCTGAAAAATAAAGACCTAGGGGAATCCAAGATGGGGTGACTTGTGTGGCTCGGACCAGGTTCTGTTACCCAGAATCCATTGCAAACCTCAAAATTTGGCTAAAAAAACACATGTTCCTCATATTTCTGTGGCAGAAAGTTCTGGAATCTGAGAGGAGCCACAAATTTCCTTACACCCAGCGTTCCCCCAAGTCTCCCGATAAAAATGATACCTCACTTGTGTGGGTAGGCCTAGCGCCCGCGACAGGAAACGCCCCAAAGCGCAACGTGGACACATCCAAATTTTTTAAAGAAAACAGAGGTGTTTTTTGCAAAGTGCCTACCTTTAGATTTTGGCCTCTAGCTCAGCCGGCACCTAGGGAAACCTACCAAACCTGTGCATTTCTGAAAAATAGAGACCTAGGGGAATCCAAGATGGGGTGACTTGTGTGGCTCGGACCAGGTTCTGTTACCCAGAATCCTTTGCAAACCTCAAAATTTGGCTAAAAAAACACATGTTCCTCATATTTCTGTGGCAGAAAGTTCTGGAATCTGAGAGGAGCCACAAATTTCCTTACACCCAGCGTTCCCCCAAGTCTCCCGATAAAAATGATACCTCACTTGTGTGGGTAGGCCTAGCGCCCGCGACAGGAAACACACCAAAGCGCAACGTGGACACTTCCAAATTTTTAAAAGAAAACAGAGGTGTTTTTTGCAAAGTGCCTACCTGTAGATTTTGGCCTCTAGCTCAGCCGGCACCTAGGGAAACCTACGAAACCTGTGCATTTCTGAAAACTATAGACCTAGGGGAATCCAAGATGGGGTGACTTGTGTGGCTCGGACCAGGTTCTGTTACCCAGAATCCTTTGCAAACCTCAAAATCTGGCTAAAAAAACACATGTTCCTCACATTTCTGTGGCAGAAAGTTCTGGCATCTGAGAGGAGACACAAATTTCCTTCCACCCAGCGTTCCCCCAAGTCTCCCGATAAAAATGATACCTCACTTGTGTGTGTAGGCCTAGCGCCCGCGACAGGAAACGCCCCAAAGCGCAACGTGGACACATCCAAATTTTTGAAAGAAAACAGAGGTGTTTTTTGCAAAGTGCCTACCTGTAGATTTTTGCCTCTAGCTCAGCCGGCACCTAGGGAAACCTACCAAACCTGTGCATTTCTGAAAACTAGAGACCTAGGGGAATCCAAGATGGGGTGACTTGTGTGGCTCGGACCAGGTTCTGTTACCCAAAATCCTTTGCAACCCTCAAAATTTGGCTAAAAAAACACATGTTCCTCACATTTCTGTGGCAGAAAGTTCTGGAATCTGAGAGGAGCCACAAAATTCCTTCCACCCAGCGTTCCCCCAAGTCTCCCGATAAAAATGATACCTCACTTGTGTGGGTAGGCCTAGCGCCCGCGACAGGAAACACCCCAAAGCGCAACGTGGACACTTCCAAATTTTTACAAGAAAACAGAGGTGTTTTTTGCAAAGTGCCTACCTGTAGATTTTGGCCTCTAGCTCAGCCGGCACCTAGGAAACCTACGAAACCTGTGCATTTCTGAAAACTATAGACCTAGGGGAATCCAAGATGGGGTGACTTGTGTGGCTCGGACCAGGTTCTGTTACCCAGAATCCTTTGCAAACCTCAAAATCTGGCTAAAAAAACACATGTTCATTACATTTCTGTGGCAGAAAGTTCTGGCATCTGAGAGGAGACACAAATTTCCTTCCACCCAGCGTTCCCCCAAGTCTCCCGATAAAAATGATACCTCACTTGTGTGTGTAGGCCTAGCGCCCGCGACAGGAAACGCCCCAAAGCGCAACGTGGACACATCCAAATTTTTGAAAGAAAACAGAGGTGTTTTTTGCAAAGTGCCTACCTGTAGATTTTTGCCTCTAGCTCAGCCGGCACCTAGGGAAACCTACCAAACCTGTGCATTTCTGAAAACTAGAGACCTAGGGGAATCCAAGATGGGGTGACTTGTGTGGCTCGGACCAGGTTCTGTTACCCAAAATCCTTTGCAACCCTCAAAATTTGGCTAAAAAAACACATGTTCCTCACATTTCTGTGGCAGAAAGTTCTGGAATCTGAGAGGAGCCACAAAATTCCTTCCACCCAGCGTTCCCCCAAGTCTCCCGATAAAAATGATACCTCACTTGTGTGGGTAGGCCTAGCGCCCGCGACAGTAAATGCCCCAAAGCGCAACGTGGACACATCCAAATTTTTGAAAGAAAACAGAGGTGTTTTTTGCAAAGTGCCTACCTGTAGATTTGGCCTCTAGCTCAGCCGGCACCTAGGGAAACCTACCAAACCTGTGCATTTCTGAAAACTAGAGACCTAGGGGAATCCAAGATGGGGTGACTTGTGTGGCTCGGACCAGGTTCTGTTACCCAGAATCCTTTGGAATCCTCAAAATCTGGCTAAAAAAACACATGTTCCTCACATTTCTGTGGCAGAAAGTTCCGGAATCTGAGAGGAGCCACAAATTTCCTTCCAACCAGCGTTCCCCTAAGTCTCCTGATAAAAATGATACCTCACTTGTGTGGGTAGGCCTAGCGCCCGCGACAGGAAACGCCCCAAAGCGCAACGTGGACAAATGCAATTTTTTGAAAGAAAACAGAGGCGTTTTTAGCAAAGTGCCTACCTGTAGATTTTGGCCTCTAGCTCAGCCGGCACCTAGGGAAACCTACCAAACCTGTGCATTTCTGAAAACTAAAGACCTAGGGGAATCCAAGATGGGGTGACTTGTGTGGCTCGGACCAGGTTCTGTTACCCAGAATCTTTTGCAAACTTCAAAATTTGGCTACAAAAACACATGTTCCTCAGATTTCTGTGGCAGAAAGTTCTGGAATCTGAGAGGAGCCACAAATTTCCTTCCACCCAGCGTTCCCCCAAGTCTCCCGATAAAAATGATACCTCACTTGTGTGTGTAGGCCTAGCGCCCGCGACAGGAAACGGCCCAAAGCGCAACGTGGACATATCCAAATTTTTGAAAGAAAACAGAGGTGTTTTTTGCAAAGTGCCTACCTGTAGATTTTTGCCTCTAGCTCAGCCGGCACCTAGGGAAACCTACCAAACCTGTGCATTTCTGAAAACTATAGACCTAGGGGAATCCAAGATGGGGTGACTTGTGTGGCTCGGACCAGGTTCTGTTACCCAGAATCCTTTGCAAACCTCAAAATCTGGCTAAAAAAACACATGTTCCTCACATTTCTGTGGCAGAAAGTTCCGGAATCTGAGAGGAGCCACAAATTTCCTTCCAACCAGCATTCCCCCAAGTCTCCTGATAAAAATGATACCTCACTTGTGTGGGTAGGCCTAGCGCCCGCGACAGGAAACGCCCCAAATCGCAACGTGGACACATCCAAATTTTTGAAAGAAAACAGAGGTGTTTTTTGCAAAGTGCCTACCTGTAGATTTTTGCCTCTAGCTCAGCCGGCACCTAGGGAAACCTACCAAACCTGTGTATTTCTGAAAACTAGAGACCTAGAGGAATCCAAGATGGGGTGACTTGTGTGGCTCGGACCAGGTTCTGTTACCCAAAATCCTTTGCAACCCTCAAAGTTTGGCTAAAAAAACACATGTTCCTCACATTTCTGTGGCAGGAAGTTCTGGAATCTGAGAGGAGCCACAAATTTCCTTCCACCCAGCATTCCCCCAAGTCTCCCGATAAAAATGATACCTCACTTGTGTGGGTAGGCCTAGCGCCCGCGACAGTAAATGCCCCAAAGCGCAACGTGGACACATCCAAATTTTTGAAAGAAAACAGAGATGTTTTTTGCAAAGTGCCTACCTGTAGATTTTGGCCTCTAGCTCAGCCGGCACCTAGGGAAACCTACCAAACCTGTGCATTTCTGAAAACTAGAGACCTAGGGGAATCCAAGATGGGGTGACTTGTGTGGCTCGGACCAGGTTCTGTTACCCAGAATCCTTTGGAAACCTCAAAATCTGGCTAAAAAAACACATGTTCCTCACATTTCTGTGGCAGAAAGTTCCGGAATCTGAGAGGAGCCACAAATTTCCTTCCAACCAGCGTTCCCCCAAGTCTCCTGATAAAAATGATACCTCACTTGTGTGGGTAGGCCTAGCGCCCGCGACAGGAAACGCCCCAAAGCGCAACGTGGACACATGCAATTTTTTTAAAGAAAACAGAGGTGTTTTTAGCAAAGTGCCTACCTGTAGATTTTGGCCTCTAGCTCAGCCGGCACCTAGGGAAACCTACCAAACCTGTGCATTTCTGAAAACTAAAGACCTAGGGGAATCCAAGATGGGGTGACTTGTGTGGCTCGGACCAGGTTCTGTTACCCAGAATCCTTTGCAAACCTCAACATCTGGCTAAAAAAACACATGTTCCTCACATTTCTGTGGCAGAAAGTTCTGGAATCTGAGAGGAGCCACAAAATTCCTTCCACCCAGCGTTCCCCCAAGTCTCCTGATAAAAATGATACCTCACTTGTGTGGGTAGGCCTAGCGCCCGCGACAGGAAACGCCCCAAAGCGCAACGTGAACACATGCAATTTTTTGAAAGAAAACAGAGGTGTTTTTAGCAAAGTGCCTACCTGTAGATTTTGGCCTCTAGCTCAGCCGGCACCTAGGGAAACCTACCAAACCTGTGCATTTCTGAAAACTAAAGACCTAGGGGAATCCAAGATGGGGTGACTTGTGTGGCTCGGACCAGGTTCTGTTACCCAGAATCCTTTGCAAACCTCAAAATTTTGCTAAAAAAACACATGTTCCTCACATTTCTGTGCCAGAAAGTTCTGGAATCTGGGAGGAGCCACAAAATTCCTTCCACCCAGCGTTCCCCCAAGTCTCCCGATAAAAATGATACCTCACTTGTGTGTGTAGGCCTAGCGCCCGCGACAGGAAACGGCCCAAAACGCAACGTGGACACATCAAAATTTTTGAAAGAAAACAGAGGTGTTTTTTGCAAAGTGCCTACCTGTAGATTTTTGCCTCTAGCTCAGCCGGCACCTAGGGAAACCTACCAAACCTGTGCATTTCTGAAAACTAGAGACCTAGGGGAATCCAAGATGGGGTGACTTGTGTGGCTCGGACCAGGTTCTGTTACCCAGAATCCTTTGCAAACCTCAAAATTTGGCTAAAAAAACACATGTTCCTCATATTTCTGTGGCAGAAAGTTCTGGAATCTGAGAGGAGCCACAAATTTCCTTCCACCCAGCGTTCCCCCAAGTCTCCGGATAAAAATGATACCTCAGTTGTGTGGGTATGCCTAGCGCCCGCGACAGGAAACGCCCCAAAGCGCAACGTGGACACATCAAAAATTTTGAATGAAAACAGAGGTTTTTTTGCAAAGTGCCTACCTGTAGATTTTGGCCTCTAGCTCAGACGGCACCTAGGGAAACCTACCAAACCTGTGCATTTCTGAAAACTATAGACCTAGGGGAATCCAAGATGGGGTGACTTGTGTGGCTCGGACCAGGTTCTGTTACCCAGAATCCTTTGCAACCTCAAAATCTGGCTAAAAAAACACATGTTCCTCACATTTCTGTGGCAGAAAGTTCTGGAATCTGAGAGGAGCCACAAATTTCCTTCCACCTAGCGTTCCCCCAAGTCTCCCGATAAAAATGATACCTCACTTGTGTGGGTAGGCCTAGCGCCCGCGACAGTAAATGCCCCAAAGCGCAACGTGGACACATCCACATTTTTGAAAGAAAACAGAGGTGTTTTTTGCAAAGTGCCTACCTGTAGATTTTGGCCTCTAGCTCAGCCGGCACCTAGGGAAACCTACCAAACCTGTGCATTTCTGAAAACTAGAGACCTAGGGGAATCCAAGATGGGGTGACTTGTGTGGCTCGGACCAGGTTCTGTTACCCAGAATCCTTTGGAAACCTCAAAATCTGGCTAAAAAAAAAAACATGTTCCTCACATTTCTGTGGCAGAAAGTTCCGGAATCTGAGAGGAGCCACAAATTTCATTCCAACCAGCGTTCCCCCAAGTCTCCTGATAAAAATGATACCTCACTTGTGTGGGTAGGCCTAGCGCCCGCGACAGGAAACGCCCCAAAGCGCAACGTGGACACATGCAATTTTTTTAAAGAAAACAGAGGTGTTTTTAGCAAAGTGCCTACCTGTAGATTTTGGCCTCTAGCTCAGCCGGCACCTAGGGAAACCTACCAAACCTGTGCATTTCTGAAAACTAAAGACCTAGGGGAATCCAAGATGGGGTGACTTGTGTGGCTCGGACCAGGTTCTGTTACCCAGAATCCTTTGGAAACCTCAAAATCTGGCTAAAAAAACACATGTTCCTCACATTTCTGTGGCAGAAAGTTCTGGAATCTGGGAGGAGCCACAAAATTCCTCCCACCCAGCGTTCCCCCAAGTCTCCCGATAAAAATGATATCTCACTTGTGTGTGTAGGCCTAGCGCCCGCGACAGGAAACGGCCCAAAACGCAACTTGGACACATCAAAATCTTTGAAAGAAAACAGAGGTGTTTTTTGCAAAGTGCCTACCTGTAGATTTTTGCCTCTAGCTCAGCCGGCACCTAGGGAAACCTACCAAACCTGTGCATTTCTGAAAACTAGAGACCTAGGGGAATCCAAGATGGGGTGACTTGTGTGGCTCGGACCAGGTTCTGTTACCCAGAATCCTTTGCAACCTCAAAATCTGGCTAAAAAAACACATGTTCCTCACATTTCTGTGGCAGAAAGTTCTGGAATCTGAGAGGAGCCACAAATTTCCTTCCACCTAGCGTTCCCCCAAGTCTCCCGATAAAAATGATACCTCACTTGTGAGGGTAGGCCTAGCGCCCGCGACAGTAAATGCCCCAAAGCGCAACGTGGACACATCCACATTTTTGAAAGAAAACAGAGGTGTTTTTTGCAAAGTGCCTACCTGTGGATTTTGGCCTCTAGCTCAGCCGGCACCTAGGGAAACCTACCAAACCTGTGCATTTCTGAAAACTAGAGACCTAGGGGAATCCAAGATGGGGTGACTTGTGTGGCTCGGACCAGGTTCTGTTACCCAGAATCCTTTGGAAACCTCAAAATCTGGCTAAAAAAAAAAACATGTTCCTCACATTTCTGTGGCAGAAAGTTCCGGAATCTGAGAGGAGCCACAAATTTCCTTCCAACCAGCGTTCCCCCAAGTCTCCTGATAAAAATGATACCTCACTTGTGTGGGTAGGCCTAGCGCCCGCGACAGGAAACGCCCCAAAGCGCAACGTGGACACATGCAATTTTTTGAAAGAAAACAGAGGTGTTTTTAGCAAAGTGCCTACCTGTAGATTTTGGCCTCTAGCTCAGCCGGCACCTAGGGAAACCTACCAAACCTGTGCATTTCTGAAAACTAAAGACCTAGGGGAATCCAAGATGGGGTGACTTGTGTGGCTCGGACCAGGTTCTGTTACCCAGAATCCTTTGCAAACCTCAACATCTGGCTAAAAAAACACATGTTCCTCACATTTCTGTGGCAGAAAGTTCTGGAATCTGAGAGGAGCCACAAATTTCCTTCCAACCAGCATTCCCCCAAGTCTCCTGATAAAAATGATACCTCACTTGTGTGGGTAGGCCTAGCGCCCGCGACAGGAAACGCCCCAAAGCGCAACGTGGACACATCCAAATTTTTTTAAGAAAACAGAGGTGTTTTTTGCAAAGTGCCTACCTGTAGATTTTGGCCTCTAGCTCAGCCGGCACCTAGGGAAACCTACCAAACCTGTGCATTTCTGAAAACTAGAGACCTAGGGGAATCCAAGATGGGGTGACTTGTGTGGCTCGGACCAGGTTCTGTTACCCAGAATCCTTTGGAAACCTCAAAATCTGGCTAAAAAAACACATGTTCCTCACATTTCTGTGGCAGAAAGTTCTGGAATCTGAGAGGAGCCACAAAATTCCTTCCACCCAGCGTTCCCCCAAGTCTCCTGATAAAAATGATACCTCACTTGTGTGGGTAGGCCTAGCGCCCGCGACAGGAAACGCCCCAAAGCGCAACGTGGACACATGCAATTTTTTGAAAGAAAACAGAGGTGTTTTTAGCAAAGTGCCTACCTGTAGATTTTGGCCTCTAGCTCAGCCGGCACCTAGGGAAACCTACCAAACCTGTGCATTTCTGAAAACTAAAGACCTAGGGGAATCCAAGATGGGGTGACTTGTGTGGCTCGGACCAGGTTCTGTTACCCAGAATCCTTTGCAAACCTCAAAATTTGGCTAAAAAAACACATGTTCCTCACATTTCTGTGGCAGAAAGTTCTGGAATCTGAGAGGAGCCACAGAATTCCTTCCACCCAGCGTTCCCCCAAGTCTCCCGATAAAAATGATACCTCACTTGTGTGTGTAGGCCTAGCGACCGCGACAGGAAACGGCCCAAAACGCAACGTGGACACATCAAAATTTTTGAAAGAAAACAGAGGTGTTTTTTGCAAAGTGCCTACCTATAGATTTTTGTCTCTAGCTCAGCCGGCACCTAGGGAAACCTACCAAACCTGTGCATTTCTGAAAACTAGAGACCTAGGGGAATCCAAGATGGGGTGACTTGTGTGGCTCGGACCAGGTTCTGTTACCCAGAATCCTTTGCAAACCTCAAAATTTGGCTGAAAAAACACATGTTCCTCATATTTCTGTGGCAGAAAGTTCTGGAATCTGAGAGGAGCCACAAATTTCCTTCCACCCAGCGTTCCCCCAAGTCTCCCGATAAAAATGATACCTCACTTGTGTGGGTAGGCCTAGCGCCCGCGACAGGAAACGCCCCAAAGCGCAACGTGGACACATCAAAAAGTTTGAAAGAAAACAGAGGTGTTTTTTGCAAAGTGCCTACCTGTAGATTTTGGCCTCTAGCTCAGCCGGCACCTAGGGAAACCTACCAAACCTGTGCATTTCTGAAAACTATAGACCTAGGGGAATCCAAGATGGGGTGACTTGTGTGGCTCGGACCAGGTTCTGTTACCCAGAATCCTTTGCAAACCTCAAAATCTGGCTAAAAAAACACATGTTCCTCACATTTCTGTGGCAGAAAGTTCTGGAATCTGAGAGGAGCCACAAATTTCCTTCCACCTAGCGTTCCCCCAAGTCTCCCGATAAAAATTATAACTCACTTGTGTGGGTAGGCCTAGCGCCCGCGACAGTAAATGCCCCAAAGCGCAACGTGGACACATCCAAATTTTTTAAAGAAAACAGAGGTGTTTTTTGCAAAGTGCCTACCTGTAGATTTTGGCCTCTAGCTCAGCCGGCACCTAGGGAAACCTACCAAACCTGTGCATTTCTGAAAACTATAGACCTAGGGGAATCCAAGATGGGGTGACTTGTGTGGCTCGGACCAGGTTCTGTTACCCAGAATCCTTTGGAAACCTCAAAATCTGGCTAAAAAAACACATGTTCCTCACATTTCTGTGGCAGAAAGTTCCGGAATCTGAGAGGAGCCACAAATTTCCTTCCAACCAGCGTTCCCCCAAGTCTCCTGATAAAAATGATACCTCACTTGTGTGGGTAGGCCTAGCGCCCGCGACAGGAAACGCCCCAAAGCGCAACGTGGACACATGCAATTTTTTGAAAGAAAACAGAGGTGTTTTTAGCAAAGTGCCTACCTTTAGATTTTGGCCTCTAGCTCAGCCGGCACCTAGGGAAACCTACCAAACCTGTGCATTTCTGAAAACTAAAGACCTAGGGGAATCCAAGATGGGGTGACTTGTGTGGCTCGGACCAGGTTCTGTTACCCATAATCCTTTGCAAACCTCAAAATTTGGCTAAAAAAACACATGTTCCTCACATTTCTGTGGCAGAAAGTTCTGGAATCTGAGAGGAGCCACAAAATTCCTTCCACCCAGCGTTCCCCCAAGTCTCCCGATAAAAATGATACCTCACTTGTGTGTGTAGGCCTAGCGCCCGCGACAGGAAACGACCCAAAGCGCAACGTGGACACATGCAATTTTTTTAAAGAAAACAGAGGTGTTTTTTGCAAAGTGCCTACCTGTAGGTTTTGGCCTCTAGCTCAGCCGGCACCTCGGGAAACCTACCAAACCTGTGCATTTCTGAAAACTAAAGACCTAGGGGAATCCAAGATGGTCTGACTTGTGTGGCTCGGACCAGGTTGTGTTACCCAGAATCCCTTGCAAACCTCAAAATTTGGCTAAAAAAACACATCTTCCTCACTTTTCTGTGGCAGAAAGTTGTGGAATCTGAGAGGAGTCACAAATTTCCTTCCACCCAGCGTTCCCCCAAGTCTCCCGATAAAAGTGATACCTCACTTGTGTGGGTAGGCCTACCGCCCGCGACAGGAAACGCCCCAAAGCGCAACGTGGACACATCCAAATTTTTTGAAGAAAACAGAGGTGTTTTTTGCAAAGTGCCTACCTGTAGATTTTGGCCTCTAGCTCAGCCGGCACCTAGGGAAACCTACCAAACCTGTGCATTTCTGAAAACTAGAGACCTAGGGGAATCCAAGATGGGGTGACTTGTGTGGCTCAGACCAGGTTCTGTTACCCAGAATCCTTTGGAAACCTCAAAATCTGGCTAAAAAAACACATGTTCCTCACATTTCTGTGGCAGAAAGTTCTGGAATCTGAGAGGAGCCACAAAATTCCTTCCACCCAGCGTTCCCCCAAGTCTCCTAATAAAAATGATACCTCACTTGTGTGGGTAGGCCTAGCGCCCGCGACAGGAAACGCCCCAAAGCGCAACGTGGACACATGCAATTTTTTGAAAGAAAACAGAGGTGTTTTTAGCAAAGTGCCTACCTGTAGATTTTGGCCTCTAGCTCAGCCGGCACCTAGGGAAACCTACCAAACCTGTGCATTTCTGAAAACTAAAGACCTAGGGGAATCCAAGATGGGGTGACTTGTGTGGCTCGGACCAGGTTCTGTTACCCAGAATCCTTTGCAAACCTCAAAATTTGGCTAAAAAAACACATGTTCCTCATATTTCTGTGGAAGAAAGTTCTGGAATCTGAGAGGAGCCACAAATTTCCTTCCACCCAGCGTTCCCCCAAGTCTCCCGATAAAAATGATACCTCACTTGTGTGGGTAGGCCTAGCGCCCGCGACAGGAAACGCCCCAAAGCGCAACGTGGACACATTAAAAATTTTGAAAGAAAACAGAGGTGTTTTTTGCAAAGTGCCTACCTGTAGATTTTGGCCTCTAGCTCAGCCGGCACCTAGGGAAACCTACCAAACCTGTGCATTTCTGAAAACTATAGACCTAGGGGAATCCAAGATGGGGTGACTTGTGTGGCTCGGACCAGGTTCTGTTACCCAGAATCCTTTGCAAACCTCAAAATCTGGCTAAAAAAACACATGTTCCTCATATTTCTGTGGCAGAAAGTTCTGGAATCTGAGAGGAGCCACAAATTTCCTTCCACCCAGCGTTCCCCCAAGTCTCCTGATAAAAATGATACCTCAATTGTGTGGGTAGGCCTAGCGCCCGCGACAGGAAACGCCCCAAAGCGCAACGTGGACACATGCAATTTTTTTAAAGAAAACAGAGGTGTTTTTTGCAAAGTGCCTACCTGTAGATTTTTGCCTCTAGCTCAGCCGGCACCTAGGGAAACCTACCAAACCTGTGCATTTCTGAAAACTATAGACCTAGGGGAATCCAAGATGGGGTGACTTGTGTGGCTCGGACCAGGTTCTGTTACCCAGAATCCTTTGCAAACCTCAAAATCTGGCTAAAAAAACACATGTTCCTCACATTTCTGTGGCAGAAAGTTCTGGAATCTGAGAGGAGCCACAAATTTCCTTCCACCCAGCGTTCCCCCAAGTCTCCTGATAAAAATGATACCTCACTTGTGTGGGAAGGCCTAGCGCCCGCGACAGGAAACGCCCCAAAGCGCAACGTGTACACATGCAATTTTTTGAAAGAAAACAGAGGTGTTTTTTGCAAAGTGCCTACCTGTAGATTTTGGCCTCTAGCTCAGCCGGCACCTAGGGAAACCTACCAAACCTGTGCATTTCTGAAAACTAGAGACCTAGGGGAATCCAAGATGGGGTGACTTGTGTGGCTCGGACCAGGTTCTGTTACCCAGAATCCTTTGGAAACCTCAAAATCTGGCTAAAAAAACACATGTTCCTCACATTTCTGTGTCAGAAAGTTCCGGAATCTGAGAGGAGCCACAAATTTCCTTCCAACCAGCGTTCCCCCAAGTCTCCTGATAAAAATGATACCTCACTTGTGTGGGTAGGCCTGGCGCCCGCGACAGGAAACGCCCCAAAGCGCAACGTGGACACATGCAATTTTTTGAAAGAAAACAGAGGTGTTTTTAGCAAAGTGCCTACCTGTAGATTTTGGCCTCTAGCTCAGCCGGCACCTAGGGAAACCTACCAAACCTGTGCATTTCTGAAAACTAAAGACCTAGGGGAATCCAAGATGGGGTGACTTGTGTGGCTCGGACCAGGTTCTGTTACCCAGAATCCTTTGCAAACCTCATAATTTGGCTAAATAAACACATGTTCCTCACATTTCTGTGTCAGAAAGTTCTGGAATCTGAGAGGAGCCACAAAATTCCTTCCACCCAGCGTTCCCCTAAGTCTCCCGATAAAAATGATACCTCACTTGTGTGTGTAGGCCTAGCGCCCGCGACAGGAAACGGCCCAAAGCGCAACGTGGACACATCCAAATTTTTGAAAGAAAACAGAGGTGTTTTTTGCAAAGTGCCTACCTGTAGATTTTTGCCTCTAGCTCAGCCGGCACCTAGGGAAACCTACCAAACCTGTGCATTTCTGAAAACTAGAGACCTAGGGGAATCCAAGATGGGGTGACTTGTGTGGCTCGGACCAGGTTCTGTTACCCAGAATCCTTTGCAAACCAAAAAATGTGGCTAAAAAAACACATGTTCCTCATATTTCTGTGGCAGAAAGTTCTGGAATCTGAGAGGAGCCACAAATTTCCTTCCACCTAGCGTTCCCCCAAGTCTCCCGATAAAAATTATACCTCACTTGTGTGGGTAGGCCTAGCGCCCGCGACAGTAAATGCCCCAAAGCGCAACGTGGACACATCCAAATTTTTGAAAGAAAACAGAGGTGTTTTTTGCAAAGTGCCTACCTGTAGATTTTGGCCTCTAGCTCAGCCGGCACCTAGGGAAACCTACCAAACCTGTGCATTTCTGAAAACTATAGACCTAGGGGAATCCAAGATGGGGTGACTTGTGTGGCTCGGACCAGGTTCTGTTACCCAGAATCCTTTGGAAACCTCAAAATCTGGCTAAAAAAACACATGTTCCTCACATTTCTGTGGCAGAAAGTTCCGGAATCTGAGAGGAGCCACAAATTTCCTTCCACCCAGCGTTCCCCCAAGTCTCCTGATAAAAATGATACCTCACTTGTGTGGGTAGGCCTAGCGCCCGCGACAGGAAACGCCCCAAAGCGCAACGTGGACACATGCAATTTTTTTAAAGAAAACAGAGGTGTTTTTTGCAAAGTGCCTACCTGTAGATTTTTGCCTCTAGCTCAGCCGGCACCTAGGGAAACCTACCAAACCTGTGCATTTCTGAAAACTATAGACCTAGGGGAATCCAAGATGGGGTGACTTGTGTGGCTCGGACCAGGTTCTGTTACCCAGAATCCTTTGCAAACCTCAAAATCTGGCTAAAAAAACACATGTTCCTCACATTTCTGTGGCAGAAAGTTCTGGAATCTGAGAGGAGCCACAAATTTCCTTCCACCCAGCGTTCCCCCAAGTCTCCTGATAAAAATGATACCTCACTTGTGTGGGAAGGCCTAGCGCCCGCGACAGGAAACGCCCCAAAGCGCAACGTGTACACATGCAATTTTTTGAAAGAAAACAGAGGTGTTTTTTGCAAAGTGCCTACCTGTAGATTTTGGCCTCTAGCTCAGCCGGCACCTAGGGAAACCTACCAAACCTGTGCATTTCTGAAAACTAGAGACCTAGGGGAATCCAAGATGGGGTGACTTGTGTGGCTCGGACCAGGTTCTGTTACCCAGAATCCTTTGGAAACCTCAAAATCTGGCTAAAAAAACACATGTTCCTCACATTTCTGTGTCAGAAAGTTCCGGAATCTGAGAGGAGCCATAAATTTCCTTCCAACCAGCGTTCCCCCAAGTCTCCTGATAAAAATGATACCTCACTTGTGTGGGTAGGCCTGGCGCCCGCGACAGGAAACGCCCCAAAGCGCAACGTGGACACATGCAATTTTTTGAAAGAAAACAGAGGTGTTTTTAGCAAAGTGCCTACCTGTAGATTTTGGCCTCTAGCTCAGCCGGCACCTAGGGAAACCTACCAAACCTGTGCATTTCTGAAAACTAAAGACCTAGGGGAATACAAGATGGGGTGACTTGTGTGGCTCGGACCAGGTTCTGTTACCCAGAATCCTTTGCAAACCTCATAATTTGGCTAAAAAAACACATGTTCCTCACATTTCTGTGTCAGAAAGTTCTGGAATCTGAGAGGAGCCACAAAATTCCTTCCACCCAGCGTTCCCCTAAGTCTCCCGATAAAAATGATACCTCACTTGTGTGTGTAGGCCTAGCGCCCGCGACAGGAAACGGCCCAAAGCGCAACGTGGACACATCCAAATTTTTGAAAGAAAACAGAGGTGTTTTTTGCAAAGTGCCTACCTGTAGATTTTTGCCTCTAGCTCAGCCGGCACCTAGGGAAACCTACCAAACCTGTGCATTTCTGAAAACTAGAGACCTAGGGGAATCCAAGATGGGGTGACTTGTGTGGCTCGGACCAGGTTCTGTTACCCAGAATCCTTTGCAAACCTCAAAATTTGGCTAAAAAAACACATGTTCCTCATATTTCTGTGGCAGAAAGTTCTGGAATCTGAGAGGAGCCACAAATTTCCTTCAACCCAGCGTTCCCCCAAGTCTCCCGATAAAAGTGATACCTCACTTGTGTGTGTAGGCCTAGCGCCCGCGACAGGAAACGCCCCAAAGCGCAACGTGGACACATGCAATTTTTTTAAAGAAAACAGAGGTGTTTTTTGCAAAGTGCCTACCTGTAGATTTTGGCCTCTAGCTCAGCCGGCACCTAGGGAAACCTACCAAACCTGTGCATTTCTGAAAACTAAAGACCTAGGGGAATCCAAGATGGGGTGACTTGTGTGGCTCGGACCAGGTTGTGTTACCCAGAATCCCTTGCAAACCTCAAAATTTGGCTAAAAAAACACATGTTCCTCATATTTCTGTGGCAGAAAGTTCTGGAATCTGAGAGGAGCCACTAATTTCCTTCCACCCAGCGTTCCCCCAAGTCTCCCGATAAAAATGATACCTCACTTGTGTGGGTAGGCCTAGCGCCCGCGACAGGAAACGCCCCAAAGCGCAACGTGGACACATCAAAAATTTTGAAAGAAAACAGAGGTGTTTTTTGCAAAGTGCCTACCTGTAGATTTTGGCCTCTAGCTCAGCCGGCACCTAGGGAAACCTACCAAACCTGTGCATTTCTGAAAACTATAGACCTAGGGGAATCCAAGATGGGGTGACTTGTGTGGCTCGGACCAGGTTCTGTTTCCCAGAATCCTTTGCAAACCTCAAAATCTGGCTAAAAAAACACATGTTCCTCACATTTCTGTGCCAGAAAGTTCTGGAATCTGAGAGGAGCCACAAATTTCCTTCCACCCAGCGTTCCCCCAAGTCTCCTGATAAAAATGATACCTCACTTGTGTGGGTAGGCCTAGCGCCCACGACAGGAAACGCCCCAAAGCGCAACGTGTACACATGCAATTTTTTGAAAGAAAACAGAGGTGTTTTTTGCAAAGTGCCTACCTGTAGATTTTGGCCTCTAGCTCAGCCGGCACCTAGGGAAACCTACCAAACCTGTGCATTTCTGAAAACTAAAGACCTAGGGGAATCCAAGATGGGGTGACTTGTGTGGCTCGGACCAGGTTGTGTTACCCAGAATCCTTTGCAAACCTCAAAATTTGGCTAAAAAAACACATCTTCCTCACTTTTCTGTGGCAGAAAGTTCTGGAATCTGAGAGGAGTCACAAATTTCCTTCCACCCAGCGTTCCCCCAAGTCTCCCGATAAAAGTGATACCTCACTTGTGTGGGTAGGCCTACCGCCCGCGACAGGAAACGCCCCAAAGCGCAACGTGGACACATCCAAATTTTTTGAAGAAAACAGAGGTGTTTTTTGCAAAGTGCCTACCTGTAGATTTTGGCCTCTAGCTCAGCCGGCACCTAGGGAAACTTACCAAACCTGTGCATTTCTGAAAACTAAAGACCTAGGGGAATCCAAGATGGGGTGACTTGTGTGGCTCGGACCAGGTTCTGTTACCCAGAATCCTTTGCAAACCTCAAAATTTGGCTAAAAAAACACATGTTCCTCACATTTCTGTGGCAGAAAGTTCTGGAATCTGAGAGGAGCCACAAATTTCCTTCCACCCAGCGTTCCCCCAAGTCTCCTGATAAAAATGATACCTTACTTGTGTGGGTAGGCCTAGCCCCCGCGACAGGAACTGGCCCAAAACACAACGTGGACACATCACATTTTTTCATAGAAAACAGTGCCTACCTGTGGATTTTGGCCTCTAGCTCAGCCGACACCTAGGGAAACCTAGCAAACCAGCGCATTTTTGAAAACTAGAGACCCAGGGGAATCCAAGATGGGGTGAATTGTGTGGCTCTGACCAGGTTCTGTTACCCAGAATCCTTTGCAAACCTCACAATTTGGCTAACAAAACACATTTTCCTCACATTTCGGTGACAGAAAGTTCTGGAATCTGAGAGGAGCCACAAATTTCCTTCCACCTAGCGTTCCCCCAAGTCTCCCGATGAAAATCATACCTCACTTGTGTGGGTAGGCCTAGCGCCCCCGATAGGAAATGGCCCAAAACACAACATGGACACATCAAATTTTTTCATAGAAAACATTGCCTACCTGTGGATTTTGGCCTCTAGCTCAGCCGGCACCAGGTGGGGCAGAAATGGCCTAAAATAAATTTGTCCCCCACCCCCCAACCCCCCCCGCGAGCGACCCTTGCCTACAAGGTCGCTCCCCTTGCGTGACGGCGCAAAAAAAAGATCCCTGGTGCCTAGTGGTTTCTGCCCCCCTTGGGGGCAGATTGACCTACAATCGGCCAATCTGCCCCCAAGGGGGGCAGAAATGGTCTAAATACAATTTGCCCCCCAGGGGAGCGACCCTTGCCTGATGGGTCGCTCCCCATCTCTAAAAAAACAAACAAACAAAAAAGAAAACACAAAAAAACTATTTGCCCTGGCGCCTAGAGGTTTCTGCCCCCCCTGGGGGCAGATCGGCTTAATACCAATAGGCCGATCTGCCCCCAATGGCCTAAAATAAATTTGCCCCCCCACCCCTCCTGGGGAGCGACCCTTGCCTACAAGGTCGCTCCCCTTGCGTGACCGCGCAAAAAAAAGATCCCTGGTGCCTAGTGGTTTCTGCCCCCCTTGGGGGCAGATTGACCTACAATCAGCCAATCTGCCCCCAAGGGGGGCAGAAATGGTCTAAATACAATTTTTCCCGAGGGGAGCGACCCTTGCCTGATGGGTCGCTCCCCATCTCTAAAAAAACAAACAAACAAAAAAAACACAAAAAAACTATTTGCCCTGGTGCCTAGAGGTTTCTGCCCCCCCTGGGGGCAGATCGGCCTAATACCAATAGGCCGATCTGCCCCCAGGGGGAGCAGAAATGGCCTAAAATAAATGTGCCCCCCCGCCACCCCCTGGGGAGCGACCCTTGCCTACAAGGTCCTCCCCTTGCGTGACGGCCACTTTTGTTTTGCCTGAGCCCTTGGTGGTAGGTGTTGGGCAACCTTTTCTGTTTTGGAGGTGGGGGAATGTCTTTGCCCTCGCTCCTTGGGACACTGGCAGCCCCGTTGCTTGGCGCACTCCAAAATCCCACTATTGCTGGCACTACTGTGCCCGGTGATATGGTGGCCGAGGTGCTGGGTTGGGACCTGGAAAGGTGGGCTCTAGGGGATGGACAGGGGGGAGGTGTAGGGAAGAGGTCAACATTTGATAGGAAAAGCTTTTTAGACACAATGGGACGGGTAGATGGAGGGAGTTTGGGAGTGGAGGAAGAGGAAGTGGATGTAGGAGGTGTACGTTTGCTGACTTTGGGTGAAGGTGCATGGGCCGGGGTCTGTTGTGAGGTGGATGGCTGTTGGGTGGGTGTGTGACTGTGTTTGTGTACTTTGGGAGGAGGGCTCACAGACACACTGGGAGAGCACACAAGGGATATGTGAATGGTAGTGGGGGTAGTGAGTGCAGGTGCGCGGTGTGTGGTGATGGGCGTGCTGGTGATGGAGGTAGTGGCTGAAGATGTAGTGCATGCAGGTGTGAGTGGAGACGAGAATGAGGGGGAGGAGGGAGACGTGGAGAAGGGGGACACAGTGGAGGCAGTGGATGTTGGTATGTCTGCATGGGTATGGTGCTTGCGTGAGTGCCTGTGGGATGTGTGGTGCTTATGTTTGCCTGAGACACCCTTGTGTGTTGAGGTGTGTGCATGCTGGTCTGATGGTGTGCTTGGGATAGGCTGAGGTACAGGGGATTGGTTCTGGGTGGAGGAAGTTGGAGGGGGAGGCTGGTCACAGGGACAATGGCTCCCATCAGTGCTGAGGCCAGAGCCTAAAATGCTCGCTGTTGGGGTGCCTGGCCAGAACGAATGCCCTCCAGGTATGCATTTATTTGTTGCAAATGCCTCTTTACACCCTGGATGGCATTCAGAATGGTAGACTGCCCAACAGTGAGGGATCCCAGGAGGTCAATAGCCTCCTCACTGAGGGCAGCAGAGAGCAGTGTCTGAGGTGCCTGGGGCGAAGGAGATGCCCACCCTCCTGGGTGAGCGGCCACGGGACACACGCTGATGGGCTGCTGGGAGGGCGGTGATGGTAGGGGGGTGGCGGCTGTACCTGTTTATGCGGTGGGCACAGAGGGGCCTGCCACCGCAAGGGAGCTCCCATCAGTGGAGGAGTCGGTGTCGCTGGTCTCTGCTCCTGTCCCTGCCGTGGAGCTCCCCTCGTCCTCCGTCCCACTGGTGACTCCAGACTCCGTTGTCTCACCCTCCATGGCCATGTGGGATGCAGCTGCCTCCTACTCCGGTGGCACTGCTCCTCCGCCTGATGATGCTAATGCACACAAGAAGAGGGAGACCACAAAAAGGGGGGGAGAAAGAAGAAAGACATGTTCAGTGCATGCAATACTGCTACAGTTGGAAGACACTACAGACACAGCAGCCCTCTGCACTACGCCATGCACTTAGAGTTCCCTAATTAATCCCAGGGACATGGGGTACAAGGCCTATGCCCGATTGCTGCACATATAGAAGTCACAGGAGCCTGACTAGATGTAGATGGCTCTTACCACTGGTGGGGTTGGGGTGCCACATAGCCTGCTTCACAAAGGGTCCTTGCCTACAAAGCTCGCCCTGGCATAGGGTATCCCACTGCCCACCTCCCCCACCCAGACACCTCCTAATACACGCAGAGTTAGATGGATGTGATGGTACTCACCCCCTTCTGGCTGCTGTGATGCCCTCAAGAGCCCATCCAACTCCGGATAAACCACTGCAAGTATCCGGAACATCAGGGGGGTCATGGTGCGACGGGCACCCCTCCCACGTTGGGAGGCCATCCCCAGCTGGGCCTCCCCTGTCTTCTTGCTCCAGTGGCGAATGCCCTCCCATCTTTTCCAGCACTGAGTGCTCCGTCTGTGGTGGTCCCCCAGGGTCCGGACGCCCTTGGCGATGGCACGCCAAATATCCTTCTTCTGGTGGGCGCTGACCTAGAAGAATAGTACAGGGGAAAAGGATGATCTTTAACCGTCGGACACTCACAGTCATTGGCCCACATTCCCACCATTGCCCTGAAGCACATACACTCACCGACCGTCGCGGGACTACTGGATTTTTGGGCGGCAAGATCGTTCACAGTGTGGGGGACTAAGTCTAACCCACGGCGAAGGACCCTTGTCACCCCAAATCCGGGTTGAGCACCGGCTAACTAGCAGTGCCTTATCTCGCCCAAAAGGAAGAGACAATTGGGCAGTCCAGCGCATGACATCTTATTGCTTCCCAGGGAAGTTGTGGTCACTCAGGTCCCAACCAGTTCTCTCATACACAGTGTGGTCTCATATATAAATGACTAAGGCAGTTTGAGTTTTAAAGATTGGTTTAATAAAACAACTGCATTTTAGATAACAAGGTGTGAGCCGCAATAACCGGAACCATACAACACAGTAGGATTGAAATAGTAACAAGGAGAGTGAAACATAAGAATAATGCTATCATAGTGCAACTAGGTTATGTTCCCTCCCTAAGTTATATTTTGAGCACAGCATGTTAAGCTCTAAGCCTGCCTTTCAGGTTCCCCCGGGAGGACATCGACCCTCATACCTGAGCAAATGCCCGTGATTGGGATCAGCATCTGCAACAGGGCAGTCAGCATCTAGTTGTGGGTTCCTGGTCAGAATCTCCCTCACATGCAGGCTTCAGTCCCTCCCCCCCTGTATCTTCTATCCACACCACTCCAAACAGGCATTGCCCATACAGCATGCTCACAGTGTACTCACCTGTTTGTCTGGAGGACCGTAGAGTAGCGTGTACCGGGGGAGGACCCCATCCACTAACTTCTCCAACTCCTCTGAAGTGAAGGCAAGGGCCCTTTCCCCTGACACATGAGCCATCGTCGCTTCCAGACACAGGTTATAGCAGCACTTGCATTGTAGGTACTCTCCTGTCGAAGGTCAGGTATCAAGTGAGTGAACAGAGAGAAAATGGCGGTCACGTCTGCGGCCGGCGTACATCGTCATTGGCTCCTCGGAGCCATTGGGCCCAATGTTAACCAATGCAGGATTGCGCCGCGGTCTTCGACTGCCTACCGCGACGGTGTACATCGCCAGCGCAGTTACCTCATATCCCCTTGTCCCACATTACAGGTCAGGAAGCTGCCATTTCAGGGGGCCACATGGCAATATTTTTAAATGCGTCACACATATCTAGGCCTTGCATACACACAGTGACAGGCACATAGCGGATTGACAATTATGTGCAATCAATTCTTTTTTTACTACCTCAGTGTTGGCTGACTCTGTGCTCGCTGTTCTCGTCCATAGGGCACGTCCGCTGGGGCAGGTGAGGAGATGGCGGCATCCTCCGGTGTACAGACCGCTGGTGGACCTGTGGACAATGGAAGACAGACACATCATTATCACTTACAGACTTGATAGTGCCACAATCCAGGAACTGTGTGCCCAGTTGGAGCCAGACCTGATGTCAGCTATCCGCCATCCACAGAAATCCCCTCTCTAGTGCAGGTCCTGTCAGTACTCCATTTCCTGGCAAGTGGGTCTTTTCAAACAACAGTGGTCATTGCATCAGGGATGTCCCAGCCTATGTTCTCAAACGTGTTGTTCAGAGTGTTGTCTGCCCTGCCGAAACACATGCGCAGCTACATCGTTTTCCCTCAGGTGGAGGATTTGCCCACAGTGAAAGGTGGCTTCTATGCCCTGGGACATATCCCCAACATCATAGGTGCCATTGATGGGACACATGTGGCATTGGTACCCCCGCAGGAGTGAACAGGTGTACAGAAACAGGAAGAGCTATCATTCAATGAATGTGCAGATGGTGTGTTTGGCCGACCAGTACATCTCCCACGTGAACGCCAAGTTTCCAGGCTCAGTGCATGACGCTTACATTTTGAGGAATAGCAGCATCCCTTCTGTGATGGGGCAACTCCAGAGGCACCGTGTGTGGCTAATAGGTGAGGACAAGGACCCTATACCCTGTGAATAGTTGTCTGGGTCTGCGGTTGTCCCTAAGGGTTAGTGTGTGTCTAACAGTTGTCCCTTGACATTTGCAGGTGACTCTGGGTACCCCAACCTGTCATGGCTACTGACCCCAGTGAGAAATCCCAGGACAAGGGCAGAGGAATGCTACAATGATGCACATGGGCGAACTAGGAGAGTGATAGAACGGACCTTCGGCCTCCTGAAGGCCTCCATATGACAGGTGGTTCCCTCTACTACTCACCAAGGAAGGTGTGGCAGATCATCGTGGCCTGCTGTATGCTTTACAACCTGGCTTTGCGACGACAGGTGCCTTTTCTGCAGGAGGATGGCCCAGAGGAGGTCTTGTGGCAGCTGTGGGGCCTGTGGACAGTGAAGAAGAGGTGGCAGAAGAAGAGGATATCGACAACAGAAACAAAATGATCCAACAATACTTCCAGTGAGACACAGGTAAGAATACATCTCATACAATTGTTAGACCTATCAAATGTCTGTCACTTTCACCCAGTGTATGGACCCTGACCTGTCACTTTGCTTTTACATTTCACAAATGTGGGTCCCACTGTGTGATCTCTGCTATGTTACCTCATGGACTAGAGCTGTGTGACATAGGTATGTTGACAATACAATGGACATTGCTATTTTCGTTAGTTATAGCAAATACACAGCACAGATGTACTCCAGATTGTTTTGTGATTCAAGGGTGTGTATTTAAGTGCAAATTGGTGGAGGTGGTTGGAAAATGGTCAGGGGTCATGGTAGAGGAATGTCCATGGCAGAGTCCAGTTATTAGTCTCACAGATGCATTGTCCAAAGGGGCATAGGAAGTGGAGCTAGGGCAGCTGATGGATGGACAGGGTGACGAAGTGGGACAGAAGGATGACATCCAGGTTGGTCTCATTTCTTGGCGGGGGTCTGGGAATTGTTCTCTGTCTTTGTCGTGGATCTCATGGACCAGTTGTGGGGTGGTTCTCCATCTGCAGGGGGTGGAGTGCTAGTGCCGTGGTCCTGTGGTGGTGCCTCCTGTCCACTAGCGCCGGCGGAGGTGGTGGGCAGTTCATCATCGAGGCTAGTGTCAGGGGCCCCTTGTTGTGCCACAGTGTCCCTCCTGGTGTTCACAAGGTCCTTCAGCACCCTTACAATGGTGACCAGGGTGGTGTTATTGGACTTCAAGTCCTCCCTGATCCCCAAATACTGTTCCTCCTGCAGCCGACGGGTCTCCTGAAACTTGGCCAGTACCGTTGCCATTGTCTCCTGGGAATGATGGTACGCTCCCATGATGTTGGAGAGGGCCTCGTGGAGAGTGGGTTCCCTGGGCCTATCCTCCCCCTGGCACACAGCAGTCCTCCCAGTTCCCCAGTTTTCCTGTTCCTCTGTCCCCTGAACCGTGTGCCCACTGCCACTGCCCCCAGGTCCCTGATGTTCTTGGTTTGGTGAGTTTGCCTGGGTTCCCTGTAGTGGTGGACACACTGCTGCTTGACGTGTCCTGTGGACAGAGGTATGGGCCTGCTTCTTGGGTGCTGTGCTGGTGTTTCCTGAGGGGGGAGGCTCTGTGGTGGCATGTGACTGTGTGTGGGGAACCGACTGTCCTGAGGTCCCAGATGGGCCGGGCTGGTCATCTAGATCCAGTTGGACAGAGCTGCTGTCATCACTGTGGGCCTCTTCTGTGAGGGGGGTAGACATGTCTGGAACCTCCTGTCCGGTGACGTTGGGTAGGGGTCCTGCAGGGGTGTAAAGGCATGATTATTGCATCTGTGTGTGCCATTGTGTGCAATTGATGGGTGACCCTGTACCCCAATGCTTACACTCTTGTCTAGGACCTTTTGTGATATTTGGTTTGGGGATCTGTGTGGGTAGTGGACATGCTTTGGTGATGGGTGTCCATGATTTGGTGTTGCATGCAGGGCTTGGTGTTGGGATGGGTGGTTTGTGATAGTGGTACATATGTGAGGTGTTGGAGTGATGGGGTGAGGGTGGGGGTATTTGGTAGCATGCAGGTAGGGTGGGGGATGAAGTAGTTAATATCTGACATATCAGAGCCCATTCCTCCTGCTACTTCTGCGAGGCCCTCAGGATGCAGTATAGCCAAGGCCTGCTCCTCCCATGTTGTTAGTTGTGGGGGAGGAAGTAGGGGTCCGCTGCCAGTCCTCTGAACTGCAATCTGGTGTCTTGAGACCACGGAACGCACCTTCCCCCATAGGTTGTTCCACCTCTTTCTGATGTCATCCCGTGTTCTTGAATGCTGTCCCACTGCGTTGACCCTGTCTACCATTCCGCGCTATAGCTCCATCTTCCTAGCAATGGAGGTGTGCTGCACCTGTGATCCGAATAGATGTGGCTCTACCCGGACGATTTCCTCCACCATGACCCTGAGCTCCTCCTCAGAGAACCTGGGGTGTCTTTGCGGTGCCATGGTGTGGTGTGGGTGATGTGTGAGGTGATGTGTGTTGTGATGTGTGAGGGGATGTGTTTGTGTGTGTTGTGTGAGGTGCGTGGATGTTGTGTGAGTGATGGTGTTGTGTGCCTGTGGATGCTAGTTTGTTGATGGTGGTGTCTCTCTCTGTGCTTCTTTCGGAATTTTTGGTAGTAAGGGTTTGTGGGTGATGTGGGTGTGTGTTTTATATTTTATTGGGTGTGTGGGAGTGGTGTGTATGTGTATTAGGTGTGGGTATTTCAAATTGTCCAATGTGGTTGTGTTTTGTAAATGTGTGTGTATTTTGAGAGCGGTGGTGTGTACCGCCAATGGAATACTGCAGTTGCAAGACCGCCACGTGGATTTGTGGGTCGTGATAGTGTGGGCGTATTCCTGTTGGCGTGACAGTGGAGGTTTTGTTTTCGCCAGTTTATCACTGACCTTTGGTGTGGCGGACTTGTGTGGGTGTCTGGATTTTGGCGGATTCCTGCCTGTGGGTCGTAATAGCTGTAGTGGATTTCCGCGGCCGCAGCGGATATGTTGGCGGTCTTCTGCACGCGGTAAGCGGTATTTACCGCCAATGTTGTAATGAGGGCCTATGTCTCTTTCTAGTTAGATAAACATCTAAAAAATGCAGGGGATACAGGAGTAAAATTCCAACCCACCACATTGCAGTTGTCCTGCCGATGGGAAGAGTGGCCCACCACCTGTTGCCACCTCCACCATAGAACTGCAGCCAAAACTCTTATTTTTAAGTAAGAAAAACGAGAATTTAAGTCTTTAAGCCTTTAAACGATGGCATTGTACACAAGCACAAGGAGCTCTTGGTCTCCAGCGAATTGACAATTCAAGTCACACAGGTGCTCAGTCAGGCCTGTGTAGATGCTGCCAAACGATGAAAGGAGGAGCCAAACCCAGTGCCCCCAATTGCAGCCACTGTAGGGGACATGCAGCCAGGACCCAGGACTCCAGGAAGCCCCAACCCTCCAGTGCTGCACATATGATTGTGCCCCAACTCCTGAGGGCAGGTCGATATGGTTATGGCTGAGCCTTACCAGGGATGCCCCCAGTGATGAATAGGTGCTGCCCCTGCCTTGCAGACTGCAAATTAAAAGTTGCCTCACCATGTCTCCCTGGGTTACACTGCTGAGCTGCAGCTGGCTCATCGAACGCTGTGTGTCCACATCCAACAATTCAGGGACTCAGTGTTTTGGCATCCTGCACCATCATGGTATGCTGCTCGTACAGAGTTAATTACTCAGCAGGAGCTGAGACCAGCATGTCCGACATGTCTAAGAATCCTACATGTTTTGCAGGGCTGTGTGGCTGGCACAAGTACGGCATCCTACATGAATCCATACAGGGTGTGGGTAGGGTGGTTGGATCACAGCAAACAAAGGCCCATATTTATACTTTTTGCCGCAAAACTGCACAAACACAGTTTTACTGCAAAAAATATAACTCTGGCTTGCGTCATTCCAAAACACTAGCTGGGCACCAAATTTATGGAATCCCGCAAGCCGGTGCTAAGGTTGGGCTAGCGTCAGGAAAAATTATGTTAACCGGGTGTAGGTGGCAGTATGGGGGAAAGGGATTTTGCCTTAAAAAATTATGCTAGGCTGGCTAGAGTCAAAAAAATGCTGTTAATCCTGCCTAGCATAATTTCCTTACACAAAACCATCCATACCACACGACTCCCGACTTATAAAAGACAGGAGTCATGCCCACCACCAAAATGACCAGTGTCCCCTGCGTATGGCCATTGCACCCAGTGCCATGCAAGGGGACCAATTTCAGGGTGCCCATAGGCACTTAGAAAATTTACAAAAAAATACTTACTTATACTTACCCTACTTAACTGGGATGGGGTTCCGCATCCTCTGGTGTGGGTGGGGTGTGCCTGGGGCTTGGGTTGGGCACCTGTGGGCCCATTCCATGGTGTTTGACCATGGAAATGGATCCACAGGTCCCCTAACACCTGATCTGACCCAGGTGTTAAATAATGGTGCTAAGCAGGGTTAGTGGCAATTATTTAGGCCCGTCTCCAACCTGTGAACCTTTTTTGCATGGGGGATAAATAAGACGCTAGGGGCTCTGAGTAATTTTTTGGACCGGAGCACCTACCTTGCATCTCATTGATGCAAGGTGGTTTCACGCATCCAAAAAATCACGTTAACTCCTTTATTTTGATGCTAGATGGGTCTAGTGTCAAAATATAAATATGGAGTTAAGTTTGTACGAAATTTGTGTGAAAAAAATGACGCAAATTTAGCACAAGCAGAGTATAAATATGCCCTAAAGTACCTTGGATGGAGCAAGAGTCAACATAAAAGACTCAATGCAAGGGGTTGAAGAGGTGCAGCGTTGTTGCCAATCCTGTGGATGGAGGTGAATGTTCAGGCTGACCCACGCAGGTGATGAAGGCTTCAGCCTCGGACCCCTTTCTAGTGCTGGTGCTGCATCAATGTCAAGTTGTGCTATCCGTCAGCATCAATCAGCGCAGTCTGTCGAGGCAATGTCATTGAGCAGATGCTGCTTCAGAAGGTGATGGGTTAGCGCTGGTTGACTCAAAGTTCAGGATGCGTTAAGGTGAAACAGCTGCAGAAACCCACTTCTGAGGCCCAGGACTAGAGGGGGCACCTCAGGCAAGGGTAGCAGTTACAGATGGCAGAGTCCAGTAGCACCAGGAGCAGTCAGTCAATGAGACTACAGGGAAACAGGGAGCAAGCCACAAGCTCTTAGAGTCACTCTAGGTTCACAGAAGATGGTTCCAGGGCTTGTACTCAGCAAGGCAAAGATCATCAGGCAGCAGGGCAGCAGAGAACCAGTTCCCTAGAACAGTCAATCCAGGCACAGTGGCCATCCTTACAGCACAGCAGTCTTTACTCCAGGGTTATTCACAGGTCCAGCAGTTATCTACTTTTAGGGGGTCAGAGACCTAGTACTTATACCCAAAAGTAACTTTGATGCAGGGAATGATTTCAAAGGAACCTTCTGAAGTACACAAAGATCCCTTTCAGCCCAGCCCTGTGTGCCAGGCTATCTGGGGGGTGGAGGTAATCAGTTATTTGTGAGAGGGCAGCACAGTACTCTTTAATGTGAAGGTGTGAACCCCTCCCATCCTTCCTGCTCAGGAAGACCCATCAGTTTTCAGATGAATGCAGATGAAGTTGAGCGTCCTGTGTTGTGGCTGTCTGGAGAGAATGCACAAATGTAGCTATCACCCAGCCCAGGCCAGACATGGATTGAAGACAAGCTGCCAGGTACGCAGAGCAGTAAGTTCAGAGAAATGCCAATTTCTAAAACTGGCATTTACAAAACCGTAATGTTAAATTCAACTTCAGAGGTAAGGAGACTTTATCATTATCATTACCATTTCAAACATATCAAACTTGAAAAATCTGCTCCTCTCTGATCAGGGATTACAGCTTAAAAGCGTATTAAGGAATCTAAATGCTGGCCTGTGAGAGGGGTGGGACTCACAATACTGAAAAATGAAATAGGCTGTTTGTGGTATTAAACTGCACACACAGACACTGCAGTGGAAGGCCTGAGACATGTTTGAAAGGCTAATTCTGTGGGTGGAACAATCAGTGCCGCAGACCACTAGTAGCATTTGAAGTACATGCCCTGGGGATATGTATAACATTTTACTAGGGACTTAACAGTTCAACAAATACGCCAATCAGGTACATATCATTGTCAGCATGCTTAGAGGAGAAGCACATGCCCTTAAGCATTGGTTAGCAGTGGTAAAGTGCCCAGAGTCCTAGGGCCAACAAAAAGGTCAGCAAAAGAGGAGGAAAGCAATATGTTTGGGTAACCCTGCAAAAAGGTCCATTTCCAGCACAGACTGACAAAGTAAAAACTGCCATAAAGTAAACCAGGACTAAGGTACCATTGGTCATTGCAAAGATTACAGTTGATATTATGATTGAATTTGTTTTCTTACTTTGTCACCTTTGAACACAGTCACCAGGCCACAATGGCTATGCCTTACTTGCATGTCTATATGTGCCATACACATTGGTCCTTTCAAGTTTATTTGCATTAGCGACCAAATATAAACATATAACAGATTTGTTTGGCTTCTTTGGAGCAGACATTGCTGTTATGTTGCTTTTTTTAAAGTTAATCTTCAAATTGTAGAAGGGCATCTGGCAGATGTTCCCTCACCACACTCGTAACATTCAACAAAGTACCCTTACCTACTGTAATATCTTGCAGACCATTATCTTTTTTGGGGGGAGAGGGGGGGGGGGGTGGGGAGGTGGAATGTTTAATAATTTTCATCATTGTCAGTTTCTCCATATTTCAATAAGAGATACTGGCCTACCACTTCTGAGAACTGACCAGCTTTAGGGCATGACGGATGCTTTATTGCCAGCCTGCTGAGTTCCAGACACTATTCCTTTTGTGAATGCCAATAGGTCAATCATGCTTGACCTAATTAGACTGCAATTTCTTCATCCAAGTAGTCTTGCACCATCTTCTCTATGTCATGGATATCCACATTTGTTGTTTCTGAGTTTTCTGTGTCTGTACACTTGATTTAAGTCCTGGAATATTTATCATAAACTAATCAATTGCAGAGCCTGGAATTAAAAGTGATACTGGATCCCTGTTTTCCTTGTAGCATGCTGAGAGTCACAGGGCTTTCTCGTTTGACAATGACTACTTCTATATCATCACGACCTCCTCCTAACCATTTGAGTTCTTCTTCTATCTCTGGATTAGCTATTCTTTCCACATATCATCCCCACACAATTGTATGTTGATCTTCAGTTGATCCAGGTTGCCCATAGGACCGTAATATCCACCTGGCTTCCCATGATGCACTGGTTAGTCAGCAGTACGCGCAGTTGCACTTAACAGAGAGATCTCTGAACTATGATGCAACTTAATTCACAGACTTCTTTCTGTAACATCTTGTGCACCTGCAGACAATACAAATTAGAAGGAACACAGTGACATTTGGCCATTCTAGTCAATGCAAAACAAGTTATCATCATCATCATAACAATAGTATACCTGCATGTAAACTAAGGGTCTGATTTAGAGTTTGCAGATGGGGTTACGCCGTCACAAACGTGACACATATACCATCTGCCCTATTATGAATCCATTATATCCTATGGACAGCGCAATATTGCAGACGGGATATCCATCATGTTTGAGGGGGTAACCCATCTGCCAAACTCTAAATCAGGCCCCAATTGTTAGATCGGATACAGCTTGAATTCAGAAAAAGACAGCATAATAGCTGGTATCCTTCCAGGGCCCCTGGAATTTCTATAGGAGCCAGGGTGAGGCAGATGAAAATCATGTAAATGAACTAAAAACATCAACCATGTGCTACAGACTACTATGGCAGCCACAAGAACAACAAACATATAACATTGCACAAATAGTGGGTGCGAGCAGCCACTCTCGCTCACTAAATGTGCTCCTTTATGAAGGATTGGTCCTAACTTACTCCCAGCATTTAACACTATTTGCTTAAAGCAGCATGCAACCTCAAGTCTCAAAAGGGGACAAGGATGCATTTTTTTGTGAAGAAATAGTGCTAAATTCAGAAGAACATCAGTAGCAAGAACAAGAGGCATCACTCTTACCAAATGTGCTCTCGAGGTAGGAGTTCTTTTCAAATTTTTCAGAATAAATATCTGTAATTCAATGTCAAAGAATAGCGCAGAAAAACTGAAATTACTCCAATTAGTCCAGAGTAATTGAAATTACGCCCGGGGGTAGTTGTCACTGAAAGTTTCACCTAACTATAAGGTCACTTTGACCTTTGTTTTTTTTTCATTGATTTTCCAGGTTTTTTTTCAACTTAAAGAAATATATTATTACCATACATATTGTTGGGTTAAGTTGTGGAATGTTTGACATGTAACATTTTGCTAAGCAACAGGATGGAATGGAGGGAGTGGAAAGATTGTGAGCAGTGACAGTTAGCTGCTGGAACTGCCATGGTTGGTACAGTTTTGCTTAAAAGAAATGAACCTTTGGAAGAGAAAACCAGGATGGTGTCTTTTTCACATATAAGCATCTCCCTGCCATGCATGGCCTGGGGCTAGGTCATGTGGTAAACTCCTTACTGGCAGCCAAACCAATGCTGCACATGGCCTTCATTGCGGGGTCCAACCATTTGGTGCAGCCCCCCCCTCCCAAATCTACTCCAGGCCCGATGGCCTCACCTCAGGGTTTTGGTTTTTCAGAGATCTACTTTAGGCACCGGGGACCTCATCCCGTGGTGCTTGATTTTTTCAAGGGAATAGGGTCCATGGCCCCCTCCCTAAACCACTTTGGGCCCCAGGGATCCCATCTCCCAGGGCCCTTTGCTTTTTTATTAAGTGTAGGGGAGCACACAGCCCTCTGGAACCCTATCCTCCGGGCCCTTTTTTTCAATTAAGTGGAGGGGACACATGGGCCCCCTCCAGAAGCCAATACTGTCTCCCGGGACATTATCCCCGGGACCAAAAGATATATGTAAATGGGAAGGATGTGCACAGCCCCACCTCCTCAAGCCAGAAGAGTCCTGGGACCCTTCACCTGGAGCTTTTAAGGGGAGGGGGACACATGGTTCCTTTCCAAGTGAATAGTGGCTCTATAGAACCCATCCTCTTAGGCCAAAACAGATATTTTATGTAGAGAGGGTGCGTGACCCCCATACCTGTGCCACTATGGGACCTGAGGATTCCATCCCCATGGGGTCTTCTTTTTTATAAAGGGGATGGAGTGCCCAGCCCACTTCCCTAAGTCCCAGTGGTCACAGGCACCATATCCCTGTGGCTTTCGTTTATTACGAATGGGAGGGGGCACACACTTCTCCTTTCCATGCCCCTATGGGCCCCAGGGACCCCATCCCCAGAGAAATGTTTTTAATTAAGGGAGGCAGTGCCTGGCCCGAGCTGTGAGGGCTCCAGGGACCCCATTTCCCAGGCCATTTAGTGGGTCCCAGGGAACTCACAAAGCAGTACTGTTGAGGGTCAGGGAGGAGACCCAGGGCACCAGCTGCCTCTGCAGCCAACACCATACTAGGTGCTAACATTGCTTCTACTATGATGGGAGATGCATTTTTCAACAGCTCCCATTGGGTCAAAACACTTTGGAGCTCCCTGCCCCTGGAGAGGTTGGGCTGGGTATGCCTGCACTCTCCCAGGCCTGGTAACCACAGTATCCTCAGGGTGGACTCCCCAGGACACTGGTTGGTATCATGTCCCGAGGGTTGAGGCCACCAGGTCGAATACAGCTAGAGGAGGAGTGCAGATCCCCTCCCATTCTTCTAGTTGTTTTGGCCCTGAGGGATGGGTGTCTCAGGGTCCCAGTGAAAGCCTGGGAATCCATCCCCTTCTTAGTGAATTTGGCCCTGAGGGATGGGGTCCCCGGGGCCCATAAGTGGTCCTGAGAGGGGGACCACTTATATTTATATTTGGCCATGGGGTATGGGGTCTCTAGGACCCTAAGCGGCTCATGCAAGGATACCTGCCCCAAACTATATAATTTTGAAGACTTCCCCGGGCCTTTGCCCATACTGGGGTTCTAAATTAGTTATCATTGAAACAAAGACATCAGTTTTTTTTTATGTTGCAGCCTTACTAAAGTCCTGTGGTAGTTCCACAGGAACATGACTTTTTTCAGTTGTTTTTTTATTAGCTATTATGTGGATCCTTCTGTGACCCCTCCCAACAAGGCCTAATAGTGCAGGGTATCCCTATCTTATATATATTTTTTAAAGAAATGCAGGACAGAGGATTAGGTCATTGAGTCCTGAAATCAGAGTGCTTGCTTCCTCTGGTGCATGTCTCCCACAGGATTTAATTTGGCCATGGGAAAAAAGTCAACTGGGCCATTCAGAATTCTCTTTTTTGTTTTAAAGTTGGGGTTGAGTGACTCATGAAAGAATTCATCAAACCCAACATTCTAGACATAGAAATATTTTTGAGTCCTAATTCCTAAAAAAAAAAGACTCCACAGATTTATACCAGGCACCAACAAGCACGCTTTCTGGATGTAGATCTAGCTCCTGACAAATTTGGTGTAATTGCATATAGCAGTTTTTGAGGTATCACTTCTTGAATAATGATGTGGTAAATACATGAGGATTTTACATTATGGAGCCTTTTTTTCCTTGATGGATCACCTTGAAATGTTCTATGCACAAACTTGGTTAAAGCACAACAAAAAATAATTTCTTATGGAAATGCCGACCTAACTATAACTACCCTGTGGCATCTCTAGATGGAGAGATAGATAGATAGATAGATAGATAGATAGATAGATAGATAGATAGATAGATAGATAGATAGATGGATAGATAGATAGATAGATAGATAGATAGATAGATAGATAGATAGATAGATAGATAGATAGATAGATAGATAGATAGATAGATAGATAGATAGATAGATAGATAGATAGATAGATAGATAGATAGATAGATAGATAGATAGATAGATAGAAGACAACAAAATAAAAGAATGACATGGGTTTCAAAAGGGCCACAACAATCAAAAAATCAAGCAAAAGTCTTTTAAAAGAGGCATTAAATGAATAATAATTAGAAACTCACCAGGTCAAAAGATTGGCAGTCTCCCACATGGCAGGCAAGGAAGGAGGCATGGAGCACAAAGACAAAATGGACACATACACTTGCTCCACGAAAAGGTGGTTAGCCAAATGACAAGCAAAGAAGGGTAAACGAAGAACAAAGACAAAATGCCCACTTATGACACACACACTGGTTCCACAAAATGGTGGTTTGCTCATAATGCAAGCACAGAGGAAGGCATTGAACGTGGCTACTCCATCTTGGCTAGAGCCCCTTGCTCCACCAAAATAACTTGCAGCACTATAGGAAGAGTACTGCACAAATATATATACCCAAAATGTGTTGAGCCTATACACACCACAAGTAATGTATCATCAATAATATAAAATAAAACAAATCAGATTACAAAAATAATAGCACAGAAACATGAAACTATCAGAAAGTATTAAAATAAACTTTTAAATGCCCCATAAGTAAGCGGCCCTAGGCAACAAAAAGGCATGTGAAAGACTTTTAAAAGTTGCTGAAAACACATTAATTAACCTTTTTGCACATATTGAAACTCATACACAAATGGTGGGCTAGCACATGGGGAAGACGTTGACTAAGAATACAGGTAAATGTCTTGCTTTATGCGCCTGGACTTCCGGAGCCACAAGAAGACACAAATTAACTTAAATTGGCATACATTCAAGGCCACCTACATGCATCTAAAATAATAAAAATATGTCTAGCAAAGCAACAGTGAAAGTGCCCCTAACAGTAAAACATCAAAGTATACTGACAAATCTGGGCAACTTTCACAAAAACAGAAGGGGCAGAAGGAAATATATATAATCTAAGTTCTCCTCTATACCAATATGTCCATTGTCTTTAAGTGCTTATCTAATCCCACATGAACCTCCCTCCTTGTTCTTGTCCTCTGCTTGTCAGATGACCCCAAAACATTCCATCACAGCACATTTGTTTTTGGAAAATGTTGTGAAGATTTGTGAAATGACGCCAAAGATATAGGCAAGTCAAAAAATGTTTTACCTATGGAAACATGGTTCTAACTATAAATACCTATTGGCAACTGCTACTAGGTAATCTATATCTATTTATTTCTCTCGATATATCTATGTATATATTCACTTAAATACCAAAGGTTACAGATACGTTACACTTAGTTTCTGAATTTACTCATACAAAACCTCAGAAATTCACCAGTTATAGTTACAGCTATTTCAAATAACTATAATTTGTGCTCTAAGGTAACTAAGGTAAGAAATTAAAGAAGGAAAATGACCACAGACACACCTGAAGTAGAACCCTCAAGTTTCAGTATGAAGGTCTGTGACCTTTACCTTTAGGCCATAGGTGACTCCTTACTGAGATGCTTCCAGATATACCTATGACAGTCAACCCAAGCATGTGATTGCCTGAAACATGAATGCTCCATCACTAAGAAGGTTTAACAGTCAAAACACTATTAAATAAACAAACACACTGCCAAGCAATAGCAGGATGTGAACCTTCTGCCTACTGAGTGAAAGCACAAGACCTTGACCCTTATGCCAGAAGTGACTCTGTTCCACTCTGCATCCAAATGTAATTATGACATTTTTTCCAAACAGCCAGTCTGACTTTGTGAAGTCATTGTATGGAGAGACCATTGCAATGGCAATCTCTCTCTTCCATCCCACTATGGGATGGTGAGAGAGAGAGAGATAGAAAGTGAGAGAGAGAGAGAGAGAGAAAGAGAAAGAGAGAGAACGAGAGAAAGGACCACAAGGGGGAGACTCATGGCCCCTGCTCTCCTAGCCAGATCCCCACATCCTACGAGAACCGGCATGGAGCTGCTTTAAAGAGCATCTCCCTGCTTGTGGAAGCAAAGTTTTCATCTGTTTCCTTGTACATACATTTGCGTGCAGGGAAATGGATTAAAGCTTCAAGCTGTGAAAGCTCCTGCAAGACAGAGCATACAGCAATGCCTCGGAGATGGACACCATGGGATACAGCAGTAGCCTGCCCTGTGGTGTGACAGTCCCTAGGGCCATCATTGGCTCCACAAGAGGGGAGAGGGGCTCCACTCCAATATAAAATAGCCCCAGGGAGGTGGTGGTCCTAAGGGCTGTGAGGGGAGGACACGCAGCCTCTGCATAAAAATGTATGTTTGTCCCAGGGAGGTGGCGGTCCCTAAGGCTAGAGGGGTCGGGTTCCCCTGCAAATCATTGCCCGGGTAAGGTGGTAGTCCCAGGGGCTACAGGGGCTGCGTGGCCCCCACAAATAAAGTTGTATATTTGCCCTGGGATGCGGCGGTCCCTGGGGTTGTGGCTGCGCAGACCCCCACATTCATTATAAATAAGGAGGTGGCGGTCCTCTGGACATCCAACTGCCCTAGGAGGAGGCCCTGTGTGTCCCTCTTCTTTATTTCTAAATGCCCCCGGGACATGGCCCACCCAGAGGCTTCTTAAAAACAAGCGTGGGAGCCCAAACTTGTTTTTTTAAAAACATTTTAGCTGAGAATTCTCAGATCCACTGCAAGTTCGTGGCAAAGAGTATTTAAAAAATGTTTTTTTGTGCTGGGGGAATCCCCTTCTGGGACCCCCATCACCATAGGTAAGGGATCAGGGTGACCCTACCCTGCCTCTTTCTTTTTTTTAAATCTTGGTTGAAGTGTTAGCAGCTAATCAGAGATCTGCATTTTCCTGCACGAGCTTGTTATTATTTGTGAACCCTTCGCATCTCTAGATATCTATATTTTGTTTTATTTTAATACTTCAAAAAGTACTAAATGTATTTACACCAAATAACAAAAAGCACTCCATTTGGACCAAGAGCTACGTTTCTACCAAATTTGGTGGAATTCTGTCCAGCAGTTCAGGATGTAGTTGTGCCTAAAATACCTATAGGAATTATATTGGAAAAATTTATGTTTTTTGACCACCCCCCCCCCTTTTTCTAGGCCCCGTCTCGAAAGGTCACCAGAATCTTTTCATGTACAACAAGATTCACAGGAACATTTTTTGGTGGACATTTTGTGAAGGTGCATCAAACGGTGTCAAAGATTTAGGTAGGTCAAAAAAAGCTTATTCAATGGAAACATGGTCCTAACTATAACTACCTTTTGGCAACCACCAGTAGGTAATATCTATCTATCTATCTATCTTTCTATCTATCTATCTATCTATCTATCTATCTATCTATCTATCTATCTATCTATCCATCTATCTATCTATATATATATATATATATTCAAAAACAACATTCGGTTGAGCACTCCACCAAGAATGATAATTCAATTATTTATTGACTGTGAAACAAAAAGAGAACAACGCGTTTCGACCGTTACGGTCTTTGTCAAGTTTTTGAAAGTATCATTCTTGGTGGAGTGCTCAACCGAATGTTGTTTTTGAATATTTCATTGAGGGATCGGCTTGCCCTTGGTTTGAGCACCGGCACTTGGAGCGCGGCGCCATTAACTGAGCCGCTTGGTTTTGGAATATATATATATATATACACACATATAGTCATCGTGAAGCAAATATTTTAACATGATCTGGCCGCTACTAAACCCAAGAAGGGAACATCGAAAAAACTTGAATTAAAATACATTGTTAACTTTAGCACTCATAAACAACTTCAACAATACTACTGCACAAGAAAAATGCAAAGCCACTACGTGAAAGACTGCAGAAAAAAAGGCCTCAAACAGACTGAGAGTCCAACAGGGAAAGTGGACAATTTCTATAATATCAGGAAAATAAAGTGTGGCCTTGCAAACCGTTAACATTCAAATAAATGTTTTTAAAAAAGCAGGACATGTGGGGAAAATATTAATGAGCTCAGCAAGGCCAAACCCTAACACACTGAAAACACCTGCTGTCGGAAGACAAAAATAGAGTTAAGGAAATTCAAAATAATCACACATTGCACACATGGCTACACTAAAATGCAGACAAATTAGTTTCCCCAAACGATGACTTTATTCAAAAAACATAATGAAAACAAATGCACATTGAAGCACGCCAACCTGCTAATACAGCAATAAAGTCACCCATGAAGGTAAAGTATTGCACAAAGACAAGACACAAAATTGAGCTCTTTACATTCCATGCCTGGAGACAGTTTGCAAACTAATGGTGAAAGTATTTCTGTAATGAAACACCTGAAAGCACACTCAGTACAGGTTTTGTAATCCGAATATCTCAAAAACAGTAGCAGGAAATCACAAAAATGCCTTAGTCTGAAAAATATTCCAGGTTCTTGCCAAATTTAGTATAGTTCCGTTTAACAGTTTTGCTGCATCAGAGAGGAAATATTCCTATGGAAACTCGAATGGTTCCTGTCCTTCACCAGCCACCTTTTAAGTATTTCTTCTTGAACAGTTTGTTTATGGAAATTGACTCTCAAAATATGTATATTTACATGTGCAAAAGGGAAGTAGGAAACCAAAGTTTGTTCCTACATTTTAGCTGGAGAGCACCTACTTTAGATGGCACAACCTCTAACACACCAACACTTTAAACTTAACACCTCAAATCCCTTTTTTTCTTGCATAGTTTTTCAGCATTGGATAAACACAGTATCATTCACGAGGAGCTAGTAAAATGACAAAGCATTTTGTCATTCTTGCAGCAAAGTCTTTAAGCATAGTATCAGCTGGTGCTATCCATGTTGAGCTGAAAATGTTAAAACCCTTTGCTCATAAGCACCATATTACAGCTTTGAATTGGTAAAATACCACCCTAGCCACCTTGGAACTAAAGCTAAGTGTGACATGCTTCACTCCTGTTAGAGGGCATTACCGAAGCATAATATTGTACATACACATGAGATCACCCACTATAAGTCTAAACAATACCCTATCAAGTTTGAAGTGTTGCATAAATTATGCAAAAAGTGGTTCTCAAATTTTAGGTGGAGAGTAGCTTTTGTATAAGGAACAATCTCCAATACCACCAATACTCTAAATTTGCTCACCTCAAATGTTAGTTTTAACAGCATATTTTTAATGCATTGGATCAGCACAGTGCCATCCATGCTGTGCTGTGAATGTGTCAATGCCGTATGCCATTTTTTTCAGCAAATTCTTTCAGTTTATAATTAAAGCTGTCCACGCCAAGATCGAGAATTACAAAATACTTTTACCATTACCATGTACAGTATTATGACGTTGAAATGGTAAACAAACATTCAGACCAACCTGGGGAAAATAAAAGCAACTGCTGACACATAACCTGCACTTGTCAGATCTCATCAGAGAAGCGCACACAAAAGGAAACACCCAATACAAGTAAATCAATAAATCTTTTGGGATTAGAGGGCCACATAAATTACGCAAAAAGGAAGTACGGGACCCTGGGTACTTTGCAAATTTTAGGGATCATTAATATGTACATCTCTGACCTTTCTGAACAGAAAGATATGACAAGCAGAAGCAGAGATCTCCATCTGCAGTATTATATGTTGTCTTTCATAATAATTAGTACTACAGAAGTACTTATTTGCATACTACTGAATTAGTTTGTGACTGGGGTCATAATGTTGGTGTCTGCTCTGAAATGGGCTACATTTTACTAAGACTCAGACGTACTTCTTTGGTGGTCTGTTTGTGCTACACTAAATCCAGATACTGGTGCATAGCTTCTCTATCTGCTTAAGCTATTCAGAACGTTGCTGCCTTTGTTGCATCTGTTTTAGTTAATCCTCAAAGAAATTTCCTCAAATGCATTTAATCCACTCACAGCAATAGAAGGTAGCAATCTAATGTAAGAAACATAAGGCCAGATGTATCAAACATTTTTGCATTCGCAAACCGTGCGAATTGCAAAATTCAGCCGTTTGCGAATGTAAAAATGCCTTTCACGATGTATGAAAGGCATTCGCAGTGCAAATATAGGGAATCGTTAAAATAGGGATTTCTTTCAACTGCGACGTGAATTTGCGGGTCACATTTAGCATATCGGAAGTAGCAACATGATTTTCGAATCGCAATCTGCGTATTGCAAATTGCGACCTGAATTTGCGAATCGCAGATTGCGGTTCACAAAATCATGTCGCTATTTGCGATACGCAGAATGAGATTCACAAATTCTGTCTCGCAATGCAATACATCAACAATTTTCAAATAGCGATTATTAGCAGAATGCTCTTTTGCTCGTGCAATTTACCAGGAAGTGAAATCAGGTAGTAACCAGGTGCAACCTATATAAAGAGGCCCAAAATGACTCAGCCTCTTTTCCATGATGGCTGCACTCTACATCATGTTGAGGAGGATAAGGATTCTGGCAGGTTTGAGGAGAGGGAGGAGGAGACAGGAGCACATTTTTAGAGTGCATATTACCTTTTTTGACCAGACAGTGGAGGAGATATATGAGAAATACAAGTTAAGCTTAGCCATAATACTTGACCTGATAGATGATCTACAACCCATATTGCAGTGCACCACACACAGGACCAATAGTATACCCACCCATGTGCAAGTATTATGCTCCCTGCACCTATTAGCCTCAGGGAGCTATCAAGGGGTTATAGCAGCAGCTGGAGGGGTCTCACAGAGTGCTCTCTCATTTTTTTTTCAATGCAGTTCTCAGTGCAATGCTGAGCAAAGTTCAACAGCACATGAGATTCCCCAGCACCCTACAGGAATTACTACAGACAAAATTTGATTTCTATCAGATTGCCCGATTCCCACTCTCTTTGGCACGAGAACGCAAGTCATAACATCGCTTGCATATCTCCTCAACGGAGCGTTGCGCAACACCCACTACGAATATTTTGGTCTGGTTGTCTGACCACAGTTTCCTCTTCTCACTTTCAGGTACCTGGAGTGAGTTTTTCCCAAAAAGTTTGTTGTGGTTCCTGGCAACCTCCTCAGTGAGAACCTCCAATTCTTACTCACTGAATTTGAGCTTGAGCTTCCTGTGACCTTTCTCCTTCACATTTCCATCATTGGCCATGTTCCTGTTTGGTCCTGGCTTGCTCACAAGGCTGCATCCCTGGTGCTGGGCTGTGTCTCTCTGTCTGCACCTGTAGGTGTGGCTTATGGTAAAAGCATAGGCTGACTCACTTCCTGGTTGTGATGTCATCAGGCTGTTCCGGTTTGCCGTTTTCACAATTTGCGAGTTGCAAATACCGATTCCATATTTTTTGTGATTCGGTATTTGCAACTCGTAAATTGTGTTTGCGACTTTTAAGAAATCACTATTACTGACTCGCAGTTTTCATACATTCCCTTTTGCATTTCTAAAATAACGATTTCTTAAAATTAGCTATTTAAGAAATGCAAACCGGGAGCTTGACACATCTGGCCCATAATTCTCCAGAGAACTCTCCTGTGGGATTCTAGGAATTTAAGAAGACCACCAATATGACTTACCTCAATGGAGAGGTGGTAGAAATTTACATCTGCAAAAGTACTTCGAGGGCCTTGGGCAAATACAGCTAGTGAAGTACCTGGCAAACTGTCCATTTGTCCACAATAATGATTCAACCCTAATACAACAATGGGTCTTCTGGTACAAGGGGGCCAACATTTCTTCTCATTTGTAACCAGCGGCTGTATCATGATGGTTTTGCCAAGTGCCCATTTTTCTGTGCTTCTGAAGTTCAAACATATAACTCAGAATTTCTCCATGTAAATGCACGAACTTTAGACAGAACAAGTCGAAAGTAGAGAGGTAAAATCTGCTCACTGTTTCCAACTTGTTCTGTTTCAAGTCATGCACAAATTAATGTGATTTCCCATGTCTTGCAAAAACACTTATACAACATGTCACTACAAGTTCAAACCGGCCCCATTTTGAAAATATGGGCCGCTTTCTTATCCTTCTAATGCACTTATGGGGACCACTTTTATTTTAGTGTCCGGGACTACATTCTGTCCCAGTCTGACGCTGGCATTCATGATTCATTATACAGTGCATAAGTACCTCAAACCATTACCTCGTACCAACTACAGTAAATATAAATACAGAGAACGTGGTGATACTGGTTTTAAACTGGATGGGCCTGCTCTGCTCAAGTGCAAAATGCTTCAAATTTCCCTTGTTGATATTTACATAAGTGCAATGACATAACTGGTCCCGCATATCTGTGGAATATCTGCACTAAGTACATGGATGCCTTGATGGGCTGTCTGAATGGACTGCCTCAGCAATTTCATTTGTAGCTATCAGATAAACATACCCAAGAACAAAAACTTATTTGCTTCTAGGGAACTTTTTCACTTGTTTCACAACTTCTTCAACATTGGGAATGAGGCCAAATATGTTGTGTTCGTATGTGCTGTAGGGTAATCCTGAATGAAACCGCTGTTACACAGCATATTTAACATTCTTTCGTTAATTTTTCATTATGCTTGTTACGTGAAATTCCCAAAATTGTGCTGCCATGCTCATCTTGCCATTATGTGCTGTTTACGAGAAAAAGGAACAATTTAGCGTGGGCACAAAGGGACAATTTGAGGGGTCAGAAGGTGAAAGGCAGCTTATTGTGACATGTGTCTTTTTTGCTATTTTATTTTTTAGTAAAATGGGTAACCGTATCCAAAATGGTCATGAAGATGTATTTCTGCTCTAAAATATATCACCAAATGCTCATCTTGTATTTTGCATAAATACTTCTAATTTTGCATATTTTTTCTGAAATGTTCTGGATTTGCACATAAATTACGTGAATTTTGCACAGCTCTGCTTTACAGGAACATTTTAATGCCCGCCTAAATCCAGACCACAAATGTTTTGTCCTATGTCAAGCATAATAATGAGATGCATATTCCATTCACAATTTTTATGCCAGGCTGAGAGACTCCACCAGCAAATGCATAGATGCTGAGGCAACCAAAGAGGTCCATGTCCAAATACTCCAAGGCTGTAGATTGACAGTTCTCAGGTACTTTATTCTCTAAGAAAGCCAAATTGATTTAATTGAATAATCATGGACTATTAACTGATCGAGCAGTAACAATTAAATCAGCACTAGCACACACAGCTTTGAAGATAGGATCAGATGTCATAAACCCATCAAGACAGCGTTCTATGATGCCATGTGAAACAGGCAACTGTGCCTCCAACAGGAGTAAAAGGAGGTGAAATTATCCAGGGGAACCGGCAATCTATGACTTGGGTGAAAGAGAGGCACACCAGCCAAATGAGTGTACAGCACAAGGACGGACGTGTTCCACATGCAGAAGCCAGAACCACTTTACAAAACTTTGTAATGAAAGCAAAAAAGGCCACTTCACCAGGAGAGGAGGAGCCGTATCAGAGGTATATGGGCATGTGTTTTTGAGTGGTAAGAGCATTTTAGGTTTTAGTGTGGGTATGGGGTTTTGGGTAGTAAGGGCACTTTATGTTTTAAGGTGGGCATGGGTTTTTAGGTGGTATGGGGTTTTTAGAGTTTAGGGTTGGTATGGGATTTAAGGTGGTTTTAGGGTTTAGGGCAAGGCATGTATGTACATATGTGTATATATTTAAATATATATGCAAAATAAATATATATATATATATATATTGTTAGAAAAGGGGGTTTCTGGTTTACTAGGGTATGCACCTCAGCCAGGCAGAACCTACCCACTCTAATCAATGCAGGGGAGTTACACGTCTAAGATAACCACTGCTCACCCCCTTGGTAGCTTGGCACGAGCGTTCAGGCCTATCCCTGAGGCAATGTGTAAAGCGTTTGCACAACACACACAACACACGTGACGCAAAATGTACACCACAAAGTAAACACAACACTGAGCTATGTAAAAATAATCTGTATTGCACAAAACATAATTAGACAAACATTACACGTAAGTAATACCCTGCTACCCTAGCAGTTGTCAGATCGTTACACAAGTTACTAATATTCTGCAAGAATACGCAGTTGTCACATTAGAACACTTAAGTACTCAGGATTCTGCAACATAAGCAGTAGTCAGGAATTACAATAAGAGTTATATGCACTTGTCATGAATAATTCCTAAATACCAATAAAAGGAACATTAGGGAACAGCTCACAAGTCATACAAATACATATCAGCTAGACATGCCCATAAAAGGAACATTAGCACATATATGTAGTGACAGAAAGCAGGTAGGAAATCTATAAACATCAAGAGGTCTATGCTAGGCTCCTGGAGCCCAAATTCCCTAAAAAGGACCTGGTCTCTGTAGTAGAGGCACTCCCAGTGCCTAGAAGGAGGAGTATGGGGGCCCCTGGCACTCCTATGAACGAAAACTGAGGGAGAGGGGGCGTTCTGCCCCCTCTCTACTGTGAAAAACAGGCCCTTCCAGGGACCCGCGATCTTGGTGGAGGGAGGGTCGGGCCCTCCTGGGGACCTGTGATCCTCGCACTAGATACAAATGCGGCACCCGGGTCATGGCCGTGATTTAAACAGCAGAGGAGCGCTTCTCAAAGCTCAAGGACACCTCTATAAGCCAGGGCTGCGGCAGTGACTTCTCATCAGCATAGGGGCGCTTTAACAAAGCGCAAGGACACCCAATAAAGCACTTCTCGCAGCGCTTTTAGTCCAATCTGCAGGGATCGTTGCAGGGGTCAGGGGCCACAGCACCCTGCCCCTGGGAACCAACAAAAGCAAGAAGAAGCACAGGGCTGGTGGGCCTAGCTACAGGCCAGCACACGGGGTGCAGATGGTGGCAGTTCCTTCTTTGGACCAGGCAGGTCACAGGTCAGCACAGCAGCAGCAGTCCAAGGTGGTTTCCTGGTGAGTCCATTTAGCAGCGTTCTGTGTCCAGTTTCAAGTTCCAAGAATGTTCAAATTGTGGGGAAAATTCCCCTGTACTTATACTGGGTTTACAGTGTAGTGTGGTTAGTTTTACGTATTCATTGCGCTTTAGCTTCAGGCTTTAGGCCTTTGTGCACTTTGCCCTGAATGTATTTTATTCCTTTGCTGACAGCTTGGAGCCTCTGTGCACTTTGCTCTACATGCTTTTTATTAGGCTTCGTACTGTTATTTTTCAAATAGCCAGTTCTACGGTGTTGTTTTTTTATTCATATCACACTGTTTTGCCTACTTCAGCACTAGAGTTCTCCATAACATATTTACTCTGTGCTTCAGTCAAGGATACAGTCTGGTACATTGCCGATAGACGTGGTAAGAGTTTAGACTTGGCATTCCTGCGTAGGGACATTTTGTGATCACGATGACATGTTAGTTATAAAATCACTTCCTTGTCCCAATACACGCAAGAGGGAGATTCCGACCAGGGAACCACAACTTGACGCTGACTGCCTCGTTGCAGATGCTGACCCAAGATCACAGGTCTTTGCTCAGGTATGAGGGCTGATGTCTCCACAGTGATTCTAATAGGCAAGCTAGAAGCTTAACATGCTGTGCTCTAGATAGAACAAGCAGAGGGAGAGTAGAAACTGTTTGACAATATGATAGCTTTGTTTTTATGTTTTACTCTCCTGGTAACTATTACAATCCTACTGTGTTGTATCGTTCTGGTTATTGCGGCTCATGCCTTAATATCTAAAATACAGTTGTTTTATTAAAACATTATATAAAACTTATACTGTCTTTGTCATTTGTATATGAGATCATATTGGATATAAGAGAGTTGGTTTGGATCTGAGTAACCACGACTTCCCTGAGAAGTTCCAAAGATGTAATGCGCTCGGCTGCCAAATCATTCCTTCCACATGGGAGAAATGAGGCACTGCTAGTTAGCCGGAGCAAAAAACGGATTTAGGGTGACAGAGTTCTTTACACGTGGGTCAGACTCAGTCCCCCACACCGTTATAGATCCTGCTACCTAGAAATCCAGTAGTCTCATTTAGAATAATGAGAGCCCTCGCGACAACAGTGTGTTTTACAATGGTAGGGAGAGGAGGTTCCAACCAGTTACAACTGGTTCTGGGAGTGCCCTTTCTCTCCTCCAGCACAGGCTCCAAACATCAGGGGGGGTAAACTACCCTATTGTGTGAGGCCAGGGCACAGTCTTTACAAATGCAGGTGTGCCCCGCCTCTCCCTTCTCTCAGCCCAGGAAGGCTTTACAATATGTAGATGCACCTCTGTGACACCTCCACCCTCCCTGTGTTCAGGCTGCCTGAGAAGTATGCACAAAGCCCCAACTGTCAGTCTGCCCAGACGTGGATTGGAGGCAAGCTGCAAAACACCAAAGTCATAAGCACAAATAAATGCGCACTTTCTAGAAGTGGCATTTCTGTGATGGTAATAAAAAATACACCTACACCAGTAAGCAGCATTTCTCACCACTATCACAACCATACCAAACATGCCTACGCTACCCCTTATAAATCAGACAATACCCCTTACACATAAGGCAGGGCATTTCCAATGCAATCCTATGAGGAGGCAGCACTCACAGCAGTGAGACACCTAGTTAGGCTGTTTGTCACTTCCAGGACAGGCCACGCAACATGGCACAGCTCCTTCCTTCTACATATGTGGCACCCTGCCCAAAGGGCTAGCTAGAGCGTACCTTAGGGGTGACTTACATGTAGGAAAAGGGGAATTCTGGGGCTGGCAAGTCAATTTAGATGCCAGGTCCCTGTGGCAGGAAACTGTGCACACAGGCTCTACATTAGCAGGCCTTAGATAGGTTTGACAGGCTACTTTAGTGGGTGGCGCAAGCAGCGCTGCAGGCCCACTAGTAGCATTTAATTTACAGGCCCTGGGTATAGGGATACCACTTTACAAGGGACTTATAGGTAAATTAAATATGCCAGTTAGGTATAATCCAATCATACCAATTTTGTAAGGGAGAGCACATGCATTTTAACACTGGTTAGCAGTGAAAAAGTGCTCAGAGTCAAAACAGCAGCCAACAAAGGTCAGAAAAGTAAGGAGGCAAAAAGCAAAAAGTCTGGGGAATGACCCCGTAAAAGGACCAGGTCCAATATATATATATATATATGTACATATATATATATATATATATATATATATATATATATACATATATATATATATTTTATACTTACCACTTTACTTTTTACCACGCAGATGCCTTTATCAACCATGCCTTTTCTCTGAAATTTTCATGGAAAAGGAGCATGTGCGGTAAAGGCATAAGCGTGGGAAAACCACTAGTTGTAAATGTATGTGTGGTAATGATGCACGTGTTGTAGTGACTGCGTTGCAAAGTCATGCATGGTAATTGAATACATGGTTCCGTCATACAACCCGTAAAACAAACTGAAGTGACAGAAGCAAATGGTTGCCTTAAAAAATGCAAAGTGCCTAAACCATGGGTATCGTTCATGATAGTAGCATCAAAACCCAAACAACTAGACGCTGGTCTGGATCTTCCGTGACATGAGATTGCCGAACTTCGCCATTAAAAAAGCGTCACATCCACTTGACGTTTCAATGATTCTCTATCAGACTTTAATGGCATTTTGAGATTTTTTTTTTAAGCTAAACCAAAAATCCAGCTAGCATGCTGTACACGTCAGGCCAGTGCACTACATCTTTTCAACTCATAATGGATTGAAGCATTAAAAGAGATTGAACTTTAAGGGGATCGCTGGGTCCTGAGGCGTTTCAAAAAGTCTTCCAGCCAAAAAATGTAAGGCCTGAACTATGTCTTTTACATAAGTGACAACATCCTGCCACCAATCTAGCGGAGTATCACCCTTAAATGTAAGGTACAATGCAGATATTAGCAGTGTCGGGTTTAACACAGTAAGGTTAAAAATGTGAGAAATGCGAATTCATAAACGACAGCATAAACTTATTTGGATACAAATTTTCAACCCTGGCAGTCGTGTGGATCCACTGAGAATCACCTTCGAAAAGTGTGCTGGAACGGCACAACTTCTTCGGAATGATTAGGTTTTCTGGATGCTAGTCCCCAAGTTGGACACAACCAATTTGGAGAGAATATTAATGAACGAACAACATATGAAAGCCACACGGAAGGATAGGAAGGCTGCCGGTGATATTTGTAAATGGGCTGAAATGTTGAGATGTTTCAGATTCATTGGCCTGTAGATTGCCTTGAGTTCAACATTGGCTGAAAACAAAAAGACATTTTAAAAATGTTATGTAGGAAAGGTGTTTGGGATTCATTACCGTGTCGTTGAGTTTTTTTTCGTTTTGTTTCTTTTAACAAAAATAGTTGACATACCAGGAGAATGTTCATTACCAGTAAAAAGGTATGCCTGGAATATGAACTATATGTATGTTTATACTTGAACCATTAAGTGTTTTGCATATGATGATCCAGCCAGGATAATCAAATAAAAGGAAGCCTGATAGACCCTTAATTTCAGCCCTTGCCCTGGGACTGCAGGAATATAAAATAAGTAAGCCCTCTCCTGTACCGCACGTTGCTGCTTAGGATGAACAAAAGCATACAATGAGAAGGCACAGCTGAAAGTGTCCAGCTACACTGGGACAAATTCACAATATTTTACTGGGGCCCAACCTCTTGGGTCCACCCTGTGAAAATAGTGGGTGGACACCGGCCACCGATGTGTACCCCCCAACTTGTACCCTGCTAGTTTGCAGCTGCCACTAGTGACAACAAAATCTAATGCATGACAAACATTGATGGTCATAGGAACAAAGATGCTGCCACAATAGAAGTACGTGTGACACAGTTGAGAGTGTGCAGTGGACTAAGGGACTCATCTGATCATCCACTATTCAGAGATGATAAGATTGTGATTCCAGGTGACCTTCAAACCAAGCAATACAGCTGGTACATCTTATATACTATATAATGGACAAAGCTAAAGCACATCTCAGGGAAAAGGCATGATTTTCCACAACAGAAACACTAGTCGAATGGACAAGAGAGGCTGCCAGTTTGCTGCATGACTGAGACAGAAACCTTACAGGATAGGTGGGCAGGCACGTTTTACTTAGAGGATCTGGCTGCTGCCCAGGGGAACATCTTTCAGGAGACCAGGTGCAACTAATAAGTGCAGGGGCTGCCCATTGGCAACTAACTATCCACATTTAAGCACTACACTGACTGGGCACCCCTTCCTCGGGTGGGAGCCCTTAAGGTTAATTCTAATGTGAGACCTGGAATGCAGATGCGAAGACACTTTCAGTTCAACCAGACCAAAGAAAATGGACTGTGTATCTACTCCCTCAAAATGTGTAAGGAGTCTAAGAAAATTCTAGGATGTCATGCCCCATTATGGGAGCTTTCAATACAGTAAGAATTAGGGTTAGACATAACTCGCATAACTCAGTACAGAGTAATCACAAGAAGTTACATGAAAGTTCTGTGAGATTACATTTGAATTATGGGAGAAGGGTGATTCTGTATTAACAGCTATTTCTTACCCATTGTTTAGCACAAAAATGTCCCCTTCCATCCAAATTGGACACCAGAATGTATTTTACACTAAGAAATAGATCTTAATACAACAGAACATGTGTAACTAGAGCCAGGCTCCCCTTCCCCCCATGCTTGCTAAATGTGCTTTTAGGGTAGGATTTCCTCCCTATTTCCTACCAACATTTAGTGTTATTTTCCTGGTGCAAAGTGCGCCCTTGCATCCAATATGGAGTTGAAGATGTTTTTTGTGGTAAGAAACCCACTAAGTGCAGCAGAACACAAATAGTGAGCTTGAGCAGTCACTAAATGTGCTGACTCCTAATAGTAGTAGGAGTAATTTCGTAATTATCAGTAACTTTGCATCAAAAAGTAACACAAAATTACTGAAATTACTCTGGCGTACAAAGATAGTCAGGATGGCCTGAAAGGCCTGTAACAGAAGAACAACTTCATCTGCTGCTTACCGGCAGTGCAATGTACACACTCTTGCACAGTCATACAAAGGGACTACATGTGCCTAAGACTCTTGTAATAGATTGCATGGTGGCATCTTGCTCTTGGGCAGACCAATGTTGCGCATACTGACATAGTCAAACCCTGTGCTTCAATTGCTTCCTCATATTTTGCTATTAATAATCGTTAAATATTTATTGCAAGTATGATGTTGGATAATTTGCATTCTCCATTTGTCAGTCCTAGAGTGTAAGGTGTTATTTACACAGTACTGTCACAAACATTATTTCTAATGAATATAGTAGTAGAAGCAAACAGTTTCCCTTTTACTCGTTTATTATAACAAAGTCTAGATGTTTCTCTAACCAGAAGCATGTGTTTTCCCAAATAAAAAATAACTTTAGCAATATGCTGAAATAACACCAGCTTTCAATTTTGCCACTATGTAATACAACACTTGCAAATAATAGCCAACATCTCACACGTTTGCTCTCAGGAATTGAATGATACTGCCCAAATATAAGTTTAATGAAAAAAATATATACGAGCAAAACAGAGCTTTTATCAGATCTTGTTCTCAGTCGTAAAAATCCACTCTAGGGTTTAATTATTGATGAATGTAATACATAACTCCCAAGGTAGCTGTTCCACTAACATTCCCCTGACTAAAACTGGACACAAAATGTTGTTACAGAAAGCGAAATGATCCTTTCTGTACTTAATGCATCTGATTGTCTGTCACTAGAGACCTTGACTACAGATTTAAAGGATATTGAGGTAATGTTAGATGTTTTTTTTTTTCCATTTGCGTTTTACATCATATTTGCTTTCTCACATTTGCGACTTTCATTTTACTCCTGGGCTGATCGATGCGAGTGAAAATTTCATGCACTGCTTTTTCTGCTTAACTCTTTAACAGCGGGGATACAAGGACGCCAAAGGAAAGATTTAACAGCGAAAAGTCACTTGTTACTAAGTAAAGGTATTGTAATATTTTTCAGCTCAACTTTGTTCATCTAACATGATCTCTAAGTTAGTTAGGGTTCCGAAATTCATCCTGAAATTGGCATAAACTTTAAACTTCCTATCATCCAGCCTTTGTGGATCTGTACTCATAATGTTTTAATTGGTCCTTAAAAAACAAATTAATAGTTGTACGTGGTTTTAATTTGGGGTTGTAGATATCCACAGATGCAATTTCTAATGAAAGTCTCATCTGGTCTAATCCTGACACTACATAGTATCATGTTGCAAGCAGGCAAGATGGCGTTTGCAGCCTCTTGCCCGCCTTCATCAGGACACTGGATAGAGCTTCTGGTGAGAGGGCACAAATACAGCATGTCGAAGGTTACAAATTATAAATGAAGTTTAATCACCTGGGAGGGACCAAGATGCAGATCAGGGTACACTCTATGATATGGCTAAACACCTAGCTCCATAGTGAACAGCTATGCCAAGATTAAAATATTGTGGACAGGAAGGACAGCTCAACTTGTGCGCCAAAACAATTTGAGACAGACCAAAGGCTTTAAGATGCATCATTTGAATGGTATTGGCAGCAGACACATTCATAGTGCACTGACAACATGACAGCTATCACATATACAAAAAGGTTCTGGCTCTGCCTCCATAACAATCAACTAGGTCTTAAAATGATCTAAACCACATCCTGCTCAGCCACTGTTTCGCCTGCACTGCTGACAACAAATGAGCATCTGGCCATCCTTTCAAGTGCTATTAAACTCAGATATTCTGAAGCTAGTTGACTGAAATGGAATTAGTTTGTCATCCAAATGTCAGGTCAATACAACTGATAACATGTGTAACTGTCACATAAGGGAAATCTGCAAATGCAATGTGTACATGGCCTTACCAAATGTTACTATTCCCTATTGGAGATAGATGTCATGATACAACCTTTAACATTGTATCGCTCACATCAACAGGTCTAGCTGCCACTGCAAATACCAAGCCCAACTGAAGAGACTGGTATTACCCCATAGATGAGGCCCTTAGTGAGGACACCACTCTTGGACATCTAGATGTTGAGGACAGTTCTGGCCCAATCGGGCAACCTGGTCAGATGACACCAGTGAGCCTCACTGTGACCACATTGGCTCCTTCCAGCCCTGTTGCTTCAACATCTCAGGCAGCCAGTTGCACCCAAAACCTGTGTCCCAAGGACTGTGACTACCATCTTGTGTCCCCAGTCCTGGATCCTGAGTCACAGCAAAACACCTCTGACAATAATGGTTCTGAAACCAGTGGTAGAGACCAAGCTTTGCCAAGGCACAGACACATGGGGTCTGTCCAGGGCACCAATTGTCCAGTCTTGGAAGCATACCAACAATTCCCAGGAGTGATTGGCCAGGTACTTGCAGAACTCAGGGAGATGAAGCAGCTGCAAAGGGACATTCATAGTGAGTCTCTGGAAAAGAGGGAGCCCACCTACACCATCCTGGCCTCCCTAATAGGGATGTTCAGGGAGATCAGTAGTACTATGAGCAACACCAACCCCTTCCTTTTGCCAAGCAACACCAGCCCTTTCAATATCTGTGGCAACCACTGAAAGGAAGGCCCTGTAGGGGAAGCACCAACCTCAGCCACCTCTGCCTCTCTATCAGCAGATCACCCCACAAACTGGGACGTACACCCAAGACTCCTGGAGATGCGGATGGCAGGGCATTAACCACTGCCAGCAAGTAACCTTTGTGTCTCACAGATTCACTATGTTGTCTGTTCTTTAATCACTTCCCATTTTCCATGGTTGGAGGACACTGGACTTTGCACTTCAAATGTTGTGGCATCTACTAATTTGATTTCAACCACCATGATGGATTCCTTCACTTTACCTTTCTGTGGAGTCTCACAATTATGTATTGCACATAAATAAACAAACACACCTATCACAAAATACTGCCTAGTACAATTTTTCCACATTTTGAAAGGTTGAATTGTAAACAAATGTGATGCACATGAGGAAGACACAAGATGGTAATGGAAGGAGGGATTTGTCATAGGTAGTATCATGCTGAAGAGAATTAGCAACACAATGATACAAGTGTCTGGTCGATGGCATTCCTGCCGACTTATATAAATCTGACCCAGAGATATGGGGTCCATATATAAACAAAGTATCAAACGCAGTCTTGGCCAATGGAAATTATCCCCGCACACGGAGTGGCGCTATTATCATACCTATTTATAAAAAGGGAACCAGATCTGATCCAACAAATTACAGGCCAATTAGCCTTTTGGATGACCTCCAAAAAATATTCTGCCACCAGATCCTGACGAGAACCAAGGAATGGCTGCAAGAATCACAAATCTTGAGCGACTTCCAAGCAGGCTTTAGGCAAAAAATTAGCACAATTGACCAGAAATTCAGATTCCTCACGATTAAATGGAAGTCTGTGGATCTGGAAGGAGGGAAGCTATTCGTAGCTTTTGTGGATCTTAGATCCGCATTTGACTTGGTCCCACGCCAAAAGCTGTGGGAGGTATTGGATAGAGTAGGACTCCCAAGCACACTACTAAATACAATTAAAAGCTTGTATACTAAGACCTTTGCTAAAATTAGATGGGGAGTAAATGGGGAAGTAACATGAGGGATCCCAATTAAAAGGGGAGTGAAACAAGGGTGCGTTTTGGCTCCAACCCTCTTCTTAATATTTGTAAATGCTTGTATTCCTTATCTATTCGCCTGCGACAATGATGCCCCCAAAATAGGGAGGGTGAAGACACCATGCCTGCTCTTTGCGGATGATACATTATTGTTATCCCAAACTGCTTCTGGTTTAACAAACTTACTCCTAAAATTCACGTTCTTCTGTAATGTCCACGGGCTTGAAGTAAATTCCATGAAAACCAAGTATATGATCTTCGGTGACAACAAACACAAAGTAAGAAAGAGAATCTTTACGGAAGGGGTAGAGTTGGAGAGAGTAGCTGAATTTGTGTATCTGGGGGTTAGATTGGAGGACACGCATAGATGGCAGGCTCAAGATAACGAGGGCACCTATGTCTTTGAAACAGAACCTGGGTGGTGTTTTGAGATTTGAAAACAGGTCCCCTAGGTTCGCAATTTCTCCAGCATTGGAAATATATAAGCTACAAGCAAGAGGGAGTGCTCTGTATGGAGCGGAGTTATGGGGATATGGTAACCTGAAGGACTTGGAGAGTGCTGAAAACTCTTTTATAAAGTCTATCCTCAGAATACCCACTAGTTCCCCTACGATGCCTGTCCGTATGGATGTGAACTTAGACTCTATTGCACATATAGCTGCGCTGAAACCAATATTATACTGGATCAGAATATGGTCCCTGGATACACTTAGCTCATACAGGACATGGTTGAAAGCCCTGATCAGTGAAAACTACACAGGAAAAATCTCATGGTGCAATTATGTTAGAGCTAGTATGACCAATTTAGGGTTGGCCCATTTTTGGATGGTCCCTTATGATCTACCCAAAAATGCGGCATATATTGTCAAGGATGCATATTGGCGGTGGCTAAAATTGGGAAAACTAGCAGAGGTCTCTTTAGGTAGCTTGACAGAAAAGTTTACATCAGTCAAATGTCACTACGAGTTTGAATCATATATGGACCTGATCACATTCCCCCGAGCCCTTGCCCTTTACATCAGATTCAGGCTAGGCTCCTTACCGCTAAGTTCCTTTACTTGCACCTGGTCTAAAGATGATCCTCATGCCAACCTTTGCCCGTTGGGCTGCGGCCTTCCCGAATGTAGTGCACACGTACTATTCCATTGTCCTGCTTATGAAAAACAACAAATCAAATGGATTATACCTCTTTGCAGAACCATGGGCTTCCAAAATTGGTTTGCAGCTCTTAGAATTTTTAGGTCTAATACCCAGGGAGAGGTGGCATTCGCCCTAGCCAGCTACCTAGATGAAATCTGGCGTGTGAGAACAAAAATGTTAAAACTATCTCATAAATAGGAGCCTATAATGGGAATGTTTTCTACTTTTACCTTATTTATTGTTTTTAGTTAGGAATATACTTGATCTATGATATTTATTATGAAAAACTTTGTATTTTTGCACGATTCTATAATATTGCACGAATCTTTATGGGGAGAATGTTTTATATTCGAGGATTTTTATACATTGTCTAATGTTTTATATTCAAGGATTTTTTTATTTTTTGTAAAATCGTGAATTTGTGATGTGCTTTTATGGTACTTGTTTTTACCGAAATAAATCTAACAACAACAACGGAGTGTCTGGTCACAACAAACATTTTGGTGTACAGTACAGCACATAGGCTGTTAGAATGCCTGAACTGTCATAGCCAAGAATGGCTGAACCATCTTGAGTCAGACTTGATATCACAAAAATACCGTCCCCCAGACCACAGAAGAAAGGGCTTTGTCAGACCTTGCCCCATAGAATAGGCTAACAGATTAGTGTATCTTGTATCTTCCCTCATCACATACCTAAAACATGTCTGCCAACTTAACATAGGGCATGACACAGACAGAAGGCAATACAGCCATCTTTGGTCATTGGTCCACCCTATTAAAGTAAGCAAGCATATGGAGGCATTACACAAACCTATGTCAGTGTTGTGGCAAATCCACTGTCACTTGCAATGAGGAAGCACATCAACAGCTACACAAAGGTCATACAGGGTCATTGTCAATACAATGTGAAGGCAGAGTACGTGGATTGCACTAGATGACATGTTTTGAGTGCACATGATCACACACATGAGACAATTGTACCAACTCACCACATCAAACAAGTGTATTGTGCACTTCAACAGTCCAACCACCCACTGTCCAAGCTGCTTTGGCACAGGACCCATACACCCCATATCTGTGACCAACATTACCTGGATCAATCCATGTCCACTTCATATGTCAGAACAGCAACAGCTACCTGCCAATGTCATAACTCTGAAATGCCCACATGAGTATGATATGGTGAAGAGAACTGAAGGAAACACAATACAAGGAGTTTAGGCATGAAATGTAATACAGATGACCCACACCTCATATCAAACTTCAGTAAATCCACTCACCTTGCAATGAGACTGACACAAACAAGCAGATCATCAAGGTAGTAACATTTCCAAGTCTGACTTAGCAAGCAAACCATGGCTGTATACTGCATAGCTTGAGATCCCCTGTCTATTGGAAACAAATACCTTACTCAAAACATCCTGACCCCTACAGTTCCCCATACAGTCACGGTAATCACATAACATTCCATACTTACACTCAACTGAAGTAGTGATTGATGAGATCTGCCCGCAAGTCTTCACCTTCCTCTCCATTACTGTCATCCTCACTTGACATCTCTGGATTCTCACCCAGTGGTACTGCTATCTCTACCTCATCTGGAATATATGGGATATCTCTCCTCATGGCAATGTTGTAGCGCATGCAGCAGCACACAATGATCTTGCATACTTTTGGGTAAGTTGAGGGGGGCTCCACCTTTCATGCCCAGACACCTAACTATGGCTTTCAGGAGCCCAAAAGCCCACTCCACAATACTCTGTGTTCTTCCATGGGCATTGTTGAAGCTGACTTTCTCTGGGGTAGTCGGGTTCCTCATCAGTGTCAACAACCGCTGGTTTGGGTATGCAGAGTCCCCCTGTATTAGAATGGGACATATGTGTAACAGACAGAAAGTAAGTGAGTTATGGATCATTGTCCTCTGCCATGTCTCTGAGTATATCTGCATGTAGATATCTACCACCTAGAAGCACGTTTTCTTCAGTGTGTGATGTGTGCTTGTGCAACCCTGCAATATGTGATACGTTTGTGCCCAACATCGATGTGACGTTGACTACATGGTTAATGGTTTAGAGATGTAGCAAACTACTTTCCCTTGGTAAGTCGGGAATGTCCATTGAGTAGAATTATGTCCCATGACTGTAGCATTCATCCCTTGTGCCTAAATGTCAGCATGTGTCCTTTTCTCTTTAGGAAACACCCTTATTGTGCAATTTCATGCATGTTCTTCCCATGTTGATGGGATGATGTCCGTAGGTTGCAGTGTGCATGCGGGGAGCTCTGCTCCGCTGCCGGGCTTAGCAGAGTTTTTGGTCAAACTTCATTCTCCAAGCGGAATGCGGAGTGCCAAAAACTCTGTTAGCTCAGCCAGCGGAGCGGAGCTCACCGCCCATCCCTACTGTTATCATGCATCATGGAGTGACTTGCAGTGATGTTGATATCACATGTGTTTGGGTTCAGGCATTTATCCACAGACAGATACCAGGGTTGCATGGCTAAGATGTGAATAGTAATGTTGTTTCTCATTGGACAACAGGTTGGGGTCCTTCTATTATTCCTTGCAAGTTCTGTGTCTCTCCAACATGCAAAGTACAGATGTTTACCACGGACACTCTCCGATGATGTCACTGTATTAGGTGTTAAACAATAGTGGTGACTATCCTGGGGCTGACTGATTCATTGTTGTGTGTATTCTGGAGACATCTCTCCCTGACATATTGAACCTGACATCAATGTTGTTCCTTTCAATGACACATATGAGGCCTATCTGAGTGACTGTGATATTACCTTCTTGGCTCTATTGGGAGAGGTGTCATTTATTGAGCAGTACATTGTTGAAATGTGTCCACTCTGACATGGGTATTTCCTTGTCAACTACTCCAGGACATTTCACTTTTGTATCTGAGATAGCTGGATTTTATTGCCATCATCTCAAATTGTTGGTACATCATGTATGTGCATAAACGTGTGTGTGAAATATGAGAAGTTACTTTAGAAAGGGACAGTATTGTTGGCTACAAGTGAACTGAGGTCTGCTTCATGTGGCACAGCTGTGAGGATAGAGAGGTCACATAGTTGTTGTATGGTCATTGTGGTTGCAAGCCTTCAGACATGCAATTGTAGTTGTCTGGGATCCTCATTAGTCTGTGTGTAACTTTGATGATTCCAGATGGCATGCATGCATATGGTATGGGACATGAAAGTGCCACTTTGGTGAAATATTCTGATGGAGCTTACTTGACATGATGGTATTCTTGGTCAATCAGAGTTGTGATTGAAGCGTTGTCACCTATATGTTATGACCCTATTTATCTTTTTTTTTTTCAGCATCAGCACTGGTAGGGAAAGGAGACTGGGCACAGTTCAGTGGGTAAGCATCTGGCCATGGGACCTTGGGTCAAGTGACGACCGACACAAAGAGACCCAGTGGCCTGGAGGGCGAGGGTTTGCCACGGGGAGACAGGATCTACATTTGATCACTCCTCCAGTGGCCACTCCCTAGTGGTAGTGCACCCATCAAGGATTCCCCCAGTACCATCCTTGTCCACCAAACCCCGTTCTATCAGCACCCTCCCTGTTGCTCTCCACCCAGTTGGTCAGGCCTGCTCACCCAAGAGGGTGGGTGTCTCCTTTGCCACAGGCACCTCCACCCAACCCTACTTCCCTCAGTGAGGAGGCTATTGACCTCCTGAAAACAATCTCTGTGGGTCAGACTGCTATTGTGAATGCCGTCAAGGGATTGGCAAGTCAGCTCCAACAGTCTAATGCATTCCTGGAAGCCATTCGTGGTACAATGTCTGGCCTCCAGAGAGCTTTTCAGGCTCTGGCCTTTACACTGATGTCAGTCAGACACCCCGTCCGCCTCCCTCTTCCCATTCCAAATCCCCCTTCCCCTACCTGCCCAAAGCACACAAACAGATCCTCATGCTTACACATCAACAGACAGACATAGCCGACACAAGCACCACAAGACACACCGGCCTGCACACAAACAACATACACTCACAACTGTCCCTGGCATCCCCACCACCCCCAGCATCACACATACGACATCAAGCCTGCCTACAGACACCAGCGCAACAGTCACTGACACAACCACCCACACATCCTACCTGCAGACACCACCCCAGCAGACCCTTAGACATCCACCACAGGCACCACTCCTGCAGACACCACAACTACTGACACATCTACATCCACCATATCCACCATGCCTGCAGTCACCACCGCATCAGATACCCACCACGCCATCCACCAGCACTTCCACCCCCCAAAGCCCAAGACACATAAACGCCCTAACTCACCCACCCAACAGACAACCACCACACACAAGCACACGTCCCATAAGCACGCACCCAAGAATCCACACCTACTCTCCCTCAACCTCAAAATCCTACCCCCTTCTGATGACTGTTCCAGTGTTTCTAAAAACTGTTCCTCTCTGACCTTGGTCTTGCCCCTGTTCTCCCCCCAAACCACACCCAGAAGGACCCCACCCAGCTCCTAGTCCATCCCTTCCACCTCCAAGGCCTCCCCTGCCCACGCTGAAAGTAGCCATTTCCCCCGAAGAAACCTGCCCTTCCCAAAAAGAAGCACACCACTCCCAAGAAGAAGACTACTCCTCCCCAGTCCAAACTGCCCCCTCTCAAATCCAATCCCCCACCCACTGACACTCCCTGAGATGCCTGCTTGCCCCCTTGATGACCCCTCCTGTGGAGGTCACATGGCATTCAGGAATCAAGTTAGGGCACAACATTTTGCCATTATTGCCAAAAATCATGGGCTGGCAAATAGCCATTTGGCAATCTTACTTGCTCCTGTTGTTTTGTTTTGCATACACCTTTGTCCTGCAATTCCTTTTCTACCTTTCTTTTGTCCCTGAGTTACTTTGGGTGTTCGCTTGCAGTTGTGTGCGTTTGAACCTGCTTGCTGCCGCAGTTGCTGTTTGTTGGAACTGGCCCTTTTACAGGGTCATTCCCCAGACTTTTTGCTTTTTGCCTCCTTATTTTTCTGACCTTTGTTGGCTGACGTTTTGACTCTGAGCACTTTTTCACTGCTAACCAGTGCTAAAGTGCATATGCTCTCTCTTACAAATTTGGTATGATTGGAGTATACCTGATTGGCATATTTAATTCACCTATAAGTCCCTTGTAAAGTGGTATCTCTATAACCAGGGCCTGTAAATTAAATGCTACTAGTGGACCTGCAGCGTTGCTTGCGCCACCCACTGAAGTAGCCTATCAAACCTATCTAAGGCATGCTAGCGCAGAGCCTCTGTGCGCAGTTTCCTGCCACAGGGACCTGGCATCTAAATTTACTTGCCAGGCCCAGAACTCCCCTTTTACTACATGTAAGTCACCCCTAAGGCACGCCCTAGCTAGCCCTTTGGGCAGGATGCCATGTATGTAGAAGGAAGGACATGTGCCATGTTGTGTGGCCTGTCCTGGTAGTGACAAACAGCCTAACATGGTGTCTCACTGCTGTGAGTGCTGCCTCCTCATAGGATTGCATTGGAAATGCCCTGCCTTATGTGTAAGGGGTATTGTCTGATTTATGAGGGGTAGCGTAGGCATGTTTGGTATGGTTGTGATAGTGGTGAGAAATGCTGCTTACTGGTGTAGGTGTATTTTTTATTACTATCACAGAAATGCCACTTCTAGAAAGTGTGCATTTATCTGTGCTTATGACTTTGGTGTTTTGCAGCTTGCCTCCAATCCACGTCTGGGCAGACTGACAGTTGGGGCTTTACGCATACTTCTCAAACAGCCTGAACACAGGGAGGGTGGAGGTGACAAAGAGGTGCATCTACATATTGTAAAGCCTTCCTGGGCTGAGAGAAGGGAGAGGCGGGGCACACCTGCATTTGTAAAGACGGTGCCCTGTCCTCACACAATAGGGTCGTTAACCCCCCACTGTTGTTTGGAGCCTGTGCTGAAAGGAGAGAGGGGGCACTCCGTAGGGCGCACTGGCTGGAACCTCCTCTCCCTACCATTGTAAAACACTGTAAGAACTGACTATAAGTACAGGGGAATTTTCCCCACAATTTGAACATTCTGGGAACTTGAAACTGGACACAGAGCGCTGATGAATGGACTTACCAGGAAACCACCTTGTACTGCTGCTGCTGTGCTGATCTGTGACCCGCCTGGTCACTATAGGAAACTGCCACCATCTGCAACCCTCGTGCTGGCCTGTAACTGGGCCCACCAGCCCTGTGCTCCCTTGTCTCCTGGTTGCTCCCAGGGGCAGGGTGCTGTGCCCCTGACCCCTGCACCGATCTCTGTTGGCTCTAACAAAGCGCTGGAAAGAGCGCTCTCTTTAACCTGCAGATCTTGCTTTATTTGGAGCCCAAAAATCACCGCCGCAACCCGGGTCTCCAACTTACTTTAGCGCTTTGAAAAGCGCTTTATTTTACCTACCAGATCACCGAAGCAGCTGGGTTCACTAATTAACTTGGAGCGAGGGGGTCGCGCTCATCTCCGTGCCCCCGGGGCACACCAACCAAGGAACCGGAGCAAGCGTGCTCCTCTCGGCGTCCCCAAGGCACCTCTCGCTTCAGGGAGCACCCCCGGGGCACCAGCCGCCTTCCCTTCCCCAGGAAGCCTCCCGGCGGCTCAGGAGCAGCTTCCCTCACTTGCGCACCACATCGGGTGCGGGCGAGTGTTTCCCTCGGGCCCCCGGAGGGGTCCGAGCTTCCTTTCACCGTGAAGCAGGACTCAGGGAAGGTGCAGGGAGCGGCCCCCTTTCCCGGTCGCTGTACGAGGAGCGGGACGCTCCTGCTATTGGGCATTTATTTTTCTCCGTGGGAATCGGGAAGGGAGACCTCGACGGAGGTCCCGTCCTGGCTACGCCCAGAAGTGTTGTTGGGCCACGCCTGGCCCTCACCCCACAGACAGGGTGTGAGGAGGCCGAGGCAGGCCCCCCACCGCGACGTAGGCCCCCATTTCATGCACAGGAGCGCTGGGTGCCCCAGTGCACACCTTTAGGCACTGGAAGTGCCTAAGCCAACTGGAAACAGGTACTCTTTAGGGAAACTAGGCTCTAGGAGCCTAGTTCAGACTTTTAGATGCTTTAGCTTTCCCACCTGTTTACTGTCTCTACATATATGTGCTAATGTTCCTTTTATGGGCATATCTAGCTGATATGTAATTGTATGACTTGTGATATATTCTCTAATGTTCCTTTTATATAGGGATTGTTCATGACAAGTGCATATATCTTTTACTATAATTCCTGACTACTGCTTATTTTGCAGAATCCTGAGTACTTACGTGTTCTAATGTGACAACTGCATATTCTTGCAGAGTATTAGTAACTTGTCTAACATTCTGACAACTGCTAAGGTAGCAGGTTATTACTTACGTGTAATATTGGTCTAATTATGTTTTGTGCAATACAGATTATTTTTACATAGCTCAGTGTTGTGTTTACTTTGTGGTGTACATTTTGCGTCACCTGTGTTGTGCAAATGCTTTACACATTGCATCTGGGTTAAGCCTGACTGCTCGTGCCAAGCTACCAAGGGGGTGAGCAGGGGTTATCTTCAACGTGTAACTCCCTAGCCCTGACTAGAGTGGGTAGGTTCTGCCTGGCTGAGGTGCATACCCTAGCCAACCAGAAACTGCATTTCTAACACTGTTGTTAGCAGTATGTAAGTTCATGTGCAGTGCTGTTGACCCCTAGGAGAAGGGTATATGTTTTGTATATAGGCATGGGTGTGTGAATGCAATGGTGATGTCATGGCATTGTGTACTGTTTGGTATGGTAAGTATCTCTTATTGTGATGTCCAATGTGGGCCTTTATATTGTTTGAATTGTCCCCCTGATCTGGCTTATGTATCCATTAGATGTGTGTCATTTTGAGTTTTGTCGATGCAGACAGGAGATGTGTTGAATTGTGCTAGCTTTGTTTCCATTTGCCTGTGCATGTGTCCGTTTAGGTGTGACTCTCACAGATGCTTCCTGCATAAGTATGTCCTATGCAGTAGGAGTTGTATGTGCTTTTTTGACTTTCCCTTCCACATTGTGTAGATGTGCATGACAATTGGTTTTGGTATTAATGTCCCTGAGACCCTTGTAGTGCTATTTCCTGTGGAAATGTTGTTTGAGGGTCCTGTTCAAAGTGTTATATGTCCCAGTGCAGCCTCCTTCCCTATGTGTCACAGAAGACTCCATCCCAATTGTGAAGGTACAGTTGTTATGCTGTCCTTAGTTTATTTGTCTCTCTGTGTTTTATGCATGACGTTGTGCTTCCAATGTGTTATGATGTGTATGTCCATTACAGGGCTGTTTACTGGTGTTGTTGTTTGTGTTGCATTCATCATCAATAGGTAATTGTGCTGTATGTGTAGATAGTCCCTGGCCGGTGTGGAGCGTGGTTGTGTGCTGTATTTATGTGCTGTATGTGTGTTATTGTTGTTGTATGTGGCAATGGTATATAGCCTTCAGTGTCCCTGTTCCTGAGCAATGTGGCCATGTGTATTTTTGTAGCATTGCAGTGCAGTGTGATGTGCTGGTCAAACTGTTAGTATTGTGTGTGTGTACATTTGGATGTATGTCAGTGAGTATGTGTTGTATGAGATATGTGCCTGCTACCCGCCTATGATGTGTTTGCTGGTGTTAAAAGCTGTTTTTAAAGGTTGATGATACAGGTAGGTGGGTGTGTGTACTTACAGTTGATGGTATCCACGTTGACCTTGATTTTGTGGTCTTTTGACGAGCAACAGCAGCAGCATGATGTTTTTGAATGGCACCATGGTGGCCCCAGCAGTGTAAAGTTGCCTGCCAGTGTGTGTCTCCCTTTATACTGTCCATTTCCGCCAGCTTCTACAATGTGGTTGGACTGCCATGGTCACATTGGCGGTATGCAACCTCGTAACACTGTCTCTGCTGGGCTGTTTATGCTTCCTTTGCACCATGGCGGTCTGTGCTGCCTGGCGGTGCCGGCAGACTGCTGACGGTCTTCTGTTTGTACGACCGCCATACTCATAATATGGCGTGTGCTCCACTAGACTATTAGCGGATGAACCGCCACTGCCAGCATGGCGGTCATGGGACTGCCAAACTCGTATTTAGGCCCTAATTCTTATTAAACATTTTAATAATACCAGTTACCGAAACAACTTAAGGTAACATGGTCACTTTTATAAATACAATCCAGGAAGTAATTCTCTCTTTTTTTGTATTTATTTTATGGATCCATGGATCCACCGCCATGCCAACACAAATCTGCTGCATTTCCAGGTGTAGGAGGCTGGCCCTCTATATAGTGAACAAAAACGATGTGCACTGTGCAGAGAGTCCAAGCAACCCCACCTTGGTATCCAGTGATATTAAGTAAACCACCTAAGGCTCTATTTTTAGAGTAGTTTGGTCGAGCAATTGGGCTAATCTTGGAGCTATGCTAAACATTTGTTGAACTGCTTGTATCAATAAATGTGAACACACAATCAAAACAATTACTCAAGACCAATTTACAAACATACTTCAGATGTTTATACAAATTTTAAGACCAAGATCATCAAAATAGAGTAAGTACTTTTCAAGTTATGATTTTTCAAATTATATTGAAAATAGTATTTTTTGTCTGTAATCACGTGCCATTGGAAACAATGGGAAAAACTTTAAAAATGCGTATAAAATCAGGCAATGCTATCACAAGTGTCACCTTCTTTTTTTTAATTCAAAGTCATTGAGGCGTGGTGCAGGTCAGCTGGAGAAGTTTGGGTGGTTCCCGGTTCAAGCAGGAGCAGTGGCTGAAAGTTTTGAAGCCGATGGAGAATGGAGAAGGGGACCACTTGGAAACATACTGCACAGGAGGACTTAAAGGTAAGCCCAGTGAGTCATCTTGGAGTGTAGAGCTTGTAAGGGGTTAGAGACCCCTAGAGCTCAGCTGGTTTTCCGATGCAGCGGTCAGGGATGTTGGGTGCAGTGCAGATAGGTCAGCCAATGGTCGTGCATCCTAGGGTCCTTGGAACCAGGTGCAGGTCACCTGGAGGGTGGATTGCAGATGAGCAGGCCCACTCTTTGGGATGATTTTTGGGTGTTCTGAAGTCCCTCCACTCTGGTTTGCTTCCGGTCCATGGAGAGTCCGGAGTGGACTTTTCTGGTGGGTGTCCTACAATAGGGGTCCAGTACCATGGGCTATGCCACGTCTCAGTTACTGGAAGCCGCAGTGCCAGCAAACATGGCACACTGGCAGGTTTTATACTCCAGGTCTGTTGGGCAATATTTGGTCCAGCTGATGGGTCTGGTTCATTTTTCAGCGGCCGGTCAGTGAACTGGACTTCAATTGTTATTGTCGGCTGGGTCCAGGAAGAGATGCCTTCACCCTTGAGAGAGGCTCTTGGCAATTTTTCAGAAGGTTGGAGGTCCACTGTGGTTTCTTAGAGTCCAACCAATGTTCAGTCAACCCCTTGTCTGTGATTGTTGAGTCCTGGGTACATCAGGAAGGGTTTGGCACCTTTTTATTTTTCTTGCAGCAGAACTTTTGTTCTGGAGCCTTGGGTCTTCTTTGTCACTGGCGTTCTAGTGTCCATTGAATCTGATCAACAGGTCTAATACTGTAATGAGTAGGCATTATGAGGAGTAGCTGGTAGTGGCCAATGGGCCACTTACATTAGGTTAGCTACACCCACTATGTGACCACTTCCTGTGTGAAGAGGTCGCATCCTTAACCCTGATAGGCTATTTTCCAGTCATCCAAGATGGAGGAAAATGAAATGGAGTAGTGACCTCACCTGCCACACCTAGGGGACCTGTGCAGGTTGAGGGTGGTCACTCCCTAAATCCTTTGTTAGTTTTTCCGCCGTTCCTCTCACCAAAAGTGGGGCCTAAGATGGGGGTGGCCATGTGTTGCTAGCAGCAAATGGCTGGAGCAGTGCTTCAACTGCAGGATGGCCTTTGAAGCTTCCTGCCAAAGAAGGGAACATTCCTGAGGGAGGAGGTGTGACCCCTCTGCCCAGGAAGGGCTTTCATTTGTTTGATACCAAACAACCCAGGGTTAAGAGTAGGCATAATGTAGCTTGGGAACTTGTAATGACCAGTGTCCAGCACATGTATTTGCTATGGATCCCCTGTACACTTACTATGCCTTAAAGTTTTGTAAAGACATAGGAGGGGCATAATTGCTCATGCAAACATATGTCCTCACATGCATACTAAGGCTTTCCAGAGTGGTGACTTACCTATAGTGTATGCGGTGTTAGTGAACAGGGCGCTGTTGGTGAGTGCCATGTTGAGTATGCAACTTTTGGATACACCTCGTCATGCACTTGCAATGGCAGTCTGAATGAGACTGGTTGTAACTCCGCGCTCTGATGCGGCGTCTCTTTCTGTCCTCGCGGGTGGAACGCGCTACCGATATTCGGAGCGCCGTTCCCCATGTTTTTTGACTATGCTTTCTGGGAAGCATATATTCGCTTCCGGACGTGCTACACTTACTTGTAGCCTTTTTTCTTCTTTTGTTGTTGGTGGTGGCTTTTTTGTTGGTCCTTTTGCCTGTCTCTATCCATGTTGTGTCCATCTTGTCTTCTTCGTGTTTTTGTCCCAGCATGCTCTGTTTTTCTTTTATACTACTTCCTTTTTCCTATACTCGTCTATGGCCTTTTCCCAATCCAAGATGGTGTTACTTCCCTTTCCTGTGATGTCACTTCCCTTTTCTCAGTATATAAGTCAGTCAGTCTTGTTCCTCCTTGTGTTGCAAACACTTCCTTCTGGTTGTGCTGTTCGCTCCTGTTCTTTGTTCCTGCTTTTTTGCCTTGGGAGATTTTTGCTTGTTCTTTGTTCCTGCTTTTGCCTTGGGAGATTTTTGCTTGTTCTTTGTTCCTGCTTTTGCCTTGGGATATTTTTAGCTGTTCCTTTTTTCCTGCCTTTTACCCTGGAAATTGCCTATTTTTGTTTCCTGTTGTCAAGTCCTGTTTTTTCTTGTTTTCCTTCAGGAGTTCCTGTTAGAGGTTTTTTCCCCAGTGTTGGGGTTTTTTGCCTCTGGGACTCCTTCTGGAGGGTACCGTCTGCTTTGGCGTAGCCTGCCAAGCGGCACCGTGGCTACTAGAAAGGGTCGCCCTTATCTGGGAGTATCCAGGACCTGTAGAAGACTTGGTGTATTCGCCAATCCAAAATCCAGAGGTGAGAAGTCCAGCACAGTACTTGACAGATTGCAACGCCAAAAGATTCTGCGTTGTGAAAGGGCCATGGAAGATCCACAGGGAGAGGTGTCAGAAAATGCTCAAGCCATGTTACAGACTGTCCAACAAAAAGCCCAAGAGTTACAGCAGTTACGGGCAGAGAACACTGCGCTACGACAGGTCTTGTCCTCCCGATCAATGGACATACCACCCGTATCTGCTACTATTCCTCGATATTCCGGAGATCCTTTAAAGATGAAGGAATTTTTGGACGCCCTGGTGGTTTTCTTTGCCTTTCGTCCACTCCAGTTTTCTTCGGATAAGGCTAAGGTGGGCTATCTGATCAGCGTCTTGTCTGGTCCAGCGCTTGCTTGGGCGACTCCTAGAGGTTTCTGCAGATGACCCAGTCCTGGCTAACTATTCCGCTTTCCTAACTGTTTTCAAACAAATGTTTGAGTGACCTGGGGTAGAAGCTGCAGCTGAAGAAGCCTTATGGGACATTCAGCAGGGTAATCAGGATGTACTGCAGTATATAACCCGCTTCAAACAGCTGGCAGCTGAAACCTCCTGGGTAGAACGCACCTTCGTAGCCCTTTTCCGCCAAGGCCTGCGTGAAGAAATTAAAGATGAGCTTGTACACTCTTCTCCAGCTTGTTCTTTGAAAGAATTAATGGATCAATCTATGAACATCGAGTATAGACTTCGAAAGCGCAGGATGGAAAGACGTAGAACTAGAGCTCCATACCAGTCCGGTACCTTACGTGCTAGCAGTCGGCGAACAAAAGATAGTCCATCTGAAGCCTCTCCACCTCCCCATGAAGAGCCCATGCAGATAGATCTGGTTTGTGGGCCATTGACGGAGTCAGAAAGGGAGGAACGACGACGAAGGGGACTTTGCCTATACTGTGGTAAGGCTGGCCACCTGATCCGTAGTTGTCCGGTACGTCCCTCAAGCCTGCGGGAAACGCCAGCTCCCGTCCCCTGTAAGGAGGAAGGAGACGGGAGGAGCTGAAGTACCATCAATATGTTCCTCCAAAGAAAGCATGTCCACCCTGTTTATCCTCTCGGTCAAGTTACAAAGTTCACAAGATCAAGAAGAACATCTTTTGGCTCTCGTTGACTGTGGAGCCAATGGACTCTCTCTGGATGAGACCTGGGCTATGAGTAAAGGAATTCCCCGCATTCCTAAAGAAACTCCTGAGCAGGTTCACACGGTGGATGGCTCTCCGTTAACCTCAGGACCTGTGGTGGCCTCAACTCCTACTCTTGTTTTGACATTTGGGGGGCATCAAGAACACGTTGCCTTTGATCTCATAGCCTCACCAAATCACATCATGATTTTGGGAATTCCCTGGTTAGCCCGACACAACCCCTATATCAATTGGGAAACACAAACTATATCCCTAACGTCTTCATTTTGTCAACAGAATTGTTATTCCACTACTTCTTATTGGACTCCAAAAAGGTCCTGTCAGTCAACTAAGGATAACACTAACTCTATCAATATTATCCAGGGGGTTCCAGATTGTTATCAGGAATATATCAGGATTTTTCAGATACCTAGTAATCCTATTTTGCCACCTCATCGCAGTTATGACTGTGCTATTCCTTTGATTCCTGATGAAGTCGTCCCCTTCGGTCGAATGTATTCTCTGACAGACCAAGAAAAGAAGGTGCTAAGGGAATATTTAGATGACAACTTACCCAACAGTTTGATTGCTCCTTCCACATCCCCCGCTGGGGCTCCTCTCTTCTTCGTCCCAAAGAAGACTAAGGATCTGCGTCCTTGTGAGGACTTTTGTGAACTCAACAAAATAACAATTAAGGATCGATATCCACTGCCTTTAATCAGAGATATATTGGATGCCATTCAAGGAGCCAAGATATTTACTAAATTAGACCTACGGGGTGCCTATCATCTCCTTCGGATCAAGGAAGGAGATGAATGGAAGACTGCTTTCCGTACCCCTTTTGGGCACTATGAGTATCGTGTTATGCCGTTTGGACTGACTAACGCCCCTTCTGTTTTTCAACGATTTATGGATTCAGTGTTTTCTGATGTACTCAATCAATATGTAGTCATTTATTTGGATGATATCTTGATATATTCCCGTGATCCTGAGCACCATGTAGATCATGTCCTGCAAGTCCTGGAAAGACTCAAGAAGAACCAATTGTTTTGTAAACCTGAGAAGTGTGAGTTCCATAAATCTGAAGTAAGGTATATCGGGTTTTGTATTAATCAACACGGAATATCCATGGATCCTGACAAGGTCAGTGCCATATTAGATTGGCCTTCTCCAACATCCATTAAAGAAACGCAATGTTTTCTTGGTTTATCAAACTTTTATCGTCAGTTTATTCATAACTTTGCCCACCTACAAAGTTTCATAACACAAACAATTAAGAAAGAGAACCTGAAGAAGGGTTTCATTTGGACCAAGGAGGCTGAACGCGCGTTTCAAGAATTAAAGACAGCCTTTACCCAAGCACCCGTGTTGCGTCATCCTGACAATACCAAGAAATTTATCGTCGTGACTGATGCCTCAGACAGAGCTATTGGAGCAGTTCTGCTGCAGAAGCAAGACAATGATGGATTGGAACATCCTATCTTTTATCTGTCTCATATTCTATCAGAGGCTGAACGAAATTATTCTGTACTGGAACGTGAACTACTTGCTCTCAAAGTAGCTTGTAAGGAATGGAGGCATTTCCTGATGGGTTCCAGAGAGCCTTTTGAAGCTAGGATTGATCACCGTAATCTCCAGTGTCTTCTGAGCTTTCCGTGTCGCAACAGTCGTCAGGCTCGATGGGCTTTCTTCTTTAGCCAGTACGATTTCGTGATCACGTACATACCTGGTTCCCAGAATTTAGTGGCAGATGCCTTATCCCGCAGATATCCTGACATAGCCCAGAACTCCTCTCCACATCTTATTGAGGCTAGCAGGATCATCGGAGCTACTCAATCTTTTCAAGAATGCATTCAATCTGAGTACCAGTTTCTGTCTGCTTCAGAATGGGATAAAGTGACTCCTTTTTTGCAGAGAAGGACAACTACTTCTATCATCAACATGCTCTTTTCCTACCTACCAAGAAAGTGCAGACAGAAGTCCTACAAATGTGCCATGATTCTCCTATAGCCGGTCATCGAGGTATGAGGAAGACCCAGGAGCTGCTTCAGCAATCTTTTTGGTGGCCTTCGCTAAAGACAGACACTGAAACCTATGTGTCAGCATGCCCAGTCTGTGCCCAGACTAAGACACCCCGAACTAAGGTGGCAGGTTTATTAAGACCTTTACCGGTTCCTTCCGCTCCTTGGTGTACTCTATGCACGGATTTCGTATGCTCTCTACCTACCTCCTCTGGTAACCAAGTAATCATGGTGACCGTAGATTCATTCACCAAGATGGCCCATTTTTCAGCCTTGAAGAAACTACCAACGGCCCCAGAAATGAGTCGCATTTTTCTATGGGATATTTTTCGCCTCCATGGTCTTCCTCAAGAGGTCATTTCGGACAGAGGGCCTCAATATGTATCACGTTTCTAGAGAGCATTTTGTGCCTTCTTTAACATTGAGATTTCTTTATCCTCGGGTTTCCATCCACAAACGAATGGGCAAACTGAACGAGTGAATCAAGAACTTCAGCAGTATCTGAGATGTTACTGTAATGCCACACAAAGCAATTGGTCGGAATATCTTGCTCTTGCCGAGTTCTCCTATAACAACACAATACATAGTGCGACCAAGACCACACCCTTTTATTGTACTTATGAATTTCATCCGAGGACTTTCACTACTGTTTCTCGAACATCCTCTTCTGTGCCTGCAGTCACTTCTTTTTCACGACAGATCAGTTGAATCCAGGACCTACTTCACACAACTCTCCTAGCTTCGAAACAAGCTATGAAGCGAAAGGCGTATCGTTATCGGCAAGCCGCACCTTTGTATCAAGTGGGCCACAAGGTATGGCTTTCTTCCAGATTTCTACCATCCTGGTTTTCCACCAATAAGTTCAAACCACGTTTTTATGGACCCTTTCGAATTTCGCACATCCTGAATCCTGTAGTTGTGCGTCTCTGCTTACCTCATACCTGGAGGGTTCATCCTGTTTTCCATGTGTCCCAGTTAAAACCCTTTGTTCCTGATCCTTATCATCGTCAGTTCCAACGTCCACCTCCTCTTTCTATCAACGGACAGCCTGAGTATGAAGTCCAGGAGATCTGTGATTCCAGAATTTTTTGACACAAGCTACAGTTTTTGGTCCATTGGAAAGGATACCCCCTCAGTGACTGTTCTTGGGAGGATGCTTCCTCCGTCCATGCTCCCCGTTTGGTCTCCTGTTTTTTGACAATCATCCTGACAAACCTGGTGCCTCAGGGAGGGGACCTACTGTAACGCTGCGCTCTGACGCGGCGTCTCTTTCTGTCCTCGCGGGTGGAACACGCTACCGATATTCGGAGCGCCTTTCCCCGTGTTTTTTGACTATGCTTTCTGGGAAGCATATATTTCGCTTACGGACGCGATACACTTACTTGTAGCCTTTTTTCTTCTTTTGTTGTGGGTGGTGGGTTTTTTGTTGGTCCTTTTGCCTGTCTCTATCCATGTTGTGTCCATCTTGTCTTCTTTGTGTTTTTGTCCCAGCATGCTCTGTTTTTCTTTTATACTACTTCCTTTTTCCTATACTGGTCTATGGCCTTTTCCCAATCCAAGAAGGTGTTACTTCCCTTTCCTGTGATGTCACTTCCCTTTTCTCAGTATATAAGTCAGTCAGTCTTGTTCCTCCTTGCGTTGCAAACACTTCCTTCTGGTTGTGCTGTTCGCTCCTGTTCTTTGTTCCTGCTTTTTTGCCTTGGGAGATTTTTGCCTGTTCTTTGTTCCTGCTTTTGCCTTGGGATATTTTTACCTGTTCCTTTTTTCCTGCCTTTTACCCTGGATATTGCCTATTTTTGTTTCCTGTTGTCAAGTCCTGTTTTTTCTTGTTTTCCTTCAGGCGTTCCTGTTAGAGGTTTTTTCCCCAGTGTTGGGGTTTTTTCCCTCTGGGACTCCTTCTGGAGGGTACGGTCTGCTTTGGCGTAGCCTGTCAAGCGGCACCGTGGCTACTAGAAAGGGTCGCCCTTATCTGGGAGTATCCAGGAGCTGTAGAAGACTTGGTGTATTCGCCAATCCGAAATCCAGAGGTGAGAAGTCCAGCGCAGTACGTGACACTGGTGAGAGGCCTGTCAGAATGGCACAACTGGCGCTGCAGCTCTTTGGGGCCCTCTGCAGTACCCATGCCCTAGGTACCAAGGGTAAGAAGGTACTAGGGACTTACAAGAGTGGATGAAGTGCCAATACATGGTACAGTTTTGGGGAAAGAGATCTGGCCCTGGAAATCTGCTTAGCAGGGGCCCAGGGCACTTACAATTTTGAAACTCCAGCATTTTCATTGCAAAAAGTGAGGGAGTAACTATGCAAAAAGAGGCCCTTCTTCACACCAGGAACACACCCCAACATGAACTTCTCATTGGATACACTAAGGGGCTTATTTACATGTTCTGCACGCCCCTAGTGTCTCACTTTTTGTGGCCTCCAGCAGCGCATAGTGCAGATCCATATCTACAAGGCGACGCAAAGCCACTTTGCATGGCTTTTCATGGCCTGGTAAATATGGTGTAAGGCAATGCAGCTCAAGTTGCTACATTGCCTTACAGTGCTTCAGGTGGGTGTTCCATGGGTAATGCGATGGGTATTCCCATTCAACACCTATAGGGTTTGGTACATTCCAAGATCTACATGGCACTGTATACCTGGTAATGAGTCAAATTCTTATGACGCCAAGGAATGCACAGGAGAAATATCTTTATTTCATCTAGTTTTTTCCTCTTTCTATGTGTGCTGCATTCTTCAGCACACATAAAAAGAGGGAAAGCCTCCATGGATTCTTTCTGTGTAGGAAGGTGCCCCTTGCTGCACAAAAACAATCCTGTCTGCATTGCAGGCACATTGTGTGACAGCATGGGGCAGGGGACAGAAATGCACCGTATCTCATAGATACTGCACATTCCTGGTCTTTCCCTGTGGTGCTGCACCACAGGTTTGCTTGCTGTGCTGCGCTGCCCTACATCACAAGCTTGTAAATATGCCCCCACTGCTCCACTTTTCAAACCATAACCTAAATCAGTCATTTGAGTTTCATACTTACCACTGGTGACAGACTCAAAACCACAGCTCCATTGTTTTTCTGGCTCAAAGTTAAGATGTCTTCTGCTCAAGATAGACAAGAAGAGGAAAAGCAGGAAAAAGAAGAAGACTTACCACCTCCAAAGAAGTCGTCCAACACTTGAAAATATTTCTCCATCCCTTCAGGAGAAAGGAAAGTTCTTTCTAAAACTTGTCCAATGCAATATACACAGAAAAAAACTGTCAAGATGTGTACTGAAGAAGTACTCACATGGCACATCCTCTTTTTGGAAACAGCTGAAAACCAAACATGGAAGGAAATATCACAACATGAGAGCGGGAAGGTGGTGCATCATCGTCAGCAGCTGGGCCATCTGTGGGATCCTTATCTCCTGACCAGATGTTAACCATCCCTGTTGTTGCACCAAAACTGTAAGACATGGTCACTCATTAGAGCAAAAGCCAATTGCACTAAAATGTCACTTGTTGTCCAGTTTATGGATGCTGTCGCCAAGCATAATTCTTACATTTTTTTCACCTCACATTTCCATCTTCCAATCCTCTTTAAACACAAGTAGATATCGGAAAAGGAAATTTACAATATATTTACCTTTACAGTATATACTATTGCATTATATACTATCAGCAAATAAGCAGCTACATAGGTGTTTCTGTCAGTACATAAGCTGTGTAAGTGTCTGACTATGGATGCCTAAACTGATATATGATTGGCTGTATGGATGACTGGGTGTGTGACTGGTTGAGTGGATATGTGAGTGTATCAGTGTCTCTATAGGAGTGTGGCTGGATACGTATGTAGCTGTGTGGGTGTGTGTATGGGCATGTTAGTGACTGTATGGTTGTATAAATGAGTATGTAAGTGGCTGTACGAATTGCTAGCTGACTGTGTTAGTGGGTGTTTGGGTGTGTAACTGAGTGCGGAAGTGGCTTTGTTAGTGGTGGATACATAAGTGCTGTGTGGGTGTGTCAGAGGATGTGTAAATACCTCTGTTGCTGTCTGACTAGGTATATGAGTGGCTGTCTGGTTTTGTAAATAGGTATGTTAGTGGCTATATGAGTAGATGAATGGGTGTATAAATGGGTGCATGGGTCTATATGTGTGTGTGTAACTGACTGTCTGAGTGTCGGGTACATGAATGGCTGTATAGGTGTGCGAGTGGATGTGATAGTACCTGGATCGGTGTATGGCAATCCTCCTCCACTCTCAGTAGAAAAGTACCTATAATGGCTACCCTTCCCATTGTAATCTTACTCATACTACTGTGCTTAGCAAATCACAGACTTCCTTTCATCTTTCATTTTTGTGATGCCACTTTAAAATGGTCACTATTTGTTAACCCTTTCCAAATTTCCAGTAAAGAAGCCCAATTCAGGGCGTTTTTATGTGATCCATGGATCCACCTCTGAGCTCAGTGCAGCCCCGTGTGTTCTGAGATGAATCCTCAGATGAATCCTCAGATCCACACTGCAGCCCTTAAAAGTATTCAACAATCTGCTTTCAATGCTTTTCATTTATATTTTACTTTGTAAAATATTGTCAATTACAAGACATATACTTTGTGCTAAGCAATTTTTGTACAGCAGTCTGCTTTTCAGTTGCAGTCTCTTTTGTTCCGTTCCACACACTATTTTAGATCAGTTTACATAGTAACCATGTCTCTAATAGTCTGCCTACCAGTAGGTTAAAGGTTTACAGGAGTTTCTCTCAACGGCATACTATCTTCACATTCACTCGAGCATGTGTGGTTGACTGTTTTCATTTTCAAGTTTATCTCAAATAAAATACCCTTTTTATTTTTCCAAAGCTAATCACAGTTATTTACTTTTTATCTTAAAGTCTCTACCTAATGTTAGTTCCCTGCACATCTCCACATCCAATCAAATATGCTCTTTTATATTTTAGTTGTTGTCCTCCATTTTAACTGCCTTTCATCTTCAAAACTGCCTCATTTAGCTGCAGCATTTTCTTGTGTGTTACTCCTGCTTTTCTTCAAAATAGTCAGAGTGTGAGCCATAGTTTTGTGTTTTGGGCCACAGAGAGTGCTAGAAACAGTAGCATTGACAGGGAAATAGGTATACCTAATGTAGACATTACTTGGGTTGGCCAGAGAGTAGAATCAATTGCTGCCTTTGGTTGAAAGCACTGGGCATTACCAACATACAGACCTCATGGCTATGCACAATGTTGGCAGTGACCTAGGTCCAATTACTAGGGGAGGAATGGACATCCCAATTAAGGATACCTTTGGTAACTTATCAACACTTTTTCCACATCTTCTCCAGCATTTGACAAAGACAAAAGCGGCAGTGGTCAATCAAATTTTGTCTTCAGATAGAGAAATCCAGGAACCATGTCAATTAAACTGTCTCTGCATTCCTACAAGACAACAACATGGGTACCTATGTACATAAAATAACAACTTGTGCTTTGATATTAACAGAAAGTATCAAAAAGACAAAGGTATTCATTATGATCCTGGAAGTCTTCTGACTGCCAGGGTTAATGTGGCAGTATCCCCGCCAACAGGCTGGCAATAATGACTGCCAAATTATGACCATGGTGGTGATCCCTCCCATAGACAGCCAATGTACCACCCAAACCGCCAGTGTGGTACAAACACCGAAGCCACCTACAGGCAGGTGGAAGACAAGAATGCGCATACCAAATTTTGACATAGCACACTGCCAGGATTTCCGGGGCGGTAGCAACGACTCCAAAAGCCTGGCAGAAACACATCACTGAAAAGAAGCCACTCACCTCCAGGGATACACAGAAGTCCCCGTCCACCATGGAACCTGAACTGCAAGTATTCCTGATGCTGTACCATGTCATGACCGTCCTGGAGCACCAGCGCAGATGAAGATGGCGGTCTGTACAGTTGCCTAGCACACAGGGGTGGGAGAGAGGGGGAGAGTGATACACACATGCACAACACAAACCATACACACACCCAGAAACACATGCACAGGAATAAACAGCAACAGCACCCTGGAGTAAATGAAAGAAGTCCACATACACAGTTTCAACCACTGTATTCCATTTGTTTGTTTATGTAAAATGCAAAAACATGCACAACTGCAGAAATAAGGAAATGCAGGCCCAAATTCCAGTCTAAAGTCACTAATGCCCATAGGGCAAAGTCCAAGCCCCAACTTGACTCCTGACAACATCATGACTCCACTCTTCAGGGGCATCATTTTGGAAATGGGCAGGCACCTCAGGGGGTGGCGGGGTCAGGTGGGTGGGGGTTGCAACTCATTGTGAGGGGGCTCCTAGCCCCCTGGTTCTGGAGGGGGCTGGCTGCCCACAGGATGAGGAGGGAGCTGGCTGCCCACTGGTTCTGGAGGGGGCTTCCTGCCCACAGGATAAGGAGGGGGCCGGCTGCGCACTGGTTTTGGACGGGGGTTCCTGCCCACAGGATGAGGAGGGGGCTGGCTGCCCATTGGTTACTGATGGTGCCCCTTGGCCTCTGGTTCTGGATGGTGCTCCTTGGCCTCTGGTTTCAGATGCTGCCCCATGGCCACTATGTTGTGGGCCTCCTGGTCCAGAGATATCGGTGGGGCTTCCTTGTCCAGGGATTTCTGGGTCTCCTCCTTGTCCTGGAATTCCTGTGAGGCCTCCTTCTCCAGGGATTCCTGTGGGGCCTCCTTCTCCAGGGATTCCTGGGGGGCCTCCTTCTCCCAGGAATCCCTGGATGTCTGGGGGGCCTCCTTGGCCTTTGATTTCTGGGGGGCCTACTTGGACTTGGATGTCTGGGGCTTCTCCTTGGCCTTTTATTTCTGGGGAGCCTCCTTGGCCTCTGATATCTGGGTGGGGCATCCTTGGACAGGGACTTCATTGGGACCTCCTTGGCTCTAGGTTTTGTAGGTGGTCCAATGGTCTTTCTAGTTTGTTTGGGAGGGGACAGCACCTTAGCCCTCTGTTTGGGGAAGGAGTGTCCATGTTGCTTGGGTCTGGCTGAACACTCATGTGCCCCATGGTGCCAGCTGGAGACTTTGGGGGTGGAGCTGTGTCGAACTGGGTATTTGAGGTACTGGACTGGGGTGGTGGGACCTTCCTTTTATGGGCAGGACAGGTAGGGGAGGGGAGGGGAAGAGTTCAAGGCGGGAAAGGAAAAGCTTCTTAGGGACAATGGGGTGGGTTGTGGGAGGAGGGATGGGAATGGAGGTAGAGGGAGTGGTTGTAAGAGGTGGTGTGGTGGACTTAGGTACAAGTTCATGAACAGTGTGCATGTGTGAGGTGGATGGCTGTTGGAGGTCGGAGTGCAAGTGTGTGTGTGTGTTACTAGAGGGGCAGACAGGGTGGGGGAGGAAAAACATGATGTGAGGATGGATGTTGTGGTCGTGTCTGTAAGTGAGGTGGGTGTGCTGCATGTGGTGGTGTTGGTGTTGGTGGTGACTGCGCATGTGGTGTGTGTGATGCATGTCTGCGGGTCTGCTGTTGTGGTGAGTGTGGGCAAGGCTGTGCAGGTGGCAGGATCTGGGAATGTTGATGCGGTGCATGCAGGTATGAGTGAGGATGTGACAGTGAGAGAGGAGGAGGAGGAGACAGTGGAGGCAGTGGATGATGTTTTGTGAGCATCTGTCTGTTGGCTGTGTTAGTGCTTGTGGACTGAAGTGTGTTGCCTGTGTTTGATTGTGCGAGTCTTGTGTGTTGTTTTGGGTGTATGCTTGTAAGAATGTTTGGGTGGGCTGGGTTGGGGGTAAGGAGACTGGAACTGGGTAGGAGGGGAGACAGATGAAACAGGGACACTGTCTGCCGTCAGTGAAGAACCCAGAGCCTGAAACGATCTCTGTAGGGCCACCAACCCACCATGGATGCTGTCCAGGAAGGCACTGCATTGCTGCATCTGGGATGCCAGCCCATGGATGGCATTCACAATGGTTCACTGACCTACAGAGATGGATCTCAGGAGGTCAATAGCCTCCTCACTGAGGGTAGCAGGGATGACTGGAGCAGGACCTGAGGTGCCTGGGGCGAAGGAGATGCCCACCCTCTGGGGTGAGCAGGCCCGTACAACTCGGTGGGGGGCTACTGAGAGGCTGGTGCTGGTTCAGAGGGTGTCAGTAAAGCCTGTAGCTTGGGTGGTCCCGGAGTGGTTTGTCACCACCAGGGAGCTCCCATCAGAGAACGATGCAGAGTCACTGGTGCCACCTCCTGTCCCCACCGTGGTGCTCCCCTCGCCCTCTGTCCCACTGGTCCCATCGGTGTTGGTGGACTCTGCCTCGTGGGTCCCGTGGGCAGCAGCTCCCTCACTCACCGGTGCCCCTGCTCCTTCGCCAGATGATGCTAATGCACATATGGACAGGATGACAAAAGGAGAGAGAGGGGGAGGGAGACAGAAAGAGAGCACAGGGTCAATCTCAGCACCAACAGCACAGATGGAAGACACACCACTGTCACACAATGAGACTGAGAATGAGCAGTATGGATCACACTGGCATACCACTGGCTAAGTACCACAGCAGGTAGGAGTCAAGCCCTGCCAGCCACACACCAACTGGGACCAGCTAAGCCCTGCCTCACATGGGATGTCACCTACCGAGCTATCTAACACATGCTTTCTACCATATTATCCTGAGCTGGACCTCGCAGCAATATCTGAACTGGCATATTGGGGCATCCACTGACTAGTACCTTGCACCCAAATCCCATGCCAGCCACCAGAGATGGTTGACATCCACACTGTACTCACCCCCTTGTGGCTTCTATGATGCCCTCAAGCACCCATCCAGCTCTTGGTAGGCCACCACCAGTATGCAAGCCATCTGGGGGGTCAGGTTCCTTCTTTGGGAGGCCATCCCCAGCTGGGCCTCTGTGGTCTTCCTGGCCCAGCATCTCAGGTCCTCCAACCGTTTCATGCAGTGAGCGCTCCGCCTTCTATAGACCCCCAGGGTCCGCATGTCCTTGGTGATGGCATGCCACAATCCCTTCTTCTGATGGGTGCTGACATGCAGAAGAAAAACGGAAGGCGGTACACCATGAACCTGACAATCCAGCCTGTCACACATATGGCTCACAAAAAGCTCTTTTCCTCATCAGGCACACACATGACCCATTCCCCTGCACTGACGCTTCCATCAGCCATTCCTTCCCCCCCCACACCTGACATACTGCCAGCACACACAAACACAGGTCCATGCAGTCATGTTGCATGCAACGTACCCATGGTGTACTAACCTGTTGGTCTGGAGGCCTATACAACTGGCCATACTGGGGTAGGACCCTGTCCATGAGGCACTTTAACTCCTCTGACATGAAAGATGGGGTCTTTCCTCTGTAGCATGAGCCATGGCAGGTTCCAGACACAGGTCACAGCAGCACACGCAGTGGAGATGTCCTTCTGTTGGAAGTCAGAAATCAAGTGACGTGGTAGAAATGAAATGGTGGTCATATCCGCAGCGGTGAACACCGTCACCACCGGCGTTGATCATCATTGGTTCCCATACTCCATAGAGGGCCATGTTAGTCAATGAGGAATTGCACGGTGGTATGGACCACCTTCCGCCATGATGCCAACGCCAGCGGTGTGAGGTCATTTTCACCTGTCCCTGAATACAGGACAGACGAGTGCCATTTTCTTATGCTGGTACACAAGTACAGATTAATACGTGTGTCATTGTAGTTGAATGTACTCACCTACACAGTTCCAGTGTCCAACATACAAACATGATCTGTGTAGAATGCAGTAGTGTGTTAATGGTTCCTGTTGACACTCCTTTTCTACATTTGGGTACCTCAGGTACCAACCACTGCAGAGGAATAGGAGGAGGCAAACACCCTTGTACAGATCCCTTGTGGACTTGGCTACACTGGAGGACTGGCACATCATACTCACCTATCGTCTGGAAAGGGCCACAATCAAAGAGCTGTGTGCACAATTTGAATCTGATCTGCTACCTGCTATCTGTAGCACCACAGCAATCTTCCCCCTTGTGCAGGTACTCTCGGTGCCCTATTTCCTGGCAACATGGTCCTTCTAGGTGATAGTGGGCTTGGCTGCATGAATCTCACAGCCAATTTTCTCTATTGTGCTTGCAAGTGTTTTGTCTGCTTTGCTCAAACACATGTGCAGCTACATCGCATTCCACCAGGTACTTACTGACTATTAAGGCTGGATTCTGTGCAATGGGACATATACCTCATGTTATTCGGGCCATTGATGAGCCTCATATTGCCTTATTCCCCCCCCAGGCCAATAAACAAGTGTGCATGAATCTGAAGAGTTTCCACTCACTAAATGCCCAGATGATGTGCCAGGCTGACCAGTACATCTCCCACATTACTGCCAAGTATCCAGGGTCAGTGTATGATGCCTTTGTCCTGAACAATATCAGTGTCCCACAACTGATGGCACAACTACAGAGGCACAAAGTGCGGCTAATAGGTGAGCCTGTGTCCCCACTGAATGTTTGTGAGTGTATGCCTTCACGTGTTATGACCCTTGCCATTGCGCTGGGCTAATGTGTGTCCCTTACTTCTTGCAGGTGATTCTGGCTATCCAAACCTGTCCTGGCTCATGGCCCATGTTAGGAATCCAAGAACAGGGGTTGAAAATAGGTATAATGATGCCCATGCGTGTACCAGAAGGATTGTCGAAAGGGCCTTCAGTCTCGTGAAGGCTAGGTTCAGGTGCCTCCATCTGACAGGTGGAACCCTATGCCACTCCCAAGAGAAGGCCTGCAGAATTGTTGTTGTGTGCTGCATGTTGCACAATTTTGCCCTCAGACAGCATGTACCCTATCTGCAGGAGGATGGGTGTGACGATGCAGCTGTGGCAGCACTGGACACTGAAGACAGTGAGGAGGAGGAAGTGTAGGAGGATGAGGGCAACAGGTCACATTTGATCTAGCACTACTTCCAACGACACTCAGGTAAAACTGTTGAACTAAGCTAGACTACATTTTAGTGTTGTACTGTGTGACTGCAGCATGATGTCAGTCATTCCCTTTGCATCCCACCTGCCTCTAACCTATGTCTTTCCTTATTGCAGATGTTGGTGTCGTTCCAACAGTGTACTGCTGAGACACATTTGTTGGATGGGTCAACATGCTACTGGACATTTACACAGGATCATGCAGTTCATTACAGTTTGTTGCATTGTATATTACCTGTGGATAAAGTGCTATCACAGTTGTGTCCAATGCTATTTATTGAAAATTGTTCCACAATGGGAGGTGTAATACAGTGCGGTGATGGTTGGGAATAGTCCAGGGTAGTGGTCCAGTCTGTTTGTAGCACAGGTCCAGTGTCCAAGGGGCCATAGTAAGGGGAGCAATGGCAGTTCAAAGTTGACAAGGTGACACAGTGAAACACAAGGGGGGCATTCAGGAGGGGGGTCATTTGCTGGCAGTGGTCTTGGTCTCGGCAAATGTCTCTGGTGTCTGTCTGGGTCACAGGGAACGTTTGTGGATTGGTTCACCTTCTGCGGGGAGAGGGGTGCTGGTGGCCTTTGAGTCCTGTGCCAGGGCCTCCTGTCCATGAGCTGCAGCAGATGTGGAGGGCTGGTCAGCTGACTGGCTAATGGAAGGGGCTCGCTGGTGTGATGTGTACTACCTCATGATGTTGGCCATATCACCCATCACCCCTGCTATTGAGACCATGGTGTTGTTGAGGACCTGCAATTCTTTCCTGATCTCCTGGTGGTGTTCCTCCTGATCTCCTGCATGATGTCTATCACCAGACCCATCTTGTCCTGGAATTGTTGGTAATGCCCCAGGACATTGGTGAGAGCCTCCTGGACAGTTGGTTCCCTGGCCCTGTCCTCCCCCGGCACACAGTTATCGTCCGAGTGTCCCTGGCCCCCTGTGCCTGTGTCCCCTGAATGGTGTACCCACTGCCACTGACCCGAGGACACTCACTTCCTGTGAGGTGTGGACTGGGGTCCCTGTAAAGATGGGCACACTGCTGATAGACGTGTCCTGGGGATAGAGGTCTGAGGATGTTGGGTGGCTGCTGTGGTGTTGGATACTGAGGGGGGAGGCTCTGTGGTGGACTGGGTGTGGGCTAGGGTATCTGACTGACCAGTGGTCCCAGATGGGCCAGGGAGTTCATCCAGATCTAGAACTCCAGAGTTGATGTCATCACTGGGGGCATCTTCTAGTGGGGGATTCGGTAGCCGTGGCACCTCCTCACTGCTGAGAGTGGCTGGGGAACCTGTGGGGATGTGTATTGTGCTACATGTCTGTGACATATTCTGCATCCCTAGCTTCCCCTACATCATTTCTGTAACCCTCCCACCTTTGTTTGTGTATGGTGATATATTGTGGGATTGTTAGTTCTCCATGCTGTGCATGCATTGGTGGTGGGTGTACATACAGGGCTTGAACTGATGTGCATGCAGTAGGTATGGCATGCAAGTCTTGGCATTTGGGTTAGTTAATTGTGGTGGTGTACTGTGTGGGCTGGAGTGGGGTGATGGGGTTCAGTGTGAGGGGTGGTGGTGGCAAGCAGGCATGGAGGGATAGGTAGTAAAATGACTCACCAGTGTCCAGTCCCCTGGCAACTCCAGTGAGTCCCTCAGGATGCAGGATTGCCAAGACTTGCTCCTCCCAAGCTGTCAGCTGTGAGGGAGGAGGTGGGCATCCACTGTCAGTTCTCTAGATGGCGAGCTGGTGCCTTGCTGCTATGGCACGAACCTTCCCCTGTATGTCGTTCCACCTCTTCCTGATGTCCCTTGTTCGTGGATGCTGTCCCACAGCATTCATCCTGTCCATGATCCTCTGCCATAGCTCCATCTTCCTGGCAATGGATATCTGCTAGATCTGTGCTCCAAACAGCTGTGGCTCTACCCTGACTATTTCCTCAACCATGACCCGCAACTCCTCATCAGTGAAAACAGGGATGCCTTTGTGGGGATATGGGTGTTGTGTTGTGTGTGTGTTGTGCAGCTGGTGTAGAGTAATGTGGTGGTGTGTGGGGTGTGTGGTGTGTGATAGATGAATGGGTGGTTGTGGTGTGTGTGTGAATTTGTCCCTGTGATTTGCATGGCTAGCTATTGCGGTCTTGTCATGTTAGCAAAGGAATGTGGGTGATGTGCGTGGGTGTTTTATAGTGCTGTTGGTGTGTGTATTTGTGTCAGATGTGGGTTTTTTGTTCTGGCCAATATTTTCTTGTTTTGTCTTTGCATGGCCTTATCTGCTGTGGCAGTGTTCACCGCGAATGGTTTACCATCATTGAATGTCCGCTATGGTGATTAGTGGGTCACTGATTAGAGGGTGTAGTATTGGTGACATAACGGTATGGGTGGTAGTACTGACAGTTTATCAATTGCAGTGGTTGTGGCTGTTTTCTGTCAGTTTTGAATGTATGTGTCATAATGTGGCAGACGGATGTCCGCCTTCGCAGCAGTATGCTGGCGTCAGTCAGCATGGCGGTATTCAGTATTTACCGCCAAGGTCATATTGAGGGCCAAAGTCCATTTCACGGAAGGAGACAATAGAGTGTTGGTCAACAACTGAAAATATTGCATCCTGTTCTGCGTGTAATTATCATCTACACATCATAAAAACAAAGCTTCTTTTAGAGCAAATCCTTTTCCCAAACATGTTTTTTGTGTTTTTAAATCCTTTTCCTAAAAAAAAGCCTTCTCACTTGTATCCACAGATCCGTTGTGGATCTTCACCTAAACAAGAGTTCTGCCTGTTATATTCTGGGAGGATCCATGATGGATCAATGGATCTGTAGATCCGATGTTGCCATATTGGTGTGTGAGTGGTTGTGTAAGTGCCTGTATGGGTCTATGAGTGCAAGTGTAAGTGGCTGTTTAGGTGTGGATGTGACTGTGTGCAGTGACTGAGTGAGTAGCTGACTGGGTCTGTGAGTGGATATGGTAGCTGTTTTGTAGGCCTGTGAGTGGATGTGTAAGTAGGTATGGTAATGGTTTTGTGGGTCTGTGAGCATGTCAATGGGTGTGTGAGTGTGTGTGTGAGTCTGTAAATGGGTGTGTGAGCAGCTGTGTGAGTATATCAGTGGATATGTGAGTGGCTGTGTGGGTGTGTGAGTGGATTTGAGGGTGTGAGAGTGGATGTGGTAATGGTTTTAGGGGTTTGTGAGTGGGTGTCAGAGTGTGTGAATGGGTGTGTTAGTGGCTGTGTGAGTGTGAGTGTGTGAATGCGCCTGTGTGAGTGTGTGTGTGTGTAGTGTGTGTGTGTGTGTGTGAGTGGGTGGGTGTTTTTGAGGGTGTGTGAGTAGCGGTGTGGGTCTGAGTGGGTGTGGTAGTGGTTCTGTTGATCTGGGAGGGGGTTTGAGAGCAGTTTTGGGGGGGTGAGTGGGTGTATGTTGTTTTAATTGGGGCATGGATCCTTCGTAGATCATAGTTCACACCAAAAAAAAAAAAAACATTTATGGGGGCAATTTCGTGCCCATGAGATCTGGAGACCCCTACATCCGTCCCAAGGGCTCAGAATACCTCTATCCTGACCCCATATATCCTTTTTTTATATTTAGACTCCCCCCTTGGGAACCGTGTCCTGATGCACAAAATTGTGACTGCAACTTTCCTGCCAGGATGTGGCCAGCTAATCATGGCCCCATTTTGTGCTGCCTGCTGCTTGCCTTTCTCTCCTTCTCACTACTTTCTGCTCACTCTCAGCCCTATTTTGGAAGTGCTGGCTGCTTGCCTTTCCCTTGTTCTCATTGTTTATTCCTTCTCACTGCTTTCTCCTTGCACTCAGGTCCTTTTTTGTGCATGCCTGATGCTTGTCTTTCCCTCCTTCTCACTGCTATCTCTTTGCTCTCAGTCATGTTGTATGGGTGTCTGCTGCTTGCCTTCCCCTCCTTCTCACTGCTTTCTCCTTCCTCTTAGCCCCGTTTTGTGCATGCATGCTGCTTGCCTTTCTCTTATTCTCATTGCTTTCTCCATGCTCTCAGCCCTATTTTGGAAGTGCCGGCTGCTTGCCTTTCCCTTGTTTTCATTGTTTATTCCTTCCTCTCAGCCCAGTTTTGTGCGTGCCTGTTGCTTCCTTTACAACATTCTTACTGCATTCTCCTTGCTTGCAGCCCAGTTATGTGCTGACTGCTGCTTGTCTTTCCCTAATTTGCACTGATTTATCCTTGTTCTCAGACCCGTTTTGTGCATGCCTGCTGTTTGCCATTCCCACCTTCTCACTACTTTCTCCTTGCTCCCAGTCCCTTTTTGTGCATGCCTGCTGCTTGTCATTCCCTCATTCTCACTGCTTTCTCCTTGCTCTCAGTCTAGTTTTGTGCATGCCTGCTGCTTGGATTTCCATCCTTCTAACTGCTTTCTCCTTGCACTCAGGTCCTTTTTTGTGCATGCCTGATGCTTGCCTTTCCCTCCTTCTCACTGCTTTCTCTTTGCTCTCAGTCATGTTGTATGGATGTCTGCTGCTTGCTTTTCCCTCCTTCTCACTGCTTTCTCCTTCCTCTTAGGCCCATTTTGTGCATGAATGCTGCTTACCTTTCTCTTCTTCTCATTGCTTTCTCCATGCTCTCAGTTCTGTTTTGTGCATGCCTACTCCTTGACTATTCCTTCTTCTCACTGCTTTCTCCTTCTTCTCAGCCTCATTTTGTCTATGCCTGCTCTCTGCCTTTCCCTCATTCTCACAGCTTTCTCCTTGCTCTCATCTTCATTTGGTGAGTACCTGCTGCTTGCCTTTCCCTCTTTCTCACATCTTTTTCCTTGTTTTCAGACCTGCTTTGTGCATGCACGCTCCGTGCCTTCCTTTCTTTCTCCCTCACTGCTTTCTCCTTAGTCTCAGCCCGATTTTGTGTGTCCCTGCTGCATGCCATTGTTTCATTCTCACTGCTTCTCCTTGCTTCCCTCCCCCTGCTTTCTCCTTGTTCTCAGCCCAGTTTTGCCTGTGCCTCCTGTTTACCTTTCCCTCCTTCTCACTACTTTCATCTTGTTCTCAGCTTCACTTTGTGTGCACCTGCTGCTTGCTTTCCCCCCCTTTTACTGCTTTCTGGTCACTCTCGGCCCTGTGGTGTGGTGCTTGTCTTCCTCTAATTCTCACTACTAATTTCTTGCCCCCCTATTTTGTTGCAAACTGCTCCTTTACTTTCTCCTTTCTCACTGCTTTCTTCTTCCTCTCAGCCCTGATTTGGGCAGCCTGCTGATTGCCTTTCCCTCATATTCACTACTTTCTTCTTGCTTTCAGTCCTGTTTTGTATATGGCTGCCGTTTGCCTTTCACTCTTTCTTACTGCTATCTCCTTGCTCTCATACCTGTTTTGTGAGTGTCTGCGGCTTGCTTTTCCCTGTTTCTCACTACCCTCTCCTTACTTACAGGCCGTTTTATGTGTGCCTGGTGCCTGCATTTCCCTTTTTCTCACTGCTTTCTTCTTTCTCTCAGCCCAATTTTGGAGGTGGCTACTGCTTACCTTTCCCTTGTTCTCATTGCTTATTGCTTGCTTTTGGCCAGTTTTGTATGTGCATGTTGCTTGCCTTTACCATTTACTCACTGCTTTCTCCTTGCTCTGAGCCTCGTTTTTATAAGCCTGCTCCTTGACTTTCTCTTATTCTCACTATTTACTTCTTCTCTCAGCCTCATTTTGTTCTGCCTGTTGCTTTCCTTTCCCTCATTCCTACTTCTTTCTCCTTGCCCCCCTGTTTTTTTTAGTTCCTGTCCTTGACTTTCCCTCTTTCCCACTGCTTCCTTTATGCTTTAAGTTCCTTTTTGTGCTGCTTTCAACTTGTATTCCCTCCTTCTAACTGCTTTCTCCTTGCTCTCAATCATGTGTTGTGCATGACTGCTGCTTGTCATTCCCTCCTTCTCACTGCTTTCTCCTTGCTTTCATTCCTGTTTTGTGCATGTCTGCACTTGCCTTTCCCTCCCTTTCAATGCTTTCTCCTTGCTCTCCGCCCTGTTTTGTGCGTGCATGCTGCTTGTCTTTCCCTCCTTCTGACTGCATTCTCCTTGCTCTCAGCCCTGTTTTGTACTTGCCTACTGCTTGCATTTTGCTCTTTCTCACTGCTTTCTCCTTCCTGTGAGACCTGTGTTATGCTGCCTTTTGCTTGCCTTTCTCTTTTTCTCACTGCTTCCTCCTTGTTCTCCACATGTTTTTGTGTGCCTGCTACTACATTTTCCTGACCTCTCATTGCTTTGTCCTTGCTCTCAGCCCTGTTTTGTGTTGCCTGCTTCCTGCCTTTCTATCCTTCTCACTGCTTTCTCGAAGCTCTCAGCCCTGTTTTGTGCATACGTATGACTTGTGTTTCCCTCCCTACCACTGGTTTCTCCTTGCTCTCATTCCTGTTTTGTGAATGTCTGCATTTGCCTTTCTCTCCCTTTCACACTTTCTCCTTGCTCTTAGACCAATTTTGTGCATACCTGCTGCACGCTTTTTAGTCGTGTTCACTGCTTTCCTGCTGCTTTAGCCCCGTTGTTTTGCATGCCTGCTGCTTACCTTTTCCTTTTTGTCACTGCTTTCTTTTTGCTCTCAGTTTCATTTTGTGGGTTCCTGCAGCTTGCCTTTCCCTCCTTCTCATGGCTTTCTCATTGCTCTCAGTCGCGTTTTGTGCATGCCTGCTGCTTGACTTTCCCTGCTTGAACTGCTTTCTGATTGCTCTCAGCCCTGTTTTGTGCATGTCTGCTTTCTTCCCATTCTCACTGCTTTCTTCTTGCCCCCCCACGGTTTCTTTTGTGCCTGCTCCTTGTTTTTCTCTTCTTCTTACTTTGTTCTCCTTGCTCTCAGTCCCATTTTGTCCTGCCAGCTGCTTGCATTTCTCTCCCTCTCACTGCTCTCTCCTTACTCTCAGACCTGTTTTGTGTATGCCTGCTACTTGCCTTGCTCTCGTTCTAACTTATTTTTCTTTGTTCCTCTCCAGTGTTTTTTGTTCTGCTCCTTGTCTTCCCTCCTTCTTCTTGCTCTCAGTCCCTCTTATTCCCCTTTTCTGCTGCCTGCTGCTTTCCTGTCCCTCCTTCTCACTGCTTTCTCCTGGCTCTTAGCTCAATTTTCTGTGTGCATGCTGCTTGCCCTTCCTTCCTTCTTACTGCTTTCTCCTTGCAGTAAGCCATGTTTTGTGGATGCCTGCTGCTTGCCCTTTCCTCTTTCTCACTGTTTTCTCCTTCCTCTCAGCTCCTTGTTGTGCATGCCTGCTGCTTGCCTTTCACTCTTTCGCACTGCTTTCTCCTTGTTCTTAAACCTGTTTTGTGGGGCGTGGCCGGGCCACGAAACAAGATGGCTGCTTAGAGCGAGAGCTCCGCGCCGAGGCGGTCCCGGAGGGGCGACGGGGGCGAGAAGACAGCCGGACAACACACCGGGTTCGGTGCCCCTCCACCCCTACAACAGCGGCGACACGGAACCATGTCCGGGGACCCCGTAGGAGCGGGACGCAAGGCAGGAAACTCGCGACTCGCCCCAGGCCGATAAGGCCTGGAAAAAGGGGCGGAGTCGCGTCTTCGGAAGACCAGGGACGGCGTGCCCGTAGCGGCAAGGAGCAAGCTGAACATGCCGCAGGGACTGCGGGAGCCGTGACGACCCGCATCCATCTCCCTACAACGCCAACAAACACCCGTGGACCTTTCCCCCCCCCACAGGGAGACGGGAAGACGCAGCAAAGGGGTGCGGCCCCTTCGACAGCCGGGAGAGAAACCAAAAGAGAGGTAGGATCGAATCTCTTCAAAATAAGAACGGCATCGCCGGAGGCAGAGGCACGACTTCTCCCCTCTTTTCCATCACAGAGGGACAACAAAAACCCTCCCGCTGAGATAATAAACTTTCTCCCCCCCCCTTCCAGACAACTAATACTGAGGAGGGCAGAGGGGCACGACGGAGGCGAGGGGAAGAGAGGGGTGAGCGACTGGAGGGGCACCGGAGATGAGGAGAGCCAGAGGGAGCCAAGAGAACAGAGATACAGGAGAAGGGAGTGGACTGACACCAGTGTAAGCCACCGAACATCTATATCCTTATCGGAATCTACGGAGGGAATCTCGGGCCCCACGTGGTCAGACTCTGTAGACAATTGAGGCGATGCCCGGCAACAAACCGAACCATAAACCTGTCAGCAAGCCTGCACGACAACTATTATTCTCAGAAGCGCTACAACACAAACGCCTAACCCCCACAAAGATAAACCCTCAAACATCGCCACCTTTAAACGAGTCCACCACGATGCATGATAAAGATCAATCCACGACTATGGACAGGATACTACAAGAGATCACCACCGTCAGCCGCCGCATAGAGGGGATGGACGCCTCTATAACTTCATTGACACTAGAAACCAAATCCATGCGATCTGACATTGCCGGCTTTCAATCTAGAGTGACAGGGCTAGAACAACGCATGGGATCACTAGAGACGCAGATCAACACGTCTCAGGTGCGAGAACAAGACTTCATCTACCTCAGGAGCAAATTAACGGACATGGAGGACAGGAGCCGGAGAGACAATATCCGCATACTTGGGATCCCGGAAAACGAAGAAGGCTCGGATATGCAGACTTTCCTGACCTCCACTCTTCCAAAAATGATTTCATTGGACTTTGAACCGTCGCTAGAATTCCAACGGGCACACAGGATAGGCCCAAAACGCTCTGACAACTCCTCAAGGCCCCGCCCAATCATGGCATGCTTGCTGCGGCATAATCAAACCCGACAAATACTCCAAGTAGCACGCAACCACGGCCCTTTCCGAATAGACCAGCACGAGATCCGAATAACCGCCGATTACTCCAAGGAAACCAACGAACGTAGAAAGGCTTTCCTAGCCCTACGACCCCGGCTTCGCAAACTAGAGATGAAATACGGTCTCTTTGACCCTGCAAGAATGTGGGTTACAAAAAATGGAGTATCCAAGGACTTTTATAACCCCGACGAATTGAGACTCTTCCTTGACTCTTTCCAATCCCAGCCTATGGACTCTTACAACACAGACAGTGAGCATGACATTGTAGGAGGCAGTGATAGGGCCGAAACCCCCCACCCGGGAATAGAAAAGGTGAAGACGGCTCTACACGACACCGGAGCCAGTCATAGAGGTAGAGACATGGAGAGACTAACTAGATCATATGATGACAGGGGTCAGATTTTACACGCAGTAGTAACCCACACCCAACTATCGGAAAGAGACAAATCCCGCTACCCTTTAAAGCCTACAACTGGGTCTTCTTGAGAAGGTAACGCGACAAGACGACTTATGGGACTATCGCCAGAGAGTCGAAAATAACAACTATAGACTCCGTGGAAGGATGAGTACCTTTCCAGATCATATGTGTATTATTATTGTAATTGTCTAAGACTGCTAGTATCAATGTTAAAACCAGATACATGAAAAATCTATGCTCTTTATGACTAGAGCCGAGGCCCTATAATGGAAAACTACCAGTAAATCGTTATTTGCCCTCAGTACACAACAGATGATGATTACTAGAACAGGGATCAGACCCCACCAACTCACTGTATGTTGAACACGGGCCCGGTCCCGACCCTATAACCCTATAACAAGGTAACAAGGTAACAGGGGCATTAAACAGATAACAAAAAATAAACACTAATTAACTATCATGGAACTTACCTTATATTCCACACACTACAAAATATCTCATGGTAGTAAACAATAAAGTATGTGAAACTTTCCTAATACACACCACACTCGACCAGCGCCGACATTAGAACCGTTTAGCCCCCATTATCACCCCAAGGGATGGGACTAGACCACGTAAAGATAAATTAATTCCAATACAGGGACACACAATACGATATAACCTGAAACATATCAAAGCTCCCACTACTTGACTTTACCTTATTCTACAATAAGAAACTGGGAAAAAAAAAAAAAAAAATAGAACACGAGGACATAATACAACATAATGCCGCATAACAAAGCGAAATATTATGACATTCTACATTGCCACCCCACACCACATTATAACATCACAAAGTAAATTATAAACTATTAGCTATTCTTTTCCCCAGATGTTCGTACCTACCCCCATCCTAATCATTATTACTATCTTAAACTATCATTAACAACAGAACGACTATGATGGTGGCACATACCAAGTAAGACCTTAGTAGGTCAGTATTATGATGTAATAATACACGGCAAGGAGTTAGTAATAGGATGAGATACGCACTATCCTCGCGTAACCCGGGGCTCAGCTACACTCATTACCTATCCTACGATTAATAGAGAGACGTTTGGCATAATGGCTCCTAACATGATAATGTGATAAGATGCCAGGATATGTTATGTTGATCAACCTAATATGTCATTGAACAGTTGTAAGGCGAGACGAGACGAGGCAGTGTTATAGTTGAAAAGAAATGCTCAGGAAGTATTATATTATACTGTATATTGGTATCTTTATGTACCCATGCATACGCGAGAACTATAATACTCTGTTTGAGCTCTCTCCCCCCCTCCTCTGCCCTGCCCCCCCCCACCTCCCCTCGCCAGCCGGTCTCGGTCTTTCTGTCTGCCCAGTCCCTACTTTAATTTACGACCCTATCTTATGAACTCCTAAACACCCTACGATACCATACAACATCAAGTACTAGGCACAACATCCTAAACACCATACCCCATCAACACCCGACACCCCCCCCTCCTCTCCAGCGCCGCTCAGGTACTATAGTTATTAACCGATCATTACTTCTGCCAATATACACTTTAGTTATATAACTAATACACTAGCCACTAACCACCGATGAACAGACCCACTTCCCGATACATAAACATAAGCACTGATGTGTGCCCCCCGACCCCACCCCTCCTTATCACCGACATATCGATAACTGGCTGTCTGCTGTTTCCCCTCTTTGCCCCCCCCGATCGAGACCACCCGACGGCAAGAGAGCTCCGAGAGAAATCGGTCCCGCCGTTTACAGACCTAACGAACGAAGGAGGTTGGACTCCTAACCTCCCTCATCCCTACCCTTCTCCACTTCTTCCCCCAAATTGCACGCTCTCTTGCTATACTCTCAATCTCAACTTCAGCACACGCATCCATCCCTTCCCCCCCTTCTCCCTCTTTTCTTCTCCCTCTCATTTCTCCTTGCCTTCTTTTTCCCTCATATTTCCCCTTCATCTGGCTCTCGTCCTACTTATATTGCCTCTCTTCCTTCACCCTCTCCTCTCTCTTCTCTTTCTTCTACAGAGGATTCCCTTGGCTTCCACCAGCTACTAACACCCGTATAAAATAAAATAAAATAAAACACCGTATCATATCGAAACACAACTCCCACTCTAACTACTAAGTCAATATCTCCCACCCTCCCTCCCCCCCCCACCAACACCAACCCCGGATCGAGGGTGCTTACTTACTCACAATTATCCAATATGTCGAAGCCCCACCCTCAAGCGACGCGACCATTACGCATACTCTCTTAGAATGTACACGGCATGACGAGCTATGTTAAGCGGAAAAAGATACTGTCCTATCTTCAATCCAAAAAAACAGATATAGCTCTGATTCAAGAGACTCACCTTGACACTCTGGAATCCAGTAAACTTAAACGGGATTGGGTAGGGAGGGTTGCCTTCAGCTGCCGTCCAACGAGTCAGGAATCGGGAAGTAACGGACCCCGCAAATGTGGAGTGGCGATACTAGTGCGTAAATCCCTCCCGGTCACTATCATTAAAACCTGGAATGATACGGAAGGAAGGTATATATTTGCTAAATTAAAACTAGGGGACACTGTTTTATGCGTGGGATCCGTTTACGCACCAACCGGCCCAAAACGCCCATTCCTTCTACAGCTAAATCGCCTCCTGACAGAAATCGGAACTACTCGATACATAATCGGGGGAGACTGGAATCTTGTCCAAGACGCCATAATGGATAGGACAGGCCCTGTCGATGTATGTAACAATCACGACAGAGCGCTTCTGACAGACCTGACCACTGACGTCGGTCTGGTGGACTGCTGGAGAATACAACACCCGAAAGATAAGGAATATACTTTCTTATCCACCGTCCATGGCACCCAATCGCGTCTGGATTATTTCTTAGTATCACACACTGTAATCACTCATATACAAGACACCTGTATCCTAGACAGCGGGCTCTCAGATCACTCCCCAATACTAATCCGGATCCAGGTGGGACTCTCCTTCTCTGGTCGTAAACCATGGCGATTGGCTGTACACAGATATCGCTCTCCACAAGGGAAGGAACAATTAAAAGCTCATGTAACCACATACATGGCCGAGAATTCAGGCACTGTATCCTCAAAAAGGATCCTATGGGCGGCAGCAAAAGCAACCCTAAGAGGGAATATGATGCGAGATGCAGCACTGGCCAACAAAGACAGAATAGCCCGCCAAACCACCTTAGAGACCACGATACAGGACCTCAATAAACAATATACCGCCAAACCATCCCCTAGGCTACGACACGCCTTAGAACAGGCCCGCATGGCACACAATGAACTCTATACATCTCAGGCGGAATATGCACTGCAAAAATTGCGAGGCCGCCATTACCAACATGGGGAAAAAGCAGGTCGCCTCCTAGCGGCGCAGCTCCGACAAAGAGAGGCAGCCTCTGCCATTGCGACTATAACATCTTCTTCAGGAGCAGAGCTAACTCGCCCACAAGACATTGTAAACGAGTTCGCCAAGTACTACCGACATTTGTACACTCCTGAAACAACGACAGATCAAACACAAATGGAGACATTCCTTGCCGCGGCCAATCTACCCCGTCTGTCTGAGGCAGGCAGGGCCCTCTTGGACGGTAACATAAGCAAAGAAGAGATAACCCAAGTTATAACAAGCCTCCCCTACCATAAATCACCAGGAGAGGGCGGATTCCCTGCGGAATTCTATAAATGGGCTGGGGAGGAGGCAATAACCGCAGTACATGAAGCACTGACGGAAGCATGTCAAGAAGGCTCCCTGGGCGCTCTATCCAATAAAGCCACGATTGTCATCTTGCCTAAGCCAGGGAGAGACCCCCTTCTTTGCGGCAGTTACCGTCCTATCTCCCTTTTGAATGGGGATGTCAAACTCCTAGCCAGTGTTCTAGCAGCGCGGCTCCGCAAGGTGATACCATCATTGATTCACAATACCCAAGTAGGATTTGTACCAGGCCGTACCTCCAGAAATCATATGCGAACTCTTTGCCATACACTGTTAGAATCCATACAATTACCTGACGAAGCCCTAGCCCTGTCCCTAGACGCAGAGAAAGCATTCGACCGCATTGAGTGGCCCTACCTATTCACAACCATGAAGCATTTTGGCCTGGGGGAACAATTTATCTCTAAAGTACGTTTATTATATGACCACCCCACAGCACAGGTTAACTGTGGGGGCATCATGTCAGACCCATTCCCTATCGGAAGGGGCACACGCCAGGGATGCCCCTTGTCGCCACTTCTATTTTTATTGGCTATGGAACCCCTAGCTGCCACCATACGAAATTCTCACCAAATAAAAGGGATCCATATCACCGGGGGCATATCCAAAATATATCTCTACGCAGACGACATTCTGTTAACAATGTCCGATCTAGAAACCTCGCTCCCAGCACTACTTTCCACTATAGAAGACTTTGCATCCCTATCCGGATATCGGGTAAACTGGGATAAAAGTGAGGCACTACCATTATCCCGCATAACGACGAGGGCAGCGATACATGGCCTTCTATTCAAATGGACCCCGACCCGCCTTAAATATTTAGGAACGTTTATTAACAGAGGTCTAGAACATATGGTCAGGGACAACATAGACCCCCTTATATCTAAAATGAAACAAGACTTTGCCAAATGGTCCCTACTAGGCCTGTCCATGTGGGGCAGGACACAGGCGGTCAGAATGGTCACCTTACCACGCTTCACATACGTGTTAGGCATGCTTCCCCTACAGATACCTCTTTCCTCACTCCGATTAATAGACGCATCCATAAGGGCCTTCGTCTGGGGCTCCTCACGCCCAAGACTGAAACCTGCAATAATACTGGCACGACGGCTCTACGGAGGATTAGGACTACCCTCGGTAGAACAATACTCTCTGGCCCTACAACTCTCACATCTAATATATACGCTTCCGGATATAGCCGATCCACCGCAATGGGTGATCACAGAGAAACTCCTATATGGACAGTATACGGAGATGGGAGGAACATACGCCGACCACGTTCCCTTAACTAACCCCATCCTCAAGGCTACAAACACAGCGTGGTGCAGAGCCCATCGACTACTAGGAGTACACCCTTCCCTGCATACTCAGGCTCCCATAGCAGGGAATAAAAGCATTAAAATAGGAGGGACTATTCTCAGATGGCCCCAATGGTCCGAGGCAGGTATCCACAATATATCTCACATAATAGATGGAGATAGCTTCCGCACATTCGCCTCCCTCCAGGAAGAATTCGGTATCCAAAGTAACCAGGAGTGGCGATATCTACAGCTCAAACACTGTATGGGAGAACATTAGGAACCCCCCGTGGCTGCTCAAAACCTCACCCATCGTCACCTATCTTTAGAAATGGGGCCGACAAAAAGGCGTCTTGGCTGGCCTCTATGCCGAATTAACTAACCACCTTTACTCTCAGCCTTTACTTGAACGACTACGCTTAAAGTGGCAGGACATACTAGAGATAACCTACACGGACGAAGAATGGCCATACATACTAGAAGCCCCCGACAGGGGCGTACGTGAAGCACGCCTGAAATTTTGCCTATTTAAAATCCTTCAGGGATGGTACTGGACCCCCGTTAAACTCTTCAGGGCAGGGTTGATACCTCACGCGAACTGTTGGAGATGCACAGAGCCATATTGCGACCAACTTCATATTTTATGCCACTGCCCCACGGTACAGTCACTATGGGACGCGGTACGCCTCGCCTTATCGGACTTCATACAGATACCAAAACCGACCCCACCAGCATTTATCATTCTACATGACATTCGCCCGTATCCCTCCCTATCGCGGGCACATAAACGATTAATCCACACGGCGCTAGCCACGGCCAAAATATGCATAATCCGGCACTGGAGATCTAGCATTGCCCCCACGCCCATGGAATGGATGACGGCCATGTATCAAACGGCTACCCATGAACGAGTGATCTATAACCTACAGGACCAAGCAGAACAATTTGAGGAGGTCTGGCGCCCATTCTTGAAGAGACCATGAAGCGGCTGGTGAATGACCAACGGATGATCAATGTTCAATGATCAATGATTAGGGAATATTAATTACCAATCACCCTCTGAGAATCCTAGACTCCGGAAACACATTTAATCTCCTACTGCCCCCTCTCCCTCTCCCTAGCTACGCTATCCTCTCTTCTCTCTCTCTTTTTTCTCTCTCTCTATCAATCCACAGGTCTCTAATTTTGTCACATACCCGAGACCCTGAACTACCCAACATAGTAATACAAGTCGCTTCCTAACACAAACAAGGACTGAGAAATCAACTCATATAAGACGTAGACACTCTCTAACCGACCTTACCATATCTATCATACATATTATCTACCCCTAGATAATAACTTGCTACAGACGGAGAAGTACAGAACGATCTATTCTTAGGCCTGAACAAGCTAGCCTCAGGATACAAAGACCCCCTGCCTACCTCGAGTCTCTTCATTCTACATTCCCCCGCGATTACCCTTCCTCTTTCTCCCTCTTTCTTTCCCTTCTCTCCCCCTCCCCATTTCATATGACTATTTTGTCTCTTCCCTATACCAAGACCAACCCCTCCTACACAACCCTATCCTCGCTCCCCCTCCCCTTACCACCCCCCCACCTGTTTTCCACTCTTCTTCAAAATAAGGGTACACAACTCAACTATGCAACTGAGAATTTTTACTTACCTGACAGTACATGTATATATGCTTACAATGGAAATAATTGTGGTAAACGAACAAAAACAATGTTTTGAAAGCTAAACAGTTTGTTTATATGCTGTATGTACCGCCTTATATATTCTTAATAAAACTTTTGAAACTTTAAAAAAAAATAAAAAAAAAAATAAACTGTTTTGTGCAATTTTGCCGCTTGCCTTTCCATCCATTGCACAGCTTTCTCTTTTCTCTCAGTCCAGTTTTGTGGGTTCCTACTGCTTGCCCCTCCCTCTTTCTCACTGCTTTCTCCGTGCTGTTATTCCCATTTTGTGCATGTCTGCTGTTTGACTTACCCTCTTTCTTACTTCATGATCATTGCTCTCAGCCCTGTTTTGTGCATGCCTGCTTCTTGCCTTTCACTAATTCTCAATGGTTTCTCTTGGCTTTTAGCCCCATTTTAGTAAGTATCTGCTGCTTGCCTAAGCCTCCCTTTCACTGTTTTCTCCTTGCCCTCAGCCCTGTTCTGCGTGTGGCTGCTGCTTCCTTTTCTAATTTCTGCTGGTCTTTCTGACTCCTTTCTCCTTGCTTCCCACCCCCATTTTTTTGAGTGCCTCCTTCTTGACCTTTCCTCCTCACTTTTTCCTCTTTGATCTCTGCCCTGTTTTGCGCTGCCTGCTCCTTGCCTTTCTCTACTCCTCACTTCTTCTTCTTGCTCTCAGCTCTTTGTTGTGCATTACAGCAGCTTTGATTTATTTTGCTCTGACTGATTTCTCCTTTTTGTACATGCATGCTGCTTCATTTACTTCATTTTCACTGCTTTCTCCTTGCTCTCATCCCCATTTTGTGTGTGCCTGATGCTTGCCTTATCCTTGTTCCCTCTGCTTTCTCCTTTTGCGAGTGCCTTTTTGTGTGTGACTGCTGTTCACCTATCCCTCATTCTCACTACTTTCTCCTAGCTCTCTGACCCATTTTGAGCTGTCTGTTTTTTGCCTTTCATCTTGCTCATTGCTTTATCCTTTTTATCAGCCCTTTTTTGTGTATGCCTGCTGCTTGCATTTCCCTCCTTTTCACTGCTTTTTCCTTTGGCTCATCCACATTTTGTCTGTGCCAGTTGCTTGGCTTTCCCTCCTTGTCCCTATTTTCTCCTTGTTCTCAACCCTGTTTTGTGTATGCCTGTTGCTTGCCTTTCCCTCCTTCGCACTGCTTTCTATTTGCTTTCAGTCCAGTTTTGTGGGTGCCTACTGCTTGCCTTTCCCTCCTTGTCCTTGAATTCTCCTTGCTTGCAGACCCATTTTGTATATGCCTGCAGCTTGACTTTCCCTCCTTCTCTGCATTCTCCTTGCTCTCAGTCTTGTTTTGTGCATGCCTGCTCCTTGTCTTTCCCTCCTTCTCACTGGTTTCTCCTTGTTCTCAGCTCCATTTTGTGCATGACTCCTGCATGGCTTTGTCTCCTTCTCACTGCTTTCTACTTGTTCTCAACCCTGTTTTGTGTTTGCTCGCTGCTTGCCTTTCCCTCTTTCTCACTGCTTTCTCCTTGCTCTAAACCACGAATTTGGCATGCCTCCTGCTTGCCTTTCCCTCGTTCTTACTGGTTGCTCCTTGTTCTCAGCCCCATTCTGTGCCTGCCTGCTGTTTGCCTATCTAATTCCTGTTTGCCTTTCTCACTTCTTTTGAATGTTTCTTCTGCTTGCCAATTCCTCTTTCTCACTGCTTTCTCCGTGCTCTCACACCCATTTTGTGTGTGCCTGCTGCGTGCCTTTCCCATTTTCTCACTGCTCCTCCTTGCTCTCAGTCCCATTTTGTGCATGTCTGCTGTTTGACTTTCACTCTTTCTTACTTCATTATCCATGCCCTCAGCCCTGTTTTGTGCATGCTTTCTGCTTGCCTTTCACTAAATCTCAATGGTTTATCATGGCTCTTAGCACCATTTTGTATGTATCTGCTGCTTGCCTTTTCCTCCCTCTCACTGTTTTCTCCTTGCCCTCAGCCCTGTACTGTGTGTGCCTGCTGCTTGCTTTTCTAATGTATTTTTCTTCTCACTCCTTTGTCCTTGCTTCCAACCCCCCATTTTTTAAGTGCCTGCTTCTTGACCTTTCCTCCTCCTCACTTTTTCCTCCTTGATCTCTGCCCTGTTTTGTGCTGCCTGCTGCTTGCCTTTCTCTACTACTCACTGCTTCTTCTTGCTTTCTGCCCTCTGTTCTTCATGCCAACTGCTTTGATTTCTCTTATTCTGACTGCTTTCTCCTTGCTCTCAGACCATTTTTGGACATGCATGCTGCTTGATTCACTTCATTTTCACTGCTTTCTCCTTGCTCTCAGCCCCATTTTGTGTGTGCCTGATGCTTGCCTTTCTCGTGTTCCCTCTGCTTTCTCCTCATGTCAGCCCCTTTTTGTGTGTGACTGCTGCACACCGTTCCCTCATTCTCACTACTTTCTCCTATCTCTCTGCCCCATTTTGAGATGTCTGTTGTTTGCTTTTTGTCCTTCTCACTGCTTTATCCTTTCTATCAGCCCTTTTTTGTGCATGCCTGCTGCTTGCCTTTTCCTCCTTCTCACTGATTTTTACTTGCGTTCAGACACATTTTGGCCCTCATTAGGAACTAGGCGGTAAATGCCACCTACCGCCACAGCGACAGCCTTCAAAATACAGCGGCCGTGGCTACCTACCATCCGCCATAATATGACCATAGCCGGAATTCCGCCAGGCGGCTGGCAGAATTCCAGCTACAGTCATGGCGGTAGACGGCGGTAAGGTGGCACTGCTGCCAGCAGCAGCGCCACGCCAGTAGACAGCTGCCGACCATATCATGAGCCATGATATGGCCTGGCAGAGTTCTGCTGGTGGACACTGCTGTTGGCAGCACTGCTGCGTCCTGTCTCCTGCTGGAGGACCCCCTGCAAGCAGGTAAAGTCGGGATCTCCAACAGGGGAGGGGGTTTAGGGGTGTTGCATGTGTGTGTGGGGGTGTGTGTGTATATGTTTCTGCGTCTGTGTATGCGGCTGTGTGGCGTGTGGAATGCGTGTGTGCATGAATGGTTGTGAGTGTGCGTGTATGTTGTGATGTGTGAATGCGTGTGTGCTTGTATGTATGTCAGTGTGTGTGGATGTATGTGTGCATGGATGTATGCATACGTGGGTGACTGTAGGTGTGCGTGTGTGTATGCATGTGTATGTCTGTGCGTGTAGGTGTGTGAATGTCAGGGGAGTTTGGAAGGGGGAGGGGGAGGGTGGGGGAGGACTCTGGGGAGGGGGAAGTGGGAGGAGAGACCCCTTTCACTGCCAAGGAAGGTATTCCCTGGCACTGATAATGCCTACCGCTATGGTTTTCGTGGCAGTAAAAGAGCCACGGAAACCATGGCGGTGGATGGGGTCATATTGCCGTGGGCGGTCGTTACCGCCATGGCGGTCGGTGTGCTACATTTGCGGTTTGACTTTGGCCAATCGCCAATGTCATAATATGGTGGTATGTAACGCCACCCTAGTGACAGTACTACCGCCACTATAACACCGACCACCGGGCTCATAATGATCCCCTTTGTCTGTGCCAGTTGCTTGACTTTCCCTCCTTGTCCCTGATTTCTCCTTGTTCTCAACCCTGTTTTGTATATGTCTGCTGTTTGCCTTTCCCTCCCGTACACTGCTTTCTCTTTGCTCTCAGTCCAGTTTTGTGGATGCCTACTGCTTGCATTTCCCTCCTTCTCCCTGAGTTCTCCTTGCTTGCAGACCCTGTAGGAAAGTACCATCTTTCTTAGCATGTTACCCCTTTTTTACCTCTGTGTCAGTATGTTTTTGTCTGTCTCACTGGGATCCTGCTGATCAGGACCCCACTGCTCATAGTTTGTGGCCTAATGTGTGTGTCTGTATAGTGCTTGACTGTTTCACTGAGGCTCTGCTAATCAGAACCTCTGTGCCTATGCTCTCTCTGCTTTAAAATTTGTCACTATAGGCTAGTGACTTAACTTACCATTTTCAATACCCAGGGCATTGGGGTTCCAGGAGATCCATATGGGCTGCAGCATATCTTTTGCCACCCATAAGGAGCTCAGACAAAGTCTTATACAGGCCTGCCATTGTACCCTGCGTGAAATAACGCACACGTTATTTCACAGCCATTTTCACTGCACTTAAGTAACTTATAAGTCACCTATACGTCTAACCTTCACTTGCTGAAGGTTAGGTGCAAAGTTACTAAGTTTGAGGTCACCCTTGCACTAGCAAAGGTGCCCCCACATAGTTCAGGGCCATTTTACCAGACTTTTTGAGTGCAGGACGCCATTATACACGTGCACTACATATAGTTCAATACCTATATTTAGCTTCACAAGGGTAACTCCGAATATGGCCATGTAACATGTCTAAGATCATGGAATGGTCCCCCCTCTTCCTAATCTGGTACTGGGGAGCCAATTCCATGCATCCTGGGGGCTCCACTATGGACCCGCAGTACTGCAAAACAAGCTCTCTGAGGCTTGCACTGCAGCTACAGCTGCTGTCACCTTACAGACAGGGTTCTGCCCTCCTGGGGTCTGAGCAGCTCAGTCCCAGGAAGGCAGAAAAAAGTATTTCCTTTGGGAGCAGGGTGTTACAACCTCTCTTTTTGGAAATAGGTGTTACAGGCTGGGAGGGGTAGCCTCCCCCAGCCTCTGGAAATGCTTTGAAAGTCACAGGTGGTGCCCTCCTTGCAAAAGCCAGTCTACACCGGTTCAGGGACCCCTTGTCCCCTGCTCTGGTGCAAAACTGGACAAAGGAAAGGAGAGTGACCACTCCCCTGTCCATAACAACCCTAGGGGTGGTGCCCAGAGCTCTTCCAGTGTGTTCCAGACTTCAGCCATCTTGCTTTGCAAGGTGTGGGGGCACTCTGGAGGGCTCAAAGTGGCCGGTGCCAGCTGGTGACATCAGAGACCCCTCCTAATAGGTCCTTACCTGATAAGGTAGCCAATCCCCCTCTCAGGGCTATTTAGGGTATCTCCTGTGGGTTCTCTTCAGATTCTAATCGCAGGTTTCTAGCAGGAATCCTCTGTAACTACTACTTCATCCTCTGACCTCGGATCAACCTCAGCCTGCTCCAGGAACCGCTGTAACAGCAACAAAGTATCCGCAAGGGATACTTTTCTTCTGCAACTTCAGCTCCAGCCAGCAAATGCAACAGTTCCCACAGTGTGCACGCTCTGAGGACTTCCCTGTCTTCACCCTGGACTGAAGAAATCTCCAGTGGGATGACGGAGTCACTCCCCTGCTCACGCAGGCACCTTCTTAGTCGACAACTGGTTCTCTTGGACTCGTCTCCTGGGGACGAGTGTGCTTCTTGGAACACAGAGGGTGGACCCCATCAACACAGACTGTCCTGAGGGCCTGCTGTCACAATTTGGAGGAGGTAAGACCTTGCCTTCCCCCAGAACGACAGTACCACTGTGCACCACCTCTTCTTCATCTCCTAAGGCCTTTGTGCACTATTTGCAAAATTCCTTTGTGCACAGCCTGGCCCAGGTCCCCAGCACTCTATCCTGCAACGCTCAACTCGATGAGTTGTTCTCCAGCAGCGTGGGAGCTTCCTGTGTAGTGCTGCACCAACTGCATTTTGCATCTCCTATGTACCCACGTCCTGGGACTCCAGTGGGTGCTTTCTGGTGCTCTGAGGGCTCTCTGAAGTTCTGAGATCCCCCTCTTCCTCCTCACACAGAGTTGAGGCCCCCAGGTTCCTCCTGGGTCCAGATAGCGCCTAGTTGATGCAAAATGTGACTTTGCCGAACCAAGGCTTGTTGGAGGAATCCAGCACCACAACTCACCTGCATCCAACTTCAAAATCTGGGACATCCTTTGCATCATGCAGGAACCCGCTGGCATCTTCCTAGGGTGTATTTCTGCAGTCTTCGTCCAACTGGGGACTCTTCATTTGCACCCTCTTCTGGTTTGGCAGGGGCTCCTGTCCTTCCTGGAACTTCTTTCGACTTCTGGACTTGGTCTCCTTTCTTTGGCTGGTCTTCAGGTCCAGGAATCCACTGTTTGTTGTTTGCAGACTTGGTTGGTTCTTGCAATAATCCCAATCACGAGGTGTAGTGTGTCGTAAGGAAACCTGCAGTACTTTACTCCTGCTTTTCTGGGCTCTGCGGTGGGGTAATTTACTTACCTTTACTCTATTCTTACTCTCCCAGCGACTCTGCATACACTACACTTGTCTAGGGGGGGAATTCATGATTCACGTTCCACTTTCTTAGTATATGGTTTGTGTTGACCCTAGACACATTTTCTCCTTTTGCATTCTATAGTATTTCCTATTGTTTGCACTATCCTATGTCTAATTACTTACCCTATTTTGGTGTCTAGTGTGTATATTGTGTATAATACTTACCTCCAGAAGGATTATTGCCTCTAAGATATTTTTGGTAGTTTGTCATCCAAATAAACTACCTTTATTTTTGGTAACTCTGAGTATTGTCTTTACTTGTGTATAAGTACTGTGGAACTATAAGTGGTATTGCATGAGCTTTGCATGTCTCCTAGTTCAACTTAAGGGGCTCTGCTATAGCTAGCTCTATCAGGCTAAGCTGCTAGAACACTACTACTTCACTAATAAGGGACAACTGGACTTGGTATAAGGTGTAAGTACCCATGGTACCCACTACAAACCAGGCCAGCCTCCTACATTGGTGGTGCAGGGGTGGGATAAGTACTTGCAATTGCTTTACTACATTGTTACTGGTGCTTCTCTCAAGAAAAGATTGCTCTAATACGGTGGTTCCCAACCTGTGGTCCGGGGACCCCTGGGGGTCCGCAAAGCCTCCTCAGGGGGTCCGCGACTGCTTAGAAAATTAAATAATATTAACATTTTAGGTCCCCAGCTTTCAGTAATGACTCAGCGGGGGCGTCCCCAGATTCCAAAAATGATGCAGTGGGGGTCCCCGGGTTCCACTAATGATAAAGTGGGGGTCCACAGAAGTGAAAAGGTTGGGAACCACTGCTCTAATACTTAGAGTATATATAATATATAACTAGAAGTAATTTTTCCAACTTTCTAAAAAGTTCTTTAAACTTTGCAAAAGTTTTTACAAATTTCTGAAAAGTTTTCTTCTTTTCTCTAAAAAGTTAGCTCTGTTATTTTACTAACTTTTTACTCACTTTCATAAACATTTTCTCTTTCAATTTGTCTTCTGTAGAAGCTACTCCTAGAGTTGAGAAGACTGCCTATGAGAATCTAAACTTTAAAAGCTTGAGGGGTCTTTGTATTGAAAGAAGTTTAGGGATTGGGAAGAACCCCAATAAGGAGTTCCTCTTAAATCTTCTCCTCTAAGATGACCAGGGACTTAGTACTGGTCCATACCAGACAGGGAAAGAGGTAGATGATGATTCCAACCAGGAAGGCTCAGAAGAGCAAAATGACAATCCTGGGGAGGGTCCTTCCACAGATTTATCTGTTAACAAGTCCCTTAATACAACTGGGAGTGGGAAGGGTTCACACACTAGTAGGGCTCCCTTCACCCCTAGAGGCCAGGTCACTATGGTGGCCCCTGTTAGAGATAGATCTGCCTCTGCATATTCCAATGTTACCTCTGTTTCAGAGGCATCCCACACATCTACCCTGAGGACCAGTCCCTAGATTGGGAACTCAGAAAGTTGAGGTTAGAGGAGCCAAGACTGAGGCTAATGCAGCAACAGTTGGCATTAGACATGGAATCCCTGGCTGTGGAAAAGGTAAGTCAGGGTTTGGGGTTAGTTCCCATGATGGAAGTAGCTGTTTCAGAAATTCAAATGTTAGGGAACCTTCATTTGACTCTAAGAACCTGCATAAAGTTGTCCCTCCTTACAAGGATGGGAATGGCATCTACCAGTGGTTTGCTGCACTTGAGAGGGCCTGTAAAGTTCAGAATGTCCCTCATGTACAGTGGGCTGCTATCCTATTGCTATCCTTCTCTGGTAAGGGGAGAGACAGACTCCTTATTGTCAGAGAGGATGATGCAGATAATTACCAAATTCTTAAAAGTGCACTCTTGGGTGGTCTGGGCTGAACCACTGATCAACAGAGGATAAAGTTCAGAGAGACCAGAAAGGAGTCATCACAGGACTGGACAGACTTTGTAGATTGTTCGGTGAAGGCCCTAGAAGGTTGATTTAATGGCAGTAAGGTGACTGACTATGAAAGCCTATATAACTTGATTCTGGGAGAGCATATTTTGAATAATTGTGTGTCTGACGTGTTACATCAGTATCTTGTGGGCTCAGATCTGACCTCTCCCCAAGAATTGGGAAAAAAGGCAGACAAATGGGTCAGAACAAGGGTGAGCAGAAAAGCTCATACAGGGTGTGACAAGCACAGCAAGAAGAAGGATGGGGGTGGTGGGTCCAAATCCTCTTCTCACAAAGACAAGAAACCTTGGTGTAATATGTGTAAAGCCACAGGCCATTGGGCAACTGATCCTAATTGTCCAAAAAGAAACACCAAGCCTCCCACCACCACAACCCCAAGTGCAACCAGTAGTGCCCCTAGTAATAGCAGTGGTGGTGGGAAGGGCACTACTTATACCCAATCAAATGGTGTACCTGGGCTCATCATTGGTTATGTAGTTGGAGTTGGTCTAGTTAGGGAGATCACTGAGGCCGTTTTAGTCTCTGACGGTGGCATTGACCTAGGCACTTTAGTTGTTTGTCCCCTTAATATGGATAAATACAAGCAGCTACCCCTGATTAATGGTGTTCAGGTTGAGGCCTACAGGGACACAGGTGCCAGTGTCACAATGGTGATGGACAAACTGGTTGCCCCTGAGCAGCACCTACTTGGTCACCAGTACCAAGAGACAGACGCCCATAGCAACACTGTTAGCCACCCCATCGCTGTTTGAATCTCAACTGGGAGGGGGCGTCACTGGTCCGAAGAAAGTTGTGGTAACCACTGATTTACCTGTAGAACTTCTGCTAGGCAATAACTTGGAGACTTCATCTTGGGCTGAAGTGGGGCTGGACGCCCATGCATCAATGCTGGGCATTCCTAGGCATATCTTTGCTCTTACAAGGGATCGGACCAAGAAGCAAAGAGGACAGGGAACCTTGGATCCTGGAATAATGGACCAAGTGCTCCCAAAAACTAGGGGAAAGATGGGCAAACCCTTATCAACTTTCCCTCCCTCCACAGATGATTCCGCTTTTGAGGAAGAGGAATTCTCTCCCTGTGCAGAGCCTACACCAGAAGAGCTGGAAGCTGATACAACTGAGCATTTGGGTGCAGGGGGGCCTGCCAGGGAAGAGCTGAGTGTGGCCCAGCAAACCTGTCCCACATTGCAGGGTCGCAGAAAGCAAGCTGTCAAGCAGCAAAATGGGGATGTCAATGACAGCCACAGAGTTTACTGGGAGAATAATCTCCTCAATACTGAAGCAAGGGGCGCTAAACCTGGTGCCATCAGGAGACTGGTCATCCCCCTTCAGTACAGGGAATTCCTCCTAACTCTTGCTCAAGACATTCCCTTGGCTTGGCATTTAGGCCAGAGTAAAACATAGGACAGACTTGTTCCACATTTTCACTGGCCCCATATGTCAGAAGACACAAAGGAGTTTTGTCACTCCTGTGTCACCTGCCAAGCCAGTGGCAACACTGGTGACACCTCAAAGGCCCCCTTGATCACTCTGCCAGTGGTTGGGGTGCCCTTTGAAAGGATAGGGGTTGATATTGTTGGCCCCCTTGACCCTCCAACAGCTTCTGGCAATAGATCCACCCTTGTGGTGGTGTACCATGCAACAAGGTATCCAGAAGCTATACCCTTAAGGACCACTACAGCACCTGCAGTGGCAAAAGTTCTCCTGGGAATCTTTTCCAGAGTAGGTTTCCCCAAGGAGGTTGTATCAGACCGGGGTAGTAACTTCATGTCTGCATATCACAAGGCAATGTGGAAAGAGTGTGGTGTTACCTACAAGTTTACCATCCCTTAACATCCACAAACTAATGGATTGTGGTTGAGAGGTTTATCAAAAGTCTCAAAGGCATGATCATGGGACTCTCTGAAAAACTCAGAGGGAGATGGGATGTCCTCTTGCCTACAGGTAAGTACCCCAAAAGAGTGGGCTACAGCCACTTTGAACTCCTATTTGGTCACCCTGTTAGGGCCCGTTTGCTCTTGTTAAGGGGAGTTGGGAACAACCTTTAAAACCTCCAAAGCAAGACATTGTGGACTATGTACTTGGCCTCAGAAGCAGTATGGCTGAGTACATGAAAAAGAGCTCCAAAAGCCATGGCATGACCAGAAGGCTGTTATGACAGAGTACCACCCAGGACAGAAGGTGTCGGTATTTGAGCCTGTGGCCCCAAGAGTACTCCAGGACAAATGGAGTGGACCCCATCTCATTGTAGAAAAGAAAGGTGAGGTTACCTATCTAGTGGACCTAGGCCCTGCCAGAAGCCCCCTTAGGGTGCTTCATGTCAACCGCCTGAAACCTTACTCTGACAGGGCTGACTTAACCCTGCTCATGGCTACAGACGAGGGGCAGGACGAAGAGAGTGACCCTCTCCCTGATCTCTTCTCCAACACTGAAGCTGATGGTTTAGTGGAAGGAGTGGTTCGTGCAGACTGCCTTACTGCTGAGTAAAAGGAATGCTGTAAAAATCTCCTTGGACAGTTTTCTGAACTCTTCTCACTCACACCTGGTACAACTACTTGTTGTGAACATACAATTGACACTGGAGACAGTTTACATGTCAAAAGTAAAATTTACAGGCAACCTGACCATGTCAGAGATTGCATAAAATCTGAAGTTCAGAAAATGTTGGATCTTGGAGTTATTGAAGCTTCTGATAGCCCCTGGGCCAGCCCAGTGGTGCTTGTCCCCAAACTGCATAGCAAAGAAGAAAAGAGAGAAATGCAGTTTTGTGTGGACTATAGGGGTCTTAATACAGTAACCAAAACAGATGCTCACCCTATACCCAGGGCAGATGAGCTAATAGATACACTGGCATCTGCCAAGTATCTAAGCACCTTTGATTTGACTGGAGGGTATTGGCAGATCAAAATGTCCGAGGAGGCTAAAGCAAAAACTGAATTTTCTACCATAGGGGGGAATTATCAATTCACTGTTATACCCTTTGGTTTGAAAAATGCACTTGCCACTTTTCAGAGGCTCGTGAATACAGTCCTCCAAGGTTTGGAAGCTTTCAGTGCAGCATACGTAGATGATATTGCTGTATTTAGCTCCACCTGTGATGACCACCTGGTCCATCTGTAGAAAGTTTTGGAGGCCCTGCAAAAGGCAGTCCTAACTATCAAGGCTTCAAAATGTGAGCTAGGGCAGGGGAAAGTGGTATATCTGGGCCACCATGGTGGAGAACGGATTGAACCACTACAGCAGAAGATTCAGACAATTGTGGAATGGCCTCCCCTTACTACACAGACCCAGGTCAGAGTCTTCTTAGGTCTCACTGGGTATTACAGGAGGTGGTTCATTAAGAACTATGGCTCCATTGCAGCCCCTCTTAATGACCTCACCAGTAAGAAAATGCCTATAAAGGTATTGTGGACAGCTAACTTTCAGAAAGCTTTTGAGGAGCTAAAGCAGGCAATGTGCTCTGCACCTGTCTTGAAGAGCCCAAACTACTAAAAAAAAAATCATTGTCCAAACAGATGCTTCTGAATTAGGGGCAGGGGCTGTACTATCACAATTTAACTCAGAGGGCCAGGATCAACCTGTTGCTTTCATTAGCGGGAGGTTAACCCCTAGAGAAAAGCGTTGGTCTGCCATAGAGAGGGAGGCCTTTGCTGTGGTCTGGGACTTGAAGAGGCTGAGACCCTACTTGTTTGAGACTCACTTCATTGTTCAAACAGAACACAAACCTCTATTATGGCTAAAAAAAATGGAAGGTGAAAACCCTAAATTGTTGAGGTGGTCCATTTCCCTACAGGGTATGGACTTTACAGTGGAATATAGACCTGGGAGTATGCACTCCAATGCAGATGGACTATCCAGATATTTCTACTTAGACAATGAATCCTCATCTGGGCAAGGTTAGTCTTATTGTCCCTCGTTTGGGGGGAGGTTGTGTAGGAAAGTACCATCTTTCTTAGCATGTTACCCCCATTTGTATCTCTATGTCAGTATGTTTTTGCCTGTCTCTCTTAGATCCTGCTGGTCAGGACCTCAGTGCTCATAGTTTATGGCTGAATGTGTGTGTCTGTATAGTGCTTGACTGTGTCACTGAGGCTCTGCTAATCAGAACTCCTCTGCTTTCTCCTTATGTCTGCCCCTTTTTGTGTGTGACTGCTGCTCCAATTTTCTTCATTCTCACTACTTTCTCCTACCTCTCTGCCCCAGTTTGAGCTGTCTGTTTTTTGCCTTTTGACCTTCTCACTGCTTTATCCTTTCTATCAGCCCTTTTTTGTGCATGCCTGCTGCTTTCCTTTCCCTCCTTCTCACTGCTTTGTCCTTGTGCTCAGCCACATTTTGGCCCTCATTAGGAACCAAGTGGTAAATGCTGCCTACCGCCACAGCGACGGCCTCCAATAGACCGTCGCGGTGGCTACCTACCATCTGCCATAATATGACAGTAGCCGGAATTTCATGAGAAGGCTGGTGGACTTCCGGCTACGGTCATGGCAGTGGACAGCGGTAAGGTAGCGCTGCTGCCAGCAGCAGCGCCACGCCAGTAGACCAACGACAACCATATCATGAGCCATGATACGGCCTGATGGTGTTCTGCTTGGGGACGCTGCTGCATCCTGTCTCCTGCCGGAGGACCCCCTGCAAGCAGGTAAGTCGGGTTCTCCCACAGGGGAGGGAGGTTGGGGGTGTTGTATGTGTGTGTGGGGGTGTGTGTATGTTTCTGCATGCGTGCATGCAGGTGTGTGGCGTGTGGAATGCGTGCATGCATGAATGGGTGTGAGTGTGCATGTATGTTGTGATATGTGAATGAGTGTGTGTTTGTATGTATGTCAGTGTGTGTGGATGTGTGTGTGCATGGATGTATGCATGCATGGGTGAATGTAGGCATGTGTGTGTGTATGTATGTGTATGTCTGTGGTGTAGGTGTGTGTATGTTGGTTGGGGAGGTCGGAAGGGGGAGGGGGAGGGTGCGGGATGGCTCTGGGGAGGGGGAGGTGGGCGGGGGAGTCCCCTATCAGTTCCAGGGAAGGTATTCCCTGGCACTGATAGTGCCTACCACCATGGTTTTCGTGGCGGTAAAAAAGCCACGGAAACCATGGTGGTGGGTGAGGTCATATTGCCGTGGGCGGACTAGTGACAGCTGCCGGGCTGGAGATTGTAGTCTCCAGCCCAGCGGTAGTTACGCCTGTGGCGGTCGGTGTGTTACATTGGTGGTTTGGCTTTAGCCAAACCGCCAATGTCATAATAGGGCGGTATGTACCGCCAGCCTGTTGGCGGTACTACCACCACTATAACACCGACCGCCGGGGTCATAATGACCCCCTTCGTCTGTACCAGTTACTTGACTTTCCCTCCTTGTCCCTTCTTTCTCCTTGTTCTCTACCCTGTTTTGTGTATGTCCGCTGCTTGCCTTTCCCTCCCTCGCACTGCTTTCTCTTTGCTCTCAGTCCAGTTTTGTGGGTGCCTACTGCTTGCATTTCCCTCCTTCTCCCTGATTTCTCCTTGCTCGCAGACCCACTTTGTGTATGCTTGCTGCTTGACATTCCATCCTTCTCGCTGCATTCTCCTTGCTCTCAGTCTCATTTTGTACATGCTTTCTCCTTGCCTTTCCCTCCTTCTCACTGGTTTCTCCTTGCTCTCAACTCCATTTTGTGCATGCCTGCTGCTTGGCTTTCCCTCTTTCTCACCGCTTTCTCCTTGCTCTCAGCCCTGTTTTGTGTTTCCTTGCTGCTTGCCTTTCCCTCTTTTGTACTGCTTGCTCCTTGCTCGCAACCACAATTTGGGCATGCCTCCTGCTTGCCTTTCCCTCGTTTTTACTGGTTGCTCCTTGTTCTCAGCCCCATTCTGTGCCTGCCTGCTGTTTGCCTATCTAATTCCTGTTTGCCTTTCTCACTTCTTTTGAATGTTCTTCCTTCCTATTGCTTTGTCTTTGACCTCAGCCCTGTTTTGTGCTGTCTGCTGCTTGCCTTTCCCTCCTTCTCACTTCTTTCTCTCTGCTTTCGGACCCATTCTGTGCTCGCCTGCTGCTTGCCTTTCCCATTTTTTCACTGCTTCTTGTTGCTCTCAGTCCCATTTTGTGCATGTCTGCTGTTCGACTTTCCCTCTTTCTTACTAAATTATCATTGCCATCAGCCCTATTTTGTGCATGCCTGCTGCTTGCCTTTCACTAATTCTCAATGGTTTCTCTTTGATCTTCACCCCATTTAGTATGTATCTGCTGTTTGCCTTTAACTCCCTTTCACTGTTTGCTCCTTGCCCTCAGCCCTGTTCTCTGTGTGTCTGCTGCTTGCTTTTCTTATTTCTGCTTGTCTTTCTCACTCCTTTCTCCTTGCTTCCAACCCCCCATTTTTTTAGTGCCTGCTTCTTGACCTTTCCTCCTTCTCACTTTTTCCTCCTTGTTCTCTGCCCTGTTTTGTGCTGCCTCCTGCTTGCCTTTCTCTACTCCTCACTGCTTCTTCTTGCTATCAGCTCTGTGGTGTGCATGCCAGCTGCTTTGATTTCTCTTGTTCTGACTTGATTTCTTCTTGTGTTGTAGTTTGGACTCTTGCTTGGGCAAGACTGCTGGTTTGGGGATGACAGTACTTATGTTTGTAGGTGACTATGCCTGTCCTACAACAAGTCGCAACTGTAGTCACAACCCTTCCGGCTCACTAGCAGTATCTCTCCAACAACAAAAACAGTCAAAGGTGATTTGTGGCAGCATTTGCGCATGGACTCAGAAGTATGACATCTCAGAGAATGTTGTGTTTAAACGGAGATTACCCCTTTCTCACAGATGGATTATATCTCAACCAAACACAGGCAATAACAGAGATGAAGTAATGTTTCAATAGTTTTTATTCAACATAACACAGTAAATCATATTGGCTGCAATGATTAGGATAATGAACAGTACAAGAGACAAAATTGTAAAGACGAGGGTCATGATTATAAAGACCTCCACTATCTTGTAATAGCATAAGAAGACATGAAATGTATCATATGTCTGTGTACCCTATCATAATAGGCCTAACTTTCTACCTAGAGGAGAGCTGGGTATGTTAAACCTAATCTGCCAATGCCATGTCCCTTGAAGGAGCCCCCAACCCTGGTTACCTTAAATGAGGTCTCGAGCTCAAACTTCCGCAGAACATGAAGTCCGGGTCAGCGTCAAGGTGACGTGCAGCATCGATAGCAGCGATGGTATCTGGTCGGAATCCCTCTGATTATCTGTCTAAAGTGTAATGTATTTATATAGATCTACTTGGACCCCTGACGTAGGTTGTTTCAAAACAATAGATAACGCTGAATGCTTGGGACGGTAATTTCTAATGTGAGCCCCTATAGTTTGTTTGTCTTTGTTGTATGAGTTGCCACCTTAGCGAGGTGACACTGATAACAGAAGTCTAAACAAAAGGGACTAACTATAAACACAACAGCCATTTTAAGAGATTGAAATAAATAAATGGTCTAAGACAGAGCAAGCTAAGTAGGTTAAAAGTCACTAGGTGAGGGGGGCACGACTCTGCAAGCAAAAGCTAAGCTAACTCCCGTTATCCCATTAAAACAAACTAGGATTCACTACACTTGCTCTCAGACCCTTTTTGTACATGATAGTGCTTGATTTACTTCATTTTCACTGCTTTCTGCTTGCTCTCAGCCCCATTGTGTGTGTGCCTGATGATTGCCTTATCCTTGTTCCTTCTGTTTTCTCCTTATGTCAGCCCCTTTTTGTGTGTGAATGATGAACAAATTTCCCTTATTCAAACTAGGTTCTCCTTGCTCTCTGACCCATTTTGAGCTGACTGTTTTTTGCCTTTCCCTCCTTCTCACTGCTTTATCCTTTCTATCAGCCCTTTTTTGTGCATGCCTGCTGCTTGCATTTCCCTCCTTCTCACTGCTTTTTCCTTGCACTCAGCCACATTTTGTCCGTGCTAGTTACTTCACTTTCCCTCCTTGTCCCTGCTTTCTCCTTGTTCTCAACCCTGTTTTGGATATGTCTGCTGATTGCCTTTCTCTCCTTCGTACTGCTTTCTCTTTGCTCTCAGTCCAGTTTTGTGGGTGCACACTGCTTGCATTTCCCTCCTTCTCCCTGATTTCTCCTTGCTCGCAGACCCATTTTGTGTAAGCCTGCTGCTTGACATTCCCTCCTTCTCAGTGCATTCCTCAGTCTCATTTTGTGCATGTCTGCTCCTTGTCTTTCCCTCCTCACTGGTTTCTCCTTGCTCTCAGCTCCATTTTGTGCATGCCTGCTGCCTGGCTTTCCCTCCTTCTCACTGCTTTCTCCTTGCTCTCAGCCCTGTTTTGTGTTTGCTTGCTTCTTGCCTTTCCCTCTTTCTCACTGCTTTCTACTTGTTCTCGACCACGATTTGGGCATGCCTCCTGCTTGCCCTTCCCTCATTCTCGCTAGTTGCTCCTTGCTCTAAGCCTCATTCTGCGGCTGCCTGCTGTTTGCCTATATAATTCCTGGTTGCCTTTCTCACTTCTTTTGACTTTTCTTCCTTCCCATTGCTTTGTCTTTGACCTCAGCCAGGTTTTGTGCTGCCTGCTGCTTGGCTTTCCCTCCTTCTCACTTCTTTCTCTTTGCTTCCAGACCCATTTTGTGAATGCCTGCTGCGTGCCTTTCCCATTTTCTCACTGCTTCTCCTTACTCTCAGTCCCATTTTGTGCAAGTTTGTTGTTTGACTTTCCCTCTTTCTTACTTCATTATCTTTCCTCTCAGCCCTGTTTTGTGCATGCCTGCTACTTGCCTTTCACTAATTCTCAATGGTTTCTCTTGCCTCTTAACCTCATTTTCTATGTATCTGCTGCTTGCCTTTCCCTCCCTTTCACTGTTTTCTTCTTGCCCTCAGCCCTGCTCTTTTAAAAAAAAAATATTTTTATTGGAAATTGAGAAATTATACAGGATGATACAGGGTACAATATAGGGTGGCGCCCATATGGTTTTGACAAAGGCTGGAATCTCGATTGGCATACATATAAGTTTAACAGGAATAGATTATGCACGTTGGGGTGTGAGGTAAGAGAGAGAGAAGGGGTAGGAGGGAAGGAAGGGAGGGGGAGGAAAGGTAGAATTGGGGAGGGGGAATAAGTGGGGGGAGGAAGAAGAGGAGAGGAGAGGGGAGAGTAGGAGGAGGAGAGGGGGGACCGTGGGGGGGAAGGAGGTAGGTCAATGCATCAGGATGGCTCAAAGAGTGTAGTAGTAGTTTCTTTTATAGTATGAACTCACATGTTGGGTCTTGTATGGATATGTTCGTGTTTGCCTATGGTGCGGGGTATAAGATCTAGGATAGGAGAGTAGGGTAAGGGGGACAGATCGGGGAAAGACTTTATAGGTGCCCTTGAAATGTGAGGGACTCAGGAATTCTTGTGGTCTAATCCTATGGTCCAATGCTGGTCCATTCAATATAAGTTAGATATAGAGAGGGAGGGGGGGACACATTGCGGTCTAGGGAGGAGAAAGAAGGACGGAAGCATATTAAAAAAGAGATATGAAAAAATAAGAGGGGGGAAAGGGGAGAAAAGGGGGGAGGAAGGGAGGGGAAGGTCTTGTTGGCATCCTTCGGCTGTCCACCAGCTGGTGTGTGTGGGGCGGGGGAGAGGGAAGAGGTGGTGTGGGTAACGAGGACCCCTACTATCCTGACAGAAAGGGGCTCCAGACTTCGATGAACAGGGCCGCTTGGTCTTGTAGGTTATAGATTACTCCCTCAATGCCATTCTGGCATTGGGGAGACAATTCCATGATCTTCCGAGTCTCTGGCTCAGACCCGTGTACTGCCAAACTACCTTTCCCGGGGTTTCACTGCAGCTGCTGCTGCTGCCAACCCCCAGGAGGTTTCTGCCCTCCTGGGGTCCAGCCAGGCTTGGCCCAGGAAGGCAGAACAAAGGACTTCCTCAGAGAGAGGGTGTTACACCCTCTCCCTTTGGAAAAAGGTGTTAGGGCTGGGGAGGAGTAGCCTCCCCCAGCCTCTGGAAATGCTTTCATGGGCACAGATGGTGCCCATTTCTGCATAAGCCAGTCTTTACCGGTTCAGGGATCCCCCAGCCCTGCTCTGGTGCAAAACTGGACAAAGGAAAGGGGAGTGACCACTCCCCTGACCTGCACCTCCCCTGGGAGGTGCCCAGAGCTCCTCCAGTGTGCTCCAGACCTCTGCCATCTTGGAAACAGAGGTGCTGCTGGCACACTGGACTGCTCTGAGTGGCCAGTGCCAGCAGGTGACGTCAGAGACTCCTTCTGATAGGCTCCTCCAGGTGTTGCTAGCCTATCCTCTCTCCTAAGTAGCCAAACCTCCTTTTCTGGCTATTTAGGGTCTCTGCTTTGGGGAATTCTTGAGATAACGAATGCAAGAGCTCATCAGAGTTCCTCTGCATCTCTCTCTTCACCTTCTGCCAAGGAATCGACCACTGACTGCTCTGGAAGCCTGCAAAACTGCAACAAAGAAGCAAAGACGACTACTGCGACCTTGTAACGCTGATCCGGCCGCATTCTCGACTGTTTTCCTGGTGGTGCATGCTGAGGGGGTAGTCTGCCTCCTCTCTGCACTAGAAGCTCCGAAGAAATCTCCCGTGGGTCGACAGAATCTTCCCCCTGCAACCGCAGGCACCAAAAGACTGCATCATCGGTCCTCTGGGTCTCCTCTCAGCACGACGAGCGAGGTCCCTTGAACTCAGCAACTCTGTCCAAGTGACTTCCACAGTCCAGTGACTCTTCAGTCCAAGTTTGGTGGAGGTAAGTCCTTGCCTTCCCATGCTAGACTGCATTGTTGGGAACCGCGTGTTTTGCAGCTGCTCCGGCTCCTGTGCACTTTTCCAGGATTTCCTTTGTGCACAGCCAAGCCTGGGTCCCCGGCACTCTAACCTGCAGTGCATGACCTCCTAGGTTGTCCTCCGGCATCGTGGGACCTTCCTTTGTGACTTTGGGTGAGCTTCGGTTCACTCCACTCCGTAGTGCCTGTTCTGGCACTTCTGCAGGTACTGCTTTATTCTGAGTGGGCTCTTTGTCTTGCTGGATGCCCCCTCTGTCTCCTCACGCAGTTGGCGACATCCTGGTCCCTCCTGGACCACAGCAGCATCCAAAAACCCTAACCGCTACCCTTGCAGCTAGCAAGTCTTGTTTGCAGTCTTTCTGCACGGAAACACCTCTGCAAGCTTCTTCACGATGTTGGACATCCATCCCCCTAAGAAAAAGTTTCTAGCCCTGGTAGTTCTTGCAGAATCCACAGCTTCTACCATCCAGTGGCAGCTTCTTTGCACCCACAGCTGGCATTTCCTGGGCATCTACCCACTTCCGACTTGATCGTGACTCTTGGACTTGGTCCCCTTTTTCCACAGGTACTCTCGTCAGGAAATCCATCATTGTTGCATTGCTGGTGTTGGTCTTCCTTGCAGAATTCCCCTATCACGACTTCTGTGCTCTCTGGGGAACTTAGGTGCACTTTTCACCCACTTTTCAGGGTCTTGGGGTGGGCTATTTTTCTAACCCTCACTGTTTTCTTACAGTCCCAGCGACCCTCTACAAGGTCACATAGGTTTGGGGTCCATTCGTGGTTCGCATTCCACTTCTAGAGTATATGGTTTGTGTTGCCCCATCCCTATGTGTCTCCATTGCATCCTATTGTAACTATACATTGTTTGCACTGTTTGCTAATACTATTACTGCATATTTTGGTATTGTGTACATATATCTTGTGTATATTTGCTATCCTCATACTGAGGGTACTCACTGAGATACTTTTGGCATATTGTCATAAAAATAAAGTACCTTTATTTTTAGTATATCTGTGTATTGTGTTTTCTTATGATATTGTGCATATGACACCAGTGGTATAGTAGGAGCTTTACACGCCTCCTAGTTCAGCCTAAGCTGCTCTGCTAAGCTACCTTTTCTATCAGCCTAAGCTGCTAGACACCCCTCTACACTAATAAGGGATACCTTGACCTGGTGCAAGGTGTAAGTACCTCTTGGTACCCACTACAAGCCAGGCCAGCCTCCTACAGTAAGGACCGGGTTAGACAGTTGGGAGCGGTCTGCATATACCCCTCCTGATCCTTCGCATTGGCCTCGTAGGAGATTCTCTGTGGCTACCCACTGTGGGGGGTCAGTGTTTCCGGGGAGTAGACACGCCAATTGCGACAACTGTAGGGCCAATGAGTAGTGTTCCACTGAGGGGAGGCCTAAGCCTTCGTGGGATCGCCTTGCCTGTATTTTTGCTGGTGTCAGTCTCAGGCATGTAGAGGCGTCTATCCCCCGGAGCAGGGTAGGAGGCACATGCAAGGGGAGCAAACCTAGTATATACGTGAAGTGCAGAAGGGTGACCATCCTGACCGCCTGTGTCCTACCCCACATGGAGAGTCCCAGCATCGACCACTTAGCAAAGTCCTGTTTCATCCGAGATATGAGAGGGTCTAGGTTATCCCTGATCATGTGCTCCAAACCTCGGTTGACAAGTGTCCCCAAATATTTGAGGCGTGTCAGTGTCCATTTGAATGGGAGACCATGGATTGCGGCCCTCGTTGTTACTCGTGAGAGGGGTAACGATTCGCTCTTGTCCCAGTTCACCCGGTATCCTGACAGGAATGCAAAGTCCCCTATGTTAGAAAGTAACGCTGACAGAGACCTTTCCAAGTCAGACAGGGTGAGCAAGATATCTTCAACATACAGGTAGATTTTGGAAATGCCTCCTATTTAGGGGATGCCTTGTATCTGTTGGGAATTTCATATGGTGGCTGCTAGGGCCTCCATTGCTAGCAGGAAAAATAATGGTGACAGGGGGCAGCCCTGTCTCGTGCCTCTTCCAATGGGGAGCGGGTCCGATAGGAAGCCCCCGCAATTGGCTTGCGCTGTGGGATGGTCATATAGTAAGCGAACTTTGGAGATAAACTGTTCTCCGAGGCGGAAGTGTTTCATGGTAGCGAATAGGTAGGGCCATTCAATATGGTTGAACACTTTCTTCGTGTCGAGGGACAGGGCCAGGGCCTCTTCCGGCATATTTAGAGATTCATGTAGAGTATGACAGAGGGTACGCATATGATTTCTGGAGGTGCGGCTCGGAACGAACCCCACTTGGGTGTTATGGATCAAGGACGGTATCGCTTTCAGTAAGCGGGCCGCCAAAACGCTGGCCAGGAGTTTGACATCCCCGTTCAGGAGGGAGATGGGGCGATAGCTGCTGCAGAGTAGGGAGTCCTTGCCTGGTTTAGGCAGGACAACAATAGTGGCCTTGTTGGATAGTGCGCTGAAGGAGCCCTCTTGGCATGCCTCTCTGAGAGCCTTGTGTACCGCAGTGATCGTCTCCTCCCCCACCCATCTGTAGAATTCAGCCGGGAAGCCATCCTCACACAGGGATTTGTGGTAGGAGAGGTTTTTGATGGCTTGTACTATTTCCTCCCTGCTTATGTCACCATCTAAGAGAGCCTGGCTCTCCTCCGAAAGGTGGGGTAGATTGGCCGTGGTGAGAAAAGCCTCAGTTTGCTCTGTAGTAGATGCTGTCTCAGAGGTATAAAGATGACGGTAGAAGGCCGCAAATTTGTTTACAATGTCTTGCGGGTGGGTTCGTACTACTCCTGAGGGGGACGTTATGGCCGGAATGGCGGAGGCAGCTTCTCGTTGCCGAAGTTGTGCCGTCAGAAGTCATCCCACTTTCTCACCCTGTTCATAGTGACAGCCGCACAATCTTTGCAATGCATATTCTCCCTGCGAAGTGTAAAGCTTGTGGTTCATTCGGGCTTATTCGTGGAAGCAGCGTAACGCAAGGGATGGCTGGGCAGTGTATTGCCTGGTGAGACTCCTGATGTCGTCTTCGAGGGTTCGTTGGCGTATCATCCTGTCCTTATTGGCCAGATCTGCATCGTGCATCATGTTGCCTCTTAGAGTTGCTTTTGCCGCAGCCATAGGACTCGTTTGGAGGACACAGTGCCGGAATTGTCAGCCATGTATGTGGATATGTGGGTCCTTAGTTGTACTTTCCCTTGGGGGGAACGGTATCTGTGGACCGCAAACCACCATGGCTTACGGCCGGGGGAGGCGAGGCCTGTTTGAATCTGGAGCAAGATAGGAGAGTGGTCTGAGAGTACGCTTTCAAGTATACTAGAATCGTGGAGTTGGGGAACTATGGTGTGTGACACTAAGAAATAGTCCAAGCGGGATTGGGTACCGTGGACAGGCGATAGGAACGTATATTCCTTATCTTTTGGGTGTAACAGCCTCCAATAATAAGCCAGGCCTGCGTCAGTGATGAGATCCGTTAGCAGTGCCCTGTCGTGATTGTTGCCCGTGTCGATAGGCCCCGTTCTGTCTCATATGGCGTCCTGGGCAAGGTTCCAGTCCCCTCCTATGATATAGCGGGTAGTCCCTATTTCAGTCAGGAGGCGGTTTAGTTGTAAGAAAAAAGATCAGTCGGCGCATAGACTGAGCCTACGCACAGGGAAGTGTCTCCTACCTTCAGTTTTGCAAATACGTATCTCCCCTCTGGGTCATTCCATGTTTTAATGATTGTAGCCGGAAGGGTTTTGCATAGTAAAATCACTACTCCACATTTGCGAGGGGTGCCTCCTCCGGGCCCTTGGTCTGCTGTACAGCAACTGAAGTAGACCCTTCCCACCCAGTCACGGCGGAGCTTGCTGGTATCCGTGTTGTCCAAATGAGTCACCTGGATCAGGGCTATGTCCGCTCTTTTAGATTGGACATAGGACAACACCTTTTTTCGTTTAATTTAATTCGTCATGCCATGCACATTCCATGAGATGATTCGTAGTGGGAGTGTCGCACCGAGGGAAGCTCTCGACATATTGGATGTGGTTGTTAGGTCTCGGCGATTCAGAGGACAGTGTGGGGGGGCTGCTTTTTTGTATTGAGGTGGGGAGAGTGTCTTAATGGTGTTATGGTGAGGGGGGAAGGGGATAGCTGGTGGGCACCGGGTGATCCTTCAGGAGGGGGGGAGAGGAGGGTAGATAGAGCTAAGGGAGAGAGGAAAGGGAGAAGATAGGAAGGAAGGTGGAAGGACGAGGAAAGAGGCTATTGGCTTAGAGGTGTGGGGGTGGAGACGGGAGGGGGGAATGGGGAGATGAAGTCGTAAGGGAAGGGGGCAAGGGAGAAGGGGGAGGGGGAGTGAAAGAGAGAGAGAAGGAAGGAAAGAAAGAAAGAAAGAAAGAAAGAAAGAAAGAAAGAAAGAAAGAAAGAAAGAGAGAGAGAGAGAAGGGACAGGAAAGGGTGGGGATGAGAAATAGAGGAGCGAGGTTAGGAGAGTTAGGGGATAGATCTGTAGGCTGAGGGTCCTTTTCCTTTAGGGGCTTCTGGTGCCAATGGTCGGGTACCTGTCAGGGGCGGGGGAGGGGAAGAGCGGCCACAGTCGTCTTTTATTGAGGGTCTTTCTATCTGGCTCCAGAGGAAGGAAGGAGGAGTGTCGTAAGTATGTCTCGGTGGGGGTCATGGGGAGGAATGACCATACTGGGGCTGTCCTATGTAGAGGGGACGGGGAGGGAAGGGGGAGAGGGTTGAAATGGGAGGGGAGAGGTGTGTGTATTAGTGGTTGTTGACAAAAAAGAATCATGTTATGTTAGTGGTGGGAGGGAGGGGGCGGTTAAGTGTGGGTGTAAAGGGGGGTCATTCTATTGACGAATAAGAGCTGGTGTTATTCATATATTTATGTTTTCCTGACAATGGAGTGGGGGACCTTCTTGTCTGGACATCGTTACTATGCAAGGTTCTATGTTATAGGGACAGTGTGGCGGATGGGATGGGGGAGGGGTAGGAGGGAAGGGGGACGGAAGTGAGGGGGGTCAGGGTGGAGAGGGTAGGTCAGGCCAGCGGCGGGTCAGGGTGGGATTTTAGAGTATACAAGCATATACATGTGCATACATCGCCCACCACGGCGGTACAGACAAGCAGCGCACCGGTTACCGGCAACAGACAGGCGGGAGACAATGTACCGCCCACAGTATTACAACCCGCCAATCCGCCAACTTTTCCGGGGCGGATTCACCGTGGATAAAAACACGGCGGAAACAGCTTTTGCTATGGGAAAACGCTCACTTGAACACATCCCATGAGGAACGAGGACTCCATGGACCCGGAAGTACAAATACTCCCTGTCCTTGTGTTTCTGCTCCTCTACGAACAACAGGGGGGGAGACAAAAGAAAGAGAGTTTTAGTGCATGGCATTCCGCTACCGTTGCCGGACAAGACAGACGCAGCAGCTCCCTGCATTACGCCGTGCTCCTGCACTCTGCACACGCAAATTCTGGGTTATAGCCTACATGGCAATGGTGGACATCTGCGCACATGGAAGCCAAAGGGGCAAATATACCTCAACTTGACACTCTGCTGAGGTGGGGTTGAGTGCCACATGGCCTACATTACGGAGGGGCCTTGCCTACCTAACTCGCCCTGGCCTAGGGACACCCACAGCCCACCTCCCCCACCCAGACACCTCCACTGCACGCAAAGTCTGCAGAATTAGGTTGTACTCACCCCCTTGTGTCTGCTGTGATGTCCTCAAGCGCCCATCCAAGTCCGGGTAGGCCACCGCCAGGATCCGGAACATCAGGGGGGTCATGGTGCAACGGGCACCCCTCCCACGTTGGGAGGCCATCCCCAGCTGAGTCTCCGCCGTCTTCTTGCTGCAGCGGCGAATGTCCTCCCATCTCTTCCGCCAGTGGGTGCCCCGTCTCTGGTGGGCCCCCAGGGTCCAGACCTCCTTGGCGATGGCACGCCAGATGTCCCTCTTCTGGTGGGCGCTGACCTACATGACATGCAAAAGGGAAGAGGAACAGTCATTACCAACTGCACCGTCGTTGTGAGTGGCCCCCTCCCTACTCTGGCCATGTGGCCCATTCATTCCCATGCATTAATGTTCTTAGAACTCTGCCCCCTTCCCTCTTCCACCCAGCCCTCTCCACCCAGGCCTAGCCCATACAACGTGCTCCCTGTGTACTAACCTGTTGGTCTGGAGGACTGTAGAGTAGCGTGTACTGGGGGAGGACCCCATCCACAAGTTTCTCCAACTCCTGTGCAGTGAAGGCAGGGGCACCTTCCCCAGACGCAGCAGCCATCGTCGCTTCCAGACCAAGGTCACAGCAGCACTAGCAGTGTAGGTCCTCTCCTGTCGAAGGTCAGGTATCTAGTGATTGAACAGATAGAAAATGGCGGTGACGTCCGCGGCGGTGACGTCCGCGGCGGTGCGCATCATCACCGCCTGCGCACCTGTTCATTGGCTCCTGGGACCCATAGGGTCCAATGTTAACCAATGCAGCATTGCGCTGCGGTTTACGACCGCCTACCGCGACGGTGTGCAACGCCAGCGCAGTTACCCCACAATCCCATTGTCCCAGTTTAGAGGTCAGGCAGTCGCCATTTCAGGGGCCCACATGGCTTCATTTACTACTGCGTCACACATAGCTAGGCCTACACTCAACACACATACAGGAAGGGTTTTGTGTCTGGTGTAGTCTTGTGTGTAACTTTGGGTACATACCTGGAGGAATAGTGACTGGTTCTTTGCTTTTGTCCTTCGTAGGCACCTTCAGTTGGGACATATGAGAAGATGGCAGAATCCTCTGGTGTACCGACCGCTGGTGGACTTGTTGACAATGGAAGAAAGACATGTCATCGTCACCTACCGGTTTGACCGTGCCACTATCAAGGAACTATGTACCCAGTTGGAGCCAGACCTGATGTCACCGATCCGCCATTCGACTGGAATCCCCCCAGACGTGCAGGTGCTGTCAGTGCTCCATTTCCTTGTAAGTGGGTCATTTCAGACAACTGTGGCCATGGCATCAGGGATGTCCCAGCCTATGTTTTCCACCGTGTTGTCTGCCATGCTGAAACACGTAAGGAGATACATCATTTTCCCTCAGGTGGAGGATTTGCCTACAGTGAAAGGTGACTTCTATGCCCTTGGACATATCCCCAACGTCATAGGTGCCATTGATGGGACCCATGTAGCTCTGGTCCCCCCCCCACAGGAGTGAACAGGTGTACAGGAACAGGAAGAGTTATCATTCCATGAATGTCCAGATGGTCTGTTTGGCAGACCAGTACATCTCGCAGGTAAATGCTATGTTCCCTGGCTCTGTGCATGACGCCTACATCCTGCGGAATAGCAGCATCCCTGATATGATGGGTCAACTCCAGAGGCACTGTGTATGGCTACTGTGGGACTCTGGTTACCCCAACCTTTCCTGGCTATTGACCCCAGTGAGGAATCCCTGGACCAGGTCAGAGGAACGGTACAATGATGTCCATGGGTGGACTAGGAGGGTGATTGAATGCACCTTCGGCCTCCTGAAGGGCAGGTTCAGGTGCCTCCATACGACAGGTGGATCCCTATTCTACTCACCGAAGAAGGTGTGCGACATCATCATCGCCTGCTCCATGCTCCATAATTTGGCTTTGCGACGCCAGGTGCCTTTTCTGCAGGAGGATGATCCAGATGACGGTGTTGTAGCAGCTGTGGAGTCTGTGGAGCCTGTGGACAGTGATGAGGATGAAGCTGAGGAAGAAGAAAACGACAACAGGGAGTCAGTCATACAGCAATATTTCCAGTGAGACACAGGTGAGAACATTTTCTGGTTTAACATTACATTAACTTTCACACGACTACCTCTATCCTGTCTGTCGATTTCAATCACTATTTGTTAACTGAGTTGTACCCTTCCATTACGGTTTCACAGGTGTGGTAACCTAAGTGTCAACTGCTTGCATCCTTCAAGGGCTTGTGATGTGTGACATAGGTATGTTAGCCTTACAATGGTACAGCCATTATGACACTGTCATTGATAATACAAAGTACAAAATCATAGACTGACTCCAGATTGTTTTGTGTTTCAAGGGTGTTTATTTAAGTGCTCAAAAAATGAAGGGGGGTTGTAAAATGGTGATGGGGGATGGTGGAGGAATGTCCATGGCAGAGTCCAGTCTATTAGTCTCACAGGTACACTGCCCATCTGGGCATAGGAAGTGGAGCTGGGGCAGTTCGAATATGGACAGGGTAACAAAGTGGGACAGTGGGAGGACAATCAGGGTGGTCTTATTTCCTGGCGGGGGTCTTGCCATCTTGCTCTGTCCTGTTCCTGGATCTCAGGGACCGCTTGCGTGGTGGTTGTCCGTCTGCAGGGGGTGGGGTGCTGGTGTGGTGGTCCTGTGGCGGGGCGTCATGTCCACTAGCGCAGGCGGAGGTGGTGGGCATTTCATCGTCCTGGATAGTGTCAGGGGCCCCTTGGAGTGCCACGGAGTCCCTGACGGTCTGCTGTATGTCCTTCAGCACCCCTACAATGGTGCCCAGGGCGGTGCCGATGGTCCTGAGCTCCTCCCTGAACCCCAAATACTGCTCCTCCTGCAGGCACAGGGTCTCCTTCAACTTGTCCAGGACCGTCGCCATTGTCTCCTGGGAGTGGTGGTAGGCTCCTATGATGGAGGAGAGGGCCTCGTAGAGAGTTGATTCCCTTGGCCTGTCCTCCGTCTGTCGCACAGCAGCCCTCCCAGTTCCCCTATGTTCCTGTGCCTCCGTCCCCTGGACAGTGTGCCCACTACCACTGCCCCCAAGTCCCTGTTGTTGTTGGGGTGGAGGGTTACCCTGGGTGCCCTGTAGTGGTGGACACACCGCTGATTGACCTGTCCTGGGTAGGGAGGTTTGGGCCCGCTGGGTGGGTGCTGTGCTGGTGTTACCAGAGGGTGGAAGGTCGGTGTTGGGCTGTGCCTGTGCAAGGGGAACCGACTGTCCTGAGGCCCACGATGGTCCGGGCTGGTCATCAAGATCCAGTAGGGCAGAGCTGCTGTCGTCACTGTGAGCCTCTTCTGGGGGTGGAGTGGTGTTGTCTGGACCCTCTGGTGTGGTGACGGTCCGTCGGGTTCCTGCAGGGGCATAAGAGCATGACTAATGCATGTGTGTGTGTAATGGTGTGCAATGGGTGGGTGTGCGTGAACCCCAGTGCAAGCATTCCTGTGTGGGGGCTTGTGTGATGATGTGTGGGGGGGTGGTCTGGGTATGTGCAGTGAGCATGCTTTGGTGAGGGGTGACCATGCTTAGTTGTGTCATGCAGGGCTTGGTGTTGGGATGGGTGGTTTGTGTTATGGGTACATTAGTGAGGATTTGGAGTGATAGGGGAGGGTGTGAGGGTGGGGGTGTGTGATAGCATGCAGGTAGGGTGGGGGATCTGATAGTTAAGATTTGACTTACCAGTGTCCCATCCTCCACCGACTCCTCCGAGGCCCTCAGGATGCAAGATGGTCAAGACCTGCTCCTCCCATGTTGTTAGTTGTGGGGGAGGAGGTGGGGGTCCGCCTCCAGTCCGCTGCACCGCGATGTTGTGCCTGGAGACCGTGGAACGCACCTTCCCCCGTAGGTCGTTCCACCTCTTCCTGATGTCCTCCCTATTTCTTGGGTGCTGTCCCACGGCGGTGACCCTGTCCACTATTCTGCGCCATAACTCCATCTTCCTGGCTATTGATGTGTGCTGTACCTGTGAGCCAAATAGCTGTGGCTCTACCCGGACGATTTCCTCCACCATGACCCTGAGCTCCTCCTCGGAGAAGCGGGGGTGTCTTTGGCATGCCATGGGGTGGTGTGGGTGAGGTGTGGGGTGGTGTATATGGTGATGAGTGTGGTGAGTGTAGTGGTGTGTGGTGTTTTGTGCGTGGATGTTGTGTGGGTGATGGTGTTGTGAGCCTCTGTGTGATGGGGTTGTCAATTGTTGTGCTGTCTCTCTGGCCTTCTTTCAGAATTTGTGGTCGTAGGGGTTTGTGGGTGATGTGGGTGTGTGTTTTATATTGTGTTGGGTGTGTGGGAGTGGTGTGTGTATGTTTATCAGGTGTGTGTAATTCGAATTGTCCAATGTGGCGGTGTTTTGGAGATGTGTGTGTATTTTGAGCGCGGCGGTGTGTACCGCCAATGGAATACCGCGGTTGAAAGACTGCCGCGTGGATTCGTGGGTCGTAATAGCATGGGCATGTTTCTGTTGCGTGGAGGTGGAGGATTTGTTTCCGCATCTTTATCCCTGACCTTTGGTGTGGCGGTGTTGTGTGGGTGTCTGAATTTCGGTGGATTCCGAGATGTGCGTCATAATAGCTGTGGTGGTCTACCGCGGCCGCAGCGGTGTATTGGCGGTCTTCTGCACAGCGGTAAGAGACTTTTACCACCAATGTTGTAATGACCCCCTTAGTGTCATAGTATTGCATGGATAGTGTTGAATTGAATTCTGGGGCACATCCGTGATCTAAGGGTAAATAGTGGAAGTATACAAATTCTGAATCTTGATATAAGCAATATAGACAATATAAACAATGTAAACACGGTGATGGGACAGAGGTAGCATCTGTTGCAGTATTGCTTCATACTACATCGTATGAGAGAGCAGAGACAAACGAACAATATTATCTTAACATCTGCATAGGGTATAAAGCGTAAACCTGTCCTATGGGGAAACAGCGGGTATCAACAAGGTCCAGCTTAAATATTGGAGATGAGTGCAGTCCCTTGAGGCACAGTCGTGCATATAGGTCTCATCCTGCACAGGTAATATCTCCCTGGCTTGACTTCATAACAATACTTGCAAAACATTATATTTTAAGGCAAATCCTTGGCCTATGTATAGTCTGTAGGAATAAACATTGCGTAATCTTAATATAGGCAATATAAACTCAGCGAAAGGCTAAAGATAGCTTCTGCTACACTGTCACTGCATCCTGTTTTCTGTTAGAGAAGTATAAACAAACAAACAGACTATGCATTCATAGCCTCAGTATGGGGCAGAAACCTGTCCTCTGCTTGAACATTGGGTATCAACAGAGTCTGATCTGAGAGCAGGTATTGTATACTCTAAGTTGAGCTATAGATATCTTATATTGTATCAATGCATTGTATATTCTCACATTTTAGGGGATGGGACATATTAGCTCTTTAGTAACAATTTTATAAGCAACGATAAAAGAAATATGGAGCATGAAAGCAGAGTCCGAACAAATACTCATCTGTCTGTCGGGCTGGTGGCAGTCGCACTCTGTGGCTCTCATCGTTGTCTCGTTGAATCCACTTTATAGCCCCTGTGGCAGAACAATGGCTCAGGGGGATGCAGGAGTCGGTTTTAGTGGTGAACGGGATTTGCCTCTTTCCGAGAGCTGAGTGTGTGCTGCCACGGCGTGTAGGACCTGTCCCCTGTCGTCATGTGCCCTGGTTAGTCTCTCCAAGTCTCTGGGGCGTTTATCAGGGTCGTACGGGTCCATGCTTCTATTCTCAAGTCCAGAGGAAGGGATGTGGCCATCGTCTTCCATAGTGTCCTGTGGTCGGTTCGAGGTGGCAGGGTCTTTGGTTTGATACTGAAAGGAGTCTAAAAAGATTCTCAAGTCCTCGGGATTGTAGAAGTCTTTGGAAACCCCATTTTTGGTGACCCACATTCTCGCAGGGTCGAAGAGGCCATATTTCATCTCCAGCTGGCGGAGTCCGGGTCTTAAGGCCAGAAAGGCCTTCCTGCGTTCGTTGTTGTCCTTGGAGAAGTCGGACGTTATACGGATTTCATATTTGTCTACCCGGAAGGGATCGTGATTTTGTGGTTCTTGAAGGAGTTGACGGGTCTGAGTATGACGTAACAGGCAGGCAATGATCGGGCGGGGTCTTGAGGCCCCATCAGGGCGTTTTGGGCCCGCTCTGTGTGCTTGTTGGAATTCCAGCGGCGGGTCGAAAGACAGCGAGGTTAGCTTGGGTATAACAGAACTAAGGAAGGCCTGCACGTCTGGACCCTCTTCATTTTCCGGGATCCCGAGAAGGCGGATGTTATCCCTTCTGCTTCTGTCTTCAAGGTCCGTCACTTTGCTACATAGGAAGGAAAGATCTTGGTATCTGTCCTGGATAGTGGACATATGGGTTTCTAGGGTCCCCACGCGGTGTTCCAACCCTTTCACCCTAGAGTGGAAGCTTGCGATGTCTGTTCGTATAGATTTGGTCTCCAGTGTCAAGGAGGAAATAGAAGCATCCATCCCCTCTATCCGGCGGCTGAGTGGTAATCTCCTGCAGTATCCATTCCATAGTTGCAGGTTGGTCTCTGTCTGCCATCGTGGAAGGTCAGTTTGGTGTTGGGGCTGTGTTAGGTCCCATCGCCGGAGAAGTAGTTCGTTTATGTTGGAGCGCCTCTGAAAATAGCAATTGTCATGCCGGTTTACCTGTGGGTTTGTGGTCTGCCTTGCCTCCGGGCATCTCAGTGCCAGTCTGTGGAGGAGGCCTTGTGAGGTCTGAGGCTTTTGTCCTTTCCCTTCTACCTTTCTCAGAAGCTGATGAAGATAAAAGAGCGTGGGCTGGTCAGTGCCCGGCCGCCCCTATTAGTGTTGCAGGACTGGGTTCACCGCTGTGGGGCTGCTCGTTCTTTTGGTTGTTGTTTTTTTCTTATTTCCAGTGCTTCGAGGGGCCGTTCAGCAGGATCCCCATCCTGCTCATAGCCGACCGTGGGGGTATTGGTTTATTTGCCTCGTGGTTGCAAGGAGGGCTCTGGCTGCGAAGTTAATGTCCGCGCCATTGCGATTGTGCGGATGGTTGGGTGACTGGGAGAAGTAGCCGATGTTGGTCCGTGTCGGTATTCATTGCCCCCTTTTGTCTCCGTGAGGGTGGGTGCCCTTCCCCCTCTTTTCACCTGTTACTTTTCCCTAATAGCAGAGGGGAGACCCAGGGAGGAGGTTGCTGTGCCGAGGTGTGCAGTCCTACTCTGCTGGTTGCTGATAATGGGAAAGGACTGTGGTCTTCGTACCTGGCAGGCCAGTTTGTTCAGGCCTCATAAGGTGTGGCTCCGCCCCCTGTCCAGGCCTGTCCTCTCAAGGTGCAGTAGTCCTTCCCAGCATTGTCTCTGGGCCCTTTCCCTTGAAGTCAGGGCTCTTTGAGTTTTAGGGGGACTCCGGGGGCATTATGGTGCCGTTTGCAGTGGCTGCAGTGTTTCTGCCGTCTTCCCTCGGTCCAAAGCCTGCTCTTGCACTCTGGGGATGGGCAGGGTCAGGGGGGGAAATGCGGCGTCCTAAAGGGTAGTGCGGTGCTGTAGGTACTGTTGGCCGGGGTTGGGAGGTCGAGGGGGGGCAGTTGTCTCCCTCCTGCTGGGCCGAATCTCTCCGGCCTCGAGAGATGCGACTCCTCCCCCGGGTCGGGCCCTGCTTGGCAAAGTGCACGGCGGTCTTCCCCGCCGCTGTTGTTGTTCTTCTTTGACGAGGATCGGTTCTCCGGTGGTTCAGGGATCCTCTGGAGGGCTTTTAATTTGCTTTGCGAGGGCCGCACGGCCCGCTGCCCCCTTGAGTCTGCCTTGCACGGAGCTCCCGGGTTAGGCGGCCATCTTCTCTCGTGGCTCGGTCACCCCTCAGCCCTGTTCTATGTGTGCCTGCTGTTTACTTTTCTCATTTCTGCTTGTCTTTCTCATTCCTTTCTCCTTGCTTCCCACCCTTCATTTTTTGAGTGCCTGCTTGTTCTCCTTTCCTCCTTCTCACTTTTTCCTCCTTGATCTCTGCCCTGTTTTGTGCTGCATACCGCTTGCCTTTCACTACTCCTCACTGCTTCTTCTTGCTCACAGCTCTGTGTTGTGCATGCCAGCCCAGCTGATTTGATTTGCCTTGTTCTAACTGCTGTCTCCTTGCTCTCAGGCCCTTTTTGTACATGCATGCTACTTGATTTACTTCATTTGCACTGCTTTCTTCTTGCTCCCAGACCCATTTTGAGTGTGCCTGATGATTGCCTTTCCCTGTTCCGTCTGCTTTCTACTTACTGCCAGCCCCCTTTTGTGTGTGACTACTGCTCACCTTTCTCTCATTCTCACTACTTTCTCCTAGTTCTCCGCCTCATTTTGAGCTCTCTGTTTTTTGCCTTTCCTTCCTTCTCACTGCTTTATCCTTTCTACCAGCCCTTTTTTGTGCATGCCTGCTGCTTGCCTTTCTCTACTCCTCACTGCTTCTTCTTGCTGTCTAATCTCTCTGTTGTGCATGCCAGCTGATTTGATTTCTCTTGTTCTGACTGCTTTCTCCTTCCTCTCAGACCCTTTTTCTACATACATTTTTTTTTATTTACTTCATTTTCACTGCCTTCTCCTTGCTCTCAGACCCATTTTGTGAGTGCCTGATGCTTGCCTTATCATTGTTCCCTCTGCTTTCTCCTTATGTCAGCCCTTTTTTGTGTGTGACTGCTGCTCACCTTTCCCTCATTCTCACTACTTTCTCCTAGCTCTCTGACCCATTTTAAGCTGTCTCTTTTTTGCCTTTCCCTCCTTCTCACTGTTTTATCCTTTCTATCTGCACTTTTTGTGCATGTCTGCTGCTTGCCTTTCCCTCCTTCTCACCTCTTTCTCCTTGCTCTCAGCCACATTTTGTCTGTGCCAGTTGCTTGACTTTCCCTCCTTGTCCCTGCTTTCTCCTTTTTCATAACCCTGATATGTGTATGTCTACTGCTTTCCTTTCCCTCCTTCGTACTGCTTTCTCTTTTCTCTCAGTCCAGTTTTGTGGGTGCCCGCTGCTTGCCTTTCCCTCATTCTCCCTTATTTCTCCTTGCTCGCAGACCCATTTTGTGTATGCCTGCTGCTTGACACTCCATCCTTCTCACTGCCTTCTCCTTGCTCTTGATGACGCAGAAAAAGAAGGACCAACATATATTCATATATCATGTAACCAAAATCGTATAATGTAGTGGGATTTTAGCAAAGAAAATGATGTACGTGGGAAATTGTGCCCTCAGAGTAGTTCGCCATTATTATAAACGAGCTTAATTAATCATGAAGAATTGAAAAATGTAGTAATCCGTCATAATTGCAAATGTGTTCTATGATTTTCTTGTTGAAACTCTTTTATGCTTAGCTTAAATTTAGTAGAGGCTTTGGCCTAGTCGCCTGGTCTCAAATTTAACTGCGTGGTTTTCACTTTTATTAACAAAATACATTATTCTGTATTTTTCCAGTAGAGATGACTAATACACTTATCTCCAAGGTTTCGTGCTAGGCCGGTTTCATCCCCTTTGATGCAAGGTCAGTTCCTGCAGGTGCAGACAATAAAGGCTCTAAGATAAAATTAATTGGCAAACTTTGTTGAAACTTGTGTTCCAAGGCTCCAAGGACAATGTATGCATAAATGAGTACTAGGAGAAAGACACTATTCATTGGTCAAATTGAAGCCACCCTATGAACCCTCCAATGGAAGACCCTGCAGAATTTGGAATGTTTCTTACTTAAACACACCGGGCAAAGAGAAGTCAGCCATTTTCCTTGATGCCATCTTTGAAGCCAAATGCCAAACGCCATCTTAGACGACATCTTAATGCCCTTTTCTGTATTCCAGAGAAAGAGACTTTAAAAATTCTCACCCTAGAGACTTTAACTTTAAACCTGCCCCGTCTTGCCCATGCAGTAACTTTGCCCCATTCTCCTTGCTGCCGCAAGGAAACTTGCCCTTAACTTTGCCCCTTTAAATCTGCCCCATGCTGATCGAACCGGTACCTGAAGGACGAAGACTTTCTTGAATGCTGATTGTATTTGGTAATTATGAAAGGATAATTGAATTATGCATTGTGTTTTTCCTTTTAGGTACCAACTGCTATTTTGATAGGGCCCGAGCTAGAAGTTTTCTAAATTTGTGTTGACTAAATTAGTTTTTGCATGAAGCCCCACATGCCAATGCTAATTAGAGGTTAGTTGAGGTATTCACTTGATGCACCATGTTGAATTGAAATCTTGTTATGCTGACCGATGTATGCAATTAGTCAAATTCAGTTACTCATATTAGTTATTTGCATTGCTATAACCAAGTGTATCATAATCCAGATTTTGCGTAGATTGTGTTTCTTTCACCGTTATGGACAGCTAGTAATGTTCGTATACATATATCATTTGATTTTGAGACTCATATATATTGTGTTAGCTTTGTTAACATAGGGAAATAAACTCATTAACTTTTAATAAACCAGTGTGGTTATTCATTACTGAAAGGTCATGGTGCATCGCAATATCAACTGTTATTGATTCTTAATGTGTTATTTTGATCTATTAATTAAATATTGGCTATCGATTACAATAGTTATTGATTATTGATTTAAGTGATCCGACTATTCTAGGATGAGGAGAGCCCAACTCGGCTAAAAGCTTCACCGACCTCCAACATGTCCAAATATAAGTAATTTATAAGGACTGGACGCGTTATCACTCTCAGCCCTTTTTGTGTGCCTGCTACATTACTTTCCCTCCTTCTCTCTGCTTTCTCCTTTCTCTTAGACCCATTTTGTGTGTGCCTGCTGCTTGTATATCCCTCTTTCTCACTGCCTTCTACTTTTTCGTAGCACATTTGTGTGCCTGCTCCATGACGTTCCCTCATTCTAAGTACTTTCTTCTTGTTCTCACCTCATTTTGTTCTGCCAGGTGCTTGCCTTTCCATACTTCTCACTTCTTTCTCCCGGCTCTCCCTCCTCGGATTGCTGTATGCCGGCTCCATGATTTTCCCTCCTTCTTATTGCTTTCTACTCACTCTCAGCCCCATTTTGTGCATGCCTGCTGCTTGCCTTTCTCTTTTTTCTCACTGTCTTCTCCTTGCTCTCAGCCCCAATTTGTGTGTGCTTGCTGCTTGCCTTGCTCTCCTACTCACTGTTTTCTCCTTGCTCTCAGTCCAGTTTTGTGCATGCCTGCAGGTTGAATTTGCCTCCTTTTCACAGATTTTGACATGCTCTCAGTCCTGCTTTGTGTATGTCTTTTGCTTTCCTTTACCTACTTCTCACTGCTTTCCCCTTACTCTCAGAACTGTTATGTGCGTGCCTGCTGCTCGCCTTCTCCTGCCTCTCATTGCTTTCTCCTTGTTCTCACCCTATTTTGGTGTGCCTGGTGCTTGTCTTGCTCACATTCTCTCTGCTTTCTCCTTGCTTCTTCCCCCGGGTTCTGTATGTGCCTGCTCCTTGACTTTCGCTCCTTCTCACTGCTTTCTCCCTGAGCTCATTCCATTTTTGTGCTGCCTTCTGACTGACTTTCCCTCTTTCTCACTACGTTCTTCTTGCTTTCATCCCTCGTTGGTGTTCACCAGCCGCTTGCCTTTCCCTCATTCTCCCTTATTTCTCCTTGCTCGCAGACCCATTTTGTGTATGCCTGCTGCTTGACACTCTGTCCTTCTCACTGCATTCTCCTTGCTCTCAGTCTTGTTTTGTGCATGCCTGGTCCTTGTCTTTCCCTCCTTCTCACTGGTTTCTCCTTGCTCTCAGCTCCCTTTTGTGCATGCCTGCTGCTTGGCTTTCCCTCCTTCTCACTGCTTTCTTTTTGCTCTCAGCCCTGTTTTGTGTTTGCTTGCTGCTTGCCTTTCCCTCTTTCTCACTGCTTTCTCCTTGCTCTCAACCACGATTTGGGCATGCCTCCTTCTTGCCTTTCTCTCTTTCTCACTGGTTTCTCCTTGTTCTCAGCCCCATTCTGTGCCTGCCAGCTGTTTGCCTATCTAATTCCTGGTTGCCTTTCTCACTTCTTTTTACTTTTCTTCCTTCCCATTGTCTTGCCTTTGACCTCAGCCCCATTGTGTGCTGCCTGCTGCTTGCTTTCCCTCCTTCTCACTTCTTTCTCTCTGTTTATAGACCCATTTTGTGCACGCCTGCGGCTTGCTTTTCCCTGCTTCTCACTGCTTTCTCCTTGTTTGCAGACCCATTTAGTGTGTGCCTGCTGCTTGCCTTTGCCATTTCCCCACTGCTTTGCCTTGTTATCATCCCATTTTGTATGTGCCTGCTGCTTGTGTGTTCCTCATTCTCACTGCTTTATCCTTGCTCTCAGTACTATTTTGTACATGCTTGCTACTTGTCTTTCCCTTGTTCTCACTCCTTTCTCTTTGCTCTCAGCCCTATTAAGTACGTGCCTGTTCCTTGACTTTTCTTCCTTCTCAGTGCTTTCTACTTGTTCTCAGCTCCATATTGTTCTGGCTGTTGCTTGCCTTTCTCTCGTTCTCACTGCCTTTGCTCCCCTATTTTTTTCCATACCTGCACCCTGATGTTCCCCCGTTCCCACTGCTTTCTTCTTGTGCTCAGCACCATTTTTTGTGTGTGCTGCTTCACTTCGTCTCATTCTCACTGTTTTCTCCATGCTTCCCCCTCTTGTTTTTTGAGTGCCTCCTGTAAGACTTCCTCTCCTTCTCACTGGTGTCTCCTTTGCTCTGACCCCCGTTTCGTGCTGCCTGCTGCTTACCTTTCACTCCTTCTCACTGCCTTCTTCTCACTCTCATCCCTGTGGTGTGCATGCCTGCAACTTGGCTTTCCCAAGTTCTCACTGCTTTCTCCTTACTCTCAATCCCATTTTCTACATGCACGTTGGTTGAATAATCTAGTTCTCATTGCCTTCTCCTTGCTCTCAGCCCATTTTTTTATGTGCCTGCTGTTTGCATTTCACTCTTTCTCATTGGTTTCTCCTTGTTCTCAGCCCCGTTTTGTACGTGCATGCTCCTTGAGTTTTCCTCCATTTCACTGCTTCTTCTAACTCTAAGCCCTCTTTTGCTCTGCCTTTTGCTTGCCTCTTTCTCATACTCACTGCTTTTTCCTTGCCCTCTTCCCAGTTTTGTGCATGTCTGCTGCTTGCATTTTCCTCCTTCTTACTGCTTACTTCTTGCTCCCACACCTGTTTTGCGCATGCCGGCTTTGTGGTTTGCTCACAATCTCACTGCTTTCCCCTTGGGTCCCCCCAAGTTTTCTGTGTGCATGTTCCTTGCATTTCCCTCTTCTCACTACTTTCTCCTTACTCTCAGCCCCGTTGTGTATGCCGCACTGCTTGCTTTTCCCTCCTTCTTACTGCTTTCTATTTGCACTCAGTCTCATTTTGTGTTTGCCTGCTGAGTGCCTTTCCCTCTTTCACTAAGTTTTCTCCTTGCTCTCAGCCTTGATTTTTCATGGCTCCACCTTGACTTTCTCTTCTTCTCACTGGTTCCTTCTTGCTCTCAGCCCTGGTGTGTGCTGCCAGCTTCTTCCCTTTCCCTTCTTCAAGCTGCTTTCTCCTTGTTCTTAGTCCTGTTGTGTGTGTGCCTTTTTCTCTATCTCACTATTTTCTCCTTGCTCTCAGCCCCATTTTGCTTATGCCTGTTGCTTGCCTTTCCCTTATGCTTGCTGCTTTCTCCTTCCTCTCAGCCTCATTTTATGTGTGCTGTCTGCTTGCCTTTCCCTCTTTCTCACTGCCTTCTCCTTGCTCTCAGCCCTTTTTGTGTGACTGCTACATGACTTTCCCTCCTTCTCTCTGCTTTCTCCTTTCTCTTAGACCCATTTTGTGTGTGCCTGCTGCTTGTATATCCCTCTTTCTCACTGCCTTTGACTTTTTCTTAGCCCATTTGTGTGCCTGCTCCATGACTTTCCCTCATTCTAAGTACTTTCTTCTTGTTCTCACCTCATTTTGTTCTGCCAGGTGCTTGCCTTTCCATACTTCTCACTGCTTTCTCCCGGCTCTCCCTCCTCAGATTGTTGTATGCCGGCTCCATGATTTTCCCTCCTTCTTATTGCTCTCAGCCCCATTTTGTGCATTCCTGCTGCTTGCCTTTCTCTTTTTTCTCACTGTCTTCTCCTTGCTCTCAGCCCCAATTTGTGTGTGCTTGCTGCTTGCCTTGCTCTCCTACTCACTGTTTTCTCCTTGCTCTCAGTCCAGTTTTGTGCATGCCTGCAGGTTGAATTTGCCTCCTTCTCACAGATTTTGACATGCTCTCAGTCCTGCTTTGTGTATGTCTTTTGCTTTCCTTTACCTACTTCTCACTGCTTTCCCCTTACTCTCAGAACTCTTATGAGCGTGCCTGCTGGTTGCCTTCTCCTGCCTCTCATTGCTTTCTCCTTGTTCTCACCCTGTTTTGGTGTGTCTGGTGCTTGCCTTGCTCAGATTCTCTCTGCTTTCTCCTTGCTTCTTCCCCTGGGTTCTCTATGTGCCTGCTGTTTGCATTTCACTCTTTCTTGACTTTCCCTCCTTCTCACTGCTTTCTTCTTGCTTTCACCCCTCGTTTGTGGTCAGCAGCCACTGGCCTTTCCCTCTTTCTCACTCCTTTGCCATTGCTCTCAGCCCAGTTTTGGGCATGCCTGCTGCTTGCCTTTCCTTCTTTCTCACTGCTTTTTCTTTGCTCTCAGCCCTGTTATGCAAATAATCGCTGCTTGATATTTCCCCCCTGTCACTGCTTTCTCCTTGATCTCAGCCCTGTTTTGTTCTGCCAGCTGCTTACCTTTCCCTCCTTCTCACTTCTTTCTCTTTGCTTTCAGCCCCGTTTTGTGCACACTTGCTGCTTGCCTTTCCCTCCTTAGACCTGACAGACTTAGGGTGGTCATCCCCCACTTTTCAGACACTGTTTTTGCTGGTTTTACGACTCTGCACACTTTACCACTGCTAACCAGTGCTAAAGTGCATATGCTCTCTCCCTTACACATGGTAACATTGGTTCATTCCCAATTGGCATATTTGATTTACTTTTAAGCCCCTAATAAAGTGCACCACATGTGCCCTGTGCCTATAAAGTAAATGCTAGTATTGGGCCTGCAGCAGTGATTGGGCCATCCACATAAGTAGCCCCTTACCCGTGTCTCAGGTCTGCCATTGCAAGGCCTGTGCGTGCAGTTTCACTGCCACTTCAACTTGGCATTTAAAAGTACTTGCCATGCCTTAGACTCCCCTTTTTCTGCATATAATCCATCCCAATGGTAGGCCCTAGGTTACCCATAGGGCAGGGTGCTATGTGGGTAAAAGGCAGGACATGTACATGTGTGGTTTATATCTCCTGAAAGTGAAAAACTCCCAAATTACTTTTCTTCTAGTGAGGACTGCTCCTTTCATATGCTAGCATTAGGACTAACCTCATATACCGTTTGAATGGTAGATTCTGGTCAGAAGGAGGTAACCAGGTCATATTTAGTATGACCAGAATTGTAATAAAAAATCCTACTTAGTGGTGAGGTTGTATTTTATATTACTATCTTAGTAATGCCACTTTTAGAAAGTGAGCATTTCTCTGCACTTAAAAACCATCTGTGCTTTACAGACTGTCTGCAATCAACTTCTGGGCTGGGATCGTTGACAGCTTCCTTGTGCATTTCACCCAGGCAACCACAAAAACAGGACACTCAGTCACACCTGCACTCATCTGCATACTGAATGGGTGTTCCTGGGCTGGAACGGTGGAGGGCCTGACACTTACATTTCAAAGGCTGGCGGTCTGCCCTCAAACAATAGACTGCCAGACCCCCTACTGGGACAATGGCATACAGACCTATACTGAAAGGGGAACTTGTGCACTTCAAAACCACTCTTTGAAGTCTCCCCCTACTTCAAATGCATTTTTGAGTATATAAACTGGGTCCTTGACCCCGCCAACGCAGACACTTCTGGACCTGAACCTGCAACCTGTCAAGAGGAACTGCCTGGCTGCCCAAAGGACTCATCTGGACTGCTTTGCTGAGAAGGATTGCTGCCCTGCTGCCCTCTGACTTTGCTGAGAAGTGCTCTCCAAGGGCTTGGAATAAGTCTCAGGGCCAAAAAGACTTAGGGGGTTATTCTAACTTTGGAGGAGGTGTTAATCCGTCCCAAAAGTGACGGAAAAGTGACGGATTTACCACCAGCCGTATTACGAGTCCATTATATCCTATGGAACTCGTAATACGGCTGGTGGTATATCCGTCACTTTACCGTCACTTTTGGGACGGATTAACACTCCTCCAAAGTTAGAATAACCCCCTTAATCTCTTCAGGAAGCTCTTTGTGTGCCGAAAATCGATGCACAGCCTGCTAGAAGCAACGTACAGCATGCTTTGCGACCAAGAAATTGCCACACAGCCAAACAAGAATGACATAGCCGATTCCCCGAGTGGAAAATCGATCTAGCACCTGCTGTGCAACAGAAAAATAGATGCATCTCCCTACCGGATCAATGAACAACCAAACCGGAATGACGTACCGATTCCCCGAGTGGAAAATCGATGCAGCGCCTGCCGTGTGACAGAGAATTCGACTCATCACCCTGCTGGATCGATGCAACACCTATGATTCCTTCCAGTGTGCCCAGGATTTCCCCACATCATCCCTGGGCATCAAAAAGATCCCTACATCGCAGTGAGGAACCAAGATGGTGCCCCAAAAAATTACGCAAGCCCCTTGCAGCGTGTAAAGACACAACGCATCGCATGTGCTGCATCGGAAAATCCAAAGCACGCAATATATATTTTCACGCATCTCCTCCTCTGCAGTCTCTGTTTGTATTATTTTTGATGCAAACCAAATACTTTGTGTAATCAAGAGACAAATGTTGATTTCTAAGATTACAGACTCTTATAAACTTGCAACAGTGATATTTCAACCTCTGCTCATTGAATCATTGTCATTTTGACCTAGTTTTAACCAGATAAAGATTATCTATTTTTCTAATCCTGTGTGGTGTACTTTTGTGGTGTTTTCACTGTACTATTGTATGATTTATTGCACAAATGCTTGACACATTGACTTCTAGGTTAAGCCTGATTGCTCAATGCCAAGCTACCAGAGGGTGGGCACAGGATAATTTGGATTGTGTGTGACTTACACTGATTGTGTGTCCCTAGCCAATTAGAGACCCCATTTCTAACACTCCTCACTGCTTTCTCCTTGCTCTCAGTCTCATTTTGTTTGTGCTTGCTGCTTGCCTTTTCCTCTTTCTCAGGATTTTTCCCTTGCTCTCAGCACTGTTTTGAGCATGGCTGCTGCTTGCCTTTCCCTATCTGTCACTGCTTGTGCCTTGCTCTTACCCTTTTTTGCATATGTCTACTGCTTGCCTTGCTCACATTCTCACTGCTTTCTCTTTGTTTCTCTCCCACATTGTTCTGCATGCTAGCTCCATCACTTTCCCTCCTCACTACTTTCTTCTTGATCTCATCCCCTTCTTGTGCTCTCTGGTACTTGCCTTTCCTCCTTCTATCTGCTTTCACCTGGCTTTCAACCCCATTTTGTGTGTGCTTGCTGCTTGCTATTCAGCTCAGGAAGGCAGAACAATGCATTTCCTTTGGAAATAGGTGTTATAGACATGGGATGGGTAGCCTCCCAGAGCCTCTGGGAATGCTTTGAAGGGCACAAATGGTGCCCCCCTTGCATAAACCAGTCTATACCAGTTCAGGGACCCCCACTTCCTGCTCTGGTGTAAAACTGGACAAAGGAAAGGGGAGTGACTACTCCCCTGTCGATCACCACCCCAGGGGTGGTGTCCAGAGCTCCTCCACAGTGTCCCTGGCATCAGCCATCCTGGATTCCAAGGTGTGGGGACCCTTTGGAGACCTCTGAGTGGCCAGTGCCAGCAGGTGACATCAGAGACCCCTCCTGATGGGTGCATACCTGGGTAGGTAGCCAATCCCCCTCTCAGGGCTATTTAGGGTCTTTTCTCTGGGTGTTTCCTCAGATTTGGTTTGCAAGATTCCTCCAGGACTCCTCTGACTGTCAGATCAACTGCAGACTGCTCCAGGAACCGCTGTGACTTGCAACTTCAGCTCCAGCCAGCATTTGCAACAGTTTCCAAGGTGTGCACACTCTGAGGACTGCCTGTCTTCACCCTGCACCAGATAAACCAAAGGAATCTCCAGTAGATTGATGGAGTCACTTACCTGCTTCTGTAGACACCCTTCTACGATGACAACCGGTTCCCTGGTACTCCTCTCCTGATGACGAGCATGCTCTCTGGAATACAGATGGTGGACTAAAGTGACCCAGACTGTCCAAAGGTCCAGCTGTCGAAATTTGGCGTGGTAGGAGCTTGCCTCCCCGTGCTGTGACAGTACACCTGTGCTCCACGTCTTCTGCAGCTCCTTGGGCTTCTGTGCACTTCTTCCAAGAATCCTTCATGCACAGCGTAGCCCAGGTCCCTAGCACTCTGTCTTGCAACGCACAGCTCCCTGAGTTGTTCTCCGGTGGCGTGGGACCTTCCAGTGTAGTGCTACGACGACCACACTTTGCATCTTCTTTGTCCCCATGTTCTGGGACTACCGTGGGTGCTGCCTGGTTTTCTGAGGGCTCTCTGAAGTGTTGAGAGCCCCCTCTGCCTCCTCAGTCTGAGTTGAGTCCCCCAGGTCCCTCCTGGATCCAGGCAGCTCATTTTTTACGCAAACTGCGTACTTTCTTGAGCCAAGGCTTGTTGTTAGAATCTTCTTTGGTACTCTTCTGTACTTTCCTTCTGACTGGAGAATTCACTTTTGCACCTTCTTCCAGTTTGGCAGGCGTTCCTGTCCTTCCTGGACTCTTCTTTGACTTCTGGACTCAGGTCCAGGAATCCATCATTTGTTGCTTGCAGTCTTGCTTGGTTCTTGCAAAATCCTTTATCACAACTTCTGGTGTGTCATGAGGAAACTTGCTGTACATTTCTCCTGCTTTCCTGGGCTCCGGGTAGGGTAATTTTCTTACCTTTGATGTTTTCCTACACTCTGAGCACCCCTCTACACACTACACTTGCCTAGGGGGGAATTTAACATTCCCATTCCACTATTTTAAAATATGGTCTGTGTTGCCCGTAGGCCCATTGAAATCTATAGTATTTTCAACTGTTTGCAGAATTCTGTGACTGTTTACTTACCTGATTTTGGCTAGTAGTGTATATATTGTGTATAATACTTACCTCCAGATGAATTATTGTCTCTAAGATATTTTTGGCCTTGTGTCACTAAAATAAAGTACCTTTATTTTTGGTAACACTGAGTATTGTATTTTATTGTGCATAAGTACTGTGTAACTATGGTGGTATTGCAGGAGCTTTGCATGTCTCCTAGTTCAGCCTAAGCTGCTCTGCTGCAGCTACCTCCAGACAGCCTAAGCTACTAGAACACTGCCTACATTTCACTAATAAGGAATAACTGGACCTGGTATAAGGTGTAAGTACCTTAGGTACCAACTACAAACCAGGCCAGCCTCCTACAGTGTGCTCCTGCAGCTTGCCTTTCCATCCCTCTCACTGCTTTCTCTTTGCTCTCAGCCCCATTTTGTGTGTGCCTGCTACTTGCCTTTCTCATGTTCTTACTGCTTTCTCCTTGCTCTCAGACCTGTTTTGTGTGTGTCTGATACTTGCCTTTCCCTCTTTCTCACTACCTTCTCCTTTCTCTCAGCCTGTTATGTGTGCCTGCTCCAGGACTTTCCCTCCTTCTTACTTCTTTCTTCTTGCTCTCAGCTCCTTTCTGCTGTCCTTCTCTCCTCACTGTATCCTCCTTGCTATCAGCCTTGTTTAGTGTGGGCCTGCTGCTTGCCTTTACCTCCCTCTCACTACTTTCTCCTTGCTCTCAGTCCCATTTTGTGTGTGCCTGATGTTTGCCTTTCACTCATTCTCACTGCTTTCTCCTTGCTCTCAGACCTGTTTTGTGTGTGCCTGCTGCTTGCCTTTCCCACTTTCTCACTGCCTTCTCCTTTCTCTCAGCCCATTCTGTGTGCCTGCTCCATTACGTTCCCTCCTTCTCACAGCTTTCTTCTTGCTCTCAGCTCTATTTTCTTCTGCCTGGTGCTTGACTTTCTCTCCTCACTGCTTTGTCTTGGCTCCCCTCTTGGTTTTTTGTGTGCCTGCTCTTTTACTTTCCCTACTTCTTATTGCTGTCTTCTTGCTATCAGCCCTTTTTTTGCTGCTTGCATCTTGCCTTTCCCTCCTTCTCACTGGTGTCTTGCTCTCAGCCCTCAGTGTTGTGCATGCCTGATGCTTGCCCTTCCCTTCTTTCCACTGCTTTTCTCTTGCTCTCAGACCCATTTTCTGCTGCTTTCCTTTCCCTCCTTCTCACTGACCAGCCCCATTATTTTAAAGCCTGCTGCTCTCTTTTCTGTCATTCTCATTGCTTTCTCATTGCGCTCAGGCCTGTCCTGGGCATGCCTACAGCTTGCCTTTTCCTCATTCTCACTGCTTTTCTTTGCTCTTACTCCATTGTTGTGGGTGCCTGCTGTTTGCCTTTCCCTTATTCTCACTACTTTCTCCTTGCTCTCACCCTGTTTTCTGCATGCCTGCTGCTTTTTTTCCCCCTCCTTCTCACTGCTAACTCATTGGCTTTTGCCCCATTTGTGCATTCCTGCTGCCTGTCTTTCTCTACTTCTCACTGCTTTCTCCTTGCTCTCAGCCTAATTTTGTGTGTGCCTGCTGTTTGCTTTTCCCTCCTTCTCACCGATTTACCCTTGTCCTCTGCCCTGTTTTGTGCTTGCCTGGTGCTTTTCTTTCCCTCCTCACTGCTTTCTCCTTGCTATCAGCCCCATTTTTTTGGATGCCTGCTGCTTTCTTTTCTGTCATTCTCATTGCTTTCTCATTGCTCTCGAGCCTGTTTCGTGCATGCTAACAGCTTGCCTTTGCCTCAGTCTCTTTGCTCTTACTTCCATGTTGTGGGTGGCAGCTGCTTGCCTTTATCTCCTTCTCACTGCTGTCTCCTTGTTCTCAGCCCCTTTTTGTGCATTCCTTCTTGCCGCCTTTCCCTCATTCTCACTATGTACTCCTTGCTCTCAGCCCTGTTTTGTACATGCCTGCTTCTTGCCTTTCTCTCTTTCTCACTGTTTCTTCCTTGCTCTCAGACTCATTTTGTGATCACCTTCTCCTAGACTTCCACTCCTTCTCACTGCTTTCTCCTTCCTCTCAGTCCCATTTTGTGCAGGCCTACTGCTTGCCTTTCCCTCTTTCTCGCTTTTTTCTTCTGGCACTCAAACCTGTTTTGTGCATCCTCTTGCTTCCTTTTCCCTCATTCTCACTGCTTTCTCCTTGCTCCTAACCTAACCCCATTTTGTGCTGGCTGCTGCTTGCTTCTCCCTCCATCTCACTACTTTCTCCTTGCTTTCAAACTATTTTGTGCATGCCGTCTGCTTGCCTTTCCCTCCTTCTCACTGCATTCTCCTTTCTCTCAGCTTCAGTTTGTGTGTGCCTGCTATTTGCCTTTTCCTCCTTCTCACTGCTTTCTCCTTGCACTCAGTCTTGTTTTGTGTGTGCCTGGCACTTGCCTTTCTCTCATACCTGCTGCTTGCCTTTTCCTCATTCTCACTTCTTTCTCCTTCCTCCTCTCCCCTGTTTTTGTATGCCTTCTCATTGACTTCTCATTCTTCACAGTGGTCTATTCTTGCTCTCAGCCCAGTTTTGTGCTGCCTGCTTCTTGTCTTTGCCTCCTTCTCACTGCCTTCTCTTTTCTGTCAGCCTTTTTTTGTGCCTGCCTGCTGCTTGCCTTTCCCTCCTTCTCACTGCTTTCTCCTTGCTCTCAGCCCTGTTTTGGGCTTGCCTGCTGCTTGCATGTCTTTCTTTCTCACTGCTTTCTCCTTACTCTCACTCCATTTTGCACTTCCTGCTGCTTCCGTTTTCATCCTCCTTACTGTTTTCTCCTTGCTCTCAGCCCTGTTTTGTGCTTGCCTGCTGCTTGCATGTCTTTCTTTCTCACTGCTTTCTCCTTACTCTCACTCCCATTTTGCACTTCCTGCTGCTTCCATTTTCATCCTCCTCACTGCTTTCTCCTTGCTGTCAGTCCATTTTGTATCTACCTGCTCCTTGACGTTCCCTCCTTCTCACTACTTCTTCCTTGCTCTCAGCACCATTTTGTGCATATCTGTTCCTTGACTTTTCCTCCTTCTTATTGCCTTCTCCTTACTTTCAGTCTAATTTTGTACCAGCCTACTTATAGCCTTTTCCTCTTTCTCACTGTTGTCTCCTGGCTCTCAGCCCTGTTTTGTGCATCCCTGCTGCTTGCCTTTCCATCCCTCTCACTGCTTCCTGCTAGCTCTCAGCCCCAGTGGTGCATCCCTGCTGCTTGCCTTTCTCTCATTCTCATTGCTTTCTCCTTGCTCCCCTTCCAGTTGTGTGCCTGCCTCCATCTTGACTTCCATCCTTTTCATTGTTTTCATCTGCACTCAGCCCTGTTTTGTGCTGCCTGCTGCTTGCCTTTGCCTCCTTCTCATTGCTTCTTCTTCCTCTCAATTCCACATTGTGCCTGCCTGCTGCTTGCATTTTCCTCATTCTCAATGTTTTCTCCTTGCTCTCAGCCCCTTTTTGTGCATTCTTGCTGGCTGCCTTTCCTTCATTCTCACTATGTTCTCCTTGCTCTCAGCCCTGTTTTGTGTATGCCTGCTCTCTACCTTTCCCTTGTTCTCACTGCTTTCTCCTTTCTCTCAGCCCCATTTGGAAGTGCCTGTTGCTCACCTTCCCCTCATTCCTACTTCTTTCTCATTAATTTCAGTCCCAGTTTTTTGCATGCCTGCTGCCTGACTTTTCTTCCATCTCACAGCATTCTTCTTGCTCTCATCTTCTTTATGCATGTGCTTGCTACTTGCATTTACCTCCTCACTGAATTCTCCTTGTTCTCAGCCCTGTTTAGTGTGTGTCTGCTGCTTGTTTACCTTCCTTCTCACTGCTTTCTCCTTATTGTCAGACACCTTTATGCTTTTCTGCCGCTTGCCTTTCCTTCCTTCTCAATTCTTTCTCCTTGCTCCCAGCCCCATTTTGTGTGTGCCCTTTGCTTGCCTATTGCTCATTCTCACTGCTTTCTCCTTAATCTCAGACCCATTTTGTGCTGCCTGTTGCTTGCTTTCTTTCACTCTCTCTGCTTTACCCTTGCACCTCACAGTTTTTTTGTGTGCCTGCTCCTTGGCTTTCCATCCTTCTCACTGCTTTTTCATTGCTCTCATCCCCATTTTGTACATGCATGCTTCTTGCCCTTCTCTCCGTCTCACTTCTTTCTCCGTGCTCTCTGAACCTGTTTTGTGCATGCCTGCTGGTTGCCTTTCCCTACGTCTCACTGCCTTCTACTTGCTCTCAGTCCTGTTTTGTGGGTGCCTGCTGCTGGCTTTCCCTCTTCCACTGCCTTCTTCTTGCTCTCATTTTGTGTACGGCTGCTGCTTGCCTTTCCCTTTTTCTCACTTCTTTCACCTCGCTCTCAGTTCCGTTTTGTGCGCATCTGCTCTTTGACTTTCCCTCTTGCTCACTGCTTTCTGCTTGAGCTCAGCCCCATTTTATCATGCCTTCTCATTGACAATCCCTCCTTCTCACTGCTTTCTTCTTGCTCTGAGCCCCATTTTGTGTGTGCCTGCTGCTTACCTTTCCAGCTTTTTCACAGCAATCTCCTAGCTCTCATCCCTATTGTGTGAGTGCCTGACACTTGCCTGTCCCTCCCTCTCACGCCATTCTCCTTGCTCTCAGCCCCTTTTTGTGCATGCTGTTTGCCTTTCTCACCTCACTGCTTTCTCCTTGCTTTCACCTCTGCATTGTGCGTGCCTGTTGCTTGCCTTTTTCTCATTCTCACTGATTTCTCCTTGCTCTCAGACCCATTTTATGCTGTTTTCCTTTCTCACTTTCTCACAGCAATTTCCTTGTTCCTTCCCTTGTTTTGTGTGTGCCTGCTCCTTGACTTTCCCTCCTTTGCAATGCTTTCTCCTTTCTGTCAGCCCCATTTTATGGATGCCTGCTGCTTGCCGTTTACTCCTTCTCACTGCTTCTTGCTCTTAGTCCTATCTTGTGCGTGCCCTCTGCTTGCTTTTTCATCCTTTTCACTGCTTTCTTCTTCCTCTCAGCCACAAATTGTGCGTGGCTGCTGCTTGCTTTTCTGTCTTTCCTACTGCTTTCTTGTTGCTCTCATTTTGTGTCTGCCTACTGGTTGCATTTCCCTCCTTTTCTCTGCTTTCCCCTTGCTTTCAGCCCAGCTTTGTGCATGCCTGCTGCTTGGCTTTTCCTCCTTCTCACTGGTTTCTCACTGGTTTCTCCTTGCTCCCAGCCCTGTTTTGCCCTGCCTGTTTCTTGTCTTTTCCTCACTATCACTGGTTTCTCCTTGCTCTCACTGCAGTTTTCTTCTGTCTGTTGCTTGCCTTTATCTCGTTCTCACTCCTTTCTCCTTGACCCTCCCCTGTTTTTTTGCGTGCCTCCTCATTGACTTTCCTTCCTTCTCACTGCTTTCTCCTTGTTCTCAGTCTCATTTTCTACTGCCTGCCTTTCCCTCTTTCTCATTGCTTTCTCCGTGCTCTCAGACGCGTTTTGTGCATGCCTGCTGGTTGCCTTTTCCTCTTTCTGAATACTTTCTCCTTGCTGTCAGAATTGTTTGTGTTTGCCTGCTGCTTACATTTCTCTCCTTCTCACTGCTTTCTCCTTGCTCTCAGACCCATTTTGTAAATGCCTGCTGCTTGCCTTTCAATTGTTCTCACTACATTTTCCTTGCTGTCAGCCCATTTTTTCTACGTGCCTGCTGCTTGCCTTTCCCCTCTATTCACAGGCCCATTTAGTACTTGCCTCGTCCTTGACTTTCTCTCCTTCTCACTGCTTTCTTCTTGCTGCCCTCCTGGTTTTGTGTGCCTGTTCCTTAACATTCCCTCCTCCTCTCTGCTTTTTTCTTGCTCTCAGTTCCATTTTGTGTGGCCTTCTTCTTGCATATCATTCCTTCTCATTTTATGTGTGCCTGTTGCTTGCCATTCTCTCATTCTCACTACTTTCTCCTCGCTTCCCCCTTATTTTTTGCATGCCTGCTCATTGATATTTCCTCCTTCTCACTACTTTCTTTCTTCTTTTTCTCAGCCCTGTTTTGTGCTGCCTGCTGCTTTCTCTCCTTCTGATTGCTTCCTCCTTGCTCACAGCCCTGTTTTGTACATTCCTGCTGCTTGCCGTTCCCTCCTTCTCACTGCTACTTGCTCTCAGCCCTATTTTGTCCGTGTCTGCTGCCTGCCTTTTCCTCTTTCTCATTGCTTTTTCCTTGCTCTCAATCCTGTTTTGTATAAGCCTGCTTCTTGACTTTTCCTCTTTCTCACTGCTTTCTCCTTGCTCTCAATCCTGTTTTGTAGGTGCTTGGTTCTTGACTTTACCTCCTTCTCATGGCTTTCTTCTTGCTCTCAGCCTCTTTTTTTTGTATGTCTGCTACTTGCCTGAAGCCTACTCTCAAAATGTCTGCCAACACTTTCTGGTTGAAGTTTTGACAGCCAAACAGATCTCAGCACGAGTTCTCTGAGGTCTGTGGCTCTATATTTCTTTTCTCTTAAATAGCTCCAAAACTACTAAATGGATTTACACCCAATAATACAAATCCTGCTTCCTGGACCAAAAGCTACCTTTCTGCCAAACTTGGAGTAATTCCGTCTAGCAGTCTGGCCCATGGTCATGTTCTCACTCCTTTCTCTTTGCTCTCAGCCCTATTAAGTACGTGCCTGTTCCTTGACTTTTCCTCCTTCTCAGTGCTTTCTACTTGTTCTCAGCTCCATATTGTTCTGGCTGTTGCTTGCCTTTCTCTCGTTCTCACTGCCTTTGCTCCCCTGTTTTTTTCCATACCTGCACCCTGATGTTCCCCCGTTCCCACTGCTTTCTTCTTGTGCTCAGCACCATTTTTTGTGTGTGCTGCTTCACTTCGTCTCATTCTCACTGTTTTCTCCATGCTTCCCCCTCTTGTTTTTTGAGTGCCTCCTGTAAGACTTCCTCTCCTTCTCACTGGTGTCTCCTTTGCTCTGACCCCCGTTTCGTGTGCCTGCTGCTTACCTTTCACTCCTTCTCACTGCCTTCTTCTCACTCTCATCCCTGTGGTGTGCATGCCTGCAACTTGGCTTTCCCAAGTTCTCACTGCTTTCTCCTTACTCTCAATCCCATTTTCTACATGCACGTTGGTTGAATAATCTAGTTCTCATTGCCTTCTCCTTGCTCTCAGCCCATTTTTTTATGTGCCTGCTGTTTGCATTTCACTCTTTCTCATTGGTTTCTCCTTGTTCTCAACCCCGTTTTGTACGTGCATGCTCCTTGAGTTTTCCTCCATTTCACTGCTTCTTCTAACTCTAAGCCCTCTTTTGCTCTGCCTTTTGCTTGCCTCTTTCTCATACTCACTGCTTTTTCCTTGCCCTCTTCCCAGTTTTGTACATGTCTGCTGCTTGCGTTTTCCTCCTTCTTACTGCTTTCTTCTTGCTCCCACACCTGTTTTGCGCATGCCGGCTTTGTGGTTTGCTCACAATCTCACTGCTTTCCCCTTGGGTCCCCCCAAGTTTTCTGTGTGCATGTTCCTTGCATTTCCCTCTTCTCACTACTTTCTCCTTACTCTCAGCCCCGTTGTGTATGCCGCACTGCTTGCTTTTCCCTCCTTCTACTGCTTTCTATTTGCACTCAGTCTCATTTTGTGTTTGCCTGCTGAGTGCCTTTCCCTCTTTCACTAAGTTTTCTCCTTGCTCTCAGCCTTGTTTTTTCATGGCTCCACCTTGACTTTCCCTTCTTCTCACTGGTTCCTTCTTGCTCTAAGCCCTGGTGTGTGCTGCCAGCTTCTTCCCTTTCCCTTCTTCAAGCTGCTTTCTCCTTGTTCTTAGTCCTGTTGTGTGTGTGCCTTTTTCTCTATCTCACTATTTTCTCCTTGCTCTCAGCCCCATTTTGCTCATGCCTGTTGCTTGCCTTTCCCTTATGCTTGCTGCTTTCTCCTTCCTCTCAGCCTCATTTTATGTGTGCCGTCTGCTTGCCTTTCCCTCTTTCTCACTGCCTTCTCCTTGCTCTCAGCCCTTTTTGTGTGACTGCTACATGACTTTCCCTCCTTCTCTCTGCTTTCTCCTTTCTCTTAGACCCATTTTGTGTGTGCCTGCTGCTTGTATATCCCTCTTTCTCACTGCCTTTGACTTTTTCTTAGCCCATTTGTGTGCCTGCTCCATGACTTTCCCTCATTCTAAGTACTTTCTTCTTGTTCTCACCTCATTTTGTTCTGCCAGGTGCTTGCCTTTCCATACTTCTCACTGCTTTCTCCCGGCTCTCCCTCCTCAGATTGTTGTATGCCGGCTCCATGATTTTCCCTCCTTCTTATTGCTCTCAGCCCCATTTTGTGCATTCCTGCTGCTTGCCTTTCTCTTTTTTCTCACTGTCTTCTCCTTGCTCTCAGCCCCAATTTGTGTGTGCTTGCTGCTTGCCTTGCTCTCCTACTCACTGTTTTCTCCTTGCTCTCAGTCCAGTTTTGTGCATGCCTGCAGGTTGAATTTGCCTCCTTCTCACAGATTTTGACATGCTCTCAGTCCTGCTTTGTGTATGTCTTTTGCTTTCCTTTACCTACTTCTCACTGCTTTCCCCTTACTCTCAGAACTCTTATGAGCGTGCCTGCTGGTTGCCTTCTCCTGCCTCTCATTGCTTTCTCCTTGTTCTCACCCTGTTTTGGTGTGTCTGGTGCTTGCCTTGCTCAGATTCTCTCTGCTTTCTCCTTGCTTCTTCCCCTGGGTTCTCTATGTGCCTGCTGTTTGCATTTCACTCTTTCTTGACTTTCCCTCCTTCTCACTGCTTTCTTCTTGCTTTCACCCCTCGTTTGTGGTCAGCAGCCACTGGCCTTTCCCTCTTTCTCACTCCTTTGCCATTGCTCTCAGCCCAGTTTTGGGCATGCCTGCTGCTTGCCTTTCCTTCTTTCTCACTGCTTTTTCTTTGCTCTCAGCCCTGTTATGCAAATAATCGCTGCTTGATATTTCCCCCCTGTCACTGCTTTCTCCTTGATCTCAGCCCTGTTTTGTTCTGCCAGCTGCTTACCTTTCCCTCCTTCTCACTTCTTTCTCTTTGCTTTCAGCCCCGTTTTGTGCACACTTGCTGCTTGCCTTTCCCTCCTTAGACCTGACAGACTTAGGGTGGTCATCCCCCACTTTTCAGACACTGTTTTTGCTGGTTTTACGACTCTGCACACTTTACCACTGCTAACCAGTGCTAAAGTGCATATGCTCTCTCCCTTACACATGGTAACATTGGTTCATTCCCAATTGGCATATTTGATTTACTTTTAAGCCCCTAATAAAGTGCACCACATGTGCCCTGTGCCTATAAAGTAAATGCTAGTATTGGGCCTGCAGCAGTGATTGGGCCATCCACATAAGTAGCCCCTTACCCGTGTCTCAGGTCTGCCATTGCAAGGCCTGTGCTTGCAGTTTCACTGCCACTTCAACTTGGCATTTAAAAGTACTTGCCATGCCTTAGACTCCCCTTTTTCTGCATATAATCCATCCCAATGGTAGGCCCTAGGTTACCCATAGGGCAGGGTGCTATGTGGGTAAAAGGCAGGACATGTACATGTGTGGTTTATATCTCCTGAAAGTGAAAAACTCCCAAATTACTTTTCTTCTAGTGAGGACTGCTCCTTTCATATGCTAGCATTAGGACTAACCTCATATACCGTTTGAATGGTAGATTCTGGTCAGAAGGAGGTAACCAGGTCATATTTAGTATGACCAGAATTGTAATAAAAAATCCTACTTAGTGGTGAGGTTGTATTTTATATTACTATCTTAGTAATGCCACTTTTAGAAAGTGAGCATTTCTCTGCACTTAAAAACCATCTGTGCTTTACAGACTGTCTGCAATCAACTTCTGGGCTGGGATCGTTGACAGCTTCCTTGTGCATTTCACCCAGGCAACCACAAAAACAGGACACTCAGTCACACCTGCACTCATCTGCATACTGAATGGGTGTTCCTGGGCTGGAACGGTGGAGGGCCTGACACTTACATTTCAAAGGCTGGCGGTCTGCCCTCAAACAATAGACTGCCAGACCCCCTACTGGGACAATGGCATACAGACCTATACTGAAAGGGGAACTTGTGCACTTCAAAACCACTCTTTGAAGTCTCCCCCTACTTCAAATGCATTTTTGAGTATATAAACTGGGTCCTTGACCCCGCCAACGCAGACACTTCTGGACCTGAACCTGCAACCTGTCAAGAGGAACTGCCTGGCTGCCCAAAGGACTCATCTGGACTGCTTTGCTGAGAAGGATTGCTGCCCTGCTGCCCTCTGACTTTGCTGAGAAGTGCTCTCCAAGGGCTTGGAATAAGTCTCAGGGCCAAAAAGACTTAGGGGGTTATTCTAACTTTGGAGGAGGTGTTAATCCGTCCCAAAAGTGACGGAAAAGTGACGGATTTACCACCAGCCGTATTACGAGTCCATTATATCCTATGGAACTCGTAATACGGCTGGTGGTATATCCGTCACTTTACCGTCACTTTTGGGACGGATTAACACTCCTCCAAAGTTAGAATAACCCCCTTAATCTCTTCAGGAAGCTCTTTGTGTGCCGAAAATCGATGCACAGCCTGCTAGAAGCAACGTACAGCATGCTTTGCGACCAAGAAATTGCCACACAGCCAAACCAGAATGACATAGCCGATTCCCCGAGTGGAAAATCGATCTAGCACCTGCTGTGCAACAGAAAAATAGATGCATCTCCCTACCGGATCAATGAACAACCAAACCGGAATGACGTACCGATTCCCCGAGTGGAAAATCGATGCAGCGCCTGCCGTGTGACAGAGAATTCGACTCATCACCCTGCTGGATCGATGCAACACCTATGATTCCTTCCAGTGTGCCCAGGATTTCCCCACATCATCCCTGGGCATCAAAAAGATCCCTACATCGCAGTGAGGAACCAAGATGGTGCCCCAAAAAATGACGCAAGCCCCTTGCAGCGTGTAAAGAAACAACGCATCGCATGTGCTGCATCGGAAAATCCAAAGCACGCAATATATATTTTCACGCATCTCCTCCTCTGCAGTCTCTGTTTGTATTATTTTTGATGCAAACCAAATACTTTGTGTAATCAAGAGACAAATGTTGATTTCTAAGATTACAGACTCTTTTAAACTTGCAACAGTGATATTTCAACCTCTGCTCATTGAATCATTGTCATTTTGACCTAGTTTTAACCAGATAAAGATTATCTATTTTTCTAATCCTGTGTGGTGTACTTTTGTGGTGTTTTCACTGTATTATTGTATGATTTATTGCACAAATGCTTGACACATTGACTTCTACGTTAAGCCTGATTGCTCAATGCCAAGCTACCAGAGGGTGGGCACAGGATAATTTGTATTGTGTGTGACTTACACTGATTGTGTGTCCCTAGCCAATTAGAGACCCCATTTCTAACACTCCTCACTGCTTTCTCCTTGCTCTCAGTCTCATTTTGTTTGTGCTTGCTGCTTGCCTTTTCCTCCTTCTCAGGATTTTTCCCTTGCTCTCAGCACTGTTTTGAGCATGGCTGCTGCTTGCCTTTCCCTCCCTGTCACTGCTTGTGCCTTGCTCTTACCCTTTTTTGCATATGTCTACTGCTTGCCTTGCTCACATTCTCACTGCTTTCTCTTTGTTTCTCTCCCACAATGTTCTGCATGCTAGCTCCATCACTTTCCCTCCTCACTACTTTCTTCTTGATCTCATCCCCTTCTTGTGCTCTCTGCTACTTGCCTTTCCTCCTTCTATCTGCTTTCACCTGGCTTTCAACCCCATTTTGTGTGTGCTTGCTGCTTGCTATTCTGCTCAGGAAGGCAGAACAATGCATTTCCTTTGGAAATAGGTGTTATAGACATGGGATGGGTAGCCTCCCAGAGCCTCTGGGAATGCTTTGAAGGGCACAAATGGTGCCCCCCTTGCATAAACCAGTCTATACCAGTTCAGGGACCCCCACTTCCTGCTCTGGTGTAAAACTGGACAAAGGAAAGGGGAGTGACTACTCCCCTGTCGATCACCACCCCAGGGGTGGTGTCCAGAGCTCCTCCACAGTGTCCCTGGCATCAGCCATCCTGGATTCCAAGGTGTGGGGACCCTTTGGAGACCTCTGAGTGGCCAGTGCCAGAAGGTGACATCAGAGACCCCTCCTGATGGGTGCATACCTGGGTAGGTAGCCAATCCCCCTCTCAGGGCTATTTAGGGTCTTTCCTCTGGGTGTTTCCTCAGATTTGGTTTGCAAGATTCCTCCAGGACTCCTCTGACTGTCAGATCAACTGCAGACTGCTCCAGGAACCGCTGTGACTTGCAACTTCAGCTCCAGCCAGCATTTGCAACAGTTTCCAAGGTGTGCACACTCTGAGGACTGCCTGTCTTCACCCTGCACCAGAAGAACCAAAGGAATCTCCAGTAGATTGATGGAGTCACTTACCTGCTTCTGTAGACACCCTTCTACGATGATGACGAGCATGCTCTCTGGAATACAGATGGTGGACTAAAGTGACCCAGACTGTCCAAAGATCCAGCTGTCGAAATTTGGTGTGGTAGGAGCTTGCCTCCCCGTGCTGTGACAGTACACCTGTGCTCCGCGTCTTCTGCAGCTCCTTGGGCTTCTATGCACTTCTTCCAAGAACCCTTCATGCACAGCGTAGCCCAGGTCCCTAGCACTCTGTCTTGCAACGCACAGCTCCCTGAGTTGTTCTCCGGTGGCGTGGGACCTTCCAGTGTAGTGCTGCGACGACCACACTTTGCATCTTCTTTGTCCCCATGTTCTGGGACTACCGTGGGTGCTGCCTGGTCTTCTGAGGGCTCTCTGAAGTGTTGAGAGCCCCCTCTGCCTCCTCAGTCTGAGTTGAATCCCCCAGGTCCCTCCTGGATCCAGGCAGCTCATTTTTGATGCAAACTGCGTACTTTCTTGAGCCAAGGCTTGTTGTTAGAATCTTCTTTGGTACTCTTCTGTACTTTCCTTCTGACTGGAGAATTCACTTTTGCACCTTCTTCCAGTTTGACAGGCGCTCCTGTCCTTCCTGGACTCTTCTTTGACTTCTGGACTCAGGTCCAGGAATCCATCATTTGTTGCTTGAGGTCTTGCTTGATTCTTGCAAAATCCTTTATCACAACTTCTGGTGTGTCATGAGGAAACTTGCTGCACATTACTCCTGCTTTCCTGGGCTCCGGGTAGGGTAATTTTCTTACCTTTGATGTGTTCCTACACTCCGAGCACCCCTCTACACACTACACTTGCCTAGGGGGGAATTCAACATTCGCATTCCACTATTTTAATAAATGGTCTGTGTTGCCCGTAGGCCCATTGAAATCTATAGTATTTTCAACTGTTTGCAGAATTCTGTGACTGTTTACTTACCTGATTTTGGCTAGTAGTGTATATATTGTGTATAATACTTACCTCCAGATGAATTATTGTCTCTAAGATATTTTTGGCCTTGTGTCACTAATATAAAGTACCTTTATTTTTGGTAACACTGAGTATTGTATTTTATTGTGCATAAGTACTGTGTAACTATGGTGGTATTGCAGGAGCTTTGCATGTCTCCTAGTTCAGCCTAAGCTGCTCTGCTGCAGCTACCTCCAGAAAGCCTAAGCTACTAGAACACTGCCTACATTTCACTAATAAGGAATAACTGGACCTGGTATAAGGTGTAAGTACCTTAGGTACCCACTACAAACCAGGCCAGCCTCCTACAGTGTGTTCCTGCTGCTTGCCTTTCCATCCCTCCCACTGCTTTCTCTTTGCTCTCAGCCCCATTTTGTGTGTGCCTGCTGCTTGCCTTTCTCATTTTCTTACTGCTTTCTCCTTGCTCTCAGACCTGTTTTGTGTGTGTTTGATAGTTGCCTTTCCCTCTTTCTCACTACCTTCTCCTTTCTCTCAGCCTGTTTTGTGTGCCTGCTCCAGGACTTTCACTCCTTCTTACTTCTTTCTTCTTGCTCTCAGCTCATTTCTGCTGTCCTTCTCTCCTCACTGTATCCTCCTTGCTGTCAGCCTTGTTTAGTGTGGGCCTGCTGCTTGCCTTTACCTCCCTCTCACTACTTTCTCCTTGCTCTCAGTCCCATTTTGTGTGTGCCTGATGTTTGCCTTTCACTCATTCTCACTTTCTTCTTGCTCTCAGCTCTATTTTCTCCTGCCTGGTGCTTGACTTTCTCTCCTCACTGCTTTGTCTTGGCTCCCCTCTTGGTTTTTTGTGTGCCTGCTCTTTTACTTTCCCTACTTCTTATTGCTGTCTTCTTGCTATCAGCCCTTTTTTTGCTGCTTGCATCTTGCCTTTCCCTCCTTCTCACTGGTGTCTTGCTCTCAGCCCCGTGTTGTGCATGCCTGATGCTTGCCCTTCCCTTCTTTCCACTGCTTTTCTCTTGCTCTCAGACCCATTTTCTGCTGCTTTCCTTTCCCTCCTTCTCACTGACCAGCCCCATTATTTTAAAGCCTGCTGCTCTCTTTTCTGTCATTCTCATTGCTTTCTCATTGCACTCAGGCCTGTCCTGGGCATGCCTACAGCTTGCCTTTTCCACATTCTCACTGCTTTTCTTTGCTCTTACTCCATTGTTGTGGGTGCCTGCTGATTGCCTTTCCCTTCGTCTCACTACTTTCTCCTTGCTCTCACCCTGTTTTCTGCATGCCTGCTGCTTTTTTTTCCCCTCCTTCTCACTGCTTACTCATTGGCTTTTGCCCCATTTGTGCATTCCTGCTGCCTCTCTTTCTCTACTTCTCACTGCTTTCTCCTTGCTCTCAGCCTAATTTTGTGTGTGCCTGCTGTTTGCCTTTCCCTCCTTCTCACCGATTTACCCTTGCCCTCTGCCCTGTTTTGTGCTTGCCTGGTGCTTTTCTTTCCCTCCTCACTGCTTTCTCCTTGCTATCAGCCCCATTTTTTTTGGATGCCTGCTGCTTTCTTTTCTGACATTCTCATTGCTTTCTCATTGCTCTCGAGCCTGTTTCGTGCATGCTAACAGCTTGCCTTTGCCTCAGTCTCTTTGCTCTTACTTCCATGTTGTGGGTGGCAGCTGCTTGCCTTTATCTCCTTCTCACTGCTGTCTCCTTGTTCTCAGCCCCTTTTTGTGCATTCCTTCTAGCCGCCTTTCCCTCATTCTCACTATGTACTCCTTGCTCTCAGCCCTGTTTTGTACATGCCTGCTTCTTGCCTTTCTCTCTTTCTCACTGTTTCTTCCTTGCTCTCAGACTCATTTTGTGATCACCTTCTCCTAGACTTCCACTCCTTCTCACTGCTTTCTCCTTCCTCTCAGTCCCATTTTGTGCAGGCTTACTGCTTGCCTTTCCCTCTTTCTCGCTTTTTTCTTCTGGCACTCAAACCTGTTTTGTGCATCCTGTTGCTTCCTTTTCCCTCATTCTCACTGCTTTCTCCTTGCTCCTAACCTAACCCCATTTTGTGCTGGCTGCTGCTTGCTTCTCCCTCCATCTCACTACTTTCTCCTTGCTTTCAAACTATTTTGTGAATGCCGTCTGCTTGCCTTTCCCTCCTTCTCACTGCATTCTCCTTTCTCTCAGCTTCAGTTTGTGTGTGCCTGCTATTTGCCTTTTCCTCCTTCTCACTGCTTTCTCCTTGCACTCAGCCTTGTTTTGTGTGTGCCTGGCACTTGCCTTTCTCTCATACCTGCTGCTTGCCTTTTCCTCATTCTCACTTCTTTCTCCTTCCTCCTCTCCCCTGTTTTTGTATGCCTTCTCATTGACTTCTCCTTCTTCACACTGGTCTATTCTTGCTCTCAGCCTTTCCCTCTTTCTCACTACCTTCTCCTTTCTCTCAGCCTGTTTTGTGTGCCTGCTCCAGGACTTTCACTCCTTCTTACTTCTTTCTTCTTGCTCTCAGCTCATTTCTGCTGTCCTTCTCTCCTCACTGTATCCTCCTTGCTGTCAGCCTTGTTTAGTGTGGGCCTGCTGCTTGCCTTTACCTCCCTCTCACTACTTTCTCCTTGCTCTCAGTCCCATTTTGTGTGTGCCTGATGTTTGCCTTTCACTCATTCTCACTGCTTTCTCCTTGCTCTCAGACCTGTTTTGTGTGTGCCTGCTGCTTGCCTTTCCCACTTTCTCACTGCCTTCTCCTTTCTCTCAGCCCATTCTGTGTGCCTGCTCCATTACGTTCCCTCCTTCTCACAGCTTTCTTCTTGCTCTCAGCTCTATTTTCTTCTGCCTGGTGCTTGACTTTCTCTCCTCACTGCTTTGTCTTGGCTCCCCTCTTGGTTTTTTGTGTGCCTGCTCTTTTACTTTCCCTACTTCTTATTGCTGTCTTCTTGCTATCAGCCCTTTTTTTGCTGCTTGCATCTTGCCTTTCCCTCCTTCTCACTGGTGTCTTGCTCTCAGCCCCGTGTTGTGCATGCCTGATGCTTGCCCTTCCCTTCTTTCCACTGCTTTTCTCTTGCTCTCAGACCCATTTTCTGCTGCTTTCCTTTCCCTCCTTCTCACTGACCAGCCCCATTATTTTAAAGCCTGCTGCTCTCTTTTCTGTCATTCTCATTGCTTTCTCATTGCGCTCAGGCCTGTCCTGGGCATGCCTAGAGCTTGCCTTTTCCTCATTCTCACTGCTTTTATTTGCTCTTACTCCATTGTTGTGGGTGCCTGCTGATTGCCTTTCCCTTCGTCTCACTACTTTCTCCTTGCTCTCACCCTGTTTTCTGCATGCCTGCTGCATTTTTTTTCCCTCCTTCTCACTGCTTACTCATTGGCTTTTGCCCCATTTGTGCATTCCTGCTGCCTGTCTTTCTCTACTTCTCACTGCTTTCTCCTTGCTCTCAGCCTAATTTTGTGTGTGCCTGCTGTTTGCCTTTCCCTCCTTCTCACCGATTTACCCTTGCCCTCTGCCCTGTTTTGTGCTTGCCTGGTGCTTTTCTTTCTCTCCTCACTGCTTTCTCCTTGCTATCAGCCCCATTTTTTTGGATGCCTGCTGCTTTCTTTTCTGTCATTCTCATTGCTTTCTCATTGCTCTCGAGCCTGTTTCATGCATGCTAACAGCTTGCCTTTGCCTCAGTCTCTTTGCTCTTACTTCCATGTTGTGGGTGGCAGCTGCTTGCCTTTATCTCCTTCTCACTGCTGTCTCCTTGTTCTCAGCCCCTTTTTGTGCATTCCTTCTTGCCGCCTTTCGCTCATTCTCACTATGTACTCCTTGCTCTCAGCCCTGTTTTGTACATGCCTGCTTCTTGCCTTTCTCTCTTTCTCACTGTTTCTTCCTTGCTCTCAGACTCATTTTGTGATCACCTTCTCCTAGACTTCCACTCCTTCTCACTGCTTTCTCCTTCCTCTCAGTCCCATTTTGTGCAGGCCTACTGCTTGCCTTTCCCTCTTTCTCGCTTTTTTCTTCTGGCACTCAAACCTGTTTTGTGCATCCTGTTGCTTCCTTTTCCCTCATTCTCACTGCTTTCTCCTTGCTCCTAACCTAACCCCATTTTGTGCTGGCTGCTGCTTGCTTCTCCCTCCATCTCACTACTTTCTCCTTGCTTTCAAACTATTTTGTGCATGCCGTCTGCTTGCCTTTCCCTCCTTCTCACTGCATTCTCCTTTCTCTCAGCTTCAGTTTGTGTGTGCCTGCTATTTGCCTTTTCCTCCTTCTCACTGCTTTCTCCTTGCACTCAGCCTTGTTTTGTGTGTGCCTGGCACTTGCCTTTCTCTCATACCTGCTGCTTGCCTTTTCCTCATTCTCACTTCTTTCTCCTTCCTCCTCTCCCCTGTTTTTGTATGCCTTCTCATTGACTTCTCCTTCTTCACACTGGTCTATTCTTGCTCTCAGCCCAGTTTTGTGCTGCCTGCTTCTTGTCTTTGCCTCCTTCTCACTGCCTTCTCTTTTCTGTCAGCCTTTTTTTGTGCCTGCCTGCTGCTTGCCTTTCCCTCCTTCTCACTGCTTTCTCCTTGCTCTCAGCCCTGTTTTGGGCTTGCCTGCTGCTTGCATGTCTTTCTTTCTCACTGCTTTCTCCTTACTCTCACTCCATTTTGCACTTCCTGCTGCTTCCGTTTTCATCCTCCTTACTGTTTTCTCCTTGCTCTCAGCCCTGTTTTGTGCTTGCCTGCTGCTTGCATGTCTTTCTTTCTCACTGCTTTCTCCTTACTCTCACTCCCATTTTGCACTTCCTGCTGCTTCCATTTTCATCCTCCTCACTGCTTTCTCCTTGCTGTCAGTCCATTTTGTATCTACCTGCTCCTTGACGTTCCCTCCTTCTCACTACTTCTTCCTTGCTCTCAGCACCATTTTGTGCATATCTGTTTCTTGACTTTTCCTCCTTCTTATTGCCTTCTCCTTACTTTCAGTCTAATTTTGTACCAGCCTACTTATAGCCTTTTCCTCTTTCTCACTGTTGTCTCCTTGCTCTCAGCCCTGTTTTGTGCATCCCTGCTGCTTGCCTTTCCATCCCTCTCACTGCTTCCTGCTTGCTCTCAGCCCAAGTGGTACATCCCTGCTGCTTACCTTTCTCTCAATCTCATTGCTTTCTCCTTGCTCCCCTTCCAGTTGTGTGCCTGCCTCCATCTTGACTTCCATCCTTTTCATTGTTTTCATCTGCTCTCAGCCCTGTTTTGTGCTGCCTGCTGCTTGCCTTTGCCTCATTCTCATTGCTTCTTCTTCCTCTCAGTTCCACATTGTGCCTGCCTGCTGCTTGCTTTTTCCTCATTCTCAATGTTTTCTCCTTGCTCTCAGCCCCTTTTTGTGCATTCTTGCTGGCTGCCTTTCCTTCATTCTCACTATGTTCTCCTTGCTCTCAGCCCTGTTTTGTGTATGCCTGCTCTCTACCTTTCCCTTGTTCTCACTGCTTTCTCCTTTCTCTCAGCCCCATTTGGAAGTGCCTGTTGCTCACCTTCCCCTCATTCCTACTTCTTTCTCATTAATTTCAGTCCCAGTTTTTTGCATGCCTGCTGCCTGACTTTTCTTCCATCTCACAGCATTCTTCTTGCTCTCATCTTCTTTATGCATGTGCTTGCTACTTGCATTTACCTCCTCACTGAATTCTCCTTGTTCTCAGCCCTGTTTAGTGTGTGTCTGCTGCTTGTTTACCTTCCTTCTCACTGCTTTCTCCTTATTGTCAGACACCTTTATGCTTTTCTGCTGCTTGCCTTTCCTTCCTTCTCAATTCTTTCTCCTTGCTCCCAGCCCCATTTTGTGTGTGCCCTTTGCTTGCCTATTGCTCATTCTCACTGCTTTCTCCTTAATCTCAGACCCATTTTGTGCTGCCTGTTGCTTGCTTTCTCTCACTCTCTCTGCTTTACCCTTGCACCTCACAGTTTTTTTGTGTGCCTGCTCCTTGGCTTTCCATCCTTCTCACTGCTTTTTCATTGCTCTCATCCCCATTTTGTACATGCATGCTTCTTGCCCTTCTCTCCGTCTCACTTCTTTCTCCGTGCTCTCTGAACCTGTTTTGTGCATGCCTGCTGGTTGCCTTTCCCTACGTCTCACTGCCTTCTACTTGCTCTCAGTCCTGTTTTGTGGGTGCCTGCTGCTGGCTTTCCCTCTTCCACTGCCTTCTTCTTGCTCTCATTTTGTGTACGGCTGCTGCTTGCCTTTCCCTTTTTCTCACTTCTTTCACCTCGCTCTCAGTTCCGTTTTGTGCGCATCTGCTCTTTGACTTTCCCTCTTGCTCACTGCTTTCTGCTTGAGCTCAGCCCCATTTTATCATGCCTTCTCCTTGACAATCCCTCCTTCTCACTGCTTTCTTCTTGCTCTGAGCCCCATTTTGTGTGTGCCTGCTGCTTACCTTTCCAGCTTTTTCACAGCAATCTCCTAGCTCTCATCCCTATTGTGTGAGTGCCTGACACTTGCCTGTCCCTCCCTCTCACGCCATTCTCCTTGCTCTCAGCCCCTTTTTGTGCATGCTGTTTGCCTTTCTCACCTCACTGCTTTCTCCTTGCTTTCACCTCTGCGTTGTGCGTGCCTGTTGCTTGCCTTTTTCTCATTCTCACTGATTTCTCCTTGCTCTCAGACCCATTTTATGCTGTTTTCCTTTCTCACTTTCTCACAGCAATTTCCTTGTTCCTTCCCTTGTTTTGTGTGTGCCTGCTCCTTGACTTTCCCTCCTTTGCAATGCTTTCTCCTTTCTGTCAGCCCCATTTTATGGATGCCTGCTGCTTGCCGTTTACTCCTTCTCACTGCTTCTTGCTCTTAGTCCTATCTTGTGCGTGCCCTCTGCTTGCTTTTTCATCCTTTTCACTGCTTTCTTCTTCCTCTCAGCCACAAATTGTGCGTGGCTGCTGCTTGCTTTTCTGTCTTTCCTACTGCTTTCTTGTTGCTCTCATTTTGTGTCTGCCTACTGGTTGCATTACCCTCCTTTTCTATGCTTTCCCCTTGCTTTCAGCCCAGCTTTGTGCATGCCTGCTGCTTGGCTTTTCCTCCTTCTCACTGGTTTCTCACTGGTTTCTCCTTGCTCCCAGCCCTGTTTTGCCCTGCCTGTTTCTTGCCTTTTCCTCACTATCACTGGTTTCTCCTTGCTCTCACTGCAGTTTTCTTCTGTCTGTTGCTTGCCTTTATCTCGTTCTCACTCCTTTCTCCTTGACCCTCCCCTGTTTTTTTGCGTGCCTCCTCATTGACTTTCCTTCCTTCTCACTGCTTTCTCCTTGTTCTCAGTCTCATTTTCTACTGCCTGCCTTTCCCTCTTTCTCATTGCTTTCTCCGTGCTCTCAGACGTGTTTTGTGCATGCCTGCTGGTTGCCTTTTCCTCTTTCTGAATACTTTCTCCTTGCTGTCAGAATTGTTTGTGTTTGCCTGCTGCTTACATTTCTCTCCTTCTCACTGCTTTCTCCTTGCTCTCAGACCCATTTTGTAAATGCCTGCTGCTTGCCTTTCAATTGTTCTCTCTACATTTTCCTTGCTGTCAGCCCATTTTTTCTACGTGCCTGCTGCTTGCCTTTCCCCTCTATTCACAGGCCCATTTAGTACTTGCCTCGTCCTTGACTTTCTCTCCTTCTCACTGCTTTCTTCTTGCTGCCCTCCTGGTTTTGTGTGCCTGTTCCTTAACATTCCCTACTCCTCTCTGCTTTTTTCTTGCTCTCAGTTCCATTTTGTGTGGCCTTCTTCTTGCATATCATTCCTTCTCATTTTATGTGTGCCTGTTGCTTGCCATTCTCTCATTCTCACTACTTTCTCCTCGCTTCCCCCTTATTTTTTGCATGCCTGCTCATTGATATTTCCTCCTTCTCACTACTTTCTTCTTTTTCTCAGCCCTGTTTTGTGCTGCCTGCTGCTTTCTCTCCTTCTGATTGCTTCCTCCTTGCTCACAGCCCTGTTTTGTACATTCCTGCCGCTTGCCGTTCCCTCCTTCTCACTGCTACTTGCTCTCAGCCCTATTTTGTCCGTGTCTGCTGCCTGCCTTTTCCTCTTTCTCATTGCTTTTTCCTTGCTCTCAATCCTGTTTTGTATAAGCCTGCTTCTTGACTTTTCCTCTTTCTCACTGCTTTCTCCTTGCTCTCAATCCTGTTATGTAGGTGCCTGGTTCTTGACTTTACCTCCTTCTCATGGCTTTCTTCCTGCTCTCAGCCTCTTTTTTTTGTATGTCTGCTACTTGCCTGAAGCCTACTCTCAAAATGTCTGCCAACACTTTCTGGTTGAAGATTTGACAGCCAAACAGATCTCAGCACGAGTTCTCTGAGGTCTGTGGCTCTATATTTCTTTTCTCTTAAATAGCTCCAAAACTACTGAATGGATTTACACCCAATAATACAAATCCTGCTTCTTGGACCAAAAGCTACCTTTCTGCCAAACTTGGAGTAATTCCGTCTAGCAGTCTGGCCCATGGTCATGTTCAAAATCTCAAAGGCAATTAAATAACACTTTTTTGACTCTTCCTTTTTTTCTCAGTCCCCATTGACGGATCACCCCTAAACCTCCAGCAAGACTCTTTGGTAAACTTTGTATCAGAAATTTCATAAAGATTTATCAAACAATGCCAAAGAAAAAGCCAAGTAAAAAAACACCACACTCTCTGCCTCTCTGATGTTTAGCAGCTGGCTGAGCTATTGTTTCAGTCTCATGCCATTCTTGACTCCCCTCCCTGGCAGCCAAGAAACTTATGGTAGCACAGATCCAGTCAGGTAACCTCAACATCTCCACATGACCCTTGAGTTCCACCTCGTTCTAGGCAGAGGACTCTAGGTCATTACCTAACAAACAGTCCACAGGCATGGCAGGGTTCACAGCAACTCTTAGACGGCCTGACACCTCTCCCTACACAAATGGAACCAGGGCGACTGGATAACGACCCTCCCTGTTGTCAGCCACCATAACTTTGTGGGATGCATTGGGAATTACCAGCTTTGGGGACACCTGTTGACTCATTAGCATTGTCATACTGGCTCATGTGTCCCTCAGAGCCTCAACACCGTGCCTATTGATGATGATCCATTGCCTGTACTTAATAGTATAGGATGGTACATGGATCTTAGGAACCATCTCCAGTCACTCAAGGATACCAGGGTAACCCCACTAAACCCTCCCCATTAACTGGGACAAACTCTATGCTAGCCACCCCAGGGTTCTTACCTCCAGTGGGGTGGTGAGCTCTTTTTGGACACTTGGGGTCCACCTTGTAATGCCCATACTCTGTGCATTCATAGCACTTGGGTGGTTTGGGCTGCTGACTTTTTTCAGGGTACTTAGGTTTCTAATGGCCAGATTGTGAATATGAACTAGACCCTTTCCCTTGGGGATGGTTTTGGGGCCTTTGGAGAACTCCTTCCCCTCCCCCCTTCTCTGGTGGGAACCCTGACCATCCTGTGGTGAGTCCCCAGCAGGTACCTTTGTGGACATTCTGGAGCTGACCCAGGTGTCCACCTCCTCATAACATTTCCTGGGATCAATCAACTTGCTATCCACCAAGTGTTGGCACAGCTCTGTAAAACAACTATCAAACATGTGCTCCTTTATCCACATTGCCACCCTTCACCCAGCCCTGCAGTGCCTTACCAAGATAATCTAGAAAACCTACCCAGGTTTGTGTGTTGAGTTTTTGACTGGCCCTGAACTTTTGCTTGTATCTTTCAGGTATGAGACCAAACCAAACCAGGGGCACATACTTATACAGATCACCTCCCCAGAATTCCTCTTGGACCCTGTGCACTCTTAGATTCACTTTGTAACTATCACCCACTTATCTATGCTATCCCCCACACTGAAGCTGGGTGCCACATGCTTTGTGATGTGGACTTGATTTAATTGCAGGCACTGCTGGTATGCTGCCACCATTTCCATTATTGGACCCTACTTTGATGCCTCTTATGTCCAGCTCTCTCAAACCGAGCTCAGGGGCTTACTTCCTCTCTGCAAGAGCCGAGTTTCTCTCCTTGCGGGCCTGCTCCAATCTTGCAAGCTTCAGTCTGAGTTTTCTTTCCTCCCTCCTGTCTTCCAGCTCCTTTGGCAACAGGTTTCTAGAAGAGACACTGCTCCCTGGTCAAACTACTCTTGCTTCTTGCAAACTGCTGGCCCTTTGCACAGGTGGTTCCATTTCCGCATGGAGATCCAGGAACAGGTCCTCCTTCTTTTCCTCCTAAATATTCTTGCTTCTCCTCTGGGATATCCTCTCCCATGACCTGGACCTCCGCTCAGGCTTTCAAGGCTTTCTGTACTTCAACCTTCCTGGTGAAACCCTATGTAGACACTTAAAAGAACTTAGAGAAGTCTTTCAGCTGATGCACATTGTGAGATTCAAACCTGGTCAGCTCAAAGTCAGCTACTTCAGGTGCAGCTGCAGGTGAGGCCTCTCCAAATAGAAACATAATTTATCAGAAAAATCCAAAAGGCCAAGTAGGGAGAATTGACATATAATCAAAAAGGAAAAATGTCAATTGGCATAGGTCATGCAAAAATAGGACAGGTAGGTCTAAGTTTGGAGTTGTAATCAACACTGATTCACTGTATGGTATTGCACAAACACAAATCCTAACCTCACAGCTGATCATCAATGTTAGAAATGGGGTTTCTAGTTGGCTAAGGTATGCACCTAAGCCAGGCAGAACCCACAACTCGAATCAGGGCAAGTCAGATCCACAACAAAATTAACCTGTGCTTACCCTCTGGTAGCTTGGCGCATAGCAGTTGGCCTTAACTTAAAAGACAATGTGCAAAGTATTTGATGCAGCACTTAAATCACAGTACCTCAATGAAGAAACCACAAAAATACTCTACACAGGTTTAGAAAAATAGGTGATATTTATCTGTGTTAAAAACAATGAAGAATCTAATCAATGCATCAAGAGATATAGGCCCTCATTACAACCCTGGCAGTCGGTGATAAAGCAGCGGTAATACCACCAACAGGCCGGGGTTAATAAATTTGAAATTATGACCACGGCGGAAACCGCTCAGACAGACAGCCACTTAAACACACCGACCACCAGGGCGAAACCAAGAGGCACCACAGCAGTAGCCGGCAACAACCAGGCGGAAGACAATGTACCGCCCACAGTAATATGACACACCTGTCCGCCACCTTTTCCGGGGCAGTACCAACAACATCAAAAGCCTGGTGGAAACACTGCACAGAAGGGAAATGACTCGCCTCTGGAGACTCAAGGAAGAACCACGCCGCCATGGAGCCTGAGTCGCATGTCTTCCCCATGCTCTTCTACCTTCTGCTCCACTACGAACACCAAGGCTGGCGAAGACGACCACGGTGACTACAGCCGCCTAGCACACAGGGGAGGGGGGAGGAAAAAGAGAGTGACACACACACGCAACACACAACACCCCCACCCCCAACACCACACACACAACCAGATGCAGTAACAAAACATATACACCCCGTACCCCTCAGGAATAATGCAAGGACAACTACTATAGTGTAAAAAGGCTGTTATCAGATAAATATAGGTGAAATTTGAGCATCCAAATCAAACAGTATATACATATTTACAATGTAAGGGACACTGCCCAGTCCTCAATGTTGTGGGCCACAGGGCCACATCACAGAGTCCAAGGCCCAACCTCACTCCTGCAACAACACAAGAGAAAACTGCAGGGACATTGGGTCAAAAATAGACAGGTACCTCAGGGGGACAGGAAATGGGGGGGCACCTCAGCCGGAAGATGGTACAATGCCACTGGTCCTGGAGGGGGCAACATGCCCTGTGCTTGGTCCTGGGGAGTGCAAGGCCACAGTCTATCAAGTGGGTGATTTGCCACTGCCTGGTCCTGGGGAGTGCAAGGCCACAGTCTTTTGAATGGATGACTACTTCCCTGCTTTGAAGGGCACAGATGGGTCCCTGCTTGCATAAGCCAGTCTACACCAGTTCAGGGATCCCCAGCCTCTGCTCTGGCACATAATTGGACAAAGTAAAGGGGAGTGACCACTCCCCTGTCCATCATCACCCCAGGGGTGGTGCCCAGAGCTCCTCCTGTGTGTCCAAGACCTCTGCCATCTTGAATGCAGAGGTGTGAGGGCACAATGGAGGCCTCTGAGTGGCCAGTGCCAGCAGGTGACATCAGAGACCCCCCCTGATAGGTGCTTACCTGATTAGGTGGCCAATCCTTAGGGTCTCTCCTGTGGGCTTCTCTTCAGATAACGAATGCAAGAGCTCACCAGAGTTCCTATGCATCTCCCTCTTGGACTTATGCCAAGGATCAACCGCTGACTGCTCCAGGATGCCTGCAAAACTGCAACAAAGTAGCAAGAAGACTACCAGCAAGATTGTAGCGCCTAATCCTGCCGGCTTTCTCGACTGTTTCCTGGTGGTGCATGCTCTGGGGGCTGTCTGCCTTTATCCTGCACTGGAAGCCAAGAAGAAATCTCCTGTGGGTCGACCAAATCTTCCCCCTGCTAACGCAGGCACCAAATGTCTGCTTCACCGGTCCTCTGGGTCCCCTCTCATCGTGCCGAGCATGGTCCCTGGAACACAGGAGCTGGATCCAAGTGACTCCAACAGTTCAGTGATCCATCTGTCCAAATTTGGTGGAGGTAAGTCCATGCCTCCCCACGCCAGACAGTAATCCTGTGTACTACGTAAACTGCAGCTGCTAGGGGCTTCTGTGCACTTTTGCAAGGAATCCTTTGTGCACAGCATAGCCCAGGTCCTCAGCACTCCGTCCTGCATTGCTCAACCACCGGCTTTGTGGGACCCTCCTTTGTAGTGTTGAGACGACCGCCGTGCCCAGTTTTCTTGAACCCATGTTGAAGTACTTCTGCGGGTGCTGGCTGCTTTTGCATGGGCTCTCTGTATTGCTGCATGGCCCCTCTGTCTCCTCCTCCAAGGGGCGACCTCCTGGTCCTCCCTGGGCCAGGGCAGCACCTATTTCTTTCAACTGCAACCTTTGCAGTTAGCAGGGCTTGTTTGCTTTCTTTCTGCATGAAAACAACTCTGCATCCTCCAGCACGCTGTGAGACATCTTCTGTACAAAGGAGAAGTTCCTGGCATCTTCCGTTGTTGTAGAATCTTCAGCTTCTTCCACCTGGAGGCAGCCATTTTGCACCTTCATCCGGGGTTTAGTGGGCTCCTGCCTCCCCTGGGCACTTTCGTGACTCTTGGACTTGGTCCCCTTCCTTTACAGGTCCTCAGGTCCAGGAATCCATTTTCAGTGCTTTGCAGTCAGTTGTGGGCTTTGCAGAAACTCCTATCATGACTTTAGTGTGTTTCTGGGGAAGTAGGGCCACTTTACTTCTACTTTTCAGGGTCTTGAGGTGGGGTATCTTGGACACCCTTAGTGTTTTCTCACACTCCCAGCGACCCTCTACACAGTACACTAGGCCTGGAGTCCCTAAATGGTTCACATTCCACTTTCTTAGAATATGGTTTGTGTTGCCCCTGGGCCTATTGCATCCTATTGTATTCTACAGTGTTTGCACTACTTTTCTAACTGTTTACTCACCTGATTTTGGTTTGTGTGTATATTCTGTGTATTTTACTTACCTCCTAAGGGAGTATATCCTCTGAGATATTTTGGCACATTGTCACTAAAGTACCTTTATTTTTAGTAACTCTGAGTATTGTGATTCTTATGATATAGTGCTATATGATATAAGTGGTATAGTAGGAGCTTTGCGTGTCTCCTAGTTCAGCCTAAGCTGCTCTGCTATAGCTACCTCTATCAGCCTAAACTGCTAGAACACTACTAATCTACTATTAAGTGATAACTGGACCTGGCACAAGGTGTAAGTAATATCAGGTACTCACTATAAGCCAGGCCAGCCGTCTACATTGACTGGCCAACAGAGATGGGTCGCAGGAGGTCAATAGCCTCCTCACTCTGGAAACTCGCTGAGGAGCTGATGGGAGGGCAGTGCTGGTACACGGGTGACGGCTGTACCTGTAGCTGCAGTGGGCACAGAGTTGTCCACAACCACCAGGGAGCTTCCATCAGAGGAGGAATCCATGTCTGAACTGTCCCCTCCTGTCTCCGTCGTGTTGCTCCCCTCATCCTCCGTCCCACTGCCGCCCTCACCGTTGGTGGATTCGGTCTCCTGGGCCCTGTGGAATGCAGCTCCCTCCGTCACCGGTGCCTCAGCTTCTCTGCCGGATATTGCTAATGCACATATGGACAGGGTGACAAAACAAAAAGGGGAGGAAGAGACAAAGGATGCACTTGGTCAATGGCGGCAACAACACCACAGTTGGCGTACACGACACACACACGCAGGTAACAGCCCTACGCACTAGGCAATGCACTACCAGTCACAATGCTAGTCACCAGCCCATGGATAGGGACACCTAACGCCAATTGCAGCATACCTGAGACCAACAGACCCCTGCCCAGTAGTGGATGCCTACTAGCTTGGCTGGAGGTGTTTTACATCAGAACCATGCCCAACATGGGACCGACCCTGCAATGTAAGGCCTGGCCTAGGGGCACCCACAGGTCCACATCCCCCACCCAGATACCACCCCACCAGGCACAAGTTGTATATTGGGACACTGTACTCACCCCCTTGTGGCTGCTGTGATGCCCTCAAGCACCGATCCAGCTCCAGATAGGCCACCGCCAGTATGTAGGCCATCAGGGGGGACAGGGTTCGATGGGCACCCCTTCCTCATTGGGAGGACATCCGAACTGGGCCTCTGCCGTCCCATGCCCAGTGTCTCAGGTCCTCCCACCGTTTGCGACAGTGGGTGCTCCGCCTGCCGTAGACCCCCAGGGTCCGCACGTCCTCGGCGATGGCACGCCATGTACCCTTTTTCTGATGGGTGCTGACTTGCAGGGAAATGGACACAGGGAAAGATATTAGTCCGACGCCCTGCCTGTTACACTCATGGCCCACCATGCCCCTTCCCATCCCCATTAGCACAGACATGGCCCACCATATATGCAGTATGCTGCCCAGGGCCCATCCACCACACACCCCCTACATGAGGCCTCCACACACAGCACTCCATGCATTCACGCCCAATGCATCGTACTCACAGTGTACTCACCTGTTGGTCTGGAGGCCCACACAGCATTCGGTACTGGGTAGGACCCCATCCACCAGTCGCTCCAACTCCGTCGAGGTGAAGGCAGGGGCCCTTTCCCCAGTGACACAAGCTATGGTCAGTTCCATACACAGGTCACAGCAGCACTTGCAGTGTAGGTCCTCTCCTGTTGAAGGTCAGGTAGCAAGTGAGTGAACAGATAGAAAATGACGGTGACATCCATGGCAGTGCATACCATCACCGCCAGCGTACATCACCATTGGCCACTATAGGGCCCAATGTTAACCAATGAGGAGTTGCACTGTGGTTTTCAACTGCCACACTCAACGGCGCACAACGTCAACAAAATTATCTTATTTCCACCTGCCCCTCCAAACAGGACAGGTGGGACACCATTTCGGGGGGGGCAGGCCATGGCTCCTAACTGAATCACAGTACACATATGCATCATTTGGACCTCTCCAACAACATACTGTTACAATCACAACATACAGTGAAGTGTAGTGGTTGGAAATAAGAGATACTGACCAGCTGCTCACCATTTTGCCCCATAGATTGCAACCGCTGCGGATGAATAGGAGACATACCCCCGTGTACAGACCCCTGGTGGACTTGGCAACAATGGAGGACAGGCACATTATCCTCACCTATATACTGGAAAGGGTTACAATCACAGAGCTGTGTGCCCAATTGGAGCCTGACCTAATCTCTGCTATCCATCACCCCACCGAGATACCCCCTCTTGTGCAAGTGCTATCAGTGCTCCGTTTCCTGGCAACTGCTCCTTCCAAGTGACAGTGGACTTGGCAGCAGGAATGTCACAGCCAATGATCCCAATAGTGCAGACAAGAGTGTTGTCTGCCTTGATTAAACAGCAGGAATGTGTTAGGCAATGATCCCAATAATCCAGACCAGAATGTTGTCTGCCCTGATTAAACACATGCACAGCTACATCGTTGCCCCCAGGTGGAGGATTTGGCCACAGTAAAAGTTGATTTCTATGCATTGGGACATATCCCCAACATTACTGGGGCCATTGATGGTACTCATATTCATTTGCCCCCCCACCCCGGTGAAATGAACAGGTGTTCAGAAATCGAAAGAGCTTTCACTCCATGAATGTGCAGATGATGTGCCTGGCGGACTAGTACATCTCCCACGTCAATGCAAAATATCCTGGGTCTGTGCATGATGCCTTTATCCTGAGGAATAGCAGCATCCCATATGTGATGGCTCAACTCCAGAGGCACAGGGTGTGGCTAATTGGTGATCCCTGGTTCCCACCCAGTATATGGAGGTGTATGGGTATGGTGTGGGCCCTAAGGGTTGGTGTGTGGCTAACAGTTGTCCTCGATATTTGCAGGTGACTCTGTTTACCCCAACCTCTCATAACCACTGACCCCTGTAAGAAATCCCAGGACAAGGGCAGAGGAACGTTACAATGAGGCACATGGACGAACAAGAAGAATTATAGAGAGGACCTTTGGCCTCCTGAATGCCAGGTCTTGTTGCCTCCATCTAACAGGTGGACCCCTGTACTACTCACCCAAGAATGTCTGCCAGATCATCGTGGCATGCTGTATGTTGCACAACCTTGCCTTACGTCACCAGGTGCCTTTTCTGCAGGAGGATGAGGACAACAGAAGTGCAATAATTTGTCAATACTTCCAATGACACACAGGTAAGACAGTGTAACTTCACATTTAATTGACAGTTTTGTGTTTGACATTTTCACTGGCAGGCTGATTTTCCCACTTTTATGGCCACTCACTGTAGCCTTTGGCATCTCTACTTGCAGATATTTGTGCCTCACTTTCACTCCTGGTGTGTTAACTGCAGCCAACTACAGGTCATTCTATGTATACATTTCTGTACAGTTGATTTTCAATGTTTAAACTTTGTTAAACAAATACACACTTAAATCACTTGACATACTCCATAATTGCATGTTTTCAAAGGGTGTTATTTAAGTGCTAAGAGGTAGAGGGGGATGTGCAATGGGCTGGGAGATGATGGACGAACATCCAGGCTGGAGTCCAGTCTATTTGTATCACAGGGGCATTGTCCAAGGGGGGATAGGAATTGGAACAATGGCAGTTCATGGTGGACAAGGTAATAGAGTGGGACACAAGGGTGACAATCAGGGGAGTCTTATTTCCTGGTGGGGGTCTTGGAAATAGTCTATGGCTTCTGCCTGGATCGCAGGGAACGTTTGCGGGGTGATTCACCTTCTGTTGGTCCTGTGGCGGGGCCTTCTGTCCACTAGCGGCATTGGAGGTGGAGGGCTGTTCATCGGTTTGGCTAGTGGCAGAGGCCCAGTGGGGTGCCACTACCTCCCTCATTATTTTGGCCATGTCTGCCAGCACCCCTGCAATGGAGACCAGGGTGGTGTTGATGTCCTTCAAGATGTCCCTGATCCTCAGGTACTGTCCCTCCTGCAGCCGCATGTTCTCCTGCAACTTGTCCAGTATCTGGCCCAGTGTATCCTGGGAATGTTGGTATGCTCCCAGGATCGCGGTTAGTGCCTCCTGGAGAGTTGGTTCCCTAGGCCTGTCCTCCCCCTATCGCACAGCAGTCCTCCCAGCTTCCCTGTTGTCCTGTGCCTCTGTCTCCTGAACCGTGTGCCCACTGCCACTGACCCCAGGTCCCTGATCACCTGTGTTTGTGGGGTGGCCTGGGGTCCCTGTGGTGGTGGACACACAGCTGATTGATGTGGCCTGGGGACAGAGGGATGGGCCCGCTGGTTGGGTGCTGTGGTGGTGTTTCCTGAGGGGGGAGGCTCTGTGGTGGTGTGAGAGTGTGCCTCATCGACTGTCCGGAGATCCCTGATGGGCCAGGTTGGTCATCCAGATCCAGGCGAGCATAGCTGCTGTCATCACTGTGGGCCTCTTCTGGGGGGACTGGATGTTGCTGGCACCTCTTCTACGGTGACATTGGCTGGGGACCTGTGGGGATTTAAATGCAGTGTTATTGGGTCTGCTGCGTGTGACATCATGTGCATGGGTGTGTTGCCCTCTATGGTTGTTGTTGCCCTGGCAGATTTGCCTTTTAGTGTGTAGCTATTTGGTGGGCTAGGTGATTCTTTCCAGTGTGCATGCAGTGGTGATAGGTGTCCATGCAGGTCTGTGAGGGGTGTCCATGCGTTGGTGTTACATGCAGGGCTTGGTATTGGGATGAGGGGGTTGTGATGGTGGGGTATGTGGGAGGTAGTGAAGTGATGGGAGTGATAGTACCGGTGGAGGTTTGTGATGGCATGCAGGTAGGGGGGGTTATAGTAATAGAGATTTGACTTACAAGAATCCGGTCCTCCTTCTACTCCCGCCAGGCCCTCAGGATGCATGATTGCCAAGACTTACTCCTCCCATGTTGTTAGTTGTGGGGGAGGAGGTGAGGATCCACAACCAGTCCACTGTACAGCTAGTTGGTGTTTTGTTACTGTGGAACATACCTTCCCTGGATGTCGTTCCACCTCTTCATGATGTTGTCCCTTGTTCTGGGGTGCTGTCCCATGGCGTTGACCCTGTCCACGAATCTCCGCCACAGCTCTGTTTTCCTAGCAATGGATGTCTGCTGCACCTGTGATCCAAATAGCTGCGCCTCTACCCAGATGATTTCCTCCACCATGACCCTCAGCTCCTCCTCAGAAAAACGGGGGTGTCGTTGTGGTGCCATGGGTGTAGTGTGAGTGGTGTGAGTGAAGGTGTGTGGGGTGATGTGTTGGGGTGTGTGATGTAAGGTGCGTTGATGGTATATAGCTGACGATGTTATGTGGCTCTGGTTGTGTGGGTGCTCTTGCTGTCTCTCTCTAGTGGCAATTCTTTCTAGTCGTAAAGGGTTGTGGGTAGTGTGGGTGTGTGTTTTATAGTGGTGTTGGTGTGGTGTGTGTATGTGTGTCAGGTGTGTGTAGTTTGAATTGTCCAATGTGGTGTTGTTTTTTTTGAGTGTGTGTATTTTGAACGTGGCAGTATGTACCGTCAATGGTTTACCACCATTGAATATCCGCTGCTGTGATTCGTGGGTCATAATGCTGTGGGCATAGTTCTGTTGATGTAACGGTGTGGGTTTGGATACCGCCTGTTTACCACTGACCTTTGGGATGGCGGATTTGTATGTGTGGCTGTATAGTGACAGATTGGTATGTGTGTGTCATAATATGGTTGGCGGTTATCCACCGCTGCAGCGTTATGTTGATGGTAGTCGGCATGGTGCTAAGCAGGATTTACTGCCAATGTCATAATGAGAGCCATAGAGTTTACAAGGAATACCTGTAAGAGCAATTCTTAATTCATAACCGCTCCTTTTAGAGCCTGTATGATAACTTTGCTCTGCAAGAATAGCACAATCACAGAGGTTAAATCAGGACTGAGAAGGTCCCCTCGCAGTCTTGAAAAGACCAAGACGTTGTGATGTAATCTCCCCCAACTGCCTGCGATGTCATGAGGGTCAAAGTCAAGATCACACAATCACAGTACCTTTATGGGAAGAGTGAAGTCTCTGTTCAGCAAGGCACTCTTCTTCATGGCTCTGTGGATAAAAGCGGGGCTGGGGATCAAGCTACAAGTGGTATAGGTGGGTTGCGGACACAGGGCCTGCGCCACTGAGCGCTATTCCTCGTCTCTTCCCAGGTTAGTGGGACCAAGGTGGGCATTGTTCTCGGAACCCACGCAGTTCCCCTCGGGCAGAGCCACTCATGGAGAAGTCTAATCAGGGAGTGAATCAAAGTGCAGATTCCTATTGGCCACAAGTCTCCTGCTCATGCCAAGTGCAGGATTACAGGATGGGCTGAGGTTGGAGAATTAAGCTCAGCTCTTCCTCCTCTCTTGCACCCACTGGTACTCAAAAGTGCTCCCACAACGCAGATCGCTTGCCGGGAAAAAGTGCCCCTGGGATGTGGGTCATCAGTCAGAAAGAAATAGAAACCAAGGTCAGGGTTGTCCGCAGGACCTCGGGGTGAACAGAGAAGGAAGCTAGCAAAGCTGCTGTACAAGGGTGTTGCAGTCCCCAGCAGGTAATAAGTCATGCTGGAGGGGATCTTTGGCTCCTCGTTGTGGGCAGAGATCAGCAGGCAGCAGAGCAGCATAGCACAGTAGGGCAGCAGTCCCTGGGAACACTCAGTCACAGCAGACAGGTAAAACTTCTTGTACAACAGCCTTTTATTCCAGCAGGGTTTCTTCTTAGTTCAACAGTGTACTTCCCTTGTGGGTCAAAAGACCCATTACTTGTACAAGAGCATGCCTTTGATGTGAGGGATGACTAAAAAAGAATTCTTGTGAAGTGCACAGGTCCCCTTTTCAGGACAGTCTCTGCTCAAGATAGCCAGGGGAGGTAATCAGCTCCTTTGTGTGAACTCTAGTCCTTACCCTTTGAGGTGTACATGTGAGCCCTTACCAACCACCCCCCCAGGAAGACCCATCAATATATAGATGAATGCAAATGTGGCTGAGTACCCTATGTTGTGGGTGTCTGAAGGGAATGCACAAGTGTCGCAATCACCTAGTCCAAGCTAGACATGTATTTGAGATAGGCAGTAGGCACACAGGGCAGAGAGTGAAGAGAAATGTTGCTTTCTAAAAGTGGCATTTCTAAAAAAGTTATAATAAATCAGACTTTACCATTAAAGAGCATTTATTGTTACCTTTCCAATGGTACTAAACATGATGCAGCTACTCCTCTTAGATCAGGAATTACAGCTTAAAGATTTTATGAGGAATTCCAAATCCTAGCCAAAGATAGGGACAGGCCTCACAGTAATGAAATATGACTTTAGAAGTTTTTCATTACTAGGACATGTAAAACTCAAAGATACATATCCTGCCTTTTGCTTACATGGTACCCTGACCTAAGGGCTGCCAAGGGCCTACCTTAGGGCTGCTTTATATGTAAGAAAAGGGGAGTTCTGGACTTGCCAGGCTTTAGATGGCAAGTCGGGGTGACAGTGAGACTGCTCACACAGGCTCTGCAGTGGCAAGCCTGAGACATGTTTACAGGCCTACTAAAGTGGGTGGCACAGTCAGTGCTCCATGCCCACTAGTAGCATTTAATCTACAGGCCCTGGGTATGGGGCATACTACTCTACAAGGGGCTTACAGGTCAATTAAATATGCCAGTTGTGGATACACCAATATTACCATATTTTGGGTTAGAGGCACATGCACTTTAACAGTGATTAGCAGTGGTAAAGTGCTCAGAATCCTAAGGCCAACAAAAAGATACACCAATAAAACAGGAGGTAAAGGCAAAAAGTCTGGGGTAAGACCACCCTAAGGATGCCTACCACTAAAAGAGCTCTTATTCACCTCTAACTACCGCCAACAGGGTGGTGGTCCGGTTCGCCAAATAATGAAGCAAATGAGAAACAAGCAGCGGGCCATCCACCCACTGCCATTTTGGTAGTCCCACGGATGACAGGGGAGGTCACTCTCAGCCCAGCAGAAAGGCCCTATCCGCCCTCCAAATTATGAAACACCACACCGCCATCTGTTCTGGGGCGGGAACCACCGCCAGGCAAAGCGTGGTGGAAACGACCCATATAAAGGGAAACACTCACCGTAGGCACACAGAACACCCCAATGCAGACATGAAGCGCGATTTGGAAATAATCCCAGTGCTTCTCCTTGCCATATTTCTCCAGGACCGTGATCGACGACAAATACGATGACGGTAAGTACTGCAGCCTAGTACACATAGGAGGAAAGGGCACAGTTACACACTCACTCACCCCACCCACACCACAACGCATTCCCAAACCTTCCCACCATCCCAAGCCATACATACCATAACAAGATGTACTTACCAGACACAAGCCAACAAATACCTGCACCAATGCACACACCTGTGCATACCATACCTCCACAGTTAAACGCTGCACAATAGCTCAATTTAGCACCAACAGCTCTGCTGGGCACTCAAATTTAATAAAAAGAAATATTATAAAATGTCTAAACAATGTCATAGGCCAGTCCATAAACAAGTACCAAAAGGGCAAATTTAGGCTACACTTGACTCCTACGATGGCAAAGGAAACTCCACTGAGAAGGGACATCAATGGGGCAGCCAGGCACCTCAGGGAACAGGGGCAGGTGGTGGTGGTGGTGGGGTGGTGAGGCAGGTCCTGAAGTGGGGGTCTTGGGCTTAGGTTTAGGAGATGGAGTTGGAGGGTGTTTGGGCTTGCCCTTGGAAGGAGATGGGGTGGGCCTGGACCAGGAAGTAACAGAGGGACCTGGGGCAATGCGGGGCGTCTTCCTCCCTGGGGAAGGGGCATGGAAATGGGAAGGGCGGACTGGGGAGGACTTTGACGAGGAAACAGTAGACTGGGTTAGGGCATGGAAATGTTTAGGGACAAGCTGGTGTGGGCCAGTGGGTTCAAACTAGTCAACACAGGACAGGAAAAGCTTCTTAGGTGCAGTTGGAGGGGGATTTGGATCCAGGTCTGGGAGTGGAGGTTGAGGGCGTTGTGGTACGAGGTGTAGGTGTGCTGGACGTGGATGCAGGTGCCTGTTTAGTATGCTTAGGTATGGTGGATCTGTGTGGTGTGGATGAGTGTGAGTGTTTGAGTGTTTTAGGAGGAGGGTGGACTCAGTGGGAGAAGACAGGCTGCCAGTGTATATGTATGTTGTGTGGGTGTCTGCAGGTCTGGTGTGTGTGCTGTAAGTGAATACAAATGTAGTCGTGGTGAGTGCAGGTGTGGTGTCTGGGGTGCATGACTGGATGTCAGCTGTTGTGGTAACTGCAAGAATGGGGAAGCAGCAGTGACTGAGGGTGCAGTGCATGTGGGTGTGCATGGGAGGTGACAGACATGGAGGCGGAGGAGGCTGACACAGTGGCGGAGGTGGATGTTGTTGTGTGTGATTTGGTATGTTAGGTGTGTGCCTGCCTGTGGTGGGAAGTGTGGTGCTTGTGTTTCGCAGTGTGCTTCTTGTGTGTTGATCTGTGTGCATGGCTACCTGTATGTGCTTGGGATGGGTGAAGGGAGTGGGGTGCTGGAAGGGGTAGAGGAGGTGGGGGGGACCGAAAGAACAGGGACACTAGCTGCCGTCAAAGAGGAGGCCAGAGCCTGAAAAGATCTCTGTAGGCCAGACATGGCACTGTGAATGCCATAAAGGTGTGCATTGCATTGCTGCATCTGGGATGATAGCCCCTGCATGGCATTCAGGATGGTTGTCTACTCTATATAGATGGTTCTCAGGAGGTCAATAGCCTCCTCAGTGAGGGCAGCAGGGCTGACTGGGGCTGTTGATGAGGTGCCTGGGGCGATGGAGACACCCACCCTCCTGGGTGAGCGGGCATGGGCAACTCTGTGGGGAGCAACCGAGAGGGCAGTGATGGTATGGGAGTGGTGGAAGATGACAAAGAATGGGTGGGCCCAGTAGGGTCCACCATTACCAGGGAGCTGCCATCGGATGAGGTATCAGAGTCACTACCTCAAGTGGTAGTTGCCTTCCTGTGATAATCCCCTCGCCTTCCAATTTGCTGGTCCCCTTGGCGTCGGAGGACTCTGCCTCCTGGGAACCGTGAGCTGCAGCATCCCCACTCGCTGGTGCCACAGCTCCCTCGCCAGATGATGCTAATGTAAACTGGGACAAAAGAGCACAGGGGTGGAGAAACAAAACAAGAAAGAAGTATGTCAAGTCCAGGAAATATGTACATGTTGGAACACATACACTCCCACCCAGCTCAGTCACAAACCCTCAGCAGACACAACACATGTTATGAATGGCCGCTGACTGGTAGGCATGACACAGTACACTACATTCCCATCCTCATCCACTAATCTGATACACTTTGTGGAGTGAACCAATTTGAGACGATGCAAAGCCAACACATCTGCAAGTTCATGAGGCTGCATTGAATACAATGGTCCAAACAGGGGACCCCTCACAGGCCTACAGACCCTGCCAAAACTAGCTATGACACTACCCCACAGACGTGGAGGGGGGAAGGACTGCAGGGACACACCTGTCTATGTTCCTGGCACTACTATGCATGCACCCCTTAGCATATAACTAGACTCATCATAGTGGCTTCACAACAGTGTTGGTACTAACCCCCTTGTGGCTGCTGTGCTGCCTTCAAGTGCCCATCAAAATCCAGATAGGCCACCGCCAGTATGCGGGCCATTAGAGGGTCAGGGTCAGAGGGGCACCCCTCCCTTGTTGGGAGGCCTTCCCCAGCAGGGCCTCTCTGGTCTTCCTGGCCCAACGCCTCAGATCCTCCCACCGCTTCCTGCAGTGGGTGCTCCACCAGTTGTAGACCCGCAGGGTCTGTACTTCCTTGGCCATGGCTTGCCAAAGTCCCCTCTTCTGATGAGTACTGACCTGCATGGGACACACAGAGTAAAGAAACAGACGTCAGTGTGGGTGCCCCATACAAATATGCCATGCCCGTTCAAACTGACATGGCCCATGGAGACATACATATGGACAAATTTCAAGCCAAAAACTGCCAGACACACTACGGGTGAGCATGCACACAGCAAACAAAAATGCATACAGGCATCCGACACAGTCACACACATCTAAGGAGGACAAATAGCAACTCACCTGCTCCTCTGGTCACCCATGCAGCTTGGCATACAGGGGTAGGACCCCATCCACCAGCTTCTCCAGCTCCTCTGTGGTGAAGACCATCTCAGGGACCAGAGTCAGGACACAGCAGCATACGCAGTGGAGTTCTTCCTTTCACATATTGCAGGAGTCAAGTGTCAAGGGCCTGTCAAAATGGCGGTAGATACTGCAGAGGTGTCCACCGTAACTGCCGGTGGAGATCACGATTGGCCCAGTTTCCACATTGACAACCATGTTATCCAATGATCAGGTGCACAGTGGTGAACACCGCCTACCACCATGATGAGGTACGCCAGCGGAATGAAGTCACTTCCACACTAAACTACCTGGATGACAGGAGGCTGCCATTTGGCATCCACCACATCTCCATAGCCTGGCCGGGGGCCTCATCCATGACCCCATTCCCTCTCCACTTCGTCGAGTACTGACATGAGTACTGGTCCCCCACATGTACTCATGGTGGGAAACGTGATGCCATTATGACTGAGACACCTCACCACACATTAGCCTGACAGGATTACCTCATTCTTTGTGTTTGTGTGCGTTACATATGTGTTGCATTGAAAACGTGAATTATGTCACCATGTGATGCAAGTGTATGTCCAAATTCAAGATGTGTTCCTTCATCACCCATGGGTAGAGACCCATGTGGCGAGGAAGAGCCCCATCTGTTTATACACCCCTAGTATATCTGGCCACCGTGGAGCAACATCACATCATCATAACTTACTGACTTAAACGAGATACAATCCTTGACCTCTGTGCAATAATGGATCTGTGCTCCATTTTTTGGCCACAGGCTCATTTCAAGTGACAGTGGGCATGGCAGCCTGGGTGTCTCAGCCAATGTTCAGCCACATCCTGTCCAATTTCTTGAATGCGTTCGTTCAACACTTGCAAAGTTATGTCCAGTGTCCTCAAAGGGCTGATCTCACGCCATCAAATCTGGATTCTATGCCTTTGCAAATATCCCCCATGAGATAGATGCCGTTGTTGGAACCCACATAGCCCTCATACCCCCAAGAGTAAATGAATAGGTGTATCGGAATCGTAAAAACTATCACTCCATGAATGTCTATTTGGTGTGTACTGCTGATCAGTACGTTTCACATGTCAATGCAAAGTTCCCAGGATCAGTCCATGATTCATTTGTCCTGAGAAAAGCAGTGAGCCACACATGATGGGACAACTACAGGGGGACAGAGCTTGGCTCATAGGAGAGTATGTATGACACTGGATCAGTTACATAGCTGAAAGCCAGGCTGTATGCAAGTAAATTGTATGCGTTCCAACCCTCTTTCACTCTCTTATGCAAGAAATTCTGGCTACCCCAACATGCAATGGCTCCTGACACCTGTGAGGAATCCCTGTGACAGATGCAGAAAGGAATTATAAGGAGGCACATGGTCGTACTAGGAGGGTGATTGAGCGGACCATAGGACTGTTGCACCCATCTCTCTGGAGGATCCCTGTGCTATGTCCCTGACAAGGTGTGTAAGATAGTGGTAGCCTGCTGCATGCTGCACAACCTGGCTGTGAGGAAAGCTATCCCACTTCTGGAAGAGGAGGATGCTGTCCAACCAGCCCTTCCACCTCAGAGGAGGGATGAGAGTGATGGGGAAGAAGAGGGGGAAGACATCACCTGCAGGAACCAGCTAATCTGGCTATACTTCCAGTGACTCTCAGGTACATTTCCTATGGTGCTGATGGCTTCACTGTATTATTTCAAGCTGACATGTAGTAAATACTGTGGTGTCCTTTACCAGTGATAAGGCAAAATCATGACTGAAGTGGCAGATGCCAGTTAACGCAATGGAATGTACAGTGATATACTTCAGACACTACAGTCTGTTAGACCCCCTCCTGCAATAAAAGCGGCATTATGATGGTAACTGCCTAATCCATCACATTCAGAATTGATAGCTCATATTAATTTAGGACAGATATTTTGAGTAAACAGGTGTTTTTATTCCAAGTCAAAACATCCATGAGTGCTGGGACAGTAGAAGGGAGTGGGCACATGGTGAACAACATACTCAGGTACATATGCTCAGCTGTTGGTTGCCCATGGGTATCATCCATGGTGCCATTGGAAGATGGTGAGATGGTAGTGGCATGTCAACGAGGTAGCTCCTGGCACACAAGGCAGACAGTTCAGAGTCACTTTCTGGCGCTGGGTTTGGTCGTGGCTGGTGTTTCAGTGGGATGTCTGGGTCTGAGGGCATATTTGTGAGGGTGAAGCTGGGCTGCAGGAGTAGGGGTGCTGGTGTCCTGTGAGTCCTCTGGCAGTGCCACCAGTCCAGTAGCTGCTGCAGATGTAGATGGCAGGGCAGTGTACTGGCTAGTGTAAATGGCCTGCAGTTGGTTGGAGGACTCAGGCTGGATATTTATCTGGTGCTTCAGCACCCCTGCAATGGAGGCCATGGTGACATTGAGTTGTTTCCATTGCTCTATGGCCTCCTGGTGATGTGCTACCAGCAGCCTCTGATTCTGCTCCAAGGTGGCCAGGATCTGGCCATCCTGTCCTGATAATGGTGGTATGCTCCCAGGACCTCAGAAATCACCTCCTGGGCGGCAGCATCCCTCCTTGGGCCACTCCCCGGGCCACTGATGCCCTCCCACTGCCCCTAGCCCCCTGTGCCTGTGTCTCCTGCACAGGTCTAGCAGTCCCACTTGCATTTGGCCCTCATCATCCTGCCTGGTGGTGGGTGGAGACTCGGTCCTCTGTACCTGTTGGCAGTCAGTCCATGGCCTGGTGACACTGCTGTGGGGTCCTTTGGCCAGAGCTGATGGTGGTGGCTGAGTGGTAGGGGTGTCACTGCTGTCCTGGGTAGGGCTTATGGAGAGTTACTGTCCAGGGCTGTGGGATAGGCCAGGGATTTCCTCTGTGTCTAGACATCCCTCTGCACTCTCCTGAGTGGGGCATTCATCTTCAGGTAGAGGCCTGTCACTCCTTGACATTTCCATCCGGGTTGCATGGGCGGTGGTGCCCGTGTGTGAGAGAATAGAGATGTGGGGGACCTGCACTTTCTTGTCAATTGCAGCACTGGTCAGCAGTAATTGGTGGATGAATTCCCATGTAGTGGCATGCAAGGTCCTTTCATGTACATTTTGATGCATTTATTGAGGCGTTTGGTGGTGCATTCTGGGTGTTGTAGTGATACTGGGATTAGATGCATGGGTTGCTGACTGCACAGGGGGGCTTGATCGTGCTTTGTATGGGGGATTGTGGGCATGCAGATGACTTGGATGTGAGTGTGTGTGTGTTGTGGACTGGGGGGATGGGGTCCTGGTGGTAGTGAGAGGGATGGGTGATACATGCATTATAGATGTGGTGACTGTAAAGGTATTGTATTTGACTTACCCAAGTCCAGTCCTCCAGTTAGTCCAGTGAGGCCGTCTGGGTGCAGGATAGCCAGGACCTTCTCCTCCCAGTCGTTGTATTCGGGGGGAGGAGGTGGGCGACCACCACCAGTCTTCTGTACAGCGATATTGTCCCTGGATGCCATAGAATGAACCTTCCCGTGCAGGTCTTTCCATCTCTTCCTGATGTCATCCCTTGTGCGTGGATGGTTTCGCACGGCGTTGACCATGTTGACTATCCTCTGACATAGCTCCATCTTCCTGGCCAAGGGTGTTTGCAGCACCTGTGCCCCGAATAAGTGTGGCTCTACCCTGAGTATTTTGTCCACCATGGTCCTTAGCTCCCTGTCTGTGAAGCGGGGGTGGTTAGGGGGTGCCATGGTGTGTGTTGTGGGTGGTGTGTTGTAGGTGTATTGGTGAGGGTGCTGTTGTGTGGTTACGTGTGTGGCTTGTGATGATGGTTGAGCGATGTATGAGTTTTGGTGGTAGTTTTGTGTGTGTGACTTGTGTGATGTGAGCTTGGTGTATGCGTGATGTGTTGTCAATATCTGTTGTGCTATTGGCGTTGCAAAGGATTGTGGGTTGTGTATGTGTGCGTTTTAAAGTGTTGTGGATGTGTGTCAGGTGTGTGCTTTTTGAACTTGCCAATGTGTGCATTTTTTGCTGGCGGGTCCCATTGCTGGCCGTGACGGTCCATACCGCCAATCGTCGTTCGACATTCACTGTCCACCGAACTGATTTGTGCATAATTTTTTGGTAGGCAGAGGATTTGTCTGCATAGCGGTAGCGGGGTGAGATGTACTGGCTTTCCGCCATCATTTGCCCTGGCGGTGGGTGGAAGTTGCAAGGTTTTTGGAGGTTTTTTGCATCATTATACAGCAGTATGCAGGACACCGCCACTGACGGTCTTTTTTTCACTGTCAGCACGGCTGTCGGCGGTGATTGCTGCCAAGTTTGTAATGAGGGCCTGAGTGTCATGTGATAGGCTGCCACAAATCACTCTTTCCTTTGGTATAGGTGAGGTGCTGCTAGCTAAACAGATGGTTAGGACGACCTCTGTCAACCAGTGTGGGATCAGACTGTCAGTCCCCCATGCTCGGTGGTGCTGCCGCCCAAAATCTGGTAGTCTCATTACTATATTACTAACAATGGGAGTCTACCATATGGCACCACAAACGTTAGTTAGGGACTGACTTTACGGATTTTCCAAGTATCTTTGTCTCATTACATACAAAATGCACCCAAATTTCCTTATTACGGAATATCCTCCTCACTGAAGAAATAATGGCCTCACAGATGAGGGAGGAAACGTTACATTTCCCGTGGAGGCACACGCAGCATAGAGAACAGATCTTTTTTTACTCTTGGGTCACCTTTCCAGCAGCAGATGGGACCACACATACATTTCATCATTACACTCCAGTAAATGCACCCACACATTATACACCTCATATGTATTTAGAAATGCCACTATCTTATCAAGACCCGAAAAAAAGGCTTGATTGCGCCCTACCACACATTCCACAGAATGTTAGACTAGGATTTTTAAGTAATGGCAGACCTACATGACCTGAGTTGACTACCTGTACACCACACCCTAGTATATGTACAATCGCAGTGGCAGACGTACACTGCCTATACACTAATTTAGTAGAAATTTATAGACAATTAATACAATTTATAATGCAGACTTTAAACACCGCTCCTGCAAGGGCTGCTCCAGTGCAACCACATGTGGCCACAGTGTAAATCATTCCTGCTACTGTGCATTCAATTATGGGTAAAGTACCCACCAAATGTGAAGAGATTCCATTTTGGTTAGCACAAAAATGATCATCTTGGAAACAGTATTTTCCCACCGGGATGCCAAGATAAACATAAAATTCTCACAATGTGCTTGCCATTTAGGATAGTTTCCTCAGTGGACAGCTGGGCCACTTGGGGTGCCATGTTTGCTGCACTCTACACTACAGCACATGGTACACCAACACTTGCAAATCTTTCAGAAGTGTTAAAACAAATTCAGGCTGAATATAGGGCTGTCACGGCCCTAGATCTGGGGATGCAATTAATGAGTAATTTTGCCACAGTGAACTTGATCATATTAAGTAACCTTAAAGGGGAAGCAGTAGCATTGGCAGGGTGCCAGCGGCTCCTTGATGTTCCTGTTCAAGATCAGGCACACAAGCTGCCAAAGATTATCTCTGAGACCTATACTATTATTGATTAAGATGGTCTGTGGGCCAGATCAAGTAAACCACAACTACAAGGTAAATCCAATAAGGATTCAACCAACCAAGCAGCAGAGGATTCTAAAAAAAGCTGGGATAAACAAAAAACAAAATAAAGATAATAAAAAAGAAAGAAGAGAAACTCCACGCTCAGAGATCTCTGAGAAACAGTACAATTTGAGAAATAGAGAGAGTTTAAGAACTTCTACTAGATACCAATATATTGATGCATACCAATCTCGTTCCTTTCAGGACTCACCAAATATAATCAGTGAGTGAGGTGGGTGTCTCAAACAAAGAAATGAGTACGTGAAAAAAGAAAAGATTCACAATGCTTATCTGAACCTTCCATAAAAAAGGAAGAGAAACCTTCACAACAGAAAGCACAATTTAAAAAGACAAAAGTGACAGCAATATGGCTAGAAATGCCACATATAATGAGAACTTCACTGAAGTGTAGGACATGGACACTGTCTCTGCTAGACAGCGAGGCAGAGGTCACAATAGCTAGCCATAATCTTCAAGAGCGCCTGGAGGTAACAGCAACTAACACATTTTTAGAAGTTGAAACCATGGACATGCGAGGCACCGCCCCTGATATAGGGTTCACAATGTGAAAATACAAATTTATGTAGACAGAGAGCACATAGTTAAAGTTATATTCTGGTAGAAATTAATGTTATGTTATGACATTCTATTGGCAGAAAAAGATTGCCCACCAGAATTTGTCTATAAACTCCCACTAGGGGAAGATGTCATTATACCATCTTTCTCAGCCCTTGTTCCTGGAGGATTAAGACAGGCTTATGCAGTAGATTGGGCATTGGCCCAATCCCTGGCGCTGTATCACAACCATGTAGGATGGGATAAAGACTCGCCCTACTACATAATACAGTTAAGAGCAACACCATTTCCATAATGCCAATACTCTATTAAAGCTGAGGCTAAAGCACCAGTGAAAAATTATTCACACAACTTGAGTACCAGGGTGTGATACAACTCTGCATTTCACCAATGAACAACACTTTATTCTTCATAGCTAAGCCGACCCATTCTCATAGAATAGTCTTAAACTAAAGACATTTAAACAGTCACACACGCATTTGCTATATAAAATGCACACAGCACTTATCAGCAATTTAGTGTGCAAAAAATACTGAACAACCCTGGGTATTTCAGTTTTAGCATTAGGCTTGCAAAGGAAATGTTGTCGACTCCCACAACGGGTTGTTCTCAGCATGTTAAACACCCATACTACACAACATTAATCCTGATGTGTTTTCCTATGTGGATGACATCTATCTAACAGATGATGACATGGTCATACACCTAAGATGGGTGGACAGCATTGTGGTGAGTTTTGCTGAAAAAAGCTATACATTTAATTTCAATAAAACAAAAATTACCTTTCTTAGTGTACTGTTTTTGGGATACGAGTAATCAGATGAAGGAAAGAGCACTCCACTGTCAAGAAAAGTGTGCACAGTTACAACTACAAAACACCATCAAAAAGCAACAATAGTTTTGGGCTTTTTCAATTTTAGAAAAGCATGCAGTCCAGATTATGCACAATGCATAAAACCATTTTATGGCTTGATACATCCATATTTTTAAATAAATATTGGACAGGTGAACACACATGCATTCTTAGACTATCACAACAGGACATGCTTGAACTAAAACACTTACACACATGTAATAACGAAACAAAGTTGGTCATCAGAAAAACTCACTGGTTCCATTGGGTTCACCTATGCAACTTTCAATGAAGGTGATATTGTCCCTCTAGCATACAAATCACATTTGTATTTAAAAGCTGAACAATGCTTTGCTACCACTGAGAAAATTCTGACTGCTGTTTAGATGGCTGTCATAAAAGAGAGACCTCTAACCCATGGGAAACAAATTGTTGTCATGATCTCAACACTGGCCTTAGAGGCTGGGATGAAAGTTAGCTTTCCAGACGCAAAAGCATTACATCCACATTGGATTCAATGGACCACACCTTTGACTGCCACTGATATTTATTATGTTTTTGATCCAAAACTTCAGACACAAGAGTTCCTTTAATACAAACTTGAATACCCAACATCTGCAAACGTTTTGCCTCTTGATCAATATCAAATGATTATTTACATTGAGTTCAGCACAACCAGCAGTATGCACAAAACAGCAATACTCCACCACCTGCACCACTGTGATTGGATTCATGTGGGATGGCAAGTTCCATCCCAAAACATATGCATGCAGACCTTAAGGGGACTGCACTGCACAACTGAAGGAGCTTAAGGCTCTATTATTGGCACTGGAACACAGGGATCCTGGCCTCCTCATACCGACTGTGTGTGATTTGTACTACTGTGTCCAGTCCTTTAATGGATGTCTGCATTACTGGCACCATAATGGTTTCAGAGATTCAAAAAGGAACACCATCAAACTCGGACTCCTGTGAGGAAGGTATCATATCTAAAAGAGACACTACCAAATACCCAGGTAGTACATACAATGGGCCATCATCGTGTAGGAATACATGTTGTAGGAAACACTTTGGTTGAAGAGGCAGCCAAGTCAGCAGTAGCCATGGCTCCTGTTGCTGTGATTACGCATTCCAAGACAAGCATGGATGATGAAACACTGGTTGCTGTGAAAGTATTGACTGACAGAAAGCCCTTGCCAATGCGAATCCAGCCAAATATTCCTAACATTTAAGTGCCTAAAATGTTGCATTTGTAACAATATCAGGGGAGGGTGATCATATGATCCCCAACCAAGACCACAGATTAGATCTAATCAAAGCAGTGAACTGAAGGGCTTGTTTTTGCCTGTGTAGCTGTGGCAGCCACAACTACATTATTGTAAAAACACTATTGATGGCTACATCTATACAAACAGACTATACAGTATGTCTTATGTTGTGGAAAATGCCCACCGCAGACACCCCTCCTATTTTCCAACAAATCACTACAAAGTGTGTACCTGGACCATTATGGTCCCCTAAACACCTGATGGCAAATACAAATGCATCTTAGTCACTGTTGATTATTGCTTTAGATTTCTATGGGCATGACCACAACGATCAGCTGACACTCAAATTGTTATTAAGGATTTACATGTCTTCATCAGGACATATGCAGTTGCGGCTTTCCATTCAGACTATGGCCCTCCCTGTGCCCCGAGGGCATTCAGAGACACCATGGCGATGATGGAGCTCCAACTATATTTTTCGGCTCCACATCATCCAGAGGGAAACACTGTTGTGGAGCAAAAGGATCAACTTAAAGCAATCCTTAACATCTAGAGTACTAGGTTCAGGCCAGAGTTGTCTTAACTACCTGCATGTAGCCCAGGGAGCACTTATTAATCTGCCCAGAAGATCCTTGGAGGGCACACTCCATATGAGGTTCTTTTTGGCATACCTATGCTTGTCCCAGATCTTGATGGCCCTGGTGTCGTGGCAGCAGACACACCTTTTGACATAAATGAACATGTCACTGTCCTGCAGGAATTACAACAGTTTTGTGATGAAACCCTATTTGCATGTGCTGCCACCTGGGGAATGAGGGATTCACCAACAGTGTCTACTGGATGGATTCCAAAAGTTGGAGATCTATTACATGAAAAGATTGCTGTGAAGAAGGAATTTGGCCCTTCATATTAAGCACTGATTCTAGTCCTAGGAACACACGGTACTAGAACTGTCATCCTACCACCGCTGCCTGGTTCTAAAGAATATCGCTTTGTTTCAATTGACAATGTCAAGTTACACCATGTGACCGGTCTTACACAGTGGACCACTAGGACTCCTGAGTAGTTCCCAAGCTCCTCACATTGCCAGTCAGAATGTGCCTCTCCAAAATTTAACTTACAGTGATGAGACTTCCTTGAGCTTGGGGAGGGTGGAAAATGAACTTTTATTAGTACTTGTGTCTACATCCACAGCAAGAAATGTCCAAGGATGTGAGTAATATTACTCAAATGGATGTAATTGTGTACTATGAACCACCAAGGGATACTTCTGCCAATTATCCTTCTCCAACACTAGTTCCAGTGTTAGCACAGACTGCTTCTGGATGTTTTGCTAACTCTTCAACATCTTGAACTGCCTCTGCATCAAGAGCATGTAAGCTATTCAATTGGCTTAAAACTAACTATCTGATTTGTCCATGATATTATCTATTGGTACTGTTAATTGTGCTTGTCTTCCTTCTTTGGATTGGTTTTGTCATTGTTTTCTTTCTGCTGACACAAGGTCATTATCTTCCTGAGCGCTCTGCTGCTGAACTGATGGATGAGGTTTTGAAACCTTACCTATCTTCACATAAGATCCACAGAGACTTGTCCTTAGTGAACATATCAGCTATACTGATTCCTGATGGGATTTCCAAAGTACCATTTAATATTTTGACCAATGGAAATTATTCAAATTCCATATGTATTCAAAGTCACTATGAATGATATAATAACACCTAAGGTGGTTTTGGATTATTGGGAAGTGAAAACAGTCGATTCTATGGTTTCTGAGCTTGAATACTATACTGTGCTTGAAAGTGAAGATGTTTACCAAAAAACTGCAAATTATAGGGAAATGTTATGTTACCATCATTATGGATACTATTTTATGCATAAAGCCAGCCCCCTAGAAATGTCTACAATTACACACACATTGTCCAACTTCACCTGTGAGGAGTTCTAGAACATATGTAGGAAAGTTTGCACATTTTTCTGGACATGATGTCACAAATGCTGAGTCGTATTATTTTAAGTTGCTTCCTATGAAATTTCAGAATATCCTGTTAAGAGATACAAAATTAATCTATTTTTATTCCTTTGATTTCCAGTTGGCTATTGAAGGCTATGACTATTGGATGAAGTTGATTGACTTTAAGATTGTATGGGGAACTAGAAATTGGTAAATTGGTAAATATAGAGATGAGAAGCTTTGATTAGAGCATGCCTTATTCCATTGCAAATTGAAGTCTTAAATTAAACTGTACAACCGACACATTGTTTAGACTTAGCAAAATGTAAGGAATTGAATGAGCTCAGTATTTCGTCACCAGCTAAATTTAACAAATGCAAAACATTTTAAATCTCACTGAAGAACAGCTCCATGGGTGGGTCTGAAATTAAACATTTAGCTCAACATTTTCAGGTCCAAACTGGTGGCTATTGTGGCCATTTGACACAAATGGTTGTTATGCGCGTTTTGTAAACCCCACAGGGAGTTTGAGGGTGAGCCAACCTGCCCCTTGTTACATATCATCAGAACACTCCGATATTGTCAACACATATAGTGTGGGCAAATTAGGTCAGCCTTGGTTGAAATCTTCCCTATTAACAGCTGTTAAAGAACACCTTAGTTTCCTGTCACAAATCACAGACTTAAAAGATTTCTTGTTAGGGTCTAGAAAACCCCGCACAAAGCGCTTCTTATATTCAATATATAATGATATATGGAAGCTTTAACAAAAAGAAGCCACTGCCTGGTTGAGGCAAATAGAATAGGAAAACCCACAGAAAGCTCTAGCCATTGTAGATAATGGTATGAACACTTTATCAAACTACATTGACACCCTAAATAATATTGCTTCTTCTGCAGTTTACATCATACAAAATGACATGTCATTTTGACAACATAGACAGAGTCAGCTAAGGTCCATTACGCAGTTAGGTTTGACATTACAAGCACTGAATATTAGTTGCATGCCCTGGCAACATGTCAGTTCCAGGGAACTGTTTGCCGTGTTTATTCTGATGTCACAGCAACAAATAATGGCAAAGAAAGAAACAAAAGTTCAAAAAGTTGCCTTTCACTGTGGCGGAAAAAACATCTGCTGTTTGGATAATACACAGGGTTATTATTCTGCCCCTTTCAACACTTTAATTCACCTTGTGTTTAAAGCACATTCATGTTCTCAAATTTGAAAAGGTAGTAGATAGTCATATTCTGTGAGTTGTTGTAGCTACCCTTTATGTACAAATGTTTCAATTCCATGAAGGAGGTCTTTCTTAGCAGAAGCAAATGTGAGACTTATATGTCATTCGATGATTTTTAAACAGCTGTCCTTGCACAGAACATGTAATAGTTCATTTGCAAGTTTAGCTTGTTATCTGAAGGGGGTCCCTGTGTTCTTGATTCGGCCGACGTTCCAGGTGCTCTTGAATGGGAGTTATGTGATGCTGAACAAAATCAGCTGTTGTGCTATGTCAGCCTCAATTGCCTATGTATTTTCAGTCTTCCAAATCGTTACATACTGCGGAATTGTGCTTTCCCCCCCACGGAAAAGATAAAAGTAGCCAAAATTTGGCCTCATTTTGCTACTTCAAATGTAAATTTTGACAAGTTGAGCAGATTAAAATCTCTTTTGTTTCAAAAACATGTGGCTCTTACATTTGCCCGTGAGACCAATGCTCTCCAAGTGGTAACAGGGACATTTCGGAGTACTCATACGTTGCATTTTTAAAGCATTTAACATCACACTTCATTAAGGCTGTTTGTTCCGATTTTGTCAACACCTTCTCCTCTATATTTGGAATAATACCTTCAGCCATACACTCTATTTTTAGAGTGTCTTTGGGGGATTCCCTGTGACTTTGGCACTAAGTGGCACATTTTGCTGTTGCTACTTTGCATTCACAATGGCTGCCCCATCTCAAGAAGGAGGACTGATGGAGCTTCCACCGGCCCAACTGTGTTGTGATCGCATGATGCAGTACTTTGGTGCACCACTCCTGGAAGAACTAGAGTCCATCTGGGCTTTTGCATTTAGACTGGTTCTGAATTGCATCCAACCTGTCATTCGATTTTTGGTGGAGCCCATTCAAACATGCACTGAAAATGTGTCTTACCATGCAGGGCATTCCTACTTTGAAGGCTGGTCTGTTAGTGTTCTTGATGAGGGTTCATTACCAGACATGCACATTGAGATTGCTACAGAAAGCTTTGTGTGAACCACGCTTTGTGGATCAAGTGGTTCTTGATGCTACAACATCTGGCACTGCACAGGAAACTGCTGCCTCTGCTAAAGCCATGGCTAATGCTACAGAACATGAGTGCTCCCTCACCTTCCTTGTCAAGAAACTGATTGCTTTACCATTGGCCGAAGTGGGATCTTTCCTGGAGTCCATTGCAATTGATGATAATGGTGATTTTTTTAAGATCATGATTATTGTTGATTTGCTGATATTTGGCCTTAACTAGTGTTCATATTTTGGAAATTAGCCGTTTTGGAAATTGACCACTTTCATTTGGCTCAGATTTGGTCTGTTTTGGTTGTCGACATCGACATTTTATCTCATTCAATATATTTTAGCTTGCTTTTAGTGCTTAATGTAGGAAAGGTGATTTTGGCATTAGGTTTTAAAATAGACCTCAATTTAAAGAAAATTCCCTGGTAAGCTTACTTATTTCTACCTGCTCAATACTCTATTGTCAATGGCTCAGACAGAATAATTATTCTTTATACCATCATCTTTACTATCCGTAAAATCAACAACATTGCATCATTGTATCTATCATTGTATTCTTTATATGCAGATAATGTCTGCTTCAACATTTGGTTAATAAATAAATACATTTAAAAAATACACATCCTGCCACAACATACTCTCCTATTTCCATGCATACCTCACTCTTTCTCCTCACATGGATGTTAGCAGGTCTAAACTATACTTTCTTCAGCATTATGCCTTGAGAGTTTGTAGGCGATCTTTGGGCATGGAAGCTAGGAAATATAGAACCCCCTCTTTAATTTGGTTAATTTCATGTGATGTATCTCTGGAGTGGCTTTCCTGGAGAAGGAGTAGATCTGCTGAAACGCACATAGAAACTGGAATTGAAGCTACAGTATCAAAGAATATAATACAAACCACAATATTGAATAATGTATTAAAGAGATTTGAAGTAAAATCAATAGAAGATTGTACTATGAATTAAGGAGTAGATGAAAAAGAAATTGTTTTGTCAATAATTCAAATGTTTTAGCCATTTTGAAATTCTGACAAGATTATAGAGTTAAACTGGTATGTGTGAGGAGCAAGAGTGAGGTTTGAATGGAAATAGGAGGATGTGTAAATATATTTTTTTTAAATGTATTGACCAAATGTTGAAGTAGACATTATCTGCATATGAGGAATACAATGATGGATTTATGGATACAATGATGCAATGTTGTTGATTTTATGAGTAATAAAGATGACAGAATAAAGAAAAAATATTCTGTCTGAGCCATTGACAATAGAGTATTGAGCAGGAAGAAATAAGTCAGGTTGCCAGGAGCTTTTCTTTAAATTGTTGTTTAGCTTTCCCTGCCCAGGAATGGTTAGACAGTTCAGGGGGTCTCTTGTTTAAATCTAAGTTTATTATTCACTTTGGACCGACAACTGTGAGGGTTTTGTGAGGTTATTTTAGAATTTACACTGGCACACTATTTAGCCCTGGGCCTGAGGTAGGTGCCCTCTCACCTAGTTAAATTTTGCTTTTATACCTTTTATTATTTTAGCAAAACGTCATTTCAGTGGAGATGTTTTTTATTCTTTTATCAGTTGCCCTTCCATGCAGAATTTATTATTAATTGCTTTACACAGCATTTCCATCCTGTGCTTTGTCGGTTCAAAGAGTAGATTGTCTAACCTATACACAAAATATGTATTATCACATCAGGGTAGTTCTTATATGTTGCTATAAAACATCACACTGCCCACACCATCTTAAAGGGGACATTCCAGCCAGCTTGACATCTCATGCTGCACATCGTCACAGTTTCTGCTGAAACCCTATGGTTCCTCTTTGTCTATGTGGGAGGACTCCCAGCAGACTAACAGACCTATGCTTCACCTGTGAACACTGGTATGGGAGTTGGACTTCTTTCCAGGGATAGAAGGGCAGATTAGGGCTACCAGTGCTACTTGCTCTCATGGAGGAACTTAGTAGTGTAGGTAGGGATGTTAGACACACTACTGTGACAATATGGTGGGACTCTTCTTGTGTTTCACTTTCCTGGTCACTGCTGTGATGACGCTGTGTTTCATTATCTTTATAATCACAATTTATGCCTTTTTACATAGAACACAGTTGCTTCAATAAAAACCTATTGAACCAGGATCCTGCTTCTGTTTCCTCTCTGTATGTATGAAACTTGTATAACTGAGAGAAAGGGGTATGATCTGTTCAACCTCAACTCCCATGAAGAGTCTGAGTATCATGCGATAGGCTGCCACAAATCACTCTTACCTTTGGTACTGGTGAGGTGCTGCTAGGTAGCCAGAAGGGTTAGGCCAACCGCTGCCACCCGGTGTGGGGCTTCAGACTCAGTCCCCCATTCTCAGTGGTGCTGCGGCCCAAAATCTAGCAGTCTTGTTACTTCAATGGAGTTTAAGCCAATTTCTTCAGAGCTAGAGATATCCCCCTTTGCTTCTACACAGCTAAGGAATACAGCTTATACCTATTGAGTCCTACATCTAGTTAACAAGATGAGATTGACCATATAGTTGGAGTGACATTCACACATTTACCACATAATGGTTGATTTGAATAGTAAGTTAACATGGTTTCTGTAATTGCAGACATCTTTTTAATTTGAGCCATAGAGAAAATTAGGAACTATTTGGTCTCTTCCCAGGCACCCAGGCATTGTGTGCACGATTCCTCCCTCAGAATTTTCTGCCCCTTCAACCTCATGTGGAATTGCCCCCTCATTGTCAGATGGGACATTGGTACGTATGCATATTTTTTTCAAAATGACACAAACTATAATAATGTTGCTCACCGTGGCAGGTGAATAGAGATTGACTAAGGCACTGGTAGCGTGATTTCAGTATACCCGACGTGCTCTACCACATTGCAGGTTTTTGGTAGCACTGCATGGAATGTCTTCTGCCCATCTGTGTGCAGATTTGTATATGGTGTCATCAGCCATGGCTGCAAACCATGTCCCTGTGAACTGAAAAATAAACAAAATCAAATGTCAATGAATACATTCTTTGTACTTCAACAGAACTACCTCTGTAACATTTGTTTGTAGACATTATGGGGGTCATTCCAACCCTGGAGGTCGGTGTTAAAGCGGCGGCTAACCCGCCAACAGGCTGGCGGTTTAAAAAATGGAATTCTGACCCTGGCGGAAACCGCCAACAGAGACCGCCACTTTAACACTCCGACCGTCACGGCGGGACAAACCAACAGCGCGGCGGTCACCGCCAACAGACAGGCGGGAGTCAATGTACCGCCCACCCTATCACAACCCACCAATCCGCCACCCTTTCCGGGGCAGTAGCCCCGCCGATAAAAACATGGCGGAAACAGAAATTTCGAACGGGAAACGCTCACCTCCATACACCCCACGAGGAATCTGGACAGCATGGAACCCGAACTACACATCCTACCAGCTATTGTATTCCTGCTCCTCTACCAGGAGCACGAACGCCGGCGCAGAAGAATACGGTGAGTACTGCACCTATGACACAGGGGAGGGGGGAGGAGAAAATATTACGGGCACACATACGCTACACACCCACCACCACCCTCACCCACTACAACACACACATCAATGCATAGCAATACATCACTGTTACAACCCTCAAACCCCCCGGAAGAATGCAAAGACAAAATGAAATGATCATAAACAGTCGAATATATTGTATTATCGGCATATAAAAATATCACACATTTTTAACTAATATATACATAAATATTAAAAGTCTGATAATTTTAGCTGTCATTGTCCGTGGACCACTGGGCCCAAATCACATGGGCAAGGCCCACACAGGATACCTGACACCAACGGAGAGAACACTGCAGGGGCATCAGATAGAAAAACTACAGGCACCTCAGGGGGAAGGGAAGGGGGGGCACCTCAGCCACATGAGTACACGACGCCAGATCCACGAGGGGCCTCCATGGCCACTGTCCCATCCTGGGGAGTGCAAAGCCACAGTCTCTCAAGTCCATACAGTGGGTGGCTTTCCCACTGTACCATCCTGGGGAGTGCAAAGCCACAGTCTCTCAAGTCTCTACAGTGGGTGGTTTGCCAACTGTTACATCCTGGGGAGTGCAAAGCCACAGTCTGTCAAGTGGATGACAGTGTCCACTGGTTCTGGAGGGGGACTGGTGCCCAGAGTGCTTCGTGCAGCCCTGCCCAACACAGATGCGGCACTGCCCCTTCTGCCAATGGGCCAGCGGTGCTTGAGATGAAGGGCCCAGTTCAGCGGTGCTTGAGACGGCGGTGCTCTGTTCAGCGGTGCTGGAGATGAAGGGCCCAGCGGAGCGGTGCTTGAGACGGCGGTGCCCAGCGGAGCGGTGCTTGAGATGAAGGGCCCAGTGCAGCAGTGCTTGAGATGAAGGGCCCAGTGCAGCGGTGCTTGAGACGGCGGTGCCCAGCGGAGCGGTTCTTGAGATGAAGGGCCCAGTGCAGCGGTGCTTGAGATGAAGGGCCCAGCGGAGCGGTGCTTGAGACGGCGGTGCCCAGCGGAGCGGTGCTTGAGATGAAGGGCCCAGTGCAGCGGTGCTTGAGACGCGGTGCCCAGCGGAGCGGTGCTTGAGATGAAGGGCCCAGTGCAGCGGTGCTTGAGATGAAGGGCCCAGCGGAGCGGTGCTTGAGATGAAGGGCCCAGCGGAGCGGTGCTTGAGATGAAGGGCCCAGCGGAGCGGTGCTTGAGATGAAGGGTCCAGCGGAGCGGTGCTTGAGATGAAGGGCCCAGTGCAGCGGTGCTTGAGATGAAGGGCCCAGTGCAGTGGTGCCTGAGATGAAGGGCCCAGTGCAGCGGTGCTTGAGACGCCAGTGCCCAGCGGAGCGGTGCTGGAGATGAAGGGCCCAGCGGAGCGGTGCTTGAGACGGCGGTGCTCAGCGGAGCGGTGCTTGAGATTAAGGGCCCAGCGGAGCGGTGCTTGAGACGGCGGTGCCCAGCGGAGCGGTGCTTGAGATGAAGGGCCCAGCGGAGCAGTGCTTGAGACGGCGGTGCCCAGCGGAGCGGTGCTTGAGATGAAGGGCCCAGTGCAGCGGTGCTTGAGACGGCGGTGGCCAGCGAAGCGGTGCTTGAGATGAAGGGCCCAGTGCAGCGGTGCTGGAGATGAAGGGCCCAGCGGAGCGGTGCTTGAGACGGCGGTGCCCAGCGGAGCGGTGCTTGAGATGAAGGGCCCAGTGCAGCGGTGCTTGAGATGAAGGGCCCAGTGCAGCGGTGCTTTGGACGGCGCTGCCCAGCGGAGCGGTGCTTGAGATGAAGGGCCTAGTTCAGCGGTGCTTGCCTTGGCGGTCCTTGCCCTGTTCAGCGGTGCTTGCCTTGGCGGTCCTTGCCCTGTTCTGCGGTCCTTGCCCTGTTCAGCGGTGCTTGCCTTGGCGGTCCTTGCCCTGTTCAGCGGTCCTTGTCCTGTTCAGCGGTGCTTGGCTTGGCGGTCCTTGCCCTGTTCAGCGGTGCTTGCCTTGGCGGTCCTTGCCCTGTTCAGCGGTCCTTGCCCTGTTCAGCGGTGCTTGCCTTGGCGGTCCTTGCCCTGTTCAGCAGTCCTTGCCCTGTTCAGCGGTGCTTGAGTTGGCGGTCCTTGCCCTGTTCAGCGGTCCTTGCCCTGTTCAGCGGTGCTTGAGTTGGCGCTCCTTCATTGCCCAGCTGGGCTGTGGCTGGCGCTCCTTCATTGGCCAGCTGGGCTGTGGCTGGCGGGGCCCTCCTGGGCAGCTGGGCTGTGGCTGGCGGGGCCCTCCTGGGCAGCTGGGCTGTGGCTGGCGGGGCCCTCCTGGGCAGCTGGGCTGTGGCTGGCGGGGCCCTCCTGCACACCGGGGATGGGGCTGGTGGGGCCCTCCTGGGCAGCTGGCCTGCTGCCGGACTTGTCGGGCGTGCTGCCCTTCCCACCCTTCCCTGGTCGTCTGTGGCCCTTTCCCACCTTTGGCGGTGTGCCAGGTGGCACCCCACTTCCAGCCGGAGCCAGGGTAGGGATTTTGGTCCCTGGTGTCCTTGGCCTCTCGCGGCGGGCACTGGTGATCTTTGGGTGTTTTTCCGGGGGTGGGCTGGCCGTGCCTTGGCTCCTACCAGAACTAGTTGCTCTTGAGGGTGGGGGACTCCACAGTCCTTGGACAACAGTCTTGATAGGTCCTGGTTTGGTGGTGGCTGAGGTGCTGATTGCAGTCTTATTCGATGGACGGGGTGGGGGAGTTGTTGGAAAGAGGTCAAGTTTGGAAAGGAAAATCAATTTGGAAAGAGAGGGACGGCTAGGTGTAGTGGGTATGGGAGTGGAGGAAGAGGATGTGGTTGTAGGAGTGTCAAGTCTGGTGTCTTTGGGTGCAGGTGCTTGGGCTTGAGGCTGTCGTGAGGTGGATGGCTGTTGGGTGGGTGGCTGCCTGCGTTTGTGTGGTTTGGAAGAGGGGGTGACAGACACACTGGGAGAGGACACAGGGGACGTGTAAATGGTAGTGGGGGTGGTGACTGCACGTGTGCGGAGTGTTCTGGTGGGTGTGCTGGTGATGGACGTAGTGGCTGAAGATGTTGTGCATGCAAGTGTGAGTGGAGACGTCACAGGGAGGGAGGAGGGAGACGAGGAAGAGGGGGACACAGTGGAGGCAGTAGGTGTTGGTGTGTCTGCATGTGGATGTTGCTTGTGTGAATGCTTGTGTGAAGTGTGGTGCTTATGTCTGGATGAACTTCCCTTGGGTGTTGAGGTGTGTGCAGGCTGGTCTGTAGATGTGTCTGGGATAGGCAGAGGTACAGGGGATTGGGTCTGGGTGGAGGAAGTTGGAGGGGGGAGGCTAGAGACAGGGACAATTGCTGCCGTCAGTGCTGAGGCCAGAGCGTTGAACGATCGCTGATGGGCAGCCTGACCCGAATGAATGCCCTCCAGGTATGCATTACTCCGGTGCACCTCCCTTTCTACACCCTGGATGGCATTCAAAAGGGTAGACTGCCCAACAATGATGGTCCTCAGGAGGTCAATGACCTCCTCACTGAGGGCAGCAGGGGTGACAGGGGCAGGACCTGAGGTGCCTGGGGCGAAGGAGATGCCCCCCTTCCTGGGTGAGCGGGCACGGGGCAAACGCTGAGGTCCTGCTGGGAGGGCGGTGCTGGTGCGCTGGGTGGCGGCTGTACCTGTTGCTGTGGGGGGCACGGATGTTGCCGCCACCACAAGGGAGCTCCCTTCAGAGGACGAGTCGCTGCCACTGACATCAGCACGAGTCCCCGCTGTGGAGCTCCCCTCGCCCTCCGTCCCACTGGTGTACGAAGAATCCGTTGCATGGCCCTCCAGGGCCATGTGGGATGCAGCTCCCTCGTGCTCTGATGCCACTTCTCCTCCGCCTGATGATGCTAATGCACACATGAACAAGAAGACCACAAAAAAGGGGAGGGGGAGAAAGAAAGACATGTTGAGTGCATGGATTACCGCTACCGTTGGTAGAGAGGACAGACACAGAAGCCCCCTGCACTACGCTGCGCACTTGGGGTCCACTACTCAATCAGTGGGACATGGCCTACAAGCCTATGGACGACAACTGCACACATAGATGACACAGGGCCATGAATAGCTGTACTTGGCACCCTATAGAGGTGGGGGGCGGGGGCACAGGGCCATGCCTTACGGAGGAGCCTAGCCTACAGAAATCGCCCTGGCCTAGAGATACCCACAGCCCACCTCCCCCACCCAGACACCTCCACTGCGCGCAAAGTCACCAGAATGAGAGTGTACTCACCCCCTTGTGTCTGCTGTGATGTCCTCACGCGCCCATCCAAATTGGGGTAGGCCACCGCCAGGATCCAGGACATCAGGGGGGTCAATTGACGACTGGCACCCCTCCTACGTTGGGAGGCCATCCCCAGCAGAGCCTCCGCCGTCTTCCTGCTCCCGCGTCGGATGTCCTCCCACCTCTTCCGGCAGTGGGTGCCCCGTCTGTTGTGGACCCCCAGGGTCCGGACGTCCTTGGCGATGGCACGCCAAATAGTGATTTTCTGGTGGGCGCTGACCTATGTGACATGTACAGGGGGAGAAAAAAAATCATCACCTTCTGCATGCTTGATGTGAGTGGCCCCCCATCCCCACCCTTGCCATGTGGCCAATGCTCTCATCTGTCGTCTGATGCATGCCTCAATCGCTCCCCTCCCCACCATCTTTCATCCACCCGACTCAACCCATGCATTGCCCACAAAGCATGGTCCCAGTGTACTTACCTGTTGGTCTGGAGGACCGTAGAGTAGCGCATACTGAGGGAGGACCCCATCCACGAGTTTCTCCAATTCTTCAGAAGTGAAGGCAGGGGCCCTTTCCCCAGTCGCAGCAGCCATTGTCTCTTCCAGACCGAGGTCACAGCAGCACTTGCAGTGTAGGTCCTCTCCTGTGGAAGATCAGGTATCGAGTGATTAAGCCGATAGAAAATGGCGGTCACGCCCGCGGCGGTGCGTACCGCAGTGGTGCGTACCGCGACCGCCGGCGCACTTCGTCATTGGCTCGTGAAACCCTTAGGATTCTATGTTAACCAATGCGGCATTGCGCCGCGGTCTTTGACCGCCTACCGCCACGGTGTGCCACGCCAGCGCATTGACCTCACATCCCATTGTCACACTTCACAGGTTAGGCAGCCGTCATTTCAAGGGCCCACATGGCTTAATTTCTACTGCGCCACACATACCTAGGCCTTTCCTCAACACTCATACAAACCATTCAATGCATAGTGAATCGTGTTGTGTGCAAGCTGTGGGAACGTACCTGTGGGTTGATTGACTCTGTGCTCGCTGTTGTCCTTCCTAGGCACCGTCCACTGGGCAATGCGAGGAGATGGGGGAATCTTCCTGTGTACAGACCGCTGGTAGACCTGTCGACAATGGAGGAAAGACATGTTATACTGACATACAGGCTTGACCGAGCCACTATACAGGAACTGTGTGCCCAGCTGGAGGCAGACCTGATGTCACCCATCCGCCAACCCACAGGGATCCCCCCTCTAGTGCAGGTGCTGTCAGTACTCCATTTCTTAGCAAGTGGGTCATTTCAAACAACAGTGGCCATATCATCAGGGATGTCTCAACCTATGTTTTCCAAGGTGTTGTCCAGAGTGTTGTCTGCCCTGCTGAAACACATGAGGAGCTACATCATTTTCCCTGAGGTGGGGGATTTGCCTACAGTGAAGGGTGATTTATATGCCCTTGGACATATCCCCAACATCATAGGTGCCATTGATGGGACACATGTGGCTTTGGTACCCCCCAGCAGGAGTGAACAGGTGTACAGGAACAGGAAAAGTTATCATTCAATGAATGTACAGATGGTCTGTTTGGCAGACCAGTACATCTCCCATGTTAATGCCAAGTTCCCTGGCTCAGTGCATGACGCCTACATCCTGCGGAATAGCAGCATCCCGTATGTGATGGGTCAACTCCAGAGGCACCGGGTGTGGCTATTAGGGGACTCTGGTTACCCCAACCTGTCCTGGCTACTGACCCCAGTGAGGAATCCCAGGACCAGGGCAGAGGAACGCTACAATGAGGCCAATGGGCGGACTAGGAGGGTGACCGAGCGAACCTTCGGCCTCCTGAAGGCCAGGTTCAGGTGCCTCCATATGACAGGTGGATCCCTAATGTACTCACCAAAGAAGGTGTGCCAGATCATCGTGGCCTGCTGTATGCTTCACAACCTGGCTTTGCGCCGCCAGGTGCCTTTTCTGCAGGAGGATGGTCCAGATGGTGGTGTTGTAGCAGCTGTGGAGCCTGTGGAGAGTGAAGAAGAGGAAGCCGGAGAGGACGACATAGACAACAGGAACACAGTAATAGAGCAATATTTTCAGTGACACACAGGTAAGAGTACACACCGGCATATTACATTTACTTAAAGACTCCTACCTCTCTACTGTCTGACTTTTTCCCCCAGTGTATGGTAACTGTGTTGTGACTTTCCCTTCTGTTTTCAGAGCTGTGGGCCCCACTGCGTGACATCTGCTTTGTTTCCCCATGGACTACAGCTGTGTGACAGCGGTTTGTTGGCATCACAATGTGAATAACAATTTTGGCACTGTCATGTCTAATACATTTGTTAAAATCTCAGACAGACTCCAGATTGTTTATGTGCAATAAGTGTGTTTATTCAAGTGCTCTAATGTGGATGGGTGGTTGCAAATCGGTGAGGGGTGATGGTGGAGGATTGTCCATGGCAGAGTCCAGACTATCAGGTTCACACGTGCATTGTCCAAATGCCTGTGGGAAGTGGAGCAGGGGCAGTTTAAGGTTGGACAGGGTGACAATGTGGGACAGTGGGATGACAATCAGGGCGGTATCCTTTGCTGGCGGGGGTCTTGACATGTTACTCTGTCTTCTTCCTGGATCTCAGGGCCCGCTTGCGGGGTGGTTCTCCTTCTGCAGGGGGTGGGGTTCTGGTGGCCTGTTGGTCTTCTGTCGGGGCCTCCTGTCCACTAGCTCCGGCGGAGGTGGTAGCCAGTTCTTGGTCCATGCTAGTGTCAGGGGCCCTTTGAGGTGCCATAGTGGTCCGCAATGTGGAGATTAACTCATTCAGGGCCACTACGATGGTACCCATGGTGGTACTGATGTTTCTCAGTTCCTCCCTGAACCCCATATACTGTTGCTCCTGCAGAAGCTGGATTTCCTGAAACCTGGCCAGGACCGTCGCCATCGTGTCCCAGGAGCGGTGGTATGCTCCCATGATGGAGGAGAGGGCCTCGTGGAGAGTGGGTTCCCTTGGCCTGTCCCCCCCCTGTCGCACAGCTGCCCTCCCAGTTCCCCTGTTTCCTTGGGCCTCCGTCCCCTGGACCGTGTGCCCACTACCACTGCCCCCAGGACCCTGTTGTTGTTGGGGTGGTGGGTTAGCCTGGGTTCCCTGTAGTGGTGGACACACCGCTGATTGACGTGTCCTGGGGACAGAGGTATGGGCCCGCTGGGTGGGTGCTGTGCTGGTGTTCCCAGAGGGGGGAAGGTCTGCTGTGGCCTGTGCCTGTCTGAGGGGAACCGACTGTCCCGAGGTCCCCGATGGACCGGGCTCGTCATCTAGATCCAGGGAGACAGAGCTGCTGTCATCACTGTGGGCCTCTTCTGGGGGTGGAGGGGACATTTGTGGACCCTCCTGCGCGGTGACCTGGCGTTCGGGTCCTGCAGGGGTATAAAAGTATGGTTATTGCTTCTGTGTGTGCCAATGGCGTGCAATGGGTGGGTGCCCGTGTACCCCAGTGCTGGCATTCCTTTGTGGGGGCTGTTGTGACGGTGTTTTGGGGGGGGGGGCGTGATGGGTATGTGCATTGGGCATGCTTTGGTGATGGGTGTCCATGCTTTGGGGCCGCATGCAGGGCTAAGTTTTGGGATGGGTGGGTTGTGATGGTGAGACATTTGCAAGGGATAGTTGTGATGGGGGTGAGGGTGAGGGTGGGGGTATGAGTTGGCATGCAGGTGGGGTGGGGGGGATGAAGTAGTGAAGATGGGACTCATTCCTCCAGCTACTCCTGCGAGGCCCTCAGGATGCAGGATGTTCAAGACCTGCTCCTCCCATGTTGTAAAATTTGGGGGAGGAGGTGGGGGTCCGCCGCCAGTCCGCTGTACCGCAATGTTGTGCCTTGATACCATGGAACGCACCTTCCCCCGTAGGTTGTTCCACCGCTTCCTGATGTCGTCCCGATTTCTTGGGTGCTGTCCCACAGCGTTGACCCTGTCGACTATTCTGCTAGATAGCTCCATCTTCCTGGCAATGGTGGTGTGCTGCACCTGTGTCCCGAACAGCTGGGGCTCTACTCGTACGATTTCCTCCACCATGACCCTGAGTTCAGCATCTGAGAACCTGGGGTGTCTTTGAGGTGCCATGGGGTGGTGAGGATGATGTGTGGGGTGGAGTGTGTAGTGATAGGTGGGGTGCTATTTAGTGTTGTGTTGTGTGAGGTGCGTGGAAGTTCTGTGGGTATTGGTATTGTGTGCCTGTGGATGCTTGGTAGTTGACTGTGGTGTCTCTCTCTCGCCTTCTCTCAGAATTTCTGGTCGTAGGGGTTTGTGGGTGATGTGGGTGTGTGGGTGTGTGGGAGTGGTGTGTGTATGTGTATCAGGTGTGTGTATTTTGAATAGTCCAATGTGGTAGTGTTTTGTATGAGTATGTGTATTTCGACCGCGGCGGTGTGTACCGCCAATAGAATACCGCGGTTGAAAGACCGCTGCGTGGATTCGTGGGTCGTAATGTCATGGGCGTATTTCTGTTGGCGTGAAGGTGGAGGTTTGGTCATCGCCAGTTTATCGCTGACCTTTGGTGTGGCGGACTTTTGTGGATGTCGGTATTTTGGCGGTTTGCCTGTTGTGGGTCAGAATGACCGTGGCTGTTTACCGCGACCGCGGCGGTGTTATGGCGGTCTTCTGTCTGGCGGTAAGCGCCTTTTACCGCCGAGGTTGGAATGACCGCCTATGATACACATTTTATTTTCATTGAAACTGCTATTTTTTATTTGCTGTTGTACATTGCTTTACACATACTTGTTGCTATATTGTAGAGTACGTTAATATGTTGTACAGCTTGTAAGGGATACACCACATCAACGCAAGAGTTCATGTGTTCAGATAGAAGATTGGCCAGATAAGCTAATTTGACTATTTGTATCTGCTAAGTGTAAATTGTGGACTGTGTGTGACATGTCTCCAATTTAGAAGGGAGTCACTTGCAAGAATATTGAAATCTATGAGTTGGAAAAGTGACAGTGAGTTTACTAGTCACTATTACAGCTGATATGATTTCAGCTATGATGTGCGTGGCTGCATACATGGTATGGCAGGCATTTAAATTGTTTATTATAAATTTGCATGCCCTGTTGCTTATTAACAGTTACAATTATTAGTCATATGACTTGGATGTTTCATTTTTAAATGGTCATCATTCAGGTATTATAGTATTGTGGCAAGTTGTCTGCATGTACTTATACTTACACAGAGGAATGGAAGGGTGGGACTATTCTATATGAGGTCTAATTATATTTTGAAGAGTGACTTGGTTCAACAGAAACGCATAGTAACGTTTATGTCAGTAAATGTATGTATGTGTAATATCAGATTTGAATATTCTATCCTTATTGGCTCTTATAGCATTTCATGATCATTAGCATGTAGTTTTGTTTGTGTTTATTACACTGTCATACCCTTCCATCATTGCTATGTGGCCTAGGCTTGTTCCTACTGTATGACTTCTGCATTAACCTATGTGAGCAGTGTGTGTCAATGTTTTTGATAAGGTGCGATGCAGCAAATCTAAGCAACTTATGGCATGTATGTACTCATATATTAACAATGATGGAGAAATTTTATAAATGTGGATGACGTGGCTTTAAATGTTGGAATGGCTAGTGTATACTTGTTATTTTTAATCAAACTCTTTCAGTGTAACACAGTCATTGATATTTTAGGGCCCATTCACATTTGTGGTCCTAATAAATTCAGCAGGACAAAATATATACTACCATGTAATCCCACCTTCACACACCGTTGCACACATAGAGGTTGTTCCTTTCATGTTGGCTTCTGAAGAATTGTGGAGCCCGTGTTTTTAAATTTGCTGCTACTTCAATTACGCTACCTGTGATTCTTGCAGCTCACACATTATGACAGGTTACAACACCTAGCAATGTGCTTTTTAACATCCTTCCATTTCTGAATCTTTGACATAATCACACATTTGGACACCACTGGCTACAGGTTTCTGCAAACTATGGATGAATCTACTTTCCTTACCATGAGTAGTAACCGCTCATTGATGAGACTGTGGTTGAATATGTAGGCATCATGGGCACTTCCAAAGTATTTTGCTAGAGGTTGATGAAGAGTCCCTGATGGGCCACTATTTCCTGGACATTGATAGATTACTGATGTTTGCAGTTCTTGTAGATGTGTGCAGGGGGCGCACAAAGTGTGCAGGTGTGCAATCAATGGTACTAAGCAAATAGGGGAAACCTTCTATGTTGTAGAACCCTTGCTTAATCTCCAGATGCTATTCATTGGTTTTGGGGAACAGTAGATACTGTGGGATCAATTTGAGAATAGCATCCAGGACAGGAAGAAAGGTAAATATTGCTCCCTCAATATCTTTGGCAGTAGTTTGGAATGATCCAGAGGCCAAGATGTGCAGCACAGTCATCAATTTGACATGTGCAGAAATGTTATGGGCTTCTTGTAGCTGCTGTCTGAAGACGTTTCCCTGTCTTCTGCAGCAAGTCCATGATGGACTCTCTCTTCAGCTTGTAAAACCGGATGACCTCCTCCTCTCTGAGGACAATGAGAAATGCTGGCACACCTTCTCTCTCCTCCTTTGCAGCCTATGTGGTGGTGCTGGGCTCCTCACTACCCGTAGTTGCCAAATGGCAACCACCATGAAGTAGTTGAGCTTGCCAAAGTGTTTTTGATGGTCAGGTTTTCATGCCTCAGCCACTGTATAATTTCCTCTGCCTGGTTTGCTGATGCCCAGCAATTTTAGTCCCTTTCAGGCTTTTCATTGCACTTCCTTGAGATGCCTGGCACAGTGGTAAACCCATAAATAGCACTGCATTAGAGTGCATCAGATTTTTTGTGGGGGTAACACCTTCATTGCATATATTAAATGTTGCATCACACATCTGCATTAAGAGCAGCTTTTGCTCCATGCAACACTTGAAAACCAACACATTTTAGCAAATGCATCATTTTATAAATGTGACTTAATGCTTGTATCACCGTTGCATCACAATTTGCCGTTCAACTCCGGCACAAGCTTCTCATAAATATGCCCCTTAATTTATGTCTCACAGCCCCTGCTCAAATTCCTGGTTTGGTGCTCATCAGAAAATCATAGTACGTATTGTTGGATATTTTTTTTTTTTTGCTGTCTCAATTTCTTGTTGGTAGAGAAATGGGAAATATTTTTGATATTATATCCTATTCATACTGTTCACACAGTTCCTGACATTTTGCACCAGGACTGAGGTGTAAAAGGTTGTAACCACTCCACTACTCTAGATTTCTACTGTTCCTGTTTTGCTGTGTATTCTTCAATAAGTGTTCTTGCCTACTTGACCCTCATTTGTTCTTTTGCAGCATTTCATAGTAAAAGTGTATACTTGTCATAGATCTGTCAATGAACTTATTCAAAAGGAAAGTGATGCAAGATTTAACATAGAGTATAGAGGATTGGGTAGTCGGTCAGAGAAGGCATCATAAGAGAAGAGAATGTAGGAAAGCTGTTTTAAATCATGTTCCCTCTTTCAAAGTTGACGGAACAATATACTGTACACGCAGATCAAAATCCGAATGTTTGCTAATTTTTTAGCACTAGAAAGTATGTAATAATAACTAATCTTGAATTCTGCTGAATTAAGCTATATCGAAATTTACATTTTTACATCTTTATTGAAATAATGCCTCAGATTTGATTTCGTAGGTGCCATCTCCTCATCAACAACTAAAAGGATGTCCGCCTGATGGGGAACTGAAAGCTATGCTTAAATTACCCTGTCGGCATGGCATTACTGGGCAAAGAAATTTAGTAATGAATTTATTATCCTAAGTAGGGAAGGGCTAATGTCATTCTAATGGACTGATATCTCACCAGTCAAGGATAGGGGCAGGCAGAACTTGGGGAGTTTCACTGCACAGAATTTCGCAGGGTTACAGAAAAACTCTCTGGAATTCCGCTAATGGGAGCAAAATATGCAACTAGCACTGCAATTAAACAAGTAGTATGAGCACTGCGAACGGCTCCATGCATTGCGCAAAAGTGCGCTGCCATTGGAGTTGATTTTCCTGTTGCAGAAGTGAAAAATGTATCTGAGCGGCAGCAAATCTACTCTAATGGCAGCACTCAGACCTTGACTGCTGATAGCGCGTCCAGCCCTTATAAATTACCTATACTTGGACACGCTGGAGTCGGGTCAGTCAAATCAGTAATCAATAACCATTGTAATCAATTCCCAATACTCAATTAATAGACCAGATAATACATTAGGAATCAATAACAATCAGTATTTTTACGCACAATGACCTTTCAGTCATGGATAACCACAACAGTTTATTAAACGTTAATTAGTTTATTTTCCCTATATTAACAAAGCTAACACAATATATATGAGTCTCAAAATCAAATGATATATGTATACGAACATTACTAGCTGTCCATAACGACGGAAGAAAGGCAATCTACGCAAAATCTGCATTATAATGCACTCGGTTATAACAATGCAAATCACTAATATAAGTAACTGAATTTGACTAATTGCATACATCGGTCAGCATAACAAGATTTCAATTTAGCATGGTGCATCAGATGAATACCTCAACTAACCTCTAATTAGCATTGGCATGTGGGGCTTCATGCAAAACGAATTTAGTCAACACTAATTTAGAAAACTTCTAGCTTGGGCCCCATCAAAAAAGCAATTGGTACCTTAAAAGGAAAACACAATGCATAATACAATTATCCTTTCATAATTACCAAATACAATCAGCATTCAAGAAAATCTTCGTCCTTCAGGTACCGGTTCGAACAGCATGGGCAGATTTCAAGGGGGCAAAGTTAAGGGTAAGTTTCCTTGTGGCAGCAAGGAAAATAGGGTGAAAGTTACTGCATGGGCAATGCGGGGCAAGATTAAAGTTAAAGTCTCTAGGGTTAGAATTCTTAAAGTCTATTTCTCTGGAATAGAGAAAAGGGCATCAAGATGTCATCTAAGATGGCGTCTGGCATTTGGCTTCAAAAATGGCATCAAGGAAAATGGCTGACTTCTCTTTGTCCAGTGGGTTTAAGTAAGAAACATTCCAAATTCTTCAGGGTCTTCCATTGGATGGTTCATAGGGTGGCTTCAATTTGACCAATGAATAGTGTCTTTCTCCTAGTACTCATTTTTGCATACATTGTCCTTGGAGCCTTGGAACACAAGTTGCAACAAAGTTTGCCAATTAATTTTATCTTAGTGCCTTTATTGTTTGCACCTGCAGAAACTGACCTTGCTTCAAAGAGGATGAAACCAGCCTAGCACGAAACCTTGAGATAAGTGTATTAGTCGTGTCTACTGGAAAAATACAGCCTTAAAGTAAAATAATATGTCTTTGTTAATGCAAGTGAAAACCACGCAGTTAAATTTGAGACCAGGCAACTAGGCCAAAGCCTCTGCTAAATTTAAGCTAAGCACATAACAGTTTCAACAAGAAAATCATAGAATACATTTGCAATTATGACGGATTACTACATTTGTCAATTCTTCATGATTAATTAAGCTCGTTTATAATAATGGCGAACTACCCCGTGGGCACAATTTGCCAAGTACATTATTTTCTTTGCTAAAATCACACTACCTTATACGATTTTGGTTACATGACATATGAATATTTGTTAGTCTTTTCTTTTTTCAGCTTCATCAATCCCTCCTCTGATGACTAATTATGTCATCACATCAAATCTTCCATCACAAATTTTATTTCATTAAAATTCTGTTTTAGTAATTTGGCACTTCAGTCAATTCCCTCTTCCTTTTTGTTCCCTTTGATTTTTCTCTGTATATTTCTATCATTTTATTTTGTTCTCTCTCTTCTCTTCTCCTTTTGTTTCTTCTTTTCAATATTTTAATAGCTTTCCAAATTCCCCAAATACCTAATAAGCAAATTAATGTTATTAATATTCCTTTTACTATTTTCAATAATAGTCCATTCCAAATGTTGCTGAGCCTATTTCCCACAGAAGCAAATTATTTTCCAACCTTCTCCCATACTCCTGGTTCTTTCAATTCTTTCAAATCTGTACTCTCGTTAGTTAAATTTGTAAGCATTTTTCTAATTTGCCCGCTGTTATCCGGAATATAAGAAGAACAGTGACGTGCACTAAGCATTTTGCAAACACCGCCATCCTTTGCTAAAAGAATGTCTAAAGCAAGCCGATTTTGAAGAGTCATAGCTCTTTCTGCAGCAAGTTCAGCATCCATCAGGATTATAGCTCCTGAGAATTTTGTCAACATGTTATCCACAATAGTAGACAACCTTCGTATTTTAATTGAATTCAATATGACTCCTATAGAAGGAATCATTGCTCCAAATATATCTCCTACCACACCAGAAGCTGTCTCCCTTTTATGAACATGATGTGATTCGGACAGCTTTGGTAAATTCTTTAAGTCGTCCAATTGATAAATCTTTGGAAATACTATTCCCAAATAACATCTCCCATACCATCCTTTAGGAAGACGATAATAGGCGTTAAGTCCACAGATATAATATACTCCTGGAATAGCTGGATCTAGGACATTTAACATGAACGTCCATTTAGCTTGAAACAAAAACGTATGTTTACATTCACTCGTTCCCACAAAGATTGTGTCATAATGTGATTTAGGTCTATGTACACAAAGCCTCCCTACGTGTATTGCATCTAAAGCTAGTTTCCCTTGTGTCTTTAACGCAGCAAAAGCATAGTTATCTACAGATGTCCTTTTGTGTAATTCCCTTTCTAATTTCTCCTTCCCCACTTTCCTCCTATCGTCAGTATGATCTAAAAAACTTTTCTCTATCGGTGAAAGCAAGCATGTAAGGTTTTCTCTGTGAGCGCAAGCTGTGGAAAAAGGTGACAATGGCTCAAGAAAACCCCTAACTAACTTTATATAATAATCTCTTGCTACTTTACTCAGGTACTCAATTATGGGGACATATGAAAATACAACATCATGATTGGAATAAAAGTAGTGAATTTACTCCTGGCCATAAAATCTGGTTAGTAATAAACTACATGAAATTCCATACGTAAGAGGCATGCTATGATATGTCACTCCTTCTATTACTGAGGTAGGTATTTGTGTGCACCCATAACAATCTTTCGCTTCCATTGTCTCGACATACTCATTCAGCAAGCGATAGAAAACGTTAGAGGATAATTCTTTCTTGTCGTGTAAGTATTTCTCATCTTGTTCGAGCTTCTGCAAAGGAGTTAATTCAGTAGTAGGTTTAGAAGTAGAAGCATCATTTGCATCTCTCTCATTCTCTCCATGCATTCCAAGAACTATTGCTATAATGATTAGTACACATGCAGTTATTAGACCTATACACATGTATTTACAACACTTCATTTTATGTCCCTTTGTAGTACTGCTTGGCATGATCTATATAGAATCAGAAAGTTGAAGACACTTTATCAAATCAAATTTGCAGATATATATATATAAAGCTGAACGAGTTAAATGTTCACACAGTTTTCTTTAGCAGCTTAGTCTCTTATCCGTTTAGCAGCTTTTGTCTCAAGATCGGTTTCAAAGTCAATCAAGTTAGCAATGTCTTATCCGGTTCAAAAGTCAATCAGGTTGTCAATGTCTTATTCGGTAATGTTCATGGAATTTCACTTTTCAGGTACCAAAGTGTTGTTCTGCTGCTTCGTTCTCAAGACTGAGAGATAGGAATTCATCTGACCAATCGTTAGTGGCTATGTGTGCCCACTCCGGACCAGAATATCTTCTGCTCCGTATTCTTTTCCTTTTCAATTTTGCATCTCCTTTTGATTCTCTCTCGCTGGTGCCTTGTTCCTTGGCTGGGTCTTTCTCTTCACTTGGTGTTGTTATTGCGACAGACACTTCTTTTCTTTTCTCTTTCAACTTTGGCCCTTCACTTTCGTTTAATATTTCTTTAGTCCTTAATTTCACTGGTGATATGCTTTGTCTCCGTTTCGCACTGTTTTCACCTGATGGACCTGCAACCGGTTCTGGAAGAGTTTGAACAATTTCACTCTGTCCTGTCTTGTCTTCTCCCCCTAGGAGGTCAATCAGGTTTTCTTTTTCTTTTCCTGTATCGTCTGATTCTGGGAAAGCCCTCCTCTGATCAGGCTCTCCTGCTCCTTCACCTGTTGCAGGCTCTTTGTCACCTTCGGGATCTTCGTCACTTCCTGAGGCTTCTCCTCGGTTCTCCTCAAATGGATCAGCTGTTTCTTCCTCAGAAAATATTTCCCCTTCCTCTATTTCTGCTTGTTCGCCCTCAGGTTCTCTTTGTCCTGTCTCGGTGCCTGGTACTTTCTTGTCCGTTACTGGTGATTTCAGCGCTTCAACTTCCTCTTCTGTGGGGCAAGTCACCCTTTTCGTGTGACTGGCGTGAATCCAGGTGGGAAGTCCTGCACACTTCACAGCGGTGGTAGTTGTCAAAATCACTCGGAAAGGTACTTTCCAACGGGGTTCCAGACACTACTTTCTCACTTGTTTCTTTATCATGACCCAGTCACCTGCTTTCAGGGCGTGTCCTGGACCTTGGATCGGTGGCAAGGTGGTTGCCTCCACCTGGTGAGAACAAGAGCGGACCACATCAGCTAGACCTTTGCAGTAGTCCAATACCATATCATCTGTAATATTTACAAGAGCATTTGCAGGGACTGCTGGAAGTCTCATGGCTCTGCCCATGAGAATCCCATGCGGTGATAGTCCAGTCTTTCTATCAGGGGTGTTTCTCATTGACATTAACACCAAGGGCAATGCGTCAGGCCATTTCAAGTTTGTTGATGCACATATTTTCGCCATCCTCGATTTCAATGTGCCATTCATTTTCTCCACTAGTCCTGATGCTTCAGGACGGTAGCTACAATGCAACTTTTGTTCAATGTTCAATGCTGCACACAGTAATTTGATTACTTTGTTATTGAAGTGACTTCCCCTATCTGATTCTAAAGAGATCGGGAATCCGAAACGTGGTATTAATTCTCTCAAGAGTAGTTTTGCAACAGTAAGGCTGTCATTTCTACGTGTGGGGTATGCTTCAATCCAGTGACTAAAAATGCACACAATCACCAACACATATTTCAAGCCTCCATGCACAGGCATCTCAATAAAGTCCATTTGCATCCTGCTGAATGGCCCACCTGCTCTTCCAATGTGGCTCAAATTTACTACTGTTCCCTTCCCTGCGTTCATTTGTTGGCAAATGACGCAGCAATGGCAAACTGCTTCAGCAACTTAACAGAATTTGGGATTAAACCAATCGATTTTGAATAATCTAATCATGGCATCCCTTCCAAGGTGGGCTTGTCCATGATACAATCTGGCTAACTGTGTCAAAAGACTGTCTGGCAGAACCAATCTCCCTTCACTTGAAACCCACAAATCATCTGGTTTCTTTACGCATTGTAATTTGCTCCATGAGAGTTTCTTATCTTTACTGTTAGAAATGGGGTCTTTGGTTGACAGTCAGGTTACCCCCTGTTCTAGCAAGGACCCTCACTCTAGTCAGGGTAAAAGAGAATCACCCTCAGCTAACACCTGCTTACCCCCTTGGTAGCTTGGCAGAGCAGTAGGCTTAACCTCAGAGTGCTAGGTGTATTTGTACCAACACACACAGTAACTTAATGTAAAACACTACAAAATGACATAACACCAGTTTAGAACAATAGGAAATATTTATCTAAACAAAACAAGACCAAAACAACAAACATCCAACATACACAAGTCAAGTTATGAATTTTTTAAGATTAAACTCAAAAATAGCGCTTAGAAACAAAAATGCTTCGATGAGATGTTAACACGGTGTTGTGATGGAGTCGTTCCTAACAAGCCGACACCAGCGGCGCCGGACACGGAGTCGTGTAGACCCCCAAGTACAGTACCTTTGGTGAAGAGTGAAAACAAGCCGATGCGTGAAGTCGGCGATTGCGGCATCTGTGCGAAACGTTGAATCCATGCACTTCGAGCGCCGTCGATCACGACGTGGTGCAGCGACTTCCACGGAGTCGCGGACTTCAGCGGGGCTGCAGTGGCATCGGGCCTGCGAAGAGCGTCGTGTTCCAGCGAAGGTCACGGCATCGGGTTAGGCGGCGTCACCGGATTCAGCAGCGGCGTCGGTCCGGAGTCGTCCGGAGTCGATTTCCTTGGATTTCCACCAGCTTTCCTTTCAAGGGCCCAGGGACTGGATAGGGCACCACTTGTCAGAGCAGGAGTCCCTCCAGAGACTCCAGGTGCTGGCAGAAAGAAGTCTTTGCTGTCCCTGAGACTTCAAACAACAGGAGGCAAGTTCTAAATCAAGCCCTTGGAGATTTCTTCACAAGATGGAAGGCACACAAAGTCCAGTCTTTGCCCTCTTACTCTGGCAGAAGCAGCACTGCAGGAAAGATCCACAAAGCACAGTCAAAGGCAGGGCAGCACTTCTTCCTCAGCTATCAGCTCTTCTCCAGGCAGAGGTTCCTCTTGGTTCCAGAAGTGTTTCTAAAGTCTGTAGATTTGGGTGCCCTTCTTATACCCATTTTAGTCTTTGAAGTCACCTTTCTTCAAAGGGGACTCACACCTACTTGTGAAATCCCGCCTTGCCCAGGCAAGGCCTCAGGCACACACCAGGGGGTTGGAGTCTGCATTGTCAGAGGCAGGCACAATCCTTTCAGAAGAGAGTGACCACTCCACCCCTCCCTCCTAGCAGAGATGGCTAATCAGGGAATGCAAGTTACACCCCAGCTCCCTTTGTGTCACTGTCTAGTGTGAGGTGAAAAACAACCCAACTGTCAAACTGACCCAGACAGTGAATCCACAAACACGGCAGAGTCACAGAATGGTTTAAGCAAGAAAATGCTCACTTTCTAAAAGTGTCATTTTCAAAAGCACAATCTTAAAATCAACTTTACTAAAAGATGTATTTTTAAATTGTGAGTTCAGGGACCCCAAACTCCACATGTCCATCTACTCTCTAGGGGAATCTACACTTTAATCATATTTAAAGGTAGCCCCCATATTATCCTATGAGAGAGACAGACCTTGCAACAGTGAAAAACAAAGTTGGCAGTATTTCACTGTCAGGACATATAAACCACATTACTATGTGGTTCATTCCGACCCTGGCGGTCGAAGACCGCCAGGGCCGCGGATGACGGAAGCATCGCCAACAGGCTGGCGGTGCTTCCCTGCCCATTCTGACCGCGGCGGTAAAGCCGCGGTCAGAAAACCGGGTCCGGCGGTTTCCCGCCGGATTTCCCCCGGCTGGGCGAATCCGCCATGGCCGCGCTGCAAGCAGCGCCGCCATGGGGATTCTGACCCCCTTCCCGCCGGCGTGTTTCTGGCGGTTTTTACCGCCAGGAACAGGCTGGCGGGAACGGGTGTCCTGGGGGCCCCTGGGGGCCCCTGCACTGCCCATGCCACTGGCCTCCCTAACAGGGCCCCAGCCTGCTTTTCACTGTCTGCCTAGCATTCGGAGCCGGCTTCAGTGTTGCAGGCCGCCTTCCCGCTGGGCCGGCGGGCGCTAACAATGTTAGCGCCCGCCGGCCCAGCGGGAAGGTCGGAATGGCCCCAGCGGTCTTTCGACCGCGGAGCGGCCATATGGTGGTTCCCACCAGGCGGGCGGCGACCGCCGCCCGCCAGGGTCAGAATGACCCCCTATATGTCCTACCTTATCCATACACTGCACCCTGCCCTTGGGGCTACCTAAGGCCTACCTTAGGGGTGCCTTTCATGTAAGAACAGGGAAGGTTTAGGCCTGGCAAGTGGGTACACTTGCCAAGTCGAATTTACAGTGTAAAAATACACACACAGACACTGCAGTGGCAGGTCTGAGACAGGATTACAGGGTTACTTATGTGGGTGGCACAACCAGTGCTGCAGGCCCACTAGTAACATTTGATTTACAGGCCCTGGGCACCTCTAGTGCACTTTACTAGGGACTTAACAGTAAAACAAATATGCCAATCATGGAGAACCAATTACGTACACATTTTAAACAGGAGCGCTTGCACTTTAGCACTGGTTAGCAGTGGTAAAGTGCCCAGAGTAACAAAAACAGCAAAATCAGAGTCCAGCACACATCAACAACCTGGGGAACAGAGGCAAAAAGTTAAGGGAGACCACGCCAAGGATGAAAAGTCTAACAGCAGGAATATTTGCTTCAGTGAGCATTGGATAAAGAGTAATCAGGGGATACTCTTCATCGACAGTTTCCACTTCGTCCCCTCCTAAACTGTCCTCTTCTTCCTCATCACTGTTTGTCTGAATTTTAATTCCATAATTCGAACACATAATCGAGCATCCCAATTTGCATAGTAAATCTTTCCCTAATAGGGATATCGGACTCGAGTCACACACCACAAATTTATGTGACCCTTGATAATTTCCAATCCTGACTTGCACTGGATCTGTGATTGGGTTTGTCAAATACCTATTTGCTACTCCCACTACTTGAACCGTTCTCCCTGAAAGTGGCAAATTTGGTACTTCGATACTTCTGACTGTAGAGCATGTAGCTCCTGTGTCAACCAAGAACGAAATGCTGTGACCCATGACTCTTCCTTCCACATAAGGACCCTTTTGATCAACTTCCAAAGATGCTGCAAGCATACAATTTCCCTCCTCATCTGAACTTTCACTCTCCCACGCATCGTTTATTCCATTCTCACTGTGTAACGGGAATTGGTGTACTGTGTCATTTTGGTTCATACCTTGACCCTCGACCTGTTGAGGAAGCATTACTTGTTGCTGATTCATTGGTGCTAAGGGTATTTGCATTTGCTGATTAGGTACCATAGGAAACTGCTGTTGCATTGGCTACAACTGTGCTATTTGTGCACGGGGCATTTGCACCTGCTGTGGTTGTACGGGTTGTAAACCCTGCATCTGATTTACATTATTTAGAAAATTTGAATTTGGACCTCTCAATTTCAGTCCTCTCATATTCTGAACTGCATTCACATCATTGTTTTGCTGACCTACACCTTCCTGCACCATCAGTGGTCACTCCCGTTTCCAATGCCCGATGATTCCGCACGTGTGACATGGCATCACCTTCTTCATTGCCTGTATACCGTTTGGAATCACAACAGTATTTAAATCAGGACCATTATTGAGAAAACCTCCTCGGTCTCTGCCTCTCATCTGTGGCAGGAACATAGCATTTCCTGCTGTTGCAGCTGCGGCAATTGTTGTTGAAAACCTTGCAAACCTGTCTGAGCTGCTCTAAGCTGCATTACCATCAACTTTTTCTGTTTCGTCTCAATCTCATCACTGCAGTATTTTGCATAATTCAACACCTCATCGATCGACTTTGACTGCCAACAAATCAAATGCATTTTAATCATCTGGCTAATCTCGGGTCTCAACCCTTCCACAAATCTGAACACAAAATGGAGCATGTCCTTTGGCTCAATCGTTTCCGTGCCACTATAATTTTTAAACACTTTCAACAATCTCTCATAGTATGCATGTATCGACTCTTTAACTTCTTGTGCTGTTCTGTCAATCCTCTGCCAATCCACATTTTGCGACGCAACCTTTGTTTTCAAGTGCTCAATCATCTTATGAAATAAACTCATTACCGTAGGTTATGGTGCACCTGTCTCCCTATCTCTTTCTGGTTCACTTGTTGGCCAACCTACAGCCCTTTTACAATCTTCCCACAAATCTGCCGGAATCACAATTTCCACTAATAGTACCACTAAATTCAAAAACAGAAACATTACAGAAACCATCAGTAGCGGTCGATGTAAGTGCTACATTGATGGGACTGAACGTGCAACAGTTAACACAGTGGTTGAACAGCCTGAACTCCCCACAGAGTACACCCAGCGGGAAGGGAGAAGAATATTTGAATAAAATAAGATTGGGCATGGAAGCAGATGAACTAGTAGAGGGAACGATGGGTTTGAACAGGTTAGAATCATACACAGAAGAAGAGCTGAGATACATGTGCCCTACAATTACATGAAAAGTAAGCAACATACATAAGAAGTTACAAGACATTGCAGACAGAAACAAAGTCGACATAGGTAAAACAAAACACTTGAGCAGAAGTTACAGGCTAGACTTTGAGGCAAAAGATTTTGAACACATGAGATCTGCAGGAATGAAAACACACCTTAAAGAGATACTGCAAAGCGCGCAGGTTTGGAGATGTCTAGACGAATGGGAGAGCAGATGGGTTAAGAAAAAGGATAAGGAGAAAGAAAGTACCCCAGATCGGAATGAAAAAGTACAACAGAGTGATGACCTGATAACCAGTGCCCAGGCAAGGCCTCAGACACACACCAGGGGGTTGGAGTCTGCATTGTCAGAGGCAGGCACAATCCTTTCAGATGAGAGTGACCACTCCACCCCTCCCTCCTAGCAGAGATGGCTAATCAGGGAATGCAGGTTACACCCCAGCTCCCTTTGTGTCACTGTCTAGTGTGAGGTGAAAAACAACCCAACTGTCAAACTGACCCAGACAGTGAATCCACAAACACGGCAGAGTCACAGAATGGTTTAAGCAAGAAAATGCTCACTTTCTAAAAGTGTCATTTTCAAAAGCACAATCTTAAAATCAACTTTACTAAAAGACGTATTTTTAAATTGTGAGTTCAGGGACCCCAAACTCCACATGTCCATCTACTCTCTAGGGGAATCTACACTTTAATCATATTTAAAGGTAGCCCCCATATTATCCTATGAGAGAGACAGACCTTGCAACAGTGAAAAACAAAGTTGGCAGTAATTCACTGTCAGGACATATAAACCACATTACTATGTGGTTCATTCCGACCCTGGCGGTCAAAGACCGCCAGGGCCGCGGATGACGGCAGCATCGCCAACAGGCTGGCGGTGCTTCCCTGCCCATTCTGACCGCGGCGGTAAAGCCGCGGTCAGAAAACCGGGTCCGGCAGTTTCCCGCCGGATTTCCCCCGGCTGGGCGAATCCGCCATGGCCGCGCTGCAAGCAGCGCCGCCATGGGGATTCTGACCCCCTTCCCGCCGGCCTGTTTCTGGCAGTTTTTACCGCCAGGAACAGGCTGGCGGGAACGGGTGTCGTCGGGGCCCCTGGGGGCCCCTGCACTGCCCATGCCACTGGCCTCCCTAACAGGGCCCCAGCCTGCTTTTCACTGTCTGCCTAGCATTCGGAGCCGGCTTCAGTGTTGCAGGCCGCCTTCCCGCTGGGCCGGCGGGCGCTAACAATGTTAGCGCCCGCCAGCCCAGCGGGAAGGTCGGATTGGCCCCAGCGGTCTTTCGATCGCGGAGCGGCCATATGGTGGTTCCCGCCAGGCGGGCGGCGACCGCCGCCCGCCAGGGTCAGAATGACCCCCTATATGTCCTACCTTATCCATACACTGCACCCTGCCCTTGGGGCTACCTAGGGCCTACCTTAGGGGCGCCTTACATGTAAGAACAGGGAAGGTTTAGGCCTGGCAAGTGGGTAGACTTGCCAAGTCGAATTTACAGTGTAAAAATACACACACAGACACTGCAGTGGCAGGTCTGAGACAGGATTACAGGGTTACTTATGTGGGTGGCACAACCAGTGCTGCAGGCCCACTAGTAACATTTGATTTACAGGCCCTGGGCACCTCTAGTGCACTTTACTAGGGACTTAACAGTAAAACAAATATGCCAATCATGGAGAACCAATTACGTACACATTTTAAACAGGAGCACTTGCACTTTAGCACTGGTTAGCAGTGGTAAAGTGCCCAGAGTAACAAAAACAGCAAAATCAGAGTCCAGCACACATCAACAACCTGGGGAACAGAGGCAAAAAGTTAAGGGAGACCACACCAAGGATGAAAAGTCTAACAGCAGGAATATTTGCTTCAGTGAGCATTGGATAAAGAGTAATCAGGGGATACTCTTCATCGACAGTTTCCACTTCGTCCCCTCCTAAACTGTCCTCTTCTTCCTCATCACTGTTTGTCTGAATTTTAATTCCATAATTCGAACACATAATCGAGCATCCCAATTTGCATAGTAAATCTTTCCCTAATAGGGATATCGGACTCGAGTCACACACCACAAATTTATGTGACCCTTGATAATTTCCAATCCTGACTTGCACTGGATCTGTGATTGGGTTTGTCAAATACCTATTTGCTACTCCCACTACTTGAACCGTTCTCCCTGAAAGTGGCAAATTTGGTACTTCAATACTTCTGACTGTAGAGCATGTAGCTCCTGTGTCAACCAAGAACGAAACGCTGTGACCTATGACTCTTCCTTCCACATAAGGACCCTTTTGATCAACTTCCAAAGATGCTGCAAGCATACAATTTCCCTCCTCATCTGAACTTTCACTCTCCCATGCATCGTTTATTCCATTCTCACTGTGTAACGGGAATTGGTGTACTGTGTCATTTTGGTTCATACCTTGACCCTCGACCTGTTGAGGAAGCATTACTTGTTGCTGATTCATTGGTGCTAAGGGTATTTGCATTTGCTGATTAGGTACCATAGGAAACTGCTGTTGCATTGGCTACAACTGTGCTATTTGTGCACGGGGCATTTGCACCTGCTGTGGTTGTACGGGTTGTAAACCCTGCATCTGATTTACATTATTTAGAAAATTTGGATTTGGACCTCTCAATTTCAGTCCTCTCATATTCTGAACTGCATTCACATCATTGTTTTGCTGACCTACACCTTCCTGCACCATCAGTGGTCACTCCCGTTTCCAATGCCCGATGATTCCGCACGTGTGACATGGCATCACCTTCTTCATTGCCTGTATACCGTTTGGAATCACAACAGTATTTAAATCAGGACCATTATTGACAAAACCTCCTCGGTCTCTGCCTCTCATCTGTGGCTGGAACGTAGCATTTTCCTGCTGTTGCAGCTGCGGCAATTGTTGTTGAAAACCTTGCAAACCTGTCTGAGCTGCTCTAAGCTGCATTACCATCACTTTTTCATTCAACTTTTTCTGTTTCATCTCAATCTCATCACTGCAGTATTTTGCATAATTCAACACCTCATCGATCGACTTTGACTGCCAACAAATCAAATGCATTTTAATCATCTGGCTAATCTCGGGTCTCAACTCTTCCACAAATCTGAACACAAAATGGAGCATGTCCTTTGGCTCAATCGTTTCCGTGCCACTATAATTTTTAAACACTTTCAACAATCTCTCATAGTATGCATGTATCGACTCTTTAACTTCTTGTGCTGTTCTGTCAATCCTCTGCCAATCCACATTTTTCGACGCAACCTTTGTTTTCAAGTGCTCAATCATCTTATGAAATAAACTCATTACCGTAGGTTATGGTGCACTTGTCTCCCTATCTCTTTCTGGTTCACTTGTTGGCCAACCTACAGCCCTTTTACAATCTTCCCACAAATCTGCCCGAATCACAATTTCGAATAAAGTATTCAGGTCTTCCCAAAGACATTTGCGAGTTAAACAATGCTGTCTGTTTGTTGATACCATTCGATCGTTTTTTCTCTTAATTTAGGGAAATCATCCGTAAAGGATTGAATATCACACCTGTGCCATGGTACATGGACAAGCTTTCCCCCTGCTGTTTCTCTCATTGGTAACATGGTTATCAGGTCATCACTCTGTTGTACTTTTTCATTTCGATCTGGGGTACTTTCTTTCTCCTTATCCTTTTTCTTAACCCATCTGCTCTCCCATTCGTCTAGACATCTCCAAACCTGCGCGCTTTGCAGTATCTCTTTAAGGTGTGTTTTCATTCCTGCAGATCTCATGTGTTCAAAATCTTTTGCCTCAAAGTCTAGCCTGTAACTTCTGCTCAAGTGTTTTGTTTTACCTATGTCGACTTTGTTTCTGTCTGCAATGTCTTGTAACTTCTTATATATGTTGCTTACTTTTCTTGTAATTGTAGGGCACATGTATCTCAGCTCTTCTTCTGTGTATGATTCTAACCTGTTCAAACCCATCGTTCCCTCTACTAGTTCATCTGCTTCCATGCCCAATCTTATTTTATTCAAATATTCTTCTCCCTTCCCGCTGGGTGTACTCTGTGGGGAGTTCAGGCTGTTCAACCACTGTGTTAACTGTTGCACGTTCAGTCCCATCAATGTAGCACTTACATCGACCGCTACTGATGGTTTCTGTAATGTTTCTGTTTTTGAATTTAGTGGTACTATTAGTGGTGGACCTGACCTTACCACAGTTGACGGAGCACAAGCTGGAATTGGACTAAATTCCAACAAGGACCCAGATCTATTTAGCTGTGTGCCTACCGGAGTCGTTTCTTGGGTATTTTCTATGCATCTCCTTCCTGCCTCATTTTGTGTCATTACCCCTTGGTCGCATACATTTGGGTTTGCCTGTATATACAACGGCACTGGCGGACCTACAGTGATAGGCAGAGATATTGCATCTGTATTCTGTCTGTTCCCCGAATCCTGAGGCATGTTAATTCCCACATTATGGTTCATCATTTCTGGCATACCTAACTGGCTCTCTGTTATTCGAGTGTACCTCAGCACTTCTTGTATCTGCTTTTGAGGCATCAAAACTTGTGTTGACTCAGCTTGAATAAATGTCGGTCTTTGATTATTCTGTTCTCCATGCGTTATTAAATTAGAAGTCATTTCCAGATAATGCTCATCACAGTAGCGCCTTTGAACCTGCGGCTGATAATCATTGACAGGTTTCAATTTAGGCACGTCAGGATATATTCTCTGAACTTGTGGTATTTGTGGTGTAATTGGCATATCGGAACTGCTCTGCCTCTGTGATATTCTCAAATTCGGTGTCACATTACCTTGTATTGGTTCCGGAGGGGCAGTACTAGTGCTTGAGCCATTTTCGCTTTCCACATATGGTGGCGGGCGATCGTTTAGCAATTGCATAATGAACTCCTCATCGTCTGACTCCTCTGACCTTTTCGAATTTCTGTTGTTTTCTCTATCTCTGGACTGACTCCTGTTTGTTTTTTAGGTAGCTTTCCTTCCTTCCATCTCTGCTTGGTCAGTAATTGCTGGAAACAATTTAATTCCCTGTAATACGTCTGATCTCCAAACCTTTTGAGTACTATCCCATCTAGCATCCGCTAGTGTCTTTTCTACTTTTCTCACTCTTGTCTCAAATTTCTTTTGTTGTTGCCTTCTAGACATTAGTTCCCAAATTGCTAATGCTTCAAACTGTGCTGGTCTTGGAGGTACTTTCATGTCGTATAGTGCGAATCATAGATTCTCCAAAACTCTCAAATTAAACGACCCATGGATAGGGAACGCTACACTTCCATGCTTTTCTGTTAATTTGCACCATTGCTTTAGCCAAAGACATGGTGCAACACCCTTTTCTTCAATCACAATGTAAGCTGGTGTACCCTCAGGCGGTGTTTCTTCTCCTACATTTGCTTTAATATATACATCTCCCCTCAAGGCACTCTTAAATGCTTTGAAAAATTTCATCTTTTCGTCTTTTATTTTTCTAAAATATGTAATCCATAAGTGACTTTAATTCCCGGAATACTCTTCGCTTGCATTTCCCCACCAATTGCGCTTCACGGACTGTGTCCAATCCATGCGCGACCCTTCTCGCCAACCAACCTATCCCAGCGCGGATCCTAGTGACGTCACACTCACTCACTGCGGCTGACAAAGTCCTGCGGCTTGTCCTCCTTCATTCAGCTTCCCTCAAAACTAATTTCTTCAATATATCGCGAGCACTAACCAAAAAGAAGAAAACAAATCTGTCGGTTTACTACAGGAAGGGTAATACAATCGCTTCAGAAACCTTAGGGATTTTTCACTAGCCTCGGCAGTTATTCCATCTTTCTCGGTTTCACACTTTCGCAAGCAAAATTTGACCCGCAAACTTTCCTCTCAACTGATCAATTAACTATTCCAGCGCGCCTTAGAATTCGTCAAATCTCAAAGTCGAAATTTTTCTTTCACTCCTCAATACTCACACTGACTCGTTGACCACGCCCGATCAACCTATTAAACCGAACAGATCACACCATCAATCAAGTGTCTCATACACTTTTCAACATACTCCGGAGTCTCTTGACCTCGCAGGGCCCGTCTCAACATCAACAACCACGTGGACAATTTTTCCTGCACGAAGCGCTACACACATGCGAAGTTCGACGACTTCCCTACTCTCACACTTTGGAGTAACACTCATCTAAAATCTATTAATTGGAGTTCGTAACCCCCTAAAATCCTCACAAACTTCTCAATTAATCTGCGGCAATAAGCTGTGCGAGCGCAAAACGCTAACGTCTCTCATACCGTCATTAGAAACGCCAGAAGCATTCTCACACCTCCATTTCCTCCATTTGCGAGCTCCGAGATTCCGGGAAAGTCATTGGGGATTTAGGGCATCATCATCTCTCCAACTTCTTTTATCAAAGAAAATTCTAACTTGACTCCGTCTATTGTTCGGATGGGGTCCCAAAGGGCGAAACCATCAATCTCTGCTACCATCTACTGTCCAGCCCTTATAAATTACTTATACTTGGACACGCTGGAGGTCGGTGAATCTTTTAACCGAGTTGGGCTCTCCTCATCCAAGAATAGTCAGGTCAGTCAAATCAATAATCAATAACCATTGTAATCAATACCCAATACTCAATTAATAGACCAGATAATACATTAGGAATCAATAACAATCGGCATTTTGACGCACCATGACCTTTCAGTCATGAATAACCACACCAGTTTATTAAAAGTTAATGAGTTTATTTTCCCTATATTAACAAAGCTAACACAATATATATGAGTCTCAAAATCAAATGATATATGTATACGAACATTACTAGCTGTCCATAACGACGGAAAAAACACAATCTACGCAAAATCTGGATTATAATGCACTCGGTTATAGCAATGCAAATCACTAATATAAGTAACTGAATTTGACTAATTGCATACATCAGTCAGCATAACAAGATTTTAATTTAGCATGGTGCATCAGATGAATACCTCAACTAACCTCTAATTAGTATTGGCATGTGGGGCTTCATGCAAAATGAATTTAGTCAACACAAATTTAGAAAACTTCTAGCTTGGGCCCTATCAAAATAGCAGTTGGTACCTAAGAAGGAAAACACAATGCATAATACAATTATCCTTTCATAATTACCAAATACAATCAGCATTAAAGAAAATCTTCGTCCTTCAGGTACCGGTACGAACAGCATGGGGCAGATTTCAAGGGGGGCAAAGTTAAGGGTAAGTTTCCTTGCGGCAGCAAGGAAAATAGGGTGAAAGTTACTGCATGGGCAATGAGGGGCAAGATTAAAGTTAAAGTCTCTAGGGTGAGAATTCTTAAAGTCTCGTTCTCTGGAATAGAGAAAAGGGCATCAAGATGTCGTCTAAGATGGCGTCTGGCATTTGGCTTCAAAAATGGCATCAAGGAAAATGGCTGACTTCTCTTTGTCCGGTGGGTTTAAGTAAGAAACATTCCAAATTCTTCAGGGTCTTCCATTGGAGGGTTCATAGGGTGGCTTCAATTTGACCAATGAATAGTGTCTTTCTCCTAGTACTCATTTTTTCATACATTGTCCTTGGAGCCTTGGAACACAAGTTGAAACAAAGTTTGCCAATTAATGTTATCTTAGTGCCTTTATTGTCTGCACCTGCAGAAAACTGGCCTTGCTTCAAAGAGGATGAAACCAGCCTAGCACGAAACCTTAGGATAAGTGTATTAGTCATCTCTACTGGAAAAATACAGCCTTAAAGTAAAATAATATGTCTTTGTTAATACAAGTGAAATCCACGCAGTTAAATTTGAGACCAGGCAACTAGGCCAAAGCCTCTGCTAAATTTAAGCGAAGCACATAACAGTTTCAACAAGAAAATCATAGAATACATTTGCAATTATGATGGATTACTACATTTGTCAATTCTTCATGATTAATTACGCTTGTTTATAATAATGGCGAACTACCCCGTGGGCACAAATGCAAAAATATTTTTTTCAGTGCAGGCAGTGGTCCCATGAAAAAGAAAGAAAACTTTTCATTTTTTGTTTTTAAATGCATCCTGTTTTCCTTTAAGGAAAACTGGATTCACAAAAAAAAAAAAAAGAAAACACTGCTTTATTGAAAAACAGTCACAGACTTGGTGGTCTGCTGTCCCCAGGTGGACATTCCCAATTGGGTTGCAAATTCCAAACTACCTCATGAATATTTATGAGGTAGGTCATTTGCGACCCCATTGGGAACTGCAAGCAGTGTTATTGACGCGAGTCGCAAAACCAGATATCTGTACATGTGGCCCTAAGTGTCCATCAAGTTTAAGATTTAGGTGAGGAATGGTTTTATCATTAACTTGCAAGGAAATGGCACAACTGTTTCTGTAGAAAAAAGCATGCCTTCAGAAATATTGCCATTTTGGAGTAATTCACTCCACTAGGGAATAAGCTTAAGGAAAAAACTATGGCCCTCATTACAACCCTGGCGGTTTGTGGAATAGTGGTGGTATTACCGCCAACAGGCTGGCAGTACCTACCTCCACTATTATGACATTGGCGGTTTGGCTCAAGCCAAACGCCAATGTACCACTCCATCCGCCAGGGTGGTAACAGCCGCCGGGCTGGAGACTTCGGTCTCCAGCCAGGTGGCCGTCACAATCCCATCCTCGGGATTATGACCCCGCCTACCACCATGGTTTTCATGGCAATCTCACCCCCACGAAAACCATGGCAGTAGGCACTATCAGTGCCAGGGAATTCCTCCCCTGGCACTGATAGGTGTCTCCTGCTCCCCCACCCCCTCCCAAGAGTCCTCCCCCACCGGACCCCCACGACATCAACACACACACACACACCTACCCACATCCACCCACACATGTACACATACATACCCACACACTGCAATACACACTAACATACATTGTCGCACACATGCATTCACAACACACAACATATACGTACACTCACATTCAGTCATTCACTCACGCATTCCATGTGACTCCCGCATGCACACATACAAAAACAGACAAACACCCGCCACACACAACACCTCTACACATGCACAGAACACCCCCAACCCCCTCTCCTGTCAGAGAACCTGACATACCTGCTTGCAGAGGGTCCTCCGGCAGGAGACAAAGACTCAGCGCTGCTGCCAGCAGCAGCATCCGCCAGCAAAACATTGCCAGCCCGTATCTTGGCACATGATACGGTAGGCGGTGTCTTGCTGGCGTGGCGCTGCTGCTGGCAGCCGCGCTACCTTACCGCTGTCCGCCACCATGACCGTCGACGGAATTCCACCAGCCTTCTTGCGGGATTCTGCCTACGCTCATAATGCGGTTAGCGGCTGGTAGCCACGGCGATGGTATGTTGGCGGTCGTCGACGTGGCTGTAGGCGGCATTTACTGCCAAAGTCATAATGAGGGCCTATATATCGACTAACAATCGGGAGAGTTTCACACTCCCCTAAAAGATACAAATATATTTGCCCAATTCTGCATAAGATCACATATCTATTTGCTGACAAATAAAAAAGCCATGCATCATTCAGTTAGCATAAGTTCGGGATTCAATGTTGCAAAATGCAGAAGGTGGGCATAACCACTGATAATAAGAAAACATTATCTTGCTGAAGCAGGAGCACTACCACTGCCCTCACACAGCTGATGACCAAAGCATTTGATGCAGGCAGCTAGGCGCAACAAAAGGGGAGACTTACAGATAAAGGGGGTCATTCTGACCATGGCGGTAATTACCGCCATGGCGGAGGTCGGCGGTAGCACCGCCAACAGGCTGGCGGTGCACCGCTAGGCATTCTGACCGCAGCGGTTCAGCCGCAGCCAGAAACGGAAAGTCGGCGGTGTACCGCCGACTTTCCACTGCCCGTCTGAATCCTCCATGGCGGCGGAGCGCGCTCCGCCGCCATGGGGATTCTGACACCCCCTACCGCCATCCTGTTCATGGCGGCTCTCCCGCCATGAACAGGATGGTGGTAGGGGGTGCCGCGGGGCCCCCGTAAGAGGGCACCAAAAAGTATTTCAGTGTCTGCCCAGCAGACACTGAAATACGCGACGGGTGCAACTGCACCCGTCGCACCTTCCCACACTTCAATTCTGAGCCGGCATCCTAGTGGGAAGGTTGATTTGCCCTGGGCTGGCGGGCGGTCTTTTGGTGGCCGCCCGCCAGCCCAGGGCAAATGTCAGAATCACCGCCGCGGTCTTTCGACCGCGGTGCGGTGTTCTGACGGCGGTACCTTGGCGGACGGCCTCCGCCGTCCGCCAAGGTCAGAATGACCCCCAAAGTGATCCATCTTGGCCACCATGTGCCATTTTGCAAAAATAACTTAATGCCAAGGGACTGAAAAACATTTTATGCAAAACCTATATGTTAGTTTGAGGGAGAAAGTAGACTGAGATTTAGATCTGACAATGCACAGATATTTCACTTCCTTCAGATTAGGATGGTGAACCACCTTACAGTGGCGCCCCATCCCAGTAGGGCACAGGAGCGACGTCCCCTTGCTGCCAGTGCAGCATACGTGAAAAATAAAATGGTAATAAAATGAATTTTTTTTCACTGCTTCCCACCTCAGTGTTTGGGGGTGGGGCATTGCTGCTGACTGGCAGCAGGAGAGTGATGTTCTCCACCAGTTTACACTGCGCATGGCAGTTTGGTTGGCTGTCTTGAGCTGGGCAGCCGCACATGCGCAGTGTAAACCTCTCCACTCAGCTGTCTGAGACAGCTTGATGGAGAGCAAGCCCCCAGTGCCTGTTGGAGTGTTGAGACAGCCCACTCCAGCCAGTCCCTCCACTGCTTTCATGCTGCTCATCTGCAGCAAGAAAGCAGCACAAGGACTTGTAGAGGGAACTGCCTGAGGCTCCAAGAAGTGCTGTTGTGCTGACTGGATGAAAATGAAGATGAGGACGAGGAACAGGAGAGTAGGTAATTGCATTTTCCTTTTTTTGACCCACTAACAGGAACTATGAGAAGGTCACATTGCCTTCTGCTTTAATTCCAGAGCTCTCAGTCATAGCTCGTTATAATAACAACCCACGATTGAGAGCTTTGGCATTTGATCCTAAAGGCACTGTTAATTTGTTTACTGTGTTTGCCACTGGACTGCGGCTTGATGATCCTCCATTGTTAAGGGTCATCAGCCGCCGCTGATAACTTAGCATTAACCATGACATCATTGCATCTTCCTGTCTTAATCATCTTTCCCTTCTTCATCCACTTTCTTGTGACCATAGAATTTTTACATTTCTGTTTGCTATACAAATTGGGTTAAACATTGCACAATTGGCTTTCGGTGGGTCATATGCAGTCTAATCACCAGTAGCCGTGCCCTTAAGGCACTCTTGCACATCCACTAAATACACAGGCTCATATTTATACTTTTATTGCGCCGCATTTGCGTCATTTTTTTTACCAAAAAGCGGCAAAAAAGTATAAATATGGCCCACAGTCTGCCCACATACATTTCAGCAAACCTTCACGGTTTTGAAGCATATAGATTTACACTCCATGTGTCATCACAGCATGTTTTTTTATAATTCCATGAGCTAATATTGCATCACTGCATTTCTGGATATGTTTTGCTAAACATTCACTATTGGTGCATATGAGGCTGCCCTGTAATCACTTACCTACTCCGGGACAAATACATCCATTAGAGTTTACAATAAACCCCAAATAATGAGTACGCTGTAGTGTCTTAAACACACTTAATCCACATATTAACTAAAACACAGAAAGTGTAGACTTTTAGGAAACCAACACATTCCTGTTTCCTTTTTTTGCAAATGTAATTGAAATAGAAATAGTGCACCTGCAATTGATTTACCTTCTGTTCACGAAAGGACTTCTAGGTGCATAGCGCCCACAGATAATGGTAGCAGCACCTACCTGGCTACAGAGGCACCACATCCAGATCACAATGCTGTCACTGTCACCACCACTTCAAACGCTCTACCAATCCCTTGTGGCAGGGATACAAGATAAACGGAAAGTATATCACGCCAAACAGGCCCGACTGCCTGAGAAAACTCAAAGGAAAGCCAGTTGGAACGAAGAGAGAAACAAGTTCCCTTGGAGTCAAGGGCAGCATATAACTTGGCTTGTCCAAATGGCCCTGTAGGGCCTCCCTGTCATGTAATCCCAGGATGTAATCAAGACACAACTCCACAAATACCTAACCTCTAATTCTTGATGCCTGCAAGAGAACTGGTTGGCCAGCCCTCTACAATTTATATGCCCAAACAAGGTGGGCCAAAACCGAATCATCTGATTAGTAGATCACCAGATGACTAAACTCTAGGAGACTAAGGCCCTCATTACGAGTGTGGTGTTCTTGAAACCCCCACACTTGGGGTGGAGGTCTTACCTATGTGGACCTGGCAGTAAAGAGCACCACATTATGAGTATGGCGGTTTGGTCAAAGCCAAACCGCCACAACGAACGCTGTCAGTCCACCAGTCCGGTTGGGTCACTGCGGCCAGCGGTGATCTCCACTTGGCCAGCGACAGACTTTAGACCGCCAGACGTATTAGTAGGCATCAAACCACTCCTACCAACACACTGACAAACACCCCCCAGCTGTCCTCACAGTTGCAAACACCCCTCCCACCCATCCACACACTGCCAAACACCCCCTCATCTATCCACACACTTGCAAATACCCTGTCTACACACTTGCAGATGCACACCCCCACCCGACCGCACCCATACATACAAACATCCCCACCGACCACACACATACATACACACAGCCACACTTACTCTCACACTGACATAAACGCACCCCTACTCACCCGCACAATGCATGACATATACCCCCACTCACTTGCACATACCCATACTAACATCCCTACTCACATGCATCCCAATACACACACCTATTCACTCTCACCCTGACACACCCCTCTCCCCTCTGCTTCCATTCAGACACACCACCACCTACCTGTCTGGGCGAGGTGGTCAACCGGGAGGGAATGGGTGTCAGAGTTTCCACCACCGGCGCCTCACCGCCATGCAGGGACTGCTGTGCCATATTATGTCGCGTAATATGGCAGGCAGAGTCCTTTTGGCGTGGTGGTGCTGGCGGTGGAAACGCCTCTCACCACCCTCTGCCAGCCTGGTGGTGTCGGGTTTCTGGCTGTAATCTGGCGGTCTTCAGTCTCTAACTCATACCGACACTGGTGGTCTTTCGGCGGCTGCCAGCACGGCATTCTTCCAAAAAGACCACCAATGTCATAATGAGGGGCTAAATGTCTCTTTTGGCACTCAGCCTCTTCCCACAACAGTTGTCAGTCAAGGTGCTACCGGGCAAGTCGCTTTGCACCTACTCCATGTCAGACTGCTGTTCATCCCAGAATACAACACAAAGGGTCCCCATGACATCCTGAACAGAGGAAATATCCTTAGTCTAATGAAGGCCATCCTGGAGCTCAGCTACCTGGAATCCAAGGGTATAATTTGAATCAAGTTCCTAAAACCTACAGGTGTGCAAAACTCTAACCCTTGGTGACATTCACCCCCCCCAGCACACATTAAGAAAATCTTGTTAAATGAGAAAGTGTTTAACTCCTGGGGCATAAATTCAGCGCCTTTAAACAAAGCAGGTTACCCCATGTTTCTCGCAAATCATCAGTATGGTCTAGCTGTGTCTAAACAACCTCTCAAGGGCTGAGTGGAACTGACTGCATTAATCCTACTCAGCAGGCACCCAGGCTGATTTGGGGAAAGTGCCTAGTTCCGCACACATGATCTATTGCTCCTGTCTCTATGTTCCTGGAATATCCATGGCTTCACTGAGAAACAGCGACTTTCTGATCTCCTGGATTTCTGTGGTGAATTTGAAATAATAGATCTACAAGAAACCTGGTGCAACACAGACCACCTCATCACTGGTTTTGTTGAGTTCTGCAAATTTACCTTCAAAGAGCATAAAAACAGGAAACCTAAAGGAGATCTCTCACACTGCTAAACTGGAGACTTAGGGGGTCATTCTAACTCTGGCGGGCGGCGGAGGCCACCCGCCAGAGTTCCCCCGACAGAACACCGCTCCGCGGTCTGAAGACCGCCGCGGTGATTCTGTGTTTCCCGCTGGGCTGGCGGACGACCGCCAGAAGGCCGCCCGCCAGCCCAGCGGGAAACCCCTTCCCACGAGGAAGCCGGCTCCGAATGGAGCCGGCGGAGTGGGAAGGTGCGACGGGTGCAGTTGCACCCGTCGCGAATTTCAGTGTCTGCCAAGCAGACACTGAAATTCTTTGTGGGGCCCTCTTACGGGGGCCCAACGACACCCCATACCGCCATCCTGTTCCTGGCGGGCGAACCGCCAGGAACAGGATGGCGGTATGGGGTGTCGGAATCCCCATGGCGGAGCAGCAAGCTGCGCCGCCATGGAGGATTCCTGAGGGCAGCGGAAAACCGGCGGGAGACCGCCGGTTTTCCCTTTCTGACCGCGGCCAAACCGCCACAGTCAGAATGCCCTTGAGAGCAACGCCAGCCTGTTGGCGGTGCTCTCGTGGTCGTTGACCCTGGCGGTCAATGACCGCCAGGGTCAGAATGACCCCCTTAGTTGCTTGCTAATGCTAATCAAATATTATATTAACCCCTCCTCAAGGGACTAAAGGTTAAAACTAAACAACCTTATATCAGCTTTCTTTGGACTGGTCAGGGACCATCCTTCAATGGACTGTATAATAACGGGGATTTCACCATGGGCCTTCAATCATGAGAACTCCCTTGAGCTGGCCCATGACTTTAAGTGGAACATCACAGAACAAACAAGGCCAAAAGGCAGTCATCGAATGCACTTGTGGGGGACTGGTGATCATGCAACTCAATAACTTGGGCTTGAAAGTCCTAAATGGAAGGTTCCCTCGGGATGTCCTGCCTAAATGGACACAATCAGGTAAAAAAAACACAGCCTTACCTTCTCTACACCATTTGTAAAGTGCACAGTACTCCATTCTGAAAGCGACCATCGCCACAAAGTTACAGCACCAACTTGAAGCAACACACTTTGGTCTATGCCACCAGTTATGGAGCCTTCACTGACAACCTTAAGTGATTTAAATGGAGGGATGACTCACATGGTAAAATCATCTCAAGTGGGGCCACCATTGAAAATATATCCTTATCAACTGAGTGGTCCAACTACACTCCCCTGCTGCTTGTGAGGTTTCCACACACAACAACAGTTCATTCACAGCCTCCAACCTACAACAATCTGTACCCTTAACTGCTATGATTGGATCAGTTCTGGATTGCACTCTTGTATGAGAGTAACATAAGCAACTCAAAGAACTTTTGGGCTCTAATAAACTGGTAGATAAACTGCCCAAGCAGAGATGACTGCACTAACATCTCCGAACCGGAGTGGTCATCTTTCCTGTCTAACTATTTAATGTCCAGTGAATCTGAAGAAAGCCCACTCTGCCTGGCTACCCAGTAAGGAAGTGACCCTGTACATGGCCTCTCTAGTTCCAAGGAAGCTTCCTACACTGTTAGTAATCGAAGGATCTGTGGGTGTTACTCCATACTCTAATCACTTGTCCTCCTTGATGTGCCAGCTAAAACTGGTTCTGGCGAAGGCCAGATTAGACAGGGCCCCGGGTCAAACTGCCTCCCTAAGCCCTATTAAAGCAGGATATTCTCTTTTGGGCCACAAACTCATGCTCCTACTTGAAAACTGTCTAAGGAGTTCATTTATGCTGGACTCTTGGAGCGGTGCCATCATTCAACCTATCTTTTAAGATGCATCTAAAGTCGACCCCAGCATATACAGGTTGATAGCCTTTCTGGACAATGAAGCAAAATTCTTTGCAAGCTTAATTCTGGGGGATCTGCGACAATGGGTGGAGTCAAGGTGCCTCATTCATAAGAATCAAACAGGGTTTTTTAAGGTGTCTGGTGCCTCAACAACACCTGTTAACAATATTCTTACTCACAGGAAGGGGTATAAAATCTCGGACCCCACTGCACTGCTGTTTTGTGGACTTCAGGGCAGCATTTGACTGTGTCCCAACGGGGATCCTGTGGATTAAGCTAAGGAACTGGGGTGTCCCTCCTGAGTCTCCTTGACACAATTATACAACTACGTATCAACAGTTGTATCCATGTCAAATTGGGGGATGGAAACTGTGTATCCAGGAAAATTGCCACCTCGTGAGGGGTCAATCTAGGGTGTGTTCCGTCCCCATTCCTTTTTAATTTATACATCTCTGATCTGTCCAGTGCACTTAATAATGAAAATAGCCATCCCCCAAGATCAGAGGTGAACACATTAGCATCTTGCTCTTTGTGGATGATCTAGTTCTGCCTAGTTACAAGAAAGTTAGCCTGCAGCACTTGCAAAATGTTTTGCACTCTTATGCCAACCACCTGGAAGTTAATTTAAAGTCACACAAAGATTTAAATTCTGTGCAGAAAAATCAATAAGGTGGGCTGCTGGCACCTCAATGATAGTAAGGTTTTTATGGACCAGCCATATAAATACCTTTGTTTTACAATCGATGCAAGGTGCTCCTTTGCCCACCTCATGGAAACTGTGGAAACCAAGGACTTGATCCTTCTGTCATCCTTCTCAAAATTGTCATGCTCACTGTTGGGGTGAGCATCGATCCACTGCTGAATGTAACAAGGGCACAAATCATCCCATCCCTGGTCTATGCAGTGAAACCCTGCAGGGGAAGGATGGTAGGCTCTTAAACAAGTTGGTCACCAAGATTTACAAGGCCATGCTTCCTTTGCTGAGATCCTCATCTGCTGATCAAATCTAATTGAAACTCGACCAATGGCTGGAAAGGGCAGGTGCCTTTTTAAATCTCTGCTACAAACTCTGGCTTGACAGGAGAGGAAGCCTGAAGGCCTTATTGTGGGACAAAATTCAATCAGGTGGTGCGAAACAACTGTATTCCTTGCACCTTGAGGATTGTTAAAGCTTCCCGAACACCGGGGAGCTTTGGGCTTCACATGCAAGACAGGAGGCTGTGCTAGTCAAGGCCTTTGGATTTTACAAAAAAATGTTATAACCATAGCTACCTGTAGGGATATTCAGCCAGACTTTGTACATTAGTCTGTGCTCTGTTTACAATTTGTTTCAACCACTCCAGCATGCATCAAGGGACAATGTGTCAGAATATTTCAGCTATTGACTGACTTCACTAGGAGTTACAGGTTGATGCCCTTGGAGCACGTTAACACACAAAGGTGGTCATTACAACCCTGGCGGACGGTGTTAAAGCTGCAGTAATACCGCAAACAGGGCGGCGGATAAAAAAATTGAATTATGACCCTGGCGGAAACCGCCAACCAAGACAGCCACTTTAACACACCGTCTGCCACGGCGATACAGACAAGCAGCGTGGCGGTCACCACCAACAGACAGGCGGGAGACAATGTACCGCCCATAGTATCACAACCCGCCAATCCGCCACCTTTTCCGGGGCGGATTCACCGTGGATAAAAATACGGCAGAAACAGCTTTTGCAATGGGAAAACGCTCACCTGAACACATCCCACGAGGAACGAGGACTCCATGGAGCCCGAACTCCAAATACTCCCTGCGCTTGTCTTTCTGCTCCTCCACGACGACCATCTACGTAGGCGCCGAAGACAACGGTGAGTACTGCACCTATGACATAGGGGAGGCAAAAGTTAGGGGGACACCCACGAAACACCCCCACCCTCGCATATTACAACGTACACACCAATGCATCCACAAAAATCACAGTAACAACCCACAATCCCACCGGAAGAATGAAAAGACAAAGAGAAATCCGTTTAAACATTGTAATATTGCAATATACATGTATAGCAAAAATATACGGATATATACGAAATTCAGGCCGAAATATATACATTACGAGAAGTAGTGCAGATATGTACATAACAATGTCCTTGCACCAACAGTCCAAAAATGCATGGGCGAGGCCCACCAAATTTACCTGACCACAATCGGAGAGAACACAGCCGGGGCTCAGATAGAAATACTACAGGCACCTCAGGGGGAAGGGAAGGGGGGCACCTCAGCCAGAGGAGTGCAAAGCCAGATCCACGACGGGGCTCCATGCCCACTGTGCCATCCTGGGGAGTGCAAAGCCACAGTCTCTCAAGTCTCTACAGTGGGTGGCTTGCCCACTGTGCCATCCTGGGGAGTGCAAAGCCACAGTCTCACAAGTTTCTACAGTGGGTGGGTTGCCCACTGTGCCATCCTGGGGAGTGCAAAGCCACAGTCTCTCAAGTCTCTACAGTGGGTGGGTTGCCCACTGTGCCATCCTGGGGAGTGCAAAGCCACAGTCTCTCAAGTCGATAACATTCTCCACTGGTTCTGGAGGGGGACTGGTGCCCAGAGTGTTTCATCCTGCGCAGGACTGAGGTAGTGGATGCATGTCTCCACTGGTTCTGGAGGGGGACTCGTGCCCAGACTGGATTAGTCTCCCCATTAAGGTCCCTGTCCTGTCACTGTCCCAGCTGCACATGGGATAAGGATGCTTGATGTGGCGGTCTATTCATTCTTACCCGGTGCATGCCCTGTTCAGCGGTGCTCTGCCATGGCGGTTCTGGGCTGTTCAGCGGTGCTTTGCCATGGTGGTTCTGGATTGTTCAGCAGTGCTTTGCCATGGCGGTCTTTGCTCTGGTTAGCGGTGCTTTGCCATGGCGGTGCTTGCCCTGTTCAGCGGTCTTCACCATGGCGGTCTTTGCCCTGTTCAGCGGTGCTTTGCCATGGCGGTGCTTGCCCTGTTCAGCGGGCTTCACCATGGCAGTCTTTGCCCTGTTCAGCGGTGCTTTGCCATGGCAGTGCTTGCCCTGTTCAGCGGTGCTTTGCCATGGCGGTGCTTGCCCTGTTCAGCAGTCATCACCATGGCGGGCTTTGCCCTGTTCAGCGGGGCTTTGCCATAGCGGTCTTTACTCTGTTCAGCGTTGCTTTGCCATGGCGGTGCTTGCTTTGTTCAGCGGTCTTCACCATGGCGGTCTTTGCCCTGTTCAGCGGTGCTTTGCCATGGCGGTGCTTGTCCTGTTCAGCGGTCTTCACCATGGCGGTCTTTGCCCTGTTCAGCGGTGCTTTGCCATGGTGGTTCTGGACTGTTCAGCAGTGCTTTGCCATGGCAGTTCTGGACTGTTCAGCGGTGCTTAGCCATGGCGGTTCTGGTACGGACATTGGTGTGTGGCATGACGTTCCCTACACTGGGCATTGGTGTGTGGCATGACGTTCCCTCATAGCCCACCTGGGCTGTGGCAGCCGGGGCCCTCCTGGGCTGTGACTCCGGCGGTGGTTTCCTGACCAGTGACGATACTTGGGCCCTCCTGGGCTGTGACTCCGGCGGTGGTCTTGTGACCAGTGACGATACTTGGGCCCTCCTGGGCTGTGACTCCGGCGGTGGTCTCGTGACCAGTGACAATACTTGGGCCCTCCTGGGCTGTGACTCCGGAGGTGGTCTCGTGACCAGTGACGATACTTGGGCCCTCCTGGGCTGTGACTACGGCGGTGGTCTCGTGACCAGTGACAATACTTGGGCCCTCCTGGGCTGTGACTCCGGCGGGGGTCTCCTGACCAGTGACAATACTTGGGCCCTCCCGGGCTGTGACTCCGGCGGTGGTCTCGTGACCAGTGATGATACTTGGGCCCTCCTGGGCTGTGACTCCGGCGGTGGCGGTTGTGTCTCGACCGCCGGGAATGATGCCGCCCTTCTCCGCCGTGACACTCACAACAGGCTGGGCAGACTTCCTCTGGTCCTTCCCCACCTTTGGTGGAGTCACGGCTGACTCTCCAATCCCCTTGGAACCCATGTCAGTTGTTTTCCCACCAGGAGTCTTCACACGGTCCCGTCGTCCACTCTCCAATTTCAGAGCCTTGACATAGGGTGGGCTGCCAGTGCCTTGGCTCCGGGTCACACTGCCTGCCCTGGTGGCCGGTGCACTCCACAAACCTTGAACAGGCACCACTGGTATTGGAGGCTTTTTGGCTGAGGCGCTACGATGGGACTGATGAATTGGAGGGGGGGTGGGGGCAAAAAGGTCAACTTTACAGAGGGACAGTTTCTGACGAACACTGGGATGGGTAGTTGGAGGGGGTCTGGGAGTGGAGGAAGAGGAGGTGGTTGTAGGAGGTGTCACTTTAGGTGTTTGGGGTGCAGGTGCAGGCACTGAAGGACAGCCTGACAAGAATGAATGCCCTCCAGGAATGCATTACTGTGTTGCAACTCTCGTTCTACACCCTGGATGGCATTCACAATGGTAGACTGCCCAACAGTGAGTGACCTGAGGAGGTCAACGGCCTTCTCACTGAGGGCAGCAGTGGTGACTGGGGCAGGGCCTGAGGTGCCTGGGGCGAAGGTGATGCCCACCCTCCTGGGTGAGCGGGCACGGGGTGAACGCTGAGGGGCTGCTGGGAGGGTGGTGCTGGTAGGGGAGGTGGCGGCTATACCTGTAGAAGTGGGGCGCACAGATAGTGCAGCCACCACAAGGGAGCCCCCATCGGCGAACGAGTCTGTGTCGCTGGTTGGTGATCCGGTGGCCGACGTGAAGCTCCCCTCGCCCTCCGTCCCACTGGTGTATTCAGAGTCTGTGGTGTGGCCCTCCATGGCCATGTGGGATGCAGCTCCCTCATGCTCCGGTGCCACTGTACCTCCGCCTGGTGATGCTGATGTACAAAAGAACAAGGATAGCAAAAAAAGGGGGGGGGACAGAAGAAAGACAGTTTGAGTGCATGGCATACCGCTACCGTTGGCGGACAAGACAGACACAGCAGCCCCCTGCATTATGCCGCGCTCCTGCCCTCTGCATATGCAATTTCTGGGATATGGCCTACATGGCAATGGTGGACATCTGCACACATGGATGCCACAGGGGCAACTATACCTGTACTTGGCACTCTACTGAGGTGGGGTAGAGTGCCACATGATCTGCATTACGGAGGGGCCTAGCCTACGGAACTCGCCCTGGCCTAGGGGAACCCACAGCCCTCCTCCCCCACCCAGACACCTTCACTGCTCGCAAAGTCCGCAGGAGGATGTAGTACTCACCCTCTTGTGTCTGCTGTGATGCCCTCAAGCACCCATCCAACTCAGGGTAGGCCACCGCCAGGATCCGGAACATCAGGGGGGTCATGGTGCGACGGGCACCCCTCCCACGTTGGGAGGCCATCCCCAGCTGAGCCGTCTTCTTGCTGCAGCGGCGAATGTCCTCCCATCTTTTCCGGCAGTGGGTGTCCCGTCTCTGGTGGGCCCCCAGGGTCCGGACCTCCTTGGTGATGGCACGCCAGAGGTCCCTCTTCTGGTGGGCGCTGACCTACATGACGTGCACAAGGGAATAGGAACAGTCATTACCAACTGCACCATTGATGTGAGTGGCCCCCTCCATACTCTGGCCATGTGGCCCATTCATTCACATGCATTAATGTTCTATAAACTCTGCCCCCTTCCCTCTTCCAACCAGCCCTCTCCACCCAGGCCTAGCCCATACAACGTGCTCCCTGTGTACTAACCTGTTGGTCTGGAGGACAGTAGAGTAGCGTGTACTGGGGGAGGACCCGGTCTACAAGTTTGTCCAACTCCTGAGCAGTGAAGGCAGGGGCCCTTTCCCCAGACACAGCAGCCATCGTCGCTTCCAGACTGAGGTCACAGCAGCACTTGCAGTGTAGGTCCTCTCCTGTCGAAGGTCAGGTATCTAGTGATGGAACAGATAGAAAATGGCGGTGACGTGCACGGCGGTGCGCATCATCACCGCCGGCGCACCTGTTCAGTGGCTCCTGGGACCCATAGGGTCCTATGTTAACCAATGCAGCATTGCGCCGCGGTCTACGACCGCCTACTGTGATGGTGTGCAACACCAGCACAGTTACCCCACAATCCCATTTTCCCAGTTTAGAGGTCAGGCAGCCGCCATTTCAGGGGTCCACATGGCTATATTTACCTCTGCTTCACACAAAGCTAGGCCTACACTCAACACACATACAGGAAGGGTTTTGTGAGTCGTGTAGTCTTGTGTGTAAGTGTGGGTACATACCTGGATGAAAAATGACTGATTCGTCGCTGTTGTCCTTCGTAGGCACCGTCAGCTGGGACATGTGAGAAGATGGCGGAATCCTCCGGTGTACCGTCTGCTGGTGGACCTGTTGACAATGGAAGAGTGACATGTCATCGTCACCTACCGGTTTGACCGTGCCACAATCCAGAAACTATGTACCCAGTTGGAGCCAGACCTGATGTCACCAATCCACCATCCGACTGGAATCCCCCTGGAAGTGCAGGTGCTGTCAGTGCTCCATTTCCTTGCTAGTGGGTCTTTTCAGACAACAGTGGCCATGGCATCAGGGATGTCCCAGCCTATGTTTTCCAACGTTTTCTCCAGAGTGTTGTCTGCCCTGCTGAAACACGTAAGGAGATACATCATTTTCCGTGAGGTGGAAGATTTGCCTACAGTTAAAGGTGACTTCTATGCCCTTGGACATATCCCCAACATCATAGGTGCCATTGATGGGACCCATGTAGCTCTGGTCCCCCCCCACAGGAGTGAACAGGTATACAGGAACAGGAAGAGTTATCATTCTATGAATGTTCAGATGGTCTGTTTGGCAGACCAGTACATCTCCCAGGTAAATGCTATGTTCCCTGGCTCAGTGCATGACGCCTACATCCTGCGGAATAGCAGCATCCTTGATATGATGGCTCAACTCCAGAGGCACCTTGTATGGCTATTGGAGGACTCTGGTTGCCCCAACCTGTCCTGGCCACTGACCCCAGTGAGGAATCCCAGGACCAGGGCAGAGGAACAGTACAATGAGGCCCATGGGCGGACTAGGAGGGTGATCGAACGCACCTTCGGCCTCCTGAAGGCCAGGTTCAGGTGCCTCCATATGACAGGTGGTTCCCTATTCTACTCACCGAAGAAGGTGTGCGATATCATCATCGCCTGCTCGATGCTTCATAATTTGGCTTTGCGATGCCAGGTGCCTTTTCTGCAGGTGGATGGTCCAGATGACGGTGTTGTAGCAGCTGTGGAGCCTGTGGACAGTGATGAGGAGGAAGCTGAGGAAGAAGACAACGACAACAGGGAGTCAGTCATACAGCAATATTTCCAGTGACACACAGATGAGTACATTTTCATTTTTACCATTACATTAACTTTCACACGTCTACCTCTATCCTGTCTGTCGATTTCAACCAGTATTTGGTAACTGAGTTGTACCTTTCCATTACGGTTTCACAGGTGTGGTTACCAACGTGTCATCTGCTTGCATCCTTCAAGGACTTGTGATGTGTGACATAGGTATGTTGGCTTTAGAATAGGAAACGCATTATGACACTGTCATTGATAATACATATTTACTAAATCACAGACTGACTCCAGATTGTTTTGTGTTTCAAGGGTGTTTATTGAAGTGCTCAGAAATGGGAGGGGGTTGTAAAATGGTGATGGGTGATGGCGGAGGAATGTCCATGGCAGAGTCCAGTCTATTGGTTTCACAGGTGCACTGCCCATATGGGCATAGGAAGTGGAGCTGGGGCAGTTTCAGTATGGACAGGGTAACAAAGTGGGACAGTGGGAGGACAATCAGGGTGGTCTCATTTCCTGGCGGGGGTCTTGCCATCTTGCTCTGTCCTGTTCCTGGATCTCCGGGACCGCTTGCGTGGTGGTTGTCCGTCTGCAGGGGGTGGGATGCTGGTGTGGTGGTCCTGTGGTGGGGCGTCCTGTCCACTAGCGCCGGTGGAGGTGGTGGGCAGTTCATCATCCTGGCTGGTGTCAGGGGCCCCTTGGAGTGCCACGGTGTCCCTCAAGGTCTTCTGTATGTCCTTCAGCACCCCTACGATGGTGCCCAGGGTGGAGCTGATGGTCCTGAGCTCCTCCCTGAACCCCAAATACTGTGCCTCCTGCAGGCGCAGGGTCTCCTGCAACTTGTCCAGGACCGTCGCCATCGTTTCCTGGGAGTGGTGGTATGCTCCCATGATGGAGGATAGGGCCTCGTGGAGAGTGGGTTCCCTTGGCCTGTCCGCCCCCTGTCGCACAGCAGCCCTCCCAGTTCCCCTGTGTTCCTGTGCCTCCGTCCCCTGGACCGTGTGCCCACTACCACTGCCCCCAGGTCCCTGTTGTTGTTGGGGTGGTGGGTTACCCTGGGTTCCCTGTAGTGGTGGACACACCGCTGATTGACCTGTCCTGGGTATGGAGGTTTGGGCCCGCTGGGTGGGTGCTGTGCTGGTGTTACCAGAGGGTGGAAGGTCAGTGTTGGTCTGTGCCTGTGCAAGGGGAACCGACTGTCCCGAGGCCCGCGATGGTACGGGCTGGTCATCAGGATCCAGTAGGGCAGAGCTGCTATTGTCACTGTGGGTCTCTTCTGGGGGTGGAGTGGTATTGCCTGGACCCTCTGGTGTGGTGACGGTCCTTCGGGTTCCTGCAGGGGCATAATAGCATGATTAATGCATTTGTGTGTGTGATGGTGTGCAATGGGTGGGTGTCTGTGTACCCCAGTGCAGGCATTGCTGTGTGGGGGCTTGTGTGATGATGGTTGGGGGTGTTATGGGTATGTGCAGTGGGCATGCTTTAGTGCTGGTTGTCCATGCTTCGTTGTGTCATGCAGGGCTTGGTGTTGGGATGGGTGGTTTGTGATATTAGTACATTAGTGAGGATTTGGAGTGATGGGGGGGTGAGGGTGGGGGTGTGTGATAGCATGCAGGTAGGGTGGGGGATATGTTAGTTAAGATTTGACTTACCAGTGTCCCATCCTCCACCGATTCCTCCGAGGCCCTCTGGATGCATGATTGTCAAGACTTGCTCCTCCCATGTTGTTAGTTGTGGGGGGGTAGGTGGGGGTCCGCCGCCAGTCTGCTGAACCGCGATGTTGTGCCTGGAGACCGTTGAACGCACCTTCCCCCGTAGGTCGTTCCACCTCTTCCTGATGTCCTCCCTATTTCTTGGGTGCTGTCCCACGGCGTTGACCCTGTCCACGATTCTGTGGCATAGCTCCATCTTCCTGGCTATGGAGGTGTGCTGTACCTGTGAGCCAAATAGCTGTGGCTCCACCCGGATGATTTCCTCCATTATGACCCTGAGCTCCTCCTCGGAGGAGTGGGGGTGTCTTTGGCGTGACATGGGGTGGTGTGTGTGATGTGTGGGGTGGTGTGAGTGTTGATATGTGTGGTGATGTGTAGTGGTGTGTGGTGTTTTGTGCGTGGATGTGGTGTGGGTGATGGTGTTGTGTGGTGGGATTGTCTAATCTGTGCTATCTCTCTGGCCTTCGTCTCAGATTTTTGGTCGTAGGGGTTTGTGGGTGATGTGGGTGTGTGTTTTATATTGTGTTGGGTGTGTGGGAGTGGTGTTTGTATGTGTATCATTGCGTGTATTTGGAATTGTCCAATGTGGCGGTGTTTTGGAGATGCGTGTGTATTTTAAGCGCGGTGGTGTGTACCGCCAATGGAATACCGCGGTTGAAAGACCGCCGCGTGGATTCGTGGGTCGTAATAGCATGGGCGTGTTTCTGTTGGCGTGGAGGTGAAGGTTTTGTGTCCGCCAGTTTAACACTGACCTTTGGTGTGGCGGAGTTGTGTGGGTGTCTGTATTTCAGCGGATTCCGAGATGTGTGTCATAATAGCTGTGGCGGACTACTGCCGCCGCCGCGGTGTATTGGCAGTCTTCTGCACGGAGGTAAGCGCCTTTTACCGCCAATGTTGTAATGACCCCCAAAGTAGTTTCCTTTAGTGCCAGGGAGTACTATGCCAATGTGTGTTTCTTTGAGAGCAGGGAAACATTTTTGCTGTTAGCCAATGGTTCTATTTAGATTGATCAGGACACAGAAGCATACTGAACAATAAGGTTTTGCCAAAACCATGACAAAATAAAATAAGAAGTCCCAAAAAGCTGGCAGCCAATACCATACCTATTGGCTTGGCTTGTATTCCAATGGTATTTCTTCAGAGGGCTGGAGTCATTGCAGGTAGATTGTTAAAGACACTGGACCACTTCTGGTGTCTCTGCCACTTTCTCCAGCCCTCTAAGGATATTTATAGCTTTGGGAGAATAATGATTTTTTTGGGCTTTAGGAGAAAAAAGGAGAAAGAGTTTAGAGATCGTCTAAGGGAAGAGGTCCTGGGCCCCTGGCAGCTTCACAAGGAGTGCAATTTGCTTCAGGTTCAGGCACAGGGATGGAGTCCTGGGCCCCTGATGACTCCACAAGGAGTGTGACGGCACTCCCCAATTTTGCTTCCCGGTTGAGGCACAGGGATAGGGTCATGGGCCCCTCTTCCTCTTCGAGGGGAAGTGTGATGGAGCTTCCCCCTGCCAATTTCTGACTTTTGGGGGCAGCCCCTGGGCCCTGGCTCGTGCAAGGGGCCCAGTCCAGAGCAGCAGCAGAGCTCTGCACACTTTGCCGCTCATGCTGAAAAGGGGTCAAAACTCACAAACCTTCTCGCAGCCAGAATCTAGACCTGGACCCTTTGGGCCAAGTTAGATGGTTTTAATCTCTTTTTGATCCTGGTGGTGAGACCTTGCCACTTGGAGCACTTTCATCAGGCCTCGTGGCTTTGAAGATCTCCAATTTGGTGAGGAGCCAGACTCACTGACTCGCTACATCATCCTTTCACATGGGTGTCTCTCTTGGCAGTGCGCCCTCCTTCCTCAGAAGCCCAGTCTTTCCCCCAACTAGTCCTCAGGGGGAGTAAGAGGATCAGCATACCTGGTCCTGGGGTGTGCCCCACTGGGTTTGTGGTCAATCAGGGGCAGAGTTCTTGCCCCACTGGACAGTCAGCGAGTTCTTCCTTCCAGTTGTACATTGTTTGACTGAGCAGTCAGGCTTAACTTAGAAGGAAATGTGTAAAGTATTTGTGTGATAAATCAAACACTAACACAGTGAAAACACCACAAAAATACACCACACAGGTTTAGAAAAATAAAGGATATTTAGCTGATTAAATTAAGGTAAAAAAACATAACAATTCAATTAGCACAAGTTGAGATATAATTTTTGCAAGATTAAAAAGAGTCTTAAATCTTAGAAATCAATAGCTGTCTCTTGGTTTCACAAAGTACCTGGTTTGGTTAAAAAATAACACACACGGAGACCGCAGAGGAGGAGATGTGTGGAAAAATAGGGTGTGTGTTGCATTTTACAAAGCAGCACAGATGATGTATTGTTTCTTTCCACACTACAAGGGGCTCTGCGTCGAATTCCGGCACGCATTCTTGGTTCCTCACCCCAATGCTGGGATCTTTTTGACATCCAGGGATGATGTATGCAAATCCTGGGTATGCAGAACGAAGTCACAGGCGTTGGCTCGATCTGGTATGATGATGCATCACATTTTCTGCAGCACAGCAGGCGCTGCATCGATTCTCCACTCAGGAAGTCAGGCTACATTGCTCTGGTTCGACTGTGCTTCGATCCGGTATGGCTGTGCATTGAACTTCTGGCCGCAAGGCAGGCACTGCATTGATTCTTTACTCAGGAAGTCGGGCTGCATCATTATGGTTCAGGCGATTTCTCGGTCACACCACGGAGGTGCGTCATTTCCAGCAACCTGTGCATCGATTATTAGTGCACCCGGAGTTTCTTGAAGAGATGACGTCTTTTTGGCCATGAGACTTCAGAATATAGAACGCAAGCTCAATCTTAGTCCTTGGAGAGCACTTCTCAGCAAAGTTAGAGGGCAGTAAGGCAGCAGGGCAACAGCAGGGCAGCAGTCCTTCTCAGCAAAGCAGTACAGATGAGTTTGTTGAGCAGCCAGGCAGTTCCTCTTGATAGGTTTCAGTTCAGCTCCAGAAGTGTCTGATTTGGTGGGGTCAGGGACCCAGATTACATACCCAAAAATGCCTTTGAAGTGGGGGAGGCTTCAAAGAGTGGTTTTGAAGTGCACAATGTACCCTGTCAGTACAGGTCTGTCTGCCAGGGTCCCGGTATCAGGTTTGACAGTCCATTGTGTGAGGGCAGGCCACTATCCTTTGAAATGTAAGTGTCAGGTCCTCCACCATCCCAGCCCAGGAAAACCCATTCAGTATGCAGATAAGTGCTGGTGTGACTGAGTATCCTGTGTTTGTGGTTGTCTGGGTGAAATGCACAAGGAAGCTGTCAACCATCCCAGTCCAGACATTGATTGGAGACAGGCTGTAAGGCACAGATGGATTTTAAGTGCAGAGAAATGCTGACTTTCTAAAAGTGACATTTCTTAAATAGTAATATAAAATTCAACATCACCAATAAACAGGATTTTGTATTACCAATCTCGCCTTTCTAAATAAGACCTGGTTACTCCTTTCTGATCAGAATTTACCACTTAAACAGTATATGAGGGTAGCCCTAATGCTATCCTATGAAAGGAGCAGCCCTCACAGTAGTGAAAACTAATATAGAAGTTTTCTACTACCAGGACATATAAAACACACATGTACATGTCCTGACTTTTACCTACATAGCACCCTGCCCTATGTGTTACCTAGGGCCTACCTTAGGGGTGACTTATAGGTAGAAAAAAGGGGAGTTTAAGGCTTCGCAAGTACTTTTAAATGCCAAGTTGACGTGGCAGTGAAACTGCACACACAAGCCTTGCAATGGCAGGCTTGAGACATGGTTAAGGGGCTACTTATGTGGGTGGCACAACCAGTGCTGCAGGCACACTAGTAGCATTCAATGTACAGACCCTGGGCACATGTAGTGCACTTTACTAGGGACATACAAGTAAATCAAATATGCCAATTGGGAATGAAACAATGTTACCATGTTTAAGGGAGAGAACATATGCACTTTAGCAATGGGTTACAGTCCTAAAAGCATCAAAAACAGAGTCAGAAAATTGGAGGGAGGCAGGCTAAAAGTTGGGGGATGACCACCCTAAGGTTGTCAGGTCTAACAATAATCTTAAACAGAAATTGAAATCCATTACGGTTGCCACATCAGCTCAGCGGATGCAAACGGTGTTTAAAATTTTTCTGAAGAAGAGATGTAACAATATGTACTTAAGATTGAAGGGAAGATCGTTCTACAACTCAGGTCCACACACCTAATGATTTCTACCTATCTTATAATGTACCTAATCCCTCTTAAATTCCAATTGTCTTTTGGGCAAATTATCTGCAGTTTTCTGTTCCAGAGGTCTTCTAACTTCACCCTTTCATGGAGTCATCTCAACCGATCCTGGAGCTGTTGTAATATACTTGAGGTCTATTTACAGGGGGACTAGCATTATGGATTGATTTCACTCTCTTTATCTCCAACTGGGAAGCGTGGTTTGTTGTTCTAATGAAAGATCACGATGTCAGACTCTATATATTGACTGGATTATTCTGTCGGAAATGATTGTATGTGATAAGCCATGTAGACCGAAAATGTATTTCAGAAAGCATTGGGTAATTTCTTCAACAGTGGGTAATTGAGACAAAGGAGAAAAGCCACCTTTAAGGAAGTACCAACTACAACCATTTTAACTTTGAAACCTTCTGAGGGCAGGAGAGCTGTAATGAAGTCAGTAGAGCTCGTACGCCAAGGTTTAGGAGCAACTGGGAGAGGATGCAAAAATCCAAAAGCTTTGGCATGCAGCGATATATTTTGAGCACAAATGGACCAGAAGAAGGCATATTCTTGAACAGAATGAACAATAGGCTACCCAAATGAACTTCAAACATGATCTGACGTTTGATTGACTCTGCTATATCCTGACGACAGAATGATGACACATATGCATCACAACAAGCTGTATTTCATTGGTAGGAATGAAATAGCTTGGCTGAAATACTAATCAGTACATTGTGTACGTGTTTTTTTTAGATCAGGACACTATAACTCAGTATGAAGAGCTAATTGTTCATGGGCCTCTTTGACTCTCTAGGAGAGACTGAACAAATCCAACTACATAAAGAGAAGGGATAATAAACTGGTTGCAGGTTAAGTGATGATTCTGGAAAACTACGAGCAGCGTTGAATTTGAGCCATTGGTGCTGTGGGGGCTACTAGCACTCATTTATGGGGACCAGCACCTCTTTTAACTAGTGAGACGTTTTCTGAGAGTAAACGAGGCAAAACACAAACTGAGAAAAGAAGAAGGAACAGAAAGACGTGAAAAACGTTACCAAGGGAGAAAGCAGGAACCTGCAAGAGAGAGAGAGACACAGAGGTTGGCAGGGTCTGCTAGTGCATTAAAGAGACAAGAGGTACATTCAGGACTACGCCTTGGTATTCGGTGTGCTGACATTTAAATAGCACCGGCTGGGGGCTTCTGAGCAACACTTTGGGCACTAGCATTTATTCTTTTGCAAATTAAGCACTGACCACCAGATATTGCATCGGCCAAAACATTCCTTCGAACAAGGATTACAGGTTATAGTGAAACCTTACTTTAAAAATGAAAATGCCTGTCTCGCTTGATGCCTGTTCTTACATTAAAGTGTTCGTAGATATGTTAGGTCTCCACTGTTAGTCCGAAATCCAAAGGGTTTCTGAGTGCCCATCAATAGATGTATCCATTCTGTAGAGTCAACTTTCTTTGCTAGTAACTCTAACTTTCTTCCTACAACTGCATAATTCTGTTCACTTTCTGACAAAACAAGACAGTTAGAAAACTGAGGGGCATATTTAGGAGCCCGTAGCACCTCCTTGTGCCACATTAGCGTCATTGTTTTTACGCTAATGTGGTATAACAAGGCCAAAATCTCAGCGCTTATTTGCACAGGGGTGCAATGTATGCATTGCACCACTTTGTATTCCCTTGCACCACATTATGGGTGCACCAGCTATAATGTATTCAAGGGGGGCATTCCACCATTAGGGGGGCTGAAAAAATGGTGCAAAGAGATCTAATAGATTTGTTTGCGTCATTTGTTTCATAATTTTGAACACCTGCTCAGAACAAGCTTTAAAAGGGGGTATGCCATTGTTTTCAATGGGCCCATATGTACTTTTCAGGGTTAGCACCAACATCTTGGATCTAACCCTGAATAGTACATCAATGCCCCTGCACCATGGTGTGTCGTATTTTAAATATGGCGCACACATTGTGGCGGTAGGGGGGCACAAGGGGCTGAAATAAAAGTGGCACTACATATAATTCCTGACCTGGCCCTGAGTGTTCTTTTCCATTTTATGCATATTAAATGTTTTTTTTAGCTTGAGAATCCCAATGAAAATCTAATTTCAAGTTTTCTTTCTGTAAAGACACCTGTTTTGCTGTGATGTAAATGTGCAAATCCCTTAATTGGCAAAAGGAAGTTCACAAGTGCACAAAAGTGCTAGGTTTTCTTAACATTGGCAGGAGAAAGGAACTTAAGGAAACGTGATGCTTTCTTTGGATTAAAAGACAAACCAGATACATTCAGCATGACCGCAAGGTACTCAACCTCTTGTTTCTAGAATTCTCATTTCTCAGTCTTGTACGTCAATTCATGTTGTGGGAGGATAAATAATACTAAGATTACATGCTGTTGTGTCCAGTTAAGGTTTCAGAAAAAACACATGGACATTGTACCTGAACTGGGTGCAGTCCTTCATTTTCTACTTGTTGCCCTCTTTTATAAGCAAAAGATGCTAAGCACTTTACAATTCAAGTTTGTTGAATATTCGTGCTCCTGTATTGTTTCTAAAATGTCTTTAATAAGAGGTAGAGCACACCTCTCTTTGGTGTAATTTGATAATACCTCTCTAGTGAATACGGGATTTTGAGACCACGAACTTCCTTCAGAACATAAAACAGAGCTGCCCCAGCTAAAGATGAAGAGAGTACACACATTTCATTATACTAGATTCCACGTAATTGGCCGTAAGTATCTCGTTCGCATTCTTTGACATAGAATAGTTTTCTTGAAATAATGTGGTTCAGTTGGTACGGTGTAATTCCTGTGGGGTGGAAGGGAGCAGACATCTGGTCCAGAAACCTCTATATAATTTGCATGGCACTAAAATGGAACTGAAGAGAGAATAGCTAAGAATAGGTTCAAACTAGTTTTGGATTCTTTCATTTTTTCAGTAGGCAACAAGTAATCTACAGACGCATAGACAATTGCGATTATAGTACCTCTTTCCCATTGTTCTAAATACCCCAATTATGATGGATGAGCAAGGCTCATGCTTCACTATTCAACAGTGCTAGAACATTAATGGTCCTTCCTTCTTCAATTTCTAATAAAATTTTGAAGAGATACAATTGGCTGTCAGAATCCCCCTTAAAATATCTAACATAAGGAACGTTTTTTTATATCCACTCTTTTATTTGTGAGGGGATGGGCACTTGTTTAAATCCTCTTGAGCATATGTAGAGTAGATTCATATCACAGTGCCAGATGCACCACAAAATAGGCACAGTCCAGCCTTTTACCTGCATTTTCTATAGCGTTCTTAGTCAAAGGAGCTCTTGTTGCTCCCACATGTCTAGGTCAGTTTGAAAGCTGTGTTGCAATTGACAGGGGTTGGAGAAATTGGATTGTTGGTTGAAGGGAGTCTGAGTCCTTCTTAAGCAACAGCCACAATCCATGTCAGGGTGAACCACAAAGTCACTAAATTAACCTGTACTTAACCCTCTGGTAGCTTGGAAAATCAGTGTGGCACAATGGTTAGAGTGGCAGATCCTGATGCAGAGATCTGGCCCGGGACCAGGGTTCAATTCCCACCTCGGACCAGATAATTCTCCTCTCGGTGCCTAATCTCATTAATGGGTCCCACTCTGTGACTCTGGGCAATAGCTTGCTTAATCTCCACAACAGCCCTCACAGCGCTTGGATGCCTGGCTTCCCCCTGGGGCTGTCCAGGAGTGGGCGCCTCACAGGGAAAAGCCAGGAGGGGTTCCACAGCGGTATGCGTACAGCGCCTTGAGACCCTAACTGGTGAGGAGTGCGCTATACAAGTGTGAAGTTTACAGTCATGCTTAACTTAGAGGTAATGTGTAAAATATGTATGCAGCACTCAAACAGTAATAAAATAAAAATGCAATTCAGGAAAAATCCCACACCAGTTTAGACAAATATAGTACAATTTAATACATTATTTGACACTAAAATGACAAAAATCCAATCAGTGGAACCGGAGATATGCAGCTTCAAAGATGTTAGGTAATTATATCACCTAAAAGAATGGTGCACCACTCATGCTTATCTGGAGGTGCAAAACAGGGTGAAAGTCACGAGTTCAGACTGACTGCAATGGACGGTGAAGAAGGCCATGACAAGCAGGGGGAGCCTTGCGAATGGTCATCGCAGCAGCACAAAGAGGAGGTTAGGGGTCATGTACAGTTGCCTCTGCAGTGCAAAGTTCCTGTTGGGGTTTGCAGACGGTCCTTGCTGGATCTTCACATTGGCATTCACCATGGGCTGTCAATGCTGTAGCATGAACTGCAAATCACATGTTGCCATTCTTTGCTGGCATTCACTGTAGACCAAAGAGATGGGCTCACCAGAGCTTTGGCTTGATGGTTGGTATGGTTGAAAACACCTTGGCATGAACAGGTTAATTTGTGGTTGTGAAGCACCCAAAACGTCAGGATTTTTCCTTTTCTTCCAGGAGGAGCTCAACCAATGCCACACCAGGGATCCAGTGCCTGAGAGGCTCTGTTTAGGGAGTAGGAACTCACTAAAGCAGAGACCAGCAGGGCTCAGGCAGGTTCAGTTGCAGGTCTGAGCAGGTCCAGTGCAGCAGATGGGCTGGGCAGTTGCAAGGAGGTCTCTGGAGCTTGGTGTATCCTTGTAGGTTAGAACAGGAGGCCAGATAACTAGCCATTGGAGACACTCAGGTAGTCTGGGATAAAGCGAGCAGATCCAGTCTAGCAGCAGGGCAGCCCTCTGGCAGCAGTGCAGTTCTTCTTCTGTAGTGCCTAGAGGTCCATGAGGTTGCAGAAGAGTGGGTTTGAGGGTCATCGTTTTATACATGCAGCAAGCTTTGAAGTGGAAGAAACCTCTGGGGGTTTCACCCCACAGACGTGCCTGGAATTTCCTGCGTCCCTGTTCTGGTCCCAGGATATCTGGGAGCACAATTAGCTACTGTGAAATTCTTCGTGTATGTGCTGAGGCTGTGTCTTTGAAGTGGTGCTGTGCACAGCTCAACCTTCCATCCTTCTGGGATGGCCCATCCTGCCAACACCCAATCACTTTATTGTGTGGCTGTCTTTGAGGAATACTCAAAGGTCAACTGCCAACTGCACCTAGTCATGAAACCCAAAAAATAAGCAGCAGGAACTAAATGATAAGGACTTGAAATCTGACATTTCTAGTAATAAGGATTTTGAATTACAATTCATTAACACCAAACATGACATTTCTACCTGCTCCCAAACACAAGTTATCACAAATTAAATGTAATAAGGTGACTCAATGTTAAAGGTAGTCCTGCTAGTAGTGAAACATTAATTTGTGAGTTTTTCACTACCAGGATATGTAAAACTTGAAAGTACATGCCCAACTTCTCAAACACAATGTACCCTGCCGTAAGAGCTGTTTAGGGCTGTTGTGCTTTCACTGATGACCGAGCTGACAAAAATCTCTGGAATACACTTCTTAGTTTAAAGAAGACATTTATTATTACTTCACCACGAGGTTCCTAAAAATTGACGGAGATTAGTAGGTCGAAGGTACACGTTTAAAAATAGTCACAGCAATGAAAGGAAAATCAAAGTGATTCTCAATTGCAATGTACACAGTAAATATATGTGATTATATTGTAGCATAATTGCAAAGCAAAGAATAAAGTAAAAATTCATCACCATAGGGCCTGCAAAGCTCTTCATCGTTCTCATGCCAGAAAGAAGACGACCCCTGTTCAATTGCGAGAAAGAGATCCTCACCCTCACAGGAAAATGTCAGGCATTTGACATCCAATCCTGACCGAGGTCTCGGGAATTCCCTCGCTAGTGAGCAGGGCTACCTCTTTTATAGTTTAAACAACCATGGAAAGAGCCTTCTGAAAGGCCCTCCCCTCTCAGATATAAATATTCAAACATGCTGGCTACTGTAGGTCAGAGTTGGAAGAAAAACGTTGAAAATTGGCCAACCTTTCAAGGCTCTCCTTCCAAGGCCGATCTGTTCCCTGGACTGAAGAAAACAAAAAATATGTGCTCTTTTATCATGAACTGTTCGTGTTCAGTGAAAGAAAATATGAAGAAACAAGCTTAGTTTACCATGTGGAAAAACACAGCCCAACTGCAATGTCTCAACTGCAATGTCTAACGCCACGATAAGGCCAATAGGGTGCTAAACTGAATACAAAATATAATTTGCAACCGGTGAACACTGAACAACTAATATGCACAGTGGTGAACACAAAGTCAGTGGTCAAACCTACCTATTTTCAATACATTTCTACCCTTTGACCAATGACTTTGTTTACTTTTCTCTTATTTCAAAGAAAAAACAAAAACATTGTAGCAAATCAGGTTTGCATTGTATACAGCAACATAATACAATAATAAAAGCAATCACTGTAAAGCAATGGAAGTGGATTAAAGTAGTGATCTTATAAACTTTTAAATTAGACACACCTACAATGAAAAGACTGAAGCTTATATATTCTAATTGGGATAATAACTGATTGAATAGTGTCTCTAGGATAGTAAGTTGGTGTAGAATTAGATGGAAACATCATGAGTTCTAATCATGAAACGGTACACGGTCCACCTGAAAGGTTTGCTGGAGTGTAAGTGAAAGTCAGGTTTCCACATGAAATACAGCCAGCCAACTGGCAATTTTGCTTAATGAGACTGTCAGCAGTCATCAGATGATAACAAGCCATGGGTTAGTTCCAGTGGAAGAATGTAATCAAACAAGTTGACAGAACATCCATGGTACTCTATATTGATCCCATGCAGAACTTGAATCAAAGACACAATTTGCGCAAAGTGGATCCATAGGTTTTGTACTTTAAAAGCAGCAGGAGCATTGCACAAAGGTTATCAATCAGGTTCAGGTTGGGGGTGTGGTCCCTCCCCCGACCCCACGCGCAAACACCCAAAGGGAGACCACACAGCACACTCGTGGTCAGTGGCAAGCTGTAGTAGGATCTGCAAAAGAAGCAAGTATGACTTTTCTTGCAAATAACATTTGTCGTCTGAAATGTGCTCTCCTTTTTCCTTTCCTTGTTTTATAATCAGCAGCTCATTATTGGGGCCCTTGGCTATAATTTTTGCAGGTTCTGGAGGACCATTTGGGGATTCAACCAACACCTTAGCACTGAGGTTTTTATCTTCCTTTCCTTGCACTGTCAGAAGGGCTGGGGCAGGCCCCTTCCTTACCAAACATCCATACACTGCACTTATGACAAGTTGGACAATTCTGTCTCCAATTTGAATGAATAAGTCAACTTCTCCACTATTTAACAGAAACACTTTGATTTCTCCTTGGTAATCTGCATCAATCACTCCCCTTAAAACCTGAATACATTTAAGTGCCAACACAGATCTGGGAGCAATCAATCCAAAATGCTCTGGGGGAATCTGTACTCCAAGACCTGTTTCACACAATGCTATGTCTAGGGGTTTAGTCTGTAAGCTTGTAGAGCATGTAAGTCAAGACCTACAGATTCAGATGTGGCTCTGTAAGGAGCTAACGTTCCCGGTTTTATTTCCCAGAATGTGATGGTATTGTTGGCCACAAGTGGTTGTATTCGCAAAGCTGGAGTTACCATTCACATCAAAGGTGTTTCAGCATGTGTTAATGGTCCATTGTTCAGAATCTGGAGGGCTTCATTTAAATGCTCTCTCCAGTTTTTCAAAGTTCCATCAGATAATTTTCACAATTGAGCTTTCAGCAAACCATTCATTCTGTCAATCAGTCCTGAGGCCTGTGGATAATAAGGAATATGATATATCCACTCAAAATTGTGCTGAAAACAGTAGTCCTGTATTAAATTGCCTTTGAAGTGTGACCTAGTGTCACTCTGGATCTGGAGTGGTACTCCATAGTATAACATTAACAAGTCCAGAGTTCTGATAGTATTGTGCTGAGTAGCACGTTTGCAAGGGACAGCAATCAAGTATCCAGAATAAGTGTACACTACGGTACAGGTGTATTAACACCCGCTACTAATCAGTAGTGGTCCAATATAATCAATTTGACATATCTGTCCTGGTAACGTTCCTCTCCCCAACTGACCTTTAACTGTTTGCGGGACAGATTTCTGTTGTGTGTGCTGACAAATAGAACATTGCAAAATTACAGTTTTTATTGAATCTAGTGGAATGTACATCTCTCTAATCTCTGCCCACCTTTAAGTGGCTCTTTCTCCCAGGTGTCCACATTTCTGGTGTGCCCACTTAGTAATCCCCACCAAGTCAGAATTCTGGGTTAACACTTCTGTCTCTGAACTTTTGTCTTTGACGTCTGCAAGGGAATTGAACCAGTGTTCTAGTAAGTCAATGGGACAATGAGCATTTATGAATTTACTCTGTTTAAACATTTCCCAAATTTCCTGCCATAACTCTTTGCTATACACCTCCTTTGAATGAATGAACCAGTTATGTGCAAGCCATGTGGAAAGCCAAACGGCTAATCCATTGTTAGTGAATCAAGAATCAGTGTAAAAATGACAAGTCTCAGGCAGCTCTTGCTTTAGAGTCTGACACACGGTGTACAACTCTGTATATTGGCTACTTTTTCCTTCTCCTGTGGTAGACAACGACTTTTCAGTAACTGGATTGTATGACACTGCTTTCCAATGCCTTTTTACTACCCAGGTATTTCAATGAATCATTAGTAAAACAAACATGCTTTCTATCCTCAGGGGATAAGAATACAAATGGTGCACTCCATTTCACTGGTGACTCTTTTACCTATGGTACTCCCTGCACTCTTTCCTCATCCTGTAAAGGGGCTTGTGACACCTGTTCATGTAGGGCTGTAGTGCCTGTCGTTCCTACTCAAGCCCTGTCTTGTATGTGCCAGATCCAGTGTATGATACTAGTCTCATGTGCATGTCCTGTACAGTGAGATTTAGGTGAACCCATCACCCACTGCATGATTGGTAGTTCAGATTTCAGAATTACTTTATAATTTAGTGTGATTTGCTCAGTATTCACTAGAGCCCAAAAACAAGCCAAAAGCTGTTTTTCAAAAGGAGTATAGTACTGCACCAATTCAAGTAGTTTTCTAGTCCAAAGCCCCAGGGGCACCCTCATCCTCCCCCGTTTCTGCCACATGCTCCAGTTTGTATATTGTCCCTGAACAGTTAAATGTAAATCAATGTTTCCTTCTTGCACTGCACACAAGTCTGAAGTCTGTTGAATTATTTCATTTGCCAAATCAAAAGCACACAACTGCTCCTTACTCCATTCAAACTCATGTTTTTTTCTAATTTCTTTGTACCAAAGCGTTAGGATTTTACTCAGACGAGGGTTATACTGTTTCCAAAAATCAAACAATTTCATGAAACTCTGTGTCTTGTGCTTAGTGCAAATAGTAGCAAACTCTAAAATCTTTTGCTTTACCTGTAACAACATCTCTCTATGTTCTGGATTACACTGAATTCCCAGAAACTGCACCTGTGTCTTGTCTGAATTAATTGTACACTTCATACTCTGCAAAAGTGGTCTGAATATACTGGTAACATTGTCAACTTCTCGCTCAGTGTTATCTTTTAAAGAATGCATTTCAACTCCTGCCAAAAACTCTGGGCTACTCTGTGCACGAAGAACTACGCTCTTCTCATGAGGCTGACACTGCCCCCCACCTTTTTTTAACCTCCTCATTACTGGAATGTGAAAAGCCAGATTCTCCTATAACAGGTTTGTAAATTTCAGTTTTATCTTGCAATAATTTGTTCTGGCTAATTTGCTCATGTAAATTCTTATTTTCATATTCTAACTGTTTACATCCCTCATGCATTTTTCTGTAAGCAGACAAAAGTATCTGAACCCTCCTGTCAAGAACAAAAGGGACATAATTCCGTTCAAAATGCACATTTTCTAAATATGTAAACACTTTAGTTTTATCCAAGCACCCATCCCAAAACTTAGAAAGTCCTGATAAACAAGAAAACATGTTTGTCACAACACCATAAGGCAGTTTAATTTGACATGGATTTTCAAACATGGTTTGCGGTGCTTCCTTTAATTCTCTAAACAAAAAAAAAATAACACTTTTAAATCGTGCACTTCCAACCTCCAACCCCCTTTTTTTATCCTGAAAACTGCGCCAAAATGTTTTGCTTTCACTAATGACCAAGCTGACAAAAATCTCTGGAATGCACTTCTTAGTTTAAAGAAGACATTTATTATTACTTCACCACAGGTTCCTCCTAAACAATGAAGGAGATTAGTAGGTTGAAGGCACATGTTTAAAAATAGTCACATCAATGAAAGGAAAATATATCAAAGTGATTATCAATTGCAGTGTCCACAGCAAATATATGTGATTACATTATAGCATAATTGCAAAGGATAAAGTAAAAATTCATCACCACCTGCCAAGCTCTTCATCTTTCTCATGCCAACAAGAAGACGACCCCTGTCCAACTGTGAGAAAGAGATCCTCACCCTCATCGGAAAATGTCGGGCATTTGACATCCAATCCTGACCGAGGTCTTGGAAATTCCCTTGCTACTGAGCAGGGCCACCTCTTTTATAGTTTAACCAACCATGGAAAGAGCCTTCTGAAAGGCCCTCCCCTCTCAGATGGAAATATTCAAACATGCTGGCTATTGTAGGTCAGATTTGGAAGAAAAACATTAAAAATTGGCCAACCTTTCAAGGCTCTCCTTCCAAGGCTGAACTGTTCCCTGCGCTAAAGAAAACAAAAAATATGGGCTCTCTTATCATGGACTGCTCGTGTTCGGTGAGAGAAAATACGAAGAAACAAGCTTAATTTACCATGTGGAGAAACACATCTCAACTGCAATGTCTTAACTGCAATGTATAAGGCCACGATAAAGCCAATAGGCAGCTAAACTGAATACAAAATATAATCTGCAACTGGGGAACACTGAACAACTAATATGCACAGTGGTGAACACAAAGTCAGTGGTCAAACCTACCTATTTTCAATACAAGGGCCTACCCTAAGGGTGACCTATATGTAATAAAAAGTGAGTTTTAGGCCTGGTAAGGGGTTTATTTTGGCAGGCCTAATGCAGTTTAAGACTACACACAGGCTGCAATGACAGAAATTAGATAGGTTTTAATTTGGCTACGTAAGTGAGTGGCACAATAAGTGCAGCTGGCCCACTAGTAGCATTTATTTTACAGGCCCTGGGTACATTTAGTACCTCTCTTGTAGGGATTTATAAATAAATTAAGTGTGTCAACTGTGTATAAGCCAATTTTATCATGTGTAGAGAAGAAAGCATTAGCACGTACAAATGGTTAGCATTGGGAAAATGATCAGAGTCGCAAAACCAACACAGGGTCTTTCCTATTACTGCAGCTATGTTTTAGCCCACCTTACATGTTCGTTTTCCTTTCCAACCTTCTTTGACCATATTAAGGAAACGGATACAAACATAGACTCATACTCTGAAGCCATTGGTCCCTCCTCAGTATAAGGTGTGCTATGTTCTTGAGGGGTGGTCCCTCTATTAGGGTGCTGGGGTATTGCCCTTCTGGATCTCTTGCCCCTGTGTCTATTTTAAATTAATGTTTTCTTTTCCGGCTGGTGCTTTTTTTCAGGAGCCTTTTAGTGATGGTGGGGACGGGACTTACTGCAGCTGAGAAGGGAGGCAGGCTTGAATTGAAGTACACATGATGGATTGGATGGGTGCCTTTCTCTGTCTAGCCTGACATGCACACTTGAGGCATCTTCCTACTTGCACAACTTTGGTGAGCTCAGGGGATCATAGCCACATCCCCTCGGTCTCCTTAGGCGTGCAAGGTTTGCTTGCTCCAGCCAGTTCTGATGCTACAATCATGCTGTTTACTAATAAAAACAGCAAGAGATCAGCATCTGGATTGGTTCGGGAACCAGAGAAGGAGAACTGAGTAGGCCTCTCTAGTCTTTGTGCACATGAGGCAGTTTAGGGGTGGGTGGTTCTGAAATCCTGGCCACTTATTGGCCCAAATCATAGAAAAGCTTCCCTTTCTATATCACTCCCCCTCTGTTCCCGCAGAAGTAACCTCCTAGAGATGAAGGCTACAGGTTGGTCCAGGCCTTCTTCATCAAGCTGTGAAAATACAGCCCTTGTGCTATGCTCTGAGGCATATGTTTGTACAATGAACTCCTTGGAGAAGTCAGGGACCTTGAGCACAGGGGCTGGACACATGGTTTGCTTCAGGGAGTGAAATGCATTTTAGCATGCCTCCGTCCAATTCACATTTCTGGGCTGCTTCTTAGATGTCAGCTCAGTCAAGGGGGCAACATTGGTGCCATGTTCCTTGACAAAACTCCTATAGTCCCCAGTGAGGCCCAAGAATGCTCTGACCTCAGTCTGTGTGTTTGGTGGCTTCCAGGACATGATAGTTTCAATCTTGGCCTGGAGGGGCTGCACCTTACCCCCACCCACCAGGGGTCCCAAGTATGCCACTGACCCCTGCCAAATCTGGCAGTTTCTGGCCTTGATAGTATGGATGAAGCACTTCCCAGAGGTGACAGAGGTGGCCCTCCCAGCTGCTACTGATGACAGCTTTTTCATCCAAGTAAGCAGCAGAGAATGCCTCCATCCCAGCAAGTGCCAGGTTCACCAGTCTCTGGCAGGTGGTGGGATCATTTTTTAAACCAAATGGCATCACTCTGAACTGGTAGTATCCTTCTGAAGTGGAGAAGGCTGACACCTCCTTGACTACTTCAGTTAGGGCGATCTGCCAGTAAACTGATGTAGGATCAAAGGAAGTTAAGTACTTGGCAGCCCCTAACCTGTCAATCACCTCATCAGCCTGGGGGATGGGATGAGCATCAGTTTGGTTACAGAATTTAGCAATTTGTAATCCACACAAAACCTCAGTTGAGGTGTGGTGCCCGGTGGGGCAGTTTTGGCATCAGAACCTCAGGACTGGAACACAGGTATCTCATGAGCCAACTCCACAATCTTAGCAACCTCACTCCTGATGCTGGCCCTCACCTTATCTTACAACCTGTAAGTCTTTTTCTTGACAGTGAGGTTTCCCCATGTGTCCACATCATGGGTACACAGGTGGGTAATCCCAGAATCAAGGCAGAAGATAGAGGAGAACTGTGCCAGCTCTTGGTAACAGTCCTACTGAATCAGAGTGGCGGTAAGGACCACTCCTTCCACTGACCCATCTTTCAATTTAAAGGCGAAGAGGTCAGGCAGATGTTCACTCACCTCCTCCTCCTCAGCTTTATCAGTCACCATGGTGACCTCAGACCTCTCAAACTGTGCTTTAAGGTGATATTAAGCACCCTGTGGGTTCTTAAGGTCCATCACATACGTGGCCTTATCTTTTTCTCAATCACCTTCTAGGGCCCCATCTAGCAATACTAGATGGCACCAGGTTCCACAGGTTCCCTCATCCAAACTTTCGGCCCAGGCTGACATTCCACAGTGGTACAATTCTGGTCATACCGCTCCTTTATTACAGCCTGGCTGGCTTCCAAGTTGTCAGAAGTTTGCTTTCACAACTTGGCCATTTGGTTTCGTAAGCCCAGTATGTAGCTTACTACATCCTGGGAGACCTTCTTGGGAATTTGATCCCAACCCTCCTTCACCAGACCCAGAGGTCCTCTGATAGGGAGCCCATACAGAAACTCAAAGGGGCTGAAGCCCACTCCCTTCTGTGGCACCTCCCTGTAGGCAAACAACAGACAGGGCAAAAGGATATCCCACTTTTCCCTCATGCCCTCAGGAAGACTTTTGATAATTCCTTTCAGGGTCTTTTGAACCTTTCAACAAGTCCATTGGTTTGGGGTGGTATGGGTTGGAAAACTTGTAAGCCACTCCACACATCTTCCACATGGACTGTTTGTATGCAGACATAAAGTTGGTGCCCCTGTCAGACACCACTTCCTTGGGGAACCCCACCTGAGTAAAAATCCCCACTGGGGCCTATGTGAGAACAGGTCTACAGGTGCAGTGGTGGCCCTCAAAGGAATGTACTCTGGATACAGTGTGGCATGATCCACCAGAACCAGGATGAACCTGTGATCAGAAGTGGTCAGGGGATCCATAGGCCCACCAATGTCAATGCCCACCCTCTCCTAAGGGGTGCTAATGACTGGCAGTGGTTCCAGGGGAGCTTTCAGCTTCTGCTATATTTTTCCACTGGCCTGGCAGGTCACACAGGCCGTGCAGAGTTTATCTGAGGAAGTCCTAATTTTAGGCCAGTAAAAGTAGGGGACAAGCCTTGGTAATGATTTGTTTTGACCCAAGTGTCCTACCAGGGGTATCTCATGAGGCAGGTCTAGGAGGAAGGCCCTGTAGGATTGGGGGTGCCAGGGCCCTTGTTGTCCCACACAGGAGCCTGAGGCTCACTGGAAAGGAGGTTGTCCTCCCAGAAAATTTGATAGCTCCCAGGGACATCACCAGTTGCTTGGGCTCATGCCCTCAAGGGCTAGACACTCCCTCTATGCCTACATAACATCTCCTTGGTGGGTACTCCTTTCACATGCCAGTCAGCAGGTGTAGGCAGGTCACTAAGGGAAGCAGTGCCCTCTTTAGTGGACTTCAAGGCATCCACAACAGGTGCCCCACCCATCTCACTAGAGGTACACTCAGGAGCTGGTTTTCCATACCCTCTGCCTTTCCCCTTTTTAGCAGCTGGCTGGGCCATAGCTTCAGGCTCCAGCTTTTCTTAACGCCCCTCCCCGTCAACATGGACCTTGTGGTAGCATAGATCCCATCAGGTAACCCCAACATCTCACCTGAGCCTTGGGTTCCACCTCCTTCCAGGCAGAGGACTCTAGGTCATTACCTATCAAACAGTCCACAGGCATTGCAGGGCTCATAGCAATCTTCAGAAGTCTTCATATGGAATGAGGGACAATAGATAGTAACCCTCCCCGTTGTCAGCCACCACAACTTGGAAGAATGCATTAGGAATCATCAGCCCTGAGTACACTAGCTAACTCCTTACCATAGTCATACTACCACCTGTGCCCCTCAGAGCCTCAACACCTTGCCCATTGATGGTAATACATTGCCTATACTTGATAGTATTTAAAGGCCTATGGTACTTAGGAACCATCTCAGTGTCACCCAGGGACACTAGGGTAACCCCACTAAGCTCCTGTATTAAATGGGACAAACAACTCCCCCAACACTACGCTAGCAAACCCTGGATTGTTACCTCCAGTGGGAGGGTGTGCTCTTTTTGGACACTTGGGCCCCCCCTTGTTACTCGTCACACTCCTAGTACTTGGGCATTTTGGGCTGCTGACTTTTGTCAGGGTAGTTTTGTTTCTGGTGGCCACATTGGGATCGAGAACCAGACCCTTTCCTCTGTGAGTTGTTTTGGGGGCCTTTAATGAACTCCTTCTTTTTTTTCTCTCCTTCCTCTTGGTCCAGGTAGGAACCATGACTACCCTTTTGGGAGCCCCCCCAGATACCTTTGTGGACACTCTGGTGCTGACTCAGATGCCACCTCCTCAGCAAGCCTAATGTGATCAGTCAGCTTGCTAGCCACCAGGATTTGGTTTAGCTCAAGCATGGGCTCCTTCAAAAACAAGTTGTGCAACCCATTAAAATCATTAACATTGCTGCCTTTCACCCAGCCCTTCAGTGCCTTATCAGCATAAGCTAGAACATCTACCCATGTCTATGTGTTGAGTTTGCAACTAGCCCTGAAATGTTGTCTGTACTTTTCAGGTGTCAGACCAAACTTCTTGACTAAGATGGTTTTCATAGCAGGGTAGTTGGTCTGATCTTCCACCTCTAAGGTAGGGATGGTGTTCCTCCCCACCAGGTGCATGTACTGCCAAGGTCTACCTCCCCAGAACTCCTCTGTGACCCGTTCACTCTTAATTAAGAGACTCACTTGAAGACACTGCAGGTATGCTGCCAGTTGGCAGGGGTATGCGCACGTCGAAGTAAGGACCACAATTTTAGTCACGGTAGTGAAGATACACAACCTAAATGAATCTGTGCTCACCCTCTGGTAGCTTGACACAGAGAAGGTAGGCTTAACTTTTAAGACAATGTATAAAGTATTTGTGCAGCACACACACAGCAGTCACAATGAAAACACCACAAAAGACTGCACACAGGTGTATGAAAAATATAGGTTATTTATCTGTGGACCTCAAGACCAATATGACAAAAATACAATCAATAGTTTAGGAGTTATGTAATTTAAAAAGTCTTGGGTCAAGAAGCAATGTTAGACTAAAATGTCAGAAATCTGACTAATAATTCTGAGTTAGTCTCTGTCCTTTCCTCAAGGTAACAGAGGAGTGCTTGTCTCCACGATATCCAACTAGTAGCATTAGTGCATGGGAGAGCACCTTTGTGAGTTTCAAGCTGTTTGGGAATAGAGCAATGCGCTTCAATATTGTTGCTGTCCCAGAAATGCAATGTGTGTGCTCTCTTTACAGGAGTTACAGTAATCCCCTGGTTCCTTATGCCACCCACCTCCAGTGTGGAGATGGAGAGGCCGGAATGTCAAAGTACCTTTGCTGTAGCGTTGGAAGTGCTCTTCTAAGCAGAGGGTTATGGTGATGGGCCTTCCTCACTGGGTCCGAATCTCAAGGTTGAAGCACACTGCTGCGCGGCTCCCTGCACTGTGGGCCGGGCTGGCGACTGGAGTTCTGGTCACTGGCTGTCTCACTCACAAACCTTGTGCTGCTACCTTGAGTCATGCTAGTACACATCTCTCTCAGGGGTGAGTGGACTGGCGGCACGCTCACTGTTGAGCCAGTCAGACAGTCCCCCAATGACTGGCCAAGTGCACTCTTGGTGCATTGGTAAAGTTCAAACAGGTGAGAGTGACCCTTGCGCTGCCTTAATTGCCAGCATCTGTACAGGATGCCAGCCCCGGGGATAGGCACTCAGTTGCAGAAGTCACAGTGAGACCGCCGCACTCACCCTTTCGGCAGTCAACAAGCCCTTGAAGTCACTCTGCCGATGGTTCTTGGTTCTTGGTTTGCAGGGCAGAGTTCTGCAGGCAGCTGGGCAGCAAAACAAGGAAGATCAGCAATTCCTGAGAACAGTCAATTCTAACAGAATGACGATCCTGACACACAGCAATCTTTACCCCAGCAGATTTCTGTTGAGTCGAGAAATGTACTGATTTTATGGCTTCAGAAGCCCAGAACATATACCAAAAAGTGCCTTTGATTTTGGGGATGACTTCAAAAGGTTTTGCTGAAGTGCACAGGTCCCTCTTACAGCCCAGCTATAGGCTATCAGTGGGAGGTAATCAGAACCCCTTTGTGTGGGCTCAGGCCACTACCCTTTGTAGTGTGAGTGTGAGCCCTTCCCAACCTCCTCCCCAGGAAGACCCATCAGCATGCAGATGAATCCAGATGCAGTTAAGCATCCTGTGTTGTGGGTGTCTGAAGGGAATGCACAAATGTAGCTGTCATCCAGCCCAGAGAAGACGTATTGGAGGCAGGCTGTGGGCATACAGGGCAGTGGGAGCAGATAACTGCCCACTTTTCAAAAGTTAAATGAAATAAAGGTAATACATAGGCTGAATTTAGTTTAAAAAATGACTTACTTATAAGGGACAAGCAACTGAATTATCTTGGTCATCAATTGCTATTTAAAATTGTTAAGGTTAAGTCCATTATTCATTTTGTAGAATTTGTTCGCATCACAAACACCAGATTAGCTTACTGTTGGAAAATGGGTTATTGGTAGGGCAGGTAGGTACCTACACCTAGCAACAAGCCACTAACCTCCACATAGGTACAGTTAGGTCTCAGTAAATTAATCCCAGCTCTACCCTTGGTAGCTTGGCATCGAGCGTCAAGGCTTAACTTAGGAGACAAAGTGTAAAGCATTCAAATATCACAAAACAGTAATCAAATAAAACACAGGAAACAGTTTAAAAATCCAAAACCAATTTATAAAAATAGTTTATATTTTTATCTTTAAAATGACACAAAAACAAATAAAATCGGTTCAGGGGAACCGGAGATATGAATTTTTAAAGTATTATTATTTTCTAGCGCTTAGAAACAAAAAGCGCCAATCGGGTCATCTGGTTGCACCAGGACCGGGGCAAAGTCAAACTTTCAGGCCGACCGCGATGGAGCCCTGCTCGGCTACAGGTCGCGGGAGGCCTCGGTTAAAAAGTTACCTTCTGACTTAGTCTTTATTTTGAAGTTTTTCTTCACCGGGACGAACCTGCCAGTTGAATCCGACCTCCTGGAGCCCTTGTCCGGATACGCGATGTGGGTTTCCTCGGTGGAGACTTTTACCTTCGGACTTAGTCGTTTTTTCGAGATGAAAATCCTTCGACCGGGGTAAACCTGGATCTTGATCCGACGTCCATGGAGCCCTTCTCGGATACGATGGCTGGGAGGTCCCGGTCAACTTTTTACGTTCGGACTTAGTCTCTTTTTTGGATGTTTTTCTTTACCGGGACGAACCACGAAGTCAGGCCGGGTCGCGGTTGAGGCAAGCCGGCTAGAATTTCCGCGGCGGGTCGGTCCCTCTCTGGAGCTTTTTTCCAAAAATTCTCAAATCTTTTCCAAACTTCTGGGGCTTCACCCAGATGTTCTTTTAAGGTTCTTTTGGGGTCCACAGCTCACCCCAAGGGTCCAGAAGTTCTGTGATGGTCCTTTGGGGGTGCGAACTTCAACTCCCAGAATGCACCTGGCGCAAACTCCTTTTTGGCCACTGGACAGTGGTCAGCTGGTCGCTTTCTTCAGGAGTTAGTGCAGGGGACTCTGGTTTAGCAATTTTTCACCTGTAGCAAACAGGGAGTCCCTCCTTGAACCAGTTGAAGCCAGGCAAAGTCCTTCTTGTGGTGAAGCCCAAGTGTGCAGCTGGTGCAGTCCTTCTGAGTGCAGGGTCCAGGTGCAGGCCAGGGGTCCAGCAGGGCAGTCCTTCTTCTTCTTTAGTTCCTTTCTTGTTGAATTCTGGAGGGGATCTGAGGTGTGGGTGCAGGTCTGCCAGTTTTATCCTTGCTCCTGGGTGAAAAGCAGGGGGGTCCTGGTCCTCCAATCAGGTACAGGGTCGTCCCCCTGTGATGACCACTTCCTGGGAAGTGTGGCAAAAATCTATCCCAAAAGGCAACAGTCTCTAAAAATCCAACATGGCTGAACCTGATTTTTGGAGGTTACATCTGGCTGAGCCCACCCACTGGTGTGGCTAAAAATCATAAACACACCCCTCTCCTGCCCTCTCCTAATCTAATCAAGGGGGCACCTAATTGTCTGGGGTTGCAGGATATGGGGGTGTTGCTGGGTGCTCCAAATGTCCTTCTCTGCCTTTGAAGACCAGTTTGGCAGCCCTCCCCCTTCCTGCCTCACCATCTGTTGAGGGGAGATTCTCTCCCCCAAGCACATTCCTTTGTGTGAAGTCAGGCCACTTCACACCTCATCAAGGTAGCCTGGCAGAAGCTGCTGCAGGCTGGCCAATCAGAGCACAGCAGCAAAAACAATGCAGAGCTGAAATTGGCAACTTTTTAGGTAAAGTTTAAACTTTTTACCTGAACAAGTTATATTAAATCCAACAACTGGAAGTTGTGGGATTTATTACAACAATTAATTTGATACCAAATTCTTGGTATGTAACATTTAAGGAGACTTTAAAATTTAAAATAAAGTCTGCCCATTCTAGCCTATGAAGGCCATTTACTTCAATGAGGGAAAAACGGATTTGGCTGTTTTTACCTCACCAGGGCTTATAAATCTATTTTTATAAAGTCCCTGCTTATAGTTACATGGCACCCAGCCCTAGGGGCACATAGGGCACACCTTAGGGGTGACTTATATGTAAAAATAAGGTAGTTTAAGACTTTGGAAGTACCTTTAATTCCAAAGTCGAATTTGCATACAACTTTAATTTAAAAGCAGCCAGCAAGGCAGGCCTGCCTTTAAAATGACACTGGGCACCTCAGCAGTGCACCTAGGTGTGCACCACCTATGCTGTGGTCCCTAAACCTACATGCCCTACCATATACTAGGGACTTATAGGTAGGTTAACTTAGCCAATTATAATTAGCCTAATTTGCATATCCATTTTACACAGAGCACAGGCCCTGGGACTGGTTAGCAGTACCCAGGGCACCATCAGAGTCAGGAAAACACCAGCAAAAAGTGGAAAATGGGGGCAAAAAGTTATGGGGCCTCTGCAATCAGCCCTGTTTTCTCACACTTACCAAAAAGTTGCAATTATGTTCAATATTAGATGCATAGATAATTTAAACACAGAGAAATTTAACAAAAACATTCACAGCAAAAACGATATACTTTTCTCAAAATCCATTGACCCTAGAGCAACGTTTAAAATATTTTTTTTCACATCAACATTTAAAACAACATACAACACACCAATTGTCTGACATCACAATGATGATCTTTTTGCACAATTTGACCAGTCCTGTGTTTTACATCTAAACAGAGTCCTATTATTTAAATTTTTTGAGGACTCCCAATTTTAGTGCACGCTCAGGGTTTGCATTGATTACTATTTGTGTATAAGGTTTCTCGTATCCTTTGTTGGGTTGCTTCAATGTGGTAGCTTGATTGGCAGAACTCCCTAATGCTATTTGTAGACATGGGGCCATATGTACAAACACATTTTCCCATTGACACAGAATGGGAAAAACCCTTTGCTACATCTGGCCCATGGTTCGTCCCCATAGTTCAGGAGTCTGTTCAGGACCAAGATTAGATCAGACTAGAAAAATAAAGAAAATATATTATATAGAATAATTCAAATGTTCTACCTTCCACAGAACGTGCCTCTCCCTCTTTAGTGTTGACCTCTTAAGTCCGGTAATGTGAGTTATTGAAGTATGCTTCTTTTAACAAGGGCACCACTCTTTCTTTTTCTGCTCTTTAATATAAAGAGGTAGACTTTTCAGGAACAATGCATTTCCTTCGGGTGCTTTCAGTTATGTTGTGTGTTTTAAAGTTTCGGAATCTTCCCTGCATGGCCGACGGTAGGAGGTCTGAGTTCACTCCAGTCTTTAGATGTAAAAGAAAAACCCTGATAGGAGTCACTTTCATGAGACTAGGTCGTTAAACAAAGATGGAGAAAGGTTACACCAAGGACTACATCTTTAATAATACAAAATCATCATGGTAAAGTCAGTCAATTGGTGTGTTGTAAAATGTTTTAAATGTTGATGTGACAAACATGATTTTTAAATGTTGCTCTAGGGTCAAGAGATTTTGAGAAATATGTATGATCTTTTCCTGTGAATAGTTGTGTGGTAAAGTGCTCAGAGTTCCCAGACCAACAAGAAGTTACAGCAACAAAGCTTAACTAAGTAATGGTTAAAGTGTTGTTGGTGTAGCTTCGACTTTTCCCAGTATGTTGTATTTGTATCAGGTAGCCTAGGGTGTTAACCTATTAACGGACACACATTTCCTGAAATGAATCATGATAACTGCGAATCACGACACACCAATATTTGTGCACGATGACCAGCTATCATGATTAATTCCGGGGAATAACTATGGCGGTCATTCTCTGCCCGCCATGCGGTCACCGCCGAATGGCCGCTCCGCGGTCAGGAGACCGCAGATGCCATTCTGGCTTTCCCGCTGGGCCGGCGGGCGACCGCCAAAAGGCCGCCCGCCGGCCCAGCGGGAAAGCCCCTGCAACATAGAAGCCAGCTCCGAATGGAGCCGGCGGTGTTGCAGGGGTGCGACGGGTGCAGTAGCACCCGTCGCGATTTTCACTGTCTGCAAAGCAGACAGTGAAAATCTTCATGTGGCCCCTAGGGGCCCCACGACACCCGTTCCCGCCATCCTGGTTCTGGCGGTGTAAACCGCCAGAAACAGGCTGGCGGGAAGGGGGTCGGAATCCCCATGGCGGCGCTGCAAGCAGAGCCGCCATGGAGGATTCCCTGGGCCAGGGGAAAACCGGCGGGAAACCGCCGGTTCCCCTTTTCTGACTGCGGCGGTCAGAATGGCCCTGGAAGCACCGCCAGCCTGTTGGCGGTGCTTCGGTTGCCCTCCACCGTGGCGGTCATAGACCGCCAGGGTTGGAATGAGGGCCTATGTCTGTTAATAAATTAACAACCAAAGTTGCCTGACACAAATGCAAAATAATTGGGAAAGTGGAAGGTACGCCAAAATTCCTTAGCAAAGCCGCACCTCATATTTAAGAAACGAAAGGACAAAACAGACGCTTTGCCACTTTGTTAAGAATGTCGAATTGTAATCAGTAGCTCGTCGTGGGAACCTTCTGCTGAGGTTTGCAGTACACTGGGTAGGGAGGAACTCAAGCAGAACGCGCTGCAAGGGAATGAGCTTCAGCGCGGGTCTGGGATGGTGTTTAGTCTTTGCTTTAACAGACTGCTCAGTGAACACCTCCTTGTAACTCACTATTCTTGCAAGGAAAGTTGTGGTGCACCACTCCCTAACGTTGTAAATGGCTTCCTTTCCGTACAGGTGGGGGTAGCTGAAGATGCCTTATAGAGACCGAGCCCAAGGCAGGTGTGTCTCACTTCTCAACTCCCCACGGATGATTGCAGGCACAGCGAGACTTAAAGCGAGAGAAGGAGGGAGGTAAAGAGAAAGAGATAGAGGAGAGATTTTAGTCGTAGAGAGAGCGAGAACGGATCGAAGGAAAGAGGGAGGGGTGTAAGGCAGCATGAGTGGTTTGATCACTTTCGCAAGGGCTACTTTTGGTTTCCCAGTCCGGCGTTCCTGCAGTTGTGAGGTCTGTGTAACATTTTATTTTCCTATACTACCAATCAAGTGCATTTGTTCTGAGCTATCTTAAATGACTAACAAATGTTCTTAAAGGCAGCAGAAAAGCAGACAATGAAAGGGAGAGGCAGTGGAATTGCATACGCCTCTGACCCCATGTAAATAAAAACACACACATTTGGTTTTGATATGCAATTATATTCACTAATATGTTTTACCACCTACTGCATTCAATAATGCACTTTTCTCACCGTCGTTTCATTTCGGACCATTAGGCACTTTCAAATCACATGGAAACGTGGGTCCTGCTTCGCCTTCTCCAAAAAAAACATTGGGCAGGCAAACCAAGGAGAGTGAGTGGTTACACTACAAGAGTGAGAACAGATTATTTGTACCCCCATGCAATCGTTCACTAAAGAAGAAAATAAGAAGCAAATTAGCAGCACACACAACAAACAGTATTTCCATGGCATTGTTAAAAAAGATTTTGCAATGAGCATTATATTTATTCTGATGGTGCAATTTCTCAAAACGTGCTTTTAAATGCATAATTTGGCACTCTTTTTTTGGGATTTTTGTAGGTGCGGACCCCTCCCTCCTAAAATATCCTTATGTCAGTCGGGCTTGCTTGCTTGCTTCGCTGCGACGTAACACTTGTCCCCAACTTTTGCGCCCACCACTTTGATATGTCACCAGCCACCACCGATGTACTTACAGAGCCCCTAAGGTTTTACTTTAGAATGTGTTACAAATTACATATTACATAGCATTACAAGACTATAATTCCCAGCAAATAGCTGACATGCAATAAATAACTGACGGAAAATAAAGCTGTTATGTCTTTGAAGTGTGCTATGTTATTTCAGAGCCACAACATTTACTTTAGACTTGTTACAAATGACCTATAGCATAACAAGACAACATTCCAAGGCACTTATTTGACATGCAATAAATAACTGATGGAAAATGAAGCCGTCATGTGTTGCATCAGTAGAGGCATTGTAAATGTGCATGACGTGCCTCCTGTCATTGCAGACATTGATGGAATGCCAGCAACATCTTTTTGGATAATGGTGTGCCTTATGCCAGAGAGGCTGATATGCTACATTTGTGGACATGATTAATTTTAGCAAACAATGGGCGTCGTCTATGTCATAGAAGTGCACTTCCACCTATATGCTGCCTTCAATGTCTGTATCTGATGACGTAGTGTTTGAAGTGGGAGGAATCTATTTTGATAGACTTTCCTGCACATTTTGTAGTCACCATGTGCCCTTTGCTGATTACAACATGAAATGGCGCGACATCAAAAAGAACATCAGATTTGTGTCTTTGTTGTTGATGAATGAGCACTCTATCTCATTGTATGAAGATAATGTTCTTTGCATGTCGCTGTTTGTCTGTGTAGGCCTTCTTTTCTGTCACTACTCAAGTTGATTGTACGTGTGTCCTTATCAGTTCTGGATCTGGTGTTGTTCTACTAAGAGAACTTAGATGTCATGTGTTAGAAATGGGGTTTCTGGTTGGCTAGGGTATGCACCTCAGCCAGGCAGAACTTACCCACTCTAGTCAGGTCAAGGGAGTTACATGTCCAAGATAACCCCTGCTCACCCCCTTGGTAGCTTGGCACGAGCAGTCAGGCTTAATCCGGAGGCAATGTGTAAAGCGTTTGCACAACACACACACACATGTGACGCAATACCCCCACCACAAAGGAAACACAACACAAGATTATATGAAAATAGACTGTATTGTACACAACGCAATTATCAGACCAAACATCACATAACAGTACTATCCTGCTACCTTAGCAGTTGTCAGAACGTTACACATTAGTTACTCTGCAACTTAGCAGTAGTCACACATTACACACAAATTACTCAGTATTCTGCAACATAAGCAGTAGTCAGGAAAACACGTTATTACATCACAGCACTTGTCATAAGAATATCATAAAATGCCCATAGTAGGAACATTAGAAAACATATGGCAAGTTAGAAAAACATATTAGCAAGCATAACCATAAAAGGAACATTTGCATACACATATGTAAAAACATCAAACGCAGGTAGGTAATATATGAATCAAACAAAAGTCTGTAGAAAGAACTTTGGATTGCAACTACATTGGTCCTTTAAACACTACCTGGTTGGATGAAGGGACCTCCAGTGCCTAGAAGGCGAACAATGGGGCCCCCGGTGCTCCTATGCGCAAAACGTGGGGCCTCCCTTATACTCTGGGGTCAGAGGAGGGCGACATGCACCTCCTCTCTTTCATAGACAGGCCCCTCCGGGGACCGTGATTACTGGGGACCCCCAGGGCCTCAACCGGCCCTCACGAGGGGGGCCAAAGCCAGCAAAAACAACTTAGGGCAGGAGGGGGGCACCACGCACCACCTCAGGTTTAATGACAGGCCCCTCCTGGGACCCGTGATCTCTGGGGGCCCCCCGGGCCTCCACTGGCCCTTCCACCAAGCTGGGGGGGGCACAATAATGCCTGTTTTACCTAACAGCAGAAAAGGAGCGTCCTGCTCCTAACGCAGAGGTCGGGGGAAGGGGGCACTCCCCGCGCCTTCCCCTGTTCCTGCCGTGCAGCCACAGGAAGATCAGACCCCTCCTGGGGCCCAAGCAGACACTCGCCTGCACCCGATGCGGTGTGCAAGTGTTCTTCCAGCTTCCCGGGCTGCTGCGGTGATCTTATTTAAAGGGGCACAATGCAACAAGGAGCCTACGAGCTCCCAAGGCTCCATAAGCGCGCTGCAATCAGCGCTATGGCAGCCGCAACCACGGAGAAGCACGCCTCGTGAAGAAATGGATGCGGGGGTCAGGGGCCACAGCACCCTGCCCCTGGGGAGCAGAATCTTAAGACAAGGTCGTCAGGTGGAGGGCCCAGCTACAGGCCAGCACAAGGGAAAGGCAGCAAGTGGCAAGTCCTTCACAGTGACCAGGCAGGTCACAGGTCAGCACAGCAGCAGCAGTCCATGGTGGTTCTTGCTAAATCCTTTCAGCCTTTGGTGTCCAGTTCCAAGATGATTCCAAGAGTCTCCAAATTGTGGGGAAAATTCCCCTGTAGTTATAGTCAGTTCTTACAGTGTTTTACAATGGTAGGGAGAGGAGGTTCCAGCCAGTTACAACTGGTTCTGGGAGTGCCCCCTCTCTCCTTTCAGCACAGGTTCCAAACATCAGTGGGGGGTTAACGACCCTATTGTGTGAGGCCAGGGCACAGTCTTTACAAATGCAGGTGTGCTCCGCCTCTCCCTTCTCTCAGCCCAGGAAGACTATTCAGTATTCAGATGCACCTCTGTGACACCTCCACCCTCCCTGTGTACAGGCTGTCTGAAAAGTATGCACAAAGCCCCAACTGTCACTCTGCCCAGACGTGGATTGGAGTCAAGCTGCAAAACACCAGAGTCATAAGCACAGATAAATGCGCACTTTCTAGAAGTGGCATTTCTGTGATGGTAATAAAAAATACACCCACACCAGTAAGCAGCATTTATTATCACCATCACAACCATACCAAACACACCTACACTACCCCTCATAAATCAGACAATACCCCTTACACATAAGGCAGGGCATTTCTAATGAAATCCTATGAGAAGGCAGCACTCACAGCAGTGAGACACCAAGTTAGGCTGTTTGTCACTACTAGGACAGGCCATGCAATATGGCACATGTCCTGCCTTTCTACATACATGGCACCCTGCCCATAGGGCTAGCTACGGCATACCTTAGGGGTGACTTACATGTAGTAAAAGGGGAGTTCTGGGCCTGGCAAGTAAATTTAGAGGCCAGGTCCCTGTGGCAGAAAACTGCGCACACAGGCCCTGCGCTAGCAGGCCTGAGACAGGTTTGAAAGTCTACTTCAGTGGGTGGCGCAAGCAGCGCTGCAGGCCCACTAGTAGTATTTAGTTTACAGACCCTGGGTATAGAGATACCACTGTACAAGGGACTTATAGGTAAATTAAATATGCCAATTAGGTAGAAACTAATCATACCAACTTTAGATGGGAGAGCACCTGCACTTTAGCACTGGTCAGCAGTGATAAAGTGCTCAGAGTCCTAGAGCCAACAGCGAGAGGTCAGAAAAACCAGGAGGAAGGAGGCAAAAAGACTGGGGATGACCCTGCGTAAGGCAAAAAGTCCAACATCATGGCTCTACCAAACATCAACATTGCAGGGCTTTCTCCTGCGGTCCAGTGAGGAGTTGAATGGTGAGCTCCTAAAGCAGAATTAAAGACATTCTTGAAGATGAGTTTCTCTAATGCAGCAGCTGATCAGCTTTCTTTTGCCTATTGTTGAAGCATTGAACAAGGCCGTTAGCCTGTGGCCAAAGAGGTGTGCTTTTCTGATACTTTATATTAAGCAGATTGAGAAAGTCTCTGAATCCTCTGCTATGAAAAGGTGACCCATTGTCAGTTTTCAAAATCATAGGAGAGACCCGTGTCACAAAGATGCCTTCTAATCTCACAATGACTCTGTCCTGAATGATAGACAAGAGCTCCACAAATAATGGGAAGCAAGAGTGTTCATCCACAATCACCATCGGGTGATGCCTATTGTCAAGTGGACCCAAAAAGTCAACAGCAATCCTATCCTAGGCATGCTTTGGCAACTCTGACATATTCAAGGGATGGTGAGTAGTTTTCAATGAGAGGCAGTTACGTAGATGACAGGTCTTCAACTCTTTTTCAACCCATTAATCGAGATGAGGAAACCAGATTTGGACTCAGAGAGCTCATTTAGTGGCAACAATTCCACAATGTCTTTCATGGGCCACTTAAATCACTGGTTGTCGCAGACTCTCTTGAATGACAAATCTTGAACCCCTGAGGATAATTTCTTCTTGTGTCAATGACAGTTCATCTTGACATTGTTATATTTTTGATACTCACTGTCACTTGTAAGAGGTTGAGCATGTTGATTCCATGATTGATGTGTAATTATGGTCCTAATTTAGATGTTGGCGGAGGTTAATACTCTGTCACAAATGTGACAGATATCATGTCCACGGTATTACAATCCCATTATATCTTATTGGGATCGTAATATGATGGACGGGATATCCATCACATTTGTGAAGGAGTATTCCATCCACCAACATCTAAGTCAGGCCCAATGCCTTTTAATTGACTCATGGCAGTTACATTTTGTTCCAACAAAATGTCAGCCGGTGTGTTTGGCTTCACAGTGTAGTTTGTGTAGGCTTTAGCAGTCTTAGATGGAGGACATTGACGTTGTATAGGCAATCTTGAGAAAACTTCTGCAGGGTTTTTATTTTTCCCTGGATGATGGACAGCTGTGTAGTTGTACTCATGCAATCGTAGACCCCAGAGTTCAATATGAGGAGGCATCTTGGCTTCTTCAAAGATAGTCAGCAATGCTTAATGATCTGTCACAAGCATGAAAAGTTTTCCATAAAGGAACACACAGAAATGTTCACAAGCTCACACCACTGCTAAACTTTCTTTTTCAGGTTGTGAATAAGTCCATTTAGTCTGGGACAAAATTTTGCTTGCAAATGCAGCACTATGTCTTTGAGTATTCGGCAGTCAACTCTGTTGTGCAAGAATGGCACCTAGCCCAACTGGGACAGAGTAAACAGCTTCAGTATGTAGCTTTGGATTGAAATATGCTATTTCAGTAGCATTTTCAAAAGCTTGTTTAATTCTTTTAAAACATTGCTCGCATTGATGTGATGTGAGGAAGAGCCTCATAAACCCTCAGCACCTACCAGCACTCACTCAGGAGGTCCACAATCCCATTGTGCCTCATCCCCAATGTGCCTACAGAGAGAGAAAGGGATGCAGAGTTAACACAGGGCAAGTACCCAAACATTCACAGCCAGAAATGAAGGACTCTATTCCAACACAAGTGGGCAGGGCCCCAATCTTGAGGGGCCTATCTGGAGACAATAAAGGAGGAGAAAAGAACACCGAAGTGGAGAGGAAGGCAGGGAAGGCCTATGACGGTGAGGAACATGATGGATAGAAGGTAATCGGTATTGCAGCGACAGAAAGAGAGAAGACCGCCCGAATTGGGGAAGATGGCACCATCGACCCTGATGAGTCACAAAACATTGGAGTGAGGACTGGTGGACACCGTTGGTTGCAAATGAGTGACTCGAGGAAGGGGACAGGAGGCAGTGTGTGGTGGGAGAGGCTCAGGAGCATGTTTCTGAGTTACCAGTTCTCATGATGTTTCTTGCCTGAACGTTCAGCTAGGCCAAAAGAATAGACAAGACAATTCCACAACATGCATGTTATAGGGAGCACTTCTCACTGTTTATTGTTTTGACCCCTATTTAGCACTGAGCAGTTTTTAGACCGAATATACAACCCAGTGTGGGGAGGCAATATGTGGCGGGAGAGGTTCAGGAACATGTTTCTGAGTTACCACTCCTCATGATGTTTCTTGCCTGAACATTCAGCTAGGCCAAAAGAATAGACAAGACAATTCCACAAACATGCATGTTATAGGGAGCAGTTTTCACTGTATATTGTTTTGACCCCCATTTAGCACTGAGCAGTTTTTAGACTGAATATACACACCAGTGTGGGGCACTGCTGCATAAATATAGTGACCAAAGCTAAGAAGGAGAACCAGCTGCTGTTGTGTCATTCACCCTTACAAGTTTAAAAGGAATTATACAGGTCACAGGAGCCTTGAGAGCAACCCCTGAAACATTCCCAGACTATTGTTCTGTGTGGGGCAGTTTACAGACCTTGGTTGGGTCACCTAAGGCTACCCCTATTAATCACAGTCATGGGTGATGTTAATGTTTACTGCCATTAGAGAGAAGGCAATAGATTTATAATTACCGCTCCTTTTTTTTCCTGAGGACTTTGGCAGTTATATCCTCGCGAGACAGCCCTTGAAGGAAAGAAAAACCAAGGGACAACCATTAGTCTCTTCTGGGTGAGGAAGAAGACCTGCCACCCAATAACCCACCCAAAACCCCCCGGAAAGACATTCACCTTTACCTGATCATTATTAAATAAAGTATCAAAATTCAGAAACCTACATAGCCTCCATGTCCTTATATCCGCCCTTCCCCCCTGCACAAGTGGAATGAAATATTGTTGCTAATTCTCTCAATGGAGCACTCACAGTGGCAAAGCCTTGTATATATCTGGAACAGCTAACTGGCCATGCCAAGGAATGAACGCAACATGGAAACATCTTGTGGGGGACTGGCAATTGACAACCCTTGTACCTTAGCAAGATTGGGTGTCCTGCCCCATTAGAAAAGACATGGCTAAAAACTTTTATCTGTGTCTTATTGAATTCACACTTCCCAGCATTTAGCAATAAACCTGCATCAAGTAAACAATAAACTTTCCTTGCAGCTTTGTCATGTGTAGCTCCATAAACCAATATGTCATTGCTAGAGTTTAAAGCATTTACCACTGGTTGTATAATACATCTAATGACATCTAGAAAAATCTCTACATCTGATGGCACACTAAAACATGGTCTTTTGTGTCAAAACAGACCAATATGTGTAGAAAAGGTTGTAATGTACCTGCAATTCTCCTTCAGTTCCAACTGATGACATCCTTTATTTAAATCAAGGTGAGAGAAGGCTTTCTATTCATTCAATTGTGTTATCATGTCAGCAATGTGCAGAACTTGATGTCCTTCTCTTTCAATTGCCTTGTTTGCTTAATGCATGTCCACGCAGATGCATGTAGCTCCTTTTTTGTCCTTGTTACCACCACTACAGGAAAAACCCAAGACGTTGGACCAGTAGAACGCTCAATTATATCATGCTTAAGTAATGATTTGAGTTCCTTTTCAGCAGCTTCTTGTAAATTAAGTGCAATTCTATTGTGTCTTTGAGCAACAGGACAAACATCTTCATTGATATGCAATTGTACTCTCATGGTCTTAAGTTTTCCTGACCCATGAAATAACGAAGGGAACTGACTTACTATTTCATTATGAGCATTCATATTGTAGCTCACTGATATCAGGCCCTTATCAGCAACTGTGCTTAAACTCAGCAGACAGGCACTTGATGCTCTACCTTGAAGTATGTAAATGAGTGCTTGTACTTATGTTTTCTTATGTTTCATAGTCACTACGAATGAACCTTTAATTTTCAGAGGTGTCGATACAGCCCATATGTACACGTTTGTCTTAAATGGCGTCAGTCGGGGTAGCAGGGATAGTTCATTATATTTCTCTTCAGGCATATTATTTATCGACGCACCACTCTCGATGATGAAAGGTATTGCACAGACATTTATTTGTAATGTATTCTTTGGATAATGTTGAAGGACTTGAGTTCTTTCCCATGTTGACTTCTCTTTGACTGGTATTTCTCTTCACATGCAGCCTGGCCAATGTGTGTACATTTCCCTGAGATACATATTGACATTGTACAACCATCTTCTCCACGTTCACTCAATACTGATACTGACAATTTTTTTGAAGATGATTTAGATGATGATCAACTTTGTTTGGTGTTGATTTGTCTCAACTAATGATGTTGATTTGCTTTGTGGAAGTGCATCAAGCGTCACTTCTGGAATGTTCGGTCAGCCATTTTGCCTTTTTAACATGACTCAATTACTTTTTCCTTCACCTTACAAACCATTACTAAAGGGTTCTATTTAGCATAGCCTTTTCATATCTGTCGAATGGTGGGTCATTTACCTTTGTGTGGAAATGACAATCCATATCTAAAACATAGCTTCTTTTTCCATGAAAACATCATCTTGTGTCCTTCAGCTTTGTGTTTCTGCTTACTTTTCATGTTCATGACTAGCACACTTTCGGCACCTCTGGCCTCCGTGTCAGCAGCTTATCAATCAGCATGCTCTTCAGCTCTGGCAGCCATGAGAACTGGATCCAGAAGAAGAGTTTCTCTCAGCATTAATTATCAGAATGAATATGACAGGCATCCGACAAATTCATCCAAGGTTTTACCAACTTTTTATCATTCTACACAGAAAATTTACCTTTTGTAATCTACATTCAGCAAGGGACTGAACTTGAGATTCAAGGTTTCATTAATTTGACAGTATGTAACTTTATTCACTCATGCCATTTTCTTTATAACTTCTGTTAGAGCATCACCAGCAAGATTCTTCAAGTATTTGATAACCTTTTTATCTGTCTCTTCTAACGCATCAATGAAATCATCATATGTCTTTATCCATGCAGTCCGTCTATCCCCAATATTTAGTTTTTTTGACAGTATTGAAGGGTGTTGGTGGTTTCAGGAAACCAGCAGCATTGAAACTGTTCTCAGGATTTGCTGACAATGCAGCTGGGGAACTCTCCGACTCCATCTGGTGGTCCTGGTGAATTGGTCGTCGCACATCATCTCTGAGGCCTTGTGATGTGATGGTCTTTGGATCATCTTTAACAGTCTGCGAAACTGTGTACTCTTTCTTGGTCTCCTTTGGAGCCCTTCACTTTCTTTAAACTTCTGAAGTTGTGCTGAGCTGCCTTACAACTTTGGTGGTGTGGCACTTCAAATATTGGACAGCTCTGAAAGCACAATCTATGTGCTTCTTCTTGGGTCTCCTCGCCCACTGCTGAGGTCATAAATCTCTTCTTTTCGAGTCTCAGGTAAGTGTAACAACAATACGCTTTGTTATCAACCATTCTGTCAGCTAGCACTCTTTTCTGTAATTGTTTGTGGTCACCTATAGCATTATCACTCCATACACTGTGTAGCTTTATAGTGCATAGTAGGGTGGTACCTTTCTGTATGGCCTTGATTGTAGTTTCTTGACCAATGATGCACAGATATTTCAGTGAAGCTTTCTTTATCATCATGTACTTCACACCGCTTGGAGTTACACTTTGACTCCACATATACCAATGGTCAATTCAGCACTTTGATGAAGGCACATGTGGCACTCACAAGCAGTTTGCTTGGACCATGGCAAACTCTCTCAGAGCACTGTTGATCTTCAGGTTACTTATCTCCCAGCTTGTCGCCAGCTGTAGTGTCCTCCCCAGCCTGAGCACCCACCAATGATATGCCACACACAGAACTATGTATTACACGCCTTTATCCTTCAGTGTGTATCTGCAAACTCAACATTCTAAACCTGCATTTCCTTCATCACAGTCTAATACTTATGTCATCATCCTACAGAGTCTTTCAGAATACAAAAAGTTTCCATCATACACACTCACAAGACATGACAGCCTGTATTTTTATGTGCGGAGTCTCCCCTACAAGTGCAGTGGAGGTGGAATCCTAAAGATATTGTTCATAAATTACCTTTGTGAATAGGAAAAAATGTAAACTCCACAAAAGTGTACATTTACCTTTGTGAATCAGGTCCCGAGAATGCAAAGTGAGGGATTTGCAGAGTGCAGTAAATATTTCCCATTCGGAAATTTCTCTCAGAAAATGGAGAAGGACCTATGGAATTCACTGCTTACCACTACAAATTCTGCCCTTAGTAGTATTTTCTGTACAATTTCATCTGGTGAATGTTTGCAGGTTTGATCATTTCAAATGTACCAAGAGAACATTTTGGGAGTTGCAGTAATGACCATGGTATTCAAAGTTGTGATACAATATTTACCTTCCATATTAGAGTTCACCACATCAGTCTTGATTGGGACCTTAGAATTCTAATACACATGAGTAAATGGCTTTATGAATGGGGGCCTATCAACTTAGAGTGATAGTTTGTCCTAATAAATCTCCTGTACAACATTATACCCAGATATTAATAAGGAAAACATATCAATTGCATGACTTTCAAGATGACTTATACGATAAGTACTATATAATCAGTATGGAAATGTATTGACTGTATGTATGGCATGTTGGTATGGGGGCTTGGCAAATTAGGTATTGTGGATAGAATGCTGAGGTCCTGATGCACCAAGAACTTTAGGAATTCACAAAACTAGTGCATTTGAAGGCATAACAAAGCCATGGCCTCTGCGGCATAGTCAATTACACATAAAACACAAATTAGCCTATTGCTGCAGTTCAGTAAGTGAATTAATGAATCGCTACCTTACAATTTGGAGCAAATCACTAGTTTAGCAAATTTGCAAACATGGCCTACATCTTTGGTTAGCCTGTGTTGGTGGTGTAATATGAATACTACAGAAAGTAAGTGCACTCAGCTGCGCTTGATTCCATCAAACTGGTAAGCGATCCTCCCCCAGTACCTCATGCCAGCTGTGAACTCTAAGACATACCATTTTCAAAGATGATGTAGGGATCATTTGAGATGCTAGTCAGATATATTGTATACAAGAGCAAGGCATCAAAGTCAATTGTAGTACATAATTGAAACCATAACTCACCTACTACCACTGAACCATTGTTGTTATGGGACCTGTTGTAACTGCTGCAGTAGTCCAAAGTTGCACAAGCTGAACTTACTTAATATTCTTTTCCATATGAATATTGCACATATTTTCCTGCATGTGTTCCTGTCAAAGGCACATCTTCATCACCCATTATAAGCAATTTGAATGGCAATTTATACCAAGGAAGCTCTTTTTGAAAAAAATAACAATATATAAAAAAAATAATATATATATATATATATATATATATATATATATATATATATATATATATATATATATATACACACACACACACACACATATATATACACACACACACATATATATATATATTTATATATATATATATATATATATATATATATATAAAAATCTGAATTTGTGATTAAAGAGTTGGACACAGTAAAATTTGCAGGAATTCTTTATTTGGCACTGGAGATTTAAATTTTGAATATGTCATCCTGTCCACTGATTGCCTTTTATGCAATTTGTTTTCAAATGGGAAAAAGGAGGTAGTGATCAGTTTTCTAAAGGTAAAGAGTCAGCTTGGGACCAGTTCGAAATTATCATCCAAAGCGTGGTATTCCCCCAGATTTGTGCCTTCTTTTGCTGAAGCAGTTTTTTGTTTGTCATGGACTCTGCTTGCTTTACTTCTGCTAACCAGTGGTCAAGGGCTTGTGCTCTCCCTTTTAAACCGGGTAATATCTGCATACACCTAATTGGCAATTTATTTGACTTATAAGCCTCTAGTATATGGGTTTAAATGTGCCCAAGGTCTGTAAGTTAAATGCTGCCAGTGGGCTGCAGCACTCGTGTCACTCAGTAAAAATTACAATTTTAAGCCTGCCAATGCAGCCTGAGTAGGCAGTTTTACACTGCTCAGTAATTGATTTTCAGAGCTGACCCCACACCTGATTGATTCCAAGCTCAGTGTGCAAAGGAGGCTGACCGCTGGGTTAGTACCAGAGAGTGAACAAAGACATATGGGGGGATCCAAAGGAAGATTCACAGGGTTACCACCCACAGAAGGGACTAATTAACAGAGTAAACCAGAAGGAGTTCTATAAAGGCCCCAGAAAGAGTTTCCTAGTTTTAATGGGAAGAAACCCTAGGGTAACTTCCTGTCCTAGAACCATGAATGCTAACAGTAAGGACATGTTAAGGGAGGTGTCATTTGTCTTTGCAGGAAGCAGCCCCAAATTGGTAGGCTTTCCACAGAGATGGTCATAGAGGTGCTGTGGGAGGTTACCCCAGTTAGTTTTGGGGAGAGGTGCAGAGATTACCCTACTGTCCCTGGGTGACAAGGAGATGCTGTCTAAGGCTCAAGTGCCAGACAATCCTAAAAAGTATAGACAGAGGCTAATCATCAATAGCCAAAAGACAAAAGGCTCTAAAAGATACAAGAGCCAGTATGCCTACTGTCAGGTGTAATTTGATTTCCTCAGAGCTGGTAGTTCATGAGGTAGTACTCCAGCTTAAGACAGAAGACAACCATGTGAGCCACTATGTAGTGGCTCAGGTTTCCTTTAAATGGAGGGGTCTCAGGTTCCTGAAGGGTAGCTGTGATTTCTTCCATGCCTGTTGACTGCCTGTTAGGAAATTACCTAGAGAACACCATCCGGAAAGAAGTGGAGCTCAAGTCTCACTTGGAGATTTTGGGATTGCTAGAGTGGGTATACCTGACCACATGGTCCATGGTAGTCCATAACTTAAGTCAGAAGGCCCTGAATCCTGAAAATAGGTGCCAAGTTCCTGCCAAGAAGAGGGAGGGCATGTGGCTTGAACAACTCACTCCCGAAACTGCCACAGTCCAGGAGGTGGCTGAGCCTGAAATCAACATCCCAAAACCTACAGAAGAAGACATTGCCTCCCTGGGAAACCTACCTGAGTTAGTTGGGTGGCAGAGTTCTGCATGGTAGAGAGGGAGTGCCCCATTCTTGATGGCCAGTGGTGATAGGCTGAGTACCAGGCAGCTCTGAAGATCACCTAATTTATTTGGAAGCAGGTCTCCTGTGTAGTGACCTAAAAGTCCCTGCAAGTGTGTCAACCCATGTGTTTGTGGTCCTCCACTATTACTAGGCCTTCCTACTGGAGTTGGCACATGACATTCCCCTTCCAGGACATTCAGGACTGGCCAATACATTTGCCCGACTGGTCACCCACTTTTATTGGCCCCAGGTGAGAATGCAATCAGATGCATTCTGCAAATCCTGTGTCACAAGTTTATCCTCATCTCGGAGGACCATGACACATGGTACCCTGACACCATACCCCTGAGTTCAGTGACTGTGCCCATACTGGCCAGGTCACTGATGGGGATATTTGGGGTTCCCAAAGAAAGTTATTCATGACAGGGACACCAACTTCATATCTGGTTGTATGAAGTTCATTTGGGATAATGTGTGGTAACCAACAAGATCTCCACTCCATTCCACCCCCTAGACAGATGCGGTTGTTGAAAGATTCAAGAAGACCTTGAAAGGCATGATTAGAGGCCTATCTTAGTCCTTGAATTGTAAGTAGGATGACCTCTTGCCATGGCTGCTATTGAAAACAGGGAAGTCCCTCAGAAGGGAGTAGGCTTCAATCCCTTTGAATATCAGTTTGGCTACCCAATAGATGGACCTCTCAATATTGTAAAAGATGTGTGGGAGAAAGCTTCTACTAAACCCCCTCAAGATGTAGTGAGCTACATGTTAGCCCTCAAGACTCAGATGAAAGGCTTCTGGAACAAGGCCACTGAACACCTAGAGGCTAGCCAGGAACTCATGAAGCACTGGTATGACCAGAAGGCCACTCTGGCAGAGTATCAACCTGGCCAGAATGTATGAGTGATGGGATCTGTGGAGTCCCCCATCTTGTAGGATCGGTAGATCAGGCCCTATGAGGTGAAGGAGCGGAAAGGGGAAGTAGCCTTCATATAAGTCACCTCAACTCCAGCTTCTAGAGTTCTGAAATCACTATGCTGTTGGTGACAGATGATCACGAGAAGAGTGAACCTGTACCAGACCGCCTGTCTTCTAAGGAGTAAGATGGGTCTATGGAAGTAGTTGTCCTATTCCCTACCCTGATCCTATAGCAAAAGAGGGACTGTTGCCACTGGTTGGTACAGTTTACCTCTTTATTCTCACTCATCCCAGGGCTTACTGATTGGTGTACTCATGTTATAGACACTGGGGACAACTTGCCTGTTAAGAATAAAATCTAAAGGGTGTCAGACAAAGTGAGAGCCAGAATTAAGGATGAAGTATCTAAGTTGTTGGACTTGCGGGTGGTTGAGCCTTTGGGTAGTCCCTGGTCCAGTCCAATGTCACTGGTACCCTAGGCTGGCCAAACACCACTTTCCCAGAACATAGGTTCTGTGTGGACTACAGAGGACTCAATTCATTTATCATAACTGATGCTGATCCTATCCCCAGAGCTGATGAGTTAATTGATTGATAGGAGAGATTGGCAGATCACCCTGACTGATTGGGCCAAGGAGAGGTCAGCATTCGCCACCCGGAGGGTCACTTTCAGCTCAAAGTGATGCCCTCTGGACTAAAGAATGCCCCTGCTACTTTCCAATGTTTGGTCAACTGAATCCTGGCTGTTCTAGTAATCCTCAGTACTGTCTCCTTGGAACATTTTCCAGATAAGGCAAGGATAAGTGGTGTACTTGGGCCATCAAATAGATGTAGGCAAGGTGCACCATCTCTAGCGCAAGATACAGACCAATATGGCTTGGCAGCCTTTCAAGACCCAGACTGAGCTGAAAGCCTTCCAAGGCCTCACTAGGTACCACAAGAGAGTTGTGTAAGTGTATTGCACCATTGTTGCTCCCTTAACTGAGCTGACATCTAAGAAGCAGCGAAAAAACATGATCTGAACAGAGGTGTGCAGGAAGGCTTTTGATACCCTAAAGGAGGCCATGTGTACAGCACCAGTGCTCAAGACTTCTCTAAGGAATTCCTAGTTAAGATTGATACCTCAGAGCATGTCAGTTCACAGTTAAAACAATGAGGGCTTGGATCAAACTGTAGCCTTCCTCAGCATTCCCATGAAATAGAGGTTGAGATCAGTTGAGAGGAAAGATAGAGTAGGAGGAAAAGAACATATTTATAATAGTCCCAGAGCTAGAGGAGAGAGGGGGGACACAAGCTTGAGGTATCCAGAAAGGAGTAGTATGTCCCCCAACACTGACCATTGAAGAGTTGGAGGACTGGCAAGCTAAGGCTGCAATTTACTACTCTGCCCATGGGGGAGAAAAATAGTCAAAGGAAGTAAAGAAATAAGGCAGGTCCCTGAGTTAGCTAGTTAGCAAACTGAAGGGGGCCATCCCAGGCAGAGTTCTGCAAGAGAAAGTGGCCCACTGTTGAGGGTCTACAGCAGCATGCCAAGGCTTAAGCAGCTGGCAATCACTCTGGCAACAGCTAATTTATTAGGAGAATGGTCTCCTGTATAGTGAGCTTAAGGTTCCTGAGCCTAGTCCAACCCGTGCATTGGTGGTCTGTCAGGCCAAAGACATTCCAATTAAAGATAACTCTTAAAATTCCTCCGGCAGGACCTATGGGGCAGGCTAAAACTCACTTCCAGGTTCAGACAGGCCACATACCCTACAGATGGCTGATGCAAGTATTGCAGGGTGAGAATCTAATTCTGTTGATGTGGTCCATCCATCTACAGGGAATGGACTTTATGGTGGAACATCACCCTGGTGCTGACCACTCCAATGATGATGGTCTTTACAGGTTTTTCCACTGTTGTGATGAGAACATCCACAAAGTTGGGTAGTGCTCCCTGCTTGCTGCTGGAGAATACACATGTTGTAAATGACTATCTTTTGTGTGGTATACCCTAGAGTTTTGCCTTCTTTTGTTGAACCTGTTTTAGTTGGCCGTAGGAATCTGCAAACTTTAATCCTTCTAGTAAGTGCTTGTGTTCTCCCCCTTTAACTTGGTAAAACTGGCATATGGCTACGTGGCACATTTAAATTGCTTAATATCCTTGATATCTGATATTCCCTGTACCCAGGGCCTGTACATTAAATGCTACTAGTGGACTGAAACACTCAGTATGAAACCCACTCAAGTAGCACTGTAAATCATGTCTCTAGGCTTGTAGACTAGTTTTTAATCTGCCATAGCAAAACAAAACTTTTGCCACACCAAAACTTTCTTTTCTAATGCTTATAATTCACCCCAAGGTAGGCCAAATGCCCTTAGGACATGGTACATGGCACTTAGAAAGTAGGCTGTGTATATTTAAAGTATCATATGCCCTGACAGCAAACATTCTCCAAAGTAATTCTTCATTGTGGCAAAGCTGACTCTCTCAAAGGAAAACACTGGGATATGCTATAATAACCTATAGTGCTTCATTTCAGTTTGTGAGCAATTAGAACAATGATTTAAGGACTCATTTTAATAATAATTTAAAACTTAGCAGTCAAGTCAAATCTCATATTACTATTTTGAAAATGACACTTTTAGAAAGTTGTCATTTTCCTTCCTAATCCAAAAGGGGTCTTTCTGGCAACGTCTAGTGTCACCTAACTGCTGATGCCTCCCCTGTGCTAAGATGTGGTTTGCTCACAGACAGTAGAAAGAGTGAGTTGTGTTTTCCTTCCTTGAGCAGGACGGCCTGGGCCTGTGTCAAGCCACTTCCTCAGCTTCAAAGGATGTCTACCCTATTTCTCACAGATGTAACTCCACCTAGGTTTGCTTCCCTTTTGTCTTGCTAATCAATTTCACTCAATACCCAGTGGGAGGGGGTGCTGCCTAGAACTGTTTGGAGTGACCACAAGAGAGAGTTCACCCACTATTATAGCCACACATCATCAGGGATGAAAGGTTCTGTCATGTTGAAGTTAGGTAATGAAAGGCACTTTGTGAATACCTGAAGGGAAAACACATAGGAAGTGCTAAAAAAGTAGGTGGGGGTCATCCCTGGGAAACTTTTATCACATTGACTAGGAAGTGGCCAGAGGTTTCCCCCTTCCACAGGCTGGCACTGGGCATATATGTGACGTTCCCAATACCCTTCTCTGAACAATCCTGAAGATCAGAATAAGGACTGTCCTGCTGTCAGAAACCAGATGAAAAACTGGACCTTCTTGCCTTGAACTCTGGACCCCAGACGTGACTCAAAGAGTCAGTATGCTGACCTATAGTTTGAGTTACAGGAACACAGAAATTTTTCAGAGGCCTTTCCATGCAACTGCCCAACATACTAGAACCAGCTGGAGCTGCTCTGGACCCTACTGCTGGCCTCTGTTAGAGTGAGTCTGAACCTCCAAGTGGAACCTCTCTGGTCCTAGACCATTGGCTGGTGTTAGAGTGCACTCCTAGTGTTCCTCAAACTGGAAGAAGTGGGACTTAGAAACTATTGACCAACTTTCTGCTTGGAGACCTGTTGGAGCCCGTGACTAACGTCAAAGCCATTGAATTGCTGGTCAGCCTTGGATAGCTGGTTCATAGCTGGTTCATCCCACTGAAGGGGATCTGACTTCCTGAAATGTTTCTAAGTTCCAAGGTAGGATGATTAAACAGGACCAACACCGAACAGCAACTCATCAACGTCAAGGCCTTCCTGAGCACAAACTTCAAAATTCACTTGCTCCGAGCTTGCCCACCCTCATCAGCACCCATGCCGGGACCCCAATTTTCAGCAACCATCTGTCATCGAGCCCAGCTTCAGATCCAGCTTGCAGCTTGCCCCACCAATAACCTGTTTACAACCACTGTTTGTCCATAACAGTTTCTAAGTCAGAAGGCAAACTTTCCACCAGCCTGGACCTGGTCCCTATATCTAACCCACACTGAATTACTGTTAGGCTTATTTTTTTACTTTGTCTCGGTCTAGCACAACCAGATAACTGTGGTTGGCATGTTGTGGTTTTTGGTGCTATTTTTAATTCAAACTTAAAAAAACACATCTCTGGTTCTGCAAATGGATTTTTGTTGTTTTGGTGTGAAAACATCTTCTCTAGTTTTCTAAATTAGTTTGGGATTTGTCTTGTTTTGTGTTTTCACTCTAATACTATTTGAGTACTGCATAAACAATTTAAACATTACCTCTGAGTTAATCCAATCTGTTTCTGCCAAGCGTCCAGAGGGTTCAGCACATGTTTATTTTGTGACTTTGTGGTTCACACAAGGATCACCCAAGGATTGTGAATATTATTTTAGTTGGGCGTGAATATTATTTTAGTTGGGCTTTTACCCACCTCTACTAATGCATCAATTCGTTACACTGCTGTATTTCATCTTTCTGTTCCTCCAGCACAGAAAGTCTACAAGTTACCGTGAAGCAGAGAATTTTCATTTTTTCCTCGCTTTCATACCATATGCTCCAGGAATCAAGCAGCACTTAACTGATGAGGCCCAAATGGCCACAACCTGTCTAGAACTGTTTGTGTTTCTGCTCAAAGAGGACCTGCCTTTGCAGTTTGGCCAGGATTGTCACTATTGGAGTAGGACTCTGGCTAATTTGCCTCTGGCTGGTCCTGTCTAATGTGGCATGGTGGACTGGACTGCAGTGCCGAGTAAATACCTATGGTTGATATTAATTCAAGCAATTCCCTCGTCAGGTTTTCTGTGTTCCTCTTTTTATAATAGGAGAAGCGGAAATAAGTTAAAATAATAAGTGACAAAATAGTGCATACAAATACAGTTAGCTAATCTAAAGTACACCAGTGGCAAGGTACAGGAGGGTAATTCATTACATATGAGCACATGAAAAAATACAGGAATACTTGGGAGAATGCTTGGCAAGCAAACACCAGTGGCATAATACTGGTACTAGCACAATGGAGGTAATTCTTGGAATAAACATAGACAACATTGGATATAGAAGGGTGGCAACCATGACAAAATGCTGGCCTTGCACATTTAAGTCATTTTTTTTGTAAGTGGGCACCCATGGAATATGGAGGCAAATTAGTGCATACAAATCTACAAATAGATACAAATCTAGTTAGCTAATATAAAAAACAAATCTAAAAACTTCACATTAGAAGCCTTCATTTGGTCTAACAAATCCATATTGACTAATTCACACACTCAAACCAATTCAGTGCCCAACGTGTCTGAAGTATATAACATCTTCAAACATATCAGAACATCGTGTACACGGGACACTTTCTGGGTAAATTATAATCGTTTCGTACTATAAGTGACAGTATTGTTTACAAGCCTTGTGAGAATGATGGGTGTTAAATATACGTTATTTGAAATATGCTTCAAATAGTAAATCAGAATTCGACTGTTCGAGTAATTTCACTTGCAGATTAAATCAAATCAAATGATTTGTGAGTAGCTCTAACCCAGTAAGGAATGTGTCTATTAGTTTGATATATATTGTTTTTAACTAAAATAGGGAGTTGTGTGAAAAAGCATCATTTAATAAATTAAAGCCACAGTATACGTTTCCCCCACTGCAATTGCCCATGATCCTCAAAGGAGGTTTGATTTATTTTAAACTTCAGAAGGTGAGATAAAATATATGTCTTGATCACCATTCACTGAAAAATGTTTTGGAATTGTTAGCTTACCTCAAGATGCCACATTATTTTTGGCCATACAGTTTCACCTGATCTCGGCCTAAACCCCAGCCAGACTCAACCTCCAGATAATACACTGCATCAGGAATGTAGTTGAGTATTTCAAACATGATGAGCCATCACACGTAAACATTTGAAACAGCCCCTAAGTATCTCCTTAAAACAGTGAAAGTTTGGCGGATGCTCTTCTTTATCTTCCTGAATACTATGCAAAGATGGTAAAGGTCTTTGCAAAAAGCATAACACAGATGCAGGCTCTTATTTGCTACAGTAATATTACGACTACTAATAATGCATGTTATTAGAGGACTGTCACTCTTCTTTACCAGGCTTGAAGGTGGGAAAATGATGTTCTAACATTTGCATCAAAGATTATGAACGTGGAGTGACCTGTTTTGCCGTCGAGTAACATGCTTTGACTATAAAATGGGAAGGTAAGAAATCAGAAACATTGAGATAATTGATCCGATTCAAATAGATAATCCAAGGGACAGAGTGATGAGTGATCACACGCATTTATTCAGTCGCATCACACTTTAAGAATGTCACTGCATTGGCCATAAAAAGTGATGAGGCTTGGCAGAGAGATGTCATTTATCAGACAACTTCCGTTCCTTCCTGCCATGGCCTTGCTTTGATCTTTTTTTCATCCATTTTCTTCCTACAATAGCCCTAATGATGAGCCAAAAGCCCAAAGTTTGTCTCAATTGCATGACACTTACAAGAACAGGTGCCAGCCTTGAAACCTTTCTGCTGCGTAGAACTCGTATACTGCTTCGGCTAACTGTGTCAGAGACCTGATGAACTATATTGAATTGGTTTCACATCTGATCTGGTGCAAATCAGCTACATTATAACCATGGTCACCCAAATTTGTTTTGTGGTGTTTTGCGGTGGGGGTAGCAGAGAAACATAGATTTGCTATATGTGCTGTATTCTGTTTTCACGGGACTCCTGTCTCAATAAAGTGGGACAAATCATATTTGTTTTACTCATGGATGTTATTTAGGGTAGTAGGGGTTGCAGCTGTGACCCCCTAACTTGCCCCTTGCGACCCCTGGCACTGTCTTTGCGGCCCCTGGGCTCAGAGGTGCCAAAATCAGTACCACCAACACAGTGGCAGCTGTGCATTCCTTATTTTCTGTCCGTTTTAGATTGTATTAATAGTGAATATTCAATTTCAGTATTAGTGTAATGAAAAAGGAACACATTTATCTCGAAAGGGATCTCTGGTGGTAGCTGTGGTATGTAAAAATGGCATTAAATATATGCTGCATGCCTGCTTGTGTGTAAAAGTGTGTTTAAGTGAACAACAGCATTTATATGTGTGTGCAAGTGTGTCTGTGTGTGTGAGTGAATGTGAGTCAGAGTCAGTGTCAGAGAGTAAATGATATTGTGGGTGATTAAGACCCAGATTTACTATTCTCTGATGCAAAGCACCGCTGCACCACAGTAGAATGCTCCCTTACAAAAATTAACACAAAGCAGTGCATAGCAAAACTTTTATTAATATGGGATTCTATCCAATGCAAATCCTGATTCGCGTTGAGAGGTAAATCCTACCCTAACACTTTAAACTAGGTTGCATGATAAAGCTTTAGTAAACCTTGCCCTGACTATCAGTAATTCTTGGTATAAAGTGCACAAATAGCAAAATACTGGAACTGGCATATTAGGGGTAATTCATTTCATATAGAGCACCCATGAAAAATACTGGTATACTTGAGGAAATTCTTGGACACCAGTGGCATAATATTGCATTATAGCCTGCTGTTGGACCCTAAACCGGCCATTAGAGGCCAGCTCCAGCATTGAAGGCCCAAGTCAAAGGCTAGAGCTTTTAACAAGGGAGCAGGACTTGAATGCCGGCATAACCCTACTACAAAGGGCTATAAGGCTATAAGAACATTCTGCCATTAGAAGGCAGAATGTTCTGAAAAATAAAACAAAGGCCTCATGGAGCCTGAGAGGATTAAAATCCTCTTAGGCTCCTTGATGCCTTTGTTCACAGCAACAGCTGAGTCCAAAAGTTTTGGAATGTTGGAGCACTGGGTTTCTACCCGACCTTAGAAGCCCAGAGCTCTCTATTGTTTTCAATGGAGCTCCCAACATTCCAATGTTCTAATACTGGTACTAGCACAATGGAGGTAATTCTTGGACTAAAGATAGACAACCTTGCATATAGGAGGGTAACAACCATGACAAACTGCTGTCCTTGAGACACTGAGGTCAGTTTTGACATAAGGGTTGCCTATGGTATATGGATGGCATAATTTGGAAAATTCTGGCACTGACATATTTTATGCCATTTTTGATATAAGGGGCCACCCATGGAATATGGAGGCACCCATGACCAAATGCTGCTCCTGACACAACTAATATAATTTTGACATATGGGGTCAGCCATACCACATTTTGAAAACGAGGTCTACTCCTGGGAAACATCAGGTTTCATTGGCTTGGCATACCTTGAAAGGCTCTGAATGTTTGATGAGTGCCCTTTCTGCACATAGAGCATTTTGGAAAAAAAATGTTAAAATTGTGCTTTAAAATAAATGATTGTCGACCCATTTCTTTACCTTTTTCTCAAGAGAAGTAACCCCTTAGAACAGGTTTGGCTTACTCACTTTTTTCGTTCGCTACAATTCAGGGCATGTACTGTGCCCCAGAACTTTCAAAGATCAAGTCAGCACCACAACGTAGGTGGCATCTAAAATATATATTTGTCTGTTGTATGCTGTTATATTAATTGTGCAGTTATTGTGGAATGTCAATTATGTAAATTGTTGTGATGTTAGAGTCATTCCTCGAAAAAATCATAGTCAAGAGTCATATCATGTTGCTTCCCGTGAAGTCATCAAGATCAAAGAGTATGTGATGTCACTTCCGGTACCACTGGAATTTTGGTGATTCGACAACAATAGCTTTACTATGATGTAAATCATGCCAGAAGCTAAACTATATTTAGATAGCAAAATAGACAAACAGGTGACCTTCAAATATCGTTTTGTAAATGATTTGGATGTCTTCATAGGGGCAGCAAGAAAGGCAAAACAGTGTCAACATTAGCATTAAAAAAGTACATGGTAATAATTTAAAGGGTCTCAATGTGGAAAGGGCATTAGGAGCACCAGCGAGCTTGTTGGTAATTTCAACATACGGTAAAATGGTTTCAATTACAGATTGGAAAAATACCTGGGGGTTGTGACTTGTCATTGTATCACACACTATATTGAAAAAGAGCGATGAAAGAGGCACATATCAAAAATCAGAGCGCAGCTGATTTTAAAAAGGATATGACCCAGAGCCTGCTACTGCAGTACTATGCACGGGCTGAAGGTAGTATTGTTACAGCTACATAAAAATAGTTGAGAGTTGTTGTTTTTGATACAAACACTAGCTTCCTCTTCATGACTTAAATATGCTCTATTAATTTATGACTGCTGGGTGCAAGATTTTACCCATGAGTATTTGCCTCACTGCTTGAAATGCAGGATTTTTTTTTCCACCGGTTTAACTTTTACAACCAGCTGTAATAATTCTGGGTGTAATCTCCAAGAGGTAATTCCGTACTGCCGACAATAATACTTGCTTTATTGAATTCAATATTGCTGACTTAAACAACATTACAAAATGGTGATCTCAGTCGCGAAGCAAATGTTTCTCGTGGTTTTACTTCTGTAATGCTACTGCAGTACGATACCAAGAGTTAAGTGATGGAATGAATAGTGTGTCAGACACTTAATTCTACAATTTTTGTATGAGTGATATAAGATAATGAAGACACATTAAATGTAAATAGGTACCAAAATTAAAAAAAACAAAATCTGTCTCAGTGGGTTCTACCAAGTAGTTTGTTATATTATACTTATAATACGTCATGATCATCCTCAAACAATAAAAAACTGATGACCGAAAAATACAACATGGACAAGGCATAGCACAGTATATTTAGGGCCATATTTATGAAATATTGGCGCCACCTTAGCATCATTTTTTTTTTTTACACTAAAGTGGCACAAACCTAACTCCATATTTATATTTTGCAGCTAGACCAGTCTAGCGTCAAAATATCAGAGTTAGCGCTATTTTTAAGGAGCACCAATCCACCTTCCATCTCATTGCAATAAGGAGATGCAAGGTAGGCGACCCCTTCCTAAAAATGATGCTAGCCCCATAGTGCCATATTTAATTCCCTATGCTAAAACCACGCACAGCTAGAAAGGGGACCCAAAAAATTACGCTAAGGCCGATTAACGTCAAAATCTAATGCCTGGTCAGACCAGGCGTTAAAGTGCAGTTAGGCACATTTCCTTAGGGAGATACCATAGATTCCACCATGGTGTCCCTATTTTGGGCACATAGATGCCCAACCCCAACCCTCAGCATCACGCTCACCCCCACCCACACCACAGGGACACTACAGGTGGTGGGAGCCCATCCCACCTGCAAGTGGCCCCCTGGCTGGCACTGGGTATGTTGTGGTTGTCCTGGGCACCCTGATCCCATTGGGGTTGTGGTAATGAGTCCTGTCTATACTTAGACAGGAGTCATTTTTTGGCTGCTTGTGTGTGTAATTTTGCAGCTAATCTGCCTAGCGCCATTTTTTCTACTACCGTCCAGCCCCGGATGACATCATTTTTCATGACGCTAGCCATTCCTTAGCGCCATCATGCGTCATTTAACAAATTTGCCACACAGATGACTATGGAATGGCGTTAGCTTGCACTAAATTTGTTTACGCACATCTGCGCTAGCGCATTTGTGCATAAATATGGGACTTAGATTTGCCATGTCTCTACATTAAAATTATTCACAATAAATATCCGTACCATGAGCATAAATGTTAGATTGAAATGCATTCTTTTGATTAAATTACCCTAGTATATGTGTCCGTAGCCTTTACATGTGTGCTCCCTGCAATGTGCTGCTGTCAACAGAGAAGCAGCTTGGGAATGTGACCTTAATGTACCACAGAACGTTTCTACAGACTTTCCGGCACAAGGTCAGTTGATGCTTAAGTGAAAGGCCACAGAAACTATTCATCACTTATATCTAGAACGAGCCAGTCTCCGAGGACAGCGAGACAAGTATTTCCTGCGGTAACACATCACCGAGTTTGCTGTTAACCTGACAAGCACTTGTTCTTTTGCTGAGACGATTAGGTGCCACACAATGGAATTTACACTAACTTAATTTACGGTAAAAGATTACAAAAGGGTTGACTTTAAAGCTTAGTTTAGGATTGACATTTTTGTATTTCAGATATTTTAAGTACCCGTTTTACTTCATTCACACACTGCTGAATGTAAGTTTCATAATTCCAAGTGTTATGTTGAGCCATTTTTATTCACACATGTATTTGTTTTTCATACAACCTTCTGCCTAAGGACTTAATGTGGTCGAGTTGTAAGAAAAAACTGCAGTAGACAATGGGAAATGCACATCTCATAAATATGGTAAAACAAATACTTCTGAACTAACAATTCACGAATTTCCAGTAGGGCCTAAATTTGAGACCCCAATGTGCATGGTGGCACAAATGCCGTAAAGAGCCATTCAGCGCAGAGAAAAAACTTTTCTCACTGCCCAGACTTGCATCCATGACTATTGGCAATAGGCATGCTAGAACGTTACTTTGTTTGATGATGTCAGCTGGGATTTTGAGATAGGACAGCATTCAACGAATGATTTCATTCCTTTAAACCTTTCCTTCAGGGGTATATTAGTATACAGCCCAATTAGTATTCAATATTATTTTAAACAAAGTCAATGCTGAGACAAATAGCAAGTGCAGCTACCTGAGAATTAGACACAAAGAAGCACAACTTGCCCTATTCATCCAAAAAGTAGCAGATTTTCACTTGCAGAAGTACACCCACGTATGGCTGAAGAGTTTCTACTTTTCTGCTATTCGTAAGCATTGTGAGTATAATGCCTGGAAAGCTGTGCGATACTACTGGGAATGTAATGTGACAATTTCCAAGGGCTCCTATTTGCTCTGAATAACTCATTGGTGCCTTCAAATCAGATGCACATGGTGTTTTTCCCTTTTTGGCCACAGCCCCATGGAGAAATGCTTTCCTCTAGCTCGTCACCAAACCATGAGGTTATCCTACCCCCTTTCCAAACCAGAAAAGGAGTTAGTTAAGCACTTGGCAGGGGTAAATCGCTGACCATTTCCAGGGAGGAATGGGGTCAAAGTGGAATTTAGAAATATCCAGAAACATAAATGTTTTTGGATGTACACAAACTTACAAGGCAAACAATGCCATGGAACATCCACTTCCCACCCCTTGAGTTGGATTTACTGTGAGAAGGTAGCCTCTTTCTAGCCTTGTTACCCCCACTTTTGGCCTGTTTGTGAGTGTATGTCAGGGTGTTTGTCACTGTTTTCACTGTCTCACTGGGATCCTGATAGCCAGGCCTCAGTGCTCATAGTGAAAACACTATGTTTTCAGTATGTTTGTTATGTGTCACTGGGATCCTGCTAGTCAGGACCCCAGTGCTCATAAGGTTGTGGCCTATATGTATGTGTCACTGGGACCCTGTCACACAGGACCCCAGTGCTCATAGGTGTGCATGTATGTGTTCCCTGTGTGGTGCCTAACTGTCTCACTAAGGCTCTGCTAACCAGAACCTCAGTGGTTATGCTCTCTCATTACTTTCAAATTGTCACTAACAGGCTAGTGACCATTGTTACCAATTTACATTGGCTTACTGGAACACCCTTATAATTCCCTAGTATATGGTACTGAGGTACCCAGGGTATTGGGGTTCCAGGAGATCCCTATGGGCTGCAGCATTTCTTTTGCCACCCATAGGGAGCTCTGACAATTCTTACACAGGCCTGCCACTGCAGCCTGAGTGAAATAACGTCCACGTTATTTCACAGCCATTTTACACTGCACTTAAGTAACTTATAAGTCACCTATATGTCTAACCTTTACCTGGTAAAGGTTAGGTGCAAAGTTACTTAGTGTGAGGGCACCCTGGCACTAGCCAAGGTGCCCCCACATTGTTCAGAGCCAATTCCCTGAACTTTGTGAGTGCGGGGACACCATTACACGCGTGCACTACATATAGGTCACTACCTATATGTAGCTTCACCATGGTAACTCCGATTATGGCCATGTAACATGTCTATGATCATGGAATTGCCCCCTCTATGCCATCCTGGCATTGTTGGTACAATTCCATGATCCCAGTGGTCTGTAGCACAGACCCTGGTACTGCCAAACTGCCCTTCCTGGGGTTTCACTGCAGCTGCTGCTGCTGCCAACCCCTCAGACAGGCAGCTGCCCTCCTGGGGTCCAGCCAGGCCTGGCCCAGGATGGCAGAACAAAGAACTTCCTCTGAGAGAGGGTGTGACACCCTCTCCCTTTGGAAAATGGTGTGAAGGCAGGCGAGGAGTAGCCTCCCCCAGCCTCTGGAAATGCTTTGTTGGGCACAGATGTGCCCAATTCTGCATAAGCCAGTCTACACCGGTTCAGGGACCCCTTAGCCCCTGCTCTGGCGTGAAACTGGACAAAGGAAAGGGGAGTGACCACTCCCCTGACCTGCACCTCCCCTGGGAGGTGTCCAGAGCTCCTCCAGTGTGCTCCAGACCTCTGCCATCTTGGAAACAGAGGTGGTGCTGGCACACTGGACTGCTCTGAGTGGCCAGTGCCACCAGGTGACGTCAGAGACTCCTGCTGATAGGCTCCTTCAGGTGTTAGTAGCCTTTCCTCTCTCCTAGGTAGCCAAACCCTCTTTTCTGGCTATTTAGGGTCTCTGTCTCTGGGGAAACTTTAGATAACGAATGCATGAGCTCAGCCGAGTTCCTCTGCATCTCCCTCTTCACCTTCTGATAAGGAATCGACCGCTGACCGCGCTGGAAGCCTGCAAACCTGCAACATAGTAGCAAAGACGACTACTGCAACTCTGTAACGCTGATCCTGCCGCCTTCTCGACTGTTTTCCTGCTTGTGCATGCTGTGGGGGTAGTCTGCCTCCTCTCTGCACCAGAAGCTCCGAAGAATCTCCTGTGGGTCGACGGAATCTTCCCCCTGCAACCGCAGGCACCAAAAAGCTGCATTACCGGTCCCTTGGGTCTCCTCTCAGCACGACGAGCGAGGTCCCTCGAATCCAGCGACACCGTCCAAGTGACCCCCACAGTCCAGTGACTCTTCAGCCCAAGTTTGGTGGAGGTAAGTCCTTGCCTCACCTCGCTGGGCTGCATTGCTGGGAACCGCGACTTTGCAAGCTACTCCGGCCCCTGTGCACTTCCGGCGGAAATCCTTCATGCACAGCCAAGCCTGGGTCCACGGCACTCTAACCTGCATTGCACGACTTTCTAAGTTGGTCTCCGGCGACGTGGGACTCCTTTGTGCAACTTCGGCGAGCACCGTTTCACGCATCCTCGTAGTGCCTGTTTCTGGCACTTTTCCGGGTGCTACCTGCTTCAGTGAGAGCTCTTTGTCTTGCTCGACATCCCCTCTCTCTGCAGGTCCAATTTACGACCTCCTAGTCCCTCCTGGGCCCCAGCAGCGTCCAAAAACCCCAAACGCACGATTTGCGTGTAGCAAGGCTTGTTGGCGTCCATCCGGCGGGAAAACACTTCTGTACGACTCTCCAAGGCGTGTGGGATCCATCCTCCAAAGGGGAAGTCTCTAGCCCTTGTCGTTCCTGCAGTATTCACAGTTCTTCAGCCTAGTAAGAGCTTCTTTGCACCAACCGCTGGCATTTCTTGGGCATCTGCCCATCTCCGAGTTGCTTGTGACTTTTGGACTTGGTCCCCTTGTTCCACAGGTACCCTCAGTCAGGAATCCATCGTTGTTGCATTGCTGATTTGTGTTTTCCTTGCATTTTCCCTCTAACACGACTATTTTGTCCTTAGGGGAACTTTGGTGCACTTTGCACTCACTTTTCAGGGTCTTGGGGAGGGTTATTTTTCTAACTCTCACTATTTTCTAATAGTCCCAGCGACCCTCTACAAGGTCACATAGGTTTGGGGTCCATTCGTGGTTCACATTCCACTTTTGGAGTATATGGTTTGTGTTGCCCCTATCCCTATGTTTCCCCATTGCCTCCTATTGTAACTATACATTGTTTGCACTGTTTTCTAAGACTATACTGCATATTTTTGCTATTGTGTATATATATCTTGTGTATATTTCCTATCCTCTCACTGAGGGTACACTCTAAGATACTTTGGCATATTGTAATAAAAATAAAGTACCTTTATTTTTAGTATAACTGTGTATTGTGTTTTCTTATGATATTGTGCATATGACACTAAGTGGTACTGTAGTAGCTTCACACGTCTCCTAGTTCAGCCTAAGCTGCTCTGCTAAGCTACCATTATCTATCAGCCTAAGCTGCTAGACACCCTATACACTAATAAGGGATAACTGGGCCTGGTGCAAGGTGCAAGTACCCCTTGGTACTCACTACAAGCCAGTCCAGCCTCCTACATTGGTTGTGCAGGGGTGGGATAAGTGCTTGAGACTACTTACCACTCTTGTCATTGTACTTTTCATAAGAGAAAAATATACAAAACAAGGTCAGTGTATATACACATAGCCAAAAAGTTTTGCATTTCCTCTTTTCTAAGTGCTGAAAAGTACTTCTAAAACTTTCAAAAAGTTCTTAAAAGTTTAAAAAGTTTTTTTCTGTCTTTCCAAAAAGTTCTGAAAACTTTTTTCTCTTTTTCTATCACTTTAACTCTCTCTAAAAAAAATGTCTGGCACAGGAAAAAATGTTGAACTGTCCAAACTTGCATATGATCACCTTAGCTGGAAAGGATCAAGGAGTCTCTGCATAGAGAGAGGTTTGAGTGTAGGGAAGAATCCTTCCTTAGAACTGTTAATTAATATGCTTAGAGTACAGGATAAGGCCATAAGTGCCCAATCTGTAGAAAAAGTAGCTAATGGTTCTCAATCTGATCCAGGGACTCCCCCAGGAAAAGGTTCAGGAAAGAAACTTCTCAGCCTGCCCATTACTAGACAGTCTAGCATAGTTGGTACAGAGGTTGAATCACACCATACTAATGGTGTGCTCTCACATTATACTGGTAGCCAAGCTGTTAGGGTGCCCTCTGTAAGGGACAGGTCTCCTTCTGTTCATTCCCATCATACCTCTGTATCTAGAAATGTCCCTCCCACCCACCCTGATGACAGATTGTTAGAAAGGGAGCTCAATAGATTTAGAGTGGAACAAACCAGACTGAAGCTCAAGAAGCAACAGCTGGATTTGGATAGACAGTCTTTAGAAATAGAGAGGGAAAGACAGAAGTTGGGTTTAGAAACCCATGGTGGCAGCAGCAGTATTCCCCATAGTCATCCTGCAAAAGAGCATGATTCCAGGAATCTGCACAAGATAGTTCCCCCTTATAAGGAGGGGGATGACATTAACAAGTGGTTTGCTGCACTTGAGAGGGCCTGTGCTGTACAGGATGTCCCTCAAAGGCAGTGGGCTGCTATCCTATGGCTATCATTTAGTGGAAAAGGTAGGGATAGGCTCCTTACAGTGAAAGAAAATGATGCCAATAATTTTACAGTTCATAAGAATGCACTCCTGGATGGTTATGGCTTAACCACTGAACAGTACAGGATAAAGTTCAGAGAGACCAAAAAGGAGTCTTCACAAGACTGGGTTGATTTCATTGACCATTCAGTGAAGGCCTTGGAGGGGTGGTTACATGGCAGTAAAGTTACTGATTATGAAAGCCTGTATAACACAATCCTGAGAGAGCATATACTTAATAATTGTGTGTCTGATTTGTTGCACCAGTACCTGGTAGACTCTGATCTGACCTCTCCCCAAGAATTGGGAAAGAAGGCAGACAAATGGGTCAGAACAAGGGTGAACAGAAAAGTTCATACAGGGGGTGACAAAGATGGCAATAAGAAGAAAGATGGTGAAAAATCTCAAGATAAGCATGGGGATAAGGGTAAAACCAAAGATCCCACTTCAAATCTTAAACACTCTTCAGAGGGTGGGGATAAAACAAATTATTCCTCTTCTTCCCAACCTGCACACATTAAAAAGCCTTGGTGCTTTGTGTGTAAAAATAGAGGCCATAGGCCAGGGGATAAGTCCTGTCCAGGTAAACCCCCTGAGCCTACCACCACTAATACATCAAGCTCTAGTGCCCCTAGCAGTAGTGGTACTAGTGGTGGGACTGCTGGCAACAGTCAAGCAAAGGGTGTAGTTGGGTTCACTTATGGGTCCATAGTGGAAACTGATGTAATCAGTCCCAAGACAGTTTCTGTCACACCTAGTGGCATTGGCCTTGCCACACTGGCTGCTTGTCCCCTTACAATGGATAAGTACAGGCAGACAGTTTCAATAAATGGTGTTGAGGCCTTGGCCTACAGGGACACAGGTGCCAGTTTCACTTTGGTGACTGAAAACCTAGTGCCTCCTGAACAACACATCATTGGACAACAGTATAAGATTATTGATGTCCATAACTCCACTAAGTTTCTTCCCTTAGCTATAATTCAGTTTAGTTGGGGTGGAGTTACTGGCCCTAAGCAGGTGGTGGTATCACCTAGCTTACCTGTAGACTGTCTCTTAGGTAATGACCTAGAGGCCTCAGGTTGGGCTGATGTAGAGTTTTATGCCCATGCAGCCATGCTGGGCATCCCTGAGGAATTGTTCCCTCTCATTTCAAGTGAAATGAAAAAGCAAAGGAGAGAAGGCCTGAAAACTCAGGATCCCTCTCCATCAACAGGTAAAAAGGGTATCACAGTATCCCCTAACCACCCTACCATTCAGGATACTATTCCTGTGGTGGGAGAAACCTCTCCTGGGGTGGCACCTGTTCCAAGGGAATCATCAGCTGGCAAAGCTGGACGCCCTGAGGTGGAAGTACCTCTCTGTGGGATAACTAACATTGGTGAGAAAAACAGCACCATTTTAGTTAACATGGAGCATCCCTCCAACCCTCCCAGAGAAACTTTAGTGCAGAAACCCTGCACTACCTCACAACACTTAGGACAGCATCCCTGCCCTAGTGTGGAGCTCATAGGACAGCATCCCTGCCCTGCTCCAACTCAAGAGAAACAGCATCCCTGTTCTTTCTTCCAGCCAGATGGACAAAGTTTTTGCCCAGCTATGGCTTTTCTGAGACAGCATCCCTGTCTGGCATTTCCATCACTACAAATAGGTTCAGTGGACAATTCCCACTGCTCTAAACTAAAACTTACTGATAGAAACTCTGAAAATACATCTTCACATTGTTGCTTAGCTAAAAAACTTCAAACAGGGTGGTTTACATCCCCACAGGGAAGTAACCATATAGTGGATGATAAAGGGAGTAACCAGTCTATTGCAGAGCTACTCTCTACTTATCACCACTTAGACAATAAAGTCTCAACTGGCCAAGGTTAGCCTTATTGTCCTTCGTTTGGGGGGGGGTTGTGTGAGAAGGTAGCCTCTTTCTAGCCTTGTTACCCCCACTTTTGGCCTGTTTGTGAGTGTATGTCAGGGTGTTTGTCACTGTTTTCACTGTCTCACTGGGATCCTGATAGCCAGGCCTCAGTGCTCATAGTGAAAACACTATGTTTTCAGTATGTTTGTTATGTGTCACTGGGATCCTGCTAGTCAGGACCCCAGTGCTCATAAGGTTGTGGCCTATATGTATGTGTCACTGGGACCCTGTCACACAGGACCCCAGTGCTCATAGGTGTGCATGTATGTGTTCCCTGTGTGGTGCCTAACTGTCTCACTGAGGCTCTGCTAACCAGAACCTCAGTGGTTATGCTCTCTCATTACTTTCAAATTGTCACTAACAGGCTAGTGACCATTTTTACCAATTTACATTGGCTTACTGGAACACCCTTATAATTCCCTAGTATATGGTACTGAGGTACCCAGGGTATTGGGGTTCCAGGAGATCCCTATGGGCTGCAGCATTTCTTTTGCCACCCATAGGGAGCTCTGACAATTCTTACACAGGCCTGCCACTGCAGCCTGAGTGAAATAACGTCCACGTTATTTCACAGCCATTTTACACTGCACTTAAGTAACTTATAAGTCACCTATATGTCTAACCTTTACCTGGTAAAGGTTAGGTGCAAAGTTACTTAGTGTGAGGGCACCCTGGCACTAGCCAAGGTGCCCCCACATTGTTCAGAGCCAATTCCCTGAACTTTGTGAGTGCGGGGACACCATTACACGCGTGCACTACATATAGGTCACTACCTATATGTAGCTTCACCATGGTAACTCCGAATATGGCCATGTAACATGTCTATGATCATGGAATTGCCCCCTCTATGCCATCCTGGCATTGTTGGTACAATTCCATGATCCCAGTGGTCTGTAGCACAGACCCTGGTACTGCCAAACTGCCCTTCCTGGGGTTTCACTGCAGCTGCTGCTGCTGCCAACCCCTCAGACAGGCAGCTGCCCTCCTGGGGTCCAGCCAGGCCTGGCCCAGGATGGCAGAACAAAGAACTTCCTCTGAGAGAGGGTGTGACACCCTCTCCCTTTGGAAAATGGTGTGAAGGCAGGGGAGGAGTAGCCTCCCCCAGCCTCTGGAAATGCTTTGTTGGGCACAGATGTGCCCAATTCTGCATAAGCCAGTCTACACCGGTTCAGGGACCCCTTAGCCCCTGCTCTGGCGCGAAACTGGACAAAGGAAAGGGGAGTGACCACTCCCCTGACCTGCACCTCCCCTGGGAGGTGTCCAGAGCTCCTCCAGTGTGCTCCAGACCTCTGCCATCTTGGAAACAGAGGTGCTGCTGGCACACTGGACTGCTCTGAGTGGCCAGTGCCACCAGGTGACGTCAGAGACTCCTGCTGATAGGCTCCTTCAGGTGTTAGTAGCCTTTCCTCTCTCCTAGGTAGCCAAACCCTCTTTTCTGGCTATTTAGGGTCTCTGTCTCTGGGGAAACTTTAGATAATGAATGCATGAGCTCAGCCGAGTTCCTCTGCATCTCCCTCTTCACCTTCTGATAAGGAATCGACCGCTGACCGCGCTGGAAGCCTGCAAACCTGCAACATAGTAGCAAAGACGACTACTGCAACTCTGTAACGCTGATCCTGCCGCCTTCTCGACTGTTTTCCTGCTTGTGCATGCTGTGGGGGTAGTCTGCCTCCTCTCTGCACCAGAAGCTCCGAAGAAATCTCCCGTGGGTCGACGGAATCTTCCCCCTGCAACCGCAGGCACCAAAAAGCTGCATTACCGGTCCCTTGGGTCTCCTCTCAGCACGACGAGCGAGGTCCCTCGAATCCAGCGACACCGTCCAAGTGACCCCCACAGTCCAGTGACTCTTCAGCCCAAGTTTGGTGGAGGTAAGTCCTTGCCTCACCTCGCTGGGCTGCATTGCTGGGAACCGCGACTTTGCAAGCTACTCCGGCCCCTGTGCACTTCCGGCAGAAATCCTTCGTGCACAGCCAAGCCTGGGTCCACGGCACTCTAACCTGCATTGCACGACTTTCTAAGTTGGTCTCCGGCGACGTGGGACTCCTTTGTGCAACTTCAGCGAGCACCGTTTCACGCATCCTTGTAGTGCCTGTTTCTGGCACTTCTCTGTGTGCTACCTGCTTCAGTGAGGGCTCTTTGTCTTGCTCGACGTCCCCTCTCTCTGCAGGTCTAATTTGCGACCTCCTGGTCCCTCCTGGGCCCCAGCAGCATCCAAAAACGCCAAACGCACGATTTGCGTGTAGCAAGGCTTGTTGGCGTCCATCCGGCGGGAAAACACTTCTGCACGACTCTCCAAGGCGTGGGAGATCCATCCTCCAAAGGGGAAGTCTATAGCCCTTGTCGTTCCTGCAGTATTCACAGTTCTTCAGCCTAGTAAGAGCTTCTTTGCACCAACCGCTGGCATTTCTTGGGCATCTGCCCATCTCCGAGTTGCTTGTGACTTTTGGACTTGGTCCCCTTATTCCACAGGTACCCTCAGTCAGGAATCCATCGTTGTTGCATTGCTGATTTGTGTTTTCCTTGCATTTTCCCTCTAACACGACTATTTTGTCCTTAGGGGAACTTTGGTGCACTTTGCACTCACTTTTCAGGGTCTTGGGGAGGGTTATTTTTCTAACTCTCACTATTTTCTAATAGTCCCAGCGACCCTCTACAAGGTCACATAGGTTTGGGGTCCATTCGTGGTTCACATTCCACTTTTGGAGTATATGGTTTGTGTTGCCCCTATCCCTATGTTTCCCCATTGCATCCTATTGTAACTATACATTGTTTGCACTGTTTTCTAAGACTATACTGCATATTTTTGCTATTGTGTATATATATCTTGTGTATATTTCCTATCCTCTCACTGAGGGTACACTCTAAGATACTTTGGCATATTGTCATAAAAATAAAGTACCTTTATTTTAGTATAACTGTGTATTGTGTTTTCTTATGATATTGTGCATATGACACTAAGTGGTACTGTAGTAGCTTCACACGTCTCCTAGTTCAGCCTAAGCTGCTCTGCTAAGCTACCATTATCTATCAGCCTAAGCTGCTAGACACCCTATACACTAATAAGGGATAACTGGGCCTGGTGCAAGGTGCAAGTACCCCTTGGTACTCACTACAAGCCAGTCCAGCCTCCTACATTTACTACTACAGATTTCTGTACAGTTGTGACAAAATCTGCAGCAGTAAATACATTTACATCTGTCAGGAATATTGTAGCAATTTCAAATGGGTGTAATACCCTTCTCCATGGCCTTCCAGACTCCACACTAGCTCGCCTTGAGGACATACTGCAGATCACAGCATGTCACATCCAAGGTCTAAAGATCTATAATCTTATCACCCCTATAGTGATGGAACTCTATTAGCTCCCCTTGCTAGCCTGCACCATCTTCAAAGCCAGGTGCATCATTTACAAAGCCATCACAACCAACACCCTAGCTTATTTTGCAGACAAATTCACTATCTCTGGTGGTTCTTGGCACATCTGCAGTCAGGAAACCGTCACACTGAATACTAAGTAGTGCAAAGAATCACACAACTGCAAGCCTTTTCCACTTATGCACCCAGGTTCTGGATCAACATCTCTGTATCTATCAGAGAAGCCCTAACTCTGATCCAATTTCGGAAAGTGTTGTACACTCACCTCTTTAACAAACACACCAACACAATGCATTAACCATCCACAACTGCGCTACCTCTCCTTTCACTCATTGACATTATGTTTGTCTTTGACTCTGTACAGAGCCTTGCTGCATTTTGGCTCAGTTTGCTCCTGCCATATGTATACATCTGTAAGATATCTGCAAGCAAACGTTTGGTAAATATACACAAACTTGTGAGATTATCGGTGTTCACTAATGTTTGTTAAGAATTTTACCTAGAAGTTCCATAGATCAGAAAAGGGATTTTGCCCTCATAATTCCTTATAGATGTGCATCCAAGTTGAACTGAGGTATGCAATTACTAAAAGGGAGAGACACATGCTTCATGGAGTGAAAATAAATAAAACAAGAGGAGAATACATGAGAATTCTTGGTGTTTCTGATCTGTTCATGCAGAATTTGTTGAAACATACATCCAACTGCCAGCATTTCTGCCAGGTTACAATTTCCCAAGTAACGAATTACTTCGAAGCATAAAGACAATCAGAGAATCAGAATTAAACTATCATTATCACAAGTACGAGGGAAATGGAGTAGAAGGCGAATTAAATTAAAGAGCAAATGTTCAAGTGAGTTTTATCTTTTATTGTCTATTTTACTGTGTAAACTAAATGTAAAATGAAAATAGAGGGTTTCAAAAATATAGCTGGCATGGTATAGGTTTTTTCAAAATATTCACAAACCATTTTACTCCTTACAGACTGGGACCAAGCAAAAAGATTGCAGATCTTTTAAGATTAGTTGGGTCAATTGGCCATGGGGTGAGCTGTCATAGTACTTGCATATGCTCTCTGCCCAAGGCGTAGCTTCAAGGGAGTGTTTGGTATGTTACACCCTCCTAATAAATGTGTTTTATGTTAAATAGTTGGGTACAGGTGCTTTCAGTTGGGTATGATGAGGTGTCTGTCAGATTTCACCAGGGATTTTTACACACCCAGACAAAAAACACACACATACACACACACACACACACACACACACATACACATACAAACACACACTGTTTCCCTCACTCTGTTTTGAAAAACCTCAAAAATGTTGGCTATTTTACAAAATAATGTGTTTTCACTCACTTAGTAACCCTAAAAATCCACATTCCTCTCCTTTGCCACTGCCCCATAAGCCCCTCTTGTGCACCCAGCATGTCTATAATAGACAGGTTTTGTTGAAGACAAGTCACTACATGCATGTTGCTGGATGTATATAATGCCGCCTAGAGTGAAAAATCAGTCACTCCTTATTGGAGCAAAAAAAAAAAAAAAAACTCAAACTCAGCAAGGGCGTGTTTGTAGTCTTCAAAAAACTCTGTGTTACATTTTGTGGTGTGCTTTAACTATTAAGAGACATCTACATGCAATTACAATTATGTGATTGTAAAAACGGCAGTGAAAACACCATCCAATGTACTAAAGCAACCAAAGTAGTAGGCAATAACAAAGCTTGAGTGTAAATTACGGTACCAAAATCACAAGCAAAAGTGATGTTAGCAACAGGAAAGTAAACTTAAGACTGGAACATATTTTTACTAAATACATTCTGATATTATGATCACAGCAGTGTCCTTATACTTCAACTGTGTTTGCACTAGGAAGCCCTCTGGGTAGTTATGCGCTTTATAAATCCTGAAGAATAAAATAGAATAGCAGTGTGAAAAAACAAAAGTGGAAACAACAGCCACAAAAAAAGGAGTCTAGTTTGGAACACATCCTGCCTCTAAACATGATGTTAATTTTTTTTTTTTAATTCTACAGCTTTCATTATTAGAAAAACAGAAGAGAGCAAAAGAACAAAAGAAGAGATGCAGGATGAGGGACCCGCATTCTATGGGAAGTAGGGCAGAACAAATTACAGATGCATTTATAATATCCACAGATTTTCCAACTCTAGACACAGATGTTACATGGCCTCCATGGTAGATGCAATAATTGTTGGACCCTAGAACACCACAGAAGATTAGGGGCACAGCATTTCATGAGGTGCAAGCAGCATAATTCTCACAATAGCACAGTGATAGTCTTCAGCATTCTAGTAGCAGCACTGTGTGCAGTTTTGAGCATCTTGTCTCTGCCTGCGTTGCCACCATATTCAATTTACCATTTGTACTGTTGCCTTGAGAGCTGCTATGAGCACCAAATGGTCACTGAAGCAACGTTTACCAGATTGATTAGTTCAAAACATATTGACAGGTTCTCAGCTTGTGAGTTATTGGGTTGCTGGTTCAATGGGTGAACCTCTGCTCAAGCAAAAGCCACAATCCCTGTCAGGGGGAATCAAAAAAAGTAACTGAATTAATCTATGCTTCACCCTCTGGTAGGTTGGCACAAAAGCAGTCAGGTTTAACTTAGAGACAATGTAAATTTATGAAGCACATAAACAGTAAAAAAGTGGAAGCACAACACCCAAAAATCACACACCAATTTAAAAACAAATAGAAGACATTTTAATAAATAATTTGACACCAAAATGACAAAAATCTAATCAGTAGAACCAGAGTTATGACATTTTGAAAGATTAAAGTGAGAAAAAATCTAGGGCCTAAAGGATCAAAGCACCAACAGCGGACATCTAGGGCCATATTTATACTTTTTAACGCAAAACTGCGCAAACACAGTAATTTATTTTACTCTAACCATTGTGCCCCGTCGTAAGGCAAAACGACGTTAACACCGGGAAAATCACTCTAATCCAGTTGGCGACGTCTCAAACCGGATATGTGCCATTTTCTACTGCATTAGCATCAAAAAGAGGTGCAAACGCAGCAAAGAGTGCTACGGAGCCCCAAAATGGATCCCAGAAGCCTGGAGAGACCACAGGGAGACCCCAATCTACCAGGAACCAGCCAGGAGGACACAGACAAGACCCAGGGGAGAGGCAAGAAGAAAAGGAAGTGTTGTTTCAGTGCAGAGGAGCATGAAATACTGGTCAGAGAGGTGACGGAGCACCAGCATCAACCTTTTATCACCTCAAAATTGCCAATTGGAAGGAGAGAGGCAATTTGGCAACAAATTGTCAACAAAATAAACAGTGTGGCAGAGGTCAGGATAACTGTCAGAGAGTGCAAGAAATGCTGGCATGACTGCAAGCACAGGATGAAGGAAAAAAAATGGCCAGCACCGCAGGAGGCCCTGGACGAGATGGAGGAGACGGTGGCAGACATCATCCCAGAGGAGATCCTCACAGGAATCACAGGACAGGACTGTGCAGACTACCAAAAAACAACACATATGAAGGGTAAGTTGCATGGGGGACAAAAATGCCTAAATGTTAACTGCAAGCAGGGGGGTACATACCTACTACACAATGCATGTCAGCCATGGAAATCAGGCAGTGGAAAGGGCAAAGGGGCATGACATCGGTGCCTGGGCTGTGCAGGGGAATCCAGGGGCACAGCACAACACCAACAACCTTTGCATGGGGGTACTCTGCCATGCCAAGGATGTTGGAAAGGCAAAGCCAGTCCAGGAGGGTTGGGTAGAACGTAAAACTGGGCTGCTGTCACAGGACAGCTGGTATTGTCAGAACGTGATCTAGAGGACAACGCACAGTCTCAGGCCATTTCCTCACCCAGCATTTACCATTGACAACAGTTGCCACTACCACCTGTGCTGTGTGTGCTGGTCAATTAGGAAATGGCAGTTAGGTGCCCATGGAACAAACACACCCAAAATAGAGGGTTCAGGATGACGATGTGATCAACCCCCTTCAATTCCTAACAAAGTGTAAATCCTGTCAAATACTCATGTCTATAGGCGCAATAAACATCATGTATTGTTACTTACATTATGAAGTACACAGCAGTAATGTCATACCCATGCTGCCCATTCCAGGGTCTACCCCGTGCCTGTGTTACAATAGCTGCAATGCCACCTTGCAACATCTCAACTGTCATACTGCATTGAGGGGGAGGACATATGGGTCTAGCTAGTGAAACACACCTGCACAGTCATATGAGGAAATGGAACACTTCCAGACTTATCAGTGCAATCCAATCAACATGACACACTACCAATGCGGACACCTGTATCGTGTCATGCCAATGCAATACGTGGTATGTGCAAGTTCTCAGCAACGTATAAATGTATGTGAAATATCATAGACTGGGTCAGTCCCATATTGCTATGTGTGGTGCAAGTGGCATCAGAACACCCACAGGCATTGCATGGCCTCACCATGCTAATGGAAGTAGAGGGAGGTGGAGTAGGACAAGAAGGTGGCAAGACACAATTTGGACAGAACCTACACTTAGAGGATGTGATGCAGACAATTCCCCAAACTGTCCACACTACATGTGACGAGCAGGTGGGGCATAGGCCTGTGAGAATGCCAATATTAATGACAGGAACAATGAACAGGAATACAATGTTCCACCAATAGGAAGTCAGTGACATCACATTACAACTGCCACAACACAGACACACTAATTGTACAATATCTCATTGCAGAGTACGATGGCTCTCCTGTGGATATGCCTACCCTGATGACAAAGATGATAAGCTGACAACCATTAGCCAAGAAACCCTCCAAAATGTCCTGGGAACCATCCAGACCCCACCTTCAATCGCAAGGAGGAGCACAGATGTAGCAACCATCTCAGAGGACCCACCCACCACCGCAGTAGTACGACTTGCCAGCTCAAACACAGCTGAGGACTCTGATGACACTGAGACCACCTTTGAGAGGACAGTTGTGGGAGTACAGCGGGAGCTGGCCAAGGAGGTGCGGGCGGGGATGTAAAATATGGCAGCCAGCCTTGAGGGGATGCCCATGTGCATGATGACATCCGCAGAACAGTCAGCAGCCATGCAAGTCCAACAATCCCTACTGCAAGGACTACAACAGTGTGTGCAGGACTTCACCACAGCAGTTAGGGAGTTGCCACAACACCTGGCATCCTAAACATTTCACTGCATGCATGACTACAATCATGACCCCCCTCAGGGCCGACCTGGCTGCCTACCACAGCGATGTAGCTGCTATACTTAATAACCAGCAGCTCCTCCTTGCATTTATGCCCTTAATAGCCCCACAGTTGGCAGCTACCGGGAATTCAGAGTCCACTTCTTCAAACACTGAAGTGTGTGTTGCCACCTCAAACCCATCACCACCAAGGACAGAGGAGGCTACACACACATCAGAAGAGGAAGACGTGGAACAAATCACCTTTACCCGTAGGAGTACCCAGTAGCACCAGTCTATGCCACATGGGCAGTGATTTTCCTATGTCCTGTGCTTGATAAAATGCCAGTTTTGCTACAGTTGGTAACATGCACTGTTGTCCAACACACTGTTTACCTTACCACTATGGACTGCAGTTGTCTCTCACTACCTAATTGGCAATTCATGTTCCTCTGCACTGAATGACACTCCTTCACAGCATGTCCAATGACATGTCCCTCACCATTGCATTTGTGTTGCGTCACAATAGAATACATCACACTAATGGACTTACAATCCTGGACTATGTAAATATTGCACTACAGCACTTTAAAATAAGCAGCACCTACACAACCACTTTGTCTCTGAGTAATGTGACCCATCAATTGTGCAGGAGTTTTGTGATGCATGTAACATTTCAATGACCACAGAATGTCAATCTAATAGTGTAGAAAGATTGTTGGCTGATATCTATGCACAAAGGTCTGTGTTTGTGCTGCCTTTGGCTTATTTCTGAAGTTAAAGCATTGCAGACAGTATAATGCTGTGTAGAAAATGTATATGTCAGGCCCAAAGTATCTACAAGATGAAACTCAATGCTGCCTATGTCCCATACAAGACAATCATTGTATATGTGACATATGACTCTAAACTTTAATCCCACGACCACACCATACAGCAGGAATGGATGTGTACGAGTGTTTGGACAATAACGTCACCTGGGAGTACAATGTAATAAATCATAGGTGTGATTTATATATACTGAACTTCATAAGATATGACACCACTCAGAGTTCATATGAACATGAGGCTGCAGGCAGACGTCCCACAGTGCCCAAGATTTCAACACAGGGCTCAAACGATGACAGCTTTAAAATCACACCAACCTTGTGTGATGGCAGATGCTTAGAGAAGTAGGTTTGTTGTAGCTGCCAGTGTGACAGCTCATTTGGAAGTGGGAATAACCATGTCAAGAATTGGATGTGGATGCAGGATGGTATACACAGGCAAACACAAATTTGACACTACACACTCATGCAAAGGCCCTGATCCCCAAGCATGTGACACATACTGTAAAGGAGTATATAAAACTTTTTTATATATGTATGAATGGAAACTTAAAGTATGTCAAACACCTACACTAACCTAACCTATCCTAACTATACATTACCCACAACTGGCCCTAACTACCCTTAGCTAAACTTAGTTACCACATGTAACTAAACACTCTAAATATCAACCCCCCCACCCTGCTTATATGGCGTGACACGTGTAGGACAACATATACTAACTAATCCTAAACAAATATATATATATATTTTTTAAAATACACATAAACGCCAACATCAACCCCCACCAACCCACCTACAAACCAACATGTAATAATATAACGCCCTCCACCCCGCAACCCACTTATCCTAGCTAATCTAATAGCGTACTCTAACCTATCAGTAAGCCCCCTAAAACACACTAAAAAACAGTATGAGGAAAGAGGAGGGAGGGGAAGGAATTAGGGGTGAGGAACAATAAACTCAAAGATTTGCCCTCCTCAGTATTTTTTTTATCGATCTCAGTCTCCTGCTGTTGCTGGCCACCTCCTGCTGTAGACTGTCCATGCGCCTCATCATACGCTGCATCTCACGTTAGAGGTGGCGCAATGCTGCCATGTCCATTACTCCAGCGGTGGTGGTCTGAGTTGCACTTGATGTTGCAGGTGCTGGTGCCGTGATTGGAGGTGGTGGTGCAGATGGTGCTGCTGTTGGGCCTTGGGCTGATGAGGTTGAGGGTCCAGCTGGAGTGGCTGTTTTCCCAGTGTCCACTGTTCTTGCACTTGGTGTGGTGGCGGCTGTTGTGGCCAATGCTGGCCCCCCTTGGCTAAAAGCCCTCAATGCATCTGTGGCTCTTTCATGACGATACCGCCTAGTCATCATGCGGTACCCAGCCTCCACATCAAGGATGTGTCTGTACCGCACTACCCTCTGAAATTCACGGATTTCCAGTGCATTCATGTGGGTAGCTGTAAAAATAGAGACAGACAAACTATAGTGACATCATTGTGTGATGCATGTACAGATGATAATCTAACACTTCCTCACAGATAGCACATGCAGTCCAAATTACAGTACAGATGCCAGAATGTCCCAGAGGAATGGTATGCCAACACAGCCTACCCATCAACTATCTAACAGCACAGCAATGCACAATAAGGTGTGTACTTAATTAACTGATCAGTGCATATATGTAGTGCTATTGGTCACATAACAAATGCTGCAGGTACTCAACATGTGCCAGGCCAACTAATACCTATCTTCTGGATCAAATTCAAGGGACACAAGACCTGTGATTTGTATATGGAACTGGCAGGATGGTATGCAGTTGGTAATCATAAGGGGGCATTGTAGTTTGGCACACATGAATGCTTGAGTTACGTGTCCGTCATCTACATTGTGACCATCACACCTAGCTACATATATTTTCTCCCCCTAACCCTGTACCTCAAGGGGGATGGGCATGCAATACATATTTTCAACCATCAAGGACAACCACAAAACTTTGTCCAGCTGTACATGGATTTAGTCAGTGCGACACAGGTAAAGAGGCCTGCCATCTAGGAGAGAGCCAACCATTGGACAATCACATCTACATTCATGTTTCTATTTGTGGACAACCATCAACATCAGATCTCACTGACACATTTCCTAAATCAACCACATTGATGCAAGCACCCATCCGGCCTTGACCTGCATGCTTGCCTATGACTTATCACTCAAGTGCCACGTAAATGGAGTACAACATGTGGGGCTAGATGCTGTGGTACAGTCACCCATACATTCCTACATGTTCATTACTTAACAGGGATGCACAAGTTTGTGTGTAAAACTGATGCATCACTGTTTTGTGTGAATTACGGTAAGACTTGCTGACTAAATTATGACAATGGCCACCTCCAAATCAATTTTTGGCATACATGTGGCTAAAAATCACCTGCCCATGCCTATTGCGCAACACTCGACTCCCAATATATGACTCTCTGCCAGTGAATGTCTAACTCTTCCATGGAACACTATGTCAACCACTTGTCAAGTCAAATATCAGATCATGTGCCAGCTTATCATATCTTGCAATGAGTCCAACACACAGGAGCCAATCACACAACAGCTGCAAACACAACACAGGACAAACATTTTCACACTTACTGGACACGTCTGGGTCCTCAAATCGAGCCACTTCATCTATGGTGTAGGGGGCTGTTCCACTTGTAAAACATCGAAGGGTGATATGGGCTCAATGTCTGCTCAAACATCAGAACAACACATCACTGTGTGTGACATTTTATATGACAGAGCTGCACATCAGGCATGTAGACACCCCAACAGACATACAACTGCAAAAATGCATTGACACTGTCACAACAGTGAGTGAAAGACACACATACGCATGCATGCACTGGCCCTAACAATCATGTGGTGCCAAACATGATTACTCAGTTTTGTGGATAATACATTCCAGATGGTACTCCATTTCACATTTTGTAATTGGGAGACACATGCAATGCCACATTCCTGGTGCACTGCAATACCAGTGACTCGGATATTGTGGTTTGTGCATAAAGGGACAATGAGAAACTGTGTGATGGTCATGTGGGTTGATTTGCTATCAGGAATTATAGTGCTTTCAGTGGTCCATAATAGGTGTGCCAGTGTTGTATGCAGGTTACATATGCCACATTGGCAGTGCACCCTAAGCCGCATATGCCCCCTATGACAACATGACAACATGATGGCAGGGATCCTGGGTGTTAAATGATGACAATGTTACACTAAACATCGAATGGCCACTTTTCTGTTTCAAAACTGCAAAATGATGTATGCTGAGAGTGTCTTAGTTGATCATCGTTGACAGAATGCATGGGCACAGGTGTAGTCATTGCACCTAAAATGTGTCACTCTGGGCCATGTGTACCTATATCAGGTATTGTGAATCACACATTGCCAGATTCAGAAACTTACAATTAGCAAGTTGGGTGATCAGAGGTATTACACCCGAACAGACACTGTTCGCTAATGAAAAATGGGGAAGCAATTGTCCTACTTCTGCAATCATGATGAGGTAGGTCTCTATTTGAAAACACCTTGGGAATGGTGGCACTCACAGGAATGCTGGCCTGCTGAGCTCAGCAGGCCAGCATGTTTGTGACTGCCTTCATACTGAGAAGTTTACATTTGTAGAAATGCTGCTATATTTCAGCAGGGGTGTACAGAAAGTAATTTAACAACCTATTTCTTCACTAAAATAGTATTATCGAAGCAGTCAGTGGTCCCTTGCAAAACATCAGGCTCAAAAATAGTTTGTGACCATGCATTCACAAAGAGCAGGGATCCCATGCTGACCCTTTCACTTTTGAAACTGAGTTGGCACCAATGTGACACAGATGGTAACTGCAATAACTCAGTTCCGGCAATTGTGCCCAAGCAAAAAATTATGTTGGGCCCTGCTACTCAATGACAGGATTTCAACGCCTGCTCCGAAATGCCACGAGATGACCCTGTTTTGTAATAATGCAATCTGGTAGCATAATGGCCCATTTGGGTTTGGCCATGTGAAGTATTATTTGTCCTGACGTAAACACACAGAATCAGTGAACTTATGCCTAATTTATTTTGTGTCACATTTGCTTCATTTGTTGACGCAACAGCTGTTCAAATTAGCAAAAGGAATTTGAATGTAGCAAGTGTGTGCATCCAGAAATTATGCAAATGCAGCGCAAACAAAGTAGAAATATGGGCCTAAGATAATAGTGAAGGTTATGAAGAGCTTGGTACGTACGGCCCTGAATACTGTCCGGGCATGGTTCAACAAAACTGTGGACTGCATTGTTACCATGTGCTACCATGTGTAATACATCCCATTCCTGGTACACTCACAGTTTGTTCAACTTGCATTCCACATGTTCACAAACATTACATGCAGCATGTCACAACATCTTCTACTGTCACTCCAGAGCATTGTACGGTACACATTAGTCAATTTGGTACTCACCAACAGGGCCACCAATCACCACACCCAGGTGGTCCAGCGGGTCCTGCTTTCGGGCCACCAGGTCAGCCCAGCGATGCTTCAGCTGGTGATCATTACGATGGGTGTTGAAAATCCCCCTCAGGTTAAACAGCACCTTTGCCCACCTCAGCCATCTTGCCTCTGTGTGATACCCCTGTATTACACGCCCCCCAGCCTCCAACATCAGGGGGAGGAAGTGGCACACCAGCCACACAAATGCCCCTAGCTCCTCCTCACCCATGCGACCCAGCCATGGCCTTCCTGACATCACACCAAAACAATAATTCAAAAGTAAAGAGGGAGTAACAGGGAAAGGAGGTAGAAAAAGGAAACTTATCTAACTCAAAGACAGACAAAACTACGCCAACTAATACTACCCACAAACAGACTCCCAACAGTACAAATACAAATCTAAAAACAATTTAAGACACAAATACACTTACACAGGACACAAAATACACTTACCAAACACCAAAAGACAATATATAGCTCAAGACACAATCACACAATCCACAGAGAGACAATCAAAAACACAGCCACACAGTCTAGAAAAATCACAGTCTGCAAAGTGAAAGTGAAAGTACACCCACTGTACCATTTATGTAAACAGGATAACCTATTACATCACTTCCTGTCTCATTTGCGGCCCTTTTTTGTCTTGCATGTAAATTTTTGACGCTTACAGAGTTTGTGTAAAAAAATTCTGACGCATATGCCTCATAATCGCATGCAATCATGGAGCAATACATTTTCAATGGATATCCACATGCCTGGGGTGCGCTGGTGGAATTAACGCCAGGGACCCATTAATGTATAATGTGCGTTAGTGTAATTTCTTAGCGTGTTTGCATCATTTTTTGTTTTTTGACATTTTTATGTAAAAAATTCTGACTTAAACTGTGTTTGCGTAATTTTTCAAATTTGAACATGCATGCAGCCTATAACTAGACAAAGATAGAATGGTATCACCTGCAGTGTGTGTTCAATGTGTTTGGGCACATGTGGCAGACCATACAACTGCGGCTCATAATACTCATATCGTTGTGCAGGATTTGCTCTCTTAACAGACGTAACTGCAGCACAAACTTTGGAGATTTAAAGGCATTTTTCGAGTTTGCACAGGTGTTGCATCAATAGGGGACAGCAAGGCTATGCTAGAAAAAAATGATTCATGGCCTGTGTGTTTTGTGTGTGAATTGAGTGTTAAAATTATTTGTGTGCCTCTGTGGGAACGGCATGCAAAACATTTGGCGTAATGTTCATGTATGAATGTGTTACAAATGGGTATCACCATCAGTTGCCAATCAATGAGGTACATCAGTCATGATATGTGTTTGTAATATCTGTTGCCTCTTAGGCTGTGTGTAATTTCTTGACATTCGGGACAACACATTTCTCATGACAAACAATACACAAGAAAGATCGAGGACGGCTGATGAGGATTTGTCAGATATGTTACCCCTCACATCTCATGAAATGTTGGCTACCACTTCATGGTCACTTGTGTGTATACTACCCATGAGTCAGGCATTTGAACATGCAAGGCAGGTACAGTGTTTGTGACAAAGAGTCTCAAATCCAACCATAACATTGTTATGTACACCACAGTTTGACTACTGTAAATGACCTATGTTCCTCCTGTGGCTCTGGTGGACCAGCAGACCATGCTGCATGTGTTCACATATTTCCAGTGGTTCATTGCACAAAAGTGTTCAGTTCAAGTGTGTGGGCACGTGTACCATGTGTCAGTTACGTGCAGGTCTAGTCAGGAGTCTGTGGAGCCAACCCTTGAATTAACCGAGTCCCCTTCAAAGCAGATTTGACCTAAAGCCAAAGATCAGCTAACAGCATAAAAGGAGATAGGGCAGCTATCGTACAGCAGAAATTTCAGAAGGGTGACGACAGAGCAACCTTGTTGTGGTCAAATATGTTATGGATCAGTAATACACAAACAGGCAGGTTTCATCACTACATTTGTACACAGGGTAGGGTAGGGATCTGAACTTCCCACAGCAATAGGGAACATCAGTGCCTCTGTGCAGATTAATCTCACAGCTAGTCACCACGCAAGCGCCATCGAAAGGTGGCGGCAGAAGTGAATATGTGTCTGGACCATCAGGGCACAAACATGTATTGTCCTTACATACACATTAGCAGCCCTTGTGTGTTGGGGTGGAGGCACAGTACCAAATCCAGGAATAAAGCCATAGCACCCTGTCACTGTTTGGCACTAATGAATACATACAAAACCAGAAAAAGGATGGGGTTTGGATTCGCCCCCTGGAAAACATGTATTAGTAAAAAAAAAAATAAGAAAACAAATTAAACTGATTGTAGACTTACCAGACACAATACCCCAAGAGGAAACGGAGGGCATGGAAACCAACTATGAGCAAATGTAGCCCCAGGGAACGTCTCTGGTTAACGCAAAGACTGGAACCAGTCTGGCTAACAGGATGCAGGCTCTGTGAGGAACAAACATGAACAAGGCAGCAAAACAGTGAGCAGAGTCTGACTAGAACAAACAGGAACAACACTGTGGAAACAAAGATCAGTTTCAGGTGTACTCAGCTCTGAAACACAATCCAACAAGGGCTCTGAAACACAAATGAATTGTACTCCAATGCACAACAAGGAGCTTCAGGGAATGGCAGCTTCTAAGCAGTTCCAGGCAGCAGCAAGGGCAGAGTCAAATGGCTGGTCTGCATGAGAGTGCTCACGGGTGTGTGCAGCTTCAGTCTCTCACAAGTCCTGGAGTTGTGAAACCAGTATAAGGGGACAACCAGACTTTTCACGTGGGAAGCCATGGACAGCACATTAAAGGTCTTACCGACTTCCAGGAAGTGCATTATGGGACCTGAAGTCCATGCAGGCTGATGAAGTAGAACTATGGCATGCCATAATGAAAAGGGAAGCACACTGGAATCAGAATGGGAGTCCGGGAGATTGTCGATGATGATTCCCAGGGTACAGATAGTCCATTTACAGTGCCCCCTAGAGAAGGGTGGGCAGAGTTTTAAAACATGGCAGTGGCATGACGTATTACCTCTGATGGACTGCGCAGGGCATGTCTTGTGAGCATTGCTTGTCATACTTGGGACACTCTGACTATCCATTTAGAGTACTGATGCTCCACTTGTCACCCAAGTTCCCTCACAGGTGTGTGCAACTTCAGTCTCTCACAAGTCCTGTAAGTGAGAAAGCAGTATAAGGGGCCAACTGGACTTTTCCCATGGGAAGCAATGGACAGCAGATTACAGGTGTTGCCGACTACCAGGCAGTGCATTATGGGACCTGAAGTCCATGCAGGCTGATGAAGTAGAACTATGGCATGCCAAACTGAAAAGGGAAGCACACAGGAGTCAGAATGGGAGTCTGGGTAAGTGTAGATGATGATTCCCAGGGTACAGATAGTCCATTTACAGCACTCCCTAGAGAAGGGTTGGCAAAGACTTAAAACATGGCAGGACTTAATACCTGGGATGGACTGCGCAGGGCATGTATTGTGAGCATTGCTTGTCATACCTGGGGCACTCGTGCTATCCATTTTAAGGTGTGGTGCACTTCTTGTCACACATCCTCCTTGCAGAGATAGCTGATGTCACATGCATTGCTGTCAAGGGTCTGGTCAGACATTCCTGTTACCAATGCAATTTCACATCCACTGCCTCATGTATGATGCACTTTTTTACCTTATGATTGATGGTGTCTTAGTTGGGTGTCATATGCTGCAATGGACCATGTTGGCAACATGGATGTGTCTCATAGCTGTGGTCCTATGAAATTGCCCTTCAAATGTGAAATAGACAGGATGTATTTCATAAAAACTGTGCGTGATGTGTGCTGTACATTCATACCCATCAAATGTGATGTGGCATCTGAAGTATGCAAATTTGTCTTTCTGCAATGCTCCATGAGGAAATACTCTGATTATGATTCCCAGAGATCATGAGATGCATAAATAATTACCCAGAGCATGATTGAGTGATGAAGTGAGCTGTTTAATTCCATATCTTAACAAAGTGGTGATAGTGACTATTGTTGTCATTCTTTTTGTACTATATGTTGTCTGCGACACATTCCTGCAGCTGGTTTAGGATATCCCCCCTCATTTTCCCGGACAGCATCCTCCTCCTCATCCTCTTGAGGCAGTTGTTGTTCAGGTTCATATAGAGGAATGTTCCTCCTAACACAAATGTTGTGCAGGATGGCACAGGTCAAAATGATCTTGCAGTCCATTTCTGGGGACTGTAGGAGGCTGCCTCCGGTGATGTCTAGGCACCTGAATCTGGACTTCAGGATGCCAAAAGTCCATTCAACTATGGTGCATGTGCTTGGGTTGGCAAATGGGGTCATGATCCATGGCTGGATCCTGTAACCCTGATCAGCTGAAAGAGAAAATAGGGGTAAGTATTTTGTTGGTTGCACCGGAAATGTCACTTTGCATGGTTATCTGGTGTTGTCTGTGACTCACATGTGTTTGTGGTATTGTGTGGAATCCTAGGCTTCTGTGAGGTTCTTTCTGCATTGGGTTGTTTGACTAGCAAAACTGGTGTTTGACTAATTGACCTGATATCTCTGGTATATTTAGAAACTTGCAGTTCAGTGTGTATCTCCCATGCATTATGTAGTGAGAAAGATGTGTCTGTGTGCATTCACTGGAGGTGATATGATACTTCCATACACACAATAGATTCCACTGTGGTGGTAACATGGTTGCACTACATGGCCTGGACATCCCATCCAATTAGGCATATGTTATTGCAGGTGAAATGCAACAGTGAGGCCCTTTGATTTGGCTGGGTGACAATCCACAAAACATCTCCATAAGTTGGCAGCACTGAAGTGTTCAGTATCGACAATGCACGACTATCCCATGTGTGACTAGTTGTATGCAAACCTGTTTTTGTTCCCTCACCCAGTAAGTTTGTGTGTAACTGTGCACCTACACTGCTGAACTTGCTCCAGGTGAGCTGGCTAACTTGGTTGTGGGGGTGAATGTTTTAGTGTAGGAAGGTCCATCTCCCTGTACATCTGTTGTGCACAATGGAAATTGTCTCTTTCAGTATGTGTAGCAGTGTGCACTTTGCATTAGTGTCACATCAACATGTTTTCATTGCACAGTCCACTTCCTTATTGCTAGCTGGCAATGTCACCCCAGGAGTGATGTGGGATGTTGGTACTGCCTCAATAATTCCATGTCACCTTCATTTAAGTCAGCGTCATCATGCTATGTGTCTCATGGTGTTTGACCAGCAGCAACACATATTGTACACCCCTTATACACGACGTATTGCTTGGAATTGTGTGGGATTGACTGTGGCCTTATGTGATATTGAATGGTTAATCTTCCAAGTTGTTCTGTCAGTTAAGGCGATGTCATTGACACGGTGTGGTTTTAAATTAGTCCCTTGTGGCTCTAGAGTAGCATCTATTGTTATCCGCAGCCGTCATTTGTCCATAGGTGTGAATCCCATTGGGTCAGGATATCAAACATAACTACCAGTGTCACACCTCAGTGTCTTCCTGCCCACGTGCCACTGTAGTGGTGTATGTCTTGTGTGTCCTACATGGTTGCTGTGCTCTGTGTATATTACTAGGTTTCTAGACTTATCAACAAGAAGGGCATTGCCATATCGTCCATCCTGGAAGTGCCGATTGATGGTGCTGTGGCGGAAGATGAAGGAATCATGTACACTCCCAGGATACTTTGCCATGATGTTGGTGAACAATCCCTGGTGATCAACAATGGCCTGCACATTGATGTAGTGGGTGTGCTTTCTATTGCAGTATAGGTGCTCAGTTGTAGCAGGTGGCACAATCCAGACATGTGTGCAGTCAATGGGACCAAGCACATGCGGGAAGCCATTAATTCGGTAACACCCCTGTTTGGTCTCCTGCTGCTTCTGCTGTGTGTTGGGGAAGCTGATGTGGCGGGGTGTGAGGATATGATGGAATCAAGCACCTTGGGAAGGAAGGTGGAGAATGAGGGCTGTGAGACCCCGGCAACCAGGGCACCAGTAGTTTGAAATGAGCCAACATGTGCAGGACAGCTAGCAGCTTGGGCTCCAGTGGAATAATGTGCGGTGTCTGCAAGCTGGCTGTTAACTGTGGCTCAATTTGGCACAGCAGCTGCTGTATGGCTTGCCAGTTGAGTCTGTACCTCTGGATGATATCATGTTCCCTGACTCCCAGGAGGGTTTTCCTGGTCCTGAATAGCCTCTCCTGCCTTCTGCATTGCCTTTGGGACCCACGTTGGTGTGGTGGTAGCTGCGGCTAATTGGTCCTGTGCTCTGCATCTTCTGGCATGCTGCATGAGTAGCACCTCCATGTCGTAATTCTTGAGCAATGATGTTGCTTATGTGAGTTTTCCTTAAGTAGTAGTGTGTTTGCCCCATTTTAATGCCTGCCCTGACCCAGGCTTTAAAATTTTATGCAAATCGGGATTTGCCTCATTTTGCAGGTCCGCCTCCCAGCCGTGCGTCATTTTTGCCCGGTTGGATAACTATGGCGCACGGGTATTTGATTCATTTTTTGTACGGGAACGCCTACCTTGCATCCCATTGATGCAAGGTGGTTTCATGCATCCAGAAAATGACGCACACTCTAAAAACTTTACGCTAGGTGGGTCTAGCGTCAAAATATAAATATGGTGTTAAGTTTGCACCAGATTAGCATAAAAGAAAATGGCGCTAACCCGGCGCAAAGGAAGTATAAATATGGGCCCAAGTCACAAGAGACTGGGGCAAGTCAAAAGTTTTGCCCGACCCTGATAGAGCAATCGTCTACACAAAGTGGATTGGGTTCTGGTCTCTGCTTACCTTTTGACTTAGAAAACATTTTGAAGAAAAATGCCTGAGGAGGTAAATTTCAGCCTGGCAAGGCAGCTAGCGATGTACAAGGAGGAGGAATCATTGTTGGGGAGCTGCTGATCCGAGTCACGGTGAAAAATCTTTTGTTCAGACATAGGCCCTGATTTAGATCTTGACGGGAGCTCTGTCATCCCTCCATGGTGGCAGTTTCAAGTACTCTATCAATCTGATGGAATTCTGACTGCCGCATTTAGATGTATGGCAGCTGAACCTCTGTCTGTGTCGACAGAGTGTAGTCTGTCACCTAAGTAGTTTCCTGCTGCCGATGCTGCTGACTCCTAAGCTGGCTAACAGTACTCTGTCGCCTTCAGAGTGGTGGGATTGCACTGAGCATACTTAGATTTCACAGTTGTGCTGGCGTTGTTCTAGCGGCAGATTCCTGATGGTGGGAGTCTGTGCCGGACCCCCTCAGCATTGTACTATCTCTGTGGCTATTGGATGAATGCTAGCAGCACACACCTGATGTCTACTGGCCAATTGATAACATCTGCATACCACACTATAAAACATTTTCCAATTCAGACCATGATCCTTTGTCATTCCGTTGCACAACACCATTTTGCCGCAGAATTTGCCACAAAGAACTGAGGGTTTCTTTTTTCACTCTATAAATTTTTTAATTGTTTACTTTTTTACTCAACTTGTGGGTCATCTATTACATTCAGTTTTATTTACTTATAAGGGCAGGAAGGAGAAATCTCCGTTCTGCAGAGGGAGAATTGGCACTCATGGTAGATGAAATCATTAGAGTAGAGCTACAATTGTTTGTAGCCCAAGTACAAAATACAACCATTACTCAGAAAAGGTAAATGTGATCCAGAATAATTGACAGAGTGAATGCTGTAGCAAACAACTTGTGCACACAGGAAGAAATTAGGAAGAGGTTGAATGACCTGTGGAGGAGAGTGCATTTGCTGGCCTCCAAGCACCACTTGGAGGCCCAGAGAACTGGTGGTGGTTCTCTCAGCCTCCCCCTTACAACTGTTTTCCCTGGTAGGAAAAGATCTTGCAGATTCTACATTCTGAAGGCTTGCAGGTATCTATGTGGAGTGGAGACTGGCTAGTTACACTTTTGAATTTCTCACTAAAAATAAATGTTACTTTACTCTTTAGTTAGCTGTTGATAATGTGTTTTGCACCTCTGTAGAACATATAATCCCAATTTAAAAATTGGCACATCTATTTTTATCATCAAATCAGTAGCACTATAGTACTATCTCTCATTCTACTACTGGCCAATATGTGTTGTCAATATCTGTGTTATTCTTCATTGACCATTTCTTGCTTTTGTTTGTTTGTCTGTTTATTTGAATGTATTTTTTGTAGTTAATATAAGAGATTTGATACTCCATATATTACAGCATGAATGTATGGTGCCTGAAAGTGTTTTCTTACATGCTAACCTATTTAAAATGTGTAATTATTTATGAAATGTGTGTACATCTTTACAACATATATTGTACTAGGAGTGTCTAATCTACAATATTGCAAGTGCTGTTAATGTTAAATTTAAACGACTACAACTACCATGATGCCTTGTTTTTGTATCCAGAAAACAAATTTAAAATGTGATGTCAGTCATGCTCTCTTTCCTTTCATAGATTCACATATGTTAAGGTGTTATGCATTTGTCAATCTCCATTTTGTGCTATGTATTAAATTGTCAATATTTTATGTGGTATGTTGTCAGCTTCTAGTTATTTCAGTGAATTGATGTAACTGGTTTCACAAATCATAGTATGTTTACTCAAAGAATTTCTTCTATGTTATGTTGTATAACATAGAAGACATTTCATTGAAATGATGTGATTGGTTTCACAAATCATAGTATGTTGGCTTAAAGAATTCCTTATATGTTATGTTATATGCTGAATATAAGCTGTAATGATATTAAATGTACTTTACAATGTGTATATGATGGAAAAGTTGTATAATAGTCTGAATTTATACCTGCCAGGCCTTGAATGGTTTAGTTTTAATTTTTCCTCTCAACTATGTTTGGTTAAATGTATGTTATATTTTACGTACACTTCAGAAGTAATCTGTTTCTTTTCAAAACATTTCTTTACCTGTTTTTTTAAAAGTTTTCATGTGTGTAATTCTAACTGTTTGTAGAATCACCAAAAAGGCAATGAAAGGTCATGTCATACTATTATCTTTTTACTCTTAGGTAGCTTCACATGTAGCTCAAAACCCATAGGATGTCTGATCCACACTTTTACATTTAGTTTTTCATGTAATCTATATTAGGTCCAACACCCAAAATAAGTAGTCAACCATCTGCCACTGAAACTACCTCCTCTCCAGACCAGGATCAGGCCTCCACTGAAGGCTCCACTCCTGCAAGTTCTGATGATGAGAAGCTGCCTGGTCCATCTGGTCTGTCTAGTCAGACAGCTCATGTGAGTCTAACTTGGCCCACACCTACAGCTCCCACCCCAGTTGTTACCACCCCACAGTATATAGATACCTCCACTTCCTGTGTCCAAAGGAACATCACCTCAATCTTGTGCCCCCCCACTCCTGGCTGCTGTTGAGCCAACACCATCTCCACCTCCAGTTCAGCCAGGACCCAGTGGAAAGGGGCACACTGGCTCCAGGGCACATGGAAGTGGGAGTAGGGTTCGTGGGAGGGAATCTGTGGGTCAGCAAAGTGAGGCCATTTGGTTATCTGTCACCCAGGCCACCATTGACCAAGTCTTGGGATTCCTACATTACTCCCAAGACATGATGGCCCCGGTCCTTACAGAGCTCCAGCATATGAAGCAGATGCAGAGGCAGCACAATGTAAAGCTGCAGAATCTAAACTCTAGTTCGAGCTGTTTGACATTTACCACCATACGTACAGGGCTTTCCCAGCAACATTTACCTTTTCTGTGGCTCTAAAACATCTGGGATCCTACACCTGCCTCAGTCACAGAAAGAAAGACCCTTCCACAAGCGGAAGCAGCTGCAACCTCCTCATTCCTTGCAACTGTGGATTCCCCCCTTCAGGAGAGGATGTTCATCATGGCCACCAGGAGAGGATGGCAAGACCTCCACCACCAGCAGCAAGAAAAACAAAACTTAGCTTCCTCTAGAATGTGACTACAATTTACTCTGTTGTTATTTTCTAGACACATTTAAATTTTCTATGCTAGTTTTATGTTGTGCCTTGGATTTTGAGCACTTTTGGATTTACAGTAATCATTTCATTCACCATGATTGCCTGTTTGATTTGTTTTTTACCTTTGAAATGTTAGGTGTGATCCTGTTTCAGTTACTTTGTGTCTGTAAATGATATTAAAAACCAACAGAGTCAAAGACTAGTGTTGTATTTCTTATACTAAACTTTCCTTCTTTTTCTTTCCATCACTAATGTTTAAATGCAAAAAATAAAAGATATTTTTTTCAGCAAATAAATTCCATGTAGGTAATCTTCCTCGCATTAGCAAAAAAAGATGTAAAAATACAACAAACACAACAAATCTAAAAGTCATATTTTCGTACAATTGAAAGAAAGATTTCTCAAACTTTTCAAAAAATATTTACAACTGTTAGAAATTGGGTTTTTGGTTGGCAGTCAGGTTACCCTCTGTCCAAGCAAGAACCCTCACTCTAGTCAGGGTAAGTCACACACAATCCAAAATTAGCCTGTGCCCACCCTCTGGTAGCTTGGCACGAGTAGTCAGGCTTAACTTAGAAGGCAATGGGTAAAGCATTTGTGCAATAAATCATACAATGCCATAATATAACACCACAAAAATACACCACACAGTGTTTAGAAAAATATATAATATTTATCTGGGTATTTGCAGGTCAAAATGATCAAAGATGCAATATGAATTTGTAAAGATATCACTGAAAAGTGATATAAAGTGTCTTAAGTCTTTAAAAACAAACACAGTCTCTTTCAAGCACAAAGTACCTGGTTTGGAGTGGAAAATCTCCGCAAAGGGCCGCAGAAGAAGAGATACGTGGAAAAATAGTGTGTGCGTCGATTTCTCCCCAGCACACACAGACTTGCGTCGTTATTTTTCATGCGGGGAAGTCGTGTGTCGTTTTCTGGCACGCGGACAGTCTCTTTCTATGGGTCGCAGGGATTACCAGATGTCCCGGGTCTGTGCGTGGATTCTCCTGCTTCTTTTCTGGCTGCGCGTCGTTCCGCGGCGCTGTGCGTCAAAGTTTCTCTCTCACGGCAGGCATCGCGTTGATTTCTCCTCTGGAAGTCGGGGGACGTTGTCCTTGCGAGGCCATGCGTCGAAGTTCCAGGTGAGTCCTTTGAGCAGCCAGGCAGTTCTTATTGGCAGGATGTAGTTTCTGGTTCAGGTTTTGGTATTACCATTCTGGCCATACTAAATATGACCTTCCTACTCCTTTTAGATCAGCAGCTACCATTTCAATATTGTATGAGGGCAGCCCCAATGTTAGCCTATGGAGGGAGCAGGCCTCACAGTAGTGCAAAACAAATTTAGGAGTTTTACACTACAAGGACATGTAAACGTCACAGGTACATGTCCTGCCTTTCACCCACATAGAACCCTGCTCTAGGGGTTACCTAGGGCACACATTAGGGGTGACTTATATGTGGAGAAAGGGGAGGTTTAGGCTTGGAAAGTACTTTTAAATGCCAAGTCGAGGTGACAGTGAAACTGCAAACACAGGCCTTGCAATGGCAGGCCTGAGATAAGGTAAAGGGGCTACTTAAGTGGGTTGCACAACCAGTGCTGCAGGCCCACTAGTAGCATTTAATCTACAGGCCCTGGGCACCTATAGTGCACATTACTAGGGACTTATAGGTAAATTAAATAGTCTAATCAGGTAGGATCCAAGGTTACCATGTTTAAAGGGAGAGAGCATATGCACTTTAGCACTGGTTAGCAGTGGTAAAGTGCGCAGAGTCTAAAAGCCAGCAAAAATGAGGTCAGAAAAAGAGAAGGAGGAAGGCAAAAAGTTTGGGGATGACCCTGTCAAAAGCCAGGTCCAACAACAACCCACGCAGGACCCAAATAATCAGTGCCATTTATATATTTACAGTTCCAGACATTGACACCATGAAAGAATGGTATCTAATCCTAGAAATCAGATTTAATAGGCAAAGTATTCTTGAATCAAGTCATCAGCTGGAGCCCCACATCAATAACACCAATGGTCAAAATCATGTCAGTACTACATATTGTTACCAATGGATCATCCCAACACACTGTGGCAATATCTGGTGGAATGTCACAACAAACGTTAAGTGGTGTGCTACAAAAAGTTCTTTCTACAATGATGAGACACATCAACAGCTTCAAACACTTTACACAAAATTAATATTTTACCAATGTGAAGGGAGATGAGTATTCTTTTGGTCAATGTACATATGTGGTTAGAGCAATTTCAACCCTTAGCTGCTGGTCCTTCCATACCCCTTAGTGCTGAGCCTTTTTTTGGCTATTTAGGGTAGTTCACACTTAGAACCCCATCACATTTTTCCATATAAGGTGTCCACACCAAATTTGTGACCTTTTTCAAACATCCTGAGGATTGGAAAGTTATCCAGCGTTACTGGATTCCCCTGGAGGGGCCAGAGAAAATAGGCAAAATATAGCAACATTTTGACTTTTTTGACAAAAATAGGGAATAAGTGCTTCCGATAAAAGTGTTTTTTTTTTCCCTAAGAATGTCATCCATATATAGTTTGCTGTACTGAAGTCACAATCTTCCCAGCTTTCAGGAACATGCAGATCTGAATCCATAAACCTAATTTTGCACCACAATTTCGGCATTTCGGTAGGCTATTTTTTGTGTTCTCAACGTACTTACAGTTTGTGGTGTAAACCAGTGTAAAACCCATGGGTGAGCCAGAAAAGCTATAGATTTCTGAAAAATATAAAAAATTCCAGATACAGCAAGGGGCCATATGTGCAGATCCCTCAAGGTTTTGCCAAGGAAAAGAACTGTCGAAATTAAAAAATATTGAAAATGAGTTTGAAAAAATGGGCAGTGTGACATTTTCAACTGTAATTTTTCATCATGATGGCTGATTGACAGAAGCAATATATCATTACATCATCTAGACTCTTCTGTTTGTGGGGATATATAGGGTTTGTAGGTTCTGTAAGAAGCCATGGAGCCAAGAGCCAACAATTGAGGTACACCGTAAAATGGGTTTTCTTTGAGTATTCACTGACTCTTACAACAAAATAGACAGAGTGAAAAATGGGTCTCAAGGAAACTCACGTATTTCTAGGATGGGCACAAGTTATAGAGTTTAGGAGCTGTGGTTATTCCTACATTTCTGAATTTGTGGATACCTGTACTGGTGGATGATTTGTAGGGTATTTTTCTTATACTCTGGCTTATATTTGAAAGGCACAAATGCAATGAAATCTAATAGGTAACAACAAATGTTCTACTATTCTATGCTCCCACAAATCTCACAATATAAATTGTATCTCACTTGTGTGGGTATGCCTTGTGTCAGTGATTTGAAACAACCAAAAACACAACATGGTTGCAGCACATTGTTTCACCGAAAAATGGCCCTTTTTCCAGTGCGAGTACCTTGAGATTTTGGACCCTCGCTCAGCCAGCACCAAGGTGGGCTGACTTGCATGGCTCACACTTTGTTCTTTACCCAGACTCCCTTACAAACCTCAAACTGTGAATGAAAAAAACACATTTTCCTCACATTTCTGTGATGGAAAGTTCTAGGATTTGTGGGGAGCCACAAACTTCCCTTCACCCTGCATTTTCCCAGCTCCCCCAATAAAAATGGTACCTCACTTGTGTGGCAAGGCCTAGTGCCCATGACAGGAAACAGCCCAAAATTCAACATGGACACACCAAAACTGACCTTTTTTTTCCAATGTGGGTAGCTCGAGAATTTGGACCCTAGCTCATCCAGCACCTAGAGAAACCTAGCCAACGTGTATATTTGAAAAATAAAATAGACAATGAGGGGTTTCCAAGGTGGGATGACATGGGTGGCTCACACCAAATGTTTTGAGACAGAGGCGGTCATTTTGACAAAAGACCGCGGAGGCCATTCTGGCTTTCCCGCTGGGCCGGCGGGCGCCCGCCAAAGGAGCGCCCGCCGGCCCAGCGGGAAAGGCCCTGCAACACAGAGGCCGGCTCCGAATGGAGCCGGCGGTGTTGCAGGGGTGCGACGGGTGCAGTTGCACCCGTCTCGATTTTCACTGTCTGCTGTGCAGACAGTGAAAATCATGCTGGGGCCCTGTTATGGGGCCCCTGCACTGCCCATGCCAGTGGCATGGTCAGTGCAGGGGCCCCTAGGGGCTCCACGACACCCGTTCCCGCCATCCTGTTCCTGGTGGTCAAAACTGCCAGAAACAGGCTGGCGGGAAAGGGGTCGGAATCCCCATGGCCATGGAGGTTCAGCCCTGCAAGGGGTATTCCGGCGGGAAACCGCCGGATCCCCTTTTCTGACCGCGGCTTTACCGCCGCGGTCAGAATGGGCAATGAAGCACCGCCAGCCAGGGTCAGAATGAGGGCCAGAATCCCTTGCAAACCTCAAACTTTGACAAAATAAACACATTGTTCTCACATTTCTGTGACAGTTCTGGAATCTGCAGGCAGTCACACATTTTCTATCATCCAGCGTTCCTCCAAGACTCCCAAGAAAAACATTAGTCCTGGGATATGGAACCATGTAGGGAAACTTACTAAACACAGACATTTCAGAAGAGTAGACATCAAGGGGAGTCTAGGAAGGTATTGGTTGTGTGGATCTCGCAAAGTTTTCTTATACAGAATACCCTGCAAATGTGAAACAATGAATTAAAAAAAAATTCCTTGAATTTCTGTGATGTAAACTAGAGGAATATGCAAGGATCCACAATCTTCTTGCCACACAGTGTTCCCCAACTTGTCCCAATAAAAACATTACCCCACTGCTGTGACTGGGCCTAGTGCCCACAACAGGAATGGATAAACACAGAGGTCAATGGCAGTTCTTACATGAGGGCTACTGTTGACGCTGGGGTGATCAATTCATGACATGGGCACTAGGCACAGGCACAAAAGTAGGGTAGAGTTTTTATACGGACAAGTAGGGGAACGCTGGGTTGTAGAAATTTTGTGGATGCGTTCAAAATCCTGTAGATTACCTCACAGAAATATAAGTAAAAATTGTGTTTTTATTCAATATTTCACATTTGCAGGGTGTTCTGGGTAAGAAAACTTTACGGAATTGAGAGGAAGGGCCTATGTTTGCATGGGAAATGATGTGGTTTTGAAATGAAAGTTCCCTGGGCCCTTACAAGACAGGTAACCAGGCCATATATCTTTCCACAAAACTGTACTATGCATTGACACTTCAGCTACCCTTGTAAGTACTTAGTAAACGGTACCCCTGGTACCTAGGGCATGCCTACTGAAGAGAGCACCCTAGAGCTGCAGTACCAACTGTGCTACTCTGAGAGGCCCCACACCAGTCTCATGCAAACTGCCATTGCAAATGCAGGACAAGGTGTATTTAAAAGTACAAACTCAACATGGCACTCACAAAGCTCTATAGGTACATCACCACTATGCCAGGCCTTAGAGCCCTAAGGAAGGGTGTACTATAATGCATGGGACAGCATATGTTTGCATGAGCAAATATGCCCCTACTCTGTCTTTACAAAACCTTGAGGCTTAATAAGTGTACAGGGAAGCCATAACAAATACATGTGCCGGACACTGGTCATTACAAGTTCCCCAGCTATTTGATGGCCTCTCTGAATACTGGATTGTTTGTATGAAACAACTCAGAATAATAAACCCACACTGATGCCAGTGCTGGGTTTATTATAACATATACCCCAAGTGCACCTTAGAGAAGCCCCCTTGTGAGAAAACAGGGCTGATTGCAGAGGCCCCCTGATTTTGTGTCCCCATGGTTCACGTTTGCTGGTGTTTTCCTGTTCTTATGGTGCCTTGGGTACTGCTAATCAGTCCTAGAGCCTGTGCTCTGTGTAAAATGAGTATGAAAATTAGGCTAATTATAATTGGCTAAGTCAATCTACCTATAAGTCCCTAGTATATGGTAGAGCATGTCGGTGTATGGACCCCAGCATACCTGGTTGCCCCATAGGTGCACTACTGAAGTACCCACTGTCATTTTAAAAGCAGGCCTGCCTTGCTGGCTGCTTTTAAATTAAAGTTATATGCAAATTCGACTTTGGAATTAAAAGTTATTCCAAAGTCTTCAACTACCTTATTTGTACATATAGGTCACCCGTAAGCTGTGCCCAATGTGCCCCTAGGGCTGGTTGCCATGACACTATAAGCAGGGACCATATAAAAATAGTTTTATATGCCCTGGTGAGGTAAAACAGCCAAATTTGTTTTTCCTTCATTGAAGTGAATGGCCTTCATAGGCTAAAATGGAAGACTTTACTTTAATTTATAAAGTCCCCTTAAGTATCAGATACCTTAAGTTTGTTATCAAATTAATTGGTATAATTAATCCCACAACTTACAATTGTTGGATTTAATATGACTTGTTCAGGTAAAGAGTTTTAAACTTTACCTGAAAAGTTGTCAACTTCAGCCCTGCAGTGTTTTTTCTGCTTTGCTCTGATTGGCTAGCCTCTGGCAGCCTGGTCAGGCTGCCTTGATGAGGTGTGAAGTGGCCTGGCTCAACACAAAGATATGTGCCTGGGGGAGGCGATCTTCCCTTCGATAGATGGGAAAGCAGGAAGGGGGAGGGCTGCCAAACTGGTCTTCAAAGGCGGGGAAGGATATTTGGAGCCATCCAGCACTTCCCTCAAATCCTGCAGACCCAGACAATTAGGTGCCCCCCTAATTAGATTAGGAGAGGGCAGGAGAAGTGTGTTTAAGATTTTAGCCACGCCAGTGGGTGGGCTCAAGCAGATGTAACCTCCAAAAATCAGTTTTAACCATGATGGATTTTTGAGGAATGTTGCTGCCTGGGATTGATTTTTGCCACACTTCCCAGGAAGTGGTCATCATGGGGAGAAAGACCCTGCACCTGATTGGAGAACCAGGATCCCCCTGCTTTTCACCCAGGAGCAAGGATAAAACTGCAGACCTGCATCCGCACCCAGATCCCTACCAGATCCCTACAAGGAAGAACATCAGAAGAAGAAGGACTGCCCTGCTGGACCCCTGACCTGCACCTGGAAACTGCATTCAGAAGGACTGCACCAGCTGCACACTTGGGCTTCACAACAAGAAGGACTTTGCCTGGCTTGAACTGGTTCAAGGAGGCACTCCCTGTTTGCTACAGGTACAAAGGAGCTGCCTGGAGTCCCCTGCATCAAGTCCTGCAAATAGTGCCCAGTTGACCAGCGTCCAGTGGCCATTTGAGGATTCTGACCAGGTGCATTCTAGGAATTGTAGTCCCAACTCCCAAGGAAAAACTCAGAGCTTCTGGGACCTTGGATTTCAAGGACCCAAAAAGGACCTCTGGAAGAAGACCCAGAAGTTTGGAGACGTTTGGAGCAACTCCATAAGTTGAAGAGGTGCATTGTGGGAGTTGTAGTCCCAGGCCCAAAGAGACAAACCAGAGTCTCTGAACCCTTTGCTGGTGCTGTGGACCACTTCCCTGAATCAAGAAACACTTCTGACACACAGTGTTACCTCTTGGGTGGTATGAACTCTGGACTTTGTCCCTTTCTAGTGTGACAGCTTTTAACCCTTTGAGCGCTAGCTGCTTATATGTGCTAAAAAGCATTAATTCTTTAAAAATTCATATCTCTTGTTCCCTTTATCCAATTTTAATTGTTTTGGTGTAATTTCAAAGATAAAAATATCATATATTTTTTAAAAATTGGTGTTGGATTTTTATTGTGTTTTGTGTTTTACTTATTTACTGTTTTGTGATTTTTAAATGCTTTATGGTTTGTCTCCTAAGTTAAGCCTTGTCGCTCGTTGCCAAGCTACCAAGGGTTGAGCTGGGTTTAAATTATTGATACCTAACTGGACCTAAGTGGAGGTTAGTGGCCTATTGCTAAGTGTAGGTACTTACCTGCCCTTACTAATAACCCATTTTCCAACACCCCTGGAAAAACCTAACAGCCCTGTCATGGTTAGGATATGCGAAATGCATATATAGATGGAGTTAATAATTACACTGTTCAAATCCGGACGCGACCGGCACAGGTTTTACTTTCCGACCTACGAGGCTTATCATGACCATTACTGATCTCTCCACCACTAATTGACTGTACCTAGAGATCCATGACAACCATCAGTTTGAAAATTATTAACCCCAACTATATATGCATTTCGCATATCCTAAGCCTTGACAAAGTCTTGAAGACGAAACACGTGTTGGCTGTTTTGCTGTATGGACTTTTGTTGCATGTGGTCATCTGATTGTAACTTTGACCATTCATTATCATCTGGCTGTTTTGGATACATGAACTTACTGTACACGTAGTCTTTGTTATTGAGACTCTGACTACCCACTTGCATCTATAATAAATATCCAACATCATCTTTCTTGCCGGACGTCTACTTAATTCCTGAACATTATCTGGAACTATGATACGGGTGTGCCCTGGCCACTCTTATCTCGTTGTATAGGCAACCACCCACTCCTCAGTGTGTGGCCCTCTGACACCTGTGGTGGCAGGTGTATTGGCTAGCCTGGCACCCATTACTATGCTGTTCACATAAAGGACTATTTTCTGATCAAGCGTCCGTTATACCTGTTGCTGATGTGCGAGCACCTGTTGGCATTCTCCACCCCTTCGCTTGACTAGCCCTGTCATGGTTGCTGACTGGCTTTTGCCAGCCTGCCACTACCAGACACAGATCTGGACTTCTGGGGAGAGGGGCTTTTGCTCTCAGGAGCCAGAACACAAAGCCTTTCCTGGGTGAAGGTGTTATACCTCCTCCCCAGGCAGGCACCCAGGCCCAGCGATCAGCTTCAAAGGCTTTACCGCCTTTGAAATCTGACCTCTGATTCTGCTGCTAGCAGCAGATGGCCACCCATTAGTTCTCCCCAACTTTGAGCAGGAAAACCATTGGGAAAACTTAGTCAGAGTAGGAGGAGAGCCCCCCCTCAGCCTGCACCACCCCCAGGTGTGGCAGGTGAGGTGACCACTCCATTTAATTTCCCTCCATTTTTGATGGCAGGAAAATAACCTATCAGGATTAGGAATGTGCCCTCTTCACACAGGAAGTAGTCACATAGTTGGTGTAGCCACCCTAAGGTAAGTAGCCTATTGGCCACTACCAGGTACTCCCCTTAACACCTGCTAAATGCAGTATTTAGTGGACATTCCTTGACCTGCAGATCATATTCAAAATACACAAGAAGGCCAGCAACAAAGAAGACTTGGGGTTCAAGAACAAAAGTCCTGCTGCAAGAAGAGAAAGGTACCAAACGTTGCCTGCTGCACTCAGGACTCGACAATCGCCACTGAGGTGTGGACTGGACATCAGGCAGGCTCCAAGAAACCCCAGATGACCTCCAAACTTCTAACAATTGCCAAGAACCTCTCTCCAGAGTGAAGGCATACCTCCCTGCACCCAGCAGGGAAGAACCAGTGAATTCCAGTTCACTGACCTGCTGCTGACCAATGAAGTGGACACAGCAGCCAGACAACATTTCACCCATTGGACCTGGAGGATGACCCCTGCCTGTGTGGTAAGTTTTGTGGCACTGCGCCCTCCAGTGGCTGAGACGTGCCATAGTCTGTGGTACTGGACTCCCAACGTTGGACACCTAGAAGATAAGTACTTTCCAGACTGTCCAAGAACCAGATGCAAGCTCCAGCTTGACCTGCAATCCACCCTCAAAGTGATCTTCACCTGGATCCAAGGACCCCAGGATGCATGACCCTTGGCTGAACTATCAGCACTGCATCCAGACTCCCTGTCCCCTGCATTGGAAAACCAGCTGTGCTCTAGGGGTCCCTAACCCCTTGCAACCTCTAAACTTCAAGGGAACTTGGACCTACATTTAAGTCCACCTGTGCAGTGTGTTTCCAAGTGGTCCCCTTCTCCATTCTGCACCATCTCCAAGACTTTCAGCCACCTCTCCCGCTTGAACCGGGAATCACCCGAACTTCTCCAGCTGGTCCACAGGACATCTTGATAACCTCAACCTAAAAGCAGAAGGTGACACTTCTGAGAGCATTGTCTGATTTTATGTGTATTTTTAAAGTTTTTCCCTTTGATTCCAATGGTGTGTAATTATGCACAAAAAGACTATTATTGCTAAACTTTGGAAAATCATAAAATAAAAAGTACTTACCCAATTCTGATGAACTTGGTCTTGAAAATGTTATAAAAATCTGATCTATGTTTGTGAATTGGTCTCCAATTATTCCTTTGAATGTGTGTCCACATTTATTGATACAAGGGGTTCAACAAATGCTTAGTACATCTCCAAGAGTAGCCTTACTGCTAGACCAAGCTACCATCAAAAATAGAGCATTAGGTGGTCCACTTAATACCTCCTGCATACCAATGTGGCTTTGCTTAGACTCTCTGCACAGTGCACATCATTTTTGTACACTATATAGAGAGCCAGCATCCTACAGGAATCCACACTAGCAACACCCCCCTGGACTCTGCCAGGTGTCTACTTTTCAGAAATATATTGGTTTGCTGGATTTTCCTTTATATGGTCACAAAAGGATGATGGACAGAGTGCTGAACAATGCAAACACTCAGCCATGCGCAAATAAGTCTTGACCCTGTTCCTCATGGGAACAGTCCAGTCCGAACTGCCATGCCAGGTCCTCCCGGGACCAGAAACAAGCATCCTGGGACCGGTTTCAGGGTTTCACCCTTCATCAGCCAGGCTAGCTTGAATCCAGTGGCACAGTGAGCAAGGGACCCACATCTGGGCCTACCCTTCCCACTTAGGGCATCTTTAGCAACACAAAAGGAGGATGGACGGAGTGCTGAGCAATGCAAACACTCACCCCAGTCACAGATCTGGGATTAATCCATTGTTCTTTTGCTCACCATGCCACCCCAGTTTGGACCCAGCAATATATGGAAATCAGTCTTGACCCTTTTCCTCATGGGAACAGTCCAGCCCAAACTGCCAAGCCAGGTCCTCCCTGGACTGGAAACAAGGATCCTGGGACCGGTTTCACGCACTCTCTAGGTTGGGCTAACTTGATACTGCTGTCTTGTTGCGCAGACTATACTTTCAAAGGGACAGCATGACTGTCTTCATCATTGCCCTCAGAATCATTGGAAGAGGTTTGTCTGACGGGAACCTGTCGACTGAAAAATCACTCCCAGTTTCTGCTCCCTTGTCCTCTCCATCAGATGCTTTCTCAGTATCTGCTGTCTCAGTCTTTGATCCTGACTCAGAGCTGTCCTCCATAACCTAAGTTATGGCTTAAGCAGCAGTCAACCAACAAGATGCCATCTCTGCTACGGGCTAAGCCGACCTTCTAAAACACTGTCCTACATGGAAGGCAGATATGTTGTTTGCAAAATTTTGGTGGATGAGTGTGTAAGTGATGTGTGCAACAGGAAATAACAATGGTCACCTTACCTTCTCTTCTTCCCTCAATCAGCTGGTTCTACAAACATCCTGAAAAAATAGAAAAACTATTATTTCACTTTGCCACATACCCATACCGATCATCACAGCCTTTAGCCCAATGCTGAAATATTTTTTGGCGCCCCCCCTCCCATGACCTTGTCTTTGGATTCCCTCACTACCACCCATCAAAAGTGCCCCTCATCCTTCCATTGCCCCCCCCTCACAAGCACTTTTTATATACATGTATGGTTTCTCTTGGGGCCAATTGTGACCCCCAGGAAAACCACACATGTATAAAAAATAATTATGCACCACAGTTATCTGCCCAAGTGCAGACCTTAAGATAGTACTCGCAAATGCCCTTTGTGAATTCCCAAAGTCCTAAATTTAGATGTTTGGTCTAAGTTTAGACCAAAAGTCTAATTTTATCTTTGTGAATCGCTCCCTATGTTTTTGTAACATATTTGTACACAATATTTTTTTAGTGATGTTGGAAATTAATATGACAACTCTTTACATGTGTGATAATTAAAAAAATGTGTATATAATATTTTTTGATGTATTATTTACACTTTTTTTTTTCTCAAAAAATCTGTCAGTGTGTGATAGCAACATATGATAGCCAGTGGATGTGTCCACCTCCATTTACGATTGTGTGCTTCCTGTACATGTATACAACATTTGTAAAAAAGCTTCTTGCCTCCAAACACTGTAGCTAATCAACACCGCCTCCACTTTTGCTGCTGTTTGAGGGTTCTGGGAGCCACAATTCCAGGAAGAGCAGGTAACAGAGCCCTCATTTCCTAGCTGAGTATCTGGATTTGCTGGCCATAGTGGCCATAGAGGTCCTGTCCCTTTACACCCAGCTGTATGGCTCACCAGAGGAACAAGTACATGTTTAAAATGAAAATGTAATTCTCACTAACTTGTTTTTTAATGAAACACAGGCTAGAATTTCGCTTTTAGTTCCAGAGTGAAGTGTAGTGAATGGAGTGAAGTGAATTCAGTACTGGAGCTGTGAACAAAACCCCCCAATCACTGGATATCAGTGTATGCCTTCAAGTGTTCTCCCCATAGGATTCTGTACAGCTAATTGTTGTCCCTCAATACGTGCAGGTGACTCTGGTTACCCAAACCTATTGTGGCTGCTGACCCCTGTGACGAATGTCAGGACAGGGGCTGAGGACCATTATAATAAACCAGAAGAGTAATCAAGCAGACCTTCAGCCCTTCTGAAGACCAGGTTCAGGTGCCTCCATCTGACAGGTGGATCCCTGTGCTACGCACCCAGAAAGGTCTGCCAGATAGTAGTGCCATGCTGCATGTTGCACACCCTGGCCATCAGACGACATGTGTCTTTTCTGCAGGAGGAGGGGACTGGAGATGACCCTGTGGCAGCAGTGGATCCCAAAGAAAGTGCAGATGAGGAACAGAGTATGAGGATGAGGAGAACAGAACATCAGTTATACGACAATACTTCCAATGACAAACAGGTGAGACAGTGGAACTGACCATTACTCTGACTTTTGATTTATCTGTGTGCCTGTGGCATGATAACATTCACTTCCCTTGCATCTCAACTTACTGTCACCTATGGCTTCTCATTTTCCAGATGTTAGTGATATGACAACATTGTCCTGATGTTCTCACTACAGATAGTCCCAGGACATTTTTTGTGAGCAATCACAGTGTTTAAATCATTTGCACTCGACGTGACTGTTCCCACAAATGCACATTTAAGACACATAAAACAGAGTTAATCAAATTGTGTTCAAGGGGGATTATTGTAGTGATATATAATTGAGGGTAAAGTGCAATGGAATGGGGTGATGGTGGAAGAAAGTCCAGGGTATTGTTCCAGTCAGTTTGTAGCAAAGATCCAGTGTCCAAGGGACCATAGGAAGGGAAGCAATGGCATTTCAAAGTGGACAAGGTGACAGGGTGGGACACAAGGGGGACAATCAGGAGAGTCTCATTTCCTGGTGGTGGTCTTGGTCTTGGCAAGTGTCTCTGGCATCTGTCTGTTTCGCAGAAAACGCTTGAGGGGCAGTTCGCCTTCTGTGGGGGAGGGGTGCTGGTGGCTTGTGGGACCTGTGGCAGGCCTCCTGTCCAGTAGCTGCAGCGGAAGTGGAGGGCTGGTCAATAGACTAGTTAGTGGTAGGGGCACGCTACTGTGCAGTCCAATGCTGCATGATGTTGGCCATGTCTACCAGAACCTCTGCTATGGAGATTATGGTGGTGTTGAGGGCCTGCAAGTCCTCCCTGATCTCCTGATGGTGTTCCTCCTGCAGCCGCTTGTTCTACTGCATGTTGTTCAGGATCAGGCCCATCTTGTCCTGGGATTGTTGGTAGCACCCATGACATTGGTGAGTGCCTCCTGGAGAGTGGGTTTCCTGGGCCTGTCCTCCCCTGGTTCACAGCAGTCCTCCCAGTGTCCCTGTTGCCCTGTGCCCCTGTCCCCTGAATGGTGTGCCCACTGCCACTGACCCCAGGTCCCTGATTGTCTTGAGTATGAGGTGTGGATTAGCGTTCCTGTACAGGTGGGCACACTGCTAATTGACGTGTCCTGGGGAAAAAGGTGTGGGTACACTTGGTGGGTGCTGTGGTGTTGGTAACTGATGGGGGGGGGGCTCTGTGGTAGACTGTGAGTGGGCAGGGTGACCAACTGTCCAGTGGTCCCTGATGGCCAAATGGAAGTTGTTGATCCAGATCCTAGAGTACAAAGTTACTTTCATTACTGGGGGCATCTTCTGTTGGGGGACGGGATAGTTGTGGCACCTCCTCTCCACTGAGATTGGCTGGAGCACTTGTGGTGATGTAAGTGATGTATTCTGTTTCATATCTGTGACATATTGTATATCCCTATCTTCCCCTCTATATTTGCTTTTGCCCTGCCACCTTTCATTGTGAATGGTGATATTGTGGGATTGTTAGTTCACCTATGCTGTGCATGCTTTTGTGATAGGTGTCCATGCAGGGCTGAGAGGGCTGTCCATGCATTGGTGTGGGATGCAGGCCTGGGCATTGGAGTCAGTCATGTGTGGCGGTGCAGTGTGGGGGATGTAGTGGTGTGATGGGAGTGAGGGTGAGGGGTTGTGATGGCATGCAGGTATGGGGTTGATAAGTGATAAACGTTGACTTACCAGTGTCCAGTCCTCCAGCTACTCCAGCGAGTACCTCAGGATGCAGTGATGCCAAGACTTGCTCCTCCCATGCTGTGAGCTGTGGGGGAGAAATCCACCGCCAGTCCTCTGTATGGCGAGCAGGTGCCTTGCTGCCATGGATTGCACCTTCCCCGTAGGTCGTTCCACCTCTTCGTGATGTCGTCCCTTGTTCTTGAATGCTGTCCCACGGCATTCACCCTGTCCACGATTCTCCGCCATAGCTCCATCTTCCTTGCAATGGATATCTGCTGTGCCTGTGCTCCAAACAGCTGTGGCTCTACCCTGACTATTTCCTCTACCATGACCCGCAACTCCACATCTGTGAAACAGGGGCGCCTTTGTCGGGCCATGGGTTTTGTGTGATGTGTGTCAGTGTGTGCGTGTTGGGTGGTGTGATTGGGTGTGTGTAGTAGAGTGTGTGAGGGATGTCTGGGTGTGTGTGTATTTGTCACAGTGGACTTAATGTCTGTCTGGTGGCAATGATTTTTATTCGTAAAAGGGTGTGGGTAATGCTGGTGTGTGTTTTATAGTGGTGTGACTGTGTGGGTGTGGTGTGTGTATGGGTGTCAGGTGTGTGTTGTTTGAATTGGCCAATGTTGTGAGGTTTAGTATTTGGGTGTCCATTCAGAGCGCAGCGGTGTGTACCGCCAATGGTTTATCGCCATTGAAAGTCCGTGGTGATTCGTGGGTCATGATGTGATGGGCGTTGTTCTGTTGGCATAACAATATGCGTGTTGGGACCGCCACTTTAGCACTCACCTTTGGGCCGGCGAATTTGTGGACGTTGCTTTATTCTGTTAGTTTGGTGTGTGTGTGTCGTAATATGCCGAACGGATATCCGCCACCGTGGCGGTATGTTGGCGCCCGTCAGCGTGGTGTTAAGCGATATTTACCGCCAATGTCATGATGATGTCCTAAATCAGGCTCTATGTTATGAGGGACAGTTGTAACAAACACGTCACAATTCATGATTGTGTCAGGTGTGATGCTACATCACAATTGTGAGGAGGTTAAATTGGCCCTATTACAGTGACATAGCATACAATGCACTTATGATACAGTGGGTGTTCACATTGGGGAGTTGGTATTATAAATAAACAATAGTGAACATGTGATCCAAAATGACTAGGAATATTAAAACAATGGCAGCATTTTAGCAAAAAATATAGAAAAAATATGTTTTAGCTTCAAAATTTAAGTCATTGGCATGAAGTCTTAATCCTTCACAAATGTACATGCAAGCCAGTCTGTTTTTACAAACATGATTTTGGTAGGCAAACATTATGAAGTGAAACAGACAGGAATGTGCACACATTGGTGGCAAAGTAACACATACCCAAAAGCAACATGTTTGTGTCCCTTGTGATGCCAGATGATAAATCAATATTAAAGAAAAGGGGAGTTTTGCAAATGGACAATGCACATGGTACAAAGATTTCTTGTTAGATATTTATTTTTGTGACATGAGCTCACTATTCAAAACGACCAATCTGTACCATTCTGAAGTGTTAATTCAGGGAGAAAGGTGGAATATTTAAGAGAAATGATCAAAAATGAAGTGGGAGTAATGATGGTAAATTACAAAACTGTGGGCAAATGGGTCCTTCAGATGTTCCCTACATGCATAGGGTAATGGTAAAGTATAACTAAGTTTGAAATGCTTGACGCAGATGAGATATGAAAAGTAGGAAATGTTTTGTAATAAAATCCCATGATAGTTTTTCTTTGCAAAGATCCAATAAAAATGTGTCTGTCTTTTCAGCAATTTCAGGAGCAGGGGACTGGGACATTAGCCATGAAGGCAGGGAAACAGCTGGCCACTGTTTGTCAGGTGCTGAGACATCAGACACAGACGGACACAGTATCATGGAGGGTAAGAAGACTGGAACGTAGGCCACTGCTCGTCTTCTTTTTTGGTGGCCTCCATTTGCAACCTTGTAAACCACCTAGATTCCTATCCCTATTCTTTTGCTTGCTCTCCCAGTTGGCCAAACCTGACCCCTTGCCCATGTTTCCCCAGCTGCACTCACTGAAGAGGCTCCTGACCTATTACACAGCATCGCTGTAGGTCAGACAGTGATTGTGAATGACATTCAGGGCCTCAGTTGACAAATGTAAAAAATGGTTGAATATCTGGATGCCATTCATAGTTCGATGTCTGGCATGCAGAGATCTCTTGTGAAAATATCCTCTGTACTGACTGCCGCTCCCCAACCGGCCCAAACTTATGCCCCTACTCTGGTCCCTTCCTCATCCCAAATTGCAACTCTCACCCAATCCCAAGCACACTCACTTCTTTGCAGGTACCCACTCCAACAGACATAAGCAGCACACCCACACATGAACACAAACACAAAAAGAAACACACACATACACACACTACTGACACTATACCCACAGGCACCTCAACCACCACCACAACTACCACACTCACCACCATGTCCACAAGTACCACCACCACACCCACAACCACAATACCCACCACCAGACGCACATGCACCACAACCACCACCATAACCACCACCACACAAACAACCACCAACACACCCACAATCACAACAGCCAGAACACCCACAACCACCACCACACCCACATGCACCACAACATCCACCTCAACAACACACTCATCCCAACAGACTCACACAAACACATACCTACACACAAAACAACACCCACCAAACCTAAATGAACACACTCACCCGAACACCAAACACCTTCAAAGAAATACACAATCAATCATACACCAGCCACACATGCATTTGCAAAACACACAGACACAAACAGCACAACCACATCAACCACATCAAAAGCACACTCATCCAAACAGACACACTCACACAAAAGCACACACACAACAACACTAACCAAACACAAATGCACACAATTACCGGAACATCAAACATCTTTAAGAAAAAAAACGCCCAACCATATACCACATACACCAGACCCACATGCACCTGCAAAACAGACTGACACACACACACACATCAACCACACCAGCTTCATCTACCTCCCATACTCAAACCTCTTCCACCCCTTGTATCCCTCTCCTCTACCCAATTGCACTTCTTACCTGTCCCTGACTCCTATAAAATCCGGCCCATCCCTCCCAAGAAGAATCCTTGAGGTTTCTGCTCTGTGCCCACTAGATGACTCTTCCTGAGGAAGTTGTCCCTTGGCGGTGTAATTAGGAGGCCAGTTCCTGGGTCAAAACACAATTGATGAAATGCATCAAGTTTTTGGGACATTTAGGTTTAATTCATTCTGAACAATATCTGAGAGAAGATCTCATTTAAAAATTAAAAATAATCTTTTCACAAAGTTTGTTCCTGACACTATTTTTAATTGGAAGTATTTGATTGGTGACAATTATATTAATGAGAAAGTGTGTAATATGAACTTAATTTCATTTATGACATTAAATATAACAGGTTTTATTTTTGACATATGTGTATAGTGCATGCAGTCATGCTGCACATTTGTAATGGACATGGTCATTTTGGTGAAAGCATTTTTCATGATAATGAACTTTACACCAAAATGTACCATTTTAATTTTTTTTTGCCTGTTAATACAGATATATTTATTTTAAATTGGTACGTGTTAATAATAAACGCATATGCATTAGACATAAAGCACTTTAGAGTTAAATGAAATTTAATGATATAAAGGAAAAACATTAGACAAGGGGAAAAGTGCCATTATTACATATATGAAATGTTTTAAGTTAAAAATTGATATTGAATGTACATTTCTTGTATATCCACTTGTTGCATTGTTTAATGTAGTTGCTACATTTTATTAGAATTATGTTTGGTGAAAATTGGATTATTAGTAAAGAAGGTAGGTACCTACATTTAGGGCCTCATCACAAATTTGGAACTTGCGGTGGTAGTCGGACAACCGCACTTCTGGCAGTCCAACTGCCATATTATGATCCTGACAATCGGACCGCAAGGAGACCACCTCCGGGAGACCACCCCCTATGCAGGATCAAGGATCCCGATGGTTTGGCGGCTGTCAAAGTCGTGATCAGCCATGTCATGGGCAGTGCAGGGGCCCCCCTGTCAGGGCATTCCTCTGAGAGTCCTTCCACAAGTCCAGAAAGTGAACTGAAGAGTGGGTCTGAGGGTCCTAATGTTATTCCTTTGAAGTAGGAGAAGTTTCTAGATGTTCCCCATTCAAAAGTACATGGAATTTATTGCCTCCCTACCCTGGTCGCAGTCTGTCTGCAGCTACAAAAGGCGAGGTCGAAGTTCTTTGAGTAAGTGTAGGGTATAGCCTATTGTTTTGCTGTGTGCTCAGCTCCACCAACTTCCTGCCAGAAATAGCTCACCCAAGCACACCTAACCTATAGTGTAGATGTCTGATAGAAATAAACAAAAGACAACTGCCAACTACACCCAGTCACATGACCTAGGAACAGGATGCAGGCACAAAATGGCTACAGCAGAAAAATGACAACTTTCTAAAAGTGTAATTTTCGAAATTGTGGCTTGAAATCCGACATTACCATTAAAGAGATTTTGAAACTACAGTTTTTTAGACACCAAACATGACTTTTCTGCCTGGTTTCAATCAAAATGTATCACTTACTAAAATGAATAAGGCAACCTAATGTCATCCAGAGGGAAAGGTAGGCCTCACAGTAGTGAAAAACAAATTTGGGAGTTTTTCATTACTAGGAACTGGAAAACTTGAAAGTGCATGTCCAACTGTTTGGTTACAATGCACCATTCCCTATGGGCTGCCTAAGGCCTACATAAGGGTGATGTATATGTAGTAAAAATGAGTTTAATACTTGGCAAAAGGATTATTTGGTCAAGTCAAATGTGCAGTTTAAAACTGCCAACATGCTGCAATGGAAGGCCTGGCACATGCTAGTTTGGCACATGAGCATAAATAGAAAAACATTCCACTCTGGGAATTTCTTCATGCCAAGAGGAAATGTAGTCTTGAATCAATGTGCAAGAAAGGGGCTGGTATCATAACAAATAGATTCCTTGAAAGAGGGTTTAAATCTGATGTAATGGAAAGGGCAAAAAAGCAGAACTGATTGAATGGCAAGATTAGATGTATTTATGTTGAGGAGGAAATCCAAGAGGCAACAACATAGGGAAAACATAAGATTCATAACGATGTTTAGCATGGACCATGAGTTTGCTTATAAGAGCCTCGCAAAATGCTGGCCACTTTTGCAACTTGATCAAGATTTATAAAAAATCCTACAGACAAACCATGTATCACCTATGCCAGGGCTCCTACTCTGAAGTCAATCCTGAGTACCAGTGACACATCTGTATAGAAAAGTCAGTTCAACACAAGGAGACCAATCAATCATTCAAATATTTGTAGAGTGCGACTTATCAACCAGGGGGTCTCAAGGCACTGAAGGGGAACGCGGGTCAGTCGAAGACCCAGGTCTTGAGGTCCATCCTGAACTGAGACACTGAGGGTGACTACCTGAGGTGAAGCGGCAGCGACTTCCAGGTCTACATGATGAGGTAGGAGAAGGATCTTCCTCCAGTGTTATTCAGGATACTAGGAATGGTGATGAGGGCAAATTTTGCAGAGTGGAGTTGCCTGGGGGTGCATAGAAGGAGAGGTGGGGGTTGAGGTAGGCAGGTCCGATGTTGTGAAGGGCCTTATAAGCGTGTGTCAGGAGTTTGAAAGTAATGCGTTTGTTGATGGTGAACCAGTGTAGGCCTTTCAGGTGGGCGGAGATGTGGCTGTGGTGCAGGATGTCCAGGATGAGGCTGGCCATGGTGTTCTATATTCTCTGGAGTCTTGTTTGGAGATTCTAGTTGATGCTGGCATAGAGTGTGTTGCTGTAGTTGAGTTTACTGCTCACAAGTGTATGGGTGACTATTCTTCTGGCTTCAATGGAGAGCCTCTTAAAAATTTTCCGGAGCAGGCTGAGTACGTGGAAGCACGAGGATGAGACCGTGTTGAACTAGCAGGTCATAGATAGCGAGGAGTCAGAAATTATGTTGAGGTTACGTGTGTGGTCGGTGGGAGATGGGGCAGTTCTGTGGGCAGTGAGCCACCAGGAGTCATCCCAGGTCGTGGGGGTGGGGCCCAGGATGAAAATCTCTATCTAATCTGAGTTTAGCTTGAGGCAGCTGTCTTTCATGCAGTTGGCGACTGCCTTCACTTCCTTGTGGAAGTTGCTTTTGGCTGTCGATGATTCGTCTGTAAGAGAGAGAATTAGCTGTGTGTCTCATAGTCGTTTGAGATGATATTGAGCCTGTGGTGTCTGATGATCTTGGTGAGCTGGGTCATGTAGACATTGAAAATGGTGGGACTCAGAGAGGAGCCCTGGTGTACTCCGCAGGTGGTTTCCATCAGTTTTGAGGTAGAAGGTGGGAGCCTTACTTTCTGGAGGATCCTTGCTGCTGATGCCGGCTTTGTGCAGTCTGATGCACAAAGTGGTGTAGGAGACAGTGTTGAAAGTGACAGAGGGGTCGAGGAGGATGAGGGTGGTTGTTTCACTGTGGTCCATGAAGGCATGGATGTAATCCGTGACTGCTAGGAGTGTGGTTTCAGTGCTCTGGTTGCTCCTAATTCCAGATTGGGAGAGATCAAGGATGTGGTTTGTCTCGATGAACTCAATGAGTTGTGTGCTGATCTCTTTTTTTATTATTTTGGCTGGAAAATGGAGCAGTGAGATTGATCTGTAGTTCTGCAGCTCCGTTGGGTCTGCGGAGGGCTTCTTCAGGAGGGGGCTTATCTCCATGTGTTTCCATTCACCCAGGAAGGTGGCAGTCTCGATGGAGTGATTGATGGTACGGCATAGTTCGGTGCAATGGTGGCGTCGGCTCGGTTGAATATGTGGTGGGGGCATTGGTCCAATGGTGCCCCAGAGTGGATGGTACGATTGAGCTTCCGGGTGCTTCCGGGGTGAGGAGGGTCCAGTGGCCTTGGGTCGGCAGGGTTTTGGGGTCTGTGATGGTGATGCTGGTATGTAGATGGGATGGGTCCTTGCTTACGAATCCTTCGTAGATGTCCTGGATTTTTCAGTGGTAGAAGGAGGCAAGGTTGTCACTTGTCCCTTGGGGGGGGGGGGGGAGTCTGTCTGTGGTGTCCGAGCTGGGTTTCACAAACTCTTGACTATGGTGAAGAGTTCCTTGCTGTTGTGTGTGCTAGTGTTGATACGCTCCTGAATGGCTGATTTTCCAATTGATTTGATGAGCCGGTGGTGTGATGTGATGGTGTATTTGAAGGCTTTGTGGTCTGTCTTGCTCTTACTGTTTCTCCACTTTCTCTCGAGTCATCTGCAGACACTCTTGGATTCTTGGAGGTCGGAGGAGAACCAGCTTGGTGTCCTGTGGTGCTGATTGCTGGCAGGTTTCCTTAGGCTGGCTAGAGTGTTGGCGCAGTCAGCGATCCATTTGGTGAAGGTTGTGGGCCAAAGCATTGGCATCTATGGTGTCTGGTGGTGGGGAGTGGTGAAGAGTGGCAGTGAGATGGGCTTCAGTAAGCTTGGTCCAGTTTCTGCAGGAGTCGGGCAGTGGCATGGTGCCATTCGGTGGTTTTGGTGGAAGAGAAATGGACACAGACGTGTTTGGTCAAGTAGAGTTTGGAGGTGTGTGAGAAGGAGATGTGGTTTCTGGCAGAGAAGACCTGGTTAAGGGTGTGTCGGCTGAGTGTGTGAGGAGGTTGACCAGTTGTTTGAGCCTGATGGTGGTGAGGTTCTCCATGAGGGTTGAGGAGTTCGGGTCGCTGAGGTTGTTGAGGTAAAAATTGGGGTCACTGAGGAGGATAATGTTTGTTGAGGAGAGGGCATGGGAAGGGATGAGGTCAGTCAGGGCTTCTTGAAGGGGGGGCAGGTATGAGGGGTCTGTAGATGAGAGTGCCACAGTGGGTGGTGTTCAGATTTATCTGAATTTCAAAGTGCAGGTGTTCGTTGGCGGGGCTTTGGGCATCAATGCTCTTGTGTACATCAAGGATGGCAGTGACAATGTCCAGCGATCAGGTGGTGATAATCCACGTCTCGGTGAAGAAGGTGACGTTGGGGTGATGGAGTCGAGTAGATCCCATACTTCTATTGCATGTTTGATGAGGGAGCGAGTGTTGAGTAGTATGCATATGAGGTTGCCAAGTGGCCGAGCAGAGGGAAGGTTTGGTGTGCGACGGCAGCTGTGAGTGTCCTTAGGCAAGGCATGTGGCATGCGGTGGAGCCTCCGGTGTTGAAGGCATGCAGGGTGCTGTCGTCATATTCATGGATGGTGAGGGAACCAGTGTCTGTGGCGCTTGGTTTGGTCTGGGCACAGATGGGCAAAGATGGGCTTGCCTTGGGCATGCCTTCAGCGTGACAGCATTGCGCTTGCGGAGGGGCCACACAGTGGCCACCATTAAGAAGGGGAGGGAGGTAGGACAGGTCACTCAGTTGGGAGGTGGGAGGGCAGTAATCATGACAAAATGTGGCTAAAGGGCAAGAAAAATTATAGGAAGAGTCAAAAAGAGGGGGAAGTGAAAAAGCAAAAAGGCAGGCAAATGGAACAGAAAAGCAGAAAGGCAGCAAAGAGAAGACAGAAAGGCCACCACTGGCCACCAGGGATGAGGTGCAGGTGGGTGCCTGCAGGTGAAAGAGGGCCTCGAACAAAGGGAGTCAGGCAGGCTGACAGGGTGCACGGCAGCAGCAGCAACGGGGGAGCGATGCAAATGCTGTCCAGAAGTCAGTGAAGGAGATCATTAATGGGTTTCAACTCTGCCTGCTGGCTACCATAAAGTGGCCTCATGTAATTGTTGGAAGTATGTAATGGATGGCACTAAAACATTCACTAACATGAAGATCATACCATGTTTGCACCCTTACATCAATTCCATTGCCATAGCAATTTTATTTTATTTGAAGAGGTATGAGATCAAATGTTTTATTAATTGCAACACACAATGGGCCTGATTCTAACTTTGGAGGACGGTGTTAAACCGTCCCAAAAGTGGCGGATTTACCACCTACCGTATTACGAGTCCATTATATCCTATGGAACTCGTAATACGGTAGGTGGTATATCCGCCACTTTTGGGACGGTTTAACACCGTCCTCCAAAGTTAGAATCAGGCCCAATATGTGTTTATTTGATCGTATGCAGCTGTGACTTGATGTTTGTGGGCTTTCAAGAGAGAAACTTCAAGGAAAGATGGAGCACACAATTAAGAGCCATTAAAAATGAGGATGTACGATACAGAAATGGACTCGGGTAAGTCATCTACAATTACCCCATATCCACCACACCTGTAATGCATGCACCAGCTCATCCCTCCAACTACCACCAGGATCACACCACACTACCTGCATGGCCCAACAAGGGGAAAAACTGCACAAAGTAGGCCAGAGCTGTGCACCTTTATCCGAATTAGTAAATGTAACATACATGTCCATTACCCCCCACAGGCACCACCACCCATGCCACCCTGATGGAAAGGACAAGGTGTGCCAGCGCCCCACCTGGAGACAGAGGCACCACTCAGGACACTGGAGAGGGAACTGTGGACACTGAGGAACACCCTGGTCCGTCACACAGTCCTGGACTGTCACCCTCCAGCAGCCCCACCCAGGACACCCCTACCACCCAGCCACCAACATCTGCACATGCCAAATGACCCCACACCAGTGTATCCAGGCCACAGACTGGTGGAACACAAGTACAGCGGCCACAATCTCCACCTACCAACAGGCAAGATGATGATGGCCCCAGTACAAGTGGTACCATCAGACCTGTGCAGGGGACACAGGTACACGGGGCTAGGTCCAGTGGGAGGGTATCAGTGGCCCAGGGGGGAGGCCAAAGGATTGATGCTGCATCCCAGGAGGTGATCTCTGAGGTCCTGAGAGCATACCACCATATCCAAGACAGGATGGGCCAGATCCTGGCCACCCTGGAGCAGAGGCAAAGGCTGCAGATAGCCCAACATCAAGAGAACATGGAGCAGTGGAAACAACTGAATGCCACCATGGCCACTATTGCAGGGGTGCTGCAGCACCACAACGCAACCCAGCCTGTGACCCCCACAAACCAGGAAGCCCCTACCACTGACCACAACACAGACCAGCCATCAACATCAGCTGCAACAACTGGACTAGTGTCACTGTCTAGGACACACAGGAGACCAGCACCCCTAGCTGTACTGCCCAGCACCTGACACTCAAACGGTCCCTCAGACCCAGATATGGCACTGGAACACCTGCCAAGACCAAGGCACCTTCAAAGAAGTGACTTTGGCACAAACTATCTCCCAAGTGTGGCACTGTGCTCCCATCCTCACCGGCCAATAGCAACTCAACAACTTGCAAGGTACAGATGGACCTATACCAGCTGCCACCAATCGCTGAGACATGTAGCCAGCATGGACATCCACCATCAGCTCACTCCCTATCACTGTAAAGAGCACCACTACATCCCTGAAAACAATTAAAACACATGTAAACCAATTTCTATGTTCCCTGTCATTATGTTGAATCAATTGTAAGTGTGAATGCATTTGCCAGTTAAATAAAAAATCATACCTTTATTGTGTGAATGGCACCCCACGCCATCATAGTGGATTACACAGAAATATACACCATTTTGGTTATCATGTCACATGGCACCTGAAATTCATGTAACAGTGTCAATGACTACAGACCCCACATCCCCATAGTGAATAAGTCAGACTGACATTATGCAGTGCAGACAACATCATCAGTGAACAGTACCTCATAGTCACTGGAAGTATAGTTGGATCAGTTGGTTCCTGGAGTGAACATCTTCCCCCTCTTCATCATCACCTTCACTATCATCCCCTCCCAGAGGAAGCAGGTCTGGATATACAGCACCCTCTCCTCCAGTAGGGGGATAGATTTCCTCAAAGCCACGTTGTGCAGCATGCAGCAGGCCACCACTATTCTACACACCTTCTCAGTGCCATAGCACAGGGATCCCCCAGAGAAATGGAGGCAACGGAATCTAGCCTTCAGGAGACATATAGGGGGTCATTCTGACCCTGGCGGCCGGTGGCCGCCAGGGCCACCGACCACGGGAGCACCGCCAACAGGCTGGCGGTGCTCCAACGAGCATTCTGACCGCGGCGGTTCAGCCGCGGTCAGAAGCGGAAAGTCAGCGGTCTCCCGCTGACTTTCCGCTGCTCGTTTGAATCCTCCATGGCTGCGGAGCGCGCTCCGCAGCCATGAGGATTCTGACCCCCCCTACCGCCATCCTGTTCATGGCGGGAAAGCCGCCATGAACAGGATGGCGGTAGGGGGGGTCGCGGGGCCCCTGGGGGCCCCTGCCGTGCCCATGCCAATGGCATGGGCACGGCAGGGGCCCCCGTAAGAGGGCCCCGCAAAGTATTTCAGTGTCTGCCTTGCAGACACTGAAATACGCGACGGGTGCCACTGCACCCGTCGCACCTTCCCACTCCGCCGGCTCGATTACGAGCCGGCATCCTCGTGGGAAGGGAGTTTTTCCCTGGGCTGGCGGGCGGTCTTTTGGAGACCGCCCGCCAGCCCAGGGAAAAACTCATAATACCCTCCGCGGTCTTCTGACCGCGGAGCGGTATAATGGGGGCGGAATTCTGGCGGGCGGCCTCCGCCGCCCGCCAGAATCAGAATCACCCCCATAGTTCCTCTCTGCATCTGTCTTAGCATTCCTCACTGGTGACAGGAGCCAATGCATGTTGGAGTAGCCAAAATCACCTGCAAAAGTGGTCAAAACAGGACTGTAACAAACTACCACCAGATGCAGACAGCCTGGTTGGCATCTATGTACAGAAAAAGTGTCAAACACACACACCTATGATCCATCCTCTGTCCCCTTGTAGTTGTTCCATCATGTGTGGCACACTGTTGTTCCTCAGGACAAATGAATCATGGACTAATCCAGGGAACATTGCATTCACATGTGAAATGTACTGGTCTGCAGTACACACCAATTGTATGTTCATTGAGTGGAAGTTCTTCCTGTTTCTGTACACCTGTTCACTTACTCTTGGGGGGATAAGGGCTATATGGGTGCCACCAATGGCACCTTTCACATGGGGAATGTTGGCAAAGGCATAAAAGTCTGACTTGATGGCAGGGAGTTCAGCCCTTGGGGGAAACTTCACATATGTCTGCAGGTGTTGTACAAATGCGTCCAGGAATTTGGACAGGATAAGGCAAAACACTGGCTGTGAGAACCCCGCACCCATGCCCACTGTCACCTGAAATGAGCCTGTGGCTAGGAAATGGAGTACAGAGAGCACTTGCACTTCAGTGGGGATGGCATGCTGATTCCAATTTGCAGGTCTCAGTACAGGATCCAGTAAGGCACAAAGTTCATGGATAATAGCACAAGTGAGTCTGTAATTGATAATGATGTGACTTTCCACCATGGTCTCAAAATCAACAATGGGCCCAGATGGGCCCCTCCCTCGCCACATGGGTCTGTACGTAGGAGGAGTGGAGAACACATTTGAGGGACACACATTAATTTGCACAACCTGTTGTGTATAAAATACTGCTGTCCAACATGTAGGTTACACATAATCATTGTAGGATTTACAACTGGAGTGACAAGTTTTAACTGATACGTCTGGACTGTTGTGGTCAGTAAATAGTCATTTGGGCATTCAAATGAGGGAAGGGGTCCATAGGGCCTGCATAGGGCCCATGACCAGGAAATATCTGCATAGTACTTGCAGCCCCATGCCATCCATATATGTAGCAGTGGAAGTGACCTCATACCACTAGTGGTTGTTGTAATGGCTTAAGGCGGTGCACACCGCCGCGGAGCAAACACCATTTCGTCACCCCAGGTTCACTTGACTCCAGGATTCCGTGCATAGAAGTACTCCACTGACTGTGCTGCTGTGTCCTGACTCTGGTTACTCAAATGGAACGAGTCATAGAGGAAAGGCCTTAGCCTTCACCACAGAGGAGCTGGAGAAGCTGGTGGACGAGGTCCTACCCCTGTATTCCAAGTTATATGGGTGATCAAAGGTGCAGGTGAGTACGCGGATGGGGTGCATGGATGTGTGTGATGGTGATGAATGCCTGTATGCATGTGTGCATGATTTGTAACTGCACAGGTGTTGAATGTTTGACAATCAGCGTGAGTGAGGTGTTGGAATGATGTTGTTAAGTGTCTGTCCCATAGGGGACGTATAGTCAGCGGTATCAAATGGGCATTTTCTGACCTCTGTGTTACTTTTCTGTGTGTCTCCAACAGGTCAGCACCCATCAGAAGAGGGGACTCTGGCAGGCCATCACCAGGGAGGTGCCGACCCTGGGGGTCTATAACTGGCGGAGCACCCACTGCAGGAAGCGGTGGGAGTACCTGCGGCGCTGGGCCAGGAAGACCTGCGAGGCCCAGCTAGGGAAGTCCTCCCAACGAGGAAGGGTGGCCCGTCGGGCCTTGACCCCCCTAATGCGCCACATTCTGGCGGTGGCATATCCAGACTTGGATAGGCGCTTGAAGGCTGCACAGCAGACACAAGGGGATGAGTACTGAGACCATTTTCTGACTCCTTGATGGATGTCTGAGGGTGCTGTAGTATGTATGCTGTCTAGTGGCAGGGACTCTGACTGGTGTCTTATAGCAATATGGCTCCCATGGGCAATTGGATAACTAGGAGCAGGTCTGCAGTTCCTCAGGTCCTTCTGTAATGTGGGAGATGGTTGTATGCTAGAGTTGTGGCCACTAGTCAGGGCTATAGCTGTAGGTGTTGCGTACTGGTGTATTAGCTGGGTGGGAGTATGAGTGAACCAAATATGTACACCAATTCAGGTGTTAACATATTTCTCTTCTGTTTTGTCTCCCCACCCCTGTACTCTTGTGTTGTCTGTGAATATCAGCATCATCTATCAAGGGAGCAGTGGCACCGGTGAGTGGAGATTCCGCGGCCCACGGTTCCAAGGAGGCAGAGTCTACTGACACCAAGGGGACCAGTGGGTTGGAGGGCGAGGGGAGTATCACGGGGAAGGCTACTACCACTGGAGGTAGTGACTTTGATACCTCCTCCGATGGGAGCTCCCTTACCATCACCGCCCTCCCAGTTGCTCCCCTCCCAGTTGCCTGTGCCCGTGCTTTCTCACCCACAAGAGTGGGCGTCTCCTTCACCTCAGGCACCTCATCCCTGGCCCCAGGCAGCCCTGCTGCCCTCACTGAGGGGGCTATTGACCCCCTGAGGACCATCTTTGTAGGGCAGACAACCATTGTGAATGCCATCCAGGGGCTAGCATCCTAGATGCAGCAGTGCAATGCATACCTGGAAGGCATTCACAATGCCATGTCTGGCCTACAGAGATCTTTTCAGGCTCTGGCCTCCTCTTTGACGGCAGCCAGTGTCCCTGGTCTTTCCATCCCCTCCAACCACCTCTACCCCTTCCAGCACCCCACTCCCTTCACCCATCCCAAGCACACGTTCAGACAGCCATGTACACACATCAACACACAAAAAGCACACAGAGAAGCACAAGCACCACACTTCCCACCACAGGCATACACACAGGCAACATACAAAGGCACACACAACAACATCCACTTCCCCCAGTGTGTCTACCTCTCCTGAATCTCTGTCTATCACCTCTACATGCACACTCACAAGCACTGCACCCTCATTCACTGTTGCTGGCCCCATTCTTGCAGTCACCACAACATCAGAAATCCTGTCATGCACCCCAGACACCACACCTAAACTCACCACAACAACTTTGAGTGACACTTGCAGCACACTCATCAAACTTGCAGACACCCAGACACCATCCATTTACACTGGCAGTCTGTCGTGTCCCACTGTGTCCACCCCCCTCCTCCCAAGACACTCAAACATTCCCAGACACCCACCCAACACACATCCACAAGACCTAAGCATACTGTACAGGCACCTGCATCCACATCACGCACACCTACACCTGTTACAACCACTCCCTCTACCTCCACTCCCACACCTTCCTCCATGTCCACCCCGACTGCCCCTAAAAAACTCTTCCTGTCCCGTGTTGAACTTTTCAAACCCACTGGCCCTCCCCATCTCATCCCTAAACGTGCCCACCTACTTGCCCTGTCCACTCCTACCATGATCAAGTCCACCCCTGTCCGCCCTTCCCATTCCTGTGCCCTTTCCCCATTGAGCAATAAGCCCCGTGCTGGCCCATTAGCCACCCCCTGGTCCAAGCCCGCTCCCACACCTTCCAAGGCTAAAACCAAACCCCCTCCACCTCCCAAATGTAAGCCCAAGCCCCCCTCCCAGACGTAAGTCCCCACCACCTACTGCCCCTATTCCCCGAGGTGCCTTGCTGCCCCATTGATGTCCCTTTATGGTGGAGTTCCATGTGCACATGTGGGAGTCATGTTCGGGCCATTTGGGCCCATTAACCTTTTTGTGTTGGACTGGCCAATGGCCTCATTTGAACAATCTGCTATTACTACATCTGTAATAAAGTTTGTGTGCCCAGTGTTGGTGTTGGCACACTCTAGATGTGTGGTTCATCGTTTCATTGTGGGGGGTGTTGTGCACATGTGTGTACTTTGGGCAGGTTCTTGGCCTTGTGTCGGGTAATTAGCTCTTGCTCAGGTGTGTATGCCTGTGATGTTGTGAGGGGTTGTGGGTGAATTGCAAGGGTGGGTGTAGTGGGTGGGTATGTAACTGTGCACTTTCTTCCCATGTTTGGTAGGTTGCGCTACTTACCATTGTCGTCTTCGTCGGCGGTAATTGTCATGGAGGCATATGGCAAGGAGCAGCACTGGCATGATTTCCAATTCTCTATTCATGTCTGGTTCGGCGTGTTGTGTGTGCCTCCGGTGAGTGTTTCCTTTTATTTGGTTCACTTCCACCAGGCTTTGAGTGGTGGTGGTTCCTGCCCCGGAACTGACGGTGGTCTTGTGCTTCTTTATTTGTTGGGTGGGTAGGGCCTTTCCGTCTGCCTGTGGGTGGCCTCTTCTGTTGTTGTTGGCACTCCCCTACCTGCAGTGAGTGGTTTTCAGGCTGCCTGTTTTTCCTGTACCTCATTATTTGGCAGTCCAGACCGCCAGCCTGTTGGCGGCAGTTACCACAACCACCGGCGGTGCGGTCTTTTCCGCTATGTTCATAATGAGGGCCTATGACTTGATTTGACTTTTATTGAAAGGATTTTGCGATACATTGGGTTTGAGATGATATAGAAACTGACAGAGTGAAAACCCTTACTTTTTTACATCTTTAGTTAATGGACAAAGGGGTTTCCTGCAATGGTTGAAACAACAATTATGTTAATAATTGTTTATATGTGGAGTCTGCATCTAGCTTTATTATGTAGACGTATATTATAGAGATGATTGCTATGGCAATAGAATGGGCGTAAGGGTTTGACGTAAGGGTGTAAACATGGTATGATGTTTAGGTCTTTAATCTCTCCTCTTTTCAATTAGTTACATTTTTTAAGTTTCAAATGTTTTAATCTTATGGCTAAGCAGCTTTAGGTGAAACTAGGCATGATTATGTCATGTGATTTAGAGAGTTTTTTTATTTGATATTTTCTGATGCTAGACATAACATATATAGAATAGGTATTTCAAATGTGAAGTCCCTGTTTAAAATGGATTGTGTGAAGGGTGGAAACAAAGAAGAGATTTAGATAAACAAAGACATAAGGTGATTATATATATATATATATATTATGTGTATTTTTTCCATAGTCTCAGTTTTCTTTTTTTGTATGTGATTCAAAAAACTGCAAAAACATCAACTTTTAAGTTATTTTGTGAGAGTTTATTTATTTTCTTTGTTTAATGTTCTGCCCTGAAGAAGGCGCTGCCTCCTGAAGCATGTGTTGGCTTTACTTGTTTCAACTCATTAAAATGTTCTTATGAGAGAATGTGATCGAGAACTTTATATTTACAAATAAATAAACCACTGTAAGTGAACTTTTTTGGTATTTTTATTATTGCCTCCTAAAGGACTCAGTGAATTGGTAACCCACCCATTGGGGTAGTGGTGTAGACGGAATCAAGGCGCTGGGCTGTGTTCTCTATTTGGCCTATAACCAGTTTGGCAATACTTTCTATATAACGCTAGTTCTTCTCCCTCAGTAGATTTTACTTTTAGTAGAGCATTCACTGTAAACTCAATGGCATGACACAAAATGATGTGCAGGCCAGACGTCAGCAATCTGCAGTAGTTGTGATCCATTAAACGGTTAATGTTTATGAATATGAAGGCCAATTTGGAAATTGCTTGGGCACTACAAATGATACAAATGAGATTCTGACATCACTTTGCTGGACTGGTTATGTGTAACCAGCATTGCTTGATGCCTATGTCACAAAATCAGAAAAATAATTGACCTAGATAATGTGGCTGTATGCAAGTCTGCCTTTTTATATGAATGCTTAATATTACGGGTTTTCTCATCAAGGATTGAAGACCCCCCTCTCGCAAAAGATCAGAACATTCCTGTCAGTGTTCAGTACATGCTTTAGCAAGTGAATTATGTTACCATATTATGCTTGGTCAAGGAAAACCTTGCAATTCTTAAAGTGTTAACTTGTCAATGAGATGTGATTTCTGTACTCTCAAAACCTGCTATTCACCCCAAATGATGTTGCCTAAGGTCGGGAGGGCACCGTTGTTCTCTCTTTGATCAGCAATAAAATGGCATGATCTATTGTGTTTAACGTTTAAATAATTCTGAAAATATGACCTAAATGGTGTTCATTATTATGAACATTGGAACAGTAATAGGCACAGAACAAGTTACATGAAAAGTGTGACTGTGAATTTGCAGTAGGGACCTGAGGGGCTTTGGGTTAGCCATGTCTAAGCCTGCAAATAATTGCACTTGCTTTATGAGAAAGCTGACAGTATCCCAGTTCATACCACAGAAAGTGTTCTTGATGAATTTAAGTTTGAGATCAACACTGTCTGGATGTAGCATGACAGACTGAGTTTCACAGCCAAAACCCAAGCCTCCTGATAAGTCAAGGCGCCCAGTACTCTCTTTAATCAGCAGGAAAACCTGATTGGTTAGCACTAAGGAAACATGGTAAAGAATATATACATAAAAACAGCCAGCATGGATATAACACAACAGGATCTGTAACGCAGGGGTTAGTGTGACTGACAATGGAAACAGTGAGGCATATCATACATAACAGATTCGTTTTGGGGGACTGTGGAAGGTTGTGTTCTTTCAATCTGATGCTGTTAGGTAGCAGCCACAGGAATAGCACAGAGCAGACCCATGTACAAGATCCAAAAAGAAATACTGTAAAAACAGTCAAGAGAACCACTGGGGCCCAATTAAAGTGAGACGCACAGGAAAGTTGGGTGTGAACTACATAGAAGATCAATGCAAAACATAGTGTGGGGGGGTTCTTTTCAGTCTTCCTTCAGGGTAACATACAAGTGCAGCAAACACCCTGACCTGCCTACGCCTGCCATCATGAATTGGGATTACGGAGGAGAGAATACGTTGTGAGTCATGGCCAGTGATTCCGAGAACATAATCGTTCATATTCAGACTTCAATTCCAAGCCAAATGCAAGTTCATTACATGGACTATCACAGTGGTAGCAGTGAACATAAAAAACTGCACAACCTCCAATTGAGACAGAGGCAAACAGGCAACACTCCTGCTCCCACACACTGTATGGAGTGAAATTTCTAAAGTAATCTCCATTATGAACAATCAAAATTGTAAGCGTTTTAAGAATGGAATAGCATATGTAATTCATAAGTTACAAAGTTCATTTTCAAACCTTAAAAACGTACAGCATCCCAAGGAAATGTGTACAATCTCTATGCACTACAATATCACCGAATGAACATTATAGTTAATTCCCATCACAGAAGAACAACACCTCCTGTGTCCTTAGTACATTGATCCTTCAGAGTCGTTGATATAAATTTGACTTGATCACACAGGGTTGTTTTAGGCATATTTGATATAGTCACACATGATCAAAATGATGGATACAGCCATCACTTGTTTTGTCATGATGGCCTCTTTAGGGCTCATCGGCGATTCATGCCATAAATTAAACATATGCCAAAAGAGCAGAATCAGAAAAGCTCCTTATCACTGAATCACCACTTTAAACATTCCTAGTATACCGAGAATTATGAGACAATAAATCCCTATCACATTTGAATGTACCAATTGCAGATGGCCCTCCAAAGGTAAAAAAGCTTGGATCATTACCATACTGCATTAAGATACAGATATAGTCCCCGGCATTTGTGGATTATGCAGTCCAAAGTATGTAACTTTGAAGGACCTTCTGCAATGTAGATCATTTTTTTGGATACCAGTGGTGTAATGGGCTCCTTTAGTAATCCTGGTCTTATCCCTATCTAAAGTCACATCATGAAAAACTGGCGTATCTCTGAAGAAGTGGTCAATTTTAGTTGATGTTCAATAAGTTCTCACCACACTTTTAAGAGGAGCTTTAAAAAAGTGCTTTAGGGGCAACAGTTGCCGGAGTGCAAGATCTGGAAATACTAAATGGAATGTCCATTGGATTAAAGATGTTAGCACTGTAGTAACACAGGAATGCTTCTCACTAATTGACTCTCTGCTAGTACCATAGGTTTTTGTGATGTCAGATTTCACTGGGAATTGTTTAAGTTGAACAAAATGAATCGACAATACTACACAGAATTCTAAAAGCCTATTTTCCATAAGACTTGCTGTTGCTGGATGGTCTAAATATAGAAACTGTTTTTATGCAGGTCTGCACTTAGTATACTTTTAGAGATGTGACAGTTTGACTTTTCTCATTCTATTTAAATGCACTGAATAAAGGTCATGGTTAATTACTTTGAAAGGGATGTGTTTAATGAGCAACCATCGAGTCTATTTTCTTTGATAACAGAGTGCCAGCCTTTCTCATTTTACCATGTATTTGGAGGCCACCTACTGCAATGCCTTTTATGCTTTCCAGGTGCCTTTTCCTCATAGACTAGGCTGGAACCAAGACGAAACTGACCATGTCTATTGAGATGTTCTTTATGGTTTATTTGTTTTAAATGTTAGTTTCCTGCATGACAAAAGATCAGTATAAGATTTGCAAACTTCACTTGGCTTATTTTCTGCATAAATAACTCAGAAATGTTGGACAATAATATATTTACATTATTCTTTTAATAAACATAGTTCAACGTCACCAAGATTGTTTCTACAAACAATCATATAATCTAGTTAGCAAAGAATAACGTCATGTTTTCCGGTAGCAGTAATACATCTTAGTTAGTTTTTCAATTTGTAAACCGTCAATGAACAGAAAATGTGCTCAGAAGTTCTTTTTCCAGATTTACCGGACCGATCAAGTAGCTTGGAGGCCTTTCTTCCTAAACCTCTTTTTGTCTCACAGCTGTGTTGAACTCCAAATTCACAAAAACAAAAAAAGTAAAACCCACATATATGGTAATATGTATCATCTATCTAGCATGGGCAGAGACCCTTTTTCACTAAATAGCCTTAGAGTAGACAATAAACGTGCGAAGAAGGACACCCAGCCTTAGGAGCTGATCGAAGACTCAGCGGACGGAGGCGATAGTCAAATCCCTCATAAATGAACCTTTAAAAGAAATACTTAATATGATTTCCCCATTTATGCAAATATAGAGAATCCCACACAATTTTATTATAAGAAAATAACGTATCATGTAAACGTTTCTTCTATAAAGACAATACATATTTTCACAAGAGAGAACAAAGAAAGGAGATGACTGAAGCTTTCTCTAGAGATCACAGAAAAACAGCTGTCAGCCATTAAGATAATCTGCTAGCTGAAAACACAATTATCAGTTCTTCCAACTATACATTCTGTTAAGTTAATTGAAATATTAAGCAAAGTGGATTTGAAAACAAATCTATCACTTCACTCATCTACTACATTTCCAAATATACTCAGCACACCCTGGCCCATTCCAAGAACATCAAGAATATAAACTCATGGATGGAGTCACCCTAAATGGCAAGTTAAATTCTTCCTGAATCAGCTTCTCAAGCATTATAGGGCAGATGTACGGAATTCATATTTTTCCTAAATAGTGAATCCTAAGTAATCACTGTTTAGGAAATGCAAAATAGAATGTACAAAAACAGAGATTTCCTAATAGCGATTCCTATAGCTATCAGGAAATCACAATTTAGGAAATGCAAAACTAAGGGTGTCTATGCACCTACGGCCACCCTTGGTGCACCCCAAAAATGAGCACTGCGCATGTAAAGTGCACAAATGTGCTAGGGGCATGTGTGCATTACATGGCACTTAAAAAAATGCATTCTGGGTCAATTGTTTTTAACTTGAACATGGTTACCATCGACATGAAGTTAATAGTAATAGCATTTCCTAAATTACCTTTTTTGCATTTAGAAAATGCTTTGCACATGTGCGTAGGAAATTGCAAATAGGAAATGCTAAATCCTTTCATACATCAAGGCCCATAGTTTTTATGGACAACGCAGCCATTTTTAGAATTTTGTGTTCAGACGTCTTTCATCTTGTAACACAGTACAGACAGTGAACTATTCACATCTCCATAAATTCATGACGTTTGTCTCTGACCCTTTAACATTATCCTTCAAGAGTGGCAAAGAACTACGAGACTTTTGAACAGTAAACACTTTATACACCTTTTTCTCTATTGTGTCTATTCTTGTGGAACAGAGGCCTCGAGCAAATATCGACAAAGACATATGAGGTAAATGGAGAATTTGATGATGTAATTGAGGGAAAACATAGCAGACACATATTGTTCATTGATATAGAAGAAGACTGGTAATTTAGTGGTGCAAAACACTACTTTCTCTGACACTCTGGGTCTGATTTATAATTTAGCAGGTGGTCTGCTGTTCATCAGCTGAGTAGGGGTAATAACATTTGCTGCCCCTTGCAGATTTAGCAGTGTTGGCTGTATGCAGGGGCTTAACTGCAGGGTGTGGCCGCAGACCAGGCCCTGTGGCTGTCCCTCCCCAGACAAAACCAAAGGCTCCCTTGACATCATAGTTAGGTTCAGATTTTACACACACAAAGAAATGGAAATTGAGCAGTTGTAGTTATACATATCTCAAGAAACTATAACACGTGCCCTGAGATAACTATAACTCACAGCCCCGTTGTGCACTATAACTCACAGCCCCATTGTGCACAGTTTCCTCATCAATAATTTTATTGCACACAGCTTTCTCATCAGTAACTTTACTGCAAATGTTGCACTGATATTATCAATGATGTCATAGAACATGTCATGACTGACGTAATATGTGGGGTAATTAGCAACGCATGGTGAGGGCGCAAGTTATACTTACTGTAGGGCATGAGTTGTAGTTTCTTGAGATAAGTATAACTATAACTGCTGTATATCTATGGTTTTCTGGGTGTAGAATCTGAACCTAACTATAGGGTCCAGGTAACATTTTGTTTTGTGCAGCCAACCTAATGCAGTGGGTCTGTGAATGGCCGTGTGAGTGGCTGTGTGGGTGTCTATATGGTTGTGTGGCTGGATGTGTGTGATTATGTGGGTGTGTAAATGTGTGTGTGAATGTATGAGTGGGTGTGTGAGTGTGTGTTTGAGTAGCTGTGTAGGTCTCTGAGTGGGTCATGAATAGGTGTGTTAGTTGTGTGGGTATGTAGGTGGGTGAGTGGGTGTGTCAGTGGATATATGAGTGGCTGTGTCGGTCTGCGAGTGGGTGTGCATGTGTTTTTTTGGGTTTGTGAGTGGGTGCATTTTTTTTAATTGGGGTTTGGATCCATGGATCCATCACCAACTCACATGGGGGATGTGCTGAGTACTGCAAAGGATCCACAGATCCTTGTGCACCCCCCAAAGAAATGTTTAGATAAATTCTTGCCTATGATGAGGTATCTTAGAGAGCCCTCCATTAGTTACATGGGGTCAAGATACCTCTATCCTGACTCATTAAATTGGGTCTCTAGTTTGCAGAGGTATGTACCCTGTCTAAGTAGGGACCACATACCTAGTCAGGCTAAGTCACAACACACCCTAAATTATTCTATGTTCACCCTCTTGTAGCTTGGCACAGGGCAGTCAGGCCTAACTTAAGAGGTTATATGTAAAATATTTGTGCAAATACACCACAAAAACACTTTATTCATAAACAAAACAAATCCAAAACAACAAAAATCCAATAAGTAGCAGTTGAGATATAAATTCCTAAAGAATAAATGAAACTGTAGTGCTTAGAAGCTGAAAGGTCCAACTGGGGCTATCTGGTCGTGCTAGGCAGGGCTAAAGTCAAATGTTCAGGCCAACCACAATGGAGAACATGCCAACTACAGGGCCCATGCAGGGCCCGCTGAGCAAGAATACTTTGGTCCTTGAGATGTGTCAGTTCCAATTTGCACAATCATGTTGTTGCATCCGTTCTGGGTCCACACTGAAGAAAGCAGTGAAGTGATTTGTCAGTGTTGATCCGGAGGACAAATGTGATGTGTTGATTCCAGGCCACGCAGAGGGAACAATACATTGTAGTAGTTGATGATGAGGTGCTCCGATTCTCACAGCAATGCGGTATCCTTAATCCTTGAAACAGCAGCAATGCAGTAATGAAGCATCAATGGCGAAAGCAATGTGAAGTTAATGCACAGTTCATTGCAGGAGCAGTTAGATAATCCCACTTCCAAGGGCCCGGACTGGGTTGGCACCGATTGGCAGGACTCACTATTGGCAGAGTGGCAGAGTCACCAGATCCTCGGGGTCTGCGCACGTTCCCAACACGTCCACCACTGAACAGCTCCAAGACTCTGATAGATAAATCACAGAGGCTAAGAGAGTTCAAGAGGGGAATAGGATGGGAACAGCTGGGAAGGAGACCTGTAGTAAGAAAAAGGTTAGAACACACAATATGAAAAATATATCTCCTGAAATCAACACTAGACTATGATTCTAAGCCTAGTCATTCTGAAAACATGAACAATCTAAGAATTAAGCTTAAAATAACTAAGTTTCAAAATGGTCGGATACTGGTAAGGGAATCAAGATAGATTAAATGAAAACTTTCTTATTCAAGTACTTTCCTTAACATGAGAATCAGAAAAACATTCTGACTAAATTTTAAACCAGTCATATAAATCCTTTTTTAAGAATGCATACTAGGACCATACAATATTGCGTCTAGAAACTCTGGCCTTCTGAATACTCTTAAAATGTTTCAACACAAATTGCGAATATTGCAGATTTATATATATATATAGTAAACACCATAAAAGGATTGTGCACCATGAATAACACAATATGGATTCAGGAAACAAATCATATAACTTGTCAACTCTAATATTACATAATAAATATCTTAGAATAGTGGCATACAATAAACAACATGAAATGAACTCGAGGAGATCTTGCCAATTCGAGTGTCACCATGTAAAATGTCAAGAAATGGTAGCACGCAATGAATATCAAAATCAAATCATCATTAAACGAATCACGCGTCTTGCCTATTCATAAACCATGATGTTTATGCCAAGAAATAACAGCTCACAATGAATAACAAGATCAAAGTACAATTAAACAAATTGTACGTCTTTTGCCGATTCTTAAGCTACCATGTAAATGTCAAGAAATTGTAGCGCGCAATAAACAACAAAGTTAAATCCTCATGAAACAAATTGCGCGTCTTGCCGATTCATAAGACATCACGTAAATACCAAGATATACCAAGAAATGGTAGCGCGCAATGAATAACAAACTTAAACCTTCATGAAACAAATCGCGTGTCTTGCCGATTTGTAAACCACCATATAAATGTCAAAAATGGTAACGCGCAAGTAATTTGTTAATCATTACAGAATTAAACCAAGAATATGAACATTCTCGATAACGGTGTCGGAACAGTACAACCACCGTCTTACCGCCTGGAACAATGATTACCAATGAAGGATGAAGGGCAGAAGCCTGGAAGATCCAATAGGCCGCCGGGACCGGAGCTCAGGAAGAAGCTGCTGCTCTGCACTGGAACCTCTGAATAGTGAGCACTGAGAGTTGGTCTGGCTCTCTTTCATAGAGTCTTAGCCCAGCCCACAACCACGCCCAGGCATGTTGCAGGGAAAGTCTCTGGAAGGCCCTGGAAAGGGGCCACACCCTAACACACTCTGAAAACCTGCAGCAATACATTGCAAAGGAACAGTATTTGTAAGCATATTAAAAATAAGTTTTCAGGATTGAACTCTGCAATGCAAAAGGTTAAACCACAACATATCAGCACAATGCATAAATTACGTTGTTTTGAGAGTGCTTGGTTTTTGCATTCTAGTCGCCAATAGAGCGCGTACTGCTCTGGTGTTGACACAGAGTCCACAGGCAGTAGCAGGATTGTTGGAAGTCTTATGTGTTCTTGAGACTCCAGAAAACAGGAGGCAAGCCAGCAAGCTCCTGGAGTCACTCAAGGTTCAAGTGATGCAGGTCCAGTCCTTCTCATACAGGCAGGGGAACAGCAGGAAACAGGGTAGCTCAGCAAGGGAAGAGTCTAGCTGGGCAGGGATCCAGCAGAGTAGCAGTCATTTAAACAGCATAGCAGTACTTTTTCCTGGCAGAGTCTTCATAGGTCCAGAGGTTCTGGTACTTGAAGTGCACAGAGGTCCTTTCATCCCGGCCCTGGCTCCAGACTATCATTAGGGAGTAATTAGCCCTTTGTGTGGGGACAGGCACTGCCCATTCAGGTGTGTCAGCCCTTCCGTGCCTTCCTGTCCAGGAAGAGTCTTCAGAATGCAGATGAATGCTCAGACCCACCTCACTTTCCTGTGTTTGTGGCTCTCTAAAGAGAATGCACAAATTATAGTTGTCACCCACCCCAGATGTGTATTGGAGACAGGCTGCAGGCACATAGAACTGAAAGAGCAGAGAAATGTCCACTTTCTTTAAGTGGCATTTCTAAAATAGTATTGTTAAATACAACTTTGCCAGTAAAGAGAATTTATCTTTACCATTCCTATGAAATGAAACATGACATAGTTACTCCTTCACAATCAGGAATTACAACATAAAAGTGTTAAAAGTAATTCCCAGTGTTAACCTACAAGAGGGGTAGGCCTCAAAGTAGTGAGAAACAAATTGCCAGTTTTTCACTACCAGGACATGCACAATGTAATAGTACTCACCCTACTTTAAGCCTACAGAGCACCCTGTCCTAAGAGTCACCTAGTGCCTACTCCAGGGTATCTTATGTGTAATAAAAAGGGAGTTCAAGGCTTGGCAAAGACTTTTAAATGCCAAGTTGAGGTGGCAGTAAAACTACACGCACAGGCTCTGCAATGACAGGCCTGAGCCTATGGTAGGGGGCTACTGGAGTGGGTGGCACAATGACCACTAGTGGCATTTATTTTAAAGGCCCCATGCACAAGTAGTGGACTTTACTAAGGGCTTATAAATAAATTAAATATGCCAATTAGGGTTAGGCAAACATTACCATGATTCAAGGGAAAGAGTTCAAGCACTTTAGCACAGGCTAAAAGAGGCAAAAGTGAGGACAGAAAATGGAGCGAGGCTAGCAAAAAGTTGGGGAGAAGAGCACCCTAAGGCTGTTAGGTCTAACCATGCCCCCCCCAGCTAAAAGTGGGAAATTTACCCAAGCCCTTGGGAGTTCTCCTAACTAAGGTGGAAAAACCTGACAAGACCATTAGAAGTGGTATGGTCTGACCCTTGATGGTGTACCACTGAAGTCCATTCCCTCAATCAAACCTCAACAGTTTGTGATTTTCACAACTCATCTGCATGAGCCATCTGAAGGGCCTAAGGTCCATCTGAAACCAGGAAGTGAGTCCCAAACGGTTAAGGTCTCAGCTTCTTGAGTGCCCGGACCACAGCCAAATCTTCTGTTCAATGGCACTCCAAATTTGTTCCTGTGGAAGGAATCTCCTGCCAGTTAAGTCTACTGGTTGATCTAGGCCCTTGTCATTTAGCTGTGCTAAGACTGCCCCTAGGCCATGCTCTCAAGCATCCATTTGAACAAATAATTGTTTGGAGAAGTTCACTGCCTTGAGTACAGGTGCTGTGCACATCGGCTCTTTGAGGGTATCAAATGGTTTTTGACAAGCCTCTGTCCAGATCACCAATATGGACTGTTTTTCAAAGTCAGCTCAGTTAGAAGGGGCAACAATGGTGTCATAACCCTTAAAGATATTCTGTAGTAGCATGTGAGGCCTAGGAAGGACCTCACTTCTGTTTGGGTTTTAGGTGGTTGCCAGGCCATGATGGTTTCAATCTTGGCGTGGAGAGGCTGCACCTTTCCCCCACCTACCAGACCTCCCAAATATACCACAGAAGGCTGTTGCAGGGCCTGAAGCACCTTGCAGAGGTGATGCATGTGTTCCTCCCACCTGAAACTGTAGACGCAATGTCATCATCTAGGTAGGCAGTACAAAGTGGCTCCTTAGCAGCCACAACACTGTTAACCAACATTTGGAAGGTAGCAGGTGCATTTTTCAACCCAGGTCAGTGCAAACCCTCCAGTTCCAAGAAGAGAGAGCTGTCAAACAGTTCTCGCTTGCCGAGAACAGAGGTTTCCTCTGTTTCCGTACCCGCGAGCAAGGAAACAGAGAAAACTATTGCTTTCACTGACAGGAAGCTGCATGTTTAGCAGCTCCCTGTTTGTGACAGTAATGATGACTCTTGCAAGTGGTGGGGAGTCAGCTGGTACCGCAGGGGCCTTCAGGTTCCCCCTGGTCCCCATTGATGGGGACTGGGTACCCTGGGATGCAACCAAAACAGATGGCCAGGCCCCCAAGTGTGGGACCCTAGAGGCTGAAGTTGGATGCGGGAGGGGGCAGAGTGGGCCCCTCCTCCATTTATTGAAGGGCAGGACCCAGAGATCAGCCTGGGGTGGGGTTGTATATCCCCCCATGAAATTGTAGTTGGCCCTGGGGTAGGTGTTCATTGGGCCAAAATCGGACAGGGGAAGGGAGTGCTCAGCCCACCTCCCCCACACTGAACATTTACCCAATGAGGTAGCACTAAATAACTAACCAGTAGAAAGTGCTCTAGCTGGATAGATATTTTGTGCAAACTGTGGACTCTTGTTGGATAAACGAGCAGGTGAGCTTCCGTAAAAATTAAACCTCAACAGTAGGCACTTACAAATATATATGTAGCAGATGCTCCAGTTGAAGCTCCACTTCTAGAAAAGACAAATGATCATAACTCCTGGCAAAGCAAGTGTGCTTACTCGGTGGTTCCATAGTGAAAAACGCTCTGAAATCCTTTGTTGAGGTGAATGCATCTTTCATCTATTGGAGCTCAAACAGACACTCTCGCACCCAATATTTTCACACCCACATAAACCCTCTTACACCCACCCTCACCCACTCTCACACCCAGACAGACACTCTCATAGCCACTCTCACACTCATAGACACCCTCTCACACTTAATCTGATACCCAGAGAAACAGGCCCTGTGGCCAACTCCTGCTGCACATGGCAAATGCTGTGCACATCATGGGGTTGGGTGGTTAGCGGGGGTTGGGTGCAGGGCCTGGTCACAGGACAGGCCCTGTGGCCAACCCCCACCACGCACGGCTGAAGGCCATGCATTGTAGTGGTTGATTTAACATATAATAATGAAAATTACTTTACGTTGAAAAAACATAGACATTCACAGACAAAACCAAAGGTTACAGTGACGTTATAGTTATGAATTAAAAATTTTAAAAAAACCTCAGAAGTTCACTTAAAAAACTAAAGGTTACAGGGACATTATAGTTAGGTTCTCAATGTACTCATACAAAACTAGAGAAGTTCAGCAGTTATAGTTAGAGTTATTTCAAGAAACTATAAATAGCAGCCTAAAGTAGGTATAACTTCCACCCTCTCCATGCACTGCTAATTACCCCAGATATTACAGCACTTATGACAACTTTTATAACGTCAATGAATGAATATATATATATATATATTACCTAGTGGTAGTCACCAATAGGTATTTATAGTTAGGACCATGTTTCTATAGAGAAAATGTTTTTTGACCTGCCTATATCTTTGGCACCATTGACGAATATCCACACAATTTTCCAGAAAAAGTGACCCGTTGGTTCTTGGTGCCCACAGAAAGTTTCAGGGTGATCCGTTATGTGGGGGCAGAGAAAAAGGGGGCTCAAGAAACACTGCATTTTTCATGTTAATTCCCTTGGGATCTGTCAACACGTCTACAGCCTGAACAGCTGGATGGAATTACACCAAATTTTGCAGAAAGCTCACTGTCTCACAGATTATGCTTGTTTTATTGCTGTAAATCCTTTCAGTAGTTTTTAAGAAATTTACAGAAATTCAAATTTGTATATTTCTGGCCGCGAAGTATTCGCGAACAAAGACAAGCTTGTGCAGGGAAATGCACAGCTCTGATTGGCTGCCAACACTTCAAACCAGGAAGCATTGGCAGCCATCTTGGGGCTCTGCTTGACTGAGTCCCAGCTAAAAAGTAAAAAAATGAAAAGGGCCCAGAGGAGAGACACCCTGACCCCTTAACACTGGTGGGGGAGGTCCCAGAGGGACTCCCCAGAGTAAAAAAGTATTTTTTAAATTATTTTTTTGCACAAGTTTGCATTTAAAAAAAAAACAAGCACAGGGTCCCACTATTGACTTTTTATAGGCCCACAGGTGGGCCAGGTCCCAGAACTTTTATTTTATTATAAGAACCCCACCTCCGCAGGGCTTTCCTTTAAGATATGCAGGGGCCCGCAGCCATCCTGCTGCACTGGGGACCACCACACCCGAGGGCAAATATAAAAAAATAAAAAAAGGGGGCCTTTTGGGACCCCCAAGCCTTGGGGACCACCACCACCTGGGGCTATGTCCTAGTTGGAAGAGGGCTGCAAGGCTCCCCTGGAGGAGCCATTGATGGCCCTGAGGACCGTCACCCTCCAGGCCCGGCTCCTGCTATGAATGGTACAAATCCACAGGACATAGCTGTTTGCTGTTGCTTGGCTGCAGCTCTGCTGCTGCAGCCAAGCCACAGCAAACACTTCGGGTTTTGACAGGAGACCTGTAAAGCAGTCCTGCTAAGATGAAATGCTTCAGCAAGCAGGAAGCTTCTGTCAAAGAAGCTCCCTGTTGCTGAAGCATTAGCACCACGAGAGAAGGCTTAAGGCTTCCCCTGTGGTCCCAGGTAGCCCGTAAAGGGCTTTTTGTTAAAAATAAATATATAAATTAAGAAAATAAAATAAAAAATAGGTAGGGACCACAAGGGACCCCTGGAGGGCTCCCTTGCGGTCCCAGAAAGCCCATAAAGGGCTAAAGAAAATAATAAAACAAAACTGAAAACATAGCTCGGTGTGAAGGTCTGTGACTTTATTGTATTCCCATTAAAAAAAAAAAATACTAATTATCATGTTATAATAATTCTAAGTACATTAGTCATCAAAGGCTAAAAAACACAATCTTTGTCCCTCTCACTTTCTTGCTCTCTCTCTGCGTTTCTTTTAATCGATTATCCCACTCACATACCCACTCAGTCACGTATGCACCCACTCACAGACCCACTCAGACACTCAAGCACCCAGTCGCAGGCCCACTCAGATGCTCATGCACCCACTCATAGACCCACTCAGACCCTTATGCACTCACTCACAGACTCAGTTAGACCCTCACGCACCCACTTAGACCAAATCAGACAGTCACGCACCCACTCAGACCACCAGACACCTACTCACAGACCCACTGACACCCAGATGCACCCACACACAGACCAGCGCACAAACTGACACACCCACAAAAAGACTGATGAACATACTGTCACACCCAGACAGAAACTCTGACAGCCATTCTTACCACTATATACAGCCTCTCACACCTATTCACACACCCAGAGAGGCTGCGGAAAACTTCTTCCATGAATGTGCAAAGGGCCTAGCACAGGATCGGGTTCGGTGGTTAGGGGAGTTGGCTGCAGGCATGCCCTACTGCCCACAAGAATAAACTGTGCATGGAGCAAGGTTGGGTGCTTATAGGCGGTTGATCAGATGCTGTGGTCAACCACCCCCAGATGTGGCTGATGTACGGCTGATGTTTGATTTACGTGTTGTAGGTTACGACTCCCCTCTCTGCCATGAAACAGCTGGCTGAGACGATGTGCAGGGGCACCCCTCGCCAGCCCCATAATGATGTTCACTGTCAGCTTGTAGTAGGGCCCACGAGGAGGCAGCCGCACTGGTGGCAATCTGCCTGTTGGGACTTTGGCGGACGTGCTTTTCCATCCGCTGAATTCATAATCTACTCCAAAGTGTGTAAAGCATTCAAGTATCAAAAAAGAGTAATAAAATAAAACACAGGAAACTGTTTAAAAATCCACAACCAATTTATAAAAATAGGAAATATTTTCATCTTTAATTTGACACCAAAAATGAATAAAATCAGATAAGGGGAGTCGGAGACATGAAGTTTACCTTTGGACCTAGGCCCATATTTATACTCTGTTTGCGCAATTGGACGCAAACCTAACTTCATACTAATACTTTGGCGCTAGACACGTTTAGCGCCAAAGTTATGGAGTTAGCATCATTGTTTTACCGTGAAAATCTACCTTGCGTCAATGAGATGCAAGGTAGGCGTTCCCGGAAAAAAAAATTATTCAAAGGCCCTAGCGCACTATTTATCCTCCCATGCAAAAATCACACATGGGAGGAGGAGGGCCTTAAATAATGGTGCTAGGCTTGCTTAGCACCATTATTTAACGCCTAGGTCAGCGCACGGGTTAGGGGACCGGTGGGCTCATTTCCATGGTCAGAGACCATGGAAATGAGCCCACCAGTGCCCCTCGCTACCCCCAGGGATACCCCCACCCACCCGCACTCACACCTGGAGGACACCTAAGGATGGGGGACCCATCCTAGGTATGTTCAGGTAAGTTTTTTTAAAATTGTTTTATTAAGTGCCATGGGGGGGCCTAACTTGGGCCCCCCTACATGGCACTGTGCCCAAAGGCTATGCCCAGGGGACATAAGTCCCCTTGGCATGGCCATTGGGGTGGGTGGCATGACTCCTCTCTTTACTAAGACAGGAGTCATTTCCATGGGGGTTGAGCATCAAAAAAATCACGCTAGTCAGGTTAGAGTAATTTTTTTGACTCTAACCTGACTAGCGGCATTCTTCCCACACAACCTCCAGTTTTCCCTACGCCTCCTCTCCCTGGTTAGCGTCAACATTTTTTACGCTAACTGGGCCTTGACGCCAGCTAGCGTCATAGCTTAAATATGATGCCCGGCTGGCATCCAGGAATGGCACCAGCAGGCGCTATACTTTTTGGAGCAAACCTGCGCTAAAGCAGGTTTGCATCAAAAAGTATAAATATGGACCTCAGTCTTTTTCTTGAAGATTTTGTTAAGCAGGAAGAAGTCACCAATCCGATCTGACCTCGGTGAAGATTTCTACACTAGGACTTAGACCATTTTTGGGGATGAAAACCTTCATCCGGGTCAATGCTAAATCTTGATCCGACGTCCCTGGAGACCTCCTCAGATACGCTGGACGGGAAGTCCTGGTCAATTTTTTACCTCATTTTTTAAAAACTTTTTTCTCTCTGACATCGGAGGACCCTCCACAGCAAGCCGATTTCAAGTCAACGTCATTGGATTGCCTTTCTAGGAGCCCCTGATGAAATCCTAGAGATTTGGGTCTCTGGAGCTTTTCACCGGGACGAACCTGCACGTCAGGTCCGGTCGCAGTTGTTGTAAGCCAGCTTGACTCTCAACGACGGGTCAGCTTTTATTCCAAAGTTCTCCAAAGTTCTCCAAACTTCTGGATCTTCCTCCAGAAGGTCTTTGAAGATCCTTCAAGAGTCCAGAGTTCACCCTAAAGTTCCACTGATGTTCTTCCTTGCAGGAATCTGTGGTGTGGGTACAGCTTTGCCAAATTTATCCTTACTCTTGGGGTGAAAAGCAGGGGTGTCATCAGTCACAGTCAGGCCACTTCCCCCTTGGATGAACACATCCTGTGAAGTGTGGCAAAAATCTGTCAGAGGGAGCAATATTCATCAAAAATCTGGCTGAAACTTATTTTTGGAGGTTAGATCTGGCTGAGCCAACCCACTAGTGTGGCTAAAAATCCTAAACACACCCCACACCTGCCCTCTCCTAATTTAGTCAACTGGGCACCTAATTGTCTGGGGTTGCAGGAAATGAGTGTGGTCCTGAGCTGCTCCAAATGTCATTCCCTGCCTTTGAAGGCCTGTCGGGCTGCTCTCCCCCATCCTGTTTCACCGTGTTGTGAGGCAGAGCTCCTCCCCCAGGCACATCCTTTGTGTTCAGCCCAGGCCACTTCACACCTCATCCATGTAGCCTAGCCAATCAGAGAAGGGCACTACAGTGCTGAAGTTTTAAAAATCGTTACCTGAACAAGCTTTATTAAATCCAACAATAGCAAGTTGGGGGATTTATTATAACAATTAATTTGATACCAAACTCAAGACATCTGACTCTTATGGGGACTTTGTGAATTAAAATAAAGTCTCCCCTTTTTAGTCTATGGAGGCCATCCGCTACAGTGAAGGAAAAACAAATGTGTCTATTTTTACCTCACCAGGACTTTTAAAATAACTTTTATGAGGTCCCTGCTTATAGTTACATAACACCCAACATTAGGGGGACATAGGACACACTTTAGGAGTGACGTATATGTAAAAATAAGGTCGTGTAAGACTTTGGAAGTACTTTTAATACCCTAGTCAAGTTTGCATATAACTTTAGTTTAGTCTGCTTTTAAAATGACACTGGGCACCTCAGCAGTGTACCTATCGGTGCACTACCTATGCTGGGGTCCCTAAACCTATGTGCCCTACCATATACTTTGCACTTGTAGGTAGGTTGATACTGCCAATTATAATTAGCCTAATTTGCATATGCACTTTACACAGAGCATTTGCCCTGGGACTGGTAGGCAGTGCCCAGGGCACAGCCAAGAGTCAGTAACCACGAGTCTCTGCCCAAAACATTTGGTGGTGACCAGGACAAAAGGACTTTCCTAAAATGACACAGCAGTGAAGCTCAGGAAGTTAGAGAAGCTTTCCAAAGTAAAGCAATCCAAGTGGTGGGAAATCAAGTTTCTGCAGCGCTACATAGAAGCGAGAAGGATACAGAGGGGACTCTGGGTTTCAATTACTCCCAGCTTTGAGAACCCTCATCCCGAGATGTTGAAGGAATGGGCCCAAAGCAACATGGAGGCTTCAATGTGGTTGGTGCATATCTTGGCAATATATATAGATATAAACAGGCAAGCTGTTTCACGAGAAATAGAGACACAATGAGCTGACACAAGTGGAAGATCAAGACCATGTAAAAAAACTTGTGGAGGTCGTGAAAATGAGCTTGAATAAACAAGAAGATATCATAATAGCAAGAAAAGCAATGACAGCTGAGAGAGACAAATTGGACTATAAATAGGGCAAATATTCATGTTCACGCACAGGTTCAACAACCTACACCAACAGAGACTATCTGACAGTAATAGGCAGAAGCCTGAAGAGTGCCACAGTTCAGAGTCATCTGTGGTAACTTCAGAGGCAGAAACAGACCCAGGGATCACAGGCAAAGACAGTAAAGACATGAACCCAGAGGCGTCATCTGTGAATGATGAGCTGCATTTTTACAGTTAGACAAGATATTAAGGCCCTCATTACAACATTTGCGGTATTGACCGCCTACCGCCACGGCGATGGCCACCAACTTCCCGCCACCCTAGCTACCACCGGCAATGCGTATTATCACCGCCGACGGTATTCCACCAGAAATGTGGTCATGGTGGCGGATGGCGGTGAGGGGGTGCTGCTGACAGCAGCGCGCCAGGCCAGCAAAATACAGCCGACCGTATCATGAGCAATGATACGGCCTGGCGGTGTTTTGCTGGCGGATGCTGCTGACAGCAGCGCCATGGACCGCCCCAGCTGGAGGAACCCCTGCAAGCAGGTAAGTCTGGTTTTCTGACCGGAGAGGGGGTTGGTGGGATGTTGTGTGTATGTGGGGAGTGGGGTGGGTGTATGTTTTGGGATGCGTGCATGCGGTGTGAATCACATTGGATGCATGCGTGAATGAGCAATTGTGAGTTTTGTGTGTTGTGGATGCATGTGTGTGACAAGGTATGTTTGTGTGTGTTGTGGTGTGAGGGTATGTATGTGTGCATGTGTGGGTGGAGGTAGGTATGCATGTGTGCATGTGTGTATATGAGTGCTCATGTGGGTGTGTATATGTGCGGGTGGACGGAGCGGGGGAGGGTAGGGGAGGACTCTGGGGAGGGAGTGGGGAGTAGGGGAGACCCCTATCAGTGCCAGGGAAGGAATTCCATGGCACTGATAGTGCCTACCGCCATGGTTTTCAAGGTGGTACAAAAACCACGAAAACCAAGGTGGTAGGCCGAGTCGTGATCCCGAGGGTGGGAATGTGACAGCCTCCGGGCAGGAGACCGAAGTCTCCAGCCCAGTGGCTGTTACCACCCTGGCGGTCGGTGTGTTAAAGTGGTGGTGTTGGATGGTGGTAACCGCCAGGGTCCATATCACATTTTTTTACCGCCGGCCTGTTGGCGGTATTACCGCCGTTTTAACACTGCCCGCCAGGGTTGTAATGAGGGCCTAAATTTGCAGCCCAGAAAGAGGAAAGCACACAAAACTGCACAGTCGCAGGTAGTCAAGAAACTGGCAAAACAACAGAGGAACAAAGACAAAAGCACAGGCCACACAAAAAGATGGACAAACTCAGACCATAAATAATTTGTGAAAAAAGGAATTGAGTGACAAGAATAAGAAAATATTGGACTGAGGTTTATCGTTTTGCCCCGCAATTAATTTTGATTATTCTAGGACACAAGTGGATATATACAAATTTGTGAGGAAATTGAAACTGATAAAGTAATAGGCTACACAATTGAAAGTTAAGTGATCTGAACGTGAAACCTGTTTGGGGGCCAATAGGAACTTATTGGTAACAGACATGAATTTTCTAAAAGAGCTTCTAGTGCTGGAAAATGAGAATCTAGGCATACAGGAGGAAGTAACTGTAGACTCAGTGAGAACAGTAATGGGCCTAGTGGTGGATCATGAGGCAGCTACACTTTTCAAACCACTGTCTACCTTTGTTTCAAATTTGGTGAAAGATGGTCTTGATCATTTTACAGAATCTGAATCTTATGAATTAAAATCTTTATACTGTGCAAAAAAGAAAAAACTAGAAATAAAAAGGCAGGCAAATGGGTACAACAGTCTAATTAGGAGATTACAAACCAATAATCAGGTGGTGTTGGGAAATGGAAAGAAGGGTGGCAACATTGTGCTGTGGCTAGTAGATATGTACATTGAAGAGGAAATGCATCAGTTTGCAGAATGTAGCTGCTAAGAAAGGCCTACGTTATCTCAGGTTAGACAAGTCAAATTAGCTTTCCATTCAGAATTGTTGGAAGGGCAAAATTGGGGTCTATTAACACAGAAGGAATATTTGCTCCAAATAAATTATAGTCCTAGGCTACCAGTATTATATTTAATGCCTAATGTTCATAAATATATGGAGAACCCTCCAGGACAACCAATCATTTGGGCCATATGTAGTCTTTTTGGGAACATCTCAAAATATTATTTTTTCTTGCAGAAATATGTGAAAAAATTTAACATCATACATTCAAGTTACAGGGCATTTTGGGAGGAGAACTTTGTGATGATTTCTATGGATGTGGCACTGCTGTCCACGAGCATTAGACATTGTGAAGGATTGAATGTGATGCAACATTTTTTAAGTGTGAGACCACTAGCTCTTTACAGCACATTGGCATGCTGTTAAAATAATTCAATGCTGTCTGTAAAATAACTACTTCTTGTTTAAGGATCAGGTTTATAGATAGAGAAGGTGAACAACGATGGGCACTTGTTTCTCCCCCAGCTATGCTAATTTGCATATCGGCTGGTGGGAGGAGCAGGTGCTCAGAGACGATTTCTTGAAAGAATGAGTTGACAACATGAGTTTTTGGGTCGAGTTCATCGATGACCTCTTTGTTATTTGTAGGGGGTCCAGGGAAAGTGGCAAGTCTTTTGTTGATAGAATCAATGTGAACAATTTTAATTTGAAATGATCAAATCATTGGTCCATCCATGCCAGTAAAATTGGGCTGTACTTTTAGGAGAGAAAAATCAATGAGAGATGATCTTGTTAAATCCTATCCCACAGTTAGTAGCAAAAACTGGCAGCAAAAAAGTTAACATTTCTGTAAATGTTACATTTTCACGGCATTTGAATTTGGGGTGAACAAGACACATTATAAGCCATCTTTTTCCTCTTTGTTCAAGGAAGACCAGGACACCTCCAAAGTGCTGTAATTTCATGTAAAACATTTTTGGAAGAAATAAATCTCCCCTCCAACGTGTTTCGGCCATAGCTAAAGCCTGTTTTAGAACAGGGAATGGTTAGCAATTTGATTTTTTAAATTTAAAGGTAAACTTTTCAAAGGACTTTGGATAGAAATAGGTATTCCTTTTCACTTATGAAAAGTCTGTGGTTTGCTGTGTGATACAACCACACTAGTGTCCTTCAGTTTTTATTTTCTAGCAGGAGGGCCAGGACAACTATCCTGTAGAAAGGGCAATGTGGGATGGGGGTAAGTAGTCATTTTCCATTCAATGACAGGGATATTTATTTCCTGTTTAAGGCTGGACCTTCCTATGTTCTTGTGTCTGCCTTGATGCCAATTACATTAATGGGTAATAGAGGTGTGTTGTCAAGTGCCCACTACCTAGTGCCTACCCACACTAACACCTTACAGCCAATACCATCCTGGCACATGTTACATTTCTCCCACAGCTTTTGGCTAAGTTTGGTTTCTCTTATACAATAATTTACTCCAGTCCATCTTCTACCTTTTGTTAACCAAGAGCAAGACCTGAAGTTTAAATAATCATACCTTATATAACACTCACTACTGAATAGTGATGTAATCAAGTTATGTTGGTGTTACTGTAATGTTTTTGGGTGGTGTGAGGTTTGTACAAATCAGGGTAGGACTCAGGAGTAAGAAAAGAGCAGGGGAATAGAAATCTATTCACCAAAATACCAGGGGTCGCAGAATGGATATCACACCCCATTTGAACTTAATGACATCTTTGGAAGTGATACCAAGATATCTGATATTGTCATGATTAATTTGACAATATAACAAAGGCAAACGGTTCAGATTTTATCTTCAGACGTAATCTTTTTCTTGAACATTTTCTGGATCGGGACAAAGTCACAAGTAGAATCTGACCTACCTGTGTCCCTCTTCGGATACACATTGCCTTGTGAAGTATTCTAAGTTCGGACTTAAGCATTTGTGATAGAAATCTTCATTTGGGCCCAACTTGAAATTGAAGCCTACCTCCCTACAGCCCTTTTTGGATCTACTGCGTGGGAAGGCTCTGCCAACTTTAAACGTTCGGACTTAAAAACCTTTCTGGAGCTTTTTCTCTCTGACGTTGGATGACTCTCCACAGCGAGCCCTTGGTGAAATCCTGGAAGTCTGGGGCTTCGGAGCTTTTCAGCGGGATGAACTTGCAAGTCAGGCTGGGTCGTGGTCGACGTAAGCCAGCTTGACTCACACCATCAGGTCGGCCCACTTATGGAGCTTTTTTCCAAAGCTGCTCCAAACTTCTCCAAACCTCTCGATCTCCTTCCAGAAGATCCTCCAAGGTTCGTTCGGAGTCCAGAAGCTCTGAGTTGCTCCTTGTGAGTTAGGACCACAACTCCCACAATGCACCCGGTTCAAATCCAAAAATGACCACTAGGGCCAGCTGCAGGGTCAGCTGTTTTCTACCTGTAGCAAACAGGGAGTCCTTTCTTAAAGCAGTAGCAGACAGCCAAAGTCCTTTTCTTTGTGAAGCCCAAAGTGTGCAGCTGGTGCAGTCCTTCCGCGATCAGTGTCCAGGTGCAGGCCAGGGGTCCAGCAGGGCAGTCCTTTTTCTTCTTGACTTATTCCTGTGGGGATCTGAGGTGGGGTGCAACTCTGCCAATTGTATCCTTGCTCCTGGTATGGAAGGCAGAGGGGCCTCTGTCCAATCATATGCAGGCCACCACCTCCTGAGTGACCACTTCCTGGGAAGTGTGGCAAAAATAAATCCCAGAGAGCAACATTTCTCCAAACTCCAAGATGGCAAAAATTCAGTCTTAGAGTTTAGGTCTGGCTGAGCCCACCCACTGGTGTGGCTATGTTTCCCTTAACACACACCTTCCTTAATCTAGTCAGGGGGGTCCCTAGCTGTCTGGGTTTGCAGGACATTGAGGAGGTACAATGCCTGTCCCAAATGTCCTTCCCTCCTTTGAAGACCAGTTTGGGTCCTCTCCCCCCATCCTGTTCTACCATCTGCATGGGCAGGTCTCCTACCACCAGATGTTTCTTTTGTGTCAGCCCATGCTACTTCACATCTCATCAAGGCTGCCTGGCTTAGGCTGCCAGAGACTGACCAATCAGAGCAGGGCACTTCAGGGCTGAAACTGGTAACTTTTACTTTTTAGAGCTCTGAAACTCTTTCTAGGTGCTGGTTATATTAACTTCAACAGTGGCAAGTTGTTGGATTTATTATATCTTGTAATTTGCTGCTCAACATGCCATGTTTAGCTCCTTCTTATGGAAAATAAAACATTATTATTTAAAATAAAGTCTCTCCATGTTAGATAAGAGGGGACACCAAATTTAACGTTTTCCCCTCACTAGGGCTTACAAAACATATTTTATAAAGTCCCTGCTTAAAGTTACACTGCATCCAACCCTGGGGGTACCTAGAGCATACCTTAGGGGTGACTTATATGTACAAATAAGGCAGCTTAGAACTTTAGAAGTACTTTTAATTCCAAAGTCGAATTTGGGGTTAACTTTAACTTAAAAGCAGCCAGCAAGGCAGACCTGCCTTTAAAATGAGACTACGTACCACAGCAGTGCACCTAGGGGTGTACTGCCTTTGCTGGGGTCCCTAAACCTATATGCCTTACCAAATACTAGGGACCTATAGGTAGGTTAAATTATAATTAGCCCAATTTGCATACCCATTTTAATCGAAGCACAGGCCCTGGGACAGTTTTGCAGTGTCGGAATGGCACCAGTGTGAGTGAAAACTGGGGGGGAAAACATTAGGGGGCTTCAACAATTATCCCAGTTTCCCTCAGAACTCATTACATATTCAGGTCCTTTTATGGTCAGCCATGCCAATAAATCATGAAGCTTCAAATGTGATGACCTTATTTAAACTGACTCACTAATATATTGTTTTACATAATCATTGGAACTTCCTCTTGTGCTCCCTCATTCGCACTCTTGCTCATATGCTCTGTCTCACACAGTCCCAGGATGCTTGTTTCCAGTCCAGAGAAGACCTGGCCTGGCAGTTCAGGCTGGACTGTTCCCATGAGGAACAGGGTCAAGACTGATTTGCAAATGGCTGGGCCCAGGCTGGGGTGGCATGGTGGCCAAAAATGATGGATAGAACCCAGATCTTTGTGATTGGGGGTGAATGTTTGCATTGTTCAGCACTCCGTCCATCATCTGTTGTTTGTGCAAAATTGAAACCACCATATATTCCTGTGACCATCTATATAAATTTGCAATTTAGCAGAGATACACATCTGTTGAAGGTGCTCCCCATAAATTGAATTATTAGTTTTAGTTACACTTTTTTTTTAGAAATTTCTGCATTTTATTTTATGTATGCAAGTGGACATTCTGGATTACTTAATGCCACGTACTGCAAATATTAGAGGAGAATATGGATTTGGAGTAAAAGGAAAGTCCTTGGGACACAGAACCACATAATTCCAGTGGCCCTAGACAATCAGCAGCAATATGTGACTGTCTGACTATAGATTCAATGTTTCAAGTGGGAACTTGATCATCCAGCTGTCCCAGCAACAGAGTACCAGGGTGTGGCAAAGGTAGTGGGAGGCAATGATGCGGCTGTGCCAAAAAAATGAAGGTCATGAAAGTGGCCTACCACTGTCTCATTGTGCTGGAAGAGAAGGAGGAGGAGTCAGTGGTAGTCAACAACACCTTCAGAACTGCTGAGCCAGTGGAATACCAGAGGCTACCACAGCACCAATACCACTGCAGGCAGGCACCAAAGCCTCCTAACACTGCTGCCAGCTCAAAGACCAGCCCAATCCTCTATCCCCTCAAGCACAAAGGTCCAGTTACTGGAGATAATTTGAGACCTCCACTATATTAGAGACACCTAGAGGGAGATCCTAGGGAGACTGGACATATTGGATGAACTTTTAATAAAGTAGCGAGGGAGTGTGGTAGGTTTGTTCTGGGAGGTGTGAGTGGTACCAGTTGTGGAAGTGGTGTTTTTGTGCAATCAGTTGCAGGTGGTAACATTTTGGAAAGGGGTAGTGTGTTATGGATACTTCAGAGTTTAGGGAGAGGGTCAACTAGTTTCAGGTGGTGGGGATTTAGTTTCATATAATAAACGTTTATCATAAATGCGATTTTAAAATATGTTTTAACCATGCATTACTCTTTAGCATTAGCATCCACATTATTTAAAACAAACACTACATTTACCTAGTACCTAACTACCTGAGACCGAGCCCTGCCTCTGGCCACATCACAAATAAATTGTAAAGCTGAATTCATCCCCATCATCTACTCTGTCTGAGCTCCCATTGCAGCATACCATTACCCTCCACTTCCAATTTACTAGTCCAGTACACTCTCCAGTTATTGGTGTTGGAAAACTGAACATATCCAATCCCAGTCCATCCATGAAAAGCTTCATGTTACTTGACCCGCGGACAAAAAAAGGGAATTATGACCCGGGCGGAAACCGCCAACAAAGACAGCCACTTTAACACTTCGCCCGCCACGGCGGTACAGACAAGCAGCGTGGCGGTCACCGCCAACAGACAGACGGGAGACAATGTACGCCCACAGTATTACAACCCGCCAATCCGCCACCTTATCCGGGGCGGATTCACCGTGGATAAAAACACTGCGAAAACAGCTTTTGCTATGGGAAAACGCTCACCTGAACATATCCCACGAGGAACGAGGAATCCATGGAGCCGGAACTACAATTACTCCCTGCCCTTGTGTTTCTGCTCCTCTATGACCAACAGCTACGTAGGCGCCGCAGACAATGGTGAGTACTGCACCTACGACATGGGGGAGGAGAGAGGCAAAAGTTAGGGGGGGACACACCAAACACCTCCACCCCCACCCTCGCATATTACAACATACACACCAATGCATTCACAAAAAATCACAGTAACAACCCACAATCCCCCCGGAAGAATGAATACACAAAGCGAAAATCGGTCAAACAATGTAATGTGCCAATATACATGTCATACAAAAATATAAAGATATATATTTGAAAACCAGTCATAAGTATGTACAATACGAGAAGTAGTGCAGATATGTACACAACAATGTCCGTGCACCATCAGTCCAAAAATGCATGGGCGAGGTCCACAAACGATACCTGACCACAATTGGAGAGAACACTGCCGGGGCATCAGATAGAAATACTACAGGCACCTCAGGGGGAAGGGAAGGAGGGGCACCTCAGCCGGATGACTGCAAAGCCAGATCCATGACGGGGCTCCATGCCCATTTATGTCATCCTGGGGAGTGCAAAGCCACAGTCTCTCAAGTCTATACAGTGGGTGGTTTGCCCACTGTGCCATCCTGGGGAGTGCAAAGCCACAGTCTCTCAAATCTATACAGTGGGTGGTTTGCCCACTGTGCCATCCTGGGGAGTGAAAAGCAACAGTCTCTCAAGTCTATACAGTGGGTGGTTTGCCCACTGTGCCATCCTGGGGAGTGCAAAGCCACAGTCTCTCAAGTTGATGCAGGTCTCTACTGGTACTGGGGGGGACTGGTGCCCAGACTGGATGAGTCTCCCCGTGAAAGGTCGTGTCCTGTCACTGTCCCAGCTGCACATGGGATAAGGATGCCTGATGTGGCGGTCCATTCATTCCTACCTGGTGCATTGCCCTGTTCAGCGGTGCTTTGCCATCGCGGGCTTTGCCATGGCGGTCTTTGCCCTGTTCAGTGGTGCTTTGCCATGGCGGTTCAGGACTGTTCAGCGGTGCTTTGCCATGGCCGTTCAGGACTGTTCAGCGGTGCTTTGCCATGGCGGTCTTTGCCCTGTTCAGCGGTGCTTTGACATGGCGGTCTTTGCCCTGTTCAGTGGTGCTTTGCCATGGCGGTTCAGGACTTTTCAGCGGTGCTTTGCCATGGCGGTTCAGGACTGTCCAGCGGTGCTTTGCCATGGCGGTTCTGATAAGGACATTGGTGTGTGGCATGACGTTCTCTACACTGGACATTGGTGTGTGGCATGACGTTGTCTACACTGCACATTGGTGTGTGGCATGACGTCTTCTACACTGGACATTGGTGTGTGGCATGACGTTTCATTATTGCCCAGCGGGGCTGTGGCAGCTGGGGCCCTCCAGGGCGCTGACTCCGGCGGTGGTCTCCTGACCAGTGACGATACTTGGGCCCTCCTGGGCACTGACTCCGGCGGTGGTCTCTGGATGAGTGACGATACTTGGGCCCTCCTGGGCACTGACTCCGGCGGTGGTCTCTGGACCAGTGACGATACTTGGGCCCTCCTGGGCACTGACTCCGGCGGTGGTGGTGGTGGTGGTCTCCTGACCAGTGACGATACTTGGGCCCTCCTGGGCTGTGACTCTGGCGGTGATCTCCTGACCAGTGACAATACTTGGGCCCTCCTGGGCTTTGACTCTGGCGGTGGTCTCCTGACCAGTGATGATACTTGGGCCCTCCTGGCCTGTGACTCTGGCGGTGGTCTCCTGACCAGTGACGATACTTGGGCCCCCCTGGCCTGTGACTATGGCGGTGGTCTCCTGACCAGTGACGATACTTGGGCCCTCCTGGCCTGTGACTCTGGCGGTGGGCTCCTGACCAGTGACGATACTTGGGCCCTCCTGGGCAATGACTCCGGCGGTGGCGGTGGTCTCCTGACCAGTGACGATACTTGGGCCCTCCTGGCCTGTGACTCTGGCGGTGGTCTCTGGACCAGTGACGATACTTGGGCCCTCCTGGGCTGTGACTCTGGCGGTGGTCTCTGGACCAGTGACGATACTTGGGCCCTCTTGGGCTGTGACTCTGGCGGTGGTCTCTGGACCAGTAACGACGGTGCTGGATGGCATTCACAATGGTAGACTGCTCAACAGTGAGTGACCTGAGGAGGTCAATGGTCTCCTCACTGAGGGCAGCAGGGGTGACTGGGGCAGGGCCTGAGGTGCCTGGGGCGAAGGTGATGCCCACCCTCCGGGGTGAGCGGGCACGGGGCGAACGCTGAGAGGCTGCTGGGAGGGCGGTGCTGGTAGGGGAGGTGGCGGCTGTACCTGTAGAGGTGGGGGGCACAGATGGTGCCGCCACCACAAAGAGCCCACATAGTCGAATGAGTCCGTGTCGCTGCTTGGTGATCCGGTGGCCGACGTGAAGCTCCCCTCGCCCTCCGTCCCACTGGTGCATTCAGAGTCCGTGGTCTGGCCCTCCATGGCCATGTGGGATGCAGCTCCCTCGTGCTCCGGTGCCACTGTACCTCCGCCTGTTGATGCTGATGTACAAAAGGACAGGGAGAGCAGAAAAAGGGGGGGAGACAGAAGAAAGAGGGTTTTAGTGCATGGCATACCGCTACCGTTGGCAGACAAGACAAACGCAGCTGCCCCCTGCATTACGCCGTGCTCCTGCCCTCTGCACATGCAATTTCTGGGATATGGCCTATATGGCAATGGTGGACATCTGCGCACATGGATGCCACAGGGGCAACTATACCTCGACTTGGCACATGGCCACATGGCCTACATTACGGAGGGGCCTTGCCTACCGAACTCGCCCTGGCCTAGGGACACCCACAGCCCACCTCCCCCACCCAGACACCTCCACTGCACGCAAAATCAGCAGAATGTGAGTGTACTCACCCCCTTGTGTCTGCTGTGATACCCTCAAGCGCCCATCCAACTCCGGGTAGGCCACCGCCAGGATCCGGAACATCAGTGGGGTCATGGTGCGACGGGCACCCCTCCCACGTTGGGAGGCCATCCCCAGCTGAGCCTCCGCCGTCTTCTTGCTGCAGCGGAAAATGTCCTCCCATCTCTTACGGCAGTGGGTGCCCCGTCTCTGGTGGGCCCCCAGGGTCCGGACCTCCTTGGCGATGGCACACCAAATGTCCCTCTTCTGGTGGGCGCTGACCTACATGACATGCACAAGGAAAGAGGAACAGTCATTAACAACTGCACCGTCGTTGGGAGTGGCCCCCTCCCTACTCTGGCCATGTGGCCCATTCATTCCCATGCATTAATGTTCTATGAACTCTGCCCCCTTCCCTCTTCCAACCAGCCCTCTCCACCCAGGCCTAGACCATACAACGTGCTCCCTGTGTACTAACCTGTTGGTCTGGAGGACCGTAGAGTAGCGTGTACTGGGGGAGGACCCCGTCTACCAGTTTCTCCAACTCCTGTGCAGTGAAGGCAGGGGCCCTTTCCCCAGACGCAGCAGCCATCGTCGCTTCGAGACCGAGGTCACAGCAGCACGTATCTAGTGATTGAACAGATAGAAAATGGTGGTGACATCCGCGGCAGTGACGTCCGCGGCGGTGCGCATCATCACCGCCAGCGCACCTGTTCATTGGCTCCTGGGACCCATAGGGTCCAATGTTAACCAATGCAGCATTGCGCCGCGGTCTACGACCGCCTACCGCAACGGTGTGCAACGCCAGCGCAGTTACCCCATAATCCCATTGTCCCACTTTAGAGGTCAGACAGCCGCCATTTCAGGTGCCCACATGGCTTCATTTACTACTGCGTCACACATAGCTAGTTCTACACTCAACACACATACAGGAAGGGTTTTGTGAGTGGTGTAGTCTTGTGTGTCACTGTGAGTACATACCTGGATGAATAATGACTGGTTCTTCGCTGTTGTCCTTCGTAGGCACCGTCTGCTGGGACATATGAGAAGATGGAGGAATCCTCCGGTGTACCGACCGCTGGTGGACCTGTTGACAATGGAAGAGCAACATGTCATCGTCACCTACCGGTTTGACCGTGCCACAATCCAGGAACTATGTACCCATTTGGAGCCAGACCTGATGTCACCAATCCGCCATCCGACTGGAATCCCCCCTGACGTGCAGGTGCTGTCAGTGCTCCATTTCCTTGCAAGTGGCTCTTTTCAGACAACTGTCGCCATGGCATCAGGGATGTCCCAGCCTATGTTTTCCAACGTGTTGTCCAGAGTGTTGTCTGCCCTGCTGAAACACGTAAGGAGATACATCATTTTCCCTGAGGTGGAGGATTTGCCTAAAGTGAAAGGTGACTTCTATGCCCTTGGACATATCCCCAACGTCATAGGTGCCATTGATGGGATCCATGTAGCTTTGGTCCCCCCCACAGGAGTGAACAGGTGTACAGGAACGGGAAGAGTTATCATTCGATGAATGTCCAGATGGTCTGTTTGGCAGACCAGTACATCTCTCAGGTTAATGCTATGTTCCCTGGCTCAGTGCATGACGCCTACATCCTGCGGAATAGCAGCATCCCTGATATGATGGGTCAACTCCAGAGGCACTGTGTATGGCTATTGGGGGACTCTGGTTACCCCAACCTGTCATGGCTACTGACCCCAGTGAGGAATCCCAGGACCAGGGCAGAGGAACGGTACAATGAGGCCCAGGGCGGACTAGGAGGGTGATCGAACGCACCTTTTACCTCCTGAAGGCCAGGTTCAGGTGCCTCCATATGACAGGTGGATCCCTATTCTACTCACCGAAGAAGGTGTGCGACATCATCATCGCCTGCTCCATGCTCCATAATTTGGCTTTGCGACGCCAGGTGCCTTTTCTGCAGGAGGATGATCCTGATGACGGTGTTGTAGCAGCTGTGGAGCCTGTGGAGCCTGTGGACAGTGATGAGGATGAAGCTAATGAAGAAGACAACAACAACAGGGAGTCAGTCATACAGCAATATTTCCAGTGAGACACAGGTGAGAACAATTTCTTTTTTAGCATTACATTAACTTTCACACGTCTACCTCTATCCTGTTTTTCGGTTTAAATCACTATTTGGTAACTGAGTTGTACCCTCCCATTACGGTTTCACAGGTGTGGTTACCTACGTGTCAACTGCTTGCATCCTTCAAGGGCTTGTGATGTGTGACATAGGTATGTTAGCTTTACAATGGTGCACCCATTATGACACTGTCATTGATAATACATTTTTACTAAATCACAGACTGACTCCAGATTGTTTTGTGTTTCAAGGGTGTTTATTGAAGTGCTCAGAAATGGAAGGGGGTTGTAAAATGAGGATGGATGATGGCAGAGGAATGTCCATGGCAGAGTCCAGTCTATTAGTCTCACAGGTGCACTGCCCATCTGGGCATAGGAAGTGGAGCTGGGGCAGTTTAAGTATGGACAGGGTAACAAAGTGGGACAGTAGGAGGACAATCAGGGTGGTCTCATTTCCTGGCGGGGGTCTTGCCATCTTGCTCTGTCCTGTTCCTGGATCTCAGGGACCGCTTGCGTGGTGGTTGTCCGTCTGCAGTGGGTGGGGTGCTGGTGTGGTGGTCCTGTGGCGAGGCGTCCTGTCCACTAGCGCCGGCGGAGGTGGTGGGCAGTTCATCGTCCTGGCTAGTGTCAGGGGCCCCTTGGAGTGCCACGGTGTCCCTCAAGGTCTGCTGTATGTCCTTCAGCACCCCTACGATGGTGCCCAGGGCGGAGCTGATGGTCCTGAGCTCCTCCCTGAACCCCAAATACAGTTCGTCCTGCAGGCGCAGGGTCTCCTGCAACTTGTCCAGGACCGTCGCCATCGTCTCCTGGGAGTGGTGGTATGCTCCCATGATGGAGGAGAGGGCCTCGTGGAGAGTGGGTTCCCTTGGCCTGTCCGCCCCCTGTCGCACAGCAGCCCTCCCAGTTCACCTGTGTTCCTGTGCCTCCGTCCCCTGGACCGTGTGCCCACTACCACTGCCCCCAGGTCCCTGTTGTTGTTGGGGTGGTGGGTTACCCTGGGTGCCCTGTAGTGGTGGACACACCGCTGATTGACCTGTCCTGGGTAGGGAGGTTTGGGCCCGCTGGGTGGGTGCTGTGCTGGTGTTACCAGAGGGTGGAAGGTCAGTGTTGGGCTGTGCCTGTGCAAGGGGAACCGACTGTCCCGAGGGCCACGATGGTCCGGGCTGGTCATCAGGATCCAGTAGGGCAGAGCTGCTCTCGTCACTGTGGGCCTCTTCTGGGGGTGGAGTGGTGTTGTCTGGACCCTCTGGTGTGGTGACGGTCCTTCGGGTTCCTGCAGGGACATAAGAGCATGTTTATTGCATGTGTGTGTAATGGTGTGCAATGGGTGGGTGTTTGTGTACCCCAGTGCAAGCATTCCTGTGTGTGGGGTTGTGTGATGATGGTTGGGGGGGTGTACTGGGTATGTGCAGTGGGCATGCTTTAGTGAGGGGTGTCCATGCTTAGTTGCGTCATGCAGGGCTTGGTGTTGGGATGGGTGGTTGGTGTCATGGGTACATTAGTGAGGAGTTGTAGTGATAGTGGAGGGGGCGAGGGAGGGGGTGTGTGATAGCATGCAGGTAGGGTGGTGGATATGATAGTTAAGATTTGACTTACCAGAGTCCCATCCTCCACCGACTCCTGCGAGGCCCTCAGGATGCAAGATGGTCAAGACTTGCTCCTCCCATGTTGTTAGTTGTGGGGGAGGAGGTGGGGGTCCACCGCCAGTCCGCTGTACCGCAATGTTGTGCCTGGAGACCGTTGAACGGACCTTCCCCCGTAGGTCGTTCCACCTCTTCCTGATGTCCTCCCTATTTCTTGGGTGCTGTCCCACGGCGTTCACCCTGTCCACTATTCTGCGCCATAACTTCCTGGCTATTGATGTGTGCTGTACCTGTGAGCCAAATAGCTGTGGCTCTACCCGGACGATTTCCTCCACCATAACCCTGAGCTCCTCCTCGGAGAAGCGGGGGTGTCTTTGGCGTGCCATGGGGTGGTGTTGGTGATGTGTGGGGTGGTGTATGTGGTGATGTGGTGATGGTTGTGCTGAGTGGTGTGGTGTTATGTGCGTGGATGTTGTGTGGGTGATGGTGTTGTGTGCCTCTGTGTAGTGGGGTTGTCTAATCTGTGCTCTCTCTCTGTCGCCTTCGTGAATAATTTTTGGTCGTAGGGGTTTGTGGGTGATGTGGGTGTGTGTTTTATATTGTATTGGGTGTGTGGGAGTGGTGTGTGTATCAGGTGTGTGTATTTGTAATTGTCCAATGTGGCGATGTTTTGGATATATGTGTGTATTTTGAGCGGGGCGTGTGTACCGCCAATGGAATACCACGGTTGAAAGACCGCTGCGTGGATTTGCGGGTCGTAATAGCATGGGCGTGTTTCTGTTGGCGTGGAGGTGGAGGATTTGTTTCCGCCAGTTTATCACTGACCTTTGGTGTGGCGGTCTTGTGATGGGTTTCTGAATTTCGGTGGATTCCAAGATGTGTGTCATAATAGCTGTGGCGGAATGCCGCCGCCGCGGAGGTGTATTGGCGGTCTTCTGCACGCCGGTAAGTGCCTTTTACCGCCAATGTTGTAATGACCCCCTATATGTTGTACCAACTTCCTATGCCAACCCCAACCCAACACATTCATCCTTCACATTGTTAGAAGACCTTCTCTTCTTATCTGAGTAAAGAAAGTGCCCACTACCACTCCCATTTGCCACAAGGCAAATAGTACCTTGATGCATGGGAGCATCCGAGAAGCCCTTGCTGCTGCTGGTCAAATTGCAAACTTCAAACTGAATGAAAACAGGGAGTGAATGGAAAATCAGAGTACAGGGACCATTGCAAATCTACATAGTGTACAGGATTGTATTTTTTTTTTAAGTAAACCTAAACCCTCTCATCCTAGGATTCAGGTGAAGGTGTATTTGGTAGAATGTGTGGATGCAGACTAAAAAAAACCTGCATACTACCTACTTTTGGCCAACCACTGTTGTAATTGATTCTCTCCACTATGATGTCCCTTATTTCTTACTTGTGTAGGAGGGGTTGCTTGAGCTAATTCACACTTATTGTTAGTCTCCAAACGTAACAGTTGTCATAGATTTAACAAAATCTTCGAACCAAATGTTGTAGTTGGAAATTAATTATTGGCACATAAAATTGCAGAACTTGGGAGAAAAGGGATAAGGTTTTCATGAATGGGAAGGGGAATTAGGGAAAGGTGAGAGGCAGACAAGCAAATCAGTCATAAAATCCAGGAGCACACCACATCTGCAGTGGATGTAAGATCAGAGTTTAGTTAAGAAATTTAAACAATATGTCAGCTCACAGACTACCTTGGCTTTAAAAATGCAAAATAAGAAGGAACCACACAGTTCTAAAAATGCCTATCATAATGGAGGAATGATACTGCGTACAATATGGATGGTAAACTGGATTCGTGCATTTTTTGACTCGGGTGCCAGGATGGACCACAGAGCAGAAGCTCCATGGATCTATCTTGAAAAGAAAAGGCCAGTAGAATGCAAAAATAAAATTACAATATTGGAGACTTAATGTAAGCAAGCATGCTGCTTGAGGACTCAGAGCCAAGGGTGGAGCAAAGGCTGGGTTGTGTGCCAACAACCCATCTCTTACCAATATTATGACAATCACACAACTAACTATATAGAGCTGGTTGGTCACTGAAATAATAACAACATTTACTTACGTCCATGTTGTAACCTGTCTACAAAACCACCACTTAGCGCGTGCTACTTGAACCTATAGTCTGCATTTTCCTAATTAATGCACCTCTCTCCAGTCCACAGATCACACCTCTTTCAGTCCTCTTGTTGCCCTTTGAAGTGAATAGCCAATGCTTCTTCTCCTGGTTGTTGTTAACAGTACTTTAAGATATTTCTTCACCCCAAAAAAGATCAATACGTTGAACAAGAACTTCAAATGACATAAAGTATTAGTTTAGTTTAGTTAAACCTTTTAGTCTGGAAAGCACACAGTGAATAGGGATGATGATGATGAGTTTAACCTAATCAGAGGGCAATAAAGTGAAGTTAACTAGGTTTCTCAATGATCAGTGGTGATGAGCTGTTGAACTCCCAAACATTGCTAATCAAGTTTAGTTGACTAGACACTCCCCGCCATCACAGGAGTTGTTATCATTATTGGTACTCATTGTTGCGGGTCAAAACTTCTAAGTGTGGTGTCCCCTTATCTATATGCATCCCTTTGACATGAAAGCAGTACACAATGCAGTGCAGTTTATTCACCGGCAACCCAGCATGGGAATGAAACAAAGGGTTAGGATTGGAGAAATCTCCTACTTCTTTTATGAAGTAGAAACTTCCATTGCAGACTGACACCGGTGCTCATTTCAAAGTCTACAGATGAATCAAATTTTGACTTCATCTTTCTCAACTTTCAGGTAGCCCTGTCCAAAATAAAATTGCTGTGTCCACCTTGATTGAGTTTCTGTGCCATATTCACACTGATCCATTCCATTTAAACGTATTTTATTTACAGTAACCGGCCAAGCAGAACACCATGTTTCTTTAAAGCAGTCCTATCTGGAACTTTTTGTTGTGTTATGTATTAATCAGGGAAGTAAAAGTTTCTTCTCAAACTTGTGAATGTGTTTTCTCAGGATAAGTACTCACAACACCTGTGATCTCAGACCAATTACCCTTGTAATCCATGGTCATGTCTTTAGCTGCACTATAATATTTTGATGTGAAGTGTTTTTTCATTTTATTCATCACCAATCTCTTCACATTTGAGGTGAGATATCGGTCCTTTAGACTGTGACAACTGTGGCAGCTGCACCAAACTCATGCTCCAAAGACACACTGGTAGCCACACATGCTAGATGCTTTATTACCAGTCTGCTGTGCTCTGGCCAATGTTCCTTCTTCTCCTACCAATAGGACCCTCTTTTGGGTCCTCCAGATATTCTTGGACTATCTTCTGAATTGTCGCTGGTGCTGCCACTTGCTGTGCCTGCATTGCTCGTGCCTCTTCACTTGACCTGATCCTGCCATAAGAAACCAACCCATTGCAGAGTTTAGTGTTGAACTTGAATCTGTTGCTCTTGTGTTGGTTGCTACTGTGGAGATTGCAAGCCAACAGTGCCACACTCTCTGGAGTTTGAAGGCTGTACTTCACAACTTCTGTGCTGGCCTCAAATTCTTCTTCTTCTAGATCACCCACTTTCCTGATGATCCAAGTCTTGTAAACTGAGACATCCACTTCAGATAAAGTAATAATTTGAATCAGGGCCTCCACTAGCCTCCATTTGTCCATCCAAAATGTCAGGGCTTTGGTACTTGCATCCCTTCTCCTCTGATCTACATAATTGTTGCTAGATTTGCACTTCTCAACCAAGCACAGCAGCTTGAGATAGGTTGAGTTCCAATCAATCAATTAATCAGGGATTTGTAAAGTGCACTACTCACCCGTGAGGGTCTCAAGTCGCTGAGGAGGGTAGGAGGAGAAGATGAGGGGGGAGGTGCCTCTACTGCTTGAACAGCCAGGTCTTGAAAAGTTTCCTGAAGGTGAGGAGGTCTTTGGTCTGGCGCAGGTAGGTAGGAAGAGTGTTTCACATTTTGGCGGTGAGGTGCGAGAATGAGGTTGTAGTTCTGTGGACGTGTGGGACGGTTGCGCGGAAGAGGTTGGTGGAGCGAAGATGCCAGTTTGGGGTGTAGAAGGAGAGTCGTCTGTTGAGGTATTCTGGTCCGGTGTTGTACAGTGCTTTATAAACATGGGTGAGGAGTTTGAAGGTGATTCTCTTGTTGACTGGGAGCCAGTGCAGGTTTTTCAGGTGGTCTGTGATGTGGCAGTGGCGGATGTCCAGGATGAGGCGTGCGGAGGCGTTCTGGATGCGTTGCAGCCTCTGCTGGAGTTTGGCCGTGGTTCCTGCATAGAGGGCATTGGATGATTGTTCTTCTGGTTTTGGTGGGTATCCATTTGAATTGAATTGAATTGAATTGAATTGAATTGAATTATTTATAGAGCGCATTCCGGCGGAAGCATCGAAGCGCTATGCGGACCTAAATGCAAAAAAGTGAATACAGAAAGATACTACTAATTAGTTTGCGAAGAGCCAGGTTTTCAGGCCATTCCTGAAGGACAAATGATTCCGTATATGTCGCAATGGAAGCGGCAAATCATTCCAGAGTCTGGATGCTTGCACCGAAAAAGCGCGTTCTCCCCATCTCGCTTTTTTGCAGCGTGGGACTTTGATCAGAAATCTGGAAGCTGATCTCAGAAGTCTCGAGGGTTGATAAAACGAGAAAATCGATTTTAAATAGTCACAACCTGATGACTGAAGTGCTTTATGCGTGAGGCAAAGTGACTTAAACATTATTCTCTTCCGGATTGGGAGCCAATGAAGAGATGCCACGCATCTAGAAGCAGAGGCAGGATTAGGCATATTTAAAGTTAAGCGGGCCGCCGCATTCTGGATAGACTGTAATCTATCCAGCGAGGACTTATTCGCGTTAAGCAGTGGAGAATTACAGTAGTCAAGCCTAGAGGTGACCAACGCCAATACCACCGCGTGTCTAAGATCTTCCTCTAGTAGATGGAGAATTTTCTTGAGGTTTTTAGGGTCCAGAAGCAAACTTTAACCAACTGATTGATCTGTGATTTAAAAGATAATAAATCGTCAAACATAATACCCAAATTTTTGGCAACTGAAACTGGTGAGGGGCAGCCCCCACACACAGGAGGCCACCAATTATTATCCCAAGGGGACCCTTTGCCCCCCAAGTACATAATCACAGTTTTGTACCCATTAAGTTTCAACCAATTGCAGGTCATCCATTTATTAATAGCTGTCATACAGCAGTGAAAGTTTTCCTTTGTATCCTTCACATTATGCGAGATGGGCACAATCAGCTGAGTATCGTCTGCGTACGAGACAATCTGAGCCGCAAATGAGCGCACCAGGTTAGCTAATGGAGACATATACAGATTAAAAAGTGTCAGACTGAAGGAAGAGCCCTGCGGGACACCACAGGGTAGTTGGAAAGGAGAGGCCTTATAATCCCCGCATACTACCGTGGTGGTTCGATCAGACAAAAAGGAACTAAGGATCTGCAAGGCGTTCCCTCTTATTCCAGCTTTGGCCAGCCTATTGCATAAAATAGAGTGAGAGATGGTATCAAAAGCTGCTGAAAGATCTAATAGAACCAAAATCGAACCCTCACCACCATCTCCTCTTCTGCGGATCATATCTGAGGTGGAAATCAGTGCAGTTTCTGTGCTATGATCACACCGGAAACCATGCTGTGAGGGGTCTCATCCACCATTCTCCTGTAGGAAAGCAGACAGCTCCCGATTAAGATGTTTTTCAAAGATTTTAGAAATCCCTGGAAGTAACGAAATGGGGCGGAGATTAGACAAATCTGCCACATCTTTCCCTGCTTTTTTAATGAGGGGAATAACGGTTGCCTGCTTCCAGGTATCCGGAAGGATTCCTTCTTGGAGAATCTCAGCATACACCGGTTCCAAAGCCTCGGCCATCGTCTGGGGTGCTAGCTTAAGAACCCGGGGAGGACAGCGATCTGTGGGATTGTGAGATCTTTTGGAGCACGCAGAGGGTGTTGAAGCAGGAGGAGGAGATGGCGTTGACTTGCTGGGTCATGGATAGTGAGGGGTCCAAGATAAATCCTTAGTTGCATGCGCGGTTGGTTGGAGTCGGAGTGGTTCCGATAGTGGCAGGCCACCAGGAGTTATCCCATGCGGAGGGGGTGGAGCCGAAGATGAGGACTTCCGTCTTGAAGGAATTGAGTTTGAGGCAGCTGCTCTTCATCCATTCGACGATGGCCTTCATTCCTTCGTGGAGGTATGTCTTAGTGGAGTCCTTGGTGAGGGAGAGGATCAGCTGGGTGTTGTTGGAATATGAGATGATGTTGTGGTTGTGGGATTGGGCAATGTTAGTGAGCGGGACCATGCAGACGTTGAAGAGGGTCAGGCTGAGGGACGAACCCCGGGGTACGCTGCAGATGATTTTGATGGCCTCCGAGCGGAATGGGTGGAGGCAGACTCTCTGGGTTCTGCCAGTGAGAAAGGAGGTGACCCAGTCCAGGGCTCTGTCGCGGATTCCAGCATTGCTGAGGCGTGGGCATAGGGTGTGGTGGCAGACAGTGTTGAATGCGGCCAAGAGGTCCAAGAGGATGAGGGCTGCGGTTTTGTCACTGTCCAGTATGGTTCTGATGTCGTCAGTGGTGGCGATGAGGGTGGTTTTGGTGCTGTGGTTGCTGCCGAATCCAGATTGGCAAGGGTCCAGGGCGTGGTTCTCCTCTAGGAAGCGGGTTGCTTGTCTGTTGATGGCCTTCTTGATGACTTTTGCGGGGAAGGGAGCAGGGAGATAGTCTGGATGTTCATGAGGTCCTTTGGGTCCGCCTTGGATTTTTTGAGGAGGACGTTGATCTTGGCGTGTTTCCAGCTCTCCGGGAAGGTGGTGGACTCGAAGGAGCTGTTGATGGTCTTTAGTAGTTGGGGTGCGATGACGGAGCTTGCTTAGTTGAGAATGTGGTGAGGGCAGGGGTCAGATGGAGAGCCGGAGTGGATGGTGTTCATGATTTAGATGGTGTCGGTTTCATTGATGGGGGTCCAAGAGAGCAGGAGGTTGGTCGGAGGTAAATCTGTGGTGTTGGTGGTTGCCGGGGGGTCTGGGTGCTGAAGTTGTTGTGGATGTCTGCAATCTTGCAGTGGAAGTAGGAGGCTAGGGAGTCGCAGAGGTCTTGGGATGGCGGGATGTTGTTGACGTTGGAGCTGGGGTTGAAGAGTTCCTTCACGACGTTGAAGAGCTCCTTGTGGCTGTGTGCGTTGTTGTTGATTCAGTCTTTGAAAGAGGTTCTTTTGGCAGCTTAGATGAGTTGGTGGTGTCTTTGGATGGTGTTTTTTAAGGCTGTGTGGTTGTCCAGAGCCTGATCTTGGTGCCACTTTCTTTCGAGTCTTCGGCAGCTTTGCTTAGATTCATGGAGGTCGGCGGTGAACATGAAGGTGCGTCTATTGGAGGGATTATTGATTGGGGTTAGAGCATTGGCACAGGTGTTGACCCATTGCCTGAAATTGCGAACAGCTGCATCAGTGTTGGTGGTGTTGATGTGTGGGTTCTTGGAGAGGGTTGTGATAAGTTGGTCTTCGGTGACCTTGTTCCAACTGCGGTGGGAGATCTGTTGTGGGTGGTGGTGTGTTGTGGGTTTCTTGAAGGAGAAGTGGATGCAGCAGTGGTCTCTCCAGTGGAGTTCGGTGGTGTGGCTGAAAGAGACGTGATTGCTGGTGGAGAAAATAGGGTTGCGTGTGTGTCCTGCGGAGTGAGTTGGTGTCGTAACAACCTGTTTGAGGCCGAGGTTGGAGAGGTTGTCAAGCAGGGTGGCGGTGTTGTTGTCGCTTGTGTTCTCAAGGTGGAAGTTTAAGTCTCCGAGGAGTATGTAGTCAGAGGATGCGAGAGCATGCGTGCTGATGATGTCGGTAAGGGAGTCGCTGAACTGCTGTCGTGGGCCGGGGGTCTGTAGACAAGGGTCCCTCGGAGGGTGTTGTTTGGGTCAGTGTGGATTTGGAAGTGCAGGACTTCGGAGATCCTGAGGGTGTTCTTGTGGATGATTGCGATGCCTCCTCCTGGTTTGTTGGAGAGGTCCCTGCGGGTGATCTTGTAGCCGTCTGGGATGGCTATGACGATGTCAGGTGCTGAGGAGGGATTCATCCAGGTCTCGGTCAGGAAGGTGGCATCTGGAGAGGCTGAGTCGAGTAGATTCCATAGCTCTACTGCATGCTTGTGGACGGAACGGGTGTTGAGGAGGATACATCTGAGATGGTGGTGTCCTGCCTTGGTGGGTGGGTCGTTGGCGTGGAGGCTGGTGAAGGTGCTGTTCCGGCAGGAGAAGGGTCTGCGGGTGGTCTGCGGGAAGGCTTGAAGGCAGGTAGGAGAGCAGGTAGGAGAGCGGTCAGTGTTGAGGGTGCAGAGGGTGGAGTCATAGTAAAGACGTATGTGGCGGTGGTGGGGAGGACGGGAGCCAGGGGTGCAGAAGGCAATGCTAACTTGCTTTTAAACATAGAGCACATGCAATTTACCACTGGATAGCAGTGGCAAAGTGTGCAGAGTCATAAAGTCAACAAAAACAGGGTCATTAAAAGAGGAGGAAGAAAGCAAAAAGTCTGGGGATGACCCTGCAGAAAGGGCCATTTCCAACAGCCCTGAAAGGCATCATCACCAGTGAGGCAAGTAGCTAGCTTTTGCTTAACTCAGTTGCAAGAGATCCAGTGTGTAGTGAGACACATGTATGTTCCCTATACTGTTTACAAATAAAAGCATTAATTTCTCTATTCAATAAAAGTAATGGGTGAGGTTTTTTACGTGGTTACTCTAGGACTTCTGGTGGGGGATCAAAATAATCAGTTGCATAAAAACAGTAAAACTCTCCATTACTTTTCCTGCCCAGCTACCAAGATCATTCAGGGTACTTTGTAGGATACCTTTGAACCCCTCAAGGTGTAATCTATCTGTTGTTTGACAACTGTTCCACATGTCTGACATTAGGTGAATTAAAAGAACAGCGATCTGCTTCATAGCAGTGATAATTATTTGCAACACCACATGATGCGCAGCTGGCACAGTGACTCTGGGAAAAAAGGCCCAGCTGAGAACCTTCCATTTTGAGTATACAGCCTCCACAAATTCCAGAAAACGCTCTCCTTCTACAAAAGAATAAGGGAGGTATTCATGCACTAACATTTTAGGCAGCTGTCCATTGTATAAACAAACTCCATTGTCAACCTTGCCTTGGTAGGAGGCTGTTTTTGTGGTGCTACTACTGACACAAGTGACCTATGGGTATCAGCAGGAGATATGCTGGCAGTTCACTTTGACGTGACCATCACTATATCCTGCTGTACCTTTTGGCATGCAGACATTGCTGTAGGTGATGATTGCATATGGGGAAGACTCACAGGTCTACTTTGCATAAGACTGCTTCTGTCATCCTCTTCTTCCTCCTCAACACAATCCTCTACCACTTCAGCCACTGCTTCTCTCTCACCACTAACATCTATGTCTTAAAGTGCTCTTCCAACTTGATTGCATTTTTTTTTCAAATGGCAAAGTTGGTCTCCAGTACGGTAGTGCACACCTGGCTTACCATGACAAACTTTCTTGTGGGAATTGGAGCATATTACAATATTATCCTTATGCTGGCTGACTGTACATAAGTCCCAAACTAAGGAGGAGACCTTTCTTATTGTGCCAAAGCCTGATGAACCGGAGTTAAAACTAGGTGGTCATGCTCTTTGCCTTTCTGTAGGGTGTTCTGTCACTGTCCTAGGGGTAGTGTTGGCTGTCAGTGATGTTGGTGGAACCACATACATCTGAGAAGGTCCAATATATGGGAGCTGTACTTCCTCTGTGCCACTCTCCACACTGATGATCACTGGCTTTTCCTCATCATTACCATCTTCCATACTTACAAAACATTTGGTAACCTTTATTTTTCTCTCAGGCTAGATCAAGGCCCAATCTATGTCTGGAAAATCAGAAGAGCATGGGGAAGATAGGTGATTGAACTTTCTTTGCTGGAGATCGTGAAACTAATGAAGTTAGAACGGGCTGGACAGTATCTTGTTCAGTATGAAGATCAATCTCCTGTTGTGCCCCTACCTCTGAGGGTTGTAGCTTGTATTGCTGACTTACCTGCAACAATTCAGAGTACTGCTTAGACAGTTCATTTCTGACTCACTACTTTCCATTACTGCAGTCACTGCTTTGCTAAGAGACATGGGCTTAGGTTTTGGTGGTGGTGCCATTGATGTACAAGTGATGCACCTCCCAACCTCTTCTTTCCAAAGGAGGGTGCATGCTTCCTGAAAAAGGATGAGTGTTTGATACCAATGGTAACAGCAGGCTTTGTCTTCTCCTCACTGGCCACTTTCTTGGCCAGGACTTCCTTCTTTGAGGCCATTCTCATAGCACTAATGGCAGTTAGCACAAGCAGAATCACTTAACAATGGGGGACTTGGATGTCACTGACAGCAAATTTGCTGATTTCCCCCTGTCTCAGTTCTGTGTGTGATGTCATGTACAGCTGCATTCAACTAAAACAAAAAAAGCAGGAAGTTAGTGAAACATGGGCAATCTGAATGAATCTCACCCTTGTGACACCAATAAAGTCATCATCACCAGAAATGCTTACAAATAGTATACCAAACCATCTATAAACTAAATAGTTTTCTCATGTAATTACGCCAACAAAGAATAGGACAACTATGGCAGGCAGGGGGTGCAGGGAAGCATTGAATTAATGAAATAAATAATTGTGGTGTCTCTCCAGGGCCATGGGACCCCTATAGGAGGCAAGGTGTAGAGGGAAAATCAAATTATTTAATTAAAAAGTTGCTAATGTCACTCCAGGGCCCATGGGATGCCTGTTGGAAGCAGGGAGTAAAGGGACAACAGAATAAATCAATTAAATAATTGCTGATGTCCCACAAGGACAATTCTTTAAATATAAATTAAAACAATTAAGTAATTGTTTGTGTCTTTTCAGGGACCATGAGACCCCTATGGAAGGCCGGGGGTCAAGGAAAAAAACGAATAAAACAATACATAATTGCTGGTGTCCACCCATAGCCCACTGGGACTTTGTGGGCGGCAAAGCAGTGCAGGCAATAATACATTAATAAAAAGAATGTTGTACTACAGTCAGCTACAAGCTTAAATATATTTTTCAGAAAATTTAAAAACCGAATAAAAATGTCACAGTACTCTTCCATAAATGTTCCTTGAAAATGAATTTTAAAAGTGGAATTGAAACATGCTGGCTGCACGAAATGGTGGTAACTAGCTCATCAACCACATGGCAACTAAAGAATAAAGCATGAAAAACATAGTCAATATGGCCGCCAAACACACACATAGACACACACACACAAACTCACTGGTTACATAAAATGGCCACTGCTGCATGGTCACTAAAAAAGGAGGCATGGAGAACAAAGAACACATGGCTGCCTATGGCAAATACACACACAATCTGGCTACAAAAAGTGGTTGCAGCAGCATGGCCAACACACAAGGTATAGAGAATAAAGGACACATGGCTCCGTATGGGGAAAAACAAATACTGGCTACAGAAAATGCCAGCAGGAAAGAAGACATAGAGAACAAAGAACATTAGACTGCTTATGGCAAGCATACACTCTGGCTACACAAAATAGAAACTGCTGTAAGACAAGCAAAGAAGAAGGCATGGTTAACCAAGGACTCTTGGCCTCGTGTGGGAAAAGCACACACTGACTAGACAAAATGACTACTGTTGCATGACCATCAAAGATGGAGGCATGGTGCAAAAAAGCAAAACCCCTCCCAAAAAATGTGGTGTTGCAGGGGAAGGATTGCAGACAGACATATTTACTCACTGTCACTGGGCCCAGACACATGCAGCTGTCTTTTATTCATCGCCACTAAAGCAGCAATGTTAAAAGCAAAAACTAAATAAAGTTAAAAAATTCCCCAACCACAATTTCAAGCATGTCACACACATATTCTGTCAGAACACCTTTCAGAGGGCCACTGGGCATGCAGGGGCTACTGGGCCCAACAGTGGCGGTTGTGGCCTTTTAGTCCTGATGTGTTGGGTCTAACCTACTATTGATTCTGAACAACTGGGCTAAGTACTCCTTTGTGCACTTGATTCTCAGTAGTAGCTCTGGATAAACAGTCAAAGCTCCTCAGGGAGTGGGGAAGGGTAGGTACAGGTAAGTGAACATGACTTATAACTCAAAGTGTACACAGTACAAACAATAAATCAATGTTGAACCTAATACTTACTTTCATTAGAAAAAGCAGTATTATATTGTAACTCTACACTACTCTTTCTGATAACATGGTCCGGATTATACCCCATTCACTGGTGGCCACATCCAGGGAATGTCTGTTAGTAGGCTGTAATCAAGAGTACCCCTTTGACTTTCAGGAATTAGTCAAATGTGTCAATTGTGCAACAGCACCTCCAGCAGTGAAATCCCCAGGGCCCCACAGGCCTGGGTCAAGTCTTACCTGGTCATGCAGGATGGAAGAGTGTAGCATTGTTGTGGGGCCTCTCACAAGTTCTGATCCTGCTTGGAGACGTTGGGCTCCTCATGGTACACACAGCTGAATATGGTAGGTACAGATCCACTCCCTGAGCAGCAGGGCAGCCTCTCCCCAGCTGTTGGAGCAGCTTCCGACCTCGTGAGACGCAATAAGTCACTTTCTTTCCAGTGGGGAAAGGTGGGAAAAATGTGATCTTTTGAATCCTGACTGCTGCCCAGCAAGGGTGTGTAGTCTTCCTTGAATTCATCCTAGCCCCAGAGGGTCAGTCAGGGCAGAACCCACAGTGCCACTTGACCCACTGTTCATAGCCTCACTCCAGTCCCAAGTGACAGCCTGAATTATTTGGTAATTTGGTCCCAGCAGCTTCTCCTGGTGCACAGGGGTTGCCTGGTACCTCTGGGTGCAAGGTAGACTCCTGCAGTGAAGTTTTCCACATCACAGTGACCCCTTCTGGCATACACCAGGTATGTTATTTATCAGGTGCGATAAATAGCACCTACTATGAGCTAGTGGGAAACAACATGCGGATTTTGGGATTGAACTCACCAAAATTCACACGATCTGGTAAATGCTGTATGCTTTTGCAACACTAAGGGGGTCATTCTGACATTGGCGGTCCATGACCGCCATGGCGGAGTGCGGCGGAAGCACCGCCAACAGCTGGCGGTGCTTCCTGGGCGATTCTCCGCGGTCGGAAAAGGGGAGCCGGCGGTTTCCCGCCGGTTTCCCGCTGGCCCAGGGAACGCGCCATGGCGGCGCTGCAAGCAGCACCGCCATGGGGATTCCGACTGCCTTCCCGCCAGCCTGTTTCTGGCGGTGTCCACCGCCAGAACCAGGATGGCGGGAACTGGTGCCGTGGGGCCCCTGGGGGCCCCTGCACTGCCTATGCCACTGGCATGGGCAGTGCAGGTGCCCCCTAACAGGGCCCCACAAAGATTTTCACTGTCTGCTTAGCAGACAGTGAAAATCGCGACGGGTGCCACTGCACCCGTCGCACCCCTTCAACTCCGCCGGCTCCATTCCGAGCCGGCTTCATTGTTGAAGGGGCTGTCCCGCTGGGCCGGCCGGTGGTCTCCTGCGGTCTTTCGGCGGGAACCGCTTGGCGGGCGGCGACCGCCGTCCGCCGCGGTCAGAATGACCGCCTACATTTTGACAGCTTCCATCTGGCAAAATGTAACAAAGTTATTTATTGCATCCGATAATTATTCCAACCAACTCATAATTCCAGCACGTGCGTGAACAGTGGTTTACACATGGATCAGAATATAACGGCCACATCGTAATCAGGCCCAAAGAGGCAATTACTGCTTTGCGTGTGTCCGAGCTCTTCTGTCTGCTGTCTGCATCCTGTATATAGAGATATTTTTAGAAATAATGCCTGCTGTGAAGACAGGAAAAGAAACGCCTAGACCCCTTCTACAATAATGCAGAACAGAGGACAAGAGATGTGGCCTAAGGGCCATATCTGCCGACGCTGGCTCAACATCGTGTAATTCTGGACACATCATTTAATCTTCCTGTGGCTAAACAATAAATCATAATAATCTAGCCTTGAGTAGTATAAACTGGTGCTCACGTGAAGTGCTCTAATTGCCTTGGGCTAATTACACTCTATATAAAACTGCAAAAACTAAAACAATATGCCCCCTGGCATTTGTCGATATAGGGACGTGTGCACAACGGTTAGTTATTTAAACTCTTTCGCGCACCAGCAACAAGATTGACCTCAGAGATCGTAAAATGTGTTGCTATTATTTTAGGCTTATCAGCAAAGGCGCTGACACTTTTTGACTCTACTGTCACCTGTTCATGGTATACTTAAACTACGGCATCATAAGTGTCAAAACAACACGTTCCCCACAACTGCTACAGTTTGTGCAAAATAGATATAATTAATCCAAGTAATAGAAAATAGGTTAAATAGTTAGCAAAAGTAGACGAAACTTTCCTACTGCGCTGCAAACTGTTGAACCGTTGAATTCTTCTGGATTGCTTGTTGTCTATTTCATTTTTGTGCTCGCAGAGCAGCCTAATGACAGATTGCTGACATATCGTAAACATGCTTCTTGTTAGAAATATTTCAGCAAGCTGTCATTAAAATCATGTTCTGTTGGCAGGGAAAGAAACCAAGAAAACTAAAAAGGTATATATTCAAAATGCAGAGAAAATGAATGTTGAAACCAACTCGAATTACAATGGAATGTCAACACTGAAGCGGCTTGGCTCCAACAATACCCAAACACAAATAGTTGATAGACTGTTCAAAATTCCTATGCAGTTATGTTTCAAAAGCGCAAATCTTTTTCAATGATGTATATGTATTTTTAAAGTAGTCTTATACATTATTCTGATAAACTGGCAATCAATTTCTTCCCATGCTTAATCACTCATGCATATGAAAACAGAAAATCCAATTTGATGTTTTGGGGATAAAATTATATGTTGTATGAAAAGTCATCGCTTCACTCACCGATGTTTTAATGACAGTTTTCAGTTAGTTCTTCCACTGGCTCAGATCAGTATAGTCATAGAGTAGGATGGTGAAATTAGAACGAAACATTAAAAATCACTTAAGTTTTTAAAACGTCAGATGGTTTCAAATTAATATGCCTAACCTAGTTATTTTAGCTACAGTACTTGCTGATATGTACTTTGTCACAAACTAGTAAAATACGAGTAGAAAAAATAAAATCAGAAAGCTAATGTACAGCTAGCAGTAAGATCACAATCACACATAAATTCCACTCAATGTCTCAGTAAATTAATCCCTTGCTCAACCTTTGGTAGCTGGCAATGAGCAGGCAAGCTTGATTTAGGAGTCGTGCATAACGCATTTAAGAACACCAATACATCAAATAAATAAGATATAACACACAATGAACAAAATGACACCAAAAGAACAAAAACCCAATGTAGGGAACCAGAGATATGATTTTTTAAAGATTAAAGGTAAAACTAGCATTTAGAAGCAAATTACGCTCAAAGAGCTAATAAATGTTGGCTGGACTGGGAAAAAGTCAACAGTTCTGGCTGCTTGCAATGTAGCACTTTTACACTTACTTCCAGTAGTGTATCTTTATGCATGAAAGTGGTCCACATCACTAAGCCAAAGTTCCAGAATCTCGGAGTTGCTTCTTTGGACTTTGGGGCTACAATTGTCACAATGCACCTGGCCAAATCTTTAAAAGGCCACTAAATTTCGTCCAGCTGGGCTCTACCGGCAGAAGTTGATGCAGAGGACTCCTGGATGCTCCTTTATATCTGTCAATTTCAAGAAGAGCACTCCTGAATCCAGAAGTCCTCTTTTGTGCAGCCCAGAGTGTGCAGCAGGTGCAGTCCTTGTGAGTGCAGTCCTTCTTGGTGTAGGCCAGAGGCTCAGCAGGGCAGTCCCTCTTCTTGTATACAGGCAGGGACCTTTGGTCAATCAACAACATCAATCCAAGGGTCGAGAAGCCCTGAGATGGTCCTTGGGATGTAGGGACGACGTTTCCCAGAATGCACCTGGACAATTCCTTCAAAGGCCAATGGAGGTTGTCCAGCTGGGGTCTTCTTGATGGAGATGGTGCAGATAAAGCTCTGTTAACCTGTTGCTGTCAGGGAGTCCACTCCTTTACTTATTGAAGCCAGACAAAGGGGGTCATTACAACCCTCGCGGACGGTGTTAAAGCTGCGGTAATACCGCAAACAGGCCGGCGGACAAAAAAAGGGGATTATGACCGTGGCAGAAACCGCCAACAGACAGCCACTTTAACACTCCGACTGCCACGGTGGTACAGACAAGCAGCGCGGCGGTCACCGCCAACAGACAGGCGGAAGACAAAGTACCGCCCACAGTATCACAACCTACCAATCCGCCACCTTTTCCGGGGCGGATTCTTCGTGGATAAAAACACGGCGGAAACAGACATTTCAATGGGAAAACGCTCACCTCCACACACTCCACGAGGAAGGAGGGCACCATGGAGCCCGAACTACAAATCCTCCCTGCGCTTGTCTTCCTGCTCATCTACGATCACCAGCAACGTAGGCGCCGAAGACAACGGTGAGTACTGCACCTACGACATAGGGGAGGGGGAGGCAAAAGTCAGGGGGACACACACGCAACACCCCCACCCCCACCCCGACCCTCGCACACTACAACACACACACCAATGCAGTTCCAAACAGCACAGTAACAACCCCAACCCCCCGGATAAATGCTAAGACAAAACAAAATCAGTTCAAACATTGTAATGTATCAAAATACAGTAACCAAATATATACAGATAGATATACATTTTCCAAATATATACATCACGATTAGTAGTGCAGGTATGCACATTTCAATGTCCGTGGACCACTGGGCCCAAAATGCATGAGCGAGGCCCACACTAGATACCTGTCCACAAACGGAGAGAACACTGCAGGGGCATCAGATAGAAATACAACAGGCACCTCAGGGGGAAGGGAAGGGGGGGCACCTCAGCCGGATGACAGCACTACGCCAGATCCACGACGGGGCTCCATGCCCATTGATGTATCCTGGGGAGTGCAAAGCCACAGTCTCTCAAGTCTCTACAGTGGGTGGGTTTCCCACTGTTACATCCTGGGGAGTGCAAAGCCACAGTCTCTCAAGTTTCCACAGTGGGTGGTTTGCCCACTGTACCATCCTGGGGAGTGCAAAGCCACAGTCTTTCAAGTCTCTACAGTGGGTGGTTTGTCCACTGTTACATCCTGGGGAGTGCAAAGCCACAGTCTCTCAAGTTTCCACAGTGGGTGGTTTGCCCACTGTACCATCCTGGGGAGTGCAAACCACAGTCTCTCAAGTCTCTACAGTGGGTGGTTTGCCCACTGTTACATCCTGGGGAGTGCAAAGCCACAGTCTCTCAAGTTTCCACAGTGGGTGGGTTGCCCACTGTACCATCCTGGGGAGTGCAAAGCCACAGTCTCTCAAGTTTCCACAGTGGGTGGTTTGCCCACTGTTACATCCTGGGGAGTGCAAAGCCACAGTCTCTCAAGTCTATACAGTGGGTGGGTTGCCCACTGTACCATCCTGGGGAGTGCAAAGCCACAGTCTCTCAAGTCGATAACAGTCTCCACTTGTTCTGGAGGGGGACTGGTGCCCAGAATGCTTCATCCTGTGAAGGACAGACAGAGTGGATGTAGGTCTTCACTGGTTCTGGAGGGGGACTGGTGCCCAGAGTGCATCACGCTCCCCGTGACGGTCCCTGTTCCGTCACTGTCCCAGCTGCACATGGGCTAACGATGCTTGATTTGGCGGTGATTTGCCCTGTTCAGCAGTTGTCACCATGGTGGTGCTTTGCCCTGTTCAGCGGTGCTTGCCTTTGCTGTCTCTGACCTGTACAGCGGTGCTTTGCCATGGCGTCTTTGCCCTGTTCAACGGTCTTCACCATGGCGGTGCTTTGCCCTGTTCAGCGGGCTTCACCGTGGCAGTGCTTGCCTTTGCTGTCTCTGACCTGTACAGCGGTGCTTTGCCATGGCGTTCTTTGCCCTGTTCAGTGGTCTTCACCATGGCGGTGCTTTGTCCTGTTCAGCGGTCTACACCATGGCGGTGCTTTGCCCTGTTCAGCGGTCTTCACCATGGCGGTGCTTTGCCCTGTTCAGCGGTCTTCACCATGGCGGTGCTTTGCTCTGTTCAGCGGTGCTTGCCTTTGCTGTCTCTGACCTGTACAGTGGTGTGTGGCATTACGGTCCCTCAGTGCCCAGTGGGGCTGTGGCTGCCGGGGCCCTCCAGGTCACTGACACTGGCGGTGGTCTCCTGACCTGTGACGATACTGGCACCCTCCAGGGCACTGACTCCGGCGGTGGTCTCCTGACCACCGACGATAGTGGTGCCCTCCAGGGCACTGACTCCGGCGGTGGTCTCCTGACCTGTGACGATACTGGTGCTCTCCAGGGCACTGACTCCGGTGGTGGTCTCCTGAAGTGTGACGATACTGCTGGCGGTGGCGTCCCGGCCGGCGGGGAGGATGGCGGCCTTCTCCGCCATGCTGCTCTTCCCAGACTTTGGAGACTTTTTCTGGCCCTTCAACACCTTGGGAGGAGTCACAGCAGACTCAGCACTCCCCCCGGGACCCTTGTGAGCTGTTTTTCTGCCAGGAGTCTTCAGCCTCTACCGTCGGCCACTTTCCAACTTAAGGTGTTTTACAGGGGGTGGACTGGCAGTGCTTTGGCTCCGTGTCACACTGGCTGCCCTGGTGGCCGGTGCACTCCACTCACCTTTAACACGCACCACTGATACCGGACTTATTTTGGCTGAGGTGCTACTACGGGACCTATGAATTGGAGGGGTGAGGGTGGTGGGAAAGAGGTCAACGACGCTGAGGAAGAGTTTCTGACGAACACTGGGATGGGTAGGTGGAGGGGGTCTGGGAGTGGGGGAGGAGGAGGTGGTTGTAGGAGGTGTTACTTTAGGTGATTTGGGTGCAGGTGCAGGTACTGGAGGCTGTCGTGAGGTGGATGGATGTTGGGTGTGTGGGTGCCCGCATTTGTGTACTTTGGGAGGGGGCGTCACAGACACACTGGGAGTGGACACAGGGGACGTGTAAATGGTAGTGGGGGCGGTGAGTGCAGGTGAGCGGGGTGTGGTGCTGGGTGTTCTGGTGTGAGTCCTAGTGCCTGTAGATGTAGTGCATGCAGGTGAGAGTGTAGACGACACAAGGAGGGAGGAGGGAGACGACGAGGAGGGGGACACAGTGGAGGCAGTGAATGTTGCTGTGTCTGTATGTGGGTGATGCTTGTGTGAGTGAATGTGGGATGTGTGGTGCTTATGTTTGCCTGAGCTACTTTTGTGTGTTGGGGTGTGTGCAGGCTGGTCTGATGGTGTGCTTGCGATAGGCTGGGGTACAGGGGATTGGGTCTGGGTGGAGGAAGTTGGAGGGGGGAGGCTAGACACAGGGACAATGGCTGCCATCAGTGCTGATGCCAGAGATTGCAGGGTTCGATGAAGGGCAGCCTGACCATAATGAATGTGCTCCAGGAATGCATTACCATGTTGCAACTCCCTTTCTACACCCTGGATGGCATTCACAATGGTAGACTGCCAAACAGTGAGTGACCTGAGGAGGTCAATGGCCTCCTCACTGAGGGCAGCAGGGGTGACTGGGGCAGGGGCTGAGGTGCCTGTGGCTAAGGTGATGCCCACCCTCCTGGGTGAGCGGGCACAGAGCGAAGGCTGAGGGGCTGCTGGGAGGGCGGTGCTGGTAGGGGGGGTGCCAGCTGTACCTGTAGAAGTGGGGGGCACAGATGGTGCCGCCACCACAAGGGAGCTCCCATCGGCGGACGAGTCCGTGTCGCTGTTTGGTGATCCGGTGACCGACGTGAAGCTCCCCTCGCCCTCCGTCCCACTGGTGTATTCAGAGTCTGTGGTGTGGCCCTCCATGGCCATGTGGGATGCAGCTCCCTCGTGCTCCTGTGCCACTGTACCTCCGCCTGATGATGCTGATGCACAAAAAACAGGGAGAGCACAAAAAGGGGTGGGGGCGACAGAAGAAAGACAGGTTGAGTGCATGGCTTACCGCTACCGTTGGAGGACAATACAGACACAGCAGCCCCCTGCACTATGCCGTGCTCTTGGCCTCTACAGATGCAATTCCTGGGATATGGCCTACATGGCTATGGTGGACATCCGCACACATAGATGACACAGGGGCATGTATACCTGTACTTGGCACTCTACAGACGTGGGGTGGAGTGCCCCATGGCATGCATTGCGGAGGGGCCTAGCCTACCTAACTCGCTGTGGCCTAGGGAAACCCACAGCCCTCCTCCCCTACCCAGACCCCTCCACTGTGCGCAAAGTCCGCAGAATGATGTTGTACTCACCCCCTTGTGTCTGCTGTGATGCCCTCAAGCGCCCATCCAACTCAGGGTAGGCCACCTCCAGGATCCGGAACATCAGGGGGGTCATGGTGCGACGGGCACCCCTCCCACGTTGGGAGACCATCCCCAGCTGAGCCTCCGCCGTCTTCTTGCTCCAGCGGCGAATGTCCTCCCATCGTTTACGGCAGTGGGTGCCCAGTCTCTGGTGGACCCCCAGGGTCCGGACGTCCTTGGCGATGGCATGCCAAATGTCCTTCTTCTGGTGGGCGCTGACCTACATGACATGTACAGGGGAAGAAGAGAAGTTATTAACAAGTGCACCGTCTAAGTGAGTGGCCCCCATCCCTACCCTTGCCATGTGGCACATGCATTCACAGTCCATCATGGTCGCTTAACTCTGCCCCATTGCTACTGACATCCAGCCTTCTCCACCTAGCATAGCCCATACAACGTGCTCCCACCTGTTGGTCTGGAGGACCGTAGAGTAGCGTGTACTGGGGGAGGACCCCGTCGACTAGCTTCTCCAACTCCTGAGCAGTGAAGGCAGGGGCCCTTTCCCCAGACGCAGCAGCCATTGTCACTTCCAGACCGAGGTCACAGCAGCACTTGCAGTGTAGGTCCTCTCCTGTCGAAGATCAGGTATCTAGTGATTGAACAGATAGAAAATGGCGGTGACATCCACGGCGGTGCGTATCATCACCGCCGGCGCACTTCCTCATTGGCTCCTGGGACCCGTATGGTTCCATGTTAACCAATGCAGCATTGCGCCGTGGTCTACGACCGCCTACCACGACGGTGTACAACGCCAGCGCAGATACCTCACACCCCATTGTCCCACTTTAGAGGTCAGGCAGCCGCCATTTCAGGGGCCCACATGGCTTCATTTACTACTGCGTCACACATACCTAGGCCCACACTCAACACACATACAGGATGAGTTTTGTATTTGGTGTTGTGTTCTGTGTAGCTGTGGGTACATACCTGGGATTTTGTTGACTCTGTGGTCGCTGTTGTCCTTCATAGGCACCGTCAGTTGGGACTTTTGAGGAGATGGCAGAATCCTCCGGTGTACCGACCGCTGGTGGACCTGTTAACAATGGAGGAGCGACATTTGATCATCACCTACAGGTTTGACCGTGCCACAATCCAGGAACTGTGTGCCCAGTTGGAGCCAGACCTGATCTCACCAATTTGCCATCCCACAGGAATACCCCCTGAAGTGCAGGTGCTATCAGTGCTCCATTTCCTTGCAAGTGGATCATTTCAAACAACAGTGGCCATGGCATCAGGGATGTCCCAGCCTATGTTTTCCAACGTGTTGTTCAGAGTGTTGTCTGCCCTGCTGAAACACGTAAGGAGCTACATCGTTTTCCCTCAGGTGGAGGATTTGGCTACAGTGAAGGGTGACTTCTATGCCCTAGGTCATATCCCCAACATCATAGGTGCTATTGATGACACCCATGTAGCTCTGGTCCCCCCACGCAGGAGTGAACAGGTGTACAGGAACCGGAAGAGTTATCATTCGATGAATGTACAGATGGTATGTTTGGCAGACCAGTACATCTCCCAGGTGAATGCTATGTTCCCTGGCTCAGTGCAAGACGCCTACATCCTGCGGAATAGCAGCATCCCGTATGTGATGGGTCAACTCTAGAGGCACCGGGTGTGGCTATTAGGGAACACTGGTTACCCCAACCTGTTCTGGCTATTGACCCCAGTGAGGAATCCCAGGACTAGGGCAGAGGAATGCTACAATGAGGCCCATGGGCGGACTAGGAGGGTGATCGAACGCACCTTCGGCCTCCTGAAGGCCAGATTCAGGTGCCTCCATATGACAGGTGGTTCCCTATTCTACTCACCAAGGAAGGTGTGCCAGATCATCATCGCCTGCTCCATGCTTCACAATCTTGCTTTGCGACACCAGGTGCCATTTCTGCAGGAGGATGGTCCAGATGACGGTGTGTGGCAGCTGTGGAGCCTGTGGAGCCTGTGGACAGTGATGAGGATGAAGCTGAGGAAGAAGACATAGACAACAGGGAGTTAGTCATACAGCAATATAATATTTCCCGTGACACACAGGTGAGAATTTTTTTTTTACTATCACATTCACTTTCACACTTCTACCTCTATCCTGTCTGTCAATTAGTAGCAGTATATGGTAACTGAGTTGTACATTTCCATTACGGTTTCACAGGTGTGGTTACCAACGTGTGTCATCTGCTTGCATCCTTCATGGGCTTGTGATGTGTGACATAGGTATGTTGACATTACATTTTCGAACGGAATTTGCCATTGTCATAGTTAATACACATTTTCAAAATCACAGACTGACTCAAGATTGTTTTGTGGTTCAAGGGTGTTTATTGACGTGCTCAATATTGGAGGGGGGTTGTAAAATGGTGATGGGTGATGGTGGAGCAATGTCCATGGTAGAGTCCAGTCTATTAGTCACACAGGTGCATTGCTCATATGGGCATAGGAAGTGGAGCTGGGCCAGTTCCAATATGGACAGGGTAACAAAGTGGGACAGTGGGAGGACAATCAGTGTAGTCTCATTTCCTGGCAGGGGTCTTGCCATCTTGCTCTGTCCTGTTCCTGGATCTCAGGGACCGCTTGCGGGGTGGTTGTCCGTCTGCAGGGGGTGGGGTGCTGGTGTGGTGGTCCTGTGGCGGGGCATCCTGTCCACTAGTGCCGCGGAGGTGGTGGGCAGTTCATCGTCCATGCTAGTGTCAGGGGCCCCTTAGAGTGCCACGGTGTCCCTCATGGTCTTTTGTATGTCCTTCAGCACCCCTACGATGGTGCCCAGGGCGGAGTTGATGGTTCTAAGCTCCTCCCTGACCCCCAAATACTGTTCGTCCTGCATACCCTGGGTCTCCTGAAACTTGGCCAGGACCGTTGCCATAGTCTCCTGGGAGTGGTGGTATGCTCCCATGATGGAGGACTCATTGCAAGATATGATGAGCTGGCGTGTGATCTGATATATTACTTGACTGGATGTTGACATAGTGTTCCATGCAAGAGTTACCCATTCACAGGCAAAGAGTCATATCTTGGGAGTCTTGTGCTGCACAATAGGCAGCAGCGTGACAACAAGGTGATTACTAGCCACATGTAGGCCCACATGTGACTTGGAAGTTCTCCAGTGTAAGTATATTGGCACTGGGTCACACCCTCATTCTCACAACACAGTGATGCATCAGTTTCCCACACAAATTGTGCATCCCTGTATTGTAATGTACATGTAGGACTGTATGGGTAACTGTCCTCCGGCGTCTAGCCCCATGAGTTATACTCTATTTGCGTGACACTTATCTGGTATGCAATAGACGTGCATGCAGGTCAAGGCCAGACGTGTGCTGGCATCAATGGGGTGTTTTGTGAATTGTGTTGGCAGATCAGGTGTTGATGGTTGTCCACAACTGGACATAGGAATATAGATGTGAATGACCTATGGATACTTTATTCCTAGGCGGCAGCCCTCCTCACATGTTTTCTACTCACTAAATCCATGTACAAATGGACATGCCTTCATGGTTATCTTTGACAGTTGTGGTGATGTATTGCATGGCCTTCCCCCCTGAGGCACAGGGGTAGGGGAACAACCTACAGGTAGGTAGATGTGATGGTCACAGTGTAGATGACAGTACAATACAGATGTTACCATTGGTAGTTTTTCATGTTGATGTTTGCATATGTGTGCTACATTGCATTGCACTGATGAGCCTGGCAGAGTTCCATTTCCTCTTGTGACTGTGCGGGTGTGTTTGCCTTCCTACACACATATGTCCTTCCGCTCAATGCAGTTGTCTTAGCACTATGATACCTGCGATGTTGCATGGTGGCATTGCAGCTATTGTGACACAGGGATAAACCCAGGGATGGGCAGCATGGGTATGAGATTACTGCTGTGTACATCATTATGTATGTGACAGTGTCTGATGGTTATTGAGTCTATGGGCATGAGCAGTTGACAGGAGTTACACTTGGATAGGGATTGAAGGGGATTTATTTAGAGTGTGTTTGTTCCATGGGCACCTAACTGCCATTTCCTAATTGACCAACGCACACAGCCCAGGTAGTTGTGGCAACTGTGGCAATGGTGAATGCCGCTTCAGCCAATGGCCTGAGACTGGGCATTGTCCTCCAGTTTACATTCTGAAAATACCAGCTGTCCTGTGACACCAGACCAGTGTTACATTCTACCCTGCCCTCAGCATTTCCACCAGCCTAGGCATGGCAGTGTACCCCCATGCAAAGGTTGTTGGTGTTGTGCTGTGCCCCTGGATGCACCTGCACAGCCCATTAACCTGGCATGGACACTGCAGGGAGTCCCGTGCTGTGACCCTTTGCCCTTTCCACTGCCTGAATTTCAGGGCTGACATGCATTATGTAGTAGGTATGTGCCTCCCCTTATTGCACTTGACATTTAGACATTTTGGTCTCCCATGCAACGTATCCTGCATATGTGTTGTTTCCTGGTAGTCTGTGCTGTCCTGCCCTACGATACCAGTGATGATTTCCTCCGGGATGACAGCTGCAGCCATCTCCTCCATCTCGTCCTAATCCTCTTGCAGTGCTGGACTCCCACGTCTGATCTGCAGTGTTGCCTTCCTGTCCCTTGCCACTTTTTCCTTTGTCCTTCGATTGCAGTCATGCCAGTGTTTATTACACTCAGTGACAGTTCTCCTGACCTCTGCCACACTGTTAATCTTGTCCACAATTGTTGCCAAATTGTCTCTCTCCTCCCAATTGGCAATTTAGAGGGTCTTTTCTGTGTCCTCCTGGCTAATTCCTGGTTGTCTGGGGTCTCCCTGGGGTCTCTCCTGGCTTCTGGGATCCATTTTGGGGCTCCTTAGTACTGTTTGCTCCATTAGCGTCGCTTTTTGACGCTATTGTGGGGAACAATGGCGCATATCCGTTTTGCGACATGTTTCCATGTTGTAAACCGGATTAGAGTCATTTTTCCTGCGTTAACGTCATTTTGCCTTACGACAAGGATCAATGGTTAGAGTCAGGAAAAATTACTCTAACCTATTCATAGCGCCACCCAGCGTCAAAGTATAAATTTGACGCACGGGTGGCGTTCAGAAATGGCCCTTGCCAGCGCTAAACTTTTTGACGCAAAACTGCATTAGCGCAGTTTTGCCCCAAAAAGTATTCATCTGGCCCTAGGAGACTTGAAGTTACTTCAAAGAATAGGCCTCTTAAAGCTGCCAATTTACCATTCAAATCCACTTCAAAATCCTGGGTACAAGAGAACATCTCCATTTCATCAGGGCTCCTCTCAGGTGAAAAGTAGCAGTTAGGGTCCTCTACTGATTTGTTTGCAGATCCTGTAGGTTTTTCTAAGGATGATGCGTGCGGATGCCACATTTATACCTGGCATCTGCTAGTTGGTGGGGCTGACACCTGCAGTTCTTGTTTGCCCAACCGCAATCAATTTCACACTGTCCCTTCACTCTCAAAATCCAAGGCAGGGAAATAATCCCCTTGTGGAGAACCTGTGTGCCCACCCAGAGATATGACCAGAGTAAGCTTTCTTCTTACTGGGTTTGTTGCCAACTTCACTATAAAGGCAAAGGCTGGGTCTTGGCTGGGCCTTTCCAAGTGTCAGCTAAGTTTTTCATGTGATAGGGCACTTCCCTTTGAAGTTAACAAAGTTCCTGGGTCCACCCTAACTGAAAAACACCCATGCCATTGTCTCTGCTCTAGAAGTCATTTTCACACCTCAGGCAGACTAGATAGTGGGTGTAGATGCTACTGCAAATTATCCCACAGCCTCCAGCAGCAGGAAGTGTAAAAGTAGAGTATTTTTGTAAAATTCACATCTTGCACATATTTAATAATCACCCAACTTCAACATTAGACTGAATTTTTATTAAATATAAAAATAATATAATAATGGAATCTGTAGCTGGTACAGGGCAAAGGATATAGACAAAAGTATAAAATATAATATGACTTTTGCATTTTAAAAGTATATTTCATCATCATATTCTGTGGCCCTATAGGAAAATTTATTTTGCCAATCAGATTTTGTTTCAGAGGCCAGAGCATGTGTCTTGGGGCCTGAGTAGCAATGTCCAAGTGCACTGAGTCAAAATCCCAGCAACACAAGTGTGGCAAGGGAAGGTTTGAAGTCCTCTAGGGCGGGGCAGAAGGGCATGCCCAAAAGCCCGTTAATAATATTTCTACAGCATCTAGGAAGAGAAAGCAGTGGTTGTAAGGGGTTGCCAAAATTCCCCCTACCTGCCTATACTGGTGGGTGTGGTTCTCAGGAGTACACTCATCCATATTTTACTAATATTGGTCTTCTGGGAAACAACTTATTATCATTTATATTTGCCACTAGAGAGAGATATTTTACAATGCTTGCTGTAGGTGCCCTGGTGCAGCAGGCATCTAGCATCTTGGTAAAAACCAACTCACAACCATGCTCCTTGAAGATATGCCCCTTTGAAGTGTTACACTAAACAACTACCTGCATGATTGTGCACTACATCCTGTAGTCAGACAGAAGTCCAAGAGTGGGTTTGCCACTTACAGAAAACAAAAATTGGTTCCCTGCGACCCTGGACTTGGGAGTGCATAGTGCACCAAAAAGCATTGTCCATCCTCCGCGCTACTCTAAGAAAGGTAAGCCGCAGGCAAAAGGATAAAACAAACAGTCCACTTATCCACCTTGTGCTGAAATAGATGTATCAGGTATGTGGGAAGACTGCAGGTCCACACAAATCATAGAGACTGCTATGGTCCTTATCAATACTTAGTGAGTACCCACACTGGTGCAAGAGTACCTGCTCCAATAAACAAGCATCCATATTTGTGGAGTGTTGGCTAGAGGAAAAATTGAAACAGTCCAAATAAAAGTGAAACCTATACATTGCATTCACATTAAAGGAGGATGTCAAAGGGCAGCCAGTATTTTAAAACAAATAATCCTGGAAGTGATATTCAGGAACTGATTGATTAGTTCATTTGCTAAAAGCTGAAGTCGTCATAGATTGAAATACTGAGTTTGTCTAATGTTTTAGGAGTATGTGTTGTAATATCACATTCTGCCCCCTCAGCATTACATTTTGGCTGTACTACTTACTATGTTCCTAAATTCTGCACACAAATATTTGAAGAAAAAAGCTATCAAACAAGGGTAACAGTTTACTCATCTGATTTGACTTACATCTAAGTCACCACTTAGGATATCTTCCTGGATTTATTTTGTCACAAATTTCATCAATTAATAGATTGAAAATAATCTGCAATTGCATTACCCATAAAAATATCTTTCTCCAAAATAACCATGTGGGACAATAGGGAAAATATTTCATTCTGATGGAAGCATATTTCTGTTTTCTGCAAATGTTGACATACCCTCTCCATTGCAGGGGATGTGCTGGCCTAGACACTGTAAACATTTGAAAGTGATTTAAACATTGAGGAATTACGTTTACCCAGCTATTGCCTCATAAAGTGATCATTCTTTCCTTCCTAGCTGACACTCTCAAGGATTCCATTCAGTGTTCTTAGTTTGGTTTCTATGCCATCATCTACATTACATAAAAAGTCCATAAGTCAAACAACTCGTAACATTTTTCAACAAAAAATTCAGAATTCACATGTATTTATCATAGAAAGTCATGTGACGGATACTTGCAAATTAGGCTTAAAGCTTTAAAGAGTTATTGAGTAGATCCTCCACTCAATTTCCCATTGAATTTAGACAGATGCAAATGATGATACTCCATAACATTGTTTTCCTTTTTACCCGGGAGACACACCTTATGATATCCCTTGCCTGTCCTTAAGCATGTAAGTTAGACACCCCAATCTGCCCATAAAATCTGAACAACTGATCTTTTTTGGCAGTGGTAGATTTCAGAGTTGGAATAATGTCCGAGGTATAGTGTCAGATATGAGAGTGGGCGTGGAAGCGGAAATCACCATAATACCACAGAGCATTGTTCACAATGCTTTAATCACATCCAGCCAGAGCAGCACCAGGAACCAAATGCTGCTCTGGTCCAATCACAATATTTCATGGCAGAATATGAGTGTGAGGTAAGTATCTTTAAAATGTTTTGTAGAAGAAAGTGTGTATGCTGTCTGTTATTGGCTCTTTAAGCCGTACCATAATGATCTTAACTTAATAAAAAAAAGATACAACACTGCACACACAGCAACATGGTCAGTGTGGGTCATACATTTGATATACTCAAATCCAGATTTAGGTGTTTACACAAGAGTGGTAGTGTACTGCACTATGCTTCTAAGACTTCATGTAAAATTATTGCCTGTTGTGAAATGCTGCACAACATTATGACAGTTAATGCTCCCTCCTTGGTACATGATGATGATGAGTTGGGTGATGAGAAACACTGCCTTCGGTCACCACCTCTGGACAGGATCCAGCACTGTATGGAGGAAGGGCTTACAGAAATGAAATCACAAACAAACTTTTTGCAGTAAGTAATGTGAATGGTAGGTGGCAAAAAGAACAACACAATTACGCAGTTATAACTGACTGGTTCCTATTTATTCACAGATGTACCACCACTAACACAAAATAACATTAGACACCTCTATCTCTCCCCCCCTCCCGCCACCCCCCTCTACTACCTATCTCCCTATCCTCTCACTCTACCTCTCTCCCTCACCCATCTCTACAACCCCCCCTCCCCTATCTTCACAACCCTACTCCTATCTCTCTCCCTAATCTCCAAACCTCCTAACACTCACCCTCCTCCACCCTAAACCCCCTCCCCCAGCTCCTCTCACTCTACCTGTCCCCCCCTCCCTCGCGCTTTCCCGCCGCGACCTCCTGCACGCCCCCGCCCCCCAGCTCCCATTCGCCCCCAGCTGACCCCTCCCCCCCCCTCCTACCTCTTATGGCGGCCGCTGCGCGACAGTGGTAGCGACCCTTGACCCAAGGGTAGGTCGCTCCCCCTGCCGCTGCAGCTCCTCCAAGTTCCCGAGTTCCTGTGTTCCTGAGACCCACCTAACTGTAAGTACCCCCCTCCTCCCAGCCCCTCGCCCTGCCCCGCGCCACTCACCTTCTCTCCTGCTCCTGCTTCTTTTCCTCCTCTCTGTCTCTTCCTCCTCGCTCCCCCTCTGCAATCTTCTTCTGTGTTCTTCTGTTCTTCTCTTCTGTTCTTCTGTTCTTCCCTTCTGTTCTTCTGTGTTCTTCCGGTCTTCTGTGTTCTTCTTCTCTGTTCTTCTCGGTGCTTCTGTGTTCTTCTTCTCGGTTCTTCTGTGTTCTTCTGTGTTCTTCTGTGTTCTTCTCTGTTCTTCTCCTCTTCTGTCTTCTGTTCTTCTGTCTTCTGCTCTTCCGGTCTTCTGTTCTTCTGTCTTCTGTTCTTCTGTCTTCTGTTCTCCTGTCTTCGGCTCTTCTACCTCCTCCGTCTTCGTCCCCCGAGCCTGCCCTCCTGCTCCTTCCTCATCCCCCTCCCTCACTCGCCTCCCCCTCTCTCACCCCTAGCTAACCCGTTCGCTATCTACCTCCCTCACTCCTCCTATCTTCCTATCTCTCTAGCTCCCTATCTCACTATCTAACTCCCCCACTCTCCACCTCCTCCTACCTACCTATCTGTCTATCTACCTATTTCCCTATCTATCGACTTCTCTATCTATTTTCTCCATCTATTTCACTATCTCTCCCCCCCTCCCGCCACCCCCTCTACTACCTATCTCCCTATCCTCTCACTCTACCTCTCTCCCTCACCCATCTCTACAACCCCCCCTCCCCTATCTTCACAACCCTACTCCTATCTCTCTCCCTAATCTCCAAACCTCCTAACACTCACCCTCCTCCACCCTAAACCCCCTCCCCCAGCTCCTCTCACTCTACCTGTCCCCCCCTCCCTCGCGCTTTCCCGCCGCGACCTCCTGCACGCCCCCGCCCCCCAGCTCCCATTCGCCCCCAGCTGACCCCTCCCCCCCCTCCTACCTCTTATGGCGACCGCTGCGCGACAGTGGTAGCGACCCTTGACCCAAGGGTAGGTCGCTCCCCCTGCCGCTGCAGCTCCTCCAAGTTCCCGAGTTCCTGTGTTCCTGAGACCCACCTAACTGTAAGTACCCCCCTCCTCCCAGCCCCTCGCCCTGCCCCGCGCCACTCACCTTCTCTCCTGCTCCTGCTTCTTTTCCTCCTCTCTGTCTCTTCCTCCTCGCTCCCCCTCTGCAATCTTCTTCTGTGTTCTTCTGTTCTTCTCTTCTGTTCTTCTGTTCTTCCCTTCTGTTCTTCTGTGTTCTTCCGGTCTTCTGTGTTCTTCTTCTCTGTTCTTCTCGGTGCTTCTGTGTTCTTCTTCTCGGTTCTTCTGTGTTCTTCTCTGTTCTTCTCTGTTCTTCTCTGTTCTTCTCCTCTTCTGTCTTCTGTTCTTCTGTCTTCTGCTCTTCCGGTCTTCTGTTCTTCTGTCTTCTGTTCTTCTGTCTTCTGTTCTCCTGTCTTCGGCTCTTCTACCTCCTCCGTCTTCGTCCCCCGAGCCTGCCCTCCTGCTCCTTCCTCATCCCCCTCCCTCACTCGCCTCCCCCTCTCTCACCCCTAGCTAACCCGTTCGCTATCTACCTCCCTCACTCCTCCTATCTTCCTATCTCTCTAGCTCCCTATCTCACTATCTAACTCCCCCACTCTCCACCTCCTCCTACCTACCTATCTGTCTATCTACCTATTTCCCTATCTATCTATCGACTTCTCTATCTATTTTCTCCATCTATTTCTCTATCTCTCCCCCCCTCCCGCCACCCCCTCTACTACCTATCTCCCTATCCTCTCACTCTACCTCTCTCCCTCACCCATCTCTAAAACCCCCCCTCCCCTATCTTCACAACCCTACTCCTATCTCTCTCCCTAATCTCCAAACCTCCTAACACTCACCCTCCTCCACCCTAAACCCCCTCTCACTCTACCTGTCCCCCCCCTCCCTCGCGCTTTCCCGCCGCGACCTCCTGCACGCCCCCGCCCCCCAGCTCCCATTCGCCCCCAGCTGACCCCTCCCCCCCCTCCTACCTCTTATGGCGGCCGCTGCGCGACAGTGGTAGCGACCCTTGACCCAAGGGTAGGTCGCTCCCCCTGCCGCTGCACCTCCTCCAAGTTCCCGAGTTCCTGTGTTCCTGAGACCCACCTAACTGTAAGTACCCCCCTCCTCCCAGCCCCTCGCCCTGCCCCGCGCCACTCACCTTCTCTCCTGCTCCTGCTTCTTTTCCTCCTCTCTGTCTCTTCCTCCTCGCTCCCCCTCTGCAATCTTCTTCTGTGTTCTTCTGTTCTTCTCTTCTGTTCTTCTGTTCTTCCCTTCTGTTCTTCTGTGTTCTTCCGGTCTTCTGTGTTCTTCTTCTCTGTTCTTCTCGGTGCTTCTGTGTTCTTCTTCTCGGTTCTTCTGTGTTCTTCTCTGTTCTTCTCTGTTCTTCTCTGTTCTTCTCCTCTTCTGTCTTCTGTTCTTCTGTCTTCTGCTCTTCCGGTCTTCTGTTCTTCTGTCTTCTGTTCTTCTGTCTTCTGTTCTCCTGTCTTCGGCTCTTCTACCTCCTCCGTCTTCGTCCCCCGAGCCTGCCCTCCTGCTCCTTCCTCATCCCCCTCCCTCACTCGCCTCCCCCTCTCTCACCCCTAGCTAACCCGTTCGCTATCTACCTCCCTCACTCCTCCTATCTTCCTATCTCTCTAGCTCCCTATCTCACTATCTAACTCCCCCACTCTCCACCTCCTCCTACCTACCTATCTGTCTATCTACCTATTTCCCTATCTATCGACTTCTCTATCTATTTTCTCCATCTATTTCTCTATCTCTCCCCCCCTCCCGCCACCCCCTCTACTACCTATCTCCCTATCCTCTCACTCTACCTCTCTCCCTCACCCATCTCTACAACCCCCCCTCCCCTATCTTCACAACCCTACTCCTATCTCTCTCCCTAATCTCCAAACCTCCTAACACTCACCCTCCTCCACCCTAAACCCCCTCCCCCAGCTCCTCTCACTCTACCTGTCCCCCCCCTCCCTCGCGCTTTCCCGCCGCGACCTCCTGCATGCCCCCGCCCCCCAGCTCCCATTCGCCCCCAGCTGACCCCTCCCCCCCCCCTCCTACCTCTTATGGCGGCCGCTGCGCGACAGTGGTAGCGACCCTTGACCCAAGGGTAGGTCGCTCCCCCTGCCGCTGCAGCTCCTCCAAGTTCCCGAGTTCCTGTGTTCCTGAGACCCACCTAACTGTAAGTACCCCCCTCCTCCCAGTCCCTCGCCCTGCCCCGCGCCACTCACCTTCTCTCCTGCTCCTGCTTCTTTTCCTCCTCTCTGTCTCTTCCTCCTCGCTCCCCCTCTGCAATCTTCTTCTGTGTTCTTCTGTTCTTCTCTTCTGTTCTTCTGTTCTTCCCTTCTGTTCTTCTGTGTTCTTCCGGTCTTCTGTGTTCTTCTTCTCTGTTCTTCTCGGTGCTTCTGTGTTCTTCTTCTCGGTTCTTCTGTGTTCTTCTCTGTTCTTCTCTGTTCTTCTCTGTTCTTCTCCTCTTCTGTCTTCTGTTCTTCTGTCTTCTGCTCTTCCGGTCTTCTGTTCTTCTGTCTTCTGTTCTTCTGTCTTCTGTTCTCCTGTCTTCGGCTCTTCTACCTCCTCCGTCTTCGTCCCCCGAGCCTGCCCTCCTGCTCCTTCCTCATCCCCCTCCCTCACTCGCCTCCCCCTCTCTCACCCCTAGCTAACCCGTTCGCTATCTACCTCCCTCACTCCTCCTATCTTCCTATCTCTCTAGCTCCCTATCTCACTATCTAACTCCCCCACTCTCCACCTCCTCCTACCTACCTATCTGTCTATCTACCTATTTCCCTATCTATCGACTTCTCTATCTATTTTCTCCATCTATTTCTCTATCTCTCCCCCCCTCCCGCCACCCCCTCTACTACCTATCTCCCTATCCTCTCACTCTACCTCTCTCCCTCACCCATCTCTACAACCCCCCCTCCCCTATCTTCACAACCCTACTCCTATCTCTCTCCCTAATCTCCAAACCTCCTAACACTCACCCTCCTCCACCCTAAACCCCCTCCCCCAGCTCCTCTCACTCTACCTGTCCCCCCCTCCCTCGCGCTTTCCCGCCGCGACCTCCTGCACGCCCCCGCCCCCCAGCTCCCATTCGCCCCCAGCTGACCCCTCCCCCCCCTCCTACCTCTTATGGCGGCCGCTGCGCGACAGTGGTAGCGACCCTTGACCCAAGGGTAGGTCGCTCCCCCTGCCGCTGCAGCTCCTCCAAGTTCCCGAGTTCCTGTGTTCCTGAGACCCACCTAACTGTAAGTACCCCCCTCCTCCCAGCCCCTCGCCCTGCCCCGCGCCACTCACCTTCTCTCCTGCTCCTGCTTCTTTTCCTCCTCTCTGTCTCTTCCTCCTCGCTCCCCCTCTGCAATCTTCTTCTGTGTTCTTCTGTTCTTCTCTTCTGTTCTTCTGTTCTTCCCTTCTGTTCTTCTGTGTTCTTCCGGTCTTCTGTGTTCTTCTTCTCTGTTCTTCTCGGTGCTTCTGTGTTCTTCTTCTCGGTTCTTCTGTGTTCTTCTGTGTTCTTCTCTGTTCTTCTCTGTTCTTCTCCTCTTCTGTCTTCTGTTCTTCTGTCTTCTGCTCTTCCGGTCTTCTGTTCTTCTGTCTTCTGTTCTTCTGTCTTCTGTTCTCCTGTCTTCAGCTCTTCTACCTCCTCCGTCTTCATCCCCCGAGCCTGCCCTCCTGCTCCTTCCTCATCCCCCTCCCTCACTCGCCTCCCCCTCTCTCACCCCTAGCTAACCCGTTCGCTATCTACCTCCCTCACTCCTCCTATCTTCCTATCTCTCTAGCTCCCTATCTCACTATCTAACTCCCCCACTCTCCACCTCCTCCTACCTACCTATCTGTCTATCTACCTATTTCCCTATCTATCGACTTCTCTATCTATTTTCTCCATCTATTTCTCTATCTCTCCCCCCCTCCCGCCACCCCCTCTACTACCTATCTCCCTATCCTCTCACTCTACCTCTCTCCCTCACCCATCTCTACAACCCCCCTCCCCTATCTTCACAACCCTACTCCTATCTCTCTCCCTAATCTCCTAACACTCACCCTCCTCCACCCTAAACCCCCTCCCCCAGCTCCTCTCACTCTACCTGTCCCCCCCCTCCCTCGCGCTTTCCCGCCGCGACCTCCTGCACGCCCCCGCCCCCCAGCTCCCATTCGCCCCCAGCTGACCCCTCCCCCCCCCTCCTACCTCTTATGGCGGCCACTGCGCGACAGTGGTAGCGACCCTTGACCCAAGTGTAGGTCGCTCCCCCTGCCGCTGCAGCTCCTCCAAGTTCCCGAGTTCCTGTGTTCCTGAGACCCACCTAACTGTAAGTACCCCCCTCCTCCCAGCCCCTCGCCCTGCCCCGCGCCACTCACCTTCTCTCCTGCTCCTGCTTCTTTTCCTCCTCTCTGTCTCTTCCTCCTCGCTCCCCCTCTGCAATCTTCTTCTGTGTTCTTCTGTTCTTCTCTTCTGTTCTTCTGTTCTTCCCTTCTGTTCTTCTGTGTTCTTCCGGTCTTCTGTGTTCTTCTTCTCTGTTCTTCTCGGTGCTTCTGTGTTCTTCTTCTCGGTTCTTCTGTGTTCTTCTGTGTTCTTCTCTGTTCTTCTCTGTTCTTCTCCTCTTCTGTCTTCTGTTCTTCTGTCTTCTGCTCTTCCGGTCTTCTGTTCTTCTGTCTTCTGTTCTTCTGTCTTCTGTTCTCCTGTCTTCGGCTCTTCTACCTCCTCCGTCTTCGTCCCCCGAGCCTGCCCTCCTGCTCCTTCCTCATCCCCCTCCCTCACTCGCCTCCCCCTCTCTCACCCCTAGCTAACCCGTTCGCTATCTACCTCCCTCACTCCTCCTATCTTCCTATCTCTCTAGCTCCCTATCTCACTATCTAACTCCCCCACTCTCCACCTCCTCCTACCTACCTATCTGTCTATCTACCTATTTCCCTATCTATCGACTTCTCTATCTATTTTCTCCATCTATTTCTCTATCTCTCCCCCCCTCCCGCCACCCCCTCTACTACCTATCTCCCTATCCTCTCACTCTACCTCTCTCCCTCACCCATCTCTACAACCCCCCCTCCCCTATCTTCACAACCCTACTCCTATCTCTCTCCCTAATCTCCAAACCTCCTAACACTCACCCTCCTCCACCCTAAACCCCCTCCCCCAGCTCCTCTCACTCTACCTGTCCCCCCCTCCCTCGCGCTTTCCCGCCGCGACCTCCTGCACGCCCCCGCCCCCCAGCTCCCATTCGCCCCCAGCTGACCCCTCCCCCCCCCTCCTACCTCTTATGGCGGCCGCTGCGCGACTGCGCAGCGGGCGCGCTGGAGGCGCGCCAGAGGCAAGCCCGTCTGCGCCCGTCCGCGCCTGGCCCGCGCCCAGCGCCACGACCCCTGGTCCCCAGCTCCCCCAAGCCCCGCTGATCCGCTACGACCCCACCACCCTCCACGCCCTCAACCCAGGGCGCTCCAAAACCTGCTTCCTAGCTCACCCCAAACGCACCCATGGACCCTTCGCCTGCAACTCCTGCAAACGCATCTTCCACCACGCAACTACCACGACCACAAGCCCACGCGCCATCAACCACCTCAAGTGCATCCTGATCAACGCTCGTTCCGTCCACAAGCACGCCGTTGAACTTTGGGACCTCCTGGACTCCACAGCCCCGGACGTCGCCTTCATCACGGAGACATGGATGAACGCCTCCTCTGCTCCAGACATCGCTACCGCCATCCCCGAAGGCTACAAGATCTCCAGAAAAGACCGCACCAACCAAGTAGGAGGAGGTGTCGCCATCATCTTCAAAGACTCCATCAGCGTCACCACCTCCACCGAAGACCCCCCCCTCGCCGCTGAACACCTGCATTTTCAGATTCGCACCGACCCAAGGACCACCCTCAGAGGATCCCTCGTCTACCGTCCTCCCGGACCTCGCGCCTCTTTCAGCGACGCCATCGCCGACTTCATCTCCCCGCACGCCCTCGCCTCACCGGACTACATCCTCCTAGGCGACCTCAACTTCCATCTGGAACAAAACAACGACCCCAACACCACCACCCTGCTCGACAACCTCGCCAACCTCGGCCTCAAACAACTGGTGAACACCGCCACCCACATCGCCGGACACACGCTCGACCCTATCTTCTCCGCCAGCAAACACGTCTTCTTCAGCCACACCTCTGCCCTACACTGGACCGACCACAGCTGCGTCCACTTCACATTCCGACGCGAGACCTCCCACCTCCGCACTCAACCCATCCCTCGTCGACAGTGGAACAAGATCCCTGAAGAGCAACTCTTCTCCGCTCTCGCCGCCAACCAACCCACCCTCACCACCGACCCCAACGACGCAGCTCTCAACCTCACAAACTGGATCTCCAACTGCGCTGACAACCTTGCTCCCCTCAAACGCACGCATCGACAGACCAACACCAAAAAACCTCTCTGGTTCTCCGACACCCTCAGAATCAAAGAAAACTTGTCGTGCCCTTGAGATGGCCTGGCGTAAGGACCACACCGCTGACAACATGACCGCCCTCAAGAACGCTACACGAGAACACCACCACCTGATCCGCACTGCCAAAAGGAACTTTTTCACCGACAGACTAGACAAAAACAGCCACAACAGCAGAGAACTCTTCAGCATCGTCAAAGAGTTCTCCAACCCCAGCGCCAGCGCCAACGCCGTCACGCCCTCACAGGATTTGTGCGAATCCCTCACCACTTTCTTCCATCGCAAGATCAGCGACCTCCACGACAGCTTCGGACACCAGACCCAACCATACACCACTGAACCCGCTTCCCCGGACATCACCCTCAACAACTGGACCCACATCAACACGGAAGAAACCAAATCCATCATGAACTCTATCCACTCCGGCGCCCCTTCGGACCCCTGCCCGCACTTCATCTTTAACAAAGCCGACGACATCATCGCCCCGCACCTCCAGACCGTCATCAACTCTTCTTTTTCTTCTGCTACCTTCCCCGAATGCTGGAAGCACGCTGAAGTCAAGGCCCTACTAAAGAAACCTACGGCTGACCCAAGCGACCTGAAAAACTTCCACCCCATCTCTCTTCTACCTTTCCCAGCCAAGGTAATAGAAAAGACCGTCAACAAACAGCTGACCACCTTCCTGGAAGACAACAACCTGCTCGACCCTTCACAAACCGGATTCCGAACCAACCACAGCACGGAAACCGCCCTCATCTCAGTCACAGACGACATCAGAACCCTGATGGACAACGGTGAAACAGTCGCCCTCATTCTCCTCGACCTCTCGGCTGCCTTTGACACCGTCTGTCACCGCACCCTAATCACCCGCCTACGCTCCACCGGGATCCAAGGCCAGGCCCTGGACTGGATCACCTCCTTCCTCGCTAACCGCTCCCAAAGAGTTTACCTCCCTCCGTTTCGCTCAGAACCCACCAAGATCATCTGCGGCGTACCTCAAGGCTCATCGCTCAGCCCGACACTCTTCAATGTCTACATGAGCCCCCTCGCCGACATCGTTCGCAAGCACGACATCATCATCACCTCCTACGCCGACGACACCCAACTTGTACTCTCCCTCACCAAGGACCCCGCCAGCGCCAAGACCAACCTACAAGAGGGTATGAAGGACGTCGCAGATTGGATGAGGCTCAGCCGCCTAAAGCTGAACTCTGAAAAAACGGAAGTCCTCATCCTCGGCAACACCCCGTCCTCCTGGGACGACTCCTGGTGGCCCACGGCCCTCGGCACCGCACCGACCCCCGCAGACCACGCCCGCAACCTCGGCTTCATCTTGGACCCTCTTCTCACCATGACCAAGCAAGTCAACGCCGTGTCCTCCGCCTGCTTCCTCACTCTCCGCATGCTCCGTAAGATCTTCCGCTGGATCCCCGCCGACACCAGAAAAACCGTGACCCACGCCCTCGTCACGAGCCGCCTGGACTACGGCAACACCCTCTACGCCGGGACCACAGCCAAACTCCAAAACCGCCTGCAACGCATCCAAAACGCCTCGGCCCGCCTCATCCTCGACGTACCCCGCAACAGCCACATCTCCGCACACCTGAGACACCTGCATTGGCTCCCAGTCAGCAAAAGGATCACCTTCCGTCTTCTCACCCACGCACACAAAGCCCTCCACAACAAGGGACCGGAATACCTCAACAGACGCCTCAGCTTCTACGTCCCCACCCGCCCCCTCCGCTCCGCTGGCCTCGCACTTGCTGCCGTCCCTCGCACCCGCCGCTCCACGGCGGGTGGGAGATCTTTCTCCTTCCTGGCGGCCAAGACCTGGAACTCCCTCCCCACCAGCCTCAGGACCACCCAGGACCACTCCGCTTTCCGGAGACTCCTAAAGACTTGGCTGTTCGAGCAGCGATAACCCCCCCTTTCCCCCCTAGCGCCTTGAGACCCGCACGGGTGAGTAGCGCGCTTTATAAATGTTAATGATTTGATTTGATTTGATTTGATAAGTATTCCGTGATAATAACAACCAAAAATGCACATAAAAAGTAAATTGATGAGTAGCAAAACAAACAACTTGGAACAGATTGGCTTTAATGTCTGCTCTAATTGACTTCATTGCCTACACTTGTCTCATACTGGACCTGTGTGATGGTGCACTTGCCAGCGGTCCATCACACTCAACACTACAGCTCACGGTAAGATGTGCACTTTGTACCCTTGCTGTGAAGGTATGACTGAGACTGGATGCATCTTCAATTTCTTTATCCACCACTTGTTCCACAATGTCTCTCTGTGTGGTTAACTCTGCAAAGCCCCAGGCATTATCCCTACTGAAATGACCAATGTCCACCCGCAGCTTCACTTCGCTCCTGCTTAACACCTGGACAGTAGAGTTGGTGTTGGAAACTGGGAATTCTGAGGGGTTATTGTTGTCTGCACCTTTGAATGTTTGTCTCCTTGTTTAATGAACTACCATAGCAGTTACAGCATCGTCCATGGTCTCCATTTTATTTGAGAGATGTTGGCTTACCTAATTTATTGATATGCACACAGTCTGAATGAAACCTTTTTCAATGTATATGGCAACAACCTTAACTCTCTTCCTAAAGGCCTTTAGCTCTTATGGTGCTACTTCATATACTCCTAGTGGCCATTATTACTGATCTTGTGCTCCAAATGTACACATATTTTCTGACTGGTGGGCATATTTGGGGGATATGTGCAGATGATGCAGGGGCTGAGCAATCACTTGTGGCTGTAGTAGGAGGTGCTGTAGTGCTTCAGGATTGAATGTTAACTTAATCAACTTCTCTATTGGGAGGGTTGATTAGTATCTTCTTTCATTTTGACCAGAGATTGGATTTTGGACTAATTTTCTGTATTTCAACTCTGATATGATGTGTTGCATCTACACCATTGATCTGCTCTTACATAATGAGTTGTATCTTCCCCCTATTTACCGTAAGCACAATAAATGCAGATTTTCCAACTAATTGGTCATTTTGGGGTATTATTTTACAACTCTTAGGATCTGATGTACAAAGACCATGAGTGATTGCAAACACAGCAAAATCACAGGGTTTGTGACTGAAATAGAGCTTTGGGTACAAAAACCTTTTTCTGAGTCAATAAGTTCTTTCAAACTCATAAAGGACTTTTCCAACTCTTTCCCAATCGCAAAGGGAAGGGGCATGAAAGAGACATCTCTCTCCTATTTCTGATTCAGACAGAAATGAACAAATGGGTTCTGAATGCAATTGCAATAAAAAAAGATGACCGTCTGACCCCTGAGTTGGAGTGGTAAATACTTCACAAAGGGGAAGGCGACTGCTTTAAAAAAATGGTATTCCATTTTAGAATGTACTTATAGGCATTGTGGTCTGCTCTGCTGTCCCTTGCAGGCCAGCAGCCCAGGGGCTGCAACAAAGCAAAAGGAGTTGCAAACTGTGATCTGTCTAAAGAACATTAATTAGACAGGCCTTTTTGTGACCCACTGTGATTCTGTGCTTTGTGAACTAACCTATTAGTACACAGGTTGGTTCACAAATTACTGTTTCCATTCGCAAACAGCCGGTGTGCAAATTACAACAATGTTTTGGATATTGAATGATAGTACATCAGGTCCTTAGTCACTAAGGCACTCATTACAACCCTGGCGGTGAATGCCGCCTACCGCCGTGCTGCCATGTCCGCAGCGGTATTCCGCATTGGTATCATGACCCACACTGAGAAATCCACCACTATACAGACACCCACACAAGCCCGCCACACCAAAGGTCAGTGAAAAACTGGTGATATCCAAACCCACACTGTTACGCCAACAGGAATACACCCACATTATCACGACCCACGAATCACCGCAGCGGTCTTTCAACCGCGGTAATAAACCATTGGTGGTACACACCGCCGTGCTCAAAATACACAGACCTTTACAAAACACCACTACATTGGACAATTCAAACTATACACACCTGACACATATACACACACGACAGCCACAAACCCACACCGATTTAAAACACACACCCATATTACCCACAACCTCTTCCACCAAAAAAAGATTGCTAACTGAGAGAGACACAAGGCAGGAGCACCCACTCAATCAGAGGCACAGAACACCATCACCCATATGCCATCCACGCACCTCACACCACACACCGCAACACATCACCCCACACACCCTCACACATATACTCACACCACAACCATGGCACCCCAAAGACACCCCAGGTTTTCAGAGGAGGAGCTAAGGGTCATGGTGGAGGAAATCATCCTGGTAGAGCCACAGCTATTCGGATCACAGGTGCAGCAGACGTCCATTGCGAGGAAGATGGAGCTATGGCAGAGAATCGTGGAGAGGGTCATCGCCGTGGGACAGCACCCAAGAACAAGGGATGACATCAGGAAGAGGTGGAACGACCTACGGGGGAAGGTGCGTTCCGTGGTTGCTAGACATCAGGTAGCTGTACAGAGGACTGGCAGTGGACCCCCACCTCCTCCCCCACAACTAACAACATGGGAGGAGCAAGTCTTGGCGATCATGCATCCTGAGGGCCTCGCAGGAGTAGCAGGAGGACTGGACTCTGGTAAGTTATTTCTTAACTACTTTATCCCCCCCACCCTACCTGCATGCCATCATAAGCTCATACCCCTACCCTCACCCCCATTACCCCACCACCTCACATATACCCAGTTATCACAACCTACCCATCACAAAACCAAGCCCTGCATGTTACACCAATGCATGGACACCCATCACACACCTGCATGGACACCCATCACTGCAGCATGCCCATCACAGAGACTCACCCAGCTCACAAAATCACGAACACAAGGCCAAGCTTACAGGGAAATCACAACCATACTGGGAAACACACCCATGCAAAAGATGGCACACGCACATACATTAACACTGCATTTGCATTCCCACAGGACCCCTACTCAACGATACCAGAGAGGAGGTGGCAGCTACATCCAGTCCCCCCATGAAGAGGCCCACAGTGACGATAGCAATTCTGCACGCCTGGATCAGGATGACCAACCTGGCCCATCAGGGACCTCTGGACAGTCAGTTCCCCTGCCACAGTCCCAAACCACCACAGAACCTCCCCCCTCAGGAAATACCAGCACAGCACCCACCCAGCGGGCCCATACCATTGTCCCCAGGACACGTCAATCCGCAGTGTGTCCACCACTACAGGGACCTCAGACAACCCCACAAACACAAGAAAATCAGGGATCATCCTTCTGCAGAAAAGGCACCTGGCGTCTCAAGGCCAGGTTGTGCAACATGCAACATGCAAGGATGATCTGGCACACCTTCTTGGATGAGTAGTACAGGGATCCACCTGTCAGATGGAGGCACCGGAACCTGGCCTTCAGGAGGCCGAAGGTCCTTCCAATAATACTCCTTGTACGCCCAGGTGCCTCATTGTAACATTCCTCTGCCCTTGTCCTGGCATTCCTCGCTGGGGGGGGGGGGACAAATGCCACATGTGTACCATCAATGGCACCAATGATGTTGGGGATATGTCCCAGGGCATAAAAGTCAGCTTTCACTGTGGCCAAATCCTCAATCTGGGGGAAAACAATGTAGCTGCTCATGTATTTCAGCAGGGCAGACAACACTCTGGTCAACAAAAAGAAAAAGGGAGCACACTGCCTTGCATTCAAGCGGAAAATAGCCCCAAGGCATCATGGTAAATGCAGTCATTTAAATATAAATAGCAAGAATTTTTCAAAAAATTATTCACCCTTAGTAGGTGCAGCAAGTGCCGTATCGCTGTAGAAAGTCTTTCACCTAAGGTAGGTGCAGCGAGTGCCGTATCTCTGGACACGTGTTTCTGGCTTTCGGCCGTCATCAGCAGAGAGCGTATGTAACTGAAGGGGTCGCTTGAAATGCCGCCAAACGTCTTCACAGGTTTTTGTACCACTCAGTAGGCACACAGGTGCATCGCCAGTGCTCGTCAGCAAGAGGCTCACGGGAGCCGTCATTTAGACATCCAAAAAGAAAAAGGGGAGCACACTGCCTTGCATTCAAGCGGAAAATAGCCCCAAGGCATCATGGTAAATGCAGTCATTTAAATATAAATAGCAAGAATTTTTCAAAAAATTATTCACCCTTAGTAGGTGCAGCAAGTGCCGTATCGCTGTAGAAAGTCTTTCACCTAAGGTAGGTGCAACGAGTGCCGTATCTCTGGACACGTGTTTCTGGCTTTCGGCCGTCATCAGCAGAGAGCGTATGTAACTGAAGGGGTCGTTTGAAATGCCGCCAAACATCTTCACAGGTTTTTGTACCACTCAGTAGGCACACAGGTGCATCGCCAGTGCTCGTCAGCAAGAGGCTCACGGGAGCCGTCATTTAGACATCCAAAAAGAAAAAGGGGAGCACACTGCCTTGCATTCAAGCGGAAAATAGCCCCAAGGCATCATGGTAAATGCAGTCATTTAAATATAAATAGCAAGAATTTTTCAAAAAATTATTCACCCTTAGTAGGTGCAGCAAGTGCCGTATCTCTGTAGAAAGTCTTTCACCTAAGGTAGGTGCAGCGAGTGCCGTATCTCTGGACACGTGTTTCTGGCTTTCGGCCGTCATCAGCAGAGAGCGTATGTAACTGAAGGGGTCGCTTGAAATGCCGCCAAACGTCTTCACAGGTTTTTGTACCACTCAGTAGGCACACAGGTGCATCGCCAGTGCTCGTCAGCAAGAGGCTCACGGGAGCCGTCATTTAGACATCCAAAAAGAAAAAGGGAGCACACTGCCTTGCATTCAAGCGGAAAATAGCCCCAAGGCATCATGGTAAATGCAGTCATTTAAATATAAATAGCAAGAATTTTTCAAAAAATTATTCACCCTTAGTAGGTGCAGCAAGTGCCGTATCGCTGTAGAAAGTCTTTCACCTAAGGTAGGTGCAGCGAGTGCCGTATCTCTGGACACGTGTTTCTGGCTTTCGGCCGTCACTCTGGTCAACAAGTTAGAGAACATTGGCTGAGACATCCCTGATGCCACGGCCACTGTTGTTTGGAAGGAACCACTTGCCAGGAAATGGAGCACTGACAGGACTTGACCTAGAGAGGGGATACCTGTGGGTGGCCGGATACCTGACATCAGGTCTGGCTCCAGTTGGGCACACAGTTCCTGGATTGTGGCACAATCAAGTCTGTAGGTAAGGATAATGTGTCTGTCACCCCTTGTTGCAAGGTCGACCAGGGGTCTGTACACCAGAGGATGCCGTAATCTCATATTCGGCCTCAGCGGTTGAAGCCTATGGAAGAGAACTGTGAGCAGAGCGTCTTACTCCCACATCTATTGCAGTAATGCTGATTATTTACTTTACAAAAACAAAATGTGAATCCGAAAATCAGTTGCTGTGCTAATGTCTGCTGTGATGCAGTTAGGTGCCAGGCCCTGTGCCCCCCTGAAATAGCAGATGCCTGACCTGTGAGGAGTGACAAGTGGAAATGAAGTAATTGCACTGGCATTGTGTGCTGTCACGGTAGGCGGTCGATGACCACCGCGCAACTCCGCTTTGGTTATCATTGGGCCCTCAGGTGATGGGAGGGATCTTGTGGGCCATGAGTGTGACGGTCCGGACAGGTGACTAATTCCCTTTTCTGCTGTCTTTTCCCTGCAAGTCAGTGCCCACCTGAAAAAGGGTATTTGGCATGCCATTGCCAAGGACGTGTGTACCCTGGGGTCTCTGACAGGTGGAGCACCCACTGCCCCAAGAGGTGGGAGGACCTGCGCCGCTGGGCAAAGAAGACGGCAGAGGCCCAGCTGGGGCTGGCCTCCCAACAAGGAAGGGGTACCCGTCACACTATGACCCCCCTTGATGTTCCGCATCCTGGCAGTGGCCTATCCGGAGTTGGATGGGTGCTTGAAAGTATCACAGCAGCCACTAGGGGGTGAGTACTGAATCTGAATCCTGATGTCCGCATGTTAAGAGTTACCTGGATGGGGGTGGGGGCTGTGGGCGCCCCTAGGCCAGGGCAAAGATGGCAGGGTAGGTCCCTTGCTGGGCGGGCTCTGAAGCACACCTACCCCAATATCGTTAGTGGGCATCTACTACTGGGCAGGGTCCTTTGGGTTTCTGGGGTTCAGCTGATGGCGTTAGGCATTGTACCCCATGGGCTGGTGACTATCTTAGTAACTGGTTGGGCATGGCCTAGTGCATAGGGCTGCTCCCTGTGTCTTGTGTACCCCAATGGTAGTGGTGTTGCTGGCATTGCCCAAGTGTATCCTCTGTCTCTCTACCCCTTTTTGTTTTGTCACCCTTTCCTTATGTGCATTAGCATTATCTGGTGGAGGGTCAGAGGCACTGGCGACAGAGGTAGCTGCATCCCACATGGGCCTGGAGGCCGAAAACACCGAGGGTGAGGGCACCAGTGGGACAGAGGGCGAGGGGAGCACCATGACGGGGACAAGAGGGGAGACCACAAACAGTGACTCCTCCTCTGATGGAAGCTCCCTGGCGGTGGTGGACACCTCTGTGCCCATCCCATCAACAGGTACAGCCGCCACCCCCCCTACCAGCACTGCCCTCCCAGCAGCCCCTCAGTGTGTTTCCCGTGCCCGCTCACCCAGGAGGGTGGGCATCTCCTTCGCCCCAAGCACCTCAGGCCTTGCCCCAGTGAGGCCTGCTGCCGTCAGTGAGGAGGCTATTGACCTCCTGAGATCCCTCACTGTTGGGCAGTCAACCATTCTGAATGCCATCCACGGTGTTGAGATGCATTTGCAACAAACAAATGCATACCTGGAGGGCATTCACTCTGGCGTGGCAGCCCAACAGAGAGCATTTCAGGCTCTGGCCTCAGCACTGATGGCAGCCATTGTCCCTGCGTCTAGCCTCCCCCTTCCAACTTCCTCTACCTACTCCCAATCCCCTCAACCCCAGCCTATCCCAAGCACACCTTCAGACCAGCAATCACCCAAATCAACACACAGAAGTAGCTCAGGCAAACAAAAGCACCACACATCATCCCACAGGCACTCACACAAGCACCATACCTATGCAGACACACCAACATCCACTGCCTCCACTGTGTCCACCTCCTCCTCATCGTCCACCTCCCTCCCAGTAGTGTCTACTCTCACACCTGCATGCACTACTTCCTCATCCACTACCTCCATCACGCCCATCATAACACACCCCTCATGAGCAGTCACCACCCCCACAACCAAACACACGTCCCCTGTGTCCTCTCCGAGTGTGTCTGTGACCCCTCCTCCCAAAGTACACAAACACAAGCACCCCCCATCCAACAGCCATCCACCTCACAACAGCATCCAGCCCATGTACCTTCACCCAAACTCAGCAGACAGTCACCTCCTACAACCACTCCCTCTTCCTCCACTCCCAAACCCTCTCCCTTTTCGAGCCCCAGTGTGTCTAAAAAACTTTTCCTGCCAAACTTTGACCTGTTCCCTCCCCCTCCCCCCTCGTCCTTCCCCTCGGGCCAGGGTGTCCAGAACCCATCCCAGCTCCTCAGCCACCAAGTCGCCGTCCAATCTGGAACCTGCAACTCCCAGACGCTCAAAGGTGGCACCCGTCAGGAAAGCCAGTGTATCACCAACCCCTGCAAAGGATCAAACCATTCCACCACCTGCCAAGGTGAAGAAGGGGCCAGCATGCAGCAAGGGCAAGGAGCACGACCCACCAAGCAAAGCCACCTCCAAACCTCCAGCTGACAGAGCCAAGGGCACAACAGCATCTGCCAAGGTGAGGAAGGGGAAGAAAATGGAAGGCATGGCACTTCAGCCGAAGGAGGATGCAGGTGAAGCCCTGGTGCCCACCAGCAGAACCGCCAGCTCCGCCACCTGCACGCATGCAGCACTGCCAGCAGCCCTGCAACCTGCACCACCACCTACACCGCCACCTGCACCACTGCTGCCACCACTACTGTCAGCAGCAGCATCCCAGTGGGAAGCCGTCCGAGGCTGCAGGAAAAGGGCTGGAGCCTCCTTCCACCACTGGCAGCACCGACACTGCACACGGCCAGCACTGCCAGCAGCCCCACCGCAAGCACCGCCACCTGCACCACTGACAGTAGGACCACTACCAGCAGCAGCATCCCCAGTGGGCGGCCGTCTGAGGCTGCAGGAGACGAGCTGGAGCCTACCACCACCACTGGCAGCACCCCCAGCAACACTGGCACTACCACCACTGAGCAGCCTTAGCTGCTGCAGGATGGAGTTTAGCCCTGCCTTCATGAACTATCATGCTACCTGTTCCCTGCAAATCTCGTGCCTCAGACACCCAGGTGAGGGAATGTGTACTGGCACACCCCAACTACTGCATCACTGAGCACCAAGCCCCCTCCAGAACCAGTGGAGATATGCATCCACTCACCCTATCCTTGGCAGGATGAAGCACTCTGGGCACCAAGCCCCCTCCAGAACCAGTGGAGATATTCATCCACTCACCCTATCCTTGGCAGGATGAAGCACTCTGGACACCAAGCCCCCTCCCAAAACCAGTGGAGATATGCATCCACTCACCCTATCCTTGGCAGGATGAAGCACTCTGGGCACCACCCCCCCTCCAGAAACAGTGGAGACAGACATCCACTTGAGAGACTGTGTCCTTGCACTCCCCAGGACCAAGCAGTGGGCAAACCACCCACTTGAGGGACTTGAGAGACTGTGGCTTTACACTCCCCAGGACATCGGTGGGCATGGAGCCCCCTCGAGGAGCAGTGGCATTGGACCATCTTCCGGCTGAGGTGCCCCCCCTTTCCCCATCCCCCTGAGGAGGCTGTGTGTTTTCGACCTGATGCCCCTGCAGTGTTCTCTCCGTATTGAGGCAGGAGTCAAGTGTGGGCTTGGCCCATGATTTTTTGCCCAGTGGCCCACGAACATTTGTGAAGGACAATGTACTGACTTCTGCACATATTGTATATTTGTGAACATACTGTTTTTAAAATTCCATAGTATATCTGCCTATTTCTAAAATATCACTGGTTTGACTCAATTCCTTTTGTCCTTGCGTTCTTCCAGAGGGTTACCGGGGGTTATATGTAATGTTGTTGGATCTGTTAGTGTGTATGTTGTTCTGGGTGAGGGTGGGGGTGGGGGTGCTGTGGGTTCCGTGTGTCACTCTCTTTTTCCTCCCCCCTCCCCTGTGTACTAGGTGCAGTACTCACCGTCGTTGTCGCCGCCGTCTTTGGTGTTCCTGATAGATAAGGAAGTAGACCAGCATCAGCAGGACCTCCAGCTCGGGCTCTATGGCGTCCTGGTTCTTCCTTGAGTGTCGAGGGGTGAGTGGTTTCCCTTCCAAACACTGTTTTCTCTGTGCTTTTGATGGCATTGGTACTGCCCCGGAAAAGCTGGTGGATAGGCGGGTTGTAATATCGTGGGTGGTACATTGTCTTCTGCCTGTCTGTTGGTGATGACCGCTGCGGTGTTTGTTGCTACCGCCGTAGCGGTCGAAGTGTTAAAATGGCTGTCTGTGTTGATGGTTTCCGCTTTGGTCGTGATCCCATTTTTTTTACCACCAGCCTTTTGGCGGTGTTACCGCCACTTTGACACCGACCGTCAGGGTTGTAATGAAGGCCTAAATGTATGCTTTTTCTTTCTGTCACTCTCTCTTCCTTCTTTAGGCCCTGGCTTAGCACGATTGTAGGTATTTCTGTGGTTTCACCATTCTTTTCCCATGTGCTCATCTGGGCAACAGTGTGGATGTAGTGGTGTAGCTACTGGTTATATTGTTATTAGTGCTTGACAGTTCAATATTTGCATATGGTGGCACATTCTGAATCACAAATCACAATTTTGATTCAGTATTTTTGTGAATGCACTCCTTACAAATTGTACTTTCTCGATGCCTTCCGATAATACAATGGAAGTTGTGATTTCCAATTTGTGATTCGGGGCCTTATTTAGAGTTCGGCAGACAGGCTACTCCATCACAAACATGATGGATATCCTATCTGCTGTGTTGTGATTTCCATAGGCTAAAATGGAATTGTAATACGACAGATGGGATATACGTCTATTTTGATAAAGCTACCCCATCCACCAAACTTTAAATCAGGCAATAAATATATTTTGTTAATTAAAAATTACAAATGTCTTGCTTCATACATATGGGCCTATGTTTCCCTTTCCTCTCAATGTCACTTTCTTCATAGATCCTTCGATTGCTGGAAAATAACTATTTGGCACCGAGACTCCAGAATGCTGATCCCCACCTGAAAGGATTGTGGCTATGGTAGTTGTATTATTAGAGTGTATCTCTCTCAGTCAGATTTTTGTTTTTCAATTTTGTTTGCCAGATTTTGCCCCAGTACCAATTCGGTATTGTGTCAGATTTGCTTGTTGATTGTTGGAACTTTGGTTTTGTCCCTGTGCCAATTTTGTATTGATAAATTTTGTATTTAGAGCATTTCAAGGGTCTTCCCGAATATTTTTTTCCAGCCACTTCCTTCTTGACCTTTTTTGCTGCTCACATTCTCATATGGTGGCAAGTTCGGAATCACAAATCACAATTTGTAGTTCAGTATTTTTGTGAATGCACTACTTACAAATTGTACTTTCTTGATGCCTTCCGATAATACAATGGAAGTTGTGATTTCCAATTTGTTATTCGGGGCCTGATTTTGAGTCTGGCAGACAGGCTATTCCATCACAAACATGATGGATATCCTGTCTGCTGTGTTGCGATTTCCATAGGCTAAAATGGAATTGTAATATGACAGGTGGAACATCCGTCAATTTGTGATAAAGCAACCCCATCCACCAAACTCTAAATCAGGCAATCAGTATATTTTGTTAATTAAAAATTACAAATGTCTTGCTTCGCACATGTGGGCCTATGTTTCCCTTTCCTCTCAAAAACAATTACTTCATAGATCCTTTGATTGCAGGAAAATAACTATTTGGCACCAAGACCCGAGAATGCTGATCCCCACCTGAAAGGATTGTGCCTATTGTAGTTGTATTATCAGAGTGTATCGTTCTCAGTCAGATTTTTGTTTTGCAATATTGTTTGCCAGATTTTGCCCCAGTACCATTTCGGTATTGTGTCAGATTTGCTTGTTGATTGTTGGAACTTTGTATTATTGTTTGCCTGATTTTGTATTGCATTGCTGTTTTGTATTGATACATTTTGTATTTAGAGCATTTTCAAGGGTCTTCCCGAATATCTTTTTCCAGCCACTTCCTTATTTCCCTTTTTTGCTGCTCACATTCTCACTGGCCCCTGCAACTGCTACAGAGTCAACCCTGTGAAGCACACCAAACCCAAGAGCCCCTCCAAACAAGCCAGTTGGTACACACCAGAATTCAAAACCATGAAACGTAACAGCAAGCAACTAGAAACAAAATGGCACACTACCAAAGATCTGGTAGACTGAGCAGCCTTCAAATCTTCCCTCAACCAATACCACAAACTACTGAAAAAAACTAAAAAGAAAGTCTTAGCCAACCACATCAAAAACAGCTACAACCACAGCAAGGTACTCTTCAAAATCATCAGGGACTTCACCAACACTTCAGGCACCAAAAACACCATCACCCCTTCTCAGGAACTCTGCAATTCCCTGGTGGATTTCTTTCACAAGAAGATCAACACCATCAACAAAAAGTTCAAACCCCAATCCTCGCCTCAACCACCCTCAGCTTCCTAATCTCTCAGATGCCATTTCCGATGGAGTTGCCAACCGTCTGCTCACCTCCTAGGATCAGCTCGCACAGGACATCACAGCCATCATGAACTCCAAATGATCAGGGGGACAAACTGCCCCTGCCCCCACCACATCTTCCACCTCGGTAGCAAGAGGATCAGCAGCGAGCTCACAGCCATCTTTAACTCCTCCACAACCTCTGCCGCCTTCCCCGAAGTATGGAAACATGCAGACGTAAAACCCTGTTTTAAAAAACCATCTGCCAAATTTTGGGAACTCAAGAACTACTGCCCTATCCCTCTGCTCCCCTTTCCCACCAAAGTACTTGAAAACATCATCACCCACCAACTCACGCAACACCTGGAAATGAAAAACCGCCTGGACCCCGCCCAGTCTGGTTTCCACACAACCACAGCACAAAGACCACCCTGATCGCTGCCACTGATGAGATCAAAGCCCTCCTCGATAGGAGAGAAATGGAAGACCTGAGTCTCCTCGACATCTCAGCTGCTTTCTGCATGGTATCCCACCATATACTCATTCAGAGGCTTCATCATATTGTAACCCAAGGAAATGCTCTTAAGTGTCTTGCATCCTTCCTCACCAGACGAATCCAGGAAATCCACCTGCCACGTTTCACCTCGGAACCCAAGGACATAATCTGAGGTGTCACCTAAGGCTCATCCCTCAGCCCCACACTGTTCAACATCTACATGACCGCCATGGCCAACATTGTCAGGTCATACAGAACTTGTACCTGCACCTCACTAACAGACCATGCTCACAATCTCAGCATCTAACTCTATAGCAAGCTCACCATGATACTACAGATTAACACAGTCTCCTCCACTTGCTTCCTGTGGCTTTGCTTGCTCTGTAAGACCTTCAAATGGATCCCAGTCAACACCAGACCCAACACCAGACATAAATTCACCCAGGCCTTGGTCACATGTCAACTAGACTACAGAAACACTCTCTATGCAGAACTCACCACACACCTCTTAAAGAGACTACAGACCATACAGAACTCAGCAGCCAGACTCATCCTCTACCTCCCTAATCGGACCCACATCACTCCCACATCAGGAAGCTCCACTATCTCCCCATCTAAAAGAGATGTCATTTAAAATACTGCTTCACACCTACAAAGCTCTTCACAATCAAGGACCAACATACCTTAACCACACCTGAATTTGCAACTATTCCCCAGACCTCTGTGCTCTACCGTCCTCTCCCTCACACACATCTCCTTCATCCTCCAGAACAACAGTGGAAGAAGATCCTTCTCATTTCTTACAACAAAGCCCTGGAACGACCTCTGCCTTCAACTGTGGACCTTCTCCTCCCTTCTGGAATTCAGAAAGAGATTCAAGATCTGGCTGTTCAACTGATCTAAGTAGCTACACCCTCAGCACCTAGATACCTTCGCGGGTGACAAGCCACATTTGACAAATGCAGTTTGATTGACTGAACGATTGATATGGTAGAAGCTGTAGGACTTGGCTTGATACTTCAGGCTCTAACTGTACTTGAACCGTGCTTTGAGCCCAGAACTAATATATTACAGAAGACCTCAATGGTTACCCTAACACACTGCACTCACTCCTATTTGTGGGTCACAGTCTGTTTCATGTTTTCCCTGCCTGGCATTTCAACTCTGGAAGATTTGTTTTTTTTTTAAGCTTTGGGGCTTGAGCTGTACTTTCAGAGTGCTAGATGCTGAAGGCTAGAATTTTTATATGGAGTGCTTTTGATTTAAAATTGACCTTTGAACACAATGTGTGTATTCTGTGGTGAGAATTGTTTAGTTTTAATAAACCTCTAGCCTGTGTGTTGCTAACTACAGGAGAAGTTGCTGAAGAGGCAACTTTAGAGTTTGTGATATTATTTATTCTGAGTACGTGTAAAATACGTGATAAGACATATGCGTACGTGCATAACAACCATTCTATGCAAACATGAAGAGCTCAGTGCAAGACCTTCCTCACTTGGGTACTGCTTCATCTAGAGCACTCTGACTATTGTAGCTCTGCCTGCTGCTAGACTTAGTGTTCCCATGTATCATTCTTACATCTTTCATACCATCTGTTTCATATTCTCTAAATGCATAGTTATGTTAAGGTTATGCAACTGATAGGTAGCTCCTGCAATACATTTTGCACCACTCATTGTGGTTGGCTCAGGATTCCAGTTCAATTAGAGAGTCCTCAGTAGGCAGTTGGTGAGCTACTACATCCAGTGGCTGTGTTGGTTGCTTGGTACCTTCCATTCCTGACTCTACAAGATCCTACGACAAGTTTGACATCAGCGCTTGACTACAGATTACAGACGGTCCCACTAGCCAGCTTATTCACAGTTGCTTCCATTGTATTGCCATGATGCTTACACTCACTCCTAACACACTACAGCATCAAAACTGCAGTTTAGAATCAGAAGTGTGAAGCAACAACAGAAGCTAATTCTGTGCCTCTATATCATATCCTGTTTTAATATTAGCTGCCACTGTGGGCTCGAAGTACAATGCCTTTTTGTGGTCGCAAAAGGCAGAAATCGCTGTTTGCTCCCACAAAAAGGCCAGGTACAATGTACATCCCTATTTTGCTAGTCAGTGCGCAGTTACCGACTTGCAAAATAGGGATTGTGACTTGCAAGTAGGAAGGGTCATACTGAGGGCATTCCTTTCTAATTGTGAGTCACAGTGGTATGTATTATCGTTTTGTGACCATAAATGCGGTTGCAAAACAATCACAGTTAACACCAATTTCAAATGGATTCTAACCCATTTGCACACGGGAAGGGGATCCCAGGAGATCCCTTTCCCCTTCTGAATGCATGCAAAAACATTTTTTCAGAGCGGAGCCCATGGACTACTGCCTACTCAGAAAAAATGAAAAGAAAACTTTTTCTTTTTCTTTTTCTTTTTGAAATGCATCCCGTTTTCCTTTAAGGAAAACAAGCTGACTTTTTTTTTTAAACTGCTTTATTGAAAAGCAGTCACATACATGGATTTCTGCTGAGCCCAGCAGACCACCATCCTTGTGAGGGCAGCCATTCCCAATGGGGTCACAAATTGTGACCTAACTCATCAATATTAATGAGGTAGGTCATTTGCAACCCCATTGGGAATCGTTAAATGTGTCTGAGACACATTTGTACATTTTGTTTTGCGAATCTGTAATTGAGATTCACAATGAATAGCAATAAGAGACTCGCAAAATGAAATGGTCATACATCTGGACCTGTGTTCCCACAATCAGGTCACTAGAAGCAAACAGGTTTCTAGACAAGGGTTATTAATTTGGGAGGTTTTACAGTTAACAACTTAACATGTCCACTCAGGTTAAGTCATAAACAGTTTTGAGAGAATCTCTGTTGAAACCTTGGTAACTCCGGCCAAGCAGAAGACAAATCCCAAACAAATGTATATTAAGTTCAAGCACTACTTTAAAGTTTTAAAGTCAAAAACATACCTCATTAAAATTATCCAACTATTTTAGTAAAATGTGGGAAAAGATGATCAAATAGTCTCCAAATTAATAGGTTAAGGAAAAGTAAAAATATTAACTTAAAGGTTTAAGACAAATGAAAATGCAAAACATAAATTTTCAGTTATCCAGGAATAAGACACAATTTCAGTCCTGCTTTGATTGAGTGGAGAGCGTATCCACCAAGCTGGTTGGCCCGGACAAAGTTTAAACCCTGGGACTTAATATCTAAAATTAAGTAAAGACCTTCCAACAGGACAATGGCAAAATCACAGAGCGTGGCTTTTACGGGTCCCTCAAAATTAGAAATGTCATCTTTGAGTTCCTACTAATGTTCCAATTGGTACAATCCTAAATTTTGAAACTTCAGAGGTTGCTTTCTTGGGTCAGATAGATTTTAAGTTAAGTCCTAGTCAGTGGTGTTACCTACAGACTTAGACAACTTTTTAGAAGTCAGAATCCTTCTTCAGGACAATGCTGTAATCCATAGGTAGTTGGAACTCAAGGAGGCCAGACACCTTAGCTGTACAGTCCTCTTGAAACAATGTTTGGCATGGCAAAAAGCTCTGAGCAGTACAAATCTGTTTTCTTCCTGAGAAATTCTATGCACCTAGTCCCATTCCTCCGGAGGTGGACCATGCAGAGCCCCTGAATGTAGACTGTGGCTGAAGAGGCCCCTTAAGTGGGCCAGTAACTGTTTCACCTGAGGCATGCACTCCCAGGTAGAAACTGAGAGTAGAGAGGCCCAGGAGCAGGGATGCAAACCATGAGCCGGAAACGCTTCACTCCGGCTGCCTACTGACACCTAATTAGCTTATTCCTACAGAGAACTGGCCTCCCCCACTGTCCTGAGCACTCTGTCCTCAAGTTTGGAGCACATAATTACATGAGGAGCTGGAAATGGCGGTACTGGGTTGCTCTGCCTGCTACAAGTCCCTTACAGCATAGAGGCTCACACTCAAAGCTATAATAGCAGACTCTGACTCAAAGGAGGGTAGTGATAGACGCCCCGTGATCTTCGCATACCTACTGGAGCCTACATGAGAGCCCTCTTCGCCCTTCTCCTGGAAACCACTTAAGAAACTAATATACGACTTGATAGATTGTACAGAGTAGGCCCTTCTCATCCAGAGAATACCGGCCAGCTGGAATCCTAGTGTGTGTCACCAATTTTTCACTTAAAGAGTGAATTCTACAGAAGGCAAAAGAGTTGCATCCCCTGCAGTTCAGAGTTCCCACATTGATGCTGTCCCAAGATACCAGACCTCAAGTTTAAAAAGAGGCAGGCGTTCTGCCCAGTGACCACCTATATCTGGGATAGATGTATCATCTATTCCTTGGGTGATCTGTTCCATATTATCTTTTGCGGGGCAATAAACTTCACCAGCTTCAGTCCTTGACAGAAGCCTGTGAAGTGTTGAAGATCGAAGATGGACCTGACATCAACACCAATATTAGCCCCATGGGAAGAAAGTGATGAAGCACTCCATACAACAGAGAGGCCATCTCCATCTAGAGGTGTAAAACCTGACCCTGGAACTGTGGCAAAGGAGAGGCAAGAGGTATTGGAGATTGTTGGAAATGGCCCTTTTTGCAGGGTCATCCCCAGTCTTTTTGCCTCCTGCCTCCTATTTTTTTCCTGACCTGTTGCTGTTGGCTTTTGAACTCTGAGCACTTTACCACTGCTAACCAGTGCTAAAGTGCATATGCTCTCTGTGTAAAATTGTATGTAATTGGTTTATCCATGATTGGCATATATGAGGTACTAGTAAATCCCTAGTAAAGTGCACCAGAGGTGCCAGGGCCTGTAAATCAAATGCTACTAGTGGGACTGCAGCACTGGTTGTGCCACCCACATAAGTAGATCTGTAATAATGTCTCAGACCTGCCACTGCAGTGTCTGTGTGTGCAGTTTTAACTGTAAATTCGACTTGGCAAGTGTACCCACTTGCCAGGCCCAACCCTTCCCTTTTCTTACATGTAAGGCACCCCTAGGGTAGGCCCTAGGTAGCCCCAAGGGCAGGGTGCAGTGTATGGTTAAGGTAGGGCATATAGTAATGTGGTTTACATGTCCTGACAGTGAAATATTGCTAAATACGTTTTATTACTGTTGCAAGGCCTGTCCCTCTCATAGGTTAACATGGGGGCTACCTTTAAATCTGATTAAAGTGTAGATTCACTTTGGGAGCGAATGGACATGTGGAGTTTGGGGTTTCTGAGCTCACAATTTGAAAATACATCTTTTAGTGAAGTTGATTTTAAGAATGTGTGTTTGAAAATGCCACTTTTAGAAAGAGGGCATTTTCTTGCTTATACAATTTCTGTGACTCTGCCTGTTTATGGGTTCCCTGTCTGGGTCAGTTTGACAGTTGAGCTGGTTGCACCTCACACTAGACAGTGGCAAAAAGGGAGCTGGGGTGTAGCCTGCATATCCTGATGAGCCATCTGTGCTAGGAGGGAGGGGAGGAGAGGTCACTCACACCTGAAAGGGCTGTGCCTGCCCTCACACAATGCAGTCTCCAACCCCCTAGTGAGTGTCTGGGGCCTGGCCTGGGCAAGGCAGGATTTCACAATCAAAAGAGACTTTACTTTGAAGTAGGCCTACTTCAAAGGAGAAATTGGGTATAAGAAGGGCACCCAAAACCACAGACTTTAGAAAACAACGCTCGCAGGAAACGCGACCGAAGAATCGACGCACGGAGCAGGAGAAATGACGCGCAGCTTTGCTGACGGAGGCTGGGAGATCACAACCTGTGCTGCGGGGATTTCGGATCATCTTGCGGCTGGATTTCCGACTCACGTACCGCTGTGCGGAGTTATTTTTGACACACACCTGTCCGTGCGGGGTAATTTTTGACGCGCACCAGGTACAATTTTCACGCTAGCAGCGCTAGTGTGTGTTTAAAACTACTTAAAGATTATTTTTGCATTTTTATTGATAACTTGTGTATGGTGGATATTTGTCCTTTTGATCCTGTTTTGTTTAGATAAATATTTCCTATTTTTCTAAACTGGTGTTGTGTCATTTTGTAGTGTTTTCATTAAGTTACTGTGTGTGTTGGTACAAATACTTTACACCTAGCACTCTGAAGTTAAGCCTACTGCTCTGCCAAACTACCAAGGGGGTAAGCAGGGGTTAGCTGAGGGTGATTCTCTTTTACCCTTACTAGAGTGAGGGTCCTTGCTTGAACAGGGGGTAACCCGACTGTCAACCAAAGACCCCATTTCTAACAGAGATGCTGACAGGTGACATGGATAAACAATAGACAACCTGAATTTTGATGGGGCTCTCTCCCCAACTTTGTTGAGTCTGGAGGGTTGGGGGCTCTGCCGGGGTTGGAGGGGCTGAGATGATGCGGACCGGGAGGGAGACTTGCCATGAACCCTATAACCAAGACTTCAATGAGACATCGCTGGCTCACTCAGCCGTCTTAATTTACCAGGGACACTGTTTTTGTTATTCTCATGCTGGGTGTTTTGAGAGGGATATTCACACTTCACATAGGTGCAACATGCTATAGATTCCCACCAATGCAGGGTCGGGTTGGAGGGCCCCAAAGAATAGGAGATTGGCCTGCAGATAGGGGGGCCATTAGAACCGCTGCTACTCATTCCCACACCACATGATCAATTAAGGGTTATCATACTCAATATGAAATGGCTTCGTAACCTAAACAAAAGATGAGGCATTATATCATACCTCAAACAGGCAGGAGCTGATATATGCATCCTAAAGGAGACTCATTTGGTCTCGAGTGACTGGCAGAAGCTTA